>NC_084760.1:22620866-25120866 GCF_028858725.1 Colius striatus | reverse complement strand
ACAGGACTAATAACAGTTATTTGATTGGATTTTTAAGACTTTAATTACACTTGCCATAAATCCTTGGCTTTGCACATAAGGTGTGCTTCTTTAGTGTACATAAAGTGCACAGGGTAATTTTTTCTGATACTCCTTCCTAGACGACTGGCTGTTAAACCTGCATTTGGTGCTGTGTCATTCCTAGTAATTCTGTCATTTCATTTTTTAAGACATATAAGGAAAACAAGCCAAGGAAAACAAGCCACAAATATAGATTATGCAGTGGTTCATTTACCCAACATTTTCTACTTAATTTTCCCATCAAATCCTGCCCTCCCCCACCCTCGCCACCCCAGTCCTGCAAGTTATTATCCTTTTCAGTATTTTTGAAGACATGATGTTACATTCTTCTTCTTTGAATCAGCAACATGGTCTTCCTTTTAGTCTTGAAAGCCACTGTGGTATGCCCTAACAAAAAACTTTATCTGCTTTGCTTCAATGGCAACTCAATATTTATTCTCAAGTCCACAGTGGAGAGAAAAACTGTTCATTTCATTCTTTCTTGAAATGATTTTTCTTGTATTTGAAAAATAGCAGAGTCACATTCAGTTCATAGTTTGTTAGAGAGCGGTGGAGTCACCATTCCTGGAAGTGTTTAAGAGATGGGTAGATGTTGCACTTAGGGAAGTGGTCTAGTGGTTGATAAGGCTGGGACAAAGGCTGGACTCGATGATCTTAAAGGTCTCTTCCAGCTGAAATGATTCTATGATTCTATGGCTCTCCTCTGGACTTTCAAAAATTGGTTTACATTTTAGAAATGCACAAATTGTAACAGATTTCCTAAAATGTGATACAGTATCTCAGTAGAAGTCTTATTTTATGCTGAAGATTATCTTTAAGTGGAACTTGCAATGGTATTTGCATTCTCTGGAGCAGCATAGCATTACTGATTCAACTGTCTTCTGACACGTGGTACTCACCACACGTTTTTCTTCAATCTATCTTGTTATTCTACCTGCATTGTTATAGATGTTATAGATTGTCTCTCTGTGTGATGGAGCAATTAATGTACATTGAACTCTGTCTGGGTTGGGATAAGGGGTAGGTTGAGTGCTTGTGGGTGAAAATTAAGGGGCCGCATAAACTAGGTGGTACTGTTTTAAGAGTTTGCTACAGGACACCTGATCAGGAAGAAGACAAAGACAAGGCCCTCTGTGAACAGTTGAGAGCTGCTTCACTATCACAATCCCAGGTCCTCATGGAGGACTTCAGCCACCCTGATATTTGCTGGGATAGCCACACAGCCAAGCACACACAGTCAAGGAGGTTCCTACAGATTGTTGACAACAACTTCCTGTCACAGATGATCGAGGAACTAACAAGGAGGGGTGTGCTGCTGGACCTGGTACTGACGAATAGAGAGGGCCTGGTTGGGGATGTGAAGGTTGGAGGCAACCTCGGCTGCAGCAACCACGAGATGGTAGAGTTCAAGATCCTGTGTGGATGAGGCAGAACACAAAGCAGGACCGTGACCCTGGATTTCAGGCGAGCCAACTTTGGCCTCTTCAAAGATCTACTTGGAGGGATCTCATGGGATATGATTCTAGAAGACAGAAGTGCCAATGAGAGCTGGTCAATCTTCAAGCACCACTTCCTCCAAGTTCAGGATCAGTGTGTCCCTACATGTAGAAAAACAGGAAAAGGAGGCAGGAGTCCTCCAGGGAAGAGCAAAGATCTGCTGGGACAACTCAGGGAGAAAGCAGCCATCTATGAGAGTTGGAAAAAGGGCCAGTTTTCTTGGGAAGAGTATAGGAATATTGCCAGAGAATGCAGGAGTGAAACCAGAAAGATTAAAGCCCTTTTAGAATTGAACCTAGCCAGGAAAGTTAAGGAAAACAAGAAGGGAGAGTTGGGCGAGAGGAATCTCATAATGTTCAACAAGGACAAGTGCAGACTCCTGCATCTGGGGAGAAAGAATCCTGTGTACCAGGCTGGGAATTGACCTGCTGGAGAACAGCTCTGCAGAGAGCAAGCTGGGATTCCTGGTTGACAATAAGCTAACCATGAGCCAGCAATGTAACCTCGTGGCCAAGAAGGCCAATGGCATCCTGGGATGCATCAAGAAGAGTGTGGCCATCAGGTCAAGGGAGGTTCTGCTCCCCCTCTACTCTGCCCTGGCAAAGCCTCATCTGAAGTCCTGTGTCCAGTTCTGGGCTTCCCAGCTCAAAAGGGACAGAGAACTTCTGGAGAGAGTCCAGTGCAGGGCCATCAAGATGATCAGGGGACTGGAACATCTTCCTTATGAGGAAAGGCTGTGGGATCTAGGTCTATTTAGTCTAGAAAAGAGAAGACTGAGGGGAGATCTCATTAATATTTACAGATACCTAAAGGGTGGGTGTCAGGAGGCTGGGGCATCCCTATTTTCTATTGTATCTACCAACAGTATAAAAGGTAATGGGATGAAGCTGGAACACAGAAAGTTCCATTTAAAAGTAAGGAAAAACTATTTTACTGTGAGGGTGATGGAGTCCTGGTACAGGCTGCCCAGGGAAGTTGTGGAGTCTCTTTCCTTCAAGACCCTTCTGGACTCTTTCCTCTGTGACCTGACCCAAGTGTACATGCTTTGGCAGGGGAATTGAACTAGATGATCTCTAAAACGTCCCTTCCAACCCTACCATTCTATGATTCTATGATTATTCTTATACTTTATAGTTAGAATTATAACTTAATCCTTATAACATTAAGTATTTAATGAATAGTAATGAATCACAAAATCATTTCTGTGTTGCCTTACCATCAACTGTGAAAATGATCTCTAAATTAGCGTTGTAGTAATTTTTCAGCAGCCTTTTTTTTTGTGAAAACTGTCCATATAATTTCATGAAATTACTTGCCTATAAAATTGCAGTATGAGATGTGCAAATAAACAAAAAATGTGTCTAAGTTATAAACTGAAACAAAGGTAAACAATCATGTTCATTTATATCAACTACAGTAAAAGCATTACTATAGGCTGTAATATCCAAGGTTTAGTATAAACTCAAAGTTCACAATCTGAAAAAATCCAAGAGCTTTCCAGAGAAAGCATGAAGAGTTACATTAGCAAATCTAATCAAGTCATCAGTATGCACTGAATTAGTAAGAAGTCTTTAAAAATCATTAATCAGTGACCTATAATTCACTTCTTAGTTGACATCTGCACCTACACTGCACTGAAAGAATACATAAGTATAAATTTCTTCTTATAGAGAGATGACAAATATTTTCTCACACCAGCTGCTTGAATGTAATACTGCAATTTGATAAAGAATATTTAAAATATTATGATAGGTGTGTTTTCTTATATGAACATCTATACCAACCAAGAAAATAAAATCTTTATTTCTCGAGTTAATGGTTTGAACTGAATCTTATTACTTCATCTGTTTCAATTGCTAGAGTCAGTAATGATCATGATTTGAGGTAATTGGAGGATCTGGGAACAATATTGATCAAACTACTCTAAGGTCTTCTCAAATTTTGGAATTCAAGACATACAAGAGATGGAACTGCCACAATTTCTGCATTTCAGAGAAAGGCAAAAAATTATTACAGATCTGGAGAAATGTTAGATATGCAGAACAAGACTTGTTATAAGAGTAAAAGATTTAATTGTTGGAACACAAGCATGTCTATGGTGCTCCAAAGTAGCTAAGATAGCACATGTGGCTGGCAGATCTACAGGAGATCTGCAGCTGTGTATAGGCCGCCTGAGTTACCCAAGAGTGTTACAAATGGGATTAAGAAACTCAGCACCTTGGTCTTTCTTGACTTTAATTGGAATGTAAACACAGCAAACGTGTAGACAGATGTATTTGTGTTGTACCCTGTGATCCAAATCCCTGCCATATTGGAAGCTCCATTTACTCATAAATTACAAGCTTGAGCGGAGACCCAGCTGGTATATTTTGAGCTTTTGTGGATTTCTACCTTGTTTTGCAGCAATTGAAAAGATTTATCTGCTCTGCCTGAGATCTTCTGACATACTTAATCTAATCCTCTTTTTTTGATTGAAGGTATTTTCTCCTCCATTGTGTTTTGTCTATTTTTCCTTTCTTCTGACTTCATTTGTGTATACTAGTAAATGAAAAGCTTTATTTTGCCCAGTACTTGAATTCAATAGTGTATGTATAGATCTCATGATCTCTGTGAAAAACAAGGTTAATTTAGAACACCAAATATTCTTCTTATGGTCTTACATTCAGTGAAATTTTCCATGTTTTTGGTGGCCTCAATGTCAAATTGAACTGAGTACACTAGGTATTTCAGGAAATTTATGATTCAATTGCTGTCCACTGTTGCTGCAAGAGAATTTGGAAGATACTTCTCTATTAAAGCCATATTATACACCGTAATGCAGCTTACGCTGCTGAATGGAGCCACACTATTAGTCTTGTGCTCAGAAGAAATCTGTGAGCACTGTCAGACTGGTTTGTGTACCGATATAATTCTCTACATGGAATTACATGTGTACTGCATTCAATTTACTCAGATATAGTATGATCAGTTAAAAGGTATGCCAGTCTTGCCTTAGAAGGAATTATGCTAAAATCAAACAAACAAAAAAATGTTTTAAAAGACTGCTTCTGTCTTCTCTCAAACATCTTAATTGCCTCTAGACAATTATCTCAAAAGGTTTTGTTGGTGGAATTAAAAAATTTATATCTCTCTACAGATTCTAGAGATTTTTTTATTTGCTTTACACCAGCTACACAATCACAGAGGCCAATTAAAATATCTAAGAATATTTGTGGACTTTAGATGATATGGGTTTTTTCTAATAATGTAAGATTTCAGTAAAAAATAAATAACAGAATCATCTTAAGGTCAAAGTTGAAGGGCTTCTGACGGTCATGTGACCCAATGTCACTGTTCAAGCAGGGCTACCTAGAGCTTTTTGTCCAGGAAAATCTTTATACAGATTTTTAGTATCTCCAGGAAATGAAATATTCAAAATGGACAGATAGGCAAGCAGTGCCAGTGCTTGATCACATTCATAGGAAAAATATATAGTTTGTTCAGTTTGTGTCCATTGCCTCTGGTCCTGTCTCTGGACATGACTAGAAAGAGCCTAACTCTGTCTTTCTGTAGAATTTCCCTTCACTGATTAATGAAATCCCTCAAACTTTCTTTTCTGCAGGCTGAGTAGTCACATCTCTCTCAAGCTTTCCTCAGAGAGATGACCCTGTACCTTCATCATCTTTGTGACACTTTGCTGGGCTCTTGTCTTGTATACTTTGGAGCCCAGAACTGGATCCAACACTCCAAATGCTAAATAAAAGGTAAGGATTACATTTCTCAACCTACTGGCAATGCTTTGCCTAGTGCAATCCAGGATGTTATTAGCTTTCTTGGCCTTTCTAACTACTGGACTTACATTATTAGGGAAACAAATACAGACTCCACAACAACAAATTATTAATTTATATTGTCTCAAAATATCTGACATTGCCAACAACTGCCTTGTCATCTTAGCTTTAGAACCAAATCTTCACTGATCTAAAACACAGAACTCAAAGGAAATGAAAGCCTATCAAATGAACATCTCCTAAGAGTAGCCTAAACTGTCAAACATTACGATTTGTACAAAAAGCTGCAAGAGGTTATAAGCTGGAGATATCAGATCAGCAGAACAAACATCTGTAGACTTGCTTGGGAAAACTTAAATACCCAATGACATTTGTCCAATACCCTTGGGTTAAAAAGCAAGTCTGAAATCTTCAAATACTTATAAAATTAAATTTGGAGACGTGTTTGTCCTGTCAGAGAGCTAGTTAAGGAGGATGATTGATATTCCAGAGGAAAGGTTGCACTTTGTGCTATTGCTGCACAGGTACACTGTTCTATTCAGCCTCCTTCCCTTTGGGTTGTAAATACCACTAAAACCACTTTAGCTGATGATAGGAATATTTCGTATGCAGACTTTTCTCATATTATTTCCTTCCCGAAAAACATTAATGGGATAGGAGAATAAAACAAACAAACAGAAAATATCTGTTCTCATATTTGCTTGTGATTACTGAAAGGTAAAATATATGTGCTCACATTTGGAACAAAAATTGTGTTGAGCTTTGAAGTGACTTTTTAAGATCTTTCTATGTTTTTCTTCAAAAAAAAAACCCCCTAGCTGGTGGAAGCAACATGTACTTTGTTTTCCCTAATAATATGAGCTGGTTTAGCTATAGTTACTAGTTATTGTATGACTTTATCAACTCAGACTAGATCAGGGAAAAATCAGGACTCTGCCTTGTTAGTTCCTCTATTAAGGAGAAAGAAGGTTCATCATAATAGTGAGAGAGGAATGCTTGGGTTATCTAAGCCATCAGAAAGGATCAACTATTTAAAACCCTGGGTTGGTAAAAATAGAATTTCCTTTCTTGAAAAAAAAAAAATATTCACAGACTCTGAATTAAATTTTTGGGTAGTTTCTACTTTCATCCCAGAACTATCGGTCAGCAACACAATTTAAAAGGCAAAATCCCTGCTTCAGTTATAGCAATAGGCAAAAACTCCATACAGATTAAAAATCTACAAGGTGAGATTCATCCCACATATTTTAGACGATATTTGTCTTGAATTTACTGCATTTAGAACTGGGAAGAAACTAATTTTGCCCAAAGTAAACTCCTAAGTTTGACTAAAACTAATAGGAATCTTCCTGGTGATCCAGTCTGGTTGACTGAGCTGATTTTTTCTGTCTATGGATGGCACAGCATGTGTCCAGGAATTTTTAGACTTCCACTGGTACTCATGGTCTATTACAGCTATCCTTTTGAAGATGGAGAGATAATTAATTACAAGCAGAGGCTACTCAATGTATTTTTGGGGTGATTTTGTATTTTGAGCATTGTAATGGTTTCTTCTGGGCTGTGTTTTGGTATCCAGGGGGTTACAGGGGTAGCTCTTTAAGCAAAGGGCTGCCAGAAGCTTCCCCTGTAGCTGATGGGGCTAATGCCAGTCAATTCTAAGATGAATCCGCAGTTGACCAAGGTCTAGCCAACTAGTGACTGAGGTAACACCCCTGCAGCTATGAAACAACAGCAGAATGGAGTGAGAATGTGCAAACAGCAATGCAGACATCAAGGTCAGTGGAGAAGGAGGGGGAAGAAGTGCTCAAGCACTAGAAGAGAGATTTCCTTGTGACCTGAGGTGAAGACCATAGTGAGGCAGGCTCTGCCCCTGCAACCCATGGAGGCCACAGAGGGAGCATAGACATACTTGCAGCCCATGGAGGATGCCACTCCAGAGTGGGTGGATGCCAGAAGGAGGCTGTGACTCAGTGGAAAGCCTGTGTTGGAGCAAGTCCCTGGCAGGACCTTGGAATCTGTGGACAGAGGAGCCCACATCAGAGCTGATTTACTGTCAGGACTTGTGATCTTGTGAGAGAATCACACTGGAGTAGTCAGTACCTGACGAACTGTTCTCCTTGTGGATAACCCACATTGCACCAGTGTGTGAAGAGCTGCCCCTGTGGGAAGAACCCATGCTGGAGAAGTTTGTTAAGAACTGTAGCCCATGGGAAGGACCCGTGTTGGAGAAGTTCATGGAGAACTATCTCCCATGGGATGGACTCCACATTGTAGCAGTGGGAAGTGTGATGAGGCCTCTCCCTGAGAGGAAGCAGTGGCAAAGTCCATCTGTAATGAACTGATTGTAAATCCCACTGCCCACTCCCTGTGCTGCTGGAGGGGAGGGAAGGAGAGTCCTGGGAAAAAGGAGGGGTGGAGGGAGATGCTTTATTACTCATTTTCCTAGCTCTGCTTTGATTGTTTATTAATAAATCAAACTGTTTCTCCCCATGTTGAGTCTGCTTTGCCTGTGACACTAATTGCCTAGCGATCTTCCTATCCTTATCTTGACTCAAAAATCTCTCATTATATTTCTCTCTTCTGTCCAGTTTAGGAGGGAGAGTGATAAAGCAACTTGATGGGCATCTGGCATCCAGCCAGGGCTAAACCACTACAATCATTCATTCGATTCTTGCCAGAGCCTGATGGAATTTAAAGCATCACAAAATAGAAATGCATGGAACATATGCAGCAGTATGGGATATTTTGTCATTCTTCTTCGAACTAATACATTGTGAATGAAGAGCAAAAAGGTCATGGGACTAGAAAGGTATTTAATCTGACCTCTCTATGACTGACATAATAAGAGTCTCAGTCTACTCCTTGAAACATCTGTGTACTTTCCACTAGGTACTGAATGAGCATTAGTAAAAAAGAAGAGTGTTTACCTGAACACAAATTGTCCCAAGATACCGATTGATGTAAAAAACTATACATATAACCACCTTAAGAAGCAAAAAAACCTGATGATCTCACAATAACAGTTCCAACAGGGAAGGTTAAAATCAAATACTTCTAGTTAGACTTCTGCTCATTTGCTTGCTGTGTATAAAATTATTAAAGTTTCTAATCAATATTATTTTCCTCTTTAAGAGACACTCAGATACATATTCAATATCCCGTAATATTGTTTAGAGGACCTTACCTTGGTTTCAAAGTTGCTATGTAATACAGTGCCAAAACACTACCAATGTTAAGATGTAATACACATGGCATCTGAAAGGCACCTCTGTAGAGTTTTTCTTCCATAACCTTAAAGTCTATGACTCTCTTGTATAACACAGTGGTTTAATATGATCCATTTCTGAGAATTTTATGTTGCCTCATGCTTGTCTTGTTATTTTCCAAGTGCTTATTAATAATTCCTTATTCTTCTTGTCAAAGAATTTATAACAGAAGCTGCAGCCTTTTTCCCTATTTTTTGAGCATCAGATATTATGCCTGCCTTTCTTCAATCTTAGTACTTTATTCTTCAGCTACTTAAGTTAGATAGCTTAGACAACATTGAATTTAGATATTTGCTCAAAAAGTGATTTTTTTTTTTTGTGATCACATCACTAGGTTTGTTTTCTTACTGATGGTTCTTAATTTTTTTACTAGTATATGGAATATATAGATATTGTTTTCATTAATGTACAAACTAACACTTTAAAGATCATGCTATACAATAACAGTGAAAATGTTGCCCTTAATTTCTTTTTGAAGTACTCCTGGGTTGGAACCATTAATCTTTCTCTATGATATCTATGTTCCCGACTTATGACTGATTCTTCTAAAACCTCTGCTGTACAGTCTTACTTTCATTCTGTTTTTCATAAGAACATTCTATCGCTGTTTATATTTACTAGTCTGAATCTGATATCCATAATTACTGCTGAGCTTTTTGCAATTTAATATTTATGATCATCAAGAGAAAAAGAAAATAGGCATTAATACTTACTCCTTCTTAAAATGTTCCCTTTCCTGTAATGCACATTGGTTTTCTTAGTAAACTGCCTGCATCTCTGAACCTCATAGTATTTATTTTCTGATTTTCAGAGATTTGAGTGGAAGTTTGTTTTCCTTTCCTGACAGGAAATGATATGATATTTTTTATTTAACAATTTTTAAAACAAGAAAGTAATTTTAATTAAGGAAAAATTTTTGCAGTGCAGTTATTGTTTGATTTTGCCTAAGAACATTTTACAAGAGAAGGGAGATATATTTTTCATGCCCCAAAATATCACTTTTTCTCATTGTTCCTTTTCTCATCTCTCCAAAGCTGTCAGTATTCTTACACTGGAGAATATTACTTCCATGGGACTTAAAGATCTCTTCCATTTTATACTAAAGATAAGAAATATGAATCAGGAAATCATGTTGAAGTGGTTGCTACAGAGAAAGAATAAAAAAGAAATCAAAACATTAAGACTCGTGTATCAAAATTGATAGAACTTAAGAACAAAACAGTATTTCCTGCATTGGATCTCTATTATTATCAAAATCCATGAATGAGTAAATAGAAATTGATCCCATTTTTTAGTGTCTGAATCCTGTTTAATGCTAAAACACGTTTAATACCTAAAAGCAAAACCCAAAGATTACATACATGGAAGAGCAAGTTTCAAGGGTCTTGGATGATAGTGAAAAATTAATTAGTTATAGAATCCTTATCCTTTCTATTCCTTTTGTCCATAGCTGATCCTGGAACTGGAAATACAAAAAGTAATAACAAGGTAAGAAAAGGAAAAAGGTAAATTTGATAGAAGTAAAGGTCTTAGAAAAACAAAAAATAATGTTAACAATTCTGAATTTGAATATAGTTTTCATAGACATTTATGAATTTGTAATGAAAAAACAAACCAAAACCAATTCTCCAAGAAAATTGTAGTAGATAGAAAACAGAGGAAGTGACATTTAGACATAGGTTGAAAGAAAAGTTTCCAAGGTAAAAATATTTCCATTGTCCTTTGAGAATTATGTGTAAATTACTTCATCTACTTGTCATTCATGGTATTGACATTTTATCTTTTGACTCAGAGCATAACTTATGTCTAATTACTTTTAATAGTATGTTATTTAGAATATTTGTACAAGTTTTTTAATTTAAAAAGTAACAATGTAACATCTATTACTGATAAAATAGCCTCTGTGTGCAAAGTCCAAGAAATTCTGTTGTTACTACCTTATGATCCCACAAAAGGAAATAAAATTAACCTGAAGATTACAAAAAATAGACAACTCTGCTTTGTTCTTAACCCTTGCAATAGAATATAATACCAGCACAAGTACACCTTACAGCAAGTAACTGCTAATACAAATATTGAGACATTTGTTAAACAACAGTAATGAACTGTACATGTCAAAGCATAATCTTTAAATGCAGTAAATTAACTTATACCTGCACGGATGATCAACATTGAGAAAATATTACTGAAAATATTACTGGCTGATGTTAGATATTGTTGTGTACAAATTCACACAGATTAATTAATTCTAAACAAGAAAGACACTGAAGTTCTGGACCGTGTTCAAAGAAGGGTAATGAAGCTAGCGAAGGATCTAGAGCATAAATCTTATGAGAAGAGACTGAGGGAACTGGTGTTATTTAGTCTGGAGAAGAGGCTAAGGGGAGACCTTCTCACTCTCTACAACTACCTGAAAAGGAGTCAGGTGAGTGTCAGTCTCTTCTCCCAAATAACAAGTGATGTGACAAGAGGAAATGTCTTAAAGTTGCATAAGGAGAGGTTTATATTGGAGATTAGGAAGAACTTTGTTCCCTGAGAAAGTTGTTAGACACTGGCAGAGGCTGCAAAGGGAGGTAGTAGAATCATCCTGTCTGGATATATTTAAAAGATGTGTAGCTGAGGTGCTGAGATATATGATTTAGTGATGGAGTTGGCAATGTTAGGTTAGTGGTTGGACTCGATGACCTTAAAGATCTTTTCCAAACAAAATGATTTTATGATTCTACAAAGATGAGGAGTAAAAATCAGTTGTTCCATTCTGTTTCCTAATCTACTTGAATTTACTCAATATTCAAATAAAACATTGCTTTAAAGATTAAAATAAATGAGAATCTGTTTTTATTATAGATTTGTGAAATCAGTACGAATTTTTTAAAACTTACTTCGGTTTTACAAGCTGTGCTAGTACCTGCAGTGTGGAACTTAAAGCCAGGGAAGCCAAGGAGTGGACTGACAATGAAGTTTAGCTTGGCTAGAAAAAAGCTGAACGCAACTGAAAGTTACTAATATACAAAAAAAAAACCCAACTCCAAATAAACCAACAAACAAACAAATAATTTTGTTTCAGATCAAATGAAGTATCTGATTCAAAGCATATCCAAAATACATTTATTGTTAACTAAAAAGACTGCATATGAATTGCTATTCTGCTTTATTTTCTAGAAGCACAAGAAAGGCTTCATGACCAATATCTTCCCTTTTTACCAGAATCAGGGTTTCAAACTTTTACCCTGATTCTTTACTGAAATCCCACTAGGTGTTTCTTATTTTGACACACGGCTCATATCTAAAGATCATATCTATTTTTTCTCAGTTCTGAATTTGAGTTTCTTGCAGTTGTACCTCAAATACTTTATTCTGAATGATAGTATTGAGTCAGAAACTTTTCAGTATGAATTCTTCCACTACTCTTCCAAAAAAATGTAAATATTTGGTCTTCTGTGTGCACATTGTATGCGTTACTTACATGTACAATTCTGTGAGTTTTACAAAGCAATATATAGAAAAAATGAAAGCTACATCACATCTTAAATAGTAAATCTCAGTGTATGGTCATGTCCTCTACAAGCATATATAAGTACATTTGGAATTCACTTAATATTCTATCAATCTCGCATTGTTTATTTGGGATTTTCACTACAGGCCCTCCTGTGAGCTTGTCCTTATTTAAATTTCTAAGAATCCAACTTCTTCAAGGGGCCATAAATAGAGGCTTTTGGTTCTGTTTTTGTTCCTGATAGTCATATTCAACTATGCTTAATTATCCACAGGGATTCTTGAAGTTAATTCTTAAAAAAGAAGAAAACCTTCATGATATCCATACTGGAGTAACAAGGAAATCCTTGGATTAGGACTAAATACTGATATATGTGATATACAGTTCAAATACTTTGCAAATCTATATTACTATTAGAATCTCAGTACTATTATTAGAATCTCGTGTTGGTTTGTACACATAAAACCTTAATCTGGACTGAGTGGCTTGCACTGGTGCATAGTAAACATGACAAATGACTCATTGACTAGAATTTTTTAAAGTCTTATAATGATATGCATCATTGAAGCAAAGCCATACTATTGATCTCACAGCTGAAAATATGAAGAAATAAACCAAAACACACATCTTCCTTTTTTTTCATTAACATTAGCAAATACAATGCAAAAGACTGAAATTCAATGTTGTATAAAGCATATGTAGAAAAAAGGTGGATATTATTCAACCACATATTCAAATCTTAAGACTTGGTCTATGAGGTTTTTTCCAGATTCTCTAAACACTGGGAATTTCAGAGATGAGCAAGGCATTAAGAACAAATTAATGAAAAGAAATAATGAGTGCTCCCTTATTTCAGTATGAGTCAAATATTTGGAACCTTTCTGATTCTCCTAAAGAGCTCTTACTTTGGGGCTAATTATTGTAATAACCAATCAGATTCACGTTAATGGTGACACGGATGGTATCATAAGCATCAACACTTAAATCTGGAAACATAGAAAACATGGCAGACAAAATTTTCAGTAGAATATTTAGTAAATTTTTAATTCCCTTTAAATATCTGTGGACAGTTTATACATAGCTGTGTTGTTATCTTCTATTCACATAGAATCATAGTATCACTAAGATTGGAAAAGACCTTTATGATCAAGTCCAACCATTAACCTAACACTGCCAGGTCTATCACTAAACTAAACCATGTCTTTCAGTACCTTTTCCATGTGTCTTTTGAATAACTTTAGGGATGGTGACTCCACCACCTCCCTAGGCAGCTCTTTCCGATACTTAATAACCCTCTCAGGAAATTTCTTCCTAATGTCCAATCTAAACCTCCACTGTCATGATTTGAACCTATTTCCTCCTTTCTTGTTATTCATTACTGGAGAGAAGAGATCGGTCTTCACCTCACTATAACTTCCTTTCAGGTAGTTGTAGAGAGTCATCATGTCTGCTTTCAGCCTCCTAATGTCTAGAGAAAGGGAGGAATTTGACTGCATGTGGGTTTTCAAACCTGTACATCAGGCTTATAAACAGTCCTTCCCAGAGTTTATGCTGTCAGATGTCAGAGATCTCTTTTTAATGCGTTGTTTCTCACATCTCCTAAACAAGGTGGGTTTTTTTGGTTTTGTATTTATTTTTTATTTAATTTACAGTACAAGTATCTGAATGAAGGTCATATTAAACAATTTATCCCTATCATATTATCTTTGGTCTCAATAATATTATTCACATTGACATTGTCTTTTGCTGTTTTCATATGCCTTTCAAAAGCTAACATCTTGATTTTGTTTTGTATGGTGTTTTGAGTAACCATTTATACCTGTGCAATGTGAATGCAAATTGAGTGCAATTTTATTAAGCTCTGATCAAAACCTCATTTTGCTAAGGAGTAACTTCCTAGAGAAGGAGTGGGACTATGCATTGTCATGACAATGACAGAATCATAGAACCGTTTTGTTTGGAAAAGACCTTTAAGATCACGGAATCCATTCATTAACTGTCAAGACCACCATTAAACCAAGTTCTTCAGCACTTCATCTATACACTTGTTAAATATCTCCATGGATGATGACTCCATCCCCTCTTTAGGCAGCCTGTGCCAGTGTCTATCAACCCTCTCTGTGAGAAAGTTCTTCCTAATCTCCAAAATAAACCTCCCTTGGTGCAACTTGAGGCCATTTCCTCTTGTCCTATCACTTCTTACCTGGGAGAAGACACTGACATCCACCTCGCTACAACCTTCTATCAGGCAGTTGTAGAGAGTAATCATGCCTCCTCTGAGCCTTCTTTTCTCTAAGCTAAGCAAATTCCCTTAGTTTGTTCAACTACTCCTCATAAAACTTGTTCTCCAGACCCTTCACCAGCTTCGTTGCCTGTCTCTGGACACATTCCAGCACCTCAGTGTTTGCTGAACACAATATTCACGGTGTGGTCTCACCAGTTCTGGGTACAAGGAGACAATCTCTTCCCTGGTCCTACTGGCCAAACTATTTCTGATAAAAGTCAGGATGCCATTGGCCTTCTTGGCCACCTGGGCACACTGCTGGCTCATATTCAGATGGCTGTTGACCAATACCTCCGAGGTCTATTTTCTACTGGACAGCTTTCTAAACACACATGCCTAAGCATGTAGTGTTGCATGAGTTTGTGGTGACCCAAAGGGAGGACCTGGAACTTGGCCTTATTTATGAGGTGGATGGGAAAGTTGAATGAGGATGTAATGGGATTATTATGACAGCCTATATTTTATACATTTTTCTCAAAGTCTCAGTTTCAAATGGTTTTAGCCATCTGATTTTTATTAAAGTCAGATAAAGTCACGTGGCTTAAATACCACATAAGACTGCAATGCAAGGGAAATAATTATGGACAGTACAATTGCATAAGACTAAGGTCGTATTGCTTCCCATAGATGTACCAGCTATGTTATCTGTTTAGATTTCTGTGTATTTAAAATCTGACTTCTATCTGGTATGAACCAAGTTAAAAATGACCTGTTTTGGAAACATTTTTATAGCAAGTGTTGATGCTTTTTTTTTAATACTGAAGGGCTAGTTGTTAGAGAACTCTAATAAAACTACAAAAACAGGTACACTAGAAAATGTGATTTTCTAATTAAGTGATAATAGTCCTATTGTGCTATTTTATGAGGTTATAAACCTGTTCCAAAACTATGAGGCTGAAGGATGAACACTTTATTCCAAGACTGGAACTACCTTATTGCCTCATAAAACAGTGTAGCAGCACATTATGGGTATGATGTGACTAGGATTAGTGCTACTGTATCTTTTTGTACTTTTTAACTGTTTATGCAATCTAGTGAAAGTCTGATTAGAGTTATAAGTCATTTATGAATACATGGGGTGAGATGATAATGAATTTGGAACTGAATAAGTAGGTAAACCCACAAAAGACTGCATGAAACTGAGTTCTGCCAATTACTGCTTTGCAAATGTATTCATATTGCTTTGAATAGAAAGTAAAATATGTCAATAATAATGTTGTTTTTGTGTTTGCATACAACTGTGGGACTATTGACTTACATTATGCCTACAGTCACTCAGTGAAGAAAAAAGCATAATGCAGAAAAGGTTGCCTTAATGTTGATCTACAAGCATCTGTATTTTGCATTAGTTTCTTGAATAGTCATTATGAAGTCAATGCAGCTACTCAGATATGTAAATTTACCCACATATATTAGAAAATTTGAGGTTGAGAAAGTAATTCCTTGTTGATCTTAATTTTATCATTTTGATATTAAAGACTAAGAGTCAAATCTTGTCACTACTACTGTAAATCAAAAACATACATGTGGAAGGCAGTTGCTGACTACATATTATCCACTGAAGCATGAGAGTTATCTAGTTAATGGTCAATGGTCAAAACATGTCACATATGTAGAATGATGTGATACACATTGCTTCTCAGCTGCAGGCAGGCTACACTTCACTCTTAGTCCAAGCTTTTTCTGTTTCCTCATTTAGAATATGACAAATCTCTGTAATTCTTTTCTATTCTAGAAAGCTTCTTTGTAATATTGCATGTGCATTATTGGTTTCATTGCTACTCTTTTGATCACATTTCTTCAGATTTCCTGTGGAATGTCATTGGCAATCAAATGTCTCAGAATTTTTTGTCCATCTACTTTTCAAAAAGTTGTGAATACCTAACTAGTTCGAGAGGAATGGCAAACATATATTTCCAGCTACAATGAAATGTAAATAACTCAGTGGAGCACAGTAATGAGTAGGAAAGGAAGCTGGAAAAAAAATAGGGAGATATGTGTTCTTTTTGTTTGGTTGTGACTTTGCTCAGTTATGACTCAGTTCAGCTAATCAACCAACATATTAAATCACCTTTGAATGTCAAATCACCATCAGAATGTCTCATTCCTGGGATCCCAAGTATCTCTGAAATGTGACTTATTCTTTCAGAAGACTGTACCTCATGATAAATTAAATAAACTTGGTGGATTTTTAAAATGGATTTAAGTGTTTGCAGACTGAGATATTATTAAAAAATTAATAATTTCATTGGTTTTCCATTATTTTAGATGTTATAAGTACTAGAATAATCTTCCTACAGTTTAATTCAAGAGCACATTGGCTGTCAATTGTAGTGTTGCATTCCTCTTTTTAATAATATTTCCAATACCAATCTTAATGTTAAAACATCTTATTTTGTTTTTTCTTTCAAATTCTGAATTGTTTCTTGCAAAGTACAGAAACATCCGAAGGAAAAAAGAGAAAGAGAAAGGAAAAACAGTTTATAAAAGATGTATTTTGAAATGGCTAGATAGTCTATAAATTAAAATAATCCTTATCTATGTAATTTATCAAGATTATATTGTAAAATTTAAAATCTACAATGTCCTTGAAAGATGACAATGCAAGATAAAATTTCACGTTCCTAACACTACATAAAAAGTAGAATAGAAGATTAGCTACTATGCTAAATAAAGATCTGATGGTAAAAGCATTTTCTTCAACATCCCATTTTCATGGATATGCTTAGCTACATATTTTTCAATTATCAGAGTATATTTACAACAGTATTATCAGGGAATGTATGCAGAGTTTAGATAATTCTTTTTTTTTTCTACTTCACAGATTTCTGTAGTTCAAAATGAATTATTACAATTAAATACATCAATCAATGTAGAAATGGACAATTTACTGCTTGTTGATGTTCAAAATCAGTACCTCTTAACATACTTTGCATTGAATAAGATAAAAATGCTATTTTGACTTTGACCAAATGGCCAAAATAAAACCAGTTACTTAAAAGATAATTTTTTAAACAATTGTAGAATCATTTAGGTTACAAAAAGACCTTTAAAATCACTGAGTACAATTATTAACCTAGCACTTCCACCTCCATCACTAAATCATTTTCCTGAGTTTGAATACCTCCAGGGATAGTGCCTCAATAACTTCCCTGTTCCAATACTTGACAACCTTTTCTGTGAAGAAATCTTTCCTGATATCCAATCTAAACTTCCTCTGGTTCAACCTGAGGTCATTCCCTCTTGTCCTATCATTTGTTACTTGGGAGACTGATCCCCACCTCACTACAACCTCCTTTCAGGCATTTGTAGAGAGCAATCATGTCTCTTTTTAGCCTCCTTTTCCCTAGGCTAAGTAGGTTCTCTCAATTCCTTCAGCCACTCCTCATAAGACTTGTGCTTTAGACCTTTTATCAGCTTCACCTCCCATACCTGTAACTGCTGCAGCACTTCAATGTCTTTCTTGTAGTGAAAGGCTTCAAACTGAAGCCTTTGAAAGAGATGTGGCCTCATCCGTTCTGAGTACAAGGGGACAATTCCTTCACTGATCCTTCTGGCCAGGCTGTTTCTGATAAAAGCCGGTATGCTTTTGGCCTTCTTGGTCAGCTGGCCACACTATTGGCTCATATTCAGCTAGCTGAGGGAAAATTCCTCCAGATCCTTTTCAGACACTCTTTGCAAAGCCTGTAGCATTGCATAGGGTTTTTGTGGTTCAAGCACAGGATCTGGCAATTGGCCTTGTTAAACCTCATACAATTGGCCCCTGCCCATTGATCCAGCCTTTCCAGGTCTTTCTCTAGAGCCTTCCTATCCTTCTGAAGATAACACTGCCTCTGACTTTGATGTTGTCTTCAATAATGTGTTATTTTCTTCAATAGTTCTAGTGTTGAAGTCATGTAGATTGAAAAGATTCTAATCTTTTACAGCATAAAATTTAAGAGTTCTTTCATTATTATCAGCATGGATATTAGCTATCAGTTTCTCATTTACAAGAAGAAAAACACACTGAATTTCTTAACTTAAAGATGTAATTTGTGCATTATGACATCTTCTCTAGTGGAAACCTACTATATTTTTAGCAAGCAGAAGATGCTGCAGGTTTTTGTGCATGTTACTGTTGACACAATAGACACTGTCTCTTTCTACCTTTCACAAGATACTACTAGCTGACAGTGTCATGTTTCAGTATTTGTGAAGGCAATAGAATGCTTTGCCTTTTACACTGCTGTGTAACTACTAAGTAATTAATCCTATACCATCCCTGCGAGGTTGATAAGTATTATCCTTCTCTTAGAGATGAGGCAATAAACACCAAAATCTGCACCCTATTGACGTCAGCAGAGGGCTATTAAGGATTTTGTAAAAGATCACAAAGTTAAAGAGTCTCAAGCTCCTAATTCTGTGACCAGTGCAATAGGCTAAACTGTCTAACAATAAACACATTTTAGTGCTTCTCTTACAGACCAGAGATCATCCCCAAATATACTGGATACAAAAGAGTATAATTTATTCTCTGCATCTTATGTTCTCTGGGAGGCTATAAAGACCTGAAATGCAGAATAGTTTCCTCTCATACAGTTACATATTCCAGGTCCTTCCTTTTGCCATGGAGAGAAAAAGCAATACTGTCTCAAGTCTATTTATTATTTAGGAAAAGTGAGAAGATATTTTAATTTTTTTTTCACTTGCTAGCTCTAGCAAATGCTTCTTGCTAACAAATCCTACTTTACTAACAAATTAAACAGAGTACTAAGGCCAGCTTATACAGAAGGTTCTCATGTAAATTTGTATCCTAAATAAAGACACCACACAGAAAGTGGTTGACCTACTGTAAAAGTGGGATCAGGAGCAAAGTAGACTATGACCAGGCAGAAGATTATGTCTCAATTCAATTTTCTGGTACAGTGTTACCCTAACTGCTTACTCGGAACTAAATATTTCTTACAACTCCAATATGACTGAATTATTGATACTCAAGGCATTACCACATGTGGACTTAGCCATAGCAACTGAGTATATGAACACACTTATCTCATGGCAAATAAGTACTTCAAATGTTAGTAAAATGTTTTAACCCTTTTTTTCCCCATGAGCTTTATAAGGTTAGGAAGATACACAAAGATAAGTTACTTAAGCTCTATGGACACACAAGAAATTTTTTAACTACAATACATCCATTGCATATCTATGACTTCAGACACTGAAATTACAAGAGGGATGTTCTTCATTGCTTGAGAAGTTGGGAAATGAGGACTTGAACATAGGATTCTAAAAAAAGAATATACTGCAGAATGTAGTTAAAAAAATAAGTGCTACATCCCTTCTCACAGTGAGAAAAAAAGGGGAAAAAGAAAAACAATATTGCTTAATATATATGAGAAAGCAGTCTACAGCATTGACAGAACATATGTTTAAGTCCTACAAACTTGCCTGTTAGTACCATAATGTTGCTTATAGTAGACACCACTTATCTATTTAGTAATAGTTATCATACATGCTGTACTCCATATTCAAGTAATTTTTTAATGTTCCTGATCACATAATGAAAATTAATATTAAGAAGGAAATCAATATTAGAGTATTTCAGGTAACTTTGACTAAGCACCACTAATACATGGGAAGGAGGACTCAGCTTCAGTTCTGATATATTTTACAGAGATAATACAGCAATCAATGAATTACAGTAGCCTGGGATTCAGTCTACAAATACCCAGGCTAAAGATTGAACTCTCATTCTGCTTAATGCTAATCTATTCATTTGAGTCAATGGAGCCCAGGGAGATATTCAGCTTGCCTTAAGTAGATGCTTTTGTACCTGATGAACTGAATCATTGTGCTGGCATTCTTGATCAGATTTTCATTAACTGCAGTGGTGGAAAGACACAGTGTTAACAGTAAACATCCAAAAGAAGTTATTGATCCCATGGATTACCACCCTGTCAAAGTCCTATCCAGATCAAGGCACCTAGTACTATTTATCCTGGCTCAGTTCTTCCCTAGTTCCTGCCTTGTGTTCATAAGGTAAGGTATGTTAAGGGACAGAATGCACTCAACATACAGGACTATGGGTCGTCCCACAGAAGATGCTTGTCCCAAAGTTCACAACTGCAAGGCTGAAAATCTTCTGCACCATCTAGATAAAAGACAGTGATGATAATAGGAGGCTCATTAATGTGACTAAGTCATCACAGAATTTTTCTATGTATACTTATCTGTGAAAAAGGAATATAGTATTTTTTCCTGTTTACCCCAAGACTACTGGCAACTGGAACAGGCAGTGCTGCAGACATAGACGTAATTGTAGTAGTCCTGATATAACCCTCAGCACAGGAAAGCACAACAACAATTAGAAAAATGAAAAAAAAAGGAAAAAGCTGAAGCATTAGTAGATAGAAATAAGTTGTTGGATGTTTTAATTGAAATCTTTAGAGTTACTTCATACTTAAATGTTGTGTGGCAATGACTTACCTACTGCTTTTCCTGACCTGTTCCTCAATTGGTGAAAAACTTAGTAACAGTGAAAGACTTCTTCCCAAACATTGGAATGTTCTAGACTAGAGGGAATGTTCTAATTTTAATAAAATTTGCATGTTCTTCCAGCCTATAAGGTCTTGTTTTCATGAATATGCTAAAACTACGCAACTAACAGATTATTTTTACCATATATTATTCCAATCCAAATGTATAATGCAGAGCTGAAAACCTTGTAAAATGTTTAAACAAGAAAATAGTCTCACTAAGGACTAGGTCAATAGCTGAAAGCAATTTAATGAGGAACTTAATATTTTTTATTAATAAAAATGTTTTTAAGAGTAAAGAGAAATTATTTGAAAAATACCAAATTCCATATTTAGATATAAGGAAATTAAAAATAGATTTTCATACAATTTGGTAATGTTACTTGTTTTAGCTATCTGTTGTCCCTTAAGATTTTTTCCAGTTCCAGTAATTTTGTCTGAAAATTAGATTTAGTTCAGGAAAAGACACAGATAAGCCATGTCTTTATCATTGCCTGTGCTATATTATTCAGTTTGCTGCTTACTGTCTTGGTTTAACCCCAGCTGGCAACTAAGCACCCCACAGATGTGTGGTCACTCTCCCAGAGTAGAACAGTGTCACAGTTTGACATGATAGCCTTTTCTGGTAAGGGGGAAGGGGCTGTAAAGATGGCTCCTGTAAGAAGTTGCTCGCAACTCTCCCCAGCTCAGAGCCAGAACCACTTCTGGGCCTGAGACAATTAGACGCCTCCATGATCACTTTTTCAGAAGCCAGAAGAGGAGGTTTCTTCCTCCATCTTCTTCCTTCTTCTGTCCTTCTCTTCTTCTTCTGGCTAGTGGTGGTGCAAGGAGTAGGAACAGTGAGAGAAACAACCAAGGTCAGTGATGAAAGAGAGGAGGAGGTGTGCTGGAGCAGAGACTCCCCTGCATTCTATGGAGAGAACTGGTGAAGCTGAGATTTATTTTCATTTCTTTAAAGACCCTGCATCGGCAGTAGAGACTCATTTTGATAATGATCCTGTATCAGGGGCAGAGACTCATTTTGCTAAAGCTGGCCCCAGACCAGGGGCAGTGATTCACTTCATTAAAGGCCCCAAGCCAGGGACAGTGACTATGGCCGGAGGAGGCCGTGTCCCGAAGGAAGGGATCCAATATCCACAGCTGTAACTGTGGGGAGGAACCCACGACAAAGCAGCTCATTAAACTTATGCCCAGAAGAGGCCTTGTCCTGAGAGAGGGACCCTGTAACTGCAACCATGGTGAAGAATCTACACCAGAGATATTCACCAAGGACTGCGTCCTGTGTGAGGGAACCTGTATCAGCAGAAGCTGCAGCTGTTGGGAACAACCCACACCAGAGAAGTTTGTTAAGCACCATAATTAGCAGCGAGCCCTCCCTGCCCTTGTCTCAATCCACAACAATCTTGCTTATCTTTTTTCTGCCATTTTGCTGGGGCCTCTGCCATCCTAAGGAGGATGAGTGTCAGTGGGGACATCGAGTGAGAGACTGTTGTGCTGCTGCTGTGCTAGCTGGGCCAAACCACGACAAACAGGGAGAGAGAATTGAAAGAGTAAAAGTGAGAAAACTTGTGAGCTAACAGTTTAATATCTGAGGATGGTGGGGGGGTAAAAAATGGTGAAAGAGAAATGAAACCCAAGACAGATAGATGATGAAAATCATAATTGCTTACCACCACCAATTGATGCCCAGCCAACCTCCTAGCAGCAGCTCCCCAGTCAACCTCTCCACTAATTTTATTTATGAGCATGACCTCTCTTTGGTGAGCTGTGATTAATTTTCCTTACTGTGTCCTCTCCTAACTCCTTGTGCATCTCCAGCCTACTTAGTGGTGATGTGCTATTAACATTACTCACCAATAGCAAAACACAGTCCTGTATTATCAACACTCTTTTCAGTTCAAATTCAAAACATAGCCCTATACTAGCTACTATAAAGAAAACTGACTCTATTCCATCCAAAAGCAGTACATTTAGGAGCTGGTGTTTGGAAAAATAGAAGAAGGAGTAATACCAGGGACAAAAGAAGAAACCTCAGAATGCTTGGAAGGCACAAAGTTCACGCCTGCTTTGCAAACAGAGCTAGCGTTAATGTTACGTCAACCACAGAGACTGTTCTCTCTGTTAGATTTAGTAAAATGTAGTAGATTTGTCCAAATCTACGCTCCTCACAGTGTCTACTCACTGAATGATAGCTTCTGAATTCATACACGTCCTCAGCTCCTGTAGGGGAGTCAACCCATAAACAATGGATAAATATCTAATTTTTTTTTTTCAGAAAGAGCAGATATTCATTATGGAAGAATACTCTAAAATAAAATATGAAATTTTTTAGTAGGAGACCAAATCATCATTATCTACAATAAGAAAAATTGAAAAGATAAAATTTTCTTTAAAAGTAATATTAGAATGTTTTTGGATTTCTTAATGTATCGTAAAGGATATAATAATTATATAATTGCATTTTTTTCAAGTAAACTAATTAGTAAACTACTTTTTTCCTACTAGTTACACAGTATAAGGAAAATTTCTATATAAACCCCAAAAGACATGTAAATCTAAAGCATGATATATAGAGATCATTCTAACCATAAATATTTTTCATATCCCTATTTAAAAAATTGAATTAATAAAAATTTAATTTACACTTTTCAAGGTTATCAGAAGTGAAAACAATTAATGTTATGCATGATAAACTGGACATCCATAAAACTTGTACAATGACCTTCTAGAATAAAGGAGAAAGGTAAGCTGAAGAAAAGAAGTAACAGCACACATAACATTTACAGTGAATATGAGAGTATTCACCTGGCATACTAGCATATTTATATGCAAATATATATATATATATATTTTTTTTTCACAACTGTGTTTTATCGATGCATCCCTCATCTCACCAGTAATTATTTCCATGAAGGAGAATTGTGG
Organism: Colius striatus; assembly: GCF_028858725.1. Lineage (NCBI taxonomy): Eukaryota > Metazoa > Chordata > Aves > Coliiformes > Coliidae > Colius > Colius striatus. The sequence continues at coordinate 25,097,050 of NC_084760.1, read as the reverse complement.
GGTTCTAGGGGGGAACAGAGTAAGCAGATTTTTTTGGTTTTGTTGCTGTTGCACAAAAGAGTATAAAAGACATATAAATAGAATTTTTTTTCTTTACTAGTTAGAAACCAATTAAAAGCAAGAAATAAGCATAGGAAAAAATGTTAGTTTGACTGCAATGTTGCACGGTACTACCACATCTGATTGTGTTTTTGCTGTTACATATGTGGAGACAAAACATGCTAATGTACCAAAATAGACAATAAACAAGAAATCAACAAAATATGGCTCTATTATCAACATTAGAAGAGACTTAATCCCTGGGAAATGAATATTTTGAGATATTTTTATATGTGAGAAGAAAGAACATTTTCAGAACATTGGAGATTAGATTATTATCCAGCAATCCATAGTTCAAATGCCTTAAAGAAGCCCTCACTGATACATACAAACTTAAAAATGAAAGAACTTACACTTAATGAAGTGCCTTCATTTACAGTCTTGTTAAACTGTGGAAACAAATTTACTAAACTTACTCTTGCAGGATAAGGACTTTAATAGGAACAGTAAAACATGGAAAGAGATTCAGGGAAGTATTTTGTAACTAAAAAAGCTGGATATTCTAGGAAATAAAACCAAATCATAGAGTCATAGAATCATAGAATGGTATGGATTGAAAGGGACCTTTAGAGATCATCTAGTCCAACCCCCCTGTAGAAGCAGGTTCACCTAGATCAGGTTGCATAGGAACATGTCCAGATGGGTCTTGAAGACGTCCAAGGAAGAAGACTCCACAACCCCTCTGGGCAGCTTGTGCCGAGGCTCCCTCATGCTTACAATGAAATAGTTTTTTCTTATGTTTAAGTGGAACTTTTTGTGTTCCAGCTTCATCCCATTACCCCTTGTCCTGTTGCTAGCTACAATAGAAAAAAGGGATGTCCCAACCTCCTGACACCTACCCTTTAGATATTTATAAATGTTAATAAGATCTACAAAATTCTGCCACTGACTTCTTTTTAAAGTTATTTCTGCATTTCTTAAAATATATTTTTATTCAATTATTGTTACAAATATTTATAATAAATGTAAGTTCCAAACTGCAGAATATGTTCCTTCTTACTCATAAAAATACTAGAACTGAGAATATAAAATTGCAAATAAACGAAACTTTCAAAAGATTTTTATATACAATTATAATTTGTAATTATATGAGGATGACAATCCCTGGTTTTAGTTTTCAATATAATTAGACCTCAAACTAAACTAGATATTTTGCACAGTGATTAGTCCTTTCTTTAAAGGTGCACCACAATGAGTCATACTTTTTTATTCCCCACTAATTGCAATTAGAGTTCATAATTCCACTATGATTAGCCTTTGATTACCACAATGCTATGTGAATAACAAAATAATAACTTCACTTAATTGATGGTAGCAAATCATAGATAAAACCATCACTTTTTTAAACACACAAAATATGTAGAAGAATAAATTAAAAAACAAGTCATGTTTACCTTTATATGCCCTTTCATTTTCACTTAGTAAAGTTAGAATAGGCTATTATTTGCATCACAATTCCATTCAGGAAAAAGGTCACTACCCTAATCACTGCCACAAACTTTATTTCTGGTAGTGTATGTAGTTATTTGGTACTGCATGTGTTAATATCATGGATATTATTATTTCAAATTCATCAACAAAAATTGTCAACATACTTTTCATCTAATTACTAATAGTTTGCTTAAAGGATTGTTAAAGGGAATTCTTTTTACTATCTACTAGTACTACTTAGCTGTAAATGCTGCTGGAATCAACAAGCTTCACAGACGTGAAGAAACCTACATGGACCGTTACCAAAAGTTGATCATTTTAGGGATTTCTGATGTTCAGTGCAAGTGCAGAAAACTTCTCTAGGAAAATTGTCTGGATCTCAAATGGTTACTTTAGAACCTCTTAATTTCATGCAGTGCCATTTATTTCCTTAAAGAAATGTATCTCTAGAGCACTTCATGTGACCTGACAACTACTGAAAATGAAATGATAAATCTGGGAAGAGCTCTTAGATATCTGCCATGCTTTAGCAGTACTTATGATTTCCGTGCATGAATATTCTGTATTACAACACAATCATGAAACTCACAAAGTATTTTGATCATTTTCCCAACAAAAAGGTGTAGTAGTGCTGTCCAGGGGGCTCATGAGGTCCTACCAAGAATCCTGCATACATCTGGGCACAAATGATCAGGAGGTTGAGTTTAATCAGTAACATTTAAAAAGAAGTTCATCAGGGCATACAGCGGTTTTCTTGAAAGAGATGGCTAAAGAAGAGTTTATTTCCCTTAATAAAATAAAAGACAATATCTGTAATAAAGAGGGAAAAAAAGTAGATAAGAAAATGAACAATGCTGTCATAGGAAGAAATTGTAGCCATTAGTAAACATGATCTGAGAATTAGAAATTCATAAATATAAGACTAACAAAATGTAGAAAAAGATAACAATAGTAATACTTTTTGAGTGTGAGAGAAGCACTGGAATTGCTTTCAGTAGGATCTAATATTTTGGAATTATATCTATCGACTCTTTCCCTCCCACATTAAAATTCAAGCATTCTTTCTTCTTCAGTTGTTTTGCACTTAAACCCTTTACTGTTCCCTTACTCCTCCTCCAAATACGTCTACCTTACAGATCTTTACTTAATCAGACCAGTAAGTCTTAGGTCTATCCACATATGCAACTGTACTTACTGTGTAAGCAATTGTAAGCTTTTTTGATTCTATTCCTCTGACAAAGTTACAAACCTATAAGTTGTTTCTTTTTAATTTCATCTCCTCATTTTATCCCTACATACCAACAAGTTCATTCTGCAACAGAGAGTGGAGATTTAGATTGCAATTGTGTTTCTTAATGCTTTCTGAGACTGGACCACGCATATGTTAGTTACGTATTTTATGAGACAGAGAAGGTAGTCACTGTCCTGGTTTTCCTTTATTCCTTAATGGAATTCTATGCTATAGTTCATTATTGTTTTCATTACTTGCTAGAGAGATGAAAAGGAATAAGTTTTGCCAAATATGTTTACTGAAAGAGAAAAGATATTAACTGATATTGTGCAATACCATTAATATATCCTTAATGTTGATGGAGTAACTCATCCTGAATGTTATCACTGAACATATGAAGGATAAGATGGTTATCAGAGGGAGTCAACATTACTTCACGAAAGGGAAATCCTGTTTGATCAACCTGATAGCCTTCTATGAGTACAAAACTGGTTGGCTAGATGAGGGGAGAGCAGTGGATGTCATCTACCTTGACTTCAGCAAGACTCTTGATACTGTCTCCCATAACATCCTCCTCAAAAGTTCAAGTAGTGTGGCTTGGATGAGTGGACAGTGAGGTGGATTGAGAGCTGGCTGAATGATAGAGCCCAGAGGGTGGTGATCAACAGCACAGAATCGAGTTGGAGGCCTGTGGCCAGTGGAGTTCCACAGGGGAGTTTTGGGGCCAGTCTTATTCAATGTCTTCATCAACTACCTGAACGAGGGGACAGAGTGTACCCTCAGCAAGTTGGCTGATGACATCAAACTGGAAGGACTGGCTTATTCCCCAGAAGGCTGTGCTGCCATTCAGCAGGATCTTGACTGGCTTGAGAGTTGGGCAGAGAGGAACCTCATGAGGTTCAACAAGGACAAGTGCACAGTCCTGCACCTGAGGAGGAACAACCCCATGCACCAGTACAGACTGGGGGTCGAACTGCTGAAGAGCAGCTCTGCAGAGAGAGATCTGGAAGTTCTGGTTAATTATAAGCTAACCATGAGCCAGCAATGTGCCCTTGTGACCAAGAAGGCCAATGGCAGCCTGGGATGCATCAAGAACAGTGTGGCCAGCAGGGCAAGAGAGGTTCTTCTTGCCCTCTGCTCTGACCTAATGAGGCCTCATCTGGAGTCCTGTGTCCAGTTCTGGGCTCCTCAGCTCAAGAGGGACAGGGAACTTCTGGAGAGAGTCCAGCACAGGGCCATCAAGATGATCAGGGGTATGGAACATCTTTCATATGAGGAAAGGCTGCGGGAACTGGGGCTGTTTGGTCTGGAGAAGAGGAGATTGAGGGATGATCTTATTAACATTTACAAATATCTAAAGGGTGGGTGTCAGGAAGTCGGGACATCCCTTTTTTCTATAGTATCTAGCAACAGGACAAGGGGTAATGGCATGAAACTGGAACACAAAAAGTTCCATTTATATATAAGAAAAATCTACTTCACTGTGAGGGTGAGGGAGCAGTGGCACAGGCTGCCCAGAGGGGTTGTGGAGTCTCCTTCCCTGGAGGTCTTCACGACCTGCCTGGACATTTTCCTGTGTCACCTGATCTAGGTGAACCTGCTTCTGCAGGGGGGTTGGACTAGATGATCTCTAAAGGTCCCTTCCAACCCCTACCATTCTATGATTCTATGATTCTATGATTCTATAATTAATGGGCATCATCCTCAGTATATGTCTTCATTCTGAACAAAACTCATAGAGCTTACTATATAGTACTGCATCTAAGTTATTCATAATGTATTGCTATTTTAAAAGGCATGTATGTTTGAATAACTACATTTATCAACTGACCAAAGTATTTTATTACAATCTGACTTCAAGTTCCAAATTGTAGTTTATTTTAAATTTTAATTTTAAAGTGATCTCTTAACAAAGATATCAGAATATACATGAAATGAACAAGATTAACTGTTCTGTCAATGAATTTAAAATGGTGTTATAAACAGTAATTGCAATCAATTTCTTATTTGAGTATAATTTTACCTCAGAGATCTCCTGAGATTACCCTGTGTGTATTTATGTGTAAGAAGCTTTATGGAACTGTATTTGATTTTGCAGAGAAAATGACAGATATTTTTTCTCTTCAAAGTGAAACAAATACAATATCATAGTAGAGTCACAATTGGATTGCAGGATTTCTAGCTACTAACAAATTAGATCCAGGCTCTTGTTTGATAGGTGTACTGTTGCAGTTTCAGGTGCAACTTTCTTTGCCTGTTTGTTTTTCAGTTTCTTCCACTAGCATGTAGAGAGAGACAAAACATTTACCTTTATTACATGCTATTGATTGGCCTTACTCCCTTTACTAAGATAAAAAGTTGATAAAATCCCATACCCACACACAGTCAGTGTGATTCTTCTAATTTATCCTTATTCTTTTTTTTTCTTTTCTAAAATTCATTTGCATCAGGACTATGAACTTAACCATCATTAAGATGGAAAATGGAAGAAAAAAAAATAGATAGTGCAGAAAGCACTCTTGAAAAATCTTCATTCTCAAACCATATAAAAATAGTAAAGAATTTAACTTAGTATTTGAGAGAAGTGTAAAAAGAGGCAGCTGTTGAGGAGAAAAAAAAAAAAAGCAGAACAGAAATTGAGCACAAGGAATGGGTAGTTTGCAGTTACAGTTTAGTACTAGATATGAAAATACTGTCCTTCCTCTGTTTCATACAAACACAACTATTGTAACACTGAGACTAGAAGTTACTAAATTCTAAACTGATAAAAATAAAATGGTTTTATGCAGCATACAATTAGACTATAGAACCTAATATCACAGAAAGTCATGGAGATTAAGGATGTAGATAACAATTAAAAAAACTGTAACTTGAAATATTGAATGAAAATTTTCACAAAATTGAAATTTGGAAAAAGAGTAAACCTCCTTTAGTTTACAGTATTTCATAATCACATTAAATTAAAAAAACAAAAAACCCAAGATTAGGAAAGAGCTGCCTCATATGTGCCTCTTCAAGGAGTCTTACAGATACTGGGATTTTAATCATCAGATATATTAATGGACTAATTGCATTTCTGATCTAAAGCACTAGCATTAGCAATTTCTATATATTGTGGTTTATTCAGTCTTCAGTGTCTTAACTTTTAGAGTGTACACCAATGTCAATTTGCACCAAAGGAGATTTGGTATATCTACAAGCTAGCTGTAGATTGAACAACAAAAATTCAAATAACACACAACTGACTTCATGTAATATGCATACACACAGACACTCGTATATAAATCTGTAATTTCAGATATTGTCCTTGTACTCTGCATCTCAGTATTGTCACAGAAAATATTGGAATAATACATGCCTTAAAAAAATACCTTTGTGTTTATAAAATAAGCTAAAATTCTTCAATTTAGAATCATAGAATCATAGAATTGTAGGGGTTGGAAGGGACCTTTAGAGATCATCTAGTCCAACCTCCCTGCAGAAGCAGGTCCACCTAGATCAGGTTGCATAGGAATTTTGTGCATTTAAATTCACAGAAGATTGAAAAGTAGAGAGGATACTAAAAGTAGAGAGGATTAACTCATAAAGTATTTTATTATCAAGTTAATTCATATTGAGGGCATTTTTTTTTTTCTCCACAAACTGTTGTACAGACATTTCCTGTGAACCATACAGGAGACATTTTACTCAGTTCTGATAATTTTAACTGTGCATGTCTACACAAGAATAATTGCCCTGAAAGCATCTTAATTATGTACCTGTGTCAGAATTTTCCTGTTGAACCTCAAGACAAAAATCTTTTGTTGATTACATTTTTTTCAAAGAAAATTCAAGCATCATCTTCCAAAAGTATGTAAACGTCATGACAACCTTTTTGTTATTTGCAAAACACTATTATTTACTTGGAGTATGTTCATGTTCTGGAACAATTGAAAGAGTCACCTTGTAATGTGGTGTTGTCTTCCACTCATATTGTCTGTTCTTCTCTTCTCTTATGTGAAATGTTTTGCTTTTGTTCCTTTTGTTCAGGTTCAGTTTCAATATTTAAAAAATGCTATGTAATATTAGTCGTTGGATAAGACCACAGAACTGGAGTAGTTAAACATCAAATTCTCTAAAGACTAGTGGATGACCCTGTAGTTTGTTCATGGTTAACGTAACCTAATCAAGCCTCAAAGCAACAGTAACAACTAAGTGAACATACCATTATACCCACTCAATTCCTCCATTTCTTGATGAGAAGTGCTAGGTGACTGTCCTTTGGGACTCACTGGGTAATTTTCTTCTTGCATAAAAGGATGAATCCTGCCATGAATTTTCTCACAGTCCTTTTTAGTGAGAAGGGTCTTTTCAACATTCTCAGAAGAGACAGGTTCTTTTTGTGAAATGTCAGAAATACAAATCTACTTCATGAAAATCCTTGTTACTTAATATATTAGGAAAACTGAGGAGCTTTGTATGTTTTCTATGTTCATAGTGTTCTGCAATTCAATGTCTATCCTTTCAAGTCCATAGTAGAAAGAATAATAAAAATACTTGATATAATACAGGGAAAATTCAGAGTCGTATGGACTATCAAAGTAACACAACCTTGGTGTTCAGTGACTTTCAGAAATCTAATTTTAGTTGCCTAAGTGACATGTCAACGTTCACTCCATTGCCTAAATAAGAACATATCAATAATATGTCAATTCAGAAAATGTGAGAAGCATCTGTATTTAAGTACACATAGCTCTGTAAGATTTTTGATACTGCAATAAATTTTTGTGTTTTCTGACATATATTACTGAATACATTACTGCATGATTTTGTCAAAAGAGTTTGAGAATCAACTTCTGATTTATCCAGAGATACCCACCCAGGGAATTAAAATAAATAAATAATTTGTGAGATAATTCATAAGAATGTAACCCAGTCTGATAAGGTTGTAAATACATCATTGTGAAATTTGGAAAAAACAATTTCATTTGAACACAACTGTCCAATAATATATAATTTTTGAAATGGATGTAAAATACCAGGTTTAGAGTCTCATCTTTTTAGTTGTCATCATTCATCTAGTGACCCAGATATGTCATGTTCTGAGCATATAAACAAAAGACTGAGCCGTGGAGCTTCCAACAAATATTTTCTGTCAAAGCTTCAAAATGAAAATGGTAGTAAGCAGTTTTTAGAACTATCATGACAAAACTAGATACATGGCAAAGAATATATTAAAGAAGTGGAAATGGGAAAAAAAATCCTATAAGAAAGAAAACTTTGAAATAAATTCTCTTTTGGTAAAGAAAAGTTGCCATTTTAAAAAGGAAGTTAAACTGGTTTATGCAAATGATAAAATAAGTAGAAATACTATCAAACAAAGCTTAATCGCGGATCTTTGAGTAGCTTGTTGTCCATGCTTCTTCTAGAGAATTAAAACTTCTCTTGTATAGAATAGTCTAATAATCCCTTGTACCTAATATACTTGTCGTCAATCTGCTAAGACGTGAAATATAAATTGAGAATATTGGATTTCATTACTTTGACTTGATTATTTTCATTGGAGTAGGACTTTATAGCCAGACCATTATTGAATAGAGAAGATCCAAAAAATGTCATAAATTTAGCAAAGTTACAAATTGGGTGGAGAGGACGGAATGGAAAAAGATTCACAACATAATACACAAATCTCTATTAATTGTTTGACCTTTGATTTTTCACGTCCCAGTTTTGACTGTGCTCAAATAATTATATCACCATCACTCATATACATATTTGCATTGCAATTGCCACAATGATTGATCCCTAACTATATAATAAATATCTCTACATATTCTTCCAGACTACCTTTCTGCTTGGTATACATGTAAATAATTTAGGAGGAAAGCTGAGAAGACAGAGCTTCAGATGTCCCAAAACAAAAGGTAATTAAAAAGGACTTTTTTTCCAAAAATTTGAAAGGTTGTTTATTTTTTATTTATTTTTAAATAAAATTTAAAATTTATTTAAAATTACTGAACAAAGTCCTATGTTTTCTCCACCTTGACTCATAATCATGATATCTCAAGAAAAGACTGTGCCATATATGTTTCTCTTCCACCTCTTTGTAGATACAGTCTCACAATAATGTAGAATCAATTTTCAGTTTAACAATATTGACTGCAAATTTGATAGACGATATTCCTCAGCAATGCAATGAGAACAAAAGCTATCACTTTCCAAACAAAAAAATGCTTATATCCTTTCTATAGTGATATCATAAGACCTCATGTAAATTATTGATAAGAGATTTGAAATAATATTCCTGGAATTATTCCCTACAGATGTCATTAAAATTTCAGATTATCCCAAATCATCATTTTGGCAAGTCTTGATATACAGTTTTTCATTTAGGCAGCTGCAATACTTTTCAAGACTTTCATATATTTTCTTTATTTATCAAATGGAAAATACTCTTATCAAAACCTTGGGTACTGGAAATTTCAGCACAACCTAGGATAATCAAAATCTTTTCTTTAATAACTATGTTGCTCATCACCAATTTTCATTCTCATTGCAGCTTGCACCTGAAAGTAACTAATATTACCCAGAGGTCAAAATATCTTTCAGACTAAATTACAATTGTGTTATAAAATATTAATACACAAATCTAAATGAGAGAAAAACTTTAATGGACTGGCTGATTCCCCAGGAGGCTGTGCTGTCATTCAGAGGGATCTCAGCTGGCTTGAGAGTTGGGCAGAGAGGAACCTCATGAGGTTCAACAAGGACAAGTGCAGAGTCCTGCATCTAGGAAGGAACAATCCCATGCACAAGTACAGGCTAGGGGTAGAACTGCTGAAGAGCAGCTCTGCAGAGAGAGAGACCTGGGAGTCCTGATTGATAATAAGCTAACCATGAGCAAGCAGTGTACTCTCGTGGCCAAGAAAGCCAATGGCATCCTGGGATGCACCAAGAAGAAGAGATCTTCAAGATCTGCCTGGACACGTTCCTAAGTGATCTGATCTAGGTGAACCTGCTTCTGCAAGGGGGTTAGACTAGATGATCTCTAAAGGTCCCTTCCAACCTTACCATTCTATGATTCTATGATTCCATGATTTAGTATTTTCAAAACATTGAGAATTTTTATACATATATAAATGTTTTGACTCTGCATCACTAAAGAAATCATTTAAATTTTGTGTTAACAAGACCAGAAAAAAGGTGCTGACCTTCAGCTAATGGGTCAATTTAAACTCACACATACAGAAATGTAGCAATTTATACTTAGAAAAGAAAAATGCAAAATCCTGAAACCTTTCACTCACTATAAAGAAAATATCAAACTCTACTAGGTTTCATCTAGCATCCTTATCTTCCACATGTTTTTGCTAGTAAAAGTGCAGTGTGTAGATCCTGGATGGATGCCACGTGCCCACCAAACGCATGGTATCACCCTCCTCCTCAACTAGATAGGGAAGAGAAAATATCATAAAAGATTTGTGGGTCAAGATAACAACAGACAGACGTCAGTCACTAATTACCATCATAGTCAAAACAGATTCAACTTAGGGAGAAATAAATTTATTATCAGTCAAATCAGAGTAGGATAATGAGAAAGAAAATCATCTCTTAAACCACCTCTTCCCACTGTTCTTCCTGGGCTTAACTTTACTCCAGGTTTTCTCTCTATGTCCTCCCCACCTATGGTGCAGGAAGATGCGGAGTGAAGACTGTGGTCAGTTCATGACACATTTTCTCCCCGCTCTTTTGATCAGGGAACAATCCCTCACACTCTTCCCTTGCTCCAGAATATAATCTTTCCTATGAGAAATAGTTCTTCATGGATGTCTCCAAAGTGATTTAGTTCTTTGGACTACAAGGTTACATTTCTTCACTAACTGTTGCAGTGTGAGTCCTCCATGGGGTCATAAGTCTTGCCAACAAACCTACCCCAGTGTGAGCATCTGTTTGTCCACAGAGCCTCAGTTCCTAAATGGAACCTTCTCCAGTGTTGGCTTCCCATGGGGTCACAGCCTCCTTTGGCCACATTAACCTGCTTTGGTGTGGGGTCCTCCCCAGGCTCCAAGTGGACAGGTGGATATCTGCTCCATGGGCTGAAGTGCCTGGACTATGTCCTCCACCTCCTTCTTCACTGATCAGGGTGTCTTAGAAGTTGTTGCTCTCACATATTAGAGAATAAAAAAAATAAATTCTCACTCTTCTTTCTGGATGCAATTGCTCTTGCACAATAATATTTCTCCTTCCTACATACATTATTACAGAGACACAATCACCATGGCTGATAAGTTTGTCCTTGGTCAGTGACAGGTCCAAATTGTAGCCAGCTGACATTGGCTGTATTTGACACAGGAAAGTCTTCTAGTAGCTTCTCACAGAAGTCACTCCTATAGCCCCCCTCTAAAACCTAGCTACACACACAGTTCATTCCACCCTTCACCACTGTGAACCACATGAAGGGTTGCCATTAGAATCCAAATTCTTCACACAGTCTTCTAAAATTTCACTCATATTAACAGAAAGGAACTCCCCATATCAAAATCAAAATAGCATTATCACAACAGCTAACAGAAATGGATAATTTCCACACAATTACCTCTCCCAATTACTATCCTTATCTCAAATTCCTCATGTCCCATGCTGGTTGCCAAAAAGGACTGTGGTGGGTTGACTTTGTCCAGATATCAGGTATTCATCAAGAAACTCTACTCTTATCAGTAGGACTGGTCAGGGAGAAAATAAGATGGAAAAAACCTCGTAGGTCAAGATAAAGGCTGCTTAGTCAAGCAAAAGCAAAGACCATGCATGGAAACAAAGGAAAATAAAAGATTTTTTTATCTGCTTCCCACCAGCAGGCAGTGTCCACTAGCACTTCCATATGTGTGAATACTCTGGAAGACAAACATTGTAATGATGAATGTCCCTCCTCTTGTTGCTGAGCAGATATTATATGGTATGGAATACTCATCTGGTCGTTTTGGGTCAGCTGTCTTGGCTACATCATCTCACAACTCTTTGCCCACTGCCAGCCAACTGATGAAGGAAGAATATTGACTCTGATGCTGTGTGAGCACCGTGCATCAGTAGCCAAAACACTGGTGCGATATCAACACCTTTCTAATTACCAATATAAAACATGACACTGTGAGTTAACTCCCCAATTCAAGATGAAAGTCAGCATAAGCTTTGAAACTGAAGCTACAAAATCAAATGTCTCAAATATGTTATTTATAGAACCAGAAAGTAATAAACCAATGAATTCTAAGCATCGGTAAACCAAAGGTTGACATGTAATCAATATATATATAAAAAATAATTTTTTCCAGACCTGCTCACAGGTAACAGTTTCTTCGTTCTTCTCTATATGCTATACATATTTTAGTTACTCTTATTTTAGTGAATTTTACCTATTTTTTTAGGGACAAAATACCCAAATGACATAAAAAACCAAAATAAAATTAATATGTTACTGTGATTTTGCTATTACAAGTCAGAATTTTTTTCTATATTTTTCCTAGGCTTTTCTTTTTACTTTATTTTTATAGTCTTGGGGAAATCACTTTAACACACGGCTTGGTCTTCCATGTAAAAATCATGGGAACTGTATTAAAGGTTGCAACCTAATAAAAATGACTATGAAGGTTATTTAACATTTGAATTTATTTAGAAGACTAAAGAAAAAAAAAGTACTGTATATTCTTTTTTTCTATGTATATTTTCATATACATACTAACGTTGGTTTTAATTAGTAAGAAATGTCTACCCTGTGAGGTAAAAGCATATTAGGAATGAGAGAAAAAAGCAAGATTCGTAGAATTATAGAATCATAAAATGATTTGAGTTGCAAGGGACCTTAAAGTTCCTCCAGTTCCAAATCCCCTGCCATGACTTTCACTAGACCAGATTGCTCAAAGCCTTATCCAACCTGACTTTGAATCCTTCCAGAGATGAAGCATCCACAACTTTCCTAGGCAATTTCTTCCAGTGCCTCACCAGCCTTCTAGTGAAAATTCTTCCCTTATATCTAACCTAAATCTACCCTCATTCAGTCTAACTCTCTTACATCAAGAGATTATTTTGAATCTCTATAGAACTCTGAAAGTACATCCACATAAAGCAATAAAAAACTGAAGTAACAGAAAACTACCTTGCTTGTTTAATTATTTCCATTCTAGTGTCATTCAACTTTAACCCAGGCATTTCTGCATAGTCCTCTTATGTACTTTATTACAAAGAACTGGGGCCTCTTTTCTCCAGGTGACAGGACCTTACTCCTGCAAGGCTGGGGACCTGAACTCTTATTCCAGTCTTTCTTACCATTAATCTTTTAAGAAGCTCTCTAAAGGCTGACATTCAATGAAATGTTTCTCTTTTGCAAGTTACATTTGCAGACATGTACTTCAATCAATATTTATGGAAGTCCCTTTCTTTGTTATTACAGCAGATCTTGCACTTCCATTAGTGTTGCTACCTCCAAATGTAAATGTATAATTATGTTCACTACTGTTGGCAAATTAGGTTAATAGGCTAAACTTTCTGTATTTATATGACCACATTAAGTCTCTGTCTACAATGCAGAAAGTCCAGCTAGGGAATGAGGACATAAAATAGACAAGAAATCAAATTATATTAAGTTGTAATTAAATATTTCAGATTAAGTTTACATTCTCTGACACAGCAATGAAGAGAATGATTAATGGTTACACTACCTCAGGATGGTTTTTTTCTGTGTTTCATGCTGTTTGTTTTAAGGATTGGAACTTTGTTACTTTGTATTTCTTCTACTCTAAGAGCCTGTAACAATTGACTACATCTACATTTATCAATTTTCATTCTCTTTCAGGTTCTGAATAAGATTGGAATGGATATCAGAAGTAGCATTGGAAAGAACTTGTGGCCATAAATTGTATTCCTTATCAAGCTAATATTATTCAATGAAATTCATACAGGAAGTCAGGAAGCATCTTGGTAAAGTTAGACTTCAGTCCCATTATTTTTCTCTGCTGAGTATATATTTCCCTCTAGCGGGTCTTTTCCCATGATATGCTACAGCTGCATCACGTCTAACTAGAAATAATTACTGAGACAAGATGATTGCATTGAAAAACTAGGTCAGAAATGAGATGATTGCCAATATGGTCACACTTGGATTTCATAGAATCATGCTGATATGTTTTTGGGAAGATTTGCAGAGACAGTGGAACTACTTCAGGCAGGGGCAGAAAATCCATCTGTGAGAAAGATGAAAATGCCAAATATCTGCAATTTAATCTTATTGTTACTTACCAGAAACACAACCTGGTGTTGATGAGGGATATATCCAACACTAAAATTTGTGCTTCATAAAAGATGCATACAAATATCCTTCTAAGCATATGTATGTGCATGCACACACAGAGCCATGTGGAAAAAGTTTTCTGGGAAATGGAAGTTTGAGTAACTTACAAGAATGTGGACAGGAAAATAACAGGTATTATTCTCAGGGGATAGGAAGAACTGGATTTTTTTCCAGAATGTAAGAGGAGAAGGGGAAAATTCTGCATCTCCTGAAGCCTTAACTTTTAATTTCTCTGTGCGTTATACAAGAGTGCACATATTGTTTAAACCTCAGACTCTGAAATGGTTGCCTGGCTGCAGAACAAACAGGCTTCTACGACAAGATTGTAGAAGATGGAACAAGGGCAATATTTAATACCTTCAAGAATTATTTTCTGAACTCATTTACAGTACAAATGATTTCCTGTGATACTAATCCTTTGATCTTTCCCTATCCACTATAAATATTCACCCTGATTTCTCTCCTCTTCCACTCAATAAGGAAAAAGTAAAATGTCTCTCTAGAAACTCTCTGTAGGTTAGTTTTCATCCAATACTTCTTATATAAAGAACAGATACAAATCTGCTTGAGCACACAAACACAAATGAAGACAATTAGCACTGTTACCTCTCTCTTAGTCAGAAAGACTCTTAGCTTTAGTTAGTGGAATTTCATATTGTGTTACACATTGTGAAACATTTATTATTTCATTCCAAATGGTACATCAAGATGACATTTTCTAAATTTTAAACAAGTTACATAAACTGCATACTAGGCATGTGATTTACACACTATTGGGTAACAAAGAAAATCTAGCTGCTAATACATAAAAACTTCATAGTAAGGATGAAAGTATGTCAGTGTTTAATGAGAAATTGCTGTTATAACCTGTATTTTTACCGATGATCATCACAGTTAAGCAACAGGACATCAAGTGCACTGTTAAGTGATGTGGGTCCACAACCTGATTGCACTGATCTCAGTTAAAGACTGGTAAATCAATTTCAAATCTCAATGGTTCATGCAGACATCAGAAATCAGAAATAGTTGTGTGCCAGTATTATACTACAACCTGAAAGGAAGAAATAAAATGTAGTTTTGAAAACAGATTCTACATGCTTTGCAATATCAATAAAGCAACACACTTCTGAGATACAGAAAAGCATATTTGAACTACGTACACCAAAAATCGGATAAGAATCGGTTTTAATATTTTTCCTTTGCATGTTAAATAATTCAGTAGAAATAACATCTCAAGTTTTAGAGCTGTTGATAATTAAAAAATACCTACTTAGTCTCAATTTTCCAGTCAGACAAAACTTAGTTTTAAATTTTCCCAGGATTTAAAATTTTGAAATTTACAATCACTGAAAAGTAAACAATATAAGTTCCTCTTTGCTTAACTTGCATCACACTTATTTTTTCATGCCCAGTAAACACATTTAGTTTCAGTTTCTTTAGTCATATGCCAGTAAATTGGTATCAATGCATTAATTATTTGAGGAACTTGCAGCTGTAAAGAATTTAATAATTCATGTATCGCAATTTTTTTGATGAAAGGTGTTGGTAAAAATAGAAATGGAGAACTTATATAGTATATATTTTGGTTAGAAGTAACAGATATACATTACCGGAGCCATAAAAACCTCATGCTCCATACTTCTCGCTCTAGGAATGGTGTGATTTATTTTCAATCACTGTGTCAGTATAAGCAGCAGAACACCTTGGAAGTACATTAACATTTCTCACCCATCCTTGTTTTCTTTAGACACTGGTCTTCACCCAGTCCTAAAAATTTATGTCTTCTGTTAAGAGATCAGTTTCAACTATGTGTTACCATGATTCATGAAATGCTTGTTTTCTGCTATTCTTTCAAATAATAAAATTATTTTTACTTTTTCTTGTTTATTCTGTGTCTTTTGTCAACGAAATTGCTGTGTGAATTACAGATAGGTAAAGTCAGGGTAACATAATGCTGGATTTAGTCCACTATATTGAATGAATGAACTTGTTATGTTTGAGAAAGCAAAGTAGTTCTGATGTAAATTTCTAGACTTGGCTCTGGGAATGACTGTACAGGCAAGAAGAGAATCACGTATTCGTCTTTCTCACTGAACGACAGGAAAGAAGTATGTCACAGGAATAATACCAGCAGCTGCTGGAGACTTTTAAACTATATTTTGAAAAATAAAAACACAAAGAAAGTTAATTGCTTCAAAAAAATCTTATTTAAAACAGTAAACATATTGCCTTTTCCAACTAACTGCTCCAACTGAGCTACATTTGTTCTTATTAGGTCAGCTGTGAAAGTTTTAGGAACCATATTTATAGCAGAAAACAAACAAAAAAGGACATTTATAATCAAATACAATGAATCTACCTGAAGACATATTTTAATCTTATAACAAGATTTACAGTGCAATGGCACCAAAAAATATCCACCAAAATAATTCCTGAGGACACCTTCACCAAATCCTGACCCTGCAGTTCAAAGTTATTTGATCTTGGGTAATGTTTGTTATATTCAGATGCTGCATGAAGTTCATTTGAGACAAAAACCCAGTTCAGCAAGCTATATCTTTTTTTTCTTTTTTTTTTTTTTCATGTTTGAAGTTAGACCAGAGCTTTGAGAAAAAGCATCAGCTCCTTCATATTTTTTGGATGTATATGTAGCACTGAAACACAAGGAAAGCTTAAAGAAGCTGTATCTACATTAGCAGCCTAATTAAATATGTTCTGATAAGTATTTGTGAAATGAAATCTTTGGAAATTTAATGTTAATCGATGTAGAAGTTTACTTTAGAACAATTTTACTAAAGTACTAAATTCCACATTTACCTAATCTTTTATTTAAACTTTGCAGAAATAACTAGAATGTACTGTTTAATTATCATCATGATATTCTTCATCTTATCTGTCCTACTTTAAAGTCTTTATATTTTCTTACAAAAATGAAATTGACCCTTTTTACTAAGCTGTTTTCAAGGATTAAATATATCTAATACTTTCTCAGTTTCTCTGATTCTGCTA
The DNA here is from genome assembly GCF_028858725.1 of Colius striatus. Lineage (NCBI taxonomy): Eukaryota > Metazoa > Chordata > Aves > Coliiformes > Coliidae > Colius > Colius striatus. The sequence goes on along the minus strand of NC_084760.1, from coordinate 25,079,963 downwards.
CCTGTGCTTAAGTATGTATGAATATCCAATTCTTTTTATTTTACATTTACTTTGACACTGAAAAAGCTCGTTTTTTTTAATTCTAAAACATAAAAGCTTTATTTATTTATGTTTCTTCTAATATGTACAGCCTTATCATTTCAATAGTAAAATATTTCCAGGCCAATCATGCCATTCAATTTAGCTATGTTCTATCTAATATGTAAATACTTCTCTTCAGTTTGATTAGAGGCAGAGAAAAAACAAAACCACCATGCTCTGTTATCAGCTTCCTTTTAACTATAATGGCACAGAAAAGTAACTGTCTTTTTGGATTTTTTTAAGATCTACTCATTTATTTTCCTTTTACATAGAGATCGTTAACTCCCATTATCCATAGCCAGGCTCTCTTTTTTAATGACCTAAATAATTCCTTTAAAAAAAAAAGCAAGGCATGGAACAGGGAATAGTATGCATAACAATGCTACCTTTCTATCACACACTAAGAACTTCACTAGCATTCTGCCCATCTTGTGGATATTTTGAGGATGCTTTGGAAACAGCTTTGGGGGATTCAGGCCTTACCAGGGATATCAGCAGTACCATGAGGCTAATTGGATCCTGAGGAAAGTAAAGCAGAGGTTGAAGAGCTATGCCATGTGTGCTTCTTTCCTGGTGTTTGCTGAAATGTGGATGAGGCAGATGAGCCAGGGTGCTGGTTCATGTAGCTGAAATACAAAGCACTCTGGCATAGCTTTCACGCTGTGATGTATTCCTGCTGATATGCAGGATGGATATGACTCATTTGCCTGACCAGACTCAAGGCTTTCCCTGAATAGAAGATTAACTATCTAATCCTAGAAATGCAGAATACTTTCAGGTCACCTGTAAGATACAGAAATGTAGTCTTAAAAAGCAAAGAAGCAAAATACCTCAAATCTTGCAGATTTCCTCCTACCTCTTCCCAAGGACAGATTTTTAACCTGTTTGATGTACAAAACCATATACAGTAGTTGTGGTAGAGATTTTGAATGCCAGCTGGGAAATTTATTTCACAAAGCTTATTGATTTCTCCAGAAAAATCTCTTGAAATATTTTTGTCTCTACAAATCATATTGGCTATGTGACTTCCTACCTTTAGGTTATAGTCTCATGCAACCTAAAAATCCCACTCCTATTTAGAGGAGATTCTGCAGCAAAACACATTCATTCAATGTGGAGTTAACAGAGGTAATTTTAAATCCTTTACCTGAAGTGAAAATATCCCTGATTTATATCAGTACAAATGAAATAAGAATAAAACTTTAAATAATGGAGTTCCAGGAGACTGTAAGGATCCAGCAGAGAAATAAGGAATATGTTAGAAAAAAGAGAAAAGACTGGTCGTGAAAACTACATGGCAACCTTGTGGAAAAATAACCTGTCACTGAGTCTAGATGTTATAGGTGGAAAGAAAATCTTTGTTGTATTCTTGGAAAGAACATATTCTGACACTCAGTCTTGCCCATGAACTATCACAAGTTTTGTTTCTTCACCATAAAACCCCAGACCATTATAAAGAGATAGTTGGGTTTTTTTAAATCCATCACTAGACCTCACAGGTCATCCACTTCCATACTTTGTTATCCTTATGGTCATAATTCTACATTGAATGAAATAATTAATGATAGTAAAATGAAAAATTCTATCATAATAGTAGCAATATAGGGCCTTAATCTATAAGAAGGACTCTCTTGAAAGAGGGTAAAGACTTTATTGTACATGACATAACTGTGGTTTTTGACTTCTAAAATTGTCTGGATGGAACATGATGGTGTATTGTACCAAGTATACCAGACATATGGATTTTCTGCAGTTTCCTACCACACATCGACAAGGTTTCACTGAGGGCAAAACTGGCAGATGGCAGGGGACAAGATTGCTTTGTGAAATGGAAAGAGTTGGAAAATGGGACAATATTTATTTATTTTTGCCATATTGTTAATAAATAATATTTTGACTTCATTGGAACACCTGTGAGCTAGAAATATATTATTACAAGAGAAGCCAAATGAGTTCTCAAAATATGCAATAAAATTATGTCTCTCAGTTAAATATTCCTCAATAAGTACTTCAAGAACATTGTTTCACTAGCAGAGTACCATTAAGGCTTTATATTAACTTGCAGGAGAAGAGGAAAGAGATTCATTTAAATACACAAGTATTGATTCATCATTTAGAAAGGACTTCAAATTAAATATTATAGTATATAAAACCACCTTGCAAACAAAGATCTTTCCTGTTGATCAGTAGATGGCAAGCTTGCTACATTCAACATTCAGAAAGTGTTCTGTCAACATTTGCAAAACAACTGTTATGTTGCATTATTATTTCTGATATTTTTATATTTAATAATATTTCATTTTTAATAAATTATTTGTGAAAAAGATATTCTATATAGATGATATGTCTTTTTAAAATAGTTTAAATAAATAATAGTCAATATTCTATGTGTTTACTCCCTTCAGCTAGTTTTTATCTGAAATGATTACAAGTTTTAAATCTTCAAGTTTTTTACTTTTATTTTCAAGAATATCTACTTTAATAATGCTGTGATATTCCTTAGTCTTTGTATAGTTTCTGTATTTTAGCATTTGTCCATCAGCACATCCCATAGCTCTTTATAGAGATTGCAAAGCTAATAATCAGAATTATCTTTAATAATTATGACTGTAAACCACAAAATAACATCAGGAATACATTTGGTTTACTTTATATATGCATTTATTCCTGGATGTTCTGGTCATCTATCTTATCTAATAATGTATCAATAATAATTTTACAGTCAGAGATTTCTAGGTAGAAGTAATGTGGCTATAGGTGGAAAAGCAAGTAAATAAAGTAGATAATATGAACATGAGAGAGTGCAAGGAGAATTAAATTCTTAAAGAAATGAATAAACAGAGTTAAAACTGAGAAATCACAATCACTGAGTTGTCTGAGGGTAAATTGCGCATCAAGTTAGTTCTTTCTATCATCTTCAGTACTTAGGCTTGTTTGCTGTCTTGACTGTTCCAGAATGAGTGTGAGGAATTTGTACTAAATATAAGTAAAGGAAATTGTTCTCCTATATTAACAGAGATTGTTGCAAGGTTGGCACAGAAGTTCATTTATGCAACTTTAGGAACAGAGTCACACACAACTACTCGCTGACCTTGGGGCTTCATGTGGCTCTGCAGGAGAAAATTAAACTATGTTATTTTGTAGTTGATTGGGTTTTTTGTTTGTTTGGTGTATGGATGTCTGTAAATATATAAAATGAAACAATTAAATACAGAATAGTACTTCCCATTATGACATACTTTTATTATAAAGTCAGTGAACTGAAAAATAGTAAAGTAAAAAGAACATAGAACAATATATATACATATATGCAAACAAATTAGAAATTTCATTAGGTCTGAGCATAGAAGAGTTAATATTAAAAATCTATATATTATAGCTTCTTAATATATCTTTTAAAAGATTCTGAGAGATCTTAAAAGATCTGAAAAGTTTTGTTATTTTTTTTTCCAATGCAATATAAAATAAACTTCCATAGCATTCCAGTTGTACTATAGCAGTAACCAGCAGATCAGATAGAAATTCTCTCTCTGTTACAGAGATGGAAACAGGATAATAGCCTCAGTGACCTCTTCTGGGTACTCCTGTCCACCACAATAGGATTAATTGTCCCTTTCAATTCCTACCATTTTGTGATTCTGTGATTCTGTGTTCTATTCTGGCTTTATTTTATGTAAAACAAATACAAAGAGAAGTTTAAAGAATTTTGGTTCATATCAATAAACACTCCATAGTATGCAACGTGCAAAAATGTTGTTTAACAATCTCTTTTATAATCTTCCTTATGAAATGCAAATTTTTAAAACTGAAATTCTATATCTGATATATAAACACTTTGTAAAAACCACAAATGTTTTTTGCTAAATAGAAACAACATTTCGTATAAAGATCATAACAATTATGATATCATTTTGATTTAAAAAAAAAAAATAAATATCTCTTCCAGACAATGAATCGTTCCCTAGAAGAAAATGATATAAAACAAATATATTAGAAATATATAGAAAACAAATGTTTTCAGGTACACATATAGATTTTAAGATGAACACTTTGGATGTCTAATTTAATGTAGTTTTTCTGTGCCCTAGTATATCATAGAATCATAGAATGGTAGGGGTTGGAATGTAAGGTCCACTGGGGACAAATCACTGATTAACTTATATTTATTTATCTTGAGCAATTTCTGTGTAGTTTCAAAGTTTTTCTGACCATACTAATAAATGACAGCTATACTGTATAATAAAATTAGGCAAGACTGGGCAATGTTTTGTAGAACAAATTTAGAAAAAATAGTAATTTTCAGATACATATTTGAATTTTAGTTGCTATAGTAACAACACATTTCTTTTCTGCTCTACGTTTCTTTACCATATACTCAGAGCTCTACGTGACAAAACAACAATTTTACAATCTACAATTTAGTGTCAAGAAAAGATTTTCCCCCTCTGGGAGAACATGATTAGACTGAAGCTTACAGAGCTTCTAAAAGTTTGAGGTCTGTCAGCATTTCTGATTTAATTTCAGGGGTTTATGACCTACTTATAAAACTTCTTTATGGAAGGAAGCTGAGCACAGTTGTCTCCTGGAAACATTCTTTAGTGTTTTTAATCAAAATTTTAAAAATCCATTTCACAGCTTAATTTATAGGCAAATAAAAAAACCAGTAGACTAGAGTAGTGCTTTCTGATATCAGTTGTGCTAGCTCATAAGTTCATTTTTTTCGTGTGTGTGAATGAGATAAAAAGCTGATGGAGTGAACAAGAAGCACAGCATCAATAAAATTAAGGAATTGATGTAACCAACCTGGTAAAAACTGAATAGCTTCCTTTAAGCCTCACAAATATTTCCAAATCTTCTTCTATATATTATAGCACACCTGCCCATTCCAGTAGCGATGTCAACAGTACATACTAATATATATAATATATTATATATTAAGCTGTTAGAGTTAAATATCTTTTTTTGAAAGTAAGTCAGACATTTAATTCCTTCACAAGCAATTATGTTTTTGATTCCCATTTAAATTACTGACAGTTTCATGCTAAAATACATATAAAGAGTCTAGCTGAAAGTACATATTGATGCTTAGTAATACACACAATGATTCAGAATTTCCATTGACACCTATGACACTGTGAATTCATCTGATTTGGTGTCCCTAAAATGTTAACCAAACGTCTGTTTGTGTCAACAGCAATACAGATGTTTATTCAATTCATTCTACTAGGTCAACTGCTATTACACAATTTGATGTCTGCAAAGTTTTAGTAGGAATACATTGTTTAAATCCAGGAAATTAAGCTAGAGAAACTGATTGATAATAAACTAAACATGACCCAGCAATGTGCCCTTGTGGCCAAGAAGGCCAATGGCATCAAGAGTGTGGCCGGCAGGTCAAGGGAGGTTCTGCTCCCCCTCTATTCTGCCCTGGTGAGGCCTCATCTGGAGTCCTGTGTCCAGCTCTGGGCTCCTCAGTTCAAGATGGGCAGAGAACTTTTGGAGAGAGTCCAGTGCAGGGCCACCAAGATGATCAAGGGACTGGAACATCTTTCATATGAGGAAAGACTGTGGTAACTGGGGCTATTTAGTCTGGAGAAGAGGAGACTGAGGGGAGATCTTATTAACATTTACAAATATCTAAAGAGTGGGTGTCAGGAGGTTGGGACATCCCTTTTTTCTATAGTAGCTAGCAACAGGACAAGGGGTAATGGAATGAAGCTGGAACACAAAAAGTTCCATTTAAATATAAGAAAATACTATTTTACTGTGAGGGTGAGGGAGCCCTGGCACAGGCTGCCCAGAGGGGTTGTGGAGTCTCCTTCCTTGGAGGTCTTCAAAACCTGCCTGGACATGTTCCTATGTGACCTGATTTAGGTGAATGTGCTTCTGCAGGGGGATTGAACTAGATCTCTAAAGGTCCCTTCCAATCCCTATCATTCTATGATTCTATGATTCTATGATTCTATGAAACTATGCTCTCGAAGCTTTCCAAATATAAGACATTTCCAAGTTTGAAGCAAAAGTATGGGTGCTTTGCATGTTTATTTTGCTGTTTTTGGCAGAGATGACCAACAGGTTGCTTCATGTGTTGGGTTTCCTAAAGTAGTAGAAGCTATCCAACTTATCCAAGTGTATATTAGGTTCTTAAATAACTTTTAAACTTAAATTACTATTAGGGAAAATATACTTTTTATTCTCAGCTCTTATTTTCTTTGTAAAGAGAAAGCTTCTAGAAACAAACTTACTCTGGTGGTTAATTTTTCAATTTAAGAGGGAACTCATTAGGTTTTTAAATGTTTTTCAAGAAAACCTTAGGGCCTGCTCATGCAGTGTCAACTCATGTAACACAGATTTCTTAGTATAGCATTTAAAGGGGAGAAAGACTTCCTCTGTAGCATGTTTTACATGATATCTCAGTTTTAGGGAAAAAGCTTTTTCTATACACAGTTAAATCCAAAGCAAGTTCTGTCTGACAAGACTTTATATATGTTACTGTAACTTCTACGAGCTGAACAATACAATCCCTACTTCTAAAATCTGGGCTACAGAGAATCCTCTGTCCTGAATTTTTATCAGAAAACAAAAACAGGAGTCTGAATAATAGAGTATCTCTAGTGATTACCGCCTTTGAGTAGATATTTAATCACATCTATTGAGGGTTCATACCCTTAAAGAGTGGTGAAGAGTGACAGAAAAAAGTCATGACATTAGTCAGAGATGACAGTACAAAATCAGTCTGGAGCATATATCTTCACAGCTGCACATTAGAGAACTTGACGAGTCCTTCACCTGAATCATGGCTTCTAGACACAATAATAGCACAAACCATAACTTGTGTTCAGATGAGTTAAGCATATGCATAGTAAAAAAGGCATTAAAAGATCAAAAATTTGAAAATTTTGTAGCAGAAGTTATTCTGGCATTCCCAGTATTTCTTGCATCAAAAGGCTCTGCTTTTGATGATGTTTTAAGACTCATATTTCAGTGTAGTGGAAGGGATGTAGAAGATATAAGTCTCCTGCTTTGCTACTGTTGTTTGAATAGAAGGTTGTTCATTAGTGCTTTACTAATGGTTGTGATGGTTTTGTCTTTGCAGTGGAGAATGTTATTCTATTATAAAAACAGCAGGCACAGCATCTTCTGTGCACACAGTCAAATCTACCATCACAGGACTCACAACTTTTTTCCACTTGCTGTTTTCTTTTTTTTTTAATGAAATGCTGACTTTTTTTGTATTATTGTGTTAAAAATTTCAACCAGAATTTATAAATGCTGCAATCTTGTTCCTATTGAGACCTGTTGATCAGTTGAGGGAACATGCGGGAATTTCACAATAATAAAGCTTTGATCTTAGTGCCGATGGACAATATCAACTGCTAATGATGATTTTTAATGGATGCAAGTGCTGTTTGGTTATCACAGTTTCAAGCATCCTTGTGCTGTTTTGAGGAAGAAATGGAGTCAAGTCACGATAATTTGCCTCTAGCTTGATTAAAGAACTGCAGAGATATAACTTAATCTGATACAGCTCAGGAACTCTCTGAGACTCAAACACTCACATCAGTGCGGAAGGCACAAGACTATTTCCTTCCTATCTTCAAGAATAATGCAGGTTGTGTTCTTCCTAGCCCTAATCCTGAATAAAGGCCATGACAAGCTGCTTCTTTGACAGCATCGTAATATAGAAAATATCAGCAATTAAATGTCATTTAAGTTCTGTTGAAAACTTGATTCAATATTTCTCTTGATTCCTTTCTTACAGTTTTTTTGTTGGTTTTTTTTGGTAGTTTGATTAAGAAATGGAATTTACAATAGGAAGAACACTGTGGGAAAGAAACATTAGGCTAGTCACAGAAAATCAGTCATAAAGGAAATAATTTTACTCTTTCCCATAAGACAGCTTGATTATTGACTGTTCTCTTAAGACAGTCCTTTCCTTTCCTTTCCTTTCCTTTCCTTTCCTTTCCTTTCCTTTCCTTTCCTTTCCTTTCCTTTCCTTTCCTTTCCTTTCCTTTCCTTTCCTTTCCTTTCCTTTCCTTTCCTTTCCTTTCCTTTCCTTTCCTTTCCTTTCCTTTCCTTTCCTTTCCTTTCCTTTCCTTTCCTTTCCTTTCCTTTCCTTTCCTTTCCTTTCCTTCCCTTCCCTTCCCTTCCCTTCCCTTCCCTTCCCTTCCCTTCCCTTCCCTTCCCTTCCCTTCCCTTCCCTTCCCTTCCCTTCCCTTCCCTTCCCTTCCCTTCCCTTCCCTTCCCTTCCCTTCCCTTCCCTTCCCTTCCCTTCCCTTCCCTTCCCTTCCCTTCCTTTCCCTTTCCCTTTCCCTTTCCCTTTCCCTTTCCCTTTCCCTTTCCCTTTCCCTTTCCCTTTCCCGTCCCCTTCCCCTTCCCCTTCCCCTTCCCCTTTCCCTTCCCCTTTCCCTTTCCCTTTCCCTTTCCTCCCTTTTTCCTTTTTCCCTTCTAAATGACAGTTTCAATAAGTAAATTGCCCCTGTGTTTCTAGAGACAACTGTAGGCTTTACATGCCCGCAGATTAACATCAGCAATAGAAATTTTACAGTCCAAATAGTAGGCTTGAGTACAGCAGGGCAGTCTCATCACAGATTGATATCAATAGCTAGGTTGCATAAATGCACAAGGTCATCATTTAGCCTGAAGGCCCTCAAACCCTGGTGTAACATTCCAATAGTATAAAACAAAAATCATCAAACAATTTTGCACTGTTAGAAAACTTCAGTAAGCAAAGACTCTGGTCTTATATGCCTGACAGGTGGAACTAGAAGAAAAGAACATGACTCCAGGCTATGTTTGTTGAAATGACAGTTAGGAAAAAGAAGCAGCCTACTTTTCAAGGAGGAAAAAAAATCCACAAAAAACAATGGGATTCAGTGTGGTTTTTTTGAGTAAAACACCCTTTGAAGTAATCCTCAAGGAATGTCTGTTTCACTCACCTCGGGCTAAGGGAATGACCTTCCTTCACTCATCCACTACCTTACAGGCTACAAAAAAGCCGTGCACATTACAAGTTTTGTTCTTCAAGGAAAGACTCATATTTAACAGTGAGGAACAGAGAGTGGTAATGAGCTGTATAGGTTGAGAAATCAAGACTGCAGGAATGTGGACTTGTTCCAGTCAGATTTCTTGCAAGTGAAGATATCTGTTGCATAAAAAGTCCCTAAGATTTTAGAGAAGAAGAAGAGCTATAAGATGGGCAAAATATTAGTCTGGGAACTTTGTGCTAAGCAGAACTATGCTTTTGAAAGACCATGGTGGCATGGTCTAAATGTCACAACTGTCATCCAGTTCTGGTGGACTTTCTGTCTTTAAAAAAGTGTCTATAAGTAGTTTAAAACAAACCTGTAGATAATGTAAAACCTCTAGAACTGTACAGATGTACCATTATGAACATTTCTTTAGGTTATCGTTTCCATTCCTAGGAGCACTTTTCTGAGAACTCTAAATGTGAAAGTTTGGTCCAATTCACCCCTAGAGGATTTATTTAGTACTGAAAAATAGCATTGAAAATCCTCACAAAAGTGATTTCATGTTAATTGCACAATCAAATAAAAATATGCTGTTGAGACAACAATATGGTGAAAAGCTTTTTCTGATATGATCAATTTTCTTATCAAAGGTTCATATATAATTAGGAAAATTATGAATTCTGGACTTTGTCATGGTTTGTAGATGGTCCAAATTCACCTATCAGATGATGACCCATATAGCTGAAAATGATTCTCCATCATTATGGTGGAAGAATTATATGGAAATATTTTTTGTTTGTAGATGTTTCCCCTTTCACTTACTATTGTGTCCCCCTTCCAAGTGATTTGATTTCATACAGTACTTAATTGATCTATTTAAATAAATTTTCTAGTCTCTACAACAGCTGGAAAGGAGTCTGCTTTCGTCCAATAGAAATAGACCTTTTGTGGTAGAAAAGTGGCATGGTTTGACATGACAGTCTTTTCTGGTAAGGGGGAAGGGGCTGTAATGATGGCTGCTGTAAGAAGTTGCTCGCAACTCTCCCCAGCTCTGAGCCAGACCCACTTCTGGGCCTGAGACAATTAGATGCCTCCATGATCACTTTTTCAGAAGAAGCCAGAAGAGGAGGTTTCTTCCTCCATCTTCTTCCTTCTTCTGTCCTTTTCTTCTTCTTCTGGCTGGTGGTGGTGCAAGGAGTAGGAACAGTGAGAGAAACAACCATGCGGACTCCAAGGTCAGTGATGAAAGAGAGGAGGAGGTGTGCTGGAGCAGAGACTCCCCTGCATTCTATGGAGACAACTGGCGAAGCTGAGATTTCTTTTTATTTCTTTAAAGACCCTGCATCAGTGGTAGAGACTCATTTTGATAATGATCCTGTATCAGGGGCAGAGACTCATTTTGCTAAAGCTGGCCCCAGACCAGGGGCAGCGATTCGCTTCATTAAAGGCCCCGAGCCAGGGACAGTGACTATGGCCGGAGGAGGCCGTGTCCTGAGGAAGGGATTCAACATCCACAGCTATAACTGTGGGAAGGAACCCACGACAAAGTAGCTCATTAAACTTATGCCCAGAGACCCCAAAGGGGCCAGACAGGGATAGTCATGCCCATTACTGTCCTTGGGGACCTGAGAGTATATATCCTGAGTGCTCCATCCCTTTTATCATCACTCTTCAAAGAAAAGAGCAAGTCTGCCATTTTCACTGGAATGATAACTTAAAAAATAAATAGCATAAGGGAGTTTCAGATTCTAAGTTTTTGTTTAACACAATTAAGGGCCTAAATTCCCTTGTTCAATACACAGGGAACCTGTTTGCCTAACTCAGTGTATAATCCCTGGATCCAGAGAGGAAACTCTAAGGCATTTGAAATTCCAATATAACAATGTCCCTCCTGGATTTAGGTATTTAGTCAAAAGGACATAAATCTCTTAATTATTCTAGAAGTACTTCTGCAGTCTACATAACTAATTAATGGTCTTGGGATCTGATGTACCAACAGAAATATTTTTGCATGGGAAAGTAGTTATTAGAAATCTAATCTAATACAATGGAACCATTTGTTCAATGACATATCTAAATATGTTATTTTTATGCTTTGACCTTCTGATATATTTGTACCATATACATTCCCTTTCAAAACAATTATTGACAATATATATTCATAAAATACAAGGTATTCCTGTCATATTTGTATTGAAAATCACCTACAAGTAACCTGATGCAGAGTTGGAAATTCTCTGACATAGTATTATTATGTGTTTTATGCCAAGATACCAGGATTTTAAGTGAAATATTAATCTTTAAATTAGTGCAACAAATGCAGTAGAACAAAATTGTAAGTTGAAAGCAAAATGCTTTTGATTGCTTTCTAATTACCCCTATGTGTCTCATTCCCTCCAGCCTAATTAATTTGCTCCACTTAACTGTCTTACTCTTGGAATAGCCCCATATGGTTCTAAAATTCACCAGGACCATGGCTAGATGTGGAAGCTGGCAGCTATGGTCAAAGTTCATCAGACAATCATACAGCTTCATTGGGCTTTTGAAATGAACACAAAGGTACATGAAGTCACAAATCAAATAGAAACTTTGCCTTTTACTGTCTTCAAATATTAGAGGAAAACAACACCAGCCAAATTGTAGGATTTTACTTTTGAGACAATTCAAATGCAATTAATGATCTCGAAAACAAAACACTATGCAGAAACTATATTTTGAGTGTAAATCATTGAAAGCACTTGAATGTTGGAATTTAGGGTTTTTTTTTTTTTAATCATTGTTAGTACTAAATACAAAAATAGTACATATTTTGTATGGATTATATCCAACTAGGATATGTAAACACTCCCCAATCTTTTTGCACTTGGTAGCATTATATATTTTATTTAATAACCTTTATATATTTTATCTAATAACCTAATAGCATATGGAATGTAACCTTCCAAGAAGATTCAAAGGTAAGCTTTGGTATCATTCAACATATTTGTTCCATCAAGTCAAAACTGTACAAATATTTTAGCCTGATATGTCTCTCTAATGATCAACAGATTTGCTGAAAACCCATTTAGTAAAATAAGTAAAAGTGGCCTTAGTAAGATATTTCATTAAATACTACTAATTACCCAAGTGTTTTCTTTTACATATTTCTTTTGCCTAATATAATTCCAGATTATTCAAAATATAGTAAAGGATAGGGCAATTTTGATAGGGAAAATAAAATATGATGAAACTCAATTCAAGATTTATGTCGGGTAGGAATTTGGATTAACTGGTTGACTGAATAAAGCAAGTGAAGCAAAAGTTGTCCCCAAGTGAAGCAAAAATTTTCCCAAAGTATAAACATACCATATAGAAGAGGAGAAAGCTAATGTTTTTAATCTTGAAAGCCAGGTATTCTGCAATAAGAGACAAAGAAACCTTGCAGTAGAGATGAGGGAACATCTTTCCCATTAGCTTTTCTCCCACTCTCCCTCATTGATGAGTAATCTTTTTATATTTTATATTACAAAACATAGTTTTTAATATCTCTTTGAGACAGTGATTATTAGTGACCTTAAAATAACTAAACTTCTTAGAATCTTATTATGTTTATTCTGTGGATTTTAACTGACAGCATGGCTTCTATCAAGAGCCATCTTCGATCTACTGTTGTAGTACGCAGTTTTAATTTTATTTTTTTAAGAAAAAGATTTGACCCATAGAGAGTGCCATACAGTTCACAGTAGTGGAATCCTTGCCTTCATACAGACAAATACATCAAATATAACTATTCCTTCATCTCATACATACAATCCTTTTATGAATACATCTTTCTTCCCTCTGGCTTATTGCCATTTTAAGACCCAAAACTTTGGCAGTAAGCTTTCTGCTTCTTTCAGATACAACTTTCTGAGGACTTTTTTCACCACTGACCTCACCATTAATTCATGCTGTTATTGTATCAGAATTGTGACACCACATGAATGTCACATATTCTTATGTCGTTAGCACTGCAGATGTTATTTTTCATGTTCTTTGGTACTTAATTATGGCAACCTTAGTTATTCCTGAAGTTTTTGGAACTCTTATTTATGAATGCTAGCTGTTAGTAGAACTAAACTGTAAATAAAAGTAGATTTGAAGTTGTGTAATTGACACTATGATGTGAGGACATAGAATACTGCAAGTAATGGGTGAGATACAAAATGTGAAGCTGTGTGTGCTGGAATGCCTATCACTGTGTTTTGCAAGCAGGTGGCCTGCAGCAAGTGGAATATTAGGTAAATGAGAGAAAGATTATAGAATCTATTAAGTCTTACTTGACTATATTTCAAGGAGTTCACAACTAAATGCCACAAAATCTACAGGAGCCAGTCATGGGGAATTTGATGAAATTGTATGAGACTTCAAGTGGGTTCTGAAGACCCTTTTTCATTTGTGTTTCACATATTTTGAAATTTTACTTGAATATTTGTGGATGTGATCCAGTATTTAAAAAAAAAAAAAAAAAGGAATCTGAAAAATCAAACTGTACTATGTGAAGTCCCTTAGTTGTGTAAAGGTTCTTGAGAGGGCATTTCATTTGACATCCTCTGCAATTCTATTATAAAGTTTCATGAGTTTGGTCTTGAAGTGAATGTCCAAACAAAATATTTTAAAAATAAAATCTAGAGAGAGTAAAACTTTTCCTCTGAGATTCAATTAAATACTCAAAATGTCTGTTTTCAGACACAAAACTATTTTAGTCTCATGTAGATTCTGAATTTGTTAAGAAAAGCTCACAAACATTACAAGTCAGTTATTCTTGTCTGAGAGAGTCAAAATATATGGTTTTGTTTTCTCAAAAAACCAAAAAATTAACAGATACAGGAGGGAGAGGAGTGCTTAGAGGCAGAGAAGAGAATCTCAAGGCAGAAATAATTTAGTTATTTCTTATACTTTTCCAATTCCATATGAAACCTATAGCTGTTATGTTAAGTCAGTGTTTGAGAATGCCTTGATTTGAGTATGTCTCTTTGGTTGAAAACATTGCTACAAATTCTTAAAAATAGACCTTGTAAAAGAAATCAGTTGTTTAATTATAGTGTTTCTAACTTGAATGGTTGGTTTCTATTCAGATTATCTCATTTGCCTGACAAAGTTTACCCTCTCTTCCTGTCCCTTATTGCATCTAATGTAGTTTGGCACTGGGAATACTTTGTAGAAAGCTCACAGAAACAACATTTCCTCCCATTACCCAGAAGAGTTATTCAATAGGTATAGCACATGTCACTGCTGTATTTCAAATGCTCTTTTCATCTGAGCACTAATCGAAAGATTCTCTATTATTCCAAATACAATCAAGAAATCTTTATCTTAGATTCTGAGCACAACAATAAGTGAACCACATTTTTATTATTTATTCCAGAACCAAAGTCTATCTAAGAACAATATTTTAGTGAAGAGTTGCAGGGAAAATGAGAATTAACATTTTAGCACAAGCACTTCCATCTAGTAGTAACAGTTGGTTATGCCTCTTAGATAAATTCTCGTAAAAGTAATAGAGAAAAACAGCAATAAACAAGTATTACATTTGTGGTGACATTTCAAAATTTTTTTCCTAAACAAAATTAAAAAACTATATTGGTAAATTAAGTACCTTAAATACAAGAGGGCTGTTAAACAAATGATTTTTTTTTCTAATAGAATTTAAATAATTCTATCATATGTATATGATATTGTTACTATATTTTATTTTTATTAGACTGACATTCAGAGCAAACTAAAATGTGAAAATGCACCAGATTCTCAACAAACAAATGATAGAAGATGACCTTTAAAATTTGTTTCCTTTCTTCCTCTAGTATGGATAAGACATTTGAAGATGTTTTATTTTAAAAAAGAATGTAGTAATCTGTCTAAATGTACACATTTATACCTGAGCAAACTGTAGACTCCTTTTACAGTCTATAGAGAAAAAAATGTTTTGCTACTATGTGATTCATCTCGGTCTACAGTTAATACATAAAACTGATCCATTCAAATCTGCCCTGAATATATCTGTTTCTCTCCACTGACTATAAAATGAACCCAGGCTGAGTAATTCATAAGCATATGCATACCTTGTAGGCAGTTAAGTGAAATTAATTTCATACCTTGGATCACATTTAAGGTAATTAGGCAGACAATGTCTCTGGTGTATGAGTTATGTTTAATCTTGCTGTAGTAATCTAAAGTGTTGCCCTTCTTACCTGTTTCAAGATTTTACCTTTGTTATGTAACCTGCATAAGGGAATGTTTCCTCACCCCCTAGCCTCTCTGTCAGTGGCAGTGCAAGAATAGCTTCCACTTTGTCAATTTCAAAAGTCTAAATCAGCCCAGTCCCTTGACTTGCAAATGTGCAGTTAAAAGATACCTTGTCTGCTGAAGATTAATAATTAAGAGTTTTGTTTTATTGTCTTTAAGACTGGAAATCAGGATTCTCTGTGTGATCTGGAAGATTTTACTGTTGTTGCCACTTATATCGCTTATTAACATTAATTCAGTATTGACCAGCTAGGCCCCTCTGGGAACACTTGACTGTCCCTGTATTATAGAGAGGTTATTAAGTCAAGAGTCTGTATGTGTCAATCTGGTCTGTGAAACTACCTCTACAAAAGTAGGTAAACATGCACCCATTGAAGTATGCAGTATATTTCAATGAGATCTCTTCATACAAAGGCTGGTGCTGTTCAGGAGGTTGATACAGATCATATCCTTACCCTAATCAGCAAGAGACAAAACTCTTCTTTTCTGTGAAGAAAGTGTTTAATAAGGACTCATGCCAGAGAAAGAGCTTAAGTATTCACAATGTTAATAAATTAACCTGATACTCTATTATGGATATGGAGATAGTAATTTCCACATGATAATGCCATGGGGCTGCTGGATGTGAATTAAATTGCTGAGGAACCTACAGAAACTGTCTGGGAATGTGTTATGTAGATGAAGAGATGAGCTTGTATGAAGATAAACAAGATTTGATAAAGATTATTCTTCTGGGACTCTGTACTACCTTAAAGCAGCATTCGAAGTTGTACTCTGCTAGCTGCTTTGCTTTGAGTCATACTTCAACTTAGACCCAAGTTGTCTATTCCATTTATCTTGGCTAATTTGTTCAAAGATAATTCACAGTTTAATTCATAGTAATATTTCTGGGGTTTATACTTGGAAAAAACATTCTTATCTAGCACTATAATAACAGAATGTTGTAATTACAAGTCAATGAACATATATGATTCAGCAGACACACATTTATAACATCTTATTAATTTAATGTGTTACATTGTCACTTATTACAATATATTGACATGCAGTAAAGAAGAAGAGGATGATAACTTATCAACTGTTTGTTTCTATCCAATAGCCCTGTCATAAGCAGATATATTTTTTTTAAATCCTCTCTCTAAAAGCATTTGTTTTTCTGCATTCTGTTCTACATTATCATTTCAGGAAGGCATATTTCAGTTTACACAGTTATACAGACTGCTTTTAATACGGTGTTTATTTACAGTATTACAAATAGAGTAAGGTACTATAGAAAATACACTCCTACAAAGCATATACCCTACATATATGAATGAGCTATGGTAAAAAAAGATTCATAGGAGAGGATTAATCTGATTAAATGGGCATATATGAGATCCAGAGACATACACGATGTAAACTGCACTAGGCCCTCTCTGTATTCAATGTAAAAAAATTAGGCATTAGAAGTTTGTGACTTCTTTGACTGATACAAGAAGCGTTCCCTAAAGTACAATGAATCTTACAGAAGCTCTTTAGCTACAGAGTGCAGAAGTAGTTTAGATAACTACCTCATTTAGAAACAATCAGATTAGAGACCCTTACATTTCAAGAAATGAAACCTATATATTATTTTGTTTACATTTCTGTGCACTGACTTCTATTTAGCTAGGCATAAAATTTTAGTCTCTTAGAAATTCTGCCCAAAACAACTAGTAAGTATGAATAAAAAGTAAAGAATGTCAAGTAATAAAAGTACATTGGGTGATTACACAATTGAGGAAAGTAGTGTCTAGATCAGCAGTAGATAGGGAGGGAAAAGCGAGCATGAAATAATGTGCTGTTTAAGAACGAGTTATTTTACTCTGTGTTCCATCACACGTATTTATACCAGACAGGAAAAACATTGCATCAGAGCTATAATTTTTAATGCATGCCTGTGAGTAATGCTATACAGTGTTTAAAACTGAATATTATGAAAATATGAACAAATTTTTTAGTTTCACTTTTTTTGACAAGCAAATAATTTTACTAGTGTAAGCTTTTCTTTTTGAATTAGAAAAGCATAATCAGAACTACTAAACATATTACAAATGAGACATCTCGCCTACAAAAATACTTGATCATTTATTTGACAGGGAAGAACTGGAAATAAGAAAGGCTAAAAGACACTTGGGTGATAATTTAGGTGTACAGGCAGTGTGTAAAATCAGATAATTAATTAATCTGTGATGATTCTCAACAGTATAGTTAAGTGAACTCCTATCTGGTATTGAGTTTAAGACATGCATGATGTTTCTAAAGAGAAAGAAACTTTGTAACATAATCTAAAGTTTATAGAGGAAAAGTCAAACTTCTAATTGAAAATGTACCTAAATGAGTCCTCATATTTATAGTCCAGAAATTTTCCTTGACATATATTTATAGCATATATTGCTCATCGAACCAAGGAGCCTTGCAACTCTTATAGATGTGAAGACGAAAAGACACATGTAGCACCTAATCTAAGTAACATCACATAGTTTAAGCAACATAGGCTTCATTGTCTAAAATCTATGATTTGAGTATCAGACTTGGTGCATTAGGTGCCTACATCCCAAGCAATGTATGTGGACAATTCCATTTTTCAGAATGAGATCTCTAGTAAATTGGCAACTGTAGAGGTAACCAGACTTTACAGAGAGATTCTAGTTTTTGTACATCTATATATATGCCAGGAGGCATTACTTGTTCTATTGATGTACTTAAAAGCAGAGAGTGGTGGTTAAATGAGTTCCTTAAAATTATGGCATAAAGGGTAATCCTTGTGTTTTTAAATTCGTCTTTTTCAGTCTTCTATTTCTTACAGTCCAAATTCTCAATATTTAACTCACCACATGGACATTTTTTTACACTGAAGTTTACAATTCTCTGAAATTTGCCCAAACCACAAATCTAGACCTTGAGGGTAAAAGTAGGATACTGTGGCAGAATAAAACGGGATCAAGACTTGTAGTTTTCTCCTTTTTATGAAACTGCATCCTGAAGAAAATTATTAAGAACATACTGGAGCAGACAAAGAATAGAAATCTTTTACGGTGTATTTGGGATCTAAAGTGGCATTCCAGAGAATTTTTAGTTCAATTATTTCTGGTACATTTTGCTTTTAACAAATGCCGTATCAAGTGTTCCAATGGATCTCCTAAGTAAATATCCAAATAAAAAATTCTAGTGTAACTCGTATTTCCTTATGCAAAATAAAATACTTTCACAGGAGAGCTGGACAAACCAATAACAAATGAATCACATTACGTTTTGTGACATGTTAACTGTTCCTGGAAATATGGTAGAAGCAGTAGATATCATATATCTTAACTTTCATAGGACTTTGACATTTTGTTTTTTGTCAGCAAGCTAGGAAAACATATAGATGAAATAACCATATATTGGGTGCAAAGTGTGTAAGTATGGAGTGAAAGAACAAGTCAGGATGAAATAATTTTCCTCTTACTCTCTAAAAAAAAATCTCATTCAAACTACGCCTTTACTAATGGCTCTGTCTGTTGTGTATTTCTCTTAGTCATACTTTATGAGTTCTTCAGAGAGTCTGACAGTGGAAGGATAGACAAGAAGATATGCATAAAGTTCATGAAAAATAGGGCTTTTCACAGTGTAACGTCTAGGCACAATAGAGAAGTTAAATAAATTTTATAAATGTAATGTAATATTTCAGTGTTGCCATTATGAAATTAACACCGTAAACATTGTACAAAGTGAAGTTTTAATTTGTTAGAATAAATCTAAATAGTGGTTACATTAGTTACAGTGTCATATAGATTCCAAGAATAACCTGCCCTCTCATCAGTACCAAAAACATTTGTCTAACTGATCAAGAATGTAACTTTTTTCTCACTTTAGATTACACTCTATAGGATTTAAAGCTTTCTGGTTGTGCAGAAGGCAAAATGTCTAAACATACGTGTCACGTTTAGCCTGTCAGTTTCACATGCATAGGCCTTTTTCCTTGGGGTGGATTTTGTTATTGTTAGTTATTTTTCTGTGCTTTGAAGTTTAGACAAAGATGACAAAATATGTCTTGTACTTTGAGAAGCAAAAAAATAACATGAGGAAATTCATTTTTAATTGTGAATACATGTTGCAAATCACTTGTCTTCTAGACTCTTTGTTATTTCATTTGAAAGTCTCTGACATGCCAAAGGATGACAATGCAAGACTTGGTCTTCACTTCAAAACCATAGAAATTCTTAAATTTTGATGAACCCCAAACATGGAAGTCAGTGAAGACGAAACTGAGATAAAGAATTTGACTAAAAGTTCCAGTCTATAAAGTGATCTGACAGCAGGATTCAGTAATCTGTTGTCTCCAATGTTGTTGAAGTAATGGTCTGCTGCATCACACGCCAGCTAGAGTTTTCCAAAACATTGTGCATGGTAAATAGCCTTAAATTCAATTGAGTCTACTATATAAGAACTACTCTGAAATGCTCTCATGGGACAAAAATAAGCATACGTGACATTGAGTTTGTAGAGGAAAAGTCAAACTTCTAATTCTAAATATAACTACATGAGACATCATATTTATATTCCAGAAACTTTCTTTGACATGTATTTATTGCATATATTGCTAATTGAACCAAGGAGCCTTTGGTACAGTACATAATTTAAGCCTAAGATTGGTATGTCCCCCACAAGTGAAAAATTAGGAAAAGCAGGCAGGAGGATGGATGAACAAAGATCTTCCAGGACAACTCAGGGAGAAAGTAGTATAGCAGCTTTGGAAAGAGTATAGCAACTTTGCCAGAGCATGCAGGGGTGCAACCAGGAAGGCTAAACCTGGCCAGGAAAGTAAAACAAAATAAAAAGGGATTGTTCAGATACATCAGCAGGAAAAGGAAGATTAGGGAGAACATGAGCCTACTGCTGAACACAGAGGATGCCCTGGTGACAGAGGATGCAGAGAAAGCTGAACTAGTGAATACCTTCTTTGCTTTGGTCTTTATAGCCAAAGCCAGCCCTTGGGAAGCCCAGTCCAGCAAGAGCAGTAGGATGGTCTGGACAAGAGAGAACTTGCCCTGGGTGGATGAGGAGGAGGTTAAAGAGTTGTTGGCTAAGCTTAAGGCTCATAAGTCAATATGACTTGATGGGATGCCTTCAAGAGTGCTGAGGGAACTGTCTGATGTGGTTGCTAAGTCGCTCTCCATCATATTTAAATTATTAACGTAGGACAGGCAAAGTGTCTGAGGACTGGAGAAAGGCCAATGTCACTCCAGTCTTCTAAAAGGATAGGAAGGCCGACCCAGGAAACTACATACCGGTCAGCCTCACCTCCATCCCTGGAAAGGTGGTGGAACAATTCATCCTGAATGTCATCACTAAACACATGAAGGATGCTCGAGCATATGCTCAGGCAGCGTGGCTTGGATGAGTGGAAGGTGAGGTGGATCGAGATCTCACTGAATGACAGATCCCAGGGGGTGGTGATAAATGGCATAGGATTGAGTTGGAGGCCTGTGGCCAGTAGAGTTCCAAAGGGATTGATTCTGGGGCCAGACTTGTTCCATATCTTCAACAAGGACCTGGATGAGAGGACAGAGTGTACCCTCAGCAAGTTGGCTGATGACACCAAACTGGGAGAACTGGCTGATTTCCCAGAAGGCTGTGCTGCCATTCAGCAGGATCTCGATCGGCTTGAGAGTTGGGCAGAGAGGAATCTCATGAGATTCAACAAGGGCAAGTGCAGAGTCCTGTATTTGGGGAGGAACAACCCCCTGCACCAGTACAGTCAGGTTGACCTGCTCAAACAACCTGTAGAACAGTTTTAGGATGAGCCTTGAGAAATTGTCTTTCATGTTGTCTTTTGTAGCTTAATAGTTTTTTTTCTAGTGGTTTTTGAGCTTTCACTTTGTGGTGGTTGAACCCTTACTGGGTGTCAGATGCCCACCAAATCATCCTATCACTCCCCCTCCTAAACTGAATGGTGGAGAGAGAAGTATAACAAGAGGTTCCTAAGTCAAGACAAGGAGATCACTCAGCAATTGCCATCATGGGCAAAACAGACTCAACTTAGGGAGAAATGGTTTGATTTATTAATGGATAATCAGAACATAGCAGGAAAAATGGGATTTAACACCAAATATTTAAAAACCTCCCCATTCCTCTCCTTCCTGAGACTCTCCTTCCTTCTCCCCCAGTTCATTACAGATGGACTTTGACACTGCTTCTCAGGGGGAGGTCTCATCACACTTCCCACTGCTACAGTGTGGGGTCTTTCTCACAGTCCTCCACAAATGCTCTGGTATGAGTCTTTCCCATGGGGGTAGTTCTTCACACACTGCCCCAATATAGGTCATCCACTGGGA
Source organism: Colius striatus (assembly GCF_028858725.1). Lineage (NCBI taxonomy): Eukaryota > Metazoa > Chordata > Aves > Coliiformes > Coliidae > Colius > Colius striatus. Next base: position 25,058,308 of record NC_084760.1, on the reverse strand, counting down.
GAACAGTCATTCAGGTACTGACTGCTACATCATGGATCCCTTACAGGATCACAAGTCCTGACAGGAAACCTGCTCTGGCATGGGCTCCTCTATTCATGGACTCCCAGGTCCAGTCAGGAACTTGTTTCAGTATGGGTTTCCCATGGAGTCACATCCACTTGCTCTGGTGGGGAGTTTTCCATGGGCTGCAAGTGGATCTCTGCTCCCATGTGGTCTTCCATAGATGGCAGAGACACAGTTGTCTTACAATGGGCTGCACCACAAGCCACAGGGGTGTCTTTCTTCCAGTGCCTGGGCATCTCCTCCCTCTCCTTCTCTACTGACCTTAGTGTCTGCTGAGATGTTGTTCCCACTTTCTCACTCCCTTTGTTGCAGATACACAATTATTTTAGTTGACAACTTATCATCACAATGAGTAGTCAAGCACTTGTTAAGCACTTGTTAATCACCTAGTAATAGTTCAATCAATTAGCTAAGCACTTGCAAATAACTCAAACACTTATTGATTAAGTAAGTATTCCTTTGAATCGCATAAGGATCAAACTGCAAGAGTTACATACCACACCTGATGGGGACCTGTTGACCTGTTGCCTTAGCTAGGGGACCCTGGTGAATGTATTTGTTAGGCTGTTACTAAAACAAAGGGACTGATATCTTTTTTTGACCAATCACTGTGATTTTGGAAAGACTGTGTTTGTTGGGAACCAATCAAGGTGAAGGGCTAAATTGATAGATGGATATTTTATGCATGCTTGTGTTGGCAAATGTGATTCTTTTGTTTGAGTTGTATAAAAACCCTGAAAATGGTAACTAACAATGAAGCACATACGGAGGAGAAAACATTGTCAATCCCATTTTGCACTTGTACACATTTCCTAGTTATTAAAATAAAAAGAAAGCAGCAAATTATATTCTTCCCAATTGGCAGGATACAATATATAATGCATTATCAGCTTAACATTCAATTAATACCATTACATACAACCCCTTGGAAACAGACAATGCTAACTAGTTATTGTGTGTCGAAGTTAACAATAAGTTGCCTGAGGTGTAATTGAAAATGAAACCTGTTAAAAAAAATCTAACATTCTGTAAATAAGCAATTGTTTTGAAATGGAAAACAGCCAACTAGTCCAAATGTTATAAAATTTAGTAAACACTACTATTCCAACCTGTACTACAAGTTGATGTCCAAGACTAGATCTTTCTTCTAGTGTAGCGTTATACCATCTTTACTGAAGATCTTCCTAAAGCAGAGTCAATGTCTAACTGGAAGAATTTTGTTAACAGCTCAATGGTAGACTATGCAAGATCATCTATGGCTTTAATGACCTTTAGTTTTGAAGTATGTGACCAGTCTCAGTCCACTGGCTTAGAATCATAGAATCATAGGCACTGTCCATGTAGTTTCCTGAGTCACCCTTCCTGTCCTTTTTTAAGACTGACATGACATTGTCCTTTCTACAGTCCTCAGACACCTCATCTGTCCTCCGTGATTGATCAAAAATGATGGAGAGAGGCTTAGCAATCACATCAGCCAGCTCCCTCAGCACTCTAGGATGCATCCCATCAGGACCCATTGACTTATGAGCCTTAAGCTTGGCCAATAAGTCTTTAACCTCTTCCTCTTCCACCCAGGGCAAGTCCTCTGCTGTCCTGGCTATCCTGTTATCCTTGCCGGACTGGGCTTCCTGAGGGCTGATCTTGTCTGTAAAGACTGAAGCAAAGAAGACATTTAGTACTTCGACGTTCTCTGCATCCTCAGATACCAAGGCACCCTCAGCGTTTAGCAGCGGCTTAACCATAAATATGTCTAGAAATCCTAATCAGGAAAAACCAAAGAAGATCTATTATTTTTCTTCCCATCTTCTTGCCATTAGCAGTGGGTTTCTTTACAATCCATTAGAATGTTACCAGAATTAAATGCTATTATAATACATATAATCTTACTAAGTTTACTAATCTTTGTACTAGCATTATAGACTGATACTCTTGTTAAAGAGTTTCGTGAGGATATATTGGGAGGTTTTTAGTACAAATAATTGTTTAAAAAACCAAACAAACTCAAGTTGCTGGCTCAGCTTCAATCTTGATTATACAACAGAACATATTAAGCAGACTGTTGCCTCAGTTTAACTATGTAAATATATAATAGCTGAGCTATGTAATTATTTAAGTCGTCAGGAACATAAATAGATGTAATTAAATCTCATATAAATCATTACAAATATGAACAAAGAGAAAACATAGATCTACTTTTTTAATACATTCTTGGTATATCTATTCTATAATTAATAATTAATTTATAAGAAATACATAAGGAAAATCCAAAATGGATATGTAGAGAATCAATTCTATCATACCGATCTAATTTCTCCAGCTGATAGAGTTGCTAGCCTTGAGAATGAGAAAGAAACTTTAAATGTGATATATGTTAATATAGCTTTTGAGATAATCTAATCCTATTCTCACGAACAAGCTGAAAACCAATCGTCCAGACAGAAATAGAAATAAATTTAAAGCTTTGATAAAAACTACCTGCCAATAACTCAGTGTCAATTTGGTAGGGTGTTTTAAACAAGGTTCCACTGGGACTTTTCCTGCGTGCTGTTCAATAATTTCATTAATGACTTGGATGGTGATATATGAAGTCCACTTCTGTAGACATATAGCATCTCTTTGTGAAGGAAAACACCCTTTGAATTCAGAGTCACTTTGTAAAAGTGATAAACTCTATAAAAGTAAGTTTCTATATTTAGAGAAGTTCCAAAGTTTAGACATAAAATGATACTTAAATGGCTGAACCGTCATACTATGGTAAAAAGTGCTCTGAAGTTATAGTGGGTCACAAATGAAGAGCTATCAGTAATGTGATGGTAATAAAAAACAAACAAAAAAAGGGTTTTTTTCTGAATTCTGAAATGTATTAACAAGAATGCCATAAATAAACCATGAGATAATTATTATACCCATTTTGATACTGTAAAAGCCTTAAGGAGAGTCTGATGACCACTTTGGGGCAAAAGACTTTAAAAAGGTGTAAAACAAATTGGAAAGCCTGGGGAGAGGGATAAAGATATTTTATTATTTTCATTTTCAGCAAGAGGGACTTATGTGACACGCAAAATGATTTATTGCCAAAGACAGTAACGCACTGGAATATTTTACTTACATAGAAATTGTAAAATACTTTTCCATATATTTTAAGTGTTAAAGGAGCCAGAGGTCTGTTGAGTATAGTTTGAAAAACTGAACAAGAAAACCTGTTGAGGGAATATCTCTTTCCGTGATTCTATAACATTTTGACTGACTGTTATCTTCTCCCTACTTCTGAAATGTCCATGCTTCGTTGGAGTTCTCTAGGATTTAAAAACATTATAGAGAGGGTTTCTTATTACATGTGCTTTAGATATCGTCATCGCTATGACCTTCAGTATCGCATAGGACATAAAACTATACCAGTGATTCCTATATAATATGTACTGAAATGTATTTGAACTAAATAATGTAACTCCTCAGATATAATATCATCAGTAGGTTGATTTCATATATTTAACCAAAGTTTTATATTGCTTTTATTTTGTATGCTAATGCACCTCCATCCAAAGCACTTTCAGTGTTATACAGCCTTCCAAGCAACTTCAAGTGTATCCTTTTTATCTAACGAAGAAGTGCAAGATAATACTGCATCATAGAATGATCTAAAACTCGGTTCAGAGAATAAGTAGTCTTAAAGTAGTGATCAGTTCAAAATGCCATCTCAATTACTTAAAAAATAAGAATATTAACTTTAAATGTATTTATCATTCTAGTCTTTAAAAGTGTTTAGCCTTCTAGTCTGAAATGGACTTTAAATTTTCTCTATTTACTTTCTACTATGTTTCTCAAGTAACCTGGGCCAAGAGGAAGAATCTGTAAGGGGAGACGCAATCTAATGGACTGGGTAAAAAAATTATATACTGCAGAGCAAGGCAGAAGAGTCTACTGCCATGTTACAAGAGCCTTTACTTTAAGCAAAGTTTGAGAGTCTGATAAGAAATGAGCACAGTTCATTGCAAGTCAAAATGTTGTCAACTTTACTGAAAGAAATGTTAGATGCCAGAATTCACTGGAAAGAGAAGACAATTGTTTATGATCCCTTGGGACTGATCCTTGTACAGTAAATTTGAGTTTTAAATATTTCCTTAAATTCTCATTATAATTAACAAGGCAGATACTTTGACAACTTAATGTAATGTGTGATATTCTAATTACTATTGCAATACCAATGAATTCTACTGTTTAACTTCTTACTGCTGTTACTTATAATCCAGGTAGGAACATTTCTATTATAGAAGAAGTACCTGTTAACCTGTTGTGTTTTCTATAACAGGAAGGAATTACAGTGGTAAAAAGAGTACTGACTACTGAGAAGACATATTATATGCCATATATTTCACCCTAGAAAATTAGGCTCTACAGACTTGAAATTACACAGAAGAATAGACAAATAATTCAGACCAGGAAAAGACCATCTGAAGTAGCTTTACTACATTTTTTATACATATTTTTTCAGTATTAATCGCATTATTTATTGTAAAACTTTTACATAGAGTAGAATCATAGAATGGTAAGGTTTGGAAGGGGCCTCTAAAGAGAATCTAGTCCAATACCCTTGTTCAAGCAGGTCGACCTAGATCAAATCACTCTGGAATGCATTCAGGGAGGTTTTGAAAGCCTCCAGAGCACCAAACTTTGCAACCTCCCTGGGCAACTTGTTCCAGTGGTCCATCACCCTCAGAGGAAATAAATTTTTCCTTGTTTACATGGTACTTTTTGTATTCCAGCTTTTTTCTGTCAAGCCTGGTCCTATCACTGAACATGAGTGCTTCCCCATAGTATCATAGAATCATAGAATGGTAGATGATAGAAGGGACGTTTAGAGATCATCTAGTCCAATCCCTGCTGCAGAAGCAGGTTCACCTAGATCAGGTCACATAGGAATATGTCCAGGTTTTTAAGACCTCCAAGGAAGGAGACTCCACAACCCCTCTGGGCAGCCTGTGCCACTGCTCTGTCATCCTCACAGTGAAATAGTTTTTTCTTATATTTAAGTGGAACTTTTTGTGTTCCAGCTTCATCCCATTACCCTTTGTCATATTGCTAGCTACTATAGAAAAAAGGGATGTCCCAACCTCCTGACACTCACTCTTTAGATATTTGTAAATGTTAATAAGATCTCCCCTGAGTCTCCTCTCCTCCAGACTAAACAGCCCCAGTTCCTGCAGCCTTTCCTCATATGAAAGATGTTCCAGTCCCCTGATCATCTTGGTGGCCCTGTGCTGGACTCTCTCCAGCACTTCCCTGTCCCTCTTGAGCTGAGGAGCCCAGAACTGGATACAGGACTCCAGATGAGGCCTCACCAGGGCAGAGTAGAGGGGGAGCAGAACCTCCCTTGACCTGCTGGGCACACTCTTCTTGATGCATCCCAGTATGCCATTGGCTGCCATTGGCCCTGGGTGGAAGAGGAAGAGGTTAAAGACTTGTTGCTCATAAGTCAATGGGTCCTGATGGGATGCATCCTAGAATGCTGAGGGAGCTGGCTGATGTGATTGCTAAGCCTCTCCATCATTTTTGAACAATCATGGAGGACAGGAGAGGTGCCTGAGGACTGGACAAAGGCCAATGTCACTGCAGTCTTCAAAAAGGGAAGGACGAATGACCCAGGAAACTACAGGCCGGTCAGCCTCACCTCCATCCCTGGAAAGGTGATGAACATATGAAGGATAATATAGTTATCAAGGGGAGTTAACATGACTTCACTAAGGGGAAATCCTGTTTGACCAACTTGATAGCCTTCTATGAGTGCATAACCAGCTGGCTAGATGAGGAGAGAGCAGCGGATGTCATCTACCTTGACTTCAGCAAGGCTTTTGACACTATGTCCCACAACATCCTCATCAGAAAGCTCAGACAGTGTGGCTTGGATGAGTAGACAGTGAGGTGGATTGAGAGCTGGCTGAATGACAGAGCCCAGAGGGTGGTGACCAATGAATGGCACAGAATCGAGTTGGAGGCCTATGGCCAGTGGAGTTCCACAGGGATCGGTTCTGGAGCCAGTCTTGTACAACATTTTCATCAATGACCTGGATGAAGGGACAGAGTGTACCCTCAGCAAGTTGGCTGATGACACCAAACTGGGAGGACTGGCTGATTCCCCAGAGGCTGTGCTGCCATTCAGCAAGATCTTGACCAGCTTGGGCGGGGAGAAACCTCATGAGGTTCAACAAGGACAAGTGCAGAGTCCTGCATCTGGGAAGGAACAACCGCATGCACCAGTACAGGCTGGGGGTCGAACTGCTGAAGAGCAGCTCTGCAAAGAGAGAGACACCCTTTGTGTTTAGCAGCAGACTCATATTCCTCCTTGTCATCCTTCTGCTGCTGATGAAAAATGCCTTATTACCATCCTTAACTTCTCTGGCTAAATTTAATTCTAGAAGGGCTCTAGCCTTCCTAGTTGCACCCCTGCATGCCCTGACAATGTTCCTATACTCTTCCCAAGAGGCCAGCCCCTGTTTTCACCTCTCATAGGTGGCTGCTTTCTGCCCGAGTTGTCCCAGCAGATCCTTGCTCATCCATGGAGGCCTCCTACCTCATTTTCCTCCTTTCTCGCACATTGGGACACACTGATCCTGGGTTTGGAGGAAGTGGTGCTTGAAGATTGACCAGCTCTCATTGGCACTTCTACCATCTGGAATCATATCCCATGAGTTCTGTCCAAGCAGATCTTTGAAGAGACCAAAGTTGGCTCACCCGAAATCCAGGGTCATGGACCTGCTTTGTGTCCTGCCTTTTCCACATGGGATCTTGAACTCTACCATCTTGTGGTTGCTGCAGCCAAGGTTGCCTCCAACCTTCACATCCCCAAACAGGCCCTCTTTATTTATCAGTACTAGGTCCAGCACTACATCCCTCCTCATTGGTTCCTTGGTCACCTGTGACAGAAAGTTGTCGTCAACAATCTGTAGGAACCTCCTGGACTGTGTGTGCTTGGCTGTGTGGCTATCCCAGCAAATATCAGGGTGGTTGAAGTCCCCCATGAGGACCAGGGACTGTGGTCATGAGGCAGCTCTCAACTGTTTGTAGAAGGCCTCATCCACTTACTCCTCCTGATCAAGTGGCCTGTAGCAGACTCCTACAACAATATCACCTGCCTTGCCCTGCACATTAATTTTTATCCATAAGAACTCTACCCGCTCCTGATCCCCACCCAGCCACAGTTTGGTACACATTAATTGCTCCCTCACATAGAAAGTAACTCCACCTCCTCGCCTTGTCAGCCTGTCCTTCCTAAACAATACATAGACCTCCATGGCTGTGCTCCAGTCATGGCAGCTGTCCCATCACGTCTCTGTGACCGCAATGAGGTCGTAGCCCCGCGTCCACACCCATATCTCCAGTTCCTCCTGCTTATTCCCCAGGCTGCATGCATTGATACAGAAACAGTGTAGGGCCCATCTTTTTGACATACACTCTTCAAATAGTTTTAAGCATTAATGAGATTCTCTCTCAGTCTCCAGGTTGAACAGTCCCAGATCCTGCAGCCTTTCCTCATAAGAAAGATGCTCCAGTCCCCTGATCATCTTAGTAGCCCTGCAATAGACTCTCTCCAGAAGTTCTCTGTCCCTTTTGAGCTGGGGAGCCCAGAACTGGACATAGTACTCCTAGATGAGACCTCACCAGGTCTCAACGAGGAGTCCCAGGTCTCTCTCTGCAGAGCTGCTCTCCAGCAGGTCAATCTCCAGCCTGTACTAGTGCATGGGGTTGTTCCTTCCCAGATGCAGGACTCTGCACTTGTCCTTGTTGAACCTTATGAGGTTCCTCTTTGCCCAACTCTCAAGCTGGTTGAGATCTGGTTGAATGGCAGCAAAGCCTTCTGGTGAATCAGTCAGTCCTCCCAGTTTGGTGTCATCAGCCAACTTGCTAAGGGTACCTCCTGTCCTCTCCTTCAGGTCATTGATGAAGATGTTGAATAAGGCTGGCCCCAGAACTGGCCGTTGTGGAGCCCCAACTTGACTCAGCTCCATTGATTACCAGGCAAAAGTGGTTCAGAAATAGTCAAGCAATTTATTGGTGCTTTGAAGCTGCAAGTCCAGAGTGCAGCTGCTGCTTCATAGCAGAGCTGGTGCATGTGAGACAATAGAGAATGGGATTGCAATTTCTTGTAATCAATTCAATGCAATTTCTGTGTTTATATTACATCGGGAGCTGTGAAAAATTTATTTTTAAAGTAAAAAATACTGAACAAAAAGGATAATTCTCAAAATAAATATGACTAATATATGCAACATAAATTAAAATCAGTTGTAAAAGGCTCAGGAGAGTAATCCTGATTTCCTTGGACAGGAGAAGTCTGTGCATTTTCACAGTTTTATTCCCGGTAAAATCTTGCAATAATTTTTGTTAAAACTTTCCTCATTATTATTAATCTTAAATTCAACCTCCTTTTTCAACCTTTTGTTTTCATAGATTAAACTATGTCTGAAATGGAAGTGGAAGTATGGATCCGGCAAAAATTACTAGTCCCTGGTAACCTGGCAGATTTCCTGGATTCAGACACACTGGAGGTGAAGGTGCCTCAGAAACCTATGCACTGCCATAGGAGAAAGGGCAAGACTCGCCTTTACTGCAAATTCTCAGCATGAGAACAGACATTTATTGTTTAATAAAGAACACATCCAGATAGAACGGGACCAATGCCACATGCCAGACTGCCATGTACACCAATGGGCTTGCATGCACTACGGGCTGCATGAGAAGCTGGCAACTACACTGTTTAAAGGAAGAGCCATATCGTCACAATTATCTTAGCCTTTCTCCTCCATCTTAAATTCTTGAAGTTCATTTTATTGCTTTTTACTATACATAAAAAACTAGGTTCATATACAGACTCAAGTTGAATATGACTGAAAATACTTTCTTATTGATTAAAAATTACTGGTTGTCCAATGTAGCATTCAAACTTTGTTGTTTACTTGAACAAAATGTATTCTGACCCGTTTTTCCAATGTCCTTTGCAACAAGTTCCTTCAGCAGTGTGTTTTTGGTCTTATACCACATTTCTATCTAGAAATTTTTTTTAGAAGAAAAAAAATCTACTTTGAGAAATAAAATTCTTCTCTTCAAAAGGCTTTAGTTTGTTATCTAATAAAACATAAATGATTGGCAGAGTAAAATCCTATTTCCATTTACAAAGTAACTGTGCTTTCTAGTCCATTGTATAGCTTGGCTTGATATTTTTCTTGATTTTCAAAACAATTTTTAAATTTCAACTTTATTGATTGTACGTATTAAACTATCCATTCTAACCAAAAATCAATACACAGACTACACAGTTACATAAAGTGAAGAAAATTCTGTTCTGTCTCTATACCGAGTTTGCTTTGTAATCAACGTGCAAAGAGGGAATCTGCATTGCTACAGACTGTCATCAACTGTGACACATGAATGGTTTCACCTATGGAATGTATCTCTTACAGTTCTTCTGAGGCCTTTGGATTAACATAAAGATCTTCTGGTCAAACAGAATTTGTTTAACAATATTGACTACCAAAGTCAGTGAACCATAAAGGTTTTGAAGTAATTCTATTAAATTTTTGGTTTTCATATTTTAACTTTGTAAGAGTGAAAGGAAATGCTCTACTTCTAACCATTAAGGGAACACTGTGCTTTTCACCAGAATTAACTAAAAATTGACTGTATTGTCTGTAACTTTCTTAAGACTGAAAATTCTAAACCTCCTAATTCCTTGGAGTTTTACAGATAAAATGACATTTGTGTTAAATTACCAAATTTTGCATAGTGTCTGTACCTTGGTCAGTGAGCAATTGTCTGTATCTCTAGCTACCCAGTTACAAATTTAGCTGTTAAAATGTGCCCCAGAACAGAACTTTTGTTCTTTCCTACAGTTTCCTTCACTTCCTGGATGTGTATTCACTTCAGCATAAAATTGTTTTTTTCTGGTCCTGACTTTTGTCTTTTCCTTATAAGAGAGTTTCATCCATTTCTCTGTCTCTTGGAACCATAGCTGCAACTAATTCCCCTCTGTGTTCTCTTCTAGTTTTAGATGTGTTCAGAGGGTTACAATAGGAATAATAGAAGCAATAGAATATTTCAGTTGGAAAGGGCCTACAAAAATCATCTAGTTCAACTGCCCGACCACTTCAACATTGACCAAAAGTTAAAACATATTACTAAGGGTATTCTGCAAATGGCTTTTAAACACTGACAGGCATGGGGCATTGATCAACTTTGTAGGAAGCCTGTTCCAGTGTTTGACCACCTGCATGTTAAAGAAATAATTTCTAATATCAAGACTAAACCTCCCTGAGACGCTTTTGAACCACTCTCATGTATCAGCTAGCAACCTGAAAATTTCATCTCTACTATTAGCATTAAGTGTTACTAATGATCTTTTAAAATAATCTAAGTGACAGTCTAATTACTAGTAGTGTGTAAAACCAAGATGATTGTGCAGTAGTATACTGAAAAATAGTTCCTAATATTTCCACAGCCACTTCTGACAAGAACAAAAGCTTTCAGTTTATTTTTGCTTCACATGCAACGTATTATACAGAATCACAGAATCTCAAGGGCTGGAAGGGACCTCAAAAGATCATCTAGTCCAACCCCCCTGCCAGAGAAGGACCATCTAGAGTAGGACACACAGAAACTCATCCAGGTGGATTTGGAATGTCTCCAGAAAAGGAGACTCAATAACCCATCCAGGCAGTACTGGAGTAAGATTTTTTCCTTCAGTGATGAAGATAAATTTGTTATGGTGTTTTACAGGAAATATTCATTTCACTATCCTCACTTTTATTCTTGCTGGTATTGGAGAAAGAAAAGGGGAAAAAAACAACTTGGGGATCACACTTAGAGAAGTTAATCTCCTTACAGAATGAGGAGTTTCTTCAATATTCATAGGAGATACCTCGCTATTTTAAGTGGTTAGTTGAATCTGTTTGATTGTTGAATTTACATCATTGTGCAGCTGTTTATATGTCCTCTGATCTTTCTATATTCACCAAGTTCCCATTCAAGTAGTTCAGATTTCTTTCAGTACTTGTTTAGTTGTTGGCTGCAAATGAAGAGAGAATAAGAGCTTGGAGCACACTGAAGTTATTTTCATCTAAGATTACGTGCAATACTCCATTGATGGTGGAGTTCTGCCTCAATTTAGTTGGGATTATGGGACCTGATTTTTAAAAGGATTAGACTGTTGACTGTTTTCTGTTGGATTCATTTAGAAGTATTACCTACATGTTCCCTTTCCTTTTTTCAGATGAATTTCCCACACTCTTCAAAGTGTCTTTGTCTGAGTTAAACAAATGAATTATATATATTTACATATCTCCTGAAGGTTTCTTCCCACTTCTTGTAATGCAATGTGATACTTTCTTTATTAAAGTTATTGTATCCCACAGTCCTCAATTCAAATGTGTATTTTGAAACAGAAAAAGCAGAATCAGCCTACTGAGTAAGGTTTAGAATTGAATGTCATGAATGAGGCAGATACATAAGTTTATGGAAAGTACATTCAGGTCAGTGATTATAAATAGCCAAAATTTGAATCATTTATAATTCATCACAACAATATAAATCAGCACAATGATTCATATGCACATTTCCCAGGTTTTTATCATCTGTTGATTAATATTTCATGATTATTAGTCAGCATGGCTTTTCAGTTGGGTTTCCAGCATTTACAATAGCTGATTGATCAGATCAATGACTTTGTTTACTGCATTCAATTTGGAACATTGCTTTGATCACTATGGATAAAGCAAACATATGCTTTGGTTTAGTATTCCATTTAACTTGATGGAATGATTTGGACAAGATATTTATCAACTTAACTCTATTCCTTTAAATGACTTTAAATTCACGTACAATTATCTTTTCTAGAATTTCAAGGCCTAAAATGGGCTTCTGCTGACCTTCTGTGGAACTTCTTTCTCAAGAGAAATAGCTTTCCATCTGCATAAAGTATGTTTGCTTCTGTAAGAGACAATTGCAAACCCAGGAAACTCTTGTCTTTTTATATTTTATGACTTTCAAGTTTTCTTCTTGGATGACACTTTCATCAACTTCAACTGAGGTTGGTTTGCAGATATCTCCAAGGTTTCTCACTTGACAGTAACAAATGGGACAGGCTTTGAACTGTGTGTAACAATCATCATAAAGCAGGTCAGACTATAGCTTAACACAATATTTCAGATCTTGATGCTTCAGTGTAAGTGCATTGAGACAAGCAAATATTCTGAAATGAAAATTAAATAATATTTCCTTCCAGATGAAAACTTTTCATGATAATTAAATCTTTATTCTTGAACATGGAATTACAGAATCATTAATGTTGGAAAAGACCTTTAAGATCATTGAGCCCAACCACAAACCTATTGCTATCATGTCTGTCAAATCTCTAATGACACTTTCTGTATAATATAGATCACAGAGAAAAGCAAATATATTAACAGGCTTTTGAGGTTTCTAATGATTTTTCACACTTCAAAGACTTTATTGAATTTAACTTATTTATTTCTAGTCTCTGGTTTGTCTTCGTTTCTTCCATAGTATGATTGTTTTGATCTTTATTGATAGCAATGTTCATCATAACAGCTATGATTTTCTTCAAAGGGATATATATACCTTAGATTTCTCTAAAGATCTATTTCTGTTGTTCACACTGCAGTCTACTGAGTTTCTATTACGAGTGGCTACACTCTTCAAATTTAGCAAAGCTAACAAATATACCTAAGATTGCATTGACAGTATTGGGGAATTCACACTGAGATCTATCCTTTTATACAATAAAAACATTCTTTGATAATAATGATAGTGAAAAAATGTCTTCCTCAAACCTAAATATGAAAAGAGTGCTGACTTGTAAAGGTTAGGAGGTAGTCCTATTAGGGAGCATATAGAGTTACCTATCATTTATTTAAAGTTTGAACTCATATTTAGGATGTTTAAAAGTAAAATAAAATAAAAAATATTAAGAACTCAGCTACTACTTTATACCTAGAAATTTCAGTATTGAATTGTAAAGCTTTTATTTTCATTGTAGAACACAGAAACACTAGTTTTAGGAATGTTTTTTTTCTCATCTGTGACTTCCCATTTCTCACTAAATGAATACATACACATTACTCTTCCTAGGTTCCTTGTATTATTTCAATCCTAAAGTGACTTGACTTTGTCTCTATAAAGAAATAATAAAGTATTGTTATTGGTTGATATATAGAAAGAGACAGAATCTGCTTTGTATTTACTAGAGGTAAATTCAGTGTGAGTTCAATCAGTCACATAAAATTAAGTCTTTGGATTGTTGTCATACAATTGAAGTTACGAGGAGAACAGTTTTTTGGTTTTGGTTTTTTTTAGAGAATGAAAAACAGTGTATACCTATTTTAATCTTGTACTTCTATTTTAGTTCTGCCCTTCTAAAGAATATGTTTTTCAATGTTTTAATGTTTAAAATTGCTCAAGCATTGATTCCGGTAAAAATACTGACTTGTAATGACAAATTTTTTTAATCAAAAAAAGCCAGAAAAATAACATATAATACTGTAATATTATACAATTCTGGGTTTTAAATGAAAAATTAAAGTTTTAATAAAATTTAAATGAAGAAGCTTTTATTTGATTGAAAAAATATTTCTAAAAAATATTTGAAATATTTTGCACACTTCTAGCAATTTTGTCGATATATGTACTATTACAAACAACACATATTTTTAGTTTTGGAAGCATACTATAGAAATGTCTTGGTCTCTTCACCTTTTACTGTGATATTTAACACTTGCTTCGTAGCTTCTGTTTCCTAGATGCTTTACACATTAGCAAACTAAGTCCAGTGTTTTTACTGATCTGTTTTTTGTCTGGTTCACTGACGTCTCTGAAGAAATTTCAAAGCAATGTATTGTTTCATTTCCATCAAACCTACTGTTCAGTTTATAGAAAAGACTTGTACAAGCACTTTCTCCACCTCAATTAAGTTCATAAGCAAGTCAATAAAATCAAGATTATTTATCAAAATTTAATCCACTGTGCACTGACATTTCATTTTCATACATCTTCTAACCAATTTTTGGACATGTTCACATGTACTGTTTTAGCTGGTACTGTAAGAGCCCAAGTGAAGTGAATGGGTTAGCCATAATGTTATGTCTTCACTGTCACATTATTACTTAAATGTTTGAGAGGCCTCAAAATCATAGTAGAGATGGCAGAGTGAAAAGGGCAGATGCGACAAGCAGGAAGGGACTGAAAAGGGGGAAGAAAAGCCCTTTACAAACAACTGAAAATCAAGGGCAACTAGAATAATTGTGGAAGCTGTAAATGTCAACCTCGATGTACTGTGAGCTGATGCACCAAAAAGGATAAATATATGCTTACCTTGGAGTTATGCGTAGAAAAAAAAATGTGGCTTTTTTTTTTTTCTCATTGAACATTTTTTCTTTTTACACTTTTAATTCTTGACTTGAACTTCTGAGCTAGTTATTGACTCCCAGAGCTGCAAGCAAATAAAAATGGACTTGTACTTGGTAGGTTGTAATATATGACTGTGGAGAAAATGTTTCTGTGAGTAATGAATTCCCTCTTCTCCAAGTCTGACAGGAAAATCTGCTCGATAAACCTTTGCTCCTCAACCTACCAGTAGTTGAGATAGTACATATCTGTCAAAAACAAAGTGTCTAAAACTAATTGCATATAACTCTAATTCTTTGTTTTCTCCACAGCACATTCAAATTTGTACTTTAAAAAACAAACAAAAACCCCTTCTCACCTTTTCCCTAATCTGTATGCTTTACCAGCAAGGACATCTTAGAAACTATCAATTCTAGCTCTGTAAAATATTTAGAAATATACTATCTGATAAAATGCAAACTTTAGAAATAAATAATACCCCTCTACCAGAAGATATTTGGCTAGGGAAAATACACAGCTGTTGTGAACACAGCAATATAACAGCTCTTATTTGAAGTTTAATTTTTCTGGTTAAGAAATCTATTTATTTGGTAAGGAGGGAGCTATTAACAAATGTTTTCCTCACCCCACAACAATTATAGTTTTCTGAATTGTACTAATAGTATGATCACATAGTTGCTATGTTGTTCAAATATGAGGATGTAGCTACACCTGGAAGGTAAAAAGGTGGTTTGGGAAATTACAAGAAGTCCTGTGTTGGTCTTGAAGGTATTCCATTCCTGTCTGCAACAGTAGGTGATGGAACAACGGCAGGAAGCTCTTGGGCTAGATAAATCTAGAATTACCAAGTGGAAAAAGAAGAAGACATTATCTCCTGATTTTTTTTTTCTGAGATTCTACTCAAACTCTGAAATTCAGTTTGTGGTGTCTATGCTTTTGAAAAAATATTTACAAACTGAAAAGGGTTCATAAAACTGTACAAGAATTATCTGAAGTCTAGAAAATCTACGTTACAGAAAAAGATAAAAGTAGACCAAACCAGTCAGTTTAAATTCCTATTAGTAGTTCGTAGTTTGATCACAAAGTGTAATTACTACATTAGGAAAACTTGTGATATTACCAGAACTTTAACCTATCAAACAACAAAAAATAATAGCAATATAAATGGGATTGGAGATTGTGAAAAACTCCACCTCAGTTTAAAAATAAAGTACCTATTTTAAAATGTTAAGATATGTAACCCTTTGCTAGTAATGGAATACATTCTTTTTGTAGTCTCTTTATATTTAAACCTTCCTCTTCCTTCTAAAAATAGAGCTCAAGAAGAAGTTATGGTTGCAGGAGTTAGTAGTCAGAAAACTTACCTGTGTTACCAGCAAGCAACTTACCTGTTACCAGCAAGCCAGCTTCAAAGATCACGCACTCATTTACGCATCAAATGTTTTGAGGTTCTAATGTAAAAGGAGGTTAAAATGACATTTCTTTTTTTTCTCTTTTTAATTATTACTAAAGGTCTAGTACAATTTTTTGTCTTCCTGTATTTTTTGCTTCTGTCTCAGCCATAAAATTTACTTCATTTTGACAAATAACTGGTAATGAAGATCTGGTGAGGAAATGAGAAAAGTCACAAATCACTTCAGTAAACGTTTCAGTCCTTTCTTAATCTACATTTATCCCACTTTTCTGAGCCATAAATGAGAATATCAAATCATCACTATGTCATCATTACAGCAAACTCCAGATGGCTTATAGTAACTTTCGTATTAGTATGGTTTCTCTCTCCCATACCAGTAGTTACACAAAAATGCTTAACTTTTATATTTAATAGTAATTATTTTCATAGGAAAAACAGAAATTATAAAAGCTGTCTTTTGCATCTTCCTCTGTTAAATTTTATTAAATTTTTTCTCCTGTAGCACAGGTATCATGTTGCTGCCCCTTCCATGGCATTTAGGGTGCATTTGTGCTATCACTGAAATATCAAGTTGACCTTTCTATATGGTATTTTGTGTTGGATTTCTCTTACACAGTTTTAAACTTTGTTAGGCATAAGATTTATTCTTATGAGTAATTTATTACTTAATTGTATTGGTACATATTGCTCACAGATTCAGCTCATGTTTTTATTGTTTAATAGGATTTCTTATCCAGGGATATATCTCTAAATACAGACAGGTCTGTTTGCCAATATAGCTCTGTTACTGAAGAGTATACATAAAAGAATTAGTAACCTTCAATATGAGGCTGAAGTAAGACTTCAAATAAGTGGTGTAACTGTTTTTATGTGCACACAATTTCTAAATAACTGGTTTTTATTTTTTTTAAATTAATCTGTATATTTTTATTAAATAAAATAGTATTGGAGTAGGCATTCAAGCACCAGGCCACTGGTATCCATGTTGTTTAACACCACAATATTACAAAGATAGAAAATCAAAATGGATAAACTGTTTGCACAGGCTCCTGGTATTTTAAAAAATAAACAAAAAACGGGATTGTTAACAAAAATAATTGAAGTTTAGAAGATCAATCTGTTTTAAAAGGAATCTATATCAATAATGATTTAAACCCCAAATTTTACTGACTAGAACACATCTTTTTACAGGCAGAATAAATGGTGATAAAGCTTCCATTACAAAAGCATATGATCATAGCAAAGGTAAGTGCATTCATTTTCCTCCAGTAAATTAATTTGAAATAATATTTAAAGATTCAAATGAAAAGATCAAATTTTCCCCCCTGTTAACAGAGTACATTTTCATGCATCTTAAATATTCAGTTATTAAAAACAGATAGGTCTCTCTGGTTCTCAGATACTTCTACTCCTGTGTGAAAATAAGCAGAATCAAGTTAAAAGCAGGTAACTGTAGTACAACTCCAGATGGATATTACTTTTGGAAATACTTGCAATTACTGATGGGTAGTTTTTCTTTTCTAATGGAACTTAAAAACGTCCCTACAACTCATAATGGTAATAGGTTCGCCAATTGTGTGCTCTATCTACTATATATTTATATTAGTAGAAGTATGAAATACTAGATTTTTTACTGTCCATTGGGATTTCTCTCTCATATTAATACCTCCAAGGAGTCTTTTTATTCTTTCTGTCTTCTTTCGGAAGTTTCGGTTAAGCAGGCTTTTCAGTGAATCTGAAAATTCTTTAAAAGACTTTCTAATACAAAATAGAAAATGCATCTATAAATAATGGAAAGAGGTAGACCATTGATTTACAACAAAATAAATGACATTACTAGATGTATATTGACTCCTAGCTTTGTAATTGGGTCTATCAATAATAGATGTTAATATTAGACTAAAGATGGGCTCATAAATAATTGAAATATCTATTAGAAGGAAGTGCAATAAAACTTAGAACTGGAATTTCCACATATGTAGAAGTCACAAGTCTGCAGAACTAGAGATAAAACTGCCCAGGAATTTGTGAAATGGCAGAGCATATACAGCTAAAAGTCTCATTTTAGACTGTTTTCTGTGCCTTTCTGCTCAAGTCACTTTGTTTTAATGCTGTGATTGTTCTACTCTAATGTTTATTTACTGATTTTTTTATTTCCTGTTAGATTATCATTGAGTAATCAACAACATTATGAAAGGCACCTCAAAAGCTTATATTGATGATATCATATGGTGTGGTGATCTCTGTACCTTTCAAAACTTGGCCTTTGTTCACATCTTAAATTTCCTGGCATAAAAGCCTTTAGCTGAAACCATTGTCTTAAACTGGACTGGGGAGCTCCAATCCTAAATTTTCACCTGTGTTCCATATATTGTTGTCTTTACCTTCCAGACCTTCTTTGATTCACGTCAGTTCCTGATGTCTGTGTAGATATTGCTGATTCTTGCCGTATCTCTATGGATATGTAAACTTCACTCTGTGGAGAAAACGGTCCTTATCCAGGAGTGAGGAAAAAAGGAGTGGACTTATTTCCCTTTGCTTCTATGCTGGATTCCAGTTCTCTCCTCTTAGACAGAAAAGATAGCATAGTATTGAAATAAATAGATTACTTTGGTTGTTTGTGGTTTTCTGGTTTTGGTTCTTTGGGATCTGGATTTTTTTTCACTTTTCTTGGGGGAAGACAGAGGTATCTTAACCTAGTGCCTATGTTCCTACTACTGCTTTGCTTGTTCTCTCTTCAAATTTTTTATCCATTCCTGAATAGGCTCTACTTTGTCTTGCATCTTCCTAAAATTTTGCTACAAGAAAAAGATTTTTTTTTTTTATGATGAAATCAGGAATAAGTGTAAAATAAAGATGACTAAACCCCAAAGAGGACCAAAAAAATCCAAAAACCAAAACCCCAAAGAGGACTAAACCCTAAGAGAAGACTAAATTGTATCAAAGTTTTTTCCTGTGATCTAAATATTCAGCAGAAGATGAATTGCTGAAATTCCAAAGTACAATAACTTACCTAGATTTTAAGCAGATTTTTTTCTACATGGGATTATGAATATCATATTAAAGTGTATACTGTCCTCAGTAAAACCACAGACAGTAAACACAAAAGAACTACAGGCCAATTGTGTATTCATTTTAGAAAATGTTGACGTTGCACATGAAATGGAGTTTTGGAGATAACCTGTGAACTATAATGCAAAGTTTCTGAAATATTTGAAAGGAGCTTTCAGTTACCTCTTTTGCAATGTTTTACTATTCAGAAAAAGAATTGAACATTTCAAGATTTCATCCTGGGCTGCATAAGACACTCTCGTGAGACATTCTCTACAACATTCTCATGAGACTCCATATGGAGCTTTATGACTGTCCCCAACTTTAAGGCCCACAGCACAAGAAAGACATAGATCTATTAGAGTGTGTCCAGAGGAGAGCCACAAATATCATCAGACATCTCTCCTCCAAAGACTGAGTTAAGTTGTTCAAGTTGGAGAAGAAGATTCACGAAGACCTTATTGTGGCTTTTCAATATATAAAAGGTGCTTATAAGAAAGACAAAGATTTTTATCAAGGCCTGTAGTGACAGGACAGGGGACAGTGAATTTAAATGATAAGTGAGTAGATTTAGATTGGACTTAAGGAAGAAATATTTTATCATAAGAGTGGTGAGACACTAGATGAGGCTTCCCAGTGAAATTGTGCATGCCTCATCATTGACAATGTTTCGAGTCAGACTAGATAAGGCTCTTGAGTAACCTGTTCTAGTAGAAGATATCTCTGCCCCTTGTAGATTTGATCATCTTTCAAAGTGTCTTCCAACTCAAACTATTCTATAATTTTTTGAATCTATGAAATTGTTAGATACCATTTTAATTTTATTTATAGAAATATAAACATTTGTTTCTTGATCTTCATGCACTATGATAAGTTATTAAAAAATTTATTTCCTCACAGCTATCTAGTTATAATCTCAGTACTACAATCCATCTAAATTCACCAAGAAATAAGTCTTGAAGTTTTAGAGTGGACTAAAAGCATTAGATACCTGAATACTATTCAACCTCAGGAGATACATGTGTCTAAATTCTTCAAGTCTTTCGAAAATCTCTGCCTGAGAAAACATTTGAGTTTTCTGAAAACCCTCTGTCTTTTCAGAGACCAAATGCTGAGTAGATTTTATCTCTATGAAGAATTTCTGTGTCATGAGCCCCTTATACAATCAGATCACACATACGGGTCACATTCTCAAGGCTGACAAGATTCCAGTGATAAAACTCAGCAAAAACGTTACATGGCAACTAACACCAAAATGTAAATTATGTTTGCCTTAAGTCATAGCGAAAGAGAAACAGAACTCATAAGTTTCACTCCAGTGTTATTAATGTCAAGACTATCAAACATGCACTCAAGCCTTTCCTGTAAGACATACAGAGAAATGTAACTACAAGACCTTTTTAAATTATGCACATGCAATAAGTGTATCCTGTTATGGAATTTCATGATAGTTGGAATCTTTGACTACAAGAGGATTTTTTTTTATTATACCTTTAGTATGTTTGCACATATATAAAGTGTATGTATTAGTATGAAAGGAAAACGATAAATGTAATAGCCCAAGAAATCAAAAAATGTCAAGGAATTGAAAAGTAGAAGTTCACAGAAGGTTTACAGTCTTCTTCCCATAGCTGAGAATGCCAAGATCGATGCACATTTTCAACTTTAACAAAAGAAAAATTGATAATACGAAACTGATTGTTATTCCAGTCATCATTGTCCTTGTTGATTTTAGCTAGAACTCTCTTCTACTGTCAAGATCAGTTTATATTCCAGTGTGTCATTGAGTCTAGTGACAAATGCAGACAGAATTGAGATATGGTCAGTATTACAGATTTGTCAGACTTTGATTAAAGATTTGTCAGACTGTCTACTTATTAATTACCTTTTCTGATACTATTTCAACTTAAAATAATATGAGGAATGATTAATCCAAACAGTAATATTTTTATGAGTAAACATATGCCCTTATAATAGATTGATTTTAGTTTACATAGTACTGTGAATTTCTCTGCCTAAATCAGCAGCAAAATATCCTGGAGCAAATTGTTCTAGGTCTTTCCTACAACCTTCTTTTACAAGTACCCTGCATGTTTGTAAACAATGTTGGGCAGTGACAGTGAAAGTCTCCACACAAGCCAAGCACTGTTCTACATTTCTTCCCAAGGGGCCAGCTCTGCCTCTGCAACTGTGTTTTCCTCCAACTCTTTTAATCTTCAAGTCTTTTTGTGAAGACTGCCAACTAGGTTGTCAGTTCTGTTGATACCCTCTGTGATGTTGACACCTTTCCACCAAACAAGGCATAACTGATTCATTTAGCATGTTAATTTAACAAGTGTCATTTGTCTGATCTACAACACCTGTATTCCAAGTTATGCTTCATATGTCTATAATGAAAAATCAATTGTACTTTTATTAAACTTTGCATTGTATTTTGTATATAAATACATATATATAATATGTACATAATGTATATACACAAATACAGGCACATGTATCTATATATCCAGCTAAGTTGTGTTAACAAAAGTAAACTCTATTTGTTTGTTCAGAAAAGTCCTTGTGCAAAACTGAGCATAAGCAATATAACACACACAGTCGCCATCACGAAGTAGCACTGCTCAATGTGTAATATCAATTAAAAAGAACAGAAGATTACCACAGAAAGTGGTAATTCAAAGTTTGCAAATACTAGATCAGATCCTGACCTACTATAAATCAGTGAAGCAACAATGGAGCACCAAAGACTTTTGCCAACCATTACTTATAGCAGCTAACTTACTCAAGCTTTAGTAAATCCAAAAAAAACCTCAAGTGTGCTATGTACATCTATTTAAACATACACAATTCAGCTAACATAACATCATATTTATTATTATCTTTTCATTTTATGTCACTTAGCTGTCAATAATAGACTAAGGAATGATTGTTGAGAAAGTAATGAGACCAAACGATCCTCAAATGTTGTGAATAGAGATCAAATGTTTAAATGAAAAATTAGAGTCCTTTTTCAAGAAAAGGATGGGGGAAAGAAGTGTTCTTCATGGAATGCTTGATTGGTGAAATAAAGTGTGTTTTATAGTATCTTGAGTAAATTTTACTCTCTAAAATAGGAGTGCAAAGCACTTCAGACAGTCATTAACATTAGGAATGTGAGAGGCAGGTGAAATTAAGATGCAGATGCAAAGGCAAAAATATTTTTACTTTGGCTTTTCAACAAAGGTGAACTGTTGGTAGGATTGATAGTTAAAGACAATCTCATAAAAGTGAGAAACTATTTAATATAACTTTAAAGTGGAAATGGTCTAATATATCATGAGGCAAATGAGTATCATCACAATAGAAACATGAATCCCAATTGTTTTATAAATTATGGGCCCTGTGTTAAGTAAGGTGGAATTTGCTTCTCCCTTCCTTACATGTGTTAAAGCAGTTAACATTGGAGATACCTGAGTTACTTGATGATACTATGATGATCCAAGAGATCTGTTCAGTATTGTAAAATTTTTCAGAGTATATTTTGAAGGAGAAGGGTTAGAGATAACAAAACTGCTATTAGGGTAGATCTACCACAGCCTATGAAAACAGCAGATGTGGGCTCCATTTTCTTTAGGATTTCTATGTTAAGTTCTCTTTCATGTAACTGCTAAAAGGTTTTCCATCACCTGTATAGTGCCTGTTATCTCCTCCTCACCTAACTCTATACAATGTAGGACCCATAGAGAAGATAGACTGCAATCTAAAGGATGTAAATGACATAACAATTCTCATTGTTACCGTAGTTATATAGATTCTTCTTGATCAGTCATGCAGCTCATATGCACAGTTGTTTTCTCATTTTTTTTCTCCCTTCAATCTTAGACGAGGCATATAATAACAGCCAGTGCAACTCTTTAGAAATAGTCTCCTTCAATCAGTCTTGGCTTCTCCTGGACACTCTGTAAATGAAGAAGCTGCTGGTTGATGAATTCAAACACTAACAAGCAGATGTAGAGAGCCAAACTCTTCCAAGAATATTTACGGAGCAGTCACTGAAACTATCTCTGAGAACTGCTTCCCTCACTAATGTGATAGGGGTTCTCTGTTCAGTTAGTTCCAGTAATACTTCTCCAGCAATCTACAATTATTACAGATGCCTTTAAATGTGAAATTGTGGCTTTCAGACTTCCAGTTCGACACATCTAGTTTCCCTAAAGTTTAAACACCTTATGAATATAATGAGGTATATAAGCAAAAACTCAATGAAAATTACTGTATAAAGGTGCCCAAGCTAAAATATTGTCCTCACTTTTTAAAGGCATTAGATGTATGTACTCTGATGTCTTTTTCCAGAATTTGCATTTCACTATATTTCTGTTCATTACTTTAGATATTATGTGCACAGAGGGATATTATCTTTTCAGGGGAAGATGGAGTGAATCCTGCATGAAGAATGAATGTATTACTTTCGTTTGATAGAGTCTATGGAGATTCAGGATATTGTCTATAATGGATATATTCAAGGAAATAATTTGCAGCCGCAATAGTGTGTGAAAGGTCATGATTCAGGACAAAAAGTAAAACGAAAATTTCACACTGGCTTTAATGAGGACTAGTAAAAAGAAACAGAGAAAGAAATTCCAGGTCTGAATAATGACAAATGGTATTACTTCATGAGACAGTGTGATGGCAGTACGTGATATTCATTGGCATTCTGTTCTTTAAGTCTTGCTACTTCTGATTGTGGTTGTGTCATATGCAGCTACACACGAAGTCTTCCACAGAAAATTGAAAATATGTGTAATTTTTTTTCTTCATTTATTTAACAAACACAGCATTATACAGATACTATTGTATATTTCAAATTATATCAAAGCAATGTAGTTTAAACATTGATATTTTTTCTCATGAACCGGTTCCCACCAAAATGAAGAAAACAGTTTTCACTCTTCCTGGTGGTTTAGGGTTTTCAAGCCTGAAGTCTTGCTTTCCAGTTGCAGATCCTTTATTTTGCCTAATTTTTATTATGCGAGTAAAGGGCAATGAATATACCTTGGCTTTTTGTGCGTATTGCAGGAATTCCATAAGTACTTACTTCTGAGGCATTCAAGAAGTTCTTAGGAGAATGAAAATGTACAGGTTACTCCAAAAAAAAACTGTTGTGAAAAGGATTAAAATGAAGGTGAAAAGACTAAAATAAAGTCTGGATCTAAAACCTGCTAAATAAAGTAAGACTTGAGAGACCTTGCACAAACCTACCTGCTACTACAAGACATAGTCACACTTTATGGAATGCTTAATTAACACCTTTTGCAATGCTATGGGAGTCCAGAGTTTCAAATTCCTCCAAGAGATTGGGCTATCTGTGCTCAAGGCCAGGTCTAACATGGTGCAGCTATGCAATGTGTAATCACACAGCTGTGAACAGAGCTGTGAGTAGCTTTGTCAGCTCTTCCTTCAACCTGGAGCTGTAGTTAACAATAAGCCTTGACCCTTGGTTCCTGCTATATTGGAATCGTACCTGTGCTTGGACACATTGATTTGACTTGTTAGTTTGATCCTAGGCCTGTCTCATCTCTGTGCCTGGCAGTCACTGGACTGAGGCTGATCCATACCATCACTGCTCTGTTTCCCTCTCTCCAGAGCCAAGGATCTGGTTGAATTAACAAGGTCATACGCCCTGCCAGTCTTGCTGTCATTCTTTCCTTTCTGTTCACTTTTTGAGTATCAGGTCAGTCTCGCTCTTGTTGGATGCTCAGTGCCTAACACCATGAGCTACAACTGAATTAACACTTCACTGTTCATTATTATTGGCATATGTCATTTACAAATAATGTACCAACCTAGCTCTATTTGTCAGAAAATAAAAGTTTGTGTAATATGTTGGCAATACTGGTTTTCAGATGTTTTTCCATCAATGAGATTGTTAGCAATATATAAGGAAAACTTCTTATTTTTGCCACAGTGTACATTTTTAGCTCAGTATGGCAGTAATCATGTGAAGATGGGCTATATACTGTTTTATTTTGCTTGTCTTCACCACAAGAGTAAATATGCCTTATTTCCACTCTGTAAAATTGCCCTTGTGATATATGTGTCACATTTTATTGCTGGAATCTCATCTACCAGGCTAGCTTCGGTTGCCATATTGCATTGGCCTCACATTCCCAGGACTGCATTTTTGGTAGCTATAAACAGAAATTATACTTAGATAAAAGAAGGTGAGTAGCATGTCAATTATATATTTGTGTAGATATGTCTACATTCTGGACTGTTTAATGAGAAATATTCAAGATGATTTTACTTGGATATTGGACCATATGTGTATCAATAGTAAGCAGGAAAATCAACATGCTTTGGGTTTTGTTTATTAGTACCATGAATCAATATTATTAATGACATTTAAGAAAGTGGAGACTGCACTAAAAAGTACTGTGCCTGCCCTCTTGCCATGTTAGATCATGTTTTCCTCTGAAACTTTATGAATTACAAATATTTTTTAAGATCTCGAATGTCTGGATAGTTAGATAAGCTGAGAATGCATATATATTTATCAGTAATAAATTGATCCTCCTAGCCTCTAAACTTGCCCATCATACACTACTAAGGGATTTTAATGATTTGGTTTTCCTCTGGAATATTTATTTTTTGCTACTAGTAAACTATATATTTAGCATACCTACTGTGTTCATGAGTCAGACAATATAGTGAGAAAAATGTATACAGAATAAATTTGAGAAAAATGTATACAGAATAAATTAAAAAAAAACCACATTAGTGTAGAATCTTTTCAAGTTCTTCTCCTTGTACTGACTTCAATGTCATGAAACAGTCAGTAACATTTCGATAAGATATTGCTTTTCTGAATGTAGCTATCATCTTCCTCTGTGCTTTATTCTGTGGACTAACGTCTGCTTAGCTCCTAGAACATATCACTATTCTACAAAACCCTAGATGTTATGTATTTCTCCCTGCAGGGGATTTTAGAGGGTTTTTTATTTTCCTTAGAAGAATTTAAGAGTGAAAAGATATCTGGCCAAACTTTAATCATTATGTAATTTTCTCTTTCTTGTACATCTTAGATCATTGTTGGATAGATGCCCAGATGGAAGCAAACAAACAAAAAGCTTCGTTATATTGGCAATAAACAGCCTGCAATTTGAATAATAATTCAAAAAGGCATTGCTGGTACAACTAGATAGAGTGCATTATTTACTTACTATAATGCCTTATTTCTAATGATTCTGCAAAGGCTTTAATAGAGCAGTATAAACAGGTGGTACTAAATATTAACCTTGGCACACACTGTCTAAACCCAACAGTTTTTACTCTGAACTTTTTTTCTCATAAGAGATGTCTGAAGTTACACTGCAGAAACAGCATACATAATGTCTTGTCATGTGATTAGACTGTGTCAGCTAAAACTCAAAGGGGAAAGATTCATGCCATTTACACTTTTCTGGGTTAAAAAAAATGAGAAAGTAACAGATGAGAAAGATGCTTTTTAAAGTAATAAATCTTTTAAAGTCAAAGATTTACATTTAAATTTTTGAAACATAACATCAATAGAACCATTAACATAACAAACAAGAGTTATGCCTTTCTCAAAGTAAAAAGCAGCCTTTCTCAGTCATAGTTGGTAATACTTTGAGAAAAATAACACAACTGAATCCATCAAACCAAAGAACAAATAGTCTTTCAGAGCCTATTGGAGATAGCAACTACTGGCTTTGAAGTCTCTTTTTTTCAGAAGATGAACAGTACTAAAAAATTATCCCAGGTGCATTGATTGGCATTGGTCCAACGTCTTCTCATCAAAGTCTACCGAAGGAAGGAAATAGCTTCCTCTATAACAGAGACAAGTCTGTGCAATGCTTTAAATGTAAGCCAATGTTAAACTACTGTTGTATCCTTTAGCTAACACTTCCAAAAAGACTGAAAGAAATAAAACCCTCCACAATGCTGAAATCTAGGCTTCTCAAGTTAGATTACATTTATAAGAGATTCAAAACTGCCTGTGTTTCATTTTAGCTTGAGTAGGAATTTAAATGGAGAGTTGGATCAAAGTATTTACAGTTACACTTGAGGAATAGGAGTGAGAAAATAGAATAATTTGACATCAGGAAATCAGGTCAACATATGGATAAGTTACCAATGAATGATGATTTCTATGGACCAAGAAAATAATTAAATGTCCTTATTTATAAAGTTTAATTTTCTTGTAGCATCTAATGTAAAGGACTATGCAGTCCTCCCATCTTGCTTTATGGATATATGAATAAATATATACATTTTATCTATATAATGTTGAAATCCATGTATATTCTAAATATTAAAAATTTAAAGCTTAATAGTCTATTGGTGCTTCTGTCTAATGCATTATCCTATATTCTACTCTGTTTCCCAGAAAAGGTACTGTTTTCAACACAGAAATTTCTTACTCTATGCTTTTCATTATAATTTGAAAAACTCTTCTTCAAGTTGAACTGATTTTTTGTGTTACTGCACCCAGTTATGTGTAGGTCTCTGGTTGTCCCTCAGGACTTTCTCACAGACAACCCTGCTTCTTCAGATACCTGAAGCTCAGTGCCACAAAAAAAAAAAAACAAAACAACAAACCCACAAAACTAAATCTTTTAAAAATATCTTGTTAGTTTGGGTGTTTTTTTCAGTAGTATTTGAAATGTTGATATATGAGCTAACTATAATACACAGAGAGTGAGGAACTCTGAATGCTTTGGAAAGGAATCCATAAAATCTCAACTTTAAAATGCCTGACTCTGTATACTCAGCAGGCTGTAATAGTACACCCATTCACTGGCTCAGTTTGTAAAGAAACAGAACCAGACAAAAAAACCCCAAAAGGCAGTTGACATCGTTAATTGTGGAGTAATCCTGCGGCATGAACGTGTCTTTTGTTCTGGTCTCTACAGCATGTATTTCTTACAAATTTTGCACTAAAGAGGGAACTGGATAAAGTGCATAAATAAAGTTGAGGTCAGAGAGGACCTCAGAGAAGAGGAGACTGAGGGGGTATCTCATTCATATTTACAAATATCTAAATAGTGGGTGTGAGGAGGCTGGGCATCCCTTTTTTTGATGATACCTAGCAACACAACAAGGGGTAATGGGATGAAGCTGGAACACAAAAAGTTCCATTTAAATATAAGAAAAAACTATTTCACTGTGAGGGTGAGGGAGCAGTGGCACAGGCTGCCCAGAGGAGTAGTGGAGTCTCCTTCCTTGGAGGTCTTCAAGACCCATTTGGATATGTTCCTATGTGACCTGATCTAGGTGAACCTGCTTCTGCAGGGGGGTTGGACTAGATGATCTCTAAAGGTCCCTTCCAACCCCTACCATTCTATGATTCTGCGATTCTATGACTTTATGATTCTATGACCTAGACAGAAATTTTCTGATCCCTGTGCTATGTTGTAACTATTGGATATTAGATCAAAGATAGGTAAGATTGGACTGGATGATTTTCTGTTATAAATGTGACTGTTCTGCTTTCTGCTCAGAAAAATGCAACTAAACTGGTTTGCAAACATTACAGCTACATTATACTACAGGATGTGGAGATTAGAGAGAGTGAATAAAATTGTTGTTCTGGGCATCAATTAAATTCAGAGTATTTCTGAATATCTACAAGTGAACAAAATTAGGTGTCAGGACAACTCTACAGGAAGCATTTTAAACATCTTTATCCTCTCAGATCAATAAGTGAAAGGGAAGAAGGTGAAAATGTTTGTGTAAAAAGTTTAAATAATATTATTAACTTCAGACTTTACAACATGATTTGTACTTTAATCACTACTGTCGCTTTATATGACTGGTTCAGTATCTTCAAAAGTGATCTTCTACAGGATCAGGAAAGTTATTATTTTCCCACAACGGAAAACAGAAGGAAATAACCAAATACCATTAATGAATAATGTATGTTAAGATCTCGAAAAACACTTCATTCAAACTACCTGAAGGTCATTACACATGAAATTAAGAGTCCACTTATACTTAATGAAAGAAGTTTAAATACAGATATTGGAAGACAGTTATTGTTCGTTTGGCTGCTTGCATGAGAACAGCTCTTGAAAGATCTCCTTAAATTTCCTTGGCTTCTGACTACACCTATAAGACACACTCATGCTTGCAGATATTCAATGCTCTAAGTGAAACAGTGAGACAAGCTGGAATCTTGTTCTTTATTTAATTTGAAGTAGGAGCTGACAGTAAGTTTTTACATATAACTCTCTGAGAAGCAAGCATCGAAGCCGAAAGTTCTTTCAGCTCTTAGTGACAGCTTTTTTGGTATGTCTTCACAATGCCCCTCATGCTATGTTAATGTGCAACTTGACAAAGGGCCTACAGCTTAAGTGTGATGGTTTTAGTCTTGTTAATACAGTTTTCTATTCATCAATAGAGTAGTGGAGTGCTTGCAAAAATGTATTCTCCTATTGTCTGGAACTTTACAGATGCTAGAAGATTTGTGGCTGTTTTAGTTAGTGTCCCAAAGGAAAATACAAATGATAGAGATATGTAAATTCATTGAGATTTCCTTTTTTATTATTTGCAATTATAAGCTGCAAAGTTTACCGTGCTGATAAAATATAGGAACTCTAAAAGTTCTTAAAGAAACTTGAAAGAAACTGGAAAGATTGTAAAAATGAAATTGAAATATTACACAAAAAATAGTATTTTTCTGGCATTAGGTAACAATAAAAAAAATCCATTTCTTGTATTCGTTCCCTGTATTTTGCTTTACATATGAGATTGACCATTAGAGAAAACATAAGTCTCCTCAAATTAAAAATATTGTTCATCCAAAAACATTACAAACAAAATATTTAAATATTTAGAAATAATCTGGATACCAGACTACAATCTATCTAATTCTTTTACCTTTCTAATACTTTTTGGTAATTTTCCTCCCTTAAAGAATAAATTTGAATTGTTCTGGAATCTTCATTTCCTAATTTTATAACATTGGACAATGAAAAAATTGATATGAAACATTAGGAAAATATAGTAATGTCTTTAATACCATATAGGAGTTCTTAGGTTTAGAAATTGTGTCAGTGTATGATACAGTCCAAATAAGCTAAGAATTTACTATTATTTTATACTATTATGCCCAGTGCTGAAATCAACAAAAAAAATCCTGAAAACTTTATTATTTTCAGCAATGCTGTAGATAACAGGATGGAAAATACCCTCCCCACATGAGAAGAGAAGAGAAGAGAAGAGAAGAGAAGAGAAGAGAAGAGAAGAGAAGAGAAGAGAAGAGAAGAGAAGAGAAGAGAAGAGAAGAGAAGAGAAGAGAGAGAAAATTGATGTGGATGGCTGATACAGATGAAAGGTGCTGACATCCACAGGTACCTCAAAAGTCTGGGGAAATGGAGGAACAAAAATTGAATGCAGTTCAACAGAGACAAAAATGAAGTCTTAAACCATATATCCCATGTCACAGCATAGATTGGAAGCAAAGTGATTAGACAGTTGCTCTGTAGAAAGGGTCCTGAGGGAGTAAAAGCTGAACATTAGTCTTAATGCATCCCTGTCTTGAAGGCTAACAATATACTGGCTGCCTTAGCAAAAGCATAGCCAAGGCAAGTTCTTATTCCTCTGTACTGAACTCATTAGGCTGGATGTGGAACCATGGAATCATAGAATAGTTTTGGTTGGAAAAGACCTGTAAGATAATCGAGCCCAACCACTAAATGAACACAGCCTAGCCCACCACTAAACCATGTCCCTAAGCAACTCATCTACACAGCTTTTAACTAGCTCCAGGGATGGTGACTCAATCACCTACCTGGACAACCTGCTTCAGTACCTAACAATCTTCTAAAAAAACTTCTTCCTCATGTCCAATCTGAACCTCCCCTGGAACAACTTTAGGCCATTTCCTCTTTTTCTATCCCTAGTCACTTGGGAGAAAAGATCAAGCCTCACCTCACAAAAACTTTCTTTCAAGTAGTTGCAGAGAGTGTGACCAAGTCTCCCCTTAGTCTTTTCTCCAGGCTAAACATCCACAGCTCCCTCAGCTGTTCCTCATAAGACAGTCATCATCAGCTTCAGTGCCCTTCTCTGGACAATTCTTTCTTGTAGTGAGGAGCCCAAACTCAAACACAGCATTCAAGGTGTGGCCTCACCAGTACATGGGGACAATCGCTTCACTGACCCTGTTGGTCAAGCTATTTCTGATACAAGCCAGGATGCCACTGACCTTTTTGGCCATCTGGGCACAGTGCTGGCTCATGTTCAGCCAGCTGTCGATTAACATCCCAAGTCCTTTTCCTCCAGGCAGCTTTCCAGCCATATATACCCAAAACTGTATCATTGCATGGAGTTGTGGTGGCCCAAGTGCAGGACCCATTACTTGGCCTTGTTAAACCTCAGAAAATTGGCCTCAGCCCATAATGCCTAAATGAGATGAATATTTCATCTAATTTGAAGACTCAATGTATGAGACTAATAAACTGGAGTGAGACCAGTGGAGAGCTACCAGATTGGTCAGAATCCTGAAGCACTTGACAAATGAGGTGAGACTGAGGGAAATAGACTTGATCAGCCTGCAGAAGGCTAAAGAGAAATCAAATTACAGTCTTCAATTATCTAATCGAGAACAGGGGAGAGGATGGACTCCTCTCAGTGATGTAGAGCAAAATAAGGAGATATAAAAGTCATAAATTGCAACAAAGGAACTTACTTTGTTATGTGGGAAGTCAAGCACTGGAACAGTGTCAAGAAATGTTGTGACATCCACATTCTTGAAGATTTTCAAAACTTGGCTAGGTCTGTCCTTGAGTAACTCTATTCAACGTTGAAGCTAACCCTGCTTTCAAGGAGTCTGAGCAGATAGCTTCCAGAGCTCCCTTCCAAATGGAACTATTATATGATCATTATTTAGAAAGCCATTCAATGCTAAATAGATTGGAAAAGAATAAACAAAATGGGTAAAGAAAGTTCATAGATTTGTTAAGACTGGAAGGATCATTGAATCAACTTCTTTGACTGGCTATTCATAGATATATTATAGTAAAAGAAATTTCATTCCATTACAGTGACAGTACTGTTAACTTTAAGTATATTTTGTGCTTGGCAGTAACATACCTTTTTGTTAAATACAACAGAGGCACTTGTGGAAAAAGACCTGGTGAGTGAAAACACCAGAAGCATTTGGTAAATTCTGAAGCAGTGAGGTACAAAAACAGAAGTGTTGAGAGAATTTTTATCCTATTATTTTGCCTTCCACTTTAGTCTTGTCAAAGAATTTTTGCATTTCACCTTTTCATTTGATTGAAAAAAAGAGTGAATTTCAGTTGCATTACAGGTAATCAGGAAGTGTAAGACATTGGAAATAGAGATAATTTAGACATCTAGACTACAGTGTACTTTCCATGTTCTGTGATCTATTTTATCTGCTGTAATAATTCTGTTTTCTCCTGTATTTTGGAGTGACCTCAGTTCTGTATGACAGTTGTGTATCTATTCACTCCATATCTTCATAACTACTGAACAATGTTCTTTATATTTCATGTCAAGATGAAGGAACTATATTACATCAAAGTGAACATGACATTTTAAAGGAAAATTTTACTTTCCAACCTCTTACTTGCTTACTAATGCTTGTAAAATATACAGCAAATGTATGTTGATTTGAGACATAACTTTTGGACATTAAATCATCTTTTACTACTTTCAAAACCTTTTTTGTATAATGCTCTTTTCAGAAATCAGTACTTATACCAATAGAAATTTCTGTTTCTATATTTGTTGAATGAGAACCTAAGGTATAAACAGGACTGACATCACTGCCTTATTGAAAAGGTTTAACAAACATGATTAGTTGCAGTATGTAAGCAAGATGAAATAAATTCTGTCATGTTATCATTATATATATTAATTGGTAAAACTGTGATTGGAAGAAAAAGGGAAAAATTAAGCAGTTCAGAAAAGAAATTAAATTTCTGAATTTCCTGACACTATGCAGTTTTCAGGTAAAAATCTATGTCCTGTTAACAATCTTTTGCACTCTAGTCTTATGTTGTTTTATGGTTATGAAAGTGTGAGAATGACAGAAGTTTGGTCTATAAAATAGTATTGCTTAGTTGACAATGTTACTTTTCTCCATTAATTCTAGCACTTTAAACTGTATTTGAACTCTTGAGGGTGGACAAATAAGGGAATAGGTTGTTAAATTCAGGATTTACATCATAAGCTGCAAAATATACACATTGAAAACTACTAGTGATATAAGTGTAATTAATCAAATGAAGTCCCTAGTGAGGTCTAAATCAGAGGGAGTGGTTGAACTGAATTGAATTAAATTATTGTTCTTCTTTGACTTACTGTTGATGATTAGTGAGAGGAAGTCATTAATGACTGGAAAAAGTAAAAGGTTTTTATGGTATGTGGTAGAAATATTTCCTGCCTATTCTCATCTCTTGATCTTGAATTATTTTATATGGTCTATTTTTACTTATAAAATCTTACTACTGCATTAAGACATCCATTACAATATTAATTGAATGCACAGTGGGAGGTCTTGGCTTGACTTTAGGCATGAGTAAGTATAATTCCTTATGGTTAACTCCTAGTCTTTATCAGTTATGATAAATTAAACCACAGCAATATATCAGCACAGGGACAATCTAATGCATAAGCTACAGAACAAATTTACATTCCTCTTTTTCTGCAGCTCAATAGAGATGTAAGTTGCCAAGAGGAGGAGGTTTTTGGTGATTAGAAGAGTTGTTAAAGAACAGATTAGAGGCAAAGGATCTGTAATCCAGGTTTAATTTTCTAAGGTATGAGGTATCAAGAAAACTACAGTCTCAGTTGCCAATACAGTGTTTATGTTTAATGTTCATGAGGTATTTGAGGCACAATATTCTGTTCATAGCTGATTTGATGCAAGTTTCAATATTCATCAACAAAAAAGTTAGTTTTATAATTTACTTCAGTTACTCATGATGTATCTTTCCTCTTGTTGTAACCTTACTTTTTCCAATGTTAATGAGAACAAGACAAAGGAGTCTGAAAGCTTTCCTGATATTATCATCAACTGGCAGTCATGTAAGAAAAATATTCATTTCACAAGGGAAAAATCCTAACACATGGAACAGGATACTCTCTTCTACTTCCTCCCTTATGTATGGTTACAGAACTGTGACTTCCAGTAGAGCCTGGGACTGGCTGTGGAAGGACAAAGGACTAAGAGAAGTCATTGAGTCTTTGCCAGAAAAAAGCAGATTTCTAATGAATTTTTACATGAGAACTTATCAAGGAATCTTACACCTCCAGGAAGTAGTATATTTTGAAGTGAATTTTGAAGTTAATAGAGTTGTTAATAAAACCTAATTAAACTACTTCTGTATATATTGTCTCTTTACATATATCCAAAAAGTTGCATATTATAGAGATACTGGTATTTATATAGTATATTTAAATATTTCTATTTTTATTTTTATTTATATTTTTATAGTTTGTCTGTATTTACCAGAAGAGTATCCAGACTATTTTCAGTGAGGATATATGCGGATACATATGTATTTAAATGTATATATGCATATTTACCTGTTCATGAGAGTTTAGGTATGGCTATTTTCTATTCTCATCATGCCACATAAAAGTATTTTTATAAGGTGCTCAGAGAGTTTCCAGCTTACAGATTCAAGAGTAACAGCTATATCATATATATCTTTGATATTTTTTTATTGTTAATAAAAATGCATACATACAGGTCGTGACTTTGTGGAGATCTATCAACTACACATAAGCTATTGCTTCTCTACTCATTGCTTTCATTGGTTCCCACGTATTGCTTTAATAAATTGTTTCTAAACAATCACAGAATCATAGAATTTCAAGGACTGGAAAGGACCTTGATAGATCCTTTAGTTCAAACCCTCTGCCAGAGCAGGACCACCCAGAGTAGGTCACACAGGAACTCATCCAGGTGGCTTTTGAATGTCTCCAGAAAAGGAGACTCAACAGTCCATCTGGGCAGTCTATTCCAGTGCTCTCTCACCCTCACAGTGAAGAAATTCTTCCTTGTATTTCTTTGGAATCTCTTTTGTTCCAGCTTGTACCCATTACCCCTTGTCCTATCATTGGATATCACTGCGAAGAGCCTGGCTCCATCCTCCTGACACTTGCCCTTTTTGTATTTGTAAACATTAATGAGACCACCCCTTAGTCTCCTCCAAGCTAAAGAGCCCCAGCTCCTTCAACCTTTCATCATAAGGGACATGCTCCACTTCCTTCATCATCTTTGTGACTCTCTCCAGTAGCTCCCTGTCCTTGAATTGAGGGGCCCAGAACTGGACACTATTCCAGATGTGATCTCACAAGGTCAGAGTAGAGTGGAAGGAGAACCTCTCTCAACCTAGAAGGGCCCACAGCCCTTCTAATACACCCCAGGATGCCGTTGGTCTTCTTGATCACGAGGGCACATTGCTGGCTCACAGTGATCCTACTGTCCACCAGGATCCCCAGGTCCCTTTCCCCTATACTGCTCTCTAACAGTTCCCTCATCAAGATCGTTAATGAATAGATTGAACAGTACCGGTCCCAGCACCAACTCCTGAGGGACTCTGCTAGAAACAGGCCTCCAACTAGGCCCTGCTCCACTGATCACAATTCTCTGCCTTCTTTCCCTCAACCAGTTAACAATCCACCTCACTATCTGATCATTCAGCCCACATTGTCTCAGTTTTGCCACAAGGATGTTGTGAGAGATGGTGTCAAATGCTTTCCTGAAATCAAGATAAACCACATCCACTCCACTACCACCATCTATCCACCTGATTATGTCTTCATAGAGAGCTCTTAGGTTGGTCAAACACGACTTCCCTTTGGTTGTTGACTGCTCCTAATGACCCTCTTGTCCTATAAATGTCTGGAGACGGTGCCCAAGATAAGTTGTTCCATCACCCTTCCAGGGATGGAGGTGAGGCAGACCGGTCTGTAGTGACCCAGGTCCTCCTTCTTATCCTTTTTGAAGAATGGAGTGACATTTGCTTTCCTCCAGTCCTCAGACATCTCTCCTGTTCTCCATGACTTACTGAAGATGATGGAGAGTGGTTTAGCAATGACTTCCGCCAGCTCCCTCAGCATCTGCAGGTGCATCCAATCAGGGCCCATGGATTTATGTACATCCAAATTGCTCAACTAATCTTTAACCAAATCCTCATCAACCAAACAAAACTCCTCCTTTAGCCTAACTTCCTCTGGAGTTTGGGGCTCCTGAGGAAAGTTTCCAACAGTATAGACAGAGACAAAGCAGGTATTCAGTAACTCTGCCTTCTCTGTATCCTCCATCACCGAGACACCTGCCTCATTCAACAGTGGGCCTACATTGCCTCTAACATTAGTTTTATCTGCACTGTATTTGAAGAAGCCCTTCTTGTTGTCCTTGACATCCCTTGTAAGGTAC
Organism: Colius striatus; assembly: GCF_028858725.1. Taxonomy (NCBI): domain Eukaryota; kingdom Metazoa; phylum Chordata; class Aves; order Coliiformes; family Coliidae; genus Colius; species Colius striatus. Next base: position 25,021,952 of record NC_084760.1, on the reverse strand, counting down.
AACTCCAATGAGGCCTTAGCTTTCCATCTGTCATGAACTGACCGTAATCCCCTTCCCCCATCCCCTGTGTCACTGTGGTGGGAAGAAGGAGAGTCCCAGGAAGAAGGAAGGGTGGGGGAAGAGGTTTAAAGATTTGGTTTTATTTCTCATTTTCCCTGCTCTGATTGTTTATTAATAAATCAGACTATTCTAAGTCTGTTTCACCCATGATGTCCTTTTCTTGGCTCATGAAACTGTCATTATATTTCTCTCTCCCCTGTCCAGTTTGGAAGGAGGAGTGGTAGAACAACTTGTTGGGCATCTTGCACCCAGCCAGTGCTAAGTCACTACAGCTATATATGTTTACTGCCACAGCAAGGATTGTTATTTTGTTACTAATTTGACTCTGCCTTGTGATTTGACATGTTCTGCCATTAATATAAACCTAGATCTGAGTTTTGATTGATCACCACTAACTATGCATACTGGCAGACCAGCTGGGTGGATGACTTTGTTAATTCTACATAGCTAAGAGTATGCGATATTTCATATACTTCTCCCACTAGGTGGGAATCAACAGTTGATTTGGCAGGCAAAGGAGAATTCTAGTAATAAAATTTTATTTGACAGCTGTTCAGAAGCTATCAAGGAATCTTATAATGCAGCATGAAGAAATATTTTTTGAAGCAAAAACATGACAACTAGATGAAATGCAGCTATGCTACATGGAGTTTTCAGATGAGTTTGTCTTTACTGCCAACAAAAATTTATTTATAGAATGATACCAAGGGCCCAAATAGACCCTATTTACAAAGAAAGACTTACTGTGTGAATGCATTGTGTCATGTGGAATCTGAGCCACTTAAAAAGGGACGTGTTACTGTCCCCATAATCCCTCAATAAATTGCAAACATTTATTTTTAAATGTGATTAAAAGACAAGTTAAACCTCTTATCTTTTCATAAGTAATTCTACAGCAGATATGAACTGTGTTAAACCTAAACCTACAGACTCAACAGGACATCATTTTAACAGCAAACCTAATCCAGACATTATCCTATAGATTAGCACAAACTAAGCTTTGAGAACATATGCACATAGTGGTTTAAAACATGACACGTACATATGCTTGTACAATTACCTACCTTCCTCTCTTCTTTCCTTCCTACCTGGATGCCATTGCTGATCAAAGCACTCATATACAGTCGACAACTGCACAAAACCTGTACAAATTCTAACCCTCCCTTCTGGACAGCATTTTCTTTGATAAATGTGGCTGTTTTTGGCCAGTGATGGTAGCCTCCTCTCCTTTGTCACGAAGAGCATGATAGTGCCAAAACATGGGCAAATAATTGTCTGCTTTGCCTTGGCCTAATCCTTTGCAAAGCTTCAAATCTTTTTTTCAACTCTAGGGTCATGATGCAGAAAAAGTCCTAGATTGGATTGACACTTTAGTTGTTATAGTATCTATGGAGCTCACAAGCTCTGATTCTTTTCTCTACTAGGGAAGGAAAGAAATCTTATCTTAGGTGTGGTACTGATGAATTATTTTTAAGAAATTAATTTACGAGGAAAGTTTGCAGGATCTGGAACTTCTTAGTCTAGAGAAAAGATTGCAAAGGAATCACATTAATATTTACAAAAATCTAAACGATGGATGTCAGGAGGTTGGGACATCCCTTTTTTCTGTGGTATCTAGTGACAGGACAAAGGGTAATGGGATGAAGCTGGAACACAAAAAAATCCTTTTAAACACAAGATAAAACTATTTTACTGTGACAGTGACGAAGCACTGGCACAGGCTGCCCAGGAAGGGTGTGGAGTCTCCTTCTCTGGAGGTCTTCAAAACCTGTCTGGACACATTGCTGTGTGACCTGATCTTGGTATTCCTGCTTTGACACAGAGGTTGGACTAGATGATCTCTAAAGATCCCTTCCAACACCTACCATTTTATGATTCAATGATTCTATGATTCTAATTTATACTCTCAGATAAAAAAAAAACTCTCAAGCCAGTTGAGATCCCGCTGAATGACAGCACAGCCTTCTGGGGAATCAGCCAGACCTCCCAGTTCGGTGTCATCAGGGAACTTGCTGAGGGTACACTCTGTCCCCTCATCCAGGTCGTTGATGAAGATGTTGAACAAGACTGGCCCCAGAACTCATCCCTGTGGAACTCCACTGACCACAGGCTTCCAACTCGATTCTGTGCCAACTTCTCTAAATCTCTGCTTGCTTGTAACTTCAGTTTATAACTGAAATAGTTATATGCAATATGGCCACTGTGTTTCCGAGCCTCTTCCATGTTACCCTTTCCTTCTAATTTGTGAAAGACTGTAAGTGTTATATTTTTTGTTAACTAGGTAGAGCATTTACACAACACAAAACTACTATAACTTTCTTTTCACTTAGCATATAAGTAAATCCCAGCTTATATGATAATCTACTTTTCTTAATTTTTTCTCAACTTGTAAAATAGTACAGACAGCTGTCTGAAATTTATCTTGCATCAATTACATAAAGCAGAGAAGACAGGATCTGAAGGATCTAAAGAGGAGTTCAGCTTTTATTACCATCAGTTCAACTCCATCTTTGAAATAACACTAACCCTACAATTACCTTTCTATGCCCTGACTCTTTGTCACACATTATTCTCCTCTCACTTTCCATTATTTGTCTTAAAACCCATGAAACTTTGGCTACTGGAGCTCTAAGTACAGTAGTAGTCTTTGCCACGTCTTCCCCTTCCAGGAGTTTGTTTTGAGTTCAGGGTCAGCTCTATATGACACAACTGTGTCACCTCTAGTCAGACTGTGGTAGAGACAACACTGAGAATGTTGTGATAAGCTTTGCCTAGGGCATCCTCATTTCCCTTGGGAGACATAGTTAAGCTCAGGTTGTCACTGTTTCTCTGAGCTATGGTCTGCATATTCCTGTGCTTGGCCAGGTACCTTGCTGTTTCCATAATTTTGACTTGCTGACTCGACTTCTCAGCTTGATCTTAGACCTTCCTTGACACGATACACTTAGAAGACTATTACTGGGCTGATCTGATTCAGATTACTGTCTCTAGACATACTATTTTTACTCACATGTTTTGGGACTGTATCCTTTGGTGACAAGGACACTGCTTCTGCCTGCCTCATTGTGATCCTTTGCTCCTAGTCAGTCTTTGAGGATCAGTCTGTCCTTGCCCTATCATGCCTACATTTCTGCAGTCTGATGCCTCAATTCTCTACTCTGCTACTTTAAATTCCAAGAACACCTTGCTCCTTTTCTTCTGCTATCATTTTGTCATTGCTTCATTGAGGTATCCTGGAAATAATTAAAAGATATCTAGGTGTGGTACTTAAAGACAAGGTTTATAGTTTGACTTGATTCTAAAAGTCTTTTTGAAGTGAAATGATTTTACTATCAAACCGTGACAGATGAGCAGTCCTATATGAATTTATTTAATTTCCTTTGAATCCATTTATTGTATTTCTTTCCTCAGGTTTCTGAGATAGTGAGTTTCACAATTCTAATGGAGCAGAGAGGGAGATCTTATTACTTTGTTTTAAACTTGCTCCTTTCATTCATTTCACTGAATGTCCAATGCACCATAGACAGCTGTCACCTTTCTCTTCACTTACAACTTTGCCAGACTTGGCTGAATAACTCTGCTTCTGTACTATCTTTCTTGACATATCTGACAGTTCTTGGTACCCATATTTAATTTCTCTTTTCTTCTACAGAGTGAGAACTGAACTACACAAAATGTTGCACAAGGGAGTGTGTTAATAGTTTATGCACTGTTTTAATGGTGTTTTCTGTTTTATATCTCAACTTTGACCAGGTCAAGAGAGTAGTTTGGTCTCTGTGCCAATTTTACAACAGCTATGTTTTGAGGCAATCAACAAGAAAATCTGATACAACATGTGTCCTAGTGGCAGCACAAATATTTGAACTGACACTCGGAAATTTCCTATATGTCATAAATCAGAAGGATAAAGTTCACAGTTGCCTTCTTACATATGTATATACTAGACAGCTGGATCTTTTTTATTGATAAGTCTTTTGAGCAACAGCAGACTCAAATTTTGAAATACACCAGCAGCAAAAGGAAGATTAGGGGTAATGGGGACTTGCCGATGAATAGAGTGTCCTGGTGACATAGGATGGAGAGAAGGGTAGACTACCTAATGACTTTGCTTCAATCTTCACTGCCAAAGCCAGCCCTTGGGGAGCTCTGTCCATGTAGTATAGTGGGATAGTCTGTAGAATGGAAAACTTTCCCTTGGTTCATGAGGATGAGGTTAGAGACCTGTTGAGCAAGCTTAACACTCAAATCTGTGGTACTTGATGGGATGCACCCACGAGTGCTGAGGGAGCTGGCTGATGTCATTGCTCAGCCACTCTCCATCATTTTTGATCAATCAATCAGGTGAGGTGCCTGATGATTGGAGGAAGGCCAGTGTCGCTCCAGTCTTCAAAAAAGGCAAGAAGGAGGACTCAGGAAACTATAGGCCAGTTAGCTTCACCTCCATCACTGGAAAGGTGATGGAAAAACTCAGCCTGGATGCTGTCTCAAAGCACATGAAGCAAAAGATCACAGAATCTCAAAAGGGCTGGAAGGGACCTCGGAAGATCATCTACTCCAACCCCTTGTCAGAACAGGACCTCCTAGAGAAGGTCACACAGGAACTCGTCCAGATGGCTTTTGAATGTCTCCAGAGAAGGAGACTCAACAACCCATCTAAGCAGCCTGAGCCAGTGCTCTGTCACACTCATAGTGAAAATTTTTTCCTTATGTTTCTTTAGAAGCTCTTATATTCCAGCTTGTACCTGTTGCCCCTTAACCTACGATCAGACATCGAGAAGAGCCTGGCTCTTTCCTCCTTACACCCCCTTTTGGGGCACTCAACATGGATTCACCAAGGGGAAATGCTTCTTGACCACCCTAATAGCCTTCTGACAATGTGGGGAGAGCAGTGGATGTCATCTATCCTGACTTTAGCATGGCTTTTGACACTGTCTCCCATTACAACCTCACTGAAAAGCGCAGACAGTGTGGGATGGTGAGGTGGATTGAGAAATGGCTGAATGACAGAGCCCAAAGGGAGTCAAGTCAAGTTGGAGGCCTGCAGCCAGTGGGGTTCCACAGGTTCTGGGGCCAGCCTCATTCAATATCTTCATAAACGACCTGGATGAGCGGATAGAATGTACGCTCAGCAAGTTAATTGATGATTCCAAACTGGGAGTACTGACTAATTCCCCAGAAGGCTGTGCTGCCATTCAGCAAGGTCTGGACAGATTTGAAAGCTGAGCAGAGAGAAACTTCATGAGGGCAAGTGCAGAGTCCTGCATCTGGGAAGGAACAACCCCAAGCAACAGTACAGGCTGGGAACTGACCTACTGGAGAGCAGCTCTGCAGAGAGAGACCTGGAAGTCCTGGTTGATAATAAACTAAACATGATTTAACTCTTGATTCATGATTCTTCTCTCTCTACTCTGCCCTAGTGAGACCTCATTTGGAGTCCTTTGTCTAGTTCTGGACTCCCCACCTCAAGAGGAGCAAAGAACTTCTATAAAGTCCAATATAGGGCCTGCATATTTTATACTTTTATTCTTATTTGTAATATATAGCACACATCATGTTCTGTGATTAATATTCTTAAATATAATGTGTTATATTAACAGACATTATAATTATATTTAACGACATTTGTTAATGTATATACAAGTATGCATTTTTAACATTATGGAGTCAATGTTCTGATCAGAAAATATATTATTAAAAGATATCTTTTTAATAATAAAACAAAATCCACTTGTGTTAGTTTTTCAGAGCTACAGTGGCTTTGTTTAATCAGTTTATAAGGGTCTGTACTAAGTAGCAGTTACTATGGAAACATGAAAGGTTTGGAACTCAAATGTGTTGCTTAATAGTATGATGCTGAAGACTGAAGTGGCAAATCTTGTATCTAGTGATCAAGAGAACCATCAAAATAAAGAAAAAGTAACCAGAAAAAAATAATCGTCTCTTCTCCCTCTCACCCACCATCTGAAAAAAAACAGGACTAAAGGAATAAGTGAAAAGCAGAGTTCTATAGGGAGGAATAATACTGGTCTCTCAGTAAAGAAAGGCAAATTAGCAATATCTCATTGGATATTTGGGCATTAGGTAGCTGTGAGAAAGGAAATGTTCAGTGTGCAAAATGTGGACAGAGCTCTTGGAGTTGCAATGGTATGATATGAAGTGAGAAAGACTTTAATGTGTCAAGAGCAGAGATACTAAAATAGCTTGTATTCTAGTGCCAGATGTTCACTGATGACACTTGACTCCATGGCTTTATTTCAGTTGACACTGAGTATGCAGCTGCTTGATTTCTTCCATGATTAGCTAAGGCTGAGGTTTAAAGGGGACTATCTGTATGAAACACCTTCCAGATAGAAACAGTGATGGCAAGTTGCAGTGAATGCACAAGACAATTTGAAGAAGTGACACAGACTCACTTGACTGAAGGAGCAGAATGATATGATTACCTGTATTTGTCATCTAGCATTATTTTAGATCTTTCATTATTTTGTGTGCCTGAACAGCTCTGTTGCAATATGTAAAATGACGTACTTTTAAAATAAAAAAAATCAAAACTTAATCAACCTGTTACCTTATTTCTTTGCCTAGTAAACTTCTGGAGTTTTGACCTTCCTCAATATTTTCATTTTCCATTGTTATTGCTTCCTCAGAAATAAATAAATACAATTGCCCACTATTCAAAATCAACTCATGAAAAACAGAAAAAAAAAAAAAAAGAAGCTACTTTAATTATTCTACTTCTAAAGGAAAATGAGCCACAAATACCAGAAACTCCTAAGAAAATTTGAGAGAGTTATCTTGCATGTATAAAAAATTTCAAAGCCAGGTGAGTTTGATGATAATTTCATAAAGAGATTTAACCCTCAGAGTCCCAGGTACAAGGCTCTGATTAAAAATTTTTCAATTTGTAATTCAGTTGACGAAGATATTCAGTGTCTATTGGCACACTAATTCTTTTTTGCAGTTGATACTTTTTCAGCTAGTCAATGAGAAATCCTGAGGCAATGTTTTAATTATTTAGGGTCTAAACTTTGAGAAGTAGTTCCTTTATTCTCATCCTTCACGAAAAATGATACCTCTGTCTCTTTTTTCCCTATATTTTTTTATGCCAAATCATTCCAACTGGGAATGAAAACAGTTTTCCACAGTCAAAAAGAAAACACCTTCAGACAGGTAAATAGGAAAAGATTTTTTTTGTACCTTGGTGATTTTGATGTTAGCTCAGAATTTCATTACAAATACCCCAGAGAGCTACAATTGTTTTTGTGGATATTAGTGAGAAATATTAGAAAGAGGAATCCTACCTACAGATATTAATATAGCATTTCAAAACTGTAAAGGTGACTTCTTAAAGACTGACTTGTTTGACAGATGAGGGACATAGTTTAGGAAAATTTCACCTCTCAATTGTGTATGAAATTAAACTTGCATTCAAATTAATCTACACAGGTACTGTATCCATTAGTTGCTGTCATTATCCATTTAGCCTTCTTGTAACTTTGACATGAGAAATAATCCTACTTTGTAATTCATCATGGTTGAGACAAATCTGCAGCTTTGTTCTCCATCTATATTAAACTTGAAAGCTGAAGATTTTATCCTATGGGGTTCCATTTTATGTGACTTTGTACTTTCATTATCTTTTAAATGTCCTTTTCCATATAATTTTACCTAAACAAGTTTAGGATTAAGGTGGCAATCTGCTAAAAAGTTACAGCAGGAATTGATTTATATATACTGTAGACCTCCTATGGTATATTTGTTTATTTTTTTGTCCTATTGTGATAAAAAAACAAGATATGCTTTACTATATCTTTTAATCCACCTTCAATAGATCACCCTCCATTCACTATTAAAATTTCCTATCCTGACAACGACAAGTTGTGAGTAGGAGGCAAAATGCAAGAATATTAAAGACAAAAAGGATATTCCTTCTAGGACTGATCCCTTATCACAGGACATTTTTATTTATATACCTGATTTGTGACAATATAAATCAAATTATTTAAAAAATATCAGAAAGATCATTCCCATTGCTTACAATTTACTAATTCAGCTAAACATGATAACTTTTTTTGCTTCTACATATGTTATTCTGACTCCCTTGCTTTTATTCTTTGTTAAACTTTTTTTCTGGTCATTGGATCAATCTGTCCATCAACAGTGGTAAATGCATTTAATATAAATCTAAGCAGAGGGGAAGATTCCTTTTTTTCTCCTATTGCAAACATTTTCCTTTCTAAAACATGTGACCTGGAAATATTGAATATACTACTGAAATGAGTAAAATATGTCATGTTATCAGACTGTTAATGAGATAATGTTGCTTATCAGAGTGAAATAACAGTTTTCAATTGATATTTTTTAGATTAATTTTGTTCTTGAACAGTACTGGCTTTTGCCAAACTTTTGACATATGTGTCATCAAAGTAATATTCTTAGTTCTTAAGTTAAGCAGAAATCAAAGCTTATTTCTAAAGATGATGAGTCAAAGAATGATGCTGTCAATACTTTCAGTCTATTACTTTGAATAAATAAAAAATCTTAATCAAAATACATTTACAGATACTTTTTTCAAAAGCACTGAAAAAGAGCAAGAATTTTTTCAAGTAGCCGGTGTAGAAGGCTGCAGAATATAGGTTTTCGGATAGGTATTTTCAGATACCTTAACCAGCATGAAGAAGAGCGAACTGAAAAGAAAAGAAAAGAGAAGAAAAGAGAAGAAAAGAAAAGAGAAGAGAAGAAAAGAAAAGAAAAGAAAAGAAAAGAAAAGAAAAGAAAAGAAAAGAAAAGAAAAGAAAAGAAAAGAAAAGAAAAGAAAAGAAAAGAAAAGAAAAGAAAAGAAAAGAAAAGAAAAGATACTACTCCAAGATCCTGAACCTACTAATTAAACTAAAACAACTATTCAAAAATAAAGGGAAAAAATCTGGAGAAGAAAATAAATGTAAAGGTGTACATTGGCAAGAAAAATATTGCAAATATCCCCACTATTTCAATAAATTTGGAAAAAAAGCATTTGGAAAAAAACATTTTTAAGGAATATAATAGAAAAACTAGAATTGAACTGAGAGTTGTTCATTACTCATCAAAGGGGTTTTATTTTCATAGTTTTAAAGTGATCAATGGAAATTCTGTATCTTAAATTTTCATAAGTATTCAATCATACAGAAATTTTCTAGCCAGATTATTGTGAAGGCAGACTGAAATATTTTGCTGGAAAAGAAGATAAATTCTAATCCAAGATCACAGGGATTGTACCAGAAGCCAGTATCTCTTGGATCAAAACCAAATTTCATGGAATCAAAATAATTTCTTACCAAAAAAAATCAAACCAGTTATACTGCTCAATGCATGAATGAGAAAGCTAGGACTGAAGCCAAGTCATCTATACAAAGAAAAATTTAGAAAACACATAGTAGAAATTTTGTTACACCCAGACATTTACTCCCCAGCACGCTTGTCTTGCATGTTTTCCTCATAAATAGACTTGGCAAGGACTAGCTATGTCAAAGACGTTTGCACAGAAATCTTAACATTTCGATGACCTAATGAGTCTCTACATCGTACAGATAAGAAATACGAAAATACCATGTCCAACTTCATTTGAGATATTTTAATCGTAAAATTTATTCACACACATAGCTTGTGAAAAAGAACCTACAACTGTTTTGTTGTTGTAGGTTTTGATGCCACAGGGCTCAGTAACTGTCTTTATTCTTTTAGCTGCTTATCCTTCCTTACAGCACTTCTTTCAGTTCTCTCACATGTACTTTAACACTCAATTAATGCTTAGATTTTAATGTCATTACTTAATTCAATGACTACCTGATATTCAAGTAACATATGTAAGCATTGAATTTCAGCTCCTCATGTTGTTTCTTCTCACTATGGCTAGACTTTCTTAGAAATAAAAGAGTGCATTACCTTACCTTATTTGAAGAATTATTTGATTCAGGAAAAAAGATAATCAAACTAAAAAAAAATTTATAGATCATAAATTCACGGAATCACATTATTAAGAGTTTAAAATCTCACCATAAAAAATGCAAGTATGGGCAAACTCACTTCTAGTCTGATTCTCAAAATAAATTAAAAATCTTTGTATAACTTACCGTAATCTGAAAATTATTTCTCATTCTTTTACTATCTTCATCAGAGGTTGATGAGATTCAGATAAGTTCTCTGTTTAAATATGGAAAAATCATTGAGAAATAAAATACATGTTACTTATATTTTTATTTTAATATTATTAAAAATATATTGGTTATCACATCTTTGGACAACATTAGCTGTCCAGCAGTAGTAGTCTCAGTAGCATTTTAATGTACAGGTGATTGCATTTCTAGTATTAGAAAAAATTCCAACACAGTAAGATTAAATATACTTCTTTCTGTCTCTCTCTGGAGAATGTAAAAGGATAGAGAAGAAAAAATGTGTTCAAAAATAGCTCAAAAGAAATATGGCATGAATATTTTCCTACTGAATGAAGTATGACAAGATAATGGATCTAGAATACCATCAAGCCCAGAATTCACTGTCAAGTAGAGTTCATTGTAACTTAGAAAATCTCACTTTGCTGTGACTATAGGGAATAAGTTTGCCTGATTTTATGAGAACACAGAGAACTTCGCAGTCAGCTTGGTAAAAAAACACTCCTCTTACTGTCAATATATGAAAAATATAGATGGGACTAAATATACTGAATTTTGACTTCTCCGTTACTGTTCACAGGGAGATAGCTCTTCACAGCAAAACCGTGTTAACTGGGAAATTTTTTATTTCCACAATAGCAGAACATATTAATGTTAAACTGCTTTTAACATTCTAAGATAATGGCAAGCTTCTTAATTTTGATAATTTAATGTTGGATTTGCACATTCCTGTATTACTTGTTAATACCACTGTGAACCAATTCACACATGGATAGGCAAGCACATTTGGAATGATCATCAGCAAATTAAGAAGAACCCACTAGAACTGATTTTTATTAATAAAATAAAATATTCAAGGACTATTCTCTTGCCTTGAGACCAAATGGCATGGCATGACATGACATGGCATGGCTTGGCTTATGTGCACACAGTTGAACACTCTTACAGTGCAGAACAGGGAATTTGCATCCATATGGACAACTGGAGGTGGTCACTGGCATGTGCATCCTCCTGAACCATGCCTGGGTAAAGCCCGGAAAAGTTAGCCGGCCCAATCTAGAGAGAATGGGGAATATGTTAACAATTTTACAGTATAAATGGCCATTGGTCATAGCTCAGATAGATGCCCTGATCTGTTTCCCTAGCTAGCATAGCCATAGGAATGAAAATAGAGTCTAGTTTAGGATTCACTATCTGTTAATGTGTCAGAATCAAACACATTTGGACATTATAGTCCATTTAAAAGAGGTGCAAGCTGAAACTTGTCTCATGGAGCTGGTGAGCCAATTACTTTAAGAGGAATGCTATACTCCTTTCTGGCAGATATCAAAAGCAAGACAGTTTTCCGTTCTCTACAATGCCTGCTAGCAAATGTAGTATTAATTTATAAGGATATGTTGCTGCCTATTTTGCGAATGTGAACAATGTTCATAGAAATTCAGATTTTTCTCTTATACCAGGGAAAACTGAGGCTCACTTAACAGTAGTAAACAAGTTTCCCATACAATACTTGGCACAGATTAGTAAATCAGTATGCTATGCAATGGAAATGTCCTGGTCATAGTAACATTTGCTTATTTTCTATTTCATGCCCTTCGTGTGACTGTTTATGCTCAGACAAATGGTTCATCGAGCAGCAGACATACTCCTGAATTAGAACCAGACAGTGCCTGCAATCACTCAACAGAGTGTTAAATCTCTGATTGTTTTGCTTCCGCTGTAAAATGGCCTTATCTGTAGCAAACTTGGCTAATTCCATGTATTCCCAGTGGAAGCAATTAAGACATCTCATCATCAAAGTTTGCCTTCTTTGGAACTGGGTTTAGCGGGATGATACTAAGCTTCCAAATCTTCTTGAAAGAGTTTTGTGGCATATGGAACATTAATTTGTTATATTTGTCTGTTTGCTACTCAGCAGCTGCAGCTGTTTGCTATAGTGTTCATTACTGTCAATTCTGATTCCTTTTTTCATGTTCATCACATTGTCTATGAGTGTCTACCAAATTTAGCCTAGCAGAGATCATATTAGTATTCTAGTGGTCTAAGCTATCCAGATGATGAATAGTAAAATACTAATCGTGTAGCTCTGACAAGCCTTTTCCAATGTGACCCTCAGGACTATAAGATGGAAAGCATAGTATCATTTAAAACAGTAAACTCTAGTATAAAAGTATTGTACAAGTGATGAAAAGAGAAGATTATGGTTGTGCCTTAGGTGATGCACTATCTTCTTTCACATAGTTACTGGATGTTATAAATATCAGTAATAGATTATGTGTTGCTTCCATCTAAAATTACACTGCAATGTTATTATAGACACAGGAAAATCTAATAACTCCAGGTCAAAAAATCTACCTTGGATCTGAAAAACTAAAACAACTTGAATAATCACCACATTATAATAATACACAGTCAGGATTTAGGCTTTTTGTTATAGTAGTGTACTAAAGGAAAAGCACAGGTATCAAAAATAATCCAAATGTAACAGTGACACTTTTATAACTACAGTTGCTTTTCTTTAAAACTTCTTGAAGAATGAAGTAAATGTTTAAAGTGAAAGATTCTGTCTAATTCCTTTGCAGACATGACAGGTAGAAGTACCACTCAACTGGTAATCTTCACGTAAAGGTTATGAAGACATACAATGTTTGTCCATATCCAAAGAAAGTTAGTAAGATGACATAGGGTCAGGTGAGAGTCATGGTACAAGTTGACCAGGACATTCAAAAATTGTCCAAGAAGATATAAACCCAGAAAACTTCTTAACTTGTTGATGGTGCTGAAAACAAATAAGACGAGTGACAGTGGCTGTGAACCTAGTATGGGAGGAGGAAGAACGGTTTCCAAGGGTAGACATGAGATAATGGGACAGCATATAATGACAGTAGTTTTAAAACTTAGCACTTCATTGAAAGCAGAGATTTTTAAAAGATTAAACTCAAATTACAGCTAAGGAGGGCTTACCATGACGCTTAGGAAACAGAAATGCTAATATGATTTAAAGAAATTCTGAATGTTAGTAGGTGGGAGTTTGACTGTGCCTGCAGAACTTCTTGTAGCGGAACTTCTTATAGTAGAAGTTTTAAGAACATAGATATGACCAACATAAATCAGAAGAAAAGTATATTTTGAAAGGATCATGCCACTATAAAGTGTACTATAGCAGATACCTCAATATGTGTTGTTAACTATTTTGTATACTGGTAATATGTAGATGATTTACCTTCTGTGAAGTAATCCAATTTTACTGTACCTCATGTGAACTTTTACTATCCACTACATCTTCAGTCAAGGAGCTTCATATTTTTTAGACTTAGTAAAGACCATTTCTTTTTGAGTCATTCTGATCTTGACTCTTACAAATTTTCCTGATGCCTCCTAGGTCTCCTATGAAAAGAGTGAACAATCAGTCCCAAGCCCTATTCTTGATGTCATTCATGATATGGACTTTTCATATCTGTCATATTTTCAGTAGCATGTCATAAATATGCTTTCTATCACATCTCCATATAAATTATCCCTTTTCTTAAGTTCCACAGAGCATATACCCATGTGGACATACTCTTTGCAGGAGTAATTCCATGGCTTTGATCCTCTTTTATTATCTGGACGTTGGTTCTTTTTCCATTCAGCCCCATGTTTTAGTATTCATTAATAGGATTGTTAGAATAGTTAGACCTAAAATACTGTCTAAAATCCTAGTGTCAGTGCAAGTAAAATTCTCGGAACAGTTCCTTCAATAAAGCTTTTTACTTGAATGAACAGAACAGAATTAGATTTTGAAGTGTTTGGAGAAGGAAATTAGTTTCTATTCAGTAAAGCAAAAACTATGGAAGATGGAACCATGATTTTTTTTTTCTACATTAGTAATGTCTGCTTGATTCTATTTTCTGTATCATTAAGGTATAAAAAGATTAATTTTAAAAATTAACTGGTCTTGTTGAAACAAATGAAATATGTTTATTTCATTTATGCTTGCTAAGCTAAAGCTTAAAAATTAACCTTTTTGGTTTCATAGTAGCAATTCTGATCCAATGCCTATGATTTTAAGTTGAATACAGATCATATCCTCTTGAGGTGAATACTAGGGATATTTACCTATTTATCTTTTTTCATCTCTCACACTTCAGAAACATTCTGTGTTTCATCTGTGTATCACTCGAGTCGGGTAAAGGTTGAAATGGATTGCATGCACAAAAAGATTTTGCGGCTTAGGATCTTGCTGAAGAAACATAACCTTTAACTCTTTTGACAGCTTACTCAGGAGCAAATCTTGTTCTACACCAAAATCAAGAGTTGTGGTCAACTCAGATTTGTTCATGTTCAGTCCCATGGTTCATTGTGTCCAGTTGCCCAGAATGAGGGAATGGGAAACCAATCTAAGCTAGCTTTCTGGACAAGAGAAATGTATGTGACAACATAACCCTAGAAATTAAACACAAAGTTCAAAAAAAGACAAAAAAATTTTCATTCCAGATTATCTTGAGACTGGAGTGAATTCCACAGTTAAATAAATATTTTGAATATTCAAGACTTTCTGTATAAACTCAGAAGCAGATCAAAGCTTCTGTCCTTTGCATTTGGAAACTGCATGGGTTGTTAAACACAGGAAGAAGTTAAACGTATTTCATGGGATATACATAATAAGTGTATATAAGTGCTATATATTGTCACTATGTAAGTTTTTCTTCAAAGGACCTCTGAGTGTCATTTACAGGAGAGAGTTTTGAAACAAGGCAGTCATCAGTGTCTTGAATTTCTCACAAGAAGACTTATTAAAGCTTTCTGAAATTTTTTATTCAGACTTAACATTTCACAAGTAGATAACTTTGGTTCTTAGGAACATTGCTGTTTTCTTTTTGCACTGTTTTGAGAAGATTTCAGAAAGACTGCGGACTGGTGGAAAAGAGCTTTACAAATTTAGAGGAGAACTATGAGTGGGTTTCAGAGAAGAAGTGAGGTGAGAATTGAGACTTCATAAAAAATTTTCTTGGATCCTACAATGAGACTTCTGCTTGAGTACTGAGAAATCTGGTCAGTGAGAAAAGAGTTGGAAATCAGTAAAAGAAGATGTAAGGGCATTTGTTCTCAAGGGAACTTCTGAAAGATCAACTCTCATCTGTCTTAGCTAGAGGCTGTTTTATTTCTCCAGACTGACTTGTGTACCAGACCTGATGTCAGGCAACAAGAATATAAATAGCAGTTTTAAATCAAGAGTTTAAACAAAGTTGGGTTTTGTTTTTTTTTTTTTTTTTTTTTTTCCTACAAACTTTGTATACAAATAACAACAGCAACCCTGCAATACTAAAAGGGCAAGTTTGGAAAATATTTAGCAGTTTATCAGTAAAACCTTAAGACTGTGTTACTGCATATAGCCAAAAATTGTTATGTCTAATAAGCTATTTTATTTACAATATAGACATTTTGAGGCCTGAATATCAACAGGTAGGCGTGCAGTACCAACAGTGATAACTATTTAACATCGAATTTAACAAATGTTTATATTTATATGAGTGTATTATAATTTTTGTTAATATGATTGTACAGGTTACATCTTTACTCTGAAAATAGCAATGGTTGTAATGATTGTGGAAATATGCCTGGCAAATCAAAAGAAATCCAGTAAATATTGAGCACACATATGGTTTATACGGATGAGTAAAGATAGTAATGGCTATCCAAATATGCTGCAGTTTATGAGGAAGAAGTTTCTCATTGTTCAAGACTGCCTGTCAGTTGTAGGACAGCATGCAACAAGGAAAAAATAAAATAAAAATTAACAAAGAGTCTAGGAATATGAGGCTTGAGAATATTTTCGAGATAAGAAATATGAAACACAAAAAAGAAAAGCCAGACTGGGGTGGAAGCTACAAATAAGTATCAACGCATTATCTGTAGTCATCACACAGATCATTTGATTATAACAGCAAATTGAGTGATGTTGCTTTCCAGAAATCTCTCTTAGCTGAAGTGAAGCTTCCTGGTAACACTAAAGCTTCATTTGTCATTAACAGTTTATTACATCTTCTTTCAACTGAAGAGACAATTAGTCTCAAATGAAAAAGAGTGTATTTTTCTCTATGACACTCAAAACAGGGAAATTCCAAAATGTTTCAAAGTCACTTGTTACATTATAGTCACAGGATAACAATCCATTGTCTATCTGGTAGTTTACCTATCTCTGTGAATGTAAAGGAGTGTGAAGTATGTTCTAAAAATTAAGTGTTTGAACTCTGTTAAAACATCTGACAATGTATTTTTCATCAGTTAGACATTTTTCTAAATATCAGATGAGAAATACAAAATGAAACTTCTTATTTTGAGAATTTCATATGATCTAAACAGCTTCAATGACTAAATATTTTGCTTTTTAAAAAGTACTTTGCAGTAGATTCAGAATGTTTTATTTGATTTTCTTATTTTATTTTACTTTGCAACCTAGAATTAAAAATTCAATTCAGATTAGAAGACTTTATATGAATTTGGCTTAATAAAATAATTTCACTGAAGGGTATATTGCAACAAAGAATAGTTGACCAAATTTTCTGGTAATAAATGTACTTCTCTTCGATATCTCCTAAATGAAAGAAAATTTCATTCAGTGTCATGCTTTATTTTTCAAAAAAATCTGCTAAATTTCATTTCAGTAAACAAAAATGATAGTAACATAATTCAGACACTGAAAAAAAATTATATTTTACATACTTAATCATAAAGAATTATAAAATAAATATTTAGGTCTTAAATGAAGTCTTGAAACTTGATAAAAAGATGGATAAAGACATGATGTATAAGGAATATTGTGAACTGGGAGATGTGGCAATGTTTCCACAGTCTTCTTCGAGGAAAAAGTCTAACTTCAGAACCCAATTCTTGAATATAACTTGTATATAATGTCTGATGTACTGGTGGAAAGAGTATTTTCTCTGTAAAAGATTAAGCAGCTTGTTAATTATTGATTCTGTCAAGGCTGAGTTTAAAATTAATCTGGATTAATGCAAATTGATTAAAAAATAGTTCTATTGAAATGCATTAAACTTAATATAAAACTAGATGTGTTCATTTATTTAACTTAACATAAATTTAACATCAGAAATGCATAGAAGAAAAAATAGTGCATGACATAAAGGGGAAAGATGTCCTCTTAAATTCACTTAAATAACAACATTTTATTTATTTTATGTTTTTTTATTAAAGATAAGCTTGCCCTTAACTAGTAGAAGTCAAAACAATGGATATACGTGTTAAAATATTGTAAAATGGGAGATAACTGACAAAAAATGAACTAAGATGCATTACCTATAAGGACTCCTCAAAGCTATAATTCTTGAGATAGAGAGGAATGTGACCACTACAGAAATTGTCTATCAGTACAGTGCTTTCTGTGGTATACTGTGTATGTTGAAGTCAGAGAACTGACAGCAACTGACATGGTAACTTCTGAAAATGTTAAAAATAGCAAGGGTTTTGTTTATGGAGTTTTTTTTCAATTTTTGATAAAAAAGAGTAGGGGCAACTTGACCCAGACATTTGGAGATATTTGATGTAAGCTAATGAACTATGAGTGTTGTTGATATGAGAAATTTATCATAATTCCCACAGTATTATAATACTTTAGTAAGGTCTCTGTTGAAACTTTACTAAGGCAGAATTCCTCAGGCTATTTGCTAGGATTGTTTTCAGTGACTACCAAAGTGTAAGGTTAAATTGCAATAACAAGAACCACAATAATAAGATCATAAGTAGTGATATAGAACTGACATAAATGTGAGTATATAAGATATTATATAAGGAAAAGGTAGTGTTTAATCATTAGTGCTACAGTCTTTGTTGGAGACACCTGCAGCACTGTTATTAGCTTATATTTCTGTTTCTATTTAGTGGACTCGTGATTGTGGTAATAATTTCATACTAACTTGTTAGAGACGAACATCTCAAAGCCATAAATGTTCAGTATGGTCTCCTTCAGCCTGCAGTCATCTTGGGAAATAATTCATCATGCCAAGCATTCTAAATTTAACGCTTTGCTACTGCTAAACTATTTCTGTTTCTCATGCCAAAGAGATCAGAGGCACTCTATTCACTTGAAAGAAGAGGAACGCTATATAATAGAATTTAAAGTCTATCCCAGCAAGAAAACATTAAAAAAAGGAGACTTTTTAAATAACTACAGAATCGCTCACTTTAGAAAGGACTTCTAGAGATCATCTGGTCTAAATCCTCTACTCAAGCAGCACCACCTACACTAGGTTGTCAAGGACTGTGTACCATCAGGTTTTGAATCTCTCCAAATATGGAGACCCAACCACCTCTCTGGGATACCCATATCCAGTGTTCGTCCGCTTTCACAGTAAAAAGAGATGGGGCATTTGTGTTCAGATAGATTCTAATTTGTATACATTGCCTCTTGTCTCATTTGTGTGCACTCCTGAGAAGAGCCTGGCTCCCTTTTCCTCATTCCTTATAATCAAGTGTTTATACATATTGATAAGATTCCCCCTGAGCCTTCTTTTCTCCAAGCTAAACAGTCTCAATTTTCTCATCTCTCATCATATGACCAGAGCTCTAGTCACTTAGTAATCTTTGTGGTCCTTTGCTATATTTGTTTCATTATGTCCATAACTTTCCTATACTTTCTTTCCCCACTTTTGCAGAAACATGGAATCCTAGATTCTATGCACAAATGCACATAGAATGGCAACGTGAGGCTCGAACCCAGGACTCTGGGATTAAGAGTCCCACGACATCCCAATAATGTCATGGTTTTGTTCAGCTGGCGATAAAGCCAGGAGGGTGCTCACTCACTCCTCCCCTCCGGGCAGAACAGGGAGGGCAACCGGAGAAAAAAAAGGAAAAACCTGGGTAGGTTGAAATAAGAATAGTTTACTAGAACAATAATAAGAAGAAATAAATTCACGAAAAGACAGTTATAACAGTAAATAAGGGGATATACAAAAGGAATGGTGTGTGCCTCAGTTGCTCACCACCCGGGACCCAATACGACCGCTCCTGACTGGCAGTCAAACCCATGGTTCCATAGCACCACCCTCGACTAGCTCCTTGCATGTATGTAATGAGCATGACATCTGTATGGTATCAAATACCTGTTGGCCAGCCTGGGTCAGCTGCCCATGCTGTACTCCTTCCTACTGCCTCATTGAAGTTAACCCTATCCTATCCCAAACTCTAACCTAGCCCAGTGATCAAAATATAGAGAGACTCCATAGCTTTTAAAAAGTATTTGTATCATTACAATATAAATCCTTGCAATTTTGTCACTTAGTTGAACCACTCAGCCAATTAGACTGGAAGGAAATACATCAGTATTGAGAAATAATTACACACTAATTTTGTAAAAAAAACAGAGCTACAGCACAGGGGCTAAGATACTTGGAAATTCAGTGATGTGAAGAATCTACATCCAAACAATAACAGAAAGACTGAAACAACCCATTTTCAGAACATTACAAAATAACAATTGGTGTGATATCTGCAATATCCTCTTTTTTTTTTTTTTTAATTTAAATCATCTCTGAACAGAAGATGGAAAAGAGTTATCCCTAACCACCACCCTGAATTCTTGTACATAAGTTGATCTGGGCAAACTCTCTTTTGAGTAGTGAATTATTTGAAGAGGTCTAGCTAAACAAGAATAAAATTTGAAACGTTTCTACATTCAAGTAGTTTTTATCTCTATATATTTCATAATGGTTAGCATGTCTGAGCCTCTATGCTTTCTGCAGAAAAAGATGAACAGCGTTCTTGAAACGATTACGTTGGTTTACACAATCTAATAATTAAATAATTCTAAAATTGTCTTTCCAACCACTTTGTTGGTTTTGGCAGTTCAGAATTAAGATTCTCTGGCTTGCATTGGTAAAGTTACAAAAATGTTATAGAATATATTTGATCATTTATAACCATGAAACTTGCTCTATGTCTGATGCGACTGATGCATTTATGCAAATTACAAGTACAGACAGCATGCAGCTGAGAATTTACAGAAATAGGTGCATACACTGCAGTAATAGTATCCTCAATGATAATCTAGGGTATCTTTACACAAAATTAGTCTGAAAAAATCGAAACATTTGATAGAAATATATATTCTGCATTAAAGCTTCCCATTTATCTTGTATCATATGAATATTGAATATTCTTAAGATAATATGAAGTCCATGAAACACTTTTTCCTCTTATTAACGTTGCTGTTCTTGTCTTTTTATGTTTAATCCTTTCTTTGTCTCAAAATAATACTTTATGGTTATTACATACTGAAGGCTGTTTAAAGCTGTTCATGATAAACAAGATAGCAGAGTCAGTGACTTGTGTTACATTTCAATTCCCTCAGCTTTAATCCATCAGTTCCTATTAGTATTATTTGGATATCTTCTGCATAAGTATGTGGATACCTGTAAAACAATTACTTTCAAAAACAATATATGATATATCAGTCCAAGACTCTAGAATACAAATATAATTTTTATAATTATTATTTTCAGAAACTTTTTGTACTAGTTCACATTGAGCTACCAGATTTTTACTTCATGGAAATCTCTAATGAATGCAGTCCCTAAAGCTTTTGAGATAGCTCACAGCTTATTTTCTAGATACAGAAAAATATCTTTTAAGAAGGAACTAAAGTAAAAAACAGAGTGGTCTTTTTATGTTTTGTAAGGAAAACATGTTACTGGAAAATCATAACAATTTTTCAAATGAGCAAACCCTGTGGAAGAAAAATGAAATAAAATAAAACAAAACAATACAATATAATACAAGGAAACCCAAACATAATGTTTTGCTATTAAAATAAGTATTTTGTTTAAGAGAAGATTAACTGTTTCCATAAAGTCTGGATTCCAAAACTAGTAAGCAACTTACTTGATATGAACCTTCTTAAAAATAGCAAAGATCTGAAAGACCATAAGAACTTTACAGAAACAGTTCTGTTTATTCTCTTACTAACTCTGAAGCATGAGTGCAGAAAACTGTATTAGTACAAAGATAACTAATACATATGGAGTAAGAGTTTTCTGGAGAGCTGATTTTTTATCAAATTAAAAAGTCATGTTTGTCATTGTTTTATCGTTACCAGTTCTATGACCATTCTTTATCTAAATCATGAAAATCTTGATCAGACTTTGAGCCCTTCTGAGCCTGAGACACTTGTTACTTCACTGAAACTGGTATAAGCAATACAAGAAGCAGTGTCTTTGCCTCTAAACATACTCACACTTGTGTTATTCTTGGATTTTATCCTATGCTTTAAGATTTCATCTGACATTTTGTGACATTTTGCAGTTTTACTACACTGTAGTCTGGGCACTTCACTGAGATTCAAAATCCCCAGCTTTGCTAGTGTCAATGGTATAATGGTATGATTGATAATACAATGAGGCTAATTCTGTTATGTTTCTTAGTTTTTAGTTTAAAGAAATCCCATTTTAAGTAGCTTCCTTTTTGAGCTGTAGAAATTGTCTAGGTTCTTTATAGAAACAATGAATAAAATAAGAATCTCGGAAGGATGATTCACCTCATCCTAGAATGTCATGTTTAAGGTACGTAAACTGTGTCACCAAAACTGAGGTGTCTGGTTTTAGCTGTGGTTTCCATGGACAACAAAAGTTGCATGAGGCAACACAAATTGAGATAAATTGCTGGCTTTGGGACTATTCTTCATCTGGTCCCGGCTATGTGTTTCCACTTTCTCCCTTATAGCAGTACTAACATTTCTACAGTTCTTTGCTGAATCAGATCTGTTATTCTTCTCAAAAATCCACATAAGTCTTGTTTTTTATTGAAGTCAGTGGGCTAGTGCTGTGTGATTCCCTCCACTGAGCTTCACAAGGGCAAGATCACTTCTTGCAACAAGATAATTGTACACTGTGGGCAGGGAGAAGTGAGACCTCCTTTTCAGCAGGAACAGCAGCTAATACTCTGTTTTGAAACTGATTCATTTCACAACACTCCTCATACACTGTAGTGCTTGCAGAAATGATGGAGTTGTGGAGAGAGAGACCAGAAACAGCTGGGAATGAGGTCCTAGTGCCTGGGAGGAGCTGGTGTCCAAGACCTAATATAGACCATGATTGGAGTGGTACATGTTGGAACAATAAAATGAATTTTACTCTAAATGTTTTGCTTGCTCTCAATAATGTATATTAAGATGGTTTTCCCTCTCAAAATGAGATAGTTGACCAGAATTTGAAAAGAAGTGACAACTCATTGTTAGAAAATGACATAGTTAATGTAATTAACCGCTAGTATTGAATATACAGGTTAATACGGAGTTTCCACTGCTTATGCTTTGACAGATGAGTTTTATAGATGATTCTCTTGTGAGTTTTGTCCAGAAAACCATGCTTAGTATGAACAAAAGTATGTAACATAATCAATATCAAATGTTGTTTTCTATTGTAAAGTCACAATAAGTTATACGGCAAAAAAGGAATCTTTTAATTTGTAATAGCTCTCACTTTAAAAACGCTGATGTAAAAAATCTCATTAGTAGCTACTATTAATAATATATTATTTAAAAAGAAGCAAATAATTTGTTTATTTTGTACATTTGGAGCAGAATATTAAAAATAAAGTACTTTGTTCAAATTTATTTTGTGATGTATATTTAGATGCAGGAGTAGTGTTGAGAGATTGACAACACACTTCACCTTGTACAGAGAGAGGTAATTATCCTTTGTTGATTAGACACTAAATCACTGAGCTACAAGCAGCTGGTGATGCAAAACCATCATTACAACTTCAGACTGTTGTACCATTCCTTCTACTTTTATATAGTGGTTTTAAAGGCATGATAAGATATTTTTATGGCTGGAAATTTAGCGAACATGTGGAAACAACAACAACAACAAAAAGTAGAAGAAAGGGTACTATAATTTTAAACTACGATGATAGTTATGCACCACCAGCTGTTCATAGTTCAGTGATTGAGAATCTAATTGACAAAGAATAATTACTGCCTCTCCAAACAGGGTGAAGAGTGATTTCAGTGTTATAAGGTTGGAGAATGGCCACATGAGGAAGGACCCAAATGTTTGACAGAAATAATTTTGTCTTTTCTTTCTGTTTAGTAGCTTTAACATTTGAGACTATATTCTGGTCTGGATTGTATCTATATATCTCCACCTATGTCAATGAGTCTGCCTTTGCATAATGGAATTGGGAAAAGCAAACTGAATTTGCATGCATAATGAAAGCAGAATACTATACTCAGAATGTATTTGCCTGGTGGTCTAGCATCCGAATCAAACACAGACCTTATTCTGCAACTATATTTAAACCAGAGAAATTCTTCATTGGTCAATACAAAGACGGAAGGATCTGTGATATTATTTGACTAACTCTTTTCCTTTTCTTTAACTGAAGAGTTTCTTGTTAATATTTGAAAACAAATCTCTCAAGAAATTCAGGCTACTGTGAAAGGAAAATACCACTGCATTATCTGACAGTATAATTTGAATAGTGAATGAGCTAAGTTCCTAAAAGTATTTAAATATTTGTCTAGATATGTTATTTGGAAATGCCATGAAAAACATAGTGAAAAAATTCCCATGATAGTAAGGAAAAATACCTTTTGGGGACACATACAGAAAAATGACATACTTCATGAAAGCCACTATCCAGTCTTCCAAAAACTACATAAAAGTATTTCATACTGGTTTTGTGTCTATTTTTCTTTCCTTTGAAAAAAAATACAGTAGGAGAAAGATATACAAATATTAAATTCCTACGAGCTTCATTGAGGAATACGGCCAGGGGAGGAGAAGGACCTCTACAGTGGTGCTTTTATAGTTTGATAGAGATTTCACTTGAAAGGCATCAGTGTATGATACTGTCCTGGTTTGAGGCAGGATAGAGTTAATTCCCGTGAGGAACCAGGAAAGGGCACAACCTGAACAGCTGACCCAGGCTGGCCAGCAGGTATTCGATACCATCCTAACCGTCATGCCCAGGGTATAGCTGGGGACTGTCCGGAAGAAGCTCTGCCGGGGTGGCGCACTCTCGGTCGCCGGTCCGGAGCGGTCGCTCACGTCGGGTCCCGGGCGGTGAGCAACTGTATCACTCACCAGTTTTCTTTGTAATATCTCCTTGTCTTTGTTACAGTTGTTCCTCTTCAATTTTCCCCAGTAAACTGTTCTTATTTCAACTTACGCGGGCTCTTTTACTGGTTTTTTCCCCCTCTCCGATCCCCTCCGCATTCCGTCGGGAGGGGGACGGGGGGGAGTCGCGGTTTTCTTCCCCTTTGCTCCGGCTGGGCAAAACCATGACATTAATTGGCGCCCAACGTGGAGCCCGGGGAGTTGAAACAGAACAGAGTGGGTTTAAACAAAATCCTTGTGTACACTCCTGACACTAACTGATTGCTGATCACAATGTTGGTTGATATGCTTGTATGGTGGTATTACATGTCCTCTTATCTGCATCATGTATGTCCTGTGATAGTGTTTCTCGTCGGTGGAAAGTGTATGAAAATTCTCATGCTACTGCACTGGATGGGATTGGCTCATGATATGATTTTGTCATGGGTTATTAAGTTGGGTTGGAATGTGTACATGGCTTTTCTGTCTCTTCCACATTTTCTCCTAGAGCTTAATAATGGCACTCAATTTATGGGAAAAACTGACATGTTTACTTCCTCCCACTATGTCACTTACCCTCATTTCTTCAAGGTGCTTCTAATGGATTCTGACAATAATACTTGGAATGTTCTAATTACCATGTTTGTATTATTTTCCCTTGTTTTCACCTCGGCTTGGATTGTAAATTTTTTTTTGAGAGCTGTGAGGAGAGGCATACAGAATATGGGCAGGTGTCCAGGGAGCTTTTTACCTATAAAGATTTGGAGAATACAGGAACCCATTCCTAACTCAGCTGTGCCAGAACCAGTTGCTGTTCCAACTTCAGCAGTGGATGTTGCAGTTGCAGCTGTGAACACTCATACCCAGACTGCTGACACCATTGCTGTTACCACTGTGGACACTCATACCCAGACTGTGAATATTGTTGTTGTGTCCACTCAGACTGCTGCTACAACTGTGGATGCTCAAACCCAGACTGTTGCTGTTACAACTGCGGCCACTCAAACTGAGACAACTGATACAATTGCTGTTGAATCAGAGTATCAATTTGTGCCAGTATCAGTTGCCCCTGTACAGAAAAAGAAATACACAAAAAAACCAGTTCGCAGCACTAAGGATGAAGATGATCAAGGGATATCACAGAGGGAAGGAGAGTTGGAGCCAGAGATAATCAGCCCGTCCTTGTCCCTGAGTGAACAGCGAGATGTGCGGAAAGATTACAGCCGTCACCCAGGTGAGCACATTATCACCTGGATGCTCCGATGCTGGGAAAATGGAGCCCACAGTTTGGACTTAGAGGGCAAAGAAGCCAGGCAGTTGGGCTCCTTGTCCCGGGACGGGGACATTGATAAGGCTATGGGAAGACCGTCACAAACCTTCAGCCTCTGGAGGCGACTTTTGTTGGGCGTGAAGGAAAGATGCCCCTTCAAGGAAGATATTACAAGCCCCCCAAGTAAGCAGGCCACAGAAGAACATCTGCATAACCAGCAAGTTGACAAGGCTGCTAAGATTTCTCAGATAGATCTGGATTGGCCACGTAAAGGGGAGCTATTTTTAGCTCGATGGGCCCATGATACCTCAGCTCATCAAGGCAGAGATGCTACCTATAAATGGGCTCGTGATCGAGG
Organism: Colius striatus; assembly: GCF_028858725.1. NCBI lineage: Eukaryota > Metazoa > Chordata > Aves > Coliiformes > Coliidae > Colius > Colius striatus. The sequence goes on along the minus strand of NC_084760.1, from coordinate 24,996,020 downwards.
GGTGGACTTAACCTTGGACACTATTGCACAGGTTATCCATGAGTGTGAGACGTGTGCTACAATTAAACAAGCAAAACGGTTGAAGCCCATATGGTATGGAGGACGATGGCAGAAATATAAATACGGAGAGGCCTGGCAGATTGATTACATCACACTGCCACAGACTCGCCAAGGCAAACGCCATGTGCTCACAATGGTGGAGGCGACCACCGGCTGGTTGGAAACGTATCCTGTGTCTCATGCCACCGCTCGGAGCACCATCCAGGGCCTTGAAAGGAAAGTCCTCTGGCGACATGGCACCCCAGAAAGAATTGAGTCAGACAATGGGACACACTTCAGAAACAACCTCATAGATACCTGGGCCAAAGAGCATGGCATTGAATGGGTTTATCATATTCCCTATCATGCACCAGTCTCAGGAAAAGTTGAGAGATACAATGGGTTATTGAAAACCACACTGAAAGCAATGGGAGGTGGAACTTTCAAGCATTGGGGTACACACTTGGAAAAGGCCACCTGGTTAGTCAACTCTAGAGGATCTGTCAATCAAGCTGGCCCTGCCCAATCAGAACTCTTACACATTGTAGAAGGGGACAAAGTCCCTGTGGAACATATAAAAGACATGTTAGGGAAGGCAGTCGGGGTGTGTCCTGCCTCAGGTAAAGGCAAACCCATCCGTGGGATTATTTTTGCTCAGGGACCTGGGTGTACTTGGTGGGTGATGTGCAAGGATGGGAAGACCCAATGTGTGCCTCAAGGGAATTTGATTCTTGGTGAGAATAACCCGTGAATTAAATTGTATAATGATAGCTGTTGAATGTCATTATTCCTGTAGTTGCTCTATGTTGCTCTAGACATGACGTGTAGATGGTATAGAATAAGGGGTGGAATGTGCTGGTTTGAGCCAGGATAGAGTTAATTCCCGTGAGGAACCAGGAAAGGGCACAGCCTGAACAGCTGACCCAGGCTGGCCAGCAGGTATTCGATACCATCCTAACCGTCATGCCCAGGGTATAGGTGGGGGCTGGCCGGAAGAAGCTCTTCCGGGGGGGCGCACTCTCGGTCGCTGGTCTGGAGCGGTCGCTCACGTCAGGTCTCGCGTGGTGAGCAACTGTATCACTCACCAGTTTTCTTTGTAATATCTCCTTGTCTTTGTTACAGTTGTTCCTCTTCAGTTTTCCCCAGTAAACTGTTCTTATTTCAACTTACGCGGGCTCTTTTTTTTTCTCCCTCTCCGGTCCACTCCGTATTCCGTCGAGAGGGGTGGGGGGAGGAGTCGCAGTTTTCTTCCCCTTTGCTCCGGCTGGGCAAAACCACGACAGATACAGTGCTTATTTTCAGCTTTGGCTTATTTTCAAATTATTATTTCCTATGATTTATTCATATCATAGACTAATAATCCCCTTGTTACCTGGTATACACAGATGTCAAGTAGATGGGCATGTTATATATAATATGTTGCTGTTCTTTCATTGATCATTTCACTAATATTTATCAGTCAGCTCCTAGTCCTGGTTTTGTAAAACTTTTCCTCCATATCTGAACCACTAAAGTTCCCCTTTTATAGGCAAGTTGTCTTGGCCTACAGACTTTTTCTCCCATTTCCTCTTGCCAAATTCACAACTGTGCCATGTAAAGTAATATTCCTGGTGTTTTACATTCAATGTGTAATCTCCTACGCTTCCATGTAGTACTTGAATCTTAGCCAAATAGATATCTTTTTTTACATCACTGCATTCCAGTTATTTGCTTCCTATTGATTAAGTGCCTCAGTTTTTTTCTCTCTCCTCAGTTTATTACATTTCTCAAGAACCCAGATTTTTATCAAGTTCAAAACACGTTCTTACCTTCAAAACCAGAATGTAGAATAGCTAAATATTACTGATATTCTGAAAAACAGCTATAAGGAGCAACTCATACAAAAGATTAAGGCCTACTTCTAATGTGTAGAGAGGTACTTCCTTGAAGATTAAAGAAAATAAGATAGCTCATTCCTTCAGGAGCCACATGATTTTCAGCTCCAAGTGTAGCATTCATACCCGTGAGCTTGCTTTCATTAATGTATACAGCACCGTGTGTGTGTAGATGCACTATATGCAACAAACTTAACTATATGTAACCATAGTTACAACAATGTTTATGAAAAAATTAATCTTCACTAAAATAAAACCGGACATGAAGTCTTCTTTCTGAAGAAATGATGAAAGAACAACTAAAATATAAAAGATGGCAGTCATACCATTTTATTCACTGACAGCAAGCATTTAGGGTGCAATGTAACAACCTATACAGAATTTTCATATTTATTATGTGTTCCTTGTAATTATCATAATTATCTCACTGTTTCCAAGCTTCAGGATGCAAAAAAAAATTCTAATAAGTAAGATTATGGACCTAATGGTCACATGTTTGAATTCTCTGATGAAGTAGCCATTACTTATCACAGTTCCATCACTAAAGAATCATTAAGGAAAAGACTACATGATGAAAAGTAATGAAGTGAAGCCATTGACATTCTTAGTTATATAAATAGTTTATCATCAGTTATACAACTATTTAATTTTTTTTAGCCAAGAGCTACGCCCTGGTTAAATCCAGGAGATTCTTGAAATACCTGAAATGAATGCAGCTCTAGGGTGAGATTAAAGACTAGGTTGCACTGACTACTTCTCTTATGAACCGTAAAGAATACTGCAGACTGAAAGTGTTGCAGTCAATGTAAACTGCTAGGTAAACAAACTGAAGATCTAATCTTCTGCATAATATCTGGTATTTACCAAGAAGCAGTGACAAATATGGTTCAAGTCCATTGTCAAACTGTAGCAATTACATTAAAATTCTCTCAGTTTCCAGAAGTGTTCTAATCACTCAGCTACTAGCTAAAGGGAAAACAATGGTCCTTCCAACATCTGTCTTAAAATACTGAGCATTTCTCTGTAGGGAATTTCAGAATTTTCTATGCTTTATATCTCAGGTGACTGGAAGCATCAAATATCTGATTTTCATCCAGGAAATCTGAGCTCATAGACAGTCAGGAGTTCAAATGCCTTTCTGTATGTTAAGTGTTTTCATTCACCTACTACTACTAATTAGAAGTGACCTTGGGCAGATATCACAGATTAAAGTACCTTTTTGGTCGTTTTTCAAAGGTGTTTTTTGAAATAATAACTTAAGTCTATAATTTCTGAGTTCTACAACTGTTACTGTAGTATTTTACAGTTAACTGCTTAATTCATTAGATTTTTGTGAAGTTACATATGAATACAATGTCTAAAACTTTTTTTAAGAAATAAACTAGTTATATTGAAATTTGAAACAATTCTACTTTCATCTTCGTAAAACATTTATTTTCTTAGATAAAGTGTGATTTGCTCTTAGTCTACATTTTTCATTTGCTCAGTATCATTTCTGGTTCCAAAAGGTTAATTTTCCTTCCAGAATACAGTTATGGAGAACAAGTAGCTATACTGGTTTTCTTTTGCCTTTTAGCTGATGAAACTGTAAGGTTATACATTGATGTAGGATGTTAACTGTCACATCCTTACTTTGTTATCCCAATGAAGAATCTGGTGGATGATGATTCTGATCCAGTTGTAAGATGATTCTGATCCAGTTGTAAGATGTTGATGTTTCTTTAGGATATTTTCTAAATTATTCTTTTGGGAAATCATTCCTTTTATATTTGGACAGTGTATAGTTCACTGCAAAATGCATAAAATCAAAGGACTTATCAAAATGAAGACAACCTACTGAGATAAATTTATTAAATACACTTTTTTTCACAAGACAGCTCTTTGAGGTTTCATTGCCCTTTCTCATTTGCATTATAAAAACCACCAAGCACTCAGTATTATAAGTAAAACCTTTAAAAGGTAATCAGATGAGTATTTCAGAGATCACCATTTTAGTTTCTATTCAGAAAACATAATAGAAGCATATTGGAGAGGAACACTGAAGCTGAAGAAAAAAAGAGAGAGAAGAAAACCCAGAAAACATAATAATTTTGTTGTCTTCTAAGAAAGAACAAATTTCACAAAAATATATATTCTAATTTATACTACTTTGAATGCAAAAGCAGAACCCTGAACCTTGCTGGAGGAACACAGAAAGGTAACAAATCAACTATCCTGCTTTTCCATGCAGGAGAAAAACATCAGATAGAAGAAGTGCAAAACTGTGATTACTGATTCTCTACATTCTCTCAAAAATGATTCACTCCTCACACTGCAATCCTGGTACGCCATACTCCAGAGAGTTCCACTGAACAGTGATTGTGGTTTCAACCAAGCTCTGTTGTTTCCAACTTCAAAGCTTTATAATCTCCCAGAGGACTCAGTCATCTTTGCTCAGATGTACCATCTCATTCTTTCTGAACGGAAGTTATTTTATAGATCAGTAAAAGGTTTAGTTGTAAAAAATAAATTCTCCATTGAATATTGGGAAAAACTCTCAATCAGTCATCTTTGTGATATGTGAATTGTGTAACTGTGAATTTTCTAAAATTCTTTTAAATCCATTAGTAACTCTAAATTTGCAAGAATGTGTATACCAAGCTCTTCGTTGCTGTTGACAAGGCTGGATCAGTAAGCTAGTTCATATCTGAGCTGAACTGACTTCAGAAACATGTTGTTTGTTCTTGCAGAGACTCTGAGGACCTTAGGTAGTAGCTTGAAACCTGAGCTTCACATAAAGACTGACAACTGCTATTGTTCTTTGCAATTATGGAGAGAAGATGAGGATGCTGTTCACACAGTCACAGAGGACAAATTAACTTTGATTTTATAGACGTTCTGGAGGTCATCTAGTACTCTGAGTACTGGAATCTGTTTTGCCCGGAACCATAATTGGCAGTGAGTCCACCTGCCCTTGTCTCAATCCACAACATCCTTGGTTATCTTTTTACTCTCATTTCATTTCACTGGAGCCCCCGCCATCCTAACAAGGATGGGGGTGGATGGAGGGCACTGAGAGAGAGACTGTCATGGTGCTTCTCTGCTGACTGGACAAAACCACAACATCTCTGTATTGCTTTTTAGAATTAATGGATTTCTGAATTTTATAATTAATCAAAACTTGTGGTAGATAACTTTTATGAAAATATAAAATTAGTTATCTATATCACTAGTGAGACTATCTTTTGCTAAGAAAGATGTTTGGTTGCATGTGTGGGTAGGTAAAGTACATACTAAGTAACAAAGTAATACCTTCTGCTGGAAGGAGAGGACTCAGCAGTGGACTCTGCTATATATAGGGATGAATAACAGAAAGTTTGGATATCTATATGGCCACTTTGAATACTTGCTAATTCTCTGCTGGTTTTACAATGTCCATACACTTTCAGGTTTTCATAAATTACCTCTCAAGTTGCAAAGTAGATCAGATATCATCTAATATAGCTCTGTTCAAAGTGTCAAATGACTCACAATGTGTGTAGATGAATCTGGAGAAGCCTAATGGTTTTGGGGTGAAATGCCAAACTGGATAAGTGAAAACTTGTGTCACCAAACTTTTGGCACATGGATCTCCCTTCAGATGCTGCACAAAATACTCAGCAGATTGTACAATGTGTCAAGACATGCCAAAATTCGCTGTGACAGAACACTTGGAAAACACTTGTTCTCAATGAATCATCTTACATATGAGGGTAATGCAGCCATTCAGATCATGAATAAGATTAATTTCCCAACACAGTCCAGTTTTTGTCTTAGGATTCTTTCAAGAAAAGGAAATGATCAAACCAGAGCTCAATGTCAGTGCCATTACAAAAGAGAGGTACAGTTTGTGCCTCATTTAAAAGTGATTTTTCTTTCTTTTAAAGTCTGACTTTCTAAATTTCTTTGTGCAAAAGAGGAACCCGGTGAAAAGTTGAAAAAATATCACAGACCAGCAGGTCAGTAGAATCATAGAATCTTAGAATGATAGGGGTTAGAAGGGACCTCTAGAGATCATTTAGTCCAATCCCCCACTGCAGAGGCAGGTTCACCTAGATTAGATCACACAGGAACATGTCTAGGCAGGTTTTGAAGACTTCCAAGGAAGGAGATCTCAAAATCTCCCTGGGCAGTCTGTGCCAGGGCTCCCTCATCCTCAGAGTGAAATATTTTTTTCTTATGTTTCTTATTACCCCTTTTCCTGTTGCTAGATACAATCAAATAAATGGATGTCCCAACCTCCTGAAAACCACCAATTATATACTTACAAATATTCATGAGATCCCCCCTCAGTCTCCTTTTCTCTAGAATAAACAGCCCCAGTTCCTGCAGCCTTTCCTCATAAGGAAGATGTTCCATTCCCCTGATCTGAGGCTAGCCACTGAGGCTGGCATTGACTTCATCTATTCTTAACTGTCTGAAATCTAGATGAGTAAGTCTTTACTCAGCACTTTGTTACAGATAGCAGAGAAACAGAAAAAAACCCATAGGTAGCTAGTCATCCATTATCTTAGACATTTTATGATGAATGGTTTGAAAAAGGGACATGATTATGCAGTTCTGTTGGCTGTAGAAAAAACATAGTCAACTTACTTTACCTGGACTCACAACTTTTAGCTGTCAACCATCATTCATATGAATCCCATTCCCAATGTCTGTGCAATAGTCATTTGGTGGCCTTACTTTCAGGCTGTCCAGACTAGCTTCTATTCATGTCTGAACATGTTCATATGAACTTTATTTATTTCTTTGTCTCATATTCTGTCTTCTTTACAGAGAACACTTTCAGTCTTTTTGAAGAATTACTATGCTATTTAAAAAAAAAATCACCAAAGGGTTATTTAATGTCAAATACAGAATCAATCAAACCTTAAGGCAGACCTGTTCTTTGCACAACTGACTACTGACAATTGCGCCATTTTGCCACCAATCTCATTTACTTAAAACCATAAATATTTTCTTTTACTACGAGAGCGTTTCACATTCTGTTGATGGATATACAGTGTCTAAAATACCTTCTAAAATGCCTAAAGACTGATTGATTTCTTCAGTCTAGGATGGTACAGATATGTGAGCAGTGAATGAAAACTGACAAACTATATCCTAAAATCAGCACTGTAAATGAAAGAAGCAACCGCATCTGACATTTAGGGGGAAAAGAAAAAAAAGGAAAAAAAAGAGACAAGTTTTTGTATTAAAGTCTGAGAGCCTGATAAAAAGATTAAGAAGTACCTTATGAAAGTTAAACTTGAGAATTATGATACCTGGTAAAGAATACTGAATTATGTCACTTTAACTCAAAATTGACAACTAAAATTCATTTATAAAAAATAAGTAACTTTTAATTTTTCCTAGTCTGCCATTATTTTCATTAACTGCATATATTGAGAAATATTGTAAAATTTCATTTCCTATTAAGTGGAAAGAGGAATATCTACTAGTTGTCAACAAAATAGCCATAGCAATAGATTGAAAAGGACAACATTGTAAGTGTGCATCCTGGAATAGTTTCCAAGAAACAGGAAAAAAAGAAAAATGGGAGGAAAAAAATGTTTTATTTTACAAAGGAAAAACATCACATATTAAAATGGAATAATTAACTAGACTTGTCTATTTGAGGTCTGAAAGTAAATCAACTGTGCTGTATACACACAATGTAATAACTAAAGGTTTATGGTACCAACTGACTTAGTACTTTCTCATAAATAACAAACTCCATTCATTACCCCTCTATAAAACTGTTTTAAAAATTATGCCATTCATTTTTTGTAGGTTCCTTAAAAAAACATTAAAGTTACAACTGAAAAGCAATGCTCACAATGTCTAAGAAGCAATGTCATAGAATCATATGTTGTCAAATGTTTTACATTTAAAAATGTTAATTAAAACTAGCTATTTTATTATGAAAGATATTTTATTAAGTTTGAAAGATTGCTAGAATAATGACACAACTGTGGCAAATAATTTTGTAAACAATGAAATCATAAGTAGTCAAAATTTAGGGTTAACACTTTCTCTGTACACACCCATTTTTCAAACTGAAGTCAACAAGAGGTAAGGAAGACTAGGAAATCTTAAAGGTATAGGCTCAGACGGTTCTCATATGCCAAAAGATGAGCCCGCAGGGAAGAAGACTGACCTGGTAAACTGAGAGCTTTGTCTGAAACTTGGGAAAAAAAGGAGAACCTCTGACCTTTGGATGAAGGGACAGGCAGCTCAGGAGGACTACAGTGAGGTTATGAGTTTATGCAGAGTGGGAATTAGACAGGACAAAGCCCAACTAGAAGTTAATTTGGCTACAGCTGTAAAGGGCAATGCAAAATGTTTCTATAAAAATATCAACCACAAAGGAGGACTTAAGAGAATCTCCACCACTGATTGGATGCAGAGTTAAACACAGTGACAAAGGATGAGAAAAAGTCTAAATTACCTAACGCCTTCTTTATCTCAGTCTTTAATGGTAAGACCAGTTGTTCTCTGTTTACACATCCCCCTCAGCTGAAAGTCGGGGACAGGGAACAGAATTAGGCCACCATAATCCCAGGGGAATTGGTTAGAGACCTGGTTAAACCACTTTGACACATACAAGTCTAAAGGGCCAGATGGGATCCTCCCAAGCATACTGGGGGAGCTAGTGGAAGTATTCATTAATCCACTTACATTTCTCAGAAGTATTGGCTCACCAGGGAGGTCCCAGTGGACTGGAAGATGGAAAATGTGACCTGTCTACAACAATGGCTGGAATTAGAATCTTGAGAAATACAAACCTGTCAGCCTGAGCTCAGTGCCGAGGAAGGATATGGAACAGACCATCCTCAGTGACATTGTGAGGCACAAAAAGGACAATCAAGGAATCTCTTTCAATCAGTCTGGCTTTAGAGGTAAAGGGTAATAAGTTTCTATAAGTATATTAACAATAAAAGAAAGACCAAGGAGAGCCTCCATTCCCTATTAGATTCAGAGGGAAATTTTGTAATAAAAGACAAGGATAGGGCTGAGCTGCCTAATGTCTTTTTTGCCTCAGTCTTTGGTAATAGCAGCATGTCCACTGGGGAGTCCGACCGCCAAGTCAAGAGACAGAGGCGAGGAGCAAAATGTCCCCCTTTCAATTCAGGAGGAGATGGTCAGTGACCTGCTGCTCCACATTGATGTGCACAAATCCTAGAAGGCTGAGGGAAGTGGCAATGGTGCTCACCAAGCCACTGTCTATCATTTATGAGCAGTCCTAGACGACTGGGGAGGTCCCATCTGATTAGAAGTCAACCAGTATAATACACATATATAAGAAGGGATGGAGGGATGATCCAGGAAATTACAGGCCTGTTAGTTTGACTTCAGTGCCCAGGAAGCAGATGGAGCAAATCATTTATTATGCAGTACATGCAGGACAACCAGGTGATCAGACCCAGTCAGCATGAGTTTATGAAGGGCAGGTCCTGTTTAACAAGCCTGATCTCCTTCTGTGACAAGGTAATGTGCTTGCTGGATGAAGGAAAGGCTGTGCATGTTCTCTACCTTGACTCTAGTAAGGCATTTGACACTGTTTCCCACAGAGTTCTCCCAGAGAAATTGATTGTTCTTGGCTTGGATGGGCAGACACTTTTCTGGGTGAAAAATCTGTTAGATGGTCAGGTCCAAGGAGTTGTGGTCAATGGAGTTAAATGCAGTTGATGGCCCCTCACTACAAGATGAACACTGAGCAATGAAGCTGTTGAAGGGATGTAGAGAATGTGTCTTAAGAGGAGTGGCTAAGAGAACTGCAATTGTTTAGTCTGGAGAAAAAGAGGCTGAGGGAAGACTTTATTACTCTTACAGCTACCTGAAAGGAGGTGGTAGTGAGGTGGTTGTTGGTCTCTTTTCCCAAGTTATAAGCAACAGGACAAGAGGAAACAACCTCAAGTTGCATCAGGGGAGGTTTAAATTGGACATTAGAAAAAAAAATTTACCAAAAGGGTTGTTAAACACTGAGTGTCATGATTTAAACCCACTTGACAATAATCAAACCATGCAGTTGCTCACTCCTTCCCACCTCGACAGGACAAGGAGAATCAGGAGTAAAAGGGAAAGCTTTGTGGCTTCAGATAAGGACAATTTAATACAACAGCACAAGGAGAGAGCAAACTGTCATAATGACAGCAAAGGAACACAGAAAACTACCATGTCTGATGTCACTGCTCACAGTCCAACATGCAGCCTGGTGTAACAGAAGAAGTTCCTGTACATGCTGCTGTGCCCTGACAGCTCTCATTGTATACTGACCATGATGTCAGCATGCTTCTTAATGCACGATCATACATGTGGATTTTTTGTACAACAATTTATTTCAATAACTGGATGCTACAGTCGAAGTAAAAAAGTGAGAGTGGTACACCTTTACTTCTTACACAGTTCTACAAAACATGGCTTCAGATTCCACGGTTTAAATAAACATGGTTTAAATACTTTAACAGTTTTTTGAGTTACTAAGTAGTCTTTTTATTGTCATGTTTGAACTAAATCTCCATGTGATACAGTCAACACCTTTTTGTTGAATTTTGTTTACTTTTTAAATTGTATCACAAGTTGATGAAAAGTGGCTCAGATGTGATGACACATAATATTATAATTTGCCCATGGAAAATTTTAAGAAAATCTCTGACCTTCAATGAAACCTGAGATTGGGAAAGATGGTGTTCAAAACAGTATAAATAATACTACTGAACTCTAATTTCTGCTCACAGTGTTCTAAAATACTGCTTAAAGCAAAAAATGAGTAAATGAAGGCATTTAATGTTTTGCTTGGTTGCTGACTTCAAAGCACTTAACTCACATATGTTCAAGTTTTGGGGACTTCACTATTACTGTGAATGATATGATAGAAAGAAAAACAAAGAAAAAGATTTATAACTTCTCCTTATACAATGGGGTTTCTGTCAAGATGTCTTTTTCTTTTTTTCTCTATACCCATATTTTTCTTTGTCTCCATGTCTTTCTGTTTCTTCTGTAAGTGTCAAAGTAATCAAACTCCAGCAAAGATAGCAGCCTAGGAATCTCAGAGTGCCTGTCAGTAGCCTTAATATCCTTACAGTTCATGCAGTTAGGATTTTTTTTTTGTCCCACAACATGTTCTAAAACTCTGACCTCTGATAAAAAGCTCAATTTGCAACAAATGCCTAGAAAATGTGGATTGTTCTTGTGAATTGAACAACTCCACAGTTTTTATTTTGCCACAGTTATTAGCTATCTGACTCTCTTTGTACTGTGTCATATTTATTTTTTATGCAGAAATGAAATCTAAGCAGACTTCTTTTTTGTCATGGGATTCATTGTCAGGGCCTGGCAAAATATCTGTTTAGAATATTTCTGTCAGTTATGTTCTCTGTATTTAAAAATGTATATATTTTCCACAGAGTACTTGATTTTGAAAATTTATTCCAGCAACTGAAAATTAGGCTGTGAAGTAAATTAAAAATCATCACAGCTTCTCTGAGCTTCTAAAATAACGGTATTCTTTAGGAAAATGCTTGCCCAAGCCAGATAGGGAATGTCACAGAAATGTGTAGTAAGACTGGAGGAGTCTTATGGTGAAGATCAAGTTTCTGTATGAGAGAAGCAGGTCAGCAAGCAGGAATGTGACCCTGGACTTTAGGAGAGCAGACTTTGGCCTCTTCAAAGACCTGCTTAGAGGAATCTCATGGACTAGGATTCTAGAGGGTAGGAGTGCCCTGGAAAGCTAGTTAATCTTCAAGCACCACTTCCATGTCCAAGATCAGTGTACCCCTCCAAGTGAAATACCAAGTAAAAGGAGGTAAGAGACCTGGATGGATGAACAATGGACTTCTGAAGCAACTCAAATGGAAGAAGGAAGTCTATGGAATGTGAAAAAAAGGGACTGGTTGCTTGAGAAGACTATAGGAATGTAATCAGAGTACATAAGGCTGAAAAAGAGAAGAATAAAGTCCTCTTGGAATTGAATTTGGTAAAAGATGTAAAGGAGAACAAGTTTTTCTTCAAGCAAATCCACAGCAACAGAAAGACTAGTGAGAATGTGAGCCCACTGCTGAATGAGGCAGCTGCCCTGGTAATGGAGGAGACAGAGAAAGTGGAGTGATATAGTGAAGGTGAAGCTACTGAATGCTTTCTTTGATTCAATCTTTACTCGTAAAGGCCAGCCTTCAAGAATCCAAGTCACTGGAGGATAGAGAGAAAGTCTGGAGGAAAGAGGATTGGAAGAAGGCCCATGTCACTCCATTCTTCAAAAAGGCAAGAAAGAGGACCCAGGAAACTAAAGGTCAATCAACTTCACCCTCATCGCTGGAAAGGTGATGGAACAACTCGTCTTTAATATCATCTCTAAACACATGAAGGAAAATATCAGGGGTAGTCAACATGGATTCAGCAAGGGGAAATCCTGTTTGACCAACCTGAGAGCCTTCTATGAGTGTATAATCACTTGCTTGATGAGGGGAGAATAGTGGTTGTCATTGTGTTGACAAGGCTTTTGATATCATCTCCCATAACATCCTCATAGGAAAGCTCAGAGAGTGTGGCTTGGATGAGTGGATGGTGAGGTGACTCACGAACTGGCTGAATGACAGAGCCCAGTGTGTTGATCAACAGCACAAAGTCAAGTTGGAGTCTTGTGGCCAGTGAGGTTCCACAAGGATTGATTCTGAGGCCAGTTAGAAAGGAGACAGGAGTCAGAGTATACCTTCAGCAAGTGTGTTGGTGACATGAAACTGATTTGCCAGAAGGCTGTGCTGCCATTCAGAGAGATCTCAACTGCCTTGAGAGTTGGGCATAGAGGAACCTCATGAGGTTCAACAAGAGCAGATGCAGAGTCTTGTACCTTGAAAGAAACAACCCTACATGCCAGTACAGGCTGGAGGTGACCTGTTGGAGAGCAGTTCTGCAGAGAGAGACCTGGGAGTCCTGATGGGCATTAATCTGAGCCAACAATATGCCCTCATGGCCAAGAACACCAATGGCATTCTGGGTGTAATAAAGAGAGTGTGACCAGCAGGTCAATAGAATCATAGAATCATAGAATGGTAGGGGTTGGAAGGAACCTTTAGAGATCACCTAGTCCAATCCCCCTGCAGAAGCAGGTTCACCTAGATCAGGTCACATAGGAACGTGTCCAGGTGGGTCTTGAAGACCTCCAAGGAAGGAGACTCTATACTTTCCCTAAGCAGCCTGTGTCAGGGCTCCCTCACCCTTACAGTGAAATGGTTTATTTTTAAATGAAACTTTTTGTGCTCCAGCTTCATCCCATTATCCCTTGCCCTGTTGCTAGATACCATTGAAAAAAGTGATACCTCAACCTCCTGACACCTACCATTTATGTACTTGTAAATGTTAATGAAATCCCCCCCCTCAATCTCCTCTTCTCTAGACTAAACTGCCCCAGTTCCTCCAGCCTTTCCTCATAAGGAAGATGTTCCAGTCCTGTGATCATCTTGGTGTCCCTGTGCTGGACTCTGTCCAGAAGTTCTCTGTCTGCCTTGAGCCTGGGAACCCAGAGTTGGACACAGTACTCCAGATGAGGCCTCATCAGGGCAGAGTAGAGGGCGGGAAGAACCTCCCTTGACCTGTTAGCCACACTCCTGGCCACACTTGAAGTATTTTATCCAGTTCTGGGCTCCTGAGTTCAAGAGTGATGGATAAATTTTGGAGAGAGTCCATCAGAGGGCCACCAAGATGATGGAGGAACTAGAGAATCTCTCTGACAAGGAAAAGCTGTGAGATCTGGGGCTGTTTCACCTGGAGAAGACTGAGGCGGAACCTTATCAACACTTATAAATACCTAAAGGGCAGAATCTTCTCTCTTGTAAGGGTGAGGGAACACTGGCACAGGCTTTGTGATGTCTATTTCTTTAGAGCTTTTCCAAACCTGCATGGATGTGTTCCTGTGCAACCTGATTAAGGTAGACCTATTTAAGTAAGGGGGTTGGACTGGATGATCTGTAGAGATCCCTTCCAACCCCTACTGTTTTGTGATTCTGTGAATGGATGTTTTTGACACATAGTAAATGCTATACCAGTAAACAACTGTAAAAAAAAAAAAAAAGAATTGGTAAAAAAAAATAATTTTTACTGGTAAAAATTTCTTCTGAATTAGACTTTTCCCTACTTTATGTTCTGCAGTATTGAATATAAAGTTTTAAATGGAAAATAGTTTTTTGCACTCTTTACATTTTCTTTGACATTAGTAAATTTCCAGAAAATATTCCCAATCATTCAATAGCTTTAGACAGGAAAATCATCTTTTAAAATGTCCCTGGCAATTCTGGAATACTGTGTTTTATTGCCAGTCAAGACCAGCAAAGTTTCTTAAAGGAGAAATTAAAACTATACTCCTCAGACTTGTTGAACATTTAACAAAGATCTATCTCATGTGGAAAGAGGGGTTTTTTTCTTAGTCATCTGTATTCTCTGTGGCAATCTTATAGTATTGGGATTTTTATTTCCTATCATGATCATTGTTATCTTGACATATATTTCTTTCCTGAAGTATACAAGAATGTACTGCAAATCAGGCCAGGAAATTACAGGAAAATAATGTTGAGAACAAGATTTGAAATTGTTTAGTTCACTGAGACACACATTCCCTAAAGATGATTATTTTAAAATGAGTTTTAATTATTCATCGTAAAGCAACCATCCAGTTCCTGAATGTAGCCATAAAATATTCAAAATTTGGTATGAGGAATGACAAATGAAAGGCTTGCATTGTATTTTTAAAAGTACATATCTAGCTTCAATTTTTACCAAAAATGTTTCTCACTAGTCATCCTGATATATAGATTTATAAGAAACTACATATATCAACTTTGGAATTATAAGGAATAATTTAAATATGAAGTTACTAATTCAATTTCTACCTGAACGTAATTCTCTTATGCAGAGAAGACAGTAAATATGTATGTGCCATTCTGAGCATAAATAACTTTATTTCTTTGCCTATGGCATTATGATATCAGCTCCTACATCCTGCAAGATTTCTGGTGATCTCATTTTCCTCCATCGCTGGGACTTCCACTCTGCTGGTGCTATAGGTCTTGTCAGGTGGCACATAGATTGCAATCATGCAGTCCTACTTTCCAATAGTAATGTGACACTTCTGAGCACAAAAGGAAATGGGCTCTGCAATTAAACAACGTAAAAAACAAAAAAACCCAGCCTTATTTGGAAAAGGGGATATGAAATCTGACTTCAGAAATATCTGATTGCTGCTTTCTGACTAATCACAAAACAGTTAAGATATGTAATTTTTTCCAATTTAAGTACAGAAACTAACATCTTTTAATCTTAATTTTTATCAGACTATAAATGGGGAAGAACCAATACAAGATAGTACTTGTCCCTAGTATTAAGAATAATTTTATTAAAAGCTACAGGATATTTTATTTTCTCTGAAAGGAAATATTATAACAATGTATTAACAAGAAAATGGATTTTTAATCTATGTTGATGTGAGAGGAAGAATAGAGAAATGACACTATGTTGCAAGTTCAGCCATTCTTTGTCTTTGCTTCTGGTAATCTACTAAACTAATGACACTGTGTTGCAAGTTCAGCCATTCTTCCTCTTTGCTTCTGGTGATCTACTAAACTATACTGATAGATACGATTAATAGATTCCAAGAAAGTATTAAATAAATTCAAATATCTATAGTAAGCTTTTTTTATACAATATATTTTATAGACATTTTTACATATCATATATGTAAAGTGCTGAAAGAAAGGACTTGCTGAGACACAATTAGCTTCCTCTGTATGTGTTGGTTAGTGAATGGAATAAGAACAGAAAATGTCTCTTAATTCCTGCATTGACCTTTACTGCATTTTGGTAAAAGATTTATGATAGTAGTCAGGAAAACTCAAGCGTTACTATTTGTGTGGGTATGCAGGGACAGAATATTTCAGGAAAGGATACTCTTACTACTACATGTCATAAATGCAAGATGCAGGAAAAGTAGGACTTTGCACCACAATTCATCAGCTTTGCCCTGATATTAGCAAGGCTCCTTATAAAATTTTCAGTTTTACCTTTTTCCTCAGGACATCTACTTCCTGTTTCTCACTTCTCCCTTGATTTTAAGGCAAACTTACAGTTACAATGCATTACTCCTTTTTTCTTTTTCTTCACAATGTTTCTGACAGAGATTTGAATACCAATATCCCATCATTCTACTTTATTCTACAACAAAACACTAGTAGTAAAAACTGTCGTGTCCATTAAATACTAAACTTTCTAATGATTTTTCTTTTTTCCCTTCCATTCTAGTGTTTGATTTTTTAATTTTATTTTTTAAATGTTTAGTTATTTTTTAAAATATTCAGCAGATTGAGATACTATTTTTCTTCTTTCTTCATTTATGATTCACTTCCTACTCCCATGTCCCAGGACTACATTTTATTCACTGTGAACAGCTTTATTACATACCTAAACTAAAAGTTGAGAGGTGATGTTATAACACCAATTCCTCTTTGTCAATCAGATGGACTTGTTTCAGCATGAATACCTTTAATAGACTTTTGTTTATTCTTGAAAAACATTAGATCTTTTTTGTTTTCTTCGGAAGACAGTCTAATATATTACAGTTGGGTATCAGTACATTGTTTTATATATAGACTAGTTATTTTGTCTATGATATTATCAATTGGTATTTCATAACTCAGAAAGTTGTAAAATTTTTAGAGTCTTCTAAAACCAGCCCATCTGTTTTTTTGGTTTTTTTTTTTTTTTGCTGATGTTATGTCAGAGAAAAGGATGATAGTATTTGTGAGTTAGAGAGAAATCATAAGCAGTTTGGTCAATTGTCATGGTTTGACATGATAGCCTTTTTCTAGTAAGGGGGAAGGGGCTGTAAAGATGGCTCCTGTAAGAAGTTGCTCGCAACTCTCCCCAGCTCTGAGCCAGACCCACTTCTGGGCCTGAGACAATTAGACGTTTCCACAATCACTTTTTAAGAAGAAGCTGGAAGAAGAGGTTTCTTCCTCCATCTTCTTCCTTCTTCTGGCCCTTTTTTTTTTCTTCTGGCTGGTGGTGGTGCAAGGAGTAGGAACAGTGAGAGAAACAATCATGTGGACTCCAAGGTCAGTGATGAAAGAGAGGAGGAGGTGTGCTGGAGCAGAGACTCCCCTGCATTCTATGGAGAGAACTGGTGAAGCTGAGATTTATTTTCATTTCTTTAAAGACCCCACATCGACAGTAGAGACTCATTTTGGTAATGAGCCCGCATCAGGGGCAGAGACTCATTTTGCTAAAGCTGACCCCAGACCAGGGGCAGCGATTCACTTCATTAAAGGCCCCGAGCCAGGGACAGTGACTATGACTGGAGGAGACTGTCCCCCATGGGGGGGACCCAACCACTTCACTGCAGACCCTGAGCCAGGGGCAGTGATTTTCTTCTTTAAAACTATGGCCGGAGGAGGCCGTTTCCTGAAGGAGGGACCCTTTATTACTATGGCTGGAGCAGGCCATGTCCTGAGGAAGGGACGCAATATCCACAGCTATAACTGTGGGGAGGAACCCACGACAAAGCAGCTCATTAAACTTATGCCCAGAAGAGGCCTTGTCCTGAGAGAGGGACCCTGTAACTGCCGAAACTGCAACCGTGGCAAAGAATCCACGCCAGAGATATTCAGCAAGGACTGCGTCCCAGGGGAGGAACCCTGTGTTGGAGCAGGGCAAGAATGCCAGGAGTTGTACTCATCTGAGAAGACAGAAGTGGTAGAGTCCATCTATGAGAGACTGACCACATCCCCCATTCCCTGTCTCCCTGAGCTGTTGAGGGGGGAGGAGGTAGAGATATTGAAGGCAGTGAGCTGGGCCTGGGAGTAAAGGAGGGATGGGGGAGGGAGATCTTAAAGTGCTGGTTGTAATTTTCTCATCATCCTACTCCCTTTTTACTTTTATTCTGTTCTGTTTCTTGTAGAATAAACTTTCCTACTTTCCTCTCTAAGTCAAGTACTGGAGTCTGTTTTGCCCAGAACCATAATTGGCAGCGAGCCCTCCCTGCCCTTGTCTCAATCCACAACAATCTTGCTTATCTTTTTTCTGCCATTTTGCTGGGGCCTCCACCATCCTAACGAGGGTGGGGGTGAATGGGGGCACCGAGCGAGAGACTGTTGTGCTGCTGCTGTGCTAGCTGGGCCAAACCACAACAAACAGGGAGAGAGAATTGAAAGAGTAAAAGTGAGAAAACTTGTGAGTTAACAGTTTAATATCTGGGGACGGCGGGGGTAAAAAAAAAAGGTGAAAGAGAAATGAAACCCAAGACAGACAGGTGATGAAAATCATAATTGCTTACCACCGCCAAGAGACTGTCGTGGTGATGCTGTGCTAGCTGGGTTAAACCACGATATCAGTGTAATAGAAATGAGTCTTGGAAATACAAATTGCTTTTAGTAAGAACATTAATCTAGATTAATTTAACTGCAGATCTTCCAATTTTGTTTAAACTCAGGACTTTCTTCTGTTTCGAGTCATTAGCTTTTTTTCAATAAATACTGTATGCAAACAAGTCCTTTTTCTTCTACTCTTCAGGTATAACCACAATATTCCTTGGATATGCAAGGTAGATTACCTCATGTATCTTTATGCATATGCATGTGTTTGTTCTGGGCTGCTTAAACCCATGTAATGGTTAATAATCCATGTATCAGTCATTCATTCTATGATAGATTTCATCTCACCTTGAGATGCCCCTCTATAGACAGTAGAGAGAATTTGCACAATTGTCATAAACTAAACATTTGAGTTTACTTGGCTAAATTTGATAAGAGGAATCCAATATTTGCTGCTTTGAGAAAAGCTAGCTATTACATTCAAACCCCAATGGAAAAATTGTCATTAACATAGCCTCAACTGTTTAAATCCATTTCTTGAGTAACATCTATACTTTTGGTTATCAGACTGAACCCATATGCATTCAAATCCCCTGGGTTTTAATTGATTCTAGACTGCCTTTAACTCTCTTCCTTTACAGAATATTGATACATTAAAATCACTGTCTGAAATTCTTTCATCAACATTAATCATTCTTAGGATCAAGCTCTTCCCCATGCAGAAACTTTGGTCCAAGATCAATGCAGTAAGAAATTTCTGTACTTTCTACAGAATCATAGAAAAGTCTCAGCTGCAAGGGACTTCTAGAGGTTAGCTAGTCAACTCCAAACAGGCCTAACTTTAAATCAATCATCCTATATGTAAATGTGCATATTCTCAATTAATTGTATCTGCTCTGGCTCACAGTGTAATAGTTTAAAGAGAAATCAAAGCTGAACCTGAGCTTTTGGAATTCATACATTTTGCATTAATTACAAAGTAGTTAGATTGCTATGCATAACGATCAATGCCTACTGTATATGAGAAAGACTGTTTCACTAAATTTTAGTACTTGTAGTAAGATAAAATCCCTTCTGACCTTCTTCAACCAACTGAACTGTCTTTTTCTCATGGCCTTTGTTGTTAAGGACTATTATCAAAAGAAGTCTGTCACATTGTCCTATGTGTCTAATACTTGCTCTGAGGTTATTTAAACTCTCGCTATAGCCAGTCCTGGAGATAATCAACAACTGTTTATCACAGAGTCATTAAGAGTCAGTGCTTTCATAATACTAACTACATTTCTGAGCAGCATTATTCTGTTTTAATGACTATTTATCTTAGTAGATATCATCAACATCAATCCAGGAAGACCGTACGCTGTTGAAGATGGAAATCCTAAAGACCTTGGAACAGGCCATCCCCACATGCCATGAGACAAGATGGAGGCAAAGAATGACCTGGCTGAAAAGAGAGATTTTGCTTAAAATCAGGGAAAAAAAAAGAGAGTTTATGGCGTCTGGAAGAAGGACCAGAGTACTAACAATGAGTACAAGAATGTTGTTAGGTTATGTAAAGAGATAATTAGAAGGTCAAAGACCAAGCTAGAAGTCAAACTGGCTTTAGAGGTAAAGGGTAGTTTCTATAAATACATTAACAATAAAAGAAAGAGACAACTGCGAGGAGAGAAATGGCGCCCTTTCAGTTCAGGAAGAGATGGTCAATGACCTGCTGCACCGCATTGATATACAAAAATCTATGGGGCTGGATGGGGTAAATCCTAGAGTACTAAGGGAACTGGCAGGGATGCTCACCAAGACGCTATCCATCATGTATGAGCAGTCCTGGCTGACTGGGGAGGTCTCATCTGATTGGAAGTCAGTCAATATAACACCCATATATAAGATGGGATAGAAGGATGACCTGAGAAATTACAGACTTGTCAGTTTGACTTCAGTGCCAGGGAAGCTGAAAGAGCAGATCATCCTTTGTTCTATTATGCAGAACATGCAGGACAACCAGGTGATCAGGACATGTTAGCATGGTTTTATGATGAGTGATCGCAAAGATTTCTTCTAGCTGAAACGATTCTATGATTCTATGATTTCATGATTCTGTGAAGGGCAGGTCCTGTTTAACAAACCTGATCTCCTTCTGTGAAAGGGTGATGTGTCTGCTGGATGTTGCATACCTTTACTTTAGTAAGGCATTTGACATTTTTTCCCATAGTGTTCTCTTAGAAAAATTGTCTGTTCTTGGCTTCGATGGGCACACACTTTCCTGGGTGAAAAACTGGTTAGATGGTCAGTCCAATAAGTTGTGGTCAAGGAGTTAAAGCCAGCTGGCAGCCTGTCATAAGTGGTCCCCCCCAGGGCTCGGTACTGGGGCCACTGCTGTTTAACGTCTTTATTAATGATCTGGATGAGAGGTTAGGGTATACTCTTAATAAATTTGCAGATGACATCAAGATGGGGGAAAGAGTCAATCTACTTGAGTAATCTTCTTCCTCTAGAAAGAAACAAGAATGATGACTAGATTATTTTTAAATAGTCTTACTTAAAAGTGATTTATCTTTTAAAAAAATACTTTGCCAAAGAATATTTACTTATTCTGTATTTTCTGTACTGAAAAATAATTTTTGAGTTATACATGTGTTTCTGGTTAATTTTAATAGACATTTCAGGCTTCTTTTAGAGCTATTACAATTTTACTTCGCCATTACCACTGAAAAGATCAGCAAGGATAAATAATTTCACTGAAATAAAGTTAATCACGGGTAATCAAGAGACTTGCTGTTGACTACAACAGAAGAGATATAGAGATCAATGTTCTACTTTAAATCACTTTATAAAAACTATTAAATTTACTGCTGAGACTTTAGCAAATCTGATCAGCTCTTATTGAAATAGTTTTCCCTGAAGGATGCTCATCCATTCGTTAATAACCATTTGTGTGGATATAGGTGAGTCACTCAGGAATATACTGAGAGCAAGGTTTTGATCAAGTATGTTATTGATTTCACCATCATATAACTATATGCAAGTGAAATCTACTGCTATATTTCATCTTTAAAAATATATATTTATTTAGTTAAAACATTCAGTTTTCTCAATATAATTATTTTATAAAGAAAGAGATTATGTAATATCAATAAGCATATATATTTCAATTTTTTTTTTTTTTTTTTCTGATCCCACAAAATCCTTTCTTATTTAAGAAGGATTATGTTAGGGAAAGTAAAAATATCATAGTACGTTTAAATCTTCCTGATATGTGAAATTGTAACTTGTATATTACAACATAAATAATGAGACTTACTTGAAATCATAGTGACTCATTTTCTTAAAAAAGACTCCCTCTAAATGTAATGTCACTTTAATTATATTTGTTCAAAATGTCAAAATTTCATTACTTTGTTCCCATGCGATCTCTTATGATGTTCTTTTCCAACATAGAGGTCAATTTTATATCTGGAGAGTTTTGACAAAAGCAAAGTTTTATGCCATCTTTTGAGACTTCACATTTAACTTCTTTGGCAATACATTGAATTATTCAAACTGTCATGCTATAGCAATGACTGGAGAAAAATATATTTTCCTGTCTGTCACTTTTCTGTGTTGAATCTTCCATTGCCTAAACTCTCATTGTGCAAAGAAGCATTCAATGTGTTCATGCTTTACCACTCTTATTTGTTCTTTTCATAGAGAAATCATGTCCTTGCAAGACATTTGTTTCTTTTGGAACATCTTTTTCATGTAAGTATGATTAAAATAGAAAAAAAAGAGCCTCTTTTGTACCTGTCAGTTTGAGGGATGTCTAATGCTATTTACCCTAGTTCTACTTGTTGAAAGCTGCACAGAAATAATAGTGAAAACAAGTCTTATTTGTACTATGGAAGTGCTGATTGCTAAACAGTTTAATTATTCAATCTATTGTTGCTACTGGTGGTGTTGAAAAGTAACAGAAACTTTATTTATTAAATAAGGATAAATCTAAACTCTACATATAAACAGATGACTATATTTCTCTATCTAAGTAGATTACTCCCTAGTTCAGCATTAAAGTTCAGATTTATTTGTCATTAAAGTACAAAATTTATCTAGATCTGAGCTAATGTCAGTTTATCTTCATAAACTGTAAGGTTTAGGGTCTTTTTAATGAGGTGTAAACATTCATTCTGATTTCTAGATAAAAGATTCTTCTTGGAAAAATAACCTAATGCTTGATAATTTTTCTTTGGGCTTTAAGAGTCACTATTTTTAAGCTCAGTTAAAGCTTTGCATAGTGAAAAAGGAAGTTCTAGGAAATCTTATTTCCTTGCCTACAACACAGGCAACAAGAACTGTGAATGGGGAACTCAGCAAATCATCTAGTGAGCATTTTAATTAATTAAAATATTATTAAGATTGTTTTGAAGATGTCAATTTATAATTTATATTGCAGTGGAACTGAAAAATCTTAAAGCTTGAGGGTTTTTTAGTGTAAGAGTAGCTCACAGGTCTGACATGGTAAATTTCCTCTTTATCCAACAACTAGACTTTTTTTTTTTTTAGAATATTATCTGTGAAGAAATTGAAATGAAATGTTGTTAGGTCTTTGTCATCATAGAATACAAATTAAAACTCTACTTGGAAAAAATTGATATTTGGAAACCTTGGAATATTTTCCTAAGTACTGAGAAAAAGGGCAGAGATTTATTAGAAGAACTCCATACTTTTATCCTTGAAAACCCACAAGCTGGATGAACTACCTCCTGTCTTGTCATATGAGTACTCCAGGAGACAGTATCAAGTAGAATATAATGTGGAAACACATCCAGAGAAGAATTAAAGATTTAATTTATTTGCATGTCTTTTATTTTTCCATTCTTCCAACTTTTATAAACCTTTCTTTCTTTTCTTTTAAGGTAGGTGGAAGGAAGGAAGAAAGGAAGGAAGGAAGGAAGGAAGAACTGCACGTACTCAGAATCTTCCACTATCAATCTTTGTAAACTAATTGGTGTATAGACAACATATCTTTACTAAATCTGCAGAAAAAGCTGTTTAGGAAAGAGATTCAGGTAAACTCTTAAAATCTGCACTGAAAAACTCAGGAAATCTGTATACTTTACGTATGTTATGTCTGATAACTGCAAAATTACTCTTAGTACTTCAATATAGTCTTCATTGTTGAGAATCAGAGTTGAGATGCCCAGAATAAGGAAATGTAAGACATTTTCCTTCACCTTTGGATTGAGGCTTTGGACATTTTTTTCCTGTTGTCATATGTTCACTTGTCCATACTTTATCAGAGAAAGTTGGATGACATTGAAATAAAAATGGGTTTTTTTCTCCTATTAGGTCAACAGTCTGACTGAAGCCAGTAAGTTTGTTGTTACCCTTCTATTTCTGTCACTTTTCTAACTTCTCATCCCCTTATTTACCTTTCAAATTCTCTTACTTTAATTAAATTTAATTAAATTATCTCCCTTCAAAGCTGTTTGTTTTCATTCACAGTGTTAAATCTTATTAATTCTTTTGCATGCTTCATATCATACTTTTCCAGAAGTCATTTTTCCCAGGCTATTTAAGATCTCTAATTCACCTAGTTTCTGGATGTTGTACCATCAAACTGAAATGTCAGTGAAGGTATTCTGAGTATGGTAGTGCTTAGCTGTCAAGGCATTCATTTCTGTGGAGAACTAGACCTCAGAAGCATGTGGTTGTAAATACGTTTCTTTCATGAGATTATTATAAAATACATGACGTATTGAAAGAATTGAAGAAATGTTCTGCTTGTTTCAAATACCTATCTGTGATAAATTTAAAGAGGTTTAAAAAAAAAAAAGTTTACCTTTGGGCTAACATTATATTTGATTTTTCTGTGCTCCAGTAATGTTTACCATTGTCCAAACCAATACTCTCTTTTTTTTCTTTTTCTTAAGAAAATCCATTTATTACGCTTTCACTTTTCTCCTGCACAGCAGTTCTTTACAACTTATGAACTGAAATTATGAAATTATTTTATAACAGAAGGTTATAAGAAAGGAAATAAAAATAAAACAATCATTGCTCCAAAGCTTGTACTTAAGACCCAAATCTGGAACTACGTGTGGTCTTATGTCTCTGATGTATTCTACTCATAAAGAAAATTGATGAATAGCATCAGCTATTCATTAATGAATAGCATCAATGAATAGCATTGATTTTCAATAACAATCCCACTTGTGCTACTATTACCGTAGACTTTAAACTGGGTCTTCTCAAAGACTTTTTTTTCTTGAACCAGCAATGTGCCCTCGTGGCCAACAAGGCAAATGACATCCTGGAATACATTAAGAACTGGATCTGAACTCCTAGCAGATAATAAACCTTCTAAACTAGACAACATGGTTGACACATGGATGTCTTTGTCTATTATCTTTATTTCCTGATGGTGTTGACAGATGGATTAAGCTCTAGATGCTCTGATGCTGTGCTGAGATTTGTTCCTTTTTGCCTGTTGCCAGTACCTTATACCTATTATAAAGCACACCTGCTATTTGTTTCCTTTGAGATACTGCACTTGCATTACTCAGAGCACACAGTGACAAAGATATTTTACCAGTCAAGAATCTTTCCAGAGCATGCGAGCAGTGGATTCAGTAAACATATTTCATTACTTTACCTAAAATTACTATGTACAATCACCAGTTAAGTACATGAAGACATTGGCAGAAATCCTCACACCTCTCTGCAGTGGTATTTGAGTTTAAGACTTCTAAAGGATATTTTTAATTTAAAATTAAAATTAGGAAAAAGCCAAATTAGTTTCTTTACCAAATACACACATACACACATAGATACATATATACACATGGTTAGATACAAAATATGCACTCTGTAAGGTATTCACCATGTCAGTAAATTTAAGCATGCTTTAGAAGAGCTTATGAAAACATACTTCCAGTCATTACAATAAAGCCATTACTATGTAGCAGACAACAGCATGTTCTCACGCTGGTTTAGACATCCTGTACAAATATATATTTTAATCATATTGTGTATATAATTGTGTATATCTTATTGAACAATCATTTTTCAATATTCATCATTGTCAGAATGTGTATCAGACATGTTGCAGCTTTTAAATGTGTGTCAATGTTTTGTTTATATATCTCTGTGGGGTTTTGTTCAGATTTTAACAGTAATTGTGTTGTCACCTGAAATTTTTTTTTTGTTATATCAGAAGACAAGACTCTGTGTCTGATGCTAGTTAAGAAAGATACTATTTGCATATCAGAAAACAGTATTAAATGTATTTCAGTAGTTTGTTTTGCTGGACATGGAAGTAGTCCAATGTAGAGTAGTACATTGTCATGATTTAAATGCTAAAAGCAATACTAATCTCAGTGCAAGGTTCTATTTTTGAAATCAATAGAGAAACATAATGTAAAAGCTAGAATTTTAGGCAACTTCTAATTTTTACCTAGACCAGTGGTTTTCAAAATGTCTAAAGAAGCCTTCACAATCCCTGCAACATAAAATAGTAACAATAAAATGTAGTTTTAAGATGCTGTTTTAAGTGTCAGAGTTCTTGGTCTTGCAACAAAGTACACAAATCAGTGCAAATAATTATTCTCAAGATTTCGCAGACCATTTTGATCAATTTTGTTTCTTATATATTTTGTTTGGTTGATTCTGCAGGAGAGGTGTTTTGCATTCTTGCTTAAATACAGCACTAATTGGTTTCTATCAGCTATTTTTGGTTCTAATGTATTAGCATACTAGATACTTTTGTTAATTTAGTAGTTGGAAAAGTGTTACCTGTTTTATTTTTTTTCCACTCAAAGTTGACCAAAAGATAAAAACTGTTGCCTTAGTCTAGGATTAGAGCAATCATTTAAACTGAAACATTAAACTATCTGCTCTTTATTCAGGAAGTAGGAATAACATCTCTTTGAATACTTCCTCGTACAGTATTTTTTTTAATTGTGTTATATGTTGTTCATATAATTTATTTTTATAAGAGATTATATCGATACCGTACTTTGAATGTTTGTGGTTCCTATATGATGAAGGCCTTACTTCCTGACATCAGTCAGGACATATTCATCCTAGAAAATGAATTATCTGGAGCTTCTGAACAGTTCACCTTACATCAGTTTCTTATCTGACAAACATAATTTCTTCTTTTTTTATAAAATTAGAAGTTAAATTTGCAACCTTTGCCCTACTAGACTTTTTCTACTTTAATGGTTCATTAAATTATTTAATTTCCTAAGTTATGTGGTATATTATGTCAAGCTAGTCACATCATAGTTTGTTACATCACATTATAATACTTAATGCATTTTGGCAAGTATATGCCTTTGGACCCATCACTCACTGAACTATGTTCTTTATAAACTTTTTCTCATTCAGTGTATGGTATGTCTCCGCTTGTAATGGATGTAAAATGGTATGTCACCAAAAAGAAGCACATGGAAAACAGAACAAACAGTAAGTGGCTGAAAAACTTGTGGAATAATTGGAGAGGTTTGTCACTGAAGAAGAGCACATTTCTACAACAAAATTTAAAAATTTTGATAATTCCTATGATTTCTGTTTGCTAGTATATTTGAAACATTTGAGTGACAAAATTTTATTCTGAAGCAATTTATATTTAACATATTGATAGTAAATAGTTTGAATGACATTTTAAAATCAAAGCATGGCTTCATACATAAAGAAAATCAAAGTCAGAGCCATTGTTCTCTTTCAGTTAGTGTTAAAGGTGTAACAGGAAAATAGACATCCACCTTCACATATCTCCTGAGAACATACTTGTTCTCAGGTTGTTTGTA
The DNA here is from genome assembly GCF_028858725.1 of Colius striatus. Classification (NCBI taxonomy): domain Eukaryota; kingdom Metazoa; phylum Chordata; class Aves; order Coliiformes; family Coliidae; genus Colius; species Colius striatus. The sequence continues at coordinate 24,968,972 of NC_084760.1, read as the reverse complement.
AATGAAAGCCATCAAGATTAACGATTTAAACTGTCGTGTGCCACCTGAAATAGAAAATGAAATAATTCCTTAGAATTTTAATGCTAATATTTAAAAAGTTTTGTTATATTTCAGAAGTTCAAAGGAATAGGAAGAAAGTTAAAATTGTGTTAGCACTTTAAAGATGGATGATCAAATTTTTATAATGACTGATAGTGCTGAGTTGATCCCAGGCAACAACAACTAAGCAGTGACCAGCTATTCACTCAGTCTTCCTCAGGAAGATAGTGGAGAGAATTGCAAGGGCAAAAGTGAGAAAAAATCTTGTTGCTTGAGATTTAAGTAAAAGGTAAAAAAAAAGAAAAACTGATACAAAAGCAATTCCTTATCACCATCCTCCAGAAGAATGATGCCTAAACAGTTGCCAAGCATAGGCTGTTTTGGAAAAACTATTCCTGGTTCAATTCTATAGCTGAGCATGATATCATGTAGTATAGAATATCTTTTCTGTCCTTTCGGAGCAACTGTCCTGACTGTGTCCCCTCCCAATACTTTTCCTTCTCCCAATCTGTTCACTTGCAATGACAGAGTGAGAAATAGTGAAGGGTTTGATGCTATCCAAACATTGTTCAGCAGTAGTTAAGACACTGATGTGTTATCTAAACAGATTCGAAAAACAGCATTAAATGGGCTGCTATGAAGAAAAATAACTTTATCTCAGCCAGACCCAGGACATTGATATATCATTCAATTACTATGAAATAATAAAACACGTCCTGATCAATACCATCCTATCAAACACAGCAACCAACATTTGAAAAATTATCTCAGAAGACAACACATTTCCTCAAAAATATCAGACACCTTCAGGATTAAATGGAGGTAACTAAAGAAGGACACTGACAAAGACCTATATATAGCAAGCCAATAGCATATTTTTAATATAGCTAGATGAATTTCAAGTCACACAACAGAGAACAAGAATATTAATGAGTGATCAATACACAGCAGATTAATTAGCCAAAAGTGAGCAACCAATTTGAGCCATGTATCAGATGGGACTTAAATAATCTTTCTATATTTAGACAAGTGAAAACAAAGTAAGCAATTACTAAGTGTGTTTATTGATGTGGATTCCCACAGTCCAGGAAAGTGATGGATACACGTGAATAGATACAAAGAAAAACTACAAGATGCTTAAAAAATGGTAAATACATCATAAATCAAAAGGCTGAAAGTTCATTCTTTTTTACCTTTTATAGAGACGGTATATGGAAGTTTTGATTGTAGATTAGAGTTGCCTGCAATATTCCAAGTATCTGTGTGGAAATAAGAGCAAATAGAATAATAGAACCTGCACCAAATGTCACAACTGAATTTTTATGTTATTAACATCTTGAAATTTAAGTGAATCTCAATGCTGAAATGACCTTCTACATAGAGAAGTGGACATTATTTTACCCAATTCAGACACGTTTTGGGACTAAAATACTGACTAAAGAATCTTATTGTGGGATTTGCAGGACTGCAAGCAAATATTTGTATTCACTGTGGCACAATAATACAGAGACTATACCCCAATAATATTAAATGTATACCCCAAACGTACTAAACACAGTATCTAAATTTTTTTATGTGTTTAGGGAGCAAATATTTGGCTAGCCTTGTGTTCTTCCATATAAAATGACTATGATTTCCAGACCGCGCTTTTTCTAGGTTTTGTTATTTTTGAGAGTTATATTTTCACAATAAAAGACACAGTGTAGTAAAATTGGCACAAATTGACATGTGATATCCACTTGCAATCTGTCAACTGAAAAGATATCTGCATTTTATAAAATAAAGCTTGGCAGGCACCTGGCAGACAACCAAGTTTAACTCACCATTGCCCATCAAGTGTCTTCACCATTGCACTTGGATCAGCCTGGGCCACAACTTTCACAAGGCTGAGATGTAAAAGTTAATGTAACCAAGAGCTTCTTCAAATAAAGGAAGTACAAGGCAAACAGCTTTCAGTGGTTTTGGTTTTGATTTGTTTTTTCATGTAACCTGCAGGATTAGCTACCAATTATTAAATGATTCTGCTATTTATAAGCAGAGAGTTAAATAAAAAAAATTGTTTTCTGTCCAGATAGGTTTCAAAATGTTTTTGCGTATATGTGTATAATGCGAAAGATTAATCATATCTCTTACTATGTCACTTATTATTATAGTTAGATATTATTATATAGAAATTTCCAATAGTTCTTTTTAATCTCATAGTAAAGGCGAGAAGTGAGGAAATGCAAAGTCACTATATTTCACCTGAATAAAAATGACCAAATTACTTGAAATAGAAATCTTCCATATTAATTGGAATTATTTTGGTATTCACATAGCTTTGTGAAAATAACTTTACAGGAACACATCCTGTAGAATTATGATAATACTAATGTACTAAGTTTTCTCTTTTAATCTTACCCCTGATAAAAACCCCCCAAAACTATTCACTTGAATTTCTCAAAAATGATCTTTAATTTTCAGTTGTTCTTTTGTTTCCTTGGAAGGGTAACTGCCATGTTCATAAAAAAATAATATATTGCCACATTCAGTTCCTTTGCTTCTTAAAGACATATAAATAATTTCATTTGTTCATATCTACATCTGTAGCTGTTATCCAAAATTTACAAAAATTTAAAATGTGATAACTGAAAGGAGATAGAAAAAAGTCAAAGCAATCATAGAATCACAGAATCGTTATAGTTGGAAGAAATCTTTAAGATCATGAAGTCCAGCCACTAACCTCACACTGCCAGGCCCATCACCAAACTAAGCCATATCACTCAACACCTGGTCTATATGTCTTTTGAATATCTCTAGGGATGATGACCTCACCACCTCTCTGAGCAGCCTGTTCAAATGTTTAATGATCCTCTCGATGAAAAAGTTCTTCCTAATGTCCAAACTAAACCTCCTCTGGAACAACTTGAACACATTTCCTCATGTCCTATGATTCATTCCTATAGAGAGGAGATCGACCTCCACCTTGCTACAGCTCCCTTAAGAGGATCTATAGAGAGTGATCACATCTCCTCTCAGCCTTCTGTTCTCTAGGTTAAATATCCTTAGCTCCCTCATCCACTCCTCAAAAGACTTGTTCTCCCTAACTTCACTAGATTCATTGCCTGTCTCTAGACACACTTGGACACCTCAATGTCCTTCTTGTAGTGCGAGGTCCAGAACCAGACACAATATTTGAGGTGTGACCTCACCAGTACTAAGTACATGGGTACAATCACTTCCTTGGCCCTGCTGATGACACTATTTCTAATACAAGCCAAGATACTATTGGCCTTCTTGGCCACCTAGGCATACTGATGGCTCATCTTCAGCTGGCTGTCATTTAAGACCCCCAGGTCTTTTTCTGCATAATAGCTTTCCAGTCACTGCCCCAAGCCTGTAGCAGTGCATGGCGTTGTTGTTGCCTAAGTGCAGTTTCTCCAGGAGGATGTTATGGGAGACTGTCAAAGACCTTATTAAAGTCCAGCAAGACAACATCCACAGCCTTTCCCTCATCCACTAAGCAGGTCATCTTGTCATCTAAGGAGATGAAGTTGATCAAACAGGACCTGCCCTTCATAAAGCCATGTTGGCTGGTCCTGAACCCTTAGTTATCCTGTATGTGCCCCAGGATGGCACTCAGTGTCAGAGTGGCTTGGTGAGCACTTCCACTGGCTCCCTCAGCACCCTTGGATGGATTCTGTCCAGTCCCGTTGACTTGTGTGTATCAAGGTGGAACAGCAGGTCACACACCATTTTCCTTTGGATTTAAGGGGTCTCATTATATCCATCATCACTGTCTTCCAACTCAAGTGGACCGGTGCGCAGAGAAGAGCTGGTCTTACTATTGAAGACTGAGGCTAAGAAGGCATTAAGTTCTTCTGCTTTTTCCTCATCCTTCTTCACTAAGTTTCCCCCATCATCCATTAAAGGGAGAAGATTCCCTTCAGCCCTCTTTTTATTGTTAATGTATTTGTAGAAACTTTTAGTGTCTTTTACAGTAGTGGCTAGCTTAGTTTCTAGTTGATCCTTGGCCCTTCTAATTTTATCCCTATATGAGCTTACAACATCCTTGAAGTTCTCCTGGGCTGCTTGACCTTTCTTCAAAGGATCATAAATTCTGATTTTCCTCTTGAGCTCCAGAAGCAGCTCCCTGTTCAGCCAGGACAGTCTTCTGCCTCATCAGTTCATCTTTCACATGAGGACAGCTTGCATACTTAAGATTTCTTTTTTGAAGATTGTCCAGCCTTCCTGGACTCCTTTGCCTTTCAGGACTGTCTCCCAAGGAACACTGGCAACCAATCTCCTAAACAAGTCAAAGTCTGACCTCTGAAAATCTAAGGTGGCACTTCTGCTGATCCCCCTCCTTGCTTCTCTGTTGATTGAGAACTCTATAATTTCATGATCATCATGCCCTAGGCAGTCTCCAACCATCACATCCCACACTAGACCTTATTTTTTTTGCAAACATCAGGTCCAGCAAGGCACATTCTCTCATTGACTCTCTCACCAGCTGCATGAAGTTGTCTTCCACACACTCCAAGAAAATCCTGGACTATCTCCTGTCTGCTGTGTTGTATTCCCAGCAGACATCCAGTAGGTTGAAGTCCCCATCCATCTCCATCTACTGTGAAGATGATGCTTGTCATCTACAAGCAGTTCTGAATAGTGTGAGACCTTGGCAATGTTGAGTTTAGTGGCTGGGCTTGATGATCTTAAAGATATTTTCCAACCATAATGGTTCTATGATTATATGATTCAAAAATAAGCTATAAAGAAATGAGAACTTTTTCTCTACACATTTATTTGAATCTCATATTATTTCTTAAGAAGGTGATCTTTTGATTTCCTGTCTCTCTGTATTGTGAAATTTGGTTATTTTATTTCCATTCCTATCACTTTTAATGGCATTTCTTCCTTTAGCAAACATAGTAGACTTTTTGATTTTCTCAACTCTGTCTATATTTTCAGATAGGTTTGATTGTTTGGGTTTTGTTTATTTGTTTGTTTTTGGTGAGAGTTTCATTGTTTCTTTTTCAGATACACTTATTACATTTTATATGTTTTACTTTTCAGACTTAACCGCTCTGTGCTAACATGAGGTACGATCGTCTTCTTTCTTACAATATTTCATATTACATCAATTTCTGCCTGCATATTTCATTTACACTAAAAGGATGTCTCAAGCATACAGCTATTAGAAATGTTGTAACATCATCTTAATGGTAGCTCCCATTATCTCAACAGCTGTGCAATTTTCTATACTGATATCATCACAATTTAAGCAGACATTTGGTAAGAAGACTATACTAACTTAAATAGACATCAGCACACAATTGATGAACCTGTTAGCCCTGAGTATAAGTAACACCTTGTGAATGCAAAGAAACAATAAGGTTATAGAATGTAAATGATCATTGAGGTTCTTTAAGACCATTATACTTTGTCATTTGTAAGATAAAACACATGCTGTCTGTTTTATCTCTGTAATATGTTTTAGTATGTTCAACTGCATAAAATAAAAGTAACTTTCCAAATTAAGAAAGGATAAGTCTTCAATATAGTCTATTTTATAAGCAATTTTTAGATTCACAGTATACTTTAAATTAAAATACATTAATTTTAGAGTAAAATAGGTCTTTTTAATATAAAAGCTTCAATGTTATTGGAGTGGAAAATAATTTCTCCAGCTAATACATGAGTTTCTATGGATTTATAGCAGTAAATGTTATACAGGCCCAAGAACTTTCCAATTTGATGACAATTTTTTGTCCATTTCAGAATTCTGACTAGAGAAGTGATCAGTATATCAGGTGTTTAGAGTAAAAATACCAAGGAAGAAGAGGAGAAAAAAAATCAACCATTTCTCTGCTACTTTCTCTAACCCTCTGGTAACCAGCATATCACATATTTCCAGAGATAGAGTTTCCATGCAGGTTATTGCTTTTGACACGATTGACTTCATTAATTTCTTAGTGCCGTTAGTCTTTTTATACTTATGGACTTCTTGTTATACTGTGACAATTATTGACCCAAGTTCTTTTTATATTGTGTTGAAAAATATTGCCTTTTGTTTTATGCCTACTACTTGACAATTTCATATTGGGATCACTAGAACTCTTTTTTTTTTCCCCTAAGCCTTTTCCTTGATATTCTTTATTACATAGCATTCTACCTGTGAAATATTTCGGCCACTGCTTGATCTAATCTCTTCCCACAAAGAAGCTGTTCCACGTCTGTGATCATTTCATTATTTCTCCTGTTACTTTTTCTAACACTTTGATATCTTTTTTCAAATAAAACATGGTACATACAGGAGTTATTTGAAAATTTAACAAAAATATCTGCCATTAGGAGCATATCTCTACAACAGAAAGCATGATTATTTTTTTATGATATCTTGTTTCACAAAGATGCTATTGCAGTGAGTCACAATAGCTGTTCCTTGTTTACAGAACTTCTAAAGAAGAATCACAACTACTGTATTGGTTTTGACAATGTTTATTTACAGCATCTCCATCTATATTCTCTTTTACAAGACAATGGCTTTTCTGTAGTGAAAAAAACACCTCTGTGTCCTTCAAAGCAGAGAAATGTTATAGAAAAGACTGTGATATCTCTTCCATTTGAAGTATTTGTTGTAGCTGATCTTCAGAGGCACATACTGTAGATTTAAAAGTGGTATTTAGAGTTTAAAAAAAAATAGTGTATTGGGTTTTGTGGTTTAAAAGTATTTTCAGAACCAACTACAAGACTTCAAATGTAGAAAAAACCCACAACCTTAGCTGAGTCTGCAAGCAATCTGATATCTATTCATATTCTGAGTAGAAGCTTTTTAAAGAAAATTTAGAACTTTTCATTGTTTCCAAATTCCCATTAATGTATTCAAAGCTAAACTTGCTGAACAATTGGGTTAAGATAGGATCCTTACCACATGAACTAGACCACCTTGTCTTATCAGTGAGTTTTTAGGTGTGCTTAAAAGCAAAAACTTGCCTACTAGTATGGAAAATCAAATTGCAACAAGAATCTTGCTTGGGCTTACAGAGATGAAGGAAAAAAAGACTAAGATTCAGCTAGAATTGAAAGTGTTTAAATATATCAGGTACAATAAAGGGTTCTTCAGACACATGAACAGCAAGAACCATCAAAGGGAAGACATGGGCCCATTACTAAACAGGGCAGGGAAATGAGTCAGTAATAATGCTGACAAGGTAGAAGTTCTCAATAGCTTCTTTGCTTCTGTCTTTACTGGTAAAACTGGACCTCAGATCGTAAGAACAGGTACCTGCAACAATACATTTGTTGAGCTACCAGTAGCAAAGGAAAGCCTCTTGGAAGGGCTCAACCCATATAAATCTCTAAGCCTGGACAGAATCCACTCCTGGGTGTTAAAAGAAGAGACTGACATTGTTGCAAAACAACTGCTTATAATGTTTGAAAAGTTATGCAAATCTGGAGATATCTCTGGCAATTGAAAGACGGTAAATGTCATTCTCATCTACAAAATAGGTCCAAAAGATGACCCAGGAAACTTACAGGCTCATTAATTTTACTTCAATCACTGGGAAAGTAATGAAATTATTCCTCCTGGAAATTACTGCTAACCAAATTAAGCAGATGATGAGGAAAATACAACACTGATTTACCAAGGACATATCATGCCAGACTAACTTGATCATCTTCTACAACAATATAATATCTTTTGTTAACACAGGGGGACCAGTGTATGTTGTTTACCCAGACTTTGGCAAAGGGTTTGACACTGTTTCCCACAGCCTTCTACTGGACAAATGGGCAAAAAATTGTTTGAATGGGTGGTCTATCACATGGGCATGAAATTGGCTAACAAGTAGCACTCAGAGCATGATGATACATGATTTTTACTAAGGCTGGCAGTCTGTCACAAGTGGGGTCTCCTAGGGATTGATACTGGACCCTATGCACTTCCAACATCCTTGTAAATATTCTGGATGATGAGATTGAAAGCACCCTCAGCATATGTGCTGATGATACTAAACTCAGCGGTGGGTGAAGTGAACAAATCGAAGGGAGAGGCATCTTACTGAGAAACCAGAACAGGCTGGAAGAGTAGACTAGCAAGAACAATAGACAGTTTAAAAAAAAGTGTGAAGTACTGCTCCTGAGTCAAAGGACTCCTGAGGACTATGTAGATGATTAAAGGACTGGAGAATCTATCCTATAAGGAAGGACTACATGAGTTTGATCTTTTACCTGAAGAAGAAAAGACTCAGGGGGGACCTCGTAAAAGAATTGTAGTTCTTAAAGGATGGATACATTGAGGACAGAGGCTCTCTCTCTACAGGAAGCCACACAGAGTAGACAAAGGTGAATGGGTACAAGTTGGATGAGTAGAGGTTTCATTTTAACATACAAAAAATACATTTGACAATAATCAGTCACCAGGGACATGGCAGAGTACCCATCACCAGAGGTTTTCAAGATGTGATTGGACAGGGTTCTAGATAATCTTAGCCTCTCTTTTCCACAGTTGTTTGAAGCAGATGATCCCTTCTAACCTGGGCTATTTTATAATTCTATGAACTGAGTAGAATTGAAAACACCTGAATATCTTTTATTTTGTATTAATAAAATATTATATAATAGATTTTTTTTAATGATATAGAACATATCCGCTCTAAAAGATTCCAAGGACATTAAAACATTCACTCAAGTTCAATCATGTGATGCTTGTGACATAACTGACAAAGCAATCACCTCTATAACAATCACAGAAAATGAAACACTTCAGGGCAAATATCAAGAATATCCTTTTCAGAATCTCACATAAGGTATCTGGTCTCATAAGTCAGAGTTGCATTTTGACAGGAGGTCTTAGAATATGATGGGTACAATGACAGTACATTAATTGTTATTTTGATCTGAGGAAAATTTAATACTGTTTCTAATCTTCTCTTTTAGTGCAAGTAGTATCCAATAACCTTCTCAAAATATTCCACTATTTAGTACATTTCATGTTTAATATCTAATTTAAAACCAAAAAGCAAATATTTGCTCTACTATTTTGAAGATATGATCTACACCACTACAATTTTAATTTGGGTGTGATAAAAACTGCAGTTATATGATAGGATTACCTCTACTGACTGTACAGATCTAATCTCTGTTAAAGTCATTGTGGATATGGAAACTGCATTCAGCTGAAACTGTTAATTTATCTACAGATTTTTAGGATAACAGGTTAATGTGATAACCTAACTTCTTAATTCTAATCCTCCTACTGATGGATAGCCGTTGCTTTCAATGCTGCCATTTTATTGAGGGTGAACATAAGCAAACATTTAATTTACTAAACCATTAGATTGGAAGATCTAGTAATGCTGATATTGTAGAGTCCAGTGAGAAAATAAAGGGAAAATATTTCTGAAAGATTGAGCAGCAGAACACAGTGAATGAACTTTCTAGCTTTACCTTTTTATGCTCATATTGCTTGAGATACCAGTTAGAACACATTGTTATTAAATACAAGGAGTATTATTATAATCCCAATAATATTCTACAAGCAGAAAAAGGACTAATTTCCTCAGGTATCATAATTCCCTTGATCTATTCTACAGATAGGTGCTGTTTTTTAACGCTGTCTGGTTCTCAAAATGAGAATTTAACTTAACATAGCTTACTTAGAGGGCTATACATATGTTCATTAAATAATTTTTAAGCTTAAGATCTTCTATAATTTTTCTCATTTCTTACTTTAAACTTTTGTCATAATTCTGGATGGTCAGTGGAGCAAAGGTCTTTTATTGCTAGAATTAGTATAATATCTCTTTCAACAGCTCCTAGACTGAACTCTCCAAACATTACTGCAGTATAAAAATAACAGAAAGCACTGGAAAGAAACCAAAGAAACATTAGCACTTCATGCTTCTATTAATTAGTCTTTAAATAGTTAGTCATTACATATCTTAAATTACCTTCTAATTTCATAAATTCAGAACACTTTAATAACTTTATTTTGCAGATTTTTATGCATAACTCAGCAGAATGTTATTGACAACTAAGACTATACCAAACTTGGTACAATACGTTTGGATGAAAAATTGCCAACTCAAGTCTTTATTAGAACACAGAGATCAGAAAATATAGGTATTTGATAAATTATTTCCTCCGTACATTTAAATTTTGTAAGTAGTATTTGAAAACTGTAGCTCTAAATTTGTGGATGCTGTCTTTTATAATGACTTGTGAATGTGCAGAAGTACCAATGAGTAAATTATAACAGCTACTTTCTAGGTGTGTCTTACTTCCAAAAGAGCAAGAAAGAGATACTCAACATCCATATTTAATATAAACAAGAAAAAGGAGGCTCTAAGGAGAGAAAACCAAACTGTCACACTGTATCTCTGCAGTTTATATCAAATTACGGGAGGAAGATATAAATAAGGGTTAGTAGTATTCATTTGAAAACAAAATTATAAATTAAATTAATATTTTCTTTTATTGAGACTGATTAAACATAATTCTCAAAATGTAAGCAAGAATATACTGAAATTATGTAAAATTTAGGGTACTTTCTTTTGTGCATTTTGTACAAAATATTCACAGAATTTCATTTGTATTGAATGCTCTACCTGATGCATATCAAATGTCAAATATAGAATATCTGTAAAATATGGTTTTAGCAAGCACTTGAAAAACTTACTCTGTAAACAACCAAACCAATGTTTCAGTGGTTTACGAACTTGTCAAACTATGTGTGAAACAGTTGAAAATGTATGAATTAATCTCCGGAATGACATCAAGGAAAGGACTGAGTGACTTTGAACTTGATTTAAAAATACACTTTAGATTAAGCATATTCTGTAGCAAATATATGTCTGCAAAGACACAGCAATGACTAGTCTACAGTAGTGCATCTGAATTTTCTGTGAAAATATAATATTAATTTATTGTTGGCTTTACACTTTCATGTTCTACATGTTCTATTAAAGAAAGTAACAATTTTTCCCCACAGAAATTGTTTACATGATAATACTAAGTTACAAAATTTATTGTCTCAAAGCACTGTGGTGCATACTAACATATTTTATCTTCTACCCATGTAATGAATGCTAAGGATAAAAGATTTTATCGTGATCATTCATTATATTTTTTAATGTATTACAAGTGTGGTTCTATTGTATGGATGATAATAAAATTTTGAAAGGAACAAAAATACATTAAAATGTAAATACATAAGAATTGAAAACTCTTTACCTAAACTTTTTTCATGTTGTTTTTAGATCATGTTTACAATTTTCAAAGTCATATAACAGTAATAGTATCCCTAGGTAGCTGCCTTCCTTCCTAATTTCTGCTGATTTTTATCCTAGTAAGAGCTACATATGGCATACGCATTTGTGGATCAATATAAAATGCTGTGAAGCTGATGACTTCACTTATTTTTTACATCGTGGCTCCCACTGAGTGAGTAATGAGAGTGACAGGGCAAGAAAGTGAAAATAACTGAAACTCAGAGCAGCTTTGCAAGCAGGCCACAGGTATCAAAGAGTCTTTCAGAAGAGTGATTCCCCATATACTTTGGGCAAACAAATGACCAGAACAGCAGCTCTTCTCTCACAATCTGTCTCTCTCATAAATCTCATTCTTCCTATTTTTCCTCTCAAAGCTGTGTTATTTCCTTTCAGTTCTTCCCTGTCATTTATTTTCCTTCTGTAAATCCATTTCCTCAAAATGCATCTTATCTTTGCAGGCTCCTCCTAGGTCCTTTAATCACACTTTTTTTTTCACTTTGACCTTACCCTTTTCATGATTGTTTTCATACTTTCCTATCTTTCTTCACTCCTTCCTCTAGTATTACATGGACTGCTATTCTCTTTCAGTGTTATCATCTCAGTTCTACCATTTGGTCTGTGCCTACCTTTAACAAAGACTTATAGAAAAGGCAGAGAAAGCTCCTTGTTAATTTCTTGGGAAACAGAAAAAATATCTTCATGCTGGCACATCTCAAAGCATGCAGCTGAAAAGTTGTCTGTTTCCTCACATCTTCCTGAGTTACTGGAGACGGACCCTCTTTGTACCTCTTGCAAGCTGTGTCTGTCTGCCCTCTCCTCAATCTGTTCCAACAGGAAGTTCTTTAATGCCTTTTAGATGTAGAAGCTCAAAAGTGCTTTGTAACAGAAACAGATGATATATGTTATGAACTGATTAGAAAAGAAGTGCATGTTCTTGTTCAGGTCAGATTAAAGTGGCCCTCTAACTTAATGGGTTACACTGTCAAAGAATACTGAAGATTACTAGAAACAAATTAACAGCTATTTTTCACTCATCTGTATCTGTCATGCTGCATGGACATGTATTATATGCACAATGGTGGAAAGCATGGAGATTCTATTTGATCTAATGGAACCTGACAGACATTGAAAAGTTGATATTTGGTAGCTGTCTTTCATGTTCTAAATTTCAGGACTTTAATATAACTTCAAAAAAAAAAAAAAAAAGACAGGAAATTTGTAGAAATTCAACTGTTATGTTATCAACATATTGACAAACTCCCTTGAATTGTGTGCACTAGTGTCTCCTCTGTTAGATAATTTATAATCTACTCAGATGGAAGTGTTTTAGGAAGTATCTTCTGATGCTGAAGAGGTAAAATCATTGTGATGAATAACTATCACATAACAAAGACCAAACTATAGGTTACACAGTTGTATCAATAACAAAGACAACTAGGTGATGAAGTGGTGATTGATTAAAAACACTCCAGTATTTTAAAAGCTATCTCTCTTTGAACATGTTCAAATTTTGCTGAGTACAGCAACAGTTTCTGAACTTCCTTTATGCAGTACTATCTGATTATACATTCCTTTTTTTTTTTTTTTAACACAATGAACAAGAGCTGTATAGCAATAGCTAAGCAGGAAACCTTTTTTATTATTATTTAAAATACATGAATTGGACTCTTTAAATTAAACATCCTTGTAATTTCTCCATATTTTTCAAACTGCAATGACAATGCACACTACACTGTAATACTGATTCAAATCAGTCGTCTGCCCCCCACCCCGCCGCAATTGGCTCTAATACTGGCCAGCAAAGGGTAACTATTATCGTTCTTCATGGGTACAGTACATCAGCTGCAGTCCAAAGAATAATATTTCCCAAATGTTTCCCCTTACCTCTGCACCCTTCCACCCAAGGAGAAAGAAAAACAGAAGTCCTCCCTAGATGCTGTCCATGGATCACTATCAGCTCTCTGTAACTTCTGCTACTGCAAGTAGCACTGTCAATACCAACCACATGGAAACAGAACTGCCACACACAGAGGAGTTAGCATTCCAGGGACACGACTGCTCTCAGGATCCCATCTGTGATGACATGGGGAAAACAGGGAAACATGAGGAGCCTGTGAGAGTCTGTCTCTTTCTTCATATGAACACCAGCTTAACAGCTCTTACTGACTTGAAAGGCTTCTTTCACAAATAACTGAATTTCAGTTAATATTTCAAAGTTTATTTTAAAAGCATATTACATTTATTTGTGAAAACATGTGTTGTGACAAAAGAACTAAGGAAAGTGGTATTATTATGGTGATATTTGCTTAACAAATGTTAAGACTGTATTCTAAATTGTATTGAGTTTAAGTGAGAAGGTTTTGGTAGCAGGGGGCCTGCAAAGGTGACTTCTGTGAGATAATACTATGATCTGCTCCCATGTCTGGCAGAGCCATTTCCAGTCAGCTTCAAGACAGCTGAAAAAATATTGTGAAAAAGCAGCTGTGAGAGAAAAGTGAGAATATGAAACATGCAAACACCAAGGTCAGTGAAGAAGAAGTAGGAGCAGGTGTTCCAGGCACCAGAGCAGAGATCCCCATGCAGCACTTGCTGAAGACCTTAGCAGCTGCAGTGTATGGAGGTCCACAGTGGAATAGATAGAGAACTGCACAATAGAGCAAGTGGATGTGCCCTGAAAGGGACTGAGGCCCTTGAAGAGTTCACAATGGAGCAGGCTCGTGCCAGGAACTGTAGGCCATGGAAAAGAGCTGGCTCAGGTGCAGGCTTTATATCAGGACCTGTAGATTTGTGAGAGACCTGAACTGAAACTGTCTGTTTATGAAGGAATGCACTCTGTGGAAAACTCACATGCTGAAGCAGTTCATGAAAAACTGCAGGGAAGAATATATGCTGGAAAAGTTTGTGAAGAACTATATCATATGGGTAGGATCCTATGTTGGAGCAAGGAAAGAACATGAAAATTAAGGAATAACAGAAGTAAAGCATTATAAACTGTAGCCCCCCTTCTTCATCTGCATGTGCTGCTCAGAGTGAGGAGGCAGAAGACTCCAAGTAAAAGTTTGCCTGGAAAGAAGGTGATGGGATGTTTTTAGATTTGTTCTTATTTCTTGCTATCCTACTCTGTTATAAATTGGCAATGGATTAAAAGAGTTTACAAATTTCCCTAAGTTGGGTCCATTTTGCCAGTGACAGTAATGACCAAGCAAACTCACTCATCCATAAGCTTTCCATTGTATTTTCTCCCACTGTCATGTCGAGAAGAAGGAGTTATAAGCATCTTGGTGGGCAGCTGGCAGCCAGTAAAGGTCAATCCACTACATAAACATGTTGATACTAAATAAATGTGTACTCATGATCTTGCTACATGAATTCCTACTTCTATCCTTAATCCTTAAGGCAAGTGAAACATTATCCAGTCTGCATTTTGCAAGATGTTTCAAGGTTCTTACACAGTGTTTTTCCATCTGTCACATAATTACATGTATGAGAGGAGTCTCTAGAATATGAAGAAAAACATTTAATGCAATCCAACTTATTAACATGATCACTCTCAAAAGACAATTTTGTAGATTCAGTTTTCCATGAGCAAAAATAATTTAAATAACATAAGAAGGTGAAGCAAACAAATAAATTTAAGCATCCACAATGAGACAGCTAGTCAATATGATTTTTCAACTCTACTTGTGCAGTAAACCCATTGAGTAAAGTACATCATCCTCTTTTAGGCACTCACTGAAGAGCAAATTTAATGAAATAGTACAAAGAGGTTTTGGACAGATTGAAGGGAAAAAATCTGTTATGTTTATCAGATGAGAGTCAACTGCTGGTTTTCACACATGTCAATAAATCTAAAATAAATACAGTGTTCAAAATGTTAGCTTTTCCTGATAGCAATCCATGATTTGTCAGAAAAAAATTGCCTCATTGCACTGCTATTTCTTGCATAAAAAGGACATAGTGAAATAAGAGTACTAGTTGAAAAATTAAACCTTAAACAAATCTCTGACCCTTTGAACTGGCCTCTATTTTTTCTTTTTAATGTTCCATTTCAGAAGTTAAGATTGATGTCATTTCCATCCTTTAAGATAATAATTATGATACTTAGCCAATTTATATAATTTTTCATTTTACACCAGTAATTAATCCTACCAACATTCTGTGACAGAGCTTTAACTATTACTAACATTTTATCAGTGAAGGTAACAATTATATAATCAGGCAAAGCTTTATTTCGTTTCTTAACAATCTTGTATTCGTTATTGCTAATTTTATGTAGCTGGTAGTGCCATTACTGTGGTTGAAACATATGTGCGAAAAATAACTACTTTATATTTGATTTTAGTGAAAAGGTTTCTAGTGCTTGCAATATCATGAAGAATTATTCAAAATAACAATGTGTTGTACATCGCTTGTATTATATACATTGCTGATTTCCTCAAGAAGACTGAATATTTTAAAACTGCAACTAAGTAGAAAATTAATCTTTGTTCCATCTCAGAAGTATCAAATTTTTGAAATGCTTGTTATAGTTTTCTAATATTATTCCATATTCTATAACATTATGCCCTAGAGAGCGATTACTTCAGACTATTCTGTTCTAATTCTTAAGCAACTAGTCTGAACAAACCAGGAGGAAATCTGTTCTGGGTTAATACATTTTGGATGCTTTTACTCAAAATTTATATAACTGTACACACTGAAAATCAATTATCTAGCAGTCAATCCTCATTGTTATCATATTTAAAAAAAAAAGAGTGAAACAAAATGAATCCTAATCTCTCTTGAAAAATACATACATTTCTACAATTTAAGTTACACTATTGGAATTCCTAACCCTCTTAGTTTCTTCATGAACAGAATACATGATTAACTTGTGTGTTGGTTAACAATTCGATCTTACTGGTGCTAGCTCTCATTTCCATTCAATTTGAGGTGTCACAGAATCGCAGAATCACAAACTTATTATGCTTAGAAAAGACTTTTAGGATCAAGTCCAACCACTAACCTCCCACTGCCAGGCTCATCACTGAACTAAACCATATACCTCAGCATCTCATCTAGGCATCTTTTGAATATCTCTAGGGATGGTGACTCCAAAACCTTCCTGGACAGCCTGTGCTAGTGCCTAATAACCTTCATGGTGAAAAAGTTCTTCCTAATGTCTAAGTCTCCCCTGAAGCAAATTGAGCCCGTTTCCTTGTTTCCTATCATTCATTACTATAGAGAAGGCGTTGACTACCACCACCACACTACAACGCCTCTTCAGGTAGTTGTAGAGAATGATCATGTCTTGTCTTAGCCTCCTCTTCTCTAGGCTACTCATCCTGAACTCCCTCAGCCACTGGTCTAGACCCTTCACCAGCTTCATTGCCTGTCTCTAGAGACGCTCAAACACCTCAATGTCCTTCTTGTAGTGAGGGGCCAAGAACTGAATACAGTAATGGAGATGTGGCTTCACCAGTGCCAAGTACAAGGTGACAGAAAGATAAAGATTATTATATTCCTGAGAAAAGAGTACCTTTAAGTTGGCTATTTGAGTACAATCCAGGGTACTCTGTAATGAATACAATGCACAGAGGTATTATCTAATTCAGATATTTCTCTTTAGCTTTATTGTTAGAGAGGTTTAAGAATTTTATTTAATCTCCAGCAATTACAATGTTTTGGTTTCTCTTATATTACTGAAGGAGATTATGAAAATTCTAAGTTTATGATATAATATGAAGTTTTATGGAGTTTTGGCAATTTTTCCTAAGTTCCAGAGAAGAAAGACTGCAGAAAGTCAGGAACACATAACTTCAGGTAGAAAATTGTAATCAAAAGCCTGGAGCTTTAACATTAAAATTGAAAAACCTAATCTTGAGGTATTTCTTATTCTGTTCAGAAAGTAGCTTTATATTTCAAATTTACTTCAGTTCTGGAAACAGTATTAGAAAAAAGATTCCCACTCAAACAGCAAAGTTTTACTATTGTGTGGGTTGTTCGGGTTTTTTTCTCTTTTTTTCTTCTCACAATCTGGATGACAGACTAATGCTGTTCTGAGAATGCATTTGAAGGTCACGTGCTCTAGCTATGCAGTAGGATCATCTATTCAGAAAAAAAAAAGCTATAAATGCTGCTTCAGGGTTGCATAATTTATGCAGGTCAAGGCTAGACAGGATAGGAAAGGAGAGTTTTACCTAATGAGATTATTATTAATAAGCTCATTATGCAGATATTTCTTTTTGCAGAACATTGCTCCTGATTCCCAAAATTCTGAGCTACACATATCTGCATGTATTGGTACACACATAGATGCCTTTTTTAGATTAGAAGAGGTTCTTAATGCATATTGGCTCATATTTTTTACCACTTACATGTCTGATTCTCCGTGGTCATATTGTATATATCTATTTACACACTTTAATTCCTTCATACTTAAATATAACTTTTATTATATCTTTCTTATTGTATGGTGTTTTTTCTTATCGATCAAAAAGGATTAACTTTCTTCTATTTTTATGTCGCTTGGAGTAGTGTAAACTCTCTATGATACAACCCAGGATATCAGAGTCTCCAGCAAACTTGACTATATAGCTCTAACAAGAGTAACCTAGTAACCAATCTACTACCTACTGCAAAACAGTTTTACCAAAGTTATTTTAAAAAGAGATTCTTTTTTGTTCACATAAAAATACATCCTTTCTGCACCATTCTAACTGGGAGCTAAGAGTCTGAAAGGAACACATTTTCTTTATGAAGGTCTCCAGTAGACTCTCTTTCCACCAGGTACACAGGCAAAATCATCATTTACTGCAGGAGCAAAGATTTAGTAAGTGAAATAGGCTAGATCTCAGCTCCCTGTGGCTGCCTGAAATGCCTCTTCAGGCAGCAGGTGATCTTGCACCAGCAGCAGTTTTTTAGTCTGCTGGTTATACTGAGCAGTTCCAATTAAGGAGGAAGATTATCCCCTGCATGGGAGCTGGCAACTGCTGTAGTGTCAGAATCATCAGACTGGTCACACACAAAAAAATAAGCTGTGAAGATTAAAAAGCACTGGCTTGATTGTACTCCAGCCAAGAAAAAGTAAATGACTACTTAGGATAACTAGCAAAAGCAGCTCTGGCAACAGGAGGTTGGCATGAATGATAGTTGACCATGTGTCTTTATACACATGCCTAGGTAAGTTCCCTCACATGACAATGCTGCAGTTTGTGCTCAGAGGGATCTAAGAGCCACTCCTTCCACAGACTCTGCAGCAGAGGAAGGACTCTTGTCCATTGTGTCCAGTCTTTTTGTTTACTTCTCTAACCATGGTGAAACATACAACTGTCATTCTGATTGGAGATATTCAGTTAAGTTATATGCCCATAGATATATACCTATAGATGGTGTAGAAATGAGAAATTCTTCAAAGGGCAACTCAATCTTCTTATAATTGGAGTTACTTAATATTAAAATCACTGTTGGAAAACATCTGACTCTCTCTGTTGACTATTCAAAGCCTGAAAGTTAGATGTCTTGATGTCTAAAATTAGCAGGGTGAATTCACGCCTGCCAGTGTTCCTTTTATTAACATGAAGTGATTGTTTATCTGCACCATCAGCTTGGTTTTGTAGAAATAACATGTTGATATATCAAATGTATTGACTACAGAAAAAAATATAAATAAATATTAAAGTTTTACAGAAATAATCTAATAAGTTTCTGAAGCCTACAAAACACCATTCTAATTTTTCTATGTAGCTATACAGGGAAACAAAAACAACTGGAAGTATTCTGTATCTCACCATTCCACGCCAGGCTACATTTACTTTTGTGCATTACCTCAGTTCCTCAAAGAACAATATTACTCACAGTGAAATCAGTGGGAGTTCATGTCTTTAGAAAGTAAAATATAATTTATATAAATGGAAATCTGAAGACCCTGCTGATATTATGAATTCACTACTCTATAGTGAGCAATTTAAAGTTAGATGGCCTAGGCAAGTTATTGATTAGATAAAAATGAGAACTTTTAGCTTTTTCATTATATCCAATATACATTACTTCTCTTATTTTTCAGGGACTTTATTCCCATAATGACTGCCAGAAATCTTTTACGCATCTTCTACTGTTGAGTTCTTTATGAAATGAAGATAAACCTGAACCATTTTGCTTTTGGGCAAGTCAATGCTACAAGATACATGTTAGTTTGATGTCATTGTATCAAGAGTTCTGTATTCCTTTTTAGTATTTTCTGCTACACAGATCCGGTGTGCAGCACATACGTTATCAATTTCACAGAATACAAACGATGAATTGTTATGAAAAGATATATAAGAATTTAAATCTATAACACCTTGACAGATCATTGCTGAAAGAGCTGGGAACAACATTTTATACTTTTCATAGGCATGCCAAACATGTTTAGTATTGCCATATCTTTCATCCTCATCCAAACTAAGCCCTAGCAAGTCTGTCAAACTGTATTCTATCCAGTCATTTCCAAGAATGAAAGTTCTCAGTCTACTGGTATTCAACAATTGATCCAGAGGCCAAAGTTAGCATAAAATATCTTTCTAGTCATTGTGCTCCCATTACTTTTTCCTGATTTAGTATGGGATTCAATTGCTTAGCCATGGGAAACTTCTTTTGAGATGCCCTAAATAATTCATAAATTCAGATGAACAAGAAAATGCGGAGTTTGTGGCTACAAAAACTGATTATTTATATCTAGATCTTCCTCTAGTAGTTCAGAGAATTTTTCATATATTTAGCAAGAATTTTTTCCCGTTCTGCACAGAACTACAAAGACCTTTTACCATCCACAGTGCCAACTTTTATTCCCCAAAGCAATAAAATTCTCTATAGGAACTAGTCAAATTTTTGTCATCTGATCAGCTCCCAAATTGCCACAGATCAGGTAGTCTTGTTGCCCAAATTGAATTTGCAATCAACAGTTATAAAATGAGGATCTGATTTTATCTATAGGATTTTACAATTCAGTCTTCAAGTGCTGCCTCTAAACATGACCTTGAATGTCTGGGGTTTCTCTCTGTTCATAAATGTGTGCAGAAGATGCACACAGCCAAACAGAGATACTAGAATCAAGAAGTTGGGAATATCTCCCCCTTGACGAACATCTGTAAATTTAACTCATTGGAAAGGGCTTTTTTAGAGTTTTATTAAAGTTTTCTTCTTGAAAATCCTCTCCTGTCTTCAGTAACAGCTGACTTTAACACTTACAAGATGATCTGATAACCTGGAATGATTGCCTGTTATGGACCTGGGTTTGAATGACATTGAGGTGACCAGCAAGTTTCTCTATTTGTGCTGTTAACAGACAGAATCAGTAAAAGAGTTTTTAGAGCAGATTGTGAAGAAAAATAAGCTTTACTTTACTGCATGACTATAAGACTCAAAGCCCAGAATTATATAGGTGGAAAGAACAATTTTAGATAAGTAAAATAAATCAATATGTAGGTTTTGTTTACTTCTCACAGCGTGGCAATGTCCACTGTGGGAAAATGGAATGTGCAACTGTTAGTGTAGATGAGTTTTTTGATGAGGAAGAAGGTTATTTGGATGCCAGGTTGGAAAATTTAAAAGTTATTGTAGAACTGCTCAAATAAGATCCCTCTAAAAGAGGAAAAGGAAAAGCTGAACCAGCTGAGGCACAGGATTTGTGTCAAAACAATCATCTCTTGCTCTTCAAAATGCTTGAAAAAAAAATCTTAACTTTTTTCTTTTTAGTCAGCAGTAGCTGATCAGAGCTGATAATAGATTATCCACAACTGAAGCTGTGAAACTGCTGTACAGTTAGATTGCAGGCACCATTAGGGAAAAGAAAATCCCAAGCAGGAAAAAATATAAACTAAAGTCAAAGTCAATCATGGTATGAGGATGTAATATTCCAATGATTTTTATAAACATTGCCTACCTTATTAGTGTCCAAAATGTATTAACTACCAAATTCTAATCAAAATTATTTAAAAAACATTGAAAGCACTTGGGGTAAAAAAACTGTTTGAACTGACCATAAATAAACTTGCACAAGGTTTTTTTAACTTTATCCAGTGATGAGTAAATAGTTTTTTATCCCTAAAGTGTTTCTAAAACTAGTTACATCTTTCACAAACATTTCCCAGTTTTAGCTGTTTTGCAGTTTCAAGTGTTTAATTACATTAAAAGTGGATTTTGACAATTGAAACAAAAGTGTTCAAAACAATCTATGTAAATTATACTAGTGCTCTTCTTTCTTAAGAGCAAACTTATTTTTAAAAGGGTAAACAGATTTGTGTTTCTGTAATCCACATATGTATATCCTATAAGCATTTGTATGGTTACTGAAGGAATGAATTCATTAATGTCAACAATTTATTTTCTGACATTCTGTCAGAATCCTCTTTCAGTGATCTTCAGTTAAGAGGAGGATATGACAAATAAACATTACCAGATTGCTTTCTTTATGTGAGTAGGTCTTTTAAACTCTAAAGGCCTAGTGATCATGCATAATTACATGCATGTATTTGCAGTTACAAATTCCTGTCTTTAGACATGAAAGAAATATCATTGTTGTTAGCCTGACACTAGAAAATGTTTCATGTCCCTAATTAAGCCAAGCTCCCTAAGACTTTTCAAATGGTACAGTCCTGAAAGAAGCAGAAGTGGATGGGAAGTGGTGAGGATGGGGAGGGGTAGAATAATTGGGAGAGCTCAGTCCCCTTTTTGCAATGACTACTGTGTGTAGAAATGCAAGTCTGGTCTGATAGTTTGTAACAATAGAAGTCAGAGGTGAAAACGGGATATTAGGGGTCTCCTTTCTCCAGATCTTGCAGTGGAAAATGGGCAAAAAGGGGAGGAAAGGCTGTAAATACTTTCACTGTGCCAGGAAGTTCAGTGATAATTTCAGGAGTTATTTCCCATCCGTCTCTGCTAAGTCTTTAAAAAGCTGTAGGTTTTAAATTTTTTTTAAATAAAAGAATTTGTATTCCAAAATAATGCAATGAAAATATTTGAATCGAGGACATGAAATTAGAAATGTAGAAGAACCTTCAGTAAAGCATTTAATTACAGCTAATGTTTTTTTTCAGTCATGAGATGTAAATGATATTTAAAAATATTTTTTTTATTTTTTCCTGTAGAGAAAACAATCTGTAGATTTAAAGTAAGTACTCCAGTTTACCATCTTCTACTTGTGTGCACAGGGTCCTTTACTTCAAATACTGTGGAGAATATATTTTTTATAGGGAATTGCTTTTATTAAGCTGACTTTGTAAGCATTTATTCCTCTGGTTAATTTTCTGGAAGGCCTTGTATCTCTTCATTCAAGATCTTGTAGCTCAAAACACAGTCCACTTATTGGCCCTGCTCTGGACTCTCTCCAATCCCAGTTCTTGCAGCTTTTCCTCATAAGAGAGATGTCTCTCTCTGGGGAGCCCAAAACTAGATACAATACTCCAGACAAAGCTTCACCCATCTTCCAAAAGGGCAGGAAGGATGATCCAAGAAACTACAGGCCAGTCAGCTTCACCTCCATCCCTGGAAAGGTGATGGAACAATTAATCCTCAAAACTTACAGCTCAGAATTTGCAAGTCAAAAAATCCACTCACTGTACTCCAAGCCTGTCATCAGTGCTGAGTAGAGAGTGCTGGCTTTACTGGCAACAGCAATGCTCTTCCTAATGCCCAGGATACATCTGACCACCTTTGCTACCAGCATGCACTGCAGGCTAATGCTCTGCTTGGACTCCCAAGGCCCTTCTGTGCAGAATTGCTTTCTAACCAGTTGGTCTCCTCTGTGAACTGGTTCCTCCTCAGATGCAGGACTCCACGTATTCCCTTGTTGAGGTTCACAAGATTCTTGGCTCAATTCTCCAGCCTGTTAGGGTCTCTCAGAAGGCAATACATCCACGTGGTGTGTTGGTCATCCATTACATCTGTATCATTTCTTAACTTGCTGAGGGTGCACCGTGTCCTAGAGTCCAGAGTCTCAAATGTTATACAGAAATGGCTCCAGTATCAAAACTAGTAATTTTCCTCCAACTGAACTCTGCTCCACTGATCTCAACCCTGTGAGTCTGGTAGTTCAGTCAGTTTTCTAATCACCTCACCATGTACTTATCTAACCTGTACGCTATCAACTTGTCTATAAAGATGTTATGGGACACAGTGTCCAAATCTTTATTAAAGTCGAGGTAAACGGTTTCTATTGCTTTTATCTATCAAGCCAGCCATCTCATTGTAGAAGGGTATAATGTTGTCAAGCACAATTTCCGTTTCATAAATTGATGCCAACTACTCTTAATCACTTTCTTGTCCTTCATTTGTCTGGAAATAGTTTCCAAGAATAATTGCTCCATCATCTTCCCAAAGATTGAGGTGTGGCTGACTAGCCCGCATTTCCTCAGATCCTACTTTTTGTCCCTTTTGGAGATAGGAGTGACATTTTCTCTCTTCTCGTTATCACAAACTTCTCCCTGTCATAATGACATTTTAAAAATAATTGACGGTGGCACTGCAATGACATCAGCAATCTCCATCAGCACTCATGGACTCAACCCATTAGGCCCCATGGACCTATGTATGCCCAATTTGTTCAATTGCTCCTTGATCTACTGTCTCTTCATTGAGGATAATATTTCCTTGCTGTGGATTTGCAATCTTGTCTCAGGGGCCTGGGACTCCAGTAAAGACTGAGATAAAAAAGACATTCAATATCTCAGCCTTTTCCCTGTCATTTGTGATAAGACCCACTGCCCTGTACAGTGGCAGGCCTCTCTTTTCCCTAGTCTTTTTTTCTGTTGTTTATGGATTTTCTTGTTACTCTTCACAGCTCTCACCAAATATAACTCTATGTGGAGTCCATGTGGACTTGCTTTTTCTCATCTTTGCATGACCAGATAGCATCTATTTACTCCTTCTTGGTCACCTGCCCTGCTTCCACCTCTTGTACACTGCTTTTTTGAGCCTGAGATCAGTTAGGAGTTTCCTGATGCTTTTGTTTAATTTCCTGTTTGCTGGGAGTGACTTTTCTTGAGTTTGGAGAAGATAATAATCTACTTAATTAAAATACTGAGGCAGTTGCAGATGGCTACTCGGCCTTTGCACTGACACACAGGTGATAGACTCAGCAGACATCCCTACATCAAGGTCATTGTGATACACCAGTGTCACAACTACTTTAATATGTTTTGAGACTCATAATGGCAATTGAAAGTATGTAGTATGATTTTCTCTTCTCCATACGTAACTTCACATTAGTGGTAATAATGTTGTTCTAGTTATTACTTAGCTCTTTTCATTCTCTTGTCTCTGCTTTCTGCTTTTTATATTACTAGATTGGAGATGGGGAGAAAAAAAAATCAGTAGTATCTGAAAATCATTGAGTTTGATTAATAAACATCATGGAAATCTGAAATATCCACTGTCATGAATTTTCAGCAGAATGCAAGCCTCAGAATTAGGAAATGAAGAAAAATCACTGAAAAATCTTTCATTTTCCTTTAAATAAAACTAATTTCAGGCAACTGAAGTCCATACATGTGTTTTCTGTATAGAGAGTGATGCTGAATGTACTGAGTATTCTTTTTAATGAATATTATGTATGTAAATCCTAAATGCTAAAAAAAATTAAATTAAATCCAACTTATATGTATCAACATTTTATCAATTTTTCCCCGTGCTTTTAGAATTCTTGTTGAAGCACGGCTTTAAGCTAAAAACCAGGTCATGGCTTGAAGGAAAAAAATATATAATTGATTTTGACTAACAGATAAATAAATATTTCTTCAGTTGACTTTTAATTCTGAATCAAAATAAGATAATTCAAGGCTAGTGCTTATGGAAAAATTCAATGTTACAAAATTTGCAGCCAGAAGAGTGTATAAATCATAGGCAAGGTTTGATGTATTTGTTGGTGCACCAGCTCCTGTTCTTTTTGCTCTTTCAGCTGCCACACAGAGATTCTTTTCCCATTTTTCACTCTTCTTTTTTTAATATTTTGAGATTTTTTTCAGAAAAAAATGTGGCATTAAATTTGTGTAATTTCCTTACTTTCTCTCTCCACACTCTCTTACTTGACAACTCAAATAAGCTTAAATTTATAATGGGACTATGGGTCATTTTTATCCCCCTGAGCTGAACACGTATGAAATACAGATAATATTTTGCCAGGCATTAGGTGGAACATTTTTTTAGGTCTTTTATTTACATAAGACTTGCACTGAAAATGCTGGTAGTTTAATATATTTATTAATTTAGTGTTTTGTAACCCTTCATAAATATTACAACTTTTTTGGATTTTCACCATACAAACACAAAGTTTAAGCCTTCCATGCAAGGCATAAAGAATATTTGAACTTTACAGTTCAGGTTCAATCTATTTAAAATGTCACAGACTATGTTCATGCATAAGGAATGCATGTGTATAAATATATATATGTACATACACTTACACACATTACAAGCAGAACAAAGTAAAATCTAGACAACTGCAATCTACGATATCCCCCATATTACAATTGTTGATTATGGGGCTCGTTGCAAAATTTAACTTAAAAACCCATTAAGTTAAAAAAGAAAATACCCATTTAGAAATCTGAATTTTTTTTGGGAAGGAATTTGGCTTTACTTCTGTGCAAACTTGAAAGTCATAGGTAAATACTAAGTCAATAAGAAATCATCAGCATTGAAGTTTTACTACTCCTAGTCTTTTTTTTCCCCTAATTTTGCTTTGGGTTTTCAGATGGGTCCAATTTTAGACAAAAATGTGAAGATTGTTTTAAGTCTACATCTACATAGAGAAATGAATAAGCAATTTTTCTGCCCAGTGTTCACTTTGCTAGGTCGAACATACAGAGGCATATTGCTCTCAGAATCTAGACAAGCTCTTGATTCTGCAATACAGATTTATGCCTAAAGACTAATAAGAACAGAAGAAAATATTTGTAGAAAATAGAAATGACATTGCAGTAAATTTTTCAACTCTAAAGATGAGAAAACAATCATGATTGTGTTTGCTAAGGAAAATTACAGCAAGGGAGATAATAGGGACTTTACTGTATACATTTTAGTGTGTTTCCTCTACATTCACACTTGTATTTTCTTTTGTGGATTATTCTTTTAGGGAAAAAAAAGTCACTATAAGCTGTCATTTACAGTCTGAAAAGCCATGACTTTTCTATGAGATAAAAGAATCCTTTATTTGAAACTTAAACTGTAAGGATGTGTATCATAGAATCATAAAATCATAGAATCATTATGATTGGAAATGGCCTTTAAGATCATCAAGTCCAACCACTAACCTCATGCTGCCAGGCCCATCACAAAACTAAACCACATACCTAAGCATCTCATCTATGTGTCTTTTAAATATCTCTAGGGATAGTGACTCCATCACCTCCCTGGGCAGCCTGTTCCAATACTTCACAACCCTCTCAGTGAAAAAATTCTTCCTAATGTCCAATCAGAACTTACCTTGGCACAGCCTGGGTTTCATTTCAGAACAGTTTAATTAAACATATTTGGAAAGATTCTGTTACATTGGCATAGCAAACACCATAAAACTTTTTTTTTTGAATGCCCAAAATAAATTTGCCAGGGCATTAACTGACTTACTGTTAGTTGAATGTACAACGCCATCTTCCTCAAAGTATCTACATTTTCTCAACAGCTGTTAGCTCTTGAAGAAGTAAAAGAGAGTCACGAATGTGTCAGTGACGGTACTCTGAACGGAACAACTGATATGACAAGTCTACTCTGTGCCAGCACTATACCCTACTTTACTACAGTGCCAAGGACTGCTCTTGAAATTTGCTGCCTGACAGCTTAGGAATATAGCTTATATCAGCCTCCTCTACTGCTTCAATGGTGAGAATAACTCCTAAGACTGGGACCAGATTCATAATAGCATAGTACTATAGAGCCAATACTTTCAGAATATCTGTAAACTACATGAGCAATGAGGCTAGTAAAAGTTGTATATGAAGGAGACAACTAACTCCATGTCACAACAAAGGTTTTTGTTGTGTGATTTCAGTCTTTCAGAAGTGGTTAATTGCTACATATTTTTATTGCATAGTCATGCTTACTGACAAGAACATCAGCAGTCTAAATGATGTAGTTTGATTTATATCTTCGTTATATATATATATATTCGATATATATATATCTTTGGTTATATTCATAACCAAAGGTCACAAAGGATCTTATCTCCCCGCTTTTCACCTTTAAAATTCACTCTAATGATTGCACATGCAATATTGACATTGCCTTCATCAAGATCTAGATTTCTCTGCAGGAGAAGCAGAACCATGCCATCTGTTCCACTTGTCTAAATATAGTAGTTCAAGGGGAATGCACAGCTGTTCATTTATCAAATTTTACAAGTACCTGTAAAATAAAGTGTTTTATCTGGCTGAAATCCTTGTCTCCAGCTCTAGAGTGTTTGTGGGTTTTTTGGTTTTTTTGTTGATTTTTTTTTGTCAAATTAGATTAAATACCGTAAATAGCTGACCTCAACAAGTCACATTCCACTCACCAAAAGTTTAGGGACTAATTAGAGGAAGTAGAATTAGACAACTAGCAAGTTCCTTGTGTACATGCTCAAGTGAAGAACAGTACTATATATCCCCATTACATATCTATTTTTCACCTGGAAAATACACTCAATAACTCCTCAACTGAAAGAAATTATTATAATTTTCTTTTTTTTGACAGGAAGCAGTATTTTCTCATTTTATCTCATTTCTCTCACTCTGCAAATAACATGATGATAATGAATCACCTTATCTGCAGTGTGATGACTTGACTAAGCAATGGAAGCACAGTTATTTTAAAGAAAGCTGAAACTGAATCTTAGATCTTACTGTGAAAAGAAACAGTTTCTGTAATTTAGCAGTTGAACTTCCCAGTAGAACAGGAAATATGAAAGGGGAATGCCTAAATCCACGGGTTCAAAATATTTCTTAAAAAAACCAACCAAACAAATAAAAACCCAAAAAAGCTCACACAAAACAGAACTGACATAAATGAAACATTTTCATTTATGTTAAAGGAACTAAAACAGAGAAAACTAAACTTGACATATTTGCAAATATAGTGGTTGCTGAGAACTCACAGTTCAAAGAATGCGGTAGTATCCAGAGAAATCAGGCTAATTCCTCTTTATATAGCAAAAGCTAAAAGAATAGAATGCCTCAGCCTTTGTACTACACTTTATTTTTAAATACAGATAACATCTATATTTCTACATTATTATCATAAAAAATAACTTTCAGAAAAGAAAATGTTTAAGTATTTTAATAGTTACACTTAACTCTTCTGAGAAATTCCATGTATTATAAATGCTCACTGCATATGATGTTTATGGTTGCTTCTCCTTTAAGTGGAAGGAAACCCTGGACTTTGCAAACTGCAGAACTAAGTATACCTGAGGCATTTGCAAGTGCCCTGTGAAACAGAATTTGTTGTTTTATTTAACTGTATTTGGCATGATCCTTTTGTTAAATTGTGTAGATTTGCATCTGCTTATGCTGTATTATGTGAAATGTTGAAAACAAATTTAACCTAATGCTAGCTTTTATATAAAAAGTGTATTTGTCTAGTAGAACTATATGAGAAAAGATCTAAAAAGAAATAAAAAGAGAAAATATATACCTTCTGAAACTGGTAATTATAAGAGCATGATTATTACTACCAAAATTAATATGCAAAAAAAGCTGTGTAACCAAAATTAAGCAGCTTGAGAATCCCATCACTGCAAAGTGTATCACATACTAACATTGTCTTCTTCACTATCAGCAATAACTCTGATTCCAGGCATTCCAATGATAAGCCTAATGTCAGATGCCTCAAAATTTGTGGAGTAATTGTCTTTCTAAACAAATAAAGGACCCTCCACATGGCTACCAACTTTTTCCAGTTTAGTAGGAAGATGTCAAACGTTACAAGCAACACAGAGAAGAATCACTTCTGTCAGCTGTGAAAATTTATAGAACTACTATAATTCACATATTCACACTTACTAAAGAGACAATGGATTGAATACATTTTGAAGAGGATGTGTTTGGATATCAGAGAATACTCATGTCTTTATATTTCTGTGTGAGTTTCACTGTGGATAAATCAGCTCTTACCTGCAAGGAAGGGTAGGATGCATGACGGTTAACTCAGGTGATGTATTCAGCCAGAAATCTTTCGACTAGGGAGCAGAGAGAGTAGAAGGGTAACACTAGGCTGCAGGGAGATGAACCTTTCACAGCAGGCTTAATCATTCTAGAAACTCTCTGCCACAGAGAGCAGAATCATACTACTTTATTGATGAATGTTTAATTTGAAATTCAAAGGAAAAAAAAATAATTTTCAGTGTTTACAAATATATCATGCTTTAAAACATATTTTTTTACTCTGATAAAATCTGACTTTAAAGATTGTAAGCCTTCAGTGTCTCATTCAATTTTACTGTGGGCCAGCACAGCACTGTTCATCACTGCCACCTGGGAAGATTAGAGTTGAAAAACAGATATAAATACACATACTCACCACTCACTCACTAATCCCAAGTATGGCTCTTTAAAAGTCTAGTTTTCTCAACCCAGTGATAGACTAAAATAATTTACATACAATTGCTAAGCTGCAGCAGCAAAGACCAGCATTTCCTTCTCTAGAGAAGATTACGGGGATTATTGCAAAGGTGATGGGGAATTTACTGGAATTTAAGGAACAACTTTGATCAGATTAGCAACTTTAACCCAGAGTAGAATCTTTAAATGCTTTTATACCTTCTTGTTATCCTCTGTTTACACCATATACGGGATGTTTTATATATTTTGGATGCATTTTTTGTTCTCCTTGTTGTGCAGTATACTTGGTTCAACTCTGCTTTCAAGGTTATGTTTCTGTAGTGACTGTAAACAGATGATTTTCCATAGTAAGCTTGTGCTTATACCTTTGGAGGCCTCTGGTATCATCCTATGTCTGTATTAAGGCCTCCACTGTCATGCTACTATGAGTCTTTACTACATCAGAATCTTTCTGGTTGTATCCAAAAAGATGAAGCAAGCTCGTCTGTCCAGGGTCACATCACACTGACTTGGCAGTATATTAACATACTAAGTTGCTATATTTTCACTTATTATACATATTTTTTCTGCCATCTCACCAGAAACCACATTTATACCTTGTTCTTCTATTAGCATTCCATTGCAAGGTTGATTTACTTTTCAGATAATTACAAAAATGGGAAGATCTCACAGCTCTTTTATTCCTACCATGTAGATCAGTACTTCCTATTTAAAATGTGATAAAGATCTGCAATTATTTGATCACTGATAATACAAAGACCTAATTCAGGATTTCAACAGCAAATGCACCACACTTGAAGTCTGACATAATGTTCTGGTTTAGCAAGGAGCAGCTTTTGGCTTAGTAACAGGGGGAGCGGGTTGCAGTGAAGACCCGGTAAAGAGTTTGCGGACCCTCCCCCGGCTCCTGGGTTCAGACCCACCTCCGGCCTGGCTGGGCCAATCTGGCTCCTCTGCGATCACTATTTAGGGGACGGGAGTTTGAAATGCGAGTCAGGAGGTGTAAGAGGGATACAAGATGGAGGCGACCACGCGGACCCTTCGGCCAGAGAAGGAGGAAGGAAGGAGAAGCAGTAGACTGGAGACCCTTCTGCAAGCCGTGGCGAGAATGCAGGCTGTGCCCCTGAAACTTATGGAGATCCGTGGCAGGACTGAGAGCCACCAGCAGCTCCATGTGAGTGAGCCCGGACGGGCGAGGGACTGTGTGGGGAGACGGCCATGGCCCAGGCCGTGTTGGAGAGCCTGCACGCCGCAGAGCAGCCCCACACGAGAAGCAGAGAGGAGCTGCAGCCTTTGGACTGGGTGCACGTCGGAGCAGCCCGTGCAGGGCTGCCATGTGTGTGAGCTACCCCACGGACTTGCAGGGAGGACTGGTGTGGAGTTGGCCCATCCTGAGGAGGGACGAACGGCAGAAGCTATTGGGAGCAGACTGACTGAGACCCCCACTGCCTGCCCCTCCGAACCGTTCGGGGGGGGCAAGGTAAAAACCCCGGGGTCAGGGCTCTGAGCCCGGGAAGAGGGGAGGTGTGGCGGGAAGGTGTTCTTAAAAAGGCTGGTTGGACTCTTCATTGACGTATTCCTCTGTGTTGTTTCGTTTTGGTTATGTTTTGGGTTTTTGTGGGTATGTTTTAGTTGATGTTGCATTAAATTATTTTCTGGTTTTTTTTTTTTCTTCCCCAAACTGAGTAGCCTGGTCTGCTTTGTCCTGAACCTTAAGCGGCAATTAAGCCCTCCCTGCCCTTGAGCAATTCTCAGCCTCTTCGGTACTCGAGGCTAATCGTGGTCTTTTGTTCCCTGATGGGCCTAAACCACACGTAAGTAAAATGAAACTAATGTAATGTAAATTGGCCAATTTTTTCTCTCCAGCAAACCTAGAAACCTTGCTTGTGTATATTCAAGGCCCTTGAAAGTTTTGGACCTCACTTTCACATCATGCATATTCACAGAATCATGGAATCCTTTTGTCTGGAAGAAACCTTTAAGATTATCGAGTCTAGCCTTTGTCCCAGCCCTGTCAACCACTAGACCATTTCTTTAACTACTACATCCACCTGTCTCTTAAACACTTCCAGGGATGATGTCTTCCTAACCTCCCTGGGCAGCCCATTCCAATGCCTGACAACCCTTTCAGGAAAGAAATTCCTCCTTATATCCAGCCTGAACCTCCCCTGGCACAACTTGAGGCCATTTCCTCTTGTTCTATTGCTTGTTACTAGGGAGAACAGATCGATCCCCATCTCACTACAACTTCCTTTCAGACAGTTGTAGACAGCAATAAGGTCTCCTCTGAGCATTCTTTTCTCCAGGTCCCTCAGCCATTCCTCATGTGAGGCATGCTCCATATCCTTTCCTAGCTTGGTAGCCCACCTCTGGATCCTCTCCAGCGCCTCCATGTCTTTCTTGCAGACAGAGACCCAAAACTGGACACAGGATTCAAGGTGTGGCCTCATCAAAGCCCAATCCAAGGGAATGATCACCTCCCTGCTCCTGCTGACAACACAGTTCCTGATACAGGCCAGGATGCCATTGGTCTTGGCCACCTGGGCACACTGCAGGCTCATGTCCAGCTGCTGTCAACCAACACTCCTAGGTCCCTCTCTGCCTGGCAGCTTTCCAGCCACTTCTTCCCAAGCCTGTGGCACTGCTGGAGGTTGTTGTGCCCCAAGTGCAGGACTTGGCCATCTTGAAACATTGGCCTTGGCCCAGCCATCCAGCTTATCTAGATCTCTCTGTAAAGCTTCCCTACCCTCAAGCAGACCAACAGTTCCAACTAGCTTTATGTCATCTGCAAATTTACCAAGGCTGCACTCTATCCCCTCATCCAGATCATTAATATAGATGTTAAACAGGAATGGCCCCAGCACTGAGCCCTGGTGGACACCACTCATGACCAGCCACCAACTCGATTGACCACATCTTGGTGGACTCGATCATCTAACCAGTTTTTCACACAGGAAAGTGTCTGCACAGCTAATTTATCTAAGAGAATGCTGTGGGAAATAGTGTCAAATGTCATACTAAAGTCAAGGCAGACAACATTCACTGCCTTTTGTCATCCAACAAATGGGTCACCCTGTCATAGAAGGAGATGAGGTTTGTTAAATGGGACCTGCCCTTCATAAATCCATGCTGACTGGGCCTGATCATCTTCTTCTCCTGCATGTACAGCATAATAGAATTTAGGGTGATGAGCTCCATCAGCTTCCCATGCACTGAAATAATTCAACATTACAATGTTTGAAAAAATAAGTTTCTTAAAATCCTGTCTCACAAAGAAAATTACAAAGATGATCTCTGTCCTGGCCTGACATAATAACCAGGATCATATGTTTACCGTTCTGTCTAAAAGTATCAAAGAATTCATTTCATGATCTTCTGCACACAGAGTTTTTTGTTAGAAAAGCCACCTCAGACCATTGAGGATGCCCTGTATTGCTTACACTATAGGCTGATAAAGAGGATCTCTTTTGGCTGTTTTTTTCTGTTATTTGTTTTTACAATAAAACTTGTGTTATCCAAAAGCATCATCAGAGAGAAGCTTGCTGTCTAGATAATTGACACAACTGCTGAACATTATCAAGTATAATGTTAATATTGGTAAGACCCTACCAAAAACAGTAGGGTATTATGTGAACCATCTGCTAACAGTTTTGTAAATTGTTTGAACACATTATTCAAAGTTTCAGTTACTAATCTTTAGTCTTGTCATGCAATAGATTTGCTTGTGTTTGACAAAATCCATTAAAAAAGCATTCAAATGAGACTCTTCTTTTAATTGTTTAATCCTCTATGAAATTTCCTTTATCTCCCTAAGGATTTAAGTCGATCTAGTCAACTTCTATGTCAGCCTTCTTTATTTTTCCTGAATACTAACACAAAAGATCTCTGTCTTCTAGAAACACCAGTGGGCCAGAGGTCTCAGTGATTTTGTCATTTACTTTTTTTTAAATAGTTCATATAAAAAAATACTATTAGTGAATCTTTTTAACGTGAAAGACTGGAAACTTATGGGAATTTTTTTGCTGTTCTTCTTTAAGCAAAATCAGGATATTGACTTTTGCCTCTCACCATACACAGCTGATAAATTCTTGGATCAGACTCTATGATGAATAAGTGCAGAAAACCCACCTTGGTGTGTCTTATTTTCCTTGTGGCACTCCAGATGGGTAAGATATGTAGAAGGGAAGATATGTATTTATGTAATCTTAAAAATGTATGAAAAAGACAATTTTTTTTTTCTCTGGTTGTCCAAAGCAGTCTAAGACATCACTGCCATTAAGAGTTTTCCATAGTATTGAGATCGTATCATTGTGTGCACAGTTTTCTTTGTTTTTGTTCTTCCTGATTTAGAAAGACATGGAAAGGGGAAGAAATAACAGGCTGCCACTGCTACTGGTAAAAAAGTGGATGTATGTTACAGTTACCAAGATAACAAATTCTTCTGATTTTCAACTTTCTTGATTTATATGGGGCTGCTGTTTATTTACCTTTACTCCATTTGCTTTGTACTTTTAATTGTTGCTTTTATTTCATAATGAAGAAAGATGAATGTATAGATGAACTGTACTCCTGAATTCTACAATCTCGTCTTTCCTCTTCAAGTGCTACTGATTTCTACTCAGGTTTTTCTGTCTACATTTTTCCTCATAGCCAGTTTTCCCTGTAATTTGTCTTGGCTCTGATGAGTGCTATTTAAAGAACAATATGATCATCAGGCACAGGCAACATATCTTCACAAATGTAAAATCCTCAATATACTTCTACAATAAGGTCATCCACCTAGTGGATGCCAGGAAGCTCGTGAATGTCAACTTTCTGCAATTTAGATGCTGTCTCTTACTATATCCTTCTGGACAAGTTGTTCAACTGTGACATGAGCAGGTACACAGTATTTTAGGTGAAGAATTGTCTGAAGAGGAGGGTTCAAAGGGCTATAGTGAATAGTATTTCATCTGGCTTGTGACCAGTCATCACTAGTGTTGCTCAGGGCTTAGTACTATGTCCAGTTCTATTCAACATTTTTATTGATGATCTAGATGAAGAAGTTGAATGCACCATTACTAGATTTACTGGTGATACTAAAGTAGGAGGTGCTGTTGACCCTCCTGAGGGACAAGATGCCTTGCAGAGGAGTCTGGATAGACGGAAACATCAGATATTCATTAGGGGACAATAATGCCAGGAATAACTATAAATTGAGAGAGGACTGTCTGATGAGCAGTCTTGCACAAAAGGATCCCTGGAGTGCTGGTTGACAGTTCTGTATGAGTCAGCAGTGTGCCCTGGCAGTCAATAGGGCAAGTAACAACCTGGAGTGCATCAAATAGTACAACCAACCAGCTGAAAGAGATGATTATCTTAATGTATTCAGCATTAGTGCAGAATCATGTTAAGTGCTGTGTGCAGTTCTGGGTCCGACAATTTGAGAAGGAAGTGAAGGTCCTTGAATGTATCCAGAGGAGTGCAACACAGCTGGTGAAAGGGATAGAAGGCACATACTATCAGCAGTGGGTAAAGACTTTGGGCTTATCTGGATTGGAGGAAAGGAGGCTGATGGGTGACCTCATTGTTCCCTACAGCTTCCTGAGGAAGAAAAGACTTGACATTAGGAAGCATTTATTTTACAAGAGGATGGTCAAACACTGAAAAAGGCTTCCTAAGGAGATGGTCAATGCCCCAAGCCTGTCAGTGTTTAAGAGGCATTTGGACAAAGCCCTTAATAACTTGCTTTAACTTGGGCAGTCCTGAAGCAGTCAAGCAATTGATCATTATAGGTCCCTTTCAACTGAACTACTGTATTGTACTCCATCCTATCCTGTCCTGTCCTATCCTATCCTATCCTATCCTATCCTATCTTCCAAGTAAGTCTTTCTGCAGTACCACATGCACAATTTTAATACAGTATTTTTCTATATCACATATTACCAAGTCATGAATATTGTCAATACTAGATTCCTTTGCATCCAGAGAGATGACAAATTAATCTGTCTTAAAACTGTCTTGTCTTACAGCGTCTTTGTTGCTTCAGTGCTCATCAGAAAAACAAACCAGATGGAGGAAATAATATCTTGCTTCTGAATATCAAGGAAATGTGAGAGACTGTACAAATATTAAGTACATGTAAGTACAAAGATGCACTAATCCAAGTTTATGCTATTCATGCTAAACAACTACTGGCTTTGACAAGTGCCAGTATAGCAAGAAAAAAAGAGTATTGTTGAGAAACAGGAATCTGTTGTATATTGCAGGAGACTTGACTTCAGATATGCAGTACTGTGAGATCCTGTGGAAGTCTGCTAAACTGTTCAAAGCACAGTAGAGCAGTCATGATTCAAATTAAAATGACTGCTTGATATTTATTTTTTAAAGTCCCTAAAGACCAAGAGCTAGCCTTGTTTTGAAAGTAGGGTTTGGCAACAGCCCTATCAACCTATGGTTTTGTCTTTTTAATCCTAATTTTCAATAAACGTTTTCTGGACATGATATTTAATATTAACATCTCAATTGCCATTTGGTGGGTGTTGCACAATCAGTAACTCTCATAACAGAATGTTGTATCTGAAAACAGACAACAGTTTTTTAAAAATCACTAATTAGTTGTGAATGATGTCTCTAGATAATATTGCTTAAACTTTAAATTTCAAACAAGCAACTAAATATCATCAGTACTCTCCTGAGGCTGTATCAGCCCGGTCATTGGTGAGTTTAAGATGTCATAGGACAGTTTGATAATGAATAACTAGTGGCTTGTGTGATGGTTTCATTAGTCTTTTTTTACAATTAAGTGAGAAACCTCAACATCTGTACTAGCTGCACAATAATGTAAATAATGTCATTTTGGATGTATTTGTTAGATACTGCATCTAGTGCTTTCTCTTAACTTCAAAGCTGCAACAATGTTTTACAAATAGGAATTAGTGATACATTTAAAGAAACTAGGTAACAAATGAGGCTATGATTTGTCTTGTGATTTGTCAATGATATTTATATTTTAAAATATTTTGTTCCTGCTTCTGCACATACTAATTAAAATATGTAAGGAATGTGTAGTTTGAGTCATATGAATATTTGGCAGTTAAAAGCTGATTTTCAAAAAAACAACCTTAAAGAAAACCCTAAGATTATGACAGTTTTTATGCACTTCTGCACACAGTTTACTAAATATGTATAATATGTCTCCATTTTCTCTTATGATACTATGTCACTGACACTTTCTGGTTAACATTTCAAGTCTCTATCCTTTTTCAATTATAACACAACCAAAATAAAACCTATTTGCTTTTATGACAGATGTGAATATTCTTATGTGAATGTTCATAAAAGTAATTTAAAGATGAAAAGTACAAAAGTCACAGTAACAAAAAACTAAATTTTCATATTGAAAGAAATTGTAGTAGTCAAAAAAGAACTCTGAAATAGTGTCAATGAGAATAATTTTAAAAATGTGATTAAAAAAAGTGCTAAGCTGAAACCAAGTATGAAAAATTGAAGAAATAAGATAGCAAAAATCAATGAACCTAAAGTGACATATTAAACATTAGTCCAGAATGTGCTTTCAATAAGACACAGAGCAGCTGAGCTTTTTCAACTATAGCTCTTTCGTGAAACTTTAGAAGTGTTTTCATGGGGAAATCTAGCACCAAACCTCAATCCTGTCAATCTCCACTCCCACAAGCATCTCAATCTTTTGATCTTCAGCATCGCACATTCTGAATAAAAGCAAAGGTATACTATTCATACTATATTGCTGTCTTCGCTGGCTTTGGAAAGATCTTGGACATAATCTAAAATGAAAAAATTGGCTGCAAAATTTTCATGGGTTTGTGTGGAGTCACTTCTGGTGATGGAGAAGGGCTTGTAAAGATGGCTCCTGTAAGAGGTTGCTCAAAACTTTCCCCATCTCTGAGTCAAAACACTTTCTGGGGCTCAGCCAATTGAGTGCCTCCACGATCACTTTTTAAGAAGAAAAAAAACAGAAGAAGAGGGTTCTTCTTGTTCTTCTTTCTCTTCTGGCTGGTGGTGGTGGAAGTTGGAAGGGAGAGAAGCAACTGTGTGGACCCCAAGAGAAGGAGATGTGCTGGAGCGGAGCCTCCCTTGCATCCCTTGGTGAGGTGGCAGCTGTCCCCCAACCTGTGAAGACAAGAGATAAAGCCGAGATTTGCTGGTCATTTGTAGAAGATCCCATGTTAGCAGTGATGACTGTGTCTGGAGGAGGCTGTAAATTTGTGGGAGGGTAACATTGCAGCAGAAGGTGTCTGGAATGCTGTTGGATACAGAGGAGTCCCACAATGGAGGAGTTTGTGAGCAGAAGCTGTAGCTGTTGCAAAGAACTCACTCTGGAGAGGTTCATTAAGGACTATATCCCATGGGAAGGATCCTGTGTTGGAACAGGGGAAGAATGTGAGGAGTCCTCCTCCTCTGAGAAGAAAGAAACGTCAGAAACCATCTATGGGAGACTGACCATTTCCTACTCTGTGCCATTGAGAGAGTAGGAGGTAGAGGTATTGGAATTAGGGAGCTGAGCCTGGGAAGAAGGGAGGGGTAGAGGAAGGAGTACTGATAGTACTTTTCTCATCATCCTGCTCTGTGTTTTCTTTCTGCCTGTTCTGTTTCTAGTAGGTAATAGAATAAACTTTCCTTACTTTCCTCTCTAAGTCAAAGAGTGGAATCTCGTTTGCCTGAAACTGTAAGTTGCAGTGAGCCCTCCCTGCCCTTGTCTCAATCCACAAGATCCTTGGTTATCTTCTTTCATCTCTATCGGGCCTCCATCCTACAGAAGTCAGGAGTAAATGGGGGGACAGTTAGTAAGAGTCTGCGTTGTGCTTCATTGCCAGCTTGGCCCCAAACCACGACAATAATAATACAAACATTTTAATGTGTTTTCTTTCTCTAACTTATTGTTTTCTTCTCCCTTATTTCTGTTTTTTCTTGCCTTTGATGAAAAAAAAGCCAGTTTAGTGAACCAAGCCTATCTTTATCATAGTGCTGCTTTTGACCTTCTCACTTAAGCATTGAGTAGAACTGATTTTGTTTCAGGGAAAAGACCTAGATGATCTTTCCAGATCTATATTGCAAAATTTTTTACTATAACATTTTCTCATTTTCAGAAAAAGAGAAGTTATTACCATCTAAAAGACTGTCAAATGAGAAGCTTTCTTTAAAAAAAAATCTCTTAAATAAATGACATTGCAACATGAAAACCTTACTAAATAATGAGCATTTTAAATACTTCAATGAATTGTTGTTCTAGATGTCTAAGAAAATTGCAAAGCTTTTTAATGGTGATTCTAAATAGAAAACCAAGGAGACTAACATATTCCTACCTGAAACACAATACCACTCTGAATTCTTTTGTGTTCTATACTGACCTGGTTTTGGGGCTCATGTAAGAAGTCACAAGAAGCTGGGAGAGGACACAACTGAGATAGCTGATCCCAACTGACCAAAGAGATATTCCATACCATACAACATCATGCTCACATATTGAGCTGGGGGAAAAAGAAGGAAGAATTGAATGTTTGGAATGATGACATTTTTCTTCCCAAGTAACCTAATGGTGCTAATGTGAAGTAGTGAATGAATTCCTCATTTTGCTTTGCTTATGTATATGGCTTTTGTTTTACTTATCAAACAGATTTGGTACCAATTTACAATTTTTTCCTACTTTTACCTTTCCATTTGTTCCCCCATCCAACTGTGGGAGAGTGGCTGACCAGCTACATAGTGCTTAGTTGCCAGCTGGAATTAAACCATGATAGCACCAGCTTCAGTCAAACAAGGCAACTTTAAGAAAACAGAGAAAATCAGATCTTGTTTTTCATTATACCTGTGGTTATTAAGGGGAGTGATGATAGAATCTGATCAAAATATTTTAGAAATAAATAATAATAGATTTAATAGTAAAAATAGATTTGATCTCCAAATTAGTTACTTGCTTTCCTGTCCATTTAACAAACCTTTGAATTTCAAAAAACAAGCAGTGGGTACATCAAAATACTTCTAAACAATTGAGATATCTTCGCTAACCATATTTACTTCCATCCTTCCATACTAAAGAGAAGAGTGTAGTTTTTTAAAAGAAATACACATCACATTTATTTAAATACAAACATTTATTTACTTGAAAAGAATTATTCTCCCTATGTGCCCTGAAGCCAGAGAGAAGATGATATTTTGAAACCTATCTGCTGAGATTTCAGGAACACGTGTACATATTTTGACACAAACCAAAAAGATACTTAAACAAGCCAATCAGTACTGGGAAAGATACTTGCTCTTCAGCATATCCAACACAGAAGGGATGACATAACTACGAGTACAGACTTCTGTAGTAGTTTTGTCTGGCCCAGATTTTGGTTGCATGGAGCTACAGGGGTGGCTTCCTTAAACAAAGAGCTGTCAGAAGCTTCACCTGTAGCTGACACTGCTGATGCCAATCACTTCTAAGATGGACCCACCACTGATCAAGACCAAGCCAATTAGTGATTGAGGTAACACCTCTGTGATTAATGTATTTGAGAAGGGGCCACCAAGGTCAGTGGACAAGGATGGGGAGGAAGTGCTTAGGCCCTGGAAGAAAGATTCCTCTGTGAATTGTGATAAAATCTATGGAGAGGCAGGCTGTCCCTCTACAGTCCATGGAGGATGTGGGGGAGCAGAGATTTCCCCCACAGCCCATGGAATACCCCACACCAGAGTAAGTGGATGCCCAAAGGAGGTTATGACTTCACGGGAAGCCCACACTGGAGCAAGTTACTGACAGGACATAGGAGCCCGTGAGGAGAGAGTAGCCCATGCCAGAACAAGTTTGTTGTCAGGACGTGACCTTGTGAGTGACTCACACTGGAGCAGTCAGTTGCCTGAAGGACTTTTCTCCTGGTGGATGACCCACGTTGGGGCAGAGTGTGAGGAGTTGCCCCCTGTGGGAGGCCCCAAGCTGGAGCAGTTCATGAGGAACTGTAGCCCATGGGAAGGACCCATGTTGGAGAAGTTTGTGGAGGACTATCTCCCATGGGAGAGACCTCACACTGCAGCAGTGTGATGAGGCCTCCCCCTGAGAAGAAGCAGTGGCAAAGTCCATCTGTAATGAACTGACAGTTCAGTGGTGTCCCCTGTGCTACTGAGGGGGAAGGAAAGAGAGTCTCAGGAAGGGTGAGGGCTGGGTGATATTTTAAGATTTGGTTTTATTTCTCATTTTCCTTGCTCTTTTCTGATGGTTCATTAATAAATCAAACCATTTATCCCCGCATTGAGTCTGTTTTACCCATGACACTAACTGCTGAGCGATCTCCCTGTCCTTATCTCGACTCACAAACTTCTCATTATATTTTTCTCTCTGGTTTAAGAGGAGGAGTGAGAGAATGACTTGGTGGGCACCTGGCACCCAGTCAGGGCTAAACCATCACAACTTCTAAGATATTTCTTATAGAAATTATCATTTATATTCTAAGAAGTTATAGCCACAGATGAAAATAAAAAATAGAAGATTGAAATATCACACATTGCAAAATACCACCCTGTATTGGCACTGTAACACCACAGTGGAAGAACTGAACTTTATTTTCCACTGTTTTGTCTTTGGAGATTTAATCTAACCACTTATATCCTTTTAAATATGTTGAGCTCTCTGAATTATCATTTGTTTTGTAGCTAATTCGTTCATCTGTATAAATATAAAATAATGCAATTCAATATAACTGCACTGAACATTTGTGATTATGAGTAGCAATCAAGGATTTATGAACATGAATACATAAAGAATCAAAAGAATGCTCTAAACGCATTCATTAATTTTCGAGAGTTGCACTTACTTGAACAGCAATGTAGATACTATTTGGCATCAGCAAAGTATAAACTCTTTTGTTAAGCTTCCAATTAAAGAAAGTGATCCTTATAATACACTGCAAATTAAATGTAAGTAAAAGTATGTTGTTTCTATTATTTCTCATTTCCACTTATGCAGCACAGCTGGTTCACAGACTTACAGTAGAATTTACACAGAGCCCCAGAGGAATCAAAACTTTACACAGACCTATTTCATCATCTCCAGCTAAAATGTGTTTAACCTGTTCTTTGATCTAGCTTCAAGAGGAGGGCCAAAGCAAACAGTCAAAATTTTGGGGAAAATCTGTTTAGGCAATTCCTGATACGTGTTCTGGGTATCTCTTTAAATGTAACAAAATCTTTACCTCCTAGTGAGAAATAGGAGAAGTGGAAGACACATTGTGAATGTTTCAATAGTCTGAGGTGATGCGATGTGAAACCAAAGCCCAGTGGGAACTATCAGGCATCTTCTGCTTTTGGCCTACTTTGAATGAAGTGACGTCTAAAGGTAAGTTGAGCAGGGGGAGGAAAAAAGGGAGGGACACAAGTAGGCAGCATATTTATAAACAGATATCTACTACCATAACACTGTAATATATCTTGTGAAGACAACATGCTGTATTTTTCAGTCTTTGTGCACAGATAGAGTGTAAGTGGCAAGGTGTCAGCAGCAGACAGAGCGGGGCAGGACTGCAGGGCCTGTGTGAGGAGAGGCCGGTGCTGCCCCAAGCCAGACACAGTCGGTCCCAGCCGGCTCCAGCCCACCCACCACAGGGCACCACTCAGCCCTGCAGCCTGGAGAAGAGGCACCGCAGAGAGATGGATTTAACAAAGGAAAAACAAAATGGTGCACAAAAGTGAGGAGTGAGGTAAAAAAATGTGTGAGAAACAACACTATGAGCACCAAAATTGGAGAAAAAGGAGGGGAACAAGGTGCTCCAGGTGCTAAGGAAGATATCCACAGCTAGAAGAACTGTGAACAAACAAGTAAAGCTGGGAAGAAAGAGGAAAGGAAGTTTTTTAATTGTTTTTGTCTTTTTGTTTCTCACTATCCATGTAAATTTTTAATGAAATTATTTTTCCCGCTTTCTATTCAGTCCTAGTTGAAATACAAATAGGACAAGTTCTGCTTTTAATTACCCTAGTATATATCCTGACATTATCATAGAACTTAAAGTATATTTTCTGAGATTTGCAGCAGCATGAGAGAAAAATGCCCTTTAAAAACTGATTTAGGGAAATTCTACATTTGTATTTACTTGTGAGTAGAATTTATCTTTTTATTTTAAACTCAGATTCAGACTCACTTTAAACTCCCAATTTACTGTGAAGCATGATTATGTCTGAATATTTCTGTACCTATCATATGTTTTTTACATAATGAAAATATCGTATTTGCCGTGTCCTAAAAAAGTAATTCCATATTTATTCATGACATTCCCCAAATAATATTTTTCATCTGATAGGGATATAAAAGTTCTTTTAGGTTTTACAGCTACCCTACTTGTTCATCTGGTTCATAAACAGCTTTAATGGGGGAAAATAAGTCTTAATTGTAGTGTAATGATAGAAAGTTTTATGATATTAAGGTCTCTGCACTCTATTTGTTGTAATGAGGTGATTTCTAAATGTGGAAAATGTGGTTTTACTTCCAACAGATGTTGGATAATCTTTTCTGAAAAGCAAAGTTAATCTCTTGTAAAGTCATAAGTTTATGAAACTGGCTTTGTATTTGATTATACATATATTTATATGTGTATTTAATAATGCTTTTCTGATTGTTGCTTAGGATATTTTCCATTCACTTGAAAAGAAATAATTGGGACAAATGTTTTTTGCAAATCCATGTTGCATACTAAAATGTTCAGAGTATTATTATTATGAATAATTTAAAAGATTATTGAAAAATGATCCTCTTATCGCTAATAACAAATTTCCCTTTTGTAAGTCATTAGTAATTCAGATCTGTCAGTTAGTGGAACATAGGTATTTAAATTGATGCAAATAATTTAATTTATTCTCATTTAATAAACAGCTAATTCATTAAAGACTAAACAGCTTTTAGTCATTAAAATGATACATTACTTAGGAGACACAGAAAACAAAAATTGTGATTAAAACACAATCTTCAAATATAATTTCTAAGATCTTACAGAGACTTGTAGAGTATTTGAGCCACAAACTGCAATTAAATCAGTTACCTGTGCCTAAAGAATTGTTTTGAGTTACAGTATATGCTTTGATTTGGAATATACTCTCCCATTTTACTATCTTCATCCCTCCACTTTCCAAGTATATTTAGATGAAATTATTTTACTCTAATGTCACCATAACTGAATTACCTTACTTTCCACTTATTCTCTGCTTACCAGAGCTTTAGCATTTTTTATGTGTTTTGGGTTGTATTTAGTGTGGGTTTTTTTCACACAAGGTCCATCTCTCAAAATTTTTCTCACCCAGAGCTAAAGATATACTGGGACTACTTATGGAAATTGTGTTTCTGAAAGTCTGAGATTGTCCCACTTCAAAACATTCTGTAGACTTTTAGAAATCTGTTTCTACATCTGTCTGTTAACCTTAAGAGGAGAAAGATTCAAATTCGTTTAACATGAATTTTCAGCAATGCAAATTCATGTCTACAGATGCATCCTAAAGTTGTTCAGAAGAAGGAAGCCAATGGAAATTTCTAGTAGTGTCTGATTACTTTCTTACAGGGAAGTAATGCTTTAGATGCCTGCAGGATTTTTAGAGCTTTTGGGTAGCTAGGGTTTTAGCTTTTGCTCTATTTTGATTTGTTGTTT
The DNA here is from genome assembly GCF_028858725.1 of Colius striatus. NCBI lineage: Eukaryota > Metazoa > Chordata > Aves > Coliiformes > Coliidae > Colius > Colius striatus. Next base: position 24,924,509 of record NC_084760.1, on the reverse strand, counting down.
TTTTTTTTTTTTTTTTCCCAGTCCTCCTGGAAACAGGCTGAATAATTTTTTCCAATACTATAAATTAACTTAACACAATAGTGGATATATCTGGTTTAAAGGCATGGATAGCTCTCATCTACAGATTCCCAAAACTCATATCCTATAAGTGATAACAGGTGACAGAATCTAATCTTTAAGAAATTATGATCATCTCTGGGGAACTCTCTAAGAGATATATATGAAAAAAATATGAATGCTTGAAGTGCACTAAAGTACATGAAAAATCTCAAAATATGTGGATGGGGTTTATATGTAATAGGTAGAGAGAGATCTGTAGTGCATGTAAAACTTTTGGCTGGAAGAGAGCTCTAATATTTCTTAGCTGTTGAGAATTTGTACAATAATATTCAAAAGAATTTAAGGAGTAGCCACTGGTAAAAGATTGACTTTTATTCAACTACTAGACCTCTAATAATGGAACACAATAACTTTCCCTGAATATGACATTCATAATCTTTTTTCTTTCTCTGTATTTTCTTATGTATTTTATGTGCAAGTTGTCTTTTTTTCGTCTTTGTACTTATTTTGAAAACATGTAAACACCAAGAAAGGCTGTATTTCACAACTTAAATAGTTTTTTAAACTCTAAATTATGATTTAACAAATACATCCTACAAATATTGCTTCTTGCACTGCTAGCGAAAGCATTTAAAATGACATGAGTTATGAAGAGCAAAAATATTCCCAGCTGTACACTGTACAGAAGAGACAGAAGTAACATACATTTCTCCAAAGGCTCAAACATTGCTGGAAGGTTGAAAGCTAAAGCAGTAGTCATCTCTCTACAGGAACTTTGGTACCATTTAAATGCATCATCAAATAGTTCTTTATTGAAAAATCTATAAGAAACCCCTGAAGTCTGAATAAGATCTTAAGTTATTCTGATCAACAGTGACCAACGATCTTGGAAAAGAGAATAGTAGATGATCATATTATGGAAATCATGAGCAAGGAGAGCAACAAAACATGGAAAGGTCAAACTATTACAGTATGTTAGATATTTCCAGGGAAGTGATTTATTTCAAAAAAGAAGATAGTCCAAATCAAAACAAAGGTAGTAAGATAAATTAATTTGCTAGACAATTAACATCAAGGTTATGGAGAATGTAGGTAAGGACTCTTTTCATACTTACCTTCACTTTTGCTTATGAAGAAAAATATTTTATATCAAAAATACTGAAAAAAACTAAAAAGAGGATTGAAATACAAACTAAACACTACGAAAAACTGTTCTTGAAAATCTTTTTATCTCAGTCATCTTGCTTTCTTCACCTTTTCTTTTCTCTTCAATCCCTCTTCTCTTGGAGGGATATCATCCTGACAATGCTTAGTGCAACAGATGGACACGTTTGGAATGGAATGTCAGACTGCTTGGCCTTGTCTTCATACTTAACTTGAAAAAGAACGAATGTTTCAGTTGCGTCACAATATATTGGAACATTCTTCAACATGCTCAGTTATTCATAACAAAAATTAAAAAATTACAGGGTGAAAGTTTGGAAAAGACAACAGAAAAGTGTGCTGAGATAAGCTTCAAAGAAGCAAGAACCATGATAGAATAAGAAATCCTATAAAGTTTATCTTGACCATTAAGGCAACTTCTAATCCTCATCTAAACATGTGTTTTTTGTTCAGCATCTCCCTGAAATTTTGAGAAGATTCTTTGGAATGAAAATTGCAAACAGATTTGTATTAGTAGTTTGTATTCTAAAAGAAGCTTAAAAGAAATGCTGTTATGTTCATGGCTCAAATGCTGATTTTTATGCCTGGAGACTTAATATTTGTCAAGATAAATGATTGGCAATTCATACGTTTTAGAAGATGATGATCATTTAACAAAATGCATTCCATATAAATACAAGGTTTAGCATATATTTGCCAAATGAAAGCAGGCAGTACCTACCGTTACAGAAAAGCAGACCTGGTTGAAACTGAATATTCAGACATTAATTTTCTTTACATTTATAGTGTAGTGGCATTGTTTATATCAGCTGAATATCAGCAGAAAAAAATGAAGGGAAAAGGAGAAAAGGAAAAATTAAAAGAAAGTACTAAAATCTTTCAACTCCTTTAAACCTACTTCAATTGATTGTGTAGTTAAATCATTTCAGCTAAATTACATTGTTTATCAGTTGCTATTTATAAATAATTACTTATTATACTTATTACAGTCAAATGCTTAGATCTTTTTTCCAGTAGAGAGTGGATGATGAGCCACTTAGACTTTTTTGTTAGTCAATGGTATAAGAACCTTTTGAAATTCCTTACACAAATGACAAGGCTGGCTTGTTGATCAAAAAAGCTGCTTTAAATCTTGACCGTGAGCCTTATCAGTTTTTTTTTTCTTTTGTCTCTGATCATCTGTTTTATTAATGCCAATTATAATCAGATTTTGATACTAAAAATGTCAACATTTGTAGGATAAAATTAAGATAAAACTGTGTACCCTCACAAGCTTATGATAAATGACTGTAAACATCTAGTTCTTCTCCAGAATTTCAGTAGCCCTGTTGTCTAATACAGTCATAATAGACACATATTTCCCTAGAAATGCTTTGGATATGTTTCACAAAAGGTTTTGTAAGGCCCACAGCATTTTTTCCTTGGTTAAAAATAAGGTTACATATAAATGCTATTTATGAAGAAATTCAAAAGGCAGAGATGGTAGCTAGGATAGTTTTGGCTTCTCTGTGTTATACCAGTCTTCCAGCCACACAGTGCTCATAGTCATTTACAAGTGTGAACACTAATTCACAAGATATTCCAAGGCTTGTGTCTGAATTTCACTGATATAAACTTTTCCAGTCAGGTACCTTAATGAAGTATTTTATCTACAGGGAAAGCAAAATGGATCATCAGGGGACTGACAAGAGTTAAAGTGTAACTAATAGGGAAGAAAGTATCTAGAAAAGGTAGGAAAAGCCATACACAAATCTCTTTTATCATTGCTCCTATGAGGTTTGCAGTGCTAGTAGCTGTAACTGCCTCATTATTTTAAAATGAAAATAAGGGCTACAAAAAGATAACACAAGAAAAATAAGATTATCCATATGAAGGTATAGAAAAACTCTGACACTGACATTATGCTGATGTAAGTAAAGTGAGTTATTAGCCTAAGTTAGAAACAACATTACCATATTTCATTTTCAATTTGAGGAATTAATGAAATATGTGAAAATAGATAATTCTATATTGTCTAAATTGTGATGCAACAGTGCTTAGTGTCAAAAAAACATAATGTGATGACATCTAATTTGCTTTTTTCATAAAATTCTATTGCACACTTTGAAGACAATAGAATATAGTTTGAAGTAGAGGACAGCAATTCAAAAAGAATAAGAGGTAAACAGTGTTGAGGAATCAATATAAAAATATTTAGAAAAAACCTAGAAAATTGGACTTGTCAGGATGTATATTCCTGTATAAATATATACATAAATATTTAAATAATTGAAATAGATTGATTTTAATTTCTTAATGGCATAAAACAGTGAAACCAAGTGCAATTCCTTTATATAAATTTATAACCTTACTGCTTCTATATTTAATTCTAAACATTTAATGAAAACTTTTAATTTAATCAGAATACTTGATATGCTGTAAAACACAATCAGACCCCAGTTTTGTTGGAGGAAGATCAAATGCATATTAGTCTTATGAAAGCAATGTAGGTAACATAATTTAATGTTAATCCCAGGGATATAAGATATCCTTATTCACTGCTGAAATCATCCAAAATATTTCTTTATGGAAGGAACTTTGCTGAAGATCTCATTTTATTTTTACTAACTAATCAATATTGTTTCATCTAATTTTTTCCTGAAGCTAAAAAAAAATACAAATCTGCTAGGTTGTAGGTAATTACAATGTGTGAGGCAATGATGTATTGGTTTATTGCTCAAATATTAAAGAAATAAAATAGGATAGCAATAAATATCAGTACTGTACTTTGCAAAGCAACAGCAATTCCAGAGAAAAATTGAAGATTTGAAAACTTAAAACTTATCTGAATAGTCCATGAAGAGCAAATATGCTATTATAAATTTAAGGAATAATTTATTTTGAAAGAGACTCTAGGGAGTCAGTCACCTGGCATAACACTTTTCTTGAGACAAGACCCATTTGATTGCTCAGGGTCTTCATCACAGTCTGTTTCTGAAATTTTCCAAGAGCTTTCACAATAATCCTGAAAAACTGTTCCAGTATTTGACCGTCGACATTGTGATTTATTTATTTTTCTAAAATGAAATTGGATTTTTTTACTGGCTTAACTGTGTCTACTACCTATTGTCCTTTCACTAGGCACCTGTGGAGGCTAGATCTATCTCTTATATAACCACCTATTTGTAAAAGACGTCAGTAAGACACTTTGACCGTGTTTTTCTAGATTAAACTCTGACCTTCATGATCATCTTGGTGGCTGAACTTACTCCAGTTTGCCAAGAATAATTTTCTTGCACTGCAGCACCCAAACTTCTGTTTTAGTCTTGTACTTTGTAGCCAGAACTCCTTGATAGTCTATGCCATTTCTTTTGAGGTATCTAAATCCAGTTAAAAGCTTAAGTAATTGATCCTGTAACTTAGTTAAAACAGTTCAATCCAAAATGAAGATGATTTTGGATATTTCTAAGAGTCTTTATGAGACAAAGATTTGTCACTATATTGTCTGTCCTTACTTAAAGAGAATCCTGAGAGTATTAATGTGAAGAGTAACTAATCCTGTCTCAAATAATACAGAAAAAAAGTTACTTCTAAAGATTTTCCTGGAAGTTTCAGACTACTATTGCTGCATCAAGAAGAGTGTGGCCAGCAGGTCGAGAGAGGTTCTTCATCCCCTCTCCTCTGCCCTGCTGAGGCCTCATCTGGAGTACTGTGTCCAGCTCTGGGCTCCTCAGCTCAAGAGGAACAGAGAACTTCTGGACAGAGTCCAGCACAGGGCTACCAAGATGATTAGGGGACTGGAACATCTTTCATAGGAGGAAAGGCTGAAGGAACTGGGGCTGTTTAGTCTAGAGAAGAGGAGACTGAGGGGAGATCTTATTAACATTTATAAATATCTAAAGGATGGATGTCAGGAGGTTGGGACATCCCTTTTTTCTGTTGTAGCTAGCAACAGGGCAAGGGGTAATGGGATCAAGCTGGAACACAAAAAGTTCCACTTAAACATAAGAAGAAACTATTTCACTGTGAGGGTGAGGGAGCCCTGGCACAGGCTGCCCAGAGGGATTGTGGAGTCTCCTTCCTTGGAGGTCTTCAAGACCTGCCTGGACATGTTCCTATGCGACCTGATCTAGGTGACCCTGCTTCTGCAGGGGCGATTGGACTAGACAATCTCTGAAGGTCCCTTCCAACCCCTACCATTCTATGATTCTATGTTTCTGCTAAAATTTATTTCATCAACTCATAGAATTGGTTATGGAAATTCTTTGTTTTATTATTGATTTTTCAGGTAAATTCAGGGACAGGGAGATAAACGTCTTGAACACCAAAGATTAGAAATTTGATAACTTGTGAACTTACAGGTTAATTTCATGTTCAAGATATTTGGTGTTTAGTATGTCTTTCATAAACTAATATTTGATGAATTATTATCAATATCGTATAATATGAAGTGTTTTCTATTATTGAAACATGTAGCAAATGATGGAACCTCCAAGTAGCAATAAGGAGAGCAAAAGGATAAGTCTGTATTTCCATTTACTTACTCTGATGTGTTCAAAAAGACAACACTATTATGCTCAGATCTGTATCAACTGCTTAAAAACAGCCATAGATTCAATTACGTATGTTTGGAATACAGTAATGAATAATACAACTTGTTAAAAATTGTAGAAACTAATTCTATTTTTCACAGGTTGGAACTGATATTTAGAAAAGTTTCACCTTTTTATCCATCTCTCTATTCCATCAAGTCCACTGAAAATTAATTTATTTAAGAAAAATTTTCACCATTTACATTGACTTGTTAGTGTTAAATTTTCTCAGTACATTTTCCCAGTTTCCACAGCCTTGACTCATCATAAGTTTCTATGGCCTTTATTTGGAGGAAGGAGCTCTAAAAATTATAAACAATAGGTTTGTGTTCCTCAAATATCACCAAAATAAAACTGAGCAGCTCACTGACGCAATCCTTTCACTTCAGTTAAGACTATTCAGATTCGAGATGAGATCATGGTTGCTGTTTCTAACAACTATAAATCTAAGAGAATTAGTGTACAGAGGTCTTCATCTATCACAAGTGAGAAATCAGTTGTCAGTACAGTCACTGGGGTTTCCATAGTGTAACTTGATCTAATACCACATCACTTAAGGTCAAGGAAATTTGAAGGCTGCCCTGAAAACAATTGTGCTTACTTTCTTCAGAATTGCTGAAGTGTAGGACTGGAGATAAACATTGAAGAGATGTCCACATAAAGAGCTGGAAGTGGAGAAGAAGTATTTGTTTGATTCCCTGTCTACTTATTACTTATTTCTTTGGGGGAAAACTATAACCATGTTTTTTGTAAAATTTGGCAAACATACTGAAATTTGAAACATTAGATAGTGGAAAATATTTTGGTTACTAGTAGTCTAGAAGATTCATAATGGAAATTTTTTGTTGTTCATCCAATTTAAAGATTTCACCCTTAGCCTATCCTATAGCCACTTCTCTAAATATTTCAAAAATATCTGACATTTATTTGGTTACCTGTTCTTCATTTATACTGAGACACATTCCCAAGTGCAGTATATTTTACCACGTTTTTCTGATTTAAAATATTTATTTCTATTATGTTCTGAGGATAATGAAGATTCAATTAGAGCCATTTCTCAAATGACCTTTGAGCTTCTTAGTCAAAATAATTAATTACTATGCTTAATTATCATCTGGCTTCAGAGGAGTTGACTCCTTTGTACTCCTAGCTGTTCCTAAAAACTGTTTGATGAAGAGTTAGAGTTCAGATGTCAATTAAAACTGCAGTCCAACCACTTGAGAAAGATGAAAATATTTAATACAGATTTCAGAGTTTGAAAACTTTATTTCATTCCTAGGTCTTTATTGCCTTAATTCACCTATTTTCTGTCAAAAAGTTAATTGTAATTATAGCTATATTATTAAAGTATCAGATGTAATATTTCTCTTTATTGTCCCTTCAGAATTACCAACATGACAGCATATACACCAAATCTATAGTGATGATGGGACTCTAGTTTCAAAAAGGGAAAAAAAAGCTTTCAAATACTAAATTACATAGCTAACTATCACAAAAATTATTTAAACATAATGCTTTTTTCTTTACGGTAACTTTTTTTTAAGATGGTACCTTTATTAATATTTTTACTATATTACCTAGTGTACTGTAGTTGTCTGAACACTGTTAATATAAGAGAGTTTCCTCTTGATGACAGGGTCCTGTATCCATTTTCTGACTCTGAAACTGTGATGTTTCTCCTTTCACAATTGCAATGCAAAGAAAGTTGTCCTTAATCCAACAAGTGAAACCTTGTGTTAGTTTTTCAGGAAACAGAGTTAAAGTAAATTTTTACTTCTTATGTGTAACATATGTCCCCTTCAATGCACTTACAGAAAAAAAAAAAAAACAAATCAACAGGAATACATTTATGGTTTTCATAGGTATCCAGGTTACCAAACATTAACATAACATGTGTCTTTTTATTTTTCTGTCTTATTAACTGGGTTATGTTGCTCATGCCAAAACAACTCAAACTTCAGAGTACTCAATTTCTTTACTTTTTCTCATGTTGAGGAATAGAGTGATTCTCATTAAACAATTATGTTCTCCTTTAATTTCCCTTATGATGTTCACTTTCCTGACATCATGATTCAAAAAATTTTGTAGTTTTCTTCGAAGAAGACACAAAGAGATATAAAAATGCAAATGTGAAAAGGTTTGCCAAATAGATGCATAAGTATATTTCACTGCAAGAGTTGTGATTAAACGTTCTTGTCTAGTCTGACAATGACATATTCAGGTTTGTTTATTCAAGTTAGAAATCAGAAAAAGAAAAATACTGAGCTGGTTGACCAGGTATTTTATTAATTCGATAAGCAGTGTAAGGGGGCTATGTACATAAGAGCTGGGGTACCTAATGACAGTAAGCTGTGAACAGAAATAAGGTCTTGATTGGGCTGAAATTAAAAGCAGCATGTTAAAGCCTTCTGATTTCTTCCTGGTCTTATTTTAGAATATCCCACAAGATACTATACAATGATGAAACTGTATTTTAAATACAGTAAAGAAATTGACCTGTGTTTCAAGAACCAGTATTCTATCCAAATTTCTGAGGGACTTGTTTCCCTCACAAATTGTTTCAATTCTTTTATTAAGAAAGATGGTAAATATCCTCATGAATTGTTTCCAAATGTAATCTGAGTTCTGGAAATGTTGTGGAAACAGCACAGACTCAAATCCTGTTTATGCAGGATGACTCCTGGGTGATTTAAAGCTCATTTCAAGCTCAGTACATAGGCACTGCTTGGCATCAGCTTTAACAAAGGGTTTAGTATTTGTTTAATTAAATCAGTTGAACACCCAGCTTCTTTGCAGTATTGTGTCATTCTGAACATATATGAGGGGCTGGTTTGTATGCACTACAGAGCACAAATCTTAAAATAAACATCAGTAGTCACATATTATACCTATTCTGCTTAGATGACAGATCACTGAATAGTATGTTCTTGCGGCCACCCCACCTAAATACTGTGACAACTTGAAGGCTTTTAGGTATGTAGGAAAGACAAAAGGCAAAAAAAAAAAACCCCTGCTTCTTGTAATTATAGTATAAAACCAAAACCTGTCAAAATAATATTAATAAAAATTCAGCACGGGAATCTTTATGTCAGACTGTAACACCTGTTATGACAAAAGTGCACACATTACTAAACAAAATTCCAGTCTACTTTGTTCTAGAACTACAGTCATTATTTCTGAACATGAATAATTCACTTTGATTAAAATAAAAATGAGCATTTATAGGGATGTGTTAGCTTCTGATGTCTTTAAATATAGTGTTTGTTGGGGAAAACCAGCAAACAATTCTACTTTTACCTTTTTTGGTAGACAAAAGTCTAGTCACAGAATTTACAGGATTACTAGTAAGCAATATTTTTATTTTATTTTTATCCATTCTGCAATATATTATCTTTTTTTCCTCCTCTCTCTTTTTTCTTATAAGTTTAGCCTTTGGGTAAAATAAAGAAAGCAATTACTTCTTGTCAAAATGGTGCAAGAACATGGCTCTGAGGTTATGAAACAGACTTCATTAGTAGCGTATGTCTTCAATTTTTTGCTATTATTTTAGCTGCCCTAAGAGCTTGAAAAATGAAACTTAGCACTAATGGACCTGAAATAATGTTTCTAACTTTAGCATAGAATCTTGTATGGGTTATATTATAAATAAGAACTAGTCTGTCTTTCACATAAGAAAATGCCACAAGTTTTAAAAATGAAACATACTTGATTTGGTGCCCTTTAACTGTGATCTTATTTAATGGCAGAAAAAGAATCCACACTTCCATCATTAGTAATGGTTTCCAGTGAAACACTGCAAAGAAAGTTTTCACATTTGATGGGAAATCATTTTGGATCTTTCTAGGGTGGGAAGAAATTATTTAATCAAAATCTTATAATTCTAAATGGCTAGAAATTCTGAGAATTTAATTTTTGTCTGAAGTTCTTTTTTTTTGTTGACAGGAAATAAAAACTTTGGAAGCTATTATAACATATTAGTTGTGGATTGACATTGGATGGACACCAAGTGTCCACTCAGCTGCTCCATCACTCCCCTTTCTCAGCTGTACAGAGAAAAAATAACAAAAGGCTTATGGGTCAAGATAAGGACAAGGAAAGATAACTTACCAATTACCATCACAGTCAAAGCAGACTTGACTTGGAGAAATTTCTTGACAATCAAATCAGAGTACAAAAACGAGAAATAAAACCAAACTTTAAACACATTCCATGCACCCCTTCCTTCTTCTCAGGCTCAATGTCACTCCTGAATTCTCCACCTTCTCCCTGTGAGTGGTGCAGTGAGATAGGGAATGAGGAATGTGTTTAGTTCATCTCAAGTTGTCTCTGACATTCCTTCCTCCTTACAGTCTTCGCCTGCTCCAGAGTGGGGTTCTACCTATGAAAGACAGTCCTCCATGAACTTGACCAACATGAATTCTTTCCATCAGGTGCAATTTTTCAGGAACAGACTGCTTGGCTTCTCTCCATGGGGGTCTCATGTACTGGCAGGACATTGCTCCATCATGGACTCTCAACAGGATCAAATTGTCCTTTGGGCACTTCCACTTTCTCCACAGCGTTCTCCATGGGCTACTTGGTGGATCTCTCTTTTCCCATGGACCTTCATGGGCTGCAGGAAGAGGGCCTGCCTCTCCATCAGCTGCACCACAAGTCACAGAGGAAGGTTTGCTCTGGTGCCTGGAGCACCCCCTCCTTCTTCTTCACCGACTTTGGTGTCTGCAGGTTTGTTTCTCATATGTACTCACTCCTTTCTCCTAGCTGCTGTTGTGTAGCATTTTTTACTCCCTTCTTAGATGTATTATCACAGAAGCACTACTACCATTGCTGACAGGCTCTACTTTGGCCAGTAGAAAGTCTATGAGCCATCTGGCTTTGGCTCTATATAACCCATGCAATGCTAGAGGATGTGTGGCTGGAGAGCTGTCTGGCAGAAAAGGACTTGGGAGTGTTAATCAACAGCTATCTGAACATAAGCCAGTAGTGAGCCCAGGTGGCCAAGAAGGCCAATGATATCCTGGCTTGTATCAGAAATAGTGTGACCCACAGGACCAAGGAAGTGATTGTCCCCCTGTACTCAGCACTGGTGGCCGCATCTTGAATACTTGTGTTCAATTTAGTGCCACTCAGTGCAAGAAGGACACTGAGGTGCTGAGTGTCCAGAGTGTGGGCAACAAAGCTGATGAAGGATCTGGAGAAAAAGCCTTATGAGGAACAACTGAATAAACTGTGGTTGTTTAGTCTGGAGAAGAAGAGACTGAGAGGAGACTTGATCACTGTCTAGAACTACTTGAAAGGAGGCTGTAGTGAAGTGGGAGTTGAACTTTTCTCTCCAGTAATGAATGACAGGACAAGAGGAAGTAGGCTCAAGTTGTGACAGGAGGTGTTCAGATTGTACATTAGGAAGAGTATTTTCACTGAGAGGGTTCTTAAGCATTGGAATGGGCTGCCCAGGGAAATGGTGGAGTCATCATCCCTAGAGATATTCAAAAGACACATATATAAGGTGCTGAGGGATATCCTTTATTTTAATGATAGGCTTGGCAGTGTTGGATTAGTGGTTGGACTTCATGATCCTAAAGGTCTTTTCCAACTGTAATGTTTCTATAAATCTGTGACACAAGGGAAGCTTCTGAGATTTCCTCACAGAAACCAGCCCTACATTGCCTTTGCCACCAATAAATCTAATAAAAGATAAAAAAATTAAACAGTACTTTTTTTGGTCACAAAACGTGTTTCTACTAGGTTGTCAAATGGGAATTTTAACAATGGAGGAAAGCTCCATTTCTCACTAAACATTCAGTTCTTGCTGTTTTCTAAATGAATTCTTAGATCAGTATTGATATTTAAAATGCAGTGCATATATTAGTTCATTCTTAGAATGTCTGAAGAGAGTAGTCCATAAATAACTTCAAAATACGCTTTTCTTTCTATATAATGCAATCAAGTGATAGTATGTAAGTTCAGAATTTCAAAGTCTGAATTATTCACTAACTGAAAAGAGGCTGTTTTTTAAAAACTTCTATTCCAATTAATACAAAAACATAACAAAAATAAATAAAATGTCTCTTCCCCATACATATTCTTTTAGGTCAAATATATTTGTTAGTTCTCAAAAATGCTATATTGTCATCATTATGAAACAGTAGCAGCAACTTTATCATCAAAAGTACTGCTTAATTTCTGTGTGGTACCTAAATTCATGTGATTTGATTAGATCATTATCCTGTTTATTGGTTTTGGGTTTTTTTTTTCTAATTTTAAGCTATATGTGTGATTCTGTGTATGACAAAGAGATAATAATGCTAAGAAATTGTGCATTTCTTGTTGGTATTCAAATTTTATATGAAGTTCATCCCTCGGACGTGGCTAAGGGCCTAGCTAGTTAAAAAGCATAGCTTCTTAGGTAATGCATTTTACCTGAAAAATTTGAACATGCTGTTTTTCAGCTGCACATTGATTTCTGAACAGACTTTAAATTTTAGTCTTTGACCATTTTGAAATCAAACTACTTAGGTCCTGAACATCTAAAACTGTTTGCTTAGACATTATCAAAGAGAAATGGCTGCAATTCGGAAGACCAGTTTGGCAAATATATTTAAGGTATTCTTGAAAATAAATTAATTATTTAATTTGCATTTTCATTTCTAGTTGTCTAAAATGGTATTAATCTTACATAAATCCACAAAAGTGGTTAATCTGTTCTCTATCACAAGGTCTTTAAAAGATATGTTGATATATCCATAGTAGTAGAATAAAATCTGTTGTCCATCTAATAATTTTCTTTACTTCTACGGTTAAATTTCCATTATTCATCCAAATAGCTTTCTTGAAGTTGCAAACTGGAATTCAAAGCAATTGAAACTGGAGCTACTATCAACTGCAGTTTGATCAAGTTAGTCTTGCAATCAAGCCTTGCTGACAGTTGCTAGATGATCTTCCATTGACTTGCACTTATTGACAAGCATATGACCATTATCAAAATGATGACTTGATTATGATGAAGGCAAATTAATATTTTTCTAGTAAGCTCTGCAAAAAAAGCTTAAGAATTAATTAAAGAAAAAAATTAAAGACCTCCCTGCAGTTACTACAAGAACATTGCAACCTTGCCTTTACTTAGAGCTAAATGACCAAACATCATGAGCTGTAGAAGATACGAAAAAATAAACAAGAACTGAATGGGATGAGCTGTGGCAGAGGCCCTGGTCCAACAGTATCTGAGACTGCTGCAAAGGTTCATTGCAATGTCACCACGGTCTGCCTTAACTGATGGCCTATGCCTCTACCATCCACACCCTAAGGAGAGAGACTGGCGGAAGCCATATACAGGCAGAGAACCAATGTCAAGGTTGAGCTGCTGGCCAGAGCTTGATGCTGAGCATGGCTGGGATATGCTTCCTGAAGCTGGACTTTGACAACACCCCTTCAATGGTGCCAAGAGTGTCACAGCAAACTTTCACTCCACGTGTATGTGTGTGTGTTTTGCCGTGAGAAGATACCAAATCTTTTGAGATCTCAATAAGAAGAGTACTGATACTCAAGCAGTTATCTATTTTATAGAAAAAAATGCCAACAAAATTTATGTCCCTCCTTATCTCGGGAACCCTGGCTGTCGCAGTGTCAAGCAAGACCCTGCTTGTGGAAAATAGCATGCTGTACAGAGTTCTCATCTATGGTAGAGCTGCCCTGCCTTACTGATTCTCATATCTTTGTAGTATTCTTCCAAGTGAAAAAAGCTATCAATCTTCTACCTACACAATATCATACATACATCATCATACAATATCATCTGGTCTATAGAGGTTTGCTTTGGTCATTATGCATCCATAGGAACATCTTCATAGGAACAAGCACTTATAGGACATAGTTAAAAGCAGCACATGCTGGTATCAGAGTATGTGCTCAGATTATATAGCAGTCACTCAAATACTAACATAATATTTTTATAACCAAGGCCTACAGCTGTATGCAGTTTATATTCTGCCAGAAATTACAATCTACTCATTAAAATATCTTCCTCAGCACCCCACTACAGTGTTCGCTTCTCTGTGTGCCTCTGTGTGTGCTAAGCTGCTTTCGACACAGCTCTGCCCACTTCATAAATTTATCTTAGCAGTGTCTATGGGTGGGTGTTCCTTTTCTCCACATGGCATTAACAGTTTCCAGGATATTTCAAACTAGAACGCTACTGTAACGTGACATCTAGATCTCACATCTAGAGTTTCAGTAGTGATTAAGTAAATTCCTATAATAATAGGTTTTCAGTTTGCTGCATTTGCAATAGATTGAAGAGAGATGCAGTAGTAATAAAATATCTCTGACTTTATTTTCCTCTTTATATTTCAGAGATTTTAATACAACTTTGGCTAGAACTTATTTGGTCAGTTGGTTGTATTTGTTGTTTTTTAAGTACTGACATAAGAGCCAGAATTGAGGATTTTGTGAAAACATAGATTAACAGAATCAAAACATCATAGTACTGTCATAGTATGAAGTACATTTTCTATGATCTTCAAGGAAACCCAAGCACAGATGTTGGGTGAAAGTTCTGTTCACAGTACTTCAAAGATGAATATATATCTATTAGACCATGTTTCACAATGACACTGAAAATAGTATCATAACTTGGGATAAAGACATTCTCCCTGGGTCTCCCTGTCTTGATGACTAAAGCATGAATAGGTATGTCCATGATATATATATAAAGGTTCAAAAATAATTATTTTCAAGTTTCTATAAGTTATACGTTTGATTTAGTGCAAGGATAATGGTAGAAATTATATTCAGATGTATTTCATAAGTGGAGTATTACTTCACAAATTTGTCCAATTATAATGGAAAGAACTTTTACGACACCTGTTGTCTCTTGACATATGACTTATGATTCAAATGTCTATCCTTCCTTGAAGTTTTAAATGAGTGTGTGTTCACTGATCCACAATGCCACTTAAGACAAAATATTACCTGCATAATTCTGCTGCATTGGCTGTGATCACTGCAGCAGTAGGTCCCTAAAACTCAAAGTGAGAAAAATGTTTTTAGATAGATGACCTGAGACTGAAAATTAAAAAATAAAATCATCAGCCTCTTCACCATTTTTTATAGAATATCTTATTTGCAAATTAAATTGTCCAAATATCTTTCCTATTTCTAATTCTTCCCCACTTTTTCACTTGGATTTACTTAAAGTTTCTGAATTTCCCTTATTTCACAAATAGAGCTTTATTACACAGTTTAGTGGCATTTTTTGTTTGGTTTTTTTTTTAAGCTATAGAAATCTTAAATATTAAATATTCTTACCTAGAAGACAGGACTCTATTATTGACAGAATATACTTTAGCAGTTCAACAGTCCAAAGAGATAGAAAAAAATGTAGATTTCCAAATTGAAATAATCTGTACTGAAATGTCATTAAGCATTCTCTCTCCGTATGAACACCTGGAATTACAGCCACCTGCAGAATTTTATGGTAGTAACCTCACTACAGATTAGAGAGTGAATGAAGGATATTAATGGCCTCTGAGTGGTATCTTCTTCTATGGGGAGATAAGGTGTATGTTCTGCAGAATATGAGAAATAAACAGTCTAGGTTCTAATATTCAACTGAACCCTTGAGGTGTTACATGGAAGAGAAAATCGTCAATAATCCTCTTTTCCATGCTACTCTTGATTGGCTACATGTATCGTGCCATATGTTTCTTTTTTCTTTTCCAGACTGAGAAGTCCTATTGATTTAGAAGATTTACATTTAGAAGCCTTGATACATAGTTCTGTGTCTTTTCCCATTCTACCTTACTATTTTTGAGATGGCTCTCCAAAGTACTCTGTGGTGGTTTAGCCCTGGCTGGGTCAAATCAGCCACGGTATCAAACCCCCATATACTCACACAGTTAAAAGGTGAGTATACCCTAGATTTACTACAGTAGTGCAAGGATGGCTATAGCTTTTTATTCCATTCCTTTTCTAATATTGCAAACATTTAACTTGCTTTTTTTTTTATAACTAACTTATCAAAATTATTTAGCCAATACAAGTGTGGATATGCACAATACATTCCTAATAATACCTAGGACTTCCTCACCTAAAGAAGAATGAATTTATCTCTTTTTTTATGCTACACATGGTCAAATGTTGCACCATGAAGCAAACACTATATGAACAAGGGGAATGATTGGAGATATGCTGCAAAGCCTCATGTTTTGGTGTTTGGAACATAAAACTGAACTGTGTTCAGGGATTGGTGAAAAATATGCAGACAAAAGGTTCTTCATGTGTTAAAAGAAGTCGATAATATGTCTTTAAATAATTTATAAATTCCTTTGCTATGTTTACTTCACTCTTTCCTAGGTCTAAAATACTGCTAGCTGAGTCATATATTTTTCTACTTAAAATTTGCATATTTAACTTGGTAATTAAAAATTATTATTTCTTTTCTTCATAACACAACTGTTAAACCAATGGCAAAAAAACCCCGTAACACTGCTGATAAAATGCACTCCTATAAAATATTGAAAAATAGAGAGTGATTAAAGCCTGGCGAAGAATGTAAAGGAAAAACATCCTGTAACTACTGGGACTACGAGTAAATTGCTTGTTTAAAAAAGAAAAAAAGGTTAATGCCTAACTTGGGGGAAATGGAATTGTTTAATAGCTCAATAGAGAACTGACCCACCTGTATCTAAGGCTTCAAACAATATGAACTAACTAATATCCTAAATTGAAAAAAATGCTGTATGCTTTTAACGAGCATACTGAGTCATTAACCTTTCTAAGCCGTTGCATAATCTAGATTTTTATCAAACAGTTGGAGAAAACATTTAAATAGATTGTGGAAACTACACAAAATCACCTAGTCCCTAAACTGCTGGTGAATTCAGACTGTTTCCACTTTTATAATTTTTTCGAACTGACTGAATTAAGAAAATTAACTGAGCATTGTCGGTTCAGAGAGTTTAAATGATGCATTAAGGGATCAGTTAGAATGTGTATGTATGAAAAGAAACAACCTAAAAGTGGTTATTAACTGAGGGTAATTTAACCCTACCACATGCCCTAGAATTTCTGAATCGAAGCTACTAATGGTGCCAGGGAGATGCATCTATATTATGGAATCTGTGCAATGAGTAGTAAGCAGTACAAGGACGATATGCTCAGATGCCATGAACTTCCCTTGTTGTCTCATGATGCAAGTAATTGTCAGTCAGTCAGGGCAAAGTACTACTAAAAGTACAGTAATGTGAGGCAGAAAAAACACAGGTTATTTCAAAAATAGAAGTAATTTACAAGACTATGGAAGTGCATATATCAATTCATGAGTTTACAAATTAGGATTGGATTAAATTGAAAATGATATAATGTAAACTTTATTTCACGGAATCATAGAATGGTAGGGGTTGGAAGGGATTTTTAGAAATCATCTAGTCCAACCCCCCTGCAGAAGCAGGTCCACCTAGATCAGGTTGCGTGGGAACATGTCCAGGTGGATCTTGAAGACCTCCAAGGACAGAAGACTCCACAACCCCTCTGGGCAGCCTGTGCCACTGCTCCCTCACCCTCATAGGGAAATAGTTTTTTCTTATATTTAAGTGGAACTTTTTGTGTTCCAGCTTCATCCCATTACCCCTTGTCCTTTTGCTAGCTACTATAGAATAAAGAGGGATGTCCCAACCTCCTGACACCCACCCTTTAGATATTTGTAAATATTAATGACATCCGCCTTCAGTTTCCTCTTCTCTAGACTAAACAGCCCCAGTTCCTGCAGCCTTTCCTCATATGAAAGATGTTCCAGTCCCCTGAGCATCTTGGTGGCCCTGCTCTGGACTCTCTCCAGAAGTTCTCTGCCCGTCTTGAGCTGAGGAGCCCAGAACTGGACACAGGACTCCAGATGAGGTCTCACCAGGGCAGAGGTAGAGAGGGATAAGAACCTCTCTTGACCTGCTGACCACACTCTTCTTGATGCATCCCAGGATTTGTCTAAATGGTAAATGACATGTTTAAAGTCTTTCATAATTTAAAAGATAAGGCTTAAATTAGAGCTTGATACAAGGTCACTTATTAACTGTAATTAATACAACAGGTATTGCCAGGTATTGCCACTGGTTTCCCAGACATAAAATAATCCATGGAGACCGTGATTTAAATTGTTTATTAAATTGCTGTGTGATATTATCAGATAAAAGTGATAGAGAGTAGGTCATAGCCAAGATAAAAAATAAACTAGTTCCTAACCACAAACTCCACAACCTGTTTTTGACTAGTAACATATCCCAAAATTATCAGACAGAGGAAAACACTATATACTTGATGTTGGCTGAAATTATTTAATCTCCCTCTTCAATTGGTAAGAAGAAAAAAAGAAAGACTCCTTGAGAGAATATCTAAAATATATCTGTATTATCCTGTTGGCATGTCTTTTTTATGTAAATTCAGCTTAGCCTTCTGTCAACTTTTGATATTTTTTTGTAACATCCAGGCTCTAATATAAGTGAACAAAGCAATTCTCTAGCCTGAATAGTTATTAAATGGCTTAGTTAAGTCTATATTCCATTCCTTATTTTTGCTCTGTCCTGCAAAGTAGAAAACTTAAATAAATCTATAAATCCCATAACACGTAACGGAAACCTTGGTGATGAATGGCATGCAGTTATCTAAGATTTGACTTGACCTAGTGTTCCCAGAAACCATACCATATTTATCGCTTCTGGCTATTTGAGTTTACTGTAGCTATATGACTTCTTCATATTCTTACAAAATATTATTTCAAAACACTTGACAAATTTCAGAATAAAGCAAAAAAAAATTGCATGGAAAATTCCTGAGTAAATTCACAGTAAAAAGTGCATGAATTAGAATAAGAGAGGCTTAAGTTTGTTTTGCAATCACAAGAAAATGTCCTTGCTTTTGAATTCCTAGCTATTTTTGTCTATGGAATGCTATCCTGGATCTAAGAAAAAATGTCATATAGAAAGATATATTAACTGATTCATTTAGCTTCCAAAGAAAAGTATCCTTTGTATCCTACCAACTGCACCTGTAAAAGGAAAAAAACATACAAAATGGGGTATAACATTGGAATTTAAAGGGGATTTACTTAATCAAAGAATTTTGGTATAAGTGTCAATGCAAAACGCATCCTTGGGCTGTTAGAAGAGCTCCCTGCTTATTTTAAAAACATACTGTCTGTAAGAAAGGCAGATGTTCTATGTAATATATTCTCAGGAATGGCTCCCTTCAAGGACAAGATTTGTAGCTCTAGATACAAGAATCCTGTAATTCATAAGCCTTGAAAAAATAGGTTTATATGGGTTTGGATTTGGCTAAATGTGTTATTGAGTTCTTTGCTTTTTCCTTTCTGAGAAAGACTTGGCCCTTTGCAATAAAAACTAAAGTTACAAAAAAGGGATGAAAATTTCTGTGACAACTCTATTCCTATCATTCACTAATGCATGTAAATGGCACTATGAAGAACATCAGGGTTTAATACAGGACTAGGATCTTTGGTGATATAAATCCACAACTCAATAGACTTATGCAGATTTATACCATTTGAAGTTATTGCCCATAGATTACTAGAGGACATTTACTGGCATGCACAGACACCTTCATTTCACAGTTAAATTAACTTTGCAATTATCAAGATCTGACTCATTCCCTAAAAAGCCCTAATGATATCTATGTTGCTGATTTAAAAGAAATCACATAATATTCATTAGATGTTGGCTATTTTTAAAATTAGAAAACATACTTCTTTGTGGTGGGAAGAGTTCAAATTTACAGAAATCAGTATAGGCTCTAGGTACTCAAGACCTCAGGAAATAAGGCAATAGATCAATGAAATGTGTCAATAAACATATACACTGGACTATTCAACACTTTTTCACTCTGACAGTTCAAGTTGTAAAAATATACCTAATCCTGCATTTTATTATTCAAAAAATTTTATGTTCTCATGCCCATATAAACGTAAAAAACCCCAGATCTTATAGATAGAAGATATGATTGCAATCCTATTTCTCAAATACTTCATTTTAAACAAAAAAAAAAACCCCAAACCCTCATCTTTTACTCAAAGCTAAAATTTGTCTTAATAGCTTTTTCTTTTCTCTTCTTTTTTTATCTTCTCTCTCATTTTCTTTTATTTTCCTTTCTTTTTGCTTACCCACAGACACATCCCCATCCCACATGGTTAGATGGTGGAAGCCCCAGTGAGACAGGAGGAGAAAAGATAACAAAGAGCCCTCTAGATCAAGACAAGGACAGGGAAAGCTCACTGTCAATTATGGTTCCAGGTAAAATGGACTTCACTACTCAATTTGGGAAAGAAAATAAGAACAGTGTAATCCATTACCAACTAGAAACAGAAAAGACAGAAAGGAAAATCAGAGCAAGATGATGAGAAAAATATAATACAGTCCTTTAAGATCTCCTTTCTCCACCTTTCTTAGCCCCCAGCTCCCGCTATTTCTACCTCCTCCCCCTTAGCAGCACAAGGAGGGCAGGGAATGGGGGATGTGGTCAGTACATGGCCTGTGCCACTCCTTTCTCCTCAGGGTAGGAAGACTCCTCACATTCTTTCTCTCACAGGGTCCCTCCCACAGGATACAGTCCCTGATAAAGATCTCTGGTGTGAATTCTTCCCCAGACCTATCTCCTCACAAACTCTCCAGCCTGAGTCTCCTCCACAGCAGCAGAACTCCAGGCACATTCTGCTCCTACGGCTCCTCCTCACAGAGTCACAGCCACTCTGGACACAGCCACCTCATCTGCAGTGGGATCCTACATGAGCTACCAGCAGATCTTAGCTCCACTGTTGCCCTCCACAGGTTGCAGGGGGACAACTGTCACGTTATTGTGTAAAGCAGGGGACTACTACTCTGTCATGGTTTAACAAGGACCTGCTTTTGCTTGGTAACAGGGGATGTGGGTTGCAGTGAAGTGTTCTTGGACTTTTCCCGGGCTCTTGGGTTCAGATCCACCTCTGGCCTGGCTGGGCCAATCTGGTGCCTCTGCTATCACTAAGGATGGAAATCTGAAGTGCTTGGAAGGAGATATAGGAGTGATACAAGATGGAGGAGACCACGTGGACCCCACAGTCAGAGAAGAAGGAAGGAAGGAGGAGCATCAAACCACAGACCCCTCTGTAACCTGTGGCAAGAATGCAGGCTGTACCCCTGCAATCTATACAGGGCCATGACAGGACTGAGAGCCACCAGCAGCTCCATGTGAGTGCACCCGGACAGGCAAGAGACTGTGTGAGGAGGCAGCCATGGTGCAGGCTGTGCTGGAGAGCCTGTGGGCTGCAGAACAGACCCACAGGAGAGGCAGAGAGGAGCTGCAACCCTCAGGATGAACATACATCAGAGTGGCCTGTGCAGGGCAGCTAGGTGTGTGAAGTACCCCGCAGAGGAGCAGGGAGGACCAGCACAGAGCCTGCCTACCCTGAGGAGAGACAAATGGCAGAAGCTATCAGGAATAGACTGACTGAAACTTCTATTCCCAGCATCCCTGAGCTGTTCAGGGGGGAGGAGAAAAAGACACTGGGATCAGGGCTCTGAGCCCGGGAAGAGGGGAGGAGTGGGGAGAAGCTTGTTTTAAAGGGCTGGTCTGACTCTTCATTGTTGTATCACTCTGTGTTGTTTTATGTTGGTTGTGTTTTGAGGTTTTAAGGTTATGCTTTAGTTGGTGCTGCATTTAATTATTTTCTATTTTCTTCCCCAAGTCCAGTAGCCTGGTCTGTTTTGTCCTGGACCATAAGTGGCAATTAAGTCCTTCCAGCCCTTTGGAAATTCTCGGGTCTTTGGCACTTGAGTCTAATCATGGTCTTTTGTCCCCTGATGGGCCTAAACCGGGACATACTCCCACATAGCTCTTCCTCTCTTCCCTCACTGACCTTGGAGTCTGCATGGTCATTTCTCTCTCATCCCACTCTTTCATCACCACTTCCAAAAGTCAGAAGCCTCTTTTCCTCCTTAAATGATGACTGCATTGGTGGTCTGCTGGTTCAACCCCAGAAGTGGATCTTCCCCCAGGGCTTGGGGAAGTTTTGAGTATCTTCTTACAGGGGCCATCCTTGCAGTCTCTCTCCCATTGCCAGAAAAAGCTCCACATAAACCCAACACAACTAGACATAAACATATGAAGATACCGTTCTATGGGTACATGGCTGTTTTAAATGTTAACTTAGTTAACAGTGTGGAATACTTGGATTTCATGAAAACAGTCTTTAACTTAGTAGAGCACTACCTCTCATAGCAAAGTGCAAAGATGTTACGAGTTTACCTTATTTTTATAAGGAAAAGGTTTACATTGAACTACTCTGTTAGCTATTAATCTGAATATAATTAAAACTGTAATTTTTTGAACAGCAGTTTTATTTTAAATGTTTTAGTAGATTGCTTAGCTAAACAATGAATTTTTGATTTTACTATCTTTATCAAAATCTACTTTAACACTACTGCTGTTTTGTTTTCTAAGATTCAATAAAAAGTCCAGTTCAGAGCCCTGAATAAAAGCAAGAGCAGTATTAGCAGATTTAATAAAAAGTGTAAGCCACCACTTATACGTGCTGAATCTGTCCCATAACAGCAAAACATTAACTGCCTAGAAAATAATTTTTTGTGATAAAAATTGTAATCTGTACATTGTTTTTGTCCCATGGTTTAGCAGTTCTAACAACACTCGTTTTGAAGCCTGGAGTTGCTTAGTCTGTTGTTTTGTGAGCAGTCTGGGAGTAGCTACACCAGTAAACTGCACGGGGACAGGACACATCCTTGAGCACTCCTCTTTCATCTAGAATATCATTCAATCATGTGCACAGTGCCTTGCATGGTTTTGGCCTGTGCCTGCTAATACTTATATATTCAGATACTATCCAGCCACAGTTAAGGCATATTAATCAGAAACCACCCTGAATAAGTAGTATGAATGAAACCATCCTGCATTTTCAGAGAGAGAGATTACATATCTGGATTAAATTCCTGATGCACAGTTTGCCATCAAGGCCAGAGAATAATCCCTGGCAGTGCTAGCTGCTGTGGACAAAGCCTATCTGCTTCACATTCAATGAATATATGTAGATACAGTGCTAAGGCACTAGCTGAATGGAGAGTGTGTTTGGGAGTCTGTCTGGAGCTTCATACACATAGAGATAAAAAGATTGGATGGACATAAGGTCTGAGACCTCTGTTATCTACTGTATTTAATTTCCTTTTTATTACTGCTTTGAAACAGTTCCTGTAATGCACCTGAGTGTTCTGCCCTGTCAAAGAAAAGCGATAGGGGTCTTTCAAGGCTCTCTGAGAGATGTTTATTTATCATCAGTGTGGGAAAAAAAATTAGGAAAGCTGAAACACGTGCAATATTTTCAGTAATAAATATAGAATGGAGCTGTCCGGTTGCTTGTATGACCTACCTCTGGACAGTATCTGGGTCTTTATAAATTACTAAACATCCATCCTGACATCACTTCTGTTAGTAAAGGAGATATCCTCCATTTACAGGGCTACAATGGACATATAGAAAGATTAAATAAGCTAGTCTCAAAGCTTAGTAGAAGCTCCTGATGATATGAATGAAAATTTGATCTGGCCATTTGTGAATCAACCTAACGAGTGAGTATGAAAATCTATCTGAATCTATTTATAGATGTTCCAATTTCCTAGGGGGGAAAAAAAAAGCCCAAAACCTAAAATGCCCTGCTATCTTTCAAAGATGCATATATATATATATATATATATATATATATACACACAATGTACACAAATCAAATAAAGTACACATTGGTAGAGATGTGGAAACACGCCTGGATGTGCTTCTGTGTGACCTGATCAAGGTGAAGCTGCTTTATCAGGGGGATTGAACTAGACAATCTCTAGAGGTTCCTTCCAACCTCTACCATTCTGTGATTCTGTGAATATTTTGTTTAATTTGAAATAAAAAATCATTTTTGAGACAGATTCAATGGTAATCAAAGTGGTTATTTAACATTGTGACACCACTTATATAATATTTAAACAAACTGACAAAATTAGAAGTGATGAGAAATCATGCAAGTTGGGGGAAATTACATTATACGTGCAGATGAAATGCTGAAATACATATCTTGATCATTCCTGTCAATCAGATTACTTTAATATATTAACAATAGCTGTTTTCAATTCTGAATTCATAAGTTGCTCTAAAAGAGTGAAAAAAACCAAAAGAGATTTTATGTTCATTTTATAGGAATCATAGAATCATAGAATGGTAGGGTTAAATCTCTTGCATCTTTTCTTCATATAAATTAAAGCAGCTTCAAGATCCATAGATCATTGAAAAGCCCTGAAGCCATCCCAAAGGAAAGGATGACAGAATTTTGTGTATATTTTTAAGTTATAATTATACAGAAATATAATGTGAATTTCTTAGGAATTATTAGGAATACAAATATCAGCTTTGATGTTTTTAACATTATGTGACCCAATTTAGTAGCATGGTTACCAAGGATTTCAGTGACTCTAGAGACACGATTACAAGAAAGAATGAAGAACTGAGCACTGATGGTTGTTTTATATGATTGTCATGGCTTTTAATGCAAAAATAGTTCATTTTTCTCTGAAAAACTACTCTTGATTAAAAATAGTTCTTATTATAGAAATACGGGAAAGATGGTATGATAGAAGAAGTTAGGTTTTAAAACAACATCAGAGTGGACGGATTCTTTCAAGTCAGAGTAAGGCTAAATAATTCATTAGTATATGGCTCAGTAGATTAAAATTACTTCATAGGGTGAAAAGACTATTGCCTCCAGACATGATATACTCTTATTCATTTATTTATGAATATTATATCTTATTTTAACATCTCAGTGAAACTTTTTAAGATATTATTATTATTTCATCTGTAATGTTTTTATGAAGTTAATGTCAATAGACAATTTGTATTTCAGATTACTAGCAAGTTCCAACAAATTTATACATAGTAACAAGACTTCAGATGTGACAGTGTACCTGGAAGATGCATTAACATTAATTGTTACAGCTCCTTTTACCATAGTAAAGGCATTTAAAGAGAATTATATTGAAAGCAAATGTTTTTATAATTTGCACAAAAGAATGTTGTGATAACTTTCATAAAATCTAATAAGTAAAGCTCAGTTATGTTAAAACCAGTTAATGTTCTTTATCCCCTACTTATTTAGTTCTCCATGTATAATTGGCTCATTTTTACGGTTGAAAGGAAGGATTCACTGGACTAAGTGCAGATCTTGATTTCTTAAATCTTAGACTTCCTTTAAACAGACTAGAAAGAGTAGGTACTAAATGGCAAAGTGCCAGCTCCTGCACTTGGGCCACAACAACCCCAAGCAACGCTACCAGCCTGGGACAGAGTGGCTGGAAAGTTTTCTGGCAGAAAAGGACCTGGGGATGTTAATCGACAGCTTCCAGAATATGAAACAGCAGTGTGCCCAGGTGGCTAAGACATGGTCAAGGCCAATGGCATCCTGGCTTGTATCAGAAACAGTGTGATGAAGAGGACCAAGGAAGTGATTGTCCCTCTGTTCTTGGTGCTGGTAAAGTTGCACCTCAAATACTGTGTTCAATTCTGGGCCACTCACTACAAGAAGGACATTGAAGTGCTGGATCATGTCTGGAGATGGGCAACAAATCTGATTAAGGGTCTGGAGAATATGTCTTATAAAGAATGGCTGAAGGAACTAGGCTTGTTTATTTTGGGAAAAAGGAGGCAGAGAGGAGACATGATCACTCTCTAGAACTACTTGAAAGGAGGTTGTAGCAAGTTGGGAGTCAGTCTTTTCAGTAATAAATGACAGGATAAGAGGAAGTGGGCTCAAGTTGTGCCAGGAGGTTTGGACTGGACATTAGGAAAAACTTTTTCACCAAGAGGGTTATTAAGCATTGGAACAGGCTGCGTAGGGAAGTGGTGGAGTCACCATCCCTAGAGATATTCGGAAGACGCATAGATGAGGTGTTGAGAGACATGGCTTAGTTTAGTGGTGGGCTTGGTAGTATGACGTTAGTGGTTGGACTCAATGATCTTAAAGGTCTTTTCACAGAATCACAGAATCTTGAGGGCTGGAAGGGCCCTCAAAAGATCATCTAGTCCAACCCCCATGCCAGAGCAGGATCACTTAGTGTAGGTCATTTAGGAACTCATCCAGATGGATTTTGAATATCCTGAGAGAAGGAGACTCCATAACCCATCTGGGCAGCCAGTTCCAGTTCTTCTTCACCCTCAGAGTGAAGAAATTTTTCCTTGTGTTTTTTTCAAACCTTCTTTGGAACAGCTTGTACCCATTGCCCCTTGTCCTATCATTGGACATCACTGAGAAGAGCCTGACTCTCTCCTCCTGACACCTCTCTTTTCTGTATTTGTAAACACAAATGAGGTCATCCCTCAGTCTCCTCCAAGAGCCCCAGCTCCCTCAGTCTTTCATCATAAGGAAGATGCTCTACTCTGTTAATCATTTTTGTGGCCCTGCCAACCATAATGGTTCTATGATGATTATTTGATTCTATTAAAGTTGATCACTCCTCAGAAACACATTCTGATTTTGCTATCCTATAGCTCAAATTGTTAGACATATTGCTAGTGGCATCGTTAGAAGAGAGAATAGACCTAAGGACTGATGAAGCCTTTGCATTACAGACATGCAGAACTTAACTAATTTTACATCTGAATCATAGTCACTCCTTTGCCTTAGAGGCACACATTGTTCATGACTGTTTTTGTTACACTAAATCTGATTCACCATTATACAAAATTATTCTTAAAATTTTGGAGCTGATGTTGCAATAATTGAAAAATTAGGAAAAGCATTTTGGTCCTTTCTGTCCCATTATGCCTGTTAGAAATTCACCTGGCAAGTTATACATGGGCTGAGGATGTCAAGTTGATTTCATCCAACTGAGAGTCTGAAGCAGGCAAATAACATATTAAATGTGGCAAGATAAAATATAATTGTGAAACTGTTTATGGAAGAATTAGTTTCTTAAGGCAATACATAGTAATCCATTTTAATAAAATTACACTCCACAACTGAAGGAAAAAAATGCCTGTAATGTCTGAAGAGTAAAAAACCAATGTTTTTTACTGAGAAAAAGGATGCAGATTAGTCCTTTCAGACCAGCATATGCAGTATTTAATGTTCTATTCTATGTCATGTTTACAATCTTGCAAAGGGATTGGGTTGTTGAAATATTTACAGCTACTTACTGCATCTTTTGAGCATGTGGAAAGATACTCTCACTCTTAGCTCAATTCAGAGACACATAAATAAAACTCTTCATTAGAAATTATCTCTTACATTTAATGGGCTAGTTAGCAGTTTTTGCTTTCCACAGATGGCTTTTTGGTACTTTTGATGAGGAATTTAATGTTCAGATTAAAAAAATATTAACATTTATTTATGTTCTACTAAAGCAAAGTATGTTAATTTTTCATACTGTATGAGCCTACATCTTTGGAAAAATACAGGCTTCAAATGTATTCATAGCATATATAGCCTATTTCTGGCCCTTAAGACCAATGAAAAGGACATTGAATGTCTGGAAGGCAATCTCTATGCTCCTTTAATTGATATTATTTAAACACCTGAAATTGTCCTGAACAGGGTAAGATGTCTTTACAGAAAGATTTTACCCCACTTAAATTACAGTAACTTCAGATTTCTACAAGAATCACAGAATGAGAGAAAATGGGCCACTTGGGTGAAGCGCTCCACCTCTTTTTGTCATTATTCTTTAAGTCTGGACTAATATTCCTTTAGTTTTTGAGCACATCACAAATAATCATATATTGAGGTACTCTAAGGCTAGAAGTTCTGCAAGTGCCTAAAATAAATTCTCCTTCTTCAGGAAAACAGTTACATGTTTTTCATTCCAAGATGACCCATTTTAATGAAACTTACTACTAAGATGTTAACTTTTTTTGTTAGAAGAATGTACATCTGTGTTCCACAAGGAAATTCTTGTGTTTTCCTTCTGATGTATATGATGGTAGCAAACTAATGATTGGGTAGGCTGGGAGATTGGGACCCAGTAAAGCTGCTTTCTCATCCTGGTCTAGCTTTCTGAGTGATCTCTGGGAAGCCATGCTCCTCTTAAAGCTTCTTTTAAAAACTCTGCTATAAAATCTAACCATTTTCTTAAGCAGTCTTGCAGGTAAAAAAGATTAATTTAAAGAATAAAATGTATCAAATGTTTGTGTAGTTTGTCAGAAGAATTGGAACTGCCTGCTACTTTCCCCACAGTCTCATCCTAGAGTGACTTATCCATTATTTACAGTGTGTTATCATTTGACTACGTCAATTCTTAAAAGAAGGAGAGGACAGATATTGCTAAATTTTCTAACTGCTGCTTTCCATAAAGCTTTACTACAGAGTATTCCTCATTTATAGAGGGCATGTTTTATTAATTCAAATACATTTTAAATTGCATTATGTTGGGTTTATATAACCAAAAAATCAAGCATGACTTTTTATTAGAATGTATGTTAGGGACCTTTACAAAGCTACAATATAAACTGCTACACACGGTTTTAGGGAAAGGTTATGTACACAGTGGCAATTTTGGAATTATTACAGTTGTGCACTGGAAAAACAGCAAAACTTTGACTATAATTGAGGAAACAGAGTTAAAGCAACAGTAGAAACCTCAGTTCACTGGGCTTTTGGAAACTTCACTCCTTCATCCTCAGCATCTGCACATGTAGGGAGCCTGCATTTGCTGTTTTTTTAATTTTATCTGCCCTCTGCATCACTGTGGATATGAATTTGGGGGAACATAGCTTTGTCTGCAGTACTCCATGAGTTTTCATTATTGCTGTGCAATGCTTACACAGAGTCAAGGCCTTTTCTGCTTCTCACATCCCCTCCCAGTGAATCCCATATTATCCCATATTATATGACATCATCCTTATGACATAAAACTGAGGGAAGAAGAAGGGATGGAATATTTGAAGTATGGATGGTTTTCTTCCCAAGTACCCTGTACACGGGATAGAGCCCTGTTTTCCTGAAGATGAATATCTGAATACATTAATATCTTCCAGCCAATGGGAAATGGTGAATTAATTCCTTGTTTTGCTTTGCCTGTGTGTTCAGTTTTTGTTTTACTTATTAAACTGTCATTATCTCAATCCATGAGTGTTCTCATGTTTACCTCTCTGATTGTCTTCCCGATCCATCTGGGAATGGAGTAAGAAAGTAGCTGTCTGGTTCTTAGCTGGCAGCTAGTTAAACCATGATGAGGGGCCTGGAGGTCTGAGAAGTATGGATGGTTCAATTGTCTGAAATCAGCTAGAGAAGAGTTCTCTGTGTACATGTGTTTGTATCTGTGTGTGTGAACCCTTGTGAACCCCAGTCCTCATCAGCCACAGAAGAAGACGACAATCAGGCCATCGCAATGCTCATAGCAGTGAGTAGTATGTGAGTGTTGGTAAATGCACTGCTCTCTGTCCATGTGATTGGCCATATTAGGACTGTGTGTGCCTGCCTGTGTGTTTAGCTACAATCCAGACAAGGGACATGACACTCGAGCATCCTCACATGCATTAGGCTGAGACTGGAGAAATCCTCTGTATCCTGAAGTCCACTACTTTTATTTACCTCTTAACATGGTTCATTTGACCATTTTGCACCTTGTGAACTTAGAAAGTCTCAGTTACCTAGAAAAGGTAAATTTTATAATCCAGTTGGAGAATTCGTTTTCATCTACTTGATTAGTGAGAATCTCATATCATTAAATCCTATAATTACTAATTGATAGATATTAAAGCCAACAATTTTTGTCCTAATCTCCTTGGCAGATCTTTGTAACTGCTGTGCATCTAGTCCTACATGTCTGTGTAGGACTTTTTCTAACAGAGTCAGTATCTGTGTGTTTTGACTGTGAGGCTGGTAGTGTCTCCGTGTTTTAGTTTTAAGATCTTGTTCCCTAAATCATCTAATGTTTCTCAGGTGGATAGATCTATGGTCACCTTTGTTAACTGAAGCTGTCTAATGGATTCAACTGACTGCTTTTTCCAATGAATTGTGTATGGGCATAAAACTCTCATTTGAAATTCAAAGAAGATTCCAATTTTCAGTCACTGTCTCTGTCTAGAATATATAATAAGATATGATTTTGGATTTAAATTATTCCAGTGTGAGGATATTTATGAAGTCTCTTCCTGCTTCTTTGCATGAGGCATGCTTTACCTAAATGGGAGCAGTGATGTGGTCAGTGTCCTTCATCAGGCTGCATATTGTCATGAATCTTAGAAGCTGGAGAATTTGCCATGAAAATGCAGTTGAATTTGGTAAATTAAATGATTTTTTTTTTTAATATGTACAAATATAGATAAATAACATGCTCATAAAGTCTCAGTTTCTCAGAAAATTAGTATAAAATGGATTCATGGGACATTCTCACTTCTACACTTTCGCTGTTATTTGCTTCTTATCAACAAAATCAACTTTCAGGCATAAGGCTGGAATAGCCCTTGAAGAATAGCTTTAAGGTAGTTTTTCTTTCATGTTTTCCCCTGTGATAGGCGTGTGCCAAGGCCTTGTCTGTTACTTTGCAGAGCTCACTACACACTACACTGAGGAAAGCTTTCAAGATTTACTTTTAATTTTTTTTAATCTGTAGTCATTTTTTTTTTTCTGAATTCACAGATTGACTTTCAACATTTTAGTAAAAATCTTTAGATTTAAGTGCTGGAATTTCAACACTTTGGTAAAAAAAGATTTGCCTTCTGAACTAAGGAGTTCCCACTGAAGTCAGCTGAAACTCTTGGTACTCACTGCATTTAAAAACCTATCACTTCAATACAAATTTTTGAATTAGGATCAGAAGAAGGATTCTTAAAAGTATCCAATGGACAAAATAAAAATGTCATTGAAAGTTACTGAACCTGGTGAGACTAAACTATTTAGTTTCCTTTGGAATTCCCACTTTTGGTAATCTAAAATTAGAGCACACTTTCTAAAGTAAGGCATCTGCCATTTCAAGATTTTGGAAGTTATTTCTTTCCATCTAAAGAAACATGATAAAACAGAGGCAGGAATGGGATAAAACAAAAATAATTGTTATGATGATTAGGAACATTTAGACAGAAAACTATTGCAAAAATTATTTTCTAGGTAAGTACTGATAGAAGTGAAAAACTCATCTCTGTTTATGTAAATTCCACACAGAATGTTGATGTTCTAAAAAATTTTTAACACCCTGAAGTAAAAAAACAGAATGTAGCCCATGTCTACCCATTTCTGAGAGAATTCTGTAACCTCCTTATGAAGCTCCTATATTTGGGATCACTGTCATCACCACTGTTCTTAAAAAAAATGATTCCATTTTTATTTTGAAAAGTACTTAATCCTGTCACAGTGAATTGGGCTCATTTTGAGATCAGGATCCCTCAGAGCATGGAGGAATTATTCTTCCTAATTCCTGTGCCTTATTAAAACAGTAAGTAGTCTCAGTATAGTCTGGACATTGCATTTCTGGTTTTGTGCAGAAAGTTAGCACCATAGGGAATTTTTAAAAGGTTCATTAACAATGGTATTAAAATTTTATCAAATTAAGTGTTAGTTGAATAGAAAAAGCACAGGTGAAATTAAATACAGAGGAAAAAGGAAAGGATAACAAGAAAGGACTAAATCATGAACATATTATTGTGCACTTTGATATTGTTCAAATTCTTCTTTATTTATATCTTATCCCTGTACCATTTCAATCTGTTTCTTTATGGATTGGTTTAGTGTGGTTTTTTTTCAGAGAACAAATGATTCAAAAGCTGGATTTAAAGGAAATTTTGTCTGAATTATAGTGATTCCAGTCTAGCCCACTAGTAAATAAAAGTCTTCTCTATACAGGCACCAGCTGTGTAAAAATCACTTCAGTACTAGCACATATTCTATCCAGACTTATCACAGTTTTTCAATAGTTAACAGCATTTTTAAAAAACAGCTAAGAAACGAACAAGGATAGAATTAAAGAAAACCTCTTTCCCTTTCTTTGATTTGGTTTAGGCATGCAGTTATAGTGAATATGCTTATATTACTACCAGCTATTCTGTGACAGGTTTCTGTTTTCTAAGGCTATTAACAGGAGAATTTCCAAGTCCAAACAGTTCATGTAATTTTTTTCTTTGTTTTAACTAAAATAAAAAAAAAAAATTAAAATACCCCAAAAATCCCCTAGGACTCTCTGCCAAATAAAGTGGCTAGAGTAATTTACTATTCTATGATGTTCAACAGCTGCATCATATAAACATTCTTTATCCTACTGGCATGGGAATAACCATGGGAAGTTATTCAATAAAGAAAGGTCATTCTCACCTTCCAGGAATGTGTTCTGCTAAATTGCTAGTAGTACTGACTGGTCCTAAATGAAACTTCTGTATCAGCCTTCAGGTACATTGTAATTTGTTAAATATAATACTTTTCAAATGACTGAATTTTAATTTTAATAAAGTTTTAAACATTCCCAGTAATTGTTGCTATATGTGCAAGTCTTCTGGGAATTTGTTATTAAAAAAATAAATTATTGAATTTGCAATTCATTAAATGATTAGAAGAAAAATACCCACACTCCTGAATGCACATATGGTGTACAGCATGCCCCTTAGCACCTCATCTATGCTTCTTTTAAATATCTCTAGGGATGATGACTCCATCACCTGCCTGGGCAGCTTGTTTCAATGCTTAATAACCCCCTTGGCAAAATAAAGTTCTTCCTAATCTCCAATCTAAACCTCTCCTGGTGCAACTTGAAGACATTTCCTCCTGTTCCATCACTCATTACTGGAGAGGAGAGATCAACCCTTATCTCACTCCAACTACCCTTCAGGGAATTATAGAGTGATCATGTCTCTTCTCAGTCTCCTCTTCCTCAGATTAAACAATCTCCAGCTCCCTCAGCTGCTCCTCATAAGACTTGTTCTTCAGACCTTTGTTGCCAGTCTCTGGACAAGCTCGAGAAGCTCAATGTTCCTCTTGTAGTGGGAGGCCCAGAACTGGATGCCTTATTTGAGGTGCAGCCTCACCAGTACATAGTACATGGTGATAGTCACTTCCTTGGTCCTGCTGGTCATGCTATTTCTGGCACACGCCAAGATGCCACTGGCCTTTTTGGCCACCTGGGCACACAGCTGACTCATATGCAGCCAGTTGCCCATTAACATCGCCAGGTCTTTTTCTGCTTTCTAGCCACTCTATCTCAAGTCCGTAGTATTGTCTGCAGTTGTTTTGGCCCAAGTGCAGGACCCAGCGCTTGGACTTATTGAACCTCACAATTGGTCTCAGCCCATCACTTCAGCCTGTCCAGGTCCTTCTGAAGAGCCTTGCTGTCCTCAAGCAGGTCTACATATGTAATCTTTCTGAATCATTCATCGTAGTCATTAATGACTCTTCATCACTTCATCCTTCTTGTATGTCATATTAGAAGGGTAAGTATCTAAATTATGGATTCTTAATCATACTCCTGGGGCCAGGTAGTTATTTTTTTAGACACTACAATGTCTACATTGAAAATGTCTAAGTGGGGTTTCTTTATCTCGTGTGGATACTTAATGTAAATAGTTAGTCATGAATTACAGCCTTAAGAATTCAACTCTGTATTCACTTAAATCCAAAAGCTCTTGTGAAACAAGATGTTTACTAACAATCTGAGTATGAAAGTTTCTGAAGACTTCTGAAGACCTCTATATAGGAAGCAAAATCGATCAGAAAATCTGTTGCTTATTATTTCACAGACTTCCTATCACCTACCTCAAAGTCTTAAGTCCTACCTAAAAGATTCCAACAAAGGTTACAATTACATATGAATCTACTTCATTTTGTGAATTATCTATGGACATCCACCAAATCACTTGGCAACAAATCACAGGGTTTATTACCAGTCTGTCAAATACAGGAAATAAATATATTCTAATAGTTTGCCCAAACTGACCCATCAAAAGATAATCACAAGCTCAGACCCCACAGTTATGTATTTATCATTTTTATCAGAGAATAGCGACACAGATCACAGAATGTATTACTAGAATTTCATTTCTGTAGGACACTGATGCCACAAATGCTTACAACACATGGAGCTTTGGTGTTCACAGAATCTTTTGAGCATGTAATTGGAAGAGTTCAGTGATTCACAGCTTTCTAATTCAACTGGTATTTTGGCAAGTTATTAGCCAGCTGCTGTTCATTGAAACAGATGTTATGAACCATGCATAAAATTGTCAAGGTTACAGTTAGTAAAAATAAAGGTCTATCCCTCTCCCATTAGGATTTGTAACAAAACTTCTACTGACGTCATCAGAAGAATCAGCTTCAGAAATTGGATGTTGCTCAACCTTATCCCTCATTATGTTGTTTTGTTCTTGGATCTCGTCTTTCATCTACTCCTTCTCCACATGGTCAACTTTCTTCAATCTATCTTGCAATTTTAGTGTATTCTTGTTGTGGTTTAGGCCCATCCAGGGAAAAAGACCACAATTAGACTTAAGTACCACAGACTTGGGAACTCCCAAAGGACAGGGAGGGCTTAATTACCACACAGTCTCAGACAAAACAGACCAGGCTACTTAACTTGGGGAAGAAAACAGAAAATAATTTAATCCATCAACAACAAAAACAACAAAAACATAAAATCCCAAAACATAACAAACAGAAAACAACACATTGTTCATTACTGAAGAAGAGCACAACCAACCCATCCAACCTTCTCCCCATCTTTCCCCTCTTCCCAAGCTCAGAGTCCTGGTTCCAGTGTCTTTATTTTCTCCCCTATCGAACAGCTCAGGAGGGCAGGGAATGGCAGTTTCAGTCAGTCTATTTCCACTGTCTCCTGCCATTTGTCTCTCCTCAAGGCAGACAGACTCCTCACCAATCCCTCCCTGCTCCAGTACAGGGTCCCTCACAGGCCCGGCAGACCTGTATGGGCCACTCCTACATGAGTTCATCCTGATGGCTGCAGCTCCTCTCCATCTCCTGTGTGTGTCTCTGTGGCCCACAGGCTCTCCAGCACAGCCTGCATCATGACCACCTCCTCACAGTCTCTCATCCGTCCGGATGCACTCACACAGAGCTGCTGGTGGCTTTCAGCCTTCCATGGGTTGCAGGGGCACAACTGCGTTCTCACCATTGGCTGCAGAGGAGTCTCCAGTCTGGTGCTCCTTCTTCCTTCCTTTCTCCTTCTCTGACTATGGGTCTGCATAGTCTCCTCTATCTTGTATCACTCCTCCTCCTATGCACTTCAAATTCCATCTTTAAATAGTGTTGACAGGGGTGCAGGTTGGCCCAGCTAGGCTGGAGGTGAGATCCAATCCCCAGAGCCAGGGGACAGTCAGAGAAGTCTTTACCAGGCCTGGGTTGCAGCCCCATCTCCCTGTTACCAAGCAAGTTTATATTTTATTTGCCAGCTTTTAGCTTCTAATCTTTGTCCACAGTGATTACTGCACTTGAAATAGCCTTCACTTAATATTTTACAGCTCTTCACCTGTGTTTCTTTACTTCTTCTGATGTAAAACTTTTTTTTTCCTGCCTTCTATAATGATCATACTTCAAAAGTAATAACAGAACAAGCTACAGTACACTAGTTCACACTAATGACCTGTTGAAGCCTAGATATTGTTACCTCTGAGTCAGGAAATAGGGTTTATCTTTCATAGCTTTTGTTCATTCTAAATCACTATATATGACTGTGCATCTACTCTATAGTGTGACTGAGTGAAAAATTTGTTGTATTATTTGACTAAAATCTAAGATGATCTCTCCATATATGACACATACTTCCTAATACCATAAAAACATATGGGAAAATGACAATGTACAAGGCAGATAACAAGAGCTGAGTTTAATAATATTAAGAATATTCAAAATTTAAACCAATCACATTTTACCTTGATTTTTTTTTTTTGTGTCAATTCTTGTTCTTTCTATATTATTATAGCTTAGAAAAATAGTGGTAAAATATAAATTTGAGTAATAAGTTAAGTGAAAAAAAATGTGCGTTTTCTCTACCTAGGGCTTGTCTAATCATATGTACAGATCATATATACTTATATAGTTGCTGCCTGAATATTGAAAATAGTTAACCCTTATAACTACTGTATTGATTTCAGCTGAATAGATTAAAGTTTGAATTTGGTTCTATGGTCTATTTTGTTTATAGAATATGAATAAATACTTGAGAATTACCATTAAGCTATTAAGTACTTTTACAGCACAGTAATTTATTTATATTATTTGTAATCCTGTCTTATTCTTGATCTTTTTAACCTTATTATTATTACTATATTTGTACTTTTAGGTCATTTGACAAAACCAGGACAGTCTCTTTGCATAAAAATCCTTGTTTCTTTTTTCCTTTATATGCTTATATTTTCAATGGATAATTGTTCATATACATAACTTATCATTTGCAAATAAGTAGGTATCGTGAGTTCACATACTAATTGCATTCAAATGCCTGATGTGCTATTAGGATTACTCTTTTCCATAGGCAATTTAGAAAATCATAAAAACAATATATGTTGAATGCAAAACCACCTTCTGCTGAGTATTCTCAGGCAGTCACAGTAAAAAAAATGATGTAGCTCTTGAAGTCCTGGATGAATGAGATCGTATAATCTTGACTTCTTTTTAAGTGATCATTTTGATATTTAATATGCAAAGAAACGTAATACATTTTATATTATACCATGAAGAGGTAATAAATTTATGTTTTAAAATCTAATTATATAATTTGGTACTTTATATCAAGTCAGATATTATTCTCAGGTAAAATAAAGGTAAAAAACAGATAATGAACTCTTGATTTCAGATATAGAAATCTGTATGTAAAATGCTTAGTTGAAAAGAAAATGAATATTTTGCATTTAGAGTGAAATCAAAAGGATCAATAGCATTTGTATTTGCAGAGAGACTGATGGTAGATGAAATTTACAGAAGCCATTTGAGTTCCCATGTGACCTACTCTAGGTGGTCCTATTCTGGCAGAGGAGTTGCATTAGATGATCTTTCAAGGTCCCTTTCAACCCTTAAGATTCTCTGATTCTGTGAAATAACCACATACTGACATATTGTTTTCCTTGGGTAAGAAATATAATGTGTCTCTTATAAAACTTCTTGGAGAAACCTTTACCACAATTGTTGCTAGTGGGCATATATTAAAAATTGTTTAAAAGGTACAAATTCTGAAGTCATATAGAGTATTGCTCTTCCATATTCTGCAACTAGCATTGAAAGAAAAACTCTGCTAATGCAATTTTGATTTTAGTTTTTATATTTTAGACTTACTAATAAAAATATGAACTACCATAGATAATTTTTTTTGTGGCAGTTAAAAATCTAATTATATAACTTGTTTTTGGAAGTATCTGATTGCCAAAGAAATACTTTGGCAATTGTTATGAAATTTTTACTCTTATGAAAAAGCAATATAAATTTTTTTATTTAGATAAATTACAGACTACTGTTTCTCTTTTAATATCCCTAAGCAGTCACATAACCAACATCTATTTGTTGTTTAAAAGTAGTATGAAAATTACATAAAAGCATGAAAAATAGTCTCAAGCTGTAAATATAATTATTCAAAATAATTAACATGGACATAAATGTTATTTTCTAGTGTCTTAAAGCTATTATATCAACTTACAGGTGTGCGCAAAGACAGAATCTAGAATCGCAGTCATAGAATCATAAGAATATACAATCACAAGACAGTTTGGGTGGGAAGGGAACTTAAGGATAATCTAGTTCCAACCCCTCTGTTGTTAGAAGGGATGACTTCCACTAAATCAAGTGCTCAAAGCCCCATCCAACCTGGCTTAGAACATTTCCAGGATGTGTAATTCACAATTTATCTGGGCATCATATTGCAGTGTTTTGCCACCCTCATTGGAGAATATTCATCTCTTACATCCAATCTACATCTACTGTCTTTCAGTTTAAAACCTTTGTCCCTTATTATGTCACTACATGCCTTGCTAAAAAGCCTTTCTTTTCTTCTAAGCCTCTTTTTTTATATATATTGAAAGACCACAATGAGGTCTCCCTAGAGCCTTTTCTTCTCCAGGCTGAGCAATCCTAACTCTCTCAGTGTTTCTTCAGAGTAGAGGTACTCTATAGTCACTTCATGGCCCTCCTCTGGACCTGCTCTAACAGGGCTACATCCTTCTTATGCTGATGGATTCCTTACTGCTTGTGGGATCTCATCAGTGTGGAGTAGAAAGGGAAAATCACCTATCTCGATGTAGTGGTTTTACCTGGGCCAGGTTTTTTAGTAGCAGGGGCGCTACAGGAGTGGCTTCTTTAAACAAAAAGTTGCCAGAAGCCTCCCTTGCAGCTCACAGGGTTAGGGCCAGTCAATTCTAAGCTGGACCCTGCACTTGACCCAGGCCTGGCCAATTAGTGATGGAAGTAATGCCTCTGTGAATAACAGATTTGAGAAGGAGAAGAAGTTGTTGTGCAGTTGCTAAACTGCAGCAACAACAGGGAGGGAAAATGTGAATCCACCTGGATTCAGAAGTTATTCTCCGTGCATTCA
The DNA here is from genome assembly GCF_028858725.1 of Colius striatus. NCBI lineage: Eukaryota > Metazoa > Chordata > Aves > Coliiformes > Coliidae > Colius > Colius striatus. Next base: position 24,886,183 of record NC_084760.1, on the reverse strand, counting down.
GACACTCTTGGACTGCTAACAGCTTACTGTGGTGCTTTTCCAGAGAGTGTCAAGGTGATTGAAGTCCTCCAGCAGGATCAGAGTCTGTGAGAGTGGTGCTTCCTGTAGTTGAAGTAAGAACACTTGGTTAAAATTTTTCTTTTGATCAGGCAGCCTTTAGCAAATACCATTCACTAGGTTTCCTTTGTTGTCTTGCCCTCTAATTTTCACCCACAATTCTCAACTTGTTCATCTCGGTCTTTCAAAGACAGCTCTGTGCAATCAACCTGTATCTTTAGATAGAAGGCAACCCCTGCCCCAGTCTCTCCATTTTTTTCCTATCTCTTCTAGGCAGTTTGTAGCCAGCAATTGCAGCAATCCAGTCATGTGACTCAACTCATTAGGTTTCAGTGATAATTATTAGATCCTAGCTTTATAGCTGCACAGTGGTTTCCAGCTCCTCCTGTTTTTAATCCATGCTATGTGCATTGGTATAGGGTCATTTCATCTAGGCTATTGACCTCATTACCGTTTTAGAGGAATACACCCTAATTCCTTTGAAGCATTTCACAGGTGTTTCCCTATTGGTTCCTAATGCATCAGCAGTCCCTGTTTCTTCCCTGTTACTCAAAACTCCATCCCTTTCTCCAGGTAAGTCTAGTTTAAAACTCTGTTTATAAGCCTGGATGGCTTTTTGGTAAAGATACTCCTGCCCCACTAGTACACTGCTGCTTCCCTGTTTTTTTGGGTTTTTTTTTTTGAAGTACAGCACATCTAATCATTATATCCTTAATTTCTCTTTATAGCACGATGTTAAAAGATTCTAAATACATTTTCCCTATACACTGATAAAAACAAACTTCACAGAACATTTATTCTATTTGCCAGATGGCCAGTTGCATCCATCTATGAAAGACATGAACTCCTTTATCTGGAAAATTTTACTGACTAGTTTTAAACCTGTAGCTCCATCTGTGGTATTGTTTGATTTTCCATGTTAAACAGTAGAGAAAAGATGTATATTTGAGGAGATTCTGTAAAATTTGTATAGAAATTGACAGATACAGGTTTAAACAGATCCAATTGTAGCTTACTTTTATTTTATCTGTATAGAAAGAATTATACATTGTTCAATACAATTAAATTCACAAATTTGACATATCCTCTTAATATATACCAATATATTGTTAACAAGCAGCCAATCATATATGGATGGAGACCAAACCTAAGACCAGCCAGATGTTTCACTCTCATTCTGTTCTGTTCATTAGGAGACTGCAATCAAACTTTAATATATTCATAGCGGATCACATGTGTTTGGTCACTACGTTACAAAAAGTTAAATAGTAAAAAATGACCATTGCAAAAAGTGCCTTGTACTAAATATTAAAACCCAGAACTGTTGCTTTTTTACCTAATAACATAATTTTCTGTCAGTTGTTTGACAATTTAGTGAAAAAAAGTCTTTCTTCATTTTAATAAAAATCCCTGCCATGGATTTTCTGTTCTAAGTATGTTTTTCATAGAATCATAGAATTGTAGGGGTTGGAAGGGACCTTTAGAGATCATCTAGTCCAACCTCCCCTGCAGAAGCAGGTTCACCTAGATCAGGTCACATAGGAACACGTCCAGGTGGGTCTTGAAGACCTCCAAGGAAGGAGACTCCACAACCCCTCTGGGCTTGAGAGACCCTCCCAGGTCTCTCTCTGCAGAGTTGCTCTCCAGCAGGTCCATCCCCAGCCTGTACTGGTGGATGAGGTATTTCCTTCCCAGATGCAGGACTCTGCACATGTCCTTGTTGAACTTCAGGAGATTCCTCTCTTCTCAACTCTCAAGCTGTTTGGGATCCTGCTGAATGGCAGCACAGCCTTCTGGGGAATCAGCCAGTCCTCCCAGTTTGATGTTATCAGGGAACTTGCTGGGGGTACACTCTGTCCTATCATCCAGGTCATTGATGAAGATATTGAACAAGACTGGCCCCAGAATTGATCACTGTGGAACACGACTGGCCACAGGCCTCAAACTCGTCTCTGTGCCATTGATCACTACCCTCTGGGTTTTGTCATTGAGCCAGCTCTTGATCCACCTCACTGTCCACTCATCCAAGCCACACTACCTGAGCTTTCTGATGAGGATGTTCTGTGAGACAGTGTCAAAAACCTTGCGGAAGTCAAGGCAGATGACATCTGCTGCTCTCCCCTCATCCAGACAGCCAGTTATGCACTCATAGAAGGCTATCAGGTGGGTCAAACAGGATTTCCCCTTGGTGAAGCCATGTTGACTCCCCCTGATAACCATCTTATCCTTCATATGTTCAGTGATAACATTCAGGATGAGTTGTTCCACCACTTTTCCAGGGGTGGAGGTGAGGCTGACTGGCCTGTAGTTTCCTGGGTCATTCTTCCTTCCCTTTTTGAAGACTGGCATGACATTGGCCTTTCTCCAGTCCTCAGGTACCTCACTTGTCCTCCATGATTGTTCGAAAATTATAGAGAGAGGCTTAGCAATGACATCAGCCAGCTCCCTCAGCACTCTAGAATGCATCCCATCAGGACCCATTGACTTAAGCTTGGCCAACAAGTCTTTAACCTCTTCCTCTTCCACCCAGGGCAAGTCCTCTGCTGTCCTGGGCATCCTTTTATCCTTGACGGACTGGGCTTCCTGAGGGTCAGCCTCGGTCGCAAAGATTGAAGCAAAGAAGGCATTCAGTACTTCAACCTTCTCTGCATCGTCAAACAGCAGGGCACCCTCAGTGTTTAGCAGCAGGCCCACATTAGCCCTCACCATCCTTCTGCTGCTGATGTACTTGAAAAATGCCTTATTGCTGTCAAAATCCCTGGCTAAATTTAATTCTAGAAGGGCTCAAGCCTTCCTAGTTACACCCCTGCATGCTCTGGCAATGTTCCTATACTCTTCCCAAGAAGCCAGCCCCTGTTTCCACCTCTCATAGATGGCTGCTTTCTGCCTGAGTTGTCCCAGCAGATCCTTGCTCGTCCATGGAGGCCTCCTACCTCATTTTCCTCTTTTCTTGCACATTGGGACACACTGATCCTGGGTTTGGAGGAAGTGGTGCTTGAAGATTGACCAGCTCTCCTTGGCACTTCTGTCTTCTAGAATCATATCCCATGAGATCCGTCCAACTAGATCTTTGAAGAGCCCAAAGTCAGCTCACCTGAAATCCAGGGTCACGGTCTTGATTTGTGTTCTACGCCTTCCACATAGGATCTTGAACTCTACCATCTCATGATCCCTGCAGCTGAAGTTGCCTCCAACCTTCATATCCCCAACCAGGCCCTCTCTATTCGTCAGTACCAGGTCCAACAGCACACCCCTCCTTGTTGGTTCCTCCATCATCTGCGACAGGAAGTTGTCACCAACAATCTGTAGGAACCTCCTGGACTGCGTGTGCTTGGCTGTGTGGCTATCCCAGCAAATATCAGGGTGGTTGAAGTCCCCCATGAGGACCAGGGACTGTGATCCTGAGGCAGCTCTCAGCTGTTCGTAGAAGCCCTCGTCCACATCCTCCTCCTGATCAGGAGGCCTGTAGCAGACTCCTACAACAATATCACCTGCCTTGACCTGGCCATTAATTTTTACCCATAAGCACTCTACCCTCTCCTGATCCCCACCCAGGCACAGTTCAGTACACATTAATTGCTCTCTCACTTAAAGAGCAACTCCACCTCCATGCCTTGTCAGTCTGTCTTTCCTGAGCAATACATAACCCTCCATGGCTGTGCTCCAGTCATGGCAGCTGTCCCACCACATCTCTGTGACCGCAATAAGGTCATAGCCCTGCATCTGCACCCACATCTCCAGTTCCTCCTGCTTACTCCTCAGGCTGCCTGCATTGGTGTAGAGGCAGTGTTGTTAATCATACACAGTAGTACTATAATTAGGATAGTTTACATGAGATAGCTGGAATGTTAATCAACAGCCTTTGCCCAAAAACCACCAGGGACATTTTTGAGGTTTTATAGACGATTTTCTTTGATTTTTTCTTCTTTTTATGCATGAGAAGTGGATCCCATTAGGTAAAGTATTCGTAACTGTTGAAAAGATAGTTCAATCAGCTGAATAACTTTTAGCTGAATTAATGTATATATTTATTCTGTATTAGACTAGAAAGTAATTTTAGCTCAACTGAACACTGAAATATAGATATCAATAAAGTATTTTATTTTCAGATATTTCAACATAGATGCAAATATACCACATTTATTCTAACTGTAGGCACTTTTACCTTCCTTGAATTATTGGACTTTATCCAGAACACATGTTAAGGCCAATGCTTCATACTTTCAATGTAAAACTTTTAACTTTTAATAAAAAACTTCTAATGCCATCAAACATAGTTTTCTCTTCTGCAAAAGTGCTGATTATTTATGTTCCATGCCTCATCACAGTGTTTTCAAATTAACAAATGTTATGATAGATGATCCAAAAAAACCCATATCCTGAGGATTACATGTTATTAAAGATCCTATGTCACTTTCTGATACTTTTCTGAACCTATTCTGTTTCACATTGTTGTGGGTTATGTCCTGTAGGGAACTAAACACCATGTAGTTACTCTCCACTACCCTGGCCTCTAGTGGAATGGGCAAGGAGAAAAGGAAGAGTAAAAGCAAGAAAACTGCTGGATCAGGATAAAAATAGTTTCAAAAGCCAAAAAAAGTGGAAGAGAGAAGGCAAATCAAAATAAGTGATGCAAACACAATCACTTATTACCTCCCACGGGTAGGCTGATGCCCAGCCAGTTCCCGTGCAAAAGACAGTTAACCCCCTAAACACTCTGTTCTGAATTTTATTACTAAATATGATATTATATAGAATAGAATATCTCTTTTGGTTTATTTGTGTCACCTGCATGATTGTGTTCCCTCCCAATCTCTTATGTACCCGCAGTCTATTTACTGGGGGAGCAGAACAAAAAACATAAGCTCTTGGTATTGTGCAAACTCTCTTCAGTAAGAAATAAAACATTAGGTGTTATCAGCATTGTTTTAGTCACAAACATAACACACAGTACCTTAAGCTGCTATGAAGAAAAGTTATCTCCATCGTAGCGGAATCTAGTACACACATGTGGGTTATACACTAAATAAAATGTAGATCCTCTTCCAGTATGAGTAAGTTATGATAATTTACACTAAGGAATTTTACCTAACAGATTCCAACATTAGTTATTCAACAGGGAAAGAACATGTTACTGTAGTTATAAGGTGACATCCAGCAATCCTCCTTTGACAGTCAGCCTCTCAAAACAAGACAAAACAAAACAAAACAAAACCCTACTCTGGTTAATGCAAGAAAAAGTCTAATGGCTCAGGATCCAGATCATATCCTGTAATTTTAACTCACAGTCACACTAGTTGGTACACCTGACCTGTGGCTGAAAATGTTAACTGGCCTCCTGTTTGAAGGCTTAATAATGCAAATAGCTGAACAATGTGGAAACACACACTGGAAGTCAATGCATGTTGCCTGAGAAGTAGACACTTTCTTTTTCTTAACCAGATGGAATTCACTTGTTGCTTGGATCCAGATGGGTGCTGAAACACAGCAGTAAAGGAAGGGAGTTTCATGTATGTGAGATGAATAAAATTAATAAAATTAATCCAGTGAATAAAAGTCTGTCTCAGAAATAGATTTCTTTAACAGTTAAAGGTCTTCCACTTTTCACCTAGATATAAATGTTACTGTGTAAATGAAGCCTATAATTCAAATATTTATTAACCTTTTAATGTTTACACTGATGCTCATCAGGAATAGTAAAGTTTATCCTTTCTTTTTGACAGTCTATAAAAGAAGAAAAAATATTACGAGATATTTGCTTTACATTAGTAGTAATTTTAATGGCTCTTCTCTACATCTACTGCTGTTTTAGGTACTTCTGTAGTATCCTTTCTGAACAGAGATCATGAAGGGAATGCAAACATGGATTGGAATTTTGAGTGGTATTCCAAGACAAGGTCTCCTAAAAGTCACGGGACAGTGGTTCTTGTCTTAAATCAGTTGGCAGCTAAGCACCACACAGCCACTCGCTCACTCCTCACAGTGGGATGGAGAGAGGCAATAGGAAGAGTAAAAGTGAGAAAATTTCTGGATTAAGACAAAATCAGTTTAATAATAAAAATAATAATAAATTGTAATGAAAGGGAAAAGAATAAAGAGAGAGATAAATTCCAAGACAGTGATGCAAACGGAAATAGCTGTTTATCACCAGCTGAGCTATTCCCAACCAATCCCTGAGCAGCACAACCCCCTGCCTGCAGTGTCATCCCTAGTTTCACTGCTGAGTGTGACATTGTAGTATTGGAATATCCCTTGGGTCAGTTGAGGTCAGCTATCACAGCCTTGTCGTCTCCCAACTTCTTGTGCACCCCTGACCTACTCGCTGGTGGAGTAGTGTGAGAAACAGAAAAGGCCTTGATTCTGGTTAAGCACTGCTCAGCAATAACAGAAACATCCCCATATTATTTGGTTCCAGTTTCCATCAGAAATCCAAAACATAGCCCCATGCTAGCTACTGTGAAGAAAATTAACTCTATTTCATCCAAAACTAGCACACTTTGAGATCATGTTACACTATAACAATGCATTTTTTCTTATCTCAACTGTACGGCAGAAGAATCCCACAGCCATTTGGTGATGGATTAGTGCTCTCAGGTTCTTCTCACCTCAGTAGCTTCCAGAGCACTACCATTGGAACTCTGTGAAAACAGAAGGGTTTTTTAATGGTCTAAATGTAAATTAATTTTTAGTTTGCCAGCATTGGTCAACTCTCTAGTGATTGCTACAGTGGCTTTGTGGACAAAACTGACAGCTAGCTACAGGCAGTTTCCAAACTTATTACACTTGAGAGGCTTAAGTAAGTTTAGGGCATATATGAGAAAAAAATAGCTTCTTCTAGGAAAGAGAGGAAGTTTTTGATTAACACTGAAATATTGCCCATGGGCAATGACGACCAAGTTCATTCTGATTTATGATAAATATGACAAAAGGCCAAAGAGTATAAATTTTCCTAACTGTGAGATAGACTTACCACAACATTAGAAATCAGTAATAGCCTCAGAACAAGTAAAACAATAGATATTTTTGTGACAATTGCTTATGTACTTGTAAACCAATATGTCCTGTTGTTATTGACAAGGTAAGTTCTGTTGTTATGGAAGGTAAGTGGGAGATTCCACAAAGATGCCACCATAGATTTCTATTACTTATGTGACAATAGGTTAGATTCTCCAGAAACTGTTAGAATGGCTGAAAAGAGATTTTGGTTTTGAACACAGCAATAGCATACGGTAAAATTCTGTTAACCTCCACCTTTAGTACAGTGAGGAAGTTAGCAAGAAGGAAGTAGAGAAAAGTGAAATTCCACTTGGACTATGTACACAGTAATTTCCAGATATAAGTTATAATAAATCATGGAAAATTATTTAACACGTTACCTAATGACAATCTTGCAGTCACCAATAACTGGATATTTTACTTCACAGTAATTCTGAAGAGTTTTTAATATTTCTAAAGGCAAAAGCTTTAAAATTTGTGGGATCATCTTTATCACACTTTTGAAAGAGCTATACAAGGCAAACTATGGCTAGAATACGTTAATTTTCAAGAAGTCTTTAACACTGAAGAAGTTCCAAAGCACTAAAATATAATGAAAACCATATAATATGTAAAGTGAGTGGACATTATTTTATGAGGAAGTGGACACTTGCCATTTGAGCATCAATCCTAGGCACAATCATATAAGCAGTTAAACTCTCCATTAGAGTTTAAGGTAGACAAAGAAATGCCCCATGAGTCTTAATCAAAATGTCTCTGCAAAAGACCATATCTAGATGAATTAAATTGATCTTATTTTCTGTTGAAATTCTATCATTGTATGCTTAATCTTTTTGACAATTTTTAATTGAGAAAACTATCTACTATCTAAACAAGCTATTTGCAGAGATTAATGTTTCTCTATATATTCTGTCTTAAGTATACAGCAAAAGGAAGATTAGAGGGAATGTGGGCCTGCTGCTAGACACAGAAGGTACCCTGGTGACTGAGGATGCAGAGAAGGTCAAAGTACTGAATGCCTTCTTTGCTTCAGTCTTTACAGCCAAGGCCAGCCCTTGGGAAGCTCAGTCCAGCAAGAATAGTAGGATGGTATGGACAACAGAGAACTTGCCCTGGGTGGATAAGGAGGAGCTTAAAGACTTGTTTACTAAACTCAACATAAGTCAATGAGTCCCGATGGGATGCATTCTAGAGTGCTGAGGGAGCTGGCTCATGTCATGGCTAAGCCTCTCTCCATCATTTTTGAACAATCATGGAGGACAGGTGAGGTGCCTGAGGACTGGACAAAGGCCAATGTCACTCCAGTCTTCAAAAAGGGAAGGAAGAATAACCCAGGAAACTACAGGCCAATCAGGCTCACCTCCATCCCTGGAAAGATGATAGAACAACTCATCCTGAATGTTATCACCAAACATATGAAGGAAAATATATTTATCAGGGGGAGTCAACATGGCTTCACCAAGGGGAAATCCTGCTTGACCAACCTGATAGCCTTCTATGATGGCATAACTGACTGGCTAGATGAGGGGAGAGCAGCAGATGTCATCTGCCTTGACTTCAGCAAGGCTTTTGACACTGTCTCCCACAACATCCTCATCAGAAAGCCAGGTAGTGTTGGTTGGATGAGTGGACAGTGAGGTGGATTGAGAATGGGTTGACAGAGCCCATTGAATGACAGAGCCCACAGGGGGGTGGTAGTCAATGGCGCAGAACCGAGTTGGAGGCCTGTGGACATTGGATTTCCACAGTGATCAATTCTGGGGCCAGTCTTGTTCAATATCTTCATCAATGATGTGGATGAGGGGACAGGGAATTTGTGGAGAGAGCACAGCGAAGGGCCACCAAAATGATCAGGGGACTCGAACATCTTCCTTATGAGGAAAGACTGCAGGAACTGGGGCTGTCTAGTCTAGAGAAGAGGAGACTGCAGGGGGACTCCATTAATAAGTATAAAAACCAATGGGTGTCGGGAGGTTGGGATATCCCTTTTTTCTATTGTATCTAGCAAAAGGACAAGGGGTAATGGGATGAAGCTGGAACACAAAAGGTTCTATTTAAACATAAAAAAAAAATATTCTACTGTGAGAGTGATGGAGCAGTGGAACAGTGAAGGTGTGGAGTGTCCTTCCTTGGAGGTCTTCAAGACCCGTCTGGGCATGTTCCTGTGTGACCTGATCTAGATGGACCTAATTCAGCAGAAGAGTTGGACGAGATGATCTCTAGAGGTCCCTTCCAACCCTACCATTCTATGATTCTATGAATAAATGTGTTTCTGATTTACTGTGTGATGTACTGACCTGAACTAGCTACATCTGTGAGCGATGTTATAATCAGGCAAATAATTCAAGATAGAAAGTGAAAAAGTTTACTCATTTGAGATCAAAGTTTGAATTAAATAACCAAATTCCTTCTACCTGAATTGACTTGTTCAGCATTCAAAATTAGAATATATTCAGAATACTGGTCCTAATCTATAACTTACTTTTGCATTGTTCTAGCTATCTCAGAGACTAACAGTTTTTCAGATCCCACTGAAACTGTCACAGAAAAGGGTTTTTTTTAAAAAATGTGCTTTGTAGTAGAAAACATTCCCATTAGTTACTAGCTTCACAGCTTTGTATGTAAGGAAAACATAAACTAATGACAGATTAATTAGTTATATTTTTATAAGACTTCTATAGTTGTTTCTTTATAAAGAAAAATTAGGAAAAATATTATGATACTGTAGCATTAAAATGAAGGAAAATTAATTAGAAGTCTATTCTGGTGGTTTTATATTACACTGATACATGTATAACTAAGATGACTATGCAATATGTCTTATTATTAATACCATTGATAACCATGATTTATAACCCAAAACAGGCAATTTACATGCTTTCATTTCCAATTGAAATACCTTACAACTGCAGACAGCTGGATCAGCAACAGCTATAAGTAAAATGTGTCATCTTGAACATCAATTAGTAGCACAATAATTATTTCTCAAACAAAAAATATTCTATATGGTTCTAAACCACCACCCTCTCCTAAAGAAAAGTAAAACAGACCATTAGTCTTCAGTAAATAGCTATTCCCTAATTAGAACAGCTGCAAATCATTAGACTTCCAGATTACAATATCCTCACTGCATATTATGCAATGCTTAAAATAATAATGAAATAGATAAGAATACTTACTATAGAGAGATTATACTCATTAGAATTGCTCCCTATAGTTAATAACGTAAAAATAATATAAAAAATAATAAATATAGAAGTATATAATAATATTAAAACTTCATATGTCAAAGTGCTAATTGATAAAATAATCAACGGATAAATATATGTATTATACCGGTCATTTTAAGAATGCTATATCCTTGTTACTTCATTGATAAATGCGACCACTGGAAGCAATCTTTGTCCTGTTAATAAGCCTATAGTACTTTGTTAATACATAAAAACCAAATATATGACATAGGGGCTGACAGTTATAATACTGCTCATTGTAAATGTGTTTCTGTATTAAAATTTCTTAATGTTGTAATAAGTTTATTTTTCAGTGTAAAACAGAATGGACAACAGCGTGACTTAAGCTCAAATACAGTCCTTTTAGTATTTTAAAGTACCAGTACTCAAGCAACCAAAACTATTCTCCGTGACTCCTTAACTGCTGTTTGGAAAAGAATCCTAAAAAAAATATTTCTTTTTTCTAATATATATGTAAACTTGACATCTCACTACCCTCATGAGAGCTGAATCACAGGCTGAATCACAGACTGAATTCTGTTCTGTCCTTCAATTTACTCTCTATGTGCTTCTAACGCTGTTCCTTTTCCTTCACTTCAGTATGACAGTCCATGTTTATGAAACACGTTGCTTATATTGCTTTCTAATGATATTCATAGAGCTATCAAAATGAGTAGAACAAGTTATAATTCTGTTACAGTAATTTTAGCCAGAGTAAGAGCCTTTTCCACTGTCTCAGATTGTTCTTAAATGATATTGAAGATGATAAACTATTTAAAGTACCTCTGAAAGTATATCTCCAGATTGACAGAAAACAAAATCTAAGTTCCAGAATAATGTGATGCAAATTAATGGGCTAGATCTTACCAAATCATTATTTTTATCCTATCTTGTTCTCTAGAAAGAAATAAAATGGAGGTTTAGGAATCAAGCTAAAAAAAATAAACTTCTCAGCATGTTTTATTTTAATTTTAGATGAGAAAAAATAAAGTTTCCTCAAGGCAAACATAGTCCAACCCAAGATAAATATTTCAAAGACCATTTTGTACTCTCATATTTGGGGTATTGAATCCAGGTTTCATTCCATTGAACTTCAAATAATACTACAGAAAAATTACTGAAAGTTTAGTTAAATAATATTTGAACAAATTCATAGATATAGCTTTCATTATTTTAAATTTACGAGATCTTGCTTGTGCTTTGCAGGACTCCAGGATTAAATATAGGCAAAATAGTTATGGTTATAAGCTGTGGCTATTTTTTAATAGCACAACAGTGAAAGTAAAACTAAAAATACAACCTGGATGATAGGACAGAGTGTACCCCCAGCAAGTTTCCTGATAACATCAAGCTGGGAGGACTGACTGATTCCCCAGAAGGCTGTGCTGCCATTCAGCAGGATCTCAAACAGCTTGAGAGTTGGAAGAGAGGAATCTCCTGAGGTTCAATAAGGACAAGTGCAGAGTCCTGCATCTGGGAAGGAAAAACCTCATCCACCAGTACAGGCTGGGGATGGACCTGCTGGAGAGCAGCTCTGCAGAGAGAGACCTGGGAGTCCTGGTTGATAATGAAGTAGATATGAGTCAGCAATGTGCCCTTGTGCCCAAGAAGGCCAATGGCATTCTGGGATGCATCAAGAAGAGTGTGGCCAGCAGGTCGAGGGAGGTTCTTCTCTCTCTCTACTCTGCCCTAGTGAGGCCTCATCTGAAGTCCTGTGTTCAGTTCTGGGCTCCTCAGCTCAAGAGGAACAGAGAACTTCTGGAGAGAGTCCAGACCAGGGCCACCAAGATGATCAGGGGACTGGAGCATCTTCCTTCTGAGAAAAGGCTGCAGGAACTGGGGCTGTTTAGTCTAGAGAAGAGGAGACTGAGGGGGGATCTCATTCATACTTACAAATATCTAAAGGATGGGTGTCAGGAGATTGGGACATCCCTTTTTTCTATAGTAGCTAGCAAAACGACAAGGGGTAATGGGATGAAGCTGGAACACAAAAAATTCCATTTAAACATAAGGAAAAGTTATTTCACTGTGAGGGTGTTGGAGGTTTGGCACAGGCTACCCAGGGAGATTGTGGAGTCTCCCTCTCTAGAGGTTTTTAAAACCCGCCTGAATACATTCCTGTGTGACTTGATCTAGGTGGACCTGCTTTGGCAGAGGGATTAGACTACATTCTCTCTAAAGGTCCCCTCCAGCCCCTACCATTCTGTGATGCTATGAGTAAGTGTCAAAGTATTTTCACGCCAAGAAAATTTATTTTCAACTCTTGAAATTTTAGTTAGTTGAAGGGAAGATACATGAAACATTTATTTTCTTCTTATTACAAAAAAAAAAAAAATAAAAAAATGAAAGACTGAGTGGGCGGAATTTTCTGTTTCTAAACTGCCCTTCCCAAATTAATAACTCATGTTTGATTTATATTTTACAAGGCAGTAATACAAATTCCAAGGTAAACTTTATTTTTTAAAAGAAGCAACACTCAGGAGATTCTTTATTAACAGTTAAGGAAACAATATCATATCAGTAATAAATTTCACATATTTAGGGAAGGACAAAATATTTCAGAGCTGAGTTTTTTAAAGTTTTGCATCAGTTACTATGAATATATATTTTTATATAATGATTTAGCTACAATTTAAAAGTAGGTCCTAATCTCTAGTCACATGGAATTATTTGTCACACCATTTAGCCTTTCTGCTTTGTTTAGAAATAGCAGTGCCTCTACACATAAAAGTTTTGTAGACTGGGATAGTATTGAATTTATAAATTCTTACAGTTTGAAACTGACATGAGATTAAGATCACTAACATTTCTGCAAATGATGAATTTTAAAGGGATGATTTCCTAAAAAGAAGTTTCACTTATATTGAACTTCAACATTTATTCTCTTTGACTTTTGAAGTAATGAAAAAGCTTCAGTGAAAGCTGTGAGTATTCTTTTTATCAATGCACACATCTAAAGAATCATTGCAATAGTTTTAAGAGTTCTGAAAAAGGCCCAGCTCATCATAACTGTATATTGAACATACTGCATAGCTTTAATATATACAGTCAATTCATGCAAGGATGACAACTTTATATCGTTAAATTGTGAGATAGGGTGGGAGTATTGCAAATGGTCAGATACATAAAAAGGAAATCTAGATCTACAGTATTCTGGTCATTGTCATCCGGGATTTACACTGTATTATTTGTGTCTGCAATATTGTAATCTTTGTTTGTGGGAGTTGTAATTTCCCATTGCAATATGCTAATGTTTTATCTGTCCATGATAATGGCAGAACTGTAGATCTAGGAGCGCTAAGTAAACTATCTTCCTTCTCATATCAATCTGGGATTTAAGAACTACCACCTCAGAATAGTACAAAATAGCACTGGATAATATATAAGAAAGGTTTGGACTCTGAAATTATTTTCTGACTCAGTGTGGGTGAAACTCTGCTCTGCAATGAGGAGCTAGTTTAACATCTTCTTTTCCATGCTTCTCTTAAACTGATTTTAACAACTCTGATTAACTACTTTGTACAACAGTGCAAGCTAAGTAAGGTCTGACAATCAGTATTACGTTGAACATAATTTATGCTTCACTTAATCCTAAATCATCTAACAGTAAATATGGCAGCCCTTTCTTCTATCATGAGTCAAACTCTTGAGAGATGTGCTTTTATCAGCACATCATTCTATGTGATTAAAACAGGCTAGCAAACAAAAAGCAAGCTTTTAAAGCAAACTTTCTTAGGTGAAGATGTAAGATGCCATGTCTGGAATATATTGCAGACAGAGACAAAATGGATTTTTTCAGTTGATGACCAAAAGTCTAGCAGCAAAAAAAATAAAAAAACAAAACCAAAATCAATCTTACTGTGATTTTTTTCTATCCTAATTTGCACTTTTGTTTTCTCTTCCATTTGTTTTGTCAACTACTTTCCACTGCTTCTTTGATAATTTCAGTCTCTTAGTTCCCTCTGGGTGACTTTTTAATTTCCTCATGTCTTTCTTATGAGACAAAATGAGAATATAAATTTCTCCAGGTTCTTCGTTTATTGCTTGGAGACTTGCTAGCTTATTTTACTACACCTTATGTAAACATGAAATATCATGTAATGTATTTTTATACTTTTTTATTATATCTCAAGCTACATGGAGAACAATTCTACCTTTGTTTTTAAGTCTGGACTCACAGTTCATTTGTGTTAATGGCTAGATTCCCATTGGACTTATTTTATGTTTGTATCAGGGCCATGGTAGCTAATGTTAATCTATCAGCATCACAGTAAAAAAAATTACAGCATAGTTAAAAGCTTACCTACCCTCATCAAAGGGCAGAAAAGATTTTTAATTACATTATGGATGATTAAATTGTTAATTGAAGCTAAATCAGCAAATAGTTTCTCAAAAAGCTGTGAATCTATTACTATATTTAAAAATTAATGAGAATGAGGGACAAATATGTGTATTAGTGTGCGCATAGACACAATCACTTATTAAATATATGAATGTTACCTTTTTTTTTTCCAATCTCCTGCCATTTCTGAGACTGTTTCTGGACTCTTCCTTTGACATTTAGGTATTTTTTAAAACGAGTCATCACTGATGTTCAAAATATATTGAGGTTTAAAGCTCATATGTATAGCATATGAAATCTAATTCAGATCCTTGAATGAAACATCTATATATTAATAGCTATTTTAAATGATAGCTTTTAGTCTTAGATGACTCAACATCTTAGTTGTCTTGCTATTGACATACAGCATAACCATTCCATTCTGTAAATTTTCAGAGTTCCAGAGGAATATAGACACTTGGTTTTTAGCCAGGATTAAAGAAACAAATAACTCATTTAACACATCTTAAATTACTGAGTTTGCTTAGACAGATCATTTGCCAACAAGTCAGCATTTACATGTCTCTTGATAATATCCTACCTGCTTTCTGTTTATCTCTATGCAATATAGCTTCCTTTTTTTCTCATTTTACATTGTTGTCCTGCATTATCATATTATCCTTTTATGCATCTGAAAAGTAAATATACAAATAGATTTGAATATATTGATTTTCATTATGATATTTCATAAACAAGAGTCTCAGATGCTATCAAGTACTATATCTTAAATGATCAAATCATATATTGCATGACTTTATTGTCCCAAATTTCTGGTTGCTATTTTCATCTGAAGGACTTTATCTTTTAAGAAGTAAAATACATATTTGACATTACTTTATACTTGTATTTAAATTCTTATAGCTGAAATTGTGTTTCAGGTTCAGTTCAGAAAATATCTGATGTTTGTATATGTGATACCTGGAATCTATTATCTCTCAGTATGATTTAGTACTAACACATTTATCTAATATTTCTACCTAATTATAATAAGGTCAATTAAGTCTTGACTGATTGATTGGGTGATATTAATATCTGAACAGTGAAGAATTTTTCTGAAGATAAATACTGAAGATTAAGACTTACACTTTATTAACTAATTCTAGAAACCTACTGAATTTTGTTTTTTCTATGGTAAAGCTAATTAATTTTGATAGTAGATGGCACTCCACTATTGAACGTTGACCAAGCTGAAGAACATAGGTCCTATGGCTTCACCCACTTCAGCATCAGCCAAATTCAGTTTGTTACTATGGTATAAAACTAGTGACATTTAAACAACTTTAGTAGAGATACTAAGATGTGTAATAGTGGAAACTGAGTATATGTTTTTATCACCATTTCAGTCTCTAATAATATGACCAAAAAAATCTATTTTGGTTAAAAACAAAGTAAGATAGAAGAAGATTCTGTTTAACTAATTTTCATTGTGGTTAAGGCTGTCTTTTAAGACTGCTCTTGGAAATATTTTCATTGAGAATTTTAAGTGGCTTCCTAAAAAAACTGCCTCAAGAGTTTTAAATTTCTACAAATCCTTCAGCTCTTTATTTTGGAAATACTGAGGATTTTTAGTTATGTAGTACCCAGCTAAATCAAATGTTATTATCCATACTTCAATCTGTCCACGTCTTTTTGGACTGATTTCTCTGTGCTCATTACTGTTTATACTTCTCTCAGTGCAATAGCAGTTGCTATTTTAACTGACACATCCACTGTTCTTCCTTACTCATTGGTGAGGAACTCCTATTTTAAATTCAGTCTCTGTTGTCCAGGAAGCTTAGATGCAATTTCTTAAAAAAAAAAAAAGAATCAAAAAACACAGAGATATTACAAAATAATTGTACTAGAAAAATTCTCTGTGTCATCAGAATGGGTAATATCATATTCTCTGAATTGGTATTGGCAATTTGTATAAATTAATTACTTAGATATGATTATTTTGCCAAAGTCCTATTGAAATTCCCTTTAGTAAGCCTCACTGCTCAATATCTCACCCTGTCTAACTTTATATAGGTGATAAAAATTAGTATAATCTAAGATCAGAGTCTTTAATACTTAAGATTAAAACTCTTTTCTTCTGATAAAAACAAGTAGTTATCATAAACTTTCAAAGTACTACTGTAGTTTAGAAAAGTCACTTCCGATAAAGCTCAGTGAAAAAAGTCATAATCATACATAACTATCCTGTGTTTCACATTACATTAAAATGAGCTCTTAAGGACTAGCTGGCATCTCTATTTGCTCTTCTAGTAGAACGTAGAAAAATATGGAATGAAAAATGGTACCTTTTATTGAGAAAGTTATCGTAAACTCTCTCCAGAGCTAATATAAGATGTAGCTTGAAAATCTAATTTTCAAAATGTGAAAAATACTGAAATTTAACCTAAAAATTGTGATCAATTCTTATAAACAGTCAATGTATTAGGGAGAATTAAAACAAAAAAATATAATTAGTGACTATTTGGTATGAGTAACATGATAATGGATTTCATACATGAGAAAGAATAAGTTCATGCAATATGAGTGAGCAAGGTAAAGAGAACAAAAAATATGGGCTTTGTAACATGATTCATATTTCATAAATTAAGTCGTATCCATCTTAATATCTCATGAGATTTATATTGGCATTATTGGTATTAGTCTGTACTTGCAGACAGGACGATTATACAATAAGATTTTGAGAGCTTGCTATTAACTTTCTCAATTTTAGTAGTCTTTGCCTATTTCAAATATGAACTGTACTACATATTTTCAGAAAATTTAATCAACACAGGATTTATCTCAGATAATGTAACTGGCTCAGAAGCAGAAATTTAATATTTAAATAAGAAATTAACCATTGAATAGTTATTAAAAGAGAATAGAAATTTATTGGACTCTTCTGCAATTTTTACCTGTCTTCCTTGAGTTCCAACTGTGTTTCTCACTGATGTGCTTATAATCAGACTATAAATATATTTCAGAAATTGTGTCTATATTCAAATTAATAAACTTCTGATCTTCTACTGGATGTTTTTAAATTAAAGACAAGGTGCCATTTCACAGAACAAAAAAAGAGCAGTTTCATTTGAACATATAAAAAAATTGAGAATTTTTTTACAAGAGATATTCCTCTCAAGAAAACGTGTGCAAATGCTTATGACAGAAGACAGGTTACCGTATAGTACTCTTTTATTAAAATGCTCTGTGATGAAATTTACAGAGCAAAAAGTTAAGCAAGTCCTTACCTTTTCTTGATGAAACATACAACTAAAGGAAAGAACTCCTGTGTGTGGTTTTGCATGTATTTAAATATATTATAAATAATAAATTTTCATGTTTGAAGTTTAATTACACCCTGAGAAAAGTACAAAGAGTACTGGAAGCATGCAAAGTGAAGCACAGGGACATTACTAAACAGAATTATTATGCTCTGCATGTTAAAACCAGATATTTTTTCATATCCATCTTCACTACAGTAGATGGATAGCTGTTCTGTACTTAGTGATGTGGTCTTATTTCTTACCAAAGATGAATTTTTAGACATTGATGTCTAAACTGAGAAAAAGCCTTACCCGCAATAAGTTCTAAGCAGTATGTCCATCGTCACTCACTCGAAGCATAGAAGCTAGCAATTCCTAGATCTTAGTTTTAGATTTTGGGAAAAATGACAATAAAAATGCTGACAGACAGAATAATGTAACATTAACATAATAATTAATAGTAAGAGTAATTATAAATAATATCTTTAAGCTTTAGATGAGAAACACCCATCCGTAAATATGCAGAACAGTATTATGACTCCTCTTAAAGTACGTCAACTAATAAGTGAATGTCTGCATGATTTAAAGCAGCCACACTTCTAGAGAATTCCAAAATCCTAAAACACTAATGATGCATCTCAAGACTAAAATCCACCCCAGCAACACCCAAGCTATCCATAGAAACTCGGAAAGTTAGAATTTTTGGCATGATTAATGAAGCTATGAGCCATGACTTTGTGAAAGAGAAATTAAGGTCATGATAGGACAGATGTAAATTAGAATTGATTCAATGAGTGACAATGAGAGCTGAGGGCATGTTTTGGCAAAGGCCACAGTTTAGACAATGCAGTATTTTATTAAAAGTCCAAAGCCAAAACTAATGGCTCACCGAAGAAACAAACAAACAGCTGAAAAATCCTGAAACAATTTTAGCCAAGTAAAAACAAACCAAGCTAAAATCTAAATATCTTAATATCATCTTCATATCAGTAATTGTCATAGGAAGCCATTCCTTCTGTTATGAAATTTCTTTTCAGACATTCAAATGCTGCCTGCTTTGTTAGTGCACCATGACAGGCTATATTCACACAATATTTTCTAATGGCATCTTTCAAAAATAATGAAATCTATCAACAGTTAATATCACAATTGATAAAACTTTATTTTATTCATTAATTTCATAATGGTGTGAACATGAACATCTTTTTAAATAATCATAATGACTGCAGTCCTTCTGAGTAAACCTGATCCCGTGTGGATTCCTCCAGAAACTACAGGAGACTCTACTCTCCCACATCTGGAGCACCTCCTCCCCCAACTTCTCCTCTAAAGTTCGTGTCTAGGGGAATGAATTTGCATTTTTTTTTCCTCACTCTTCCTCACCATGCAGCATTTTGCCCTTTCTCAAATACATACTCCCCAAGGCACCACTACTAGGTCCACTGGAGCCATCTGGAACTGTTCGTGTTCAGCACATGGCAATCTTGGCCTCTCCTAATACAGGTCTCCCCTGCAGTCACCCATCTAACAACATGTTGACACACACATTCAATGCATTTGATAATTATAATCCACTTTCTATTGGACAGCTTAGATAAGAAGTAATAATTAAAAAAACCCAACCAATAAAACAACTTACTCTTCCTTTCATGTGTTATTTCTTTACTGGTTTCAGGAAAAATCTTTAGTAAGGAGTTGACATTTAAAAGCTTTCCCTGCAGGTCAGAGCTGATGCATGATAGGGTTATGTTTCAGTGATATGTGCACAGCTGCTCCTAATGTATCCACGAAACGCAAAAATATTGATCTGAGTTATCAGAGATGTCAGTCTTTTCCAGTCTTCACAGATCACACTTTACTGTTGTTGGGAGAGAAACACCTCAAAATCCTAAATTAACATAATTTAAACAGATTATTCTATATTTGCAGGAAAGATTGCAGGTACTATCTCATACCATGAATTGCAAATGGATATCTGGAGCATAAGGAACTCATATTTTCATATAACTCTTTCATTTGCCCCTCTCTTTTTTTTCTTCAGTCATACACTTAGAAAGATATGTTTTATTGTAACTTTAGAAAAATTGCATCCTATTTATGGCAGCCAGTATTATCAGCAAGTAACGCATCATCATTATGGAAGTGCCATAATATTGTATCACCAGAATTAGTTTTCTAGTGATGAAATAGTGTAATACACCAGTAAAATGCTGTGATTATGTATTTTTCTATAATATAGCATCCACTGGCATAAATGGGTTCTGATGGTTCCAGTTTGACCATAAATAATTGATAGAATAATACAAATAAGTTCTTATATATGTATTTCATGTAAATGAGATTATATTGATTCATTTAAGTAAATAAAGCATTTGCAAGAGAATAGTTTTGTATGCAAGGCAATATGGCTTTCATAATAACAGAGCAGTAACGATTCAGCTTTTAACAGCTGCATGAAAATGTGTGCTTTTATTAAAGCACATGAAAGAAATTATTTCCACAGAGCAGCTACAGGAAAAAAAAAAATTGAAGGGAAAGTACTAAACAGTTCAATCACTGCTCATTAGCGAAAGTTTAGGAAGTTGTGTATCTTGAGATACAATAGCGGAGCTTTATGTATATGCATATGTATACATATGCATGTACATGTAAGGTTTTGATAAAACAAAAACTATGTATGTGTGCTTACTTGTAAGTATGTCTGTGACAATAGAATTCATATTTTAAACTTTATAAATCCTTCCATTTCACTTTAATGGCTGTCAATGTTTCAGCTTTTAAGATGCCGTTTGTTAGACTGATTTTCAGGCCATCAAAGAGTATTTTGCAAGAATTCAACAGAGCAACTGACTTGGTTTTCAAAAGCAAAATACATCTTCCTTCTATATTAAAAAAAAAAAACAAAACAGATTATAAGTTTCCTGAACAGCATTAGAGACGGAGCAGAAAGTGATCAAAACAGAAAATGTGATATGAAAATATCCCTGATGTAACCAAAGGTCTGTTGTAGAACAGATGAAAACCTGTTATGCCTTTCTAAAAGTTATAGCTGTTTTAAGAGTATACACAGACTGTGTTTTACAGTCTGTATTTTCTTTTATCATCCAGCATTGTTTGATATCTTCCAAATATATTTATACTGTTAAGAATGACAAAAAACTAGTTAAGAGAGACATTGTTTACACTGATTGCATTTACAAACCCTGATTGATGCAGGACCTTACAAAACGTGTATCAGATTATACTGATAACATCCATTTGTTCTGTATAACAATGATTATCTGTTTCCTGAGAATAAGTGATATTTAACAAAGTCCTATTACAAGAAGCTATCTGTACGATGATATAGATATATTTAGATTCATTTAAATATGAACTAATCTGAAAATTCTAATGTCAGAATTAGACATTTAACCTTTAACCTTTCAAACACAAGTGTTTTTCCTATTTTCATGGTAAAAGTCTATGCTCTACTGTTAGAAAGTGATTGAATGTGAATTACTGGGATATTTTCTTTCTTGAGAGCTATTTATACTAATTAAATCTAAGTACTGTAAGAAAAGAACAACTCTAAAAAGTTATCCAGTCTGTCATTCTACCTAAAGACAGGATCAGTCCAAAGAGGCAGCTGTCTAATCTGTTCTTAAAGACCTTCAGATTCCAGTCTTCCATGGTAATTCAATGTTTCTGAATACTTAGCATTTCAGAGGTTAATAATACTATCGGAATGTTTCGTCTAGTGATTTAATTTCTTAAAACTTTATTCATTGTAAAAAGACTGGTTAAAAGTTGAATTTACTGACAAATTTCCTCTTAGTTCATGTTTTTAAAACCCTGATCATTCTCACAGGTATCTACAGTGCCCTCTCTAATTTGTACACATCTTTTTTAACCGCAATAACCCAAACTGACCACAATAACGCATCTGAAACCTTAATAATGTTGAAAAGATTTGAAGGATTATTCACATTTCATGTAAATTATACTGATATTTAAATATGTCAGAATGATGTTTGTTCTTTTGTTCAGAGCATGACATTGGCAGCTCCTACTCAATTTGTGATCTATTCCCTTCAGATCCATATCAGAAGAACAGCTGCGTAACCAATTGTTACCCATCATATATTTTTGTAATTAATCATTACCATCTAAGAAAAATACTTTACACTTGCCCCTTATTAATTCTATCTAGGAATTAAGTAGAATTTTTTTTTTTATAATTTATGTTGACATTCAGTTTGGTTGTCATGTGGAAGGTGAGATTTTACAACCTATTTATGCCTTCATAGTAAGAATATGGGTCATAATAACATATGGTACAAACACAAGTTAAAGCAGTGAAGAGACGGGAAATAAATGCCACTGAAATAAAGAACCACTCTGAATGATATGTGAAAACATGTCAGTGATAAATACTTTTGGAACACCTTTATGAAAGAATTTAAGCATTAAATGAACAATGTAGTGTAAAGACATAGTCAGGTTGTCAGAATGGAGTCTGAAAGTTATATATGATCTGCAAAAGATATAGCATGAGCAGCAGTATAGAACAAATCTTTCCAGGACAGAGGCATGATACTAAGTGAATAGGAACTAAAAAGGCAGAAGAGACAGATTCAGGGCTGTCACAGATGAGTAAAGTAGGTATTAGATCACTTAAAGAAAACACCATCAAAGGTATGAGGAAAAGTGATTTTAATATGAATTTGTAAAAAGATGACTTCGCAGAGTAAAATGGCAAGGTCCACTCAATTGCTTACTATGGGGGAGAAACATACAAAGTAAAAATCTGTTGGAGTTGGTTTAAAATGATTTTTAAGGAGACTGGAATCAAAATGGATAAGGTAGATCCTCCTGTTGAGTCACAAGGTTCAGAATGTAATCCTGTGCTTTCTAAACTCCTCAGAGCGGAGTCTAGGTGAGGCTATATCCAGGCACAGTCTCATACTTGGCCAATGTTTTTTATCTAATAGAAAGGGTAAGACCCTTCCATCGAGTCATGAGGTTTAGACCCCTGTGCTTTCTGCACTCCTTAGAGGGGAGTCTAGGTGTGGCACAATCCAAATTTAGTCTTGGACTTGGTCAATGGGTTTTATTGTTTAATGGAATTAACAGAGGGTAAAGAAAATATTTTAACAATACTTAATAATCAGTTAGTTATCAGAGTGATTAAATGTTTGCTGTAATCAACACAAAGATTTAGTTAATGATTTAACTAAATTTTACAGAAAACTTATAACAAATTTTCTAAATCAAACCACACACAAACAAGCACACAGGTACACAGATTAACCTAACTTTCTCTCCTTTTGGCCAATTGTAAAATCAAATAATCTTTAAAATCCAAATCTTTAACCCTCAACTGGATTCTGAATTGTGCAAAATTAAATTGTAGTGAATACTCATTATTTTCCATCATCAGCATTTCTCAGTAGACAATGACCAGCCCTTTATCAGCATTTTGCCAGAAAATGCTCTTGGAACTTGTTGAGATCTTTTACCCCGAGAGATGTCTCAACTCAAAGGGAGAATCAGAAGCACAGCCTTCTACAATCTCAGAGAGCTCAGAGGGCCTCATTTTAAATAGGACTGCTATTTATAGTATTGCAACATGATTGACTTCGGTCAGTAATTCTTCATTTTGACCACAATGTGTGTCAGGTAAGTCTTACATTTTCCAGAATGGCCTACAAGCCCAGCAGCAGGAGTCAGTGGTATGCTTTCCAAGCAGTGAGATTTCAGACAGAACTAGAGAATGTAGTATGTATAAAATCACCCGCTGAGCATCAAAATGCTATTTATTTTTAGTTTTTTGTTCTGATGGTTTGAATTACCCTGAGACAGTCTGGGTGATACTGTAGGTCTTTATCCATTCTTTTGTGAACCAGGTGCTGATACTTTACAAAATAGGAAAATACGAGGTTACAGCATTCAAAAACCAACCTGCCTAGCTGCACAGCAGTCAAGCTCCAATAGCAGCATCAAATTCCCAAAAATATTGTGGTATACTTGCTGAAAATACAACTTCTGCTTTATCTTTGTCATGGATTGACCCCAGCCAGCAGTTAAACACCTACTCAGCCTCCCATTCTCCTCTCCCACAGGACTGAGAGAAAACTCATGAAAGTGAGAAAGACTGTGGATCAAAATAGTAACAGATTAACAGGTGAAGCAAAAGCTGAATATGCAAGCAAAGCAAAAAGAGGAGTTTATTCACTACTTCCCCTTGACAGGCGGATGTTTAGCTCCTTCATGGAAAGCAGACCTCAGCACACGTAACAGTTTTTTGGGAAGATAAACATCGTAACTACAAACATCCCTGCTCCTTCCTTCTTTCCTTGAGCATTTGTTTCCGAACATAGCATCATGTCATAGAACATAACTTTGGTCAATTTGAGTTGCTCACAGCCTACTCACTGGGCATGATGAGTAACAGAGAAGTCCTTGACATTGTGCAAGCACTGCTTGGCAATAACCAATACCCAAAACACTGGTGTGTTGGCAATGTTATCTTTCCAAAACACAACACCATGAGGCTGCTACAAAAAAAAGTTAACCTCATTGTAGCCAAAGCCAGTACGATTTGCCATCCTGCCAACTATGACAATCTGTCCTAGATGGAGTCATGAAATTCACTTGTAAGGGAGAAATAACAACACACTTTATTGCCATGGAACAGTGAGTTAACAATATTCAATGGTAAATATGACAGCGGTTGAACAAGATTCTATGGCAAGTTATACTTTATTATTTTCTGTATAGAGGACAGAGTCAATCAAAACTGTCAGGGAGACTTTCCCATTGAATCATGACGTTCAGAAGTGACCCCCTTGCTTTATAAACTCCTTCTCAGAGAGGAGTTTAGGTGTAGCTGGATCCAACCCTAGTCCCAGGCTCAGTCAACAGCTTATGCCTAAAGTGTGCTATATGAGCAATCAGTCCTTTATATCACTTAGCTAAGATTTCAAAGTTTAGCCTGTTATTAATCACTTACCAAGAATCTGTTGCAGCAAGGAGTCTCTCAGCCTCAAAGAGTAATCTTGAGAGGCGTCCCTACTGAAGGAGAGATGCTAGAGTGCAACCCACTGCCATGCAGGAGAGCTGAATAGGCCATGGGCTGTCCATTACTTATGGAGTAAGATGCTGTTGTATTTACACACCAGGAAGAGGTCTGGGTCACCTTTCCAGACAGCTCTTGACTATCATGTTGCCATCTGTCCCCCAAAGTCCAGAGTAAGCTGGATGCCACCATCATAACACTCACTAGTGGTTATGATTTAATGAAGGAGGAGGGGAGCACGCTGTCATATCACCTAACAGACCTGACTACTTTCAGTGATGCTACAGGTGGCCCATTAACTTTGTGAAGTAGTTATGTAATTACACATTTCCCGAGGATGGTAAGAAAGAACACTACTAATTGTATCAGCTCATTAAGTCTGTTTTAAAATAGGTGATATCAGACATTTTGAAATAAAAAGTATGTTGTAACTATCTTTCCTATGGTCTTTTCTACTGCTGTAATTGGCCAGGGACCAAGGAAAACAACATTTTCATTCCCTAAGATAAGTCAATGAAAATTAATATCTTCTGCTCTTGTGTTCTCAGTTGAAAATAAAAATAAAAGAAAATTGAAGGACACGATGAAAAAAATGCAACTTTTAAAATAATGTTTCATATATGAGTCTAATCTTGGTGTCTAAATAATATAATATCTGTAACTGCAAGTTTATAATTTAAATAAAGAGTTCATTTGAAAAAAAGGAGACTTCTATGAACCTCAAAACGACTTATTAAAAGTAATGCAAGGACAATAGTGTGAAGGAAAACTGATCCTAGATAAGTTCAGAAATTGCAAAGGCTAGTGTACAGACGACAAGTTAATTGCAGTTAATCACAACAGTAAGCTTTAATAGCTTTTTGATTACAACATAATTGCAGAGATGTCCTTTCGGCTACCTGTGACCATATTCTGATTTGTGCTGATTCATAAGCTCTTATGATTGCAGAGCAAATTGAGTATCTTACACTTCAACTGAAGTTTATCTTCTTTTATTACACTCAAGACACCCAAATCTTTAAATGGAATTCTGTAATTTACCTAATAAAGTTATAACTTAAATAATAGAAATGTACCCAGGAATTTAGTAAAATACTAACTTCATGCAAAATACTTTTCTTTAGTCCCTTAAAAAACCTTGTAAATTCTACAAAATTTTGATTGCAGTTATAAATGAAAACGAAAGAAAAATAACAAATATTAAATATAAATAACTAGAATATAGTGGGAAAAAAAATGTTGTTACCAGTTCTTTGAACTGAAGAACAGATATAGAAAGTCACAACTGGGTGAATATTTTTTAAAGATTTTTTTTTTCTTCAAAATATGCAACAGAAGATTTCTTTTTACAGCATTTTTAAAGAATAATTGTCAAAATAAATATTTTGGATGTTGATTTGATCTGTAACATCCCATTATATAATTTTAAATCCATTACTTTCACATAGAGTTTAACCTTTTTAGTATCTTTATACATTTATAGTAGGCCAAAATACTATGTAGTAGACATAGTAAATATTTTGCAGCATTTCATTATACATGTATTGCAACATTGTCATTGTTTTCTATTGTATATATATACTATAACGTGTTTAAATTAAAATGAGGATAGAAAAAATAAGAAAGTATAAAGGGTTTAATATCTTAAAAAAATGTAATATTTCTATTAAAATATATCTGTTTTTCCAATTAACGAAAAACATGTTTTTACCTTTAACTTTGAGAGTTATTCTGTTGTACTAATATCTTCTGATAATGAGTGTCTTCTGTTAATAACTCATTAATTTCAAAATGTATAGCAGAAAAAAAATATGAGGGGGGGGGGGAAGGGGGAGGAAGGGAAGGGAAGGGAAGGGAAGGGAAGGGAAGGGAAGGGAAGGGAAGGGAAGGGAAGGGAAGGGAAGGGAAGGGAAGGGAAGGGAAGGGAAGGGAAGGGAAGGGAAGAGAGAGCTTTCTGATCGTTGAAGAAATAAATTTCCTGTAATGCATAAAACAAATATTTTCACATTTTAGTCTTAGGTATTGACATGACCAAACCTCTGAGTACACTGCCATGAAATTCATCCACATTATCAATTAGTATCCTTTTATTTGCACCAAATATTCACTGTTTCACAATTTATACATAACAAAAAAAAAAATCTTTCTCTAAAATCTTGGAAATGTGTGATTATTCAAAGTTATTCAAAGATACCTACTCTGCCTTTTGATTTTTAAATTACATCCTGCATAGAGCAGCAAGGTATAGAGAAAATACCTAGAATATTATTGCATCAATTAAACATAATTCATTCACTAATTTCATTATAGAAGAGTCTTAGCCTTGGAGGAACATTATAGCTTTCATGTAGTATTTCAAAATAGAATTCTGTCTCCTATTTAAGGAGTCTAGAAGACGCATAATTTTCAGAAGTCCGTTCCTGCCTGCCTCCCTGCCTGCCTGCCTTCCTGCTTACCTTTATTGTGTTTCAGATGAATATGTTTCATCTGTGATTTTTTAAATTTTTCTCCATAATAATTTAAACTGTGTTCTTCCAATGTAAATCCACACAACACCTTTTTTTTTCATTGTAACTTTGTTTTTGGGTTATTTCTGATGATTGTGAAACTACAGATTGTGTAAGGCATAGCATGCTCAGGATAGGATAGCAGTGCAGTATATCATGTTTTTAAGGACAGTAGATGGGATTCTCTTTTTTTCATTCACTTTTAAAGGTGGGTCTACCTCACTGGAAATTTTACTTCATCATGTGGATAGGAACTTAACTTGGCAGCTGTCTTCCCTTGAGGCATGCAATGAGAGTTTATAGCTTGTTGGAACACTGACTTGGTTAGCAGAGGACTTGATTTAGAAAGAAAAAAATTCTTGTATTTCTCTAAAGAATTTTAAATAATTACAATCCTTATTTCATATCTTGGAAAATATGTTCAAGATTTTAAACAGCAAAACGTAGAAGACCATCAGAGAGAAGAGCCTGCCAAGGATGAAGATTGCAGAAATATAGAACTATAATGGCTTTCATTACCTCCATACAAGGTCAATGGGAGGGCAGCACTGACCAAACATGTCATTCAGAAATAAGGTGAAACTCAGGAAGAATATATGGATAAAAAAAACCCAGAACAAGATTTCTGTGACCAGTGGTGGTGAAGATAAGATGCTGAAATTGTAGATAGAAATTTGTATTGCTTACAAGTGGCTCAAATAACCCACAATAGAAGCTGTCAAGTATATAGATAACTCCTTTTCTTCAACAGCTATAATAATTTTAACCTTTTCAAAAAG
This sequence comes from Colius striatus, assembly GCF_028858725.1. Taxonomy (NCBI): domain Eukaryota; kingdom Metazoa; phylum Chordata; class Aves; order Coliiformes; family Coliidae; genus Colius; species Colius striatus. The sequence goes on along the minus strand of NC_084760.1, from coordinate 24,857,934 downwards.
CATCTTTAAAAGTTTCCTTATTACTCCCCAATTCTCAGACTCAGAGTAACATTGTATATTCACCTGTGTGCCCTTATAAAATGCTGTTCTCTTCTAAAAAAATAAACTAAACAAAAGCAGATGGCCTTAGGGATCAGCATGTGTTTAATTGCTTTGTTTTCTGATTCTTGTTGTTTGCCCATTTTTCACTCCTCTTAACATTGTGTCATTGTCAAATACCATAAGGAACCTAATAACTTTTCTAAAGGGTTCAAGAAACTTAGAAATCTTTCTCAAATTTAGCCACAGAAAGAATATCTCCATTAGATCAATCCATTCCATCCTAAGAATGATGTCTTATATAGGTGAGAGGAAATGTTATTTAGAAGATGGTTTCTCTGTCTGTTGATCTGGTGTCAAACAACCAGAAGGCTTCTAGTCCAACCTCCTGTCCAAAGGGCAATCTTCTCCATTGCTTGGCTGTCCTCATGGAGACGTCTTTATACACAGTCTGAACCACTCCTGTTTCAGCTTTTGTTCAATGTCTCTTATCTTCTCATTACAAAGTCCTGTGAAAGCCTAGCAAGCCTCCTTGATAATGTTCCCATAGGTACTGGTTGCCTGCTTTTAGGTCTGCCTTGGAGCTGTATTTTTTCCAGGCTGAACAAGCTCAGTTCTCTCAGCTTCCCCTCATAGGGCAAGTGTTCCTGGCCTGATTATCTTAGTGGACTCCAGTGAGTTTGTGTGAGGTCATTGATTTCTTTCTTGTATTGAGAGGATGGGGGAAGAAGGGGTTAATACTTACCAGAATATTCCAGTTGTGAGCAGAGACAAGTAAAGCAAAATAACCACTTCTTTTCATCTACTTGTTGTGTTCCTATTATTACAGTCCCAGTTGCTGCCAAGCCTTACTGATGACTCATGCTCAGCTTGCTACCCATCAGGATTCCCAGAGCCTCTTCAGCAAAATCATTCCTCAGGCAGGACCCAGCCAAAACCAGAGGCCACTTTATATGTTCCAGGGCTGGTCTGCCAATCAAAAAACCTGGACTGGCTGGTGGAACTGGTGTCACGGTTTAGTGAGGAGCGATTTTTGCTTAGTAACAGGGAGATAAGCCTGCAGTGCAGATGTGGTAGAGTTCTTGGACTTTCCCCAGGCTCTTGGGTTCACACCCAACTCTGGCCTGGCAGGACCAATCTGGCACCTCTGCCATCTCTATTTAAGGATGAGAATTTGAAGTGCTTGGGAGGAGGTGTAGGAGTGGTACAAGACAGAGGCGACCACGTGAACCCCCAAGTTAGAGAAAGAAGGAAAGAAGGGTGGCATACCAGAGATCCCTCTGCAACCTGTGGCAAGAACGTGGCTGTGCCTCTGCAACCCATGGAGAGCAATGGCAGGACTGAGAGCTACCAGCAGTTCCAGGTGAATGCACCCAGATGTACAGGAGACTGTGTGGGGAGGCAGCCATGGCGCAGGATGAAGGCACATTGCAGCAGCCCGTGCAGGGCTGCCTGGCCTGTGAGGGACCCTGTGCTGGAGCACAGAGGATCGATGCAGAGACCATCTGCCCTGAGGAGAGACAAATGGCAGAAGCCATCAGGAAAAGACTGATTGAAACCCCCATTCCCTGCCCCTCTGTGTTGTTCAGTGGGGGAAGAGAAAAAGAGACAAAGATCAAGGCTCTGAGCCCGGGAAGAGCGGAGGGTTGGGGAGAAAGTGGTCTTAAAGGGCTGGTTGTGCTCTTCATCATTGTACCACTCCGTGTTGTTTCATGTTTGTTATATTTTGGAGTTTTATGGTTATGTTTTAGTTGGTGTTGGACTAAATTTTTTCTTCCCCAAGCTGAGTAGCCTGGTCTGTTTTATCTGGGACCATAAGTGGCAATTAAGCTCTCCCTGCCCTTTGGCAATTCTCAGGTCTTGGTATTTGATTCTACTTGTGGTCATTTGTCCCTTGATGGGCCTAAACCACAACAAATGGGCCTAAACCACAACCAGCAAATGGAGGAACTCAAGAAATTCAACAATCAAGTACAAGGTCCAGCATCTGACTTAGGCTAATCCCCAATATCAATACAAACTCATTGAAAACAGCCCCATAGAGAAGGACTTGTGGATATTAGTGAATGAAAAATTGGACAAGCTGGCAATGTGCAGTTGCAGGTCAGAAAGTCTGTTTTATCCCAGGCTACATAAAAAGAAGCATGGCCATCAGATAGAGGGAGGTGATTGTCCTCTACACTGCTTTCATAAGACCTTATCTGTAGACCTCCATCCAGCTCTGTGGTCCTGAGCACAAGAAAGACGTATGTCTGTTAGAGGTCTAGAGGAAGGTCATAAACATGATCAGAGGGTTGGAACACCTCTCCTACAAAGAAAGGTTAAAGAAGATAAAATTCTGGGGACATCTTATTGTGGTCTTTCAACATATAAAGAATGTTGCAGATACACTTTTTATCAGGGTCTGTATTGACAGGACAAGGGTCAACAGTTTTAAATGCAAAGAAGGTAAATTTAGACTAGATACAAGGAAATAATTTTTTCAGTAAGGTTAGTGAGACGCTGGAATATTTGCCCAAAAAAGTTACGGATGCCCTTTCACTGGGAGTGTTAAAGATAATTTTAATGTATCTTTCAGCAAGATGATCTAGTGAAAGATATCCCTGCCTATAGGAGGGGAGGTTGGAACTAGATGATCTTCAAAAGCCCCTCCCAACAGAAACCATTCTATGATTATCAGTGTCCAAGAGAGTCTGTAAAATTTAAGCCATACTACCAGATGTTATTTTTACTATGTGTTATGTGAAGAAGCTGCTCTTTTTCTTTGTTTTGAATCTTCAGACTGGTGGTTTTATTTGATGTCTCCTATTATTTTATTTAATAGAAACAGCTTTGTCTGTTGACCTTAATATCCCGGATATTAAAAACTTCTATGATATCTCTTTGCGCTCTGTATTTGTCTCTTTTCTAGACTAGTGGCTGTGATTATATCTCAACACTTCTTATGAACACTAAGCCATACTTTTGATCATCTCTGAGGTTTGTTTTCAGCTTCTATGATATCTCTTTTGAACCGAGATTTCAGAAGTACATTGGATATTCGAGGTGCATTTACACATAGTTAGAGATAATGTTATCTTATTCCTACTTAGACATCTATACCCTGCTTACGTCCTCAGTTGCAATCAAAGACACCAACATATTTTGCAAATCTGGTCTTGAAGTACTTACCTCTTTGAAAGTTCATTCTATAATGACAAAGTTTTTAAAATAGAATTAAAATGTTCGGCAATTCTAAAAATGTTTGCTAACAGTGCCTAAATGTCAGAAATAAAGTCTAGTACATTAACTTGCTTGTTTGAGGAAATTCATGCACAGAGGGTCAGAGGTGTCCATTTATAGTGCACTATCAGAAATTAACTTACTGTCAAGATAGTATGTACACCCTAGGTGTGAAACATTTTCTCCACTTTCTGAGTAACCTGTTTCATGCAGAGGAATTCTTAATTCCCAGTGAAAGTATCCATACAAGGACTTATTGAAAAATAAAGTGTATACTGTAAATAAATGTATTAGCTTACTGAGAATTTCCCTCATTCTGGACATGTAGGTTCCAATGTAGTTAATCAGTAATTGAAGAAAAGAATCTGAGGGCCTAAGCTTTGTACTTAGATGCATGAATTTATATTGACCATGTTTAGTCCTCCTCTTAATAATTTTGGTGATTTGTACTTAGATGCATGAATTTATATTGACTATGTTTAGTCCTCCTCTTAATAATTTTGGTGAATGAAAGCTTTGTCCTCAAATATTGAAGATGAATTGTGGCCAATAATTTCAGAATATTGATTTTTCTTTTTTCTGCTTTAGAAATTTATTACTATGTCAATAATAAAAACATTAACTAGAATGATCTCAAATTGCTCTTTAATAATGTATTGAAAACATTTCTGAAAATATTGAAAATATTTCTTAGCAAGTATAAGCACACCAATTTTAGGAACCCTAAGTTATTGACTAAAAAGCTCCTAACAGTTCTACATTTCCTTTCATACAAAACATATTGTCTTATTTTTATCTAGTTAATAATGTAGTTTTCTTAACAAGTTTCTATCCAAATTCTTAAAAATGTTTAGAAATGTTTTCTGAATGAGACTGAATGCCGTTATTTTGTCCTGGCTTTATGAAGTCCTTGAACCTTTCTGGAACCAGATTCGTAAATCATGCATTATATGAACTAAAATTAAAAACAATTAGGAAAAAAAAAAGTTAAAGAGATCAGTAGGCAAAATAACATCAACATTCACTGGAATAAAGGTTGTTATTTGGCATTACATGTTGGTTTCAATGAGTAAAACTTCTCTTTCATCACTTCTGTACATCCATTTCATTGCACTCCACTTAATCCTAACACTCCAATAAATGATAAGGAACATGAGAAACTCTGAAAAATATCAAAGTTAAATGTGTTCCTTTAGAATCTTAATTGAAACTTCCTATTTATTCCGAAAGGAAACATTTACATTTCATGCATTCTTAAGAAAAACAATGGTTCTCATTCTCTACAGACTAAAGGTGTCTATTCCCTCTTCTACCAATCTGCTAGATTGAGAGATTTTATTTTAATTCAATCTTTTTCTAAATGAATATAAACAATTTATTCTATTAAAGTAACAGCCTCTTATATTTGCTTGCTCTGTCTTCTTTTGATACTCTCTCACCTTGAAAACCTGATTAACTAAAATGAGGTCCAAAATATAGCTGTGCGTATATTGGAAATATGTTTTATCTAACAAGCTAGAGAATCAGTATTATGACTGATTTTCTGTTTCGATAACAGGGAAACTTTTAACATAAAAACTGAGACAGATGCAGCAAAGAATATTAGAGAGAAGTAAAACAAACTCTCCTATGAATTAAGTCAAATGCTCTTCATGGAAACAGAAAAATTAGTTGAAACCTTTTGATGCAGAGATATAGGGCAAGGTCTATATTTGTTTTCATGAATCCCAATATTTTCACTTTCAATTGAAATAATTTGGTGGATTCTAAAGAGATTTGCACATAGTTCTTGGGATGGCCAAAATAATTTTGTCAAAAAATTAAAGCTCAAAAAAAAGCTCTTAAAATATAATAGAATCCTGTATTAGCAGTTAACCAAAATACTTGTAGGGTATTTGAGTTATTAGTTACTTCATTGGAATTGCTCACTATCCTTGTACCAATCAGTCATGCCAAGAAATGCTGAATAAAATACAGTGTGCACCCTAACTACAGGTTTTTTTCATTTGTAGTTTCTTGTATTCTGATTTATATCATATTCTCTTCAATCAGGACTTGTACTTTCTTACCCATAATACTGATCATGTATATATTCAAATACTGTTGTTCTTAATTATCAAAACTTTTGAAATTATAATCTTTCAACATCTTGATGACCTCTCTCCTTCCTTCCTTCCTTCCTTCCTGTTTCATTCCCCTGTCACTCAATGTGTAACTTTCCCATACTCTCCCATCCAAATACCGTCTTTCAAGGATGCAGATATTTTAAAATATATGAACACTTGTTGAGCAAAAAAAACAGAAAAAAATGAATGTTTCAAAGACTGGAACTAAAAGCTTAAATTTACTAAGCTGAATAAATTGAAAAAAATCTGGAAAAAAACCACATTCTTCTATCCATTAGTCTTGAACTGGAATTCCTCTTGGTAGCGACTCAATCTCATTGCTTCACATGGAATTACTTATTTCATTTTTATGATGATATCAGATTATTCTTTTTCATTTTGACATCTTTCAGTTCCACAAATGATGTCCTAGAAGATTGTTTCTATTACTGTGTAGGATACACAGCCACGTTTAAAGAAATTCATAAAGATTAGAGAATTTGAACCTAGAGTATCCTTAGGGACTACTCAACTGCAATTAATTTAACTAGACACTGGATGTCAGTGTTGTCATTTTACATTAAAAAAAAAAAAAAAGACAATCCAAGGTGTAACCAGAAATAGGTTATAGAGGAAGCCTAATCGAATCATTCAGAACAGCTTAGAAACTGATTAGCATTCTGTATCTTCATGGTAGGAAGCTGGCTTTAAAGAAGCAGCTCTCCATAAAGGTTCCTATTAAGAATAAACAGATGAACAAACACTTAAAGTAAATGGACATTCTAGGAATCCGTCACAGGGTTTTTACATGGTAATTAACATTCAATATGCCATTTAATCAGAATGATGAACAGTGCACAGTATGAGTTAAGGTACTTGCTTTATGGTTAATTTTGTAGCTGGCTTTCCAAAAAATGCCCTGATTTAACTCACTTTTAAAACCAACAAAATTAATCCCATGACCTTAAAGGAGCTGTTACTTTTAAAGCAGGATTTCCATTTTCAACAGGTTTTAAAAGGGATTTGGATGAAAGTAATAATGGAAAAATATTAATATAATTGCATAAATAAAAATCTACTCACTAAACAGAACTGCCCATCTCCAACTGTCACTTTAAAGCAAATTCTACCAGAGACCAGATTTAAAGTACTGGACTTCACAGTCAGATACACACACAATCTCCTTAGAGGTCTGTCAGAAATACTAATTCACCTATGCTTCAAGCCATCTGCAGAATAAAAACTAGTATTAAATGGAATCTCAAAGAAATAGCATCTTATTTCACTAGCAACACCTTTTGAGTTATCCTATTTCAAAACCAAGTATCATTTAAGACAGCATGTTAGAAAAAATGATTGCTTAGAAGATCTTCATACAAAGAATGAAAATCTATTACAGTACGTGGAAATATAATTCTACTCCATTATAAATGTATTCAGATGGAAAATGGGTGACTCTATCCAAATATCTAAGTTTAACAGCTGAAAACAGTATGAAAAATGATTAAAAAAAAGTTCTTACTTAGACATCCAACAAAAAAAGCCTTGAGCATCCACAATTACTATTGAACTGTGAAATTGAATTTTAGATAATTTGTATATTAATGAAAATTTTTCATAAGATGATGACCTGCAACCAATAGAAAGCATAAAAATCACCTGGCAGACTGATATGGATGGGTCAGAGCACACAAATCTCTTGAGTTCCTAAATAAGATCTGGGAAACATTAGGTGTGTTAGAAGTTAAACATTTCAGTCAAGAAGGCTTCAGTAAGAGTTTATTATGGTATTTATAGAGAAGAAAAAAAAAAAAAAGTTTGATGAAGAGCAGTAGCAATCACTCTAAAGCTTTTATCACCCCAGAAATGCTGATTACCATCATGTCTGCTCTCAGTCAAATGTAAGTAATGAGCTATACACATTTATCTCTTTAAATAACTAGATCAAGTGTTTTGGCAACATTGAGATTTATATAAAATATATTTCAGATACTTCACATTGAGCAGTGAAGCCAAAGTCACAAAGATAAGGGACTGTTATTCCTTTCTGAGACATCAAGGTATGAATTTAACACAAAAGATGGTCTCTGATCTTATATTTTGTCTTTGAAGAGGCTGTTGAATTGGGGTATCTAATAATGGCTCCTGAATATATTAGAAATGTTTAGATTTCAAGAACTTAGGGAAGTGAAGATGGACAAAAGAGTCCAAAATAAATTTGGGCTTCCTGGAGGACCTGAAAAAAGAGATCAATTACAGAAGACATCATGCTTCACTTACAGAGAGTTCTCTCCGATAAATGTTACTTAAGATGAAGGCAAACCAAGACATAAGGTATATGAGCATTATGTAGTAGACAAATTTCAGCACTCTAGATCATGTATACAAAGGACAACAGAGTTATATTTCAAATTTAACGTTGATGTCAACAATTATAGTTTTTAGTTAAGCCTTTATTAGCATTTTAACTTAAATTGTCTGTTTTGACTATAAACAATTTTTTTTTTTGTTTTCTTTAAAAATAACGAAACCATTGTAATGGAAAAGTAAAAGATGCACAGTACATTCCTCACTCAACAATCTAAGAAGGATAGAAACTGGCATACTCAGACAACCCGGGTAGAATTCAGGTACCCAAATATACACATCTAGCACTACAGTTTTCTTCCTGGCCTCCAATTGTATTCAAGAAAATTACAGGTATCCCATATGTCTTTGACTGCATCTGCCAGCTCCCTGTTGATGTCTTGAATGCCTTAGCTCTTTAAGAAATGCTGTCTGAAGTGCTAAAAAGTTGATTTTTTTTTTCCCCTCAACTTCACAAATTACATCTTGAGTGCCCAGAAGGTTAAAGGAATACAGAGCTATGCTGGCTGGTGAGAGATTGCTACTAGTTGCCTTGTTCTGGCTGCTGCTTTCAGGGTTAGTTAGAAGTCTCTTCTGAAGAAGGAGATGATGGTCCCTCCTCAAGGGTCTGCTACATATGATAGAGAGAAGCTTTTAAAAAATGTAATAGACAATACTAAAGGTCTTATCAAGAAGCAATCAGGATAAGAAACATAACTGAGTATGTAAAACAAAAAATGAAAAAAGGAAAAACTATTCAAATAGAGCCAATTATCTCTGTGTGGAGTCTGACACAATCAAAAAACTGCTGAATATTTCTAGACTGAGAGCAAGACTGAAAGCAAGTTTATAAAGCTGCTTTGGTGTTCTTTCAGTTCACATTAGACATGCTGTGTGGCCAGATCAAGCTTAAAACTTTACATCAGTCAAAACACTGATTGGTTTTGTGTCTAAAAAAATATGTTTATTTTTTGGAGCATTTTTCATTTTACTAAAATCCTAACCTCACACTGTCCTTGCTCTTACTGTTTATATTTCTCTACATCAATAAGAAATGTCTGTACCTGTGCATTGCTACGCTGGAGTGAATCCACCAAATACTGACTATCTACGAATCATTACTAATAAGAGTTTGTAGTAAAAACATCACAGCTACAATCACTTACATACCTCATTAAAGTATGATGATACTCTCACAAATTATCTGACTAATGAAATACGCCACATGAAACTAGTAGGAACTACAAAGGCCCAGTAGAAAATATGGTCAAAAGACAAGGTAGTCTTAAGAAATTGAAGAAATAAACTTAAAATAGAAAGTGATCTGATAAGAACAACTACAAGTTTCCTCACAGTAAGCAGGAGTAATTATCTACACCAATACAGTACTGTCAAATTTGAGTAAAAGAGGTTATAGGGGATCACAGGCTAAACTTGGGATAAGCACTATGTCTATTTACTATGCTTATGTACAGTACTATTGAGACTAGAAATAATCATAGGAAAATAAAAACACAAAATTATTTGAAAGTCCTTATATTTTTTTTGCTGGCAGGGCGACCATGAGCCAGCAATGTGTCCTTGTGGCCAAGAAGGCCAATGGCTTCCTGTGGTGGATTAGAAGGACTGTGGGCAGTAGGTCAGAAGGTTCTCCTTCCCCTCTAATCTGCCCTCATGAGGTCATATCTGGAATATTGTGTCCAGTTCTGGTCCCCTCAGTCCAAGAAGGACAGGGAGCTGCTGGAGAGAGTTCAGCGCAGGGCCACAGAAGTGATGGAGTGGAGCATCTCCCTTATGATGAAAGGCTGAGTGAACTGGGGCAGTTTAGCTTGTGAAGAGGAGACTGAGAGGTGACTTCATTAATATTTATAAATATGTAATGGACTGGTGTCAGTAGGATGAAGCTAGGCTGTTCTCTGTGATGTGCAATGATAGGACATGGGGTAATAGGTATAAGCTGGAACATAAGAGGTTTCAAAGAAATACAAGGAAGAATTTCTTCACTGTGAGGATGAGAGAGTACTGGAACACACTGTCCAGAAGGGCTGTGGAGTCTCCCTCTCTGGGGATATTCAAAACCCACCTGGACGAGTTTCTGTGTGACCTACTCTAGGTGATCCTGCTCTGGCAGGGAATTGGGCTGGATGATCTTTTCAGGTCCCTTCCAGCCCTTAAGATTCTGTGATTCTGTGATTAAGCCCTATTATGAGGCTGATGCTCAGTTACACACATATGCAGTTACATACTGAATTAAGAGTTCCTCACTCACGAAATTAGTTAGGAATGGAGTTTAAGCAGAAGGCAGGACAGATTGAGCTGATTAGGCATAGAGTGTAGCTAGAGAAGAACACTGACCAATGCTGTCTGCGAGGCGCCATTTTTATCTCTTTATCTCACTCTATTGTTATACCTTTTTTTCCCCAAAACATCTTTATCCCTCACTTTCCCCATTTTGTTTCCTCCTCTAAATATTATTTAGAAAGTCTTGTGTAATTCAAAAATTATCTTCCCTTGCTTCCCACAATAAAATGCTTCCCTGGGCAGTAACCACCTCCTCAGTCCAAAAGGTCATTCAGAGCATTTCTCCTCTTGGCTTATCTTGATGAGTTTTATGACCCTACATTGGAACCCAGGCTATCCTGGGATAGCTCTGGTAGGAGCCTGGATAGAGTATGCCTTCCTTTGAGTCCTTAATTTGCATTACCCACCTGTCTTTTTGCCTCTGTTCTTCTCTGGGCTTGCAGAGATGGTTCTTTGATGGGCTGATGGCTCCTGAGTATCATTCACTACCAGGAAATATTTCCATTGAACAAGTCCGTTAGAAAAATAATAAACCATTTGTGTTAAAATCTTCTAGCACTTTTATTTACTTTTTTTTTTCTTCTGTGGGAAGAATTCACATGAGAACTGTTAAATGAAAAACATAAACCAGAACAGGAAGAGAGCTATGCTGCCATGAAGGTATTGAGTAAAGATATGAGAGATATACATTTAAACATATGCTAGTTAGAAAAATAATGTGAATCCATATCCTACATATTTGACACAAAAGCTGAAATTCAAGCTGTAGGTCTATATTTCATCTGTACTGGAAATTCCATCTCACTTTCAAGAAAACTTTCTGTGAACAATTGTGCTCCCTCAAAATATTATTTCTAGATAAGTGAGATCCATCACTATTTCTTAAAAACATATTTCTAAACGTCAGGTTGTAGATTTCTTCTTCTCTGAGAATCATATTAATTTGATTTTTTAAAAATTATAAATCAAACAAAAAATCTCTTTAAATGACTTAATGAGTTTAGAATTTGAGGTACAGTAACTCTGTGTGATGATTCCCTTATATTGCTATGAATTATGCCAACCTTTGTGCTGATCTTTTCTATTTTACATTTAGAATTGTATATCAAGATTTATGAGAAGACTAAGAATAGCTCTACGTGCTCTGCAACTCTGAGATAACTGAGTTGCTCTCAATTTGCTCTGACAGGAAGATTATACAAGAAATGAGAAATTAATAAAATTTGGGGTTTTTTTTATATTTAACTACATTCTTTATTTCTTTTCTATGTTGAAACTGCCATTCTTACTTACGTATGCTAACCCAAATAGTATTATCAAAAACCTTTATTGGAATAAGTTTTCATCTTTTCTCTACTATACATGCTTGTGAATATTTCCTGAACTCTGGGTTTTTTTTTTTTCATTCTTTAAAACTGAACTAAAAAAATGTAAAACCTTTAAAATTTGCATGTCTACATGGGCCTAAGTATTTGCATGAAGATTTAATGAAAATGACTAACAGTGTAGTTTTCTTTAAATTAATATTCATAATATACTATTACTTAACAGTGTACAATAGTGGCTTAAAAAAACATTGTTAAAACAAATTGCCTCCAAAGGAATTTTAAAAAAAATATTTATGTTTCATTCTGGATTTCATATCCCAAAACTCTTGTGCTTTGTCTTTTCAGGTCACTATAAACTATTGTATTTGTTGATGTTCCCGTTATTCACATCAGGACTTTTTGTCTTAAAATCACAGTAGTGTCTGCATTCATGTTTGTTCTATAACTTCAGGGGTACAGTGATGACTGCTAGTCAGGTAAATAATTTATTATATGCATATGCAACTGTATATATATTTTTTATTTGTATCACAAAATCTGAATCGATCAGCTGATGGCTTAGCCCCTTTGGATTTTCATATAATTCTTGCCTGCTAAAACAAGAAAAAGAATAATAAAATGGAAATTTGTTGCTGTGTTTCACATCACACAACTAGATGAAACACGAAAGCAGGCAGACCATGTCTATGGCTGAAGACATTAATAGTAAAGTCCAGTTCACAGAATCTGGGAGTTGCAATTCTGCAATAGTTTGATGTGATGCTGGCAAGATGATAGGGTGATTGGCACACAGTTTTACATTTGGTTTGGCACTCCTCAGATTAGAACATTTTTTCTTTAATTTTCCAAGTTTTGGGCTGGGAAACTGCGTGTTGTGTGTTACGTGTCATGCATTAGCAAATCTCCCATTTTGGAAGACTCCAGTAAAAATAGCATTATGATGAGCTGATAATCTCTCAAAATGAAATCTGTGCTGAACTACTGGTTTAATTAATTTATTTTCTATTTTTGATAAGCTGAGGATTTGAATGGGATTTTTGGCCATTCTATACATTGTTACTGAAAAGATTTAGTTTAAGTGAGGCAAGACTATAATAAAACTGATTTGTTTTTTTAAGTACAAAACATAGATGATTATGGCAGAAGATTGTATAGAGAGCCTACTCAACATAAAAATAAATTCAGTAACACCCTTGACTATGGAGCACAAGGTGACATTGGCCTAAATCAGAAAAGTCAGACAACACGGCATCACATAAAGGCTTTTTGCTAATCAGTTTCTAGAGAACCATCTCCTGTCTATCACCATTCCAAGTAGGATTAAGTTACTACCTAAATTAACCACAACAGATAGAGGAAATTCTCCCAACACATTCTGGCACTTATGCCTAACACCAGGAAAACAGAAAAGAGAAGAGAGAAAGAGAGAAAAGGAGAGAAAAAGAGAGACAGAGAGAAAGTATAATTTGTTTTGTTTTCTTTTGTTTTCTCTTGAGTATGACAGAAATTAAAGATTTTTGTTGGTTTTTTTCCTAAAAGATGACTACTGCAATGCCTTTGATATCAAAACGCACAGTAGGAAGTGGAGAAGAAAAAATATGTGTTTTTCATCTTCATCACATTTTGAAAGCAAATTAAGCTTCTCAATTTCACTTACAAGATCATTTAAAAACAACTTATGTATGGATTTTCAGTAAAAGCGGTCCTACATTCTCTGCTTCTCACATCTGCCCTTGTTTGTCTTAATCTGGAACTAGAATTTGTGTAGAATATATGTAGAGAATTAATGGAGACATGAACATGAGATTTGAGAGGAAAACTGAGGTAGGATAATGGGGACAGGTTATTTCAAGAAGGTTGGAAGATGGAAGTCAGATGATTAAAAAGAACAAAAGAAGATGAAGATTACTTGAGAAGTTTTAAAAGACTGAGTCTGAAGGGAAAAGGACAGTAATAGGCAGATAAAGATGACGTAGAAAAAAAAAAATCTGGCTGTAGCAAGGTTTCAGGTGAAGAACTGGCATTGTTCAAAGAGGAGGTCCTATGAGATTCATTTGTAATCAGAAAATGAATTCATCAACTAGTGCCATCCACTGGTCATTGTTTATGACTGAGAGTGTAATTAGAAACAAAAAAAGCAGATAGGTAAAATGACTAGGGAGCTGTGAAGAGGTAGGACTGAAACTGAAAGGGCAAGCAGAAAAAGAAGTAAAACCCTTTGTCAAAGTTTGGGAATAAGAGAATGAGCAGATGATAATAAGGCATACAGGAAAAGGAGATCAGGATAAAAAATCTGTCTGTAGTTGGAACATGTCCATGTAAACTAAACAAAGCCAAGGCAGATTTGCGTGCTGCTCCACATTTATTCATTCTGTTTCATTTTTTAGCATACTTTCTGACACAGTATTGCATGCTGTGCTCCTGGACAAGTTTGAGAAAATAGTACAAACTTTTGATTCCTTCGAACAGCTAAGATGGAAAAAACTACCCTGTCTGCAACAGAATTTAGCTAGACAAACACAACATGTGCTCTACCATTCACTCTGAAAACCAGAAGATCGATTCCTGTCTAGCTGTAGTCACTAGTTGAGAATGAGATAACCAGCACAAGGTACAGAAGGAAACAGGAAAAAAATTGCCAAGAAAAATATTTGACACAAAAAATGCATCAAAACAGACGGATGGAGGAGCTGTAAGGGTTAAAAAAGGCATTGCAGAATATATTTGTCTGTAGGACTTCATAGAATCACAGAATCTTTTCAGCTGGAAGAGACCTTTAAGATCATAGAGTGCAACCTTTGTCCCAGCCCTATCAACCACTAGAACATTTCCCTAATTGCAACATCCAACCATCTCTTAAACACTTCCAAGGACAGTGACTACGTCACCTCCCTGAGCAGCCCATTTCAATGCCTGACAAACCTTTCAGTAAAGAAATTCCTCCTCATATCCAGTCCCCTGGCCGAACTTGAGGCCGTTTCCTCTTGCTCTATTGCTTATCACAAGGGAGAAGAGACCAACTCCCCCCGCTCACTACAGTTTCCTTTTAGATAGTTGTAGAAACCGATAAGGTCTCCCCTGAGCCTTCTTTTCTACAGGCTAAACAGCCCCAGATCCTTCAGTCGTTCCTCCTAGAAGCCTTGCTCCAAATCCTTTACTAGCTTGGTAGCCTGCCTCTGGATCCTCTCCAGAACCTCAATGTGTTTCTTGTAGAGAGGGACCCAAAATTTAATTTCTTATAGTCATATGAATATGAGTCTGAATGAGGCAGAAGCCATCAAAAAAGAGAAAATGGGACCTAACATTTACTATGGTGGATTGTTTCCTGTGGGACTAAATTCTATGTCTATATTTCCCCAATAGATCATATATGGTATCAACAAACCTACACAATGTAAACTTTTTGTAGTTGGTCACCAACTATGTGGTTTTCATTTTCAAGGTATCTGATTCTGGATTCTGAACAGTGCAAGAGTTGAGAACTTAAGAGATGCATCTGAAATCAGTGTAAGTTGTGCTTACGATATGTAAAATGCTTATATAAACCTAGCTCCTTTAAGAATCAGGTGCTTCTATTTCTCAATTTGAGCACATAAATTCCACGTGGACTTCAGACAAGAATTTTATCGTGCTTTTATTGTCTATCTATAACAACATGCTTTACTATGAAATACATTACTATTTCTTAAGAACTCAGATGCTATAAACAACAACAAAACTGTGAGAAAATTAATAATTCTGTTTTCAGAGCAGGTCTTGTACTGTGCTTTAAACATGGGATAGAAAATATTCAACACACTGTACTGCTATTGAGTAAGTGAGCGTTATTCATCCTGTTCATTGAATACAGGTCCCACAGAAAAATATTATATTGCTGTGCAATGAAAAGCCATTTCTTAAGCATATGGACAGTGGAGTTAAACTAAAGTTACAAAAGAATCCATATCCATGGCATTTTGTGAAGCCTGAGCTTTTGACTTTTAAAGCTTAAAATAATATTCACAGCATGTGTGTACACACATACTCTCTTTCCCACACACATATTTGCATGCATATATAAAAAGGAAACATATCACCACCAGAACCAGACGTTAAACAAGAAAATATCTTTTTTTCTAGAATTTAGTTTTTAAATAATAAACTTCTATGATCAAATAATTGTGTCTTACATTTAATCTATTTGGTTTTCTTACCTGGTATTTCAGAAAATTTAGCTCAGAAGGCCAGTCTTTGATAGAATGAATTGAATGTCCTATACTGCAGAATTTTCCCAAAGCCAGAATTGAAGTCAAAGAAAAAAATTCATGTCCAAGAGCTCATTAAGCGATGAGGTTTTCAATAAAATATCTATTCATAATGTTTCAACCCTAAGGCTTTTAGGTCTCTAAGCAGTAGAAAGTCTCTGAGTTTATATGGAAAGATGATATTTAGTATCCCTGAGGTGTTACAAACCTTGTTTGAAATCAAAGAATTGCTTAGATGAAAAAAAATTTTCTTGTTTTCTGGAATTACAGACCTATGTTTACCATTTTGTAAATCTAGTTAGATCTATAGAGTCTTAGTGAGCATCAAGTACTTTTTGAACGCATCTGGTCACTGCCTCTCCGAATATCATGGAGCTGAACATTAAACTCATTCATTAAAGTAATCTTTAGGTAATGATTTAGATAACGTTGTCAGTTTTTCCAGCTTAACAGGGACTCAATAAACCAATAATGACAAAACAAAATTATCTACAACAGTAAGGCATGCTTCTGCTGCAGTAAGGTGCTTGAGTTAACAGTTGAATTATAATGGAAGGATCACATTATTACAATGATTAGTTACCATACAGTGAGTTTTAGTAGTAATAGGTAGTGCATTGTAATCTTTCATGATGCCAACCTAAGAGATAAACAGTGCTTTGGAAAATACATTCTTGCCCAAATATAATCTTTATTAAAATGACTAAATAGTATTACTTGCAGTTGTTTGGGGAATTATGGGTATGCTGAGCAGCAGACTTAACATGCTTTACACCTGATGAATTATGTTGCTAAAATTCAGCAAGTATAATAAAAATATTACAGTAATATTATGTTCGACTTAAATACAAGAAAAAACTATTTTACTATGAGGGTGACGGAGCAGTTGGACAGGCTGTCCAGGGAAAGTGTGGAGTCTTCTTCCTTGGAGGTCTTCAAGACCTGCCTGGACACGTTCCTATGTGACCTAATCTAGGTAAACCTGCTTCTGCAGAGAGGTTGGACTAGATGATCTCTAAAGGTCCCTTCCAACCCCTACCATTCTATGATTCTATGATAACAGGACACAGATAGTAAATTGAAAAAGCTTGGAAAACAGAGAAACGAAGACGTGCTAACATTTTCCAAGTATGTATACTTGGGAAATCTGTATTATTTAAGAAATATCCAAGAAGTTTTGTCTTCAAGACCAGTGTCTAAACTAATATTTTTCATTTTTTATATAATTTTTCATGCGGTTTTCCAGTTTTTCCTCTGCTGAATCATGTCCCTGCAGCTACCATTCAAAGAGAATAAATTATTCCTAAAGCTAACATAGCTGCTGATGCTTGATTGTTTGTTGAGTTTGTGCACTGTGGGATATCAATGTGGTCTGAACTTGCATCTGCTAAACTAAGTGCTTCAGAAACACCTTCACTTCCAGGCAGTTAAAAAGAGCATCGCTACACTGTCTTTTATTTTGTTTCCTTGTCTTCTGTTGTTTATCAAACATATCTCTTGAGACCTGGCTGTAGTTTGCATCTGTTTTTAACTTGCCTCTTTCACATTTACACTTACATCTGTTAAGTTCGTGCAATTTCCTTTTTGCATTTTTTAGCTTCTTCATTCTTCTTTTTCTAAAATCATTAAACCCCATTGTGGTGGCTTAGCCCTGTCCCACCAAGTCATTGTATCATTCCCCCTCCTAAACTTGACAGGGGAGAGAGAAATATAACAAGAAGTTTGTGAGTCGAGATACAGACAGGGAGATCACTCAACAATTAGCGTCATGGGCTAAATAGACTCAATTTGGGGATAAATGGTTTGATTTTTAATGAACAATCAGAACAAAGCAGGGAAATGAGAAATAAAACTGAATCTTAAAAACATCTATCCCCACCGCTGCCTCTTCCCAGGACTCTGTTTTCTTCACCCTCAGTAGCACAGGGGGTGGGGTTTACAGTCAATTCATTACAGATGTGCTACTGTGTCTTCTCATAATCCCAGAAAAGCTCCATGTTGGGCATCAAAAAGCTCTGGTGGTTTGACCTCAGCTGAATTTCAGGTGCGCACCACACCACTTTAACACCTCCTCCTAAGTAAGCCAGGGAGAGAAGAAAATAAGATAGAAACCTCAAGAGTTGAGATAAAAATAGTTTAAAGAAATGGCAAAGCCACACACTTGAAAAGCAAAACAAAGCAAAGCAAATAAAGCTGTTACTCTCTATTTCCCAACAGCAGTGATGCCTGGATGCTTTGCAAGAAGAAGGACTTTGGTATGAGCAATGGTTACTTTGGAAGGTAAAAGTGAATCACGAAAACCTTCCCCTTCCTGCTCCTCTCCTTGAATTTTTATTGCCTAGCTGACATCATATGGTATGGACTATCTCCTTGGTCAGCCTGTGTCAGCTGTCCTGGCTGTGGCCCCTCCCAGGATCCTGCCTACTCACAGCTACCAGTGAAGGTTGAGGAACAAACGACCACAATCAGCCAGAAATACCAAAGGCCTTTGGAACTCCGTAAGTACAGGGAAGGCTCACTGGTCACTTATGGTCCCAAGCAAAACAGACGAGACTATTCAACTTGCAGAAGAAAAAAGGAACTAATTCAAACCACCATCAATCAAAACTGTAACAAACAGAAAACAACACAGAATGGTACAATGATGAAGAGCACAATCAGCCCTTTAAGACTACCTTCCCCCCACCCCTTCTCTCTTCCTAGGCTCAGGCATCTGATCCTGGTGTCTCTACCACCTGCCCTACTGAGCAGCTCAGAGGGGTAGAGAATGGGAGTTTCAGTCAGTCCTGCTCTGATGGCTCCTGACATTTGTCTCTCCTCAAGGCAGATGGACTCCTTGCCCGTCCTTCCTGCTCCAGCACAGGGTCCCTCACAGGCCGGGCAGCCCTGCATGGGCTGCTCCAATGTGCATTCATCCCAAAGGCTGCAGCTCCTTTCTGCCTCTCATGTGGGTCTATGGGAGTCCACAGGCTCTCCAGCACGGCCTGCACCATGGCCCCCTCCTCACACAGTCTCCTGCCCATCTGGACACACTCACCCAGAGCTACTGATGGCTCTCAGTCCCACTGTTGCCTCCATGGGTCACAAAGGGACAGCTGCTCTCTTGTTCCGGGCTGCAGGGCAGTCTTGGGCCCTGTGCTCCTTCTCTCGTTCTCCTTCTCTGTGGGGTCTACATGGTCACTTCCTTCTTGTACCACTCCTCCACCTTCTCTTCTGCTGCAGATTTCCATTCTTAAATAATGATGGCAGAGGTGCCAGATTGACCTGGTCAGGCTGGAGGTTAGTCCACCTCGGAGCCATGGGGGATATTTTGAGGACTGCCGAGTGGGATCAGCACTGCAGCTCCCTCCCCTTGTTACCAAGCAAAAAGTAGCTCCACACAAACCCATGACAATATGCAATTTTATAAATGAAACAATAACCAGATCACCTGGGCTATGAGTATTTTGAAAATAAATGCAGTAATTAATGGTAATTCACCATTCTTTTAATGAATGTATTCACACACTGCTTTTCAACTGACACACTTCACTTTGATTTCAAATATGCATGTAAATTAGCAATGAAGAGTGCACTGCTGAGATTCAAAGCAATCTCTATCAAAAGCCCTTTCTATGCTTGTCTAAGCCACTGATTCAAAGACTGATGAAGTAATGGAATAACAGTTTGAGATATCATTGAACTTTGAGTCAGTCACTACAGAGACTAAATGAACAATAGTGCATTTTCCACAAAAGCTGGAATAAGAATCTTAAAAACTATTTATATACCTATGTTCTAAATATATTCAGAGATTAGTGGTCTGGATTTTCAGAAGTGGAGAATAATAGAAACATTTTGATAAACGATCTATCGCATCTCTCATATACATTTTCAGATAACATTACTCATAGAACATATTATTTGAAATAGTTTGTACAATTCTTAGAATTAATTATGGACACACAAAAGTTATTTGACCAGCAGCATAAAATGGGAGAAGCACATACATATGTATTTCTCAAATGTTTCAAAAGAAAAATACATAGTAAATTATTTTTAAAATATCACAAAACTTGATTCAAGCCCAAACTGCTAATCTTCAGAAAGTGTCAACATGCAAACAGGAATAAATGTTATTTATAAAATGTTGGAAATGTTAATACCACAATCAGATTATTTTTGCTTACTCTTAGGTACTTGAAACCTTCACTCAAAGTCTAAAGAAATAGATGGGGTTTTTTTTTAGCATGAGGCAATGTGTACATCAATACAGGCAGAATGTAAGAAGATGTCTGTAAGAAGATGTCAGCCATGGTCATATTTGGGCCAGAAGTCATATGACCACACTGCTGTGATTAAGCTACTTTTTTCAGACTCCTTTGTCAACTAATGCAGAGGAAATGAAACTGATAACAACAGTAATGTTTCATATTGGTTTTGTCAAAAAAATCTTGGAGATGCTTCATTTCTCTGTAATTGATCCGAAATTCAATATTTTTCTTAGGAGTGATAGTTCAGATGCCTATTAACCCATGATATTCTCTTAGGACTGATGCACAAGTTAAGCCAAGATGCTTATCAGAGACAATATTACCTGTCATTTTCTATGTCATGGCCTGTTCAAGGATCCCACTTCATCGATGAGGATGGAAGTCTGAATGAGAATTCTGATAACTTGATGAGACATCATAAGAAAACAAGATTCTTGTTAAGAAAAGATTAAACTGCATTAATTCTGGAAGTAATATTCATCTCCTTTCAATTAATCATGTATATTTCAATTTATCATGTATATTCTATATTTAAAAGATGGTATAATTATTATTATTATTAGCAATGTCTGCAAGATAACTTTTCTATATAAAATGTGTAAGCAGTATAACTGAGATTGCTATTTGACTGTGTTGAATAACAATAAAAAGTACTATAATTAAACAACTAATTGAAGTTACTGCTTATTAAAAGCATATCACTTATAGAAATAATAAATCAACAAAAAATTCAGCAAACCCCACCATCCCTAAAATCTTCACTGCTTTGCTGAGAAGCCATAGTGACAGGAACTGTAATGTCATGGTATTGTCCTGGTATTGCACATTTAATTCTACACCTGTTCAGGAAGCTCAACAAATATAAATGGAGCTTCTTACCTGACAATGCCAATATTGGATTAAATTAAAAAAAAAAATAGTTTTGTAAAACTAAAATTATAGAATTCATCTTTGAAATATTTTTATGTAAATTATCTCAACATGGAATAAAAATTTAGTTCATGGAATCATAGAATGGTAGGGGTTGGAAGGGATAATTGGAGATCATCGAGTCCAATCCCCCTGCAAAATCAGGGTCACCTACATAAGGTCGCACAGGAACATGTCCAGGCAGATCTTGAAGACCTCCAAGGAAGGAGACTCCACAACCTCTCTGGGCAGCCTGTGCCACTGCTCCCTCACCCTCACAGTGAAATAGTTTTTTCTTATGTTTAAGTGGAACTATATGTGTTCCAGCTTCATACAATTACCCCTTATCCTGTTACTACTATTGAAAAAAAGAGATGTCCCAACCTCCTAACACCCCCCCTTTAGATATTTTTAAATGTTATTAAGATCACCCCTCAATCTCCTCTTCCTCAGACTAAACAGCCCCAATTCCCACAGCCTTTCCTCATATGAAAGATGTTCCATACCCCTGACCATCTTGGTGGTCCTGCACTGGACTCTCTCCAGAAGTTCTTTGTCCCTCTTGAGCTGAGGAGCCCAGAACTGGACACAGGACTCCAGATGAGACCTCAGCAGGGCAGAGTAGAGAGGGAGAAGAACCTCCCTTGACCTGTTGGCCACACTCTTCTTGATGCATCCCAGGATGCCATTGGCCTTCTTGGCCATGAGGGCACATTGCTGGCTCATGGTTAGTTTATTGTCAGTCAGGACTCCCAGGTCTCTCTCTGCAGAGCTGCTCTTCAGCAGTTCGTCCCCCAACTTGTACTGGTGCATGGGGTTGTTCCTTAACAGATGCAGGACTCTGCACTTGTCCTTGTTGAACCTCATGAGGTTCCTCTCTGCCCAATTCTCAAGCCAGTCAAGATCCTGCTGAATGGCAGCACAGCTTCTGGGGAATCAGCCAGTCCTCCCAGTTTGGTGTCATCAGGGAACTTGCTGAGGGTACACTCTGTCCCCTCATCCAGGTCGTTGATGAAGATGTTGAACAAGACTAGCCCCAGAACCAATCCCTGAGGAACTCCACTGGCCACAGGCCTCCAACTCGATTCTGTGCCATGTACCACCACCCTCTGCGTTTTGTCATTCAGCCAGCTCTTGATCCACCTCACTGTCCACTCATCCAAGCCACACTACCTGAACTTTCTGATGAGGATGTTATGGGAGACAGTGTCAAAAACCTTGCTGAAGTCAAGGTAGATGACATCCGCTGCTCTCCCCTCATCTAGCCAGTCGGTTATGCACTCATAGAAGGATATTAGGTTAGTCAAACAGGATTTCCCCTTGTTGAAGCCATGTTGACATTGGCTCCAGTCCTCAGGCACCTCATCTGTCCTCCATGATTGTTCGAAAATGATGGAGAGAGGCTTAGCAATCACATCAGCCAGCTACCTCAGCACTCTAGGATGCATCCCATCAGGATCCATTGACTTATGAGCCTTAAGCTTGGCCAACGAGTCTTTAACCTCTTCCTCTTCCACCCAGGGCAAGTCCTCTGCTGTCCTGACCGTCCTGTTATCCTTGTCCGACTGGACTTCCCAAGGGTCAGCCTTGGTCATAAAGACTGAAGCAAAGCATGCATTCAGTACTTCGGCCTTCTTTACATCCTCAGACACCAGGACACCCTCAGTGTTTAGCAGCGGGCCCACATTCCCCCTAACCATCCTTCTGCTGCTGATGTACTTGAAAAATGCCTTATTGCTGTCCTTAACATCCCTGGCTAAATTTAATTCTAGAAGGGCTCAAGCCTTCCTAGTTGCACCCCTGCATGCCCTGGCAATGTTCCTATACTCTTCCCAAGAAGCCAGCCCCTCTTTCCACCTCTCATAGGTGGCTGCTTTCTGTCTGAGTTGTCCCAGCAGATCCTTGCTCGTCCATGGAGGCCTCCTACCTCCTTTTCCTCTTTTCTTGCACATTGGGACATACTGATCCTGGGTTTGGAGGAAGTGGTGCTTGAAGATTGACCAGCTCTCATTGGCACTTCTGTCTTCTAGAATCATATCCCATGAGATCTGTCCAAGTAGATCTTTGAAGAGCCCAAAGTCAGCTCACCTGAAATCCAGGGTCATGGTCCTGCTTTGTGTTCTGCCCCTTCTACTCAGGATCTTGAACTCTACCATCTCATGGTCACTGCAGCTGAGATTGCCTCCAACCTTCACATCCCCAACCAGGCCCTCTCTATTCGTCAGTACCAGGTCCAACAGCACACCCCTCCTTGTTGGTTCCTCCGTCATCTGCGACAGGAAGTTGTCGTCAACAATCTGTAGGAACCTCCTGGACTGTGTGTGCTTGGCTGTGTGGCTATCCCAGCAAATATCAGGGTGGTTGAAGTCCCCCATGAGGACCAGGGACTGTGATCCTGAGGCAGCTCTCAGCTGTTCGTAGAAGCCCTCGTCCACATCCTCCTCCTGATCAGGTGGCCTGTAGCAGACTCCTACAACAATATCACCTGCCTTGCCCTGCACATTAATTTTTACCCATAAGCACTCTACTGTCTGCTCATCCCTATCCAGGCACAGTTCAGTACACATTAATTGCTCTCTCATAGAGAGCAACTCCACCTCCACGCCTTGTCAGTCTGTCTTTCCTAAGCAATACATAACCCTCCATGGCTGTGCTCCAGTCATGGCAGCTGTCCCACCACGTCTCTGTGACTGCAATGAGGTCGTAGCCCTGCATCTGCACCCACATCTCCAGTTCCTCCTGCTTACTCCCCAGGCTGCGTGCATTGGTGTAGAGGCAGTGCAGGGGCTTACTCAAACACACAGGTTTCCCTGGGCAGGTACAGGAGGTTCCCCCCTGATTTGGCTCTTTCTCTGTGGTCAGCCTTCCTTATCTCAGACCCATGTGCAGATGAAGGGCACTTATCATTGCATTCCCTGTCCTGCCCTTTTTCCCAGCTAGAGGGGACAGCTTTTGCCATCAGCTTTTCCAGAAAGACAAGAATAATTCAGATTCTTGTGAATACTTTGTCATAGATACAAATGATAATCAAGTTACCTGTAAAATGTTTTTGTCTCATACCTAGATAAATCAGTTAAGAAGCTTTTTTTTTTTTTCCCCTGGAAAAAATGCCCATGAATACAGTAAAGTAGCTACAAATCATGAATGTCTTAAGACTCTTCCAGTAGTGTAATGATAAGATCAAATATTTTCATTTGTATCAGTTTTTGCTTGTGATTTTTGGAGTTGGTTACTATGTGCACCAGGTTCTTTCACTGCAAAAATAATAAAAATGGTTAGTGTTGTATAGCATTATGTTACCAGTTGTGAGTCTTTCTACTAAAAACTAAGCTTAATTCTGCCAGTGCATAAGCAACATCTTTGTCCCAGTTCCAAAATGTGCTGACATCTGAAATCTTTATGAGGAAACCAGTCATGCTTTAGATGGATTTAACTGCCAGACAAGATGTGAAAAGCAGAATAGCAGAAGTCCAATCTTACCTCAGCTGGTGCAGCTGACATTCCAACTTCCACCATCTCCAAGGAATACCATCTATCTGGCACCAAAGGTATCACCTATATTTTTTAAAGTTTGCTTCTAGGTTGAAACATAAACTGTTCATGCAATATTCTTATTTGACTTTAGTTTTTTAAATAACGGTCTGATAGCAGCATGTAGAGACCCATACCAATTTTTTCTTGCAGTCTCTTATCTCTACTTTCATATTATATCACAGATAGAGCACTGGTGGTGTCTCCACCTTAGCCGCCTTATTAATTACCACCACTGAGTGCTGCAACCTTGAAAACCTGATGACCCATCCTCTCTCCCTGCTTTTTCTGAAACTCTGGAGACGGGAATCTGATGAAACTAGAGAAAAACTAAGAGCACAGTACAGCCCAAGGTAAATGTAGTCCTAATGTATGTCATTAATGTCATTCAAAAGAGATTGTGACTTCAACAAGAAGAGAAGCACATATAACTACTAGTGAAACACAGAGATCAAATTTTGATAAGTGGTAAGATAAAGAACCATTCTTTTAATCCAGTTTCCTTGGTATCTCAGGTTTTGTGAGTATGTGTAAGCATGAATCTATGTA
This sequence comes from Colius striatus, assembly GCF_028858725.1. Classification (NCBI taxonomy): domain Eukaryota; kingdom Metazoa; phylum Chordata; class Aves; order Coliiformes; family Coliidae; genus Colius; species Colius striatus. The sequence goes on along the minus strand of NC_084760.1, from coordinate 24,833,107 downwards.
TTTAAGTAAGCAAAAATGTGCACTGAAAGCACATCATTGTAGTAATTGTAAAGCCCTGTTAGCATACTTCACATTCTCTCAATGGACAGAACATTTTAATTTAAATTCTCATTTACAAAATCACAAAGTCAGCTGGTTTTGCAAAGTTAATGTGAAAAGGCAACTTCTTAAAATTACTTTTTAATGTTCTATATTGGCATGGTCTAGTCATATGGGGCAGTTGGGTACTGTTTGTCACTTGCTTCATTTTCAGCACAACATAATGACAGCAAATCTGTGCATCTTTGCAGTTAAATAAGATGTCTTTTTGTTTTCTACATAATGACTAGATATGTTTATTAAGTTTTCATTTCACCGCATCATAATAAGCTTCCTAAATACATAATCAAGATAAAGTTACCTTAACAACCTTGCCATTTCAATTTTTCACAAATTTTCATTGTGTCTGTCTTGTATCTTAGTGAAATTTCAACTCACTAGCTGACTGCCGTAAGCTGTAACATGTCTGTAACATTGCTCAGTCCTTCAAAAAAAGTATAAAATAGAATTAAAAAAAAAAAAAGAAAAAAAGGGAAAAAAACAAAAGAATTTGCCTCCAAGGACTTTCAGACTCTCTGTGTCTACAAGTTCTGTTGGTTCATTAATTCAACGTACACTGAAAAGGGATAACCCCCTCACAAACAAACAAACAAACAAAAACAACAAAAAACCCCACAAAAAAACCTATTCAGGAAGAATCTGTTTTCAGAGTGTAGAAAGTATCATTAAACAATGCAAAAGGCAAAATATTTTTATGTATGCAGGCAGCATATTCTTCTTACACATTTTGATATCATAAAACTAGTCATATCTGAAAGATGGTGTATACTAATTGGTTTGCCTTCAGTTAGAAATGTTTAACTCATAAATTGGTAAATAGTGTGCACTATTAATTTCATAATCATTTCCTGCTGTAAGGATTTATTTAGTAAAAGTAGTGTAATATGAAAAATGTTTACTGTGAACAACCTCATTATACTTTGTTGCTTTTTATAACCTTATACCTTTGTGAGTTTTTTTAAGTTTAGTTGTTTTATTAACCTCTTCCTAACCAGATTTGGCACACTGCATCCTGATTTTATTGAAATCGATATTGACATTATGTATTATTCTATAACCATTGTGTCATGTGTACATAATAGCATTGTATTTCATAAAATTATTGAATTAGATTAATATTCATTTTAATTTCTAACACATTTTTGTTTTCACTTCTTTTCTTTCACATTTTTATCTAAAGCATTGTAAATAAGAATATTCTATTGTTTAATATGTTTTTCAAAAATAAATATTACTATATAATTAACAATAGCAATTCCTGGAAGGATAAAGAAGCTCAGTTTTATATCTTGTCATCAGTTTCCCTCAGGGTATACATACTACTCTGCCCTCAGGCTGTAGTCTGGAATGATGTCAATAGGTTTCTGAGCCAAGGAACCTGTACCTGGAAGGATGGATAATGTTCTCCAGAGACTGCACCCTACAGACAGTATAGGCATGGACTGTGACAGATTTCACTTCCTCTGCACAAAGTAGTCTTGACACGAAGCATGCATGACAGAACTCCCCTGCTGTTTGGGCTTGCTATCAAAATATGATCTAAGCTGAAGGATGTTGATTCCTGGAAAAAATCCATTTACACCTCCTGGATCAAGAATTACCCAATAGGTAATGGCAAGAGCATATGGTTTCCTTCTCCAGGTGCACCTGGTGTGATAGTGTCCTGAAAGAGTCACCATCTCTAGGTAGCAAATTCCTCACAGAGAAAGAAAGAAGTGCAAGCTGAAATCTCATTCTGAAAGATTATGGCTGTGTTGGGCCAAGTAGACACAATGTACATCTGCTTTTTATCGAGATGGCTTGCTTCTCTTAGATGTTCAGATCAGAATGACCGATTTTGTAATTCATGCCCAAACTGGTTTATGTTAGATTTTCAGTCTGGGAGACCATTTAATCATTGTGAATAGTTTATACTAACTTTTTAATTTGAGGTTGTGTGGAGTTATGGATCCCATTCTGCTTCTTTTCATTCCCCAAGCTAAATACTGCCAGTGCTCCCTTCTGCTAGAAGGAGAAAAGGTGTCTGGGCTGCAGCAGGCTTACGAGTTAGGAGAGGAGAACATACAAATGCTCAGAGAATGTTTGACCAAAGGAATCTGTGTCTGAGGGTGTCCTTTCTGAGACAGCTACAAAAGAATGCAGTAACAGAGCATGCTTCCCCAAAACACTCTCCCATTCTAAATAGTTTGTAAATCAAATTTCTGGGACTTTCTAAGTTGCATTTATTGTCTTCACAATTGCTATCAGTTGCTTGAAATTACTGCTTTTCTTTTGGAAAGCAATCATGCCCTATTCATCTATCCTTGCTACTCAGAATCCAAGTATCTGCCCTCCAGATTGAAGTGCCCTTTGCTATTCAATCATCCCTTGTAAAAAACCTTTTTGATCTTCCTTGTTGCCCTTCTCTGAATTTCATGCCAGCCATACTCAACTAACAGAGAATGTTATATCCCTTTCTGCATTTTTTTGTGTTTTCTGTTTGAAATTCTGTCTGTATTATCTCTTACTGTAAAACTGTACAGTGTCTAATATTTCCTCTTGTTTATAGATGCCACTGTGGGAAAAAGAGTCAGGCTACTTGGGGTTTTATGTAGAAGAAAAAAGACTTGTGCTTTAGAGATTAAAATAATTTCAAACTCTGAAAAGCCACAATCACAGTTAGTGCTGGGTAATCAAATTCATTCAATACCTAAGCATATGTAAAATATGGAAAATAATTAGTCTTCCAAGATTATCTGTCTCTATTTATTGGAAGAATAAAAACTATAAAAGCTCAAGACAGCAGTATAATCTAAGATTTGGATGAAAAAAAAAAAAAAAGTTTAAATGGCCAAGAAATGTATCTAACTTAGTTAAACTTGGATTCCACGCAACATTTATTTTGCCATGAAACTTGAGACTATGCCCTACACTTTCAAAGTCTGAAGGGAATACAGTCAAAGCTCCATATTTAGAGACGTTATTGGTACAATTCCCTTCATTTTGAAAAGATTATATATACACTTGCCTTGAAGTCCAAACATTCTTGTACCACAGTAACTCACAGGACTGATGAAGAAAGAAGCTTTATATTAATCAGATTAGTGACAAAAGAATGAGAAAATTCTTTTGTGTTACCATCTCCTCTGTCATCAAGACATGAAACAAAAGTGGCAAAATGACTATACATTTATTTAACACTAATTAATAATAATAGAAAGAAAGAGCCTCATTTTGATCACCAAGATCAGTTCCTAAAGAGTTAAGTGCTCCACGAAAACACACAGGTAGATGGTCCACATCATTCAGTGTTGGAAGTTTTTTTAAACAAAAGCCTACAAAAATTCAGGGAAAAAAAGGTCTGTTCTATGCATAGTTACAGTTATGTAAAATATCATATAGCTTATTACTTTACATTCCTGTTATTGTATTTTCTAATTTGTTTTTCATTGAAATATAAGATTCTAACATTTCAGATTGAAGAACCTTAACCATAACAGATGATAACAATAAATGAAAGAAGAAAAAAAAATATTAACTGTGAATATGAACTGAAGATACGTCTGTCTCACATTATTTTTAGTTACTGAAATATACAGCACATATGACTGATACAACTCTAGACTGTTAAGAGGAATCACTGTAGGTCCTGAAGAAGAACACAAATTACAGAATAAAATGGGCTTCATGAAGAGTTCTGTTGATATACTAATTTCTGGCAAATTTATTTCTGATTTCCACTAAGATCAATAAAAAGCTTACCTGCCAAATCCCATGCTAAATTTGGATCAATGTTTTTCAAACTCTTATTCTATTTTATTTTTGAACACTAAATAATTTTGAAATACAGTAGTCTGGAACATACAAAAATTAAATTTGCTTTGCTTATTTATATTACATAGAGTACTTTGGAACAGTTTGAATGTCACTGAATTAAAATGTATACTGTTTGTGTAATTCTTCATTGAAAAAGGAAGTGTAGTAGGAAGATGTTGCAAAGCTAAATGTTTGGGTACCATATGTATGTCACCTTATTTACAAGTTACATATTACTTTCCTTGCAGAAAAGATGACATAAAAAATGAATAAAAGTTCTTAAAATAATAAATTAAAGACAACCCTACTAAGGAAACTGTGAAATAATAGATACAAGAGATGTTCAGTTACGGTGCATACTACTAATACAGTGTACGCTATCAGGCCTGGAGTTCTCTAAAACTTGACAGATAAAGGTTTCTACATTCACAAATCTATCTCTCCACGTACAAAACCTGAAATGTAGAAATCTAACACTTTGCTTGAATAGGTATATACATGTGAAAGATTCATTCCTCTTCCAGCTTTTTTCAACAAATTGGTTTAGACTCCTACCTTGCAGTTGCATGAAGTTCCATTTAAATATAAGAAAAATCTATTTCACTCTGAGGGTGATAGAGCACTGGAACAGGGAGGGTGTAGAGTCTCCTTCCTTGGAGGTCTTCAAGACTTACCTGGACGTGTTCCTATGTGACCTGATCTAGGTGGATCGGCTTCTGCAGGGGGTTTGGACTAGATGATCTCTGAAGGTCCCTTCCAACCCCTACCATTCTATGATTCTATGAATATATGCATATTAATTAATATTAATTATGAATTTTTAAATCCAGGCTTAGAAGAAACATATATTTTAACACAACATCCTGTTGCAGAAGTGAACAGCTTTTGCTAGTAACTACTAGAAAGGAATAGTGAAGACACAATGAATATTGATGTGTTTGCCATTTTTTATTGTTTCTAATCAAAAGAAGGAGGTTAGAAAACAAACAAGGATAAAGCCAGATAGCCATAGTTAATACATATGTCTTAAAAAATCCATGAACATTCCCAAATATTCTTAAACTAAAGGAACTTAATCCACCTGACTTCTAACTTATCTCTGTTATAAAATGAATTAGTATTTTACAGGTACAAGTAATCCTGTAAGCCATATTATATAATGTTTCCCTTTTTAAAAATTATTTTGCATGAAGTATTAATTCAGTTCTATATTTGAGTATAATGAGAACCCAGCTTTATCAAGAGCATATTGGAGAGCACAGCTGAAGACACCGAAGAGGTGGAATTGCAAAGCTATTTTGGCTTTCGCTTATAACAACATTGCAGCATAGGCACAGTTCTGCTGTCCTAAGCACAGAAGGAGTAAACTCCAGGAGGTGGGTGTTTTTTTACAATCTAATTTCCAGTCTGACTCAAGATCACACATATCAACCTTTGTCTTCTGTCTTTTGGACCACTGTCACAGAATCACAGAATCCTGTCACTCATGTTTATTGGGTATTTTTCTTGGCTTTCTGTATAGTTTGGGGTGGGGTTTTTTTTCTGTATGTTTTTTCCTCTTTCTCTTACCTTTCATGTTCTGTTACTCAGAGTCCCACAAATCAGTAACTCCATTCTCTGCAATACTCCAGACAAACATTGCTTATCTTCACTGACACATTTCTGTTCCAGGCTTTCCATTACCTCAGAAAGTAGACTCTGCTATTTCACTATTTTTAAACAAAGATTTTAATTGCTTTCTAAAAGGAGTGAAAGTTGGCTAACAAAACCCTCTGATTCAGTGACCTTGGTGACTGCAACTTGATTTCATGCCTGCTGGCAGCTGCACAAAACCTTCACATAACAAAAATGGCATTGTCTGTGTACTCGCTACCATATAAGCTGCCTCGTTACTTTTACTGGCATTGTGTTTTTACCTCTTTTTCAGTATTTGCTTTTTCCTCTTAGACTTCTTGATTATTAAAAACTAAAACTCTATGAGACAAAATTAAAATAACTGCACTCTGCTTTGCTCAGCATTTGGCTGCAGAAACTCACCTATGAAAGTAAGACAGCACTATCATTCCAGAGGCTAGGTTTTTAAGAAACAAGGAATTTTTGAGTCATAGGAAGACTTATTTGGAAGTCACCTCTGGAATCTATCTGGTTCAACCCCCACTTCAGTCAAAATACACTTTGGGCCAAATTCTGCTTTCACTTATGAAGACGGTAAAAAAACATTTGGGCTTCAGAGTCTTTTTCTAAAGCTCAGAATAATCACATAATTTGGTACAAGGACCTTAATATCACATATCTCTCCTCCTTACCCTAAAGTACCACCATTGCTCAATGGTCATCTCCTAATTTCAGGCCTTTGAGAGCTGGGCTAATATGTAATGTCCCTCTCACTGGGTTTAACTTTCTATTTATTATGTCAGAGGTATTGCTAACAGCAAACTTAGAAGCACGCCTCTGTTTCTCTTCCTTACTTCAATGTCTGCTAGCCAAATGTGTGTCCTGCAGCCCATAAGAATCTGTATACCTCATTCTCATAGGTTTGTGAGCTCTTCCTTAGTGTTTAGATTATCTTCTGCTTTTTTAGTTATTACTTGCAACTTAGATTTCTTCTTAACCTCCACTGTAGGTCTCTGTACCTTAAAGCAATTGTTTAAAATTCCTCTACTACTCCTAGGGAAATTTTGCCTACAAAATTAGAGTGATATTGAAATCACCAGCCATTGGTGAGAAACATTATATCGAAATACAGAAAAAAAAATGCTTCCAAACATTTATGTTGTTTCTGTTACATTTTAGAAATGCACAGATGTTGGATTTACCAGCATTTGAATGATTCATACTGAGATTAGCAGAATTTATAAAAAAATCTTTTTAGACTTTGCTTGTTTTAACCCATCTGTTGTCATTGAAAGCTATTGGGATGTAGCATACAAAATTAGGTAGCTTGCTTTCATTCATTTTCAGTTATTTCCTGGTAATACGATGACAAAACAGCTTTACATATGTAAGTAAATTGAAATATCAATACTGCAGTATTTAGCTTGAGTTATTGACTGAGGAAAACATACAATAGCAATCTTCAGTGACAATGCTGTAAATATGCCAGTTTTACAGTGACACAGCTTTAGTACTCTTTTCTTAAATATTTTAGAGCATATTAATTTGATTCATAGATTGCTCACTCTTCTACTCACTTTTTCATTCTCATTTTCCTAGAGTTTGCAAAGAAAAATTGGCTTCCTTTTTGGTAGAGTATAAATTAATTTTTCGAGTACATATATGAAATTATTCATTTAGGAACTGTATTTGTTCAGAAAATTGAGACTATCTTATGTGGACGAGAATTAAGTATGCAGTTAAAAGAACCACTCATCTGAATAAATGTTTTCTAATTTCTATATGTTTTATATATTCATGTGTTTTATAGAATTCAAAGCTATTAGCATGATTACTTATTTACAGTATTAGGAAATGGTATAGAAATTACATCAGGTGAATTTACATATTTCATATTGATAGGAATATTATAATGAACACTGACTATTCAATCTGTTTTATGTGATTTTTTTTAACAATGTTATGTTTTCATGCTTTTCATAGTGTACTATATCTGTAGTTTTAATTATAATTAAAATGTAACATTAGTATATTTGGTGTTTTAATATTGTAACAGAAATAATTTGCTGTCCATCTTTATTTGGCATCACTATCAGAATGAGTTTATGTGTCTTAGATATTTTTAATTCTATTATCCACCTGAAAATAGTGTCTTATATAAAATAATTATTGTAAGATTTTGGTTATGTTCCTGATTTTCATTTTTCACAAGGCTACAATAACACCACAAAACTAGAATGACAGTTTTCATTATTAAATAAAAATAAGAAAATAAAAAAAGAAAGTTTGGGATAAATTCAACTGTGGCTGAAAAAGCCAGTTTCTCTATAGCCTCCCCTTCCTTAGATAAAGTAGTTGGAATTCTCCTTTGTGTCACACTATTCTGGATCTAATACAGGTCCTACTAAGAGTTAGGACTCTACAGCACTCATACAGCACTCTTTCATCTGACTTTCAAATAAAAGCTGTGTTGGTCCATCCGGGGCTTGTATTTATTTTTGAAGTCACCTAGTGGAATGTCCGAGAACTGTAGAAACATTTCCAAAGTAAGCTAATAGACTTGGATGGACATTGAAATTAGTAGGCATAGGATATTAAAATCACACAAGCACTTTGAAAATTCGAGAGTAGCTCCTGTTAGAAATCATGACTATATGGGCATTTGACATCAGCCATGTAATTTGTCATTCTCACTATAGCTAGGCACCAAGATCAGTGACTGCATTCTGTGCTATGAATTTCTAAGCATTGTATGCTAAATGTATATCTGCAGTAGTTTTCTGCACAATTTTGAGTACTGTGCTGCAGGCTTTTTTGCAGTCATAGTATACAAACATTACTTATACTCAAATCAGGTCAGAATAGTAATTAGTAATAGTGGCATCAATAATGCTGGCAACTGTAACATACATCATGAAAACATTGATAATAGATTGTAATACACTGTATTATTTCACATATAATGTACAAAATAAATAACAACTTGGACTTGCCTAAAATAGTCAATTAAAATCTGGCAAAATCAGAGTCTGTAACATGAAGGAACTTTACTGTCTTCAGTCTCTGAATAATGTCCAAAGAAAATACTAATACTTCTTAATTAACGTTATGTTATCAAAGGGATGTGAAATGCAATCTTTTCCATTCTTTCGCTGAAATTTCTCCCAACAACATGAAACAAGCTAGGGTTTTTTTTGGGTTAGGGGCAAGGAATTGAGTAATTCAGGTTCTTGAAGTACATTCAATATGTCTGTCTTAGTTAAAAAAAATTGTCCAGGGGCCAGAGTTTTCCCTTGAGTGCAAGTCACAAAACAGGATTTGTACCCATGTAGCTAAGATCTCTTAGCACTCTCTTGTCTTTAGGAAATTGAGAAGATTGTAATTTTGCAGGGCTGGTAGGAGCAGTATTCAAGTGTTTGCCCTGGCACTGTTTAGTTTACTAATCTAGATAGAGCTTCAGGAATTAATTCCAGTGTGTTTTAAATTTTGAGTTTGTTACATTTGTCACATTTAATTAGAGCCCATAAACAAAACCTTCTGTTATGCTTTTCCCTCATTCTTTCTTTTTTTCCCCTGCTGTTTAATAACAATATTCTATATTAGATTTTCCTTTTACCTACTCTTCTCTAGATTCATTTGCATTCATACTTTTTATTTCCTCTTTTTTTCAGCCTTTCTTCAGTGAGCTTGAACACAAGTTTTGCATTTCATCTGAACCTTTAAATCCACAGTGTTCCAGTAAATAGAAAAGTAGCCATCTGAGTTTTGTGCTGCATGGCTTTCCCTGCTGGCTTGTGGTTATCAAAATGTGAGTCAGGAATCACATGGAGGTGTTTGGTAAAAAAGTTTAAATTTACATAATGCTTTTTTTTCACTCTCATCTTTGTGTTCCTACATCATATATAAGCTTATTTTATTTGCTTTTCTAATGTGAATATTGTCTGGTGATCACAGGAGAGTTATTCAGTTGCTATTCTCATCTTGTCCAAGCAGTTATGAGAGGAAAGGTGCTTTTTTTCTAGTCGGATATCACAGTAGAGAACATTTTAATTTGACTACGAAAGACATAAAGAGAAAAAAAACAGCTACATGTTAATTTCAGAATGGAATGAGGTTTATATTTCAACACTAGCAACTAAAGTTTAAAGAAAGAAAAAGCTATAATGTGCTACTTATGGATAAGAATCAGATAGCATCTTTTTTTCTTGTTTTACTCCAAGAACATCCAGTGTGGATAAGTATTAGAATCCCCAAGGAACGTGGTGAAATAAATGAGAATGAAATTCAATTTATTTCATACCTATTTTACAGCAGCAAATTATAAACTGTCATGATATTTAACCAGAAATAAAAGAGACAATTCTAGGAAAAAAATTTCCAAAGCATGACAAGTATGAGACTGGTTTATTCTCATATCTGTTATAACTTCACCATTTTCCCTCATCCTCTTGGTAAAATGTTTTTAAATTATTGTTGAGTTTCTAAGCTGAAGGAGATAAAAAGAACTTTTTTTTTTTTTCAATATGTACTCTGGTCTGTATTTCTTTGTTAGTGTTAATGCATACCTTGTTTTGAATGTACAGAATATGCTTAGATACAGGTTTACATAAACCATGCACTACAGGTGAACTCTCTAATTCAAATATTCTGTATTTTGTGAAGTTTTCATTTGATTCTTTTAAATGGGAGAAGGAACTCAATAGCATCTAAAGAAAAATCAATGAAAGTCTAGAATGAATTGTTACAGTTCATAGGATTACATGCAGTATTTCATTTTCATTTTGAATAGTAGAGCACATGTTCTCTCACATGGACTAAACACGAAACAAAGAAAATTTTCACATATATGTGAAATATGGGATGATACCATGACTCTAATTATCAAAACCAATACAAAACAAGTCCACAAAATAAATCTTACAGCATATTTTTTAAGAAAGTTAACTGTAAGGGTAAAGTCATGCTCACTTCTATTTCTCCCACGTTTTATTCCTATTGGTTGTATAGGTGTCTCTTCCACTTGTTCTTCTATTTTTTTTTTTAAATGAAATTCCTCCTACTTTACCCTGCTCACTCTTACCTGTCACAAGACTACAAATATTACAATATTGGTAAATTTTAAAATGCATCTTATTGGAGATGAGAAAGAATATGAAAATTATGCTGCTCAAACAATTTTCTTCATTTTACTGCTAACAGGGCAGAACTTTGAGGAGTAAGAGAAGGATTAGTGTAAATGAAGAGAAATATCTTCATCTGTTGAATTTTCTAACTAGTTGGTGGTCCTACCATTCTTTGATTCTATGAAACTTCCCACATGAAGCAAACACCAAGGTTAGTTATCAATCTGATAGAATAATACTGTTTAAATACCAGCCTTTAAAGTTCGGCCTTAAGCTGAGAAAAGAACTTCCCTTCAAGTCCATGTATACATAGATCAGCACACAGAATTTTCTTATCATTCACTTGGGACAGTATGTAGACACTCTCAGTTTCACTCTGTCTTTCAAGTTGATATTGAAAAAAAACAGAGCTGAGTAAAGCCCAAGTCTGGGTGCTGCATTGTGATCTCACTCCCTGCTCTGTCACTCAGACTTTGTGAGACTGTGAGACTAATGGGCTGTGGTAGTTTTGTCTGGGCCAGGCTTTGGCAGCAACTTCTTTAAACAAAGAGCTGCCAGAAGCTTCCCCTGTAGCTGATATGCTAATGCCAGTCAATTCTAAGATGAACCCTCCACTGATCAAGGCCTGACCAATAAGTGATTGAGGTAATGCCTGTGTGAACAACATATTGGAGAAGGGGAAGTTGCTGTGCAGTTACAAAATAGCAGCAGCAGCAGGAGAGAATGAGAGTATGACAACATCTCTGCAGACACCAAGGTCAGCAGAGAAAGTGGGGGATGAGGTGCTTGGGCCCTGAAAGAGAGGTTACCCTATGACCTGTGGTGCAGACCATGGTGAAGCAGGTTGTGCCCCTGCAGTCCATGGAGGCCACCAGGGAGCAGAGATCCATTCCATTCCACATTGGAATGGGTGGAAGTCTGTGACTCCATGGGAAGCCCAGCTTCGAGCAGGTTCCTGGCATGATCTGGGAGTCTGTGCTGAGAGAAGAGCCCACATTAGAGCAGGTTTGCTGTCAGGACTTGCGATCATGTGAGGGACCCACATTGGAACAGTCTGGAGGACTGTTTTTTCCAGTGGATGATCCATGTTGGGGCACGGTGTGAGGAGCTGTCCCCATGAGAGGCCCCATGACAGAGCAGTTCATGAAGCCCATGGAAAGGATCCAAAATGGAGAAGTTCATGGAGGACTATCTTCCATGGGAGGGACCCCATACTGGAGCAGGTGGAGATGTGACGAGGTCTCCCCGAGAAGGAGCAGCGACAAAATCCATCTGTAATGAACTGACTGCAACCCCTGTCCCCTTCTGCCCTGGGATCTGGGAAGAAAGTTGAGTCCCAAGAAGAAGGAGAGCTGGGGGGAAGTGTTTTAAGATTAAGTTTTATTTCTCATTTCCCTCCTCTGTTCTGATTGTTCATTAATAAATTAAATCTTTTTCTCCCCAGGTTGAGTCTGTTTTGCACATTACACTAATTGCTGAGTGACCTCCCTGTGCTTATCTTGACTCTCAAACCTCTTGTTATTTTTGTCTCTCCACTATGTAGATGGAGGGGGAGTGATATTATGACTTCGGTCACACCATTTTAGATTTGTGTCTAAACCAGTGTCAGTATCATAGGGCTATTTTAGTTATTGTTGAGCAGTGCTTGTGCAGTTTCAAGGCCTTTTCTGTTTCTCACACTGCCTCACCAGCAAGTAGGCTGGGAGTTTGCAAGAAGATGGGAGGAAATACAGCTGGGACAGCTGACACCAACTGAACAACGCATTACTCCATGCCATACCACAACATACTCGGCCTATAAACTGGCAGAATAAGGAGACATGGAGGGTATGTGGAGTTATGGTGTTGATCATCTGAAGCAACTGTTAAACATGATAGAATCCTGCTGTCTTAGAGATGGCTGAACACCTGCCTGCTGATGATATAGTGATTTAATTCCTTATTTCCCTTTGTGTACACAGCTTTTGCTTTAACTACTACACTGTTTTTATCTCAACTCATGTTTTCTCACTTTCACATTTTCCATTTCCTATCCCCTTTCAGTTAGGGGGGAATGAGTGAGTGATCGTGTCATGTTTAGCTGTTGGCTGGGATTAAAACCATATAACATCTCAGAAAGATTCAATGGCGTCTCAGACATTTGTAGATCAGAGACTAAAACCTATTCTTTTAGAATTGATGCTTTATAAAGTGTGCACCTTTTTATACTTGAGGAATGTTGTCAAGTGTGTGAGATGGGAATCACAGAATCTTAAGGGTTGGAAGGGACTTCAAAAGATCATCTAGTCCAACCCATCTGTCAGAGTAAGACCACCTTGAGTAGGTCACAAGGGAACTGTTCCAAGTGGGTTTTGAATGTCCTCAGAGAAGGAGACTCAACAACCCATCTGGGCAGCCTGTTCCAGTGCCCCATTTTTTCCACAGAAACAATAAATGGTGCACAGGTCTAGTTTAAAAATAAATAGATTTAATGTCCTGAATTTCCAACAAAGGCTTGTGTCATGCCTTCTGTGTTAAATGTCGGGTCTGTAATTGTAGCTTATTCACAGATGCTAATAAGTATTAACTGATGTTGGTATGCATATATATCCCACAAGGGCACCTTTTCTTCCCTTTGGACCAATTTGCCTCATCTGCTCTGTTTAAAAAAATAGTTTTAATACATTCTTTAAAATGCCTTTAGGAGCTGCTAGACTTTGATCTGAGGTAACAAATGTTTTCCCATCAACATCCATATAAATACCTGTTTAATCAATGTCCATTCATTAATATGAACATCCATCTAAATATGTAGATTTTTAACATTTTAGGTTTTACGTATAAACATATTAACTTTCTTATTAGTTTATTAAAATAAAGCTAAAAATGGTAATAATTCGAGAAAAATGTATTAAACATTTTAATTATGTGAAATATTTTATGGAATCTTAAGTGGTACAGAACTATTAACTGTATAAATCACTGCCAATCTGAAGCAATGCAATCTGTAAGAGAAATTACATTGTATAGCTTGATGACAAGGTAACTTTCAGGAGACTAGAATGTGTAAAAGTTTTCATACATTTTATACAGATGCAATCAAAAGTTCAAGAGAAGTTTTTAATTTAATTACAGAATAGGAAACTTTTAAATATGCACTGATTGTTTACTTTTTATTAACAACCGAAAGTTAAAATCTTAAACCCTTTCTTCTTGTATAAGCTTAATTGACACAAAAGATAAGCTGTTCACTGTAAGAATTAGTATAAGCTATACTCCACTAATTAGCCAAATAAAACATATTTCCATCTGAATTGAGACAGAAAGAAAGAAGAGGCAGTGCTATTTTCATTTCAAGGCTCTAGCCAACATTAATTAATCAGACTGTTTCTACTATGAATACTTGTTTTCACAATGTATTTCTGTCATTCCTGTAATGATGTGGAGTTTGCAAACATAAGCTTCATAATGCCAAATGATTTTTTTTCCTCAAAGGAGATCTGAGGTACATTACAATGTAATGGCTGCAAGAGTGAAAATTAATTTTAATCTCCATTTTGCACTGATTTGTGCTCTTATGTCTGTAGAGAATTTGATATCTCTAAAGTACTCATAGAGCTGAACTTTAGGTTTCTGGCCCCCACTGACGTCTTCCATGTAACTACTAAGCTTTCCCTTGTTCATTCTCTCTTAGGTCAACTCATTTCAGTTCCTAAATTCACAATGTTCCAGCATCAACAGACACGATTTTGCTTGATCAACTGTTATTGAACCATCTTTTCCATCAAGTTTAACCTTAGATATTCTCTTTAAGAAGAAGGATTACATTTTAAAATCTCATGGTTTATGCACATAATTTTAGAAGAGAAGATAGTTTGGCTTGAAAAAAAAATCTAAATATGAAGCAAGACTTAAAATTGCAGTAGCAGTAGTTCAAATAACCTGTGAATGTCACTAGAAGACAACATAATCATAGGAACAAGGCCAGATCAAGTTGATAACTAACACTTGATTTTCTTAGGTCATTCACTCTTTGGAGGCTTCAAGAGGTAAAGACAGAAGAAAAGATGCGAGATAACTTAGTGAAAAAATGTGCTTGGGTGAACAGCAAGATACAGGTAGACATCAAACTAATAACAGAGGGATTGTTATTGTGTATTTTGAATGTTCTTCTTCAATATACATGCTTTAAACTAGGTACCTAATCCTACAGAATGACTCATGGTGATTTAGGAGATGAAGTCTTACATAATTAACATGCTTCAGGGGAATCTCTGATCTAGTGACTGAAGCATCTTCTCCCTCTCCTTCTCTGCCCTTGGCATTATCAGAATTTTTCTCACACTATATTTTTCCTCAATCTTCTCCCTCCAAACTGCCACATAGTGATTGTACCTGTTGATAAATACATTATCCCAGAGAGACCACCATCTTGGCTTGTGGGGCCAGCTTTGACTAATGGGGAGTCCCTTTTGATGCAGTTGGAACTGTCTGTGTCTGTCATGAGGCAGCCCTGGACTCTTCTCACAGAGGCCACTCCTAATAAAACTTCACCATCTACCCCCAGGATAAATAGTCTCCAGAAACATGTCGATTTTACCTCTTGTATTCATTTCATAGCTAACAGTTGTGAGGTAAATAAAGTTTATGTTAACAAACTGCAACAACTACAAGAAAGTGTACAATGTAAAGGAGATCTGAACAGAAACCTAGGAAAACACTGATAGGTAGGAAGAATAGAACAAATCCATCTTCTTGGTAAAATAAGCTGGGGATTGTACTAGAATTTCAACTAGATTCAACTATGCAAATCTTCATCTGAGTGGTGTAGTAGTCCTGAAGTAAAGACATAGGGTAAGCTAAAGTGCCTACAGGAAGTTCACAAGAACAAGGAACAGCTGGCTCTGCAGAAACAGCTGACCAAGGAGAAGCAAGAACTGAGTAGGTGTATCTTTTCTATATGGGGATCCTTTGATCACAGTTTTTACTGAACAAGAGAAATCAGTCTTGAATGACACCTTACTCCTACAAAAGGCAACACATCTGAGGTTACCCTGCGTTTTGAACTCAGTAGGAGTCAGGAAGTCATATCATCATGAAGAGAACAAAATATTAGTTATCAGCTGACTAGCAGCATGTAATCCTTCAAATTAGCTTTTCCTTTTTATTTTTCCTTTTTCATGTTGAAAGCATATTCAAGAGGCATTGATTTTAACAGAAGCAAAATACTATCAGTAAATTAGAATTCAGCAAATGCAGAAACTGCTGCTTCCACATCGTATCATCAATGACATGATGGACATACTGCCTCTATCTTGGGCAACTCCTTCTAGTTCCCATTGTGTTCAGACTGATACTCAGCTACACTAATGTGCATGAAATACATTGTGTCATTTTTAATATTTAGATGTACACACACATATATGTGCATAGGAAACAGGTAAGAAGCGTTTGTGTTGTATAAACATGTTCACACACCAAGTATCACTGTAGTCACACAAACACTTTCCCCCACAACATACCAAGCAGGATATATATCTGAAGTAGGAACAGTTTGCTATCTTATTGTTAGATTTTTTTTTTCCCTTCAACACACCCTACTATTTTCTTGCTCTGCACCAAAAATAAAAGGATCAGATCTGTCCATCACACAGACATCTTTCTATCTGCCCCACATAGACTGCTTTGGGTGCTGCAAAAAAATACAATTTGCTGGTTCATTGATAGTGTATTCAGGCTGAACCATGCTGAAATACCAATCAAAACTGAAAACTCTCAAACCAAACCAGAACTTCATAACTAGAATTGTCATTTCTGAAATCTCAGTGTAGAGAAGACCATCCACTGAAATTTGCAGAAGATGAACACCCTATCTGGCATATGTGCAAACAAATTCATGCCAGAAATGATAAGCTGCTACTCCCAGTGACGTCTACAATAGATCAGATTGAAATGATGTCTGCAGAGATAAAAAAAATGTCTCAGGAAATAGAATTGGATTAGTCTACGCAGGCTGTATAAAGAATAGAGACTGTTTGTGAGTATAAAAAAAGAAAAAATCTCCTAATATATAGATTAAAAACTACAAACTGTTCTTGGCAGAGAACCAAAAGCATGCTTTGTAAAATGGCATTTAGAAGTGTTTGCACTCTTTGAAAACAGATATAATTTTTGAATATTTTCAAACCATTGGATGAATAAATGTAACTAGAAAAATAATGAAAATTAATTAAAGTTTCAATAATACAAATATTTTATTAAATTTAGAGGGAGAAACCATTGTAGTGAAAGAGCCATTCCAAAGCACACTCAATAGTGGTAGCTAGCCCTGCAGTACAGTGTATAAAAATTAGTCCATTTGTCAATGTCACTCCCTGCATTTATGTCATATTTGGGGTTTCTGCAGTACTATATTTCATAACAGTAAATGCTCATTCCGACCAAGGTAAGAAGGAATGAATGTGAAACTAACACTTGAGACAGATTTAAAGAAGATAAAAAATGTGACTTCATAAGTAATTTTTTTATTAAGAAGTCCCCAAGAGAATTAAAGATCCAGGTAATTTTAATATGGATCAAATTGAAATAAAAGTTTAAATCCTAGGAAAAATGCAACAGTTTTGTTTAAGCATATATATTTTCTAGGTTTTTAATCTGTGCACAAGGTTAGACTAATAAGAGAATACACAGTCCTGGCTGTTCCTCAATGTATTTGATTTCATTTATATAGAATATAACTAGCTAGAAAATTACTTTTTTTCTTGATTAGCTATTGAAAATACATGAAAATCTACTTAAGATGTTATTTCTACTTAATTAAATGTCATTAACTTAGTACAATAATGCTTTAGATTAATAATTTCATTTTATGACGTGATATAGTCATGGTTTAACCCCAGCCAGTAACTAAGCACCACACAGCTGCTCTCTCTCTTGCCCCTCCCCAAGTCTAGAGATATGAGAAGAGAATTGGGGGAAAAAAAACCCCTAAAACTAGGGGATTGAGATAAAATCAATTACTAACTAAACTGAAATAAAATATAATAATAACAGTAATAATAAAAGTATAAATAATGATTGTAATGAAACGGAATGTAACAAAAAAGGGAGAGAATTAAACAAAGGGAAAAAGTGATCATAGAATCACAGAATGGTAGGGGTTGCAAGGGACCTCTAAATATCATCTACACCAACTCCTCTGCATAATCAGGTTCAACTAGATCAGGTCACACAAGAACATATCCAGGCAGCTCTTGAAAATCTCCAAAGATAGAGATTCCACAACCTCCTTGGGCAGTCTGTGCCAGGGCTTCCTCACGATCACAGTGAAATAAATTTTCCTTGTGTCTAAATGGAACGTTTTGTGTTCCAAATTTTGTCCATTGCTTCTTATCCTGTCACTGGATACAACCAAAAAAAGTGATGCCCCAGCCTCCTGACATCCACCATTTAAATATTTGTAAATATCTAAATATTGCAAAAAAATTTTAGATATTTGAATCTCCTTTTCTCTAAACAGCTCCAGATCTCACAGTCTTTCCTCATAAGGAAATTCTCCAGTCCCCTGATCACCTTAGTGGCCCTGCGCTGGACTCTCTCCAGAAGTTCCCTTTGATCTGGGAAGCCCAGAACTGGACACAGGACTCCAGATGAGGCCTCACCAGGGCAGAGTAGAGAGGGAGAAGAACCTCCCTTGACCTGCTGGCCACACTCTTCTTGATGCATCCCAGGATGCCATTGGTCTTCTTGGCCACGAGGGCACATTGCTGGCTCATGGCTAGTTTATTGTCAACTCAGGTCTCTCTCTGCAGAGCTGCTCTCCAGCAGGTCAATCCCCAGCCTGTACTGGTATATGGGGTTGTTCCTTCCCAGATAAAGGACTCTGCATTTGTCCTCGTTGAACCTCACGAGGCTCCTCTCTGCCCAACTCTCAAGCTGGTAGAGATCCCACTGAATGGCAGCACAGCCTTCTGGGGAATCAGCCAGTCCTCCCAGTTTGGTGTCATCAGTCAACTTGCTGAGGGTACACTCTGTCCCCTCATCCAGGTTGTTGATGAAGATGTTGAACAAGACTGGTCCCAGAACCCATCCCTGTGGAACTCCACTGGCCACAGGCCTCCTACTCAGTTCTGTGCTATTGATCACTGCTCTCTAGGTTCTGTCATTCAGCCATTTCTCACTCCACCTCATTGTCCACTCATCCAAGCCACATTGCCTGAGCTTTCTGATGAGGATATTATGGAAGATAGTGTGAAAAGCCTTGCTGAAGTCAAAGTAGACGACATCAACTGCTCTCCCTTCATCTAGCCATTTAACCCTACGCCATCATAGAAGGCTATCAGGTTAATTAAGCAGGATTCCCCCTTGGTGAATCCATTTTGACTCTCCCTGATAAATATTTTTTTTTCTTCATATGTTTAGTAATGATATTGAGGATGAGTTGTTCCATCATCTTTCCAGGGATGGAGGTGAGGCTGTCTGGCCTGGTTCTTCTTTCCTGCCCTTTTTGAAAACTGGAGTGATATTGGCCTTTCTCTAGTCCTCTGGCACATCTCCTATCCTCCATAATTGTTCAAAAATAATCAGCCAGTTCCCTCAGCACTCTCAGATTCATCCCATCAGGTCCCATTGACTTATGGGTATTGAGCTTGGCCAATAAGTCTTTAACCTCTTCCTCATCTACCAAGGACAAGTCCTCTGTTCTCCATGTCCTACTATCCTTGCTGGATTGGGCTTCACAATGGCTAGCCTTGCCTGTAAAGACTGTCACCAGGGCAACCTCTTTGTTCAGCAGTGGCCCGCACTCTGCCTAATCTTCCTTTTGCTGCTGGTGTACCTGAAAAACTGCTTGTTGTTTTCTGTTACTTTCCTGGCCAGTTTTAATTCCAAGTGATGCACAAGACAATTGCTCACCACCTGCTGATCGATGTGCCCTCCCCATCCACTCCACTCAGTTTATGTACTGGGCATGACAGTCTATGACATGGAATAGCCTTGTGGCTAGTTTGGGTCAGGTGTCCTGATCAAACTTCCTCCTAGCTTCTTGTGCCTCCGCAGTCTCCTCATTGGCAGGGCTGCATGAGAAGCAGAAAAGGTCTTGACACTGTGCAAGTACTGCTTGGTAATAACCAAAATATCCCTGTGCTAGTAACACTATCTTTTGGCACAAAAGACAGTCCTGTACCAGGTACTAGGAAGAAAGATAACTATCTCAGCTGCAAGCAGGACAGATGTCAAAGAACAATGGGTAAAAATGTTCTATTCAATGGAATATGGTGTCATACAGAAAATAAAACTAAAATTTATTCTCCTAATTTTTTCTCTTATCATCATAATTTTTGTTATGACAACACATGAAAGGCCTGTCAAAGATGATGTTGTAACATACAATAGCTTTAAGAATGAAAATTAACTTCTAGAAACATCAGTAGATAACAAAGCTTTAAGACACCATTTGCTTTATGTTTAACATGAGTGAATCCTGCCTCTACACATCCAATTCATGTTATCTGACTTTTATTACTTCACTAAGAGTTGCATATCCTTAGCTCTCACTCTTAATGCCACACATAAGAATATCACTTCTCCATTATGCAGTTGGAAGGAAAGTCCAGCTTACATATCGATGCCTTGTATTTGTAGCTGAAATGCTTCATGAGAAAAATACAAAGCATGCTACATGTTTGGATTTTTTTAAACATTAGCATATTCTGTTTGTCCAACTACTGTTGTCCACTGGTTACAGAAAAGGCGAACTTTTGCCACCTCCTTTTTACAACACTTTTCAGTAATTTTACAACTATTCTCAGCACAAGTCTTGTTCACATATGTTCAAGGTAGAATCACACTTTCATTTGACTGGTAGCAGTCTTGCACTTTATCTTCAGGGTAATAGCTTTTGCTGTATAAAGCTTATGAAACATCCGTTATGTATTCAGAAGTTTGGCTCAATATATCATTAAAATGGTAATAAAAAGATATATTCATTTAGTCATTGTACTACTGTCAGCAAAATTCATCACCACTTTCTTTCTTAGGTGTGATGCTCTAATTTACATATAATAACTAGATTAAAACAGAATTAGCAATCATAAATTACATTAAGGCATAAAGTCAATGCTCATAAAGTCAATAACTTCTACAGGCAGAGTGGCTATTTTAACTGAAGAACTTTCTAAGTAGGTGCAAGGAGAGAAAAACTGATTAGGTCTTTCTATCCTTTCTCTTCTGTCCTCCCTTCCTTGCCCCTTCAAGGTTGAAGGGGTTATCACCAGTCTTCACAGTAGTTCCTTAAAGTATCAGGCAAAGTCGGAATCCAGAAAGGGCAGGTTTTCTCACTGACACTAAAGGTGAGATTTTCAGAAGCACTCAACCTTGATTAATCTCCGCTCTCATCGATGTCAGTAGTAAAACGAGGTCAGTGGAGTAATTATTTCACAGCTGAATGCCCATAGTAGATGAGAGTTGTCATTTTTTAAAAATTTTTTTTAACAACAGGCTCTTAGGATTCCTACAGTTTGAAATCTGTCCATTTTTATGCCTCTATACTATATAGCTCCAGAGGGGAAGTTATCTATAAAATGTGCAAGGTCATCTACATGGACATTCTTCTCCATTCTGCTTGCTTTCCTTTTTTTTGTGGGGTGTTTGTAAGGAAAAAGATGATATAAGACAGTGCCATTCACAAACAAATACTGAAAGATAAATGAGAAATTAAAAAAAATGTAACCCTGAAACTACATTTCATGTTTCAGTCAAGAAATACACCTCTTCTGTTGATAAAATGTTAACAGATGCAGAGGAAAAAATACACCTTTTTTCATCCAAATGCACATATTTGACAAGAGGAAAATTAAAAACAATGTACACCATACTAGAAAGGAAAAGTAAAGGTCAAAGGGCAATTGAACTGAATAATGACCTTCCTTGATGAATTTCATTTTCCAGATCAACAGAAGGTAAATCACACATCAAGATCAAAAAATCAAAATGAAAAACCTCATAAAATCAGCACTTTAAGAGGAAAACAGCTCAAATGGTATGAGCTACAGGACTGACCCGCTGAAAATATCTAACCTTCATAAGATCTAGTATCCTTTCCATTCCCAAAAAGTCCAACCATTTTCATTAATATACTATAAACTAGATATTTTTGTCACCACAGTAACTAGAGAAATATTTAACAACAATTTTGTTTATTCATTTCTTGTTCATATTGATTTCAATATTTTATAAAGGAATGAATAACGGGACAATACTTTCTCTGTAGAATTGTCCAAATTCAGATTTTATAAGCCACAGCATTAGGACCCAAGAAGTTCTTTTCCCATTGAGCTTTTTTATGACTTCATGCAAGTTACTTGAGCTTATTTGTCCCTTTTTTTTTTTCCCCTCTGTACAATTAGGACAATAAGAACCACAAATAATAATTTAAAAAAATGCACTACAATTATTTTACTGCAATGTTAATAGTGGATGCCTGCTATAGAAAGGTATAGTTCCATGAGAAGTATCAGAGTCATTCCACCTGGACTGATTCCTATGCTAAGACATATGGAACACAAGGAAGTGATTGGTAACAGACATATGACCTCACTAAGGGCAAATCCTGCCTTACAAATTTGGTAGCATTCTATGATGAGGTTAGAGCATCACTGGATAGGGAAAGAGCAACTAACATCATCTACCTGGACTTCTGCAAAAGCATGTGGCACTGCCTTGCATGATGTCCTTGTCTCTAAATTGGAGAGACATAGATTTGATGGACAGACCACTCAGAACAGAAGGAATTGACTGGACAGCTGCCCTCAAAAAGATTCAGTAAATGGCTTGATGTCCAAGGGGACAACAGTGACAAGGGGTGTTTCTCAGAGGTCAGTATCAGAACCAATATTCTTTAACATTTTAGTCAGATATAGACAATGGGACTGAGGGCGCCCTCAGCAAGTTTGCAGATAACACCAAGCTGTGTGGTACAGCCAACATGCTGGAGGGAAAGGATGTCATCCAGAGGGACCTGGAGAGGCTCCAGAGGTGAGTCTGTGGGAACCTCATAAAGTTCCACAAGGCCAAGTGCAAGATCCTACACATGGGTTGCAGCAATCCCAGGCACAGAAACAGGCTGGGCAATAAGTGGATTGGGAGCACCTCTGGGGAAAATGTTGTAGAGGTGCAAGCTATATTCATTCAAAGACATAGAGAATCTAGGTAATGCACGTGCAGAGTTGTACACGGGTAACATAGTACAACCAGAGATTACTCAAAGCCACCCTTCCTTTGCTAGTTACTTCCTGGAACAGTGCTCTAGGAGGTTTAGGGGGAGGTGGGCTCACATCCATACTCTCCTCCTCTAGGGGTAGAGACAAGAGTATTATGACATTATCACCTCCAAACTATCTTTTAGTATTTTCTTCTAGAGGTGGAGCCAATGGCACTATAAAGTCACCACCTTCAAAGAATCTTTTAGCGTCTACTGGGAATGCAGATGGTATAACATTTTCTGCATTCACAGCAGCAGCTGTAGCACGCTCAGCTTATAGCTGTTGTAGAATGGATGATACTAGTTTTGATACTAGTTTACACAGGCCAATAGCATTATTCAACACATCTCCTAGATTTTGCCAGTGTCTCATTTCATATACTTCCTGTGGGGAGATGAAGAAATCTACTTCCTATCCCTATCTTACAAGTCTTCACAAATACTCTCTTTCATAATTGAATCCTTTCTCAGCAAGGATATGCCGGAGAGTGTCAATAGGGTTTTCCTCTTTGCTCATCATCTTTCCCATTATACTGGTTTAATCAGATCACTTACCTTTTCAGATAGGAATCCAGGCAATTTTCTGACGAGGGTTCTTAATCCAACAGATTCAACCAAATGTTGTAGTGTTGCAAGCTATATTAATTCAAAGATGTAGAGAATCTAGGTAATACACATGCAGAGATGTACACAGGTAACAGAGTTGACTCAAAGCCATCTTTTCTTTGCTAGCTACTTCCTTATATGCTGCTTCCACCCATGTGATCACCCAGGGCCCAATTAATTAACTTGCAGCACCTGTTTCTGATAATTGGAAGTAGCTTGCCAGCTATATTAACTTGTCCCTACCATTTTTATTCAAGCTGGCATTGGTGCCTACAGGAGAAGGACTTATGGGTGTTAGTTGATGAGAAGTTCAACATGACCTGACAACGTATGCTTGCAGCCCAGAAAAGCAACTTCATCTTGGTCTGCGTCAAAGGAAGCATAGCCAGCAAATTGAAGTGAATATACCATTCTGCTCTGCTTTTATGAGGCCCTACCTGGAGTACTGCGTTCATCTCTGGAGTCCTCAGTATGAGAAGAACATGGATTTGTTGGAGTGAATTCAGAGATGGTCACAACAATGGACGAAAGTCTGGAACATCTCTGCTATGAAGACAGGCTGAGAGAGTTGGGTTTGTTAAGCCTTGAGAAGAGAAGGCTCTGGGGAGACCTTAGAGCAGCCCTTCAGTACTTAGAGGGGACTACAAGAAAGCTGGAGACATGTAGTGATAGGACAAAGGATAATGTCTTCAAACTGAAACAGAGTAGATTTAGATTAGGGATAAGGAAAAATTTCTTTAATGTTAGGGTGATGTTAGGGCAGTGACATAGGTTGCCTGGAGAGGCTGTGAATGCTCCATCTTTGAAACGCCAGGTTGGATGGGGCTTTGAGCATCCTGGTCTAGTGGAACGTTTCCCTATCCATAGTAGAAGGGTTGGAACTAGGTGATTATTAAGGTCCTTTCCAATCAAAACCATTCTGTGATTCTATTTGACCAATCCTCTATACCATAGTCATTTCTGTCTTGTCTACAGGCATGAGGGTCCTGAAGGTAGTTTTCTGTCACTGCCAGAGAACAAGCTGGTGTTTCAACAGAGCCTATTAGCATAGCTAAAAGGCAGAAAGGAATAAAGAGGTGTAGTGAGAGGGATATCATTCTATTCTTATACAATCTTCCGAATATAACATGCTATCAACAACCATGAGCATTAACTAGAATCAGTTCATTGTATGTCTGAAGCAGGTAGGTAGCACAAAAAATGTTAAACTTGGCAGATAATTTTATTGTCCTGTAATAGTTAGCCCTGAAACACGTGATGTGTTTAATAGTTACCAGTCAACTCAAGCAGATGAAGCTAAATTGTGAAAGCATGTTTCAGAAATTAGAACATAACTGTAAATGAAATGCATACAAGAGAAACATTTTTTATCAGAGAATACAGAAGGAAAGTGATATCATCAAAGTGTTTGTGAATGATATAAAGCTAAAGAGCAACAAGGGAATGAGTAGAGGGATGGAGAGAGGAAAGGAGACAGCTTGAGTGTCTGATAAGAGATGAAATCACATTAAAGATGAGAGGAGGGAGTGAAACTCAAGAGAAACTAAAAATTTAGTGAAAGATACTCAAAGCTGGCAATCTGCTAGATCTTAACAGACAAGGAAATCATCAAGTTCAGGCTGAAGTTTTGCTATTTCCGATAAATGCTTGAAAAATACTAAAGTTTATAAGGTTTTTGCAGCTTTTAACAATCTTTTGTAACTAAGATATCAGGCAGCATAAACGAATGAAGCAAACTTTCAGTATAAATTTATTTGCTCGCCTTCATTTTTTATTTCCTAAAATGTAACTTTCAGTTTTTTATATTAAAAAAAAATGAGGGTTTTTTAGAGATATAAACAAGGATGTTTGGGTTTTTTTCCTATTTTGGAAAAAAAAAATATTTTCCTCAGAGCAAAAGGGGAGGTCATAAACAATATTATTATGGAAACAATTACTGTAGTAGTTTGATAGTAATCATATTTTTTAAACTAAGGCAATATCTTCCTATGTAAAGGAAAAACTAGCATTTCTTAATCTCATTAAAAATCAGTGAGAAGTCATTTATTAGAATTAAATCAGGGCAGATTTGAAAATTTATTCTTGCATAAAAAAATTAATTTTTCAAGACATTATTTACATCAAATTCTCATTATGTTAAAGGCAGTTAATATTTTAGATAATCTGGAAGAGGACACAAGGCAAAAATGTGTGGAATAATATTTAAATATAGTTAGGAAGCTGATCCAAAACCTTTTGAAAATATGATCTAGAAAATTCTACACTGCTGTACTTGACTCATGAAAGAAAACTCAGCTTTTATTGAAAGCTTATATTACAGTGCAAAACTAAAAGAATCTGGGAAAATATTTAATGCATATGAAATAAATTACATATAAACATATAAATGTTTACAGCAAGCCCATCAATGCTCCTTTATTAAACAACTTGGCTGAAGCATCCATGGATAAGTAGTAATTTGCCAAGAACTTTTAGAGAGGAAAATTTAAGATTTTTATTGGAGGTCTATAATTAATTTAAACATACTTTTATTTGTATTGGTTTATTTTTCCATATAGTATTATTATTGAATTCTACATTAAGAAAAAAAAATGAACTATGAAAGGCAACCTGCATCTAACATTTTCTTATGATCTCTACACATTTATTCACTTGAATACCACAGCTGAGATGACTGAGTAAATAAATACTGTGTGAAATCCAGACAAGCTCATATGTGAGACAGATACTTGCATGACTTGATTTCAAAGCATTTAGATTTTTTCCGTGTATGGACAAAAGAAAGATCTGAACACTTTAGTACTTGACTGGTGAAAACCTAATTGTGACACTTTTGTATCTTCAGGGTAGCACATAGATTTCGAAATGACTTGACCTAGGATTTAAATATGTAAGTTCACCTGTGAATGCATTTTGAGGACAGGTATCAAGAAAACATCCAATCAGAGAATAAAATGTGAAATAAGAAGTTACTAATTTTGTTGTTTCCAGCATCTCTAGGATCTATTATTGTGTTTGCTGCCACACAACAGTCCACGTAATTGTATTCTTATCTAAGCATTAGTTGTTAAACGGCATCTGACATACAGTCACATAGCCATATAGCACAAGCGTCTACGCCAAACTACATTCTGGTTCTTAGACCATGAAGTAAGCCTTTAAGATTCAAAACAGGGATATAGATCAGAAATGTCTTATACCTGGAACTTAACCCTCAGGTGTGTACATTTTCACTTATGGCTGGGACTTTAAACTCATGCAATGTGAGTGGTGTTGATGTGCTTGGCTCTGAGACTGGAAGTTTGAGTTGGAGATGTCCAATATTTAACTTAGAAGCCACTTTACTGTGGATGATGATTCCCTTTACATGAGGGATGGGACTTGTTGAGGGAAGCAAGGCCACAGAACAAATTGATAAATACTGTCTGTGAAAATAAGAGGACTCAGCACTGCTGAATCCTTTGTAGCTTCTGTATTTCCTGAGAGTCATTATACTAGAGACAGTGCATACATTACATGGATTTCTCTTTGCTATTATGACAACAAAGTACAAGTGCTGTTTTCCAGTAGGCTGTGGATGATAAAGTTCTTTCTCACAAATAAACTAAAAAGATGTCAAAATATAACATGAAAGGAAGTGACTAGTATAGTTCAGTAAATAATTTTTACATACAAATTTCTTTATAACACTCAAATTCATTTTACCTCACTTACATTTAAGATTGATTCAACCACAAAGTCACAAAGCACAGTGGAAAAGTCATGTAATTCATGTACAATATCAGGAAAAGATATATCATTTGCAGGAGTAGGAGTTACTCATGCAAAGGTGTGGGCTTTTTTCTCTATTTAAATTACAAATCTCATTTGATACGTAGTCATGTGTATTAGATTTCTCTACCACACAAACAGTGACTGTCTTAGCATAATCCCGTGTCTTCAGTATAATATAAAGGAAAAGAAAATAAGATAATTAACGGATTCTACAGTTATTTCAGATAAATCCATTTTTATTACTATAAATGTTGTTATGCTGGCTCCATTTCTTTCATTTGATAACAAGCTGAGAAGCTAACTGTTAACAGTGGAAAATGCCCACCAAAGCAAGAAATGCAGTATGCTTAACAGTGAAAGTAAGCAAAATGCAATTTAAGTTAATTTTTAAATGCAAAAAATGCATTTAAATGCAGAGATGCCTTACTAAAGGACATCAGAAATGTCACCATTTGATTTTATGTCAGTGTCCCTAAACCTGACAACCTCATGTAGCTCGAATTTCAGACATATTGTGACACTTTCTTCACAGTCTGTATGCCTAGAAGACTCATATTCTCTAGAACAAATATTTAGTGAAAAATTCTCAAAGAAGGAAAGTCTGTCTTTAATTCTTCCATGAATCTATGCTTAGATCCATTAGATCTACTATATCTAACTTAATGTATGTTTCTGGAAGATACAATGAGGATCATATTAAAGATTACTGGATTAAAAATGTATGCTAAAAATTCTTGACAAGTAAACTTCATATTATAAGATTTTGTATTAAGATACTGCCTGTTGTCCTTAATAGTACTGCATGTATCCAAGGGGGCCTAAAAAGAATAGAAAACTTTAAGCTTCACTCTCATTTTCCTATAGACAGTCCCTACTGCTCTAGTCGATATTTATTATCATAAACAACAGAATATTTGATAGGATTCAAGGCAAAAAGAAATTTGCTGGGGAAAAAGAAACCTTCTTTTCTTCCTGTGTGACAAGAAAAGGTGTTCTCTGACGCTGTAAATTAATGTAATTTTCTTCATATCAACAGAATGCATTTGAAATATCTCACACTATAAGCAAATTTGTCTTCATTTTCTTGTTTTCAAATTCTGTTTCAATGAGCTTAAATATATGGAAAGAATATAATTACAACTTCACTGTAACTTGAAGTAGCTATCTAATATGCATAATAACAATCACAAGAGTCAATATACAATTTTGTTAGTCATTCTTTTATAAAAATCTCATCGTTTTAAAGACAATGAAAGCAAATAAAAAAGAATTATTAATTCTATTAATCAATTTGTGTACTGAAAGAGATTTCATTTTAATTTAGTTATAGAACCATTAACAATTTATCATGTATCTCATAGTGATCATAATTTTTTATAGTTTAGGAAGGAAATTCCAGACAGTGATGCTTGAGAAACATTTGAACCTAGTGTAAGTGTACTTAATGTGCATTATACATACCAGATTTTAATTTTTAAAAAAAACCCAACTCATTAAAATGTCTATGAGTATTTTTTAATTAATTTGAGCAGGTAAAATAATGGACTACTCTCTCTCAAAACAGAAAAATACTCCAAACAAAATTTCTTGAGTCTGGTAATCTTCATAGAATGGTTTCAGTTGGAAGGAACTGTTAAAGACCTAGTCTGAACACCCCTGCAATAAGCAGGGACATCTTCTATCAGATCAGATTGCTTAGAGTCCTGTCCAATCTGACCTCTAGTGTTTTGAGGGATGTAACATCTACCGTCTCTCTGGGCAACCTGTCTCTAGTGTATCACCACCTTCATTGTAAAAAATTTCCTCCCTATATGTAGTCTGAATCTCTTTTTATTTAAGAACATTACCCCTTGTCTTATCGTTATAGGCCCTACTAACAAGTCCATCCCCATCTTTCTTATATGCCTCCTTTACATATCAAAAGACTGCTAGAAGATCTCCCTAGAGCCTTTTCCAGGCTGCACAACCCCAACTCTCTCAGTTTGTCCTTGTGGGAGAGATGTTCCATTCCTTTATTCAGTTTTGTGTCCCTCCTCTGGACCCGCTCCAACAGGTTCATGGTTTTCCTATGCTGAGGGCTCCAGAGATTATTCCACTTACTCAATTGTTGTTGACAAGGTCATCATGAAACCTTCAACAAGGATTTCTTCAGTACCTTTTTGATTCCTCAGTGTTATCATCTTAATCATTAATATTTTTTCTGAAAAGATGTTCTTTTAAAGGATAGGTGTGGACACAGGAGGAAGCTTTGTTTGAATTATTAATAATAAGACATCAAACCAAAAAGATAACCAAGAATATAGTAGAAACTTTAAAGAATCATATAGGAATAAGTTCCTCCTTTTTTTTTGTTTTTTAACAAGTAATTTTTTTAGATTTTTTTTCTGTAAAACTCTGAAAAAGCTCATGGAATAACCAATTTCCTTAAGCTAAATGAAATGGGTGGGTTTTTTCTGATTCTGTTTTTCACAAAGCAGTGTGGAATTGTCTAGATATTTGTGACCATTATTCACATTTGAGATAATCACATTATGCACATTTGAGATATACTCACCATCTTCATATTTTAGATAATATTTTAGTCATCTATAATGTTTATACAGATCACTTGTTTTTTATTAATATTGATTTAACAAATGAAATGTTTGTGTTGATAGATCAAGAAACAGAATAGCTATGGGGTGTAATTCAGATTGCTATCAGTTGGCACGTTCACTGCACTCGAGGAAGAACTTTCAGATAAGGGGATCTTAAAAATAGCAAAAAGAAGTATCAAAAGAGCCAGTATCTGGGAGCACGATGATTTCCAGCAATAAAATAAGATGTACTTTTCAGAAATGTTACCAGAACAATCAATTACTGAAACTATGACAGAAAAAATTAATGAAGGTGGATGTGTATGGTCAGAAATGTACCTTCAGCTAAAGCCTATATACAAAGCATGTAATCAGAAGGATGACTCAAAAGGCATGTCCTGCTAACAACAAAAAGCTGAGATCTGATTCTTAGATAGTTGCTCTTATTGTTATTTTTGCAAGTGCATTGTTGTCACAGTAATAGAGGCAGTCTATATATTAATTTTTGGACTTTTTAGAAAACATAGAAAAAAGCTAATTTAATCTAGAAAAATTAAATCTGGGAAATTAACACATAAATTAAATACTGCTGACAAAATCAATGCAGACAAAAGCATTCTAAGTCCTCTATGTAGGGAAATCAGAATATGTGAGACTTATAGGTGGCAAGGATCTAAATGGATAATAAATAAGAAACTAAAAAAATAGGGTTGCCAAAAAAATATGTTAGTAGTCCATGTACCTTAGTGTACAAGAAGCAGATAGGCAGTAAGAAAATCTGACTAGCATATTAAAAAAATGTCCATCTTCTGAACTATGACAACATGAAAAGGAATAGTGTATTAGGCACATCCTTTTTTCTGTAGTTCCTGTGTGTAATATCAAGATACAAGTCTCCAGAAGACTCTAGAGGAATAGGGAGTAAGATGTAGGAAGGCTCTATGTCTCTTTAAATGCATCTTCATATCCTGTATATTAATATTAGTTGTGGATGTGTTTGACTGGAAGAGCAGCACAACAAATATAGCTGTTCTAAGTAACACTGTGCTGTGCAACAGTCTGTAATCATCATAATTTCTTTTGAACACTATAAAAGGGAGCAGAATCCAGTGCTTGAAACTGTTTAATGGAAGATACTGACTTCCAATACACCCTGTAGTCCTATGGCTAAATTGTAACTGAAAAATACTGTTTCCTGCCACAAAAATGGCCTATTCTTTCATGTGTTTTTGCACCTCTGAGGGTCATAGTGAATAAATTCAGTGAAAGACTACAATATTGCCCATAAGCATTTATGATCAATTAAGATGTTGACACTGTAATTGTAAAATGACCAGCTGTCTAAACTGCTGTTGCAAGCTCATGTCTGAGATTGCTTTTCATTTTAGACCTAGTGAAACTTTTTTTTTTTCCATTCATTGCCAGAAGATACACAAACATATTAAAAACATGTTGCTGTACAGATGCTTCTCCGCAGATTATGCAAGTCAAGAACACTTGGTGTATCTGTAAAGTCATGTATGTAGCTACTTTTTAAAATCATCACAAGCTTAAACTCAAACTGGAAGTGGATGTAAGCACTAATGATATATATGGACACATCTTAGTATGTAACAAAGAAAGTCAAGGCTGCATCTAAATTGTGGAAAACAATGAAGTAAATATAGGGTATAAATGTAAATTGTCCTAGCACTAGAAAACTATGGAACACTGATCTGTTGATTAAGCTGAGGAAAGCACTCAAGCAGCAATTTTTCCATTATAGAGAATAGGAAGGAGTAATACATGCTTTATTGAGCAATCTAGACTCCTGATAAACTTCAAAGTCATTTGTCACATTCCAAAACAAGTGTTCACTCTGACAAGGACATTACTTAGATGAAAAGCATTCAAGGGCTTGTGAATCATCTTTTTCTCACCAGTGCTGCTAGTGTCTCTGAGAAGTTAAGATTTTTTGGACTTTCCCTCTATAAGAGCTTGTGCTCTTCAGATTAATTATAAATCTTGGATCAAGTTCAGCTCCAGCATAAATACGGAACAATATCAGCACATTAATACAAAACTTTATTCATATGTCTACTAATGTTTTCACTGATGTAATCAATTTATATATTAATAATAAATGACATACACAATATAATAGTTCATTAAATAGAAACTCCTAATATACTCAGCTCTATTAAATATTATATGCTGTGATCCTTAAACCATCTTTTTAAATATAAAATAATGTTTTTGTTTAAGCTTTCCTAAAACTGATACCAGACAGTAAATTCATATTAATAAACATATTATTTTTAAAACATTGAGCTGGTTACTGGAAAAGAACTGCTCCATTTGACACTCTGAGAAGCAAAATATATTTGTTTCAAACACATTCACAACAGTGTAAATCTAGACAAACTTATTTACATTTCTGGATATCCACTATTGTTCTGCAGAATAAATGTCTTTAATTGCTGCTATACATAAAATAGTAAAGAATATCACTTTTGTAAATGTCCAGACATGGCAATGAAAAGAAAATAACAAAATATTTATCAAGAAAGAAACTTAGCAATGATTAAAAAAAAGCAATTTTTTTTCAGAAAATAGATAATGTGTAACTGTAGATTCTGGTAACATATGAAATGATGGCTGTCTCCATCAATTTGCAATTTTATAATTGCATTTATACACCACTTTATTTTTCTTTGTTTTACTTTATGTCTTTTTGTTAGCATACCTTAGATTCCTCTGTATAAAAGTAAACAATTACAGCCTATACTACAAAAGTTCATGCTGAGCAGATAATGAGAGTGCTAATAAAAAGTAGTAGGAGTAACATTTAAAAGTTAAATTTCGTTACACTTACAAAAACAGGGAGCTACTATGAAAATAAGCAGTACAGAGGAAGTATACAGGAAGATGCTAAGGTAATGTTATACAATTTTATCTGGATCTCCTAGTAAACAAGCAGCATCCCAAATCAAGACATTTCTCTGTCATTTCTTCATCAATACAAAGAGATGCCAACAAGGCACTGTACTTCTTAACAAGAAATTGAAATGATCAAATAATCTAAACATTTAAGGAGTGAGAAAGAGGGAGAAGGAAGAAGAGGAGTCTCCTTCTCTGGAGACATTCAAAACCCATCTGGACAAGTTCCTGTGTGACCTACTGTAGGTGGTCCTGCTCTGGCAGGAGGGTTGGATCTTTTGAGATCCCTTCCAAACCCTAAGATTCTGTGGTTCTCTGAAAGAGGGTAAGGAGAACAAGAAAGGAATGGGAAAGAAATACTATTTCAACAATGATTTTAAAAGAGATTTAGGGTCCATATATTACTGCAGTTGCAACCCAAAAATCTTTATTAAACAAAATACAATATTAAATAAGCCCAAGTTCTGAGTGCACAAGGAATAAAAAAAGGGTCTGAATCTTGACGATTGATATAAATTACTGACAAGGAAGCTTCACAAGAGCAGGAATATCACTTCAGATGAGGATTAAAAGGAAAAAAAAAATCTTAAGATCGACTGAACCATTTTGTTCGCAAAGACAGGCAGAAAATTTCTTACCTTCAAGTTTTCCTGGAAGGTTTCACTATTTGTTTTTAGCAGTGTGAGGTTAGTGGTTGGACTTGATGATCTTAAAGTTCTTATCCAGCCGTAACAATTCTATGATTCTATGCCAAGGTGCATTACATAATATAAATGGTAATTTAAAATTACTTTGTTAGATATATAAAGTAGCATTCAAATATAAGACATAATAGCATATTATACTGTAGGAGTAAAAACAGTTCCTGATATTTAGTAGTCAGACAAAGAGATGCAATGTTATGTGTAGATCATGGTAAAGATCAAGGAAGAGACTCAGACAAGTTGTTAAAAATATCAATCACTCAGATTTTATTTGACCATGTAAGCCCAAGGAAAACATGTTTAATTAAAACAAAGATGCAGGTAGTTAGGTAAAAGTCACCTAGCAGTAGTTAGGTTAAAAAGCATCAGACATTGTCATACAAGTGGATCAAATATAGGGGTTTTTTTTTTTAAACAGAGAGCAAAGGTTTGCCTTCAATGTTTTGATCCAACGAAACGTGTGGGAATAAAGAACTGATGGTTGGAAAAAATGTAAAATGACCTTCAAGTTGGAAGAATGACTGTGGGCAAACGAAGAAACATTGTGGAATGCCCTGTTGTGAGTGTGAGAAGCAGCAGGTTGGAACATTGCCTGCTCTGAGTGTGTGAGAATGTGAGCAAGAAACAGATAAAATCTGAAGGTCAGCAGAATGTGAAAGCGGAACCGAGATAATGCAGTCCTTTGTAATAAATTGGGAGCTTGCATGCAGCATAGTAGCATTGGCTCATGGCAATGCTCCCCGTTCAGCAAACCTGAGTGGGTCTGGTATGTTTCAGCGCGTCGCCTCGATCCCGGCTGGCCTGAGACCGGCATGGGGTGTCCAGTGAGAGGCGAGGGCAGCAGCGGTATGCTCCTATGCCAAGGGGAAGCGCGACGTCCGGACTACAATATCTATGCGTCTGGTGAGTACCAGACAGCAGCGCCTGTCTACAGGAAGCTACTGGCATATGTAAGTTCTCAAGGGGCTTTCTTTTCTCCCCCTCCCTCTCCCATCGCCGCCGCAGAGGCATGGCCCATAGCAGGCTCTGCGCTCCGGGCCCTCAGCGCCCTCCGGCCAGCAGCTCCCCGCCGGGCCCCTGCGGCGCGCAGCGCGCTCGCGCCGGACCCCCCTCCCGCCGCCGCCAACCCACACCCTCCCCACCTCCCTGTCTCTCCTCTCTCTCTCTCTCTTAAATCGTGGGATTTCACCTTTCTGATGAACAAAAGCTGAATGTGCAAGTTTTAAAGCAGCTACTGAAGGCTGCCCAATGTTCGGTAACAGACGATCAGTTGCATGAGTTACTGTGCTGTATCCTGAGGTATTGTACATGCTTCCCGGCAGAAGGAAGTTCTCATTTAGCACTAAGGTGGAAGGTCAGATAAGGTTTAAAAAGGAGGTGGGGCTTGCAGTTCCTAGCTCTGTTTTTTTTTTTTACTTGATGACTGATTTATATGGCTTTACAACCTTTGGCAGGAGAGGTAACAGAACTCATTGGTGTCCTGTCTTGACAAGAGAAAGAAGTAACATCCCAGTGCCCCCCCACCCCTAGAGAAACAAGCTGGTACAGAAAGGATAAAAATGAGGAATTAGAATCTGAGCCCCTGGACTATCCATCCCCCCCTTCCTGAGGCATTCCCAGTAGCAGTTCAGGGAAAAGAGTCTAGTCTAGAAGCATGTCTGAGAACCCCTCACGATGAGTACAAGAGTGTTGTTAGGTTATGCAGGGAGATAAGGTCAAAAGCCCAGCTAGAAGTCAAACTGGCTTTAGAGGTAGATGGTAGTGATGGTCAAGCTGTGCTTGCACTCATCCTGGGAGAAATTTGGATGCTTGGTGAATATTTAAAAGCTTGCCAAAATGTAGATACTGAGGGCCACAAGGCACAGCTCCTTGCCACAGCTTTATTGGTAGTACAAGGAGACTGGAGACTGTGGTACCTGGCTGGACTAGATGATTTCTAAACCCCTACCATTCTAAGATTTTATGTTTCTATGAAATGGTCTAGTGGTTGATAGGGCTGGGACTAAGGCTTGTCTCAATCTTAAAGGTCTCTTCCAGCTAGAATAATTCTATGATTCTCTAAGAGGGAAATAGAGCAACACCTAAGGGAACTTGCTTCTCATGAAGCAAGCCTGGACATTTTATAAAGGATTGCAAACAAGGGAAGGACCACAACTCATGACCTTTGAAACCTTGTCCCAGGTTTGGGAACAGATTCCACAGGACTAGTCAACGTTGGGCAAAACATAATGAGAATAGTGTGCCTCTTTTGGGAAACAGGAGGAGGGGTGCAAGGCCCAGCACCCCAACAAATGCCTGAGCCCTTCACAACAATCCTCAAGTACTCCACAACCAGGGCGAAGGGTTCACGAACTCTGTGCCGCAACAACTGGCAGCACAAGTTTGGACCCTTGTAGTTACCATAGAACTGATTCTCAAAGAGCCAGACGTAACATATCTGGCTTCAACTGGAGTTTAGGGGCCATTATCCTCGAGAATGGTAGGTTTAGCTTTGGGACACTCCAGTATATCCATGCAAGGACTGAGAGTAACTCCCAGGGTAACTGATACAGACCATCGGGGAAGAGAAAAGTAATGTTGTAGGCATCAAGGTTTCACATACTTTCCCCAGGAACAAAAATAGCTCAGCTTGTGATATTTCTGTACTGAGTACCTCGGGCAGCATTAGATCAGAGGGGTAGCACTGGATTCAGTAGTATGGGAGTTAAAGATGTTTTATGGGCCACTGCAATTCAGATAAACTTGTAACAATAAAAACTCAGGTCAGAACTTTTGAAGGTCTTGTAGACACAGGACCAGATGTTTCTATTATCACACACAACAACTGGCCATCAGATAGGGAACAGCAAACGTGATGGGGTATCTCACATGACTGGAGTGCCATAATTGATGGCTGCAAGCTCTTCAGGAGGAACAGACAGGAAAGGATTGGCTATGGAGTGGTCCTGTATGGTGGTTCAGCCCTGGCTGACAATAACCAAACCACACAGTTACTCATTCCTCCCTGTCTCAGCAGGATGGGGAGGACAATCAAGAGAAAATTCTAGAGCTTTGTGAGTTAAGGACAATTTAATAGAACAGCACAAAGTATAAGGAGTTATAAGGATGATGGGCAAGGGATACAGAAAATGCACAATGCACAGTGTAACTGCTTGCAGCGAATGCTAAGCCCTATGGAGAAACTGCAGTTCCTACCCTCTGTGCTGCAAGCTGCCTTTATATCCTGAACATGATGTCAGCATGATATTGAAAAGCCTGGCCATGGTGCCTTTATTCATCTGGGGAAAATTAGCCCTAATCCAGCAAAACCCAGTACATTATCCACCCCTTATTCTATAATACCTACATCGTGCCCAGGCAAGACACATTTTTTAACATTTTCCTGGTATTTTTCTTCCAGATGACTCGATAGACAGGATTTACGATCATACTGTAGCTGGGAATATGCATCCTCCAAAAACTCACAGTGCCTAAGAAAGCTTGGACTTCTTCATTACTGGTTGGGGGAGACTGCAGTAATTTTATTGATGATATCCATTGGGATATGCTGACGACTATCTTAGAATCATAGAATCATAGAATCATAGAATGGTAGGGGTTGGAAGGGACCTTTAGAGATCATCTAATCCAACCCCCCTGCAGAAGCAGGGTCACCTAGATCAGGTCGCATAGAAACATGTCTAGGCGGGTCTTGAAGACCTCCAAGGAAGGAGACTCCACAACCCCTCTGGGCAGCCTGTTCCACTGCTTCATAACCCTCACAGTGAAATAGTTTTTTCTTATGTTGAAATGGAACTTTTTGTGTTCCAGCTTCATCCCATTACCCCTTGTCCCTTTCTATCTACTATAGAAAAAAGAGATGTCCCAACCTCCTAACACCCCCCCTTTAGATATTTTTAAATGTTAATAAGATCACCCCTCAATCTCCTCTTCTCAAAACTAAACAGACCCAGTTCCTGCCGCCTTTCCTCGTATGAAAGATGTTCCATACCCTTGATCATCTTGGTGGCCCTGCTCCAGCAGTTCCATGTACCTCTTGAACTGAGGTGTCCTGAACTGGACACAATACTCCAGATGAGGCCTCAGCAGGGCAGAGTAGAGAGGGAGAAGAACCTTCCTTAACCTGCTGGCCACACTCTTCTTGATGCATCCCAGGATGCCATTGGCCTTCTTGGCCATGAGGGCACATTGCTGGCTCATGGTTAGTTTATTGTCAGTCAGGACTCCCAGGTCGCTCTCTGCAGAGCTGCTCTTCAGCAGTTCGACCCTCAGCCTGTACTGGTGCATGGGGTTGTTCCTTCCCAGATGCAGGACTCTGCACTTGTCCTTGTTGAACCTCATGAGGTTCCTCTCTGCCCAACTCTCAAGCCAGTTGAGATCCTGCTGAATGGCAGCACAGCCTTCTGGGGAATCAGCCAGTCCTCCCAGTTTGGTGTCATCAGGGAACTTGCTGAGGGTACACTCTGTCCCCTCATCCAGGTCGTTGATGAAGATGTTGAACAAGACTGGCCCCAGAATCGATCACTGTGGAACACGACTGGCCACAGGCCTCAAACTCGACTCTGTGCAATTGATCACTACCCTCTGGGTTTTGTCATTCAGCCAGCTCTTGATCCACCTCACTGTCCACTCATCCAAGCCACACTGCCTGAGCTTTCTGATGAGGATGTTATGGGGGACAGTGTCAAAAGCCTTGGTGAAGTCAAGGCAGATGACATCTGCTGCTCTCCCCTCATCTAGCCAGCTGGTTATGCACTCATAGAAGGATATTAGGTTAGTCAAACAGGATTTCCCCTTGGTGAAGCCATGTTGACTCCCCCTGATAACCATCTTATCCTTCATATGTTCAGTGACAACATTCAGGATGAGTTGTTCCATCACTTTTCCAGGGATGGAGGTGAGGCTGACCGGCCTGTAGTTTCCTGGGTCATTCTTCTTGCCCTTTTTGAAGACTGGTGTGACATTGGCCTTTCTCCAGTCCTCAGGCACCTCATCTGTCCTCCATGATTGTTCGAAAATGATGGAGAGAGGCTTAGCAATGACATCAGCCAGCTCCCTCAGCACTCTAGGATGCATCCCATCAGGACCCATTGACTTATGAGCCTTAAGCTTGGCCAACAAGTCTTTAACCTCTTCCTCTTCCACTCAGGGCAAGTCCTCTGCTGTCCTGGCCGTCCTGTTATCCTTGACGGAATGGGCTTCCCGAGGGTCAGCCTTGGCCGTAAAGACTGAAGCAAAGAAGGCATTCAGTACTTCGGCCTTCTCTGCATCCTCAGACACCAGGACACCCTCAGTTTTTAGCAGCAGGCCCACATTCCCCCTGGCCATCCTTCTGCTGCTGATGTAGTTGAAAAATGCCTTATTGCTGTCCTTAACATCCCTGGCTAAATTTAATTCTAGAAGGGCTGTAGCCTTCCTAGTTGCACCCCTGCATGCTCTGGCAGTGTTCCTACACTCTTCCCAAGAAGCCAGCCCCTGTTTCCACCTCTCATAGGTGGCTGCTTTCTGCCTGAGTTGTCCCAGCAGATCCTTGCTCGTCCATGGAGGCCTCCTACCTCCTTTTCCTCTTTTCTTGCACATTGGGACACACTGATCCTGGGTTTGGAGGAAGTGGTGCTTGAAGATTGACCAGCTCTCCTTGGCACTTCTGTCTTCTAGAATCATATCCCATGAGATCCGTCCAACTAGATCTTTGAAGAGCCCAAAGTCAGCTCACCTGAAATCCAGGGTCATGGTCCTGCTTTGTGTTCTGCCCCTTCCACACAGGATCTTGAACTCTACCATCTCATGGTCACTGCAGCCGAGGTTGCCTCCAACCTTCACATCCCCAACCAGGCCCTCTCTATTCGTCAGTACCAGGTCCAGCAGCACACCCCTCCTTGTTGGTTCCTCCATCATCTGCGACAGGAAGTTGTCACCAACAATCTGTAGGAACCTCCTGGACTGCGTGTGCTTGGCTGTGTGGCTATCCCAGCAAATATCAGGGTGGTTGAAGTCCCCCATGAGGACCAGGGACTGTGATCCTGAGGCAGCTCTCAGCTGTTCGTAGAAGCCCTCGTCCACATCCTCCTCCTGATCAGGAGGCCTGTAGCAGACTCCTACAACAATATCACCTGCCTTGCCCTACCCATTAATTTTTACCCATAAGCACTCTACTGTCTGCTCATCCCTACCCAGGCACAGTTCAGTACACATTAATTGCTCTCTCACTTAAAGAGCAACTCCACCTCCACACCTTGTCAGTCTGTCTTTCCTGAACAATACATAACCCTCCATGGCTGTGCTCCAGTCATGGCAGCTGTCCCACGACATCTCTGTGACCGCAATGAGGTCGTAGCCCCGCATGCGCACCCACATCTCCAGTTCCTCCTGCTTATTCCCCAGGCTGCGTGTATTGGTGTAGAGGCAGCGCAGGGGCTAACTCAAACACACAGGTTTCCCTGGGTGAGTGCAGGAAGTTCCTCCCCAGTTTGACTCTCCCTCAGGGTGGTCAGCCTTCCGTATCTCAGCCCAGTGTGCAGATGAAGGGCACTTATCATTGCATTCCCTTTCCTGCCCTGTGTCCCGGCTAGAGGGGACAGCTTGTTCTGTTTTGCTTCTCCCCCCACCCCCCAAGTCCCTTAGTTTAAAGACCTATTTATCCAATTTGCTAGTCTACTCCCAAATAACCCAGTGCCCTTACAGGAGAGATGAATCCCATCCTGTCCTATCAAGCTGTAGTCCCCAAGGAAGGATCCATTTTCAAACTACCCAAAGCCTTGCTGGTGACACCAGCCTCTCAGCCAGGAGTTTACTTGGCTGATTTTTCCATTACAAACTCCTCCTTTATGTCTAGTGAACAGGATAGAGTTAAAAATAACCTGAGCCCCTCTACCTTTTACCTGCTCCCCCAAGTATTTAAAATCCATCTGGATCCTGGAGATGTCATGCCTCATGACATCATTCATACCTACGTGGAACACAAGTAGGGGGTAGTAGCCTGCATCCCTGACAAGCCATGACACTCTCTCAGCCATATCCCCGATCTTAGCCCCAGGCAGGCAGCACACCTCTCTTGACTCCCTACCTGCTCCACAGATGGGTCTCTAAGTGCCCCTTAGCAGAGAGTCACCCACAACAAGCACCCGTCACCTCTTCCTGCGATGTCCATTACCTACTGCAGGTGGAGCAGCTGATGATTTGTTTAGTGGGTTTTCCCCTTTTGGAGCTTACTCATCGAAGTCCCTTGTTGCCAGTGCCTCATACTTATTTGTAGTGGGCACTCTGGAAGGAGGGCTTTGAAGATGACCTTTTGTCTTTCTTTTTTTTGTAACCAGGGTCCACGACTTACTGGATTCACTGGAGGCTTGCACCTGATTGCAGAAGCCTCCATCTTTCTCCACTTCTTCCCCTTTAATAATACACAGCCTACTCACAGTTTCCTGCAGCTCTTTCACCAGGCACTGCAGTTCCTGAACTTGAGGGCACCTATGACACATTTTTGCCTCAGAGGCATAGGTCCCTAAGCAGTCTAAACACTCCCTGCATTCTACCTGGACCAAAGCTTCTCTACTAACCAGCTCTGTCTGGGTGGATGCATTGACCTTCAGGGTTTTTTATCTGTTCAGGTGTAAAATCCCAGGTTACAGAAGTTGATAACCATCCTAGGAATTTGCCTAAATTTGTCCACACACCCTGCCACCCAGGGATGGGCCACTTCAGGGGGCATTTCAACATCTTTTCATCCCAAATTTGTCCTCTCTGATACCCAGATGAGTCCAAATTCCACAACATATGTAATATACCAGCCATGTTAATTAGTAATATTAAAACTTTCATATGAGTGACCAAGGACCTGAGAAGTCTGTGTAACAAATTATCTACATCAGTCCGGGCTGAGGGGAAGGAGGTGCATTGCCCCATTACCTCCACAAGATAGCTCCCACAGCACAGTAAATCCATCAGTAACAGAAGGAGACTCACAGTTATTATTTCGGCCATCATGTTCCCAGGCCCCTTCATCTTTTTCACAAAGTTATACAGCCAACATAGCAAAGCTATCATATTAGAGTGCAACACAGAGCCAATGTTAGTAGCAGCATGTTCCCAGACATTGCAAAGTGAAAGATAAACTGTATTACAGCAAGACTCCATGACCAGCACAGGAGCTTTGCACTCATTAGCTTACTATAATTACAACACATTTAATGTAAAACTGCTCTTATCGAGCCCCATGTTGAGCACCAAAAAGGCTATGGTGGTTTGACCCCAGCTGGATGCCCGGTGCCCACCACGCCACTGAGCTGACGTTATATGGTATGGAATATCTCTTTGGTCAGCCTGGGTCAACTGGCCTGGCCATGGTCCCTCCCAAGATCATACCCACCCACAGCTATTGGTGAAAGTGAGGGAAGGAATGCTGGAGGGACAGCCCTGATGCTGTGCGAGCAGTAGTCATAACATTGATGTGCTATCAATATCAACAGTAAGCACAGCACTGCAAGAGCTGCTGTGGAAAATCATCACCACTCCAGATTCACTAGAAGGGAGTTAATTAGAAGGTCAAAAGCCCAGCTAGAATTCAAGCTGGCTTTAGAGGAAGAGGCAAAGGGTAATAAAATGAGTTTCTTTAAATGTATTAACAATAAAAGAAAGACCAGGGAG
This sequence comes from Colius striatus, assembly GCF_028858725.1. Lineage (NCBI taxonomy): Eukaryota > Metazoa > Chordata > Aves > Coliiformes > Coliidae > Colius > Colius striatus. The sequence goes on along the minus strand of NC_084760.1, from coordinate 24,791,016 downwards.
AGCCTCCATCCCCTATTAGATCCAGAAGGAAATTTGGTAATAAAAGACAAGGATAAGGTTGAGGTGCTTAATGCATTCTTTGCCTCAGTCTTTAGTAATAGGATTATTTCCACTGGGGAAAGTCAGCCCCTCAAGCCAAGAGACAGGGGCAAGCAGAAAAATGTCCCCCCTACAATTCAGGAGGAGATGGTCAAGTGACATGCTGCACCACATTAATGTGCACAAATCTATGGGGTTGGATGGAATACATCCTAGAGGGCTGAGGGAACTGGCAGGGGTGCTCACCAAGCCACTGTCCATCATTTATGAACAGCCCTGGTTGACTGGAGAGGTCCTATCTGATTGGAAGTCAACCAATATAACACCCATATATAAGAGGGGATGAAAGGATGATCCAGGAAATTACAGGCCTGTCATTTTTACTTCAGTGCCCGGGAAGCAGATGGAGCAGATCATCCTAAATTGTATTATGCAGTACATGCAGGACAACCAGGTGATCAGGCCCAGTTAGCATGGGTTTATGAAGGGCAGGCCCCATTTAACAAACCTCATCTCCTTCTATGACAGGGTGACATGCTTTTTAGATGAAGGAAAGGCTATGTATGTTCTACCTTGACTTTAGTAAGGCATTTGACACTGTTTCCCACAGTGTTCTCTTAGAGAAATTAGCTGTTCCTGGCTTGGATGGGCATACACTTTCCTAGGTGAAAAACTGATTACAGGACTGAGTCCAACAAGTTGTGATCAATGGAGTTAAATCCAGTTGGTGGCCAGTCATGTGTAGTGTTCCCCAGGGCTCAGTGCTGGGGTAACTCCCGTTTAACATCTTCATTAATAATCTGGGTGAGGGGGTAGAGTGCACCCTTAGTAAGTTTGCAGATGACATCAAGCTGGGTGGAATTGTTGGTCTGCTTGAGGGTAGGGAAGCTTTACAGAGAGATCTAGACAGGCTGGATGGCTGGGCCAAGGCCAATGCCATGAGTTTCATGAGGGCCAAGGGCCAGATCCTGCACTTGGGCCACAACAACCCCCAGTAGCACTACAGGCTTGGGGAGGAGTGACTGGAAAGCTGCCAGGCACAGGGGGACCTGTCAGTGTTGGTTGATAACAGCTGAACATGAGCCAGCTGTGTGCCCAGGTGGCCAAGAAGGCCAACAGCATCCTGGCCTGTATCAGGAACAGTGTTGTCAGCAAGAGGAGGGAGATAATCATTCCCCTGGACTAGGCTTTGGTGAGGCCACACCTCAAATATTGTGTCCGGTTTTGGGGTTCCTCTCTACAAGAAGGATATGGAAGTGATGCAGAGGAATGGCTGAGGGGTCTGGGGCTGTTTAGCCTGGAGAAAAGAAGGCTCAGGGGAGACCTTATTGCTGTCTACAACTACCTGAAAGGAAGTTGTAGCGAGGTGGGGGTCGATCTGTTCTCCCTAGTAACAAGCAATAGAACAAAGGGAAATGGCCTCAAGTTGCACCAGGAGAGGCTCAAGATGGATATTAGGAGGAATTTTTTTATTGAAAGGGTTATCAGGCATTGGAACAGGCTGCCCAGAGAGGTGGTGGAGTCACCATTTCCAGAGGTGTTAAAGAGACAGGTGGATGTTGTACTTAGGAAATAGTCTAGTGGTTGATAGGGCTAGAACAAAGGCTGGACTTTATGATCTTAAAGGTCTCTTCCAGCTGGAACAATTCTATGATTCTATGATTCTGAAGTGTCCCCCTGTTGGTTACCAGCATAGGTGACACATCTGCCCCACAATAAAGTAAGAGAGCCTTGTCTTGTGAGGGTCTAGATGGACAGAAAGGGTGAGTACAGCAGTATATAATGGATTGTCCCTTGAATCTATGGGGAAGAGATTTGTTGGAACCATGGAATGTGACTATTCAGACCCAGCCTTTTGACAAGGGGCCATGATCACAATCCCCAGCCCATAGCTGACTTGGAAAGTACTGAAGTAGGTGTGGGTTGATCAGTGAGTGGCCCCTAAAAGGGGAGAAATTACAGCACACCCAACGCTTAGTTCAGGAAGAACTGGAATTAGGACACACTGAATCCTCTACTAGCCCATGGAACATACTAATTTTTTTAATACTACAAAAAAAAGAAAAAAAAGGAAGGGGTGACTTTTTCAAGGCTTTAGGGCAGTAAATGAAGTAATGGAACTGATAGCGATGTGTGAAACAAACTTTATAAGCTAAGGTTTACAAAGCAGATATGTATCGTGCTGGCGGGTGCAAGGGAGATAATTCTGCCAAACTCACACAACTTATTGTCTAACAAGGGGCTACTCATAGGGTACAGGTAGGGGTGTGCATAAGCACCTATTACATATTCATGACCTATCCCCACTTCATATTGTAATAAGTCCTCATCGAACTTGCACTTGTACAGTGTCTCCTGGTAAATTTCTATGCCACAGGATGCAAACAATTCTGTTTTCCACATTCCAACTCCTTATTATCTGCAACTGCCTGCACACCAGCTTCTTTGTTATCAGTATTCAGGGTCTTCAAGGCCTTCACTAACGAACGGTTCGAATTCCAGTGAGCTGAACTGAGTCCTTCTAATTTCTTAGGTTTTTACCCTCCATAGGTCTGCTTTTGCTCATCAATGGGAGCTTTGCAGCCAGGCATACCAAACACATGATGCCTCAGAATTGGATCTTAATTGCAGTAGATTTTAAAGATTGGAGTTTTTTACAATCCTGCTACATTGAAATGATAGGAGTAAATTTGCCTTTAGAATACCTTTAATAAATAATGCACAACCCAGGAAGCACTATCAACAGAAAGTGTTACTGCAAGGGATGAAAAACAGCCCTATTATTTTTCTGCACTATGTCCACTCAGTGCTCAATGCAGTTACTCAATGAAACCCTAACTTTTTAATATATCATTACATGAACGATATTTTATTAGCAGCAAAGTAGCAAGAAGCTTAAAAGAAGTGGTATCAGCAATTGCGAGGCCAGCTTGTTCAGTCAGGGCTTCATATTGCCCCCAAAAATTACAAGTAGAGTCATGGAAATACTTGGGACATATATTGACCTGCTTTACTGTTAGGTCACAAAGGTTATGCCTTAACGTAGAGGTCACAACATTTAATGACCTCCAGAAACCATTAGGAACAATCAGTTGGGTACCACCATACCTGGGTATAGCTACCCAAAAATTAAAAAATCTTATTGATTTGTTAAAGGAAAACCCAGATTTAACATCCCTGCATCAGCTAACCCATGAGGCAAGGAAGGAAATGAAAATGGTGTGTGAGCATACTGAACAATTCCAGGCAGGCTGCCAATGAGCCAATGTACCTGTTAGATTGTTTGTACATCCTACTGCCCATTATCCCCTGGCTCTTATCAGGCAGTTGGCACCTAAATTTTAATATTTGGAGTGGATTTTTTCACTGGCCACCCTGGAAAAAGTACATAATACCATTTGTGGATCAGTTTGATACCCTAGTGAAGAAAGGAACAGAGAGAAGTTAAACATTGACAGGGCTTGACTCACAGATCATACACTCACCTTGTACTGAAGAAGAGCTTAATTATTTGCTTGTGCAATCTATCACCTTCCATATAGCCTTTGTGGACTGTGTAGGTGAAATATCTTTGACGCTACCAGCAAACAGGATATTACAAAATATACCAATTTTACCACTTAGAATAGTACAGAAGATTAGCCAAACCACCCTTCCTGCTGTGTTAACAGGTTCTGGTGCAGGAAAGTTTTGGTTTTATGACAACAGAACCTTCTTTGGTAACTGCAATTTGATTGGGCAGGATGGAATACATCTCTCTCACAAGTGCATTGAAATCTTTGGAAATAGGCTGCCCAACTTGATCAAGAGGACTTTAAAGAGTGTGGCTTGGATGAGTGGACAGTGAGGTGGATCGAGAGCTGGCTGAATGACAGAAGCCAGAGAGTGGTGATGAATTGCACAGAATCGAATTGGAGGCCTGTGGCCAGTGGAGTTCCACAGGGATCGGTTCTGGGGCCAGTCTTGTTCAACATCTTCATCAACGACCTGGATGAGGGGACAGAGTGCACTCTCAGCAAGTTCCCTGATGACACCAAACTGGGAGGACTGGCTGATTCCCCAGAGGCTGTGCTGCCATTCAACAGGATCTCGACTGGCTTGAGAATTGGGCAGAGAGGAACCTCCTGAGGTTCAACAGGACAAGTGCAGAGTCCTGCATCTGGGAAGGAACAACCCCATGTACCAGTACAGGCTGGGAGTCGAACTGCTGAAGAGCAGCTCTGCAGAGAGTGACCTGGGAATCCTGGTTGATAATAAACTAACCATGAGCCAGCAATGTGCCCTCATGGCCAAGAAGGCCAATGGCGTCCTGGGATGCATCAAGAAGAGTGTGGCCAGCAGGTTAAGGAAGGTTCTTCTCCCTCTCTACTCTGCCCTGCTGAGCCCTCATCTGGAGTCCTGTGCCCAGTTCTGGGCTCTACAGCTCAAGAGGGACAGGGAAGTGCTGGAAAGAGTCCAGCACAGGGCCACCAAGATGATCAGGGGACTGGACCATTTTCCTTATCAGGAAAGGCTCTGGGAGCTGGGGCTGTTTAGTTTAGAGGAGACTGAGGGAGGATCTCATTAATATTTACAAATATCGAAATGATTGATATCAGGAGGTTGGGACATCCCTTTTTTCTATAGTATCTAGCAACGGGACAAGGGGTAATGGGATGAAGCTGGAACACAAAAAGTTCCATTTCAACATAGGAAAAAACTATTTCACTGTGAGGGTGAGGGAGCAGTGGCACAGGCTGCCCAGAGGGGTTGTGGAGTCTCCTTCCTTGGAGGTCTTCAAGATATGCCTGGATACGTTGCTATGTGACCTGATCTAGGTGGACCTGCTTTAGCAGGGAAGTTGGACTAGATGCTCTCTAAAGGTCCCTTCCAACCCTATCATTCTATGATTCTATGATTCTTCAGCTGGTACTGCTCTTACATATACTCCTCTTGATGGTGCATGCCCAATACTGTCTCTGGAGGATCCTGGAAAGTTCTATAGGGTCCAGGAGGGTCTTGGAAATTCCCTACATGTCCCGGAGGGTTGCAGCCCCTTGACCCTGACCACATGTGCCTGCACAGAGGCAGTATAGCCTGTAACAGCAGCACATGCATTGCAATGAGTGCTTATGGGTAAAAATTAATGTGCAGGGCAAGGCAGGTGATATTGTTGTAGGAGTCTGCTACAGGCCACCTGATCAGGAGGAGGATGTGGACGAGGGCTTCTATGAACAGCTGAGAGCTGCCTCAGGATCACAGTCCCTGGTCCTCATGGGGGACTTCAACCACCCTGATATTTGCTGGGATAGCCACACAGCCAAGCACACGCAGTCCAGGAGGTTCCTACAGATTGTTGGTGACAACTTCCTGTTGCAGATGATGGAGGAACCTGTAGGCACAGATATAGCTTGGACCAGCCAGCTTGAATAAAAATGGTAGGGATAAGTTAACGCAGCTGGCATGCTACTTCAGAAACAGGTGCTGCAAGTTAATCAATTGGGCCCTGGGTGATCTCATGGGCAGAAGCAGCATATAAGGAGGTAGCTAGCAAAGGAAGGGTGGCTTTGAGTCAGCTCTGGTGGTTGTACTATGTTGCCCCTGTATGTCTCTGCATGTGCATTACTTAGACCCTCTATGTCTTTGAGTGATTATTGCCTTCACAACAATAACAGGAACCAACAAGGAGGGGTGTGCTGCTGGACCTGGTACTGATGAATAGAGAGGGCCTGGTTGGGGATGTGAAGGTTGGAGGCAAACTCAGCTGCAGTGACCATGAGATGGTAGAGTTCAAGATCCTGTGTGGAAGGGGCAGAACACAAAGCAGGACCGTGACCCTGGATTTCAGGTGAGCTGACTTTGGCCTCTTCAAAGATCTAGTTGGACGGATCTCATGGGATATGATTCTAGAAGACAGAAGTGCCAAGGAGAGCTGGTCAATCTTCAAGCACCACTTCCTCCAAACCCAGGATCAGTGTGTCCCAATGTGCAAGAAAAGAGGAAAAGGAGGTAGGAGGCCTCCATGGACGAGCAAGGATCTGCTGGGACAACTCAGGCAGAAAGCAGCCACCTATGAGAGGTGGAAACAGGGGCTGGCTTCTTGGGAAGAGTATAGGAACACTGCCAGAGCATGCAGGGGTGCAACTAGGAAGGCTACAGCCCTTCTAGAATTAAATTTAGCCAGGGATGTTAAGGACAGCAATAAGGCATTTTTCAACTACATCAGCAGCAGAAGGATGGCCAGGGGGAATGTGGGCTCGCTGCTAAACGCTGACGGTGCCCTGGTGTCTGAGGATGCAGAGGAGGCCGAAGTACTGAATGCCTTCTTTGCTTCAGTCTTTACGGCCAAGGCTGACCCTCGGGAAGCCCATTCCGTCAAGGATAACAGGATGGCCAGGACAGCAGAGGACTTGCCCTGGGTGGAAGAGGAAGAGGTTAAAGGCTTGTTGGCCAAGCTTAAAGCTCATAAGTCAATGGGTCCTGATGGGATGCATCCTAGAGTGCTGAGGGAGTTGGTTGATGTCATTGCTAAGCCTCTCTCCATCATTTTTGAACAGTCATGAAAAACAGATGAGGTGCCTGAGGACTGGAGAAAGGCTAATGTCACACCAGTCTTCAAAAAGGACAAGAAGAATGACCCATGAAACTACAGGCTGGTCAGCCTGTTCCATTTCAACATAAGAAAAAACTATTTGACTGTGAGGGTGAGGGAGCCCTGGCACAGGCTGCCCAGAGGGGTTGTGGAGTCTCCTTCCTTGGAGGTCTTCAAGACCCGCCTGGACATGTTCCTATGTGACCTGATCTGGGTTGACCTGCTTCTGCTGGAGAGCTGGACTAGAAGATCTCTAAAGGTCCCTTCCAACCCCTACCGTTCTATGATTCTATGAATGTCTCTTACAGGCAGAATCCTTGGTGGCCGGAGAAATTTGGTTTAGCTGGTTAGCTATGCTGCCAGCAACTTTGAGGCATATTACTAGTACCTTACAGACAGACAATAGTTGAACATGCACATGCTACATTGAAAGCCTTAATTTTAAAACAAAGAAGGATAAATTATCTGGACACACCACATAATCAGCTAGCAATGACTTTATATACTCTTAATTTTTTAAACAGAAGTAGTTTTGCCCTGACAGCAGGGGAATGCCATTTTAGCACTACAATGGCCTTTAAGTTGTGGGTTTTGTATAAGGATCTCAAAGGAGACTCAGCCTGGAAAGGGTCAGTAGATCTGCTCATGTGGGGGAGGGAGTATCCTTGTGCTTTTTCACCCCCAGATTCTCAGTAGATACTGGCAAGAAAAAAATAATCTGTATCATGAGGTGGAAGGATCAACCCTTAAACCCAATACACTAGATCTCTCAACTGATGATGCAGGATTGGACACGCAGGCAACAGCTTTCTAGGAACTTGGCGACTACAGCTGTCACTTGGGGAAGTCTGAAACAATTACAACAGAAAGCAGAGAATATGATGGCATGGGTAGGAACCACACCAACACTGGAAAATACCTGTCTTACTTATCTGGCCCTTATTTCAGCAGTAAGTACAAGTTTGCTACTTTTGTTTTTGCCAGAAGTAACTGGTCACATATATTGGGAACACATCATCAATCCACTGTTGTTTTATACAGGTAAGATGGTTGGATCCCAGTGTACTGATAGCTGGTAATGACACCCAGTGGACTGGAGCCTGGCTTCCTTCTCAGGACACAGAGAATCAGTCATATAATTGGAATGTTACTAATATAACATTGTATGCAGATGCCTGCCAGTGTGTATATCACCAGGAGGAGGGACTGAATGTGTATCATTGCAATCACAACAGCACTGGTATTTTAGAAAAGTTAAGGGTCATGGGAACATAACAATCATACAAACAATGTAGACTGTAGAACATGAAAATGTAACAACCAACCCACTGCAGAATTTCCCCATCTGCCATAGTAGAGACTTAGGCAAAGATGCAATTGGGCCTCCATGGGCCTCCCGCCACTTGAGTACAAGACATATTTTAAATGTTAGTATGCATGACGTTACAGTTGAGGATTGCGGGCCCCGAGAGTATTCTAGTAGCAATAGTAGTCACGTTATTATAAATAGGGTATCATGTAGCAAGATTCGATGGATGGTAGGACTGTCAGGACCCTTATTGTGAGCCAGGTGGGACAACCACTATAGCCCTTGACTTGAGATGCTGTGTAGACTGGGATAATCTTTTACTAAACAGTCTCACTGGCATGAGAATTATATGTGGAACCACACAATTGATAGCGTCCACAATGACAGCACCATCTATCATGAGGTCATCATCTGCACAACTCATCCCTACATTTTCTTGGCTGGAACTCAGGCGCAGGTAAGCTATAATAATGGTCATTATCAGACTGCCATCACAGACTGAAATGCCAAGGCCTGAGCAACAGGCCGCGACTCAAAGTTGACCTTTAGATGAACTTCACAACCAAATGTTGCATAAGCTAGTAGCCAATCATTAGTGAAATGTGCATGATTATTAGTGAAAGATGCAACTTAGAAAAAATATAACTATTTACAAGAGTAAAGCTTCCAATTGTTAGTGAAGGATGTAGCTAAAAATGTCTGTGAGAATGTATTTATCACTTTTATGTATTTGTTTCTGTTTATATGGGGGCTGGTGTTCAAGGCTGAGAAACCAGATGTTCGGTCTTGGTTGGAAGTACATTAAAAAGAATGAAGTAGATAAGGAAACTCCCTTGACTCCTCCGGTGGCCTTGGCCAAGCTTCAGATGGTATCTCAACGGAGAATGAAACCAGATGTTCCACTGATAAAGTTATGTAAGATTGTTTATTCAACAATATAAATGCAGGACCCTCTTGAGGCAACTTGGGAGACCTCACCTATGAGTGGATGCACTGTGTAGGACTTCCAAATTTCCGTGACACGTTCTCCAAAACCTTGCTGCAAGAGGCTTCCCAGTAACTGCAGATCTGGATGATGGTAAAGTATTAGGGCAATTGGTGATGTATCTTTCTTAATCACTGTCGCTATTCTCATGTAGTAATGATTAGTCGCCTTGCTTTGCTTATGCACTTCACTGCTTTGAAAGAACAGACTGCTGTAACCAAATACATTTTGTTTGTGTATTTGTTGTTGCATTGTAATTGACAACTCAGGAGTAATCTCTGTGTTACCCCACTGAAATATAATGACATGAAAAAATGTCACAACATGGAAACTGGTTAAAATGCATCTGCAAGAAGCCTTTTCCAGCAATTTACAAGAAGTTACAGTACTGTATGATTCGTTACAGCATATTCGTTAATTGATTGAGATCCATCAGTTAACACACAATAACATTGTGAAAGAGTTAGATTAAAGTTTATCCTTAAGCATCTTAAGCACTGGTTTGCAGGTCTGAACCTACAGATGTGGGTTTTGACAGGCCTGGGATGTTTGATTTGTTTTACAGGGCTTGCCATCCTGCGACACATATAGAGCCACCTGTCCACAATGTGGAATGCTGAACCGTGACCAATTGAGATGATTGCCATGGAAATGAAGCTACAAAACAATGAAGGGGGAAATGTGGGAATAAAGAACTGGTGATTGGCAAAAATGTAAACTGACCTTCAGATTAGAGGAATGATTGTGGGCAAATGAGGCAACATTGCAGAATGCCCTGTTGCGAACGTGAGAAGCTGCAGGTTGGAACACCACGTGCTTTGTGTGTGAGAATGTGAACAAGAAACAGACAAAATCTGAAGGGCCGCAGAATGTAAGTGGAACTGAGATAATGCAATCCTTTGTAATAAATTGGGAGCTTGCATGCAGCACAGTAGCATTGGCTCATGGCAATGCTTCCCATTCAGCAAACCTGAATTATTTTGGTATGTTTCAGTGCATTGCCCCAATCCTGGCTGGACTGAGACTGGCAGAAATTCTGACTTTTAAATGACAAAACCAATATTATTTCAATTTGAAAGGCTATAGTAACATTTCACAGATTCACTCTCTTCATCTGGATTGTTATTTAATTATCACAATGCATAGTATCCTTTGTCCTTTAAGTACTTACAGAATCTCAAAGGCTGGAAGAGACTTTGAAAGATTGTCTAGTCCAACTCCCTTGCCAGAGCAGGACCACCTAGAGCAGGTCAAACAGGAACTCATCCAGGTAGGTTTTGAATGTCCTCAGAGAAGGAGACTCCACAACCCATTTCGGCAGCCTGTTCCAATGCTCTGTCACCCTCACTGCAAAGAAATTCTTCCTTGTTTTTCTTGGAAGCTTTTGTGTTCCAGCTTGGACCTGTTGCCCCTCGTCCTGTCATTGGACATCACTGAGAACAGCCTGACTCCATCCTCCTGACACCTACCCTTTATGTTTTTGTAGTCATTAATGTGGTCACCCCTCAGTCTCTTCTACTCCAAGCTAAAGAGCCCCAGCTCCCTCAGCCTTTCACAAAATCACAGAATCTTAAGGGTTGGAAGGGACCTCAAAAGATCAGGTGTTCCACTTCCTTCATCATCTTGATGGCCCTGTGCTGAACTCTCTCCAGCAGCATCCTGTCCTTGAACTGAGGGGCCCAGAAATGGACACAATATTCCGGATGTGGTCTCACGAGGGCAGAGTAGAGGGGGAGGAGAACCTGCACTAGTGCCCATAGCCCATCTAATACACTCCAGGATGCCATTGACCTTCTGGGCCACGAGGGCACATTACTGACTCATGCTTATCCTGCTGCCCACCAGAACCCCCAGGTCCCTTTCCCCTGCACTACTCTCTGAGAGTTCATTCCCCAGTCTGTACTGGTACATGGAGTTATTCTTTCCCAGGTGCAACACTCTACACTTGCGTTTGCTGAATTTCATTAGATTTCTCTCCACTCAACCCTCCAGCATGTCCAGGTCTCGTTGAATGGCAGCAGGACCTCTGGTGTGTCAGCCACTCCCCCAACTTTAGTATCATCAGCAAACTTGCTGATAGTGTGCTCTGTTCCCTCATCAAGGTCATTAATAAATACATTGAACAGTATTGGTCCCAGCACTGATCCCTGAGGGACGCCACTTAGATACAAACCTCCAACTAGATCCTGTCCCATTGATCACAACTCTGCCTTCTTCCCTTTAACCAGTTAACAGTCAACTTCACTATCTGATCATCCAGCCCACACTGTCTTAGTTTTGCTGCAAAGATGCTGTGGGAGATGGTCTCATGTGATTTCCTGAAATCCATGTAAACCACATCCACTGCACTACCACTGTCTATTCACTTGGTTATGTCTTCATAAAAGGCTATCAGGCTGGGCAAACATGACTTCCCTCTGGTAAAACCATGTTGACTGCTCCTAATGATCCTCCTGTCCTTTAAATGCCTGGAGACAGCACCCAGGATAAGTTGTTCTATCACCTTTCCAGGGATGGAGATGAGGCTGACTGTTCTGTAGTTACCCAGGTCCTCCTTCTTGCCCTTTTTGAAGACTGGAGTGACATTTGCTTTCTTCCAGTCCTCAGGCACCTCTCCTGTTCTCCACGACTTACTGAAGATGATGGAGATTGGTTTAGCAGTGACTTCCACCATCTCCCTCAGCACCTGTGGGTGCATCCTATCGAGGCCCATGGATTTATGCACATCCAGACTGCTCAACTGATCCTTAACCTTTTCTTCATTTACCTTATTAAACTGTATAGAAAAAAACACACTCTGCAGACCAGCCTTGGCACAACAAACTGTGGTGGTTTAGCCTGGTGTCTACCAAGTCATAACATCACTCCCCCTCCTAAAATGGACAGGAGAGAGAGAGAAATATAATAAACAGCTTGTGAGTTGAGATAAGGACAGGGAGACCACTCAGCAATTAGCATCACGGGTAAAATAGGGAGAAAAAAAATTAACTTATTAAAGGATCGATAAGAGCAGGAAGATGAGAAATAAAACTGAATCTTTAAAACACCTCCCCCCACCCATCCCTCTTCCTGGGACTCTCCTTCCTTCCTCCCCCAGCAGTGCAGGGGATGGGGATGGGGGTTGCGGTCAGTTCACTACAGATGGACTTTGCTGCTGTGTCTTCTCAGGGGAAGGCCTCCTCACACTTCCCACTGCTACACTCTGGAGTCCTTCCCCACGGGAGACGGTCCCTCACAAATTTCTCCAGTGTGGGTCCTTCCCATGGGCTACAGTTCCTCACGAACTACTCCAGCATGGGGCCTCCCAGCTCCTTACACCCTGCCCCAACATGGGTCATCCACTGAGAGAACAGTCCTTCAGGTACTGACTGCTCCAGCAGATCTTTGTTTAAAGAAACCATCCCTGTAGCTCCACCTGCTACCAAAAACCTGGCCCAGGCAAAACCACTACACAAACGAAAAAGGATCAGGCAGTACTATCAGTGTGCTTTCCATCCACAAGCCTGCTGGGCTGATAATGTGAGACGGGCTATCTGTAGAAGTATGTAAAGCAAAAGAAACAGAATGGAACAAAAAGCAAAAAGGGAGTAGGATGTTGAGAAAATTACAACCAGCACTTTAAGATCTCCCTCCCCTATCCCTCCTTTCTTCCCGGGCCCAGCTCACTCTACCTCCTCCCCACACAACGGCTCCAGAGGGCAGGGAATGGGGGATGTGGTCAGTCTCTCACAGATGGGCTCTGCCATTTCTGTCTTCTCAGATAAGGATGACTACTCACATTCTTCCCCTGCTCTGATATGGGGTTTCTCCCACAGGTCACAATCTTTACCGGACTTCTCTAGTGTGGGTTCTTCCCAGCAGCTGTGGCTTCTGCTGATACAGGATCCCTGACATGGGACGTAGTCCTTGGTGAATATCTCTGGCCTGGATTCTTCGCCACGATTGCAGCGTCTCTTCCCTCCTGACCTTGGAGTCCGCATGGTTGCTTCTATGTCTCTTCTAACTCCTTGCACCACCACCAGCCAGAAAGGAGGGAAGGGACAGACAATGGAAGGAATGGCGAGAACCCTCATCTTGAAGCTGCTTCTTAAAAAGTGATTGTGGAGGCGTCTAATTGGCTCAGCCCCAGAAGTTAGTCTGGCTCAGAGCTGGGAAGAGTTTCAAGCAACTTCTTACAGGATCCATCTTTACAGCCCCTTTCCCATTACCAGAAATGGCTTCGGGTCAAACCATGACAATCCTACCAAACACATGGTAAGTTCTGCCATAAATATTTTAACCTGAATTATGGCTTGATTTTTATTGGTTTCATGAATGGCTAAAGAGACATCTGAATAAATAGAATAGAAAAGGAAAGTATCAATATCTAAATTAATGAAAGCATTAATTCATCACAAGCATGCAATAATTTCATATTACTTTATTAAATGCAATATTTTCTGAAGGAGATTAATACTATACATCCTAAGGGTTTTTTTCATGTATTCCCTCTTTTTTTCCTTGTAGGTTAGCCAAAGTACCATTTAATGCTTAAAGCAGTTTGGGCTGTATTTCTCCAGTCAGATACATAGCACAAAGATGGAGTATTATAATGGCTGACCTCAAAAGCCCTTCTTATAAAACATCATTGTGTCTGCTGCTTTGTTGCATACATTCTGACAAACTCTAACCCATTTGTTTTGATATCAAAGAAAATTTACTTCCATGCATGCTCATTTAAGTGGTAATGTCAGAACTTTTGACCTTTTCTTACCCCACACTGGTTCTGCCTCTTTGTGACTTTACCCTCATTGGCTTTGCTTTCTTTGGGAACAGTCAGTGTTTCCAGCATGCTTCTACTTCTCCCTCAAACCCTGAATGCTCTTTTCTAGAGAGTTATATTGTGACTGTCTAGCCTTATTTACTGTTCCTTTAAATTTATTCTGAGTCAAGTTCTCCTCTTGTACAATACTGTCAGGTTAGTGGAAAAAAAAAAAAAAGAATTTCTCTGTTCTTTTAAAATCTTGACTTAAATGACGCTTTCTCTAATTTGGCAGGCAGTGCCAAAATAAAGATTTTTATCTTTACTTCCCCTTATGAAAAATGTAGGTGTCTGTTTTGTCAGGCATTCCTAATAAATAAATTCCTAATAAATAAAGACTTTCAGACCAAATGCGGTAGACTTATCACGGAGAAAAAATATTTTGCATCAGTCTTCCTTTGTAATTCTGGAAAGATTTCACACATAGGAGTAGAGTCTTCCCACTCTAGTTCTGTTCTTACAAGTGTATCTTTATTGGTCTGATGATGTAGACAGTGAGAGTCAGAGGGCTTACTAGAAACACAATAAGTCAGTCACAACTGTGATCTGGGACTGCATGACCTTCCTCAATATTTCTGTCTAAAAGTTCAGTTCACTACTATAAGTCTGTAAAAACGGCCTGTCAAGAGGAAGTATCAAACTGACAGTGTCAGGATAAAAAAAACCCATCTTCCAGCTGGCACATTGATAGTCTTATTTTTTCATCATGATTGTCATATTGACTGCTATTTAGTTTGAGCTAACAAGTCTTCATTGCTTATGGTCATCCATGAGAATGGTAATTATGGTTCTACTTGCTATGTACTTTAGAAATATATCCTATATTTTCTTTGTTTAGACAGTGACATGGATTATGTGTGAACAGAGCAAGGCTTAATAGAAATTCAAATATATTACTTGTAAGGCTTTCCCAGAGTGTGACTAGGAAAACCAGAGTTCACAGGTCTGCTGTAAATATTTAAGCGTGTGTACACAGAGAAAGAAAAAGAGTGAAAACCCAGTTTTCAGTTTAAAGAGTGAGGACAAATCAGTAGGATGAAGTCCTAAATATGAAGAAATTTGCAAATGACAAAATTATTCCCAGTTGTACTGCACTTAAAGTCCTCTAGTTCAATCTGTATGTACATCTTTGTATATAAATTGGTTCCCATTAGCAAAATTTTGCTCTATGCCTATAAACATTAGGTAAAAAGTAATAAGCAAGATAAGGAGGTCAAGGGTAACTGATCTTGTACTGTGGAGGGTGTTTGTGGTGAGGTCACTAAATCAGTACTAAATAACAGCAGAATTAAGACTCGAGCTATATATTCACAGCTAAATGCTTCACACAATTGACTAATATCTCACTTAAACCAAGGTGCTTTAAATCAAGAAGAGTGGTGTTCTTTTCTGTGTACTGAGGAATGCATTATTTTGGTGATACTTTCTTTTAAAATCATGGAGAGAAAAAAGAATGGAAAATAGATCAGAAAGAAAAAAGGAAGTGAATGGAAAAAGGAAAGAAAAAATGAAGGGGAAAATATTCTCCAGTGTCAGTAATGTTTTCAGTTACAGGATAAAAGTATTTCTGAAGTTTTCTACAGGGGTTTTATGCTCTGTCTAACTTTTAAATACTTTAGAGGTTATTCACAAATGTTGACATTTTATTGCTCTTGTCTGAATCTTCCTGTTCTGCAAATAGATTTTGCTAGAATGCATCACATGCTTCAAAAGGTTATTTAATGTCTTCATGTATTTTGAATGTTTTATTTTCATTACAACTCACTCTGCCTGTTCCTTCTTTAATTAGTAGCTGGGAGTCATCTGCTTTCTTACTGCATTCTTTTTTTTTTTTCTCAACATATTTGAACTGTTTAATTCTACTTGCAAAATTAGAAACCAATTTCTTGGAGACGTGTAATTCACACTTGTGCAATTCTTATATTATTGATGATATTCCTGGCTGACTATGTTAAATTTACATTCAGAAATCAAACAAGCCTCTCATGCCTATATACATTTTATCTCTTTCCTAATTCACTTGTTTCTTGGAATTTCCTTAACTGATTTAGACAATGAAAGAGTTGACAAGGTACTAGGACATGTAAAAAGTCAAAGGGACCTCTGTGAAATTTAAAACTCAGGATAACGGGTTTTAAATTCACAGCCCCTCACCTCAAAAATATATGGGCTCCAACATCTGAAATAGATTAAAAATTTAAAAGTTGACTGGCTTAGTAAGTATAATATTAATAACTTCCTTGAACTACTCATAAAAACAAATACAAAACTTTTAGGTGCTTTCCTGCTATTTCATCAAGGACCTCTGTCAGTCAATCCTGAGAGAATTTTCGCAAAATGAGGACAACATTAAACTTTATGCAAACCATTTTCCTATCCATTTTAAGCCACTCAAAGTCAACATCAGAACAATAACAAAGAGGAAAATTATTTATTTTTTTCTGTTTTTCTCTTGCAGGGTCTTCCATGTAGTTGTGTCAGTATTGCTTCTAGGTCAAAGGAAATTCAGTAAATCTCAACCAGCTGAAGCAGTAGTTGCACTTTGATAGCTTGATAACCATGAGACAGAGGGATTTTTGAAGGAAAGCTTTTGCAATAATGGGATACAGTGTAAAATTGCTGTTAAATTGCAAACACAAAGATGACACTATGGGTCAGTGTCTCATATGAGCTGGAGCTATTTGTGTAAGATGAGATGTCATAGGAGATGTTTTCTTGATAAAAATGGTAATTTAAACCCATTCTTTTTTATACAAGAGAAGTGACACAGAACTGTGGCCAGGATACAGTGCAAGGACTTGCATACATAGGCTAGCGTAGTGAAATTACCTTATTACTTCAGTTAGAGTTGGACTATCATAACAAATCATTATTTCCTGTACTACCTGTGGTATGGAAAAGATAGGGCACACTCTATTGCCTGTATATCTGGCAGGAAAACAATAATTACTTTATCTGGAAAATACCTGATACTGGATGTTGCAATGGCATGCAAAATTCCCCTGCACTGTGTTTTTTCAGTTAAATATTTCTTACTGATGCTAGTAAATAAACTCTTTGTCTTAAATATACTATTATCTTTTAAATATACTTTTTTTTTCCTGTCACATGAAGAAAATGCAGCTAATAAAAGTATCAGAAAAATTCTTTTTAAAAGTATGTTTTCTGTAACTATACCATAGTTTAACACAATAAACTGAAAATGCCATGGAATTTCCAAGAGCACTGGAACCAATAAACTAATTTGTTATACCGTTAGAATGGCTCAAATTTGATGTTGGCCAGATAGCACTCATCCAAAGAGTTGCAAGGCACAGTCATAGCATAGTGTGGTGACTTTAGCTCTGGCTGGGTGTCAGATGCCCAACAAGTCATTCTATCATTCCCCCTCCTAAACAGGACAGGGGAGAGAGAAATATAATGAGAGTTTTGTGAGTCAAGATAAGGACAGGGAGATGACTCAGCAATTACTGTCACAGGTAAAACAGACGTGAAGAGAAAAGGTTTGATTTATTAGTGAACAATCAGAACAGACCAGAGAAATGCGAAATAAAACTGAATGGGATGTGAGTTACGGTCAGTTCATTACAGATGGATTTGCTGCTGCATCTTCTCAGGGGGAGGCCTCATCACACTTCCCACTGCTACACTGTGGGGTCTCTCCCCAAGAGAGACAGTCACTCACAAACTTCTCCAATGTGGGTCCTTCCCACAGATGACAATTCTTCATGATCTTCTCTGTCACGGGGCCTTCCCATGGGGACAGCTCCTCTCACAATGCCCAAATATGGGTCATCCACCATGAGAACAGTCCTTCAGGCACCTACTGCTCCTGCTTGAGTCCCTCATAGGGTCACAAGTTCTGACAGCAAACCTGCTCTGGTGTAGACTCCTCTCTTCCCAGATCCTGTCAGGAACTTGCTCCAGTATGGACACAGAGTCACAGCCTTCTCAGGCACCTACCTGTTCTGGTGTGGGGTCCTCCATGGGCTGTGAGTGGACCTCTACTCGCCAGTGGCCTTGATCAGTGATGAGTCCATCTTAGAATTGACTGGCAATGACCATATCAGCGACAGGGGAAGCTCCTGGCAGCTCTTTGTTTAAAGAAGCCACCCCTGTAAACTCCCAGTACCAAAACCTGGCCCAGGCAAAACTACTACACATAGCTCAGAGACTACTCTTAGTAAGCAGTCTGGATGTGGCTCTGATTCAGATGACAGGAGAGTTTAGCAGCATGCACGTGGACTTTTCCACATCTTTTTTACTTCATTGCTGGAGAATGTTGGTCCTGCCTACATGATATTCATTACTAGAGTGTAGCCTCTCATTCCTTTTGATTGACAGCCATCTGAACATGAGCCAGCAGTGTGCCCAGATGGCCAAGAAGGCCAATGGCATCCTGGCCTGTATTAGGACAAGTGTTGCCAGCAGGAGGAGGCCTGTACTCAGCTTTGGTGAGGCTGCACCTCAAATACTGTGTCCAGTTTTGGGCCCTTCTCTACAGGAAAACATTGAGGTTCTGGAGAGGATCCAGAGGTGGGCTACCAAGCTACAAAAGGATTTGGAGTACATCTCATATGAGGAACAGTAGAGGGATCTGGGGCTGTTTAGTCTGGAGAAAAGAAGGCTCAGGGGAGACCTTTATTGCTCTCTACAACTACCTGAAAGGAAGTCTAGCAAGATGAAGGTTGGTCTATTCTCCCTAGTAACAAGCAATAGAACAAGGGGAAATGGCCTCAGACTGCAGCAGGAGAGGCTCAGGATGGATATTAGGAGGAATTTTTTTATTGAAAGGGTTGCCAGGCATTGTAACAGGCTGCCCAGGGAGGTGCTGGAGGCACCGTCCCTGGAAGTGATTAAGAGATGATTGGATGTTGCACTTAGGGAAATAGTCTAGTGGTTGCTAGGGCTGAGACAAAGGCTGGACTTGATCTTAAAGGTCTCTTCAAGATGAAAAGATTCTGTGATTCTATGATTCCTTGTATTTTCTACATTTGTTTTAAATTTAAGTACTCAATTATTCCTAACTCTTTTAACCTATTTCTTTGTATATTGCAATGGCCATATTTCAGTTTAGTTTGTAACAAAGCATTTAAAACGTGTATTCAATATTTTAAGAATAACTTTCAGATATTTGAGAGCTTGTGTAAGCTTGTCAAAAAACAACACACAAACAAACACGTACATCCAAAGTATTATTCTGAGCTCTGCAAGCAAGGAGTCACACTGTGTTAGCAAGGCCATGAAATGAATCGGATATTACATTGATGAGAATCAGAATAAAGTCTGCTGTTTGCAGCTGAAGCAGCATGACAGTAAGAAATCACAGAGTTGTAATAAGTCAGACCTGAAGTCACTGTACTGTGATGTGGATCAGGAGTCAGGTCTCTGAAATGTGAAAAAAATCGCATGCAGCACAGCAAAGCAGGAGTGCAACATGAGGCTACTCAAGTGCAGGATTAGACTTCAGTGAAGCCTGGAAGATTACAAAGGATTTCACTTTTATTATGGCTCTTCATTTGTGGTTCTTGGTTTAAACACTCTTCTAAATTTGTTCACTACATTGTTTTTTCTTTATTCTTTGAGACATGATGGAAGATGTTCACTCAAAAATTTCAGCTTTATTCTGATGTATTCTGTGCTTCCCAAGAATTCTGTACATCCTGAATGCAAACAATGTGCTTTATGACTAGGTAATAACACACATTATTTTCAAAGACATGGATTACATTTATACCCAGGCAATAAAGGAGTTAGTGTTTATCAGGAGGAAAATATTTTATCAGATACTTACTAAAAATGTTAGGTTGTTAGGGAATAATTGTCAACAGAGCAAAATCACATAATCATAGAATCATGGAATCATAGGGATTGGAAGGGACCTTTAGAGATCATCTAGTCTAATCTCCCTGCAGAAGCAGTTGTCATTGTTTAGCAAAGAAGCAGCTTTTGCTTGGTAACAGGGACAGTGGGTTGCAGTGAAGGCCTGGTAAAGAGCTTTTGGACTCTCCCCTGGCTCCTGAGTTCATACCCACCTCCAGCCTGGCTGGGCCAACCTGGTGCCTCTGCGATCACTATTTAGGGATGGGAATATGAAGTGCTTGGTAGGAGGTGTAAGAGTGATAGAAGTTGGAGGTGACCACGTGGACCCTACAGTCAGAGAAAGAGGAAGGAAGGAGGAGCACCAGACCAGAGACCCCTCTGCAAGCCATGGTGAGAATGCAAGCTGTGCCCCTGCAACCCATGCAGGGCCATGGCAGGACTCTCGCCACCAGCAGCTCCGGGTGAGTGTACCCAGATGGGTGAGGGACTGTGTGGGGAGGCAGCCATGGCACAGGCCGTGCTGAAGAGCCTGTGCACTGCAGAGCAGACCCACACAAGAGGCAGAAAGGAGCTGTAGTTTTTGGGATAAATGCATGTCGGAGCAACCTGAGCAGGGCTGCTGTGTGTGTGAGATACTCCATGGACTTGCAGGGAGGACTGGTGGGGAGCCCACCTGCCCAGAGGAGAGACAAATGGCAGAAGCCATCAGGAATAGACTGACTGAAACCCCCACTCCCTGCCACCCTGGGCCTTTCAAGGGGGGAGGAGGTAAAAACACTGGGATCAGGACTCTGAGCACGGGAAGAGGAGAGGAGTGGGGAAAAGGTGTTCTTTAAAGGGCTGGTTGGACTCTTCATTGTTGTACCACTCTGTGTTGTTTTATTTTAGTTCTGTTTTGGGGTTTTATGGTTATGCTTTAGTTGGTGTTGCATTACATTATTTTCTGTTTTCTTCCCCAAGCCGAGTAGCCTGGTCTGTTTTGTCCTGGACCTTAAGCAGCAATTAAGCTCTCCCTGCCCTTAGGCAATCCTCAGGTCTTTGGTACTTGAGGCTAATCGTGGTCTTTTTTGGTCTTAGTTGCAGAACTTGTAGATTTCCTTTAGTTATAAACTTGGAAGACAATGGACATGTAATTTTCTTCAGAAGATTTCTATTACTATACTATTGTTTAATAATAGTTAAATTGTCTAGAGTATGCCCTAGAATATTTCAACGATTTTTGAAGTACAGTCCTGTGAGTTACAGGTGCAACAGGATATGCATTTGCAGAAAGTATTCAGGAAAGAAAACTGCTCCTACTAAAGGTACAGAATACATGAGTATTAAAGAAGTTCTCAAGCTTCTTACTGGATAGAAAAAAAACCTTCAATACATTATTTTTGTTCTAGAATTGAAAATGTTCACATTTCAACATGTCAATTACAGTTATTCCAGAAATGAACTGTCTTTTTAAAAATTTTCACACTGAAATATTTCAATGGATTATTTCATGAAGTTGTTTCACTTGAAAAATCATTCTAACTACAGGCAGCAGATTAAAAAAAAAAATATAAAAACATTTTAAAAAAATTAAGTTTTTCTTTTTTTAACTTACTTTGCTTTTTCATGGAAAAATATATGTCAAGAAAAAAGAAATAAGTGTAATATCTACTTAAAAAAAAGGAAAATCTCACCTGGGTCTATCAAGCCTCACTACACAAATGACATAACTAAGTAAAAGAAAGAGAGGTGTTCTTCAGAGCTGAACACAAAAAAGCCAGTACAAGAGAAGAACCATATATATATATACACCAACTGAAAATGAATAGAAACTACTAAGGAGAGAGGTAGCTTTTTGTGGGAGAATGGAAGACTTCACCTGGGAGTTTAAGCCCACAGTTGTCTCCATTAAAGCTAAGACCTTTTATTTTTTGTATTTTTTTTAATGTGTAACAGAAGTTAGTCCCTGCTCCCAGAAGTTTAAGATCTAAAAATAAAATTTCCTAGGCCAAATCAGATAGCAAGTAGCTTCTAAAGTCTAACTTGGACTTCTCTTACTTTGCAGCAAAATCAAGTCCCTACTTGCTTCTCCCCAAATGAAAGGTTTTCTAAGAGAAGTCAAGTGAAAGAACAATTCTTTGTGAGTGCTCTTTATTCTGGAACTCATTCACTTTGTAACTTCGTTCACCAAAGGTTGGGTACATTAACCTCTGGAAATCCTATTAAACTTATTTTCTGACTATTCCACTGAGGGAACTAAGGTTAAGGTTAGATTTACTATCTCTCTGCATATAGGAGTAATGTATATATTTGTGCATTTTTATTTTTGGACTAGGGTTCAAAAATTTGCTTAGTCTGTAAATATACAATATAATGTGCCATCATTAAGTGGAATCTCATTTCTTGACATTCTTGATATTTTAGATATACTACCATTATTATCACAATTTTAAACTTGCAAGTGAGAAAAATGTAAGAAAAATTTAGTTGTTTGAGCTTTCTAATCATGTACAGGGAATTTAGACATATCTATGATGAATTTACCACCATAATTTTTTCTTGCTTCTAAATGTGTTAGACAAGAGAAATTGTAGCTATCTAGGTTGGAAATCAAACTGCTCTATTATCTGATTGAAAATGTATATCTTCTCAAAGAAAGGTAATAGTTACAATTTGAACAAGTTTCCCTTAAAATATTTATCTTTTTGTATAAAATCAGACTACATTTCCTTTAGAACTGAGTATCAGTACAAATATGAGGGTTAAACTTTTATTTTTAAGTGTTCTTCACTTGTACAGCCCCTACATGTAAAGTCATGATGTTTGAAGACACGGTGGTTTTTTGTCATACAGTAACAGTTCTGCAGATTACTAGTTTACAAATAAGCGTGGTGTAAGTGACAAAACAAGACATAAAACATAGACACAGAGATTTGTCAGTCTTCAAAGTCTTTCAGTAAGGATTTCTAGATGTGATATTTTTTATGTTAACTCAAGATAAAAATCTTAACAGAACTTAATGACCAGCTACCTAATTTTCATCCTTAAAGCTAACCACATCATTCCTTGTGTGCCACTTATGTTTGTTTAACTACCAAGTCATTTATATAATAAATGATGACTTAGTGATTGACTTAGGATATATAGAATCATAGAATCATCTTATCATAGAATGGTTTGGCTTGGAAGTGACCTTTAAAAGTCATCTAGTCACACCCCCACTCCCCCTGCTCCCACACGGTCAGAGATGTCTTTGAGCAGTTTGGGTTGCTGATGTAGTGCTGAATGTAAAAAGTCTTCAGCTCAGTTTTCATACATAAGAACTTACCAAACTTTTTATAGTCTTTATTTAACTTGCTTTATATTAACAGTGTGGCAAAAGATTTCTTTTTCTGTGATTTTGAATTGATGGTGCATCCTAAAGGACTCTCCTTTTGACTGAGTAGTAGCATAAAAAATGATGATGATCTGAAGCTGATTACCATCAGCTTGCTGTGAAATGCAATGCATACTGACTAGGAATGGAAAACCGGAAGAAACAGAGTTAACAAAGCCCACATTTCAACAATGTTGTCATTTATAGGCATGACCTGTGTACATTGGCTCTGCAAACAGTATTGGGCAAAAGAAAACTGTTAATTATGTCATTTAGGTTAAGTTAAATAGAAGTGTCAGTAGGAAGTCAAAGACTAAGTCTTCCACAAGAAGAGTGGAATTTTTACAATTCAGAGGAACATCTGATGCTGAGTAGATAAAACAAGCAAGGACCCAGTATCATGAGGGCACACTGTGAGCCTTCTCCAAGAGTTTGCAGCAATGACCAGACTCAGAACAGTCGTGGACTGGAGTACAGGACTGAAAAAAGAAAAGACAATCAGCAAGACACGGACAGCACACTTGTCCTCAGATCTCTGATTATAGTCACGGTATTCAAATTTGTAATTTTGTATTTAATAAAACCAACAGTGTCAGAGATGGGAACACATATGTGCTTGGCATGCACATAAACTAGTAGGCTCTCAAGGCTCTGTCTGACCCAGCTTTAAATCCTACCCTGCTACCATTACAACTTGAGCTCTGTTTTATGTTTCTAAAGCCCCTTGACACACAAATAACTTCTTCTTTCCCTTGTCTTGTTTTGCTTGGTGTTTCCCTGCCTTGTCTTCCCTTGTATTGTCTTCTTCTCCCTTCAAATTCTTCAATTCCTTTTCCCTTTGTCCCACTCAAATCTCTCAGCAAAAATATTAAGCAATTTGGTTATTTGAGATATTATTGACTAAAAAAACACGTATTTTCATCAGGAAAAAAGAAAATCTCAGTTTTCATAACAAGATTACTTACAGTATCTTTCCCCTGAACCAGTACTAGATTCTAATACTCACAAAACTTGAAGAAATGTAACAATTCTGAGGTCTGCCTCCTTGCCATAGCAGGTTGAGAATGATAGAAAATAAGACTAGATGGACAGTGATACATCGGTGCAAAATTCTGGGACAAGATCTATTTCCTTAGGAAATTCATCTATACCAGGAATTGCTCATGAATGAATGATTTTTTTAATTTTTTTTTTTTCTGCTTTTAACAGATTTTTTAAAATTCCTATGAACATTTAAAAATCTTGCTATAGAATAGTGCATATGAGTAAAATAACAAGATCAAAATTAATAGAAATTTTAGGAGATAGAATTGTATAACAAGAATAAAAAAATGTTTCATTAATGGACATCTGTCATCAAAATAATTCTCATTGGTTAATGAAATTGAATGTCTTATAAGCCAGTTATATTTGTGACGTGCAAACCTACATTGTGCTAGGAAACACAACATAATCCATCTCATTTATTACCCTAGGAAACGCATTACAACATAATAGAGATCCCATAAATCATTCACTGAAATAATGCATGTGCTATAGAACATTATGAACCAGATAGATTATACTAATGTCACAAATGCAGCTCATTAACTGTATTATACGATGAGCAAGCAGTAACCTGGCTGTACAACCTTCATATCCCTTTTATCAAGTGAAAGAAAAGCTATCATAGTCATTTATCATACAGTTATGTGACCAACATTTTATCTTGTTTTGTGTTATTGAGATAAGTGCCCCTGTACTCTATGTTTTGTGCAGTTCTGACGGTTTTGAAGATCCTGGATATAAACTTTGGCTAGAAAGTCTGTTATATGTCCTTAGAAAATGACATGTCATAATTAGAGGTGCCACAGCCTATAATGAAAGCACAGAAGCAAGAATTATAGTGCTACCTTTCAAAAAATAGAGGCAAATATCCTTATAAAATCAATGCCTTGACAAGGAATCGAGATGAAAATATAATGAATGTAAAATAACACAGTGTTATTATATTCACAAATATAATAATCTACATATTTTTCTTTTTGTATGTAAAAACTATTTAAAAAACAGATTACCTTAGGATTTACAGAACAGATAATTTTGCATATTCAAGGAAAATAATGGCATGTTATCTTCAAACTTGGATAATAATCTGCTACTCTTATCCAGGTATTACTTGAAGTACTCATGGACTCAATAACAGTTTCTGACTCTCATAGCTAAAAGTAAGGTTCAGGTCCTCAAGCACACACAGGTGTCTATTTATCTCTTATAGGGAAGTATGCCCATAATTTAGGAAAAATTAACATTATTGAAGTCATTCCTCAGTTCTTATCTAGTCCATCAGGAATTCAAGTCCCCTCAAAACTGAATAAATACTGATTCCATCCTCCAATCATCAAGTTGGTCAAGGAGTCACCTCTTACCAGATACAAACAAAAAGTAGTTTTCTGGAGTAGAGACTCCTATATTAACAAAATAAGACTAGGTTCAGCCACAGTATAAAGTGTAGTATGGAGTACCAAAGCAAAACATCTTGCCTGCCAGATAGAATTGTGCTGTGTTCCCATGTTAAATGAATCCTTACATACTATAGTATAGTGACAAATTGAGTACAAGTTGATGCTTTGAAGTATGAATCTAAAATTCACTAATGCCATTTGAATGAGGCAGGCTTTTGTTTGAACCTGTAGCTGGGTGTTAAGTGAAACACGTGATGGAGCAACACATATTTTTGATAAAATGTGTAAATACAGCCTAAATATTCTGGAACTGTGAAGCTGGAGAGATGGCTGTCCAGTTTACTTCCTAGGATACATGTATTTCTTTGGATAGGTGAAAAATAAAATAAAAAAGGCTCCCATTACATTGTACAGAAGAACACAGCAGAGGCTAAACCAACAGAAAAAGTTTATTAAATACACTAGCTATATTAGGAACATATATTAATTAATATTAGCTAAATAGGACCTTGACTGTCCTTCTCTGAGGTCAGGACTGAAAGGAGGAAGGAAAGCTTTTCCATTTCACAATGCAGTTCTGCAAGCAAACTATGTCCCTCTCTGAGACAGAAGAGTATAGTAACCAATGTTTTCAAACTGTAAGGTGAAAAATTTTTAAGTCACATACTAAGCAAGCAATTTGTATTTTATGTAAGCATCCAAATCTATTTTCTTCTTCACAGCTCAAAAGAGAGATTTATGTGCATGTATATATTCATAGACATTAGTGAGGGAAGACTACACGCAATATCTGTGATTCACAGTCATTCTGATCTCATCAATGTTTTGAAGAGAAATAACACAGTTGACCTTCAACCTCTTTATTTTTTTTTACATTACATTGACAAACTTTTCACTGCTGACTGATAGATTTTATTTTTTAGTGGAGGCAATGGGAACATAAAAGCTATCAATGAAAAACTTTGAACAATAAGACTCAGGAGTCTAAAAACTGTAGGCTAACAAAAGCATGTGGTTATTTATATTTTACAAATATATTTCGGAATTCAGAGTGATTTTTAAAAAGATCTTTTTTTTTAAAGATTGCTAAGGTAACAAGTAAGAAAATATTCTAAAATTCTCATTGAGTTAAATTTATATATAATTCCTTGTATTTCATACAGTGAAAATGTGTTTTTAGAAGAATCACATTAAAGGTGTTCAGGTGTTACAGGGTGATGATGCACCTACTGTACGTGTGAATAGGCTTTCAGTACTATGATTTACAGTCTTACTGGACATGTTATTATCACACAATAACACTTTGTTCAGTGGGTGCACAGAACTTTCATTAATGTTAATGTGGAAAATTGACCCCTGATATTTTGTAATTAGCAGTCTGACAGTGACAGTCTTGTGTACTATGTTTCTTTGAATGTGTTTATCCACGATAAATAGGAGCGTGACTTTGGAATCTTATTTTCTACTTCATAATATGGTAAGCCTTGGGGACTTCTAAAGACTATCTGGTCTAATCCCCACGCTAAAGCAGATTCAACTAGATCAGGTCAAACAAGCAGGCTTTTAAAACCTCCAGAGAAGCAGACTCCACACCCTCCCTGAGCAGCCTGTGCCAGGCTCTGTCACTCTTACAATAAAGAAGTTCTTCCTTAAGTTTAAGTGGAAATTTTGTGTTCCAGCTATTGTCCATTACCCCTAGTCCTATCACTGGACACTACAGAAAAAAAGTGTTGCCCCATATACCTTTCAAAGACTTGTGTAGTGGTTTTACCTGGGCCAGGTTTTTTGGTAGCGGGGACTGCTACAGGAGTGGCTTCTTTAAACAAAAAGCTGCCAGAAGCTTCCCCTGTAGCTCATAGGGATAATGCCAATCAGTTCTAAGATGGACCCACAGCTGACCCAGGCCTGGCCAGTTAGTGATTGAGATAATGCCTCTGTGAATAACATATTTGAGAAGAAGAAGTTGCTGCTGGGCAGTTGCTAAACTGCAGCAGCAACAGGAAGTGAGACTGTGAAAAAATCTCTGCATATACAAAGGTTAGTCGCGAAGGAGGGGGAGGAGGGTACTTAGGCCCTGAAAGAGAAACTCCCCTGTAACCTGTGGTGAGGCTGTGTTCCTGCAGTCCATGGCGGACCACGGGGAGCAGAGATCCACTAACAGCCCATAGAGGAGCCCACACCGGAGTGGGTGGATGCCTGAAGCAGGCTGTGACTCCATGGGGAGCTCACCCTGGAGCAAGTTCCCTGCAGGACCTGGAAGCCTGTGGGAAGAGAGGAGTCTATGACAGATCAGGTTTACTGTCAGGACTTGTGATCCTGTGACGGACTCAGTCTGGAGCAGTCGGTACCTGAAGGACTGTTCTCCTGGTGGATGACCCACGTTGGGGCAGGATGTGAGGAGCTGGCCCCGTGGAAGGCCCCATGCTGGAGCAGTTCATGAGGAACTGTAGCCCATGGGAAGGACCCACACTGGAGAAGTTTGTGAGGGACTGTCTCCTGTGGGGAGGCACCCCACAGTGTAGCAGTGGGAAGTGTGAGGAGGCCTCCTCCTGAGAAGCAGCAGCAGCAAAGTCCATCTGTAGTGAACTGATCATAACCCCCATTCCCTGCACTGCTGGGGGGGGGGAAAAGAAGGAGTGTCCTGGGAAGAGGGAGGGGTGGGGGGAGGTATTTTAAGATTCAGTTCTATTTCTCATCTCGCCATTCTGACAGGGATTTAATAAATTAAACCTTTTTCTCCCCAAGTTGAGTCTGTTTTGCCCCTGACACTAGATGCCAAGTGATCTCCCTGTCCTTATCTCGTTATATTTTTCTCTCCCCTGTCCAGTTTAGGAGGTGGAGTGATAGACTGACTTGGTGGGCATCTGGCACCCAGCCAGGATTAAATCACTGCAACTTGTAAGTATTAATAAGGTCCTCCTCTTCTCCAGGCTGAACAGCCCCAGTTCCCACAGCCTTTCTTCATAAGAAAGATACTCCATTCCACTGATTATCTTGGTGGCCCTGCACTAGACTGTCTCCAGAAGTTCCCTGTCCTTCTTAAGCTTGGCAGCCCAGAACTGGACACAAGACTCCAGATAAGGCCTCACCAGGGCAGAGTAGAGTACACTTTTCTTGATGTATCCCAGGATGTCATTGGCCTCCTTGGCCATGGGGGCACATTGCTGGCTCATGGTTAGTTTATTATCAGTCAGGGCTCCCAGGTCTCTCTCTGCAGAGCCGCTCTCCAGCAGGTCAGTTCCCAGACTGTACTGGTGCATGGGGTTGTTCCTTGTGAGGTTTTGCACTTATTGAACCTCATGAGGTTCCTCTCTGCCCAATTTTCAAGCTGGTTGAGATCTCTCTGAATGGCAGCACAGCCTTCTGGGGAATCAGCCAGTCCTCCCAGTTTGGTGCCATCAGCAAACTTGCTGAGGGGACAGAGGTCATTGAGGGACATATTGAACAACCCTAGCCCCAGAACCAACTTCTGTGGAACTCCACTGGCCACAGGCCTCCAACTTGAATTCACTCTTTTGACACTCCCTCAGGGTTGTCATCCTTCTGCTTCTTTTCTTGGTCCAGGGGTCAGGAGCACTCATCCTTGCATTTCCTGCCCTGCCCTGTTTCCCTGTTGGATTGAACGGCACATACTTTGCCATTTCGCACCCCATCCCCCAAGTCATTCAACTGAATATTAAAGAAAACATGAAGTCATGACTTTGCTCTTAGGAAAACTTCAATGTTTTCCTCTTTTTATTTACATTTTTTGAAGTACATCTCTATTTCTCAAATCAATATCTGTAGTACAAGTTTCTAGGAGTAACCTTTCCTCTGGTACCATGTATTTCAAAGTACTCTTTAAACTGGGTAGTCTGTCAGTATAAATAATATTTATCATTTTTCTTGTAGGCTAGAACTGAGATAGGCAAGTAGTAAAACTTATGCTAGATTAATTCTTTCCTTCTATCTGAGGAAAATACTAGTTATAACTGTGATGACAGATTTTTTTTTCCCTCTGGAGGAATATTAAATAAGGTGAATTAATCACATTTTAGAGAAGTAAATTAAAATGTGGCATTTTCATGTTTCCTCCTCTTTATTAAACATTCTCCAAAGACAATTCCACAGTTTCATTGGTAAAGGTCAGTTATAGAATTTGCTTCTACTATCTTTGTTCTTGAAAGGAAATATTTTACAAGTGAAAAAAAGTCAATAAAATCCTTTTCCCATTCTTCTGTTTTGCTAACCTGACATACAAATGCAATTGTTAATCTGCATAGAGGAATGGAAAGAATGTTTAGGTTTTTAATGTAGTAAAATATGTATTATTTATATACATTAATTATTCTTTATATCTTCCTGATACTGAATCCTGAAATATAATTAATAATGAAAACTAGAAGACTATGCTTGGAGAAGAACTGGAGACCTATAAGGAGAAGAAATTTTGAAAATTCATTATTTGCCTATTGACAACACATTCAACCACTGAGGACATTCCTTTAGAGCCAATCATAGAATCACAGAATCATATGGGTTGGAAGGAACTTCTAGAGATCATCTAGTGCAATTAACGGATAAAGCAGGTTCATTTCAATCAGATTGCACAGGAATACATCCAGGAGGGTTTTGAAAACCTCCAAAGAAGGAGATTCCACAATCTCTCTGGGCAGCCTGTGCCCGTGTTCCATCACCCTAACAGGAAAGATGATTTTTCTTATATTTAAGTGGAATTTTTTGGTTCCAGCTTATAGCATTACCCTGTCACTGTGTCCTGTCACTGGACACTACAGAAGAAAGTGTCACCCCAAGCTCTCTCGAGGTGCTTATAAGTGTTAATGAGGTCACCCCCCTCAGTCTGCTCTTTTCTATGCTAAACACAGACCATTAGCTCCTCACTGCTTTCTCTAACTGTCAAAACTTCAAAAACAAACAATACCCCCTATCCATACTACAGAATGACACTTGTATTATCTTTTTTTTTGGATAGAGATAACCATGGATGTGGTTGGGCCCTATCTCAAATGAGCTAGATTGGTAGACAGGTGATCGATCTTTCCTTCCCACACTTGCGCTTGCAAGTATATATGAAGACAGGCCTAATTTATTGGAAATGTCCCCCAAATAAAAGAGTAGATTGGAAAAAAAGAAAATGTGATTTCCTTTTCTTTGAAGGGAAAAGGGAGCATATGTGGCAAATCTCATCTGGAAAAGAATCATAGCTCAAAACAGTTTGAGATTATTCAAATAAATACATTACTCATGCAAATAAATGAACTGAGAGTTGATATGTCAAGTTTAGGGCTGCTTTTCAACTGGAATATGATGTAGTTAAAACTATAAATTTTAAGATTTAAGGTTTTAAATAGGTTAATATAAGCTTCATGCAAGTTCAACTAGATATGATAGGTCAACTAGAGGTATGATAGCAATTTATTCTTTTAAGACTATCTTTAATGACATTCTTCTTTAACCCTGTGTATTAATTGTTAATTGATTTATATAACTGTATTAACCAGTATAAAGCTTTGTTTTTCATGAAAGAAATCACACATACCTGCTGCAATTGCTCTAAAATTTATTTTACTGTTTATCCCAAATTAATTATAAACTATATTTGAGAGTTTGATCTGTGATAATACCTATAACACTGGGATGTAAACAAACCTCAGAATTACATAGAAATTATATAAAGAAAATGTAATTTATGGTACAGTACATATAATGACAAAGTATATTATTTCCATGTAAACTAGTTAAAGACAGGACTATATTTTTAGGCATAACAACAAATGAAAATGAAATAATATTTCTTTTGAATTATGAATCTAAGAACTTTAAAAATCCTGAAAAACTCATTTACTGTAAACTGACATTTCTCCATTATATTAAACAGTGTAGTCATGGTTTATTCGTATGGAAAATTGTGATTGAACAGGTCCCATGAGTTATTTCCAAAGTGATGTCGTCTTTGGACTCTATTTGCATAAAATTATCATTGTTTTCCGTTTTTCTACATTATAATAGCTTGGAATAATTTTAGAAATGGGCAAAATCTAAAAATAATTCAAGAAACAGAAATCTAATTTTTCTCCTTCAAGTACCTGCATTCCAGTGCATATTTTTTGTTTAGTTCTTATCTTCCAGGAGATGGAGACAGAGCATTTGAATCTTTCCTCACTTATATGAGAAAATCTATGGGAAAGATAAAACAGAAATAATACATAATCCCTGCTGAACTTGGTAAACTGTTTCAAAAGGAAAGTTCTGTAAGTCATTTTTTTCTTGGTTGTTTATTGCCCCTGTTAAACATATTTACTCTTGTCAATTGCTGATGTGTAAACAAATGCATGAAACAAACCAAAATTATTCTTTGATTGAGTTTGCTACAAAGTGTACATAACGTGACGAGAATGTCTTGCAATTGCTTCCAGTTACTTTTGTATCTTGACCATTGTTATTCCACCTCAGGTGGAAAGTCTGAAGAGTTCAAACAAGTGTGGATAGAGTGAAAGTATCACTGTACAGGTCTCAACATCTGGTATTAGAAGTCACTGATTAATTTAAATCATATAAATATTCAGACTTACAGAACTAAAATATAAACATAAAAAAAGGGGGAATATAAAAAGTAGTGGGGAAATCTGTGTTTTTTGCCTTAAATTTCTGAATATTTTAGGATCTTATCTTTTGTATTATTTTCACATAAACTGATTTTTACTTTTTTTCAACTTTTTTAAGTCTATGGGCATTCCATTGTCCTTTTAAAAATGTGATTACTGCATTTGTGCAATGTCATATTAAGTTGTTTTACTTTTAAAATGGATATATGAATTATTATTATCTTGTTCTGCATACAATTTTAATTTAAATATTTACTTGAAAACCTACTAAAAACATCCATCTCCTTCAAAAGGATTAATAGGTTCCATTTAAGGAGCTGAACAACAGATAACAAGTAGAAATGGTTACTCTGAAAAAATTCTGGGGGGAAAAAAGCTGACCAAAGAAAAGTTTTCTTCATTTTTTTATTGCAGCTATAACATCATATTTCTTTGAGAGTATATTTTTTTCCTCATATCTATACATAATAATTTCAATAAAAAATAATTTTCTTTTGTGACTACACTTTTTCTGAAATATAGGTAGAGTTTTTACATATTTTAATACTTGCAACTGTATTTTTCATGTACAGTACCTGAGGGCGTAGTTAAAAACCCCTCAGTCAATTGCAATACCTGGATATATTAGTATACAGTCCCTGAATAACGTATTCACTTCGTGCTAGTGCAAAAACTATTCTTTGAGTGAATATTAGGTAAGCTGGCTTCCCTATATAGACAGAAGGCAAAGCTCCTGACTATAAATGCACACAAATCAGTGAAAGTCCTGCAAAACTGCTGCCAGAAACACTGAAGACAAATGAAAAGTACATACAACTTCTACAGAAGTCCTGCAAATCTTGCAGGGCAGAACTAGCCTGAAGGAAGGCAAAGAAGTATAATGGATGCTCCTTTTATCACCTGTTGGAATTCAGACCTTTCAGAGTCACTTAGGAAGACACTTTCTTTGAGTCTCTATACTGTTACTGGGTTTTTATTTAGATTTAGGGGTTTTTTTTCTGTCAGGGCCAAGTAAAGATAAGGAAAGCAGCTCAGAGCTTTGACTAGCAAAAGTAATGTTTCCTAAAAACTTGTAGAAATTAATTAATATCATAGTCATTGAGTACTGAAATGTGGTAAAATTATGGAGAGCATGGAAGAAGAAAAATTAGGGACAACTTTCCTTGACAAAACTTTGGATTTGATTTCCAGTGATAGTTATAAAACCAAAGGAAATGATAGAATAAGCATTCCCTTCAAAATCATTAGTTTTTATATTCTGACAGGGAGAGAGTATTTCATAGAATCATAGAATCATGGAATGGTAGGGGTTGGAAGGGACCTTTAGAGATCATCTAGTCCAACCCCCCTGCAGAAGCAGGTTCACCTAGATCAGGTTGCATAGGAACATGTACAGGCGGGTCTTGAAGACCTCCAAGGAAGGAGACTCCACAACCTCCCTGGGCAGCCTGTGCCACTGCTCTATCACTCTCACGGTGAAATAGTTTTTTCTTATGTTTAAGTGGAACTTTTTGTGTTCCAGCTTCATCCCGTTACCCCTTTTCCTGTTGCTAGCTACTATAGAAAAAAAGGATGTCCCAACCTCCTGACACTCACCCTTTAGATTATAAATGTTAATAAGACCCAGTCACATTTATTAATATAAGAAACTGGATCTGTTCATGATCACTGTGACTTTCAGTCATGAAATCAAGTGAAGGACTGATAATTATAGTATCAAATCAATGGCACTGCTATGAAATTGCAACCTACACTTGGACTTGCACCAGCAGAGCCTGATCAAGGACAGACATCAGCACAAGATGACTTCTAAAGGTAAAAAAGTATGACAGCTTTTCAAAGAATCACAGAATCTTGAGGGTTGGAGGGGACCTTGAAAGATCGTCTAGTCCAATGCCCCTGTCAGAGCAGGACCACCTAGAGTAAGTCACACAGGAACTCATCTAGGTGGGTTTTGAAAGTCTCCAGAGAAGGAGACTCCACAATCCATCTGGACAGCCTGTTCCAATGTTCACAGTGAAGTCACCCTCAGTGAAGTTCCAATGTGTCACCTTCACAGTGAAGAAGTTTTTCTTTATGGTTCTTTGGAACCTCTTATGTTCCAGTTTGGACCTGTTGCCCCTTGTCCTGTTATTGGACATCACTGAGAAGAGCTTGGCTCCATCCTCCTGACACCTGCACTTTACATATTTCTAACTATTAATGAGGTCACCCCTCAGTCTCCTTCAAGCTAAAGATCCCCAGCTCGCTCATCCTTTCATCACAAGGGAGATGCTCCATTCCATCATCTTGGTGGCCTTGAGCTGGACTCTCCAGCAGCCCCCTGTCCTTCTTGAAGTGAAGGGCCCAGAAATGGACACAATATTCCAGATGTGGTCTCACAAGGTCAGAATAGAGGGAGTGGAAAACCTCTCTCAACCTAGTGCCCTCGACCTACTGCCCACAGCCCTTCTAATACACCCCAGGATGCCATTGGCCTTCTTGGCCACGAGGGCACATTACTGACTCATGCTCATCCTGCTGTCCACCAGAACTCCCAGGTCCCTTTCCCCTGGACTACTCTGAGAGTTCATTCCCCAACCTGTACTGGTACATGATGTTATTCTTTCCCAGGTGCAACACTCTACACTTGCCCTTGTTGAATTTCATTAGATTTCTCTCCACTCAACTCTTCAGCATGTCCAGGTTTTGTTGAATGGCAGCAGGGCCTCTGGTGTGTCAGCCTCTCCCCCCAGTTTATTATCATCAGCAAACTTGCTGATAGTGTGCTCTGTTCCTTCAGCAAGGTCATTAATGAATACACTGAACAGTATTGGTCCCAGCACTGATCCCTGAGGGACGCCACTAGATACAGACCTCCAACTAGACCCTGCCCCATTTATCACAACTCTCTGCCTTCTTCCCTTTAACCAGTTAACAGATCTGCTCTGACAGAATTCAGCTATGCAAACATAACAGCTATTTAAATATATACCTTAAGGAAACATGACTTCTACAGTAGCTTCAGTTTTTCATGTTCAAATGTTCTCCCTCTTCTCTGAGTGATTCATTAGTATCAAGTTGCGTACAGTCTGGGTAGGTAGAAAGGGCAGAAACACGCTGGTTTAACTCCTGTCATTTTGAGTGGCAAGTGAATTCAAAATGCAGTACATTAACCAGTACAAACTGGTTAATTTATCTAGCTTCTCTGAAGAGCTGTATTTCCTTGTTCTGAAAACTTCTAATTAAAGAGGATGTCTGCTTCTCAGTTTTCTGGTTATGGAAGAGTTAAAGGGATAGTAGGGTATTTTTCCTGCTCTGTTCACTTGTGAGATTCTGAAAGTTGTTTATAGCAAAGTTCTAATACGGCATTTTAGATTTGTCAGAGGATAGGAGAAAGGATATAAAGTTTTAGCCTTTACAAAGAAAATATTTTGCCAGAGGCAGCTATCAAATGGAAAGAAACAAGTGACTGAGTCAGTGGCTACCAGCTCTTGCTTCAGAAAAGCAAAATACAAAGCAATGAGAATTTGTCTTTGAGTTTCTTATCTTATTCTATTGATTATAGCAGGGACATAAAGCACATGTATCTCAGCTGAGATATTTTTTTTAGTTCCGAAATGCCAACCAAAATGAATAAAACTTCATCTGAATAATGAAATTACTCTGTAATTTGCTAATATTTACCAGTTGTGACAGGTAGGAAAGCATTTAATAATTGCAAGCAAACATGAAGAATAATAATGCAAGTACTTGCATCTACTGAAACGTATCTCATGTATAAGTGAAAGTCAGAATTATGAATATTGCAGTAAAGAAAACAGAGGGATTAAGGATTTATGTAATGTTCAAATAAACTAATCTTATGTATTGATGTGCTTAAATATAATGAGCTTGGTGGACTATTCATTTACATAAAGTTAAAGCAAATGTTTAACATTGCTTTACATGTATTGTTTTATTAGGAGCAAATATTTAAATGGTTCTATATAAGTAATTACATTCCAAAAGCAAAGTACAATATAAAAAATAATGTGTTAAAAACTACAGTATGGAATTGATGAAAATACTTAGAAAAGTGACAAACATATTAGAAAAATGACAAAATTTAAGTTGTATAGGAGCAGATTTTTCACGGCTTTTTGCTTTTCCTAGTAGTTTATGAAGGCAATATAATTGGAAAACACAACAGTCCTGATCTTCAGCTACTGCAGAGAGATATTACCCCTCTGTACTACTCCTGCAATGATAAGATATACTAGCTCTTACATCTTTGCTTTTTAAATCTCCATGGGAGCTAAAAGACACTGGTGATTTTATCTCAGTAGGTCAAGAAACAAGATTATTTGAATTTCTGATGTAAATATAACATTATAGATGGATTTCAGCCTTATTGTACAAATTGCATAGATACATTATCACGGAGCAACCAATAATACTAATAGATGAAGTTTGTGTGAATCACTTAGAAAGATATAGAAATAGAAAATAATAGTATCATAAATTATATGATGCCTCGATGGCCCAATTTCCAACAGGTAAGTATAAGCAACAAACAGCAGTACCGGGCTTTGACCAGAGTCTAACGTTTCTGTTCTGAATTGAGAATAATCCCAGTTCAGATTTCTGTGGTATCTCTTCAGGAGGCTGATAAAATAAGAAATATATGTGTATAATCCTGACTTGACAATTCACACCCTCACACACTCGCGAGCACGTGCTGACACATTCATACAGCCCAACACTGAATTGCAAGCAGACATGCTTCAAGCCATTTGTCCACAGCTACAGCAGCCTTTCAAGAGCCAGGGCTGCTGATATCAGTAATGCCACTAGCCATCCCACTAGCCATCACAATTCAGTCTTCTGTTTGGGAGTCATACGAGGTCAACATAAAATTTAATTTCTGAATTAAAAATAGATAATGACTTCAAAGTACAGAGTTCTCAGCATTTACTTTGGAAAATAAAAGTTTTGAGATTTGAGCTAGCAATTTGTTTGGCAAAGTTTTCTGTTTGCTGCAGAAAGAATTCCTGCAGATTTGTTTCTAGTCCACAATTACTCAATCATATTTTTATCTCTCCCTAAGAATTCAAATCTCAAATTCACATTTCATTTGCATGACTGTTAACTATTGGTTTTTTGGCTGTTCTAAAGAGAGACAAGAGGATCACAAATAATTTGTGTTTAATTTTGTCATGAACACTTTCAGAGTGAAAAAATGAAACAGAGAAATGTTATGAACTGAACATTCATAATCACTGCATCAGTTTTTTCTAGCATTGTCACTTCAGAAACATGTTACAAAATCATCAAAGACTGACATTCCCAAACAATTTCAATCAATCGGTGGAGAATACCTGCTTGGTTTAGAATTTGAAAAAAATATAATTCAAAAAATTCCTAAAAGGAGTAGAGAGCAACATTTAGAAAATAATTATTTGCAATGCATTGAAAAATAAATGTATCAAATAGGTTGTTCTGATAAACCACAATAACTATATCTGTGACATCTAATTCAAAATGTTACATATGGTAGCAACCATTGCTAAATTATCCATAACTAATTGGAATTGTAATTGTCTTTAATCTGAAATAGACAATTAAACACGTTCTGGACCGTTAACCAGTTCATATTTTAGGTATTCAGCTAATTAGAAATCTCCTAAACTATTCATTTTGGCTATGAATAATTTGTGTACTAAAATCATACTCTAATAGAATGTTTTCAGTTTTTCTTATCACTTAATGCTATTGAAAAATTCCCTCAAGAAAGGAAATAGAGACACCTCATTCATACATACTGATTACATTTTTACCATATATAGTAAAAAGAGATATAAAATTAATAACACTTTTGCTTTAAATAGTCTGAAATGGAATTGAAAATATCTATTTTTATTTTCATCAGTGTTTTCCTTCAGACTTCAAAAGACTAGAGAAAAAAATTATACTTTGGAGCACATAATTTTATTTTCCCATAAAAAACTCCAGGATCAGTACTTCCTTCCTTCCCTCCTTCCTTCCTTCCTTCCTTCCTTCCTTCCTTCCTTCCTTCCTTCCTTCCTTCCTTATCAGTACTTCCTTCCTTCCCTCCTTCCTTCCTTCCTTCCTTCCTTCCTTCCTTCCTTCCTTCCTTCCTTCTCTCTATCTTCCCTTCATTTTATTTTTCCCTTCAGCACAGGACCACCAGGATGATCGGGGCATTGGCTGTGGGAACTGGGGCTGTTTAGTCTAGAGAAGAAGAGACTGAGGGGGGATCTATTAATATTTACAAATATCTAAATGGTTGATGTCAGGTGGTTTGGCCATCACTTTTTTCTTTAGTATCTAATGACAGGACAAGGGGTAGTTTAAATGTAAGGAAAAATCATTTCACTATGAGTGTGATGGAGCACAGCATAGGGTGCCCAGGGAGGGTGTGGAAACTCCTTCTCTGGAGATTTTCTAAACCGACCCTTTAGGATGACTTGTTTTGGCAGAGGGATTGGACTAGAAGATCCCTAAAGGTCCCTTCCAACCCTTATGATTCTGTGATTCTGTGATAAACTAGTAGGTATTGTTACATAACTTATACAATAATTTAGGACTGAAATAATGTAGTAAATATGCATGTATTTTTGTGAGAGAATATACATGTCAAACCTGGAAAAGTGTCAGTAAGAGCACAATTTTGTCATTGTCTTTAAAGCCCACACAGTTTTGACTTTGAGTATTAAAAGTGATGTGGGCAGTCTGCTCAAAGAGTAGTATTTAAAGTGTCAAATTAATTTACTTTATTACTTATTTTCAACACTTACTTGAAAATACTTAAAGGTACTTCAAACAGGAAACCAGGTGTTACCATCGATGAAGTGAAACTCAAACCTCTCCAAAGCTAGAGCAGAGTTTTGGGAAATTTGTTATTCCTTTGCACCCAGCTCTTACAAATTATCTCTCATAAGGATTTGGAAAGCTCTGAAGTTTTCCTCAATGCCTTCACAGTCATTCAATACAGGCAATTTGGTTGCTTTATGTAAACAGCATAGGTTGTATTGATAGAATGGATGTCCATTTTACAGGGAGTGGCATTGTTGTGAATTAACCCTGATAGGCAGTGGAAAAACTCATGGGTTGAGATAATGCAACAAAGTAATAATAAATGTTTAATAAATGAAGTAAAGCTAGCAGACAGACAAAGGAAAATAAAGGATTTTTTCACTACCTCATAACCACAGGCAGAGATTTAACCATTTCCTGAAAAGCAGGGTTTCATCATGGGTAACAGTTACTTGAGAAGACAAATGTCATAAAATATCTGGTTCTCTTGAGCTCCTATTGCTGAGCATGACTTCATATGGTATGAGACATCCATAAATCTGTTCATCTGAGCTAGCTGTTCTAGCTTTGTCCTCTCACAAATTCTTGCCCACCCCTAGTCTGCTCACTCTGAGGGGGCTGTATGAGAAACAGAGACATTCTTGACACTATGTGAGCACTGTTTAGCAATAAATAAAACATCCCTGTATTATTAATACTGCTTTCATCACAAATTCGAAGCACAGCACCAGAGAAGCTACTATGAAGAAAGTTAACTTTATCACAGCTGAAACCAATCCATAAGTTAACCAGATAATATTTTTTCATCCCTTTTGGAATTGCCTCCAAAGTTCTGAGTAGAGTTTTTGAAGTGTTCAAGAAATCTAAGAGCCCCAATTCCATTGATAGTTTTTACAGTGGGTTTTGTGTTGCCATAGAAAGTCGTCATCAGAATGTAAAATTGAATTAACATTGTATCTTGACATATAGACACTAAGAATATTATTCATTGAATTTCTTACATTTTAAGATGTAGGTGCTGTTGCATTTAAGATGCACTTAAAAAGAAATGATGT
This sequence comes from Colius striatus, assembly GCF_028858725.1. Classification (NCBI taxonomy): domain Eukaryota; kingdom Metazoa; phylum Chordata; class Aves; order Coliiformes; family Coliidae; genus Colius; species Colius striatus. The sequence goes on along the minus strand of NC_084760.1, from coordinate 24,751,231 downwards.
TTGTGTCAGTTTGCCTTCATTAAGTTCCACTGATCATTTTTCTCCAGATGTGATTACCCAATCCCTCCTTCACTTGCAAGTGTGTTGTCATCCTCCTTAAGTAAATTGAACCACTTGATGTGGACTATTTGCTAAGCAGTCCAGGTAATAATCAGATTTCCTTAGCTTTTGCAGATAACTATGGTGATTGCTCTCATTACTGTTAAGACATATTTAAAGAAGAAAAATTCTCATATCCTATAGGAGATCTTTGTGGACACTCTTTGCATTCTTCAGAGACTTATGTTCAGGATGAAAGGTTAACTTATCTACCTGTATTTTCACTTTCTCCTTTTCTAGCCCTTTTAGACAGAATTGGAAAGAAATCAGTGTTTTTTGAGAGTCATAATCTCAGACACTGAACAGATATTCTCAAGCCAGTGATATTCTGCTCACTAATTGTCACGGTTTAGCAAGGAGCAGCTTTCGCTTGGTAACAGGGGGAGGGAGTTGCAGTGAAGACCCACCTCCGACCCGGCTGGGCCAATCTGGGGCCTCTGCTATCACTATTTAGGGATGGGAATTTGAAGTGCTGGTAGGAGAGGTAAGAGTGGTACAAGTTGGAGCTGGTCATGTGGGCCCTGCAGTCAGGGGAGAAAGGAAGAAGGAGCCCCAGACCAGAGACCCCTCTGCAAGCCGTGGTGAGAATGTAGGCTGTACCTCTGCAACCCATGCAGGGCTATGACAGGACTCTCGCCACTAGCAGCTCTGGGTGAGTGCACCCAGATGGGTGAGGGACTGTGTGGGGAGACGGCCATGGCACAGGCCGTGCTGAAGAGCCTGCGTGCCGCAGAGCAGCCCCACATGAGAGGCAGAGAGGAGCTGTAGTTTTTGGGATAAATGCATGTCGGAGCAGCCCGTGCAGGGCTGCCGTGTGTGTGAGATACTCCATGGACTTGCAGGGAGGACTGGTGGGGAGCCCACCTGCCCAGAGGAGAGACAAATGGCAGAAGCCATCAGGAATAGACTGACTGAAACCCCCACTCCCTGTCCCCACGGGCCATTCAAGGGTGGGAGGAGGTAAAAACACTGGGATCAGGACTCTGAGCCCGGGAGGAGGGGAAGAGTGGGGAGAAGGTGTTCTTTAAAGGGCTAGTTGGACTCTTCATTGTTGTACTACTCAGTGTTGTTTTATTTTGGTTCTGTTTTGGGGTTTTATGGTTATGCTTTAGTTTGTGTTGGATTAGATTATTTTCTGTTTTCTTCCCCAAGCCGAGTAGCCTGGTCTGTTTTGTCCTGAACCTTAAGCAGCAATTAAGCTCTCCCTACCCTTAGGCAATCCTCAGGTCTTTGGTACTTGAGGCTAATTGTGGTCTTTTGTTCCCTGATGGGCCTAAACCACTACACTAATACATAAAGATCACCACCACTGTGATCCCACCTGTTACACCCAGGGTTGTTTTTATTCTTTTAACAGAAGAGTAGTAAGCTTTGAACATACATTAGACTTAATACCTTGTGCAGAAACATTCTGTCTTTGTACTACATTTTAGCCTTTGGTTTTCTTACTAATTAAGTTTAAATGTTGTAAAACTTTTTCTAACAGAATCATTAATGCTATCAACTTCAAACTGCACTACTTCAATACCACTGCCAGTTTAGTACTACTGAGCATTCTGCTCTCAACTATGGTGCAGTATTGTCATGTTAGCTGGGGATAGGATCATCATGATGGGTCTTCCCAGCTGCTCACCATTCTCAAGCATTGAGATTTCTGCCTGCCACTGTTACAGACTTCTGTGTTGGCAGAAATGGATGTAAAGTAGGAGATTTAAAGAGAACAGTCAGATGCAATTAAAATTGCTTCAGTTTTCCAAACAAAATTAAACCCCACTGTTTCAAAGGCTTCTGCCTTGAAGAAAATACTTCTCTATGGCAGGCAATCAGTTTAATTATACTCTACTTTTTCCTACTGAATCAGGTAAAGCCCTTGCTCCACTTCTGAAGACCAAAAAAGTCACCGATATTTCCCTTTCCTTCTCAAATGATTAAACATAGTGTTTTCACCAGCACTGGCTTCTCCATTTCTTTGGGAAAGAGCTTTCTGTGCATTTTTGTTGCATTCACTGCAGTAAAAGCTATTTCTAGTGGTTCCTGTTGTTCCTAGGAACTGAGAATTGGTTAAATGAGAAGAAGAAAAGGTGACAAAAAATACTTATCTAGGTAGATATTTTCCTGTCACCAGACTCAGACATTCTAATCAGTTTTCCTGAGGAGTCTATCAAAACACTGGGAACTCTTAAAGAAATAACACTTAGAAATTTTCATGAGCATTTTGTGAATGATGAAAAATCACTATTAAAATCAGCCATGTACTTATGTGAGTGTTGAATTTAGTATACTCTTTCCCCTCATCCAGGTCGTTGATGAAGACGTTGAACAAGACTGGCCCCAGAACCGATCCCTGTGGAACTCCACTGGCCACAGGCCTCCAACTCGATTCTGTGCCATTGATCACCACCCCCTGGGCTCTGTCATTCAGCCAGCTCTCAATCCACCCCACTGTCCACTCATCCAAGCCACACTGCCTGAGCTTTCTGATGAGGATGTTATGGGAGACAGTGTCAAAAGCCTTGGTGAAGTAAAGGTAGATGACATCCACTGCTCTCCCCTCATCTAGCCAGCCGGTTATGCACTCATAGAAGGATATTAGGTTAGTCTAACAGGATTTCTCCTTGGTGGATCCATGTTGACTCCCTCTGTTAAACATCTTTTCCTTCCTATGTTTAGTGACATAGTTACTAGAGATGAGTTGTTCCATTGCCTTTCCAGGGATGGAGGTCGAGGCTGAGCTGTCTGTAGTTTCTTGAGAAACTACATACTACTTCATAAGAGAATTGCCATAAGGTGTTGAAACACCTTCACACTATAGTACACCTAAAAATATTAGGAAGGGGACAGAAATGGAAGATGATGCATCGTGTTTGAATGGTTCTTAACTAGGCAGAAAATTTATTTCTCTTAATTGTCGCATAGTATTTAAACTTTCAGCAAAATGAACAGAACCAAAGAACAACTGTTATGATATTACAGAATAGTTCAAAATTTAATTTTTGGTTAATAAGTAGCTTTGTTTAATTCAGTACAGTATTTTATGGACTTCCATAGGAGCATTGCCTTCTGAGCATTCAATTTATTTGAAATCTTAGGAACTGAAGACAAAAAATTAGCCATTGTTTTTACACTGCCAAGACACACCTCTATATTTTATTACATTACTTCTCCTGAAAATTGATTCATGCCATTTTCTCCTCTGGTTTCAAACTTTTAAGATTAAGAAAAATCATCAAAGATTTTAATACCTAGTGTAGAGAGTGAAAAATTGTTAACTTTTAATATACTTACTGTGTAAACAAGGACATTAACTCTGAAACTGTCAAACCTTTTATCTGCTATTCATTACTCAACATCCTCATCAGTTTACCATAGCTTTAAACATTTTCATTACATTTTTGAAATACAATCAACTTGTTATGATCCTTAAAAAGATTTTTTTCATGGAAACAAGTCATGAGGAAACAGATCTCTGGGAAGAAATTTGCTATAAAACAGGAAAAAAAAAGATGAGCAAGATGTCAGCTTGAACTAATTTTAAAGTTGTCCATTAAATAGAATTTTTTATTAAAAAATGTAGTATATCTTTTAGATACAGTCTTTGAAGTAACCACACACAGGTATCCAATTGCTTCTGTTCCATAAGAATCAAAAGGATTTGTATAACATTTGTTATACAAATGCATATGGACTACCTTTAGTAGTCAATTTTGCTGATTTTGGTAAGAATTCCAAAGAGCAAAAGCGAGGTATCACCTTTCAGTCTCACATAATAGTAAGTTCCAAGGTGTTAATCTTTTCAGCATTTGAGGATATTACTTCTCTTCCAGTTGAGGAAGTCATTATCAACTGGTGAGCAAAATATATTTTTATAAGCCTTTTTTGGCCAATTAATCATTGACATTTCTTTCCTTCGATCTTCTTGTTCAAGATGAACATTTGTAACAGTTAAGTGACTTGTGGAAACAGACTCTATAACTCAAAAGTTATAAAGAAGGTATGTTTATTCAATGCCAGGCACACAGGGGATCACCCCATCACAAAGGTGCCCACCTGACTCGGCAACTTGCTTGACTTCTATTTGTTACAAAGTTACAAAATCATATGATGACATTATCCACCTATACAAAGACACAATCTGTCCCCGATTTCGCATGTAAATTAGGTCTTTTCTTCCTTTCATTTGCATGATGTCTCCCGGTGGTAGTCCCTGATGCTCTTTGGGGCCTTGGGGATGAAGGCTGATAAGTCCTGAGGCTTTCTCACCCCTGGTATTTCTGCAACTCCAGACATTGTCCCTTGCAGAACCAGTTTCTGCCTTCAAGGAAGTTGGAGGACCCCTGAGGTATTGTGTAAGGGGATAAGCAAGACCTTTCTACAGCTTGTGTGTGAATTTTGTCCCTTCTGAAAAATAAGCTTTATACTATTGCAATAAGTTAGTATAAGGTTTATTAGTACATGTTAGTATAAAGCTCTACATCACAAGTTTTCCCCCCTCTCCTCCCCCTTCTCCTCCCTCTCCTCCCTCTTCCCTCCCCCTCTTTTTTAAAATACTGATTACAGCCTTGTTTTTTTTTCATTGGGCCAAAGTTTCTCTGTACAATTATTTCCCATGATATAACAGCTTGATATATTTTCCATCACTTCGGTGACTAATACATAATCATTCTGCTTTTTTGTTGCCCTCTTGTTCATAGAAGTAAAGGCTGACAAAACAATGAGAATAATATTGTATGTCAAAGTGTATGTTGAACCCTTTTTCCTTTAATGCAACAGTAAGTACTGCTTTTGTCTAATGCTTTTGCAGAAGTTGTTGCATACATGGAATGAATATTTGAGACTTCCATGTATTTTTTTACTAAACTGATCATTCCTCAACATCATTTCTTTTCTTTCCTTTCCACATCTGTGGCCAATATTGTCATGGAAGACAGAGATCCTATGGCAGGCAGGCTATGTCATTTGCCAAGGATGCAGGATTTGGGGTTTCAACATTACTTAACATGTGGAGGAAGTAGGTAAAGCTAAGAGTCCTACTTTGTGAGTACTGCTTTGTGGAAGATGTTGATTCCTGTATTTTCATGGCTGTGTCAATTTTTTACAAGAAGATGGCCTCATAGAAAATGAACATATAACGTAAAAATTTCTACCCTGCCCAGGGAGGAATCCTATTTCTACCTTGGTTGGTATCATGGTTCCAACTTTGATTAGAAGGGGTTGATGGGCTTCACTTCCTTCTCATCATGTCTTTAATATTTATGGTATGAAAACTAAGGCAAACCAAAACAGTACCGCATTATCGTTTCATTCTGCATATACTAAAAACCCTTGGGAAATACATTGAAAGTGTTACTAAGTTTAAAATGAATGTATCTTTTATCTTGCACCCATATAACAGAGCCACTACATTTATATATATGAACATAAATATTCAGATGTGAAAGTTAATGTTGTACATATGTATGCACTTGTATGCGTCTTTGGTTTTGATATTTGTAAGCAGACATTTGTGTACAGCACTACTTTGAAAATAAGCAATTACATAATAATTTTCCCATTAATTTCTATGGGATCAAGCTAAAGTATCTGAGGAAAATTTATATCTAAATTACACTGAGAAGCTAAAGTATCTGAGGAAAATTTATATCTAAATTACACTGAGAATTTATATCTAAATTACACTGAATTTATATCTAAATTACACTGAACAGAAATGAAATTAACTTCAATGTGTGAACACAGGTCCAGACTACTCTTCACTTCTTTTGTGACTATCAGTAATGAAGAAGCTGCGAAGGAAACATATTCAGTGACAGTCAACACTGATTGACAGAGAACTGCTCACCTATCCAGATAAAGCGAACACTAAAAAAAATCTTTATATTTTTGTGATGGGGAGTAGTTTATCTTTACAGCTCTGATAAGAATATAAAAATATGCGGAAACAGGATTTGGTATGTGACCAAAGCAAGGTCACTATCAGTAAAGTAGCTCAGGTCAAAGTAGTTGTTAAAAAAGGAGTTATCATAGCTAAATGATTGGAAGAAAGAACTGTTACAAAGGAACAACAGAAAGATGGTGGAATAGCACTTCCACACATGATGGAAGGCAACAATCAGAGCTAAGGAAAAAGCAAAAAAAATAGCTACTCTGTATAGCCAAAGGTTGATGTGGGTACATTATCATGAGATCAAACAGCAGGAGAATGACAACTGACAAAAATTATTTTTGAGATATGTCCCCAAAGTGAACAGACTTCTGAAAACTACCTGATGGGACAGAATAGGAAACGTTTACTTATAAGTAGATAGAATGTCTTTTCATTTTGAGTTCAACTACTAAGGACTGTAATTTATTCTGTGCTTAAAGAAGGAGGGCTTACTTTGAGAATATGTATAAATGACAGTGTTGTTAACCTACTAATAATTCACAGCTTTTTGTGAAGTCCCAGAGAATAAAATTTTGAAATAACAAGAAGCCAATAGCTTAGAGGAGAAGTACCCTCCCATATAGTTTCATTTGCAAAAGTCAGTTGCTCTTCATATTGAGTAGAAGTAAATTGAAGAGTGCAAAGGCAAATTAGCTCTCTTTTCCCTCTTAACTGTTCATAAAATTAGTGAAGGTAATGGGAAGGAAGGAGAAAGAGCTGCTCTACAGGACTATGAAGCTGAGGGAAAGTCTTCAAGGTCTTAACATTAAACAGCAGAAGCTTGAAGTTTGTAGCAAACCATAAGATTCCTATGTGTAGGACCACAGCCTTTTTCTGTCCCAGTACACACAAAGCTACATGATTGACTAAGTCCCATTGTATAGCACCAGCAGCCCATGGAAAATACTAAATACAAATTTTAAAGTGTTTGTAGCCAGCATGTCAAAATATTTACAATAAATGTTTTGAGGTCTTTTGCACTTTGTGATTTGCTTTTGGTTACAGGCTGAATTCTGAGGTACTTTTTAATGAAAGATGGATGCCATGTAGGTAATATGTAAAAGTAAACAAGGTACTGTCACCCAGCCAGGACTATACCACCACACTCTTATACCTAAGACATTCATGTGAGGTCTTTAAACATGATGTAGGGTTTAGACAGAAACTGTGCTCTATTGGAACTACAATTGGAAGTGAGATGGAATAACCTTGGTTATCTCAAAGCTAGCCACCTCTTTGTGGATAACTCAGGGAAGCTCTGATTATCTGTCTTAGGTTAGCAGAACTGGTCTGTGGGGTCTGCTCATGTATTCACTACAGAGTGAAACTTCACTACTGAAGTGAAATTTCAGTACTGCCTGTCTTGTAGACTGTTATATGTAGGTACCGAAATTCAGATATCTTTGTCACAAATTGTATCCTAAATTAAAATTAGGATAGAGTTTCCAGCTCAAGAGGGACAGGGAACTTCTAGAGAGAGTCCAGCACAGGGTCACCAAGATGATCAGGGGACTGGAACATCTTTCTTACAAGGAAAGGCTGGGGGGACTGGGGCTGTTCAGCTTGGAGAAGAGGAAGACCTCATTAATATTTACAAGTTGTGGTGGTTTAGCACTGGCTGGGTGCATGTCAAGAGAATGAGGTGGCACTTTTTTCTGTTGTGTCTAGTGATAAGACAAAGGGTAATGGACTCAACCTGGAACACAAGAAGTTCCACTTAAGGAAAAATTACTTTCCTGTTCAGGTGAGGGAGCCCTGGCACAGGCTGCCCAGGAAGAGTGTGAAGTCTCCTTCTCTGGAGGTTTTCAAGACCTGCCTGGATGCATTCCTGTGTGACCTGATGTAGGTGGACCTGCTTCTGCAGGGGGGTTGGACTAGATGATCTCTACAGGTCTGTTCCATACTTTACTATTCCATGATTCTATGAATCTCATCATGCAGAGATGTCTTTTTCTTTTGACCATGAGCTAAAAAAATCATGAATTCACCTGAAGTAAAATGCTATAATGCAGTGAATGCTGTGTTTAGGGATAAATCAGTTGTGAGAAAATGTATTTACTAGGTGACATGTTTATGTATTATCAAAAAATTAATATAATTTAATAATATTAACTTTCAGTCTTCCCATACAAAGATCAAAATTAGCTCTGAAGCACTTCAAGGTAGATAAGGGTATCTCAGCATTTTTGAGGTAAGGGAAAATGTGGAGAAAATAGCAGTTTATTTGGATTGCTTTTGTAATGATTATATCTTAGAATGAGTTTTGAATACTTGAGGCAGTAACGAAAAGAAGTGGAAGCCTGTTCTATAATAAGTATCTGTATTAATTGGGAATTGGTATAGAGATGCAAAGAGAAGAAGGAGGAATTATATGCATCAGTCATGTAAAACTCTTTCTCACCTATTCCTTACTGGAAGAATTTTAACTTATTATGGCAAGGAGAAATAGGCTTTGATATCTATTTGCTCTTTCCCTTGATAAGTTAAGAAAAAAAAATTTTCTTAGCCTTTGTGCTTCAAATATTGGAGAAAGTACTCTGGACTGTTAACAATAACTCTCACCTAGACGTAAAAAATTCTTTATCTTGACATCCTGAGGTGTCCAGTCCTCTAGAAATGAGACAGAATACAAGAAAACAAATATCATCTTTTACTTTCCCTTGGACAAAAGCAAAAAACTGTAATGTGATATTTTCTTGTCAAATGTAGCAGAAAAGGCTTGACTATGTAATGGCCTCGGAGGAAGAGAATTTTGCAAATTATGAAGATTCCTGTTGTGAGGAAGTTCATAAGCCCAATAGAACCTAGAAGAGTTAATGAACAGGTTGTGTGCGTTTCTTCTCAAGTTTGCAACCATTTAGCGGAAAAACAGTATTTACTATGTATGGGGCAGCAGAGTGAAGGAGGAGAAGCACTTCTAAAAAGCGTGTCACTGTGGGTGGCTAAGATATCGAACCGAGTAAAGGAATCCTCTGCTAAACAATTACACTTGTGACTTAGAAGTAATTGATTCAAGAAGAGAATGTGTATCAAGGAAGATGAGTTTAAAGATGTTAGAGTTTGAGATGATAAAAGAAGGAATACAGAGAAGTGAATAAGGTAGAGGAGAAAAAGAATCACTGCACACATTCCTGAAGAGAAAATATAATGAAAATATAGTGGTCATGGGAGAAACAACTTATGATAAATCAGAGGCTGAGCTAATACTGTTATCTGTTTTTGGAATAATGAACAAATTTCTTGTACTACTGGTACAAGATGTACTAGTATCAAAAGTTGTTTAGAGGACATTATTTTGCAAAATTTAAATTATTTTTAATGCTGATTTGCTGTTTGAATGCACTCATGGAAGTATGGATTATCTCTTTACACTTTTGCAAATATTTACTTGCCTGCATCTGGTAACTAGCTTACAATTATTCATAACCTCATTAATGTCTAACAAAGCCATCACTAGACTGTAGACACTCTGTTAATAACTGGTTACACACAACAGAATTCTGAGGCCAGATGTTTTGGCTTATGATCATGTCAAATGTTGAGCTCAAGAAAATTGTTTTTCCTCTGGCTGTACCCTATTTGAGTAAAGATGCTATGTTTAAACTAAAAAGAAAGTGATGGAAGATGAAGGGCACTATTTTCAACCTAAAAGGTTTTTTTTTTTTCCCATGGTATTGCTGATATTACATCTACTTTTGAGCTGCCCTAGCCCAAGCTTTTTATGTCATTAATGTTTGTCTTAACATATGACGCCTATGCGTAATCCCTGAAGGAAAGTGCAATGCTATAGGAAGCCCACACAGGCTCCCAACTTCAAAGCTAAATTGGAGTTGTGATAAGTCCAGATCTCATATCCTTTTCTTATGTGCAGAAATCACATAAGAGAGACAATATTTTTACCCATTTTTCTGGGATTTTCAAACTTGCAGAGTTCCAGCTTGGAGTAGCTGTTATGAACACACAGTTAGAGGTTTAAAAGCCCTAGGGAAACAGCCCTCACACCAAGCAACTGCAAAAACTTCCCCAATAAGTCTGCTCTTGCCAGAATATATCAGACTGACTGTCACATGTGCCTGAACCTGTCAGATTTCTGTATGTACTGTGGCATGCAAAACATTCCTGTTTATAAAATCACTCACAAAATGTGAGATACATTCTGATATGTCAAAATATCCAACATTTTGACAAGTCAAATATCAACATCACTTTTAAAGAGGTATTTTTTACAGTGGTATATAAACTAATGAGCATCCAGTTAAACTTATATATTGTGGTTAGGCCTGGATTCCTCACATTTAACTGCAGTTGTATGAAAACTAGTCGTCTAGTCTGGGTTAGCTGCTCTGTATAAAGAATCTGTGTCTAGGCACCTTCATCAGGCACCTTTCTCTGGCACATGTCTTTTGGTGGACTGAATTATTTTCTGATTTACCACTGATTTTTGGGAGGGCTGAGGAAATAAGTTTAAACTGGATACCTAATTTTGAGGAAAAAATAGATTAGTTGAATCTGGGATTAAGAATCTAATCAAGGATTAGATTAAATGTTGGACAGACTGTAGGCATTTGCAGTACAGCATAAAGCATGCAAATATCTTTAATTGCATATGTTCACTTTTTAGTAAAAAAAAATAGTCAAAACCAGCTGCTTTTTATTGATGAAGGGACTTTGAAATGTCTTTACTTAGAACACTGTTACTGTGACTTCTGTGCCTTAAATTTCTTCCCATTTGACCTTTACAGACACCTTTGACATTCTCATACTCATATCAGTAAATACATCTTGACTGCTGGAAAGAATAAAAGCATCTCACATCCCAGTATGTGTAAATTTTCATAAATAAGTGAGCACCTTAAGAGTATTTATTGAAATAACAATTTCTTTAGAAATAAAAATAATTGTTAGTATTTTAAGCATTTTTTCTCCAAAACATACTTTAAATGTATTGAAGTTTGTCTTTGCTCAATAGCTTTTCCCCATAGTTTATTATGCTGTTTCAGGAATTTGCATTGCCTTGATTGTAAAATGTTATTTCCATTTCAGGAATTTGCAGCTCATGGTTTTGGGATGGAGATGTTGGAGAGCTGTTTTTTATGTTTGTGTGTTTCTTGGTTGGTTTGTTGTCTTTTTTTTTTCTTTTTTTTTTTTTTTTAATTTTCCTTATTTGAACAGATTTATGTGATACTGAAAAAAAAACCAAAAAGCCCAAAACTTTCATCTTCATGCATACTACTTTCTGTAAGTATAAGATTTGGTAACTTTCAGTTGGTATCCCACTTTTCATTAGGGACAGTAATCTCAAATATAGGATGTAATGATTTCTCTGCTTCAAGGTATTTTGTAACAGAACTAGGAATCCTGGGGCATGTAGAGGGAAGTATCTTTCAACGTTCACAGACAACATGCATTCTATTTAATTTTGTTTACTTCAATAGTTTCTCAATGAGTATGGTATAAAGAGGGGGAGAAACCAGGAGTATTCACCAGATCAAACAGCTAGTTTTACTGTCTTGTCAGTAGCAATAGCAGTGAAGATCAATGGATGATGTGAGTCACCTAATCCAAAAAAAAAACCCAAGGACTAGCATGCAACTGTGAGCTCACAGTAAACTGTTTTAGAAGGAAGCAGTATGCGATGAATTCCAAAAAAACCCCAACTGTTTAATACTTTTCATTCCCTATAACTGGCTCATGGCTTTTTATATAGCCACTCTGAATTGCTCTGACAACTGAGACAATGTGGAAAGATATAATTTCTAATTAGAGAGATCAGTTATATGTAAATATATATAAAAATAAAAATACCTGCATGTATTTTCTTTCAACTACAGCATAGGATAAGTATCATGCAACAGCAACTATTACAACCAGACTGCTAATCTTGTATGTCATAGAACTAATAAACATGAAAGTTGAACTGGTGATGGAAACATCCATCTTGGGCAGATTATTTTCAAAACTATAGAAACTACTTTTGCAGGTTATGGGTTGCATGTTGATTAACTATAGTCAACAAAAGCAACATGAGACTACAGAAAGATTTGAGGGGAAGATGTAGATCTTCAGAGTGCCTTCCAGCCCTGCTCCCTGCAGTGACATCTGACATACCACAGAAATCTGAACTCACAGAATGATTGAGATTGGAAGACACATCTGGAGCTCATCTAGAGTCCAAATCACTGTTCAGAGCTGGGATAAATATAACAGGTTTACCAGGATGGTGTCTGGTCAGGTTTCCAATATCCACAAGGACAGAAACTGCAGAGATTCCTTAGGTAACCTGTTCCAGTTTTCATACACCAATTTGTGTCTAGTTACTTGCTGTCTTGAATCAATGTATAGCACAGAAAATACTGTATTTACTCATTCTGGTTAGATATTTATACATCTTGACAAGATCCCCCCGAGCCTTCTTTCCTCCAGGCTAAAGAAATCTCTCAGCATATCTGTATGAGAGGTGCTCCAGTCCCTTCACCATTTTTGTGGCCCTTAGCTGAATTCCACATCTCTTGTACTGCAGAACCCAGAGCCAATCTCATCATTCCAGATGGTGCTAAGCAGAAATGAAAGATTACCGTCAAGTTGTTGATGAGTCTTTTCCCCATGTGGTCCAGCACTGTAGCATCTACTAATGGACATTGGGGTTTTGCAGTCAGCATGTCATCAGAGCATGTCCCTCTGCTGTTGCCAGGGAATGGGAAGTGTTCCAGAATTCCTCAACTGAGACACACAGTACCTCACCCTCCAAATATCTTACCTTTATCTAAGGAAATAATATCCATCCTAAACTTAGGCTAATGGACTTACAGCTAAAGAACACCTAAAATAGACTGTCTTAGTAGTTCTCTGACCCATTTCAGACAGCTCATGTTAGAAAAACTAAAATCACACATTAAAGTTTTCAAAGATATTAATTTCTACGATTATTTTTAATTAATAATGTTCAATCTGCTTTTTGTAATAAAGCATTATCTGGTACCCTCCTTTGAATAAATTTGTATTCTTTTCAGAAAAACACTTTGAAGGAATTGTGAATATTTATGATGTTGTGCCACCTGCATGGTTCCAAATTCTCCAAATTGAATATGCATGCTAATTTCCTTTTTTAAAGCAAGAAAAAAGAAGGCAGCACAGTTACACCTGGCTTCAATTTGGCTATTTCATAAAGAATAGTTTGTAATTTAAGCTCAATTTACATAATGATTCTTACTGATGAGAGGACTTACTTATAATGTTTAGATCAAATCAAAATTATGTTATTTATAGAGTGGTTGGTTGGTTTGGTACAGAAATACATGAAACAGAAATGCCCACTTGTGATAGATTCAAAGGCAGAAAGGTTATGTTTCTATTATCTAGAACTCAAACCTAAAGGTATTAGGTTACAAAACCTTTAGGTCCAAGGGTTTAGATTGCTTGTATTTCAAAGATTTGAGCTTGACTACTATGCATGAATCCACATGATAAGATTTAGAGGTAACATTCACCTACCTGTAACCACAAGTTCAAATTGTACTCCTATGACATAGGAAAAGTAAAGCATTACTGCTTCTGAAGCTGACATATTGATAGATCCAGAAACAGAAAGTTTGATATTTCCATTAGGTCTTAAATTACATGTTTAGTAATAAAAGCAATATGTCAGCACTTTTAAATGTTCACAAAGACATGCACCATTACCACTTTCCCTAACACAATTGCTTCAAAAGCTTTTCAAATCTTACACAAACACCCTTGCAGGAATACAAGGCTTGCCTTCAAAAAATATAGTAATGTTAACTAATAAACACCACCAAAATCTAAGAAGTAAGCCTTTTTGAGGACATGGCAGTGATGTTTTCTTCTCTGTTGCAGGTGGCAACAGCATCCCTGCACTTTAGAAGATTAAAATTTCATCTGAAAAATTGTGAAATCACACATACAGCTACCCCAAGTTTCTGAGATAATTGCACATAAATTAACAGTTTATGTTTTTCCACATAAATTTCTGTCTCTCATTATGCCACAACTAGAATAGGTTATGCTTCCTAATATTAGGCTAGAATAAGCTTCCCAGAGCAACTCTGCATGGTGAACTGAAGTGGAATACAAATAAACTTTGAATAGGGTTTACTTCTCCTCCCCCTCTACTCTGCCCTCGTCAGACCACATCTGGAATATTGTGTCCAGTTCTGGGCCCCTCAGTTCAAGAAGGACAGGGAGCTCTGGAGAGAGTTCAGCGCAGGGCCACAAAGATGATGGCGTGGAGCATCTCCCTTATGATGAAAGGATGAGGGAGCTCTTTAGCTCGGAGGAGACTGAGGAGTGACCTCATTCATGTTCAGAAATATGTAAAGTGCAGGTGTCAGGAGGATGGAGCCAGGCTGTTCTCAGTGATGTCCAATGACAGGACAAGGGGCAATGGGTACAAGCTAGAACACGGGTTCCAACAAAACATACAGAAAAACTTCTTCACAGTGAGAGTGAGGGAGCACTGGAACACGCTGCCCAGATGGGTTGTTGAGTCTTCTCCTCTCAAGACATTAAAAACTCACCTGGAGGAGTTCCTGTGTGACCTACTCTAGGTGGTCCTGCTCTGGCAAGGGGGTTGGACTAGATGATCTTTTGAGGTCCCCTCCAACCCTTAAGATTCTATGATTCTGTGATTATCTCTGGAAGAAACCTGAGATAAACTCCTACCATTGTATGATTCTATGAAAAAATATTTACTTTGTTTAAAAATAAGTTCCGGCATAGGTCTCAAAATCAGAGTGCAGTTAGATTGTGTGGACTCAAAAGGCGGGTGGGACTACTAATGCTTAATGTAATTACATTGATAGTTAAGTATATTAATTTTAAAATCTGTTCCAGATGAGTCCTGTCTAAATCTATTCTTGTCTCTCCTGACAAAAAGATTCTACCACATTCTCAAAACAACACTTCAAAATGTAAAATTTTCCTAGTTCCAGAATATTATTCTCGTAGACATATAAGGAAGCATTTTGAAGTTAAAAAAGCAACTTGTGGGTCATCCTTGTGACATTGGCATATAAATCTCAGGAAATGGGTAGGGAAAAAAAATTCTTAATTTAGTCATAAACTTCTATAGAAGGCCTGTCAGCAGAAAGTGAAGCTGCTTGACATTTCTGTGTTGCAAGACATGACCAAAAATGCCACAAAAAAAAAAAAAAGAAAAAAAAAGGATGTATATTACAGGAAAAAAATAGAAAGGATTAACTTCAGATAACTATAGACAAAAAACTCCTCAAAATGAATTACTTGAAGTGGCTGAGAAGTTGACAGTATAAGTCATAGAGGCTTTTTTCTGTCATGTCAGAGATGCCTGACTTGGCTTAGGGTGTCAGCTAGGTGCAAAGCTGTTGCTAGTAACAGAAAATAACGTTTGATGGAAAAGCTTAACACAAAAAAGTATTGTCTTGTAATGACAAAAACTTAGTATTCCTTCAAAAGTGTAGCATTTTTAAAAGTAAATGTAAGATCTCTACATACATGTTTTAACTACTTTAACTTAATTAAAAACCCAGAAATGTAAAAGCAAATATTAAGTATTCTACAGTAACCCTCTTTTAAAACTTCCCCAAAATGGAGTGAAGATTTGTTCCTTATTACTAAAAGAAAGATAGTCTGAATCTCAAAGTGAAATATTTCTGCTACCAGATTTAGGAACTTTATCTAGAGTCTATATTACAAAGTAGAAAGCACATGAAAAACTGAGAGAACCAGAAATTGAAACTTATGGAGTGTGAGTAAAAATAATTAAAAGTAAAGAGAGCGTAAAGAAAGCTGTGCTCTAAAGATTTCTACAATTGAAAGGGGTTTCGATATTGTCTGTAGTGATTAGTATATGCTGCAAAATTTGTACAGTACACACAGTATCTTATCTCCTTCATCAGCTGCAGTACTTCATGAAAATGTTGTTCTATGCAATACCAGTTTGTCAGTAGGTACTTAAGAAAAACCTGAAAGCAAATAGTCAGGTGCACTAAATATTAGACATTTCTGGGTTTGTGTTGATTAATGGTTCACCTTAACATGACCTTTAAAAATCACTTTTGCTTGTAAGTATAAAAATAGTACTTGCAAGAGATCTGTGAGAAATGAAGCAATAGATTCAACAGACTACCATTTAATGCAGCTGGAAGAAAAAAAAGGCACCATAACTAAAGACCTGAAATGTTTTTGAACAAGGAATAGGCTTTTCAAGTCTTATTACTTCTGAATGACTCCTAGTTTACTAGTTGGTTTGTGATAGCACTAAATTACCTTAATATGTCTGAAGGGGGTTCTTGAGACCCTGCTATCTATCTGTCTTTTCCCACCTTAGACTCAGATTTTGATTGTACCTATACAGGTACAATCCCTGCTACTACAGCTTGTCCTCAGGACCAGAGAGTATGCTTTGGCACTATTTTATTTATCAGCAAAGGTAAAGCCTTTTGGTTTTGATTTCAGTGACTATCTGGAACATATCACACATGAGGAGAGGCTAAGAGAACTTAAGACCTTTAGAAGTCTAAAGGGAGATGTCTCTAATATTTACACTCAGCTAATGGAAGGGTGAAGACAGAATCACACTCTTCTCACCACGGTAGGACAAGGGACAACAGATATAAGTTGAAACATGGGAAATTCTGACCTACTGTGGTGACCAGTGTGATACACGAACCAGTTTCTCAGAAAGGCTGTGAAATCTCCATTCTTGCAGATATTCAAACTCCAACTGGACATGACCTTGAGGATGTTTTAACCACCTTTGTTTTAAGCCGGATTCTGGATTGGATAGTGTGTGGCTTGTAGATCTTCAACCTACATGAGACTGTAATTCTCAGAAATTAACATACATACATCCTATATGAATGTAGACATATTTTTACTGGCTTCACATAAAAGTAGAACTTAATTCATTTTAAAAGAAACTAAGTAAAAGAACAATGATACTCTACTCAGGAAAGGTTTGAACTTGGAGCAAATTATGCTCATTTCTTCAGTCTTATGTAAGCCTTTTGCCAACATTTGGAGTATGAGCAACAGTAGTATCACAGAAATTTCCTGAAAATCAATGATTCGTTGAAGAAAAAAGATGACTGAAAGAAAAACAGACAAGACTATGGGGAATAATATTTTCTTTGCACACACTTTCTCATCCCATTGCTGGTATTAGGAATGAAATTTTAAAACAGTTATAATTAAGCTCCTCAGAAAAAGGATTCCAGAAGACTACTTGATGGATCTTCTCCAAGGATAATTTAGGATTAATAATTTGTACTAGTAACTGTGCTGATAGTTCAGAGATATTTTATTTGTTGCTGAGCAGTGCTTACATGGAGCCAAGGGCTTTTCTGCTCCTCACACTACCCTATGAGTGAGGAGACTGGATGTGTACAAGAAGTTGTGAGGGAGCATGGCCAGGACAGCTGACCCCAACTGACCAGAGGGATATTCCATAGTATATGACATCATGGAATCACAGAATGCATATTTAGAATGCATAGAATCATGCTCAGCATATTTATTCAGCAGTAGAAGGAAGGGGGAGATGCTTAGAGTTATGATGTTCATCCTACAAAGACAAAGTTTAAGGCTTTCAGAGACCAAAGGGAAGGTTACAAATCCTTTTTTTTTTTCAAAGACAGTATTAAACCACAATGATGGAAGAACTACATGGTTAGAAGAATTAATAGATGAAACAACTAATCACAGAAAAGATTCTCAGTCATGTGAAGAACAGATATATCTCCCACCCTCATTGGACTGCACTCCTTGAAATTAAAGTCACAAGCAGAATTCCTATAAACTGCATTTTTCATTCATAAAGTCATAGCAAGCTGGAGGATGAGTTACAGGGAAAGGAGGGGAAAAAAGGGAAAAAAAGAGAATAAGAAGGTGTGTATGGATAACAAGAAAATCTAGTACTCAGAAAACAAACACAAGACAAATAAGATGCACTAGAAAAGGATATTTGTGATGGCAAGAAGGGAAAGTGAACTCCTATTTATCTATTTCATTTTCTCACCAATATCAATGTGCGTAGTATAAACCTGGCAGTTCTGAATCCCCTACCACTCTGTGGGGGATACAGGAGCTCCTGGAATTTCTTCATCTAGACCTTCCACACCAGAGGGTTCCAGAAGAGTCTTTTAGTCATGCTTTTTTGGTTCTCTCTTCCACCTTGGTTTTCATACGACTCTATCAACAAAAGACATTAGGGGTGACAGTTGACCCCTTGCCACCTTTCCTTTAGTATTGTTCCAGTTCCAGAGGGCTCCAAACAGAACCTCATCCTTCCTTCATAAGCCTTTTAAGTTACGTGACCAGTGACTGACAACCCAACCTGTTGCTCCTTAGGCTATAGCTCCTAGCTTAACCCCTTCTTGTGATCAAGACCTCCTCTTCATATGTCTCTGTGAAAGAAGCATAACAGACAGAACACGTTAATCAATCCCTGTTACTGTCTTTTCTTTGTTATGCAAGCCACATCGTATGAGTAGAGATCAAGCATCTCACGTTACCTCAAATGCACCTGGGAAAAGAGGTGAATATTGTTCAGGTAAATGGAGAGAGCTCTACATCAAGTTGCCATAGTATGACCGTGCTGTTGTCTATGAATAATTCAACTAGGTCTGCTGTTTGTGAGAAGTTCACAACCACTATACCCCAGTATAAGTGCTGAGTCCTGTGGAAATCCTTATCAAATAATAGAAAATGTTTCCTCCATACTCACCTCTTCTGATTTACGTTTCCTTGCTTCCTTCCCTGAATTTACTTCCCCTATCTAATGACCTAGATTAACACCCAGAATGCCAGATGGAGCACATCTTCTTCACCAGCCTGCTAATTCATGCCTAGATTAAGCCCAGGGTACAATGACCAGGAACCTTCCGAATGGGCTGTTAGGCATGTCTAGCTTTTTTGGGATGGTCAGAAATTTAACAGTATGGATACAAGATGCAAGCTATATTGTAACATTTTTCCTTTAGGCTAGATTCCTGAACTGTTTAACTCAGTTATTATAGGGTCAGTCAAGATATACAGAAGGAACACGTTGTTAAAGGATTTCAGTAAAATTATGTTTAAAGTCAAAGATAGTCTCACTACTGACCCAGCCTCTCTCCAGATACCACATTTGGAGGCAAAGGCTTACTACGTATCCCTTCAGCAATCTCTTAGAGGGCCTCCGCGGGCCATGTTTGAGTTTTGGACTTACCTAGAGTCATATGAGTGTGAGCAATTTCTCACCTAGCTTATATGTAATCTTGGTTACCATTTTAAAAGGAGTGTATTGTCTATTAAGTATTTAAAAAATCTCAGTCTGTTGGACACTTTCTATCCGTGCTTACTACGCGCTGAAAGGAAAGTGTTCCTCATTGAATATGTAGCATCTATTCTATTTTGATTATGTTTGCCAAACACAATGGTTATTAGCCTATATAACAAGGTAAGACTAGCTGTCCTTTTGATGAGAATTCTTGATGATTAGTTCAGCATTTAGAGCCTCTCAAGTCTGTGTTTACACTAGAAAATATTGCAGTGACAGAGAATGTTCCCAAGCATGGGAGTTTGTTCATTTATGCTGTAAAACAGTAAGAATGGCCTCCAGTAAGAATGGACTACATCAACTAGTACTGTCCCAAATATTTCACAGGTATAATTCAGTGATCCTTTCCAGTTGTTATTGTTATTATGGTCACATCTCTAAAAGAGGTTCATAGTGTAGAGGTGGGCTGATCTGTCGTAACTGCTCACAAAACCAGGGTGCACAATTTGCTGGTATTAACATAATTCGGTTGAGAGAGGTAGTAGGTGCATTATTTAGTCTCTTGGAATAATGTTTCTAAAAGCTATATTAAGTAACTTATATTTCATAGATCACAGGTTGAGTTAATTTTCCCTTTTATTTTTATTTATTCATTTATTTTTATTCATATTACTGAAACAGGAAAGAACCACAAGATATGTAATGTAGAATTAATGTCTGTCTTACATGAAAATATCCATGGTTAAGTTTATGGAATGAAGAGATAGAAACACATAATTTCTTCTAGTAAATTAATTCACAGAGTTATTTTTCTCCACTTATAAATGAGTGTGCCTGATTTTCCCTTTTAATTAGTCTGGCTACAATTTCAAGTCTGCCAAGGTTTCTGTCACATCTTTTTTTCCTTAAATGAATGGGTAATCTAATAATCCCATGAAAGCAGTGAGTTGATCTTCTTTTTGAAAAAAAACGGTTAAATTTCTTCCTGAAGATATTTCTTCTAGGCCTTAAATCACACTTGCTGTACATGTTGCACATGTTATTGAACATCCTTTCATTTTTTTCTGACATCCTATTTACAAAGTGAACTGCAGAAATACATGCAGAATTCAACAATACAGTTTCATAAGCAGTGAGACTAAAGGTCACGTCTCCATTCATCTTCAGTACTCCTGTTTTATATCCAGCAATTTGATATCTCACATTTTGATACAATATCACAGTTAACATGCTTGTTAAATACTTGTCAGAGATACTACTTTTAAGGAACGAATATCTATTTTATAAAGATGGCCTCAATGTCCATATTCTTAATTTTCAACTATTCTTGAAGCTATGTTAAAAACACTTTGTTTATAATAGAGTTAACTTACCAACCAGATAAATTTGTGCCATATGACTTTTTTCATTATCATTTATCATCTTCCCATTGCTTCTATTATCCACATCATTTTCAGCGTACACTTACACATCACTGTTGAGCAGCATCAAGCCTAGCAGCACAGCCATGGACCTTTTCCAGCATTGCCCTTTTCAGTGATAATGCCCTATTGTTTGATTGAGAGTTATTTCTTAATCAACTTCTGTAATTACTGATGTTCTCTGTATCTATTGATTAATTATTATGTGCTACTAAATCAATTGTGTATTTTTTTTTTAAATTTAATGCATAAATAGCTATGTTATGTTTTCAATCAGGCTTTCAAGAGTTGAATGACATCTGGGTGACAAGAACTGTTCTCTCTAAAATCTGCTGACTAGATTTTAACTATACTGTCATTTTATTTTCTATCAAAAGGATCTCAATCAGGTTTCCTCTTTTTTTTCTTCACGTTAAGATTAGGATAAATGGTCATTTATCTGCGTTTGGTGTGGTTTTTTTTCATTATTATTTCTAGCACTGTTCCAAACTCCTGACAGTTCTTTTATTTTCCAAGAAAGAATCAAAATTGTTTCATGATTAAAGACTACTCAGATAACTTCTTCAGAACTACTAAGTACAAGTTCTGTGTTGTTTCTGATTTTGTAGTCTCCAAGCATATTAACATCTCTCTGTGTTTACTGCATTTGTCTTTAATGATAATTATGTATAAATAAATACGTGTAACTGATTTAGGAGAATCCCTGTGAAGAGAATCTTCTACTTCTTTATATCATGTATAATCAAATCCTGACAAGTAATCACTAAACATATGAGAGCCATTGTTTGACTTTTTTTTTTTTTAATCTGCCTTAGTAAGGTTGAGATTACAATGTTGTGCTCTTTGGTTGAAAGCATTTTGTGTTAGAATATCAGTGACAGGTTTTTGAAACTCTAATATTGCTTAGTCATTAGCCAAAAAAAAAAAAAGTCCCTGGGATGGATCCCTCAAGCATTACTTGCTTTTTGTGCATTACAGACATATGCTTAAAACTAATTCGTTCTACTTATTTAAAAGCAGTATTCTGCAGAATATCTCCTGCATATTCTGACCTCTGTTGTCTCAAGGATTGAGCCATCTGCATTCAAACTCCTGTGGTCCTGAGTTAGAAATCATGCTAAAGCAGGTAGCAGAGTATTGCACCTTATTGGAGTCTGAAATTAAAAGCAGCTTTAAAAAACCAATATTGTCCACTTTGAGTAAATCACACCTGCTGGGCTGCTATCCCTTTGATAATGTTTATCACCTTACTTATTCCAGAGAGCTAGTAGGTGCCAGTTGAAAAGCAAATATTTTTGTTCTATACAGATTCAACTGAGAGTGGCTCTTAAATAACTGTATCTTCAACACACAGAAAAGCTTTATCTTCTATAAATGTTTTTTCTAGAATTCAAAATTAAATATACTCTGTTACCTCTTTCAATAGATGGTAATGGGTGATTAATTTTGCAAAGCTGGAATTGCAGTTTGGCAATAGTGTGAAGAGCAAGTGTCTATAAGACATCATATTATTAGAAGGACAGATTGCATAGATGAGAAAGGAAGCAAAGGGCACGCATATAATCTTAGTTTTTTATAAACATCATATACTGCCACTAATTCCCAAAGGAACAGTGGGTAGAATATTCTTGAAGACTAACTTATTCTTTCTTAAGCTGTCAAAAAGTAAATCAAATACATACATTTTTTACATAAATACAGAACAAACTAATTTCTTTAAAATATATTTTAAATTTCATGTCATGGTCCTGAAAACACTTCTATATGGGGCTATATTAACGTGTGTAAGCATTTTCATTTCAGTAGAGGCATGTACATCTAAGTGAAGGCAGAACTAGCTCTCAGATTTTGGAAATGGAAATACCTCTGGCTTCATGTGATCCATCACTTCCTCAGGTAGGATGCAGGCTTGTAGAAGAATAAATAGGTTATTTTTATAAAACAACCAAATTACCTGGAAGTCTGCATTCCATTTTAAAAACCTGTGTAAAAAGTATAAGATAGCAGGAAGTAGATTCCATCTCATTAGATAACACCTGTAAATTTTTGCAGTTACATATTGGTTGTGAAATTAAAATTGCAAGATTCTATTGAACAATCCAATGTAATGAAAAATCGATATCTGAGATTTAAAAGCACAAAAGTAAATAAAAGGAAAAACACTGATAAGAATAGGTCACACAAAAGCTGAAAATCTAAAATTAAATATTTAATTAGAACTCTGATTTTGCTTTCAAGGTAGGTGGCATTGCACAGGCTATATTACAATCTTTTATTGTGTTTTCTTTTGCTTTTTTTTTTTTTTTGCCAAAGAGAATACTGTTTATTTTTAACAGGCCACTTTAATATTAATACATGTGTAATAGGATCAGAACTGAAAATCAGCTAAAGATGGTAAATTTTACATTATTGGGAAAATTACAATTTTTTTTGTATTGTAAAAACATTTATTTTTTAACAATTTACCTACATTAATCAAAAAAGTACAGCATATTTAATAATTTTACAAATTCTTCATAAAAAATATATCTCTGTACAAAAAGTTCTTTTGCACCTACTTCATGTCACAGCAGCATGTAGTGAAATGGCAGAATGAAATACTGGGAATGAAAATTAGATTGACTGGATCATAATGCCGGCGTTCATCCCCAACCCACCCACCCTCACCCTCCCACCTTTTTTTCTTTTAATATAATAACAGCTTTCCTTTGTTTACAAAATATTTTACACAAGAAAAAAAATTATTGCAGCTAGCCTGGAGAAAGGCAAGATGTGTGATACAAGCAGCAGTTTTTAACAGCTTTGAAGCACATAACCTGTTTTTTAAAAAAAATATATAGCATGTATTATTAGCCCGTCATAATGATCTTGTCAACACTGGGGGAAAAGTCTTCTGCATATATCTCAGAAAGGAGACTTCCTGGCTGCCATTATTCATTCACTGCACAACATTTTAAGAGTCTTATTCTGATGAAGCACCCTATGTCAGTGCATGTGTACACAGCCCTCTGAAAAATAACTTCAGGGGAAAGAGATTCAACTTTAACAGAAGACTCAAACATAGTGGAGAAAGAAGGGGATTTGAAAGATGTGGATAGAACTGGTAAAACTATGAGACCTTTCTTTTACTCGGGTTCCAGTATAAAGCTCTTGTTTAACCAATAATCCAAACAAACATCTTCAAATAATTTGTCAGTGTGCCCCTATTTTCAGTGTCCCTGATCAAAGAACACTCACTCAGTATAAACCCCCCTTACATAGCCTCACAAAAATGAGCCACTGGGCAAAAAATTCACATGATCTGGGCACTCTTAACACAAAAGATTAAAGAATTTAACTATTCTCTTTTTTGAGGACCTTTCCTTCAACACATTCTTCAGTGGTCATAGGGAGACAGCTCACTGTCAAAAACACTGCAAGGGCAGAAGGAGAAAACATCAATAATAGCTTGTTTTCAATACTCTTTTTTTTTTCCCCCTTTTTTTCCTCTGCCATTGTCACAAAACAGAAAAGCAGTAATGTCAATTTTGAACACCTATCAAAAACTTTAATCACACAAGAGCTTCCCTCCCTGGCCTGCTGTTCCTATGGAAGCTCTGCTTTTCCAGAGTGACTTCCTCTATGTGGGAGAGGATCAGGACAACAACTTTCATCTGATAACTTTGTTCTTTCTCATAAAATGTGAAGGGCAATGAGATGTGAGAAATGAAACTTACTGCAGAAAACCCTCAGAAACAAATGAGAAAAGTAAAAAAGTACTAAAAAAATGAACAAGGAACTGACTAGAAAGGATTATTTATTAATTTTTTCTTCAGAGTTTCTTGCTCATATGAAGAATAAAACAGCTGGAGGCCCTACAATAGTGTGTTATATTGCTGGTATTTTTCATCTAACAGATGTAGATTTGTTAGTCTGATCAAGGGTTATCTTTGAATTTTTCTCTGCATTCTGCAACATTAGTTATTGGGCTTACATGACCTTTTTGTTTTGTATGTAACAGCTGGACCTACGTACATATGGACATCAGAAACATTTCTCTACAGTTTTTGGTAGCAACTGGACATAGGACAGTCTGAAATTCAAACCAAACAACCCTAAATTTTAAAGAGAAGCAAAGCAAATTTACTGGTTTCTGAGCTCAATGTGTAAGAGTAAAATCAGATTTTACTTCATTGTTTCTTGTAATATCCCAATTTTAAAACTCAATTCAATTAATCTGCCCAATGGCATCTGTTTTTTGTTTGTTTGTTTGTTTTCATTCAATAAAATCTAATTCTAAGTGAATGTTAATGATTTACTCAACCATTCATATTTACAAATGTCAAACTTTCTCTGTCAAATTGTGTAAGTACAAAAGCAGTAAGCAGTGTGTTTAAAAAATCTGAAAAGAAACCAAAAGAGCAAAGATAGTCAAATATTTCTCTTTGTTCAAAGTAGAAACTTAATGACAGCTTGTTATAGACTTTTCACTGGTTTTACATATGCTACTGTAATGTGTTTTAGTTCCATGTAACATCAGAAAATGATGTCATATTACAGGAAATAAAATGGAAAAAAATGCAAAAGGGAAGACTGTATTATGAGCACAGGCTCACAGGCTTTATGAGCTATCTAAAATAAATTACTATTCACATTTGTACATGGCAAGCAGCAATAGCTGCTAACCCCCCTGCTGTTAAATAGTATGATAGTGACGATGGTAACTGATGACTGATTTCAGACGAAAACAATATTGGCAATGAAAATTTCTTAGAAATGGGCTCTTGCTCTGGCTGAGGGTCTCCAGTGACTTGCAATTATGGTTACAAAGAAATTTAGTCAAAAATTGACAAAAGAAATATTGTACTCTGTCATACAAGATTTTAACTGGTGCTAAGCGTGGGGCTCACAATTTAATATTCCAAGTAAATTTATTGTGGAATGCTTTGCTTGGCAAAGAGTGAGTGAATGTCTATATACAATGGACAGTGTGTAGAAACCCTGTATATTTTTACCAGTATCTTAGTCATCCATAACACTCTAGTGCAAAAAAATTGTGCATTAACATTTTGCGATATAACGGCTGATTGGGAAATTGGCAAACTGCCCTATGTATGAGATACACTGTAAGTTTCTTTAATTTTAGCAAGATTTCAATGGTAAATCATTTGCAGGTGTATGCAACCTGTAAGGAAAGTTGTATTCTCCTTTAAGAGAGCTTTATTTCTTCAGAATATTCCTGGGGATAATCTGTGGTGCTATCATTTTTCACAGTACTCAAAGAATTTATCCAAGTGCCCAGAAGAATGCATTGAAAGGCATTCAGCCACATACAAATATGAAAGTCTGAGGCATTAAATATGACAGATTGGCGTGACTCGGCAGTCTTCCTTAAAGTGTGCCTTGATTTGAAGCAGATGCAGCCAGGCATTTTGATCCAACTTTAAGATGAAAAAATATTCTTTTTCTGACCCCCAGAAGACTGACACGTTTTTACCAGAAAATTTAGCTGCATGTAGGTTGACAGAAGATGTTAAAGATCACAGCAGCAAAGCCAAGAGAAGAAGGGAAACTGGTATATGGCACCAAAGGAATTACTGCTTGTCCATCAGAGGTATGGCTATGAATCAGTCATATTGGGCACTGAAGGCTATACCACTGTACAAACTGTGTTCAGAGTCGTATCAAACCTCACAGCTTTTGCCTCTGTGGGTTTTAAGTTTGTGTCATACATAGGATTTTCAAATGAAGCCTGTCCATTACTGTTTTCATGTCCAGCATACCCATTGTATTGTACTTTTGGTCTTGTTCTGGGAAAAAAAAAAAAAGGAAATTGTCATTAATAATAACCCTTAACAATAAATATTAAACAATTACTCCAACTGTTATAATGTTTCCAACTCTCTAATATTTCCACCCTGTCAACACAAGCTGCATGACTGTCTAAAGTGATAAAAGCAGATCTATAACGGATGTTACAAAGACTTAAAAGGTAAGAGAAATTTGTATGGCAGTTATTTTTCAAGATACTAAGAGAAAAAAAGAAATTCCTCATGGTCAAACTAATACTACAAAGCACAGAGACAAGCTAAGCAAAATATAGGTATACTTTTTCCATTACAAAAATATTTTATAAATTATAATTTCATAGCTGCTTGTTAGTTCCAAAAATGGTAGCCAAAACTAAAGTGATGAACAACAAAAGTACAAACAAAAGTAAAGCTGAAATTGATAACATTTATAATATTTTATATTTCTAGTAAGAATTATATTTTCTGATGGCATTTGCAGTTTGAAATCACCAGGCTGACCATTAAAAAAATCCACATAAAGAGAGGAAACACTTATTCCAGGTTAAAAAAACCTAACATCTTACAAATTTCAAATCCTTACCTTTCTAAAACATTAACATCAAAAATACAATACCATCTCTAAATGGTGAATTTAACTTGACCACTCTCAAGCATATTCTAATTGACTTTCCTGGATATCTGGCAATTTACGCACACTATTTTTCACAGTATACCTAATAATGCAGCCGGATCATCTGTACAAATGTTCTGAAGAAGATGAATACAAATTGTTAATTTTAAAGACTTGAATGGAGGATGTGACTAAATATACATAGAATGATGAGAGTGAGTGCCTCCTAAGTCATTCTTTCAATCACATCTTTGGTTTTAGATAAACACCCATAGGCTTGTTGACTTAGATGTTTTCAAGCAGAGCTACAAGGAAGGTTTATTAATTTGCTATGATCAGCTGTTTGCTACCATTCCAGAGCAGGAAGTTAGCATTACACCACTGAAGTTCTGTAGCAGGTCTCCTGGGTACTACTAAATACAAGTCAGTGCAAAGCTAGGCAGCAAGAGCATCAATCAAGCAACTCCTGCACTACGGCAAGTATTCAGAATATGTTGCACTGTGGTAGTAACCTTCAGCTAATGTTCTGTAATTTCAATTATTTGAGTTAGATCTGCCATAGCATGCTTACTTACCTCCATAAGTACTTCCACCACTAAACACTACTAAAAACTTGTCAGAGATTTTATATGTCCAAATATGTGTAATTAGATTGATCAAATCCTAACTAATATTCACATAAATTTTTAGATTTTAATTTCAAAGGATACAAAGAATTGTCTTTCAGTACTCATTCCTATTTTGGATAGTGTTTTATCACCATGAAGAACATACCAAAACTTCAAGGACATTCACAGTTTTATGCAACATTCTGTTAGAACATAGCAAACCAATAATTAAATGAAAAATAAACCAGAATTGTGCAGACTTTCTAATACATCCAACGAAATGTTATCCTATTACATTATATTTCACTACTTTAACCTTAAAACTCTTAGAACCTAAAAGTTTATAAACAAATATATGAAGGAGTGTCAGTATAAAACTTTACACACATAATTAAAATAGGGCAAGAATGAAAGAGTGCAAAAGGTAGATGCTTGCTACTTAATGAATGTAAAACAATATAGAAAAGAATCTCATGAGAAATCTTCAGAAGAGTTCTTGAAAATCAAGTTATTTTTTAGAAAACTATTCTGCTTTGGATAACAGGGAAAAATATCACTAGAAGGATGTCAGTAACGGAAATCAACAAACTAGAAATAATTCTGTTACTCATAAATATGTCTTTTTCTACATGTTTTCATTTTAAAAGTAAAAAACCATGATTAGAAATTTTGACTAGGTGCTTTCCTAAGTGTAAGCAAGGAAATATATTTTAAACTTGTTCAGAAAGACTGAGGTGCTATCTTCATTCCTGAAGCAATTTCTGTCTGTCAAAGAAAAGTTATACAAACTGTGGTAAAAAGGTTTAACAGTCTGGATTCTAATTAGATTGTGTTAATCTGACATGGGTACAGCAGAAATAAAATTGTCCACTAAGAAGACTTTTAAGTTTTCTGATATAGAGCGTTTCCAGGGCCATAACTCTTATTACATCATTGTGAAAATCTCATGTTGTTATTTTGGTCGTTAACATAATTCTGAAAAGTGCCTTCAAAAGTCACAGACTCTATTCTATTTCCTTTAGAGCACCTTTTGTTTGAAGAGAATAAAGGTGACCTCAAGCTACTTTACACTGACAATAAAGTTGTTAATTTTCTGGTGACACAGATAACCCCTCTGATAGCTGTGGTTTAGTGAAAGAAACTGATTGAAAATATAAAAAGGAAGGATATTCTTTGAAAGACTGAGTTAATTATAGTATCTCCTTTTTCAAGTATCTAATGTACTTAAATTAGATTAAGGTAGGCAGAACTACAAAGTTTCATCAGCAGTAACGTAAAACATTGGGATTACAGCTGCTAATCTGAAGATTAAGTTTGATCTCTCTTAAATACACATATATAATTCTACTGTATAGAAAACAGGATCTCCACTGCTCATGTGGGACATAACAAACTCCATAGCCACAAAATGTACCCTTGTGTCACAATGCAGTTTTATTATTTTTTTCTTAAAGTTGGTCTTCTTTTTCTAAGAGCAAAGTGACAGTAATGTTCCCTTTATATTCCACCTGTTTGTTCGATCTGAACACCTATGCTTTCATGCTGCTTTTTAGGTTCTCTCCATTGCACAACGGGAGCTATCTGAGCATGCAGATCTGAAGGCATCTTACAATATGTTCTGAGACAGAGTTCACAGCTGTTCCTGAGCAGTTCTTTTCAACAAAGGGCTGTATCACATTTCAGGACATGTATCATTTTAAATGGAGTTCATAAGTTCAAGCCCCACTGCAATTTTTCTTCCTAAGAAAACTAATGTTGAGGTAAGTAGATAGTACAGTCTATCACAGGGCAATGGTGGAGTTCAGGTTGTCTATGTGATTTCTTACAATCACAAAATGTTCTTAGTATACTATTTATAGAAAAAAGTTTTAAAAGTGTGTCATTAAAAAACAGTATTTCTGTCTAACACTATTTTGCAAATAACACAAGGAGGTTGGAGAGTATTAAAGCTCAAAAGAAAAAAAAAAAAAAGTATTTCAGAAAGCTCTAGCCAAACAGCACTCAGAATGAACAAATGTTCTAAAGAGACAGATATCAGGTTTTAAACTAAATTTCAGACAAGATAGTTGGATTTATTCTATTATCTAATGGTATATAAAAGTTTAGTATGAAATGGAGTGATATCAATTCCAGTAGCTTATGCACTAGCTTATTCTGCATGTACTGTAAGTAACCTCCTTATGGGCTCTTCCCTCATGGTATTGTGGACTTTTTTAGGTTATATAACTGAAGCTCATAAGCATTTTAAAAGAAGAAACATATATTCAACTTAATAAAGCATTAAAATGAACAAATAAACATGTGACTTGAAATTTCAGTTTAATTCAGCTGAGAACCAACAAGGCTTATAGGTCTTTGTTCCATTTTTAAATTTTTAACCATTAAGAATTGCCCTGCACTGAATCCCTTCATTGGAATACCTGGAAAGTTTTGTCTTTCTAGAGTAAAGATCTTCTTGGAAGCTTTAGCATTGTGTTTTCTAATCACATTAACCCATAAAATTTAAACCAAAAAACGTAATAACTTACTGAATCATTAAGATTTACAATACCTGTGTTTGTAGAGGTAAAATGCAAACCCTGATAATATTAGAGCAAAGAACGGCACCAGGATGGCAGCTGCAACAGAACTGCTGTTTGTACCATAATAATGATTTGAAAGATCTGTGTCTGCACTTAAAGGACCTGAAATGAGACAAAAGGGGCAGAAATAAAATTCCCAGGTTTTTCTCTCTCACAGTACTCTTCTTGTTCAAGATGTCTCAATAAAATCATATTTAAAAAGTGAAATAAACAGTATGCACTGTCAAAATATAAATCTTGTTAATACCACTTAATGATGTATCAGTAAGCATCAAAATAATTTTTAAAAGTACTTATCAAGTAAAAAAATTATAATCTACACCTCTCATAAGTCACTAATATAATAAAGTCAAGTCGTATACCTTCTGAAAAAAATGAACACTCCAAAAAGTATTGTATGCTTCTGAAAGAGCATAAAGAGTAGTTAGAAACAAAAGGGTTTTTTTGTTTTCATGTTGTCATGTTCAAAGACTGGGCAAACCTACTGAGACTGATCTTTCTCGTGTATTACGTGATACGGAATTCTTTATCAAATAGATTGGTCTTTCACGCTTAAGTAAGTATTTCTCAGTAAATGCTGTTCTTTGAAGTATGCTTGCAGGTGAAGAATTTCATATTACATTATGTATGTACCACTGCATGCATACTTTATGCACACTTCTGGCTTAGTGTAAAGGCGGCAAATAATTTAACTTCCTGAAGAAACAGAAATATGTTAAGTCTTCAGCTGAAGAACATATAGGGAGCTGGAAGACTCCCCAGCTCAACAAGGACAGGGAACTGCTGGAGGGAAGCTATCACAGGGCCACCAAGATGATCAAGGGACTGGAGCATCTTCCTTATGAGGAAAGGCTGCGGGGACTGAGGCTGTTCAGTCTAGAGAAGAGGAGACTTGAGGGGGAATGTCATTAATATTTATAAATATATAAATGGTGAGTGTCAGGAGGTTGGGACATCTCTTTTTTCTATTTTATCTAGCAACAGGACAAGGGGTGATGAGAAGCTGGAACACAAAAAGTTACATTTAATCATAAGAAAGAACTATTTTACTGTGAGAGTGAGGAGGCCCTGGCCCAGGCTGCCCAGGGAGGCTGTGGAGCCTCCTTCCTTGGAGATCTTCAAGACCCATCTGGATGTGTTCTTGTGTGACCTGTTTCTGAAGTGGTGTTGGACTAGATGATCTCTAACCATCTCTTCCAACCCCTACCATTCTATGATTCTATGATATGAGATCATTACCTCAGCAGAATATTCACAAACAGTATAGATTTGAATATGAGAGGTTAGGTACAAATATTATGACCTGTGTTTACTGGAAATTTGCTGCTTCTTTTGAGCTGTTGGTTCTTCAAAAGACAATAAGCAACCTACAGAAAATTGGTGTCTGTTTAGCAACCACATAAAGATATCTAAAAGAGACAGTATCTGTGTTTGTAGCAAGCTCTCTGATGAGATGTCAAAGCTGAAGATGAGAGGCCCTCAGACTAGGAATGCATGTGTAACTTGGACACTTCAGCTCCTTACTAACCTTAGGAATATACAAACAGAGCTCTCAAACATCTCTAAACAGTGATATGAATGATGTTTTCCACTACCAGAAAAATACATCCAATGGAGAATTTTTTTCATATATCTCCACTGCTAAAACAGAAATCCAAATTTTTTTTTTAGGCAACTGGCTGTCATTGTTTAACATGGAGGTATTTCTGGTGATGGGGCAGAGGCTGTAAAAATGACTCCTGCAAGAAGTTGCTCGAAACTCTCCCCACCTCTGAGCCAGACTGAATTCTGGGGCTGAGCCAATTAAGTGCCTCCACAATCACTTTTTAAGACGATGAAGTCAGAAGAGGAAGGTTTGTCCTATTCCTTCTTTCTTCTTTCCTCCTTTTCCAGCTGGTGATGGTGCAAGGAGTTGGAAGAGAGAAAAGTGACCATGCGGACCCCCAAGGTCAGTGAGGAAAGAGAACAGGAGGTGTTCTGGAGCAGAGACTCCCCTGCATACTGTCAAGAGGACTGGTTAAGCAATGATTTATTTGCATTTTGTAAAAGACTCCAGATCAGGGGTAGTGACTATGCCCAGGAGAGGCCATGTCCCGTGGGAGGTACCCCATATTCACAGAAGCTATTGGGAAGTACCTACACCAGAGATGTTCATTAAGGACTATGTCCTGTTTAAGGGACCTCATATTTGCAGACGTTGTAGCTGCTAGGATAAATCCATGTTCATTAAAAACTGTGTCCTGTGGGAATGACTCCGTATCGGAGCAGGGGAAGAATGCCGGGAGTCGTCCTCCTCTGAGAAGAGAGAAGTGTCAGAGACTATCTATGAGAGACTGACCATATACCCCATTCTCTACCCCCTCAAGCCTTTGAGGTGGGAGGAGGTAGAGATATCAGGAGCAGTGAGCTGAGCCCGGGAAGAAAGGAGGGATGAGGGAGGGAGACCTTAAAGTGCTGGTTGTAATTTTCTAAACAACCTACTCCCTTTTTGCTTTTTGTTCTGTTCTGTTTCTTGTAGGCAGTAAAACAAACTTTCCTGCTTTCCTCTCTAAGTCGAGTACTGGAGTCTGTTTTGCCCAGAACTGTAATTGGCAGTGAGCCCTCCCTGCCTTTGTCTCAATCCACAACATCCTTGGTTATCTGTTTTCCTCCCATTTTGCTGGGGTCTCCACTGTCCAGGGTGAGGGTGAATGGGGGGCAATGAGTAAGAGGCTGTCGTGGTGTTTCATTGCTGGCTGGGCATGACACTGGCAAACCATGAATATCTTATTTTTGGCCTGGTATAAGAAAAAAAACAACACAAAAACACACTCCCCACCAAAAAATCCAATAAATCATATTCTCACTGTTTTGAGATATCAAAGCCTACTAAACAAGACAGATATTGTAACAAATCTGGTGTACTCTTTTAGTATGCTTGTTAAAATTAGAAAGAAAAAGCAACTTAGATATTACAGTGAAAAGAATTGCATTAAAGTACAGGCAGACAAATAATCTATCTCACACAAGAGTTTTCTCTGAAGACTGAAATAGTGTTCACCTTCAGTAATTGGCAGATCTTAGGCTGACTGAAAAGTAAGGTTTCCACCCCTTGTGACTAAAAATACACAGCAATTTAAAAGGTGGCCAAGATTAGCAAAGCCAAAGCATAACTGCTACTATTGCAGTTAATGGAACAATGAAATACAAGAGATATCTGGGAGAAGTTTAAAGGGCTTTGGGTACAGCACCAATGAGGTTAATGGAAGCAAGGCAATTTATAAAATGTATATACCATTTGCTACAGATATATTGGCTAGGCTTTCCCCTCTTCCTAGCCCAGGACTTTGTTGTATATATACACCGTGCTTTGACCGGTACTTCCATGATCAGGAAACGCAGATGTCTACATCTGTTTGCCAAAATTATTTCATAAGTAAATCTTTCATGAGTAAATGATGTATTACTTTTTGAGAAAAATATTTTATGAGTAAAACACCTACTTTTTCACTATCTGCTTGAGCACTTGACTCTATAGCTGTAGTATACACCTCAGTCATTCATTTAATATTTTTGACAGTGAAGTAGAATTCTATCTAAATACACACACATTCTGAAAATATCCACCAGTAACAAGTACTCTTCAAATGATACTATTAAATTCAGTGTTCATGGAATCATAAACAGTAGGGATTTGAAGGGACCTTTAGAGATTATCTGCTCCAACCCCCCTGCTAAAGGAGGTCCATATAGATCAGGTCACTTAGGAACGTGTCCAGGTGGGTTTTGAAAACCTCCAGAGAAGGAGTCTCCACAATCTCCCTGGGCAGCCTGTGCCCTTGTTGAATCTCATGAGATTCCTCTCTGTCCAGCTCTCAAACCAGTCAAGATCAGTGTTGTGTCTGTCTTTTTAGTTTCATATATGATTCTCACTGAAATTTATACATTTAGGCAGAAAATACCTTTGCATTCCATGACACTCCCATAACTTTCAAACAAGCAGTTGCAATGTCATTCTCTTTAAGAGCTTCCTATAGTAATCTTACTAGGTTGCTATACTAGAAAATGCGAGATAGTAACATATTATCCAGAGTTTGAACTCTATATTTCAAATATGCATATTTCATTGTATTTTTTGTAACAGCAGTAGTACGAAATAAGCATGTTTATGTTAGCTAGATAGTTGAGTTGTTTGTTGAATTCACTCCATCAAGACCCAAAAAGATTTATTAAAGCTCTAAGAATGCATTTACCTTGTCTTTGAAGCATAAATTTTCCAAAGTCTTTTCCATGTATATCTCCTTGATAGGTAAAAACACCTCTTTCAGTCCCCGAGGATACCTGGAATATGTTGAAACAGAAAGAACATTTATTAAATAATTAATATTAAAAGTCTACACATTTGCTGTTCTATCTTAGAACAGATATATTGATCCTAGATTTTCAATTTTATCTTTTAGAATACTAGTGAACTCTATGCTTAAACAATAGTTATCATTTTAAGTCTTCATCAGTATTAAACAAAGTTTCAAAATAACACCTGGAATGATTTAAAATATCTGATATATATTGCTGGATTTTGAAATTCTTAAGCTGGCATACACAGAATTGATCTAGTATATGGATACTGAAGTCCACTGAATTGTCAGATTTTAAATAATTTTCCATTGAAAGCATCATGAGGCACAAATGAGAACTGCAATGAGTAAAATGTATTTCTTTTTCCTCAAGACTAAATATAATGTAATTAGAGTGAGCTATTTACCAAACCAAAAAAGGACTATATTTCTAAAGGTAAAATTCCCACTCTAAAGATAAAATTTCATAGACGAAAACAAGACAAAAACATGGCAAATTATGCCAATTCACTCCATCATCCCTTTAGTAAACTAGATAGTCTTCTGTCTTTGGCAGATAGAAGTCTGCATATGTATTTTTGAAAAGAAAAATATTGTGATCCGTACACTAACATTTAAAATGCTGTATTCCATATTTGCAATATAAAAAGTTGGACAGGTTAAATAGAAAATCATGAAGTTTAAACTTAGCAAACTTTATCCATAGCAGTCTGATTACTTACGTAACCATCTAGTGCCCAGTTGTCATTTTCAAACTTGCTTACAAAAATGTCACTAGGTCCTTTAATGTGAAAAACTTTCAAAAGCAAATGGGCTTCTTCTTTCTTGTAAACACCTAGTAACATAAGGAGGTAACATATGCAACCATTTTTTTTTCAAATATCTTTTCAAAGCTAAATATATTGCTTTAGAAAAAAATATTTTGTAGAAAATATTCTTTAATAACAGAATATTATAATCTGGAATACACAAGACTTAAAGTGCTGTAATAGCAGGATCTTATTTTACTGATCTTTGGCCCACATATTTAATATAGGATGCAAAGATGGTTTTGCAGTGTTTAATTTTGTGCTTAAATGGGAAGGAATATTTATCTTCCCATACAGCATTTCAGTGATCTTGAATACATATAGAATTCCTTGCCTGGAACCTCCTTGAACTGGAAAAAAATTTAGATTTTAGTCCTATCACAACAGTATATTGATATAGTAAATATTAATAGTGCAGTGAAAGAAAATTTACTCTTTGGCAGTCAGCTACTGAAATTCTCTCTGAACTCTTTACCTTAAAAGGTACTGGTAGCTGATAACGCTCTTTTCAAAGATAACAGTGATCAGATGCTAAATCAGAACTTCATAGATTTGCAGAAGGGAATGTACATTCTTGATTGAAAGGTATGTATAATTCACTAAGTTAATTATCTGTGCCTATTTCATGCTATGCCAATATCAAGACCACATCTTTTTACAGTAGATATTAATTACTGTTAAATAATTGAGCTTTAAATGTTACAGTTCTTAAAATGCCTACATACACTTCACCTGCCACTTCGGTATTACCTGTGAACTCACACATCAATACTATCCAATGGTCCAGATGAAAAACCTTACGTCAATATTTATTTGACATGTAAGGGGAAAAATAGATGGGTGACTGTGTATAAACTTAATGAAATCTATGGAGGCCATTGCATTAGGACCATCATTTTCCAAAATAAGCAGAAAAATTGTTTTTTTTGTGAAAATATAAAGTTTTTGTTTCATGTTATTTGATGGAAAATACAGCAAAATTGAAGAGATGAAAAACATTAAAAGAATTGCTATTTTAACATCAGATTCTGAACCTACCTGATAGTTTGAGTTGTATATTGGACACCTCAGTGAATGTGGCATTTACTTTGCTGCTTGTAGTATTGAACCAATCAACAGTCAGAGTAGCAGGCTGTCTTTTTCCTAAATATTCATAAAACCCTTTCCACAGTGAATTTATAAAAAACACATCTGAAGGAACTAAATAAAAGTGGGGAAAAAAAGAAACAAAGAAAGGAATGAACTACAATTACTACAGTAAAGACAATATATCTAATGACCTTTCCACACAATTGTTTAATAATATACTACCTCTGTTCATTATCATATATGTTCTTGAATATCCTCACACTTCATAGTTTTTGTGCTGCAGCGAATATCCTTAAGACCATGAAAAACATAGAAGACATAAAACTTTCCCTAAAACTCTGTAGCTCTAACGTATGACAAAGAAAAGGTGAATATCTTGAAGTCATAGATTCCTTGAAGGAGATGCCATCTTAGGCCATCCCTAATGTTTCTGGAATCTATTAAATTAGCACTGTGTGTGATATTCAACTGAGTAGTCAAGTGAAATCACTGAATTCCTCATAGAGTTTAGTACAAGTTTTTTATCAGTCATTTTTCCATTCCACTTCTTTTCTCCATGCAATATTACTGCACCATGAACACTGAAGTTGACAGATCAGGGAAATTTTTTGGTTTAAATCAAAGGTCTGTGTCTCAGAGACTGAATTTTGAATAATCTAAAATAAAAAAATCTATCAAGTTAAGCATTTACTATAGAAAGATGTATGTGTATTTGGTCATTCACTTGATGTTATTGGCATTTTTATCTATACAGAAAAAATAAAACTATTTTCACGTCATTAAATGTTGTGTCTTAAATATTTGTGTAAATCACCAACAGATCACTTCTGACAATTGAAAACAGACATTTTCCAATTAATTGTAAGCTTTTTCTAGCATGACAATTTAAGAAGTAAAGCTTTAAAAATCAAATTAGAACATCACAAAAAGAAAAGTTTAATCAATCACATGATATCTTGACAAAATGATAGGCCTAGTAACGATTAAAATTCATCCTTACTATCCATGACCACTACAAATAATATAATATACTTCCAAGATAAACAATAGATCTGAAAATCTGAAGACCAATTAGCTGTTGAGGGTCTCAATTGTGTTACAACACTTCCTCATATGCATTTCAAAGAGAAAGGATAATAGCTTTTTGCCTTCAAATTGTGCAAAAGTCACAAGGAAATGTTCAGTCCTAATGTGTTATGATTTGAAAATATCAGTAATATGTTGATTCCAAGTGAGTGGAGACCCATTGTATGGCTTTGAGCTTCTAAAATCTTAAACACTCCCTTTCCAAAGCAAAATTCAGTGCAGGACTGGGGCTTCACACAAGATAACTTCAACTTAATACTAAAAATCTCAAACGTTATCTCACAGTCCTTAGAATTCATGTATTTCCTGCAAATATATGAATTCTGTAAAAACTCTTTCAAACTCTTTTCCCTACATATTTCTCATTTGTTACAATAGTGATGTATAGTAATTTTGAAATATGGTATTATAAAAATATATTGAAATTATTTTTATTTGTGGGGTTTTTTTAATTAAAATTGTGTCCAAAGTTATTTTCATGAAAGTGAATGTCTACAATTAGCGGTATGAACCTATCAGGTACTATGTAATACTTTTATAAATGAGCAGAGACCATACATATTTTGTCACATCCAATCAACGTTGCCAGTTTTAAGTTTTTCTAATCAGTCTGTCAATTACAGTCCTTAATCTTTGTGAAATAGTACCATTGACAAGTGTTGCAGCCTCACTGCTGCTGAGGAATCAGAGCGACTCTGACCCAATTCCGCTGAGCCCTTGCAACATCCCTGCCTTTCCCTAACTACTGTGTTTAAAATGGAGAATTAAAAAAAAAGAACTACGTATTATCATACTCATACTGCTCCAACTGCAGTTTCTCCTCAGAACATGATAAATGGAAAAATCCATGGCCACTCATTAAAACAGCTTTCTAACAGTTTTTGCAAATGTTATACAAAACAGTGAAAACCATGGGAACCAAAAAGAGCATTTTATTTCTTAAACTACACATGAGTATTGTGAGAATTTTTTAGCTGCAACTTCGACTCAATTAAAATTTATGGCACTGCAAAAAATGATAGTTACTACTCCTTATGAGAACATTAACTATGGCAAAAAAAATGAATTTAATAAACAATAATAAACATCATTTGTATTCAGATATCCAAAGGTGGAAAATTGAAAGGTGAATATATTTTGTCACAAGAACTCCAGATTAGCAATATTCTCTCCAATCCATTTAAAATACAGATAGCAGCAAATGGGATTCTACCAAAAGCCAAGACAATAAGGTAAAGTGAACACTCCAAAATACACAGCATTCTACATTAAAGAGAATTCACAAATTTAAAAGACATAGTGATAATGTGGACTTGTTTTTCAAAAACAGCTTAAAACTTTTCCCTGTTAGTTACTGTCATTGTTTGCTATTACTAGCATTTTCTCTCATAACATTAATTTTTTTTTTTTAAAAGTCTTTTAAATAGTACTTAGCAAAACCACTTTTAACGGACATGATGTGTGTGAATTGATACTGATGCTCTGCATAGACTATCTTTGGAGACTTGGTCTATATTTATTTTAGCACTGAAACTTCAAAACCTGTGTGGTAGCAGATTAATGTACACCTTAGGTGTTCGGTGAGGTGAATCATCCAATAAATGAAGACTGTATTTAATTATAATGAATGCACATTATATCCTGCTTTATTGTGAGTCTGTAGAAGTAATGCATTTGAGAACACATTTATGGTTTCACCTGACATCCTCACTAATAAACCCACCAGGAAGGTTAATTAATAGCAGAAATACCTTTTCATCCCGTCTACTCTACAGAGTCCTTCTGTGAACTGCCATGAGTGTGAGCCATTCATCTTATTTTCCCTGCAGCTTGCTAAAATTCAGAATATAGAGTTGCAAGCTCATTTACTTGGTGAAAACTCTGCTCATTATTAAATGATTAGGCCTTTCATTTTCTGAAAATGATTGAATCTAAAAAGATCTACGTCTATGATTTCTCAGATGTATTTCTCTATTTTGTCACTGGCAGGAGGAAAATGTTAACTATGCACATGTTCACGATGAGGCATAGAAAAGCAGCAGTAATGTTTGCCTTTTGCTAGTGGTCCACACAC
Organism: Colius striatus; assembly: GCF_028858725.1. Taxonomy (NCBI): domain Eukaryota; kingdom Metazoa; phylum Chordata; class Aves; order Coliiformes; family Coliidae; genus Colius; species Colius striatus. The sequence goes on along the minus strand of NC_084760.1, from coordinate 24,711,546 downwards.
ATTTAGGAAATTTTAGAGTACCTAGAGAGTTTACATTAAATGAAGGCCATTGAAATTTCCAAAATTGTTCTTTGGGGGTTTTTTTTGTTTTCATTTTGGTTGGTTTTTTTGTGGTTTCTTACAACAGGCTGAACCCAACACAAGCAATTACAGTCTATGTTCATTATAAGGCTCTCCATTATAGCAATCTCTCTGATATAAAACTACATTGAATCTGGGGTTCATGTATATATGCATTATCTTTTTTGGTTTGACAATTGTTTTTTTGTGCAATTCATAAAATTGGAACTGAAGAAATGAAAAAACATTGTTTGGGAAACAATTTCATAGAATAGGTTCTACCTGGCACCTGTTACTATGAAAAATCTCAACATTTAAATTCCTTTAAAATGAGTAATAGATATTTAAGTTAAATATTGGAGATAATTTTATTATCCATAGCAATTTAAGGTGTAAATCAGTTTAATTTATTTAGATCTAAAACTCTTCTTGTATACAAACCTGGAGTTTTAGTTATTGTTTCATTAACTTCTCTCACTCCTTTACCTACAAGTAAAAAGACAAATTATCATTTTCATGAACATATTTGTGGATTTTATTTTAAATAGAATGTTAAAACAATGCCTGAAGGATGCGATAATCTCTTACCCAATAGAGCCATATTTAAAACAAATAGCTGGTCCTGAATACTTTACATGTTCAAATCTATACACTTACACAAAATTATCAAAAAATAATTTAAGTAAACAATACTGTTACTGTGGAAAGTTGTCTGACTAGTCAAATATTTCATACGCTTAGGTCTGAAATTTTTATATCAGTCCCTGTGCTATAAAAGAGAGCCTTATAAAGGGGACAAATACTACGTCTAATTATGAATAATAGTATATTAAATATTTTTTAAAAGGTGTTAATAAAGACTAGCACATTTATGACACAAATTAGCAAAAGTCAGATAGCTGGATTAAGATGATAGGTCAGATATCATGGGAAAGGATCTCAATTGGTGTCATATGCTCTACTTCTGATACACTCAGCAGAGTTATGTCCATTGATCCCAGATCAAATTCTGGCTTCGTATCATTAGTCACTTAAAAAACACTTAATATCCTGCTTTCTTAAAGATATTATCCTAATATCTTTAAGAACAGAAATTCACTAATCCAGTACTAAAAAAACCACAAAAACTGGAGCACTAAAGGAGAATTATATCTAAAGACTGTACATCAATAAAAAAAAAAGAATTCTTTCTTATAGTTTTCTGTATTTTACTTTCATTTTTAAAAAATAACAAAAAGGATACAAGATAATTTACTTCAAATTATTAATATATAATATTCAACAAAAACCCCTCATCCTTTAGGGAACTAGAAGAAGATTAACTTTTACATGTAGATCATATGTCTTGACAGCATTGAAGCAAAGAAATCCATACATTAATGACAAATCAAAGAAACACAAAGAAAACAAAGAAACTCATACCCTAATGAAAAACCAAATATTGTTCATAAAAGAAATCTATTTAGCATTGACAAATTATAATTAAAAATTATGTTGCAAACATCTTTCCCATGGCATCTGACTATTTTCCTTTTATTCATATTCTAAATATAATTTCATTTTATTTTTCTGAATCAGGAACCTATAGCCATGTTTATTTGCATGTGAAGAGCAAATTTAGCCATCAAAACTATGTGCTTATCATTACTCTAGTAAAACTATATGAAGTTCACTTGAGGATAAAAGTGGAATTTAGTGCAAAGTTACTTTTTAAAAAAAATTCTTTTATCATTCATTTCTATTTTAAAAGATTTTCTTAGACAAAAGCATACCTGAATGAATCTAAAAGACAAGCTATGAAGTAACTTTTTTTACTAATGGAAAATCGTACATTGAACATTGAATACATTGAAATACCTTTTAAAACTGTGACATAAAGATAAATACAGTTAAAAGTAATATATTTTTGAGGTTTTGTTTGCTGTTGTTAGAGGTAAACTTATGTATGTGTGCCAGTGCATTTATACACACATTTCCCCATGCTTTCCTCCATGAGTTCTAGATGGTATGCTCACCTTCTTCACTTTCCTTCATAAAGTAAAAGCTGTTATATCATATGCATTGTTAAATAGTAAGTGGAAAAAAATGTCAGGGAAAATGAAACCCAATGGACTAGGGCGCAACATATCTCATGGGTAACAACTTACTTTTACAAATCGGTGATTTTCCTGTCCATTTCATATCTGGTTTACATGTCCGATGCTCTGATCCACCAGCAAGAAAAAATCCTGGCTGACAAGTATACACCAAAGTATACCCTAAAGTAGGAAGGTCTATTGCTTTCACATCTACATGTGCCGGTGTCTCTGGCTGCCTGCAAGCATGAGCTGCAAAGGGGGTTTTAGAGTTAGAAAAAGTAGTGGTAAAGTTTCCATATGATCAGAGTATGTAATTGAACTAAATGCATGTCAACTCATTCCCTTTCATTATGTAAACTTTGTACACCTTTTAGAAATGTCAATTGTTATTACTTGTAAAGACAACACTCTTAAGTGTGTAGTTTTTTATTGTGGGAAGATGCAAATGATACTATGACATATCTTTTTAAACAATATACTAAAATAAAATAATGATATCAAAGAGAAAAGAGTTAAAATGAAGAGATGAAGATGCTATTGTATATGCAATGATTGGTCCTGTGAATTATTGTACTATCACAGCTTCAAGGATTACTTCCACTCAATGTTTTAAAAATTACAGAGAGGTTATTATGCTAAATAAATTAATCATAAATTTCAACTGAAATAAAGGTTCCATAGGAAGGCTTTGTCATAGTACATTGATAATAACAGATATGGTTGCTCAGTGTGCTTCTTTCTCCATGCTTCATGGCATTCATTTATAACAACTCAAATTTGAAATAGGATAAAAATCTAAGGTCTTTCTAATGAATTACTTTCAGCTTAGATCAGTGTATTTCAATACAAGAGTTATTTGAAATCCCCAAACCCATACAGAGCTAAAAATACACTAATTATTTGGATACTCATGCATAGTCTAGAAAAGCTGTATTTTGCTAAGTTCAAAATAATAGCCAATAAAATAGCCTCATGCATATTTTAAGCAACTTTTCTTTAAAACAACACACAATATGAACCTAGATTAATTTTAAAATTCTAATTCAGTGGGTGAATGAGGAGAAGACTTTTTTGAGCAAAACTTATAGAACTATTCTGAACTTCAAATCTGGAAAATCTTACTTCAAATTACTATCCCAAATATAACTTTTGTCTTAGTATAGGAAACAAAAATAATTTTAAAATATTATTTTAAATAAGGCTGATTTTTTTGGTAGCATATCTTTTACTATGGATTTCCTCATGCATCATTTTTTAACTCTTTTGAAATTGCACAATATTCTAATTCAGTAGACAAGAAACCAGACTTACGAATGCATTCAGACTGTATGCCACTCCAAGTTAAGTTAGCAAGACAAGAACGGGTGGTAGATCCCTGAATATGATAACCTTTTCTGCATCTGAAAAAGACTGTGCTCCCAACCTAAGGATCAAAACAGAATATTAGATAAAGAGGTATTCATCATGTGCAGTCAGATGTCATGACAGTGATAATCAACTAGAGAGAATTTTTCATAAATAAAAATGTCCTTTTTTTACAGTTTCTAAAGTTAAACTCTTTTTATAATGTGATGATAAGCTTGAATTGATTTTTTTTACTCTTATTTGAAAGCAATAAGTAGGAAAATACTGACAAGACTGTACTCATGGAAAAGAACAACATTTCAGATTATTAGTTTGACAGTGTGACAGAAGGAAACTAAATTTCAGAGACGTCTCTCTTTCCTGTACATCACTGCATACATTTCAAAAGAAGTTGACCAAAATATCTGTTTCAAAGTTATTTCATTGTGTGACTTGACAAAAAATATTTTTGATTAAGGAAAAGGAAAAAGAAAAAAAAATATTAAGAACTGTTCCATTTACAAACAAATTATTTAGAGAAAACTCCAGGCCACAATTCCTTATACTGTATTCTTTACTATAAACTAGCTAAGTTTTACATGAGATGTTCAGTTAACAGAGTGATGTTGTGGAAAGCCTTCCTATGGTCAGCTGTGATTGGACCTTTCTCAGAAGAAAAGGTAAACTGAGAAAATGCTTTTTAGACTTCCACTGAGAATAGAAAAGCATGAAAACTGGATATAAAATTACATGTGATGAAGAATTTTCATAACATACAAGAGTGAGATTGGGTGGAAAATTCCAGTAAAATGGTCGTATTGATGATATTTACAAAACTAACCAGAATACAACTCCAAGCAAAGATAACTAAGGATATGGGTGGGGGTGGCTAGTAAAGTACTGCTTTTGTTTTAGAGAAAACATTTTGTCAATAAATATGATTGGATGAAATTTTTAAAAAAACACAAAAAATTAAATTATTTGAAATTATGTGACTTATAAATAAAGTAATATATGACATGGACAAACTCAAGTGAGTTGCAAATGCATAGTGATAAAAGCATATTAACAAAATCTATTAACAAAATAGATTACAGGTATAGAAATGAAAATAACTCTTCACTGCAAATAGTCTTAGAAGGCCTTCAGCGGGCATTAAAAATGAGCAGTTTTCTTCACTGGTGACTATTTGTTAACTCTACACTCAGTTACATAAAAATATCACGACAGATTTTCAGCCAATGAAAACACCATTTCTTCCTGAAACGGCTTGGCAAATTCACCAGTATTTTTAAAAGTCAAATCTAGGTTGGAGGTTGTTACAGAGCTGTAGTTCTTTCTCACTTTACAGGTAAAAGTAAGAAAAAAAAAAAAGCAGTGCATTCTTAGTATAATATTTGGTTGAAAAACATCGAAAGCATTTCTAACAGTTACAGTGCAGCAAAGCATAATAGGCACAAAATGAATAAGGCAAGAGAAGATGCTGGTAAAGAGAGAAAAACCCTCCAAAAGTATGCTGCCTGTTATCACATCTTTCTTTAATGTGGAAAGATTGTTAAAAGCTAATTTATAGAAGTTTGGCTAAATCGCACAAACAGGAAGCCCCACTAATCACATATGTCAGGAAAAAAAAAAATCACTAGTAACTGAAGAGAAATCTACACCTTGTTGTACCAAATATCAATCTGAGAGTGAAAGCACATACTTGACAAAGATTAAATGCAGAACAGATTAAGACCTACTATTGCCTCTAGAAATGAATATTAGTCTTCATGTTCAACAGACATTGGAGCAGTGAATTGATTAGTATAATTCTGGTATCAAACTCATGGGGCAGATAAAAGGGGAAGAGAAAAACACCAAATCCCTGATCAAATTAAGTGCAAAGTTTAGAGTTGCTTTTGAAGTGATGATGGAGACAGGTATAGCATCAAGATGAGACAACAGATAGAAACTGCATCTACTACTAAAACACCCTTAGGAATGATGCCACAAGCTACGGCTAGGGGAGAAATGCCTTGTCATCTGTGAGCCAGGTAGGCACAGAAGGTGAAGAAAAGACCTGGCAGCCACAGCAATGGAGACAGCACAACTATGAGACCGGGAGGGTATCAGTAAACAGAAGAACTTACAGAAAGGATTTTTTGAAAAACAATTCTACTAACTTGATTGCAATACCATGTGGCACACTGCCCTAGGTTCAGAAATAAGCAGGAAACCCAAACAAATCATATTGTGATTCCAATCACAAATATTTGTACTTGAAGAATTTATGCACATGAGTTTAATCAATCTATGCAATGATGGTGGATTGGTCACTACTGAGTCTACTTTTATTTCCTCAGTTACTTTTCTGACTGTCGCTTAGTAAACTAATAACCTGTGAGGAATTTGGAAATTATAGAAAGGACATTCATCACAGAGAACCTGGATCCAACACACACAGAATAATTTCTCCTCTGACTGAATAAAATGTAACAAGAATTCCTAATTTAGTACAGCCACTTGCTGACTTTTTTTGTCAAGGACTACGTGGCCTTTGGATCAGACAGGTCTTTGGTTGTTAGGTATTTGGTGACTATTCATCAATGTAAGAAAGAATTACAATCACAAAGCAAAGTAATTATATCATGTCATATCATATTAGGTAATCAATTTATAAATAGTCCTCCCTACTGAAGTCTCCTAAAGGATTGAACACACAATATATTGGAAGGTTAAAATTTCTTTCTTTAATCTGTATGTTAAAAAAAACAAAACAACTTGGAACAAAGCATAAGTGTTTCTTAAAAAGTAGTGAAAATTTCATGATGTTTACACCAGATATTTAAGTCTAAAGATAATTTAATACATTTTTAATTATTGAATCCATCCTCATTTTAGAAAGCTAATAAATAAAGAATTACCTCATAACCTCTGGAACTGTTTTGTATTCCAAAATGCGGAGTACCAGGGTCTGTACATGTATTGTGAGCTGGATCTAAGGTAAAATGTGAAAAATGAGAGATTTTATTATGGTATGGAAAGAATACTCTGAAACTGTTTGCAAAGACTAAGTCATTTTATCAATGTCTAGTGACGACAAGAATTCATTTTTTCACTGAATGTGTATATTTCTATATATTACATTTGTATTTTGAATTAAATTTCCAAGATTGTTCACATTACTTTCAGTAATTTGCCACCATTTAAGGATATCTTTTGCAGGTTTCTTTGGCAACGTAGAATTTAAAGTTACAATTGAATTAATATTTGCTAAGCTTATCTTTTCAAATCTTTTAAAATACATGGTATATCCTACTATTCACAATGCAAATGAAACATTTAGGGAAATATTTTTCTTGTCTTCTTTCCTAATGAACAGTTTAATGGTTAATTTCAATTTCTAAAAAAAGCCCCAAACTCTCAAAATGCCAAATTCCAAACTAATCTGCTTTCGTTGATAGATTTGTTTTCTACATCACCAAGGAAACAGAAGTTTCAAATGGAGTAGTACCTCAGTTGTTACTGGAGATGAAAAAGACAGTTGTCCTCCCTCCAAAAAAAGGGATGTCAACAAAATATGACTAATTATCCAATGATTGGTTTCATTAGTGAAATTTAAAGCAGTCTGTAACTATTGTTGATTTAGTAACGTCCGCTTCACAGTCTGATGGTGTATTTGCTTTGGGGTTGCCCAGTTACACCCACCAGGCAAATAGGATTTGATCTAATGGATTTTTATGTACTATATGATTCCTTCTTGGCAACCAAGTCTTGCTTTTATGCTGACATGGCCTTACAAAGAATTATATTTCATCTGTAACTATATTTCTTCTGTAGCCATTTTTAGTTTTTTGTGGAGGGAATAAGGAATTTACCACATATGGTAATACCATATGTAATTTCATTCTTGATCAATTTCTATTTTCAGTGGCCATCACTAGAGCACAGCTATGGAACTGGACTGGTATTTACCAAAGGCTTCAAAATTAGGTAGATGTTGAGCTAATGTGCAAGAATAGAAATCAAACACACCAGACTCTGAGCTGCTCGAACAGCTCATGAACTTTTCATTAGCATTAGCTGGAATGTTGTTGCTAAAAATAGACACATGAAGCTGAATTGAGTTTCTATAACATGTCTCATTTGAAGAAACAATGGGGAAAAAAAAGAAGATTTCTCAAAGTATTCTTTAGGAAAATTATCAATATGCAGAAATAGAAAAGCTTGCCATCATTTATCAGCATATGGTACTTCTAGGAGTAGTTCTAAGTATTGTTCACTGATCTTAATTTTCAAATTGTTTAAAAATAGTACCTGTAACTACTTCAGATGGGCTAATATATTTCTTTCATGAAATCATAAAATCTTATGTTTCTGATGCAGTATTTTCCATGTACTTCTATATTACAGTATATAAAATTAATAATAGAAATGTCATTATGTCATTTTCAAATTTCATTCTTCACAATAGATATGAGATTTAGCTTTTGTAAACCTCTCTGCCTCTGTCATAAAACACAGATGTACAATGGATTGCCCAATTCGTAAAAACTATGGACAGACTTTTGAATTCATATTGAAGAATTGTACTGTTAATGTCTTAATTTACAGTCTGTTTTCAATAATCATGCTTATCACTTTTTCCCAGAGTGCCCATCCCAGCTCTTCTACATAGCCAATATCAGAGACACAGCACAATATAAATACATAAAATATAGAAATATATAATATATACAAAATATATAAATGGGTTACAGCCTATATCTGAGTGTGTTTGTTTAGAAATATCATTTTTTCCCTAGCAAGTTGTCCTATCAGTGGGAGCTATAAATGTCCAGTCTTTCTCTCTCAGTTACACATCAGTCAATGATAGACTGATAGTACTTGGCAGTTTATCAGAATTTCAAAAGATCGGACCCAGCATGCTTTATCCTTTAGAGCTGCACAAACCACCCTCACAAAATCCAAAAAGCTTTTTAATTTAGGAGAGATTCTGACAAATGCTTTTAACTCTCCAGTGACAGAATCCAGTCTTTAATCTCACAAAGTCTTCTGTGTATCTAAAAGGTTCTAAACATAGATAGAACAAATTTATACACTTGTACTTATTGACAATCTGCATTTCCAGCAGACGAGCAATCATGTAAATTTACAAATGACTTAATACATGATTAATACACGATTGTGTTTATCCTAAATTTTTTTTTACTCAAAATATAACCTTATTTATCTAGGGTTTGTTTTTTTTTTTTTTTTTTTTTTTTAATATTACACAGACATCTTCTATATTTGGAAAGCTAATTGCTACATTTAGGATAGTGTAGTAGTTTATCAAGATTAGTCTCAGTAGAAACAGCAAAAGTAGTGGTAGTTATTACCAATGCATGTTGGCTGAATTCCACTCCAAGTACCATCTGCTTGACAGAATCTTCTTGAAGAGCCTATCAGAATAAATGGGGGTCTGCACTGAAAGCTAACTTCAGATCTGTAGGTGAAAGTTTTTCCATTAAGACGTCCTTCTGCTGGAGTACCAGGATCACCACAAAACACAGCTAACACATAAAAAAAAGATAGAAAAAAAATTATTAAAATCTGCACCTGCTACAACTGAAGAATTCTACACTGTTTTATGTGCAAGTCAGGTGCATCGAGTATGAGTGCAAATGCTGTAGGACTGTAGCTCAGATAAATTCTTGGCAGTAATTTAAAAACAATTGTCAATTTTATAGTCATTATAAGCATAAAACTTAACCTGGAAAAACAGACTTTTTAATTGAGAAATTTAAACACTGATTAGGCTTGGATGACAAAGTAATGTCAAGGTAGACAATGTAATATTGCAATGAAAATTTTTTCAGTTTTCACATCAGTCACCCTCAGATGAGTAAGATGTAATTTTTTTCCCTAATTAAGTAAAAGGAAGAATAATTGGCCTGACAAGGTTTCAAGCACTGAAAGAGATGAGTTGACTGATATAGAAGATTCTGAAATACATATACACACAAGATACGAGGGTGTGTACTTGCCTTCCGGAAAGATAAAAAGTTTAGAAAGGAAAGCAAAGCTATGAGCTTAAGGATTAGGATCCTTGTTTTACCTGTTAATGAAAATGGTAACAGGGAAGAAAAAAAAAAAGAAAAAAATGAGAAAATTTTGATCATGCTCACCGCAAGTCATATCCAGAACATTGAAGGAGATTATCAGTAAGGCAAACGGTGAGGAGCTCAATCAGGTAATAAGTGATGGAGGTGACTTTTGGGGAAAGGAAGAACGCCACGACCTTAAATGGGCACAATCACTCAATTTCATAACAAAGTATGCTTTTTGGAGGAAAATGGGAGAATCCTGCAGTACTCCATATATCACTCGATCTAGCTGAGTTGTTTTTAAATCGTAAGAAACTGTAGCCCAAGACAAGTGACTGTTGCTTTGGTGAAGTCAAACCCAAGTGTACCCTGAAAACTTACGCAAACATTGTGGGATGTCTCCCCGCCAAATTCCTCGACCTTCACAGGAGAGAATAGCTGTGTTAGATAGTTGATAGCCTTCTGCACAGCTGTAGCTCACACTGGCACCCCAGCGATAATCGGATCCTTCCACTTTCCCATAGAGTACTGATGGTGGGGGGCCACAGGTGATAGCTGTGGAATAAAAAGAAGTTATTAATTCAAGACTTTACAGAGTGTAGGAGAATGTAACATAAAATTTACTCATACTTTTGAAATAAAAAAAAAAAAAAATCCTACTGTTCAGTTCCAACAAAGCACTCCAATGTTGACAAAGAAGCCTTTAATAGACAGAAAACCAATTTTAATATAAAAATACTTCTTCTAGGTTTAGGAAGTCCCTGAGCTCTACATTGCTCGAAGCCAGAAAGAATAATAGCTTACTTAGTTCTGAGTCTCTTCCCTATGTATTTAATATTGATCACTGCTGGTAACAGGTTACTGAGTTAAGTAAAGGTTTTCAAGAAACAAAGGAATGATTCCATGAGACTAAATTTTGCATTTTATTTTAAACTAATTTTTATTCAATCAACTGTTCGTTTTCTAAGGCTTTCAGCACACAAATGACATTCACTTTATTGGTAACTAGTGGCCAAGACTCTTAAAAATATTTTGGTGTTTTCCAGGTTCTGAAAGAGTGGCCAAAATTATGAAAATTGGGATTACCAAGTTTACATTTACACATCAGTTCTTTCAACAAAGAGTACAACCATAAAATCACTCAGTCAATGATTTTTACAACAGAAAATGCAGTCAGTCGAATACAAATGCCAAAATTTAATTAGTAGACTAGACTTAGACATCATTTTAAAGTGGTGCTAGATGAGTTGGCAGTCTAGGCCTTTTATAAGCAAAAGATGCCCTAGGCTGTTAAATTTAATCCCTGAACTGCTGTAGTAGTGATAATAGTTTTCACCAGGCTGCCTTATTTGCCTTTCAGCCTCATCCCCACCATGACCTTATTAGCTATTTGTAATTAGCTATTTGTCTTTCTGGCTATTTATGATGACTACACCATTGCAACATGGTAATCTTTCATAGAAATTCTAGCCTGCAGAATCGCTTTACAGAATTTTAACCATCTAATCCTAGATAAAAAGGCCCAAAAAAGGTGTACTTCATTCCTAGAATTTTAAACTCTTCAGATTTTACACAGAGTGATTTGGTTGTATTGTAGTCATTAATATCGCTATTCTGACTGATATTAAACCACAGCATATATGCAAAACAAAGGCAGATTTTACATAAATACTTATTTAAATGTTTTATTTGCATTTGCATGTTTATTGCCCCAGAGAATGTTTTGACATTTTTTTCACAAATAGATTTGTGAATTTCACAAATAATATCAAAACAATATCGGTAAACTAATTAAGTTCAAAAGCACACCTTTGCAAATGGGTTTACTCTGGTTCCAAGTGCTGTCTTTTATACAGCGCATGGTAGATGAACTGGCAGGCTCCATCAGGTATCCCGGATTGCATTGGTAGCTGACTGTCTTATTAAAGGTAAAATCATTTCCAAATTGAATGCCATTTGCTAATGCACCTGGATCTCCACAGTTGATCACTAGTGAGGAAAAGAAAAAAAGGTGATTTTTTCAACATATAATGAAAAATTAAACTATGTATAGCTAATAGCCTTTTTTTTTTTTTGAGTACAAGACAAAAAAAAATAAACCAAAAACCTGATCCATATATTTCACACAATATCAAAAGCATAATCTTTCATTTTTAGCTAAAAATCATATTTTTGAGGCATTGCAATAGTGCAAGCCAAATTCTGTGTTCCTTAAATACATTAGCTTAAGCTGGTATGATGCTGTAAACTGTTACATTAATGGCACTTTTTGCTGGAGTTTTCCTTCCTTCATACTGGGGTCTGTCACATTATGCCTAATGCTGACAGTGCAATGCAATTCCAGCAGTAATGAAATTCCTCTTTGTTGTATTTTGTATCACTGTGCTGATGTACTGTGAGTCTGTCCTGTCAGTGAGGCCACAGGCCTTGCAGCACTCCTCTGCTCCCTGCCCGCTTTCCCTGATGGAGTGGCTCAGTCTCAATGTTCCCCATTCTTGGTCCTTAGCAGAATGGTGATTGGTCAGATCTGACTCATTTTGCACACAATAAAATAGTAATATATCCAGTTAAGTAAAATCTGATTTAGAATTACCAGCACTTCATCCTCTGTACATATACTCCAAAAAAAAAAAAAAAAAAAACCCAAAGCAAACAAACAAACAAATAAAAGGTCAAACAAAGGAAACTTTAGAGGAACATTTATTCTTAGGAATAATGTTATGTTTCAATTTTGACATTCATGAGGTAAACAAATATGGAGAAGTTATCTACGTATCCATTTAAAAAGAGTAGTTCTGGGAACACCTAACATGTTAAAAGGGCATGTACCCTTAGATACATAAAATATTCATGTATTATAAGACAGATGAAAGGGAGGAAAAAATGTTGGTTTATCTAACAAAATTTGTACTATTTGATTAGATTTACCTTTGCAGTCCGGAGCAGTGCCAGTCCATGTTCCATTAGCAGTACAATGTCTAGTAGTTAGCCCTGAAGTTTTATAACCTTCCCAGCAAGCATAAATGACAGAGCTAGAGAATAATATTCCATCAGTGTATACTATCATACCATTGGCTGGGGTGCCAGGGTTCCCACAAGACACAGCTGTGAAGAAAAGGTTAAAAAAAAAAGTCTGTATTCTCATGCTATGTGTTTAACTTTAAAAAAAAATAGGTCAATAGTTTATATTTAATAAAAACTAAAGCAAGTTTAAATGAGAAAATATTTCACAGGCATATTCTTGAATTGATACCTTATTTCTTTTTGTTAATATGATCATTTCACTTTGTTTTGTGTTTTCAATTGCTGATTCAAATAGTTTGCGCTACTTGTTCCTACCAAATACAGTCAGTGGAGAGAAGAAAGCTCATTCACGACTCTGATAGACCTGCACGTCTGTTTTGCCTTTGGGTGGACAGTCCCAACTCTTTCAGCCTTTCCCCAGAGGAGAGATGCTTTAGTCCTTCCATCATCTTTATGGCCCTTTGCTGGACTCTATCCAGCAAGTCCCTATATTACCGAGAAGCTCAGAACTGGACCCAGCACTCCAGATGGTGCCTCAGCACTGCTGAGTAGAAAGGAAGGGTCACTTCCCTCCTAAGGCAGTCTGGAACAAGTTTGCAGCAAGGACATTTTGCTGATTATGTTCAACTTATTGTCCACCTGGACTCCCAGCTGGATGGTCTGCAGCATAACAGTGAGAACCTAATAGTGAGAATCTAATAGTCACAGATCACAGGAATCACTAAAATAAACATAATTTGCCAATTAAAAATTACTCTGATTATTACTGATGTTTGGAATAATAGTCAAATGCCTTTTTTTTTTTTTTAACTGAAGTTTTCTTCAATTATTCAGTATAAAAGTTTCAGATATTGAAGAGAAGAATTCAGTAGGTTGGAACTTGTAGGGGAGAAAAGGTACTCTTCATCTCATTCTTACTTGTACTAAACAGAAAACAATTGAAGAAGAAGAGAAAAAAAGAAAGAAAGGGATTTTATTCTTTGTTCTTGAGGTTTTTTTTGGTTAAAGCAAAAAGAAGAAAAAAATAAAGACTGGCATTTCCACCACTAATTGCCACTGAGTAACGCCATCCTACTATGCTTACTGTCTGCATGCAAGGGAAGAAGAAAGGACATCGCAAAACTTTGTTTTTCTGTTGTAAAAACTGATTCCCTTCCCATTGCCATTTTCATATAGCTCTGGTGATACCTACACTGACAGAAAATTAGTCTGTGCTGAAGAATACTGCAAAAGAACACTTGTTAGATGAGGACAGTGTGAATAAAGTCCCTAGATGAAAAAAAAATATGAATCCATGAAAAATATTTCATCCCATCTTCCATTTTATCATTTCATATAGCAGACAACAGACACTACTGGATTCCATCAACTCCAAAGAATTTGAAGTGACTTTCCAAATACTCTTGGAAAACAAGAAGTTATTTCAAAACTGAATCTAAAATCTTCCAATATTACTTTCCAATTCTGACAGTGTTTAAAACATATAAAATGCATTTATCGTATTTTCTATTGTATTCTAAAATGCAGTTTCCAGAAATATTCTCTTCTGAGAGTTTAAAAATAATATATTTCATTTTGAAAAAAAGAATCTAACTTATGTGAAGAAATAGCTATTAATTTATATTTAGTTAAGAGTACAGCTTATTTGATCGTCTCTTCAGTCCTTAATGCATAGCTATCTCATAGAAAAAAGCAGATGAAAACTGCAGAATTAGAAGATGGATGACAGAATTACTTATTACTCAATTTTCATATCTTTAATCAGAAGCATTTGTTTAATTTTACATTTAACTCAGGTATTTATTTTCTATTTTTGGCTTCAAGACTTGTTTTCAGTAGTATTCTTCTAAACACATACTCAAAACTTTTTCAGTTTGGATTTAGGATTTCAAGCAATACATGAACGGCTTGCAAACTCATTTCTGCAGAGCAATATGAAAGCATATTTCTGGCACAGAAGTTATTATCAATCAAAAATAAAACATCGTTATTAAATGTAATTCAACGGTGAGTTAAATGCCCATGGTATCAATACCTACCTTCACACACAGGTTGTATACCTGACCAGGAACCATTAAGCAGGCATGTTCGTTCTGCAGATCCTCTCAGCTGATATCCCATTTCACATGAGAAACGTAGCAGACTTTTTGTTTTGAACTCATCCCCTAGTCTAGACCCATGGGCTGGTACTCCTGGATCATCACAATAGCCAGGATTATTTCCTTTAAAACACAACAGAGTAGAGTGATTAGCAGAGATGGTATGTGCACATGTAGTGGTAGTGAAGATATTCTTTTGCACATAGACTGCATTGTTTCTGTTATAATTCATAATTTTTCTTCCAGTGCAAGGGCATGAAACCAAAGTCAAAGATTAAATTTAAATAGGTTTTCAGACTGCTTTTCATCTCAGACCAGTACAGACTCAAACAGAGAATGTGATATAAATAATAATATAAATAATAGAAATAATTGTGAACACAGCAAAGCACTCCTATCATTTTTGGCCAATTCAAGTTTTTTTAGGAGAAAGTCTTTTTTACATAAATAACATTTTCTATACATTGAAATTTATTGTTCACTTTCTTCGCCAGTAATAACTTCCAATAACAAAAATGAGATAACAGAAAGAGTGAAAAGAACCTATGCAAGGTTTTTTTAAGAAACATTTGAAATGTGTATATCTACAGAAAAGATTAAATGGTACCTGGCCTTCTGTGCTTGTCAAGAATGGAAAAGACACCTGAGAATTTTCCTTATCCTTTAAAATTCCTATGCAAGTATTACACAATCACAGAATTGGCTACAATTTTAGAAGAGAAAGAAGGTATCGCAAAACAGACCTCTCAAACATGTTTGCAAAGGGCTCATGAATCAATTAACTATCTTATCAGATAAAGATTCTACAGGAAAAGGTACCCAAGATGATCAAGGAAGTATGGCAACTTGAAGTATGGATACTTCAAGGAACTATCAACAACTTCTTATAAATTTTGAAATAAAATTGTCTCTCTCCTAAATTTCTCTGCGTCAAAACTGTGAAAATTCTATGTGAAAACTATCCATATGATTGTCCTGCAGAGATTACTTTAAGGTCTAGGCATAGAGACCATGATGGCAGTAAAATCTACTGATGTGACAAGACTTTCAGTACATTCGTTCCTCCTTGAGCAGCAGAGAACAAAAAAGACACATTAGTGATTTAAAGTCACATCCTTTCCTCAATGTTTCAAATATAGCTCAACATTCTTGCACAGTCAGCTCATGAGTGGACCACTTTTAATGAATTCTTATTTAGGTTTTTTCAAAGTACAGAATTTAGATATCTTACATCTATAAAATTAGGTCAAATGTGGATTGAACCACATTGATTCACGTCAGTTCAATGGTAGGCATATCCAAGAAGTTATAAGACGATTTTATAATATGTGATTATGAAACAATTTTCTCATTAGGATATTTTCTTCTTAAATCTGTAAGCTATTTGTTTTCCTATATACCAAAGTATGTATATTTCTTTCCTTTACAAAACTTATTAATAGACTGTGGATTTCCTTAGTAGCCAGTCCTTGCTTGAGATCTTGATTTCAACAAAACTGTGTAATGTTTTATGGAGTCTTCTAAATGTGCAGAATAAACTGTTCCTGTACTTCCTGACAGCACAAAGAGAATGAGGCAATATATGAGAATATTTCAATAAGTGGCTGTAAATTAGTTGAGTGGCTATTGCTGAAATTTAAATATACTCAGAATATAAACAAAACAAATATCTGAGAGTAGTTAAAAATTGGTTGAGAATAGTCTTATTGATGTAATTACAAGGAGACATTCAGATGACGGGTGGCAAAAGTACCTGAACAGTGAGGGAGAGTCCCACTCCAGTGGCTATCTTCTTGGCACTCTCTAGTAGAATTTCCTATGAGCCTTCGACCCGCTGTGCAAGAATAGTGAACTATGGACCCATATGTAAATTTATCTCCTGAAAGAATTGCATTGGCAGGTACACCAGGATGTCCACAAGAAATAGCTGACAGAGAAAAAAACAAAATATTATAAGAGGTTTTTATAGCACAGAAAAAAACCCCTATTATAACCTTTATATCTGAGATTTGTTTCACGTAACATAAATTTCTGTCTGCATATCAATTCCTTATAACTTCAGTTTTAAGATGCTTTAGATGATTTATTGACTATTTGTAATATTAAACATAAAACTACATGTAAAACTAACTCATCCTATTTAGCCTTTCCCTGAAAATATACAGAACTCTCTTTCCTCATTTATTTTCATTCACTGTCTTTCCCTACAAATAATACACATTATTTCAGTTAAGGTTGGGAAAGAAGGAACCAAATAAGGTTAATGTTGCAATGTACTCACATATTAAAGTATATATTACAACAGAACAATATAATGTTAATGTACTTACCATTATCATATCTATAACATAACTAGATGCAGTTAACACAGTATAGAGAAATAAAGAAAAATCTTAATCATAACAGTTTTTCTAAGATATAAAAAATGAGGTACATGCTTGCATGTGTAAAATATATTTGACAAACGAACAATTGTGTACAGCTACTTTGTATTTAAAATGATGTCTTTTGCTTAATTACTTTATTATTTATTATGTGAATAAGCTCAGCTTTCATTTTATTGACAGCTCTTATTGACAGACATTGAAAGCATTGATTGTTTTGAAATCAAAATAAAACTACTGGGGTCATGTAGATATTAAGTACATAGTAGCCGGAAGAGAGCAAGCATAAAACAGAAACAAATTCTGTAACCTAGTTACCTTGAATGATCTGATTGGTAAATAATTATAAATTAATAAAATAAGTAATTGAAGAAAACAATAACAAATTTGTATAGTAAATACTTTAAAATCCCCTGATGTGTTTGCAAATTCAAGTATAATTTAATTTATTATTTCCTATAATTGCACTGTGATTCAGAAAATTAGTGTCAGAAAATTGATAGTGATCAGAGAAGGAAATATATCAATGGAAAACAAAAGTCTGACAAACTTATTTTCTAGTGATCTGAGGGTCACTAACTGAATTCATTATAGTAAACATGAGAGTACTTCCTCCTTCTCTGAGAAAAAGTGATGGAAGAAGTATGAAGTGATGTTGTGTAAAGGCTTTCTTGAGCAAAGTTTTCCTACATATTTCATACATTTGATCTCACATACACACTTCAATATACCTAAATAAAAATTTCTGAGATAGGCATCATTGTCTTAGACTATCAATCTAAAGATTAAGATATAAATACTAATTTTAGATTTCCCTAGCTGCTTTCAGATATCGTAACAATACACCAAAAAGGGAAACGAATCTTAACTTCCTGATATTTCAAATATCTCAACAGTTCCCGCTAAAACCCCCGTTTTTTTTTAGTGACAAGTTGCATGAAATATGGTCTTAATGTTTTCTTACTGAGAGGTACTATTTACTATACATTGGTCTTAAAGTCTACTTTTGTTCCTCAATGGACAACTACACTTCCGATTGTCTATTGTGACTAATAATCATGCATCAGTCTTAAATGTTAATCCAACTGAATGAATACTTACACAAACATGTTGGCAGTGATCTATCCCATAAACCATTAGCCTTACAGGTCAAAGCAGATGAGCCCAACAGATAAAAGCCCTTCTTGCAGTGGTATGCCACACTTGTTCCATATTTGAAACTTTCCGGATAATTTTGTTGCCCATGTCGAATGGCATTTTCTACAAAGCCAGGATCAGAACAGTTCACCACTGAAAGACAAACAGTGTTCATCACTAATGAATAATAAGAATATGATAAATAAAGAGCAGCAGTGATTTTTTTGGTTACTTCACCAGCAGCTCGTGACTGTGGTTCTTTGACATTATTTCAGTTCTTTGATATTCTTTCTGTTCTTTATTTCACTTAAATAGTCGATATCTTGACTCCAAAATAAGTCTCTAGATCTTTTGATACGAGATTATGATGAGACACTCCATTGCAAACTCCCAATTTTACTTTCTAATTATTTGAAAGCTATCTTAAAAGTTATAAATCATAAAAGATCGAAGACTTCAGAGAATCACAAATGTGGAAGTTTGTGTCTCTGTAATTGTTTTGAAGAACTATGAAAATTCTTGCTTTTAGGGATCTCTGTTTAAGAGTACCTTCAAGCGCTTTATTAATTTTACATTACATATTCTTTCTTACTTTTTCCATTATTAGTAATCCTCACCAACTAAATTTAATTTTTTCATTGCCCTGGGGAATAGAGTCACATGTGAAAGTCTGTAAAACATAAAGCCTACTGACATGAAGCACACTCAAAATATTAAACTATATCTGAATGAACTCACATGCCTGTAGTGAAAGAGTGCAATTCTTTGTTACATTAACTAGCACAGCTCCCAGAAGCCATACACACTGCATCCCAATTAACCCTGTTTCTTAGACAATTAGATGTGGTGTACTGCTGTGTAGATGCTGCTGTAAAGTTTCTGTGTTGGCAACTTGCCTACATCCTCTGCACAGTTATAAATTGCTCTGTACAAACATATCCTTTGCTCTATACATATGTATACATTCCTTAACATTTGAAGCTATATCTGTTTCAATACAATGTAAAGAATACCAACGCTTGTTCTCTGACATGAGTCCAGTAGACACTGGCCACGTTTATGCTATTGTATTCTGCTGCCCTCCAAACTCAGGTGAATTTCTCTGAGCTGCTCATCAGACATGCTCCTGCTGTCCATGCTAACCCTTGAACCATGGTCCAAACAGTTCCAGTGGATGTGCTAATTGGTTCAAATGAAAAATTTGTCTATATGAAGACAGACTGAATACTCTGCCACCACTTTACTGTAAAGAACATCACTTGCTATGTTTGCACAGTGCCTCCAAGACAGGGCTGCTCTGAGGAGAAAAGGGATGCCTTCCCTGAAGTTCTGAATGAGGGACAGAAATGCAGCAGATATCCTGTCATTCCGGGAAAGAGAGTATCAGGGTATCTATAGGCATCTATAGGCACAAAGATTTTAAAAACACAAAGGTATTTCTGAGCAAAAATGCAGACTACCTGTCATGGCTCTCAGACACATGGAAAGCTCATTTGAGGTTGTGAGATCTCCAAAATATAAAGAATTTTTGTAGTTTCTAAATAAAATATATTTAAAAATTAAATTTTAATTTTAAAATAGTGAAATACTGCACAGATAAAAATACTGTAAGAGCAAAAAGCAGTAAAAGTCCCAGTGAAACAACATTTTAGAATTTGTCCAAAAAAAGAACACACTTTTTTTTCCCCACTGTATTTTAATTAAAAAATACTGTTATTGTATTCAAATATATGCTGGTTTAGTTGAAACTGAACATTGAAATTACTTCATAGAATCATAGAATGGTAGGGTTGGAAGGGACTTTTAGAGATCACTAGTCCAACCCCTCTATTTGGCCAAATTCTTCCATCTTTAATATCAGAATATTCTACTAAAATAGAAGAAAAATCTAAAAGAGATTGCAAAACTCTTGAATTTATTGAGGATTTTGCACATTGATGAATCCAATTATTTTGAAAATTGCTTCTCATCCTATGGATTATTCAAGTCTTTCTCTAGGCTTAATTTTTAACAAGCATTCACAACAGCTCTCTCTTCCTTAGTACTATTGAGATTATTAAAATCAACCAATATATTTGCTTAAAATTGAAACTTTGGTTTAATGGGTAAGTCTGTCAAGTTAGCTTCTGAGAAGATAGTATTAGAAATTAAAAAATAATAAATTTGTTTTATGAAGGTATGGTGTCCTAAAGACACTCAAAAGCAATTCTAACTGAATTCTCTTTGAAAAAAAAAATGAGAATGGAAAAACTTAATTCACCATACAAACCAGAAATATGGAAATATATCACAGTCCCTTGTACTAGACGTAACTCTTTAGTCAACTCAGTGATAACATAAGTACATAATAGTCACTGAAAGTATAATTTAAGCGTGTGCTCTGTGCAATAAAATTCTTTCATCGTATATGAAGTCTTATCAAATGATTATGCAAGATAATATTATGCCTCAAGCTAAAAAGTAAAGCAAGCTATGCCTGCAGTGCCATTTAATATCAGCTATAGATTTTAAAGTACATATGTACGGAAGTGTGCTGTTCCTAAGAGGAGCTGCAATGAGTATTTCAGAAAAGAATTTGAATTGGTCAGCATACAGAACTAAGGCAGCAGGTTCTCTGATTGCCTTTCACCCTGGGGACTCAGTTGCAAATCACAGTGAGAGTAGTTGCAGATTGCTTTTTCTCAATGACAGCTGTCAAAGGTTACACGAGAAATGAATTCTGGCACTCTCAATTTAGTCTGTTGAGAAAAGCAGGAGAATGCTTAAAGTTTGCCCTGATGACTTTGGAACCTCACACTGAGTAGATTCAAACCCTTGAGAACAAAGTGAAAAGATCATGTCAGAGTCCTTTAGGCAGTTTCCTGTTAAAAAGTTGAACAATCATCAAAAAGTACATCATTCACAGTATTTCATTTCTTGTTCTCTCTTTTTTTTTTTTTTGACAAAAACAATATTAAGGTTTTTTTTAAAGTTTCATAACTGATCAACAGTGTTTCCAAAACTTTTTTATTTGAAAAGTATTGTATTAATGTTGATATCTAGAACAGATATAGGGATTGGCAATCAGAGTAAATAAGAGAATAAAAGAGAATTCACTCTGGCTTTACGTCAAATTCTATACAAACACTGTGGGTAAAAAAGGAAGGCACTGCTTGTGAAAGTACAATTACAAAACTGCAAGTTTATGAAATTTTAGTGAAGTTCAATGTAAAGTCAAAAATATACAGCAATGAAAACTTCTCAGTGAAAGCAAAAAAAGAAGTATGATTTTTCAATTGTTATTTTTTTGAAGGTGAGCCAATTGGAGAGTGTAGTTTAATCATAGAAATCCTGGCCATTTTAATCATAAAATTAGAGCATTTCTTGAGGAAGTAGAACAATTTGTGTTTTTACATACATTATTAAATCTATCAAAAATCTAAGATCCTAACATCATATTTCAGATGAGACTAGACCAAGGAAACTTTCATCATAAATAACCCAGTTTAAATGTTGCTGGTAATAGCATAAATTAACACTAATAATTTGCTAAACAATATCTTGATACAAAACAAGACCTTAACTAAGATTAATAAATTCAACAAAGTATCTACTTCATATTTGTTTGTGACATACAAAGCAAAGACTTGCATTACTTTAATTGCATTTCAGAATATTTGCCATTGATATAAGAATGACAAATATTCTTCTACTGTTACAAAAAACAAGTATTTCTTGTGGTTTCTATTGGAAAATTTCTTTTAGAGTTTTCTAATAACTAACTAGCTAACTGTGTACTAAAATAAAAATGGAGTAAGAAGTATGTTAAAAGAAATTCCATGAACTTGCAGTTATGTTTTAAGCTTTGAACTGAATTGCTCAATCTTTATTAAAAAAACACTTTTTTTGGAACACCAGATGAACTAATTTAAAAAGTATTTATTTGTCTCTTTGAAATGTATAAAATTTCTTTTTCCTCTTCTACCCCCAACCTGAAACCAGATATTACACTAACAGAGAGATTAGAAAGATAAAATATTTACTTTTCATTGTCTTTTTTCTGTGTTGTCTATATGTAAATTCATTTGTGGGCATCTATGTACATGAAGCATCAACATGGTAAATTTTCATAATATAACAATCTCTGGAGCTATGTCTTAAAGTCTTTCTCTTTAGATTTTTCTTAATCAGAGCATTATTTTTCACCAACGAGTTATAACTTTAAACCCCGTGCCATCTCATCCCAGACATTGCATGGCATCTCACATGGCACCTAACATCTTTATCTAGGATAATCAGTCCAGCTCTAATTGTCCTTCTGAAGGATATCCACATTTTATCAACACAGATTAGATATAGCTAACATGCAAAGTATGAAAAAGTCTCAACAAAGGCTCCTGACTTTGGAAAACCAAACCTGAACAAAACATAAAATTTTCTCAGCTTATATGAATCCTTGATACCACCATAGATGGAAAACTGCTTAAATCCAGAGTTCTTTTATCTTTGGATAAGAAGAATTGGTCATCACTCTCAATCTTTCCCACCCTTCTATCAGTGTCATCAGAAAGGTTATATTTCTTCTCAGTGAAGGAGTAGAAGGTATTATCACTGGTTCAAATGATATATCCGCTAACGAAAACATGTAAGAATTGACAGTCCCTTGTAGATACCAGATCACAGATAAAACAAAAAGTCTAATTAATCTTTTCAAGAATCTATCAGTAATGAGATAAAGAAATAAAGATCATTCAAATCAGAAATTGGGATAAATAACCAAGGAGAGACCTGTATTATTTATTTCTAACAAATAGCCTGGATTTACTGATTCAGACTGGAGAATGTGAGTTAACTCAAATCTCTGCAACTTTTCCAAACAGATTTTCCCAGTAAAACATTTCTGATTACCAGAAACATGTTTTTAATTGGAGAATAGATCATTTATAAGAGCTCATTTATAAGAAGATATACTGAATTCTGAAGGGAACAGTAGCAAAAGATATACACTCTTTCTGACATAATTATGAATCTGATGCTGCCTTATGGACTGGAAGCAGGTGAAAGAATGGTTTATCCAATGACAAAGAAAATAATTCAGAGCAATACTTGTATTCTATAAGATGTGGTTAAGTATGGTGTTTAATACAGCAATTCTTACTTCAAGCAGAAAGTATGGGAAAATGACCTGCAGTGCAATCAGGAGTGCTAAGCCCTGAGGAGGTCATCAGATTCAGTTCTCATTTTCATGGTTAAGAGTTCTTATAAAAAGTAGAAAGTGTATAGATTTGCTTTCTGTGCTTCCAAAGACAAATTGGAAAGCAGTTCTGAACTGCAAAGGGAAAAAGTAACATTGAAACACTTTTGGTTTAGCATTTGGTATTTTCATAGCTAGTTCTGGAGTAGTGCATTCAGGCTGTGCCAAGACCTACTCTGGCAGGTTTGTCAAAAAGAACAGAGATTTGACTATCAAAGTTTTTCCAATGCCATTGAATTTCAGTTCGAAAGCAAGTAAATGTGTTCTTTATAAAATAAATAAAGGCAAAGACAGAGTCCATGTGGAGATGAAAATATCCTAAACTGTGATTTTAAAAAAATACTTTGGTGGTCTTAATATTTCAGAAAACACTATTATAGATTTTTTTTTTTAAATATATAGAAAGAGGATTAAATATAAATTTCAAAACAGGTATTGTTGTTTAGATAATTCAAAAGAGATGGGTCTTTTATCTGACAAAGTATCCCAACATCAGAACAAGTCATTTCTTTTACTAATGAAAAACAAGTGGGAACACGAGTTTTTCCAAGACATAGGTGTTTTAATGATTATACTACCTCGGAAGAAAGATCCAAAATCCAATGTTAAAAAAATGTTTTAATGTTTTAGGGGATTAAAAGTTTTACTTGCTATGCTAAAACAACTTGTTAGAAGAGATTTAATAATTACTAAATTATCAGCATAAAGCATTCTGGAGTAGAGGGGAAATGGCATTGTAAAGCAGTTCAGTGTTTTCCGTGCACATAAGATATACAAACATATTTCAATACCTTGTTTCATATAAGTTTTTATCATGTGGCTCTGGAGTAACATATATAACCTTTTGTGTGCACTATTTCTTTTGTCATACAAAAAACACATCTAATTTCTTCTGTAAATTTCCTGTCAATGAGTTCTAGACTTACATGTGATAGAAGCAATGTTTCACTTCAAAATAGTGCCTGAGAAATATTCAGTTTTATTTTCTGAAAATATGAAATTTTCTCATGCATACATAATAACTGTTTAAAAAAAAATCACAAAAAAACCAAAAACCAACAAAAAAACCTCCTGCAACTGCTTCAAGCAGTAACTTGTATTTTGTATTAACTGCATGTAGAGTGTCAGTGAAGTGAAGTTCATTATTGACTCAAGTGAACTCAACTGAGCTTTGCAAGAAAGATGTTACATACAATCTCCATTGAATTAAATAATACAGGTTTGCCAGGAACATAATCCCCTTTCCAGCAGTATATGTAAAGAACTGAAATATTTAATTTCTGTGAACATAAATTAATAATTCATCACTAAAAATGAACTTTTATACAAATGTTTTTCACCTATTAGATAAAAGCTGATTCTAGAAGGAAAGGCAGATGCCAGAAGTGCTACTACTTGCTTTATGCAACTTCTAATCAATTTATTAAGAGTAATTTTTATATAAACCATTTACTTAATAAAATTTGGAGTTTTTATTAAATTCTGAATGTAAAATTATAATTTCAGCATGATTTAATTGAATACACATTATTATTTCACAAATCTAGCGAAAATTCTTTCACATATATAATTCAAAGTGGGGTTTTTTTCAGTCTTTTTGGCAAAAAGAATATCTAGTAATTTTGAACTCTGTAGATTCATCTTTTAATCTTAACTATATTAATTATAAATAATAACAATAAGTAAAAAGTATAATTATCATTAAAATGTTACATAAATTTTCATAGCATATGGTCAAACAATTTAGCGTACACTGAAGTAAAAATCCTAAATGGTATATCAAATTCTTCTCTTACTGAAATGATGAAAATGTAATTATGCTATGAGGTTACAGGAAGGCAGCTAATAGCAGAGAAGGCTGTTCTGCCCAGATATACAGGTAGAATTAAATTAGGTAAATGCATACAGAGAAGTGCATCTGTGTTCTGTAGGAACATATCTGGCTGGTATAGAAATTTTAATCAGATTGCTCTGTATTTCTCAATTCTTTTGAAGAAGTACCACAAGTTTTTGTTTCACGATGAATTCCTGAGTTCATTGTTAGCAGCAGAATATAGGCATGTTCTTCTCTAGAAAATTCCAACATATGAAAAAAAAAAGATTTTCTTTTTACTTAAGCTAGGGTTCTTAATGGTCTCAAGTTAAGGATAACCTTTGATGCTTGCAGGATAGCAATACTAGGGTTTCAGGACCTTAGGATTTAAATAATATCTTACAGTGTTTAGTCAATATGTGAACTCACTGAAGTTCTTTTCATTTTGTTCTATATTCATCTAATTTGGGAAAAATAGTTGGATCTTCTTATTTGTATCCTTAGTTTTTGAGTGCTGGTCAGTCAGAGAGGGTCAACAAGGTACCTTAGTTACTTACTTATTCTAGTGCTTTGTCCTGTCAAGTTTTGAACACTTATGAGGAACGAGACTCCATAATATCTCTGGGACATATATTTAGGTATTTTGCCACCCTCACAGCTAAAAACAATTTCCTTGTGTTTCAGTTTGTGCCCTTTGCACATTGTCCTTTCACTAGGCACCACTGAGAAGACAGACAACTTTTATAACCTCGTGTAGATAAGCATGGATAAGATTTTTCTGAGGCCCATTAGGCTGAACAACCCTAGCTTTCGGGCTCTCTTCAAATCACAGTTGAGACCACGAGGAATATTTATGTTTCTGTGGACAGGAGAGCACAAAGAAATTACTGAAAAACAGTACAGGAAACACCAAGGTTATAGGAGAAGGTGGTGCATGGGGGAACATATATTCTCTGCAGCCAATAGAGGACCTACACCAGAGCAGACAAATATTCTTTAAGGAACTGCAACTTGTGGAGAAACCATGCCAGAGAAGAGGAAAAAGGTGAGAAGGAAAGAATGGCAGGGAGAAACTGCTACATGCTGACTGCAAGGTCAAGCTCATCACGTTAACCTAAAATAAGAAACAATATCAATGACGAACATCATTAATAAAACATTTTAAAATTTTGTGTTATTGAAATAAAATCTCTCAAATTTCTAGATCAGAGATGCATGTCATAGGTCAATGGTACAGAACTACTCTAACATAGGTATATTTTTCATAAATTTCCTTTTTTTTCTCTTTCATTTGTTTTCCTTTTAAAAAATCTCTTCTTGAATTCAATATAAATAGTCAACTAACTGATCTAATACATGAGGTTGAACTTCAGTAAAATCATGCAACCTGTGCCTCTGACAGTCAAACAGTGCAGATATGGACTGCATCTACAGGATATGTGAAAAACATGTCTAAGTTCAACAAAGAAAACATTACTTAAATGCCCCACAGATGAGACAGAGAAGATTGTTCACTAAAGCCTAGCAAAACAAAACAGTATAAAAGGGAGAAAAAAGCACATGAAAAAGTACACGATCTAAATAGAAACAGTTTGCTAATTCTTGTTTCTCCATTCCAATAATTATATTTCTATGTCAGTTAACTCACTTGAATAAATTCTGAGGGTAGTGACTGAGGGTATTGCCATCTCTGTATTGTTTATAATGAGAATTAAAGATCTAATTCCACACACACTGAGCCTGAAATTGCACCAGCTATCTCTGGAACAATATGATGAACTAATCGCCAAATATAATTATTATTCTTAGCAACAACCATTGTAATACAATATGATTTTTAATAAATCAACAGGTGGAGATAACAATGCTATCAATAGTTGAAGTTAACTTATTATATGATTTTAGTCCCCATGTTAGTATTCTTGGCACAACTTCACTGACTGCAATTTCCTTTAGCACATTAAAGACAAGTTACAGAGGATGAAAAATGTAGTAGTTACATTGATACTTCAGCAATCATTTTTCAGTGAAAGAAAATACTCGAGAAAAGCTCACGATCCATTGCATTTCTGGATAAATTATTTTATCTGCTCTTTTATTAATTTCCTTTTCAACAAGTTAACCTGGACCTGTCTAATCAGAAAGAACAATAGAATTATAGACCTGCATTGTGAACAGCGGAAGAAAAGATTATTTTAAAAAATCATAGTTTTTAAATTTGTAAAGTAATCTCTATCTTCTTACTTTTGAAGTCAGCATTCAGGCATGAGATATAATCCATGCAAAAGAACCAAAAGGTTCATTAGCTTAAGGAAAAACCTACATGACTTGTGAGTTATTCCTTTAACAGAATGAATGATTTATCACACATTTGCTGAATTATGTCACAGAAGGAAGGTCTTGCCAGCCTAATCAAGTTATCAACTCTAATTTAAACTCAAAAAATATTTTAGGAATAATTTACATATTTTTTCTACATATATGCACACATGCATAGACAATTGACGAATCAATCGACTGATTTATTGTCTTCTATTTCTTTGTACATTTCATAGCAGGTAAAATCATCAGATTGTCTCCAGAGACAAAGCATCTCTATTTTTTTTTTTTTGGTTTATGCATTTGGAAACTAGTACTGTCATTCAAAATTATAAACAGACCCAGATGATGATTTCCTTTGAAAAGGAAATATTACCAGGGACAACATTTTAAAATTAGGTCCATTAAAATACATTTCCTTCTCAAGTTGTCACAAAAAGAGCACTGAAGGATATACATCATCTCAAAAACATTTTTCCAGACGCTTCAGATCTTTCAGTATATTTTACATGATTCACCTCATGTCCTGCCTTTCACCTCTCCAAAAACTGCATAGAGTCAGTAGTTATTCAGTCTGCTTCAATGATTCATAAGAAGACATTTCACAACATCATTAAATTTTACCAGCATCTTATTGGATTCCGGATTGAGAAAGTATATATCAGTACAAGCTATTTTGGAGCATACAACATAAAAATAAGAGACCAATTAACAGATTTTAGAGGCCTGACAAAGGTATTGATGAAACAGATCAAAGATTTGATATTAACTCCATATTTTGGAATGATAGTCAAAGGTTGAGAAAAATAAATTTTAAAAGTTGCCATAAATGGAAAGAGTGGCAATATAGTAACTTCAGAGACTTTTTTTCCTTTTAATCTTAATTACATCACTGACATTTGGATAAATAAATTATAAGGCCACAATAAAACCTGAGAACTTTAGATTGTGATTTTAAATGGTTTCTTTTTGTCCTTATCTAATGTGTACATTTGATACAAAGGTTTCTTCATAACACAAATCCTTCCTCCATTTTTCTTAAACATTTCCATCTTAGCCAGACCATACCAGTAATTCAGTTCAGATATATCTTTACAAAAAAACCCAAGTCTTTTGCATACTTATGTTTTAATAGCAGATATCGACCAGTTATGGGAACTACTCTGGTGCACCTAATGCAGGTTAGATAGTCAATTAATTTATTAATGTAATACAATCTTGGTGATACAAAGTACACTTTCTATGTCTGTAAACTTAGATGTCTATAAATGCTAGGGATTGCAGTCTGAGAACTTTGAGGTAAAATCTGGAAAAGCCAAGAATTTCCCAATACTTGGACTAATTCCTTTTCCAGTTAAAAAATGCAACATCTTTAATACAGGTGGCAATAAGTTTCTAAAGGTCAGGTTTCTGAATCATATGAAAATATTTTGAAGGAAAGGTAAAGGATCACAACTGAATTAAGTCATTAGAGAGTAGAAAATATGAGACAATTTCTTACCTCTGCAGTTGGGTAAAGGGCTGCTCCACTGTCCATTGCTTCGGCACTGTGCTCGAGAAGCACCTTGAAGTAAGTATCCAGTACTGCACGTAAAATTTACAACATCATTTAAATTGAACTCACTGCCATTAGTCATTCCATGAGCTGGATTCCCAGGATGTCCACATGTGATTGCTGTTAAAAGAAAAACAGGCAGGCTAGCATCTAACTGAAAGCTATATCCACTTCCATGGATTCACTTGCAAGTTGGACATCTTTTGGGTCTTTTTTTCCTTATGAATTTCAATTTATATAAGAATTAAAAAAAAAAAAATCATACATTTACTGAGGATTCCTTACTGTCAGGAGAAAAATATTTTATAATCTAAATAAACAAAACTTTTTAAAAAGTGAAGAATTCACTATATTTCCTACTAATACAAATAAAAGAAAATATTTTTTCCCATGCAAGCTTCAAAATGTAGTATGGCCAAAAAAATTCAATTTGATGTACTGCTTGATAGCATTCTGGAGTTCTGAAGCATTTCTTTTCCAAACATTTTCAGTTGCTTTGCTGAAGTAGTGATCATACAGGACTAAATATTTCTCCTTATATGTATTATGCCTGTTGATTATGCTTAAATTACAAACACTTCTTACAGTAATGCTTTAGGTTTCCACATAATGAGACATTAATATTATATAGAAAAATACAGAAATGCATAAATGCTGACAATATAAAATCAGAATGTATATCTACAAAGATGCTCACAGAGAATTTTTCAATTATGTGCTAGTGATGTTTTTAACACTCAAATACATTTCCTATAAATAAGTTTACCTTTTGCTTTATTAGTTTAGGTGGGGTTTTTTAATTGAAGGGACATGAAAAAAAAATATTGAAATGTGTTTGGTATATTTTATCAAGGAATTCAGCTGTGAAAAAGTATTTTCAACAATACTTGGTCTTTGAGAAATAATTAGAACACCTTTCTATACAGAAACTTATATATTTAGATCTTAAACTGTGTAAATAAATCTACTTGAATCACTTGAATTCCTTCTGTGCCATCTCATTTGCAGCATTTGAACATGGAATCCTAAACAGCTGAACAAAAATCTCACTAGATGAACTTTATTTTAGCCCAGTTGTTGCATTTCTGACTGTTACAGATGATCAAGTTTCAATAGATAAAGCAATTTCCAGGGTCATAGTAAATCAGTTAACATATAACACACTTAATACAAAAACAAAAAAAAAAAAAACCAAACCAAAAAACCAAAACCTATTACCTTGACCTTTCTGCAGTTTCCTGAACAAATTATATGTCATAGCCTTTAACAACATCAAATGTAACAATTACAGTAATGAAGGATAATTCTATTCAGCTGCCCTTTCCAACAAAAGCATATCCTAGTCAGTCAGTTCCTGTTTAGACCTCATTACTCTTGACAGGATGCTGTTTTTCATAACATTCCAGAAACTAAAGATCTCAGACACTGAGATCGTAATCACTGTATCTAGTTCTGCCACTACTCCATTATAATTACTAGATATTAGCAGCAATTACTTAGGTGTGGGTTGTTTTTGGTTTGTTTTTTTTTTTTTTTTTTTAAATTTTGGGATCACAGTGTTTTCAATCAGCACTGGCTTTTTACACAATCAAGTTAATATTGTTTACCTGAGCAGTAAGCCACAACATTTCAAATAAATATTACCAGGTTGTTTTTATGTCATATAAATGCTGAATTAAAATTGCCTCTTCCATCCTAAACTAAATAACATCCCTATGCATGCATGCGTACACATGCATGTGTATCCACAGATGCACTAAATGGGCCATGGGAAAATAGATGCACGTGGCATGTCTGAAATTAAGAAATTACACATTTGCCTATTATATTGCAAAAAGATCAACCTACTAATGTAAGTCTCAAATATATACTCCAGTCTTAAACACAGTATCTTAAACTCTAGAGACTTCCATCTCACTACAGAAAATACATAAACTAGAAGTTAATAATGGTACTATAGTCTGAGTACCCTGCTATATAACTAAGTCTGTGGTTAAGGCATCATTAATATAGTATATACAATTAGCAAAGTCAGTCTCCTGATTTCTGTTTTACTGTTATTCACAAGGAACTAATCAGACATCTCCGTATTTCCTGCTAACTCTCAATCACCACCCAGTGAAAAGGACTTCCAGAAAATATGTAGCTAAAGTATGGTACAACTGGTTACCCAATAAAGAGACAATAAAACACCTGTGTGTTGATAATTGTGCAAGATGAAGGAGGTTGACTTTGATATGAAACGAAGAAGTTTCAAGAGTGGAGTACTCTATTTCCTTAGAGAATATTTTTTGAAGATTACAATGTCTAGTGCCTACAAAACTGAAATTCCTTTCAAAGCCAATAAGAAATATAAAAAGATGTGTGATCTTCTATAAAGTAAAATTTTAATAAATTTTCTGGGAAACAGCACATAACTTCCTTATGGCATTTCTGTCATTTTTCCAGTTCCTGATCCACACTGCTCAGCCAGAAGACCATTTCATTATAACATTAGGAAGCACATTGTAGCATTGGTAAACAATATGTTTTCACTTTCCCTCTCAGGAATAACAAGGCTATGTTAATGAGAACTGTGGAATGACAAATAAATAAATAATATGTAAGTCATTTAAAGATTGGATGCTGACATTAAAGTCTGGCTCTTCAGTCTGGCAGAGTTATAAGTAGAAGAGAACTGTGTTGCAATGGAAAGTATTAGGCAACCTACAATGACAAAAATTGCTGCCAGTTCTTCTCATAAGAGTAATGATAACATCTATTTAGGAAGAAACATCCTCATGTACCCCTTCAGCTTTGTCCCTTTCTTTTGAAGGGATTTTATTCACTGTACGGTAAAATTAATCCACTAAAAGTAATACTGCTAGCTGGTGGCATTACTGCTTTGATGAATATAAATCACATGAAGATATAAATAGGATTTTAAAAGGACAATGACACTTGGCAGAAATCTCCTGCAGCTGTATACAGGTAGAAATTTTCATTTTGCCACTAAGAAAGAAA
This sequence comes from Colius striatus, assembly GCF_028858725.1. Lineage (NCBI taxonomy): Eukaryota > Metazoa > Chordata > Aves > Coliiformes > Coliidae > Colius > Colius striatus. The sequence goes on along the minus strand of NC_084760.1, from coordinate 24,679,426 downwards.
ATACTAAACATTTTGATATCTAATGACTTATCACCAATATATTTTCTTAGAAATTATACAAAGATACTATGGATTGAACAGAAAAACTGATAATCTCAGTTACTATCTCTGTGTAGGCAAAAATACTTCTGTCTGAATTTCAGACATCTTAAAGATTTCAAATTTGAAATAACTTAAACAGGTGCTTCATTCAAAATCACAGAAAATATATAAAAATGGAAGGTCTTCATAAAAATGAATAAGAATACAGAAGAAAAGGGTAAAATAAAAAGCAAATAAATCAGACGTCTCTGATTAAATGTCAGAAAATCTGCCATGCAATGAGAAATGAAGTAGAGAGGAAAGACTCAACAATTACAGTAGTGAACGGTGGGATTTTCAAAAGTAGGTTAACTAAGAGGAAAAAAATTCTACTAAAGCATACATAAAAGCTAATATTGTTTTTCTAACAGATGTTGTGCAATCCAATACCATGGAGGGGCTTGTACTGGTAAACACTAAGAGGCAAATTGGGAAAAATGGGCAGCCACCATCAAAACTACACAGATGAACAGTAATCCAGCTTTATCCACCAAACAATGAAAACAGACCAAAAGATTTTGATATTCCTGATATAAAAGTAGGGGAGAGGCTCAGTAAACCCACACTTGACATAGAAACTATGTCTGGAGAAAGAAAGTTATAGATGAACTTATATAGTTGCAGCCTGCTGTTCAACCCACTTGTAGTGTTTTTCCCTGGGTCAGGATTTTAGTAGCTACAGGGGTGACTTCTTTAAAGATCTGCCAGAAGCTTCCCCTGTAGCTGATAGTGCTAGGGCCAGTCAATTCCAAGATGGACTCACAGCTGACCAAGGCCTGGCCAATTAGTGACTGAGGTAACACCTCTGTGAATAAGGTATTTGAGAAGGGGAAGAAGTGGCTGCAGAGATGCTGAATTGCAGCAGCAACAGGGAGTGAGAATGTGAGAATATCTCAGCAGACACCAGGGTCAGTGGAGAAGGAGGGAGAGGAGTTGCCCAGGCACTGGAAGAGAGATTTCGCTGTGAAATGTGGTGAAGACCATGGTGAGGCAGCTGTGCCCCTACAGCCCGTGGAGGACCACAGGGGAGCAGAGATCCCCCCTCAGCCCGCACCACTTCAATGCCTGTTACCCTGTTTCTGAAATAACAGAAATCAGAAATTACTATCTATAGTTATTCAATACGTGCTAGGTTAGAAATTGTATTAGATTATCATAATGATCCTTGCAAGTGTAAACAGGTCAAATAAATATCTGATCTAAGTTCCTAACTCAAACACCTTTGAACAGCCAATCTACTGTTAAAGTTCTACTATGTTTAAAATAGCAGTCATAATTCAGTGAAAAATTAATAATACTTACGAACACAAACAGGAGTTTGTCCAGACCACTTGTGATCCTGTAGGCAAATTCTGACAGATGTACCAACAAGTCGAAAACCAGGATTACACTGGTAAACTACAGTATCACGATAACTGAAACCATCTCCACTAATATGACCATTTACAATTGGGTCTGGGGAACCACAATGACCAGCTGTAATAAAAGAACAATCTATCAAAAACATAAATTCTTACAAACATTGACAACATTTACAAGAACACAGATAGGAAAATAAAATTTCATTATTGCTTTCAACAAACAATATTACAGAGTCAAATCCTGCACCATACAGAACATATTCTGATATGTAAAAACTACCGGTGATCACTCTTCTACTTTTTTTAGGGTGAAGTGATATTCAAGTATTTTTAATTTTCATATGTAAAATTTCTGCAGAATCTGTTGCAGAAATGACAAATTTGTCATGAGAATGTCTGGGAAATATAAATTGTAAAAGTCTGAAATTACAAATAATTCTATTTAGTTGTTTGAAAACTGACCATTTTAGCATGGTATTTTTTCCCCCTTTCCCTTAGTAAGGTTGCCTTTTTCCTCAGAGTAGTGTGAATTAAAAGTTCTTTATTTAGATATAGTTGCATTTGTATTTTAAATTTATTAGATTTTTTTCTCCAGACTAATTTAAAGCCTGCAATATAGAAAGCGGTTTTCTCTAAAAAATGAAGCATTTCTATAGCTAAGTAGATCTTGTTATGTTCAAATATATCACAACATTCAGCTACAGTTTCTTTAATTAATTTCACATTCATTTATTAATGGCTTTTAGTAATGAATCATAAAAAGTGTTTTTATTGTGCTTGCTCTTTCCAAACAATAATCACCTTTATTTTATCTTCAGATGATTCTTAGCTAAACTGACATATTTCATGCTTTTTCTGACCTTAAAAAATCATATTCATGTCAAAATTATAATAAACTCTTCTTTATATTGCTTTCCAATTTGGTCAGTACACTTTGAAATAGGCACCTTTCCAGACAGATGAAGGCATTAAAATGAGGGAATGTGCACCAGCACTGTTTCCTCCATAGTTATATCATCTGCTGTTTAACAATACAGAATGCATTACTCCAGGGTAATTGCGCTCTTGGCACTAAGGAAACCAAGTCATGATTTCAAACTCTCAAGATTCTTCATTCTGTTTGAAAAGAAGGGTTGCTGAAGAGGAAACTCTCTTATCGATTAAAGGGAAGAAAAAAGTTCTTTTTTTTGGTGATATTTTCAAAAAGGGCAAGAAAGAGGACCCAGATAACTACAGACTGGTCAGTCTCATCTCCATCCCTAGAAAGGTGATGGAACGACTTCTCCTAGGTGCTGTCTCCAGGCATTTAAAGGACAAGAGGGTCATTGGGAGCAGTCAATATGGCTTTACCAAGGGGAAGTCATGTTTGACCAACCTGATAGTCTTTTATGGAGACATAAGCGGGTGGATAGATGATTGTAGTGCAGTTGATTTGTACTATGTGTACTATGCAACTGGCATAGTACAAAATATAATGCACTTTCTCTTAGGTAGGGATGTAACAAGTTGCTGGACTTATTATGCAAGTAATTTCATGTACACATCACTCCATCTAGCAAAATTTTTCTGAGAATTTTTACTTACTTAAATCAAATATTCCAACAACCTAAGAACTGAAAGAACACTGCAATAACACAGAATATATATTCTGTAATTTTCCCATGAAGTAAAATTAGATTAAAAGAAAATTAAGGAGGCTGCTAGGGCATTTTTTAAATAAAATATGCTCTTTAGAATTAAGAAAATTTGTCATATTGTTTAAAGCTGGTTCAGTAGTTTTTTTCCTAAAATATCTGGAAAGCAAGATACAAATAATTGTATTTTATTTTAATAAGAACTTCAAATAAAAGCCAATATCACTATATCATGCCGTAGTTTACCTATGAATTATCAGTTACAGAAGCAAATATTTTTAGACAAGCATAGTCAGTAGCAGCTGCAGCATTTTTTCACATTGGTAAACATAGAAAATTCTATATATTATATAATTTTGGAAGATACCTTTTTTTACTTATTCTGGAAAAAAAAAGGCCAAAAAGTCATGAAAATGGAAAGAAGTAGATTATATTTAAATTTACATTTTAAAGTATGTCCTTAACTTGTTTGTATTTAGATTTGCACCTGAAAGTCATAAAAAGTGAGGAAAAAATACTGGTTCAGGAAAACACTTTTGTGCAGGATTAAATGCCACCATGGATGGAGTTAAGCAAACTCTTAAATGCTTCCAATTTGTCCCGTGCCTTATATGCATGTATGGTTACTCGTACATACAAACTCTGTACACAAACATGTACATTTTGTGAATTACAGGTGCAATTGTTTTTTGATGAAAAAATGGAGAAGAGATATGAAATATTAGCAGTGAAACTGAGTGAAAAAAATATTGCCTAACAATTCAGGTTTATTCTTGTACAACTAAGAAAAAAAATACAAATAATATTAGCTACCTGAAAATTTAGATCTTATATTCAGACATGGACTCATTAACTTCAGTCATCGGTTTTAGCTTTCTTTTGAGACGAATAATCAGGATTTCACAAAGGCATTCCTGATATACAGAGATTATTGTACTCAGTTGGACTGATATCATAAATTGATTCTATGCAGACTAGTGTGTAACATAAAGTGGTAGCTATTTCATCTATAGCCATCCTGAATTACATTCTTGCAGGTACAGTGTAGGTTAAAAGCCTCCCTGACCCATTATCATTCCTTTGAAATGGAAAGGCTCATTCTGAGCTCCCTAGGTGTTTGCCTCCTGATTTGCACAAGCTTCAGGTAAGTCCTAAAGGCACCTCTGAAACAAATTTGGTGCATGCTGTCCTTGAATTTTAGGAATACACAACTGGCAGCATTCACATCATCTAGCTTTAAAATTTAAGAATTTACCGTTCATGAATTGCTCTCTGGAGGAGCTTGCACAGTTCTATTGACCTTGCTGGGAATTTAGGATCTCAGATTGTACTCTACATTGCATCTAAATTAAGTATCTAAAGTACATGATGTGAATATCCCTTATGTGAGAGGAAGAGGTTTAGTATTAGAAATACAACCCTTTGCAGCATGCGATAACTCAAATTCACACTTTTGTACTCGGAGTTGTGCAGTAATTTCGGCACTATAGATGACATACTGAAAAACTACAACAAAGAACAGGAATACTCTACCAAAGGTTATAATTTCCTAATTCAGATCTGAATAACATAATCTCATGTTATTTTTTTTAAAAAGATTCTGTCTTAATTCTCCTTAGTGTTGCATCCAGGTAACTGAACTGAACAAAGAAAAGACAGTCAACATGGCAAGTAGGACACAAGGAATAAGATTTTATCCCTGTGTCTAAGAGAAGACTCATGTTTCTGTATTTCACCTATGCCTCATCAAATTGTCTGTTTTATATTGATAAAGAGAGTTAATATGCAGCTGATAACTCCACATTCTTTTTCATCAATGTTAGATTGTTATGCTTTTGTCTGTTATTGCATTACTTTAATTGTGGCTTGCAACGAGTTAGAAAATATTTTCTCTAACATACTTTTAGGTATTTAAGATATCCAGAAATGCATGATGTTGTCACCAGTACCCTGTTAAAAGTCATATTTATAAAATTATAAAATGATAATTGCTATTCATTTTTGGTTTTGGGTTTTTTTTTTCTTAATAACATGCTAAGATGAAATTTATGATACTTGAAATTTGGTTTTTTGAAGTCTGATTGAACTGGTATGTGGCCCCATCACACCACCTGGTTGTTGCAGTGCAGATGTTCTTTGCTTTTAATATGATATTCTACCAGGAGAATGTTTCTATATTTTAATATGCAGCTCTGGTTTTCTGTGTTTTGCTCAGGGGAATTATAGTCATTTCTATCAGTTTTGCATCTTGGTGTGAACATGAACTCAAAGCTCAAGAACTAATTTTGCATAGATACTTAAGGTAAAACGGCATAGACTTATGACTTATAAAGCAATGAGTACCAGCAACCTGGTGTGACAGAAGGACGGTGATACTACTGATGTTGAGAAAGTTAAGAATGGATTCAGGTTTCTAAGAATGGTCAGCAATCTTCCATAATCAGTTTTTTAGACATATGAAAAACCTCTTTCTCAGAGATCCATATTGACACTGACTTATTGTAAGTGTAGATGTCAGATTTATTTGATTTGGGTCTTGGAACTGGCAACATGAGGGATTCTACAAATAGAATGAAGTTTTGAAGAAGTGAGGCTTATAAAAAGTGATTTTTCCAGTGTGGTTTTGAATTATTTTCTTCAGAAAGGACAAAAGTTCTTCATGGCATCCTGCAAAACATATCTATTTGCATTCATTTAATGGGATATTTTGAAGAAACCAAGGTCAGAGGAAGATAAGTAGCATTAAATTTTTCACATGCAAAATTGTCATGTAAATGTACTTTTCAAAATCTTAATTTTTCTTCAGAGTGAGAGAATAAGGGATTTTATAGCTTGGGAATGAATCAGTATATTTTATTTAAAAGCTTTAAGTCAGTCAAACATTTATCTAGCCTACCTGAAAATTTTACATATGAGTTCACAATAGAGAATAATTTTTTGACAATTGATGTTACAGCTATTACCATTTCCTTATAAAACAATGTTTTTACTGTTCCATTGATGGAAAAAAAAAAAAAAAAAAAAAAAACAACCCAAAACAAACCAGTAACACGGTTTCTTCTGGAGAATGGTATCTTAGTTACTGTAATTTGGGTTGGATTTTTTTTCAGAATCAATTATTTTCTCTGTATAACAATTAAATTCTTTTATATAAAACACGGTCAAACTGTTTTGTTTAAAATATACTAGATACGCATGAAATATTATGTGTTCTGCTTAAGGGATATGGCTAGGCAGCAGAGAAGAAAGCTGCCTTTTTTAAGTGATGGTGAACTCTGCAGAGGAAGAGATTCCTCCTTTCCTCACAGCAACTGAATAAATTCAGCACTGATGCAAGAAGAAAATCTGCAAAATGAGGGTAAACAAAGCTAATAAAAAGTTCCAGAAATAAATGTACTGTCCACAACCAAAATTACACCCACTGCTGAGCCTCAAAGGTGACTGAAAAAGAAAACAGTTTTCTTATGTCTACATTAGGAGTGCAAACAAAAATGAGTGGATCTGAAGAGTGAAAGTGTTGGGGTGAGAACTTAACATCCAAATTACACGTCTCTCAGTACTTAGAAGGCTATTGGATATGCTTTAGTTTGGGCTGCCTCTTGTCTACTTGCCAAGATTGAATGTTCAATATGCTGCAAGATCATTTGTAGTTGGAATGCACCAGGAATACTCCTAAAGTGATGCTCATCTTCCCCTTTTCTTTCATTACATATACTGTGACTGCTCCACACACCAAATCAAAGTACTTAATATGCAAACAATTGAGTCACTTAAAAACTCATCCTAGTCCAAAAGGCATTTCAACAGCATCAAATATAATTTAATTAAAAAAAAAAAGTTATATACTAATAGAATAGTACAAAATCCTGTGCAGTACATAATATTTCTATATTTGAGATATCTTTATTTTTCATGGATTTAAAGATGTTGTTGATAAATAAAATCTAAATTCCAGTACTTGACACTGTGTTAAAACAAAACAAAAGAAAAAACAGAAATTTGTATTTTACCCAGGCATTGAGTTTCAGTACCACTCCAGAGACCATTTGCTAAGCATTCTCTCACATGAGAACCAACTAAGGTGTATCCTGTGTTACAAGTGAATATTGCAGTAGCTCCATACACTGTTAAGGTTCCAATTTTATTTCCATTTGGTGGAGATGGAAGACCTCCACAGGAGATAACTAGGAAAAAATACAAACAGCACAACAAAATGAAATATTAAAATATTTTTCATAATTGCTTCTACTGGAAGATACTATACCACCTCCCATTTTCTTAAAAAAGAAATTCATTGATATCTTCACATCTTGACAGTAGTTTTAACACAATCTGTATTCCAGTTCTGAAACAGGGAGTTTTATTAATAACAATGAGATACATTCTTTTGCAAGTGAATACTTTCAAAAGTAATTTTTCCCAAAACAGAACTAAAAGAATAAATCAGAAGCAACATAATTCTACAATCCATAGAACCACAGAATTGTTTAGATTAGAAAAGACTTTTAGTATCATCAAGTCCAATTCTTAACCTAGCACTGCCACGTGCTTCACTGAAGGATATCCCTAAGTACCATATCTACATATCTATTGAATATCTCCAGGGGCAGTGGCTCCACTCCACTCTCACTTCCCTGGGCAACCTGTTCCAACATTTGATAACCATTTTTTTTTTCCTTTATCCATTCTAAACCTCCCCTGAAGCAACTTAAGGCTGCTTTCTCTTTTCCTGACACCACTGGACCAAAACCTACCATAACCACCTTTCAGGCTCACTACAAGATAACTAAAAAGTCTTCTCCCAGCCTCCTTTTCTCCAAGCTAAACAACATTAATCCCCTCATCTGCTCCTCAAAAGACTTGTTCTCTGGACCCTTCACCAGCTTTGTTGCCCAACTCTGGGCACACTCCAGCACCTCAATATCTTTCTTGTAGTGAGAAGCCCAGTTGAACACAGTATTTGAGGTACGACCTCACCAGTGTTGAATAAAATACATTGCTTTCATGTATTTATTGACTGTTGTAACAGAAATTGTTATCAGCCTTGTTCTAAAAATATCTTAAATAATTATCTTCTTTTCTAGAAAATAAAAATTGGTTCATATTTTTAGTTAAATGGTTTTCATCCATTTTTGTTCTTTTGTCTTTGTTCTCCTTTTCCCACATTTCTGTAAATTATATGCCCTAGGTCTGTAGTCACACACTCCCCAGTACTGGTGACAGATTGTGTCAATTTATGCTTGAATCACCCTTGGGAGTGATTCAGTACCACCTGCAATGACTTTGGCTGTTCTGTCTAGCTTTCAGCTGCTGTTGAAGAAGGTTGAGAACCTCCCGCAAGCTCTCTTTAGTATCTACCAGTTTATATGTTTTGATTTCTCATATGGCATTAGGACCCTATATTTAGGCAAATTACTTTTGTCCCAATATGTACATCACATTGAAAGTTTTACATAACCATTTATTTGGAATATGAAAAGTTAATGTAATTTAAAATACTTTTGTATAAAGAGATAATAAAAGCTCATATGTTATATTTCTCCAACAGTACAATTTTCAGACTTCACTCAAGAAAGCAAAGCAATATTATCTAACTCTGGTCTGGAATGTTTCAAAGTAATAGCATTATGTCCTAGTATTCTCTAAATACTTAGCATTAGCTAGTTGAATAAATCCATAATCAATCATTGTTCATTATTGAGATTAATCTTCTGATGCTGCATCATTATCTTTTGTATGAAATATATTGTACTTTACACATAAAGAGTTTTAATCAATTAATTTTAACAAGTTAATGGAAATTTCATATTTTCTTACTTCTAGTAGATTTGTAGCAAAATGTTTTTAAAAAAACTTTATTCATAAAATATATTTATTAAAAAGCCTAGGGTATTCTGCAAACAAGTATGTTCCTTACCCTTACAAATTGGCCTTTCACTGCCTACACTCCAGGTTCCATTAGTCCTGCATTGTATGAGTCTTCGACCCAATAAATAATATCCAGGACTGCAGCTGAACATGACTTGAGCTCCATATTCATTCAGTGACCCAGAAATCAGTCTCCAGACAACATGTTCTGAGAGCAAAGTCTCTATGCTGGGGCAAGTAATAGCTGTGGGGAAAAAAAGGACATTTTAATATTAGCATTTTATCCCTAAGTTTCTTCACAAATTTATGTCTCAGCTTAATGGCAGAAGTTCTGCAGTGTGAAAGTGAGCTTACCATAAGTATTTTTGACACAGAAGTTCCACTAAATACAATGGACATCATGCAGTGAGTTGAACAAAATACAGTGAGTATTACAGAGTGAGAAGGAGTTTGTAGTACATTCTCATTTAGTGAGATGCAATGGAACAATGACATACAGGTATTCTCTCTACTGTGATTTACTTAAAATTTATTGTGACGAAACAGATCACAGGCTATAGGACATAAAAGGGAAAGCAAATAACACTACGTAATTTTCACAAAGCCTCAAGTGATCCTTTATTTTTCTATCCACTATATTTATTCACTTCAGAAAAGTTGCCATAAAACCTTTTAACACACATACAAACACTAATTCCTATAAAACTGCATATTGTTGATATGCAGGAAAATTGTTACATTGCAGTTTGGAACACTTGACATAAAAAATGAAGGTACTATTTTGAGAAATCTTCAGAGGGATTTCACTTCTGTTGCAGTTAGTATTTCAGATTTTGTGAAGAACAATTACTGCCAGTCAACAAGAACCGTTGTTTATGTTTTCTGTAAGGCTTAACATAGCTACCAAGCAGATACAGTATCTTAAAATATGTTTCAGTTTCAGTTTGATGCTCTGCAATTCAAGATAAGCACAGAGAATATTTATAATATTTACGATATTGACGTGAATTCTATCTTAATGTGCCTATGTCTCTGTAAATATTAGTTTCATGAAAATATTTATGGTTATTTTGTTTTAAAATAGTTGTATTTGGTATCTTATACAATCTTATTCAGAATTTCCCTGCTATAGAAAAAGACTGAATGAATTAGTGTCTGTTTATTTCCCAAATAATACTTTAGAAAAAACGGCTACCCCAGTAAAACTTGAGATAAGCCATACTTTCCAAGGAAAAATAAATAAGAAATGTAACAGAAATCTAGTTCCTCTTATTTTATTCTCCATATACATTCCTAAATAAAAGGCAATACGTTTCCTAAATATTTTGCATACTTAGAAATAATTTCCTCTGATCTTTTGTACAATACACCCAGGTCATCACACTATTTAAGTGTAAGGCAAAACCATTGGGAGGATGTGTGTAAAAACCTCAAACTATACTGAAGAAATAAAATGAAGAATCTGATTCTAACTTATGCTATAATAAATTTATACTGTTCTACCAGGGAAAAGACTAATAAGGCTGACAGAAAACAATTACATACTCTGTAGACTTTACATGTCTTAGAGGTATAAAGTAATTTATCAAGAGTAACAATGCAATGAGAGTATAGTGCATGCAATCACCAAAATATAGAGAAAGTGGTATAAGAAAAAAAATCACATAAATTTTTTTTCCACTATTTTTCAGAACACCTCTGATAACTGTAGAATTATATATCTACCTCTTCCAACAGTTATCTTATCCATGATAATTTCTACCATCTAGGAAACACAGAACTCACACCACAGCATATCTGTGAAGATGTATAAGGATTTAGGAAGTGGAAATCAATTGAGGAACTTCCAAACAACAGATTACAAGGCTACAATGAGTTGAAATTGTAGAATATTTTCTTAGATTTTTCAGTGTACCTTAGGAAAGATTGTTAGTACACAATCATATTGAAACTAAAAGGTTCTCTACTTTGGCCTTTATAGTAATATTCTGAATATTTATGAAGTTTCTCAGGTTAAAGGAAGACTTCTAACTTCCTAATGTAATTTAATTTCATAGTGATACTAAACTATGTTTCATAGCTGTTAAAATATTATAAATTATTATCTGAGAAAATTTTTTTCTTATCTGTTGTTCAATATAATAAGTATATTGAAGCTCTTAAAACCTTAGAGTGAAAATCACGACCCATCTATTAGAAGACAGAAAAATATTCTAAATAGGTACTTAATATCCCTCAACTTTTTATCACTACTCCTTTCAAGCAATAGTTTTCTTTCAAGCAAATAGTTTCTATTTCATTCTTTCAAAGATGAAAGCAAGCTTCTTATTTAGACTAATAGTAAAAATTTTAGTTTTAACCATAGGAGATATCTTAAGACACTTGGAGATAAGAGGCTCAGCTATTTCAGAATATTCTAATACGACACGTAGATGTTTCCTCTCCACACTGAGGTTAGTATGTAATTTACTCTTTCTTTAGCTATAAATACACTTAGAATCATATTGCAAGCACACAAATAGCTATTAGATTCTGACACGATTCTACAATTTCTAATTGAAGATGTTACTTAGTATAGAATATACTTCTAGACTGTGTTGATGTAATAAACTAGAACTGTTGCTTGAAAAATTTAAATTTTACAAGACTGATTTTTATTTATTATTTTCCCCATCCTTCTAGAAATGATTAAAAAAATACTATTAACAGACTCTTGACTTTGTGTACATGGTTTATGAATGAGTGAATCATTTTCACTTTCATTCTCTCCTTCCTGCAAAGTATGGGCTGGTACTATTTAAATTATCATTTACATAGATGAAACTTTGTAAGAGATGATCTCAACTTCTTGCAGACATGAAGATATTCTCTCTCTAGTGATGTTTCAAACATCTGCCTCAAGCATTATATTAGAAAAAATACTTTGCAAAACAAACTGTGCATATTTCAACCTCCCTTTTAATAGACCTGGGAATAAAATGAACTTATCTATTTATCATTTACCTTTCAGTCCAGTATTTGCTGCTCATCAAGTCTGAGATGTTTCAATCTCTGAAGATCAAATAAATTTATCCTTACAGTAAAAATACTACAAAAACAGGTTATTATGCAAAGTGCATAAGCTATTCTGTACTTTGCAAATACAAAATCTTGGGTGAAGCATGCCTGCCTCAGAATAGCAATCCATTTTGAAACCATTTATTTCAAAATTGTCATCTAGATTGGCTAGCATTTTAATTTAATTTTTATTTTAGCAATTCTGGTTTCAGAAGCAATGTAATCATTTTTCAAATGGAATAAATTTTTTAGAAAAGAAAAAAAGAAAAGAAAAAAGGTTACATACATTAGGCTATTATAAATAAAAAAAATTAATGTTAAAGTTGTGCTGAGTATTAATAAATAGGTTTTATTTTACAGGGTAGCCATTATTTGTTTAAGTTTGATCATTTCAATAGTACATGCTTTTGCTTTTTCTTTTTACTGCAGATATAGTGCTATTAATTCAGTATTTTTATTCCCCAGTTAGACCAAATGGCCTCTTCCCTCAAAAAAAAAAAAAAAAAAAAGTTGATTAATCATTCAAGTTATATTCTTTGTACCTTGTCTTTTATTTCTGAGAGAATGAACTGCAGTACAATACACTGGAGAACTGCCTTCCCTCCATACATGTCGCTAAATCCAGACCATGTCTGTGTGATCACAGATGCTTTTGAAAAATCCTTATGAACTGCTGTGTTCAGTTTTAGGCACTATCCTTCAAGAAAGGTGTGGATCAATTTGAGACTGTCCAGATAATAATAATGAGAATCACTGGTTCAAAAAGTATGAAGAGTGAGAAGGAGGCAGAGTGAGACTGTTTTCTCTACAGAAGAGGGTGTTTGCAGGGGGAAGGTGTGACCTCTGTGAGGAGAGGCTTGGACTGCTAGACACAGCTGGTTCCAAAGTAACCACCGTAAGATACGATGAGAAGCAGCTGAGTGAGAAGCAGCAAAGGGAACATCAAGGTCACAGGAGAAGGAGCAGGAGGTGCTCTAGGTACTTGTGCCCATCAAGTCATTCTATCACTCCTGCTTCTAAACTGGACAGGAGAGAGAGAGAAATATAATGACAAGTTTGTGGGTCGAGATAAGGACAGAGAGATCACTCAGCAATTAGTGTCACTAATGGCTGTGATGGGTTTGTGTTGAGCTGCTTGTGCTTGGTAATAATGGGAGGAGGCTGCAGTGCTGCCCCCATAAATAGTTCCTGAAACGTCGTGGTTCTGAATTGTGAGCCCACTTCCTAGATGGCCAGGCCAATCTGGCACTTCTACCATCACTCTTTAAGAACAGAAATTTGTACTGTGTAGGAGAAATTGGAAGAGTACGGCAAGATGAAGGTGACTAAATGGACCCTGCAGTCAGAAAAGAAGGCAGGGAGGAGGAGTGCCGGACCAGAGACTCTCCTGCAGCCCGCAATGAGAGGAGTTACCCTGTGACCCACAGAGGGCAATGACAGGAGGAGCAATAGTTACCAGAAGCTCTGAGAGGGCTGTGAGATCTGAGATCATCTAGTCCACTCCCCTTGCCAAAGCAGATCCACCTAGATCAGGTCACACAGGAACATGTCCAGGTGGGTTTTGAAGGCCTCCAGAGAAAGAGACTCCATGAACTCCCTGGGCAGCCTGTGCCAGAGCTCTGTTCTCAGGAGCTGCAGTCCTGTGAGGGCCTGTCCAGCCTTTGAAGGACTCCACACTGGAGCAAGGAGGGCTGGTGAGGAGCCTGTCATCCTTGAGGCAAGATAAGCAGCAGAAGCCATCAGGAAAGGACTGAGTGAAACCCATATTCCCTGCCCTCTGCACAGCTCTGGGGTGGTGGAGGTAAAGACTGGGATCAGGTGCCCAAGCCCAGGATGAGGGGAAGTACAAAGTGAAGGGGATCTTAAAGGGGTTAGTTGCACTTTTCATCATTTGCCCTACTCTGTATTATTTTTGGTTGTGTATTTCTGTTTGTTATGTTTTGGTTGGTTGTTGAATTAAATTAAGCTTTGTTTTCTTCCCCAAGTTGAGTAGTCTTGTCTGTTTTGCCCAGGACCATAAGTGGGGAGTGAGCCCCTCCTAGTTCTGACAGGAGGCAGAAATAAAGACTAAAGGACTCTTATCCAGCTTAATTATCTATTCTTCAAGTATTTTAAGAAATAGGTTTTGCTTTTACTATTTTAGAAGCTATATTAGAATAAATTCCAATTAGTAGTTGTTACTTTTACTGTGAAAATGGAGAACATGTTATTTATAGTAAGAAGATACGAAAATGAAACTGAATTATGTAATAAATTTAATTCAGGTTTTTTTAAACAAAGGGGAGGGGAGGTTAAAAAGTGTATATGTCTCTTACACTTTAATAAATGCTATATATTTGCATGTTTCTGAATGGCCACTTCCATCCATATACATACATAAAACCTAAAAGTCACCAGAGACGAATTACCTGAGAAAGTTCAAGAAAAATATGGTTAAGAAATACATGCCCACTCACATTTGCAAACAGGTGGCCTCCCTTTGTTGCTCCACAATCCATCTTCTTGACACACTGCTGTTGCTTGTTGGCTAGGTTCTAACTTGAAGCCTTCATTACATTCGTATATCAATCTACTGCCCAAAGTGAATTCATTACCTATAACTGAACCATTCCCAGGGGAGTCAGGAATACCACAAGATACAGCTGAAAAGAAAGAAAGATAAGAAAGAGTTAAATAATTGGGATTTCCTTTTTTCTTTTTTTGTTTTTTTTTTTTTTTAACTTTTGTCCCACTACTGAAATAAGAAACAGAGATTAGTAAATTTGACATATCCTATTTGTAAAAACTGGAATTAATTTTCCATTGTATTTAAAACATTTCAGTGTAACAGTATTTAAAAGACTGGTGAATAATTTCAATTGCATTTAATATAGACAAATATTTTATAAAACATTATTTTGTCTATTCCAATCACTGTAGAGACAGAAATTTCAACACAGGTTACAGGAAATAGTTCATTTGCTAGAGATCAAGAAATTGTTTAAAGTGATTTAGTCCAAGAAGCAAAACCTGAAAACTTTTAAACTATTTCTAATAGTCCACTTCCATTCTGTCAGGGTTTCTTTCATTCCTGCACTATTATAAACAAAATTTCATACTTGATAATTAGAAATATATCTATTTTAGCCACTTTTAGGAAAGGTTTCCAAGGTAGGATTGCACTCTGCCATCTGACTTTCCCCCTCCGTTGATTTTGGTAATGAGGAAAGGCAATTAATCAGTATACTTTCTTAAAGTTTATTTTAATGTCATGCTCTATTTTAAAATAGAGCATATTTTAAAATAGTTATTTACACACAGAGTTTAGGTGGTTGAATAAGTCAGTAATGCCAGTAAAGATTTTATATTTGCCCTACGGCACTTCTGAAGGGAAAGTCATATTGCTATTTTCTCTGAAAGGATACTATTTTCTGCAAAATGTTTACTTTGAGCAGAGAACCCATCACATTATTACAATGAATTTATTTAAAGAGTTCATATAAACCACTGTATGCATGTACAGCTGCTTAGAATTTGGCATCCAGTTTATCGTTCGTCAGTTAATACACCGAATAAAAAACAGCTTTGAAGCTTTCATTTCTAAATATTTACCAATAAAAAGTGTAGTTTTCCAAATTAAATTTTCCATA
The DNA here is from genome assembly GCF_028858725.1 of Colius striatus. Taxonomy (NCBI): domain Eukaryota; kingdom Metazoa; phylum Chordata; class Aves; order Coliiformes; family Coliidae; genus Colius; species Colius striatus. The sequence continues at coordinate 24,663,796 of NC_084760.1, read as the reverse complement.
TATATAATCAATTATAAGAAGTAATTAAACATTTTAGCAATTTAAAACTTTGAGCAATTGTTTCTTTCCTCTTGACACTGTGAAGTGTTATTATTTTACAAATTCAATATACTTCAAAAGAAGAAATTACAGCCTTTGTCTGAAATCTGTTAAACAGTGGTGAAAATAAGTACTTTTTATTAAAAAATTATTTTTATTATCCTTTACCCAGTTCAATATGAATTATTAATTTCACAACACATTGTCACGGTACCATTAACATAACTTTCAAATTTGTTTTCAGTATTTTCAAGGTGTCACATTTGATGCATTTAAATGAAATACAGTACATTATTTTGTGTACTATAATAATGTGGAGAGGTAAGCATTATAAAATGATGAATGATTAGTTCACTTCAGTTGTTGGCTTCCATGTGGAATCCATCAAATTACTAACAGAACTATAGGAATGTTCCAAAATAAGTTGCTCCCTTGGTAACACAACTTCTTGGCAATTTTTGCACTCTAACCAGTGTTGCTTTTTTAAAAACTTTCTCCCTCAATGGGTAAGAGCTGAGCCTTCTGCAACTAGAAGGCATAATGGTGAGACAGACAAGTCTGAGAAAACTTCTTGACAACTTCTTTCAGATCTCCTTTCTGATGTCAAAACAACAACCTTTGTGTTAAATGTGCATATATTTAGTTGTACAAAACCAAAATTCAGAACTGTCAGTCCATCCATCTGTCCTTGTATAGGTACATCTACCCATACAGGTGAATCTTATTCTAGTACCTCTAAATAGTCCAAATATGAATTAACTTCAAATAACTTAGTGGTTTCTCTGGAGCAAGAATAATTCAATCTCTCTTCTTTCCCCACCTGCTGATGAATTTTGAACTGCTACATTGTGAAGCTATTCTCACTGCTGGTATAGCTACTAAACATAAAAGCAGTTTTGACATTCTGGCACTCTTCCTGGTACAGTCTGTTTATTCGTTGTTTACTTCTCCTACAGAAACTAGGATTGAAAAGATATATTTCTAGTGCTACTAATTTTTTTAAGCTACTAATGAATTTTAGAAGAGTAATGTCCAAATAAGACATATCGGCACAGGTAGGGTCACCTAATAGCAAGCACTTTGAAGCAAATTTAGCTGAAGTAAACTGACTGAAATGCCATATTCTCTTTGGAAAGTGGAAAAAATGTCACTACTGACCCACATTCAAGTGTTCTGAAGCTCCCAGCTTCCCTTGTGATTGTAAAATTATAAACAATGGTGTCAGGAAACCTTATGACTTAAGGAATCCTCAATATGCTGCTTAGGTCAAAGATTAGATAAGACTATACAGGTTCCAGATGAGAGATGTGCAGTCAGAGTGTGAAAAACACATAACTCGGCATTCATTGTCTTTATTATCTTACATAGCAGAAAAATACATATCTTCAAAAGCACAAGTAATCATTGCAAGTGGAAAAGCCTTTTACCACTTAGAAACTGAGATGCAGGTTTAATTGCTCTTTAATGTTCCACATGTGTCACTGGAATTAATTTCTAATAAAAAAACAGTAAATTTAAAATCTATGACAAGTTTTAGAAATATCTATACATCCATATACCTTTAAGATACTTATGCATTAATCATATTTAGAGCATGCAAATTCACTGTATACAGGAATGAAGTGGGAAACTGAATTTCAGTCAGACATTGAGTTTGGTACCATACATTGGAAAATCCCTAATTTTAATGTATAAGCATTTATCATTTAGTGATCTGTTTTTTGGCATTCAACATAGTGCATTTCAATATCTTAAAATCAAAGACAGAAATAGAGAAGTCCCTAAAAGTGCTATTCATTAGAAAAACCTCATGCTGACTGGCTTATGTCCATGATATTCAATCAACAGCATCAGAATACACATGCTACAGAAATCCTCATTCTCAGACTTGGATATGTACAGAAATAATAAAGAAATTGAGCTGTGTGATCTAGGGCTGTGCATGTAAAAAAATGTTTATAAATTATCATGTGATCTATTCAAATATAACAAGCTGAAAGTATACTTGACCAGTGTTCATCTAACTGAGTTTTGAAAGACTTTCAAGGATGAAAATTCTAGATTCTTCACAGATAATCTATTCCAGTGTTCCATTAGCCCCTCAGAGCAAACAATAAAAAAACAAAGATACGACTAAATTAAGATTCGATTGAAGTCAACATAGCTGTAATTCTTGTAATCTAGAAAAGACATAGACAATTATTTCATACTGCTTTGGAAATACTTTTAAAATATTAGAAGATTGTTACCAGGTTTGCCCTCAGATTTCTGGGTTGGTTTGCTTTTTTTAAAGTGTAAAGTTCTATATTTCTCTTAGTCATTTATATTTTGCAATAAAATAATAGGTTTAGAATATGTTGTAAGAAGAAATTGTGATGTGGAATTCCTAAATTGTACTAGTTGTTTCACATTCGTATTTTAAGACACTTTTTGCATAATAATATTTATCAATAAAGTAAAAGGCTCAAGTTTAATTCCATGCTCAAACATACAAAATAGCTAACTTTATGAAGAAACATTTGTGGTCCCAGACTCATGGCTCTTGCACAAATGGCAAATGGATATTTTCAAGCCAGTTCCCTAAAAATAATTAATCAGTCTTCTACCCTAGGGCAGACATAGAACTCAGTCCATGTACTCAAAAAGTCCAAGGATTTATAGCTCTGTGATGTGGTTCTATCATTTCAGCAAGTGTAGAGATACAACTAGTAACAGTAGTTGGAATCAGGAGTTTAAGCAGGAAATGTGACCCCAATCTAAAAGAAGGGCCAGAAGGAGGATCCTGAGAACTACAGACCTGTCAGCCTGACCTTGGTGCTGGGAAAGGCTATGGAACAGATTGTCCTGAGTGCCATCCTGAACCATATCTAGGATAACCAAGGGTTATCCAGCCAGCATGGCTTTGTGAAGGGCAGGTCCTGTTTGACCAATCTAGTTTATGTTACTCCTCTGCAGTTTGCCTGTGATTAACATAAAGGGAAAATGATAAACTTAAATCTTAAATAAACTTAAATAAACTTAAAAAAAGTGTTAAATAGTCACTATCCTTAATAGATGTGTGGAACAAGCTAAAGTAAACCCTAGCTAACCCCAGCATGTACAAAAAGGAGCGTAAGTTACAAATTATGTCTTTAAAGCACTGCTTATAAGTGATTTATAAGTGAGTGAGTGAGACTTTCTAAAATAAATAAATGACTGAAAAGTACTGAATTTTACAAAATGTTCTGTAAAACAACAATACTATGTAATATGGACTGTTTAGAGGGATGTATCTTACTCTGTGGAGAAGTACTGAAAACATTTTTCATTTGGTCTGATTTGACTGTATTAATGTACTTAATACCTCAGCTCTGTACACATTAAGTACACAAGTCAATATGTATTTGTATGAACTATGACACCAACGGGTCTTTCAACATACAGCTGTATTTACAATGCTGTATCTTTCTCTTGTAAAATATTCTTTACAATGAAACTATAGAGGAATACTCCACGACAAAACATCATCTTACCTTGGCAGATTGGCACAGGAGAATCCCACTGATACATGCCATTTTGGTAACGCCTACATGTGGCATTATTGTGTCCAATCATTCTATATCCAGGTTTGCAGTAATAGCGAACTTTACTTCCAGCGAGACCACCTGTTTTATTTACAATTCCACCATTCCTCAAGATGGGGTTTAAGCTGCAATAAGGAGCTAAATGCCAAAATAAAGGACGTTACTAAAAACACATAAACCACAATTTCAAATGTTAATATTATTTATGACATGTGTGAACTCTGAATACTATTAAAATCAGGTTACATTAAATTCATATTATTAAAATCCTTTACATTACTTTTAGACTCCTCAAGTGAAGATTCAGATCTCTATTTAGAAACATCAAGAAATTAAAAAATATAGAATATAATCACAAACTAGTTTATGTTATTGTATATGAGGAAGCTGAAATCTCGAAACATATAGATTGTTCAGTAAATTCACTCACCCAGTCTACTTCAAATTTGATAAATTTATGAATATAAAACTGTTCTTTGAGACACACAATACAGAAAACTAATTATGAAGAGCATTATTAAAAAAATACAGTATATTTAGACATCTAAGTCAAGAAATAAACAGTTTTGCTAAATATGTTAAAAATTTTCATGGGAAAGTACAATAGGCTTATTAGATGGATGGATTGTTTTGAGATTAAGATTGATGTAAATTTCCCTTACATCTTTCCCCAAAGATATCACATGACATGCATTAACTTTACATTTACAGATTAAATTTACTTTTTCAAATGACATAGCATTCACATTCTTTCAAGGCCTCTTATCTTGCAAGGCAGTATACTGAACATTAAAATCATGTCTGTTTGTCATATGCAACTGAAGATCAACAGGGTTATAGCTGCCCAGCTAAATCACATATCATTATAAACTGATTTGTGGACAGTAGCACAGATAAACACTAATTTTGCATTTGCAGGACCATACTCTTCCTTTCACAAAGCGTATTCTTTTACGAGCTGGAACATTTAAACGTTTATGATGATATATTCTTTTATTTGTTTGAAACACTCTATATAAGGGAAGTTCCTTAAACAACTCCTAATAACAGATTAAAATGCTTTGAAAATGGATGTTTGAACCCCCCAGATGATTTTGTAGATCTCAGCCTTAAATCTCAGTGAAAAAAATGACATTTTCTCTAAGAATTCATTCTAGAAAAGGGTATAATTTCCCAGCAGTACCTTTGATCAACAGTCCAAAAATTTATGTGAAGATACTTATTACTATTCAATGAAACAGTCTTGTGTTTGAAATTATAAATACACAAACATCCTTCCTTCAAATCTTATGTTGCCTTTGTTTAGCTTATATGCTATCCTTTTGTGGATAGATAAAAAGTCACAGCTGAGTCCACTACTTTCTTTTAACTTTCTATTTTGGACACTTATTTGTCTTCATGATCATATTTCCAGGGGATCTTATGTCCTTTGTGCTGCTATTCTTTAAATATTCAATGAGGCAGGGGTTTACTACCACTCTTACTTTAGACATTCTAACTTTATAGACAAGAAATCAGACAGTAGCTTAAGTAAGTAGGTAAGGTCAAACAGGAAATCTGAACATACTGCTTCTGATTACTAAAACATTTTTTTTTAATTAATGAACAACAAATCACCACCTAAACATTTACAAACCACAGAAGAAAAAATTTTCAAAAACCTGACAAAATTCTTCATATGATTCCTTGTCACTTTTAACCGTCTACTGGGAAATGTAAAGACAACGTCAAGCCAATCAATAGTCTTTTCTTTAAAATAGAAATAAGGAGGAAAAAGAAGCAGTTATTTCACATGTACATGCTTAAAACTAAGATGAAATGAAAGGTGGAGAAATAAGATCCTTGCAATAAAAGATGGTTCTAAGAGCAGAATAAGGGAGGGTTGGGTTGATCCTGGCTGAGTACCAACTATCTGACCCATACACTATCACGTGTAAAACCAACTCAACTTGGGGAAAATTAATTTAATTTATTATCAATTCAATCATAGTAGGATAATGGGAAACAAAACCTAAACCTTATAACATCTTCCTCTTACCCCTCTCTTCCCAGGCTCAACTTGACTCCTGATTTTCTCTTCCCTGCCAGTGGCACAAAGCGATGGGGAATGGAGGCTGCAGTCAGTTCATCATGCATTGTCTCTATCACTCCTTCCTCCTCACACTTCACACTTTTCCCCTGCTCTAGCATGGAGGCCTCCCATGATAGTCCTCCACAAACTTCTCAAACATAAGTCTGTTCCACAGGCTGCAGTTCTTCACAAACTGATCCAATGTGGGTCTTTTCCACGGAGTGCAGTTCTTGAGGAACAGACTGCTCCAGCATTGGTCCTCAACAGGGTCACAAGTCCTGACAGCAAACCTGCTCCAATGTGGGCTCCTCTCTCAACAGTTTCACAGGTCCTGCCAGGAGCCTGCTCCAGCATGGTCTTCCCACCGGGTCACAGCTTCCTATGAGTATCCACCAACTCCAACATCCGGTCCTGCCTGTTCTGCAGGTGGATCTCTGCTCCTCCATGGACCTCCATGGCTGTAGGGGTAGGGCTTGCCTCACCATGGGCTGTACCATGGGCTGCAGGGGAATCTGTACTTTGGTGCTGGGAGCACCTCCTGCCCTCCTTCACTGACCTTCATGTCTACAGGGTTGTTGCTCCCACATATTCTTACTCCTCTCTCTCTAGCTGCAACTGCTATTGCACAACAGATATTTCTCCCTTCTTAAATATGTTATCCCAGAGGCACTACCACTGTCATTGATAGGCTCAGCCTTGGCCAGTGGTGGGTCCATCTTGGAGTCAGCTGGCATTGGCACTGTCAGACATGGGGGAAGCTTCTGGCAGCTTCTCACAGAAGCCACCCCTGTAGTCCCCTCATTACCAAAACCTTGAAAGCAAACCCAATACATAAAGTAAAATCAATTTCTGTGATGGTGTTTTTCATATATACATCCCTACAGTTTTATTGGTAGGTAATCACAAACTAGCTAAGTAATGACTTGCCTTATTTCCCCTTGAATGATTAATCAAAAGTTAAATAAAATCCTGAAAATGTTATAGAGGCAATTCCAACTTGAAAAATAGCAAGCTAAGTACTCCTCTGTTTCCCAAATCATGGTGCCTCCAGTGAGTGTGCCAAATACTGTACTGCACTTTCATTCCTTCTACCACTACATAAAAAGAAATCATCTACCTCTTCTTTTTTTATGCTTTTATACTATCTTGCTTAGGTAGGAATGTGTACATGGGGTAATACATTATTAAGGCAGAATAAAGTCAAGAAGGACATTTTGCAGGTGTTGTTCAAATCAATTTCAAACTTTCATCTCTTATAGAATGAGTTTCCTAGCCTGAGCTCAGCAAATTTCACTTTCTGCCCTCACAGGTCTTCCCTATTTGTAATAAACTGCATAGTTTGGGTGGAACCCAGCTGCATTAAGAAGTCAAGATCAAGCATTACAAAACAACAAGCAAGCATTAAAAGAAAGAATTATTTTGGCACAGAATACCATTTTCTTATTTTGAGGCATGCATTTCAGTGATTTTATCATACTACATCCCTTTCAAAGAAAAAAGGGATTACTTACATAGAGCTGCCAGAAATTTAAAGCAATGCTTCCTCCCCTAGTTTCACTACGTTGTACAGATATTAGATTAAGAAAGATGTAATTTAAAATCTAGATGTTATCCCAGTTAGGAAATTTATTTAGATTAAAATCACACTGGTACTTGTATAATATGTCAAAGTCCTTGAAAAAATTCCCCTCTGCTGTAATGTTATAGCTGTTTTCTATAAAGATTTAGCAAAAAGCCTTAAACCAGAAGACAGAAAACATACACATAACATTAGACAAATAGCTTAAAGAAGTAAGGTTATATGCTAAAGGAAACAGTAAGCATTCCTCTGAAAGCTTATAGCATTTTTTGTAAGTGAAGAAAATTTATATCTACAGATGAAATCTAGTGGTGACAAAACTACAGTTTGCAAAATGTGCAAAGACATAGCTGGAGGAAAAGAGGAGGCTTGTGAGAGGGCAGTTAATTCATTTCAATAGGTTCTTCATTATGAGGGAGCCTGCTGTCTCAGTCACAGCTGCCACAGTATCAATAGTCTTTTTGGGATCTTGTATTTTTCCTACTTTCATGATGCTGCTTTTCCTCATTAAGATTCAAATCCAATTGTTTATGCTGCCACTCACTGTTACTCTTCTTTCATGCTGATTATTTCCATTGAATCTCATGTAAAATATACAGAAGTTTAGAGAAAAATGCAGGCATTGACTGCTAGTGAAGCAGAAAAGGCAAAACAGTTGTTTGTTCCTAAAACACAGCCATAAGGATTGCATATCTCTCTTCAGTCCCCAATTTTATTATTAGTTGTGGCTAGAGCCATAAGAATTGATGAACTGAGCCTAGTAATTAGACAGACCACTTCTTCACCACTGGAGAACGTCTTTTGCATACACTCTAAGGTGTAAAATTTCACGTGCCTAAGAAATCAGTTTAATGATATGATACTTACAAAATAAATCCTTTACATGAAGTCTATTCTTGTAACCTCGATATTACTTCCTCACTTTAAATTCATGACAGAAGGTCCTCTCCCTTCATTGCCACACATCTGAGGAATATTAAGTGACACATTCTCTTTTTTTCCTTTTTCTACACTCCCAATTAATCTATTAGGCCTTGCAATTCCCTTTTTATCTATGAAAAACTAAATAAATCTCCAGTTTACTTGGAAACAACTTCCCTTTCCCATGACCCTGAGCTTCAGTTTGTAGTAATACTATAAAGGCTGCATGCAGAGTGGAGATAATGGAGATAAATGCCTTTACTAACTGCTAATAGTTCTGCTTATATTTCTTAAGTCTCCAAAACAAATAGAAACTTTCCAGAGGTTAGACAGTCAGTGCATGGATGGTGTAGGAAAGAAGTGAACAGTATGAAAGTCATCTTTCTAAATGGCACTTATGATGACTATATGGAAGATATTTGGTGCTTGATAAAAAAGGTCTTCTAAAATAGTCTTAGTGTTCCTTAGTGTTTCTCTACTTAGTTTATATTGACAATTCACCAACAAAATTAACACACACAACCTTTACATTTCTGATCAAGTCCAAACACAGAAAAAACAAATGTTAACAACAGACAGTAATTATCACCTCTATCCCCCTCTTTCTCTCATTATTTATATCACGTAAATGATCCTTAAGCCAAGCCTTTTAGGATCAATGTGTCTGCAGATGTATGAATGCATATTAAATAGGCTGCAAACAGAGGAAGGGTCAATATGTCTACAGAAAGAGTATAATCTGGTTTTGTAATACTGGTTACCAATATTTTTACTTAATAAGAGACATAATTTTTCATGCTATTTCTATGTTTACATGTTTTTATGCACCACAACACTAGATTCAAAGCAGCCTGTTGAAGAAGTGAGGAGTTTCCCCTCACCAAGTTTTCCATTTATTTATGTAAACCTAATAATTGTGTACTGAATTACAGGTGTAGTACCACATTCTATTTCAGGATCAAAAATTCTCACTCATCAGTATTTCTTCATAAGTCTAAGGGCTATCCCTCCCTCTATATTTTACTTGCTCCAGGTTTGGTAAAACAAGATAGCAAGTTTCAGAGAAATATTCATTGGAGAAGTATTAATGTGAAGATCTTTGGGGAAAAACAGAAGAGTCCAAGTGCTGTGCTTATCTTGAACTTTCAATAGAATGATTACATATCCTCAAAATGTACATTATAATAACTTATCATCAGAAAAACAGACATTGTATTACAAATCCTAATTTGATGCTAAATAGTAAAATTAACCACGAGGCACAATTTAATGGAAATTGTTAATAGTTACCTGAGTAACGGATCTTGAATCCTTTCTTGCTGGTTGCATGGTCAGTTGACCAGCGAAGATATAGCTGATTCATTTTGCTTGTAAAGTTCAGTTGTCCAGTATGATTTCCACTTAAAGCAACCAGTAAAGGGCTCTGCCCAGAAGAACCTTCAGAGATTAATAAAGAAACTCTTGAAGTTTTAAAGTACTATCAGTTTAAGAAATCCTTTCCACACTTTAACTCAGTCGTGCATGTGAAATGTACAAAGAAGAGAAAATAACCTGACACACAGTTGCTAGTGAAATAATTAACAATTAATTAATTAATAATTAATATTTAGACTATCCATGTGGTTTTAACTTTTCACTAGAGGGCACAATAAAAAAATCTCAGTATGTGCAAAATGAAATATAAAGCAATGAATGATTGTACCAGAAATACTGAAAAAAAGGTGAAAAAAAATCTCATTGTGATAATTGCTTTCAATAAAGTTATGTTTCTACCCTTCATCCTTTTATATCTATTATTTATTTAAGGTTATTTCCAAGTAGCAAGTGGGAGCAAATCTATACATTTTTGACATTAGACAAGTTGTATAATTTTAAACATCACCATATTACATAATGAATGCATTAGCTAAAAAATGCTCTGTCACATGCGAGACTGTCAAAGTTTCACAGTGGAATTCTCATATGTACAAGTGCTATGAATCTACAATACATACTTGAAAGTCAGTTCTGTTAAAAGATAGTGTGTTTATTATATTATCATTTTAGTGCAAAAAAATGATACACTTATGGTAAATACAGGATGGTGAAAAAATGTATCTTGGAACTAGATCAATACCTTCACCATAATAAAACTCTAGAAGAACAAATAATCATTTTTGGGTTAACTATATAAAAAACCAACATATATGCAAGAGAAAAATAAATTAGTCTATATATCAAACCAATCTCCAACTGAAAGCATTCTAAAACATGAAATGGCATTTTCTTCCTCCATAAGAAGGTTCTGTTTTCTCCAGCTGAACTCCTTCCTTTCATATGCTCATTACACCCTTTGCTCCACATTTTCAGTTTAGGAAAGCCGTATTAAACCAATAGTATGTTAGCCACAGCAGCTATTTTCAATAAAAAGGCTGCTTCATTCATTTTTGCTGAGTTTGAGCAGCTGCAGCCTTATCAGCTCTTCTTATGTTGCATGGAAATAGAAATAAAAATGAGTCAAATGACACCTAAAAATTGAATAAATTGTTTTCAGCCTTCTTTTCCTCCAGTCCAGTGAAAAATAAGTATATTTTCTGATCACGGTATTTCAGTTACAAATAAGAGCCTGGAGAAGCCACAGCAAAACATAAACCTTAGGACATCTAAGTTCTAGTTCTTACAAACTACAGTTCAGTCACCATAATGACAACACTACAAGTACATCAGCATTACTAAAAATTTATAAATTCTGATACATATACTGTATAAGAATAAACAAGCATAGATTTAAGCACAAGTTGCCTAGCTTGACCTCATCAAATTGAGGGAGTTAGTGTTAAATGAATACAATGTAGGACAAGTGATGAGGAATATTCAGGTCAACTTTCATTTTTGCTTGAAAAAAATTTTTGGACCAATTTTATTTTTAAAATATGTTTTAAAAAAATATATATGAAAGACCTGCAGATGTTAATTCACAATAGGTTGAATGTAATCCAGCTGTGTGCCCAGGTGGCCACGAAGGCCAATGGCATTCTGGCATGTATCAGAAATAGTGTGTCCAGCAGGGTCTGGGAAGTTATTGTCCCCCTGTACTCAGTGCTGGTGAGGCCACACTACAAGTACTGTGTTTAGTTTTGGGCCCCTCACTACAAGACATTGAGTTGCTGGAGATTGTCCACAGATAGGCAATGAAGCTGGTGAAGGGTTTTGAGAACAAGACTGATGAGGAGTGGCTGAGGGAGCTGGGGATGTTTACTCTGGAGAAAAAGAGGCTGAGAGGAGACATGATCACTCTCTACAACTACCTGAAAGGAAGTTGTAGTGAAGTGAGGGTCCATTTCTTTTCCCAAGTAATGAATGACAGGACATCAGGGCTGAAGTTGCACAAGAGGATGTTTAGATTGGACATTAGGAAGAACTTTTTTGCTGAGAGGGTTATTAAGCATTGGAATGGGCTGCCCGGGAAGGTGGTGGAGTCATCATCCCTAGATATACTTAAAAGACACATAGATGAGATGCTGAGGGGCATGGTTTATTGATAGGCCTAGCAGTGTGATGGTTGGACTTGATGATCTTAAAATTCTTTTAAAACCAAAACTCATTTCAGTTCAGAATGTACATATTCTTTCAAAATTCTTCAATAAAGGAGATAAAAGAACACAATTACAAATAAAGATCTACTACGTACAAATAGGTGAGAATCTTTCCTTGTTAATATTGGCAAAATTAGTTTGCAGCACCATGTGTCATACTGCACTACCTAGCCATTGGGTATTTTAATTTGGTTTTCCTGAAGGTGGGTTTCAGTTTCTGTACCTAACCTAGCAGAGTTCTCGTCAGATGATGTTCAGGAAAGTCAGTAGCAGGACTCAGGTGTTCTTGAGTCTGATTCTTTTTTTATTATAATTTCAGAGTTTGTCTATACACTGAAATACTGAACGTTTGGTATGGTGATCTGTCATATGATGCTATTGTGAATATTAGGTAAATATTAACATTTCCATTTATTTTCAATGACAGAATTTTGTTGATTTATTTCAGGGAGAAAAGAGAAATAAGCAAAGAATATTTGTTATATTAAATAAATGTTATTGAGTGTAAGTGGTCTAAATATAGCATTTTCAAGTTCAGAATCCTAATAATTACATTCGTGCTATATTTATGGTTTCTTTGGCTTAAAATATAGCTAGAATTTCCTAAGGATATGACTGCTAAGTGGGAATGGATAATGGGCGTATTGCTCCCAGATAATCATTGACTGATGCCTATACTGATCATCATCCAGCTGCTGAAGTATCATCATTTACAATGTGTTAATTAAGTGTAGTCACTATTTTGTTTGCATTCTGAAAGTGTCTGATAATGTGTCATAGCAAATACTATTTCTCTAAAAGATTTCTTGCCAATCCTTACATAGTTTCTATGTAAAGTTTGGTGATTTATCTTTACCTGGTGTAGATAGATCAGTGCAATTCTACTAACCTAAATAAAGGTATGCTTTTCTGGACCACATGAGATCCCAGGATGTGACATAGGCTAGGGGCTGAACTGCTGGAGAGCAGCTCTGTGGAAAGGGATCTGGTAGTTCTGGTGGACAGCAAACTGAACCTGAGCCAGCAATGTGCCCTTATGGCTAAGAAGGCCAATGCTATCCTGGGATGATGGGACTGTGGCCAGCAGTCGAGGGAGGTTCTCCTGCCCCTCTACTCTGCCATGGTGAGGCCTCATCTGGATTCCTATGTCCAGTTCTGGGCTCCCGAGCCCAAGAGGGACAAAGAACTTCTGGAAACAGTCCAGCGAAGGCCACGAAGATGAGCAGGGGACTGGAGCATCTTCCTTATAAGGAAAGGCTGCAGGAACTGGGGCTGTTCAGCCTGGAGGAGACTGAGGTGATCTCATTACACACACAGTACACATCACAGTATTTAAAAGGTGTATGCCAAGACAATGGGGACAGAACTTTTTTCTGTTGTATCCAGTGACAGGAGAAGGTGTAATGGACATAAGCTGGACCACAAAAAGTTTCACTTATCCATGAGAAGAAACTTCTTTCCTGTGAGGGTGAGGGAGCACAGGCTGCCCAGGGGATTTGTGGTGTCTCTTTCTCTGGAATTTTTCAAAACTCGCCCAGATGTGTTCCTGCGTGACCTAATTTAGTTGGTTCTGCTTTAGCAGGAGGAGTGAACTGGATGATCGCTAAAGGTCCCTTGCAGCCCCTAACACTCTATAATTCTATAATATATTTATTGTAAAATGTAGCAATACAGAGAAATACGTAAGCTGGCTCTGAACAAGGTAGTCAGTTATATTCATTACTGGAAACAGTATAGTCACATCAGCTTTGCCTTCTGCCCTAACAAACTCATCATGCTGAGATGAATAACTAATTAGACTAGCAAAGCACATTGTTAATGTGGCCACAGGGACACAAGCAAGCATCTCTGCAAGGCATTGCAATGTGCCGTATTTAAATATCAACTTGTGGAGAGCTAGCTCTACATGGTACTGTATTGAGAGGTTATAAATATGCCATTATCTTTCTCATTTAAGTTTGCTGGTAGGTGGTAGAAAAAATTACTTCAATAGAGCTGCACTAGATACGAATTTGTAAAAATGTGATTTCATGTCATGAAATGACAATGCTTTAAAATGTAGTAACTATGATAATTCTTCTTGCACATCTATTATTGATAATCTGTTTTCATTAAATTTAAATGCATAAGAAAAAAACGAAGTCTTCATCAAGAACATTAAGCAGTTTCAATAGAACATTTCAAAACAAAACAATATGATAAGACCACTAGAAAAGTTTCATACTGTCTTGATGTTAAATACAAAGTAGAACAGTTGAGAGGACAGTCTTAATAGATTTTTTTCAGACTATTATTTTGGACTATTTTCTTCGCTAACCTGACACAGACCAACACACACATTTATAAAGACCAAAACATATGCTAATGAACTGGCACGTAAACAATAATAAAAAATATTGTGAGGTTCTTTCAGAAAGCTGTTATAAAAAAGTGAAAAAAAATAGACATTAAAAGCCCACTACTTAAGAAAAATACTTCGATCAAGATACCTCAAAGGATATGACCTTTTAATATTTTTCATTTTATGAAAATCCCATGGTGAATATTAATCAGTCCTATCATAGTTATCCTATGTTCTTGGTTAATGAGGGAAGATATGATAATGGCCTCCAAATGAATAAAAAGTATTAAAGAACAATCAGGGAGTAGTTATTCTCATCAATCAATGAGAACAGAGCAAGCAATAATAAGCTCAGAATTCAGTAGAAATTAGAATAGCCTTTTAATTAAACAAGGCCCTTTGAGAAGTGCTGCTTTAAATAACACTCTGGAAAATGAATTTTTGTCATTTCTCTAATATTTGTCTCAAAACAAATGGTCAAATACTTTAATAGCAATGTGCAGCACTGATTCTGATGTTCTATGGAGAAAGTAGACTGTGTATTGGGGTCAAATTTGAGTATTTAGACTCATATAATTTTATAATTGTTTGGAATTGTAACTCCAATATACTTTATCATCAGAAATGATCCATTACAAAACAGTATGTTAAATTCTCCTTACAGACACCTCTGTACATTTCCCAAGAAATGTAGCTGCAGCTGCTACTGCTTCTCCTCTAATAAAAATTTAAAGCCTCTTTGTCTTTAATACACCTATAAAAACTTTCACTGGCTAGCAGATTTAGACTTGAAGCAAGAGAAGTTCTAGACTATTGTTTAAGTTTTGGATGTATTATGAAATCAACATTATGAAACTGCATTATGAAACCAAAAATTGGAAATCAAGCCCCACTCAACCCAATATCTGTTTCTTTGACTTTAGATAGAATTTAAATCTTACCATCAAATACCTCCAGTTCATCGAATTGTTTCTCACTTTGAAACATTTCTACAAAGATGGAGATGTTATACCCTGGCTCAACTTTTATGGTCCAAGAACAGGTCTGAGAGTTGGGATAGGTGCCTGGATAACCTGGACTCAGGATCACTCCTGACGATTCTGTACGGATTTCATTTGCTGGACATTGTGCTAAAAAGGATACAAGAAGAACAAGAATAGGAATGAAATGAATTATTTCCCATCCATGAAAAAAAATAAATTAAAAATTCAGAGACGAATGCTTCAGGTTTAGTTTCCAAATGAAAATGTTAAAATCGTATTCCAGATGAAAGGAACAATACAATTCCCCTTATCAGAAACAGGACAATTTTACAAAGCTTGCATTTATGACACAGAATACTAATTATAGTAAAACACTCATCTAGAAATATGTCAGCGCAGAGGGTTCACAGTCAAAGCATTTACATATGCCGGTGTGATTATTCACACAGATGAGGTAAAAGTCCTGGTAAAACTTTTGTTTGGAAATCTAATTGTTATCTTCTATTTGAGATCTTAAAAAAAACACACATCCCTTTAAGAATGAGGTCTATTACATAGACCTCATTATTACAACATATTGAAAGTAAGAGGCACACCAAGCAATTTGAAAGCCTATATGCATATATATTTTGTGCAGACAGAAAGGTTTTTTGGATACAGGGTACTTCAGGTCATCAAGTTACATTAGAGGAGGTTTGGATTGGACATTAGGAAGAACTTTTTCACTGAGAGGGTTGTTAAACACTGTAACGGGCTGCCCAGGAAGGTGGTGGAGTTCACATCCTTGGAGATATTCAAAAGATGCATAAATGGGGTGGTGAGGGACATGGTTCAGCTCAGTGAAGAGCTTGGCAGTGTGATGTTAGTGGTTGGACTCAGTGATTCTGTGATCTTTTCCAATCAACATGATTCTATGATTCTAATTAAGATCTCAGCAACCACTTGCCCTGTAACTTAAATTCCAAACTCACAATGTTTTACAAACAGTTTCATCTGGTACTCACAAGCATTTATGGCCTCTGTATATAACAAGAAGTAGACTCTAAATTTTAGATCCTAGAGAAGTGGTGATGATTAAGAAATCATTTGGTTGGTCATTGTTTTTCTTTAGCATTTTGCTTCCCATGCAGGACTGATTTTTTCCATGGTGCTGAAGTCTGATACATTTTGTCCGCAGTTTCATAATATATGTGCATTTTAACAGTCTTCTGTGTAACATTCACAAATATATCTTGACAGAAATGTGTTCCTGGAAACTGTCTGGCATGGTACCCACGTACTTGCATAAATTAAATGTTATAGGAAAGGTGAAAAAAAATAACAGAGTAAAAATTAAAACAGTTATTTTCTGACTGTTCAAAAACTTTCCTACATATGACTTGTAGCTTGGGCCTTCAGCAGAAAATTCAGGCTGATTTTTTCTTTAGCCATGATTTCTTTGTACTACAGCACAAATTACAAATCACTTATCTTGAAAAATACTCTGATTATTCAGGGATTTAGTGAAAAAGTATAAACTACTTATGATTGACCTTTGTCATAATTTTTTCTTCTTTAGTCTCCTCTAATAGAGTGAAGAATATGTAGCACTATCCTGTTAGCAAATGCAGGAAGAAATATTAGATTTCTGAAATCCTTTCTTCCTCTCCTTCTTGTTTAGGTAAAATGAAATTTGGACCTTACACAGATACAGTCCAGACACAACTAAAGTCAGATGATCTCACACAGTGGAAAGCATGATGGCATATTCTTCCAGAAAAGTTTACAGTTGAATTAATCTAAAAGGTTATTATCACAGCCCTTTATAAAGGTGCTCTTTCAGATAAGTTCCCACAGCTATGAATTCTAGAGGTGCACTGTAAGTATCTTCTTAAGACCAGGCTTTATAAACTTATCTTTACATACTGCAGTATATGAAGTTTTTGGAATCTGGGATTGAGGATTTTCAAGTAAGAATAAGATTCAAAACATCCTCCCTGGGCAGCCTGTGCCAGGGCTCCCTCACCCTCACAGGAAAATTTTTCTTTAAGTACTCCAGATGAGACCTCACCAGGGCAGAGTAGAAAGGAGAAGAACCTCCCTTGACCTGCTGGCCACACTCTTCTTGATGCACCCCAGAATGCCATTGGTCTTTTTGGCCATGAGGGCACTTTGCTGCCTCATGGTTAGTTTACTATCAATCAGGACTCCTAGATCTCTCTCTGCAGAGGTGCTCCCCAGCAGGTCAGTCCCCAGTCTGTCCTGGTGCATGGGATTGTTCCTTCCCAGATGCAGGACTCTGCACTTGTCCTTGTTGAACCTCATGAGGTTCCTCTCTGCTCAACTCTTAAGCCAGTTGAGATCCCACTGAATGGCAGCACAGCCTTCTGGGGAATCAGCCAGTTCTCTCAGTTTGGTCTCATCAGCCAACTTGCTGAGAGTACACTCTGTCCCCTCACCCAGGTCGTTGATGAAGATGTTGAACAAGACTGGCCCCAGAACCAACCCCTCTAGAACCATCATGGCCATAGGCCTCCAACTTGACTTGGCTTCCTTGATCGCCACCCTCTGGACTCTGTCATTTTACCAGTTCTCTACCCACCTCATCATCCACTCATCCAAGCCACATTGCCTGAGCTTTTTGATGAGGTTGTTATGGAAAATGGTGTCAAAAGCCTTGCAGAATTCAAGGCAGATGATGTCCGCTGTTCTCCTCTCATCTAGCCATTCAAGGCTATCAGGTTAGTTAATCAGGAATTCTCCTTGGTGAATCTGTGTTCACTCCCCTTGATAACCATCTTTTCCTTCTTGTGTTTTCAGATGGCATCTAGGATTAATTGTTCCATCACCTTTCCAGGGATAAAGGTGAGGTTCACTGACTTGTAGTTTCCTAGGTCCTTCCTCTTGCCTTTTTTTCAGACTGGAGTGACACTGGCCTTCCTGCAGTCCTAAGACATCTCACTAGTCCATGATCAACTGAAAATGATAGAGAGGGGCTTAGCAATAACATCTACCAGCTCCTTCAGTACTCATAGGTGGATCCCATCTCATCCCATAGATTTATGGATGTTAAGCTCTCTCAATGGGTTTCTAACCTCATCCTCATTTCCCTCACCAAGGGGAAGTCTTCCATTCTTTAGACTATTCTACTGGCCTTCAGGGACCAGGCTTCTTAAGAGCTGGCCTTGGCAGTGAAGGCTGAGGCAAAGAACATTTTCAGTAGTTCCACCTCTTCTCCACCCTCCATCACCAGGACACCCTCCCTGTTCATCAGCAAGTTCACATTCTCCCTAATTGTCCCTTTGCTGCTGATGTATTTGAAAAAAGCCCTTTTTGTTTTCTTTTACTTTCTTTACTAGGTTTATTTCTTCCTGGTTTTGTCCTTCCATACTCTGGTGATGTTCCCAAGCAACTAGGCCCTTATTCCACCCTATACAGACTTCTTTCTTTTCCTTTAGTACTTCCAGCAGTTCTTTCTTTCATCCATGCAGGCTTCTTGCCATCTTTTCTTGATTTTCTACTTGTGAGAACACACCGATCTTGAGCTTGCAGGAAGTGACGCTGGAAGATCAACCAGTTCTCTTGGGCACTTCTGTCATTGAGAATCCATGAGATTTTTCCAAGCAGGTCTTTGAAGAGGCCAAAGTCAGCTCGCCTGAAGTCCAGGGTCACAACCTGGTTTGGTGTTCTGCTTCTTCCACAAAAATTCTTGAACTCTGCTATCTCATGGTCACTGCAGCCAAGGTTGCCTCCAACCATTACATTCCTAACCAGATTGTCTTTATTTGTTAGCACAATGTCCAGCAGCACATCTCTCCTTGTTGGTTCCTCAACCACTTGTTCTGGTTTAGCAAGGAGCAGCTTTTGGCTTAGTAACAGGGGGAGCGGTTTGCAGTGAAGACCGGGTAAAGAGTTTGCGGACTCTCCCCTGGCTCCTGGGTTCAGACCCACCTCCTCTCTGTTGGAGAGCCTGCACGCTGCAGAGCAGCCCCACACGAGAGGCAGAGAGGAGCTGCAGCCTTTGGAATAAGTGCGCGTCGGAGCAGCCCGTGCAGGGCTGCCATGCGTGTGAGTTACCCCACGGACTTGCAGGGAGGACTGGTGTGGAGTTCACCTGTCCTGAGGAGGGACAAACGGCAGAAGCTATCGGAAACAGACTGAAACCCCCACTGCCTGCCCCCCCGAACCGTTCAGGAGGGGACAGGGTAAAAACACCGGAATCAGGGCTCTGAGCCCGGGAAAGAGGGGAGGGGTGGCAAGAAGGTGTTCTTAAAAAGGCTGGTTGGACTCTTCATTGATGTATTACTTCTGTTGTTTCATTTTGGTTATGTTTTGGGTTTTTGGGGGTATGTTTTAGTTGATGTTGCATTAAATTGTTTTTTCTGTTTTCTTCCCCAAACCGAGTAGCCTGGTCTGTTTTGTCCTGAACCTTAAGCGGCAATTAAGCCCTCCCTGCCCTTGAGCAATTCTCAGCCTCTTCAGTACTTGAGGCTAATCGTGGTCTTTGTTCCCTGATGGGCCTAAACCATGACACCACTTGTCACAGGAGGTTGTCAGCAACATTCTGTGGGAACCTCCTGGACTGTGTGTGCTTGGCTGAGTGGTTTGCCAGCAACTGTCAGGGTGTTTGAAGTCTCCAATGAGGACAAGGGATTGTGATTGTGAAGCAGCTATTTGTAGAAGGCCACATCCACTTTCTGATCAGGTGGCCTATAGTAAACTCCCACAGTAATATCACCCACACTACTCTGCTCCTGAATAAAACTCAGCATGTTCCTAGGGCAGAAAAATCAAGAAAAAATTAAACTCTTACATCTTTTGGAGTTGTAAATAGCTCAATACCTCTGCTGCATTAGAACAGATGCAGGAAGCCATAGCTCTTCACTCTTCCTATGGCCAAGATTCACTTCCTGTGGCTAAGAGTCATTGAACATTTCCCTTCCAACCTCAAGCATTCACAGAAGATATACCAATGAGACATAAGAGGAATTGCTCTGGAGTAAAACAGTGACAAAGGCAGTCAGTGTCTTGGTCTCCTGCAGTTTAGGAGGCTGGCTGCACTGCCAGGTTATCCGGCAAGTAGGCAACTTTCACTTGGAAAGCCTTTGCTGGCTTTCTTACTCCACCATAATGAATTGCTCACTAACTCCCTCCCAGTAGAGCTTAGCAGCATAGCTGCCGATTACATGATTTAATCTCTAGGATGGAAGCTAGACTTCAATATTTTATAAGATTCACATGGTTAAAGAGATAAAATCAAGATGTTAATAGATATTACAAATATTTAAATGGTGGGTGTCAGGAGGATGGGGCAGCACTTTTTCTTATAGTAGCTAGCAACGGGACAAGGGGTAATGGGATGAAGCTGGAACACAAAAAGTTCCACTTAAATATAAGAGAAAACTATTTCACACTGAGGGTGACGGAGCAGTGGCACAGGCTGCCCAGAGGGGTTGTGGAGTCTCTTTTCTTGGAGATCTTCAGGACCCACCTGGACATGTTCCTATGTGACCTGATCTAGGCTGACCTGCTTCTGCAGGGGGAGTGGACTAGATGATCTCTAAAGGTCCCTTCCAATCCCTACCATTCTATGATTCTATGCTGAGATGGTGAGACAGCCTGACTTTGGTCTATAAAACAGAAGGCAATTTGTTTTATAGATCAGTTATCCAATTTCACCGATAATTAATATTTATCATTTGAATAAAAATAAAATTTGAATAAAAATAAACTCCTTAGGTGTGTACATCACACAAGTGAAACAAAAAATGTACAACAGCTCTCACTTTTAGTATGGTATTTCAAAACTGAATATGTCTAAATACAAAGTCACACAAAGTGCTTCAATTGAGGCATACAAATTCCACTGTTAATACTGTTTCTCGTACTTCATAGAATCATGGAATATCAGGTTGGACAGGACCTCAGGGATCATATGGTCCAATTGATTTATTGGCATATTAACAGAATATTATAGAATCATAGAATCATTTCAGCTGGAAGAGGCCGTTAGGATGATGGAGTCAAGGGCTTTGTCCTACCTCTATCAACCGCTAGACCATTTCCCAAAGTGCAACAGCCAAAAAATATTCTTCAGTATTATATTTGATAGTCTAGAATATATTTGATATTCTAGACTCTCTTCAGTCACTTAAGTTACAGGGTGATTTAACTCCCTACACATTTAGAAGTTTAGGAATTGAGGTGAAGTCTACCAATCAAGAATTACACACAGAATTAGATATTTGAGCCCTGGAAAATATTTATATATTTATATTATATAGTTTATCTATAAGTATTTATAAGTATTTCCCCTGAATTTAAAAGTAATTATTGTAGAATAGTTAGGAACGATAAAAGGAATAGATATTAAAAAAACCTGCTTTAGGACATAAGCAATCTATTTTATGTTCATTTTTAGTCATATTGTTTCACATGCACATTCTGAGTACTGTTATTTATTAGTTTGCATAAATTTGTACATGTAGGTAATACATACTGAAAAGCAACAGGAAATAACAAAAAATCTTTATGTTACACAGTCACATATAACTGAGTGTGGTGGGCCAGTGTCACAAGAAAAGTAATTCTGTGGGACAACATAACACCCCTAATATCTTAGCTTTGAGAAACAGATTGTCTAACCTTCATTTGGAGAAATGTGTTGTTTGGGGAAAGGCCTGACTAAACTTCTTGACTTTAATATTAATTTCTGATGTCTCCATCTTTGATTTTGTTTTTTTATTCATAAATATCATCACCGCATTAGGACGATATTATCAAATCAACTTCTCATTTAGGTGTTTTGAGCAGATAGATTAGAGATCATTACCTTACACTGTTTTACTAGTTATAAATGATGTGACTGATGTATGAGTTTTTCTTGCTGTTGTAATGCTCATCATGCTTTAATTTACACTTCCATGTTTCCCTAACAGCAATTAAAAAAGGAAAGAAATTTGCAATAGGAGGATATAAGGATAGGATGAGCGCAGAGGTTCCCAGTGTATAAAAACAAATCCCAAATGGTCAAGTACTAGTAAACTTAAAGTCACACACAATGGGAACGTGTTCTGTAGGGTGCCTAGGGCCCTTCACATTAGACAAGATCTGTCAAATTATCATAGTACCAAGTACTATGAGAAAGCCTGTCCTCAGACAGATCAATCAGGAAGGGAAAGGGAGCTATAAGAAAATTGTGTGGTGCAATTACAGCTTCTCTGGAGGTCTTTCACTCAGAATGCTGTAGAAGTGGTCACTGAGGTTGATTTTTCTCACCTGTCAGATATATCATCAGACTTGTATATAGTATCCTTAAACCTGGCCTTCTATTAGACAAATATATTTCTTGCCTATGAAAACATAGGGGCACAGCTCAGGAGAATGAAGTTTTCCTTTTTAAAAAGTGAAACTGATCCAAATAAGGACAATTTAAATGGCTATGAACTACAGCCACTATTGTCCATAGTATCTGCAAGACTACTTGTAGAAAAACTACTCCCCTGTGCTTAAAAGATAGCTAATCATTATCAGAAGTTCCTAATATCTCTGTATTCTCTTTTACAATATTTCTTCATTTTAGGTTTTCAGTTTTTATTCACACTCTGACACAGTGAAGAGTTAAGTTACTGCTGGTATCATTAACAAATTTGTAAGTTGGATTTGCAGTAAAATCATCTTAATAAAATCTCACAATGGAAACACATAAATACAGTGATTGGAAAAAAAAAACCCCAAAAACAGCCATCAGTAAGTACTGAGTTGTTTGATCAAGAAATACAAGAAATATACATATTTTAAGGCAAGGGTCTTGAAATGGATACTGAATCATTCCCTCCCAAAACAAGGACATTGAGTCCCAGTCTCTCAATCTATGACAGATCCCAGATTATTGTAAGCATAAGAAAGGGAAGAATTAAAATTTTTACTGGGATATGGGTCATCATAAGAACAAATAACTTATAGAGGCATCAAATATATTATAGCATCAAGAAAATAATGCAGTTGATATGAATCCTTTATTCATTTTTAAATCATGAAAACAGAGAACTGGGTTACCAGGAATGAAAGTACACATAGAGCTATTAATAAAGTGTCACAAAGATTGCTGTGCTTCCACTATTACCTGTTGTACTATGTATGTTGTTACCTCATGATATGGAAGATGCTCCATCCATAGTTGCATACCAAAGCTAATCCCAGTTAATATGCTACAAATACAAGAGCTTCTGATCACTTTTTAACTTCCTTAAAATGTCAGTGATGGTGTCTCATCAGTAACATTTTTTTTGCAAGAAATCATGAGGTACTTAAAAAAAAAATTCTACTGGTGTTTTCTTGATCACTTTTTCAACATTACACAAGCTGGTTTTTTTTTTTTTGTGTGTCCATTACTTCACAAAATACACCAAACTACAGAAAAATTAACTAAAATTGATGTTTCATTAATGGCGTAGTTAAAGAGTTAAAGCCAATTGTCTTTTGATTCTAAAGTACTGAATATGCAAAAATTTGAAACTGAAATGTGTGTACTCCTATATTTAAGAAATAACCGGAAACTTTTCTTTTAAACATTAATGAAAACACAGTGCCCAAAAATTTGATGCTTAATGTATAGGAAGTTAAAAATGATGCATAATAATGATATGCAGACCATGCAATTATACATTTACCTTCACAAAATGGAGTGGATCCTTCAAACTGCAACTGTGTATTCAGTTTGCAAGTTAATATATCTTGTCCAACAAGAGTGAAACCAGGATGGCACTTGTACTTTGCAAAATCTCCTAAAAAAGTTGTTGATAAAAAAAGATAAGTCTCTCAAACAGAACTATATCAAAATCTTAGGTGGAAGATGAAATACATTAATAGTCTAATTTAATTAGAATTTAAGTGAAAACATAAGAAAGAATGAGATATTATTTTTCACCTATTTCAAAGTCATCATCTTCTGTAAACAAATCTGCATGTGGAACTGTGGGTGGAGGCTGGCACTTCTTCAGCTGATAAGCTGTAAATAAAAAGATTAAATACTGATGTGTTAAGGATTATTTTACAGAAAATTTATTTCCTGTTCACACATCACAAATTATCAAAGCTTTGCTAAATCTCACAGTTTCTCAGTTACATTTTCCATATTAAATGTCATTACAAAAATCAATATAATTAATGTATTACACTGCCTAGACAGTTATAGATTCATTGTAGAATTGGACACAGTTTTCACGTTTATGAGGAAGTTTTGCAGTTACCATGCTGCTGTTTCATATGTCTGCTTTTGCATCATGTCACAGGGCTAAAGGTTCATAGATTACTTAGATTTCCTGGAAAATCTGTAATTACCTGTCACATACTTGGCATGTCAAATTCATTTTTCATTTCTATATATTTGTGATTAATCTTTCTAAGGAAACATGTATATATATTTACTTTAACAAGAAACATTTATTAGTATTAGTATTTTATGTTACCAAAAAAACCCTCAACAATGCCTTTAAAACAAAATCTCCACTCTTCAAATCTGTTTCAATATATTGTGAGCAATCTCATAAGGAAGTGACCGGTACAATGGGTGATATATTTCTAAAAGGGAGCAGAATGCCTACAGTAGCTGAAGAGGCAATTTCTGAAAAAAAAAAATAAATCAAAAATGGAGAGTTAAGATTGTGATCAGAGTGCATACACAAGAGAAAAACTCCTCTTCGTGGAACTAAATCACACTCAAGAACACAAATTCTGGTAACTTGATAGTTCTATCCACTTAACACTTTGGAAAAGTTAAAGAAACAAAATATTTGGAATCAGCCCCTACCACATAAGCTTCTATAGCTCATCACTGTAAAATCATCATATGGTGAGGAAAAAAAAAAACCAAAAACAAACCATGGAGAGTTTTAGTTTCTATTCCATAGTGAGTTTCCAAGGAAAGGGAGGAGAAAGCACAGACGTTCTCCTATATACTTATGTATTTGTATGGTGTCCCTGCTATATATACAAAGACATACATGTAGTTATTATTTTATATACCTAATAGTACCTGAGAACAAAGCTTTGCAACCTGCTTAGACACTTGTAAAGCAAGTATCTAAGAAATAGACACTAAGCAGGTTTCCAGCAATAACATTTTCCAAGAACTTAAAACTGTACTTCTCTGCATGTCTAGTAAAGCTCTTGACTTCACTGAAGTATCTCTGTCCCAGTATATGTGCTCAATGAATGGTAAAACCTTCAATATAGTCTCCAAGAAGCCAGTTTATAGGTTTTTCTTAGCCTATGTAGCTGCTTTGAATTCAATTAAAAGCACAGACATTGTTCATTTTGTATCTTATTTTAACTCATGGGACATTATGCAAAATATTATTATGCAAAACAAAGAAACAGTGCAGAGAAAAAGAAACAGGAATATTCTTTTTTTCCCTTGCTAGCCCAAAGGGACTGTGCTAGAGTATGTATCTTGCCTTTTTATCATCTGAAGTCATCAACCCTGAAATATTGACTACATGCTTAGGTACTTTCGGCTTTCAACTTAGGTACTTTCAACAAGTCTGGAAACTGCTCTCGCTGATCTTCCTTGGGATCCTTCTTCTTCAGATCTTGCTGATCCTTCCCTCTAGTCTGCTTCTCAAGTACTATCTTGTTAGGTGGGAGCTATATGTTCTCCGCATGAAGATAAAGCCAAGTACTTCAGTTTTTGCTTCTCAGGTAAGTGCTTTTGATTACCATGCATTACACCTGGCAGTTTTCCAGCTACTCCTCCCGAAGCCTGTGGCACTGCTGGGGGTTGTTGTGGCCCAAGTGCAGGACCCAGTATTTGACCTTCTTGAAACTCATGGCATTGGCGTTGGCCCAGCCATCCAGCCTATCTAGATCTCTCTGTAAAGCTTCCCTACCCTCAAGCAGATCGACAGTTCCTCCCAGCTTGATGTCACCTGCAAAATACTCATCTTGGTGTCATCCACAAACTTACTAAGGGTGCACTCTGTCCCCTCATCCAGGAAGCAAAATCCATGAATTATAAATTTATGGTCATTCAGTACATCACAAAGAAATATATTTTAAATTACTCACTGATTGCAGTAATTAGGTGTTAATGATATAAAGCAAACTGACCATGAAAATTGAGGACAAAGAACCCTCCTGTTGAAAAGTCACTGTGAAATTTGAGGAGGACCTGATTACTGGAGCTATAAGCTGTTTCCAGAGCTGTGTTCCCACTGAAGACTCCAAGCTGAGGCGAATTATGGTCTGGACCATCCCTAGGAAGAGAAACATAAAAAATCAGCTGAAGAAATATTGTACTTAACATTGAAACATTGACACTATCTCTTTTCTGGACAATAGGTTAAGGTTTTGTTAAAAAATGTTTTTTTCTTAATGATTCAAATGAGTTTATTTTCTTTTTAATATCTAGCAACACACAATACTCCTTCTAACTTCAAAGCCTAATATTTTTTGAGAGACTAGGAGTATTTCACAATAGCTTTTATATTTCCATGGGTAAGAAATTTCTCTCTGCTGTTCCTGCTAAAAATTCTCATGTACAAGTCAGCTCAATATGTGGAAGATGCAAGTTACTCTTGCTATTTAAAATAATTTCAGAGTCAAAAGTATCTGCTAGGGAAAAAAAAATGGAAAAAAAAAGTTTTATTCTTCTGAACAGTAGGACAATTACCCAAAGAGAAATATACTCCAATAATACCATGCTGCAACCATATTCAGCATCATAATGTAGAACATTCAGACATGAACATTCAGACATGAACATTCAGAATAAATAAATAAACAAAAAACGTTGCTTTTATCACTGCAGATGTTTTGAACCCAGCATTATTTTCTGGGTTTTTTTATACTATATGTAATGAATCTTAACTGAATTTAAAAAAAAAACCATTTTTTAAAAGGTTTTGTGATATGTACTTCAGAAGCCTGGAGATTATGTAGAAGCCAGTCTTTAAATCAGAGGGATATTTGTTCACCACAGATGGCAATATTAAAAAGCTAAGTCTTAACTAATTTTAGTTTGTCTCAAATCTACCAAGATAATCTCTCAATTAAAAAAATAAATAAATATCCTTCATAGAGACAAACTCAGGTTTCAGTTTTAACAGAATGTATGTCATGCATATAAATGATACATACAGCTTGTAGTTTAAAAAATATAATTTAAATTAATTATTTTTTTGTTTGTATAATTTTTCAGGATTGTTCAGGCTTCTAATTCCTGCTCTGATATTAGTGACAACAAGAAAATATAAATGATAGGTGGCTTGGCATAAAACCATCTTTTCTTTTTCCTGCTTTGAAATTAAGAGTGAAGGTGATAAATACTGAATTAGAACTTGATAATTTAATTCATTTTAAAAATCTGATTCTCAAAGGGAGGAAAAACAAGACAAAAAAGGAGCTATGATATTAAGATTTGACTTTTCATACAGTAGTGAATGGCATATAGATGAATGACTTAAAATGACACTAAACAGTCACCAGCTATTCATCGCTAATACCTTAGAATACAAGTCTAAAGAAAGCATGTTTGCTATTCACAGTCTATTGGGAACTGAGAAATAAGATGTAGAACAGTTGGTTTAAAATCTTAATTGAAAGAACATAATAATTCAGGAGTTCAGAACATACTTTAGTAAAATAATCAAAAAGCCAAAAATTTTAGGACAAACTTTCTTAGGCAAAAGAGACATCATTGATACAGTTAGATCTTTACCAGTGAAGGTTTGTTTGGTTTTTTTACTTAGTTTAAAATGCTAGAGAGGCCAAGTTATGATGCATTTTAGACTGGATTTATAGGCAATGCTATAGAGGCAGTCAAAGAGCAGTTCATAAATAGTCATGCATCTCTATAAATCAATAGGATTTTCATTGTATTATATGGACTTCAATATTTCTGTCTTGAGAAACCTTACCCCAGACAGCAAAAGATACAGGAAAAGTGGACTAGTTACTTCCTATACACATAGGAGTAAATTACTTCCTATATTCTGTGCAAAATTGTCTATTGCCAAACTATCTGTAGCATATGTAAGGAATCACTTTGTATATTATGTGAGGTTAGCCCTAGATGAGAAAGAATGTAATAATTCCAGCATCAGCCATGCCTGCTTTTCAGTGCAGTAAACTCTTATGCAAGAATTTAGACAGCCCTGAGACCTCTTCCCCCAGCTGAGGAAACAAGTTGGGATGGGTTTGGAGGATAAGAAGCCAAAGTTCAGAAAAGACAAACGTACACTATGAAGCTTAAAGACAGAGGATTAAAGGCTGAAATCCTGGCTTGTGAAATATAAAGAGTATGTCTTTCAGCCATATTAAGATATTAAAAAAAAGTAAGACAAACATAACTAATGCTTAAATTAGTTAATACCTAAAGAAGTCAAAGAGTTTTGTTAATATATATTGCCTCATATGATCAGGGAACATGTAATTCATCATAATGAACACTGTTACAATCCTTTGACCTCACATGACCTCACTTAGAAAACAGAAAGCTCAAAAAAGGTCTTACTGATAACTAAATTTGAGTTTCAAAGTACTTTTTGAACAATATTCTTAACAAATTCAGATAGTGATATATATATTTATTTTTCATATAGTCCTAGAACCTGTTTTATGTTTTTCTTTAGCACACATAACAATCTAAAGAGCAAGACTAAGCAAAAGCTGTAGCTTCAGACAGTGAGATCTAATAAATCAATCAGGTAAAAAAAAAAATTATTTTTAAAAACTGCATACCAAACTGCAATATAGTCATTCACAGGTTCAGTTTGGAGTAAGGTAAAGTTGATATAAATCCCATGGCCCGGAGGTACAACAATTAACCAAGTACAATCCTTGGAATTTGGATATTCATCTGGAAATCCTGGAGAATAAACTGTACCATTCTGAGCAGTTACATTATAGCCACAAGGAGCTGAAAAAAATAAACAACAAATGAAAAATTAGTAAGAGAAACATTTTTTTTTAAAGTTACAGATGGAATATCAAAATGCTTGCAATTCTAAAAGCTCCACAGGACAGGACAATCTAGATATTTCCTCACTTGGTTGCTCCTCAGAGACAAAGAATATTGATATTTCTGAGAAATAATTTATTGCTTTTATACAGGATTCTTAAAACTAAGCACACATTTAAAATGGGACATTTTTTGCTTGCATTCTAGATTAAGAAATAAATAAGTAAGAAAAAAAAAACTTTGCATGTTTCCATCCAACTGAACCCTAACTGAACTGGAAAATATATTTTTTAAAAGATGCTTATTGTTCTTTCATTACCCTAAAACTATTTTATTTCTAATGTTTTTTAGCTATGTTTAATTGTACTTCAGCTGCAGTTTGTATGCTGATTTTTCTTATGATAAATACAAATGAAGATAAAAACAAATTAGCTCACATTTGCTGAATGAAATCTGTAGGTAAATTAATGCCATGTAAAGATGTCTGACTTCATTCAAGAGTATCATAGAATTGTTTAGGTTGGAAAAGACCTTAAGGTATACAATGATGTGCTTTATTGTGAGTCTCAGTTTGGGGCAATTGATTGATTATGGATGTAAGCATGGATCTCAGTAGACATAAGGCTATTAGTGTAAACTAATGAGTCTCACTCATTAGAGTAAAATGTTAATCTCACCTGTGGGCACTCTAGCTCTGGAAGTTTTATCATTAGCTCTTACCATAACACTTATTCTATTATTGTCAGGGCACCGTTTTTCTATGATTCCCCTTCAGGCTCTCTTAATTTCTTTTTCACCTTTCAACAATTGATAGAATAGAAAAAGGAAAAGGGGAAAATGGAAAAAGAGCAGGAAAAGGGAAAAGGGAGATAGACTGAGAAATGCAGAAGGATGTCACATTTCCTATATGATTTAACACTGTTTAAATTGAAGAATCATCTCTCTAGTTGACAAGCCTTTTTTTTGAGGAATTCTTTTAATAATCACAGGATTTATAGGACAGGTTAAGGAGGTTTTAATCACTTCACTTTCTGCATCCATAACAGTATTATCTAGTGAGACGCTTTTAGCATATCTTCCTGTCTTAGAACAGAACAGCACCTGCTCATGAACTACAGCCAATTAGTGCCCAACAAAGGAAACAAGCTAAGGAAAATGAGGAATAGATTCTATCTGTCTGATTCCTGGTGCATGTACAGGCCAAGGAGAGATGGTAAAGTCTGTCAGCTCTAATGATTCTATAATGAAAAAGTGACTTGAGCTCAGTTTTCACTGTTCCCTAATCCCCTACATTTATGTCATATTTAGACTTCCTGGTCTCAGAAATCTAGTCTGTTCTCTCCACAGAACTCCGTGTTCACAACTAAATAACTGACAAATATGCATAACACATTGAAATACACTTCTTGATACTAAAATAGTGACAAATAGAAAATGCTTTAAGTTCTAGTTAATATACAAGATATTTCTGATAGAAGTTTTATACTTAATTTTGAGTTGAATATATTTTTGACAGATTTATTGATGTTGTCAACGTCTGCATAAATTTTTATTTTGCCTCCATTATTGTCTAATACTCTACAAAGAATGTAGATTGATTGTATCTCAGTAAATAAAGTTCTCCTAAAACATTTTTAGCTATGACAGATCAATAGTCTCGGGGGAAAAAAAAAAAAAAGGACACAGATAATGAGACTCTAACAGAATAACCAATATGTACAGCTGATACTAGGCTTTCAAAGACCCTTAAAAAACACAGGTGACACAAAATTAAGCAGAAATAACAGGCTATATTTCAGAGGACAAAAATAGCTTTAGTTTGAAAAAAGAAATCACTCTAAATTACTGAAGTTAATACATTTAATTTTGAATGATAGGTATGAAGAAACATAGATTTTTTAAATGGAAAAGCATATAATCAAATCTTCTAAACTTTCAAATGCCCACAGTAGACCAAATGCTGATTTATAAATGAATGAACATCATACTGTGTGTTCCCATGCCACTCACACATAATTACGGATACAACATTGTGCATGGAAGCACAGTAAATATTTTTAAAGACCCACCCAAAGGTGCTCAAACTTAGTCATTTATTGACAGCTATATATGTTATGCTAAGACAGCTGTGCTATATCATTAGGACAACCTAACTGCACAGGACTGAAGTCTTAGAGCATGACTATATGACAAGCATCTACTTGTGAACCGTAATTAAACTGTTTTTCTCCTATATACAGATTAAGGTCTTCAATGTATATAAAAACACAGTGGAGAATATGATTTACAATGTATATGGCTTCCAAAAGCATGCATATATTTGCTCTGTTCAGACAGCCATCCAGTGACAGACTACAGTTTTGAATCTGTACATTCTGCTTATGTCCTTTCTGTTCATCATTTCTGTACTATCATTTGGTAGATATTTATTTAATCCTTTGCTGTTCACAACTGTTCACAGTACATACATATAAAGTCCACCTTAGTATTACTGTTTGGCTTAAAGTAGAGGTGGGTGACAGCAAAAAGCTTGATTTAGAATGATACAGTGGAAATCTATATGGGGATGAAAATATCCTGAAAAGGCTTGTGAGTATTACATGGTGAAGAGAAACTTATATTGTGAAAGTTTATATTATAAATCTCAATTTCTACTTCAAGGACAACAATGTCAGTATGAACTTGGAGATTCCCATCTTCAGCCCCATGATAAAGACGTTTAACAATGTCTTAATTTCCTCTCAGAGCATAAAGCAAATAAAACTGTCTTCTAAATGGGAATAGAACCATGTAGACCAGAAGCTTGGTCTACTACCTTAAGACAGACAACTGAATGACCTAAAGGGTGCTAGAGAGCCATATACCACATATCTCAAATGACTTAGGGGAAGAATCCAGAAGAAAAGTCCTGAAGTTCTAGTCATAATGCTCTAGGTAGAAACTACTAGCCTTACAATTGCAGAAACAATTGTCCATGAAATCTCAGAAAGTTTAACATTTTTAACTATTCTGTATTTAAAAAATGAACTTAGAAAAATTATTTGCAAAAAGCTGTTTTGCTGGGTCAGGGCAAAGGTGTTTGAATTCATTGTGCTGTTGGCACATAAATGCAGTTTACAGTAAACTTTACAGGCACACTTGTTTTCCCTCATGTGATCAGATAAATCCTGAGATATGTTTTCAGCGCACTAACACAGATCTTCAGCAAGATTCCTTAGAAGGGCAAACTTCTAGCTTCAACACTACCATTTACCAGCTTTTTAAAATTACTGTTTTCCCTGTCTACTGATGGCCTTGTTATTACTCTCCATGCAAAAGACCAAACCAAACCAAATCAAACCAAACCAAATAATAAACCCACAACTTTTCTTTAGCATAAAGAGAGGGAACTTTACAGCTAGACTGGAAAAATATTAGTTTATATTTTCTAACAATTTGACATCTCCTACTGTCTACCTAGATTCAAATGATTATTAAAAAAATCATTATTAACAACCACTTAGTCTAATCTTCCCTGTCAGGTCTCAGGATTTATAAAAATTAATTACATTGGAATAGTAAATCTTTGGTCTCACTATGAAAAGTTGATATATTAAGCTTTAATAACAGTATATTATGTGTCTAAAATACCAAAAATATGATTATACATAACATAGAATTGGGCCAATTTTTAATGCCAGTAGACAAAATATGCTTCTTCATGTTTTCAGAGAGGCCGTCACTATGAGAAGTTTGAATAGATATTGAACATTTCTTGATTACTACTATGAATCCAGTAAAATCATGGAATATAGAAAACATAATGGGAGGATAAAAAGCCCTTGACAAGTGAAACCTTAGCCATGTAGCCTAGTCTTGCAACAGCAATTATCTAACAATCAGGTATCTACTTACTAGTTCATTTTATCTTTGTACAATTGTGGAATGTAACACAGTATTTATATATATTTATATATTAAAATTCTGAATAAGCCATAGTGATAACAAATAGGTTTTCTGTATCGAATGAACAGACTGAGATAATTGGCTTTAAGGACATATAGGTACTGGAAGAGCAAAGGCACATCAGAGAAAGGGGTAGATATTAGATGTTTTTCTCTGTATATCATTCTAGCATTATCTAATTTTAAATATTAATACCAATGTAAATGGATTAGTAAATATAAAAATTCTTTCTTTGGAATAACATTAAAGCAGTTGACTTTGCATCAATAGCATTTTCCTTTTACCCTTACCAATATTTTGAGTGTAACAAAGTGGTGAGGATTCAACCGATCTATTTCATAACTTAGATGCCACAGATTCTTACTTGTACATTTTGGCAATAGTGTAAATGCAAGAACATCTAAAGATAATAATATCAGAGACATTGTCATGATGATCCATTTAACTTTAATCACATTTTCATTAGGAGACTGTCAAGGTTTGTGTGGAGTGTTTCTGGTAATGGGGAAGGGGCTGTAAAGATGACTCCTGCAAGAAGTTGCTCGAAACTCTCCTCAGCTCTGAGTCAGATGCACTTCTGGGGCTGACACCTTCAGAATCATTTTTTTTGAGAAGAAGTCAAAAGACGAGGGTTCTTCCTGTTTTTCCTTCTTCTTTCCTGGTGGTGGTGAAAGGAGTTGGATGACAGAGAAGTGTCCACGTTGACCTCAAGATCAGCGAGAGAAGAGAAGAGGAGGTGTGATGGAGCAGAGACTCCTCTGCATCTTGTGGAGAGGAGTGGAGAAGCTGAGATTTGTTGGCAGTTAGTAGAAGACCCCATATCACGGGTACTGACTGCCCAGAGGAGGCTATGAATTTGTGGGAGGGCAGTACTGCTGCAGAAGGTGCCTGAAATGCTGCTGGTTACAGAGGAGTCCCAGGCTGGAGGTCTTTGAGAGCAGAACCTGTAGCTGTTGGGAAGAACTCATGCTGAAGAAGTTTAAGAACCATGTCCTGTGGGAAGGACCCCGTATTGGGTGATGGACGGCAACATGATGGCCAAAGGCTCTCTAGAAAGGTGACCGAGACATCTTACTGATATGCAAATATGAATACAAATCAATCATCTTACTCCACAAATAGTGGATAAAAAGGCCCCATTGAGCTCTCCTGTATGGCAGTGGGCTGTATGCCAGAATCCCCTTGAGTAAGGAGGTTTCTCAAGGTTACTCCTCGAGGCTGAGATATTCCTTGCTGCAATAGACTCTTGGTAAGTGATGAATAGCATGCTAAACTTTCATACTTAGCTAAGTGATGTGAAGGACTGATTGCACATATATCATCCTCCTGACATAAGCCGTTGACTGAATGCGGAACTAGGATTGGATCCAGATGCACTTGAACGCCTTTCTGAGAAGTTTAGAAAGCAAAGAGGTCCTTTCTGAATCTCACGATCATCAATAAAGTATAGTTATTTCTGTTTTACAAGTGAAGTGTGTGACTTAATTTGCAATAGGGTGCACGGCCTTTACCATTCTTGGCTCCAAATTTCTGTTCAGACATTGTCTTTACGTTTTGGCCAGTAAGGCACTTTTACGTCTTACTCCTGGAGTCTGTCAGACTTCTACGTCTGTGCAATAATGTGATAGAATATAGTTTGAATTAAAATGTAAAATGAGCTAATAATTCTTAGATTAATAATTCCATTAGTAGCACAAATAATATTTAAAATGAAAACAAACCAACGAAGAAACAAGTCTCAAATGGACAAAGATTTGTTTCTGTGGAAACCTTTATCCTGAAAACTCAAACTCCTCTCTATATTTACTTTGTTCAAGTTCTGAGCAATCTATGGTAATTTCCAATAACTATTATGTAACAAAATTTAAATTTTCTGGACTCTTGTAACATTGTATCTAAATAGTAAAATAAGGAAATAATATAAGCATACTTTCCCAAGTACATGTACAAAACATATGTTCATGCTGAAGAGAAACATAGTTGTTAGAATATTTGTCTCAGAAATCAAAAGATAATTTGAAATTGTTTTTCTCAGTACTAAAATCCTCATTTGTGAAGCAAGGAATTGCAGTACTGCAGCAAAGTTTTAGTCCATCTAGTGTACTCTTTGTGTCTGTCAATATTCAAACCTTGGTATCTAATAAGAGCATATAAAAGAATTCAAACAAGAAAATAATATATTAACCCAGAAAATTTCCTTCTAGTAGTCTGTCCTGAAGCAGAATAACTGACTCCTCTTTCACAGTTTTCCCATAGTTTATACCTGTAGCTCAGTTAATTTTTTTTTTAATTCCTTGCAGCTTTTTCTGGTTTGATGACTAAAAGCCATTGGATATTTGTGTAGAGAAGCATCTGTCTCCTCTTTGAAGATCAGTCTCAAAAATATTGAACATGCATTCTGTAGTGAATGTAGAATCATTAGTCTCCAGTTATGATGGAAATAATGTATTTCAATTTATTTTATGTCTTCTTAGCTGATTATGTATGACACCATGTCAGTTGTACACAATGACTACTCATTTTTGTCATAACATCCTACACAAGACTTTGCCAATGTCTCTCAAAGTCCAAGAATGTCTGAAATTTTGTTTCTGCACTTCTATTTTTTAGACAGAAGTCCAAGTAAAAGTTTTACAATGGAAAAACTTTTGTTATATTGTACACTGTCATCTTTGTCTTCAAATCAGAAATGAAGAAAAAAAAATCCCATGGAGTTTCAGATAATTTCTGGCAGTTATCATGAGTTCTTATAATCAATAGAACTGATAGATATTAATAGGAACAATAAATCACTGCTGAGGAATATGATTCATATATTTGTGATTTGCACACATTGTTCTGACTTCACAAGCCTACATTACAGAGAAATTATAAAGGTGCAATTCTTTAGCAAAAGCTGTGCTACATATACACACAAAAGTAAATAAAAATCAGAAAGTATTGTGAATTCTGAAGCAAAGATACTATCAGAAAGTTACCTTCACATCTAGGGAACTGATAGTTCCAATTTCTGTTGATTCCATGTTGGCAGGTGAGAACAGGATGACCCCTCAAAACATATCCAGGATAGCATTCAAATGATACTGACTGACCCACGCTGTAATCTGAGTTGACTATGTATCCATTCAAAAAAGGAGGAGGATCAGGGCAGTTCTGCAACTCATAAGCTGGAAGAGAACAGAAGTACTTTTATTGTTTGGTCAGCTTTTAAAGCACAAAGTAAACATTAACGCAAATCACAGAATCTTAAGGGCTGGAAGGGACCTGGAAAGATCATCTAGTCCAATCCCCCTGCCAGAGCAGGACCACCTAGAGTAGTTCACATAGGAACTTGTCCAGGTGGCATTTGATTCCATATTAGGTAAATGCTGGAATGCCAAACTCCAGTAAAAGAGTGATTAACACATTAAAAGAAATATATGATCCATGGGGATCTTCCAGATATTGATAAAGGAATTAAAAAAAAATCTTTAGAGATAAAGTAACAAACGAAAGAACAAAACCTAGAATAGAATGAGTTGCTATCAATATCAGAAACTTAGAAGAAAGTAAAACAAACATTGGATGTAGGGCATGAAAATGGAATACTGCATGTTAGTAGTTCATGTTGAAGATTCAGATTAGAATATTATAAACATTATGTGTTTATTTTAAAATAAATTTCTAAGTTCAGACCTAGTGCCTAATATCTGAGAAGTAATAGTTTTATATAAACAATATAACATTTTTTAACCAAGATACACAAAACTAATTTCATAAATAAGATTGATATGCTTAGTAAGTATATCTGCAAGATGTGTAATTCCATGAGTATGTCAAATATTTTTGCTACTTTATTTATACTCATTTTTATTTTAAATGTTCAGTGTGAAAGAAAAAACAATTTTTCTCTGAATGCAGAAACACTGAATTCAAAAGTGCACACAGGAACAATGAGAATTTAATTGACCAGATTTAATAAGTGGTCAATTTTCCAATAAGACTCTCATTACTAAAAATTATCACATAATTTTTCAAATACCTTTTTATTATCCCAGTGCACAAGCAACAATGTAATTATTTCCAAGTGAGAAATAGCAAAATTATTCAGGCAAACAAATTTCTCCTTGATACTTGAATTTAAACTATATTTATTAAAAATGCATGTATATGTAATGACCATGTTCACAGTGCAATTTCCAAAATTTGGAAATTAATGTGCAAGTATACAATTAATGATAGCATAATAACTTGAGACAACTATTTTTCTGATAACATTAGTATGCCATTCTATGTGTCCTCTATGAGGAACAGATGTAACTGCAGCAGAACAAAGGACAGAGTTTTGCAGCATTATGAGCACTTCAGAGCAAACCAAAAATTTTAAATTGAGGATAGGCATACATATTACTATGGTGGCCCAAATTTATTTGACTGGAAATATTCCATTTTGTTCATTACCTGTATCAAGTAAATTGTACAATGACTTCAGCAATAAATCAGCATGTAACTAATTACACAAACTGTATAAATGTGGTTTTATATTTCAACACTATAGTATGTATTCTACTAAGGTATAAAGAAGTTATTAATATTTTAGGAAATACAAGATTTTTACAATGCATTGACTTTTTACATATATATTAAACAATGCAAAAAAAAGTCACCTGACAAAAAAAAAAAAGAATGAAAGACAATATAGTCACAGAGCATCAGAAATATCTAGACGTCACAAGTCTATCAAAGAAAAAGTTCCTTCTAGAAGTATCTCCATACAAAAAAACATAGTAATGAAGCATCATATATAATATCAGGTTTCATGTTTTCAAATATTTCTAAATATTATTCAATAAAATGTGTTAAATTAATATAAAATATTATGATAAAAATTTGGAGGGATCTTTCATTAATAACATTTACTAAGATATAAAGGCAATTTAAAATTTAAATATTTTAAATTTAAATATTTTTTAAAATGAAAATATTTTCAATTGATAAATAGTTCCACAGAAAGTAAAAAAGAAAGACAGTTTTACAAAAATGTTATGTAGAATCATTCACAAAAAACTTCACACAGATAAGGTAGCAAGGAATATTTAAGAAATAATTACTGAAAAGATAAATGCCCTGCATTCTCTCAGATTCCTTTTACAGTTCCGAAATACTTCTGTCAGAAGATAAGAAAGCTCAAATCAAAGCAGTAATACAAGTTTTATATTAAGATGTGTTGTTAAGTCCAAACTCTACAAATATACTATTTGAGATGAAGAACATATTCTTGAACAAATTATTTTGTTGTTTTTTCAGAGGTAATCATTACAATATGGTCATAGTCATCCTCGAAGTATATAGTCATTATTATAATTTAGATTATTTAAACAAGCGACTTAAGCAAGATTAGGTTAAGGATATAACTTTTGTGTATTTAAGTGCTTGCTTAAAGTGAAGTTTGCACTTAATTGTTTCACTAAAATACAGCTCATACTTTTTGTAGTCGTTGCTGATCACAGACATGCTACGAAAGAAATAGAAGATTTATCTCAAAAAAATCTTCTGCTTTTCCCTAATTCATTAATTGAATCCTGCAACTAGTGTTTGCAAAATTACACAGCTGAAAGATATGTGGAAGTAGCAATAAATATTGCTAAACTCCCTTCTAAATCACAATCTCTTTCAGTCAAATACCAAAAAAAAGAAAATGAAAAAGCAAATTATATTAAAAATACAATAGAAGATTATTCTATAGGATCAGAGGATCTCACAGGTTTGACAAGGAGCAGCACCATATTGCCCAATAGTTATGATGATGATGTTTTGGAGAAATGACAATAAGTCTTAGAACATTTAAACTTTGATTGTACAACCTTTTGAGGAGATGAATATGCATGAAAGATACCCTTCCTTAATGGTTAATTTGTATTCATGGGTTACATTTTGAACACAGTTAATATGGTCTCCGATTTTTTAAGTCGGTCTTAAAAATTCATTTCAGAATAAAACATCTCACTGATCTACATGAGAAAAAAAAAAGAGCACCACAGGCGAAAAAGGAAATCCTGAAAGAATATCAACATCTCTCTGTTCCTCTAATTTCAACCCCTAGATTGTTTATGGAAAAAATAAAGCCTACCTTTTAAAATTCTTGTTAGTGTTAATTCTGAGACGCATGTCTTTCTCCTATAGTAATTATGGTAAACAAAACACAAACAGACCATTTTTGATTTTGTTCTGGTGTTTGTTTTTGTAAGAACAGAATCTCTGCCTAAAGCAGAGTACCATAAATCTGAAGGTCAGTCAGTCAAGGATGAAAAGAACTTACACATGAGCAGAGCACAAGGGGTTTTGTTTGTCAAGGATTTTTGTTCTTTAAAAAAAAAAAAAGCGTAAAATGTGAAGATACTCTCTGCATCTGAATTCTGTAATAAATCCTATAGATGACTCATAAATTATTGAAGTAACTATGTCAGGTGATCCATCTGACTATGATATCAAGATTTATAGGCTACTCAGGGAATATGTTTTATATGTTTAATATAAATATGAATTATATTCTTCCCTACTCTTTTGATATATGCAACAACTATATTTGATTTAACAGAGTAATTTATTATTCAGTCATCACTATCAAATATTACCCACAAAGCCTGATGTCACACCCCACAAAAGTAACCTACTTTTATGTGTCATGCCCAAAGAGATGTTCAGTATTGAGCTTTAAAAAATTATATATCATTTCACATCAGAAAAAAATTCTAATGAGAGCTTGAAATAAAGCAAAATGTAAAGGAAATCTGAGAAGATTTAATTCCAGTGCTGAATTTTAAAATTATTTCACATTGACATTTGACATTTCTTTGTGCAGTATATTTTACACTGGTAAGAAAATAGTGTAAATCACAAAAGAAATATCACTGAATCTATGGTATC
Organism: Colius striatus; assembly: GCF_028858725.1. Lineage (NCBI taxonomy): Eukaryota > Metazoa > Chordata > Aves > Coliiformes > Coliidae > Colius > Colius striatus. Next base: position 24,623,934 of record NC_084760.1, on the reverse strand, counting down.
TCAGTTTTATGATTCAAATGTATTTCCTTCTTGCGTTAACACTAGGGTGATTTATCACAAGTGCCACATACATCTATAACACTTCAACATGGCAACAGTTACAGAAAAATGTATTAGCAAAGAGTTGAGCATACAAACCCTCAAATGTTAGGAAAATTTATAATTAAGGCTACTTAAAACTTTATCTGTTTCCTATAAAGATGTCCTAGACCTAAAGATAAAACTATATTTCAGATAAGATAATTCAGAATTATTAAAAGGCTGAGGTATCAGTCTTAATATAGCCACAAGCATGTCTAAAAACCAATTGATTCTACTATGTACTAAACTCTGTTATGAATCTCTCAGAGTCCATAACAATTATTTATTTCTTCTGATCTAGCATATATCTTGATCCATTCCAGTTATATGAAAAGTATCCTGAGCATGTAATTATCTAACTTGGCTTGCCACTGTGACTGGTTTTTTTTCCCTCTGACCTAGTGTGCATAGGCTGTTTATTTCTCACGTTCAGAGATTCAGCAGTTGTGAGGATCTCAAAAACTCAGGACTGACAGTCAAATACAATTTAGAAATATTCTTCTAAGTATTTCTGGTTGATTCCTGTCTTTGTTGCAAAGCTGAAATGTTAACAAAATATGAAAACATCAGAGCATAAAACAACAAGGAGCTGACTAACAATAATACTCAGAGCTGTAATTTCCCTAGGGTTCTGCCAAGTAGACAAAGCTTTTTACTGCTTTTAGAAATACAGAGTACTTAAGTGATTTAGGTTATATATTCAATGCCTGTGCTGTGAGAATTTAGAGGCTAGTGCTTAAGCAGCAGCACTAGCTCCATGTATGCAAGGGAAGCAAATATTTTTCTGTTCTCAGTATGCATATACTTTTCTTCCACCTCAAAATAATGTTCTCAGAGTACAATCCCAGGCTATATTAAGCTTCAATGGCTTAAGCATTTTTCAGTCTTCAGAAAGTCAGTAGTAATATAAAGAAATAGTCTTAATAGTTCTATCATTATCATTATTATTTTATTTCCTCTGATATGAGAAGTTACTAATAGATTTTTTCTAGAAAGGTATTTTTACAAAATTATATCTTCCTTTAAAAAAAAAAAATCTGCTACCTTAATGCCACTTCTTGAATTCTAATTAGTAGAAATTATTTTTTACTTTTAATTCAGTTGTGAAAAAGCAGTCCTTGCTATAGTTTAGTACCATTCAGTAAAAGGACAAAATTAATCATAAATCCATTTTAATATAAACTTAAGTACATTCTAAACAATCAGACTAGGGCTAAGCTATGCAGTCATGTGGACACTTTCCAATATGCAACACACTCATTAAGACACTAGAATGGGTTTGGTGAATGTAACTAAAAATATGTCCACTCAGCTTTTTTAAAGGATTTATCAAATTATTTTCATTATTAGAAAAGCAATGGTGTGGGTTTTTTTTTTCATTATTTATACTGTGTTTCTTCCCAATTACAGTGTGTATATATATATATATATATATATATATTTATGTTTAAGACATCTTAAAATATGATCAAATAGAAGTATTCTGAAAAAACATCTATTAACTGTATAAAGAGTTGCTTTACAAATTTATTCCTTTAAAAATGGCAAAACTTGGTATAAATTTGTTCTCTCTAATTCGTTACAGAAATTAGTTTGTGTCCCCTAAGTCTCCTTGCACTGGTATACACCCTCCAGTTTTACACACAACCTCAATTTAGTCCTGACAACTATTTGTTCCCTTTTATTTAAGATTCCCGTTTTAGATGCCTGAGAGATTAAACAGTTCTGAAATACATTTCTTGGAAATTATGTCAATTATTACTGATAAGTTTCAAAAGACCATTTTGTTTGTTATAGCAGCTGTTAGGTTTACCTGGTCAGGATAATGGTTGAGTTTACCACCACAGCTAAACAGTCATGACAATGAATATTCCAATTGGGTAGTCAGCAAGCCAAACTGAATTGATATCTATAGAGTAATGCCGCACCTTTCCTCTCAATAAGGGTACTATTTCAGGACTCTCTTATCCACATACTGCTTTCAAACATTTCCAGGAACTCTGAAATTTGACTGAAATTGACCAATGGTTTCAAAGTATATCACTCATGACAGTCAGATATCTTGTCATCTAATCAAATCAGACTAAGACTTGAGTCAATGAGATAGTTATTATAACACTTTTGTTGTCAGGTGGTAACTGGAAGAAGCAAAAAGAAACCAACTTATCTAAAAACCAGGTGATTTTTAACAAGAGAGGGTTAATATTAAAAACTCAATTTCTTTTGTATGGTGCCTAGTTCATCATATTCCCATTTACTCCCAACCAGATAAAATAATCCTACTGGACACATTAGGGAAGAGAATAATAGAATAAACGAGGAATTATGATCTTCATTCATCAACCTTTTCAAAATATGAAATGAACTTCATGGATTTTGGGGGTTGGACTAGATGGTCTCTAAAAGTCCCTTCCAACCCCTACCATTCTAGGATTCTATGATTTCTGAGATTATGAAAGCTACCATTTTAATGGCAACCCCAAGTTGGAAATAGATTATAAAAGATTCTTTCAGCAGTTTACCATGGCTGAATAAAACAATAGGGTTTATAATAGGACAAAAGACAAAAAAATGAACTTGTATTGAAACAACTGACACAATTGTTAGCTTCAATAGATTTCATCTGATTTTAGACCATTGGTTACAGTAATCAGATTACCTTCTGAACATACATGTAATCTTCTTAGGTACACTTGAATACCATGTGACTACTTCCCCAGGCTCAGTTTTCTATTGCTGAGTATACTAAATTGCTCTAATGGGAACAAATAATATTGGCTAAATGAATAAAACAAGTAAAAATATTGACAAATTGTAGCAATATATTTTCCTGCAGTTGTCAGTCTGTGAACTGTAGCACAGATTACAGAGACTTTTTGTCTGAAATAAGAAGCAGAAATTGTTTAAATATGAGGAATAAATTAAAAGTAAATAAATGTTAGAGAAAGGTTAAGTATAGAAAACTATAATATCATAGAATCATAGAATAGTTTTGGTGCAATGGGGCTCAATACCTTTCAGTGAGGCTACATTAACATTATAGAAATATGCATGAAGTAATGATGCTTTATTATCAATAATGGAGAAAAAAACAACGAAGACCAAAAAAAACCTAAACGATAGAAAACCACAAAAAGTTCAGACGTCCAAATACTAAATGTGTGTTTGAAAATAAGTCTACAGAATGTTATCCAGTATCTTTTCGTTTCTTGTTAAGTCTAGACTGCAAAAATTATTTTTAAAAAAGAATTATTTTTAAAAAAAACCTAAATATTTACAAGAACTCATATTTTGAAATCTTCATTATTTACATTATAAATAACAAGATTGTATAAATTGTATATATTAAAGAAATTTGGGATAAATATTATATAAATATACGATATATAAATATTACATAAATATTGTATACATTATTGTTCTGGTTTAGCAAGGAGCATCTTTTGCTTCGTAACAGGGGGAACGCGTTGCAGTGAAGACCCAGTAAAGAGTTTTTGGACTCTCCTCTGGCTCCTGGGTTCACATCCAACTCCGGCCCGGCTGGGCCAATCTGGCGCCTCTGCGATCACTATTTAGGGGACGGGAATTTGAAGTGCTTGCAGGAGGTGTAAGAGTGATACAAGATGGAGGCGACTACGTGGGCCCTTCAGCCAGAGAAGGAGGAAGGAAGGAGAAGCAGTAGACCAGAGACCCCTCCGCAAGACACAGCAAGAATGCAAGCTGTACCCCTGTGCAACCTATGGAGACCCATGGCAGGACTGAGAGTTACCAGCAGCTCCATGTGAGTGAGCCCGGACGGGCGAGGGACTGTGTGGGGAGACGGCCATGGCCCAGGCCGTGTTGGAGAGCCTGCACGCCACAGAGCAGCCCCACACGAGAGGCAGAGAGGAGCTGCAGCCTTTGGAATAAGTGCGCATTGGAGCAGCCTGTGCAGGGCTGCCGTGTGTATGAGTTACACCACGGACTTGTAGGGAGGATGGGTGCAGAGCCCACCTGCCCTGAGGAGGGACAAACGGCAGAAGCCATCGGGAATAGATTGACTGACACCCCCACTCCCTGCTTCCCCCCCCTAGCCGTTGAGGGGGGAAGGAGGTAAAAACACTGGGATCAGGGCTCTGAGCCCGGGAAGAGGGGAGATGTGGCAAGAAGGTGTTCTTAAAAAGGCTGGTTGGACTCTTCATTGATGTATTACTCTGTGTTGTTTTATTTTGGTTATGTTTTGGGGTTTTAAGGTAATGTTTTAGTTGATGTTGCATTAAATTATTTTCTGTTTTCTTCCCCAGGCCAAGTAGCCTGCTTTGTTTTGTCCTGAACCTTAAGCAGCAATTAAGCTCTCCGTGCCCTTAGGCAATTCTCAGCCTCTTCGGTACTTGAGGCCGATCATGGTCTTTTGTTCCCTGATGGGCCTAAACCAGGACAATTATATATATATTATACAAGATAATGAATATTAGCAGTATTGTCTTGTGACGGTATACCTTATTGGGATGGAAAAGGCTATCAGCTGTATGACTTTTGGCAAACATCATCACCTTGTCTTCAGGTTTTTATATCAGTAAAGATTCCAGTTCAACACAATCGTACTTGCAAAAAAGTTCAACGTATAGAATAACAATCTAAAGTTTTTTAAACACTATATAGTATATGCCTAACATTTTAAAATATTTTTTAATTATTTTTTTCTTTTTAACCATAAAGTTAGTGGTGCTAGTTTCTACTTACCTTGGTATTTCAGCTTAAATCCTTGCCTGTTTTCTGAGTGATCACTGTAAAAATGGACAAGTGTTTCATGAGTAGTACTTAGTAAGGGTGATGGGAGTTCCATTCCACTAAACTGGCCAATCATAGAGCTGGTGTGGTAAGGACCATTCTGAATTTCAAGGAAATCATGATTTGCTTCAGTAGAGAAATTCAGAAACTGAATGTGTGCACCTGCAGGATTGAGAAAGAAATAAAAATTAAACCCAGAGATGTTATAAGTCATGCTGTGTAATGCTACAGCATGTAAATAAATTTTAAAAATCACAATTATTGTTATAGACACTGTATTTATATTTTAGTCACCGTTCATAGAGTGGTGGGGATTGGAAGGGACCTTTAGAGATCTTCTAGTCCAACCCCCCTGCAGAAGCAGGACAACTTAGATCAGGTCGCATAGGAACATGTGCAGGCAAGTCTTGAAGACCTCCAAGGAACAAGACTGGGCAGCCTGTGCCAGTGCTCCCTCACCTGAACAGTGAAATAGCTTTTTCTTATGTTTAAGTGGAACTTTTTATGTTCCAGCTTCATCCTGTTACCCCTTGTCCTGTTACTATCTACTATAGAAAAAATGGATGACCCAACCTCCTGACACCCACTCTTTATATATTTATAAATGTTAATATGATCACTCTTCAGTCTGCTCTTCTCCAGACTAAACAGCCCCAGTTCCTGCAGCCTTTCCTCGTATGAAAGATGTTCCATACCCCTCATCATCTTGGTGGCCCTGCACTGGACTGTCTCCAGCACTTCGCTGTCCCTCTTGAGGTGAGGAGCCCAGAACTGGACACAGGACTCCAGATGAGGCCTCACCAGGGCAGAGTAGAGAGGGAGAAGAACCTCCCTTGCCCTGCTGGCCACACTGTTCTTGATGCATCCCAGAATGCCATTGGCCTTCTTGGCCACGAGAGCACATTGTTGGCTCATGTTTAGCTTATTATCAAAGTGAAATGCTTCAAATAAAGAAATAGTTGCTATCTATTGCAAGATTTGGAGTAATATCAAGAGGGATGGGAATATGACCCTATTTCCAAAGCCAAGTGTACCGAATGTCTTGCAACCACACTTCTTGGGCCTAATCTCTGGTAGACTATGAAAAACTGGTTAGAATGGAAGAAAACAGAATTACCAAATGAACCAACAAAGCAGTGTGAAATAATGCCAGAACTCTATGCTTGACATTCTCATTTATCAGTAGAGACATACTCTTCATTCCAAAGGTGTACCATATAGATTAATCATCAGGGTAAATCTTTCAGTCTTGCTTTACAGCTCATCTCTTTGCTTCTGTGGTTTGATACTTAATTACTTGCATAAAAGTGATATTTTTTTTTTCTACAGGAAAAACTAAATAAGCTACTAAATAAACCATTTGTCATAGAGCACTCGTGACAATATGGCACATTTAGCTCTAGTACTTTCTCTGAATTACGCCGAGCGGGAGATATGAAAACAAGTATTTCAGATGCTGAATAAGAAAACTTATTCCAATGCTATCAATAGAGATGCACGTACAGAACATACTGAAGTCTCAATGTCAGCCATCTCTTGTATGATAGCTGATATGGTTAGTCTGACTTGAGTGAAGTCGCTAATAATACAGTTCTCTTGAGTTTTAAGATGAGGTAGGACACCAAGCAGCTTGGAAACACCTTGATTTCAGTATCAAGATTTAGTGATTCCCATCAAAACTGCATGTCAGCAGCATAGAAATTCTAAAGAATTGAGCAGTCACTTAATATTATACTTAAGTTGATAAATGACAAGTAGATAACTGAATTTGAGATATGTATATAGACCTAAAGTCAATGTTCAGGTATTTAAGTAAAAGTAGCCTACAGTTTTAAAATACTCTCTGATGAGTCACAGAGTATCTTTAAATAGGAATCATTCTTGTATAATTACTGAAAAGGAATTTATATGACTAGTTGTAAATATACAATATAGAAATGCTTTGTCTTTTAAAAGCAAAAAGTACATTTACCAGTAACTTTAAAAAATGGAAATGGCCTAAAATAGTCCCATTACAAACACAAACAGGAATATATTTTTTCCTAAAGGTTTTTCAAAGATGCTAATCTGTGTCATTTAAGCCTTAATTCTAAGTTCATACAATTTAAACTGACAATTTGATACATCAAAGAAAGTTTTCTATATTATTTCTTACTTAGAATTATACAGAATAAAACTGATAGCTAAAGAAAATAAATCATTATCTAATCAAACTATAATTATTCTATGTCCTGCTCCAATCTCAACAGGATTTCCTCTCTCACTTGAAAAGACTTTGAATAAGGAGAATTCCAAGCTGAGATAATCTTTTTTACAAATATTAATTAATTAACAGCTGCCTGAAACAACTGAAAAATAACTGCAACTAACTTGAAAAGATATACTTTCCATCTATTTAAAATATTTGAATTTTAGTAGTGTCTTCTTTTACAGGATCAGTATATTTTTGTGTAATGAAGAGAGCATTATACTTTGGGGCACATTTAGCTCCTACAATTTTATTGTTGGACTTTGTTTAAACACATCTGTGTTCTTGCATCAAGTCAAAAATAGACAAACAGCTCTTAGGTAGACAGACTTATAATAAAAATTATAACCAAGATTTTGCAGTGGAAAATCTGCAAAACAGCACACTAGTCACAATTTTTAAGCTTGGTATAAAGACATTATCTGTGTATTATTTTCAAAGACTTTGGGAAAAAGATCCCTATATGGTAAAAAAAAATCATTTTCTAGTATTTTTTAAAGCAATTAGAGCAATAGTATGAACACCTTGTTCCTGGTAAATCTCTTGCTGAAAAAATCAATAATCTTTTATTTATAGGATTATCATTACCATAGACTTTCTGAGAAGACAGAGGGACAATAATGGGGTACAAGACACTGTTGTGTAATTAAATCATGAAACTTATGTCCATATGGAAAAGCTTAAAGAAAAAGAGAAACTGAGAAATACAAAGGACTGATTTTTAAAGGCAATGTCGGAGTAAGCTCATTAACATGACATACTGAATTTAGTAATAAGGTTTTACAATTAATCTTCCTATTTGAGAACAAGCATTGACTTCACAGTATGGGGCATAATGGTTCACAGCAAACTTATTCTTTTATTTCTCATAATGATGGTAGATTGTATTTTATACATGGTCTTACAGATTCCTTATCATGAATGTTTATCTTTTCACCCTAATGATTACTTATTTCTGAAGGTATTTTCTGAATGACAGTAGTTTTAATCCAAATCTAGAAAGTTTCTAAGTGGGATTTGGAATATTGTTCGAGAGTGTTTTTAAACAAATTCATAAGGCTGGAAATTAGGGTTTTTTCCATTTTCATGGAATATAAATACTGTTAAAAAAATTACTCAAGGGATGATGAAAGGACAGTATGCAGAAGACCACTAATTAATACAGAAGTTACGTTTTCTCTTTCATCTGTCTACATGCAGCAGGTTTCATTTCCTCTGAAATTATTTTCTGAGTCATGCTGTTTTACAAATAACATGTTGCTTTGACAAAGACATATTTTTAAATTAATGACCATTTTTAAATCAAAAGAGAGCACATAATTATGTAAGTTTACAATGCACTCACTGGATAAAATCCATTTCATATTAGAAATAAGAATAGTCTTATATATATTAACATCTGTCTTTTACAAATGATTGCTCTTCAAATGTAAGTTAACTTACCATATCCAATAGGTAATAAAATTTTCCATGTACAGTCTAAGTTGCTAGGATAATTTCCAGGAAATCCTGGGCTCAGGATCACACCACCCATGTTTGTCAGTGTTCCACCACATTTAGCTAAGAAAAATAAAAAGATAGTCACTGTATCCTTTAATAATTATTACTTCTTCATATTTACTACATGATTAAGTAAAAAATGGATTTTCCATTTCATCCCCATGACTCCCATGTGGTGCAATTGATCATAGTCAAAATGTTACTTGTGCAGCAGGAAAAAAAAAAAAAAAAGAACTCAAGTTAGAGCAAAATGTTTCTTTAATGCAATATATTCACTGTGATTTTACTGCAAATGTGTAGTTGCAGATATGGACATGGTAACTCATTGTCTCACCTTGCCGATTATGGCTAAAAAATGCCTGGTGCTACACTGAGACAGGCATCACAATCAGAGGAACAAATTTTAAAGATAAAAGCATTTAACTGAAGAATATATTTCAAAGCTGAAGTGACAGAACATTATAATGTGCTTCTCTCCCTTCCATTCCTGCTTTTTAAAAAAAATAATTTGGCAAGAGATATCAGAATCTTGACTCAAACTTTTTTTAATAAAAAAATAATATATCAGAACATGATCATTAGCTGCACAGGGAAAACTCAGATCTATTGAGTAAGGTTTTGGTGTGCTTAAAAAAGAGATTCTTTTAAGCTTTGCTTTTTAACTCAGTATCATTTACAACTTTCTCAGATGAAAAGAGACAGTTTTTCTGGATCCTTAACACTTTTTTCATTCCACCACCCTTGAAGGCTTGGCTTCAGAGCTGCTCAGACAGATCACCTGCTTCTTCAAGAAATCTCCTAGGCTTCCTGCAGGACCTGCCTTGATCATGAGAAGATTCTCCAAGCTAAGCATGCTGAAAAAAAATGTGTTAACTTCCTCTCCCTTTTGTGGAAGATTAAACCTGATTGAAAGCAGGACAAGCTAAACATCAGTAAACATCTAGGTTTCCTTCTTTCCCCACTTTTACACTATTTCATAGGTAAAAATGGAAACCCCAAACAGTTTTGAATAAAACAGAATTAAGTGGAGAAAGAGTAGGCATGACAAAGCCAAAATTTTTTTTCTGATTGATATTCAGAACATAGAGAAAACAAGTATTTATCCATACCAATGCAGAGAGGCGATGGATAGTTCCAGCGTCGAACTGTTCCTGGCATACAAGAGATATGAGAACGACCCTGTTTAGAAAGGGTAAAATAGAAGATTACAATACACATTGTGGGACTATTCAGGAGGGCAGAGCTACAGAAGAGCCTTTTCTTATATCAATCAACTGCATTATGACTACTTTTATGAATTTTTTGAACTCTGTTTTCAAATAATTCTGGTTTTATGTTCCTATTTTTATACTGGATAAATTTTCTAAAACGCTCTTCCTTCAATAACTTGAAAACCTCTTCAAATTTTTGACATCCAGTAACAACTGGATAGCAACAACATATAAGGTTGTTACAAGACAAGTAGCTCACTACATGCATTTGTATGGTCACTTCCTATTTCAATTCCAGGATTATCATCCACAGTGTAAGCATACTAGCTCATTTTCTGGCTGCAATCTGGATTGAATCAATCATTGCTCTGAGTGAGCACTACAGACTCAGAGAGTAATTTGCTTGCTACAGATGGTATGGATGTTGATCATGCTAAGACAGTCATCCACAGTTACCAGCAGACCTTGAACTCTGACTTCACAATATGACCCACTGCATACATACAACATTTGGTAGATAGTTATAAATGTACAACTGCCTCTTTATCTAGCTGGTTTTACCTATTTTTAAGAAACATTACAAGAGCCAAGCAGAATCATGTAGTAGCTGGAAGTAAAAAATGACATAGCTGTAACCTGCAAAGCCTACTCCCACATACTTCAGAGTAGCTCCCCAGGACCAACAGCTAAATGTTCCCAGCTTTGCTTGCACTACTAACAGTTTAAGCTAAAAACAGCAGAGCAAACAAAACTATTTTATTTGTCAGTTCTGTCCTCTGAGGAACTCAGGTTATGCATTCTGCTGTTGGAATGTGAAAGCTGAACACGCTGGCAGGAGATAAAGAATCTAATACAAAGACTGAGACATGGGACTAAAAGCAAGGTTTAGTTCCTGTTCTAATACCTCGGATATACAAAGTTAGCCAAGTTATTTAACATCTCTTGTCTATTTTTATCAAGTGTGTTACAAGTATAATGTTTAGTGAGGTAGCACATTTTATCAATGTAATACGAAGACTTATTTAAATATTATTTGTCCATATCAAAAAATTCTCATAAAAATAAGGTAGAATAAGTAAATTGTAGTAAAGAAAAATGTGTTTGATTAAACTATTTCTGCATCATTTTGTATACTTACAGAAAACAAACTACATACATTAACTTGAATAAAGTTTCTATAGAATTGTATGGAATAAAAAAAATTAATAATTTATAGATTTAGAAAATCAGCTTCTGAAAGACAAAATGAAGCATCAGTTTACATTAAAATTACAAAAAGTTAAATTAGCATTTTTCTTACTAAAACACTGAAAATTGACAACAATTCCATAAAATACTTATTAAAAAATGCAATCTTTTTATTTTAAAGAAAAAGGGTACATGCACTTATTGTATCACCCTTGTTACTTGTAAAATGGATGAGGTTTTGAATAACTTAATGCAATATTCCCTGTTTTATTTTATTCTCACTTCTTAGTCTTCTATGATTGCATGTCTCTGATGTGAGTCAGGGGGATGCCATAATTTAACTACCACAGTCACAAAAAAAGTAAAATGGCCTATAAAAATCTTTTGAAAAATGAAATGATTCCTCTGGCTTCAAGCCTTTTCCCAACAAGAGCACACTCTGATTTTAGTCTTTTAAAGTCCCCTCCTGGGGAGAGACACTTAATCCTACAGCTAGTAATTACTTTTCTTATGCATCTCCAGGTAGTAGTTTGAGCTCTATGACTTTTCTAGTAAGTCTCAATTATAAACTAATCCACACCTGATTGTTATTGCTAACTGTGAATATGTTCTCTAAAGACTAAAGGTAAATTCACAGCTAGAGGGAAAAAAAAAATCTGCAAAGTTATGCTGATCTATACTTGTTGAAAATAACCTTATTTTCATTATTATTTCAAGTTGGAGCCAATTTTACTTGTCCTGTCTGAGCAACATAATATATATATATACATGTTTTTGCTTTTTCTTACAGCAGAATATATACAGCACAGAAATTCTCATTAGTATTTTAAAAAGATCCAAGCTCTTTTCTATTGAATTTGGATATTGAAGGTCTTTTGGTTTAGACTTTAGACAAGGCCAAAAGTTTTTCTGCAGTTAGTGATATTCAAGGACTACACAAAGACATATAGACAAAAGACATTGTATGGTTTTGTGATAGTGGTATACACTGTTATTAAAGCTTAGCATTAACATGGATCAGTTTCTTACGTGCAGAGCTCTTCTTAGTTTTGTACTAATACTGTTTTATGAACTCATATTTGTGATTTTTTTTTTTTTGTCTAAGTTAAAATAGATTCAAACTATAAAGTCAGGGTTAACTGTGTATAAATTGTTTCCTCTGTTCATTCCAACTACTTCTGAAGTATATATATTCGGCTGTTATCACTCCACTTCACTATCTCAGCAGTACTATTCTAAATACAGACAGAAAATTGAATGATGCTGTATCTCGAGGGTTTTTCTTATTCTAATGCATGCCATAAAAATGGAAAAATTTACTTTTTTCTAATGCAAAATTCTGACATTTTATTGTTGAAAAAGTAGGGAGAGAGAATGTGCAATACAATGAGCAACACAAGTAGTAGTGACTCCACCAAACCTAAGCACTTTAAAGTTAGAAACCTGTGTTAAACTTTTTTTTCTTAATCAGTGAAGAAAGATGATACTTTCAGAGCAAGATACCCATCCTAACACAAAATCTTAGCATTAATCAGTTCTTGGAGGTGTGTTGTTTTTCTGTAGTGTCTTAATGAAAGCCTAAACAGTCAATTCAGGTTATATAATTGACTTTTAAATGGAATAAATTGGATTAAATATTATTCGATCTCCAGAGAAATAGTTAGTATAAGGCAAATTTTTCTCCTTTTTCCTACCAGATCACTACTATTAACCCACTCAACAATCAGATTTTCATACATATTTCAGTCTTAATAGCTCAGAAGCAGTGGCCTGGGTCACAACAAAGAGGTACCAAGAACACATTGGTAATTATATGAACAGCAATTATATTGCAACCCTACCAGCACCACCATGAGATCCTGACCTTTTCACCATAGGGTGGAACTGAATAAAAATACATTCTGCATAGCTTTTCAAAAAATATTCAAAATCAGAAACTATCTCAAAGAAGCAAAGTAAGAGATTCCCTTTGATTTAATCCAACAACTCGTCAAATCTTGTTCTATTTATCATTGTGTAACCATCTTTATTATAGTCTGACTTCCAGAAAGTTCATTCAGGACAATTGATTTATATTGTCTTGAGTCTAGGGATTAATAATAATAAATTTAGCTTAATGCATACAAAATGCATCCAAAAAAAGGACTATAGTAATATATAAGCTACATCTGTACTAGTGGAAAAGCTTGGGCTAATTTCCTAGCCTTCAGGCCAAATGAACATTCTTTTAATATCTACCTCCTTAACATTTTTATTCTGAATTCACCTCCAAAACAAAATGTCACAATGCAAGCTGCCTATCAGGAATAGTCTCTGGCTTGTGACAATTACTCAAGTGTGATACTTTATGCATGTCAACAACTCATTCTAACAAATTAGTAGCACTGAAGAACAAATTTCACTTCCCATACTTTTTCTTTGTAGAAACATGGACGTATCTGTAGAATATTGGAATTTCATGATAAATGCAATTTAATGCTTTGAAATAGAAAAATGATGGTTCATTAATAGTCTTTAAATAGAACTCAGAATCTATTTGGGAGTCAAGCTCTAATGGTAGTCTTTTTGAAGGGACTGTATAATAAAAATATGATACTGAGTCCCTCATTTTCTTACTGATATTACAGCTACCTACAAAGGATACTGTAAAAGAAAGATGAAATGGAGAAAATAAAGTTAATAAAGTTCAAAAGTAAAAGGTCTAAAACCAGTAGGTATTTTCAAAATAATACTAAATTTTCCTTTGCTGGAAAGATAAATACTTTAGTTTATGTAGGAACTATCAGCTGGCTTATATGCAATCTTTGAATGATTAAACAAGCAGCAAGTGCTCAGGATTGGTAGAGTAAGCTTTATTGTGCACAAGTACTGAATCTTTTCTAATTAGTAGTATAACTGTAGAACAGAATATCTTTTGCTATGGATATGCAGTGCTTCTGCTACAGGTTTTTCCCTGTCATGCTGTAAATGTCAAGAGCATGAATTAGGTTAAAGACTTCATTCTGTATCTATAATGGATGACTGAAAAAGTATGCATATTGCTGACATCTAGGAAGACTATTCAAGTGCAAGTGTTCCCATAGCCAGCCCAGAGCTAAGATGTGGACTCTGAATCCAGTCTGAATTTTAGAAGAAAGGTAAGGAATGCTGAGACCAAAAAATAAGCCTGTATATGTTGAGGTACCACAGAACTGGCAAACATCAGATAGTGAGCCATGACTTTATCCTCTGCAGTAGAAGTTGTGATGCTTTACTTTCTCTGATACAGTGGTATACTATTACATTGCCTTGAATGAGACCTTTACCACCCAAAAGATTTCTAAACTCAGGTGTTTTCATCACTGGTGAAATATATGTACATAAATTAGAGGAACTAATGAGGGAAGAAAAAAGCTTTCAATCTTAGATTTACATAGTACTGTGACATTTACAAACAGCAGCTGAATGACATGGGAAACTAAATCAGTGTGTGAAAAGTGAACATTCCCAATCTGTGAACTAATCTGTTGTATCTGTTTTCTTGAAAGATTTTTAAGGATAGATTTACCATCAATAAAATTTGGTTTAGAAAATAAATTCTACAATTTCTGATCAGACTATGAAATCCCATTATGTATTTCTTCCACTGTGGTAAAAATTTTACCTACAGGAATCACTTCAAAAAATGGAAAAACACAGTACAGCTTCAGTAAGCATAGTACTAGAATCATTTTCTAGAGAAAATATTTTAACCACATTATTTCTTTGTATATTTTGTTGTATTTTACAATTCAAGGGTATGTCAATCTAAGACAGATTTCCATGCTACATATATGGGAGAACTCATACAGGCTCTACTTAAATCAACTCTACATGGACACATTAAAATATGTTTTGAGAGGGTCTATTGCCATTTGATTGCCATTATTTCACAGTATAAAATTAGAAGAAAAAAGAAAGAAAGAAATACCTGTAATGTATATCCTGGCTCACACTGAAATGACAAAACATCATTCACCATATATCTATCTCCTGTTTTGATCCCATTGCTAGGAATGACTGGTTCTGGACAGGCAGCAAGGCCTACAGCTGGGGAAAGTAAACACAAAGATTGAAAAAACTTAGACAAATGGACAACAGCTCTTCATTGATATTCTCTATTCTAATAAATTCTTTCCATAACACTGCTTTTTTTTAAGACAACATAAATTTTAAAAAATATTTCAACATCAAAGTGAAATTTTGTTTAAATCACAGAAAATGAAGCGGTATCACTGAAACACAAAGATTATGTACTCTGACTGTTCCAATTACTATGTCTTGTTGCTATCACATACTCTGCCATTTTATTGTCTTCAACCAGTATGATAATTCTCCCTTCTCATTTTTTTTTCTTTCTTATCCTTATGAAGGAAACTGAGAGAGAAAGAAAGAATATATTTTATGAATATTCTCTGTTTTCAACAACAGATGAAAAGAAGTACTGAGGTTGGGTAAAAGAGTCTTTTGGAACAGCAGTTAAAAGCCAAGGGTGTTCCCAAAACTAAACCTTTGCATAGATGTAAGAGGGCAATCTGTTCTTAACTATTTTTAAGCCAGGTGTCAGAAAATAGAAGATTAATTTTACAAAAACTTTCCATGATTAGTAACTTCTCAAGTGAGCTCATCCAAATTTGGCAAACTGAATTACTAGCTTCTGCGTTTTGACAAGTACATATATATTTATTTTTCCCTTAGGTGCTTATCAAAGGAGTTTCTTAGTCAGTACCACTGAAAATTAAATATCTCTGCTAAGTTAAAATGTTCCAAATGAGCAAGGCAGTTGAGAAACTGTTGATCAGATTCAATAATTCTGTGCTTTTATGATTTTATTTGCAAAGGAATAGCAGAATTAGTTTGATGGTTTATAGTCTGACATCAGAATCATATTCTCCTTTTAATATTAAAAGCTTCCTTTAAAGCAAAAAATAAGTTTAAAGTTTGTAATTGTGAAGTTACTCTGAAATATTAATATATATTGGTATATTTTATTGAAATATATGTAGAAGCCTGAATATAATACTGTATGTCCTTCAGTTCGCTTGTATGAAAAAAAACCTGACTAAATGCTACAACTCTCACTGTCTTCTTATGAAATCCCTTTAGTGGCAGTAAGTGCAACTTCATAGTGTGTTTAGTACAGAAATTGCATGATATTTGGCTTTACTCTGATATCTGACATATTGGAGTCTGTTGTTCCAGATGGTTCATCATGAAACAATATCTGACATCATTCAGAGACCTTAGTCTTTATATATAAACCAATTTTCTTTCAGATAATGCTGCTTACACATATTGATACAGAAAGGGTTTAAACTTTATGCTTTAAGCCCTTATGTATCTTTTCTTTACTATTCAAATACAAATGCCTTACAAATCTTAAGTATACATGTAAGAATTTTGTGTTTTCCATGCCACTCACTTCAAGGTTTACTTGAAGTAAATATCTTTTTTTTTTTTCCCAATGAAGCACACAGAATTTTGCAATAGCAAATCCTGGTATTTTGGTTGCCAAGTCCTTTTTTTTCTTTTCTTTTTTTTTTTTTGCAATTTCCTGGAAATATGTTCCATAATTCCACACATTCTTACTATGATTAGTGCCCTTGATTCTTAATACAGTTTAATTTTTTCATGAGTAAACAGTGGTAATGGCAAGCTATTCTAATGCTGAGTGACAGCTGTCAAGGTGTAAAGCACAGGCTTTATAACAACCGATGCAAGAGTTATTAAATTAAATAGTTTCTAATTAGCACATAAAGAATTATTTAAGAGCTGTAAGCTACAAGATCTCCCAGAACTAGTTTCTTTATGTACTGGAATGCATAATTTAGGAAAATATCTAAACCTAATTTGAAGATTTTCAGCAATTTCTATCACAGAATTTATAAATTTCTATGTTCTACCAATATCATCAACTGTGGTCATGATCTGGAACTGTAATGTTCCAAACAGGCATCAGGATATCATCATTAACTTTATTTTGGTTTGGATGCAGTTCCCTAGCATGGTTCTTTTGATCAAACATAATATTCCACAATGCCACAAATGTATCCATGTCAGGAAAATTTACTTGAGTACAGACATGAAATAGGTGTAATCTGCACCCACACAGTTTTCTGCAACATTAAATGAAGGGTAACATCTTATTTAATTAATTCCAACTACAGTATATAGACTGTTTACTAATTTGAGAATCCAGTGTTTAAACACAACTTAAGTGAATCAAGTCTTATTTCTACGTTTCCTTACCTTTCTCTCTCCTGAATAGAAAACAAAATTTAAAAAGATCTGATTTAAACTCACCATTATTAAATAAATAAGCACCTAACAAAGACATCGTGACTATATTACCTAGCAATGCACTTGCTGAATTCTCTGCATATAAATTTGAAGTTCACTTTGTGCACTCAAGGACTTTGTATTTTAATGGAGTCAGCATTCCTGTGTATTGAGCTATAGACCTACAGTCTTACACCTGTATGAATAAATTTACCATTGCAGATTTTTCTAAGTCACAGAAACAGTTTTATAACTATGACTGCATTGCAATACTAATAATGTACTTGCAATGCAATTTGTAATTCCATTGTAATTGTATAATAATGTGTTTATCATTAGTTAAATAACATACAGAATAGTATAAACTGTGATCAAAAGAAAATCTTCAAAGACATTTTCTGTGCAACTGTTAGATACAATATAACAGTATGTGTTTTATTTTTAATAAATTGTAATAACTTGGTAAAAACCTTTTCTTTCTGCTTACAGCTTGTATATACAACTTTTTTGGTCTGATGAAACAACTTATAATATAGAACATCAGCATATCAAAAATCACTATTCGGAACCCAATCATAATTGACTTTATATGATACACTTGACTTTAAGAAGCAATATTACCTCCACAAAATCAAAGATCAAGTTGGAAACAAAGTGAAATACTATTCTGAATTCTTATCCCCAACATTCTAACCATTACATAATACTAGCCTAGTTTACTTAGATAACTAGTCAGAACTTGCCCACAAGTCTAAAGAATGCTTGTGAAAAAAGAAACAAACTCTGGTATTTGGGGGCAAACTAGAAAATTTAAATATTCGGAGACTGAAATACCTTAGACCAGATTGTATATGAACAGTCAGTAATAAAGGGAAAACATGTTAAATGTCAAGCCGAAGCAATCAAAAAAAGACAGGGATTGCTTAGTGCATGCTCTTCAGAGCTCAGCTTCTGCTATGCAGTACAAGAGAGAACACATCAATGTCAGGAATGATAACCCTCTCCCTGACCTTCTTCCACTTACTGCCTGCTAAATACTTTCTTGGCTCTGCTGTGGCATAAGACAAATATGCCTCACTTCCATAATTATATACATGTCTACAATTACCTCAAATTTTGTTCAAACATCACTGCCATTGCTGTCAGAAAGAAAATCCTTGCTGGCATATCTGACAACGTGAATGCCTATTAGTGTCCATTTCAGAAAGCTGCAAACTGAACACCCTGAGAATTTCTTGACAGCTTGACCAAATGTCAGCAGGTTTTCTTTTTAAAATTCTCTCTCCCATTCCTATGTGGCTAACTGAAACATATTATTCTTTATTATATTACAAACATCAAGATAGAATGAATTGTTCTTTCCATTTAGATGATGGTCTCAAAACTCAAGTTGTCCCTTCTAAAATTGTATGCTTCAGACACCAACCTAGAAAACGCATTTATCTCAATGAATTTCTGCAAGAAGGATCAGATTTGTGTCAACAGCCAGTAAATTTCATAAATATACTGACAGGATCAGGACCTGATAAATTAAAAATGGCATATTTATTATTCATATCTGCTTTAACACAGGAAAAAACAAAAATTGCTGAATTGAAAAACTGCATTAAAGATCAGATTGTATGACATATATTAATGTGGAAATACAGAAAAAAATGCTACTTAGAAGAATACATTTTATTCCCTGCTATTCTGATTTTTGTCTTTGATTTTGATAGAGATCTTTATGTTAGAGAACTGCTACAAAAGATAGTCATCATTCTCTAGTCTCCTCACCAGTGAATCTACTACATCAGCTCCTGAAAACCTTTAGCACTTGAAAAAGTACACTACATAAGTTTGAGAAAACGGGATGTTAATTACAAGTAAACTTGTGTTCTCAAATATATCATCTCGGTATAGTGGTAAAACGAAAGCTAACAAATAGTACCATGCTGAACTGTGTCATACATTCTAATTCATCTTAATAAGGTTAGATCACACTATTAAAATATAGATCCATAAATCAGGATATTTTAATTCTGATTGCTACATTTGGATATAGTCACATAGGTAGACATCTGTTGCCTAAACCCATGCATCTATATTAATCTTATATTTGTTTCTCACTAAAACAAACCTGATAAGTGAGATGTTCAAGCAGCATGCTGTATGAGCAAATACTCATTACATCCAGACTTCTTGTTTTATTTGTTTCTATATTAAAGAAAATATTGAAACTATTACTGAATTAGTAAATGAGATTTGAAGACCAAGCTTGAAACATCAGTGCCCACAAACGTAATTGAATTAAAGAGGCATATTTCTAAACCATACTGTTTGGATAGTTGTTTCCTTTGTTCATTAAGATTAAAAGAAATTTAATCAAATAGCTAGAATATTTATTCTTCCTACTGTTGTACATACTAGAAATGCAACAAAGCATATTTTGATTGGACTTGTTGGCAGTTGTGACAATAGTTATATACCACAGTTTGGATGGAGGGGGAGGGGAACACGCAGGTGAAGGATTACTTTAAATGATTAATTACTGTGTTTTCTACAGTTATCTGTTGCATATTTTATTGTTTTATTTCTCATCATATGTTACTGCAATCAATTTGGCACCTACAACCCTTTTGAAATAATAGCACCACACAGTGGGTCCCCACAATATCAGCTGTCATGTTACGACACAAAATAAATTTTCATAAGGAATTGATAATTTCTCTTAATTTGAATGAGTTCATGTATCTAATTTTAATAAGAAACAACAACAAAAAACCCCAAAAAACCAAAAAACTAAAGCCAAAGTAACCAATTTGACAAGCATACAAATTAAGTAGGACCTCTCAACTTGGTCAACCAACACAAAAACATTCTAAAGTAAAAAAGAAAATTTTATTTTTTGCTAGAAGACTTGTGTGTTTTTGAAAGCTGAAAAGGGAACATGTCTAGGTTAGATATGAACTTAGGTTTGCAGGAGGAAACTGATCATATCTTTTCCCTGAAAATCAAGGCATATATAGAAAGAATCTGGAAATGGAGATGGCAAGAGAAAAATGCATTAATAAAAAAGTTTCAAGTAATAAAATTATTTACATTATCTTGAAATATTTAAGATTAAAATAAGCTATCATCAGTGGCTGAAGCTTTTATAAAGTATTTGTGAAGTTCTATAAAGTTCCTTTAAAACAGCAATATACAGTATGGAATATAAGATATGTGAATAAATGGTAGCAAACTAAATATATTTTATTGAAATAAAGCTGCTTTCCCTAATATACAGATCTAAAAGCAGACATGCTTATAGCATTTATACAGCTGAAAACATCTTTTTAAGTAGAAACTCTCATCTACTTATTCTAAAATACTAAAGCAGTGTAGAATTTCTATTCTAGATAAATAACTTATATTCCGGACAAATAATTTAATAATGATTTAAGGACATTCTGCTGCTCCTTGGGAATGTTTCTATGTGATCCTCATTTCCTATTGTCGTTATGAAGACTAACAACATTAGATTTACAGGATTCTGGAATGGTTAGTTTGGAGCAGTTTTACCTACTACATTAATTTGAAATGTATGCAGGATTAGGTCCACTTTGTCTCTGTTCTAGCCTACTGATGCGAGATTTGAAGTTATTTGGACTTCACATGATCAGCAGTTTCTTACTGCAAACTGTCACTTTTTTGGGAATATCTATAGTAGGAAAAATAAATGTCTCCATTGTAATTGTTAAAGGTCTACTCATTAGAGAAGAAATTATATTAAAGTGTAAGGTCATCCCTTAACTGTTCCAGAAGTGTGATTTTTTATTGTTAAAATTAAGTGACAGTAATTGATTGCTCAAGAAAGCAATCTCATAAGGAAAGTCATTCCCCTTCCACAAAAGGGCAGGAACTACACAGAAGTACCTTTGGATTCATAAAAGCATTACTCAAACACTAAAATTTTAAACATGGTCACAGAACATCCACTAAATTTCTATATCAAAATACTTTGAAGAAGAAGAAAATACCATATAAAGTATTTGTGAAGTTCTATAAAGTTCCTTTAAAACAGCAATATACAGTATGGAATATAAGATATATGAATAAATGGTAGCAAACTAAATATATTTTATTGTAATAAAGCTACTTTCCCTAATATACAGATCTAAAAGTAGACATGCTTATAGCATTTACACAGCTGAAAACATATTTTTAAGTAGAAACTCTCACCCACTTATTTTAAAATACTAAAGCAGTGTAGAATTTCTATTCTAGATAAATAACTTATATTCTGGACAAATAATTTAATAATGACTTAAATTAAGAAATAAAAGTGTACTTTGCAATTTCAGTTCTCTGAGGACTACCTAAATATTTTTTTTAGTCTTTCTTCTCTATGTCCCTAGGTAAAACAACACTGAATAATCTTCTGCGTCTACATTGCTGAAATGCAATGCTGGAGATTTTAAAAATACATAAATAAGCATTAATTATGGTTTGTTTGCATGATTATATTATTGTCATTTATTATTACTTTTTTATTTTACAAAACTAAGGGTATTTTTTCAGCTCATGTAAAATGATATAATTCTGTTGTTTTTTAAAATAAATCTATACTAATATTAGCTCTTACTTATCGACCATATTTTCCATCAATTTTGTGCCCACACTTCCTCCCTAATCTACTTGTCCCCTGAGTTTGTGTTATGATCAGGAAATGGACAGAATGTTGTATAAATCTTTCTGGAAATCTGTCATTCATTTTTAAAGTAATATTTTCTTCATATATCACTAAATTTTCTTTTGGTGTGACTACATAAAAGAGAAGCACTACAATAAGCAGCAGAACCGATGACTGAGGAAGAAGTCCTTTCTGATTGCAGGGTTCAGAATCCATGGCTTTTTCTCTGTCCTCAGTCAAGATAAACTGAAGGACAACAGAGTGGATTCCTGCAAAGCATCTACTGACAACTTATAAAAAGTAAGAGAGAAGGTTGTTACTTCTAATGCTTTGAACCCACTTTCCTGCTACTTAAAGGAATATCCTTATTACAGATGTGTAGAGAATTTCAGCAAAGGACATGAATTGCTAAGGTGTCTTCTATAATTATAATCTATAATCTTTTAAAAAGAACTGAAAACCATGTACCCACTTAAGTAACATGACCAAGTGCCTATATTCTTCATATATCCAAGTCCAGGTCTCCTCTAAATGCAGACATTAAACCTAGATCTCTGGCCTCACAACAGTGGTGTGTTCTCTATGTGCCTGATTGTAGTGCTCTACTACTTTTTACAAAAAATTCAATTATAAGCTGAACCAGAATGACTGACGATTTTTCCTGGTTATTAAAATGCTTGTGTAAATCCTGTTACAGATGCTTATTTTGTTTTATTAAATAGAACACTCTTAAAGGTAGATATTAAGGATCCTGATTATGATTAAGACATTCAAGTTTCTGAGAGACAATCAAAGAACTGAACTGAGGCCTCATATACTACACCTGAACATTCCAGCAGTTTCAAAGAACTTTATTTACGAAGCCTATGAATCTAACCCTCCTTTTCCTTCATAACTAACGTAGCATTTCACGTTGAACATTTTTTTCTCGGACACCAGACATTTTTGTGCTTGTTTTAGTAAGACAATATCTCAAATAAAAAGGATAATTTTATATCAAAATTTAGAGTTACTTCTTAACCAAAGACATTTATTTTTCTGATGATACTTCAAACAGAAGGTGACTGAATGATCACACGATTCAGAATTCATAATCAAATACTATCAATATCTATTCCTAGATATATAGAAAAGTATTTCCTTCTCTACTTCTTGATCTAAAAAGATGACTGCTTAATATAAACCAATAAAGTCATGCTGTGGGGATTTGCTCACTTTCTGTATTTGGAGAGACACACAGATATATTGTATTCCTGCTAGTCCTGCAGAGAACATGTAGCCAAATAAGAAAGGAAATTCTTTCCTGCCAGACTATCAACAGAATAGTTAACTAAACTCTGAATGCTGAATGTGACTACCTTGACCTGTATACAGTTGCGCTTCTAAAATACTTTGGTCTTGAAGTCAATAGATGCTTTAACAAAGGACAGTTATGGGATTGGCAATTAGGAGACAAACAAAAGCATAAATCCAAGTGAACTTGCATGCTCCTAAAAATTTTTTACTCATTAACAGATTATTTTTTTCAGGAGTCATGGGGATAATGAAACTGATCTAGTAAGCCACAATAATTGAACTTCAAAATGTTCATTATACAGCAACTTCCTATAATAAATTTGTACTTCTTTACGCCTCATATGGAATTATACTTTCACTGCATTAAAGTTAAGGGGAAAGCCTTGAGGAGGAGGGCTCCTCAGACAAAAAAAAAAAAAAAAAAAAAAAAAAAGAGAGAACTTTGTCAAAACAGTAGATTCCTGAAAAATTCCTGCAGAAGTAATAATGTTTTCATCCTGTATCACTGAATAATTGTAAGAACTACCCCCTACTACATGTCTGCAATTAAATGCTTGAATTAAAGTGGAAACTAAATGAAAGCATAAGACTATCTTGTCAATTATACTTAGTTGAAAATATTTACTATGAGCTGAACATCTAGCCTTTCCAATCCTGCATATGTTTATGTTATACACAGGTTTGGATCTCAGTTCTAAATAGAGTTTGTTAAATACCATCCATGCATTTATTTACTTATTTGTATTTCTTAAAAAGATAAATAACAATATAAAATTTTTTAAACAATAATATTGGAATGCATGTAATGTAAAAAATAATGAAAATTCTTGAATGCTCTTTGTAAGAAAAGAGAGCATGTTCATATTCAAAAATTAAAGAAGATTTATTTTGGGATCAAGACTGTTAACTCATTTTTACATAATTAAAAAAAAAAACTAGAACATTCTAAGCAGTATTCACTGCCAGTTAAAACCAATATTATGCAAGTACATGTGTTAAATTTACTATTATTCCATGGCATATAATTTTTTTGAGAGAGGTAAGAGTACAAACATACAGGTTTTAATAAAATATCATTCTGCAAGGTAATCTATTGATGTTTATAACACCAAACCTTTGTATGTTAGAACCAAGCTCACAAAGTATATAAAGAACTGATACATAGTAAAACTTGGCATTAATCTTCTTAGGTTATTCTGCTAATCTTGGCAATGACTTACCAAGATAACAGTAGTGTTCTTTTCTATCTCTGGGATTTTTTTTTTTTTTTAGAATTTGTACAACAATTTTTACAACAGAAATTTGTTGAGGGGAAATAATTTGAAGGAGACAAAAGAACAGTAAGGTACAAATATATACATGTAGGAAAAAAATGTTATCTATTCAATTTGGTTTTTATTTCCAAGCAGAGAAACTAATTCCTACTTCTTTTTTCGTTACCTAAATTTCAGATGTAAGTTGAAGTAAGTTGAAAAAAACCCAATCACTTTATAATTAAACCTCACATTTTAAAAATGTTTTTCTGATTTGACAAGTTGATTTTTTACATGCTGTAAATCTCTGAAAGTTGATTTTCAGTAATTTCAAATGTCACTTCATTTAAAATTTCGGTTTAATGCCTTTTCTGAGAAAGTTTCAAAAAACAAACAGTCTTACTTTTGTATTCCAGGTGAAAACCAGCTGCTGCCACGCTAATATCAGAGTGAAAATGAAGGTAGAGTTGATTGGAGGTGCTGTTCAACAGTGCTGGCACAGTTGTACCTAGAAAAAAATAAAGGAATAATCTGTAGTATCCTGATACATCAGAGTTTGATACATCAGAGTTTGATATTGAAAAGATATAACCAGGACTGACTCAGACAGGCTTATTTTCTCGTCATTATCTGCACAGAAATCTCAAGCATTTTACTATGTTCTGCCTTGTTTTCTTCTGAAGCTGAAAGAAAATTTTGATTACAAGTCATGACATTAGAGGCTATGTAAGTACAATCAGATAAGATCCCCTCGTGTCAGATGAAACTTCATTGACTTGGACAGAAAAGAAGAGGTGTAAACAGAAAAAAAATCACATAAGTAAATTATTTGATTATGAGAACAAGCTCAACTGCTATACATAAAAAATCCTACAGTACCAAATACAGCAGTCCAGATTTTTAATGTATCCTTTCCACATCTTCTTTCCACTATATTTCAACCACTTATTCTAATTCTGATGATGACAGGAAATGAAGAAACAGGTTCAACACATTGATAATAATAATAATAAAAGACAGATACTAGCTTTATCGAAATCAAACAATTATAATAAAATGTATGCCAATGTGTGCAGCACACAACAACCCTGGACACATTCTTTGCCAGCAGCATTGCTAATCCTGACACAAAATTTTCATTGTTACCACAGAACTACTATGAAACTTACATTGTACAGTCTAAAGCTGGAATATCTACTGAGGCTAAAAATTAGATCATTTTCTATGATTATCCTCAAAGATAGTATCAAGTAGCTAATTATTTTCAATGGCTGTTGCATATGACACTTTTTAATTTTCTGTTTCTATAGTTACTGTGAGTAGCCTAGGTATGAGCTTGAAATTCACGCTTAAAAAGAAATGCTGGAAATAATTCTCTTCATAAGTCTACAGTCTGAACTAGGCAATAGGAAGCAGTTTTAAATGTAAAATTGTATTAAGCAAAATCTTGATATAAATGGTGAGGTGCTAAAAGATGACAAATTGTCCTTTAAGAAAGATTTTACCGTCTGTCTGAAGCTCCAAATATGGAAATTCACAGATGGTACAGAGCATTCACATCACACAATATTTACCATGGAATACAGAAAGCAGTCAAACATCTTCCTAGAGGGAGGATGTTTCACAGCATCTGTACAGAATCTGAAATACATTTAAGGATGTTTAAGGTGTCAGTTCCGTAAGAATGAGGATGTTGACTCAGAATGATTATGCTCTACATTGAACAAAACTGCTCTTCTGGCAGTTCTGTTCCTTTGTAGGATCTGCTAATATTTAACACCAGTCTTTTACTTCCTTAGAGGGTGATATTCAATAAGATGAAAAATCACATGTGAGAAATACATGAGGCTAGAGTTTTTAATTCTCATAATTGCCACATTCTATGACATACTTCATGCTGGAAGCCTGTCACAAGTGAGATCACCCAAGGGATCAGTACTTGTCCCTAGTTTTAACATCTTCATAAATTATCTGGATGATGTGACTGAAAGCACCCTCACTATATTTGCAGTTGACACTAAATTGAGTTGTAAGGTTTATAAGTCAGTCTCCTTACAGAGAGACCTGGACAGGCTGAAAGAGTGGACTGGAAAGAACAGTATGAAATTTAACAAAGACAAGTATGGAGATCTGCACCTGCGTTGAAATAACCAAAGAGACCAATATAGTCTAGAACCTGTGTGGGTATGGAGTAGCCTTGAAAAGGACTTGGGGAGGTTAGTGAACAAGCTGAATATGGACAGCAGTGCACTGCTGCAGTAGCAAAGGCAAATATGTTACTGGGCTGCATCCAGAGGGGCATTACTAGTAGACATATGTAGATATATTACTAGTAGACAGTAGTAGACACTCCAGCACTTCTCAGGCCACATCTGGAGTACTGTGGATGGTTCTGATATCCACAATTCAAGAGACACAGACAGACTGGAGACAGTTTGAAGAAACGTCATCAAAATGACCAAAGGGCTGGAGAATATGCTGTATTCGGAAAGGCTGAAGGAGCTAGGTCTCCTCTCCCTGGACAAAAGAATGCTCAGAGAGTGATCTCATCACAGTATTTATCACACAACAGCTACAAAGAGGAATCAAGCTCTCTTCTCCCAGGGAGCCACATGGAGAACACAAGGGGTAAGAGGTCCAAGTTGCAGGCCCAGTTGTAATCCAGGACAGACTTCACTCTGGCATATTGATGAAAGCTTTTCTGTCTTTTCATCCAAATAACTTCCACTGTCTCATAATTCCATTGTGACACAACTGGCAGAACAGTATATTAACAAATACTTGAGGGATGCCTGACAGTTATCCAAGTTTTCTACGTCTTTTTGCACTTTTGGCTTGATGGACAGGCTTCATGTAGAGACTGAGCCATTACTGAGTTATAAAAACAGAGTACTTCTAAACTGACTTTACAATTTTTTTACCCTTATAATAAATGTAGGCTTTAGAAGAGAAAAATATTCTTGAAAGGAAGAAGTCCATAGTGGATTGAGGAAGTAGCAAGTATGAGACCAGAGTTGTTCAGGACAAGCATGGAAAATCGGACACTTGGTAAACTTATGTCGTGGTTTAACCCCAGTCACATAGTTGCTCACTCACTCCTGCTTCTCCCAGTGGGATGGAGACAAAAATCAGGAAAAGAATATTTAATGGAATGCTTTTTTATTTAACATCATAGTTTTTAATAAATTCCTTTCCTTTTGGAAGGCATTAAGTCTACTGAAAAACAAGAATTATTTCTTTTGGATATAGGAAGTAAAATTCTGTCCTGTTTGTAAAATTTCAGCCTCTGAGGCTATCAGCTCCTGCCCCAGTGATACTGCAGCAGAGCCACTCTAGCTCCCCACAGCTCTGCCCTGCTCAGCCATGGGCCTCACCAAGCCTGGCTCACCCACAGCCCCACGTTCCAGCCTCATCTCAGGCTGTTGCAGTCCCCAGAGAGATGGACAAGGGCTTTCCTGGTGCCCTCCAACCACTCTGCTCCTCGCTAGGGTGCGGGGATGGGCCCTGGCTGCAAGACCCTGCCCTGTCACTCCACAGAGCCCCTGTTGCTTCCAGTATCTCTGTAAAGTCTTCTGTAATAAAAAGACTCCAGTGAATTCACCTTTCGAAATCAACTCTGTGACACGGTTTAGTAGCACAATTTAGTTGTACATCTGTGCCTCTTGAATGCCTGTTTAGAAGATAGATGAATTTACAGAGTGAATAATAATCTTGTATTGTACAAGATTTAGTAAGAAAATAATATTTTCTCTATTTTACCACTTATGAAATTATTTTAGTTTCTGTGTCACATTATTGATTCTGTTTTGAGAAGAACAGATTTCATGTCACTAGGCCTTTCCCACATGCAAAATAATTCTTCATTTTAAGTCTGACATTGATTATACAAAGAACATAAATCCACAACAAAGCTTTGCTACTTCCAATGAAGCAATTGTAAAACAAAAAACCTGTTATTTTCAGTTTCCCTGGAAATTAGGAAGGCTTTTAAGATAAAGCAAGATGACATACATTTAGTATAGAATATGAAAGTGGTTTGAATTTTGAGTATTATTAAATGGAACATCATTAAACGCATCATTTCACCAGTTCTTTATCCAATAGGTTAAATATATTTGCCACATATTTCACTTGTCAAAAGGTAATTATGTTTCATAATTTATTTCTTCCTTATTTTGATTTTAATATAAAGCATAGTTATTATTATTTAATGTAAAATGTTATAGCCTTTTGTACTGCATCTGGCTGAGATAAATTTCTTCATAGTAGCTAACATGGTGCCATATTTTGGATTTGTGACTAAAACAGTGTTGATAACACAGGAATGTTTTAGTTATTGCTGTGCAGTGCTTACATGGTGTCAAGGTTGCTTCTGTCTCTCACATTGTCCCACCAGCAAGAGATGGGCAAGAAGTGTGAGGGGACAAAGCTGAAACAGCTGATCCCAATTCACCAAAGGGACATCCCGTACCATATGACAACATGGTCAGCAAGGAAAGCTGGAGACAAAAGCAGAAGTAGATGATATGGATAGTAATGGGATTTCTCTTCCCAAACAACCCTCATGCATGATGGAGCTTTGCTCTCCTGGAGATGGCTCAAAACCTGTCTGCGAATGGGAAGTAGTGAATGAACTTGTTTTGTTTTGTTTGTTTGTGCAGCTTGGCTTTACTTATTACATATCAGCCCATATGTTTTCTCACTCTCACCCTTCCAATTCACCCATCCCACTGTGTGGGACTGAGGAAGCAGCTGGGTGGGGCTCAGCTGTTTACTAAAGTTAATCCACAACACATTTTATATGTAATTTTTGAATGTGAGTTTGAATTATTTAGTCTGGTATCCAAATAAATAATATGGGGTTAATTTTTTCATTTAATCATTCTTTCCCTTACATAAGCAAACATTTATTTAGAGTTTAGAGGGTCATGAAGTCACTGGAGAGGTAAAATTCCACAAAATAACTAATCTACAACAGAATCAGATCAAGTGTATGATACGAGTTCATGAGTCTATGATATTATTCATAATCTAATAGTATATGAGATATCGCTTTCTCTTGGTTTAGTTTACAGACATGCTATTTCTAAAAAAAATTGTTATATACAAAAAACTATATAAGCCTGATGTACACATCAAACAACAAATTACATGGTTTGTTATGTCCCAATTGTAGTAATTTGGTTTGTTTTCTGAGGTCTGGTGAGTTTAGGTGGACTCTCCATGCTTTATCTTTTCTTGAGAAAAGGAGGCTAACAAGGACAAACTAAGTCAAAAGGAAGCTCCTTGAATGTCAGTATTCATTTATATCACCATCTATTCCCTATGGGAAAAGTAGGTAAGATAAAAGAAATAATTTTATCACCTAAATTATCACCTAAATCCTACTAAGCAGAGCTAAAGTTTTTTGTATAGTTTATTCCTCTGAAAAATATAATTTTTAATTTTAATACTGGCACATCTAAAGCACCTGAAATCTTCTTCCCAAAATGAGAATGTTTCATAGTAAGATCATGAGAACTGCAATGCAAAGATTCTTGTCTGTATATGTGAGCAAACAAAGATGTGTTCTCTCATACACCTATATATAGAACTGTAGGTTTAAATCATGGCATATCCTCACCTGAAAAGCTCCCAAGACGAGGTGCTGTCATATCTCCACCATCATATATTTCAAGAGAGTCCCAATTATGTTCAGTAGCAAAGCTGATGACCTGGATCTGTAAAACAATACCACAGAACTTTTAAAACCAACTAGCTATATGTATTTTTTAATGTCCTAGAAACAGCAATATTAAAAAAGAACGTGCTCCAAAGAAAACAGAAATAAACAGATCCAAACAAAAATACCTGATTGAAGTAATTTAAATAAATCATTAACATTCACTTTTTACTTTTTCTTAACTTTTAGAAAATATGACACTATGTAAGAAGGAATTTGCACATATGTTGCATGATTATAAATAATTACTCAAAAGGTAAATGAGCAGATAATCAAGCAGTTGCAGACCTCTCAAGTGTCTCAGTGATATCTTAGCGGACAATAAGAGTTGGTATTTACATAACAGATTGAAGGATCAGGACCTGCTTTAAATATTCTACACAGTTAAAAGAGAAAGCTGCTTGTTAACCATTTCTCATTCATACCTCCATGTAAAAATGAATTAACATAGAATAAATCTAACCAAAGAACAACACTAAATGAAAACAAAACACAAATACTTCAAGCATCCAAAACCCGGTTGTTCTGATCTTACTGGTTGTTATTTTCTAACACATCTAGAGAAACAATTACTTTTTAAACTGAATCACAAAGTACTTAATATTCCATGCTTGACATAATATAGACTTGCCTGAATACCTGATCCCTCAGTCACTATGATTTTCCACACACAATTCAAGCTGTTACCATAAGGTTCAGGGTAACCTGGTGAAAGAATAGTACCTCTCCGCTCAGTAAAATTCCCACTGCATGGCACTGAAAGAACAGAAAAGTAGTCACCATTTTTCTAATTATAGCAAGAAGAGAATAAACACATAGACATGAAGCAATGACCTTGAACTTATAAAGCAATTTTATCTAATATATACGACAGATATCAAGCATAAGATAACAAACTGCATGAATAAACAATTCAGAAGTGAGCTTCCTTTTGAGTGAGTGCAATCTAGAACAGCCCATCAGCCGTCTAATCATGTCTTACCTGAGAACGACAACAAACTGTAAAGACATAATATTAAATACAATCTTGATTGACTGAAATCATGTAAACCTACTCACAGCCCAAAATAGTCCTTATATTGGATCTAGCTGGTAAAGCAGTGTGCTACCTCAAATATTTTTACTATATATGCAATTGCTTCCTTAAGGGTAAAGAAAATAGAACTAAAGTAGAAAAAAAAAATCCAAAATACACAGAAAATAGGACATCTATATTTATTTTTAGAACATTCTAATTAATCATAGAGTAAATTTCTTATGAACAGCAATGACTTTTGGAGGAAGAAGAGAAGAAAACCTTTCAACATTTACCACAAAAGAAAAAAATCAGGTGCTAAATATTATCCCACTGTAGGTCTATTGACAAACTGAATAAAATAGTTATCAATGATATCATTATCTAATGTACTCTATGCTTCTACTTGAAA
Organism: Colius striatus; assembly: GCF_028858725.1. NCBI lineage: Eukaryota > Metazoa > Chordata > Aves > Coliiformes > Coliidae > Colius > Colius striatus. The sequence goes on along the minus strand of NC_084760.1, from coordinate 24,592,287 downwards.
AATGAAATCATCATCCTATGTGTGATAGAAAGAGAGAAGCACTGTGTAACAGTACAGGTAAAGAGATTTCTGGAGAAATAAATTCCATCCTGCATTTCAAGCTGTAGATGAGTCATGAAAATAATGAATGTTCAAGAAAATGTGCATCACACTTGTTCATATAATCTAAAGTCATTATATGAAACACTATACTGAAAATCAGCCAGCTGGCACTCAATTACATCTTGATATGGAAAACTGCTCTTTTAAATTGGGGATGACTGATATTAATCAAAGGAGACTGAATGTATGTTTTAAATACTATTTTCTGAAACAGTGCCTGCATTCTCATTCAGAGACATGTGTGACAGAACAGATAAGTTAAACATAATTGCTTACCTACACAGCTAGGTACTGTGTCATTCCACTGAGCCAAGGCGTTAGGTACAGACTGACATCGGATAGCTTTTGAGCCTTGTAGCAGATAGCCAGGACTACACTCAAATCGAACAACAGAGCCTGCTGAAAACTCGGAGCCAATTCTCCTTCCATACCTAGGCTCTGGAACCGAGCTACACTGTGTATCACTTGTGCGTGGAACAGCTGCATAAAGAGAGAAATTTGAAAAAATAAATGCGTCATGAATCCAAATGACAATCATCTAAAAATATATGAACCATTAAAAATGCCCATTGTTTCTAACACGCTCAAAGAATGGCCTAATGATTTCATGGCTGTTATGAAACTGGTGGACTGCAGTTTGGGGCTGTGAGCATGTACAGTTAGTCATGTGAGTGTCACGACATCTTGGAGAACAATTGACACTGGAAGCATGTCTTTAGGTGTGAGATGACGAGTGGGTGTTTCAGCTGCACTCTTTAATGACAGGATACTACACTTACCACCTGTTTTACTTATTAAATATGGACGTTTGGGCTTCTCATTAGGAATTTCTCTTTAGAAGCTAAGAAAAATATTATGCTGTAAATAATCAGATAGAAAACCAATATAATCTTACACAAATATTTGATTTATCATATTAGAGAATACGAAGTGATGACAATCTACCTTCAAGGGTATTTCAATGTTTACAGTTGGTGGTAATTATTTTTACCAAGAATTTATGAGAATTCATAAACCTAGTATAATACAAAAACAGTTAAAGGCTGTAAGGAACATTTAAAAAGCAAAATCATACCATTCATTAGAAGCCCATGGGTTTAGTTTCCATTCAGCTTTGTTACTTGGAACCATTTCTTTATAATAGGTATGTTTTAATATTTTCTGAATCTTGGTATTATGCATTTGTTTGTGTTTTACTAATTTCATTTTACTAGTTTACTAATTGGCAATTAGTAAATGTGAATTATTTAATATATATTCATAGAACAAAGATAGAAGTATTTATGTGCAACACCATCTGTTTTACACTATAATAAAATGAATGTACATTAAAAATAATCTCATTAAAGACAAGTAATTTTTTTGTGTGAGTGGCATCTTCAATTTGTTTGATCAGTTTCCTTCAAGAATTAGTTTCAGGATACTATTGTATGTAGATATGAATAGGTAACACTGTGAAAATTGCCTGCTATTTGGTCCTTAGTTAAAAAAAACACAGAATGGCACAGGGAAAAAAAAAAAAAAAGCAGGGGTAGGGAGGGTTTGACTTTATTCCTTGTACATTTTCAAATAGAATGTTTCTGACTAACTAACCAATTTTAAGACTAGCGTCAACAGAATCATGGTTATATAAAACCTTATTTTATACCCTTATTTACTTTTCTTTGCCAGACTGTAAAAGTGAAGAGCAATATTTCTTTATGTACACACCTGTAAACACTTACCTCCTGTCCATATTTGTTCAACTTTAGTTTACAGACTGAGAATAACAATTAAGTTTATGCAAGTATTATTGAATGTAGAGAAAATATTTTTCAAAAATATTATAGAAATAATTGGTACTAGCAATAATGATACAATATATACTCTTTCTATTAATATGCAGTGGGTTGATTTGTCAGATTAGGTCATACAGATACTCAAAAGTTTAAGAAAGATGTAAAATGTATCCAAGATTGAAAGAAATGGTCAGAGGTAAACTCACTCCTGGAATGATAATGACACAGTATGGCAAAACAAAGGCAAATACAATTTTTCAAGTTTTTTAAATGGTTAAATACTTTACATAGTATAAACAAAACAATCCCTATTCAGTAAATGTAATATACCTGCTTTTGTTCAGCTAAATGGGATTTTGCAGTTAAGTTTTCAACAGGACCCTAGTATCACTCAGATACTCTGTAAAACTTGTTCATGCACAAAGTTCTAACCATAGGAGGAAATTTTTCTGCACTTGTGGAGCAGTAATGAAGACATCATAGTTCAAGGATTTCTAACAGTCACAGTTCTTCTTGATTGTAACCTGCAGACCAGATGCAGTCTGCCAGGTCTATTCAACTAATCTAGCCTTGCTCCTTTTAATTATCTTTACTGGGACTAATAGCCTTTTCTCTATCAAATGATCTACTGTACAAACTTTTTTTTTTTTTAAATAATGACTTTACAACTAATTAGCTGATGATGGCTACTCACACATCCAGCCACATGACTGACATACGCCTAGAAACACACCTTCTGCCACAGGATTAGGCGTTAATCCATCCTTTGATCAGAACTACTTGCTCAAATGGGAGTTTTGGTCATGAAATAAGTCATTTGCAACCATGTGGTAGTAAAAGTTTCAATACATTTTTATAGATAAACTAGTTTAAACTGAAGGAATTTATACCTAATAATGCTTAGTTTAATTTATTACTAATTAACACAAAACTGATCACTAATTCAGGAGCTACAGAAGAGGATACAAACAATCTGTCAGTTAAGTAAATAGCTTTCCTTCTCCCTCCCCAGGCTCAATGTCAGTCAAATACCTATCCTCCCCCTTCCTTTTCTCGACTTCTTTGTGTCGATCTTACTTCCACCAGGGAGGTGAGAGGCAGCACAGAAGTTTGAGGTCATGTGCTCTCTTTTTGCTCCGTTTTGCTCTCCTATACTTAGCATTTTACTGATTTTCTCTCCTACTTTCTACTTCTTCAAGTTTTCACATAGCTCTTTTTTAATGTTTCTTCCCTAGTGTGAGTCACTCATAGGCTGAAGTTGCTCAGAGATGTCCCCCTACTACAGAACAGGTCTTTCACAGGTCATTACCCATCTGAGGTGTTCTCACTCCACCATGCCTCACCCACAGGCCACAGTCCTCTTAGAAGTGCTAACCTTTTGGCATGGGAAGCCTCTTGGAAAGAAAGTTCCTCTAGCAACATCTCCAGCAGCACATCTCTAGAAGAATTTCTGATCCAAAGCAGTCATTACTTTCTCAAATATCTTTGAGAAGAGGCACTACATGATCCTCTGATGGCTAGAAGTTTCAGGATGTGACAAATTTGTTTTTATCAGCTTCAGAGGAAGCTGTTTGTGAGTCACACATGGTAGCTCATGACCTCCTCTCACACAGATCATCACTACAGTCCACTTGCTAGTTAAGCTTTTAGCTTTACATGCGTCTTAACCTTATCTGTCTTCCTAAGAGGCTACATGACCTGACTGAAAATTTCAGCATCACTCTGGGATCATTTTTCATTCACTGTGTGAAAGAAACTCTTGCTCAACCTTTTATGAGACTACTGCCTTTCTCTATTGATTTTTTTACCTACTTCCTCAAAAAAAGATGCACGTTTCAGAAGAAAATCCTTGCTCCCTCACCTGAAGTCCACATCTGGAGAATACTCCCAAGAGCTGTGCAAAGGTAAAGGACTCTTATAAAAGAGTCAGATTAAAGAATGTCCTACAATTGTCAGTAATGAGAGTTGCCAATTTCTATACATGCCTTTGTAATCCAAACAGACTTTTTTGTTTAACTAGTGTTTTCAACACTTCTCAACAAAGGACGTCAAATCATCTGGATTCATAATAATATTGCTTTACATAAGCAAGCTATCTCTGCCATTATAGCAAATGTAGGGACAGTTTACTAACACCCTTGAATTAATTCATACAGTAGAGGTACTGTTATTTGCTTCTGTTGCAGACTGAAAGCCATCACTTTATTAAGAGCAGCCAGTAAGGAAAACAGTCATGGCAACCAAAAACATCCATGGCTAGAGTTGTGTCAGATTAGTCAATTGTCAGTATGAAACACTCAATGTCAAGTTAAAATTGACATTTTGCTCAGATTTTTACTTTCTAATTATTTATTGATGGTGACAGTAAGATAAGAAATGCTAAAGGTGCTCAAATAAACCATGCTATTCACTCTAAAAGGCACTATTTTTCTAATTGATTTTTGGTTTTCTGTTTTAAGAACTGCCTTAAGAAAATGTAATGCAAGCTAGAAATAAAATTGAAGTGCAATACTCCCATACTGCATAAAATGGAGTTCAGCAAAAGGCAGTACACTTTCAAACATACATAAAAAATTAGGAAAATACCTCTAAAAGGTAACATGGATGAAAGCCCAATTGAAGTGCCTCTACACCAATAGACTACTCCAGTTGGAAGGAACCTACAATGATCATCTAGTCCAACTTCCTCACCAATTCAGGGCTAAGTTAAGACACATTATTAAAGGCATTGTCAAAATGCCTTTTGGACACTGACAGGCTTGGACAATTGACCACCTCTCTAGGAAGTCTGCTGTAAATCACAAAATAATGATAACTAGGGGAAAATAATGCTAACACGCTTAGTTCTGCTGTCTAATTACACTCAGCAGTAAGTGTGTGGCTATGTATTTCTTTCTTGTTGCAGATTAGATCAACTTTAATTGTTAAAGTCACATTCCTCTTTCATTGTTGTTGTTCGTCTTTCTTTCACAGTCCTTCCTTATCCCAATAGTCTTTAAAATCTCCTTTGACCTCATAAACTAATTCATGTATATGGTACAGCTAGTAAAGGAAGACAAGCATTAAAAACCCATAAATTTGGGGATAGTAGAAAGGTCATTACTTTGCTTTTTAAGGAAAGAAGTCTGTAGTGCTGCAGCCTCAGCTGTACAAAAGAATATGATATTGTTTCTCAGGTGATGTCATAGCAGGAAAACAAGCAAAAGATAAAACTGAAAAAAAACATAATTCCCAGTCTTCTTAAATGTGATTGTTCCTAGCAAATTTCAACATATCTGACCCTAATATTCTGAAAGACTGGATATTCATTCAGTCTGATATTACAGGTACCCTTTACCTACTGTAGAAATACAAGGAAACGTAGTAATCCGAGAAAAAGAAATGAAGGCACAGATGACATATGCTCTAAAAAGAAGGTTTTGAGAAAGTGGCATTGCAAAAGCCATTAAATCTGAATCAAAAGCTACAAAACTCATCTATTGCTTGCTCAAACCAGAATATGAAATAATGCAAGCAATAACTTTTTTCCCCTCTAGCCCTTCTTCCAACTTTTGCCTATAGCCTTGGCAACTTAGACTTCTCAAGCTATATCACAGAGACATTCCATTTTCTATAGTAATTATCCTCCATCTTTTAGTAAATGTTTCATACTGCTGTGAAACAAAATTGAAACCAGCCCAGTGGAAAAGTGAACAGGGAAGAAGGTCAACCTGGAATAGAGGGTGATAAATAAAATGATTGACTTTGCAGAGCAGATTACTGCATTCAGTGTGAGAGTGAATATTACTCTCTGGGGTATTTAAAAGGTTCATAAGCAGGCAATCATTGGAAACATGATCCCATACTTCAAAATACGAAAAGAATCTCAAAATCATACATTTCATTAAATAACACTAACTCATTAACCAATACATATGCATAGACATGTGTGAATTATATGAAGCTTTTGATATATATGTTTAAATATATATTAAAAAACCAGATATCTAAACAGCTTAATGATTCTTCTGAAACAAAGTGGCTTTGTCTGACTCATTTTCTGCTGCTATAGAGAACACTTCTCATTTGTTAAAATCCATTTCTTACAGTTAACTAAAAAATAAGTGTAGTTCAAATAAACGACTGAAATGAGGCATATCATTGTGCTCACCTGGAGACTTACTGTTCAACAGCCACATGTCCATATATACACACATACAGCTAATAGATTAAAGCTTTGTATTGCTATAAGTTCTTTTAAATCAGCAAACACTAAGTAAACACTTTGGGTATAGGAATATCAAATAGAGTAAGACAGAAAGGTGTCATTCATATGCAAATAGTAAGAATAAATGCAAAAAGCTAATTGCTAACTCCATAAGTTTATGTTCCCCTTAATTGTCTATTGCAAATATAAATACAAGTTATGATTTTGAGCTATACCGAAAGTAAAGTGTGTATTGTTGGTGAAATAATTTTTTTGAAAAATGCATCTTTGAAACACTATTTAAAATTATCCAAAGCTACCTTTATGCTTCTAGTTTAATAAAGCTGAAAAGCTAGCATGCCATAAACCAAAGTGTTCTATGACTATCTGTCATCGTTTTGTGTGGAGCCGTTTCTGTTGATGGGGAAGGGCTGTAAAGATGGCTCCTGTAAGAAGTTGCTCAGAACTGTCCCCAGCTCTGAACCAGACCCACTTCTGGGGCTGAGACAATTAGGGGACTCAACAATCACTTTTTAAGAAGAAGCAGCTGAAAGAGGAGGCTTCTTCCCATTTCTTCTTGTTCTGTCCTTCCTTCACTTCCGACTGGTGGTGGTGCAAGGAACTGGAAGAGAGAGAAGCGACCGTGGGGATCCCAAGGTCAATGAGGGAATAGAGGAGGAAGTGTGCTGGAGGAGAGACTCCTCTGCATCCTGTGGAGAGGACTGGTGAAGCAGAGATTTGTTTGCACTTGTGAAAGACCCCACATCAGGGGCAGTGACTACGCCCAGAAGAGGTCATGTCCCATGGGAGGGACACCGTATTTGCAGAAGCCGTAGCCGCTGGGAAGAACCCACACCAGAGATATTCATTAAGGACTGTGTCCTGTGGGAGGGATCCTGAATCGGAGCAGTGGAAGAATGCCAGGAGTCATCCTCCTCTGAGAGAAGCAGCAGAACCCATCCATGAGAAACTGACCACATCCCCCATTCCCTACCACCCTGTGAGATATTGGGAGCAGTGAGGTGAGCCTGGGAAGAAGGGAAGGGTGGGGAAAGAGATCTTTAAGTGCTGTTTGTATTTTTCTCATCATCCTGTCCTGGTTATGCTTTTTATTCTGTTCTGTTTCTTGTAGGTAGTAGAATAAACTTTCCTACTTTCCTCTCAAATAATGGAGTCTGTTTTGCCCAGAACCACAATTGGCAGCGAGCCCTCCCTGGTAGGCAGTGAGCAAGAGACTGTCATGGTGCTTCATTGTTGCCTGGGCAAAACTATGATACTATCTGATTAAGTTTATTGAGTGTGTATGCAATACACAAATGATCTGTTCAGATGTCACTTTAGAACAGGCATTTTTTGCCTGTACAGGCAAATGAACCTGTAAGCATTGCTCCAGGTGTCACCAGACTGCATCTACTCTTTGTATACTAACCTGCCTATCAGCATGCTAGCAGACTTGGGCACATTATCTCATTCTTGCATTTCAACCACAGTGTGCAGACATGCATATAATATCTCCTCAATTGAGTCAGGATGAGATATGCAAGTCTCATATCTGCCACTCAGTCTTCAATACTGAAACTGCCTCATAGTTTCTGCCATCTCAACTTTTTCTCCAAGTTCTCTAAGATAGAATCTTACCAGCGTGAACAAAAGCTCTTGAAACATTAACTAGGAGTCCAGAGCAATACTAATACAATTAAGTAAACTGTCAAAAATCTTAAGCTGAGTTACAGATACTCATGAGGTAAGCTTGAAAGTGTCTTTGACTCTTATTCTCTCTTCATAGCATTATACTGCGGAACAGTGTGATTTGGAGTTCAAACTAACCAGTCCATCTAACTATGAAACTGTAAGTGGTAAAAACATGTTGAAGTGCAGCTTTATTGTCTTGACAAAATTAAGGTTATTCATATTCAAAACAGATTTCCTAAGTACTTGAAAATATTTATTTTTCTTTTCTTTTTCTTTAAATCTTGGAAAAGCTGAAATGAACAGTACTTCTAGAGAAAAAGCCTTTAGCAAATCTAACATAGATTCTTATAATATTTCTAATGCTATGCTCACTTGTTAAGTCAGTAACTGTCAGTAAAGAACAAATCCCTAAATATATTTTTCTATTATTTGTTAGAAAATCATCAATATTTCATAATTTATAACTGCAATTGGCTAGGGTGAAAAATATGTATAAAAGAAATTTTAAGTACATAATTAAACATTAAAGTATAAAATCTTTCATTTTTAATATATGGTTCAAGTAACTTGTTATTTCTTCAGTAGAACCACAAGACATGTTTTTTGGGTCACTATAATGCCTGAATATAAATAAGAAATTGCCAGAATGTTGATATTATGTAACAAATGTACTGATTTTATTTTTAACAATTTCTTGAATTCCAAAATCCATCTGGCAGTTCTGGGTGTACTACTCAGTAGTATATTTCCACCTTCAAGACAGGGAAATCTGCCTTTCAAGAGAGATCAAATGTGTGGCTCCAATGGTCTTTAGCTGTCTAGCAACCTACCTCCAATTCAACACAAAATCAAAATGTATACTTCTTTTTACTCAAAATGGAATATAATAGTTACTGGGGTTAGAAAAACAGGTTCTATGATTTTGTCCCTTCTCATTTCAGTCAAGAAAAATACTGGCTAGATTTAATAATATTTCTATTGGATAATTAAGTAGCTACAGCCCGGTCAGCTGCTTACAAGCAGAGAAGAGCTGTCTGTGTATGTGGACATAGATGCAGCTTGGGCTTCAAGGACTGCAAGATGATGAAACTCAGGAGCTAGAAGGAGGTTAGAATTAAGGTGAGCAGACCAGCATATGCATAGGCTCTCCCATGGAACAGGCATGAAAGGGAAGGATATTGGTAAATATATTTAGACTGATTTGAGAGCCTTGTAACAAATTATCCCATTGTGAGAGACTGGTAATTTCGGAAGAAAGCCTGCAGCACTAGACCACGAGCTTTTCAAACTACTTAAACACAAAAAAGAGATATATCACAGGCGGAGGCAAAGACAGGTAATAGATCAAGAGATTGACAGGATTGCTCAGCTACTTAAAAAAAAAAAAATCAGGAAAATCCAAGTCCAGGTGGAGCAAAAGCTAGCAAGTGACATCAAGGAAAAATAGTCTCTACAGATACACAAATTTCAAAGAGAAGTTCAAAATATATGTGAGTATAGGGGGGAATTGTGGACAACCTAATGAAAAATTGTGCTGAAAATATTTAAGTAGTAAATGCCTCTTTTTTTCTCATCTTCACTATCCCCACCATATAGTTCTACAGTCTGAGAAGGATATGAACACTGTGCAATAAACGAGCAATCGACTACTGAGGCTGGACATACTCAAGTCCATGGATCCAAACAGGTTTCATGGGAGACAGCCATTACTAATCCAGGTTACTACCAAAGGTCCCCAATGCCAGGAATAAAAGTTAACACTACATTCATACTTAAAGAAATACTTTAAAACTTGAGAAGAATTTAAAATAATACAGTCTCTGAGACTGGCATTAGTGTCTTTCACTAAAAGCAGACAGGTTTACCTTGGTAAACAAAGTGGAACCCTCTGGCAGATGCCCCACTCTTAGCAGTAAATCGCAAAAGAATTTGATTCGATGTAGCCAAAGGCAACGTCTCTCCTACACATGAAAACAGAAAATATATTAAATATGCAAAACTGAAACAGTTACAGCTCTTTAGAATGTAATCAAATATACTGATAAAATATATAGTTTTCCATTTTTATCTATACTCAAAGAAAATGTAAATAATAGTATATAAAATTAAAATTGCCATTGGAGGTTTGAAAACTTGTCAGAATAAATAAACTTCATGATTCAACAACACAAACCTTGACATTTACTGCAGCTGTTGGAACTAGAGCTCCAATAAACCACTTGCCTGGGGAGCCCCACTGACATCTGGGGCCAAAATCATTAGAAGAATTTTTGGTTAACTTTTTTCTGTGACTGAAAGCTTTACCTCGCCTTACAAAATATATTAAACAATTAAAAGTATTTGAAAAATGCCACAGGAGATCTTCACGTGATATTTATCATTTCAAAACTCAAACTGAAATGAGAGAGAGCAGATCCATGACTTTTTTTATGTAGTTGCTTAAATAAAATATAGAATCACATATGAACTATACTACATTTACTTTCAAATATAATTTCAAATTTCATATATTGACTTGAGGATTAATAAGACACATTATCTCCTTTCCTGAGATATCTACCTACATAATAAAAGTTGTGATAAAAGTTCAATCATAAATGGTTACAAACAAAATTATAGTATTTTTACACTGCAAGTATGCTACCCTGTATTTTTAACTATTTTTATTCTCATAAACCCACATTTTAGGAAATTGTATTGGAATGAATAATAATTTGCTAAACAAAATAAATGGTTAAATAGAATTTGTAATCCTTTCACTTAGAGTAATTTTACATTATTACAACTAGCATTTTCACACAAAAAAATTCTAATCTAAAACAATGTAAATCAGTTATAAGTAAAAATACCAAGTTTAAACTCCCTTCAATTCTCTAGCATCTGCTATGAAAATAGACATTAATTTCAACTTTTTTATATGTTTGAGCCAGTAAAATTGGGTTATCAGATGAGTTGTCTTTTAAACTTCAGTATTAAAAGGAAAATATTTCATTTTGTTGCTGAATTCTTGCCAGTAATTAAACACATTTTAAAATCAATCTGCCAGCTCTTATTGTGACACAAGCATGTAGGATTCACCAGAGGAAAATTATAAGCTGAATTTTTCAAATAATAAAAATTTTCTATATATCAAATAGATATGTTACGTTCTTTTCATATTACGTATTTCTCAAATTATTCAAACTGAAAACCAAGAAGCAATGAACAGCCTTGGACTGCAAAAATCTTAAACTCACTTATAAATTTTCTAAATACTAAAAGTATATGAAAATACATTCATAGCTGCAGAAATGTTTTAAAATATTTATCTACTTGAGATCAACATAGTCATTATACAATGCACACATTGAAACTTCTGGCCATGCTGAAATCCATATAAGTTTAATTACAATTTCACAGGGTCAACACTTTGCTATAGTTACCTGAATGCAACAGCTGATCTGCTTCTAGTTTAAGTGTATGTTTGCATACAGATAATTGCATTTTGTGAATACAAGTAATTTGTGTTTAAATTAGACATTCAGAAAATGTAGCTGTGTAATGCATAGAGTGTAGGGGCAGAGAAGATAATTATACAATCCAATTGCCCTCTTACATAAAGATCTGAGAATTTCATTCAATTATTTCAGCACTCATCACAGTGATCAGTTCTTGCCTAAACCATAGGTTCCAGAAAAATGTCTTGATTCAAAGATTTAGAATGGACTTCCATTTCCCCTGGCATCCTGTTCCAATGACTTTTTTATATTTCAAAATGAAATCTGTAATATTCTCCCGATTTATTTTTTCCATAATGAGCTCTGTAAGAAATATATACTTCTTATATTTATGATTTACCTGAGTGGGATCCAGATAGCGAACTAAGAAGTCTAGACTGAGAGTTTTCTCCATCAAATAATTCTGCCACATCATTCAGAGCTGTCTGAAAATAGGCAAATTGTCCAAATACAACTACATTAAAACAAAACAAAAAAAGAAAAAGAGAGTGGGAGGGAAAAATACCAAAGTGAGAGAAGATAAAACAAGAACCTAGTTTTTAAAAACAAATTTAATGAGATGATTTTTATTGTCTTAGTTACTGGTGGCTTACTGAATGAAAGTTAATTTTTTGTCTACTATGATGAAACAATGCATTAAACATAAATAGTAAGAATCTGACAGGCTTTTCATTATTTTCTTAATTTTAATTTCTAAAAAATTTAGATCACTCTTTCCCCAAAAATGTGCTCTCCAGTCAAATAAGTCTAGTTCCTTATTGCATAGGTATCTATGAGAATAAGAAGTGGAATAACTAAAAAAGGAACTTTTCAATCAGAATTTCATTACCAACCCTAGCAACTATTAGGGAGCATCTATTGTCCCATGTAATTGACAATAATTGTCACATATAAAAGTTGTTTCTGTGATTTTAATCTGAGGAAGTTATTTTAAATTTACTAAAGTGGCTATTTTTGTAACTTTGTATCAGTATCTTTGTATCAGTAACTTTGTATCATATTTTATCACAAATAATATAAACACTGAACAAATACTGTTTTGACATATTGTTACATTGAATTTGCACTTCAGTTGTAAGCAATTTAAAATGTATTAACAAATACATTATTCAACTAGGAATAATTGACTATTAATATTAGGAAATATCAAATGGTTCACTGAATTCAAATACCTGATAACAATAGAAAGATAAACTAATAAATCAGTAAAACATTGACTATGAATGAGTTACTTTGCCACTCATTCTCCTACTGCATGCTTCCAGAAAGAAGAGTCTTTATATTCTCCAGGCTGAACTTCCTTACAGTTTTACTTGTCCTGTGTTTCAGCCTCCTAATATTCTTGCTGGCTCTTTGTTCAGATTATTCTAAGCCTTGCAATTTGGAAGTAGAAAACTATAGATACAGTTTCTAGACGTTACTTCATGAAGGCTACAAAAAGTACATCCTCTCAAATTTCAGGCTACATCCTTGCTAAAGCAGCCCACTGTGTAGTTAGTCTTCACTGCTGCAAAGGCATCCTTTGTACAAACTATTATGTAAAGCTATTGCAATGTTCTTCAATCCTTGTACCTATTAGAACTTCTAAAAATATAACATGAATGAAAAATCATAGACTCATAGAATCATTTAGGTTGGAAAAGACCATTAACCAACCATTAACCTAACACTACCACATCCATCACTAAACCATATCCCTAAGTGCCACATCTACATAGATATTAAATACCTCCAGAGATGGCGACACAAACAGTTCAGAGTTTTTTCACTTTCAGTGAACATTTTTTTCTCCACATCTAATCTAAACCTCCTTGGCATAACCTGAGGCCATTTTCACTTGTCCTGCTACTTGGCAGAAGAGACCAATACCCACCTTACTACACCTTCAAGTAATTATAGAGAGTGATAAGGTCTCCCTTCACTCTCCTTTCCTCCAGGGTAAACAACTCTAGTTCCCTCAGCTTTACTAAAGTCCAGGTGTACAATATCCACATCATTTCCCCTCATCCACTAAGCAAGTCACTTTGTCACAGAAAATCAGGTTACTCAAGGAGGACCTTAAACAAGATTATTCTCAGTTGTGTTTTTGGCTAGTATAGTCAAATAACTTTTCTGTCAGGCCTTCTTCAAGTCAGGAATATCATGAGACTCAATACAGAGAAATCATTTTGCCAGGTACTTGAGGAGCATTGTAAATATTAGGTATAGATTCTACTTCTGCCAGCTTCTCTTTCTAACAAATAACAACAAAAATATTTTTTTAGATGACTAGTGAAAATGTTGCATCCATTTAAAATATCATATGGTAAAATGTGACATTTTGAGCATTATTTATTAAAATATTCTAAATTCTGATATCTAAATATTAAATATATTAAGTAAACACCAAAATTAAACATGATGTAGTTATTTACTATTTAATATAGTTTACTGCATAAATAGAAAGTATCAAATGCAATAAGTTGCTGTGCATTCAGTCCTTTAGTAAAATAAGTAGTAAAACTGAGTTGCTTGGTATTTATGTGGTCATGAATTAAACAATTCTATTTTGCAGAAAACAATGCCCTGCATACAATTTCACAGTGCCAGAGATTTTGTCCAAGTATTTTGACACATTGAAATAATAATTTTTGGAATTGTTTTACAAACATTTCTGATAATTTGAAGTAAAATTGTTTACTTTCCCTCCACTGTATTTGTTAAACGTGATCCTACTAATCTTTCTCTTTTTAAAACCCGAAAAAACAAAGCTAAAATATAAGGGAACATTTACTGCTTGTTTTTTGGTTTTACTTCGTCGGAAGCTTGAATGAATGATTATCCTATGATGATGCATGGTGTAATCAGTGGAAGCATTCAGTATATGCTTGAATAGCGGACACAGATGTTTTACCTGAAGTCTAATGATCTTCCCGGAGTAGGAAAAACTGAAATATAAATACTCTAGTATCATGAAGTATTTAGTATACAATATATAACATATTTATTTTTTTATAAGAAATTTGCAATGTATTGAAAATGTTTGATGTGAAGGACATTTAAATAGTAGATCAATGAACAATAATCCTTACCAAATTCTTTAGGTACAGTTATTGAATAATGGCAAGTCTGTCCAGAAGTGTAATTATGAGGATAACCTGGTGATAAAACCACTCCTTCTGATCCAGTATACTGCCCTCCACATGGTGCTGCAAACAAAACAAAGACACGTATCATGTAAATTACAGTTGTCTGTATTAATTCAGTTTCAACAAGAAAGCTAAAGACTGTACAAAGTGACAATTCAGTGCTTTTGCTTTTGTTTCGTTTTCTTGTAAAGACATATCTAACAGTTCTTTCTCAGGATATAATTTTTATTAAAATTTCTTTCAATTAGGACACATGAGAGTTTTACTTGACTACAAGTACTGATATCGGATGAAATATAAATTATTTAGTTCAAACTTTAAACATATAATTTACATTTTTTTTTAAATTTGAACATTGGTCTATATCTAGCAGTGTATCTATGTAAAAAAAAGGCTCAGAAGAAAAAATGGTAGTACATAAACAAATGGTGTCCTGCCACAGAACACCATGAATTCTGCTTTGTGAATGTATGCTTGAATTGACTTTCTTTGCATAAGTCCCCAGATGTTTATCAAAAGAGTATTTAGATTATACATATTAAAAAATCCTTCAGAATCATATATACATAAAACTGAACAGAAAGAGTAAGTCTTTACAGTTACAGAAGTTAGTAAGGATATTTAAGGACAACGGACTCCCAACCTTCAAGACTAGTCAGGCACTATGTAAGCAGCAGTTCTGACCGTGTCATGATCAAAAAATTAACAATACATGTGTGGTTTGTTCCTTCCATGTACAGGCAATAAATGTAGCACGCTAAAGGGACTGCTGGATTTACCATTTATAACTGAAACACATTGCATCACAGGAAGTCTATGTCTCACAGATTTATTGGGGAAAAGCCAAAGTAGGTAGTGGATGAAAGCATATGTGCTTTTGGAGAATCAACAAACATAAGGAGTAGGTATTTTTAAGCTAAAATATCTCCTTATGTTGGATCTTGAGTAAAAACATTTCTGTGTTGAAGACAAAGGATTGCTGTCACTCTTTTCAGCTTTTGAGAACTAATGGAAAGGCTTGGCTTCCTATCAAATTCTTCATTAAAATGTTAAGTCCTACAATAATTACATTAGTTATATGCAATCCAGTGCTCTTTATTTATTTTTGTTCAAGTGATTTCATCAAGCACTACTAAAAACTATATATATTACAAGAATAAATGATTGCTGTATGCTTATTTTACCTGAGGCCAATAATTAAATTATTTTGTAAACTAAAAGAATAGATATATTGAAATAATAAATAAAACCAACCTAGAATAGTCAGATTATTTTTGGGTTTTAAGCAAGAAAAAAATCATTGCAGAGTCTAAACAGTGATTTTCAACTCTAAAGAAAACAGTGATTTTCTACTAAAAGGAAAAATGTAAATCAAAGTTACTGTGGTCTAGGAAACTTACATAGAGCAGATATGTTTTAACAACTATCTGGAAAGTGGCTCTGAGGAGAAGAACCTAGGGTCCAGGTGAACAACAAGCTCATAGGTGTGGGGCTATCAAAAGACATTTTTACCAACTCCTGGCTCTTCTGACCAAGTTCACATACTGCAGGACTGTGTCTAGTGAGTGAGGCACAGTCTTGGGCTTTGGTTGTCCTCAGCTCCAGTCTTATCTGCTCTTGTGAAGCAGACCTGCTCACTCTTCTCCCTGGCAGCAAATGGGCTTTAAAATCACACTTGAAATACCTCTACAAGTTTAACTTCCCTATATAGAGAGTAAGTAATACTACAAATCTATGCCTTCTCTTAGCTGCTTATATGAATTATTCAAAAATCCAAAGTAATGATAGAAGACGAGAAGTTTAATCTATCAGTAGGCTGAATAGGCTTATATAGCTGAGGTGAAACTCAAACATTACAAGGAATCAGTACATGCCATGAATTTTATTTTTTTGTATTTCTTTCTCTTGCTTTGATGATACCAGAAACTAAACCACAAAGTCTATCTTCTAATTATTAGTTGAAATTTTCAAGTCATGAACATGACACTGGAATGAAAATTATGCTCAATTTAAAACAAATTTCAAAGTTGTACTAAAAATGTTCCCTTCAAAAATGTATTTTCCTATTTTTAGATGTGCTTTTGATAATATCTTTGAAAATCTTTTGTATATGTGTGCATATACATATACATATATATTTAAAAAAACATCTATGACAGTATATGTAGTATATCCAGTCTGTGAGGAAAGTCTTTGAGTACTTAGGGTAAAAAAGATGCAAGAAAAGTTCTCTTGTAAATTAAGGCTGTAAAATTTATCAGTGCAGCGTTGTGACAATGAAACACATGCAAAAGAGAACTGTAAGTTTTGATTATCATTTAAGTTTATTTTAGTGAGCAAAACACACATTTTCAGAGGATGTATTTTGCTAACTTCTTTAAAGTGTGAAATTAATAGTGAAAACAGTACATCTGGAGACATTCCATTAATATTTCAGAATATACCTACTGGCAGTTGCCAACTTTTACCTATAGAAATAGGAAATTTGTTTTCATCATGTCTGTTTGTAAAATGATACCTTAAAAAGCATAATATAAGCCAACTACCAAATAAACAATCTAATAATAATTTAATAATAATAATTTAATTAGAGTAATTGACTTAAAGTACTAATTGCATAATTTTCAGAAGTCCTTACAATTTACTATAAAGCACATGTTTTCTGTTCTTTTCCATTTTTATTTTTCAACCTTTGTAATGTTTTCTCATGCAATATTTTAAAGAAGTTCAAAATAGAGCAACTAACTGTCAGAATCAATAAAGAAAAATAAACTCAGAACATTGTGCTAATGCTCCATCATAAGTATTTTTGTTTGATATTTTCAGTTTTGGTCTGTTTAAAGAGGGCTTTATGTGAGACAACAGAAGTGGTCCTCAGTGTACTCTCCTATACAACTCTTAGATATACTCATAGATATAACTCATAGATATTTCATATCTATATTTAAATACTTTTTTTTTTCACACTTTCCATTCACATTGTGAATTGGACCTGTTTCTGCAAGGGGGTTGGACCAGATGATCTCTAAAGGTCCCTTCCAACCCCTACCATTGTTTTACTCAATAGTATCAAAATAACAAATATTTAATTTAGTCATTTCTGCTTCTTTAAGAAACCCAGGTGTTATTTAGAGTAGGTATCACAAGCATCTCAATACTGCATTAATTGTCATATTGGAGTAAGAATTATAGCTACTGAGGCAGAAAATTAAAACAGTGTCTCAGAGCTACAGCTAACTATTTTATCCTCTATCCCTTGTTTCAGCATTTGTGTTGTATAAATATGGAGCGATTTTAACAAATCAAAAGAAAGTTACATTTATTAGTTATTGTCAATAAAGTACTAAATAATTTGTATTAAAAAAGAATCTCCTGTATAATTTTAGATTTGAAATTATCTATTTGATTATCCTCAAAATGAACAGTTTGACATATTGAAGTCTATTTTGTTAAAATAAAGATATTGTTTTAGGAGCTCTGACTGTTCTAGACTTTCATTTCTGGGTGTAAAAACTAGTGGATTCAAAAGAACATTTCCTCTAATTTTTTATTTCATATTTTATAAAGTGTTAGAATAGTATTTTAATAACAAGTTTCTTCTTAAGAAATAGGATGCTCATGCTGCTTAAAAAAAAATGAGAAAATAAATGTGATAAATTGTATAAATAGCCTTCAAGAGACTAAGAAACTCTGAATTCACTGGGGGGACAATGTCAATTGTAACAAAACAGTACATACCATTACATGATGGCAATGCTCTGTTCCATGATGGCTTTCCATCTGTACCAATTACACATGTTATAGTTGAAGGATCGACAAGCTTATATCCAGAATCACACTGGTAAGTAATAGTTGAACCAAGCTTAAAGTCCGTTCCAATTCTTGTCCCATTCATGATGTTTCCAGGATCAAAACAAGCTTCCCGTGGCTTTTCTGTTAAAATGAACTCAAGTAAATCTATACACACAATTTTAAAAACACAAAATAAAATTAAACAAATGCTACTGTTTTTCTGGTCAGTTTACATCTTTGGCTGTTGAAATATCAAAATATGAATGGCTGTTAAAATATTTTTTCTTGTTTCTGTATACTTACTATAAAAATCATGGAATTTTGCATTAGATTGGTTATCTGTCCAGGGAAATTATACTGAGAGGATCTAATCAACAACGTTTTCTTCCTGCTTTTTGTTAGTAGAAATTATCAAAAAAATTAATTACTCTAATGAAGTTTAGTAGTGTAGACAAAAAACTATTATTTCTAGAATTCACCACTTAACAGTATTATGCTTTTTAACTGTCATGCTCAATGCTTAATATCTTCTGGTTAGAGGGCTGCCATACTATGTAATAATTAAAACATTTAAAATGTATTTTTAGGCCTCATATTTAGGAAGATATAATAATAACTGGAGCTTAGAAGGTAACTACAGCTGTTATTTCCTGCTATGACCTAACAGGTATAAAATCTTTAAATCAAAGTGAGTATAGGTAGTGATGTTAACAAGATTAAGATCTCATTCATCATCTTTGGCGAGCTACAATACAAAGGAAAGGGATGGGAAAAATAATTAATGTTAGAAATTACTTTGTTTCAAGAATATGATTCAGATAATCTTGAAATAAGAAGGATTTAGACAAAATATTCCTTATAACTAAATAAATGCCAAAAATTATTACTATGCTGTTGATAACTATGCAATAGTTTTTCCTACAAAAGGCTTAAACACCACACAGTCTATGCAAAGATCATGTAATACCACTTTTTTTCTAAATACATGAACTCTTTAGTAGAGAATGGCACAACTAATATAAGGTTAATTATAGGAGGCAAAGACTTTTTTATTTAAAAAAAAGTCAAAATCATAGTGAAAGTTTACAGCATGTCTCCTTCCCTTATTAATGTTAGTACAGCACATATTTTAATTAAATACTCGAAGCATATTATCAGAAAGCAAATCTAGATGTCCATAATCTGAAATGTAATACATTTTATATAAAGTTAAATAATATACTTAATAAAAATACTGAATTATTATGCATAAATGTACTGTCCATTGAATATACTTTTTAAAAATATACTGTTGTGCTCTTATATGTTATGTTTTTATTTTCTTATTATTTCAGTTAACTTCCAGCTGCATATAGGCACACATATGCTGAGAATAAAAAGTATATATGAAGAGAAAATGAGAATGTACATTTTCAACTGACGCTTTTATCTCTTTATCTTCTTCTGCTCAACCTGTCGTTTTCTTTCCACGCAGGCCAACACCACTTCTTGGAACATTTTTTTCCTTTTATTTATATTTTATTAATATGTATTTATTTTACATATTTTATATTTATTTATATTTTCTATATCTATGGTAATATAAAAATTACTTTAGGAGGAAAAGCCTTGCCAACACTGAGATTGATGTATGATGTTGGATGAAAGATGAAGGCTAAATAATAAAATAATTTAATTATTTCTAACTTCCCCTTCCTTCATTGATTACTTTTACATTCTTTAAATATTGTTTTTCTGCCATGTTCCTACATGTAGATTAATATGATTTGCTTTCATTGTCAAGAAAAAGAAGCTGAGACACCACCTCTGCTGATGAAACAGCTTAATAAAGCTCAGCAGAGATAACAATCAAGTCAGAGACATCTGTGATAAGAAAAGAAACCAACATTGAAGTAAGAGTATGTCTTTAATAAACAGTCATCGTAAATCATTCTCTGGATGGTAACAGGTATTCCTGAAAAATGCAAATATTGACCTGCAGTAGTTATTTAAAAATGCATACATAGATTCAACAACAAAGTGGAAGTCAGTTCCATTATTCCATTATTCTACAACTCTTTTCCAAATGCTACTTTTGATGTTAATCTTCTATCTCCACTGCATTTTCTGGATGATGAAAAAGTGCATAATTAATGTGAAAGAGGATTTGTGTGTTCCACAACACATTTACAGAAAATAGTTTTAAAAATCGAAATTGCTGCAAAGAGGTACTTGGTAGTTCACTATGAGTACCTCTAGAGGAAATTGATTTGAGCCTTAAAAAATACTAAATAACATTTATTTCTCTTTATGTTTCCGTAGATTACGGTGAGCACAGTACCTTTATAGTCAATCGCAAATCCCGACATTCCAACAGAAGCATCACTGCGAAAAGCCAGAAACAGACTGTTACCACTACTCTCTATTCTTTCTGGAGCCTGTGAGCCTTGAAAACTGCCAATTAGAGGACTGTTGGAATCTTCCCCTTCATAAATATGTAGAAAATCGTAACTGGGTTCCATATTGAAACTGAAAATAAAGCAAAAAGATAATTAAGTCTTCATTTCTTTTTCACGAATTAAATACTACTGTAATTGTGGCTGCCAATCTTCTAATACATTTTCTTTCCAAAAAGAAAAGTATTTTAAAAAATGATTCACAGTGAAAATTTAGAAAGTTTCAATGGAGTTCTCTTTATCATTGTTTTGAACACCGTCAGCTTTCCAAAAGATCTATTATCAGGCCATCATGCAGACTCTGTCTACAGGCAGTGAAAAAGAAGCTTATCCTCCAACCTATCTTATAGATGGAATGAATCACCTGCTGCAGAAAGACTATCTCTTACCAATGACCACAAGAATCATCCAGACAAGTAGCTTAAATTAAAAGTTCAGCTTTTAGTAGGCTAAACTGGATGATATCAAATCTACCACTTACAAACATCAATTTATGACTTAAGAAACAAGATGCTTTCACAATGAAAGACTACTATCCTGAAACTTGCATGTATTCATACCCAAATTATATCACAGAATTATGATAAAGTGAATTAGTATTCTTTTCACTAAACTGTCAATGTTGTGCTATATTTTATGACATTTGTGTCTATACAAACCAATTATGAAGATAATATGAATGGAATGTCTTTCAGAGGAATTTAATTGAGATGATTTCTGAAGCAACATAAAGATAAAAACACTGGTATTTCTGTGAGAAACTTATGGAGAGCTAGATAAAAGGATACACTAAGAACACTGAAGAAAATATAAGAAAAATAGAACTACATTTTAAAAAGTAGGCAAGGAGTCAGTCAAGTGGATTTTTTCATTCTAATTATCTTTGTATAACAATATTGCAAGTGGTGCTCAGCTGATTTTATTTCTATGATATCACTTAGTACTGTAGACAAACTTTTCCAAGTCATGTAAGACAAAACCAAACCATATCTTTAACTAAGAAATCATCAGAAAATATTTTCCTAATCAATGTCCGAGTGAAATGGCTTCATATAATGAATAACATTTTACACTCTATTTTCAAGAGATAAGAGAAGTCAAAAGAATGCTTTGAAACTGTCACTAAGATAATTTTCAGTTGAGAGTTAGAAGAGTTGAAAAAAACAGTAGCTTAAAGACCAAAAACAAGAAAACCCAAACTGTACAGGGCAATGGGGTTTTCAATCTTTCTGTAGCCAACATACATTTGACAAAATATATTTCATCTCTCTATTGTTAGACTACATTAAAGCCAGTTCCTTGAGAATAGAACAGGTCTTGGCTATTGCATACCACCTAAAAATGAAAAATATTAAATGAAATGAACAGAAAATGGCATCTTAATAAATTGGATTTTGCAGATGTCAAAGAAATATTATCCCTCTCAATCATCTACCAAAGGTCTTGGGAGTATGGGAAGTTCCCTGTTGACTGGAAGCTAGCCATTTTTATTGTCGATTACATGAAGGATGTAAGAGAAGACACAGGGAACTACAGAACTGTTAGTCTAGCCACAGTTGCATGAAAAATTATGGAGAAGATTACTGTGTACTACTGAAATTTATAATAATAATGCAGTCATCAGACACAGTCAACATGGTTTCACAAAAAGGAAGTCCCATTTAACTAATTTGATATCCTTCTATGATAAGGTCACCTGCCTAGTGGGTGAAGGTAAGGTGATGGAGTTTGTCTAGATTTTAGTAAGGCTTTTGATACTGTCCCTCTCTACATCCTTCTGGACAAGGTGTCCAACTGTGGGACTGGTGTGCTAAGTGTAGAACTGGCTGAAGTGCAGGACAAAAGGGGTTGCAGTGATTCAGACTACATATGTCCGGCAACTGGTGTGGTGTTTCTCAGAGTTCAATTCTAGGGCCAGTTCTGTTCAATATATTTATCAATGATCTGGATTCAGGAATTGAATGCACCATTACAAAGTTTGTTGATGATACCAAATTAGGGACAAGACACCTTGCAATGGGATCTAGATAGACTGTAACATTATTATATTTGATACCACTTTATTTGATACCAAGTGCCATATAACTGTATTTATTTTACATTATTTGGAAGCAATGATACAGCATCTATTAGATGTATGCTCCAGGATTTAGACAGAGGATATAATTAGAAGCTTTAAGAACTAATAAATAAATGCTATTTTTAGATGTGACATTTAAAATCCTTTTGAGGTATTCATCTACAAATGGTACCTTTTGAATATCAAGGCAATGACAAAGTCAGGGTTCACTTTTATTCTCCAGTCACATTCTTTCCCAGGAGGATAAGGTTGTGGATAGTTAGGTGATAAAATAACTCCTGCTGGGCCTGTCAGGTTTCCTCCACATGCAGCTGTCACAATGTAAAAAGAATAAGAAATATGGTCACATCTTAAATTCACAAGCTTGTATTAGCTGTTAAATAGGAGTAAACTGACTTCTACATTTACCAAAAAAAACCCACCTCAAACCCAAAAAACCCAAAAATACCCTCAGAGTTTCTTATTTCCAGCTAGCAAACAGTTTGTATTTTTCTTAAAAAAAAGTGACTTATGGCCATATTCAAAAGAAGTGCGATACAATCTCTTTTGAAAGAAATAGAAATGTGAAGTTAAATAGGAAGTCTTATATATTCTTATTGTTACTCAATCCCATCTCTATCAAGCTGAAGTATGTCTTGTGTACTGGAAGTATTTTTCACAAACTGGTAAAGTTTAACAACAGAATTCAGGATGCAGTGTCTTTTGACCGCAGAAGTTACAGAAAACAGTTTGAGTAACTCAGTAAAAGCATTAACCAAATAAAAAACGAATTACATTCATTTAGTTACCATAAATTGCATGTTTATTTTAAACAGATAAGGAATCCGGCTTTCAAATATAATCATCACATAAAAGTCTAATTAAAAGGTAGGGTAGTCAGCACAGGCTGCACCTATATTACTGAAGTCATGCAGACAGATAGCAACACATTTGTAGTGCAAAACAGTAGGTTCTAAGGATTTGGAATCTGCATCAAGCATTTGAAAGAAGAAAATAGACTGCTTATTAGTGGCTGGAGAACACCAGGCACACTCATAGAACACATCTTGTAGTTCAGTTTCATTCCAAAATTCCAAGAAAATTAATAATCATGAACTAAATTGTGAGCAAGAAAATGTACTTGGAAACCATGCTCCTAACTCAAAAGAAAACATTAATGAGGAATTGCCTTCATGGTATTTATGAAGACAAACTAAACTTTTTTTTCCCCCATACACTATGGAGTCTCCTTCTCTGGTGGTTTTCAAAATCCACCTGGATGCATTCCTGATTGACCTGATCAAGGTGGATCTGCTTGAGCAGGGGCATTGGAGTAAATCTATAGAGATCCCTTCCAATCCCTACTATTCTGTGATTCTATGATTCTCTATTTGCTTATTTATTTATTTAAACACTTAGTATATTTATATATCTGGATCTTTTTGTGTCTGTAATTTTGGTATTCTAGTCTTTTTTTTTTTTTTTTATCCAGGTTGTGGGGTTTTTTGTGTTATTTTTCTTTAATTAAAAAAAATACAAATAATGGTTCCAGGAAGTGTTTCACAAGTTCCTTATGTGTGCTGATGATTATTCACCCTGAGATAACTATGATCAAAGTTATAAAGTACAAATAGAGTAGAAAGCACTAAACATTCAGGAAATGAAGCTGCACAATGTTCAGATTACTGAGCAGTGTAGTTATGAAATGTAAATAAATTTTCATTTTTAAGTCAGCATACTGAAATAAGGACTCTATGGTAATTTTTAAAAATTACATATAATGGATTTTCAGAACCCTTAATGTTTCTAATATTGTTGTATCTACAGTAAAGATTACTTTAATCTGCTTTCCCCTTCAAAGTAACCTAGACTATATGGAAGAAAAATAATTTATAAATCCTTTTTGCCTATAGGTTGTCTTTATTGTTTTTCTTTCTTTTGTGTTTTGATTTTGGACTTTTTAAACTAGAGTGTAAAGAAATATGAAATTATTATAATTTTATTTACATAAAGACTATGAATTGTCCAGACATTTAGGCACCAGATATCTTTTATATTTTATTTTTATGTAGTTAATAATCCCAGTATGCTCAGTAAATATTTTCATACTGCTACTTACACATGTCACACAAAATATCCAGAAGATAATGTTCAGATTATATACTGCTCCAGTTCTGCTGGATGTTATGGAGCTAGAGACACTATTCTGCATTTTCCTGATTCCTTCCCAGTATTTTTGAGAAATATGTAAACACTTTAGAGAAACAAAGGGACTGAAGCTGTATGGTGATTTGCTGTTTTGGAAAGAGCCTCTCCAAAACAGACTGTAGAAAGAAAAAAAATAATGCTTATTCCAGTGCTACTAAAACATACTGTATCTGGGTTTTAGGTTCATTAATAAGAATATATTTAATTATAAATCAATAAGCAACAAAATCATAGATTTAAAAAATTAGTATATATAGCAGATAATTTTCCATAGATGTTGATTGACTCTAATATTAGAATAGCTGCACTGATGACCTTAAAAAACATTTCAGCAAGAGTTCTAAGCCTGTAATGATTAGTCTACTCACCAGAAGCTCAGACAAATCTTTATGCCTTATAGGACTCTGGAGTTAAGAATCAAAACTTGCGACAGAGTAAGAAGATCTCTCACCCTCTCCTGGTATTATGGAAATATCCCAGAATTACAGAATGGTAGGGTTGGAAGGGACCTTTAGAGATCATCTAGTCCAATCCCCCTGCAGAAGCAGGTCCACCTAGATCATCTCATATCTTTTGATAGCATTGTCACTTGGGCCCCCTTCTCTGCATCTACCTTTCCAAACAAGTATCCTGCTTCAGAAAAAAACAGCTTTAGCTTCCTAGAGATTGCATGGAATGAGCATTTAATCTATGATATTTCAAAACATTTTCCGAAAAAAAGTAGTGGTTCTCAGCTAATGTAACGAAATTATTAAATAAAAGATCATTCTTCTGAGACTATTTAGTCTCATTAGAAATCACCTCTTCCATGTTATTATTTCAATTTTACTTTGTCACTGTTAAATGTGTGGAGTTTACAGAACAAAATGGAGTGAGCAAATGACCTCCAAAAATAGTGTTAATCTTAAGAATGAGAGTGTCAATAATCATAAGTATGAAATAAGTAGGTTCTGGAAAAAGCATCACTCCACCACAAGCATCGTATGCACATGTCATCATATGTCAATCTGTACTACCTATGCATGTAGGAGGATCAGGTTGCCAGAAAAAACGGTTATTCAGTTGCACACATGTAATTTTAGCCTGTCCTTGAAGTTGATAGCCAGGGTCACATTGGAAGGTAGTAGTGTCTCCAGGCTCTCTGCTGTCTCCATATCTCGTGCCATTCTGTGGTGTCCCAGGATCATTACAGGTTGATGCAATAGAAGCTGTAAAGGAATGATGGAATACAAGATTTAAGGTGTAGATACTAAATATTCATAATTAAAAGCACAATATTTTAACATTAGAGTTCCAACCAGAGGCAAGTTAATATAGGAAGGCATTTCATTTTTTTTTTTTTTCATAAGAATTTTTCCACTGAGATACACCTTGATTATGCTGGCTTCCTGCCAGTTTCCTTAGTATAAAATATGTCCTGAGAGGAAACAAACAAAAGAACAATCACTAAGGTATGGCTTAAAGCAAGTAATCATCCAGAAAGCGGATACACAAATCTACATCCACTATGGATTTGCAGAAGATGCCAGGTGTCTTCTACTTGCTTCAGATACTCAGCATCTTGAGCTGCAGTAAACATTGCAGTCTTCACAAGGAAAGAAGGTCTCATTTCTGGAGTCTACAATCCCTACATCATTGAATCACAATGTTTCCTATCACTCCAGGGTACTCCAGTCAAACGTGTCCTTTTCAAAGAACTTATCACAATTGTGACCAAAATCCAAAATAAGAAGATAGGACAGTGTCACAACCACAAATAATTACATTTGTGTGTATCTACAACTAAGTCCCTCTACCACTTTCATCATCTTAGTTCAATCAAGTTTAAACTTCCCGAATTGAGAATAAAGACTTAAACAAAATTTGCTGCACTACATCCTTCTGCTCATCTCCAGTACTTCAAGAGATAATCACTGAAAAGCATGAAACATCAATATTCAATTATTGTATTTTTTTCTAATATGAGCTATGTATACTTTATTGTGTGCTACACGTCAGACAACTAATTCATTCTTAAACTGATTCCTAACGATGTCAACTCTACATCTGATGTCTTTTCAAGACGTAATTTTGTTTTGATGCCTGTAAAATGTTCAGACTAATGAGGAATATTCAGAGAAAAACTGATGTACTTTATTAAAGTATATATGCCATTGCTAAAATTGTTTTTTACCACTAAAACTGTTTTACCACTTTGTTGGATGATGAGCTAACATTATTGTTACTTATTACATTCTCCAATATTGTTACTTATTATATTCTCCAATATTCTCTGGGAAAGCGGTGACTAAGTCTTTCTGTATTTTGAGCTGTATGTAGCACTGGAAGTCCTTGGGTTTTACCATAGCGTTATAAATCACAGTCCAAAAAAGACTAAGAATATAAAATGTTATTTCTTTATGTTTGACAATCACTTTCTATTGTTTTAAATGCAGAGACACAATCTGTTCCACATGTCCTAGAAATCATGTGTGTTAGTGATTACAGTCCATCCTTCCCACTCTATTTTTGGGGGCGTTAGCTTTTTGTTGTGTGGGGTTTTTTTTTTCTGTTTCAGTCCCACGAAATATTAATATTTCATTCAAATGATTTTATTAGATTATTTCAAATGGTACAACCCTAAGCCTTTCATAAGATAAAAGAGCTCAGTCACTATCACCGTTATGGAACTTTTGCGACCATAATGTGCAGACAATCCATTTTCAGCATTAGTAACTGCTTCTCCTCCTGTCTACATGAAAAGAGTATACCACTCTAGAGAACAGTAAGAACAACTCAACATTTGGGAAACTGACAGCTACTAAGTAGTACATCTGCATGTTCTCACAAATAGATGGTCAGATAAATCACAGATTCTATACAGAAATTCATGGGTTATGATAATTAATACACTACAAACATGGGAGCTTTGTTTAATATTGTATTATTCATAGTTTTTTACCTTGTTTCCATTCTAAAATAATACATCTCATATCTTGTGATAGACCCTTTATCTAAATGAAGTAAAAGACACGGCAGTGTCTTTTTAACAGTGGTAGGCTTTTTTCCACCAGAAATTATAAACATCAATCCAAGAATTAAAGTAATAACTGTCACTGCTAATGAGTACTACACAAGCACTCCCCAGACACCGTTCTGACAATTTACTTGACAATCCATATTAGTGCAGTTTACTAAATGTACACTTGGCCACAAGGGAAGGAAAGCATGGTCATGACCCCAGAGAAGTTATTTCTTATTTGACAGACAGTAATAAGTCTAAAAATAGATCACTATAGTACATATCTATTAAAGAATCATAATTCTTTCAAGTATAGGAGCATAAACTCATTTTTCAACAGATCTCTGAATATCTTAATTTTCTCCTTAGAAGGTTATGCATTATAATATTTCAGCAAACAATAGTTTTCCCAGTCTTGACTGTCAAGTATGCACCAATTATAGACTGATGCTTTTTAATATTCATTTCACTGTTAATCTCCATTTCTTATACACAAAATTATAAACTTTGAAAACAATCACAGATGTTTACTATGCACAAAAATGTTTTTTAGTTTTTAATAAAAATTTTGTCCTTGGAGCCTCAGAATTTATGCATTTGAAACTAACAGCCTTTTCATCATGCCAAATATGCTCGATCCTAATTAAACAAAACATCTAACATTTGAGCACGGATGTGTCATCTACTAAAGTGAACATTTACAGACCGTCAACTTTTCAACTTATCTTCTTCTCAAGTTTTACTCTCAAGATTCCCAAGAGGTTGTGTAACTGCATAAAAATTGCAAGTCTACTATTGCTTCATTTGGTATTTGAGCAAATATCTAAAGAGTATAGAGGTTATACTCATTGAGATGTAATCCAGACATTACAAGTAACCGATTCTTCTGTCATAGCTATCCTTTTTTAGAAGGCTCTTCTTCTCAGCCCCTAAATTAATATATAAACATGCAATTAATGTCTAGCTTACATACTTATGAGAACAGCCACCTTAATGCTGTGATGTCACATTGCCACATGCAAATTTTTTTTAAAAACAATATGAATTCAGAAACTTAAAGCTGAATACAATTACAACATATATGATGTAAGGCAGGGAAAGAAATAACTGTATTTTAAACTCAAGAATGATAAATCAAGCCAAATAATAGAATCATAGGGGTGGGACAGGGACTTCTAGAGATCCTCTAGTCCACACCTCTGTTAAAGCAGGTCCACCTAGATCAGGTCACACAGGAACACATCCAGGTGAGCTTGGAAACCTCCAAAGAAAGAGACAGCATAACCCACCACGAGCAGTCTGTGCCAATGTTCCTTATGATAAAGAAGTTTTTACTTATGTTTAAGTGGAACTTTTTCTGTTCCAGCTTGTGTCTGTTATCCCTTGTCACTGGAGACAACAGAAAAAAGTGCTGCCTTATCCTCCTGACAAACATATTTTAAATGCTTGTAAGTGTTAATCAGGCCCCCCCCGTTAGGTTTCTCTTTTCTAGGCTAAACACTCCCAGTTCCTGCAGCTTTTCCTCATAAGGAAGATGCTCCAGTCCCCTGATCATCTTGGTGTCCCTCTGCTGAACTCTCTCTAGAAGTTCCCCGTCTTTCCTGAACAAGAGAAGCCGGAACTGGACGTAGGACTCCAGTTGAGATCTCACCAGGGCAGAGCAGAATGGGAGGAGAATCTCCCTCAACCTGCTGTTCACACTCTCAATGCACACAAGAATGCCATCAACTTTCTTGGCCATGAGGGCATATTGTTGGCTCATGTTTAGTTTGCTGCCCACAACTTCCAGGTCTCTCTCCACTAAAAAATCCCTTGTTAGACTTTTTTAGAAATGACTGGGAAATATTAGATACCTAAAATGGCATAAGCAGGAGAGGGGATTTGAATTAAATAACTAAAATGCAGTTTCTCAGTCCTTGCACGTGTGTTCTAAGCAGTAAACTACATGGTACTCAGGATTATAGTACAGTACTCAGTAGAGACTTCTCATCTCTACCTCATCTGTTCAGAATGGAACAGGCTTCTGCATATGCAAAAGATGGAACTAGAGGTCAATGTTAGAAGAACGGACAGCTGGGAAAACTGCAGATTGCTAGGGGGCTTTCAGGCCTCCATATGTTGGCAGTCACTATGTAAAGCTTCTCTGGTTTTAATTTAATAGTCTTCCAGAAACCCATTTTCAGATTTATTTTGGATTTGACCCCCAAATTACATTTTCAAAGTTGATTTAAAACTTCACTGAAAATCATTTTGAGAATATGACACACTGTGTATTTGTGTGTCTGTAGCCCAGTAAATAAGATGTTAGATTCCTTCCTAATTTATCTTTTGCCTGAAGGACACTTTTTTCTTTTAATCAGTTTTTTTAGACTATAATCTATTGTAGTTCAAGAAAAAAACAATCCTGTAATTCATCTGCTGTGCTGTTGTGCTGCACAGTCATTTTTTTGTGCTGCACAGTATTTTTTTGTACTCCACATGGTTATAAAATTAATAAAGCCTTTCCACAGTTAGGCTTGCAAATTGCAGGCAATGCACAAGCTTCCCTATTTAGTGCCTTGTATACACATAGGTTTGAGAATAGTGTTTGCACTCCAAGAAATATCTCACAATATATGTAAATGTATAGACTAAGAACTGTGAAAATTATTATCAAATACATATTTAAATGCCTTGTATTGACTAAGAATGTAAAGAAAAAAGAAACCTAAATGTTAATGCAACCATTTTCATTAAGTCTGGAGACAGAAGCTCACAAGTTCACAGATAACACCAAAGTAAACTACAAGCTTCACTTCTATTAGTTCCACAGGAACCAAATCAAGAATTGCTACTCCCTTGACGCTGAAGATGCCTTTCCCAGGCCATGGATTAGATGATGGATAGGAATGATCTGGCACAGTTTAGCATGAAACTGTGTTATTGCAAGCATGTAATGGAACATGTATAGCATCACAAAAAGTAAGAGAAGAGACTGCACTGTGAAATGGCTAAGTTATAGGCTTTCAAAGGAAATCTTGATTTCTTGCATCTTGGGCTCTTTTATTTAATTTAACCAGGGATATCTTAATGGACGTAATGTCTTTGAACTCAAAATTTACTTAGTTAGCAAGGCAGATATATGAATATCTAAATGGTGGATGTAAGGTAGTCGGGGCATCTCTTTTTTCTATTGTATATAGTGACAGGACAAGGGTTAATGGAAAGAAGCTGGAACACAAAAAGTTCCATTTAAACATACGAAAAAAACCCCATCTTACTCTGAGCATGATGGAACACTGGCACAGGCTGCCCAGGAAGGGTGTGGAGTCTCTCTCTGTGAGATGTTCAAGACCCCCCTGGACATATTCCTGAGTGACCTGATCTAGATGGTCCTGCTTTGGCAGGGGGGTTGAACTAGATGATCTCTAAAGGTCTCTTCCAACCCTACCATTCTATGATTCTACACATGTGTCAATTTCTTTTAAAAGATATTTCTGTGCTAACTCCCCTCTCTTGATAATTTACTGGAACAACTGCATGTCAAATCCACAGAAGGAAGATTCTGTCATGGAAGTGCTCATACTTCTTTAATGTAGTCAGGCCATCAGGTAAGTGATTAAAAGATATCTCAGCAATAAAAAAAATCTCAATTCACAAAAGAATAGTACTCTAACAGTTCAAGATAGGTGACACACTTACTGTAAGCATTGTTGTAGACAAAGAATTGATCAAATGGAATTACAAAACTGGACAAAAGCAGACATCATTAGTTAAACAGATTTGTCAGATTAAACCCTGTGTCATTAAGAACTATCTAACACAGAATCGCTGATGCTTAACCTCATCAGAGGAAGTAAGATATTAACAGATGTGTCAACATCAGACACAGTAATTTCCAAATAATTGTTCTAATTAACTGGTTGGTAGAAGTTATTTATTTTATTATCATAATTGATGACTTTTCTTGTTAAGACAAAGACTTAGTCAGACATCTTTACACATTATTGCTTGTATCTGCTTTTACCTCAAGAGCAAACTTAAAAAATATTGAAAAAGCAAGTAAACAACAGAAAAAACAAAATCAGACTAAACCAACTATGCAAATGCCTCCAGTTTGCATCTTTGCTTTTAATAAAATAAGTATCTGAAGTTCTTCTAATAAGACAGAAATATTATAAAGAAATTGAGAATAAACTCTTTACTACTTTATTAAATTTTTGCCAGTTGTTCTGTATTAGCAAAAAAAAATATTTATAACCTTTCTGCTTACATGAAAACAGAGATAGATATACTGTTAATTAAAGTGTATGCTGACAGAATACTATGACTAAGAGAAATTAGCTTGCCATAGAACCAGAGGTAGGCACTGAAAATTACTATATATGAGCCTTACTCTAGAAAAGTCAGACATTTCCAAAAATGTTTTTTCTATTGTACGAAGAGTGTGAATAATCCTTTGATGTATTATAGCCCTGGGAAGTAAAATCTATGAAACCAGTCAAAGAACTAAGAATGCACCATTTAGTTTGAGAATAGGATATAATTTTCTGAAGTTACAACAGCTGAGAATTTAGCTCACGAAAAGAAGCTAGAGTAGCAGTAGAACTACTATTATGCATTGTCAAAATAAGGCAACCTGGGTCTGTAGGAATGATAACATGATTAGCATCTGCCAGTGCTGTTCTTCTGGGTTTGTTAAACAACAAGTAAACAAATTATATGGTTAGATATAAACAAGCTCTCAATAAAATAAGCTTCAGGTCTGTGAAAGCAATGCACCATCCACTACTATGGGATCCAAGTACTTTCATGTACTCTCATTTCAGGTCTCGAGTAGCTGAACATTCAGGGCAAAACTAACCTGCTTCAATATAGGGCTATCTGATGTGCCTTACAGTATCTAAGGTATTTGCACAGAATTGGAAGATACACCTTCTCCAGTGTAGACAGGCTGAAAGAGGTGGGGTTTCTCAGTCTGGAGAAGGAGACCTTAGAATCACAGAATCCCAGAATGGTTGGGGTTGGAAGGGACTTCTAGAGATCATCTAGTCCTACATCCTGCTAGAGCATGTTAACATAGATCAGGTTGCACAGGAACACATCCAAGCAGATTTTGAAAACCTTCCAGTACCCAAAGTGGCTGGAAAGTGAAGAAAGCTGGAGACTAACTTTTTACAAGGGCATGTATTGATAGGACAAGGGATAATAGCTTCAAACCGAAAGAGGGCAGATTTAGATCAGGAAGATGTTTTTTCCTGTGAGGACGGTGAGGCACTGGAACAGGTTCCCAAAAGAGGTGTGGGTGTCTCATACCTGGAAGTGTTCCTGGAATGCTGGGTTTGATGGGGCTTTGAGCAACTAGCAGAAGGTGTCCCTGCCCATGGCAGGAGGGTTGGAAGTAGATGATCATCAAAGTCCCTTCCAACCCAAACCATTCTATGATGATTTGATTCTATATGACCAAGGACTCTATATGACCAAGACCTGGACAGGCTGGAGAGTTGAGTGGGGAGAAATCTAATGAAATTAAACAAGGGCAAGTGTAGAGTCTTGCATCTGGGAAAGAATAATCCCATGTACCAGTACAAGCTGGGGAATGAACTCTTAGAGAGGAGTGTAGGGGAAAGGGACCTGTGGGCAGAAGGATGACCGTGAGCCAGCAACGTGTCCTCATGGCCAAGAAGGCCAATGGCATCCTGGGATGTATTAGAAAGACTGTGATTAGCAGGTTGAGAGAGGTTCTCCTCCTCTACTCTGCCCTCGTGAGACTGCATCTGGAATATTGTGTCCAGCTCTGGGCCTCTCTGTTCAGGAAGAACAGGGAGCTGCTGGAGACAGTTCAGCACACGGCCACAGGGATGATTAAGGGAGTGGAGCATCTCCTATATGATGAAAGGCTGAGGGAGCTGAGGCTCTTTAGCTTGAAGAGGAGATGGAGGGGTGATCTCATTAATGTTTACAAGTATGTAAAGGACAGGTATCAGGAGGATGGAGCAAGGCTGTTCTCAGTGATGCCCAACAATAGGACAAGGGACAACAGCTATAAACTGGAACACAGAGGTTCTAAAGAAATACAAGGAAGAATTTCTTCACTGTGAGGGTGACGGAGAACTGGCTACCCAGATGGGTTGTTGAGTGTCCATCTCTGGGGACATTCAAAATCCAGCTGGACAAGTTCCTGTGTCACCTCTACTCTAGGTGATCGTGCTCTAGCAGGGAAGTTGGACTAAATGATCTTTCGAGGTCCCTTCCAACCCCTAAGATTCTATGATTCCGTGACTTACAGGTGTGTGACCTTCTGGAGTGGCAGATAACTTATGGCATCTCCAAGGGAACTAGACATCTACGAAAAGACAGGTAGGATTAATTTCACCTACCCTTAGACATCCAGATCTTTGGGATTTACTGTATTTTGATATATTTACATCTCTATCTGATAAAAAGAAAAAGCTAGCTTCAGAGGGAAATTTATCCCATTTACCTTAGAAATAAAGGTCAGAATTAAACTAGGCTAGAAAACTTTTTTTTTTATGGTTAACTTACACAGGAAGTTTTTGCTGCCAGGAATAAAGAAGCCAAATAGCAAATTTGCCTATCCTTTTTTTGTGTTCACTTTTTGTATCATGACCAGAAAGAGTTAGTTGACATTCCTAGCTTGTAATATATAGTTTAAATGCATTTACTGCCCAGAGTAAAGGTCAATTTTGTACAGTGAACTCCATTTTTTGTCTTTTTATGCATGATTAAATGATAATTAAGTTTTAATGAAAAACATTACACTGATTACAATTAACATAATCACTCTTGTCAGTTCATGTCCTCATGTTCTACATGCTGAGCTAAGTGGGCAAGATAAGGCACTTTTAATAGTGTTTAAACATTTTGTAAGCTTCAGCCACTTATATTTTTCCATTAAAATACCTCTAATTACATTTACAATCAACAACAATTTATGGGTGATATTTTCTGGTCTACTCCATATTATCCTTTCACAGTACTCTGTTTTCAGGCAGATGCAATAAGGACATTCCAGAATGCAAAGTATGGAAAGTAATCAGCACATTCACAGCACAGTGAAACAAATTCCCCAGCTAAGTTTAGCACTTTAATGCTT
Organism: Colius striatus; assembly: GCF_028858725.1. Taxonomy (NCBI): domain Eukaryota; kingdom Metazoa; phylum Chordata; class Aves; order Coliiformes; family Coliidae; genus Colius; species Colius striatus. Next base: position 24,557,313 of record NC_084760.1, on the reverse strand, counting down.
TGTCTTTAAACTGTTAATTTGACCTGATACCTAATGGTATCGTTTCTGTGATACTGAAAGTAGATCTTCATTGATATAGACACTCATCCCAATCTCATAATCCAATACAGAAGTTGCATGTGTAAGAGGATCAGGTTATTGACTATTTTCCAATCCTATGCAATTTTCCACCTAAAGTTTACTTCTGGAATTTTAACTAATATTTAATTAAAATATATTCATTAATGAATGCAACACTTGAAAATACTTCAAGTGACATAGACATAAAATTTGAGCAGTTAACTTTGTATCATCTGCAATTACTAGAGAAAAAATTTGAGCAGCTCAAGACTCTTTGATTCATTGAATTGCAAACAATTAAAGCAGTGAAATTTCAAAACACTGCTGTAAACTCAACTATACTTTGAACAAATGATGAATACTAGATCATATAAAGACCTTCACTTAGTCATAGATTAATTAGCATAAATCTTTTTTAAATCAAGGTCACAGTGGCCTGCCCATTGATTGAAGGAGACTAAATAAACTAAGCTCTGGTTTTTTTAGATACAATAATTATAATTTACTTAAATCATCTTTTTTAGTCCTTACAACTGAAATCTTAAATAAAACATCCCCTCTGTCAAGTAGGGTGAATTAAATTTTAATACCATTTTCTCTTTACTTCAGCTGAGGCATTCAGTTCTTCACCACTAATTCCAAGTAGGATATACTCTGCAATTCCCAACATGATCACCAAGGGCATCCATTAGATAGTATATTAAGATGTCAAAATCAGTTCCTCACCCTTAAAGGATTAAATTGACTCTTACTTACTACGAATATCACTGAAGGTCAAAGACTATGTCAACAAATCAAATTGCTTAAATCTATTTCTCCTTTCAAAATTTTTACATAAACTTATATTTTTGTACAATACAGAAGGTGCTTACTAACCTTAACAGGATAGAAGTACCCCTTAATTTCCACAAATGTAAAATTTAACATTTTTCAAACAAAATGAAATGCAGTATATTATATAGCACATTAGTCTGAAAATTTACAAACATTTATTCTGCTCTTTGTCTCTAGTTCACCTTTCCTACATTTAAGTAGGTAACTTATGCTTGATGAAAGAGCCTGTGGGCGAATTTTGAAAAATTAAACTAAATTAAGTAAACAGGTAAATGTAAAATGCATTATTTAGACACCAAGAAAGCCCCAAAGTATATTTTCTCATGCAAATAACAACGATTGAAACCCTATTAGGACCCTATAGTTATGAATGACAGCACCTGCAGAGGTTTCAATTAATACTCCTACTCTCACAAATTTTATGAATTCATAATTTTCCTATGTTCCTGAACAGAAATACACTTACATACATTCTATCTAGAAATATAAGGATGCAACAACTGGGTCCATTTTGACTTGTATATAATGCTAAATAGCTAATGCTATGCATGTTGTTGAAACACAAAATAAAGAATCATTAAATTTAAATATTCAATGCAAATCCAAAAATTCTCCCTAGTCATAGCTGTTCACATAAATACATAAAATGATGAAAACAATAGAATATCTTTTTTTAAGCCTAGGTCAGAAGATGAGAAACAGTTACTGTCTATAAGTATAATGTAAATAAATACTATATATAATCACTGTACTTGAGATGAAAATATATTTACATACTTGAAAACTGAATGGAGAAGCCTGACTTGCTGATGAAGAAATCACTGTCAAATTGTAATGTTAATGAGTTGAAAGTGCTATGAATATCCTCTGGAAGGGCTGAGCCACTCCATTCTTTCAGAAGTATGCTGCTCTCAACAGGTCCATCCCACACTTTCAAGATGTCATGAGCAATCTCAGTGTCAAAAACAATAAAGTGCAGACTGCAAAGAGAAAGTAAAAGTACTGTACATTATTCATTAAACACAGTTATGCAAAACTCTAAGCAAACACTCCAAATCTGTACTTAGTTTTGAGATGCTGTTTAGGACTGAAGAAGGGTTGGTGGTACCACAGAGTTACCCATTTTTCCTGTTGGATGAGTTACTTGATCTTGTAAGAGAGATCCTATTCCATCCTGAATTACAGAAAACACCATTACAGGTGACCAACGCCTGGCAAATAAGTGATTAACGTATTAGAGAAGGGGAAGAAGTTGCTGGGTAGTTGCTAAACTGCAGTGAGAATGCAGTGAGAATGTGAAAACATCTCCATAGACACCAGAGTCAGTGGAGAAGCAGGGGGAGGAGGTGCCTATGCCCTGGAAGAAAAACTCCACTGTGACCTGTGGTGCAAGCCATGGTGAGGCAGCTGTGCCCCGGTAGTCCCTGGAAGCCACTGGGGAGCAGAGATCCGTTCTCAGCCTGTGGAGGGCCCGATGCCAGAGCAGCTTTGCTAGCAAGACTTGTGATCCTGTGAAGGGCTCACACTGAAGCATTGACTTCATGTTCTGACTGTTTCCATTTTTAACATTGAAAGAATCTAACAGGTAAACATAAAAACTTATTTTCTGTTTCAAAGAGTAGTACACTGATACTTCTCCATTACATTTGTCATGAATTGGAAATCAGTAATTTGAAAATTTTAATTTAAATATAAATAATGCATTGAAATCACCTATGATCGAGTGAATTCAGTAATGGGACGAGTGAAAGGGCTTACTAAAAAAAATAGGTAAAAAAACCTCCCAGTGAATAAATTGCCATTTTCTTATCTTGCTTTCCTTCTTCATTTTTAAAAAGTAAGTTTTCCACCTAAGCTGCATAATGAAATAGCTTATTATTTGCTAACTCTTTGCTAACAAATAGCTAACATTCCGAAGAAATACATGGAAATCATACTTCTATCTTGCCACTGGAGTATAAGATTAATCTATTCTAGTATAATTAAGCATATTAGTATTGATAAATTATTTAAAATTAAAGACATTAAATTTATCTATATTGATTAGAAGTTAAATGCTTTTATTACATGCACAGCAACTTACTTTGTGTTAGAAATAAACCAGCTAGGTTCAATATTGAAAAGGATTTTGCCATTTCAAAGCTTTTGAATTTGTGTGTTACTAAAGCAAAACTGAGCTGAAAGAGTCTTTAAATTTTGTTATTCTTTCTGTTTGAGTGGTTTAGCTATACATTAACAGTGAAGTATGATAGTCTTGTCACTATGTCAAACTGATGAGGAAAAGCGGTTTTAAAAGTTCTTGTTATATTACCATTTTCCTTCTTCTTGAGTTCTTGAATCCTTCCATCATCTTTCCATAAATCATTATAGAAATAAAAGCTCTAGATGCCATCAGTCAATTCTTGGCATGCAGCTTTATTTCATTCACTAGCCAACAGTTGTGTTTCCTTCATTTTCTTTTCTAATTTCTTCCTTTTTTTATTGTGCTGACTACGCTATGTGCAGAAATCTTCCTGTCCTTATCTATTAAGCATTCTCTCAATCCAATATGCCCTTTTTATTGTCATTTTTCTCAAATTTGATTATTCTCAATGTCTTCTGAGGTGTTGCTGGTCTTATTATTAAAGTGATTATGAGAAAAAAGTCAGATACATACATAATTCAAAATGTGATGTATGTTAATAATATGATAGAAGAGAGTAAGAATGGAAAATGAAAACCCTTCAGAGTTGTATATAAAGATTTATAGTAGTAATCTTTTCTGCTACTTCTGTTAATTGACAAATCCTCATCAGATTAAAGCGTTCATGACAAAGTAACACTTCCTAATAGACACCCAATAAGGTTCAAGATGCCTGATGTCTGAGCACTCCTGTCAGAGTCAGGAATGTTTCAGCTTCTAGAGGTAATGTATTTTTAAAAGTGTTGAATAATCACATTTTTTTTTAAATCAAATTATTAAATTGAACATGACACTAAGATACAAAGGAAAAACACTACAATCATTCAGGGGAAAAATTCTGAAACCACAGTTGACAGTTATATTGGGTCTGATTAAGATGGAATTAACTTTTCCCATAGCAGCCCTCAGAGTACCATGCATTGTATTGGTAGCCAGCCAGGTGTGGATAATACCAGTGTGTTGATCATTGCTAAGCAGTGCTCACACAGCATCAAGACTCTCTCCAACATTACACCCTCATCAGAAGGCTAGGGGTGAGCATGATCTGGGGAGGGAACAGAGCCAGGATAGCTGACTCAAACTGACCAAAGGGATATTCCACACCATATGACACCTGATCTGCAATAAAAGCCAACAGAAAAAAAGGAGGGAGCGGGGGATTTATTATTATGTCATTGGTCTTCCAGAGCAACTGCTATGTATATTGAAGCCCTTCTTCCCAGGAAATGGCTGAATGTCATCTGCTGATGGGAAGTAGGCAATAATTTTGTTTGTTTGTTTTCCTTTGCTTCTGTGTGTGGTCTTTACATTTGCTTTATTAAAGCTCTTCTTATCTTGACCCATGAGGGTTTTTCCCATCTTATTGTCCCCTCTCTCTGTCCTGACGCTCTGGAGTGATAGAGCAGCTTGATGGGCAGTTTGCATTTAACCAAGGTCAACTCATCACCAACAGGTCTGCACTTTAGTTTGTTTACAGATAGAAAAAGGCATAGCAGTGCACCACTACCACGCTGAAGATTTATTGACCATATTTTCTAAACAGAATTCACAGTTCTGAATCAGGTACCTCGCTGTCCCTACACAATTCAGATACCCAGATTCCCTAGAGGAATGGCACTCATAAATGCCAGCATGACATGCACTAACTTTATTAATGTGAGGAGATAAAAAACAAAAACTTGTGTATAAAAGTGTGAGAATGTAAGGCATAGACTATAATGTTTAAAATGCTGAACTCAACAATAAATATTTTACCTGATTGTCTTTCCTGGATCTGCTTCAATAATCCAAGTGCAATGAAGATTGTTGTCATATGGTGCTGGGTAACCAGGAGACAAAATGCGCCCTGATGTAGCAGCATGAATTCGACCACCACACTCAGCTACAAAATAAGTATTAGATTTCTTTTTAATAAGATCATATTTTGTACAACCATTTTCTGTTCATTTCGTATCTCTATCTTCTAAAAAGATAACAGAATGACCTAGTATCTCTGAAGCAGTACACATAGCTACAAAGCAGTACAGGTATGAGTTAAAAAGGCACATATAATGATCTCATTCCTGCCTCGTTATAAAGTAATAAACCACACTTGTGTGATTACGTGACTTTATCAACAAGTGTTGTTCAATATGAACTGAGACTACTAAAGGACAATTTTAGTAGCAGCAAGAGAGCAAAAATGCTTCAGAAATAGCCCATATATCATATTTGGATTTTCTAAGTAACACTGAATGCTCAAATTCAGACTTTATAGTGTTGAAGTTTGTAACTAAAATCACATTCTCTGTTGTTCTCAAGTTAAAATGCCTTTACTTTAATGATTTCACGTTACTGCTATACACCTTCAAATTTAGTTATATCCAAAAGCAGTGAGGTATTACATCATAATTTCCCTTAGTATGTAAAAATATAAATGTCATACAGTCACAAAGTGAGAGAGTAAACCGGAAAGCCATGATTTGAAAGTGTGTGGTGTCTGATTTAAAACATTTTTATTATTAATGCTATCTTAACTATCTGGAGAGACCAACTGCAGTACTAAGTATCCAGAATGAAATTATGGTACTTTAGAGCGCCATGCTGTTGTCTGGCCAGTATAAAGACATATCTTGATAAAACTGGAACTCTGTAACAGTCAGGTGCCAATGAACCATAAAGGATTAGTAGCTCTTCAGTTAAGTGATATACCTCAATTTCCACTTCATTTATAGTGTTGCCTTACAAGTAGTGGCATTATAAAATGATATCATGGGGAACTCTTCAAGCATAGCTGTACAGCAAGCATAGTATAAGACACAGATGATGAAAGAACCTTAGTAATTCAACCAAATAAACTATCAACAGCATTCTTAAAAATAATAAGTCTTATATATATCACCAAATCACTGCTGACAACCAAATTGCTATCAGGAAGAAAAATAAGTGTAGAGTAGACAAGGTGATTTAATTTACTTACATAGCCTGCTGGGTTGCTCACTCAAAGTACTACATAGCAGAAAGCTTCTTTAGTATATAATTTCTTCAAATGTAACCTTTACCTAAGATTTCAGTTAATCTTCATTATACAAGAAACTTCAGAATGCAACAGTGACTGTGACAGATAACTGCAGATATAGAAATGACTGACACAGTACTGCATTTACCAAAGAACGCAAGATAACTGTGAAACAAAAATTATTTAAACTGAAACTGACAGATTTTCCTTAGAATTCTGAGAAGACTCATTTAGAAACCGAATACACTATGAAATTTAGGATGATGCACTATAGAGTTCATATACTAAAAAAACTCCACATAAACATTTTAGAAAGAGATCAAAAGTAAACTTTCAAAAGTGATTACAAAAAAATCCCAAATGTTTGGTTTTCATTATGCAGAAATGACCACACTGTAAAATCACCATCTCAAAGAATATATTATATAAATTACTATAAATAGTAGAAGCGATATATTCAAAAAGTTCTACCATTTTCTAGAAAAGGAAATATAAGTATTTATTTTTTTCTTCATTTTTACTTAGAACATAGAAAAAAAAAAAGAAAATGAGTGCTGTTGTAACAGTATACCACTAAAAATGAATAGGTGTAGAATATAGAATCATAGAATCATTTAGGTTGGAAAAGACCTTTAATAATCAAGTCCAACCACTAACTGCCATGTCCATCTCTAACCTATGTCCCTGCAATATCTGGAATATGTCTATTCATGGGCTTAAAATTCTTTGTGAATCCTATTGAATGACTGTAAAAACAATACTGAATGTACATGTTACTGGAGAGAAATGGCAAATATCAAATGCTTTTCTAAACCACAAGAAGTAAAAAAGAATAGCTGTCCACAAACAGGACGATATTAAGAAAGTGTATCAAAGAAAGAAAGAGATGTTTGCAAGTTCATGACAACTTAAGAAAAGTAAGCTAGTGAAATCAGAGTAGAAAAAGATAAAACCATGACAGTATAAGATAAAATAAAGAAATAAAAGATAATATAAATAACAAGGCCAAGGGGGGGATGCGGGGAAGGAAGTAAGTATGAATCGATCTACAGATGCTCAACTGGGCTTTGAGAAATCTTCATGACAAGTTTTCTTGTGCACAGAACAGTAGAAAAATACAACAATATAGTGTAGGTTACAGACTTCATGACAGGTTGTTTAGAAAGATCCAGCTTTAGAAGATTTTCAGAGAATGATGAAGGACTTCTTGGGGAGTTAGAAGAACATTAAATTGAAGAATGGGAAGAGGGAGTTCACACAAAACTGATGCAATCCCTAAATTTGTTTTTAAAGATAGGAACAAGGACAGTAAATTAAAAGATTTGTAAATATTTAAAGATACATCAAAAATACCTTTGAAGAGATAGAAAGTAGAAGTAAAATCTGCCTCAGGATGCTGAATGAAAATTGACTGCTCTATTGATATCAGGGTATAATTCAATTTAGACGAAGTGAGATCCTTGAGAAACAAGAGATTTTAGTACAAGTGATTCCAAAAGCTCAACAACAAAACACAGAAACCAAATGTAGTAATGCAAGGTACAAACCCAAAGTATAATGAAAAAACAAAGAATAGCAATCATAAATAGAATACAGAAGCTTAAGAGTATACTGTTGTCCAGAAAGCTGGAAATACAGTTAGAGATATCAGAGTGGAAGAAGCATTGCCTTATGGTGATGCAATTAAATAAAATCAGAGTGAAAAATACATATATTGATCAAAATCCCTTTGAAGAAGGGCTATGGAAGATGTTTCACAGGATTGGAGATAGGAATTTTCATTAGATTCACTTGACCCTGGGCTCCCCATCTTCATGGTTCAGAATTTAACATGCCATATATGGCTTAGAAGAGAAATTATCACACTAAAAAAAGGAAATAGGTAGATTAATGGACTTATTCACCTAATAGATTTGAAGCCAACAAGTATTTTAGAATTTATTTGAACATTTACTTTGCACAAGAAAGTATTACAGAAAATTATCTTAGAATAATGATTTCATTTAAATTAAATGTGGAGATAGTCAAAGGTAAGACTAATTATGTCTCTCTTCTATGAAAGGGCAAACTTAGAGGAAAAGGAAGCTAATCAATTAAACTGAAGAGCTTGAGGACTTGAATGTATAAGAGGCTGGAATGGTCTTCAAATAAAAGCGTTGTTTTAACCTGTCATGTATGTGTAAGAAAACTTACACGTAGAATTATAGAATTAAGTGATACTTCTATTAAGAGAGCAGAAATGCTGTTCACTGATGTTTTTATGGCACTTATCCACTGGGTAAGTTGAACTTTTGAAAAGACGGGAGTTTGGTCCTTTGTAAACTGCAGATCTGTGGATGTGTTCAGCAGGACATGGAATGGAGAATGTAGCAACCCATATGGGAGAAAGGCAACAGGCAAGTATTCTGCAAGTCAGGTGAGTGTTGAAAGCAGTTGGTGGCCTGCTTACAGGAGGCAGCTGAGGCAAAAACTAAGCATCAGAAGACATAGACCTTCCCAAGGACTCACAGGAACTTCATGTGAAACTCCAACTGAGGACATCGCTGGTAATTTCTGGAATGAAAAGGAAAACTAGAGGAGAGAAACTGCTTAGCAGTTTTATGTATCTCACCTAGTAGTTCCCTATTTAACATTTATGTTGGTTTTAATGAGGTACAGTTTTAGGCACTTGAAGATGTGGGATATTTAAAAGTTTTGTCTCAAGGGTCTGACAGATGGGGTATCCTAGCATGATAACAAAGACTCAAGAGCAGATAGGTAAAACAATCCACCAAAGTGGAATGAAAATCAGAAATTAGCTTCAGAATGAGAAGTTGAAATAATTTCTGGTGAAAATAGATAAGACAAAAAAAATATTTGCTTTGTGATGAGATCTATTCAGCATGTAAAGTTTTTAGATGATGATACTGCCTATGATAGCATATCAGACTCGATGACCCAGGATATCATCAGAACCAAAACTATAATTTTTTTACACCATTATCATATCATAAAGTATAGAAAGAATATTTGGTGTTTCTTTCTGGAAATACCAGACCGTATTACCTATGCAAGTAGGCAAAGGTTTGTCCCAAACTCTTCGATCTCCGCTTAAGCAGGTCATAACACTACTACCATGCATTGTATAGCCAGGATTACAGCTGTATAAAATGACAGTGTCTATAAAATGTCCTTCATCTCGGATCTTGTAGCCATAATTTGGTATGCCAGGATCTTCACACTTCACTAGGTCAAAACCTGCAAATAGAAATGGAAAGAGACAAGATGAAAAAAAAATCAGAGACAAAATATCAAACAAAATATAATGCCAATGAATTTGATCTTGATGCAAATTATATTCTCATGATTCAATCAAATTACATGTATCCATAGTGATGAAAGATAAGTTACTGGGTAAATTTGGTAAATATGAAACTAAAATACCAAGAACTACTTTTCGTGTGATATTTGGTTATGGCATTAGTTTATTTAAGAAACTGTGTTATCTACACTATCCTAAAAGAGATTTGTAAGCAATTCATTAATTTACAACACTTCCATTGTATCATTCATTTTTATTTAGAGGAAAGAAAGTATGGACCATGTATTTGGACCTAAGTGTGAGTTTCACCTCCTCATCTAATGTCCATAATGAAGCCAGAAGATCATAGTGATAACTCAGGAAAAAAAAAAAAATCACAAATGTTACTCCATCCATCCTAGTGTCAATACAGCATGGCTTTAGTTTTTTCTCTGCTGAAATGAAGACATATTCTCTTACCCATATTCAATTATCATTCCCTTTTCTGCCCTGTTAACATGCCAAATAGGATAAACAGCTCCTTCTGCCTGCCTTGAAATGGATAGCTCCACTCTGGGCAGCTACAACTCTACATATTTTACTCTTTCCTCTGCATTTACTCCATATAGCATAGTTAAAATGTAAAGATACATTCTAAATCACTCCCTTTACATTGAGGTCCAGTTCTTTGAGCAACATAAACTGATTCCAAATCATGTCACATTCCCAGACCAAATAAATAATTCTGAATCTAAAAACGGTTTTCATTTTGCTGTCTTTATTTTTCTGAACAGCTTCAGCAAGTGGTTCTGAATCAGGCTGCTGTCTTTCCTGCAGTTTACCGTTTTTAGCTCCTTCTCTACATGAGGTTGCCCAGAAATAATGTGGATGCCTGCCCCCTGGAAGTGTTCAAGGACAGGCTGAATGGGTCTTTGAGCAATCTGGTGTAGTAGAAGGTGTCCCTGGCAAGGGGAATGGAACTAGATGATCATTAAGGTCCATTTTAACACAAACCATTGTATGAGATCTTTCACTAATTAGGAGAAAATCAGACATCTTCATGGTAAATAACATACTCATGTGACTTTTCATTATTCTACAAATGCACAAACTAGAATTATGTAGTGGTTTTGCCTGTGCCAGGTTTTGGTAGAGGGTGTGGACTACATGGGTAGCTTCTTTTAATACAGATCTGCCAGAAGCTTCCCCTGTAGCTGATAGGGCCAATGTAAGTTATTTGACAGATAATGTGATGATATTTAAATGCTGCTTTGACAGCATGAGCCAGAATAACCCTATTTCCCCGAGACCTGCTTTTAGATACTTTCCCGTATTTTAGTAGCTATGACATTTGGTTTTCATTGGAAGTGGCATGTTATTGACAGATGAAACTTTCCTGATTATAGAAACTATTAGTGTGTGGTGAAATACACTTTCCAGAAGACTGGTATATAGCTATAAAGCAACACAGGAGATCATTCTCTGCTACCTTCTACCACATAAAGAAGAAACAGTTGTCAGGGAGAGGTTGTCTCTTTTATAAGACCAAAAGACAAATTTGAGGAGAAGTGAAACAAACCTTTGGACAAACAAAAGTTTCTAGTCTGCTATATAGCCATCTTCATTACAGAAGATGTCAAGACTAGAAGAAAACTATCATTCTGATTTGCTATCATTTCAGGTATTCCTCTTAGCATTTAGTTTTGTACATGCATAAATATATATGATGCAATGCCAGAGAATCTTATTTCTTTTCTCCTTTTTGCACTGCCGCTTCTGTAGGATGATACGTCTATAAAAGACACTAGATCTCCTCATTCATCAGACTAAGGGCTTCCTGAATGGTGCAAAAACAAGTTTAGTGTGTTTATCTTTTAAAAATGTTTGCACAGTATGCACAATGAGTACAATGCTTCATTTTCTTCTCATCTGCAATAATGATTGCTGAGGACTCCTGAAACCACACTGGCATGGAGTTAAAGAAATCCTGCCACAGGCTTTAGAAGTTTGACAGAAGCTTAGCAGAGTCTGCCTGCACTTCCCCTATTCTTGCTTTGAAATTGGACAGAGTAGCACAAAAGACCTTCTTGTTTTCCCTTTAGCTTATTAATAGTTGACATCATTATAATGTCAGTTATGCCTTCAGGTATCCACTAACAAACAAGTTTCCCATCTCCTTTGCTTTGTAGACTACTAAGAGTTCTCCAAGGTGAGCTAAAGTACTGCAAAAGTATACCTATTTAAAGTAAGCTTGCTTTTCTTGATTATGTTTACAGACTCTGGCAGAAGTCCATAAGACCCCACAAATGACAGGTTGAAATGCACATTACTACTGCAATAGAATACTATAACTAAATAAAACACAGCCTGACAAAAAGATATTAAATTAATCATTAAATGAACACAACATCAATGTAAACACTTACTGGGACTCTTCCAGAAACTTTGTTCTAAAACCATTTTTTCTGAAAACAGAAATTAATTCAAAATGTAAATCGAGATTTGGTGTTTAGGAAGAGCCTCCACAAAAATTGTTTAGTTTCCTTTATTTTAAGCCTAAAATATCCAACCTGCAAAACTATTTACTAGACTTTATCTCTATTTTTGCTAATACAGTTTGGAAATTATTTCTGTTATACTGTATTGAAGACAGGTTTTGGAAGGTACTTGCAGCTGAACTGAAAGATACGTTTCAGGGACACACTAAGCATAATCCACCCACTAATGGACACAAAATCTAGTGCAAAGTAAAAACACTTTAGTGCAGACAGTTTAGACATCTTGTCCTCAGCTTCATTGTTTCACTGCACAGATTTACTCGCAGCTCTCACTAATGTACCATCATCATAATTAAACTCAGTTGTAATTAATAGTCTACATACATTACAGACATGTCAGTAATTTTTACCATGATAACTGGTATTTCCACATTCTTGATTATTTATATCAAATATGACAGAACAAATCCTGTTAGATAAATAGTGTCAGGGGGTGATAACCATTGAGATGTATTCTGTCTGTTTTGGTTTTAATTTAACTGGCTTTTATCCATTCATTGTTCTGATAGTCCTTTAATGAAACTCAGGAATAAGATAACTGGCAGCAATTTGCCAGTACAATAATCTTTCTCAGCAGTAAGAATATTGGAAGAATTTCTGACTGCTAGCTCATTTTGGTGTTAGGTAAACCCAAGTACTGTGACTGTATAGAGCTCATGACCATATTTCCCCACTGCAAAAGTTCACAGTATCTACTTTACACTTAATTTCTATTGCAACATGTCAACAAAGATTTCACAACAGTATGGTTCTGTATGACAAATTACACCAGAGGTACAAAAGCATCAGGGAAAAAAAGGAATAGACAGTTAGATTTTTTGTGTGTGATGGGAAGGGGAAGAAATTGGATAAGAAGAGCCAGAAAGGCATCAAGATCCTGCTATATTTGCACAAGACTATCAGCAGCTACAGCATGTGGAATACTCCAAGAGAGAATCTTACCGGTGGAAAAGTACAGTGAAAGTATGGCTGCAAATTATATACTGTCATTCTGTTGTGGTTTAACCCCAGCTGGCAACTGAGCACCGTGCAGTCACTCGCTCAGTCCCCACAGGTGGGATGGGGGAGACAATTGAAACAGTAAAAGTAAGAAAACTCACAGGTTGATATAAAGACAGATTAATCACTAAAGCAAAAGCCAGGTGTTAAAGCAAAGCAATACAGGGATTTCACTCACTACTTCCCATTGTCTGGCAGATGTCCAACCATTTCCAGGTCAGCAGGGCTCATCATGCATAGCAATTACTTGGGAAACTACCATCACTCCAAATGTCTGCCTCTTCCTTCTCTCCTGTTTATATGCTGAGCATGACATCATATGGTATGGAATATCCCTTGGGTCAACTTAGGTCAGTTGTCCCAGCTACTTATACACCCCCAGCCAACTCACTGGTGGGGTGGTGTGAGAAGCAGTAAAGTCCTTAACTTTGTATAAACACTGCTCAGTATTAATGAAAATTTCTCTTCATTATCAACACTGTTTTCAGCACAAATCCAAAACATAGCCACATGCTAGCTACAGTGAAGACAAATAACTCTACCCTCGTGCTTTCCTGTGTGACCTAATCTAGATGGACCTACTTTAGCAGGGAGGCATGTTATGTTACGACTGTATTAGCAGAACATGTAAGCACAATGTCATTTGGAACCAGAATATAGGTCCCCAATGAGACCCAAGAAATTGGGCTTCAGGGCTTTATTTCTTCATTTTTTTTTCTTTCTGGATTAGCAAACCTTGTTCATACTTTGTCACAAAGCATACTATGGCAATTAAAACTTTACCCATGGAGATGAAAGAACGGTTTTAAAACAGGAAATAATTGAACTGCCAGTAAAATTAATTTAACATCACAGCTCTTGCTACTGTTGTCCCATGTTGCAAATTTGTTCAATAGTTTTTGACAGGTTAACTTTATTTGCAAGCTTTATGTTGGATTGATTACTGTTTGCCAATGCTATTCAGAGTTTATGCCAAGTCGTATATAAAACTGGCACAAAAGCACAAAATGCTTATAATTTTCCTTCTCTGTGCTCTAGTTAATCTTACAGAAATTCAAGCATTTGTTCACGCCAGATTCAGATCAAATTTGCATTGGCAGGTGTTCTGATGCTATACAGATTTGTTTTTAAAGATCATGCTGTGATATACTGTGATTCCAGAACATTGTAACCACCAAGTAAAACTATACTGTAGCCATCAAGCTCTTAAAAAATTTAAAAAATAAAAATTTGGAGAGAATTTCTTGTCATAAATTCAAAAAAATATGAACCTATGTTGGAAATTCTATGAACTCTGGCAGTTTGTATTATGAACTCTAAACAAAAAGCCTACCAGACAAAATGGTAAAGACATTTTAAAAGAAATGTCGTCAGGGGTATTTGCAAAACTTTAGACATCGAATTTGAAAAAGAACAGATCCTGAAAACATAATAGGTATAGGTCAACACTATTGATGACATGAGTTTAGATTAGTAAATTTGTACTCATATAGTTTGCTATTAATATTACTGCTTGTTACAGATAGGTGAATCCTATTAAAACCACAAGATTAATAATCCCCATAAAAATTTAGTAAGTCACAGGGGGTTAATTATCCTGAATGTAAAAAAAAATTTGCAGCTCATATATCAAGCACTAAAAGATGAAAAGCATACCCCATGGGACACCAAATGGTGCTTCATAATCTGTTACAACCATATTTACTATACTATGACTACAGATTGGGTAGACCCTGCTCAGTGAAAACTTAATTTTATCCTTGCATTTCTACTTAGTGTGGAAGACAGAGCTCTTAAAAGACATATATTCTGTCTTCATCTCCTGAAAGTAGTGTGGTAGAATGTTTTGGGTTGACTCCAAAAAAAGAAACACATATATAAGGACATACATGGACATCTTAAGAGATACCTTAATATTAAAAATACAAGGTGATGTGAAAACATCGGAAACATCAAAAACTGTGTTAGTGTTATCTAAATCTCAAGTAATTTGAGATCATAAAAATAACCTATATGTTTTACATAGAATAATTTTTTAACTTCTGAAGAGTAATTAAAAGTATGAAGTGGTACTCGAGATAATGTTCAGAGTCTGTAATGGATTTCTAAATGCAAATAAATGTCAACAAATACTCATTCTGCAGTTGTTGCATCTTAAACATCCATAGCATCTTAAACATGCATAACATAGACTATTTAATTAAATCAATGCAATTAAAAATGAGAGTTCTTGGCATTTTCATTCTGTCTTGGAACCATTTATGTGCTATTAAAACCTACAGTTGCAGAGAAAAAAAAACCAAACAAACGACTATATTATGTACTGGAAAATGTGCCAATTACACAATCACCACCTAATTAGAATGATAGAAAAGTCTATAGAAACAAAAGTCTTTGGATAATGTGGTTATAGTGAAGTATCTAAAACTTGCATGAACTTTCAAAGAGTCCAGGACGACAAACAAGCATAAGCAATATGCACTGAACAAAATTAGCTCCAGACTTGGTTTTCTTGGATCTGTAATTTTTTTGTAAGGACAGTTGAAATATTTTATGTCTTAATGATTGAATATTTCTGAATTCTAACATAGATCATCTGAAAGAGATCTAAGGAGCCCTGTTTTTCAAATAAAATTATTATTTCTACATGGTTGTACAGTAGCATGAGCTCAAAAGTAATGATACCTACTGCTTTGTGTTCTTTGGAATTTCAGTTTCTCAAAAGCTTTACAATCTATTGGCAATTCAAGTTTGACTACAATGCTGAGACATTCAATGGACAATACTTCCTAGCAGTTTCAGCACCTTTTCTTTACATACGCTTTGGGCAAGGAATTTATATAACATGTAAAACATAAAATAGTGATGTTAACAGGTCTTTTGAGCATAAAAGGGGAAAGAAAATAACTTTTCTGTTATTTTTCTTCTGTAATTAGTATATTATAAAAAGTTTTAAGGCTCTGTGTCTAAATCTCATTTATAAACAGTGGGAAATGACTGATAAACACAATACTTAAAAATATTCTGTAGGTTATTCTGTACTTATGAAAAGAGACTGACTCTTTGGTGGCGGGAGGAGTGGGGGAGGGGGAAAGGACAAGAAATAACATGAATATATCATTATTTTTTTTCTGTTATTTAGTGCAAAGTACTTTGGCTTAACACCTAAAAACTGCTTCAGTGATTACAAACGCATTCATTTCCTAATAGTCTTTTCTAGAATACACACTCTCAGAGTAATCAAGTCACCATGGACATAATGGATTGTAACATGGAAAAAAAAAATTGTACAACCTTTTAAAAACCAGTATAGTACAAACAACACTGAAAGTTAAAGATCCCCACCATCTGCAGCTATGCTCGTTCTTTTACACGCTGACAGGGAAGCAATGTGCACATAGCACTTGTTATTGTAGGTAGTAGTATTGATACTCAACGCTTTGAAAATAAAGTTCTAAATACACTGTTGTGAACAACTTAGATAATGAGAAACACATAAATTTTGTCTACCCTTCCTTATTCTATCTTAAGCAGCTTTCCGTATGTAGAAAATTTATGGAATCAGAAGAAAGAAAAATAATAATGTTTATAGCATTCATCTTCTTTACCTATCTTTATTCTGAAATAGTCTACTCTCTACATGCATCCCTAATTCTGCTCATATATCATATACACATAGTTTTCACAGAGTAATTTTAATACTGTGTATAAACTTTTGAAGGAATAATCTTACTCTTATTTTAAAATAATTTTCTTACAGTTTTAAATAGTTAGAAATATAGCTCTCATGACTGGAAAATTTGTTCTCTATTTATTGCTAATCTCCAGTTACAAAAAACTTACTAGATAAGAGAGAGATATACTTAATCTGTTGACATGTAAACAATTCCCTCATATAATGAAGAAAAGGGAGAAAAGGATCTGAAAGGGAGAAAGGAGAAGGATCTGACCAGGGCACAGCAGAGGGGGCGAAGAACCTCCCTTGACGTGCTGGCCACATTCTTCTTGATGCATCCCAGGATGCCATTGGCCTTCTTGGCCATGAGGGCACATTACTGGCTCTTGTTTAGTGTATTATCAACCAGGACTCCCAGGTCTCTCTCTGCAGAGCTGCTCTCCAGCAGGTCAATCCACAGACTGTACTGGTGCATGGAGTTGTTTCTCCCCAGGTGCAGGACTCTCCACTTGTCCTTGCTAAACCTCATGAGATTCCTCTCTGCCAAGCTCTCAAGCCAGCTGAGATCTTGCTGAAAAGTCTCTCCAAGTCTTGATAATGCAATCAAATAGCACTATTCTCACCCCCACCCAGTCACTCACTGTTTCCTCCACAGTTGGATGAGTGAGAGAACTGGAAAGACAATATTAGTGATCTCATCAATATCTACAAATATGTAAAGGGTGGCTGTCAGGAGGATGGAGACAGTCTGTTCTCAATGATGTCCAATGATAGGACAAGGGGCAATTGTTACAAGCTGAAACATAAGAGGTTCCAAAGAAACATAAGGAAAACTTCTTCACTGTGAGGGTGAGGGAGCACTGGAACAGGCTGCCCAGATGGGTTGTTGAAGCTCCTTCTCTGGGGATACTCAAAACCCACCTGGACGAGTTCCTGTGTGACCTACTCTACGTGGTCCTGCTCTGGCAGGGGAGTTGGACTAGATGATCTTTTGAGGTCCTTTCCAGCCCTTGAGATTCTATGATTCTGTGAAGTGAAATTTCCCAGAAGCTTTTCTTTTTGCATATAATAAGTTTTTACTTTTCAATTTTTCAACTTTGACTTTCTTTTATAATAGTTTTTTCTATGAATGAAATACATCTTACATTAATTTAGGGTTAGTCACATAATTATACTGCTATTAAAATGTCCTGTGAATATATATATATACACATATGTGTAAAGTAAGACTTACTATTTTAATGATTTTTGCCTTTTGTTGATTTTCATTTAATTTTGTCTTACATTTTTACTGAAGTATGTGAAGATTGTCTTTGGAACAGATCTTATACACCAATTAGTTACTGAAAGAATACTGAAAGAGCTTCTTTTCATTACTGGATTGTTCTGCTCAACTGAAACTACACAGCCTGAGGCAAAGACACTATATTTCTGAATTTGACTCTGTGTGCTAGGATAATTGACTGAGTTTGCAATCGCAGAACATTGCTTTCACTAACATTCTTTTAACATTTTCAATTACTAGACTTAGGAAGTTAATGAAATCAAATTTCAGTTCAGGATTCTCTTAAATTAATTTCCAGGTTTACATAATTTATATAAATTTAGATTACACTCATGCAGATTCACCTTCCATTCACTAAATTTTCACTATCTCCTGAAAGATGCAGCACAGTGAATGTTTGCAACACAGAAACTGAAAATTAGAACTCAATCTTTAGCAATAACAGAATAGTATGCATGTCTAACCTGCTATCTGAGAAATGTATTGCAAAATTTCTTTTCTTAACAATATCTTGAAGTCGATGGAAAGAACATTGTGGAACTGATAACTATGCATGCTAAGTATAGAGGATGATAAATACAAGTAGTAACATCAAACCTAGGTTTAAAAATAAATAAATCTATCCATGCACAGTCCAAAATCTGTTTTCTTTTAGGAACACTAGCTAGAATTTGCTGCAAGCTCTGTGGAGTTGGGAGAAAGAAGAGGGAAAGAGTCATAACAACAATAAAGGTATATACAAAGTGAGTGATGCCCAATGTAACTACTCACCACACAGTATCCTACCCCAGACAAGCCCAGGACATCTGTATAACTCCTCAGCATTATACAGTACTAAGAGCACCACAAAATACTTGTATATGACATTTATGATAAAGTGTAAAAGGGCTGTTTTTGTTTTTCCACTAGCAAAGTGAAACTATGTTCAATGAATGAGGACTAAACAGTAGCAAAGAAGCATTTATGACATAAGTGGAAGTAAGTTTAGTTCTCCATATGATGAGAGAAAACAGCCACTGTTAAAATTCCTCTCGTGTCAAGAAAGATGGGGAGTGATTAACACTGCAGGAAGACTACCTGATTGTTATTCAGAGCCTGTACTGCATTGTTCCTTATTTAAAGTTGCAATCTGTTACTTTTACCAGGCATCTGTGTTTTGCTTTTACTGCTTGTCACTGTGTGGTATCAATAAGATTTCATTTTAATTTGAATGTCAATTTAACAATACATTTACTGAGATGACAGCACAAAGCATAGGCATCATTATGCCAGAACGGTCTGACTTTCTAACTGAGCAGTGAACAGTAAAGGTAGGTCCAGCTCTGGCTATACCTATGGCTATACCTTCTGTTACCTATCCACAAAAACCTAGAAGTATCTCAGGGAGAAGAGTTCTAACTGAACAGGCAAAAAAACCACCCAGAAATTATGAAAGAAGAACTGATATTTTCTGAGGTGAAAAAAGTTACCGTTGCATGAGTCAGCTGTGGCTACAATGTGTACAAACATAGTTTTACATGTCGTAAAAGTCGTCTTTTGTTCCTCAAATTTTCCTGACATCTCCCATGATGGTTAAAAGAAAAATACACTGGGTGGAGGGACAAAGAAAAAGATTGTTATTTTTGTAAGCTCTGTTTGAAAGGAGTAAGGAGTGATCGAATATAAAATTTGTACAACTTTTGCTTCATTCTTAAGACTAAAGCAATCCCCTAACTTCTCATATTGGAATATCCTGTTACTTCCCATGTCATTACTATATACAACATATTTAAGATGGAATAATCTATTACAATATGAGATTCTTTTCAAGTAAAAAAAAAATTGTCCTAACAATCTTATCTTGTCATTTCCTCAGCACCAAGATATGAATGTTTACAGACATCAGTGTAGTCATACTATAAGTAAAAACAGACACACTTTTCTCTTCATCCTAACATATTTTCACACTACATTTAAGGAAGTGTCTTTACGTAAACTTATTTTACAGGAAGTAGACAAGTTTACTTCTTTACTTCTGTTCCTCTTGTTTTTTTCTCCTCTGGTAGATTCAGATTTAGCCATAGTTTCAATTACAGTTTCATTGACTGTAATTAATTTGTCTATACTTACCTCACCAATCTCGAGTTAAAATATTAAGAAAATTTTATTTTCTCTATTTTTCTGAAGCAGATTCCCCAAATACAATCAGTATAATTTTAATCTTCAGTCAAAATATTTCTTAGTTTCTCAAAACAGTTACATTGAAAAAAGATTACAGATTTTTTCATGATCCTTTCCAGCAAAAAAATACTTTCTACCCATTGTGGTAAATTTATTTCCTTGACACTGGCTTCTAGCTACACATCAAATAACACAGCTACTCTAATTTCTAGCTTCCATTCATTACCCTGAAGCAATTTCCTGTATAGCAGATTTTATCAGAACTTGAATCCTTTATAGATTTCCTTTTAATATCAGCTTATATTCCGATTTCTATAATTTTTAAAAACCACTCCAATTCTGAGTTTATAGAATTCTGTTTAATTATGTCAGTAATTACATTCTGAAAATAGAAATAAAAGTTTCTTTATCTACATCTCAGTTCTCATGGAACACTACCTTTTTTCTTCTGTTGTATTTGTAAATTTGTAAACATAATCCACAGAATTCATAATGTTAAAAAAAGATGGAAATAAATGTAATTGCATAGAAATGAAATTCTAACCTCTTAATCTAGTCTTTTTCAATAACAAAATTCAAAATTCTAAAATTCAAAATTCTAAAATTCAAAATTCTAAAATTCAAGCCTCAAAGCTGCACTAATCTTAGTTTTAATAGCATTAAGGGGAAGAAAAGTACTACAAAGACCACTAATTATGGCAGTTGATATATCCCTTCTGGGCAGCAAAAATCTAGTAACCAGGTAAGAAATAACCAGAATAGATTTACTGCAAGATTTATTAGACTATCATTTTTTCTAGCTCTTTCTAACAGTCTTAAGACATTTATTACTCAATTTCATTCATTCCAGCATATATATTTCACATTTAACACACTTAAATTTTTTCTTTGTTTAAGTAATGTTAAATTATCTGACATTATATTTCAATCTGAAAAGTGAATAAAGAAACTGCAGAGTAATCTTTCAATGAAGTTATTTCCAGCTGTAAACTCCAATTTGACTAATCTAAACAGATAATTATCACTTTGTGTTTGAGGTATTTACCAAATCCAAAATGGAACTGCAGTAAAAAGTCTAATCTCATCAAATCATGAGTATAAATTTCTGGTATATCTATTCTTTAAAATACTTTGAGGACTGGACTTTTTTGGAAAAAGAATGAGAGTTAGCATTTCAGTTAATTTCAAAGCATTCCAAAAGAACATATCTTCTACTTCTATCAATTTAAATCGCGAAACGTCCCACACTGAAGTATTTGGAGATGTTGTCTCTCTATAGTTGATTCAAATCACCTGATTAGATGGTCACTATCTCAAAATTTATTGCTTTGAATTTGGCTTCCTGAAAATACATGTGAAATGTAAAGGAATTGGACTATATTCACAAACAAGGACTGTCTCATATGAGACCATGCAAGAGGAAATGTCATTACAGATAAAAAAGGAAAATGTTATTAAGACATAGGGAAGTGAGCTTTGCCTTTGTACACAGTATTAATATTGCTGTTAGAAGACTGTGCCAAAGTCTGTGTACATATCTCAGAAAATAGGAAAATGCTTGGAAGAATAGAAAACTAGATTCAAAACTAATCAAACAGCTAGGAGAAAAGCCTTAAGACAAGAACTATCATGTGTTAATTTCCACAGAAAAATAAGATACAGGAGAGAAAATCTCAGTAGAATTGCAAAATGAAGTCTAAGAAAATCAAGTAATTGGATGTAGAAATTAAGCAAAATTCCACCTTGAAATAGAATGTTCTTTCTAATGGTGGGTGGAATTGATCACTGCAGCAAGATCTGAAAGGAACAGATTCAAGTCCCTTTAAATCAGAGCCCTTAAAATAAGATTATTTTTAAAATAAATGTTTTGTTCCTTTTTTTTTTTTTTTCCAAAGAAAAAGTCTACAGTCTCCTTAGGTAAATCAGAGTAGATTTGTCTAGTGGTTCTTTCTGGATTCTGAAACATAAAATGTAAAAATATATGATCTAGAATAAACAAGGAAAGAAAAGAAAGAAATCACTGATATATTTCATCTGGATAGAGAAACCATCATTTCCTTTATGGTTCTGTACGGGAAAAAAAAAACCAAACAAACAAACTAAAGGTAGGATGGTAATATTTCAGATTTACCAGACATAATAGAAAGACAGAAGGGAAAGTGAATGATTTCTGTGTATTCCACTGTTGACTCCAAAACAAAGAGAAGTCAACATATGTACGAGAAAGAGCTATGATTTAATTTTCTGTGCCACAGTATGATCTGGTGCTCTGCTCTGCAGGATTCAACAGGAGCTCATGAAAACTGAAGTAAAAGGCAATAAATTGAAGACAAAGAGTATTTAGAGATTCCTTGAAATTTGGACAAAATATCTGTTTATGCTTAGTGAACAGATTTGGACAAACAGTGAACCTGACCCACAGTTTGAATGTAATTAATTTAAATACTTAGCTGGCAAAACAATGAGTCTTTTGGGGAGGATAACTTTGAGGATAATTAGTTTGTTTCCAACATACATAACAGATATTTTGGAAATTATCTTCACCATTCCATGAGAAATCACTGCAGATAATAAATTCACATTTCCCCACAAAGCAGTCAGTCAGACCATATTTTTGAACTACTTACTTGTATAAGTGAGCTGAAATCCTTGGTCAGTATCAGATCCATTGGTATTAAACTCTATCCACAAATGGTTAGAGGTGCTATTAAGGATAACTCCCATCATGTCATTTTTGGTGAAGGATCCAAGAGAGCGTGAAGAACTGTCTTTTCCATCATATACCTCATAGAAACAAAATAATAGTATTAAACTAGATATAAAATCTGTTTATACAATACTACCAAAGTTAGTTATGTATTGCCAATAGTTTCTTCAAAATGTCAACACTTCCATTTTGTGAGGCAGATACTACTTGGTTATGCAGTTTAGTAAAACATAAAATAATTGCTTATTCCAAAACTTTGAAAGATATAAAGTGCCAAAATAATCTTCCATGAGGGGTTTGCCTCAAGATTAATTTTTTAAAAGTTAATTTCTCCTCTAAGTTAAATAAATCCCTTGTAATTTCTCGTAGAAAATACAGAATGTATTTCATCCTTCTAAAATATATGCCATACATCATATGGATGCTTATACAAAAGCAGTAATGAATCTGAAAAGATAATTTCTAATGTGAAGTAAAAGGCAATTTAACCTGTTCTCGTATGTCATTGAGTTACTGTAGATAATTACTGCAAAAGCTAAGCTCCTGATCTCTCCATTCCCATACATTGTGGTGTGGTGAGGATTTGTACCGATTCCGGCCAGAAATGTCTCATTTAACAATATAAATTGTTACATTTGAGGCACAGACATTTTTTCCTATTTGAATGTCCAGTTAAATCTACTAACAAAATTTAGAAACATATCTTTTGAGAGGACAGTGCAACTACATATATGGCTAACAACTGACAGGTAAAAGCAAAGGTATTTTCTCAGTGGAGAAAATACCAGCATACTCTAAACATAGGTGAATATCTTGAAAGTACCTCATTCATCTAAGTGTCAACATTAAAAAAAAAATAGAAACAACATGCATGAATATTTTTTAAGTAAAGGCATAAATTTAGATTAATATACACAGACATAAATCATGACCTTCCCTCAAAGAAGCTTTCAAAAAGTAATATGCTAGCCATTGATGGAACAATGCATTATGGTTTTATTACTTGTCTTCTATTAGAGCACACAGATGAGCTATTGGAAGACACAATCAATTATATTTAATATTTGTGTGAACAGTAAAACATACTTAATGTCTACCTCTTGGCAGAGATATGACTTTAAGCTGCACTAAGAGTATCTGTAAAAATATCTCGAAGATTCTACTGTTGTCCTGAGCCAGAACTACAGATCACTTTTGTGGACTGATTAAATTTTATTTATCAAATCTGGAAATCTATTTTACAAAATAAATAACCATTCATTCCCTATCAGATTTATTTTGTTTCTGATCATACATATTATGCAAAAAGCACAGATACATTTTACTTGGTTTGAGAAATACTACTTTAAACATAATTACCTCCTTTAAACTGTCATTAATAAAAAATGATATGTTAAAAGTGATTTGTATGCATCTTTAAAAGAAAAAAAAATAATAGCTAATTCTTACAATTGTCCCTTAGACATCCTGTTCAATTGTTTTCTACTTCACTGTTACAGATGCTTCTCCTACCTGAGGATCAGTGAGTTAACAATAACAATATCTCTGAAGATAAATACAGACACATATGAAAATATTGTTTTATGAAATAAAAGTAGAAGGCATCAATTGAAAACAACTGTAAAAAAAGTCATGACAATTTTTAACTGCTGACACTTATCCCGCTGTTGTTACCATTACAGACATATCCAAGTATGTCTATTCTAGTAGAACTGAAACTGTGTAAGGGAACAAATATAAGCATTGAATCTTCATTGTCCATACTGATAACTTGCTTGAACCATCTCTGGAAAAGAAAAAGCATTTTACCTAACAATTCTTGGTCATGTAATTAGGGTGGGCCAAGGACAATTCTCAATAGGCAGCTTGTATGCAACCACTGTGTTCTGTTATTTGTGACTATCTGCAGAGCCTGAGAAGACATTTAATACACTAATCTAGGTATTATAACTATTAAATCATATATAGTGCATATGTTTAACTCATTTGAGTACATTTGAAATTCCCATGCCATAATTACTAAGTGGTATTTTCTCTGTCATGAAGAAATAAGGAAGGTCTATTTAGCCAAAGAGATGAAAGACATTAAATTCCATTCTGGTTTTCCTCTTAACGTCTTACAAATTCACAGTGACTGCATCATAAAGATTTCATCATAAGTAACCACTTTAAAGAATTATAAAAATTCAAGTGGCAGTTAAAGCAGGGAGATCAGGAAGCTGAAGCGTTAGTGAGTGAGAAAGGATAAGCTTTAAAATAAATAGATAATCTGGGTATTCAGTTTTCCCATATGCCTCAAAATGGTCATTCTGTTTCTATTTACCTTTCATTTATTTTTCAGTTCATTTATCTTTCAAGTTACTTCAGTTCAAACTTTGCCACAGATATAGAAAGCCTTGCCACAATTTATAGTCATTAATCTGCATGTATTTTTAAAGCATTTGTTCTGGTGCTTCCTCATGCACATGGTCTTACTCATTTCAGAAATACTCTTGCAAATTATTTGCAATTCTCTATGCACTACAGTCTCAATATCCAGCCTCAATATTCTCACTTGTACCAACAGTGAACCTAGTTGAATATATACAGCTGAAGGCACTTTATATTCTAAAAGCAAGTAAGCAGTGCCACAGTAGTAGTCCAGTCATCATGACTAGATTGTCTACATAGTATTTAGTGTCTGTACATTCTTGGTGCACATTTAATGAAGACCTACTATCACCCTCACAAATCTTTCCTGAGCAAGCTTTAGTTCAGGAGCTACACACAGCAGGGACAGCTTCTAAGAGATAGTTTGAGTGAGTTCCATTTTTGTTGTGAGGTCAGAGAGTTTAACATTGTGACTGTTGTCATCCTGGGGAAGCTGGCCTTAGAGGCAGTGAGTAATGATAGCAGCGTTGTTTAGAGCACTAGGGTAAATGTAGCCAGAGCATTCATGGATGCTCCATTTCACCTAAACATTTGTGAAAAACTAAAAAGGGGTGGGTGCTACCTTTACTGATGCTCTTAAAATATGCAGGCAAGACAAAAGGATAGAGCTACGATTATTCATGAAGTAAAATGCTCTAATAACAGGGCTAAAATATCTCCATTTACTGGGGGAATTTAAAAACAGACACTCACCTGAAGGGGAAGGAAATGCTAGGTTAGTTTCCTTAAACTCCAGTTTCTCATTCTGACAGTGAAAAGAAATTACTTACAACTAAATTTTGTGATTTTCCTTAATTGTAGACATCTTTATGGCATAAAATCATCCCAAAGGGAAATGCTTTCAAAATACTGCTTTGATGGTTTGAGAGAGAATTCCTGTATAGCTTATTGACATTGTTATGAATCTTCCTACATATGTTCCCAAATCTTTTAATTAAAATCTCACGTAATTCTTAGCAATTCTACCTCAAACAGATAGTGATACTATATCCTTCAAGATGTTCATGCTGGCTTGACCTTGATGTCATTATGATTGTTTCTCTCACTTCTTTTTCCTCACTCCTCACTCCTCACTCCACTGCCTGGGCAGCTTTTTACCCTTTCCTGAGGCATCCCTCATGCACAGCTATGGGACTGAGTAGTGTCCTGTGGTGGACGGGTGGGCTGGAACTGCCTGGGACTGGCTGTGTCCAGCTCCATGCAGCCCCGGCTTCACACAGGCCCTGCAGCCCCTGCTGACAGCACCCGGGGATCCATACCCAATGCAACAGCACATATTTTCTTTGAAAACAGACTAAGATACTCAGGTGCAAAAATGTCCTATATTTCAGCTCAAGGTTTATAATTACTCTTAAGCCTTAGTGCATCCGTCTCAAGTGGCCTACAAGGCAGCCTTGGGGCTTTCTCCTGTGTAAACATAAGATAGAAGTCTGGTGTTTCTAACATATTTTGCTCATACTTAGGATACAGAGAGGAAAGAAAGGAAACTTAAGAAGTCTGCAGTCCAAATAAGCTGTGGG
The DNA here is from genome assembly GCF_028858725.1 of Colius striatus. Lineage (NCBI taxonomy): Eukaryota > Metazoa > Chordata > Aves > Coliiformes > Coliidae > Colius > Colius striatus. Next base: position 24,530,624 of record NC_084760.1, on the reverse strand, counting down.
AAAGATAAGCCTTTGGAGAATGTCTTAATTTCCCAGTTGTTCAGGTTGTAGACCTGGTCAGAGCACAAGACAATTTCCTTCTGTCTCACATGCTCATATCTCCTTCCCACGAAAAACACAAGAGAAAAGGTAGGAGATGAGAAGAAAGTATACCGTATGCAATTGCCTAAACTGTGCTGTAACCAAAACATGCAACCACAGTTAAAGTGCGTTTCTGAATCATTTTAGGGAAATTAAATAAATCAAAATCAAATATAAGGTTAGCTAGGAATTAACTCATACTTTTGCTGAAAATTTACATGCTGTAGTCAATAAGGTATTTCCCTTTTCCTAACTCTTTTGCCTCTGTATACAGTACTGCCTTATATCCAGTTCTTGAGTCTCCTGTATAGTTCTGTCCTGTGCACATGCAAAAGGGCAGAGTGGTGCTGTGAAAACTGAAAACCATATGACTTAGAAGCAGAGACTGGACAAGAGAAAGCTGAGCAGGCATATGATTGAGGATTATAAAATCATGAAGGCATTCAAGAACATGAATGCAAAGCTATTTCATTAAATCCTCTATTGTTAGAGCAAAGAAGTACTTAATGAAATGGTGTTTTATTAATAAACTAAAGATGTTGATTTCAAAGAGATGAAAGAAACTATTTTACACAGTATACAGAGAACTTCCAGGATTTACTGTCACAGAAGGGGTATCTAGCAGCATCAATTAAAAGAGCTATCAAAATTTAAAAACAGGTCTATAGCAGATGGAAGAGATAGCAGTGTGATCTAGTAACAGCTAGGGATGTCAGGGGAGCATAAGAGCACTGGAGCACAGATAGTATCCAAGCTTTAATATTTAACATAAGTAAAACCACCTATCTCTATTATCAAAGAAAACATACAGAGCTGTATGGACCATTTGGTTCAACTGATGCTTCTAAAATAACTATCATTGTTTTGGAGATCAAAAATTCTTCTTGCTGTCTTTCTCTGCAAGGTTGCTGGAATGTTCTCTGCTTTCAGCTAGAAGACTTTAAATCATCACAAAGTGTCTTTTTAGTGGCAATCAGGCAGTCAGAATCATCTCATGATGCTGGCAAGACTGGAAAGAACAATTTTTTTCAGTCTAGAGGAATATCTGCTATAGATTAAGGGGAAAAAAATCAGAAGCTGCATGGACAGGTTTATAACACCTGAATACTAGAGATACTTTAGCCACTAATATAAACAAAGCTAGGATATAGCCCCAAACATTGAGTTGTACACTTTTTCAAACTCTGGCACATTTTCAGTCTGCTCCTTTGGCAGTCTTCCAGACAATGCTGAGGTAAGTTTGGGGGCTAAATTGAAGATTAATTCAAATGGAAATCTGTACAAGAACATCCTGGCATTAAAGTGGAGAAGATATAGGCTATTTTTATTAATAGTTATGGACAGGCTATGGGAAAGACAATTTAAGTCTATGAATGGAAGTTGTGCTATGTTAATTTCCTCAGAACCAGAGAATGGGCCTTGCAGCAGAGACATCATCACAGTTTTGCAATTGCTTCTTTGGATCCTCAGAGGTATCATCCTAACAGATCTATGAAAGAAGAAAGTATGTAACAGATTGCTCAGAGTAGCTTTCTCTCATGCAGTCTCTCATATCTCGAGGTAATATCTCTAAGTATGCTTGACATTATTCATGAAATATTCCAAAGAATAAATGAGTTTCTTGAATATTCATTCAGTTTTTTTTCAAGATAACATGTTTTGTTACTGTACAGGTAATTTATTAAATAATTTTTAAACTTTATACGTGCAAAGCTTCTGGGAGGCTTATGCACCATATTCAATCAGCTCAGTGGGCAATTAATTTCATCCTTGTCTGCCACTGCTGTTCAGAGTAATAATTTTTTGGGGGGAATCTGTATTGTCAGATGGAAGATGGGAGCAAAAGAAAACACAGACATCATATTTTGCCTACCTACTCAATTCTCTTTGATCTAAAAGGAAGACCCTAAGCCAAGGTCTGGCAGTGTTTCACACGTGGTGGTCACACAAGTATGGAGTGGATTATTATCAAGGGGGTTGTGGGTAAAAACAGAGTGTCTGTGACTTTCTAATACTACTGGGGATTCTTAAAGTTTTGCATATTTTGTGGCCTACTCTAGTCTGTATTTCCTAAAAGGAACAGGTATAATTTCAAAGATATGAATGTCTATATTAAAAACCCCAATATTTAAAGGGAAATTAGTTTTGTTTGTGGTATGTTGTTTTGTTTTTAACCACCTTCTTCTTCATATCCCTAAATGCCTTGTACATCACAGGAAATTTATAACTTCAAATTGAACTATCACACTTATGTACATCTTACTTACGTCTCTTTAGATGACAAAATGGATACAAGTATGGCCATCAAAATTTAATCCATAACAATAATATCTAAGTTATTTTTGTAAAGCTTTCAATAGAAATAAAATAAAGTTCAAAAAGCAGACAGCAATTTTTTAACATGTTACAGGAGCTGCTGTTAGATCCCTAGACAGCAAGTTGTAAGTTGAATTCTGAATACTTGACAATTTGATGTATCAATTAACTCTGAAATTTTAAGAGACATAAATTGAAAGAGTAATTTGATGTATGCTCAACATTTCAGAAGAATGTCATGATTTTTAGTACACATAAAAATAGAGCAGACATTCTTAAGAAAAGATAGATTATGGCCTTTCTGTAGAAAAGTATATTACATGTTCAAAATCTGTATACATTTAGGCTGTTTCAAAGGCTACCTACAATGTAAAAAAATGAAAACCACCTTCTGTAACTACAGTTTTAGTCAATGTTACAAAGCAATATACTAAATAGCTTTTTATTCCAGTCTGCTACTTTGAAAAACAAATCAAAACAAAATCAAAATAATTATGTGCAAACCCAAGAAAATAAGAAAATTGAAATATACCAAAGTTAAAACCTGTCATTTGTTAAGTAATCACTATGCTACTCTTATAATTATTACTGCAAAGAGAAAATAATATATCCACTTTGGTATTCAAAATCCAAGTCGAGATCTTAGTTTTTCTTTTTCGTTTTCAAATCACTGAAAATAGCTTAATACTTCCACTCACCTATAGTTTCTTTGGGTCTAGCATAAATAATTGAATCTAGCATAAAGGAAGTGATACTATCCACAAAAACCATTAATTTTGTGTGAATGCTGAGCATGATAGAAGGTGAGATTATTTTCTTTTTACCTTAACAATATCTCCTTCATGCAGCTGAAAGCTCCTGGCTCTAAGATGGATCCCTTTTCCAGCCTCTGTTTCAATTTTATAGATACATTCATGATTGTTGTCATAATTAGATGGAAAATTTGGAGACAGTAATGTTCCTTCATTTCCAGAGACAGTTGCTCCACATTCAGCTAAAGAAAACAGACACATAAAAAAAAAGTGAATTATCCATTTCCACAAAATGTAGGTTATTTGCAGTAATATTTACTCTATGAAAATTCTAACAGGTTATCTAGGAAAAGTATATTTCTGTCAGATTTCATCTGTCAGACAAGCTCCTAGAAACCTACCAGAGCTGCTATCCTGCATTTTATTTGATATGTTATGTGCACTTAGGTGCTTTTATGTAACTTCCTTTACCTCAACTTTATCACTTGGTCCTTCTATCAGACTAACTTATAATGCAGGTTAGCTGCATTGGAAATTTTGTTCAAATATAGTTATTTTGGTAACATTTCAAATAAATGTAATATTGATTTAACTTACTTTCCTGTTCAGCTTTACAACTAAATATTAAAAAACCCCAAATATTAAGCTGCTAAAATAAAAAATCTGACAATGAATCAAGGGCACTTGAAAGAGCATTCACTTTTTTCTCCGGCACAATCAAAGAAAAAAAACCTCACAAAATAAATCAACATTTGTTGACATCAATCTGGGGACAAGTAAAAAATTCCCTTCTTTTCCAGGGAAAAAGTAGATGAGTCTTTCTCATAGATATCTATAGTAAGAATTTACTGACACTTTCAGGAATAGAAATTTTTGTTGTTGCTCCCTAGGAAAAAAAACCCTAAGTATAGAAAGACTAATACGTTCCAGTCCATGGGCTCAGTTTGATTTCTGAATAAAGACTAAACAAAATTATTCCAAATGCATAATATAAGTTTCAGTATGTAATTGAAAATATTCAAAGAGACGGAAAATAACATTGCTGTACTGTTCAAATAAACACTCAAAATGCTTAAAAATAATCTAAAGCCACCTTATAAAATCCCACAGTTGCAGCAAAAATATTAAGGTGTTTTTTTTAATGTAGATGAGATTGATATTGATATTTTCATTTCATTGTTAAAGTCTAAAGATAAAATACGATGTGGGAAGTATAGATTTTGACTTAAACATCATGCAGAGTAAAGCAAAAAACCTGTTATAGTAGTTAAAATAGTAGCAAAATAATATATATTTGTAAATCATTAGATTTTTTTTATCAAAGATGTGACAAGTTTAAAAAAAGAGCCATATTTTTTCTATAAATGTTAAATAGACTTTTAGAGATTGTAGGACAGTAAAATATTAATTTTTGGAAGTATGTGGAATTGGTTTACAAATTTAGGTAAACCTGAATATAGTTTAACAATTATATTTGCAAAGGATAATTTTGAAAACACTGTGTAAAGAAAGGTCAGAAAGATATATCAGAAAGTAATTAATTTAAACATATACACGGAGAATTGACTGTTTCATTTTTACATCTAAACAATTTACCTTTTTATATTAAAATTTCCAATTACATATAGCATTAAATTTATGTATGTCTTGCTTTCAAAATGCAAACAAACAGTGAAATTTTCTATTTTAGACTTCTTCCTTCTAATAAAACTGAAGAAGAAAAGGATAGAGAACAAGAAGAGCAGGAGGGCAGAGAGGGATGGATGGACAGAAGAGGGGAAGGAAAGATTAAGGAGGTGAAGAAAGGAAGGGGTGAATGAGAGTTCGTCTTATTATAAGTCTTATTGTCAATCTATAAATTTGGATTTCCTTAGGTAAAGTGAATAATTAAATCACCAATACACTGGCTTGGGAGTTCTGATTTAGCCCATAAGCCAAATTCTTCTTGTCTTTAGAACTCCTAATGTTTAAAGTCATAGAATCATAGAATGGTAGAGACTGGAAGGGACCTTTAGAGATCATCTAGTCCAAACCCCCTGCAGAAGCAGGGTCACCTAGATCAGGTGACATAGGAACACGTCCAGGCGGGTCTTGAAGACCTCCAAGGAAGGAGACTCCACAACCCCTCTGGGCAGCCTGTGCCAGGGCTCCATCACCCTCACAGTGAAATAGTTTTTTCATATAGTTAAGTGGAACTTTTTGTGTTCCAGCTTCATCCCATTACACCTTGTCCTGTTGCTAGATACTATAGAAAAGAGGGATGTCCCAACCTCCTGACACCTACCCTTTAGATATTTATAAATGTTAATAAGATCTCCCCTCAATCTTGTCTCCCCTAGACTAAACAGCCCCAGTTCCCGCAGCGTTTCCTCACATGAAAGGTATTCCAGTCCCCTGATCATCTTGGTTGCCCTGCGCTGGACTCTCTCCAGCACTTCCCTGTCCCTCTTGAGCTGAGGAGCCTAGAACTGGACACAAAGAGCCCAGAACTGGACACAAGTCCAGGTCTTTTTACTTTGTCATTTTACTTTGTCTAAATATAGAACTGTAGCAGACTGACAAATGAACTAGATTTTTATTTTTAATTGTTTTTGTGAAGTACCTGTCAAATATGTGATACATATTACATATTTGTATGTATGTATTCATATGTCTTTAATTTTAGGAGGAATGTGGAACTAATTAAGTTTATAAAATGTAACTCTAAGCCATGTTACCATTAATGCCAGATATGTTTAGATTTGTACTACTCAATATTGTTTACAGGACCAGTACTTTACACTCAGCTTAAGGCTCAGCTTAAGGTTTTCTTGCCACTTTTAACTATTGTTAGGATTCCAGATAAGTTTAATTGGCTCCCCTAATTTCCTGGCCTGGAGATTTAGGTGATTTTTTTTCAGAGAAATGTTAGCCCCATCCATGGAAAGATTACTTTCTCTTGAGACTATCAGAGGTTCTGGAGATCTGGTGTCCACACAAAATCTCTTTCATTTGTAACCAATGCTCAGATAGACAAATGACCTTATACTCTAATGACTTCAATTGAGTATTTTCCTGAACTGTTCCTGCACTCTGAGATCCATAACTGCATGAGCTCCCTACACCTAATGAGAGACTAGAAATTCAGAAAAGCAGCCATAAATAGCAATGCTGAATCTAATCTTGTCTGCAGTAAAAGCTGATGCAGTCAAAGGCATCTTCCCCATTCAAGGACCTAATATTTTACAGTATCTGATACTGCTGCTGCTTTTTATACAGTAATAATACATGCAGCCAGAATGTGTGACACCTAAATTCAATTCACTTTGCCTCTGGGGATTTAAACATGCATCTCCTATAACTTTTGCTTCACATAAAGGGATTAGAAAATCAGTTAGTCACAAAGTGAGCAAATATTGTCTAAATTCTTTAGCATAATGGGTAGGGCATTAAACAGGGGAGGATAAACACTTCTTCAAGGAAATTCATACATTAAACATCTGGGAAATAAAGTTCTTAAATAAATAATGAATTAACATTCACTGTTACCATGTGACTACTAAATTACTAGACTGGAACAATCTATTCCAGTTCACTTTTATTTCCACTGCCTCCAAGCTTTAACTTTTTATGAAAAATAGCTGCAGACTTTAGTCAGATTGGCAAGTTCATTCTGTTAGAAGCCATCAGATACATTTTAAATTTCTTTTATAGAAGCAAACAATAGGAAGCCCCATCTTGATGAAACCATAAAGTTTTACATAAGGAAGTGATATGGTTCATCCACCGATGGCAACTGAAAAATAAAAAGCTGCCAATCACCCTTGAAAGATGTTGAACAACATTCCTTATCTATTACATGTTCTATGAGCAACTAATGATTTTAGTACCTCAAAGCTAAGACGACAAATTCTATTGATCATGAAAGAGCTCTTCAGTTCATCACTACAGAGGATTTTCTCTTACTCTTTCATGCCACTACTTTACTTCAATGCCTTCTAGATTCCTTCTGAGTTCCACAGAATGGCCCACATATTGGGAGAATGATTTGCCTCTCCAATCCAGACAGGTAAAAGAGAAAAGTGCTTCTCATTCCTCATACATGGGGAAAAATCTTGTGTTTTCATTTATTAAATATAATTCACTAAATATTAATCGTATTCATCCTTCCTCTTTTAAAATCAACTATATCAGTATTGGTATCTACAAATCTTGAAATTATGCAATCATTGACAGGTACAGAATTCACCATGAGAAATTATCTTTACTAATCTTAAAGTAATTACTATTGATATTCTGTCTCCATACTTTGATCCACATCCTTGTCTTGGAACAATCAGTGTGAATTTAAGTGAACAGGAGTACTGTAATATATCCACTGAATATGCTCTATGTGAATAGTATTTCAGGAGTGGCAGCTCTTCTAATTGTAGCCTTTAAAGGAATATAGCATCTTTCACAGTACTCTTTGTCAGATTCTATTACGTGCTCAGTCTAGCATAACAACATTAATGTAGGTACAATTTAAGAACTTAAAATCTGCATATAATGCCTAAAAATTTCTATTAAAAGATGTAACACTGAAATATGCATTGATTCTGTGATTCTGTGAAAGATCTTGTCTTTATTTTGCCTTCCTACTTTTCCTTTGTTTTGGTATAGCGGCACCTAAATCCACTCTTAGATTAAACAGAAAAGATACAGCTGTCACTTTATCTCAGTTTTCTCAGGTGCAGTAAATATATTCTGTGGAAAAAAAAATGGGTAATCCAAAAGATTTCTCAACAGAGAATATGTACAAAAGTCTGTTTTGAGCAAAAAATAAACACATAAATGAATAAAACTAATAGAGAATTGTAACTCATGAAAGTGAAAGATTGATAATTCATTAAATGTCATAAGAAATTACATAAAGATTTCAGTTACAAGCATAGGAAAGGTTCTAGGAAGGAAATGGGGATTGTTGCTACTTGTACACACAGTTTTGAGTCTGAGAGAGAAAAAAGGGCACATTTTTATAGAAGTAACATCAAATAATGTCTATTGTGTTCTCAAAACATCTATAGAATTAAGAAGTCTTCATATTAAAAAGATATGACTGATTTGTTTGGAATCTGACAAAAAAAAAGTGAGAATAATTTAAATCTGAAATTTCATTGAGATTATAAAATAATTAGATTCTAAGCACTGCTTTAACATCAAACACATGTTAAAAGCAACCTAGCTAGTTTGAAAGTGAACTAAAAAAGAACCATTCAGACACTAAAAAAACCCCAACAAATCTGTATCTTTAATTCCATTAAAAAATATTAGATTTTAAGCATCTGTAACTTAAGAACAAGGAATATCACTCTGGTGCCCTCAGTGAATAGCTGAGTATCCTTAGGTAAGGAGAAGCATGGGATAATGACTTTCTTAAAGAATACACCCTTAAGTTCCCAGCAAAATTGTGGTTTAAAATATACTAATTTAAAGTAGCTGATTTATATGAAGATGTGCTCATAGTGCCACAGATATTTGTGCTTTTGTTTTTAAATGAACAATAAATTCTCAAAAATCTCCTCTCCCAAACTCCTTCTACATGGTTTGATTGTTAGTACTTAAAAAAGTTATTGTTATCACATCTAAATAGCTTGTTACACAGCTTAAACTAGTATGCAGTAAACAGGATTGGTACTTTAAAAAGTTACTATTATCACATCTAAATAGCTTGTTACACAGCTTAAACTAGTATGCAGTAAACAAGATTTGTTCTGTAAATGTCAGCTATCTATACAGTTCCAATACAAATTCTTCACTTCTCAAATCTGCCAGACCACAGCATTCAAAAACCATGTCCCTTTAAGGCACTTCATCTTTTAAAAGAAAAAACAACGACATTGGTTCTGTTTCAAAATAGTATAAAACAGTTAAGAGTCAACCTAATTCTCTATTACAAGTTCTGAATTTGGTGTTATTTTAAAAGTTAATTTTAGTTACTGTTATAAAATCAATAATACGTACCTGAATTCAAAAGGTATACACTTGTGGAATGTTTACCACTGATGTCTACATGTCAAAGATTTGAGAGGAGGAACTATATGCTTTATTTTCACTACAGTTTCTGAGCTGTCTGTTATAATCTTGCAGAGGACTACAGCAGACTGGAAAATGCTAACTTATTAAACTGTTCTTTTATTCCTTTACAATAAGAGCAGTCTCTCTGAAACAGATACTTGACCTCATTCTTTGTTCTTTTGCTTAATAAAGTCACTTAAATTCTATTTACATAAGTAAGTCTTTTTACTTTTTCTTTCATTGTCTCACTTGAAATTGGATAAAAGGAAATTGCAAAGGCTAGATCTTTTGAAGATCATCAAACACTTTCTGGATATGAACACAAACTCTATATAAAAAACCAAAATTCAAGGATTCTTGAAATGCTTTGAAATACACTTCATGTAAAAATGTAATGATAACTTCGTTTAATGGAAAGGTTTGCTTTATTATTTTTCTTCTATACATCTTCCTAAAACATCTGACAGGAATTTAAGCAAATCTCCAAAGCAGAGATCAAATAAAAGTAGTACATCATCAGTTTAAAGGTTTCTCTGCCACAAAACACTCCTCTGAGTGCAGATTACCTTTGTTGTATTTACAAAATAGTGCAGCAGTTAATAAAATATGAGGAGCAGCTGAGCTCAGACAGTTGATAATTCTTTCCTTCTACTGGACAATATTGTTAGCCAGTAGGGTGGTCATGCAACATTAAAACAAGACCACAGGGTATTATGGTTAAAGCTGAACCAAGAATTCTATGTTGTGCCTTCATATAATAGTGAAAATTTTGGGTTTTCCCCCAGTCATTGACTGAGAGGTCTTCATGCTGTGCATATGACTTCTGTAGCTCAGACACAATGCATGACTGGAGGACATGACTGACATGTGTTTCCTCTACTTCCCAGTTGATGCCTGAAGAGTGGTTTTCCCTTTTTTGTCTCCTTCCTTTTTTCCTTCCTTGATTTCTTGTCTAAGATAGATTTCAAGTCAGGGTAGGTCATCAGATATGGTCCATACTTTGTAAGCTTTTTTCCAACATTCTTCAAATAACACCTGCATAACAGTAGTGAAGTTAGAATGCCTCACTGGAAACCTTATTGAAATGACTTACTGAAAACAAATCTCGTATTCTGGTTTGGTGGGTTTTTTTATATCATTCCATTGCAAAGAGAAATGGGAGTATGAGAGAAAGACTAAACAGCAGGTAAAACTTTCTCTGGGGTTTGATTAATTAGTTTTCAATCAATATGGTACTGAGAAAGATACCATCCAGATTCCGAAAACAAATCCTGTAATATTAATTGACCTCAGGGGACTATTGGCACGATGCAAGGTGAAAGAACTTTTTTTTTTTTTTTGAGATTTTTGTCCACTCTCTCTTGTATCATCTGATAATGAGCTATGAAGATAACATCCCTACCTTACTGGTCTAGTTAAGCAATAGTATTTAGCAAACACAACCTTAAAAGTAGAAAGAAGACAAAAGGGTGACCTGAGATAATGGTTATTCCTTCTGACTAGGAAATTAAGCTTTCATCTCAGCCAAAATCTGTTACTGTTTCTGAATATTAAAGTTTCAGTTTTGAAATGGCAATAACTAAGCTGTAATTACTATATTGCACCATATTCTGCAGATTCATATACAGTAAGACTAAAACACTAACTCATATGTTGTATGAAATAGAAAGTAACCTAAAGATTTAACAGTTTAAATGTGACAATATTTAAATATGAATTTTCCAATTACAATAGATACTGGATGCATGCACATCCTGTCTGAAGATTCAGAGAGTCAGCTACTGATGTTATGTAAGATTTCTTGCTCAAGAGTAGCTCTAAAATGAGAGCTCTCTGGGCCTAAATACTAGCTGAAAATGAATAGCAATTTTTAGACTTAGTCTGGATTCTTAAAGACGAATTCAAATTCAAATTTTATGCTACAGAGAATTTAAAGAAAACAATGAATGCCAGATCTCAAGGGTCTCACAGAAATCTACAGTGCTATTCAGACTAATAAGGTTCCCACTTATGTTTCAATCTCGATGGAAATTAACTCAGTGCTACAACATGACAAAGTATATTACTTGTAATTGATGATTTTACAATGAATACTAACTAAACTATTAAAAAGAAACAACTTATTAAAGTGCCAGTAATGTATTGTAGCATCCCATCATTAATTATTCATGTAGTATTTATGATAACAACTGAGCATGATAAATTAATGCGATATTAATGTGAATACCAGTGAACAATAACTCAGTGAAGATTTTACTCAAATACTGTATTAATATACCATTAAAAATCAAGTGCCATGTAAAATGTAATAAAAGAATAGCACCACTTAAATAAGAGATGAAAACATTAAGTAGCTGTTTCTTTTCAGCTTAAGTTTTTCACAGCTTCCTTTAGAAAAACTTCATAGAGTTGAAATGATTAATGGGGGACAGGGAAGTAAACCAGGTTAAAATCCCAACCAAAACAAACAATAAAATAAGGCCAAGATTATTGTATTAATGTGTTATTCTAAAACTTTACGCAATGCTTACCATGAAGGGCTAATTTTTCACAGGGAAATCTTTTCAGTTTCTCAAGGAGATATTAAGTAGCAAAAGCCCAGATAAATAGAGAGAAGCAGCATGCAAATCAGATAATGAAATGCAAAGTAAGTTAAAACAGTCTCAGAATGGAGATTTGAAAAACTAATTCAAACTTTCCTTCCCAATATCATGTGCTGTCTGTATGCTTAAATCCTGGAGGATATAATCAAAGTGTTTAGATACGTCCTTGAGAACAAGAGAAAATAATAATCTCTAATAACATGGGTAGCTCATCGACTAGGTACAGGTCATTCACATTATTCAAGATATTAAGGAGTTAAAAGAAAGTTATTAGCAAATATAACCAAATATTTACTTTTTGTCTGTTTTCTTGTCTTACAATCTTCCTACTCCTTAATTTTGCAACTAATATTACAGACGGAATGTGATGGAATAAGTTGATTGTTGTGTACCTATACTTGTCTTACAGCAAAATATATATTTTGTGATCAAACATACATCCATTGTATTGTACTCATCAGAGATTAAAAAATTCAACTGGGTGAAGTGTCTTTTGAAAAGGGGAAGGTATCTACACTTGGGTACACTACCTTGAAATTCACTGTAAAGGCCTTTCAGAATTTCATGAGCATATCATAGTTCACCATAAAGAATACCAAAACCAAAAGGCTTATTCCTCATCTGTTAGAGGATCACTGATATGATAAAATCACATTTCAAAAAGTACAAAGGAGATGATTTAGGTGGACATCAGATGCATGTGTTCAAAGTTGCAATCTAAACTCCCTCCTTTCCGACAACTCTTGCTAATCAGTCTCTTATAATGTGTATATTCACCAGATATCTTGTTTAATGTCACATTTCTGAATTTTCACATACATATCCTACTCCTTCCCAGACTGAGAAAGTACTTGCCACTGGTATAAACAAATGAAGCAGAGTAGGACCTAATGTCTCTCAATAATGACAAAGTCATGTCAGTGCGCAGAAGGGAATATGAAATTCATGAGACTAGGGACAGCATTCTGCACTGCAGCATAGCAGAGAAATGTTTGGACTATGCCGCTGAGCTGGAAGAATGCATATATTGCAGAGAGAAGGAGCATTTTCTGGATTTGAGATCTAATTCTAATTGAATTGTTACATTCAATATAAAAAAAATTACTTACAGGAATGCTTTCTTCTCTCAACTTAGGAGTCTTCCAATTCCATTTTTAGCAGTAGCACAACCTCAATACAGGGCAGTAGAAAGCTAGTTTGGCTTAAAGCAAACATGAAGGTAAGAAAAGTCTGATTGAAAATCTAGTCCTGGTTTTTCTAGATGAGATCCAGGAAATCTGCTTAGTAAGAGATTTCCCAGACAAACTGTGTGGTTCCTTTACAAAACACTAATGAAGGCAAAACAGCAGCTGAAATCCGATTGTGATAGTTTCCTTTAGGTGGACATTAACCTCAGAAGCAGGGACTTCAAAAGACTAAGGAGTTGATCCACTCCATTTCCAGACCCCGATATCCACCAAGGTTCTGAGAATGGCAGTTTTGGGGATGCATAGATGTGCATGATTTCCTAGGAGCTTCACTCTCAGGTCTGTACTCTAGGGGGAACAAATACCTCAAAGTTGATCTTTGTCCTCAGAAAAAGTAATCAACTGTGAAACATGAATGAAATTGTAATACAATTGTGTAATTATAGGTGGAGAAAGACAGAGCTGTTGCTGGACGGAGAAAGTGAGAAGAATATGTATCCAGACTCTTGGGTAATTTTGTTCACACAGCCATGAAATAAGTATAAATGTATATATACATCTGCAACTGTGTAAAAGCAAGTGACATAATAGGGATAAATTATACATATGGAAGCAATGTCAATAACCCATCATAATCACAATTAGTTGTTAGCATGTTCTCTAAGAAGAAAAATAATAATTTCTGAAAAATATTGGAAAAATAATTGAAGCAACAGTAACAAGATAACAAACACTGTATTAGATGATTGAAGGGGAAATAAATTGTTTTCTGTTTCTGAATGTTGTCTAGACAAAAGATAATCAGGGGAAGCTTGTGTGTACTCCAGTAGCTTGGGTTTTGTCCATATACAAGCATATCAACAAACATAAAATCCTGATAATTAAATTATTCAAAAAGCAATTTGGGAAATTAAAGCTACAACACATAGAAAAATATGCTTATTACAGCAATGTGCCAGATGATAACGTTAATCTTTTAGGTGACAGGCTGTTTCAGAATAGTAAAAACCACAAGATGCCTCAGTACTCTCAAACCTAAAGATATGTGTTATTTCAGCAACATTTCTACGTCTCCAATGTGGGTCCTTCACACAGGGTGCAGTTCTTCACAAACTGCTCTGGCATGGGGACAGTGCTTCACACACTGCTCCAGTGTGGGTTATCCATGGGAAGAATAGTCCTTCAGGAGGAGAATGCTCCAACATGAGTCCCCAATGAGGTCATAAGTCCTGTCAGTAAACCTGCTCTCTGCAATGGGCTGCTCTCTCCACGAGCTCCCAGGTCCTGACGGGAATTTGCTTCACTTTGGGCATCTCCCAGAATCTCAGCTTCCTTTGGGCATCCACCTGCTCCAGCGTGAGATCCTCCATGGGCTGTGAGTGGATCTCTGCTCCCCTGTGGCCTGCATGTCTACAGAGGGACAGCTGCCTCACCATGAGCTGCACCACAGTTCACAGGGGAATCTTTCTTCCAGTGCCTGGGCACCTCCTTCCCCTCCTTCTCCAATGACCTTGGTTTCTGCAGACATGTTTTCACATTCTCATTCCCTTCTGCTGCTGCTACTGCTGCAGTTCAGCATTTGTGCAGCAACTTCTTTCCCTTCTCAAATACGTTAATCACAGAGGTGTTACCTCATTCATTAATTGGCTCAGTCTTGGTCAGTGGCAGGTCCAGCTTAGAACTGAGTGCCATGGGCCCTATTAGCTACAGGGGAAGCTTGTAGCAGCTCTTTGTTTAAGGAAGCCACCTCTGTAGCCCTTCACTACTGAAAACCTGGCCACACAAAACCACTACAGTAAAAGACGACACTGTGAACGTATATTTAGACAACATATCTTAAAGAAGAGTTGCATAAAGATAGCCAGTCAGCTTTTTTCCTTTAAGACTACATCCTTTATTCGTTGTGGGTAACTGCAGAAAAGCCTTACTGCAGGATACTTGTTGAAGTGAGTCACTGGTTAAGTAAAGACTGCAGGATAGCTCTTCCAAATGCAATCGTTGTGTCTAGAAAATGGAAACAGTACTCTTGGGTGAATAGAGATTGAAGTGTCTCTTTCACAGATATCAGCTACTAGCACATTTGACAGGGAAACCATCATTGTTATCTGAGTGCTTTTGACAAAGCTCTTACAGGAAATGAGATTTCTTTATGGATGACCCCACTACCTTTCTTTTAAACAATTCAAGGTAGAATGCGAAATTCTCTTTAAGGAGACTGGCAGTCCCAGTGTTTGTACAGTTGGTATAAAAAGGTGGAGAGAATGTACCTTACTGAAAAGTTACATCATTTAAGGCAAACAGAGACTTCACCAGTTAGCTGAGGTATGAGGAGTTGCTTCCATAGGAGAAGCACAGTTTTAAGAGTGGGGAAAAAAAAATAAAACCTCCCAACATGGGGAAAACTTGGCACTATCTTAGGTAATGAACATGTGTGTTTTTTATATATTGCAAAGGAAGTCAGACTTAAGGACTTCAACCTTCTCCACACTTTTTAATTGTTAACAGTAAAGCTCTTTTTATCAAGAGTAGCAAGGGAGTGGCTGTAGGCACAAACAGTCTTTTTGCTGTGAAAGGAGGGTCCTTACTCAAGAAGAAGAGATTCAGCCTAATTCTTAGAGACAACCAACTTCCAGACACTCAGATAAAGACCATTGAAGCTCAGATGAAGACCATCTATTTGCCAGCATGCTGAGAAGGACAGTGGAAATTATGATGATTCCCTTCAGGACTGCATTAAAGACTTAGACTAGAAATAACACAGTCATGATGTCAGGAAAACAAGATCTCCAAAGTTCTGTCTTTGCCTTACCTGGAAAATAAGTCTTCAAAGGAGAAGAAATGTTAGACGGGTACATAATGTTCTCTGACCAGGAAAATTTCAGAACCCTGGAGGAAGGACCTGAAATTATTTATTTGGATGGAGAAAGATGAATGATAATACCTTTGGAAACTCTATTGGCTTGTTGTTAAGTTTTTTTCACCAGCAGATGAATCTTACTGTTTCTGTGATACAAAACAGTATGCGCTTGTGTGAATGTTTAGTTTATAAATAAAATGCAATTTAATTTGAAGGGCTGAATATTGAATCTGATTAAAAGAATCATGAAAGCATGTATTATCATGAATCTTAGAAGGACCAAAAATACAAGTGTATACATATCATGTAGATGAGTTTGGTCATTGTAGATAATGATAAGAAATAACCAAGAGGCTATTGAATCTAGTAGTGTACTTAGGAATTTTTGCTACTGAGTTGCGACTAGATTTCACTTCTGAATGTACGCTCTAAAGTCAGTAGATTTCAGGATAAGTGGTTTCATTTCATTCTTCAGAGAAAGAAGTACTCTTTGTGTGAACTTCTCTTCAAGGTAAGGGACTATCTTCACCCCGATGTCTTAGGTGCCATGGCAACAATAAATGGGACCCCTGTAAACATTCTTGGTGGCTGGGAAAAATCATGAGGGCAGCTTGAACTAAAGTGCACTGAATATGGTTTTCCTTCTCAGCTTCACTCAGCTGCTTAGCAGAGTTTCTTTCCTTACATTTGTCTTGGTTGCATTATAGATATGTTTAGTATGTTACATCTTTAGAGAAGAATTTTCTTAATAGATTTGTCAGTTGCATAATTTACAAAAAATTTCCTTGATCAATTAGGGTGCAGGGTCTTGTGCATGGATTTAGTGATGGATGTCTTAGAAACAGTGTATAAATTCATTCAAAACTGAACCTAAGAACAAAAGAGAAATGTTGAGCTCCCAGTAAAAATCTTTCCCTTCTATATGAGTCAGATTTAGCATGTATACCTCTGATAGCATATGTAACTCAAATTGTGTTTGAGAGAACATACAGGCATATCTGTGTCTACACAGTAAGTGGCTATATTCTATAAAATCATGGTTAATTCAATGGCTGGTATGCCATTAAACTAATTATTGATACTTTAGTAATCTGAAAATTTGCATTACGTTATTCAGCTTGTGGAAATAACTAAGTGACCATTTTCAAGACATCTGGTATGAATATCTTATTACTGTACCTTATGTAGGAGAGACTTTCTAAAATATAAAAATCTTTTAAAAATCAAAACATGCACAACAAACATTTCAAAAGCCTCTTTTCTCGAGTGCAAAGTAACAGTATTCCTGCAGATCAATTTAATTGTATGATATCTGAAGTGAACTAAATGTATGTCTGAATAGAACACAGAGAAGCCTCCCAGAAAGAGATAAACACAAAACACAAAAATACAAAACAACCCCAAAAAGGCAGCATCTCAAATTTCCCAAGACCTATAACTTTGCAAAAATTCCATAGATTAAATAAGATATTATTTTTTATGGGAAATAATTCATATAGGTTTTCTTGTTACTTAGTACAGTGTAGATGTGCATTTTGATTCCTCTTCTGAGAAAATAAAATTCATATCTGGTAACAAGTACTGAAACAAAACGTAAGCAGGCAATCAATTTCATATTGAATTTATATACTGAAAATAGTACTCTGAGCCATTTATGTGGCTGAGCACCTTTGTTTGTATGAATTTTGTCTACACATAACTGAAAAATAAATTTTCCATGAACATTAATGGTTCAAAATTTATATTCAAATGACAAATGAACAAACTGAGCAATAAATAAAGCACATATTCAAACATGAAAATAAATAATATAAAATAGAAATTTTCATTTTATGAAGTAAGGAACTTTCTAATAATTCTTTCTGAGAATATAAACTGAGCAATATTTATTTAATTTTCTCTTATTCAAACAAATCTCTCTAACCTCATACATAAAAATGGAATGTAATGAATTTGTGAACCGACACAGATAACTTTCCAAATAATAACACATATAAGATAGCAAAAAATATATTGGGAAAAAAGAGGTTACATAAAATAAACATAAATTGGCTTTTATTTCCTTACTTTATTGAAGTGTATATAAATATTGGCAAATTATACTTTTAGTGCACGTTGTCAACTTGAAATTAATTCTCTGTTATTTAAAGATGTCAGTATAGAGTCTTTTTTTCCCCTCAGTATTGTCACTACAGTTAGCAATCAAATTCACTCACTATATAATAAATACATTTAAATATATATGTATTAATTCCTAATGCAATTTAATGATTCTTCAGTATTTTGAAAATTTAACTAGAGGAGCAGTAAGAGACATTTCTTACTCCAGCAACCAACTGGCTCTTATATAAAAGCAGACTGCTGAAATCCTTCTTAAACACCACCTAGAACAAGGAAAAGGTGTTTTTTCCTTTCTTCTGGTATTTGTAAGGCTTAGTTATGAAGACAGGCTTATAATTTATCGGAACTTTTAGTCAACATCAGATTAACAGTGGCTGGAATTTTGGCTTCACTCTGGATAAATCACAACATGATATTACAAAGGCAGGTTTGCATATATGCTATAGAGATCCTGCTCCAGAGGACCTCAAAGGTCCAAAGAATTCAATAAATGCTTTTCCCAGAAATTGATTTCAAGATTGATTTCAACCCCTAATCCATTCATCTTTGTCTAGAAAGTCCTCCTAAAGTAAGTATACTATAAGCAGCATCAATTCAGTTTTCAGAAGTAGAGAAATAATATCATACAGGTTTGTAGTAATGGGAATTCAAAGTAGGTCCTACAAAACATAAACACAGGTAATAAGAGGTAGCAAGTGCTGGATTAGAGAGGTACTTTAGGTCTTGAACTGGATCTCTTCGCCACAAGACTTCATACACAGGCTAACAAGGTATATGATAAAGGAGCAATAAAGAGGTTGGAGAGAGACAATAGGGACAAGTAGACAAACTGAGACAAATAAATACATAAATAAATAGCTATTTAGCCATCTAAATGATGCCTTGACACTGATTCATCTCACTGTAAAATAGATACTAAAACATATCCAAAGACGTGGCAAACAAATTCAGATATTTGGATCTGTATGTGAATCTCATCCGCAATAAAATATCGACAGTCTGAGAACCCCAGCCCACAAGCTGTACCAACTAACAGTTGGAACAGTTAAATTCCTGTACATGACAGCTGGTGAGGGAAACATAGCTTGCCTGTGGGGAGTTAGATAATGAATTTGTAACCTCTCACTTCAATATCACTCTGTGTCTTTCAGTAATTTGTTATAATATCCAGTTGTCTTACAGTCCTGTAGGACTGCAGTTGGGGTTTTGAGTGTTCTGTGGTTTTTGTGTTGTTTTTTTGGTTTTTATTTTTTAAGGTAGAAACTACCACCTTTTCAATAGACATGTAATTTCCCCATTCTATATTTTGTTAATGTTTTTAAGATGCCAGATACTTTCACTTCATAGAAAATAATATTTGTGGATATTAAGTAACGACATTTTTCTTCCTGAAACATCTATCTTTCTTCTCTCAGTCTTCAAGACATATCAGCAATTTGCTTAGAAAATGCTCTTTATATTAGTATGATTTTTATGCATTCCATCATGCTTCCCATAAATGACACATGCACAGTATTCCAGTCCTGAAAGGGTTTCTACAAAGAGAACAGAGGCTCTCTCTTCACAAGAAGCCACATGGAGAAGACAATAAACAATGAATGCAACTTGCTTTCAACATCAGAAAGCAATTTTTCACACCAAAAACAATTAGTGACTGGAAAAGCCTTCCCAGGAATGTGGTAGAGTCCTCAACATTGTAGTTTTCAAGTTACAATTAGACAAGATGCTAGACAATCTCACTTAGGGTCCCCTCCCCACAGAAATGTTGGACTAGATGATCTTTCAAGGCCCCTTCCAAACTGAGCTGTTCTATGATTCTGTGATTCTATGATACAGGATGGTGCACACTTGGTTAGACAATATTCATAGATAGTGTTAAGAAGTCAGTGACAGTTGCAAGACAAACCAATCTAGAATGTCTAAATGAATTGAAAACTCCATATGATTTTTAGTTTTCTCTCATCTGTTACTTTCTTTCATCATAGGTTAAATAAGGCTTTTAAAACAAAATTAGAAACACTCTTCCTTTTTTTTTTTTATATTACTCTTCCATTAAAACTATTTATGTGCACCTTACACGTATATTCAGTGTAGGTGATGTGATTTTTTTTCAGATACAGCGATATGTCCCTTTAAAACACATGAAAAATGCTGAAACTGAGTTTCTTCCTTTACAAAACAAGATCTTATTTAAAATCCTCTTATGGATATCCATTTAGAGTTGTGTGAAACAATTTGACATCTCAGAAGCATTATATCAGTAATAGCTGATAAGATTCACTTTACATGGTGGTAACAAATCCATCTCACAAACTAATTATAGCAACTGTACAATCGTTATAAAATTCAGTCCCAGAGCTTTTCCCAGAAAAAAAATTGTTGACTGAGTTTGAACTTATAGTTACGACTTTTAACAGTAGATGAAAAACAACACAGTTTACAATGCTGTAATACAGTTGTTTATAAACTGTAAAAAAAACTAAAGCAGTGTAGAGTTACAAGAATAACAACACAATATGAAAAAAGACCCTTGAAACAAGACAGGGGACTCTAAAAAATAGTATTTTCACCTAAAAGATGTAAACATTCTTTTTTTTCCCCTGAAAAAAAGTATAAAATTTTATCTTTATTACAGTAAACAATAATCTGATTCACATTTTATCTCATATGACATATATCTCATATCTCATTTTTCTTTTATTTACTGTCCCAGTTCTAACTATTCCTCTTCCTGGTTTTTGTTCTCTGAGAGAGACATGCATTACTCATATCTTACACTGACCTTAAAAGTTTGTACAGCTTGGGGATCAATTCTTTCAGCCCAAGCACTCAGCCCAATATTCTCTCTCGTGCTATGTGCTATTAACGATTTGATGAATGAAATGAAAGCATGTGACCACCTACCCACACACCTTGGCAGAGGTGCACTCCATACACGTCGACCACCTCCTAAGCAGGTAAGTTTATTAGCACCTTCCAGGCGATATCCAGGGAAACAAGAAAAGATCAAGGAATCTCCAACACCAAAATGAAAACCAATTCGCCTACTGAAGGCAGGAACACCAGGATCATCACATGGCTCCAGATCATATTCTGCAGACAATAAAACATAATATAAAAATAAATGGCATAAATTCATAGAGTCATAGAATGGTAGAGACTGGAAGGGACCTTTAGAGATCATCTAGTCCAAACCCCCTGCAGAAGCAGGGTCACCTAGATCAGGTTGCATAGGAACATGTCCAGGTGGGTCTTGAAGACCTCCAAGGGAGGAGACTCCACAACCTCTCTGGGCAGCCTGTGCCAGGGCTCCCTCACCCTCACAGTGAAATAGTTTTTTACTATATTTAAGTGGAACTTTTTGTGTTCCAGCTTCATCCCATTACCCCTTGTCCTGTTGCTAGATACTATAGAAAAAAGAGATGTCCCAACCTCCTGATACCCACCGTTTAAATATTTGTAAATGTTAATAAGATCTCCCCTCAGCCTCCTCTTCTCTAGACTAAACAGCCCCAGTTCCCACAGCCTTTCCTCGTATGAAAGATGTTCCAGTCCCCTGATCATCTTGGTTGCCCTGTGCTGGACTCTCTCCAGAAGTTCTCTGTCCCTCTGGAGTTGAGGAGTCCAGAACTGGACACAGTGGAAAAACACATGGCCACATGTGGAAAAACAAAAAAGCTTATCAAATTAGTTGTAATGTGTCAGTATGTAACACTTGGAAAAGTGCTCTCTACTGAAACCCAGTACTGTTTCTATGTGTCTATTATAACTATATATACAGTAATTATTTATCTATCGTGTCCTATCCACACTACATTTATTTTCTTAGTTTCAAGGGCTGTAATCAGCTTATGCTGTAAGTGATTTACTATAATTTTGTTTAATTACATCTCTTGTATATAATTCTTGGATCATTTCATCTGAACTCACAAACAGCTTTAGAAGTGAGACTTAATGTAAAAAAAAAAAATTATATAATAACACAAAATCTAACAAAAAAAAAAAAACAAAGGGTCAGGTGAATGAAAAGAAGTACGTTCACATTTTCAAAAAGTGTGCTTATGTTTCCTAACTAGAGATACCCTTTTAATGAGGCAATCTCTGCATACCATTTGCACATCCTACAACTGTCATCAACTGAAAGGAGATACTTTTCTATTACAGAACTTGCAAGTGTTTTTTTTTTTTTTGTCTCTTTTACAGCTATAGTAGAATCAGAACAAATTAGTGGTAAAAAATCATGGCTGTAACACACAGAGAGATTACACCGAATTAAAAAATGACTGAGCCACACATTCCCTCACCCTCACAGAGTCTGATGGGGAAGTATTACTCTCTGTTTGTCCTGTTTTATGTAACAATCAGTTCTCTGCGGTTTTTTTATGCCTTAGATATTCACTACTGACAACTGTTTGAGAAAAGTTGTTATCTAATCCAAAACATCTGATTGGATATTCTTCAGAATATGACTAAAAAGATGACATAGAAGAGAGACACTTCTGATTACTGACAAGTAATTTTCTGAAACATTTACCCTGGAGGTTAGTGAAAAGTAGGGTCAAGTCCAGTTAGCTAAAGAAACTCCATTTAGTCAAGGGAAGAAAGTAACTAAAAGTTCTGAAATGAGTGTTTAAACATCTGACTTACTGAATAAATAAAATAAATAAATCCTTCCCTGTAGTAACTATCCTGTGGGAAGTTCCTGAATAGGAAAATGAATCCATAAACCACACCAGTTTCTGCTGGCAAAAGTTGTAAGGTTTATGATTTCACATGATTTACTACCTCTGCTCAGCACTATAAAGCCTGAGGTAGACTTGAAGTCACCCCCTCAAACCAAGACACAGGGGCAAGGAGCAATATGCTTCCCCTACAATTCAAAAAGAGACGGTCAGTGACCTGCTGCTCCACATTGATGTGCAGAACTCTATGGGGTCAGATGGGATACATCCCAGAGTGCTGAGGGAACTGGCTGGGCTGCTCGCCAAGCCACTGTCCACCATTTATCAGCAGTCCTGGCTGACTGGGGAGGTCCCATCTGATTGGAAGTCAGCCAATATAACACCTATATGTAAGAGGGGATGGAAGGATGACCTGGGAGATTACAGGCCTGCTAGTTTGGCTCCAGTGCCTGGGAAGATCATCCTAAGTTCTACTGTGCAGCATATGCAGGACAATCAGATGATGAGGCCCAGTCAGCATGGGTTTAAGAATGACAGGTCCCATTTAACAAACTTCATCTCCTTTTATGACAGGGTGATGTGCCTGCTGGATGAAGGAAAGGCTGTGGATGTTGTCTACCTTGGCTTTAGTAAGGCATTTGACACTGTTTCCCACGGTGTTCTCTTAGGGAAATTGGCTGTTCTTGGCTTGGATGGGCACACACTTTCCTGGGTGAAAAACTGGTTAGATGGTCAGGTCCAATGAGTTGTGCTCAATGGAGTTAAATCTAGTTGGCAGACAGTCACAAGTGGTGTCCCCCAGGGCTCAGAACTGGGGTCACTCCTGTTTAACATCTTTATTAATGATCCAGATGAGGGGATGGAGTGCACTCTTAGTAAGTTTGCAGATGACACCAAGCTGGGTGGAAGTATCAATCTGCTTGAGGGTAGAGAAGCTTTACAGAGATATCTAGATAGGCTGGGTGGCTGGACCAAGGCCAATGCCATGAGTTTCAAGAAGGCCAAGTGCCGGGTCCTGCACTTGGGCCACAACAACCCTCAGCAGTGCTACAGGCTTGGGGAGGAGTAGCTGGAAGGCTGCCAGGCAGAGAGGGACCTGGGAATGTTGGTTGACAGCGCCTGAACAGAAGCCAGCAGTGTGCCCAGGTGGCCAAGAGGGCCAATGGCATCCTGTATCAGGATGTTCCTATATCAGGAACAGTGTTGTCAGCAGGAGGAGGGAGGTGATCATTCCCCTGTAATTGGCTTTGGTGAGGCTGAACCTCAAATACTCTGTCCAGTTTTTGGCCTCTCTCTGCAAGAAGGACATGGAGGTACTGGAGAGGATCCAGAGGTGGGCTGCCAAGCTAGTAAAGGATTTGGAGCACCAAGTCTATGAGGAACGGCTGAGGGTTCTGGGGCTGTTTAGCCTGGAGAAAAGAAGGCTCAGGGGAGACCTTATCTTTCCATAATTACCTGAAAGGAAGTTGTAGTAAGGCAGGGATCGATCTGTTCTGCCTAATGACAGGCAATAGAACAAGAGGAAACGGCTTCAAGTTCTACCAGGGAGGTTTAGGCTGGATACGAGGAGGAATTTCTTTAGTGAAAGAGCTATGAGGCATTAGAATGGGCTGCACAGGGAGGTGTTGGAGTCACCATCCCTGGAGGTGTTTGAGACAGCAGTGGATATTGTACTTAGGGAAACGGTCTAGTGGTTGATAGGGCTGAGGCAAAGGCTGGACTCAATGATCTTAAAGGTCTCTTCCACTTGAAACAATTCTTTGATTCTATGGTCCTTATCAAACTACTATCTACCTTTATAAACCTTATCCAGTTTTCCACAACAGAGACTGTACAATTTCTATTGACGTTTCACTGATGTTTCATAATATTAATGAACGCTGATAACTTCAAGTTAAAATATTATCTAGGAAAGGTTTCTGGATATTTAGCAGAATTGAATTTCTTACCTGAAAATGTTATGTTGAATCCTTCATAGGAAATTGAAAAATCAGATATAAATCGAAGCTGTGCTGTAAAATTTCCAAAAAGGCCAGCTTTAATTGTAGGGGGTAAGACTGAGCCAGTTAACCTGGCTACTGGTTCTGTGAAGCTGCCGTCTTCAGTGATGAGCAAATAGTCATGAGAGCTCTCAAGGTGAAAGGTATGAAAAATCAGCTGTACACCTTTAAAAATATTAAAAAGCAGGGAATGAGAAACACTTTATAGGATGTTTTCCTTTTCCTTTACACATACCTAACACGCAAAATAGATCTTATACTATATGGAAAGATTTTTAGAAAAAGTTGCACGTGGATTGAAAATTTGAAATCCAGAAAACTTGGAGAAAGTACCTGGGCTCAGTCAAAGAGTATGTGCAGCGTGGATGTCTAGTTCACTGTAAATCAGTAGCTCCCATAAGAGAACTGATAGAATTCACATTTATTTGTGTAGAGCACTCTGAAAATCTAAATTCTTACTCTATAGTTTTTACTCAGGTTCCTATATGTCTCATTTATAATCTCAGCTGTGATCTCATTATTAAACTAGGAGACATACTTTAATAATTGGTAAAAAATTTGCATTTCCTCCTTTTTTACTCTAATGTTCATATACAAGGACAAAGCAGATATTTTTATATATAGTCTTCCACATATATAGATTTGCATTTTTTTGGGACCATTTCTTTACTGAAGTCAGGAGTGCCTTTTCAGCTGTCAATTTCCAGCCTAGCAATTAATTACATTTTGAATCAGTGAGGTTTTCAAATACAAGCATGTACTGTGAGGAACAACATTCATCTAGAAACTCTTCTCATATATTTTACATTTAAAACACCATAGAAATTCTAAACAAAAACTCAGTCTGTAATATTTTAAACAGTAGAAACTTCCAATATATTTCTTAAACTATCACATATAACAAAGACTTTTCTTGCCATAGAAAAGAGACTTTGGAATATTTTTACTATGTTTTGATTCAGTGGTATGTGACACATCACTAGTACCTCCTAGGCTTTTTCCCTAGTTCTTTTACACATTTCCTAGCAAATAAGCTGTCAAGCTTAATTGGGCATCCAAATGTTACTTTACTGCATGTATAATATAAAGATGTATAATTTTTAGCCCTAATGGTATAAGTCTGAAAACTAAGGTTACTCACACACAGATCAAATCTACTTCTTCATCCTTAATAATGGATCAACAATGCCCCAATAAATTTCACTGAAAAGTTTAGTGCTATTTAACAGATAACTATTATTGTTAGATATTTTACCCATTCTACTTTCTGCTCATTTTTATGAGATCAAAACATATTTCCTCCGATAACTGTTAGAAGAATGTTTCTTTTGCAAAATAAACACAAACTAGAAACACCACATGGGAAGATATTTACTTTGGGAAATTTAACTTCTTCCTTAAAAGAATAGCAGAAAACATTGACTTAAGTAAATTTATAAAAGGCATTTTCTTGTGTTTGTGTCTTTGAATTTTTAAAATATAGACATTGCATATACAAATACAATTTGTATTAGATCCTTACCCTTGCCATGTGACACTTCAATAGTCCAAGTGCAGTTTAAAGAATTTGGATAAAAATCAGGAAATCCTGGAGAAAGAACAGTTCCACTTCTCCCATGAATATAACCACCACATAAAGCTTAAGATGAAGAAAAAAAGCAAAAGGGGGGGGAGGGATGTTGAGAAAAAAAACAGCAGAAGTCAGACAGAATTCCTGGGTTTTGTTAAATAACTTTTTAAACTACCTTTAAAATTAAAAATAGAGTCAAGTATTAAAAAAGAAGACAACTCATCAAAGTAATTAAATTCACATTTGAAAATATTTGTTTACTCTTCAGTTAATCCTTGAAACGAAGGTTATTTTTCATCTACAGCTTCTCCTGCTAGTTAGCAGAATACAAAGAATAAGTAAACTTAATTCCAGAATATTGCAAGTATCAATTCCTATTTTAGTAGTATTTCAGAAGTACTCTCCTTTTTTTGTGAACTAACTAAAAAAACCTCAAGTATCTTGCAGCTATTTTACTTGAATTACACAGTTAAAAAGGTATACATTTAATTCCATTTTTATCAAAATAATTTTTTTTTTCAAAATATTTAATTTTAAATCATAAATAAATAGTTTTTGTATTTAATTACTTCTGATATGCTCAGGAAAAATAACCAAACATGTATTTTCTTAACTTTCAAAGAGTATAATTATCCCATCATAACTAATTTATTTGGAACTGAATATTTTGGAAGACACAAGAGCTACACTGAAAACATTTTCTGCATACTAGCATTTGCTAAACTAGGCTGCTCAAATTTGCATGGCAAATTAATGAAAGGTTAAGATGTGCATGTTAAATTGCTCACTGATCTTATAAATACAGCATGGCTGTACTTTTTACTTATCTGTTGCTGTCCAGTTTTTTATGTTATATTTTTAAAATTTTAATAAACTAAATATTTAATAATAAACCAACAAAGCATTAAGATGCTTTTAGTCTTCTTCCTCACATAGAGTGATTGACTTTGCCATAAACTAGATGGAAAATATATATGACAAAATGTTTAATAAGTATGAATGTGAATATGCATGGCTAAACCCAGAGTAAATATACGGTTGACAACATTGTTTAATAATAAATATCATAATTACAGATACTGAGTTTGTAATGTCATAAATGAATGGTAGTATATATTAGTTTGAAATCCCTCTCATTCTGTTAACTGGAGAAGGAAGAACACTATTTGACTGTGCAATATTCCTTAAAGAAGGTATTGAATATTTACAAATAATTTACATACTTTTCAGTTTAAAATTTTAAATATGTAAATTATTTGGTCTTATTTAGCTCTCCCTCAAATCTATTTTCATGCTCTACCTTGACATTACAGTACTTTGAGAATGACAAATTATTTAGAGAGAACTTCAGCCACTGTGTCTCTCTCTTTACACAGTTCTTTTTCTTCTTTGCTGTCATTGAAACAAAAGAACATGCTTTTCTCTTGGAGATTTATTCTGCTGATTTAATTTCTGAAGCTGCAATTTTGACAACATCAATAGTTTGCAAGTGACTGCAAAATTTTTATTTCAATCTCAGTTAAATAAAAATGAGTCTGAACATTTTGAGCCTTAAAAGGCAAAAACTCTTACGCAATACTTACCTAAAAGAATGAGTTTTATTTCATCTTTTACATTAGTTAATTCAATGTAGTTGACTACGTGAGAAAAAAATGAGTTGACTATTTGAGAAAATATGTGAGAAAAACAAGTAACATACTGTGGTATGTTACTTGCCTAGAGTACCCAGAAATGTGTTGTGGTTTAACCCCAGCCACCAACTAAGAATCACACAATTACGCCAAGCACAGTGGAATTGCTCATCACCCACTGTGAGCGGCAATCCACTTCTCCCAGGCAATTTCTACCAAGTTATTTACTAAGCATTATATTCTACAGTATTAAACATCCCTTTGTCTAGTTTGGGTCAGCTGTCTTGGCCATGCTCCCTCACAGCCTCTTATGCACCTGCTTGTTGGTAGAGCCTAGGAAACTGACAATTCCTTCACTTACGACAAATACTACTTAGCAACAACTGAAACACCAGTGTGTTATCAACATTATTCTCCAACTAAATCCAAAACAGGAGCTTCTAGGGAGAAAATTAACTAGGACATCTACTTATGCTGAAAGTAGGTGATGGGTCTGGAAATAAGAACTCCCTTTCAATCAGTAAAATTTAATTAGATCTTTTTGAAGTTCAATGTTCATATGCAAAAAAAAAAAAAGTTGAATATTGGTCTTTCAACTTAAAAATACATTCACAAATTTTAGTACAAAGTAAATAAAAAAAGAATATGATGCTATTCAAAGTTAAGGTTCCTACAAGTGTTCTTCAACTTGTTCCAGTAAAAAAAACAAGATCATTTTTTTGTATGGTTTCTTTCAGAAGGATCTTGTAGCACCTATACAAGCATGATACACACACACACACAAAAAGGTTCCTTTTTAGTTCATAAATAAAAACAGAAAAAAATCCAATGTTAAAGAAGATCAGATAAATACTTTCTAGTCTAGTTCTGCACTTTAAAAAATACTTCTTGAAACATCTAGACAGTTTCATATTGCATATCTTACAAAACAATTAAAGAACTAATCAATTTCAAAATAAAACTATGTCAAGAAAATTACATAGACTGATCATGATCTGTTTTAGTACCAAGTATCCTATATTTTGAGAAATCATTTTACTCTTCAGTATTGAAAATTTAAATTATAAATTTATTTGCTTTGCTTCAAAAATATTAGTTGTGCAGCACACCTTTTACTCACAGTTGAAGAGTGGCACTCTCTGAGAATTCTAATTTTTCTGTTGGTGAATAAATATCTGTAAATTTCACTGTACATTACAGTATTTTAATGAAAACTGATACAGAGATGTAAAGTAAGGCTTTTATTAATAGTAAAATAATTTTTGAACGTGTGAACCTTGGTATAATTGAAGGGAAGCAGTACCAATGAGAAGTTTAATTAATTCCCAAAAATAGATTAAATTTCTTGGACTTTAACGCTGCAGTCTGAACAACTTGACACTTACCATCACAGCTGGGTAATGCATGATTCCACTGATGGTTTCTTTCACATATGAGTGGTTCTTCATCACTCAGTGTGTATCCGGGATCACAGCTAAAAGTTACTGTGGAACGGATGTTAAAGTTATTACCATGGCGATGGCCATTCACAGGAATCCCTGGGTCCAGGCAGGAATCTGATTCCAGAGTAACACCTGAAAAACACAGATTTAATTTTGTTATGCTTTGTTTTTCAGGTAGTAAACAGAAAAAAACCCAAAAACATCAAACAAAACACAAAATGAGTAGGAGATGAGGAATGAAAAAGCCCCTGAAAGATACTTGTTAGCATTGCCTGAGAACTGATGTGGGATATAAAGCACTTTCTCTAGCTGTTATCACTGACTCAGAAATGAGTTTTTCAATTTTCAATCACATAAAATAGAGAAGTCAAATGAAGTAAGGAAAGATTGGAGATTTAAATTATATTTTATAAAACAACAACAAAAAAAAGAGTCAACAAAAGCACTGGACATTTGAAATCATAGGAAGATAATAAGGCTAAAAGTATGAATACAAATTCTTCTAGTATGTAAATTATAGTTGATTATTCCATTTCATCTACTCAGTTTCTGAAATTGCAGGACAACTGAACTTTCCTCTGCCATAGTAATAGTTATTTCATTTAGCAAAAAGCAGTGTCAAAAAACTGTAACTGATGAACTCAGAAACTACTTGTGAGTTCCTATGGATACTATCCTATACATAAAAAATATGAAGATAATGGATATAGATTACATAGTTATATAACTCTTATCTGACAGAAGAATTCTTTAGTGATTATGTCTTATAGTAGACATTGAATAATTTTTGGTAAATAAACTTGGAACTATACACAGAACAAGGAAAAAATCCCCACAATTATCACATGGAGGGTCATTAACTGAGCATTATCCATTACGCTTATAGTGATAGCAAACAATTATGGGATTTAATCATGCAATAAGCTATAATGGTTATACACAAGGGAAACAAATAAAGACTCTCTTTTGAGACAAAAGAAATTTCATTTCTCTTATTACATCTAGTGTGTTGACCTCGGCTGGCCACCAGTACCCTACCAGGCTGCTCTCTCACTTACCACCTCAACAGTACAGGGAGAGAAAATAAGATGAAAAAGCTCATGGACTGAGATAAAGACGGGGAGGTAAGTTATCAGTTGCAATCACAGTCAAAATTTCTCAATTTGAAGAAAATGAATTTAATTTATTTCCAATTAAAAAGAGAGTAGGATAATGGGAAACAAAAATGGAAACTGAAACATCACTCCTCCACATCCTCGTATTTTTGGTTTGCATGGCAAAGTTTTGGTAGTGAAGAGGCTACAGGAGTGGTTTCTATGAAAAAATGCTAAAAGCTTGCCCCATGTCTGACAGAGCCAATGCCAACTGACTCCAAGATGGACCCGCCACTGGCCAAGGTCAACTAATTGGCAACAGTGGTACTGTCTCTAGGATAATACATTTAAGAAAGGGAATAAACCCACACTGCCAAACAACAGTACCAGAGAGAGGAGTGATAATATGAGAGAGAAACAACTCTGCAGATATCCAGGTCAGTGAAGGAGGGCAGGAGATGCTGCAGGTGTCAGAGCAGAGATTCCCCTGCACCCCTTGGTGAAGCAGACCCTGGCCCTGCAGCCATGGAGGCCATGGTGGAGCAGAGATCCACCTGCAGCTCAGGAAGGACTCCATGCCAGAGCGGGTGGATCCCTGAAGGAGGTAGTGGCCCTGTGGGAAGCCAACGCTGGAGCAAATTCCTAGTAGGACCTGAGAACCCATGGAGAGAAGAGCCCACACTAAAGCAGGTTTGCTGTTAGAACTTGTGACAACACAAGGAAACCATGCTGGCGCAGTCAATTTCTGAAGGACTGCACCCCATGGGAAGAGACACACATTGGAGTAGGAAAAGAGTCTGAGGAGTCCTCCCCCTGAGGAAGAATGAGCAGCAGAGATGCAATGAACTGATTGCAACCTCCATTCCTCATTTCCTGCACCTCTTAGAGGGAGAAGGTAAAGTAAATCAGGAGTGAAGTTGAGCCCAGGAAGAAGGGAGGGGTGAAGGGAAGGTGTTTTGAAATTTGACTTTATTTTCTAATTATTCTAATTTTATTGCCAATAATTTAAGTTTTCCCCAAGTCAAGCCCATTTTGCCCATGATGGTAATGGCTGAGTGATCTTTGTGTCCTTATCTTGACCCATAAGCCTTTCATTATATTGTGTCTCTTCTATCCAGTTTAGGAGGAGTGACAGAGGGGCTTAGTGGGCATCCAACACCCAGGCAAGGTCAACCCACCACAGCCACCTTCTTTCCAGGTCCAACTTCACTCCTCCATTCATAACTTCTCTACCTCCCCACTCTTTCCCAAGTGGCACAGCAGTGATTGTGAATGTGGCTTGTGTTCATAACAGCTCCTCTCTTCTGCGCCCTTCACCTCACAGTTTCTCCTGCTCTATTATGAATCCCTCTCACAGACTGGAGTCCTTCAGGATAAATCCACTCCTGCATGAGCCTGCATAGGCTGCAGCTTCCTTCAGGGAATAACCACTTGGTCTGACATAGGGCTGGCTGCAGTGTGGATATCTCCTCCACTGTGGTCTCTTCCATGGGCTGCAGGGAAATATCTACCCAGAGAACCTCCTTCACTAACTTTAGCATTTCTAGGATCGTTTCTCACACTTTCTTTTCCTCACTCTTCACTCATTTATGCAGCTCCTCTGTAACCAAAACCTTGCCTCCTAATCCTGATACATTGCGTCATGTTCCTAGAAACAAGAATGAGGTAGAATCTCTCTAGGTTTATGACGAACAGGGACGTTATCCCTTCTTCTATGAGAAGCTGAGAACGTCCTGAGGAAAACCTTGAAGATACTGGCTGTGATGGGTAAAAGATGACAGATCATGAAGGACATGGGCAGCATGAAGCCAGCAGTAAAAGACAAAACAGAAGCTGGATGATAACAGCAGAGAACAAACACAAAGCCAAGCCTCAGAGGTAACAGGGAGAACCCAGAGGAGTTTATGTAGCTTTTTGCAACTCCAAAAGCCAATGACTTGCTAAAATAAAACCTGTCCACAAAAGGACCAGACGTATATATATGTGGGGGGGAATCATTTATAAACAGTTTAATGTTTGCTCTTAGGCAATTGTTTTGATCTACTTTATTTTGAATAATTTTCTGTTGTGTGTCTGTTTAAGTAATACAGGACTGCTGAGTTTAGGATATCTTATTAGCTTTTGGGATAAAATCTAGGCATATCCACCTCAAAGCTCTGACATCCACTGTACTTACACATTATTATTTTCACAATAATTTCAGCATTTCAGTGCTGGGGTGGAAAGAACACCATAAATTGTTAAGAGAGTGACCTGGAAGTTCTGGTTGATAAAAAACTAAATATGAGCCAGCTATATGCCCTTGTGTCCAAGAAGGACAATGGCATCCTGGGGGGCATTATGAAGACCGTGGTCAGCAGATCAAGGGAGGTTCTCCCCCCACTTCTACTCTGCCCTGGTGATGCCTCATCTGGAATCCTGTG
This sequence comes from Colius striatus, assembly GCF_028858725.1. Lineage (NCBI taxonomy): Eukaryota > Metazoa > Chordata > Aves > Coliiformes > Coliidae > Colius > Colius striatus. Next base: position 24,497,829 of record NC_084760.1, on the reverse strand, counting down.
TCCATTTGTGGACTCCCTAGCTCAAGAGAGACAGGGGAGACAGCAAGACAGGTCTTATAGAGAGAGTCCAGTGGAGGGCTATGAAGATGATCAGAGGATTGGAACATCTCTCCTATGAGGAAAGGCTGTGAGTCCTGAGGCTGTTAAGCCAAGAAAAGTGAAGACTGAGGGAGGATCTCATCAACACTTACAAATACCTAGAGTGGATGACAAGAGGATTGGGTGACACTTTTTTCTGTAGTGTCCAGTAACAGGACAAGACGTAACAGACACAAGCTAGAACACAAAAAGTTCCACTTAAACACAAGGAAAAACATCTTTACCATAAGGATGAGGGAGCCCTGGCACAGGCTGCCTAGGGAGATTGTGGAATCTCCTTCTCTGGAGGTTTTCAAGACCTGCCTGGACACATTACTATGTGACCTGATTTAGGTGGACCTGCTTTAGCAGGGGGTTGGACTAGATGATCTTTAGAGGTCCCTTCCAATCCCTACCATTCTGTGAGTCTGTGGTTCTGTGAAACTGGCATGATCTTATATGAGTGATCTCATCAAACAGAATTCTGTGTGAGCTTTGAGAAAATTTTGTTCTTCTGATTTTTTTTTAAAGATTTTATGTGCTCCTTCACAGGTGTCCTGAATTTCTAGCATGATTCTTTCCATTCCACTTTTTGACAAAGCAGTAAAGTACTGACAGCACAAAATTCTTTGTATCGGGGGTTAGATATTCCCTAGCTCCTTAGCCCCCTAAACACATCCAAAGGTGCTAGTCTTCTCAGCTGCCTGTGTATCTATAACTGTTTCTGTGGAAACCTTGCTTATGCATTTCTGCTAAATTACCCCTGTTAAAGTACTTCTGTACTTTCAGTGGAAGTCTACTGCTTTTATCCTGCTTTATTTACCCAGGACTACCACACAATCTTAGAAAATAAGTAAGAGAAGTTCAAAACTATGAAAAAAAAATATTTATCAAGGTATAAAGTAAAGGTTTTAAAATCATAGCTATGAGGGTTGGAAGCAGGACTACAAACAAAAAATCATCAATAATTACTCAAGGTTGCACAGAGAAATATTCCCTGTACCCTCCAGCTATTCTTATATTTCAGTTAGAATTCAGATTTGAAAGCTTATGATCTAGTTTTCATGATGTATCCCTGATATATTTAAATTCTAGATGAATAAGCTTCTTCCAGACTTGACTGCTTGCTCTTAATGCAAATGTACCATGTCAACTGACATAATGCATTTTTAGATTCCCTTCACCTGGTGTGAATTGCTTACTATAGACTCAAAGAACCCTTTCAAGTTTACAATATTCTGCACTGTATGTGCCCTAAATAAATATTAAATGTGTTTGAAATTTTAACTTTGCTACATATTAATTCTTTTCCAGACACATTATACGTCGTGTTTTGAGGTATTTTAGAGTAGGTGGAGGTCTACAATGTTGTTCTTGAAATTCCTTCCTCTTAGGGCACCATTCAACCCCTGCCTCAACATATGGACTGCTTTGGGATTCTGAGTCACATGTAACAGGTAAATTCATCAGTTTCTTTTTAATGGTAACTCTAGATTACATTGACTACATTGTTTCAGATGTCTACAAGGACGCTATAAACTGTTGCAGTCCTATCAAGTTCCAAGTTCCTGACTGAAATATTGTTGCTGAATAAATAGAAAAGCTTGGACAGCAGAGCATCATTCCCAGAGTAAAATATTCAGGATATAAGGTTTATAAATCACAAAGATAGCTGAAAAATAAATACTTTTTGGTTTATTGCTTTTTTTTCTCTTTTTTTTTTTTTCCTTTTGCTTCTTTGGAGAAAGATTTGGGGTTTTTTGTTAATAGGGGATAACAAAACATAAGCTTAATCATGAGCAGTACTGAAAGTCCTATCTACAAAAAGACAATATTAAACTATATATGAGATATCTGGCACCACAGTGAAAAATTTACAGCTCATGGTTGGAAAGAATTGATTTAACAATTAGCTCAGTGAACACAAGATTAAAGTCTGGGTGAAAACCATGTCTCCCACTATATATCATGCAATATTTCTCAAGAAAACATGCTCTGTAGCTTCTTCAAAAAATACTCTCTCCACTTCGCTTCATGTAGCAGTGGGAATTAGATAAGCAGATAATTTTACCCTACAGAATAATAATTCTCTTTTTAAAGGTATGTAATGCACAATCCAAAGTAAACAGCAGACATACAAACAAAAGATTTTGTACATCATTGGATAATTGAAAACATTAAGAGATATCATCAAAAACTTCACTGTGTAAATATTGACTTTATTAACCTGTTCTAGTTAGTCATAATAGATGCTTCATTGATTATTTTAAAGTATATTTTGCAAACAATTAGAATTGTAAGTGATTTTTAGAAAATAGTTTCATCATTAAACTCCATTAGATCTCGAAAGAGGAAATTTGCTGCTGCAGTGCATGAAACATAGAACTGTTTTCTATACTACATAATCATATATATTACACACCTCTACTCTTCCCTTCACACATCAAAGAAAACCATTAGGAAAATGGGATAATTAAGTGTAAAGAGGTTGTCTAAATAATGCTCATTGCACAAAATGGATGAAAAACATAAATCTGCAAACAAAAAAAGGAGGCATGTCTGTGTGTCATAGTCCCTATGTTAGTAATTCCTGCTAGCTATGGAACAGTAGTTGTGTTATTCAATGAATCTCAAAAACATTTTGAACAATCGAAGTATTTCAGCTGGAAGTTAGAGGGCTATTCTTTGCTACCAGTATAGAATAATTCAGAATATAAATAAGGCAAATAAAATCAACTTTTTGGACAGTAATGGAAGAATATTTCCTAATCAAAGAGCTCATCATATAAGTAGGCTTATTCTAACACGGCAGAGCAGTGTCAATTATCTTTGCTTTAAAAAAAAAAAAAAAAATAGAAAAGGTGTTTGTTTATTCTGTGGTTTGCAGAACTAGAAGCGGAGGACACACAAGACAGTTAGAAGAGGGCCCATTCTCTGGCACCAATTTCAAGGCATAATTCAGCTAACTTTCATGTAGACAAAATCTTGCCACTCTTTAGACTCTTGCCTTTTGAGAAAAGTTTCTCGACCATTTCTAACTTACTGGATCAGATATAGCTCAAGTAGACAGATATATTTCCTTGTAATTGTACACAAGTTTATTAGCCTCAAAGTACTGCAAGCCTTCCAACACAGTCTCAGTGTTCTTCTATCAGGTCTTAAGAGCATAGCAGTGAGTGAATGCATTCAACAACAATGACAGGAAAACAAAATACTGTTACAAAAACTTGCGATACTGTTGATAGATTTTTAAAAAAGGATGTTAGAGAAACCTATGGATGACATTATAAAGGAAGTGGGGAAGCAAAGGTGCTTAAGAAGGGGAAAAGTGGAAGAGTGAAGGTATTGAAAGTGGGGTAGAGGAAGAAAAGGAAGAGGGAGATCATGCTATTATTACAAGAGCTTTTTTCATTTCTCTTCATAGAATCATAGAATAGTTTCAGCTGGAAGAGACCTTTAAGATTACTGAGTCCCAGTCCTATCAACCACTAGACGGTTTTGAAAACCTCAAGAGAAGGAGACTTCACAACCTTCCTGAGCAGCCTGTTCCATCACCTGACAACCGTCTCAGTCTGAAAATCCCCTGGCACAACTTGAGGCTGTTTCCTCTTGTTCTATTGCTTTTTACTAGGGAGAATAGACCAATCCCCATCTCGTTACAACTTCCCTTCAGGTACTTGTACAGAGCAACAAGGTCATAGAATCATAGAATGGTAGGAAGTTTGGAAGGGACCTTTAGAGATCATCTAGTCCAATCCTCCTGCAGAAGCAGGTCAACTTAGAAAAGGTCCCATAGGAATATGTCCAGGCAGGTCTTGAAGACCTTCAAGGAAGCGACTTCACACCCTCCCTGGGCAGTCTGTGCCAGGGCACCATCCCCTGCCCAGTAAAATAGTTTTTTCTTCATTTAAATGGAACTTTTTGTGTTCCAGCTTCATCCCATTACCTCTTTTCCTGTTGCTAGATACAATAGAGAAAAAGGATACCCCAGCCTCCTACATCTACTCTAGATATTTGTAAATATTAACAAGAGTCTCCCTCAGTCTCCTCTTTTCTAGACTAAACAGCCCCAGTTGCCACAGACTTTCCTCGTATGAAAGATGTTCCTGTCCCCTGATCATCTTGGTGGCCCTATTCCTGACTCTCTCCAGAAATTCTCTGTCCCTCTTGAATACAGAGGGAGAAGAACCTTCCTCCATCTGCTGGCTACACTCTTGATGCATCCCAGGATGCTATTTGCCTTCTTGGGCACCTGGGCACACTGCTGCCTCATGTTCAGCTACTGTCAACCAACACTCCCAGGTTGCTCTCTCCCTTGCAGCTTTCCAGCCACTCCTCCCAAAGCCCCAAGGTCTCCCCTGAGCTTTCTTTTCTCCAAGCTCAACAATCCCAGATCCCTCAGCTGTTGTTCAGAGGAGACATGCTCCATGTCCTTTTCTAGCTTGGTAGGTCACCTCTGGATCCTCTACAATACCTCCATGTCCTTCTTGTAGAGAGGGGCTCAAAACTGCACACAGTATTTGAGGTGTGGCCTCACCAAAGCCCAGTCCAGGGGAATGATCACCTCCCTCCTCATGCTGACAACATTGCTCCTGATACAGGCCAGGATGCCATTGGCCCTCTTGGCCACCTGGGCACACAGCTGGCTTCTGTTCAGTCGCTGTTAATCAACACTCCCAGATTCCTCTCTGCCTGGCAGTTTTACAGCCACTCCTCCCCAAGCCTGTAGCACTGCTGAGGGTTGTTGTGGCCCAAGTACAGGACCCAGCACTTGGCCTTCTTGAAACTCATGGCATTGACCTTAGCCCAGCCATCAAGTCTATCTAGATCTCTCTTCAAAGCTTCCATTCTCTGAAGCTGGAAAGGATTTAGGAATTTATAAATTCCTTTCAGAATTCATTCCAAATGATATTCACCTATCAGCTTCTCAAGTCTCGTAAAGTTTAGAGTTCTGAAAACCAGTGACTTCATCACAATTATGTTGCCTCATTCTTTCAATACTTAAGAATTGTAAACTCTATTATTTTCACAAAAACTGTCTTATTCAGGCTCCCTATTGGTTCTTACTCATCAGAGTAAAATTGACAAAAAAGTTATTTCCCTATATTTCAGAAACTTTTTATATCCACTGTGCTCTGCTACTGAAAAATGTACTAATCTTTTCCTCATATCTAGATTATTCACAGAGATTCAGTTTTCTTCAAATGAAAAAGTATGAAGTATTTTGTTTCTATGTTATCATTGCTAAAATTGATTGTAGACTGTCTGAATGATCTCAACACTTTGTCAAGTCCATGAAGATGGCATATTTGCAGGTCTAAAAAGTTCTTTTCCAAAACCAAATCTAACAAATACCTAATTTTTTAGACTGTGAATAAAGGATTACATTTATCTTTTTTATTATCAATAACATTAGACTATGGGAAAATCACAATACTGATAGCTAGATTTTTTTCAATGACCTGAACAGACAGTTTTTTAAAAAAACGGGCGATCCTTGACTTTAAATAGCTTTCCCTGACTATGTAAGATAACTGTAATGTTTATAAAATACGTGTTGATGTGCATGGTAATATGAGTTGATTATTGTCACAGTGCATAACTAAAATATAATCTCTGTCCATTTCTCAGGTAAATTTTATTATGGAATGGAATATCACTCCATAAATAAACACAGACTTTTAAATAAAAAGCATCTGGATTTAAGAAATAATTGCTCTATTTTCTTTGAAAATGTCCACTTTCTCTTTCAAAATTAAATGTAAATAATACCTAATAAAACAATACCCAGTAAGAACCTAATAAAAAGGGCTTTTACATTTATGTAATCTGTTGATAAAAGTATTTATATGTTTTTGTTTAAGAAAAACACTAAGATTGCACAATCTACTTCATAGAACAGGGACTTACAAAAAATGAGGCATGCTGGTTAAATAATATAGATTGATTATTCTTGATAAAATTGAATATTTTATCACTGTCACTTAAAGAATATGAAAGTTTTTTTTCCTTAGATGCATAAGTGTTAAACTACTTTGTCTTGTTTTAGCTATATTAAAAGTGTCATTAAAAAGCTGAATTACAGACTTTTAGGGTGGGGAAATTACATTCACATCTGAAGTACTTTTAAGGGGTCACATTTTTATTAAAGCTTTATTACAAGTGTATTTTAGCTTAATAGAATATTATTGCCATCTTAGTAGCAATTTGGTACAGCTTATACAGAGCTTTTTATTTTAAGCAAGGTTAAGATCCTTCTGTTTCACAGTTCAATGATTATGGTTATAATTGGAAGATTTTTAGGACACTTCTAAGTAAGAGAGTTATTTGAATTTCCAAAGAAAATATTTAGAAGCTTTTCTTGAAACTTGACTTTCTTCTACAGTGTTATAAATGTAAAACAAATAGAAATTCTGTTATAGTATCTTTAACATTAGAAACTTCTAGAGTTAAGCCTGCAACAGTAATCAAAATGTAATTTTGGTATCCCTTGTTCTTTGGTATCCCCTATTCAGCAATTCCATTGAGCCTTTTCTACCTGTTTTGTTTTTTTTTTTTCTTTGACAACTGACCTCATCTGCTTAGTACTTCTGTGCTGCTGGTTATTGTTAATACTTTTCTTCTGGCACGCACATATTTGTCAATATAGAGCTAAGGATCAAGGAAAGATGTGTGTGTGATACTACAGAAATGCTTGAGGAGCTCTCAGTGCTGACCAGTGTGGGAAAAGATACTCTACAATTATTTCCAGTTACATTACATGAATATATACATATAACACAATGCAACATGGAGACAATTTATACTCTTTGAGAAACATAATGTGAGACGAAACCAATATGAACAGTGAGGCTGTGACTTACTTACAGAGCCTCTTGGAGTAAATGTACTGAAAGAGGTATTAAGTGTTTATAAAGCTTTCTCTGTACAATTTAAGCTGGACATATTTGAGTTGGTGCTGGGTAAAAAGTCTCCATTTATAGTGCTTTTTGCTTCTACAGTGTGGACATTCAGAGCAAGATTTAATATGTCTACCAGTTTTTTTAGTCTTTAAGCTCTTTCCATGGTCAAAAGATACTTTTTCAACTAATCAGGGCAAATTAGGGAACAACTGAGCAAAGCTACAAGGAGAGAAATTTTGTTTTCTTAATATGTTTCTAGTGTCATCCTACCATAGCCAGGATGACTCCATGGAACTGGTAAACATGGCAAAATCCCTAGTGCAACACTTGGCAACTAGTTTGGCATATTACCCAAAATAATTCTAACTCTCCATGCTTGTCAATTTAATACAGTCCCCAGAGCTTACTAAGTTGCTCTCTGAATTCTATTGGTTGCATTGAACTTATCTCCACTGCTCAAAATAGGATCCTCAGGCTTTCGACACTTACGTTGACACTTAAATTTCAGTGTTTATTCTTCCAGCTGAATGTCAATCACAACAACATGAAAGTGTAAGAGAAACAGCAGTCATTGTCTGTAATTAAGAAAGGACCTTAAGCTTTTTTGTTAATATATATAAAAATTAAAGTGTCAAATAACTATTTAATGGAAAAGATATTTTATTTTAAAAAATCTAACTTTTTAAATGGAGAACTTAAAATTATTTCTTTTTTAAAAATTCCCACAACAAAGACAAAAAATAAATGCATTAATATTGTTTTAAAAAATTTCATAGCTAGACGCTCCTTTTTAAGAATGTGTAGGGCAGATATTTTTATGACTTTTTTAATCATTTTATCATTTTTTATCAAAACTGTCTCACAAAATGTAACACCACCATTTAGACTCAACACAATCACAGAAAAAACAGCATCTGCAAAATTCTACCTAGTGTTCCATGTCTTTAAATAATAAATCAGCTCTGCAGTTTTTCATACTACTATCTGTTCAGCCATTGCCACTATGTCTGAGCCAAAGCTAAGAGATGCCATGCGTCTTTTAATTTATGCAAGATCCTAAACAGGTTTGGGCACTCATTCCAGATTCAATACAGCAAATTTACTGCAATCATATTAGTTTCCAGATAAGACAATTAATAATAAGGTTATTTGTTTAGCACAAATATGCTAAAAACATTAGTCCTCTTTATTCAGTATTGAAATTTATATATATTACTATCATTTAAAGAACAATGTGACTTCAGATCCTTTAACATATATCCTTTTATGTATCTAATATAAAAGGAAATGGTATTATAATTATCCTGTAGTACACAGGAAGACGTTCAAAGAAATATGGAATCATCGTGGATGAAGTCCAATTCTGCTCACTACAGCAGAAGTGTATTAAAACCAGAGAAAAAGAGGAAAGAGAGAGAAAAATGGGAGGGGGACAGACGGATGGATGGGGATGACCGGAAACCCCTCTCTACTCTGCCCTGCTGAGGCCTCATCTGGAGTCCTGTGTCCAGTTATGGGCTTCTCAGCTCAAGAGGAACAGAGAACTTCTGGAGAGAGTCCAGTGCAGGGTCACCAAGATGATCAGGGGTATGGAACATCTTCCTTATGAGAAAAGGCTGCAGGAACTGGGGCTGTTTAGTCTGGAGAAGAGGAGACTGAGGAGTGATCTTATTAACATTTATAAATATCTAAAGCATGGGTGTCAGGAGGTTGGGACATCCCTCTTTTCTATAGTAGCTAGCAACAGGACAAGGGGTAATGGGATGAAGCTGGAACACAAAAAGTTCCACTTAAACATAAGAAAAAACTATTTCACTGTGAGGGTGAGGGAGCAGTGGCACAGGCTGCCCAGAGGGGTTGTGGAGTCTCCTTCCTTGGAGGTCTTCAAGACCCGCCTGGACATGTTCCTATACGACCTGATCTAGGTGACCCTGCTTCTGCAGGGGGGTTGGACTAGATGATCTCTAAAGGTCCCTTCCAACCCCTACCATTCTATGATTCTATGATTCTATGAAACAAACTAAAAAATTGCAATATATCCTAAACCCATAAGGGGAAGTTTCTAACATTACTTTCTATTTGGTAAAACACCCAGGTCCATGAATATTCTCAATAACATTCAAGAATTCATGAAGAAAAAAAATCCCACATGAATTAATATTTTCAGAATCATCTGTCAGTAAAGAGTAAACATAATTTATTCATATATGAATATAATTACTGAACTTTATTTGTTCACATTTGATCATTTTCAAATGAAACGCTATTTTCAAAACTAAACAAAAATCCATCAGAGAAATATCAGACTTACTCTCATAGTGAATTAGGAAACCAATGCTGGAACGACTGTTGTCAGTTGTGAACAGCAGATACATGTAATTTCCAGTACTGATAAGGAACTGGGGTGCTTGTGTTCCATGGTATTCTCCAATTAATGGTGATGAGTTAGCAGGCCCATCTCTAACTTCCAAAGTATCATAATTAACTTCAGTCTGAAATCTGAAAAGGAATATGCAAGTTAGATGGTAGGCAGAGGACTAGAATTACTTTTTTATACTGTAACAAATACAACCCATGTATAATTTATCAAGAATATCATACATAGAAAAATTTGCATATCTACAGACCTGTTGGTCTACTACTAAGGATAACAACTAAGGAAGGTTTTACACATCTTTTTCCTTACTTTGCTTTGTATGGGATCATATAAAATTCATAAGGGATGTAATATATTTCAGAAGCTGATCTGACTGTGTTTGAGAAAGACATTTTGTAGAGAATCCACAAACATAAATGCAAGATGTGTCAAAGAAAACTGCATTACGATGACCCAAGAAATTTCCTGTCCTAAAGCTAATAAAAGTGGGACATTTAAGAATAATCTTTAATAATATTAAATAATTTCATTTTTTTGCTATTTTCTATTTGGAAAAAGCTGTTTAACATACTAATCTGTTTAATTTTTTTCAAATGTTTTCTCAAAAATATTAAAATACTAAATAATTTCAAATTTTTTAAATACTAAATGTTAAGCATTTAAGTCGAGCCTTCAATATTGAAATTTATTCCAATTATAATAATCAAAATTCCTTAGTTTATGTCAATGTGTAAAAAAAAATTCCATGAAAATATAGAAAAGAATGGAAAATTATAAGACCAATGAGATAGTAGATTTAGAAAAACAAATAACTTTAAAATCAACAGCAGAGTCAATGTCTGTGTTAATCACTAAGCCACATCACATTTCCCCAGTTCATAACAGATGTCTGTGTGTGCAGTTATCTGCTACTAGTTGCTCTTAAATAAAAGAACTCAAATTTGATCTTTCTGTAGATGAAATTTTGACTGGCATTTTTTACATCTGATGCTTTTTCAGAAGAGTTCATTGTTCTATCAGATACTGTTGCAAACTGTAACATCTAAACTACACATGCATCAATTTCCCTGTCAACAAAGTTTGTGCTCTTACAGAGATATCTATATTGGTCAAAATATATTTGCCTGTAAACCAAATGTTCTTTGTTTCATAAGATATTAATCTTTCAGCAATGCATTTATCAGATTTTCTCTTCTTTTCCCAGAAGGTTTATTAGTTCAGCTTCTGAGAGCAACAAAACACGTCCCTGTGAAATACAACCCTTCTTTAAAAGAGAATGTTGTTAAACTGCCTTGCCAATATGACACACGTTCAGTGGGGCTCGAGATAACAAATTCTATTCTTGAAATTAAAGAAAACTGCAAAATATTAAACATTCAGGAAAAAAGGAAACAAACTGGACATTCCTTCAAGGTGTGAACAGACTTTATACTTTCTTAGATAATGATGACAGAGTGAAGAAGATCCCCAGTAAGGTCATTATATTTTACAGACCAAGTAGCTTTGGTCACGTAAAATCATGTTGTCAAATACATCAGTATCAGTAACAGCAAGTTCAGATTTATCAGGTACTTAGTAATTTCTACAGTTCTTCTCTCATGATTCCCTGAAAATATAAGCATATTCAGAAATCAGAAAGTCTTTGCTTAAATATCAGAGTTAATGACTGCTTTTAGAATGACTTAGGCCTTTCATACTGTTAGGTCTTTTCACACAGAAAACTCTCTAGATTTATGGTTCTTGTTCTTTTAACTAACTTACCTACTCTATTTGGATATGCTGGCTAAAATCCAGATAATTGCTTTCACTGCTATGTATCCACTCTGACAGTGAAATACAGAGCTACCAGACTTATTAATACATTAAACATATTTTGGACCAGTTTCAGGCAGTGAAGCCAGTTAGCATGGAATGGCCTACATCCATAGTATTAAATACATACTTTGGCCTCTCAAACAAGGAGATATTCAAATTTCTTATTATGAATGTTTGCTTGCCCACACTAACTCCTGGCCATGCTTGGCAAATATTTGGGAGAATGTTAGTTGGCAAGCTCAAGAAGTATTTTAGAGATTATTCCAACAATTTAACTGCACAAACAAATGAGTTCTTCTGAGAAGGTTCTCTGTTTCTGTTTAATTTACCAAAATAGACAATCAAAGAAGGTATCAGTAAAGTACTTGACAGTTTTTCCCTACATTTACATAATTTCAGAGATTATACATTGATTTACCCTGCAGCAGAATGAGGAAAACAGACAGATACTTCTAGGCTGGTTTAAATACTTTATTTGTACTCATAATGAACGGACTCTAGATCAATAATTCAATAGTTCAATTATTTTGCCAGTTATGTTTGTGAGGGGAAACTAATTAGGAAAAAAGTGCTCTCAGGCAGCAATTGCAGTTTTCTAAGCATTGCAGTATTAAAACTGTGGGTTGGAAACCATTGCTGGAGACAGAAAACTCTTAATTGCTACTCGTTACAATGATCTTAATTCCCGGTAGGTTCTTGCTCCTCTCAAACCTAGAAACTTATTTCTAGTCCCCTTGTCTATTTTTGAAAGTTTGAGGACAAGGAGTTTGAGTTTAGGGTTGAGTTCTTGAGGGTTTAACTTTTGCACTGTAACTAAAATGCTAAATCAAGATAATATGCTGGAAGTTCTGCATCCTTACTGAAAGAATTTAAATAAGTTACTTTCAGTAGTTTTTTTACTAGCATATTTATGTTAGTAAAAGGTAGGACATTGTCAAAATGTTGCCAGAGAATTTTAAAAATACTTCAATAAAGCTATATTACACTATTCTTCACACATAGGCAGATTTGAAAAGAGTTTGTTTATATATTAGTGATGAGTTTTCATCACTATTCAAAGTACCAAAAAACTTCCAGTCGTCAGTTATCCTTCTAGCTCATTTCCTTGTGATTCAAATTAATTAGATTTTACTTTTTTGTTATGCTTCCAGGTATTAGTCATGATCTGAAATGCAGAAAGTTTCAAAGTAAAATGCTCATAGGGTTACTCAGTTCTGCTATGTGCTGCTATTTCTGTAAAGCTTTTAAGTACTCTGGTAAGACACATTTATCTAGCAATATTAAAGCTTCATGAGCAGAAGAGTGAGATAATCTACATGTTGAATGTAATATTTGTGCAAGATTTCATTTTGACACTCATATTTGTGATGGCAAGTCAAAGTATAAGAGAGTTCTATCATTCCCAAACTATACAAAATACTTGAAAAATACTATACTTCTCAATTTATTGACAAAATTCATCTTTTTTAGTTATTTGATAGTGATTTTGCTCATTGATTTGTAATTCGCTAATTTTTTTATTAGTAAAAGAATTTTTTTCCATACTATTTTTAATCAGGATAACAAAGCCTTCATGATAACACAAGAAAATTTTATTGCAAAATGTAGGTTACTATACTAACTTCACAGAGTACAACACTTAACTAGATTTATAATGTGATGTAGTAAAGCTAGGAAAAAACCTGTAGGAAAGCTCCATAAACTTCCAAAGAAAGGAAGGAAAGGTTACTTCTCCATCTATAAAGACTATTGTGCTTAAAGGTAGTATTGTTTTGTAATTGAAACATTTAGGGAAAGGTGACAGAACCTTTCTTTTAATAATGCTGATAATAAAGCTGGAGTTGACTCACTGATTGTCTGCTATATTTTAAAAAATTATACATAATCAGTTTTCGATTTTGTGTCAGGGTTAACTCAAACTGCAATGAAATGAAACAGGAACTTCAATTTATGCACAAAGCCCTGGAATTCTGTAATATGTATATGCACATGTTTAAAATTCAGTAAATTTAGTTCTCAAATTGGACTATATGTCACAGGAGCCCGTTTCCTATTGATTTCCTCAGAAATACAGCAGTCCTTCTGTTAAGGTCACAGCCAATGATCTGAAACTTCAAGCGATGCATTTCTTTTTACAAAATCAAAACACCCCATCTTACAACTAATGTAGCTGTGTTACCAAATTTGGGAAGATATCCCTGAATCTCAGGCTTCTGACAACTAATTAAAAAAAAAACCAAACAAAACAAAACAACAATTTTCCAATAAATATAAGCTTATATTTAAAATATTAAATCTTTAATGAGAAAAAAACCCCACAACATTGAAATTCTGAAAATCCCTGTTAAATATAATGAACATAAGCAACCTTTTGTTGTTGAAAGAAGTAACATGACAATTTATGAAAACTGTGTAAACAGTTCCCATTCTTCTCTAATATTGATCATTCTCTCCTTTGTCCGTAACTTTAATGCTTTTGTAATAAGAAAGCAAAATAGAACTGGAAAAAGATATGTTAAACTTAATACATAATTTATTTTAATCTTCTCTACACTATGTTTCATATCTCTAATATTTCCATAAAAGACATTTTATGTCTTTATTGATAAAGGGTTACCAAAACTTTAGCAGCTCGGTGACCAACTAAGTTCAAAACACAATATTTTATATGATGCATATCCAGGAAGAATTATTTTTCTTGTATGATTCACTTTGCATTTGCTTAGTCTAGCTGCAATTTTGTTGCCCAGACATTCAGTCTTGTGAGAATTTCCAGCAATTCTTTGGTTGTCCCTTGTTTTTAATATTCTGAATAACTTAGTATTATTATTCTAATTTTCTCCTTTTTAAGATCATTTCTGAACATGCTGAAGAGTTTACATAACATAGTTCTCTGTAGAATACCCAAAAGTCCACTGTGAGACTTTATTGTCTTTTAATGAAATTTTTATTCATGCAATGTCCTTCTTTGTATTAAAATGATGCTTAGATTTTAAACATCTATTTGCAGGGTGAAGTGTAAAACACAACACTTGCATTGCAAAACCCCAGGTAAACTATATCCAACATATTTGTTTCTCACACTGTCAAAGAATCCCAATAGGTTTCTGAGATAGGATATATGTTACAAAAGCTATATTGACACTTCCTCAGTATATCAAATCTCTCAGTTTCCACTAGTGCTACAATGTTATAGTTTTCATAGTTGGCATCCAGTGCGAAGTTCCTTAGATCTCCACAAAAGATTTTAAAAGATATGGTTCCTGAATTGCACAGATATCAAGAGAGTTTTACAAGAACGGTTAAAGTTATACACAATTTTCAATCATTCCAGACTTCTCATCTTTGTACTCATTCAGAACTCTTAAGCAAAAATGAATGCTGTCTCGTTCTGGTTCACTTTGTCTGTATATGCCACCACTCCTATCAATGGAACAAACAGATTCCAATGAGTTCTCAAAAATGAAGAATGTGAATACTAAGTGCAAGAAAGAAACAAACAAGTCAGTGGAAGAGATACATGCAGGAAATCACTAAACAAACTAACACACACCTACCTTTCAGTTCAGGAACATCTTGAATTATAAAATGGAGAAGTACTTATAGGAAGTATCAGATATATTTATCCAATCCCTAGGAATCTGCATTTCTGTCCTTCTGAGGAACATAATACCAAGCAAGACGGATATTTACTTTGACCCAGTAACAGTCACTTTTACATTCTTCTGCCCTTCTGTCCATCAATTTAGATCCTTTTTCATTTCTACTTTTAGAAATAGAATGCTGAATGATAATTAAAATTTTTGTTCATCATTGTGACTCCATGTGAAGGTGAAACTAAACACAGATTGGGTAACACAAGAAGGTCTTACAAGAAAGACATTTCTAGCTCCAGGCACTTTCTTTCATACTGTCCTTTGCAAAATTTTATCAAATAGAGTACTTAGTGTGATGTTAGTATCTAGATCAAACACCTAAACAAATGAATATTTTTAACTTTTTTACAAAGATGCTCAAAGGGTGAATATCTTGAATATTTTATTTATTTTCTTAAGAGCTTTCTTTGAAAAAAAAAAATTGTTGAATACCTGTATGGTTAGACAAAAGTATTAATTGAGGTCATAATAATTGTGAAAGGATTAAACATGCTGCAGTTCACATTTCTTGTGCCAAAATGCACTTTCACTACCTCCTGACTCCACGTAAGAGGTAAGTTAGGCTGAAAATTATTCCCTTTGACATACAGATCGTTCTTCCAAAAGAAATCTGCATGATACAAAGGGACATAATCCCAGTGCATTTCAGTAGCTATATTTAGGTCCACACTGAGATAACTTTTTTACAAATTAATTGGGATTATACTTTCAGTTAGACAACACTTTAAAATGAAGTTTAAGATTCTGCTTTTAACAATGTTCTGTACTCATGTTGAAATCTGCAGTATTCAAACAAAATTCTGTTATCCACGGTGTTAGCGAATAGTATGTTAAAACACCCTGAAGTAAAATTACAGAATCATAGAATATCTCAATTTAGAAGGGACCCATAAGATCATGAAGTACAATGCCTTGTTCCTAGTAGGACTACTTAAAACTGAAACATATGACTAAGTGTTGTCGAGATGCTTCTTGAACTCTGACAGGCTCAGTGCCATGATCACTTTCCCAGGGACACTTTTCCAGTAATCAACCATGCTTTCATTGAAGAACCTTTCCCTAATGTCCCATCTGAACTTCTCCTGACACAGGTTCATGTCATTTCCTCATGTTTAGTCACAGTTCACCAGGGAGAAGAGATCAGCATCCCCTCCCTGTCCCTTCACCTCCACTGACACCTTAGACTGCGATGAGGTCACCTCTCAATCTTCTGTTCTCCAAACTGAACAAACCAAGTGACCTCAGTCACTTCTTATAATTTTTTAATTTTGGTTTGGGTTCTTAAAGATTTCTTTTTCTTCAATGTTAAAACAAATATTTGTGCTCACATATGACTTGTTTTACTCTCACCTGTCAAAAGTGATCTTAATGGAATGTCCAGGTCTTGCTTCAATCACCCATTCACAATTAAGTGAGTCTTTATAATATCCTGGCCAGCCTGGTGGTAAGATAACACCACTGGAGGCTGTTAAATGTCCACCACATGGTGCTGAAAGAAAAAAGAATGTATATTTGTATCATACTCAGCATTTCTAATACAATTACACATATTTAAAGTACTTACAAAAAAATGAATTAAAACATATATGAAAATAACTATAATATACAGCACAACTAAATTTTCTACATTATGTTATGAACACTTTACTTCAAAATCATAAGTCCTGCAATGTATCTTATCAGAGCTTATTAGTCTATACATATCCTAATATACAGATCGTGGCACTTGATTCTGCCAACTTTCTTTCTGTAGAAAAGCATATTATCTCATTCAAGTTATGTATCATAATTTTTACATCTATTATGATTTCATATCTATGAGGAGATATCAGACAAATTGTTCCAAGGAATTTATAGCTAATTATTTTCCTTGTATTGCATCACCTAATACTGTTTTGAGCAATCATTCAGTTCAGCAGAACTGACTGTTGTAAATATTCTATTGAATCACATAACAGTTGAAGTTGGAAAAGATCTCTGGAAATCATCTAGTCCATTCCCTTTTCAATACAGAAGATTTCACAGGACCTTTCATTCAGGATCATGCCCTCCCTTCCAAGGCAGATACTTCACAGACTCTCTGGACAATCTGTTTCAATGTTCACCACTCTGACAGTGAAAATTTTTCCTTATGATTAAACAGAACTTCATATATTTCATTTTGTGTTCATTGCCTCTTGTCCTGTCACTGGACACCACTGAGAAGTGCCTGGCTCCATGTTCTTCACAGCTATTGATCCCATCAGGTATTGGTACACATTGACAAGATCCCTCCTGTGTCCTGAGTCTTTTTCTTCTATATAATCCCAGTTCTCTCAATCTCTTACTGTATGACAGGTACTGAAGGTCTCTAATCATCTTTGTGTCCCTTCACTGATCTCACTGCAGTATATCCACATCTCTCTTACACAGGGCAAACCAGGACTACACACAACACTCCTGACATAGCCTCACCAATGCTGAACAGAAGGGAGTGACTTTTCATTTCCCCTCAGCCCAATTATCTAGCCTCTCAAAGTCCCACAATACAACAGTAAGAGTACATAGTGTACCATCCAGTGGACTTTGCCTCAGCATTCAGATATTACTGAAGACTTGAAACAGTATTGGATCCAGTATTGGCACCATGGACTAGCTTCCAGCTGGACCTCTTGCCACTGACTATGAATCCAATGATTCAGTCAGTCAGTTTTTCACTCACCTCACTTCTCTAGTCCATACTTCATCAGTTTGTCTATGGTAATCTTGTATGATACAGTGTCAAACACCTTACTAAAATTGAGATAAAAAATACCCATTACTCTCCCCTCATCCATCAGGGGAGTCATCTCATCACAGAAGGCTATGAGGTTGGTCAGGGATGATTTCCCCTTCATAAATCCATGTTGACTGCTCCCCATCACCATCTTGTTCTTCAATATTTGGAAATGGTTTCCAGGGGTTATTGCTGTATCCCCTTTCTCAGTGATTGAGGTGAGACTTGTAATTCCTTGGATTCTCCTTTCTTCAATATAGAATTTGCTTTCTTTCAGTCTTCAAGAATTTCCCTGGGTTTAAATGACCTTCGCAAGATTGTTTAGAGTGGTGTGGATGTCACTGGCTGGCTTTCTCAGCATTCTTGTATGCATCCCATTGGGTCCATACTTGTATGTCCAATCTGTTTAAACATCCTACAACTTGATCTTCTTCCATAAATAGAAAAAGTATTGCAACAGGGCTATGAAAGTAATGGGGCTAGATAGGGAGTATTTTTCAGAGCAGGACTATGATGCAGGATTAAATAACAGCAGAAATGATTGAAAAATATTTGGGAAAAATAAGTCCCTTAAAAAAATAAACTGTAATAATGCAGGGCTTTGAAATCTTTCACCAAAGTCTATGGAAAAGTCTAAAACAAGAATGCTTTCAAGAGTAGGTAAATTTATCATACTATCATTTGTATTGCTCTCAAGTAGTCAGTGGTATCATTACCATCAAATTCCAAATTGCAATGAAAGATATATTGTCACTTTTTTAATGTTTCTCTAAGTAGTGACAAGGAAGTCTATTATGCTATATGGAAATGAATAGTAAAATGATTGTATGAGTGGTAAATTAATATTCTTAGTTTCAATTCAACATTTTTAACAAAAAAAAAAAAACCAACAATGCAGAGAAGTTACTTGATTTCATTCATGACTTGCACTTGTCTCTGGGAAGTTCTTAAGAAAATGGGGGAAAAAACCCAACCAACCCACAAAATACAAACTATACATGCTGAATTGTCTCCAAAGCAAAATGTTTGGACAGGAAAATGGCTTTTATTTTACATTTGTATAGTTAATGAGGAATGAAATTTATTCTGCGGTATTTATTTAAATGAAATCTTGTCAATTAAAAACAAGAATAACCAGAAGACTGTTGATTTTTACCTGATATTAACACATCACATATTTCAGGTGTTGCTTATAGAGTATTAAATACACAGACACAGAGCAGGGGAAAAACTACAGTGGCCCAGAAATTTCAGAAGCAAACTAAATTATCTATAAACAAACTAACAAGGATGCTTAATCCGTTCTGTAACCCAAACCCAGGAACTGTTTTAATTGTCAATTAGAAAGAAAATCTACACAGAAAGGAACATATCTTGAATAACTTAAAAGAACTATATGTCCTCCTATATAAAAAAAACCGGGCAAAATCTAAAATAAGAGTCTAATAGTTTGATCCTTTCTTCATTAAAAAATTATGCAGACAACATGCAAGGTTCTGAGCAGTACTTTCTTAAAATTTTTCTTAATCATTTATGTATTTGTTTTATCATTTCTTAATTATATGTTTGTGGAAATAAAATTACACAAATATTATACTGAATACTGTAACCATTGTGTATAGAGATTCAAAATAAGAAAACATCTTTCAATGAAGAATTTCGCCCTACTTCCTCTTTGGATGGGGGTAGTTTTGCTATAGGCTGAAAAACCTGCTTCACTACATAACTCCTTACATGCCTTAATGAGGATAAGAAATACTAATACAACATCTAGTTTCACATACACTACTTCTGCTAGGCTGCTAACATGGTTTTTATCAGTATCTTTAAATTTTCTTAGAAACACACAGTCTTATGAGAACCGAGTTGTCAAATTGCCCAAATAACAAAAATCATTAAAGCAGTATGATCCAGATCCTTAGATTACTGCAATGACACTGAAATTAATGGAAGTGTGAGAATTTATATCAGAAGATTTGGAGTAGTTTCTTAAAAAAAGTATAATTTAATTAAGTATCTTACTACATATCTATTGCTTACTAAAAGACACATAATTTTTTTAACATTACTAACACATTCATATGTCTTGCTTTAGGACCCATCACTGTTAAATATCAAGGAATTGGTCTACTTTTTAAAAAATTCTCATTGTATTTCATACTAAAGAGAAGTTTAATTCCAACTATAGCTCATCTTAATCTGTGTATTGACCTAGATAAGAACAAGTAAATAAATTTGGAAATTTTGGGAAATATAATAAATATCAGACATTAGAAATTCATTAGACAAATGTACTTAATTTTTATCACTTGTTTCATTAGAAAAAAAGTACTGCTAGCTCAGGACCACTTAGAGTAGGTCACACAGGAATACATCTAATATCTGTGCAAAATGTCAAAAGTAAGCTAAATTTAAAAAGTTTCAAAGCATAGGTGCAAAGTCAAGATTTTGCCCTTACCTTCACAACGTGGGACAGTAGAGCTCCATACTACATTTCCATCTTGCATAATACATGTTATGGATTCAGAGCCTTGGGTCTTCACAAAGCCATCGTCACAGTGAAAGGAAACAGAACTTCCCAGAAGGAATCTATCTCCAAAACGTCTCCCATTTATAGGAATGCCTGGATCATGGCACTCATTCTGACCAAAGGCTGATATAATAACAGCAACAAAAACAATAATAATAATAATATCAACAGTAATAACAACATCAACAACAAATACCATCCCTCCAAGTTTTTTATTTTTCGGGAGTTGAGAACCTGTTTTTCAATTGTAATATAGTAATACATAATACCTAAGACTTCCTACATTCTGCAATATATTGAAAGTAAAAAAAAAAACCTCCTCAATAAGAACTCAGCATTAAATCCACTGATATTCACACAGATGCAACATAGTTCAAATCGGGAAGCTTCTTATTTGTATGTGTCTTAGACAAAAATATATTGCTTAAATTTCCCTCTGGAAAAAATCAAGCTGTTTGCCTTTAACGTTATGAGAAGTATCATCTCACATAGCAGCTAATGTGGCAGAAATACAGACTATTGCTAAAAAACTATTGTCACTGCTCAGGCCAGACAGAGCAATCTCCCAGTGAGATGTTGAGAGCAGTCTGCGTTCATCTAGTGGAGTTGTATAGTGGGTTTGCATAGTAAGGTTTTGTGCCTTGTAGTGAGGTGGCTACAAGGGTGGCTTCTGAGAGAAGCTGCTAGAAGCTTCCCCTACACATGATAGGGCTAGTGCCAGTCAGCTCCAAGATGGACCCGCTGCTGACCAAGGCTGAATCAATTAGGAATGATAGTAATGCCTCTGTGATTAACCTACTGTGATTAACCTACACTTTTCTCCTTCTGTGCAGGAGTAAGCTGCAGCAGAGATAGGTATAAGAATGTGAGAGGAACAAGTTTGCAGGTACCTGGGTCAGTGAAGAAGGAGGGGAGAAGGTGCTCCACACCCAGAGCAGAGGTTCACCTACAGCCTGTGGTGCAGCCCATTGTGAGGCAGACTGTCCCTCTGCAGCCATGGAGGCCACAGGGGAGCAAAGACTCACCCACAGTCCATGTAGGACTCCACAACAGAGTGGATGGATACCCAATGGAGGGTGTGACTATGTGGGAAGTCCATGCTGGAGTAGATTACCATCAGGAAACTTTCATTTGTCATCTCAGTTTTCCACTACGTGAGCATATGTGTGCATCAAGCTGAGAAGCAACACCTACTCTAGTAAGAAAATTGTGATAGAAAGCTCTTTTGCATAATACCTAGGTGATCCAGACTGTCATGGAGTTTGATCTATGAGTATTATACTCCTGACTGCACCATTCTCCAGCTTCAAATAGGAATACTAAAGACTCCTTACAGTCTGACAATACTTTAGTAGAATAGAATATGGAAAAAGATTTGAATAATCTCAGATAGAAACAGACCAAGAATTCAGATCTCACATTTCCTGGTAAGTCTTTTAATCTCTACAGTTTTAATTAAGGTGAAGGTCTTCATTTTCTTATCCTCACAACTTTTCAAGACATAATTATCCCTTTTTCTGAAAGCAAAGGGACGATTTATACATCTAAGACATAAAAAGGCCTGCAATCCATAAATTACAGTTTTATGTGGGGCATCTTTCTAAATAATGCAGAGAAATGCCTTGGCCTTCCACAGAAATTATTAAATTATTTTCTTAATTGTCACAGGATAGAAACAGCACAAAATGTGACAGACATCTTTATTGCCAATTAACTTTTTCTATAACCTTTGAAGATAATTTCTTCATCTAAACATATCACCTCTATATAAGTAATGTCTTTGAATGACTAATAAAACTTCTAGGAGAGTTAGCAACCTATGGCAAATGTAATAACATTTTCTTCATGATGATGATATTACTATTTTGATGATGTTACTGTTTTCAATTGAGATTTTTGTTGACTAATACCCTTTCATATAAACAAAACAATAGGTAGTTCTCTTTAGCCAGATTTTTTTTTTAGCCTGGTTTGCCAAACATGAAACATTTATGCTTTCAGTAGCTCTCTTTATCATGTCCACATTTAAACAACTTTTGAACTCGTTGTGTAGTTGTAATTAAATTTTGTACTGCATTATCAGAGATACTATGATCTTAAAATATCTTAAAGTAACTATACACTGAGAACGATTCTTAAATTCATGCATTCCTATAGGAAAGACTTCTGTATAAGATCTGCTAGAAAAAACACAGCTAGACATTAGAAAAAACACAGAGGGTGACTATTATATGTATCCCAAAAAGAGATTTGTATTCTTAGACATCTATATTCTTCTATATCACACCATTTAACTGGAAGATAAAATACAAAAGCAAAGAAAGTTCCAAGAGCTCTTTATTTGTAACAATATTCTAGTTGCTTTTTATACTTCTCTGATTTTCAGATGAACAGTTCCTATTTTGTATCTAAGCTTAGCACCTTTGTGAGCTTATTCTTTCTGCTTCCATAGAGAAGTATATGAAACCACTTGCACTGGATGCTTTGATCTGAATGGTCTGGGCTTTAGTTACATGCTCTGCATTTATGCAGTGTCAACCATTGAGTCCCTTAAATAATGAAGGAAATTCCTCAGCACTATCACAATTAAAATAAATAAATGATAAAGATTAAGATAAGTTAATGAATATCAAGATGACAGCTGAAATCAAAGCAATTATGCAAGCATTACACTTCTGTATTATAAATGAACACATTCTATTTTTCATTATTATGAAGATAGCTTGATTTTAAGACTAGGCACAAAAGTTGAAGTTCTTACTTGTGTACGTGATATTAAATCCTCTTCCAGTGGTAGAGTGATCTGATTGAAATTCAAGTCTTACTATGTGCCCACTGCTAGCCAGCTGAGAAGGAACCTCATTGCCAGAAAAAGTGCCAAGTGGTGGTAAATCCGAAATGCCATCATCTTTCACTGTAAGGTAGTCAAACTGAGGTTCTACGTCAAAGTCATTGAAAATTAGATGGATTCTGCTTCCTGGCTCTGAGATAATTAACCAAACACAGTTCATATTGTTCCCATACTCCTCAGGATAATTTGGAGAAAGAATAATTCCAGATGGTGTGGTGAAGTTGAAGAAACATGAGACTAAAGAAAACAAAAATAGATTCTCAAAATACTATCCATAAACATTATAAATGCTTGTATTTTTATTTTTCATTCTTGTGGAAGAGGATGCTTTGAAGCCTGAATGTCAAGACTATGACACATGCAACCTGGAAATGTTTCAGATTGTCAAAATATTTCTCAAATATAACAATAGCCTTGCAGGTTTTTGTATCCCCAAGTGAGGCTAAGTGACTGCACCAAGGCCTGCAAGAGATTGTCAAAAGCATTTAGAGAATGACAAAAGAAGCAAAGCAATACCAGATATGTCAGAATTTGGAAAAACTGAAAGTTTTTTCTGAAATGAAAATGTAACTTCCAAATTTAAGTGTGATTTTTTTCTAAAGGAATATGCATGAAAATGTACTTAGCAATCAAAAAAAAAATCACATGGGATAGTTTTGCCTGTACTACATAAAGTTCATGCTGATGTAAATAATAATAGAAATTTAGATGTGCCTCGATCAAGAACTCTGAAGAATATAAAGTACAAGCTTCTTTTACCCTTAGTTTCCCTTCAATAGCATGAAGCAATTGAACAATTGAACTATTCACCTCTCTCCTTTTTCATTCATTTATGCAAATATTCATCTAGGCAATTCCTAACTGAATTCAGATTCATAAGCTTGTGGCTGGTACTTTAGTGAGAAGCACAGTACATTCATAAAGTGGAAAGCTCACTGCATATTAATAATACAAAGGATAAGCATTACTCAGCTCTTCAAATGGGTCAAATTCAGTGTTTGTAAATAAAAGTTGTAAGTTTAGATTTCATTATCTTTCACAGGGCACGTGCACTTCAAGTAGTAGAGCACAGCAAAGTATTTAATACTATTGTTAACAGCAACTAATATGTCAACCAAATGCAATTCAGCATCATGAAGAAACACAACTTCTATCTTCAAAAGGAATTGTAGCTGCATTGTCTTCATGCCCAAGCCTTACCTCCTTAGACACATTTCCACTTTGCATGAGCATATAGAGATTTCTAATCCAGAGAGCTTACTCAGCTTTGTAAATTCTGTACCAAAACAGCTGTGAAATATGTCAAAGTAGAACTGGACACTTCATTAAGGTTGTTTTGAAAATCTAGTACTGAATTATGAGACTTTCTAAGGGAAAAGGTAATGTGGTCTGAAGAACTGCCTAATATATCTGCGTACTACTCTACCATAGAAAAGGAAAACAAAATAAAATATCCTCAAACTAAACAACAAGCAACCCTCTCTATTTAAATCAGTCTACAAGTTTACTTACAAACATATTTTATTGTTTAAAACAAAATTCAAAACTAAATCAAAACTCTTTTTCCATGTTGGATATCCTTACATTCTTTGCAGTCATTTTCATGCTTCATTAAGATATGAGGAAAAAATCCTAATCTCTTTTTATATGGATCTGCAGATTGTTTTGCACTGGCAGAATCAATGGGCATGTGCTACAGAGCCTTTTTGAACACGCTGTTAGGATTTGCTCATTTAGGGCCTGATTCAGCACACATCTACATCAAGAATGTCAAATGGTTCAATTAAATATAAAATGAGGAAAAGAACACTCTAAAATAGTACTATGTGATATTCCCCATTGTCATGGTTCAGCGAAGAGCAGCTTTTGCTTGGTAACAAGGAGACGGGTTTGCAGTGTAGACCTTATAAAGAGTTCTCAGACTTTTCCCCAGCTCTTGGGTTCAGACTCACCTCCAGCTCAGCTGGGTCAATCTGGTGCCTCTGCCAACACTATTTAAAGATGTGAATTTGAAGTGCTTGGGAGGAGGTGTAGGAGTGGTACAAGATGGAGGTGACTATGCAGACCCCACAGTCAGAGTAGGAAGAAGAAAGGAGCACCAGATCAGAGACACCTCTGCAATCCATGTCAAGAATGTAGGCTGTACCCCTGCAACCCGTGCAGGGCCATGGCAGGACTGAGAGCCACCAGTAGCTCCATGTGAGTGCACCCGGATGGGCGAGGGACTGTGTGAGGAGGTGGCCATGGCGCAGGCTGTGCTGGAGAGCCTGCACGCCGCAGAGCAGCCCCACACGAGAGGCAGAGAGGAGCTGCAGCCTTTGGGATGAACACACAAAGGAGCAGCCTGTGCAGGGCTACTGGGTGTGTGAGGTACCCCACAGAGGAGCAGGGAGGGCCAGTGAGGAGCCCGCCTGCCCTGAGGAGAGACAAATGACAGAAGCTATCAGGAATAGACTGACTGAAACCCCCACTCCTTGCCTCCCTGAGCCGTTCAGCAGGGGAGAAGATACTAGGATCAGAACTCTGAGCATCAGAAGAGGGTAGGGGCAGGGAGAAGGTGGTCTTAAAGGGCTGATTGTGCTCTTCATCATTGTACCACTCTGTGTTGTTTTGTGTTTGTTATGTTTTGGTGTCGTTATATTTATGTTTATGATTTGGCTGGTGGTGGATTAAATTATTGTCTGTTTTCTTCTCCAAGCCTAGTGGCCTGGTCTGTTTCGTTTGGGACCATAAGCGGCAATTAAACCCTCCTTGCCCTTTAGGAATTCTCGTCTGTGGTACTTGAGTCTAATCGTGGTCTTTTGTCCCTGGATGGGCCTAAACCAGTATACTCATAAATGGGTTATTTTGAGCCAATCAAAACAAAAAATGACTGAAAAAGTCTTAAAAGTCTTTTGAAATTATTTCCTGTTGGCTAGTGACAAATGCTCTGAAAAGCAAGAGACTAAGGTCAGAAAAATAATACCGAAAAAAAAGTAACTTACAAACACAGCTGGGTTTGTTGCCAGACCACTGGTTGTTTTGTTGACATGTAATAGTTCTCTCTCCCACCAGTTCAAAAGCTGCTTGACATTCAAAGGTAAGTGTGTCTCCATGCAGGAAACTGCTGCCAGTCCTTTTTCCGTATGATGGAATTCCAGGGTCTCCACAGCCTCCTTTCTCAATTTCTGAATGTCAAAAAATTCAAACACAATAATAAGGAAACTATATTTGTAAGCAATTTGTATGTCAGTATCAGTGTATTTAAAATATTTGCTATTATGCCTTAAACTAATATTTACAACCAAAAGACAACTAGAAGTTAGTTCTGTAAAACCACCTCTAAGATGATTTAGGGTCTCAAGTCCTTTCACAAGCTTATAGCATTCATATCTGCATTGCATAACAAAATACTCATGTTCAGCTATGTGACTCCATATAATTGCAGCATATTTGAAGGTAAAATTATATAGTCATAGATAGTCTCTATTCTAACCACGCAAACCATGTGTGGTATAACCAGGTATGTTTAGATCCTAAATCTGGTAATGAAGTACAAATAATAAAGAATCTATCTTAACTCTCACATCTACAATTCCATTTATAAGGCCATTAGCAATAAGATTAAAATTATATAATTAATTGATAGCATCAATGAATTGTATTTTAAGCACAAAAAATTACAAAAACAAAAGAGAGGAATTACAACTTAATCTAATACTTTAAATTAGAGCTGTAGTTTTGCTAGCTGAATCAAGCTACAAAGAAAAGATATTAGCATTTTGGATTACACTTCCTAGATATTCTTTAGGAGATCTGTTATTTAAATTATTTAATTTGTAGATATTGAATGTATATGTACAAGATAAGACAAATCCATATCTTATGAAATTAATTAATAATGAGCACATTAGGAAGGGAAATGTAAATATTAATTGCATGTGACAGAAATGCTGATTCACCTGACATTGTTATGCACTTGTCTGTCCATCAAATTTAAGGCTCCATTTCTTGGTCATTAAATTTTTTAATTTCTATTTTAGCTGTACAAATTCTTTTTTAAAGTATTTCTTGTTATGTAAACTGTGGTGGTAAAATATTGTAACTAATTTGAATGAAATTAGTGATAAAACGATTTTTATTTAAATGTTTCACAGTTCAACCCAAGGTTTGAAATCTGAAACATTCAGGATAAAACCAAAATGCAATATTTTAAAATTTTAAAATGCAGGATGGAATTAATATGATATGTCAAGTCAATCTACTATGGTTATACCCTTAAAGCACTTATGACCAGATTATTCTCAAGTATGTTCAGAAAGATATGTCACATATTTCACAAAAGAACAGGTTATTCATCAGGATATAAAGAAGTAAAAAGTTTTTCTCGGTAATTTTAAAATCAAACTTTTAAGAGGAAAATGGGAGTAACTATTCCATCTACAAATATAAAGCCATTCCAGAGTCAGTTGTATTATTTAAATAATTTGGCTTGCCAGATGTATCAAACAAATTAAATAATCCTCAAAAAAGTCCAGTATAGAAAAATAATAAAACACCATTAGAGAAATATCATCAATTATATTTATAATTAAGGATTAAAAAAATATGTATTTACATAGATATGTTTCAAAATGTTTTAATGTAGTTTCACTTGCTTCCTCCTACTGAAACATTGATTTTTACAACCACAGTGAAGCACTTGAAACCTGTGCTTACCAGATATCCACAGCTCCACATCCCACATAAAAATGTGGGCAGCCACAGATAATCAGAACTCACATTTTCATCTCCCCACATTTTCATCTCCCCAGATCCAGAGTGTGAGAATGATCATAAAGTTTTCACTACTTTCCAAGAACATGTTGTATCTCAAAACACAGGGCAATACTGTCTCAGACAGGAGTGTCAGGAGGCAAACTGTTCTGCAAGGTTTTGCAAAGGCACTGCAGAAGATATCTCTCAAAAGAAAGTAGCGAATGTTTCTTTCAATGGTCTACAGAGGAAGTATCAAAATATCTTTCATGAATGAATTTAATGAAATTGAAGACTTATCAGGATGCTTTTTCTCAGAAGATATATCAAGCCCTAGGAGAGGGTTATGAACCAATGAATCAAAACTTCTAATAAAAACTACAGTGAATTAAGCTTACAGGAAGGTTGAATTTTCCTTTTCTGTGGGAAATTAGTTCAGTACATCTTCAGTAAGAACCAAGCTCTTACTGAGGAAGGAGGGAATGTGGGATAAGCTTTGGAGACTAAGTGAATATTTTGAGCTTCTTAATATATTTCCTTTCATCCAAAAATATCCAGTTTTACTCAAGGTGGAAATTAATTTGTATTTTTAAATATGTAACCACAAATGAGCAGTTAAAAATTTAAAGCTAACTTTAGGTCAAACGGTTTTAAAAACATATTTCTTCTTTGGAAAAAAAAAAAAATCTATCTCATAAAAATTTTTAACGATGACTTTTAGGTACTTGGTTAAAATATATTAGAAGGAATTTTAAAATAAAAGTATGTTACATTGAAAAAACCAAATAACTCATAAAAATGTCAAAATGAAATATATTAACTTTACGTCTATATCAACTTTCAGGGCTTGTACTTATTTATTCAACATAAAATCAAATGTCAGAAATTTATAAAACATTTCTTAGAGTGTCTTCTTTGTATTTTGACAATAAAAAGCTTAAAAAATTCCATTCAGCTCTAGAAATATAGATCTTCACAAATTCTGAAGTGCAGACTACCTATCCTTAGCAGAAAATATATTCTAGTAAAAACCAAGTTTTTCAAGTAGACAGAAAGAATCCACTTAATTTCAATTGACAGCCTTCACTCCCATCTTCAAGTTTCATATACCTTTCGTGGAATTAATATTTACTGTAACATGTATATCATTATCATTCTTATTAATGTTACATTACAGGTGTTACCATCAACATGACATTTTTACATTAATTAATTCTACCAATTAGTTTTACAGTGAGACAAAATTTTATTTTCACACTGCGAAATCAAAAAGAACATCCAACTTAGATTAACAACTTTACATGCACTTTTTAAGGTCAATATCTCTCTTTGTTCCCGTATTAAAATTAATGTATGCATTAGACAATGTCCTTGCAAAACATTTGAAAAATACCAAAATCTCAAAAAGCTGTATCTTAGATGACTGAGTTTCTCATACGTACATTGCTTGAAGTTTTGTAGATGACAAAACTTGTAGAGATATAAACTTTCAGTAGCTGTGTCAGTTATAATGTCTGAATTTTATTTTTTTTATTAAAATATTGTAAAACATAAAGCCATGTAAAAACTGTAGCAGACACAATATTAATATTCATTTCCTTAGTATTCATGAGGGAGTGACATAAAGTGAGATGCAAGACCCTCTGTACATTTTACTAAAAAAATAGCTATTTGCCACATGTACCAAACCAAAACTTAAGGAAGACAGAGAGTGTCAAATTCAAGGGATTTTATTTCTACATAAAGAATACCATTTGTTTATAACTAGATCTAGAATAGTACATGCACATAATGATCCCCAAGATTTTCTGTCCTGTGCAATTTAACACAGCTTTTTGTTACGTTGTCTCTTCTTGTATCTGTCCAACTTCTACTGAAAAAATCAGAAAACAAAATTTTTTGAGGTCTTAATTCGGTTGAGATGCATTGTGTCTATTACTCCACACAAAATAATCATTCTGCTTCATGAATCGCAAAGAGGCTATAAGTTCAGTTTGCTTGAAACAGAACCTTCTTCTGACAAAGTCAGTTGGAGCTATGTTGAGCTCTTTGAGAAATCACATGGGATAGAAAAGGTTCTTGAAATGACATGTGGCAATAAAAATCCTACTCCTTTAGGATTATTCTGTGTATCTATTCAAAGTTAGACTTCTTTTGATCTGAATCTTTAGAGCTGTGTAAACTTCATGAAATTTGCAATTAAGCTCTCAAGCTCAAAATTAAACATCAGCTTCCCCTGGTTACCAAAATATTAACATTGATATTATACGATTGTTTCTGGCTTTCATGTACTTTTTTTCAGTAGCCTAGGGAAAGAGACTTTTGATCTTGTTTGTAAACTAGAAATATTTACTCAGTTTCAGGGAATATTCTCTCTTTAATGTTCTAAGAGTGACAAGATTAGATTTCTGACAAGATCATATCCCTCTGATTTTAATCAAAGATGTTTCTGTCACTGTGTTTTCTTTCAAATGAAGAAATATGGCAATTCTAAAGTGATATTAAGCATCTAAATAAGTATTATGACTACTAATTTAAAGGTGTTGCATTGCAAATCAAGCCTTTTTTTATTAAAGGCTTTGCATTACTTCAATCTGAAGTATATAATAAGTATATCTATATGTTTATACTTATATAATGAAATATTTCATAGATTATAACATTTAGCAGTCTTGAATTTATTAGTCATGGTAGTAGTATACCTTTTTTTGCTTGTAACTAGATTACAGTTACAGTTAAAATGAAATTTTAATCACACTAGTTTTCATTTACACCATCCAATATTCTATCTTAGACGATTAGTGAGTCACCATCAAATCACTAATTCTGTAGCTAGATACAACTTTTACCAGTAAAGTATTTATAACATTCTCACACTTTGATAATTCTGATGTGTAACTTCAGTAGTTCAATGTCTATCAGAAAGTTTAAGTCAATACCTCTAAAACCTAAAATAATAAACTTGTCAACATTTCAAAATTACCATCTTAGCTACAGTCAAGATAGTTTAAGGGAAGCTGAGTGCCGAAACAGGTATACATTTACACATATACATATACACAAACGATACAGTTTGGAAATATATTTCCATGCCAGACAGGACCATTTCAATTTCTTATATGGCAGGCCACAGAAATTATTGTTTTAAATACACGAAAATTTATAATCTAGTTTATTTTCTCTATGAGTGCATAATCGGCTGGCTAGATGAGGGGAGAGCAGTGGATGCCATCTACCTTGACTTCATCAAGGCTTTTGACATTGTCTCCCAGAACATCCTCATCAGAAAGCTCAGGCAGTGTGGCTTGGATGAGTGGATGGTGAGGAGGATCATGAGCTGGCTGAATGACAGAGCCCAGAGGGTGATTATCAATGGCACAGAGTCAAGTTGGAGGCCTGTGGCCAGTGGAGTTCCACAGGGATGAGTTCTGGGGCCAGTCTTGTTCAACATCTTCATCAACGACCTGGATGAGGGGACAGAGTGTACCCTCAGCAAGTTGGCTGATGACATCAAACTGGGAGGACTGGCTGATTCCCCAGAAGGCTGTGCTGTCACTCAGTGGGATCTTGACCAGCTTGAGTGTTGGGCAGAGAGGAACCTCATGAGGTTCAACAAGGACAAATGCAGAGTCCTGCATCTGGGAAGGAACAACCCCATGCACCAGGACAGGCTGGGGGTCGAACTGCTGAAGAGCAGCTCTGCAGAGAAAGACCTGGGAGTCCTGATAATAAACTAACCATGAGCCAGCAATGTGCCCTTGTGGCCAAGGAGGTCAATGGCATCCTGGAATGCAGCAAGAAGAGTGTGGACAGCAAGTCAAGGGAGGTTCTTTTCCCTCTCTACTCTGCCCTGGTGAGGCCTCATCTGGAGTACTGTGTCCAGTTCTGGGCTCTTCAGCTCAAGAGGGACAGGGAAGTGCTGGAGAGAGTCCAGCGCAGGGCCACCAAGATGATCAGGGGACTGGAACATCTCTCATATGAGGAAAGGCTGTGGGAACTGGGGCTGTTTAGTCTGGGAGAGACAAGATTGAGGGGAGATCTTATTAACATTTATAAATATCTAAAGGTTGGCTGTCAGGAGGTTGGGACATCCCTTTTTTCTATAGTAGATAGTAACAGGACAAGGGGTAATGGGATGAAGCTGGAACACAAAAAGTTCCACTTAAACATAAGAAAAAACTGTTTCACTGTGAGGGTGAGGGAGCCCTGGCACAGGCTGCCCAGAGGGGTTGTGGAGTCTCCTTCCTTGGAGGTCTTCAAGACCCACCTGGACATGTTCCTATGCAACCTTTTCTAGGGGGGTTAGACTAGTTGATCTCTAAAGTTCACTTCCAATCCCTACCATTCTAAGATTCTATGTGTCTATGATTACCTCTTTCTACCCAATCTTCACTATCTTCAGGCCATTGTGGCTTCATTGCCATTAGTACATTACACAGCAAATAGTTAAAACAATGGCAGGAAGAGAAAGCTTGGGTTTCAGCATGGTTTCACCACTCCTGAACAGATTTACTGAGGACAGTTATAAAAGATTTGAACAAGAAATTTAGGATGGAGGAGATAATTCAACTAGGTATCTCAAAATAATACTGTATTACTCTGAAATTTACCTTTCCTTGCTTCATTGGAAACCATGGTGATCTGTAAAAATTAACCAGCTGCAAAATTACACATGAACTTTCAGCAATACAAGGAAATAGTTTCAGTTTAGCATAAAGAATCAGACATTACTGAACGTTACTTGTGTTCCATAGAGAATATTGTTTTAAAAATAGACACATGGCTGGCAGTACAAATACCTAAGGAAGGACAAAATGTTATCATTACATAAACAAACAGTTCAGTCTTGTTTGAAATGCATAGGTAATGCTTTCTAAGCTCAATAAGATGTTGAAAAATTATAGGAATTTAAAAATACAAATAAAGAAAACCTTATATGAAAAGAAGAGTTAGAGAGATACAGAGATATTCTCAGGATTGAAGAAGACATGAGATCATGTCTGCAATAGAATATGGGAAAAACTGTTGAAACTGATAAATCAAAATTAATAGAAAAAAATATTCCAAATAGCACATACTTGAACTGTAAAAGTGGCTATTAAAGTTAAATTAAGCTTGGCCTAAAGCTAAAAACACGGTAGCCTTACATGGTAATTTTATAGATTATAAAAATTTTAT
The DNA here is from genome assembly GCF_028858725.1 of Colius striatus. Taxonomy (NCBI): domain Eukaryota; kingdom Metazoa; phylum Chordata; class Aves; order Coliiformes; family Coliidae; genus Colius; species Colius striatus. The sequence continues at coordinate 24,464,953 of NC_084760.1, read as the reverse complement.
CATTATTCCAGTAAATTTTTTCACAGAAATTTTACACTACAATTTATTACCAGTCTCCAACTATAAAAATGAGAAGGCCTCCTTCACAGGTCATATAGTTCCCAGTGTTTTAAGAGATTCTCACAATTTCTCTGAAATGTTTTGCCCTTGCTGTTATCAAAAAGGCCACAAATCACATCCAGTAAATTAATTTTTGTTGCTTCTACCTTCTTGCATTCTGTATCATATTAAAAACCAAACACGACCTTCAAATCAGACAGAAAAGCAACATGAAAATTGTGTATAGGAAATCTGTTTAAGTCAACATTTCACCATCATAGCATACTGATGGTTTACTGTGTATTTAAATACTCTATTATAGAATGCAGGAAAATAAAGACAGTAGTTTTTACTTGTCCAGGGCAAAACGCAGGCAAAATCTGAGTAGGGATGAGGAAGAAGCTTTCTATTATTTGTTACAGAAAAGTTTATGATACCAACTAATGGACTAATGAAATAGGAAGTGAAATTCAGTGCTAAAAATTGTAGAAAAATTAATCTGGAAAAATATAATCAGCTTGCAGGTGCAAAGAAAATGCACCTGCATAAGATAATTCTGAATTGACAGTTACCACTCAGCAACAAGATCTCTGGCATACTAAAGATAATTCTATGAAACTGTAAGCTATTCAAAATGTTAGGAATTACCAGGAAAGGAGAGATGAACAAAAGAGAAAATATTATCCTGACATCACACAAAATCCTATTTTATTTGTATGTCGAATATTATATGTAGCTCCGCTTCTCCATATTAAAAAAAACCCATTCATTAGAACTAGGGAAAAAAAACCAGAAGATCAAAGACATTTTTTCTGAAGAACTGAGGACCAACTAAGTAGACTAGAATTTTGGTTTTTGGGAGGGTAGTGAAACGTGTATGTTCAAAAAGTGATTGAAGAAATACATATGAAAGAAAAACCTATGGAGAGATGAACTACTTGAGCTATGCACCATTGGAAACAGGGAAAGTACTTCAGGATTACCTCTGTCTCTTGATTTATCACTGTATACTTCACAATTTTTTCCTTAAATGGTCGTTATGGTCTAGTAACAACACACTACAGGTTTTTGTCTCATTGTACATTTTTATTCTAATGTTTTGTGATTAGGAAAGTCATATTTTTCAAATTGCTGATCTTTACTAAGAGAAAGAGTACATCCTGTCTACACAAAAGGGTAACCAGTGCCTTAGACCAAAGATATCCTGTGCAATGCAAGTTAGCATGTTATGGTGGGAAAAAATATAGTAAAAAGCAAGTGCAGCTGCTTCAGAAATGATCATATTAACATAAGGATGAATCTTGAAAAATAGTGAACCTAGGAATGAGGAAAAAGACGATAAAAGACCTTGTAAAAAGTCTTTAAATGTAAGAGAAGGAAAAAAAATAAAAAGCTAGTAAGAAAGGAGACAAAAGAACACTTTCACTGTTCTGAAAAAGTTAAGTAAAGGACAGGATAGGAAGAAAACAGGCTAAGAAAACATAGACATAGCCATATGAACAGGGCCCAATTAAATTCACGTTAAAGCAGAATCTATGAAGAATTATGAGCAATTCTCTTCAAGAAACCCATGTTTTAGAAGTGCAAGGAAAATTGCCATGAAGTTTTCGGCTCTTGGCCTAAGAAACTAGCTCGAAGCCTAAGAAACCAGCTCAAAGCCTAAAAAAAACAGCTCGAAGCCTTCTTCATGCGGCTTGCAGCCTAGGGTCCGATTCTCCGCTGGGTGGGAAGAAATCCAGTCCTACTCAGTGTGAGTGATAGCAGAAATCTTCCCCTTTATTGAGAGCAGGCTCTAACTTCTATACACAGCAGCTTCAAAGCTAGCTCAGCAACAGCAGCTAATAGATTACATTTTCATGTTCATCCTATTTGCGGTTTCTGCGATAAGCAAGCTCCCTCACATTTTCCCATCTTGTTCTTCCTTGAAGTTGTTTACCACTTTCAGCCAAAAACAGTCCGACCTTGAGGGAACAGAATGCGGCCTGCTGTCTACGTGACAGCAACTGCTTTAACCATGGCTCTGACTCTGGTCTTGATTGTGCACCAAATTCATATAACTAGAGCCCAGGCTGCCTTGCCCCAAAGGGCCTAGCATTATACCCTGGGATCCATGTCCATGCTCCCTCATTTTTTCTCCACAGAAAATGACCTTTGTCATTTAAGGACTGTAAAGCCAACATCGATACTATGCAAAGTAATGGAACAGCAACATCGGAGTCTTTTTCTAAAGAGTTAAAAGACGAAAATATAATTAACATCAGTTACTATGGTTTTATGGAAAATTGATTGAGTCATGCAAAAAACATAATTTTTAGATTATAAAAATGGTTGACACAATAGAAATATATATATATTGTACTCCTTTTAGCCATTCAAATTAGTAACATGTGACAATCTTATTAAGAATTGGCATCAGAGAAAATCAATATAGCACATATTAAATGGATTAAGATTTGATAATGATAGTATCTCAAAGTGTAAACATGAACAAAGTATTATCTATAGGCAAAAGAACTGCTTCAACTAGCTCAATATATACTATTTTTAGTGCGATCGTAACAATTTGTTATATAAATAATGTTAGAGAAAATTAATCAATAGTAGCCATAGTATTTTTAAGATGCTAAAGACCTATGACATGCATTGTAGGTGTATAAGTCTTCTTGTGCATATACACCTATACTGCTTTTCCTCATATGCTTCAAAGGGAAAAAAAACCCCATAAACAGTTGATGCTTATGACAGCTCAGAATTCTGTAAAATAAAATTAATCTTATATGGAAGGATCTTATTTTCCTTGAGTATCTCTCTCCATACCTTATAATGGGTGTTCATCCTCTTTAAAGACCAAGAGCACAGTTTCATCACACAAAATGGAAAATTAAAAGGAGTGTCATACATGGAATGTGTTGGAGTTTGAAGATCACTATGTTTCTAATGCAGGTTATACAAGCAATCCCTGTTCAAATCAGAAGTGTGAGCTTTGGAAGCTATCCATGGATAGGGATAAAGAGAAAGAAAAATGTCTTGGTAGTTGAACTAGGAAAGGTGATTACAATGCAACTGAATGCACTAATATTAATGCTGTGAGAGCTTCTGAATAACTTTACTTTATCTTATTTCAGTAAAGAAGCAAGAAGGAGGAAGCATTGCTCTAAATAAATATTCTAAAGAGCAAAGAAAAAAACCCCCTTCTTTAGGATCTATGCTCCTATATTCTGTCCTTGCAATACACATCCTGCATCACTCAGTCCAGCAACTTTTAGAAGTTTTGTTTTTCTACATACATCTGCAGTATGATGTAATGCATAAATATAGAAATGGCAGGCTATTATTAACTTCCAGCTTGGAAAGAAAAGTTATGGATGTGTCCTGGGGTCATGCCCACCATGGTTTCCTGATAGTATTTCCTCCTGAATACAGATGATATGTGTTGCTCTCTGAACAACAATACTTTGCATGCATTTATTTAAAGTGATCTATTCCAATCATTTATTTATTTTGTGTTTTAAATAATGGCTTCTAATATTAAGCTCATAGTCCTGTGCAGAGTTGAGATGGGATAGGAAAAGATTTATTATACAACATGAGCCAACCATGATGGTTTTAACTCATCGTAACATCCTGAAATCTTGGACTTACATTAAGGGAGAAGCTGAAAAGATGATAGCCTTTTGTTTGTGTCAAATAGTGCAAGTCAAGGGTGAAAAGAATACAAATGTAGGTTTATATTTTTTCTATCAGGGTACAGGTTCTGATGAAAGCATACTCCATCTAAATGTTTATACGATAAAGAAGAAAACAGATCAGTATTAATTAGCTTATTTTATATAACTGAAATCTTGATCAATGAGATGGGAATCCCAACAAACACAATGCCCACTTTTCTTGAGCATATTGTAAGAATGAATGGAATTTTTTAAAGAAGGTTTTCTTTGACATCCATTTCTTTCTAAAATCCCTTAAAAATCCTCCTATTTTGTCTTCATACTTCCATTAGCAAAACAGCACACAAGAAACCTACAGCTGTAGTACTACAAATCCAAAAGTATTTTTTAAAAGTATTTGAACTCTTAGTTCTGTGAGGGAGACTATGCAAGTGCACACATGCTAATACCACATCCTGGCATCTAAACAAAACTGAATATTTTCACTACCTGAGGGAAACAATCTAACTTTTTTGTCTTTCAAAAGAGCAGAAAAATATATCAACATGCATACTTAAAGACATAGACAGGAACTAGTTTACCTCTGTATTTACAAGAAGACATGTACTTTACTTCTTTTTTATATTACAACTGATGCTAGAACAGCTGCAAAATATTTGTTTATTATGTGTTCTAATTCTAAATATTTTGTTTTAAAGTAAATAGTACTCTGTTTTCTAAAAGTTCCTTAAGTAGTAAGTCAAGGAAAAATAAAATTCCTTTTAAAACTCTACACTAACACCAAGCCTACAAGTGTATTTTAAAGTGTATTTTAAAGCTCTTTTAAAATCTTTCCATGAAGTGTGCATAATTTCCTACTCAAGAAAGGACTGGCCATGGCTACCATGGCCTGGAAAGGTCAGAGGAGAGGGGAAGGTACAAGGGAGAAGAAAATTGGTCTGCAACTGAACACAAATGCATTAAAAATGCCATAAGATACATTTTTTAAAAGCCACAATATTGTATTGCAGACAAAACCTGCGGGCAATGAAGGTCATTTTGTACTGATCTCCAAATGGTATTCCTTTCTGAAAATAAACAAGGTTATTTACTACATTAAGATTATGTTTTTCACCTAGAGTCAGCACATACTATATGACTTCATCTGCACAAATACTGTATTTAGTGTAGTTCATTACTCTTTGCTCTTACAAATCTTCAATGCATAATGTCCTATGAACTATGTTCAGAAAACACCAAGACTATACATTTTAGAAGATCTGTTTTCTAGTAAATGTCATTAATTCTTCATGATTAATATGAAACCAAGTAGTATTGCGCACTCAGAAGTCTACTGTTTAGATGCAAAACAGAGGGTACAAGCACACACAATGTTAAATCAGGTATCCTTATAGTTTTTTGTTAATCTAATGCAGCAATTAAAAAATTTAATAAGGAGTATGAATGGATCTTGTTTTTATATACTACCATATAGACAACAAATAGTTTAAATGAAAAAAGTCAAAAAAAATCTTGATATGTTTTGGATTTTAAACTATTGTTTTTCTCAAATTTCACAGCAATGTAAACATAAATCACTACTTCATCTTGAATAACAATAACCCATATTAATTTCAATTGCTAATAAAACAAGAGAGAAATGTAAAAAGGCTGCTCTGGAGGATATGCTGACTTTGTAACAGGTGGAAGTACTCTCATGTCAAATCAATTTCAGTCAAAGTGTGAAATTAATGTCTGTTTATGAGCTGAATGGATAAATCACACAGCTGGTGAAAGGAATTGGAAAGAATAACGTACTGAAGAACTTTGAAGTAACTCTTCAGTGAAATAAATCAATTATTTACAGAGGATATTACTAATAGATACCTGCATGTCTGAGTAAAAATCTTCAGCTGTTGCTTAATATTTCCCATACAGTTTAACAACTATCAGTATGAACTATGTTTTAATAGTATTTGGGACTCAATTTAATTGTCCATTTGAAATCATGTGACATTAAGAATTATTTACATATGACACTTGGTAATTATCAAAGTGACATTTAAGAAATTCAATAACTGCGATAATGAAGGAATAAATGACGCAGAAACTGTTTAATGACCCCCAACTCCCCACATCTTTCATCTTTTCATGGTGAAATTATTTTTTGAAAAGGCATATCAATAGCTTCATCAAAATCCTAAAACCTCCAATTTATTTTAATGCAATGATAAGAAGAATCTAGTTGAACTTAAAAAGATGGAAAAGTATGAACTTTTAAAAATCTCAGTAACAGCTAAAAGGAAGCTACTCTATAAAAATATCATGAATGTGTTCTACTTAATTCCAGTATAACATCTATAAGACACCAGTTTTACAAAATAAGCTTGAACACTATACTGAGAATTAGCATAGGTGAAAGAGGTTCACGGTGACCTCGACAATAATCAGGCTTCCAAGGATCTAGATGACATCCAGGGCAGGTATCGATCATATGTATGACATTGTCATACACCAGCACTCTTGTGGTAAAAGACTCCGCAGACATTGAGACATCAGCTCTGCATAGACTGTGCTGCCACTCTGGCAACTCAAAAAACCCCAAAAATATCTATTTCCCCTTTGTCCCAACTGAGGCTTGGAAATTAATCTTAACAGGCCTGGCCATTCAAAGGAAACATGGAGAATCTCTCTCCCTCTCTTCGTGCCCCTACTGAGTTTAACCCACAACACACACACAAATATCCAAAACTAGGAAAAGAAAGACAGGTGAATTATAAAGTCACAGAAATTAATAATTTAAAAAATGTAGAAAACTAAGCAAGTATTACTTATCTTGAGGGTCTATGCTCCTCTGAATATAAGCCAAGGTGTGTCTGCCATCACACTATTTAAATAATTCTTTCATTACTGTTGCAAAAAGGATGTTTACTTAAAGTAACTAAGATAGGAAAATAAAACTTGAACTAATGCCATCACTGGGTTGGCAATATGAAAGGCTGACTTTTTATTCATTAAACATCACGTTTGATTTTTATAACCAGAGTGTAGGTACAATGCATCAAAGGGATTTGAAATTAAAGGGTAATATAATACACACATCATGATCATTCTAGCAAAAAGATACAGAAAACTGAAAAAAAAATAGACTAGATATATAAGAATTGCTCAAAAGAAAAGTATCTTATCTGTGTCTGTCTAGCTGTAATGTATCTTTCTTTCAGACCATTACTTGAAGAAACTATACAAATAATGTTGGAGGCTTAAGATTGGCAAAAAAAATCTCAGTGGTGGACTTTAAGCAAGCATTCTGAGTATTTCACCACTTTCTGAAAAATAGAAGGCAATTAGTAAGTTAGAATTATTTTGATTTTAAAAAGTTAAAGGAAGAAAGTAAAGGAAGAAAGTTTTAAATGGTAAAAAGCTATAGTAAATTTCCATTTGCTTAGAACAGTTAAGTTGTTCTATCAAAGTTTCAACTGAGCTATATCTGCTAAGAAGGAAAGACTGGAGTTTATTTTTCAAAAACTTCAATTAAAATCTGTTGAGTTCTAATGTTAGTTGGAGTTTTGTTGTTTGGTTTTTGTTCTTATTTTCTTTTAATGGAAGTACAAAGAAACATCTGCCAGAGCTAAAAAACAATCAACCAATCAAACATCAAAAGATCAGTTAACGCCTATACTTAATTCTCATATATCTGTTATTAGAACATGCCAGTTTTATCTTTAAAATTGTTGCTATTGAGTCTTTAAGAAAAATCATCAAGTGTTAATAATACTTTTAAAAATATAGTCATGGCAAATCTTTAATTAAAGTTTAATTAGAACCTGGAAATAACATTGAACTTACAGAAAAATAAAATATTATACAGTTTTTCTTCCAAGTTAATTATTCAGTATATTTTTCTTTAACACAATAAGAATATCTGACCTGTTTTCTACTTGGGATGTTATTGTTTCAATGTATAATACTTTTATGCAGAGACAAACAAAGACCTTCAACTCATGATAAGTTTTAAACCTGTTGATTCAATTGCTGAAAAGATATAAATGCACATATGCCTAATCTCAGACCCAACTGAATTCTGGAGGTGAAAAGAGAGGCAAGCTTTGCACCTAAGAAAGAATACATGTGCTGTACACTGTCTGAACCAAATCAACTTTTAAATAGTGAGACTGTTTAGAAAATTTTAATTTTTTTTACTTTCCAGATTCTGAATTTTAGGCAATGGAGCATATAAGCAAAGATATTCCTAAATTAGATTAGAAATTTATGTGTACACAGATATCAGTCTATAAACTACACTATTTTTAACATACACATTCTTTTCCAACATTATGAAGGATAATGATGTCAAGATCTGGTGACTGAGTTATGCTTTTATAAAATAAAAAATAGGTCACTAGAAGAAGAGTTATGAAATTAATATAAAGTGACATACAACATTTTTCTTCAAGAAATTTATACTCAAACGTTCTTTACTTTTGGTTTTGTTTTTGTCATTTTGTTAATTTAGGAAGGAGAAGAGTTATGTGGTCTTACAAGCTCACTGTTTTGTGTACTCTTCACTAAGCCTCTGTTGTTTGCAACTGTTTAACAAAGGGCAGTAGCATAGATGTAAATTTGATCTTACTCACTACAGTCTGCTAATACGTAAACATGAAACACAGTCAAATAATTAATGGTGATAATTCTGTGACAATTCATGGTGACAATTCTGTGGCCAGAAGGTCAAAGGAGGTTCTACTCTCCCTCTACTCTGCCCTGGTGAGGCCTCGTCTGGAGTCCTGTGTCCAATTCTGGGCTCCTCAGCTCAAGAGGGACAGAAAACTTCTGGAGAGAGTCCAGCGCAGGGCCACTAAGTTTATCAGGGGACTGGAACGTTTTTCATATGAGGAAAGGCTGCGGGAAGTGGGGCTGCTTACTCTAGAAAAGTACAAAAAATTCCACTTAAACATAAGAAAAAACTATTTCACTGTGAGGGTGAGGGAGCCCTGGCACAGCCTGCCCAGGGGGGTTGTGGAATCTCCTTCCTTGGAGGTCTTCAAGACCCACCTGGACATTTTCCTATGTGACCTGATCTAGGTGAACCTGCTTCTGCAGGGCAGTTGGACTAGATGAACTATAAAGGTCCCTTCCAATCCCTACCATTCTATGATTCTATGATACTCAAGTATCAATCCATGATGGCAGGTTGTTCAAATCCATTTTCTAGATGGAAAATGGGTTCTGTTCGCCACCTTAAACATTATAGAAAACTATTAAAAACATTAAAAATTACTTTAAAGGTCTTTCAGTAATTATTAGTAACTTAGTATGCCTCTTTTCACCCTATTAGTAACTTATTGATAATAATATTTGATAAGAAAACTCAAGGATGTTGAAACTTGAGAGGTGTCTGCTGTAGGCTCACCTGAACAATTTACCCTGAAAACGTCAGATAACAACTGTGGAAAGCTTCCTTATCTGACAAAAGATTGATAGTATATTGTACTGCATATTACATGACTGACATTTGCCCATCCACCAAATTAACCTGCACTGCATCGCCCTACAAACAGACTCATTCATACAATATTACAGTGAAACTCTGACAGTTTGCCACAGAATCGAATAGCTTTAACATATGAAAATATTCACATAAAATATGAAATATGTTTATTGTCTGTCCTAAAAAAGCATATATTTGAATAGTGTCTGAGTTGTAATACATAGGAACAAAAATAAAAACAAAACTCAATATACATGAAACAGATGAAAGGCATAGAAAAGCTTACTGTAAAACAGGAAGCTCAAAGTTTTTCCTTTAATGACTTCCAAATTCTTTTCTTTCCAAGTATAACATTCTATATAATGATTACCCTGAATGCATGTTTAATTGTGAGAACCTAATTCCACTAATTTAATTCAACATAGGTTTTATCAAATCTGCAGGCAGTAACAGTTTTGTATGAATATTGGTAGTGCAATGACATTTAGAAGCTAGTTGTGCATTTATGAAAACAAATGTAGTGATTTAAGGTGTACTAAGTACTACAGTCACATGCAATAAGACAACTGACATTTATCTGAGGAACTGAAATATGGTTTTGAAATATTCTTCTCCTAGTCTCAGGAGGAAAGAAGTATCTTCTTCCAAACAACATCATAACGAAGAGCTTCAAGCTTTACTGGTCAGCTGAGCATCAATACAAATTGAGACTGTATACTCGACATTTTCAGCTGCTTGCAGGGCAGTACTGATGTACCTTCTTACATCTCCAAGAATTCTTAGTAACTTCAAATCATATAAAATGCTCTGGATTATATCACTGAGTCACCAGATTTCTTTTCTAACACCTATGAACTAAAAAATACGCTACTGAATTAAATTCATTAGTTTATATAACCATGAAAAGGCAAGAATAAGAAGTGAGTTCTAAACAGACTACTGTAGTGATTTTGTCTGGGCCAGGTTTTGGTAGCAAGGGGCTACAGAGGTGGCTTCTTTAAACAAACATCTGCCAGAAGTTTCCCCTGTAGCTGACAGGGCCAACGCCAGTCAATTCTAAGATGGTCCCACAGTTGACCAATTAGTGTGTAAGGACCCCATGCCAGAGAGGATGGATGCCCAAAGAAGGCTGTGACCTTGTAGTAAGCTCACCCTCAAGCAAGTTCCTGGTAGGATCTGGGAGTCTGTGGGGAGAGATGATCCCACACTAGAGCAGGTTTGCTATCAGGACTTGGGATTCTGTGATGTCCTTTACTTTGTCTTTCTAGAGCATGTATAGGCCATCAAAGCCTGCATTTTGCTTTCTTTTTAGCTAACTGCAATCACAAAGACAATGAGGTCACACGTCACAATCCATTAACTTTCTCATTATGAAAATTAGATTCCATTTTTGTACAGGTTCTTTGACTGTTAAACAAAGGAGAAGAAGAATCATTGAGGTACCTTGTGACGGAATAGAGGTTTAAGATTTAACACTAGGCCTAAAGCAGGAGATAGGTTGAGAGTATAGATGGATAAAAGTCTTCTCAAGAGTAAAAGAAGATTAGAAAATTCTAATAAAGCTAATGAGACCATTAAGGTAAAATAGAGAAAGTTCACTGTATAATTTACTTACATATTAAGACATTTACTACACATTTGAGATTACAAACATTTCACATTTTACAATTCTGAAACTAATTTCTGAAACTACAAAAACACAGAATGACTTAAAAATGGATTTAAAACCAGAATGAAAGGCAGAATCCAACCATGTTATCAAATGGTAACAATATACTTCGTAACAGGGATGCTATTACAACTGCAAAATTCACAGTGAACACATCAAGTGTTTTCAGAAAGTACCCAGAAATAAGAAGTTGAACTCTACAAATGAAGATATCTTCAATAAGACAAATATAGAAATGAAAGCAGACTCTTTAGATTAGAAATACCAGGGAAAAGAAAATATAGCAGAAAAATAACTCTGCAGACAGATTTAAATTTTTGAACTTTTCCATAGACGAACAATGAGATAAAGTTGATCGTTTTGGATTGAGGAAAAAATGTGAAGTGTCAGATACATAACTTGTGTCAATACTCTCATCTATATACTCACTACGTCCACTTTAGGTAATTCACAAACATATTCTATACTGAAAATACATTGTTTTAATAAACACAGTTCCTAGAGAAGACAAAAGTAAAAAAGATGAAACCATGAAAGACAGGACAAGAAGGAGTGGATTGAACTTAAAGAATAGGTTATTGCTCTTGAGCAATGTAACATACTTGAGCCATGTAAATGTATAGACTGAACATGTTCCACAATGTCTTATGATATCATAATGTTTTAGTAACACTGCCAGCATGCATATTCTTTTTCACTCACAACTCTGTAACATCTCACTTAATTGTTAAGCATATCAAGAATTACTGCGATAGTACTTTTCCCCTATTTTTCTCATATTATTATTCTTATGGCCATGGACCTGCAAATCCCAGTAGTGTTGCTATGGAGGATTCTCATGGGAAATTATTGCCACTGTTATGAGAATCATCCCTTTTTTCTGCCCTTCTCCTACTTGTTTTGTAGATTTCAGTTCACATTTTAAAAAAAACAAAAACAAGGTGTATTAAAAAGCAGATAACAACAACCAAAATACTCAACAAATATTATCCAATAATATATGCACAGAGACAAAATGACTCTATGAGTTTAAAACATTTGACCTAATTAGCATACTCTAATCAGTTCTGTGAGTGGGAATAATCAATGATGATTTTTAGTGAGTCCCAAAGAAAAATATATAGTACTAGGGAAAAATCATAGTGAAAATACAGTCCTAATCACCATCATCATCATCTCTTGCTTCAATGCAGGGACCACCTGTAGAGGATACTAGCGTGGAGAATCAACCCCGGGTTTTCTGTCTAACCACTGGAAAGCATTTTGCCTTTTTTTCTCCTTTCACCATTAGAGTTCACAATAGTCTATCAGCCACATACACCCCTTACAAAAACCTGTGCAGGTAAGCCTATCTTAATCGTCCTAGTGCAATAAATGTATACTAAACTTGAAGCTAACATCTACATAACTTTTCACTCCTTATTTTGCCTACTTTGATGTTGAAACATTACAGTAGCTACTGGTGAAATTAAATACATAGATATGGTTCTTCAGTTTATGGAAAATCTTTGGGGAAAACTCCCAGTCTTCTAATTAAGTTACCTTCAGTTAGCAAACAATGAACAGTTTCTCAATATTTCTCAATATCTTTTGTACAACAGTAATTTTAACAAAATTGCTATCAAATAATTTTCATCCTCTGTGCCCAAAAGAAACTATTGAAAACACGATTAAGTGGTTTTGTCTTTATCCTTAAGGTGTACTAATTAAAAAGGAAATTAACCCAAAGTTATATCATGTGTTAATAAGTAAGAGCTCTTTCTAGCTGCAGGTCTACACAACCCATTAAAGTGGCATACATTTTAACAGACATCAGATATTTTTTATTAGAATTAATTGACTTCAGAAAGTATCAAACTGAAAGTCACAGTCAAAAAAATTAAAGGTGCTTATGTTGCCAAGGTTCCCATCTCTTTGAGACAAAAGCAACACAAATGAGGCTAGGGTAATTTAGTTTCCCACAATCTTATACAATATAACTGTTCTGTTACTTTGGTTACATTTTAATTTTGACTTAGGTCTGTGAAGGTCTGTGGTGAGGTATGAAAATGAGCTTAGTAGCTACTTCAATAAAGTCTGAGAAAACTAACTGTAATTACCAATTAAAATGCAGTATAAGGTATTACAGGAGTTAGTAGAATGTAACATTTACTTTTTCTCAAATGTGATAAAAACTGTGGTTTATATTGACTTTCACGCAAATACCATCTGAAAAATAATTGTCTATTCCAGATTCGTTTTAGCTATTTTTTGAGTATTTGTAAATCCATATCTCCATCAATCATTAACAATAGAGACAGTATCAAAACTCTAAATTTGTAAAAGGACTAAATGCCTATTTGAAATTAATTTGTTGGGATGTGATGATGGACGTTACAACATGAGTTTAAAACAGTTAATTTAGTTCATACCTTGATAAACAGCTTTGAATCCTGGTGAGCCAATGCTGTCATCAGATTGTAAATGAAGCCACATCTGGTTGCTCATGCTCACAATAAGATCAGGAACGCTAGATCCAGTGAGTCTGTATGTAGGATAAATAGCAAAGTCATTTGCAGAGGCATAAATCATTACTACTACTACTACTACCACTACAACAAAACACAGTCTTTTAAACTACTAATATATTTAAGCCTACAATATATTACATAAATATATTACATTACTAGACTCAATCTATTATGATATTTAGGCCCTTAACACTAGGCCTAATCTACCTAATCAGATGTTTTTTGACAAAATTAACTATTCTATATGGATTAGAAAAATATGAAGTCTTAGAAAAAAAAGACATTTTTAATGACTGCCTTCATATTGACAATGATGAAACACTTTTAATAAATGTATTCCTACATAAAGATTTCATTAGAGATGTGAGAGACTGTATGAATTGTTTTGTTTAGATTTGTATTGAGGGTTTTTGCTATGCTTTTTGAAAGCGAAGGAAGTTGGTTTACAGGCCTTACAGCGCATGTCCAGAAGAGTTTACTAACACCTCATCTGCTACAATCAAAATAACTCACGATGATGTCCTAAATTTAAGAGGAAACTGATATTTCTCATACAGTAATGTGTGACAACTATGCATAGATTTGTACATTTTATGGTGAATAGTCTAAACATATTTAGATTAATTTTTGATAACTTGTATTCCTGTATTTCGAGAGATACGTTTCTCAGCATATATACCCCTTAAAGTAATAATGTTACATTTTCAACAAGTCGGGCTTACAGATGCAGCAATTGTTAAAAATTAAAAAAAAAAGTCAGACATATTCCCCGTTGAATTAAGTTGGTGATCATAAGATTTTCTAAAACATTTACTATAAATATTAAAATTAGACTCCTTAAATAAACTAAAGCCAAACATATCACCACTCAAAATATCAACTGCATTGTCATAGTTGTTTCAGGGTTTCTTTCGGTGCCTAAGATATTTTCTAATATTTTTTTCAATTTTGTCCAAAAATTGTATTTCAGTTGGGAAGTCTACATCTTTTTTTCCTCCTTTTTACACATTTGTATCTTTTCCTTTTGCTCTCTAGCTGTAGTCCTACAGCTTGGAGGTTACAGACAATTGTTAATATTGGAGAGTTTAGACACTAGAAAATCTGTGCTAGAACCAATCTTTTCTATTTTGTGATTCTTGTCAAATCACTCAATTTTCTTCCCATCAAGTTTTTACAGTTCCCCTATTCACTGAACTGTTATTAGCCAGTTTCTAATGTTCATTGGAAGGCTGCCAAATAAACATCTTGGCATAACTGAGCTCATTGTGAAGTGTGAGTACTAACTTTACAATAAAGCACCCAGTGCTACTACCTTGAGGGCTTTAGCATCTGAGATGTGTAAAATTTTGCATGGGGGAAAGGTTAAAATCACTTAAAAAAATGGATTTAAATAATGTTTTTTTATATTTATTTGAAACTAAATTGAAATAACTATGAAGTTTCAGAATAAAATGCATAAGTTTCTAAACTGATCTCATAGAATGTCTGCATAAATTATAGCATTTGTGCTGCTGACAAAATTGGTCAGCATAAGGAAAGCTGTATTATTTTTTAAGAGATCCTGAGAAATTATAAATCTACCTGGAAAACTCTTTGCCATAAGTTTCTTCATTCCCCTGAGGAGAATAAAAACCCGCAAGGTGCTTCTCAAACTTCATTAAGTACAACAGAAGTTATTAAAACCAACTAATAGAAATTTTTGGTAAGAAAATCACTTTGACATTTAGTTATGAGCTTTCTCCATATAATATAGTCTACAAATCAACCTAGTGTTTTATGAGAAAAGTTACTTCGCATCCACAGAAGTCTTTTCTCAAAAACAAGTTAAATGTAGCATGTTGTGGAGTTTAAATATAATATATTTCATCATGTATAGAAATCCAATGTTTAATAACTCTAAAAACAATGTGATAAAGAAATTCAGATTCATTACATTTTTTTTGTGCCACTGAAGTTTCATGCTTAAGTCTTCCTATATTTCATTAGCATCAAAATTATTAATCTTTAACTTTCTTGGATGATTTTCAGGGTAATGCTACTGTTTAAAGTTTTGCAACCCAAAAGGCAGCTGAATTTAATTGCATAGACCTCATCTTCATCAAAGTTACAATTTACATTAAAGATGGAAAGGGCAACACTGTAGTGGAATCACGATAGGCTGTAGAGGTTTAAGTATGAAACAGTCAAAATTTTAGACAGAAATCAAACTGAAAGAAGGACTAGAATAAATACTGCATGTCTCCAGAGAGAATGTTGTACTAAGTGCCAGAAATGCCAATGATGGATTCTGAGGTGGTATGAATATGAGGGATTCTTCAAATGTCAAAAATAACAATTAATATGAGCTAGCACTATTTTAGATTTTATTTTTATTTCTTTAGATAGTTATGGGAAAAAAAATGGAGCATGTAGTAATGTGCTAAATCCTTTCAAATTGAAAGATGCAAAAAAGAAATTTGACAATTTCTTGATAAGGTAGTTAAAGGCAAACTTTGATATGTGATGTACTCACAGTGTAACAAACCAAATGAAAAATTAGAGTACCATCACTAAGATAAAAGAATTGACTCTGAAAGATTTTTGGGATCCCTTTAAACAAAAATAAATATTAATACAAGAAGGAAAAACCTTTTGTCAGTCACAAGAATGCAAATTAACATCCTCAGAAACATTGCTGCAATACTTAATTGGTCTACAAAATATAAGAGAATATAAACATAGGTGTTGAAGTTCTCATTCCCAGTTCAAGCCTTTTTTTGTTAGCTTAAAGTCTAAGGTTGTAAAACCAGAATTTTTTTCTTATTTTCTTTTTCAGGTACTTAGAATACTTTATTCCATGAACTCAGTAGCAACTACTTGGTATTGCAAAACAAGAAACACATGCATCATGCAAATAATCATTTTCCAGTCTTAGCTTTTAAGACAAATTAAACTAGTGATGATCTATGTACTTTGACATAGTTCAGAAAGTAGCCATTGATGAATACTATAAATTCATAAACAAATACACATAATGATGTTATCCTCAGGCATGTCCCTCCAAAAATATTCTAATTAATTTAAATTTCTGTGTCTGTTAAGTGCACTCATTTGTTATAATTATGTAAAATAAACACTTCAATAATTTACATGGACTAAAAAACCCTCAAAACATAAGATGATGATGCATTCCTTTAACAAATGCCTTCAATACTGATTTCATCCAGTAGATTTCTATATAGTGTTAAGTAATGTTGTTATGAAATAAATGGTCTCTGTTATTCTTATTTTGTCATATGTTAACTTAATCATCTAAAAGTTACAACTAAAATATCTTGTGGTCACAAGCTCCCATTATGAAGGAAGGAAAAATAGCATACGCAACCAAAATGAGATGACTGTTGGATGAAATCAATCAACTTGATTTCTACTCTTTCCATGATCCCTGACAGTATTAAAGATTAGCTATCTAGTTTGGAATTTTCCTTCAAATTTATGTAAATTCTTACATTTTCAATACTATAATAAACTATAACATAACACAACATAACACAATATAAATTATATTTAATTGTAATTAAACGTAATATATATCCATGAAGTAACTTCACTGAACAGTGGCTCGTGTTTTCATGAAAATTTTGGTCACAAGTATAATTTTCTATTATACAGTTGTAGTGCATTTTAGCTCTGTAATTAATCAATAGGTTATTTATTTTACACAAATTTTCTGTTTTCTGAAATCCAACCATCTGGATTGTTTTTATTCCTTTAATTGCTTGTACATATAATGAGAGTTATACAGATACTTCTTGTTTTTAAAAAGAAGATTTTTTGCTTTCAAAAACATCTCATCTCAGTTCTTTACAGTTTTTTAATCTCTGATATTGCAGCCTATAAAGATGCTACTAAACATCTGGAGTGAATTTTGTAAAAACCAATTTTCTTTGACAGTACTAGATTACACTATATAAACAAATTACATACATTCAAATGGCAAAGTTAAATACATATCCCATGAACAAGAAAAAAAAAGTATATGACAACAAATTTTCAAGGAAAAATTTTTAAGTTCTGTACTTACACATACAACACTGTTCTGGTATCACCAACTTTCCCAGCATCTCCAACAGTAAGAGTATCATAGCCTCTTTCCAGTTCAAACTCTTCAAAAGCAAGCTTTATGACCTATTAAATTTAAATAAGTCAGTTATTCAAAAACATACCCACAAATTGTTTGGCTACCAAAAGTCAAGTTGTAAAGCACTCATTTCAGTCATTATTATTCAGTTTGAGAAAGATATATAAAGAGAAAGCAGAAGTAGAGAAACTTGTCATTTCTAATACCAAGAAGGAAGTTTTTGCCACTGTGTTTTAGAGGTATTATATGCTAAAGATACCAACAATCTCTAACTGGCAACAGTTGTTCTTGGCATTAAGAAATTATTAACAGCAGTAAAACCATTTTTTTACTATAATAATTATACAAAAATACATAGCATAATATATATAATACCTATATGCCTACACACAAATATTTGTATATAGCTACATGTAAAACTCTCAGTTCAAAAGGTGAAGAAAGTTGATCCTGAGAAATATGAAAGCATAATTTCCTTGCTTAAATTCCTAACACTAAACCATGATTTCAGTCAATGTGTAATAATGAATTGCCCAGAAAAGGAAAAAAAAAAAATCCCTTAGATTTTGGAAATTATTTCTAACTTACTGAAACTATCACTCTATAAGGTAAAATGAAGTACTAAACCTTTGTTTTGTACAGAAGAACTCTTTTAAGACAAATATTTTTTAGATTTCTTTATTGGTGACAAATAGTTGCAGGTTATACATATGAAGATATACGTACCCTGTACTTTAAAGATTTTGATATCAAGATTTCTGCAGGCAACTTTATATAAAAGTACAGTTGTGATTTTCCAAAAATTCTCTATTTTATCTTTGTACTATTTTCCAGATACCCAATGGTAGACTTCCAAATAACTTCAATCATTGCACAAAAATGAATATCGATTTTCTTCTGTTTTATGGCAAAAAACCCAAAATTTAGGTTAGCTTTGAGCTTTCAGCATTAGTCATATTATGCTGTATTTTGGCAACAACGTGTGAAAAAACAATGTTTTGTGATCATCAAGGCAGAATTCATATCATCCAAATTTTAGCCCTGTAAAAAGGCAACATGCTAGCTAAGGTAAATCTTTACAGTTCCTCATTATTAAAAAAGAAAGCTAGCACATGTCCTACGTTGCAATGGGAAGAGAGGAACTTAACGATACCTGAGTAAATGAGGCTTACATTAATCTTTCTTCAGTTTTTAACCCAAAGAAAAGTCTGTTTTTAATAAAATACCCATTGATCTAAGAAAATATGTTGCCTTTTCTTTTAAATTCACATCTTGCTTTGCATACCTTGTTTTGCTATTTCTGCTATTACTGTTTGTGATTTTTAAAGTATGCTAAAACTTACTCCAGGACTAAGATCTCTTGTCTATTTTAAAATTTAGAGTGTCATTACAAGATAAATGAAAAGGAGGTTTAAGGAAAGGCGAAATGGTCCTAAGATAGCCACAGCTGTGAAAAAACATTAACAAAGATATCTGTATAATTGTTTTGACAACAGGTCAGTGGTTTTGATTTATGATTTAGTACAGGTCCTTTACAACATGTTTCACAGATCTGTCAGATTTAGGGATGTTTATTGCACTACCTACTTTATCTTTTAATATTCAAAAGAATTTGAAACAATACAGATAAAATAACATATATTTCCCTTTGCTCCTGAGGTACCTTCTAGTATTCTCAGATTATAACTGTGGTGTACATACAAAATTTCATTACTAACTCAAGACTAATAAAACCAAAGAGAAGTAAGGAAAAAAAATGTAGAGGCATAAAAGCAGAGTTGATTCTGACAATAAAAATAACTACATAAATAAGATTTTAAGTTTTAATGCAATTTTTATTTTATGTGGGGGAGGAAACGTGATAGAATATTCCATGAGAAAATATGGTAATGTATTATTTAAATATGCTCCATTTGGTTAGACTCACAAACTCCTTTACATTACAATTTAAAAAGAAATGTGAATGTTCACTGCTTTAATAATAAAAATAAGTTACAAAAAACTAATTGGATATAAACTATAAATGAAAGATTTAAAGACCTAGTTAAGCATAAAGGAATTGTCAGAAGAAAAGTTTCTTTATGGGAAACACAATGTGTGTGAAGAAAGACACTATTAAATCAAACCTTCACTTTTGTGCTAATTGCTATTTGATGCTAACATAGAACATGTTTTGGAAACACATTAAAATTGTTGAGAGTTAAGATATCTAACTTAAATTCCTTTAATTTGATCCATAAAATCTAAATTTTACTTGTAGACATTCACCAATGAGTCTAACCATGGGTCCTTCTACAGTCAGTGGACAGAAAATGGCACTCAGAACACACGTCACACTCCATGTCTTAAGGTGGACTGAACTGCCAGTTAGAATTACCCTTTCTATTGATTACATGAGGAGCCTGGATGACTATGGGAGATGTATTTAGATAAAATAAACTTTCTAGTGGAGTCTCTCAGGGGTTGATGCTGGGAATGGTACTGTTCAATATTCATTAATGATCTAGCTGAGGGAACTAAGGGCCCTTTCAGCAAGTTTGCTGATACTAAACTGGGGGGCAGTGGCTGACACACCAGAAGCTGTGCTGCCATTCAACGAGACCTGGACAGGCTGGAGGGTTGGGCAGGGAGAAATCTAATGAAATTCAACCAAGGCAAGTGTAGAGTCTTTCATCTGGGAAATAATAACCCTATGTACCAGTACAGGCTGAGGAATGAACTGTTAGAGAGTAGAATAGGTGTGGTGAGTAGGTTGAGAGAGGTTCTCTTCCCCTTCTGCTCTGACCTCATGAGATCAGAATATTGTGTCCTGTTTTGGGCACCTCAGTTCAAGAAGGACAGGGAGCTGCTGGAGAGAGTTCAGCGCAGGGCCGCAAAGATGATGGAGTGGAGCATCTCCCTTATGATGAAAGGCTGAGGGAGCTGGGGCTCTTCAGCTTGGAGAAGAGGAGACTGAGGAGTGTTCTCATTTATGTTTACAAAAACATAAAAGGCAGGTGTCAGAAGGATGGAACCAGGCTGATCTCACTGATGTCCAATGACAGGACAAGGGGTAATGGATATAAGATAGAATATAAGAGGTTTCAAAGAAACGTAAGGAGGAGTTTCTTTACTGTTCAGGAGAGGGAGCATTGGAACGGGCTGCCCAGAGTGGTTATGGAGTCTCCTTCTCTGGAGACATTCAAAACCCACCTGGACAAGTGTCTGCACTGGCACAGGGTTTGGACTAGATGGTCTCTCAAAGTCCCTTCCAACCCTTAACATTCTGTGATTCTGATTCCTCTGGATTTTTAGTTTTTAATTTTAAAAATATTTAAGTTTTGTTAGATGGAGGGAGTGTTATTTGTTAGTTTATTTTGAGAAAGTATGCAAGGTAGTTTTGTATGGATATAGATATGAATAATGTGAGAAAGATTAAAATGATTGAACTAGTATCAGCAAAACCAACATACCCACATATGGTTAAATATTATTGATTTATATAGACAGGGTGGAAAATAAGCTCTGAGACACTTCCAGATTCAACATTATCTTGCAATGGAAAAAAAAAAAAAATTCAGTATTGTTAATCTGATGAACATTATTAAATACACTTTCTCTGAATTGATTAAAATCAAGAATTAATTTTCATTAGGAAAAATGGGAAACAAAAATTACTTCCAAAACTATTATTTTATTTCTAGATGATCAATTATAATTCTCACAGAAGAATGATCCTGTTTGCTTTCTGAAATGTATGAGACAAAATTCCCTTATAAGCAATTTAGAGTGATTTCTTATTATTAGATAGGTTGTGAAAACAAAAATAGCTTAAAAATATAAGACACCCAAGGAGGTATTTATGTGGAAGCTCTGCACATGAATTTCCTGTCATAAGTACTTTTTCCTTAGAAGCATTTTCTTTCCTCTTAGCCATTCTCACACTTTATATTTCTGACATAACTGCTACAGCCAGTAATGGTGAAAGGCAGCACCAGAGTTGTACTAACAGAAAGTTTCATAGGGACATTCTTCCTGTAAGAATTAGGGAACATGGCAATGTGACATTTCCAAAATGCCTAGGTGTACCTATTCTGGTCACTACCAGTAAGACCCATCATATTATCTCTTACATATGTTTGTATTTACTGTATTGAATGCATAAATATCTAAGTAAAATGTGAGAAAAATAATTTTTGGTTTAAGATGCAAGCAGAAGGAGCATCTCTTAAAGATGAGAAAATGAAAGGAGACAATTTGTTGCCTCAGTAAAACTACAGTAAAATATATGAAGAAAAGGGAAATAAAACTGATGATCCTTAATTTAAAGCTATTAATCCTTAATCTATAGCTTATATAGTATATTTAAGTAATTTAAACACATCCACAGTAAGGCAATGAGCAAATTATTAAACATAGTTTTGTTTCTTGTGTAGAGGAAGACACAGAAAAAAAATCCCAAACATAATGATGACTTCAGAGATAAGAGAGCTGCCACAATCTGTCAGTCTGATAACGTGCCTGTTGCCAAGTTAATCTTCGGTGATAGCGTCTAGATATCATGTCAAATTTCACTTTACCATCTTAACCATTAGGACATTTTTCTTCTCCTTTTTGTTATCAATATGCAAATAAATTGCCATTTCTAAATACATAGAATAGTATAAAGGAGTAAGAGTTAATTTTTCACTGAAATACCAAAGCTGAAATTTGTCTCTTTTCATTCTCTCATCTTTAAGAGATGCTCCTTCAAGCAAGGTAATGAATGGCTTCCACAAATCTATGTGAAACATATTTTCAGTAAATCATCAATCAGTTTAATTTAAGTTTGAAAGTGAAAATCAGAACTAAAACAATCAAAGCAGAATTGAAAGAGGATACAATCAATTATATGTTCACACTAAAAGGTTAAAATTTGTGATTTATGTTAAAGACAATTCTCTGATATAGTAGTATGTTCTTGTATTCCTCACATTCTGCCAAAGAAAAATGCCAAGTACATGGCTTTCATATTTACTCCTGCTGCTGCTCCAACTGTCAGAATATCAGTAGGAAAGAAATATGGAAGTATAAGCTTTAAAGAAACACTATATACTATTATAATAATTTTTGCAAATGAAACTATGAAAAACAAAGCAAAATAGTGCACATTTATTACCATCTTTCCTTGCCATTCATAAAAAGGAATTCCAAATGCAGTTATATCTTTGGAGAATTTTTCCAAATAATTTTAAGCACTTTTTCTAAAATGGTGAGCAGCACCCACTTGTGGAAGAGACAGCAATGTTAAAAATTATTTTTAGATTTGCTATTCAAAACAAGTCTGAAAATACCATTCTTAAATTTGACAATGAAAAGGTCCCTGTTAGTATTTGTTAAAAACAAGTCATATAGAGACTAAGAATACTTGAATCACCAGATAAAAGCTCAAATTTATATAAAGGCTGAGAATTTTCCTTGTTAAAGAAGCTTATGAAAACTTTTGTCCACATTAATTCAAGAAAAAGAATCATTCTTACCTAACCCTATTTTGCTATTGTCTTACCTCCTACAGTCTTTAAAGAATAGGTTAATTTTCTTTATTAATCCAAAGTGTATATGGGGCTTGACAGAGCAGAAGAAGCAAATGTCTACATTAAGAAATGGTGCAGAGATCATTCCTTAGACTGCCCCTAGGCTGGAGAGTCAGATCTCAGCTCTGCTATTATCATGAAATACTTCATACAATTCATTTTGGGTGCTTGAAAATTCCTTCCTTAACAGCATAATTCCTCAAGAATTTTCTGACATTTTTATCCTTCTTAAACTTCATATGAAACGAACAAAATATGACAAGCATTTAAACTTCAGAAAAGGTAGATGATTTTTTTTTTTAAAAAAAAAGCTAATGAATTCTAGATGTCTCAACTCAAATATCATTGTAGAAGATACAGTGAGGGAATTCACATGCACTAATCACAGGACATATTAGTAATAAAAAAGCAACAAAGTAATATTTGTGACTTTCAACAAAAATTCCTTATGGGAAATCTATATCCTTATAACCAAACTAAGTAGTTCTAACTCAAACATTATTGTTAGCTGAATGTGATGGATAAAGCTTATATTTCATGCTTTCTACAGCTATGAGACTAATTTTAAAAATAGTTTCCTTCAGTATTAGTAGTCTTTCAACAGTGGCAGGAAGGCTTACGAGCACTTGTTTTCTCTGAGAAGTGAAGAACTTCAGCTTGTTTGTCCCTTGTTATTACAGTTAAACAGTTCCAAGGACACAAAGTATTTCATTTCAAAGGATGGTAGATATTGGCATCATATTGTATTGTTGATCAGACAACTGAAGTGAATACTGGAAAGCTTTCAGAGGTACAGGGAGGTGCCTAAATATTGATTGAAGTAAATGCCTCAGAAAAATATAACATCGGTGGAATTAATTTACTAGAAATGTATACAATATTAGAGTTCACTACTGTTTAATGTTATCCAGAATAGACAATAGAAAGGTCTGAGCCATACTGAGCCAAGTTAGAAACTATGATAAAGCAGTTATGTTACTATTTTGCCAAAGGAAAATGATACCTATGGAAATGAACTTTTAGAGGAAAAGCAAGCAGAAAGTCAGGATACAGTGTATCCTTCTTGAGTTAAACTGAAATTTTTGTTCACACTAAATATCTAAAGCATGTTATGTCAAGAGGATTGGATGATACTTTCTTCTGTAGTATCCAGAGATGGGACTAGGGGTAACAAACACAAGCTGGAACACAAGAAGTTCCAGTTAAACACAAGGGAAAAACTCCTTTACTGCAAGGGTGACAGAGCACTGGAACAGGATGCCCAAGAAGGTTGTGAAGTCTCCTTCTCTTGAGTTTTTCAAAACCTGCTTGGACACGTTCCTTTGCAAGTTCATCTAGGTGGATCTGCTTCTGCAGGGGAGGTTAGAGTAGATGATCACTAGAGGTCTGTTCCAACCCCTAACCCTTCTGTGATTCTGTTATTTAATGATCACTGAATTAATCTTCCTCCAGCTGAGTGTATTTGGCCTGTGAGAGTAATTAGTGAGCAATCCCTCTGTTTATTTTGACCCATGAACTTTTTTTGTCTTGTTTTCTATCCCTGTCCTGAGAGGGGTGGGGAAGTGAGAGAATAGGTTGTTGAGCATCTAGCAGCCAGCCAAGGTCAACCCACTACAGCTATATAGGAGAATTTTCTTAAATTCATACATTCAAACATTAAAAATACTTTAAATAAAATCAATTATTAAGATATTCATATATCACTTTATTAAATATTAATATTCTGTTAGTGATCACAGCAAGAAAGCAAAATAATTTAATCCCAAAACCATCAGAACAATAGCAGTGATGACAGTACATACATTTTGAGGCTCTAATAGTATAAATTTCCAAAAATAAAAAGCAGAACACACAACCTAATTACATATTTAATCTCTTTGGTAATAAAAGTCTACCTATTGAGATTTAAAATCTCATCTCCCACATCTGTGTGTAGATTCCCGAATCTTATAAATGTTTCTTATATAATTTACCTTGACTTGAAAACTTTAAAACTATAGGCACTTGAGTAGAGATAATCTTGACCTCTCTTGGTAAATTATTATACCAGAATCGGTGAAGAAAATCTCTGTCCATTAGTCTCAAAATAACATCTCAATCTGCTAAAATATGCAGGTAGTAGTTCCCTGAAAGAACACTTTGGGGCAAAATTCATTATTTGTATCTAATTCAAGCTATATATGGGTAAACAGAACAGTTTATAGTAGTTAGTTTAGACATTATCTTTAATGAATATGCAATGAGGAGATTCTATAAAAACTCCATTAAAATGTAAAGAGAGTAGTAGCAAAGGGTAGCTGCATTTTCCTTCTGCAGTACTATATAACTTTTAAATCATAGTGTATAACATATAAATACTTAAGTCCAGAAAATTATTCTAACTAAATTGCAAAATGTTCTGTTAATAAAATCACTGAAAAAAAAGAGGAAAAATGTCTTTACAGATGAATGTCAAAACCATTTTAAATAAGTTAGCTTGCTTCCAAAGATGTGCATTCAATGACTTTCTTATTGAAATACTTATTCATTTAGAAACTTAAAGATATTAGCTGGAAAATTAAATGCAGTGTGAAAGATTCCTCAGCCAGTCTGGGTCAGAGATCTAGTAAAATACAGTTTAATATATGAGAACAGATACTAACAAAGTAACTTTCCTATCGTCCTGCAATTTCTTCATTTGTTTATATATTACTACACACATGTCTTAAAAGCAAAGCATAAACACTGAAAATTTGAGAAGTATAGACTATCACTTTAGTTCTGATTTTGAAATTGTAAGAAAGGTAATCATAATAACTTACCATATGTTTATACAAATAAGCCTAAAGATGCAATATATGATAAAATACAGTAGAATATCCCCAAAGTATGAGTACGTTATTGATTTATTACATTTATCATATAATTTGACACTTGCATTGTGTCATCATATCTCATAGAGCTGCAGAATCATTCAACAAGGGGTGGGCATTTCTTGCTAAAGAAATGTTTCCTAATATCTAGTCTCATCCTCCCACACACAGCCTTGAACTATTCCCATGCATCTTATCACTGGATAAGAGGGAGAAGAGATCAGCACCTCCCTCTCCACTTCCTGGGCTCAAGAAAGTTACATTTAAATTATAAAAGCAATTATAAAAGATCTATGATGTGAACTGTCTAATGTTGCCGTGCACAGGAACTGTATTAAGTGTTGTCTTAAGTATAGTATCTTCTTTTCTACAAGAAAATAATCCAGGCACAATATCCCTATGTACCTTTAAAGTAAAATATGAGAGAGGGGAGTCTTGTATCAGTTACATAGGCTGTTTTATAGTGAGACAATCTTAGCAATTTTAATTTTGAGAAGAAGATTGAAATTAATTTGCATTTTATATAACTATGTTTTCTTTCCTTATGAAATGTGTATTTTAAATACAAATTAAACAAAACGATTGCTTCAATATGTGAAGCAAAGGGTTATCTCCTCCACATCAATGCTTTTTCTACAATAACTGTTGAAGTATTCTGTGAAACAAAGTGGAAAAGATGTTTGTCATGTTTGGCCTGTCTGAACTTTTCTTGTTGGATCTGTAGCTTTGTTTTGCTTGTTTCTGTGATAGTAATTTCTATACAGATTGCTGTAACAAGTAGTTCTATTAGATTTTTATGACATTTAAATAAATGTGAATGCAACGTGATTTAGTTGCAATAAAGTTAACAGTGTAAAAGTATGTTAGTAAAGTCAGAGGAGAGCAAGATGAAAGCAGAAACATCAACATATTCATGCCAATGAAAGACTTCACATGCTGGTGACTTACAGTATTAACTTCTCAATCTAAACCTACTGGTTTTAAGACCCAGAGGAGCAACAGAATGGTGAGCATAACCCCAAGGGACAGAAGCTGAGAACTATGTCACAATTTTAATAGTTTTATAGCTATTATTTTTGTTAATAATGTTGAGACTTCATAGTCTGCACTATTACATATATGCAATTATATAACTGCACTCTTATTCTTTTTCTATAATAATTATATATAGATTAATTTTTTTAATCTGTTGCAATTTTCATTATACTAACTACTAATTATTGGATTTACTTATACATATTGTGCGCTTCCTCTTTGTGAATAAGATTTTGATTTCTTCTTGCTGAGTTGACATTTTGCAATCAGGAGTTCTAAAAATAACAGTAGATTCAGCTTTAGTAGATTAAATTATACTGCATTTCTCTGATGTATACAACAACCTTTCCTTTCATTTCCATGGTACCATGATTAATGGTGATGACAACTTGCATTTCTGTAGTAGAAGGGGGTGACAATCTTCTAGACATATCAATATTTGTAATACATTCATGTCATTTTTACAGTAAATAATCCTGTTGTCTACATATTCAAAAGGTAGTTAGACTACATGTGAGAAGCTTTAAACTGGCCTTGGTCTCCAATTTAGTTACAAAACTGGTTTTAACTCTTTCCTGTGTCTTAAAGACATAGCTAGGTGCACATTTAAAAACATTTATTTCACATTGGATATAAGCTATATAATTGTAAAGAACAGGAACATACTTAAGTTTACATGAAAGAAATTGCACAAGCAAGCATATCAGAATATAATCTGCTGCACGGTGAAAACTAGAGGAGCTTTAGCTTGAAACATCATGGCTGGCTCTGCCATATCTGAAAATATTTGGAAATGGAAACTAGCGTCCAAAATCAGATTTTTCCATTGCTAAACGTACTATCTGAAAGTATTAATTTCTCCACTATCAGTATGCACTAGTCAAATCTTTATTTGGATGTGTATATACATATATATAAACTCATTCTGCATTCATGCTTCTTAATCTATCTGTATAATTTGTGATTTGGATTTCACAATGCATGAAAAGTTGAAAGAAATATATGGAATAAAGGTAAAGATTTCTATTTTATTTTAACTTGTGAAGTAACATTTTATAATAAATTGTCATACCTACATTATAGACCTACACCATTTATGTCTCAGCAAGCAAATTTTGCATTCATGGTGAGTGATAACAAAATTTCTGATCTAATATCATCTGGTGTCATCTATGAGTATAGTTGAAAAAAATCTGAAGTCACATTTTACTTAGTCTCTTTGGATTTCTTTGGTATATATTTCCTTTGCACTTATTGAAATGCTTACCACTTCCTTCCCTTTGGATCTTAAATGAGAATACACTTATTTTATTTCTTTTAATAATGATTGTACTCAACTGTTATTTCTGAAGATTCTAGGAATCTAAAAAAAGTAGAGTCTTATTAAAAGGAATAAAATAACAGTTGAATCACATGACAACTATCCTAAAAAAAATGTAATTTCTAAAAGGTCTTTAGGCTAATCTGTTTGATTTATCTGATCTTCAGTTTTCTTTCCCTGTACCTTCCACCTGTGAAATGTTGCACTAGATCATTTCTGGAGGTCCTTTCCAAACCTTACCATTCTGTGATTCTGTAATATTCATGAAAACAAATTATTGACATTATAGCAAAAATAGCCAGATGTTTATACATTTTGGTTATTAATATTTTAACTAAAAATTTAAAATTATCAAAAAGTCGTTTCTTTGCCTTTTAAATCTAGCTGGAGAGAAAGTGTGCTCTTTTTGGTTTTAGGCACAATAGATGTCAGACAAAGTGGTCAGATTCTATACAGAATTAGCTATCTAATAACTGATTACCTAACTACTGATTATTCAGCAAAAAATAACAAACTTTATTACTATTAATGGGATTTTTTATTCTAAGTCATGCCATTATTTTTAAAACTCCATCAGATTTTGTATCTGTCTTTTAATATTTATTTGGCTGTTTAAAACCCTTACCATTTTCTACACAATTCTCCCTTTTTTTTTCATGACAGTTTTCTTGGGGAAAGCTGTATTTTTAACATGCAAAACTTCTGTTAAATACTTTGAATTTCAAGTCACATTGCATATATTATTTAATTATACACACGATTCCTTTAAACTTTTAGTATTTTTTTAAATTTTCAGACCACAGAATCGAAGTTCTTCTAACAAGAGGAAGACTTCACTAAAAACTATAAGACTGTAAAATAACTGCAGACTTGAAAGAGTACCACAAAGATTGAATATTATGAAAGTTGCTACATTTACGCATCCTTAGTTTTGCCTAATAGTCAGAGAAATTAGCTGTTTGCCTTTCCTAAATTCATGCTGCAAGGAAGCCTACATCACAAAAGTCACATTATAATTTGAGCAGACCCACACAGGGCATAAAACACACTTCCCTGAGTGTGAGACTTCTAGCTGTAAAATTTATCACACCAGATTTATTTAAGATGTAACTTGAGAATGAAGTCATACCTAGCCACCTGTAAGAAAAATACCTTTTTTAAAGGCAATAAGGTTTCACTTCCCCCACAACTGCAGGAATCTACATCAAGGAACTGCAATAAACATGCTGAAAGAAAACAGAAACTTAGCAGAAAAATGAATACAAATAGGGATTACTTGTCTTAACTATCTCTAGCTATTGGTTGTTAAGGTCTTTTTTTTGTTTGTTTTGAGGTGGTTAGCTTTTTATTTTATTACAATCCACATGGATGTTAATAATACAGGCAACTCCAAGAAATCTTTTTTAAAGTACCTAGTTATGTGGTGATGGGTCTTGGATACTTTTGTGCAATCAGTTGATACTAAGCATCTGCTTTACAGGCTTCTATATTTTCATGCTGTTTGATGAATATATGGATGTCACAATGAGTGCCAGACAGAATGACAGACGTATCTCAATGTCATGGTAACTGTCAGAGTATGGGTTATCTCCATCACAAATACAAAGCAAAGGACTTTGTTGCTGTTTCTTTGACTGTTAGTTTTCATGTGATGATGACAGTTCTTATATTATCTTTTAATATTGGACCTGAATAAATAGGATGAACATGCAGTTCCGTGAAAATAAAAGAATCTTCAAGAGTGTAGAGAACTGAGACCCTCAAGAGGTATGTTGAAAATTAGACACAGCCTCAAGGTGATAACTCGGGTGAGTATAAAAATATAGTGCAGGAAAGATATGGATAGTCTCATAGACATTTACAGAACAATAAAGGCCACCAAAAAAAACCCAACCAAAAACACCGAAGATTCTGAAATCCTCTGCACATCTTTGAAAGTGCTATAAGATCTAGTCCTTTGAGATGAAAGTATCTCTTTTCCTACAGCCAACTGTCCACACATATCCCCTTAATGAATATATTCTAGAAGTGAGAAAAAAGTGAAAAAGCATCCTGTGAAGTTTCATGGCCATGATGACAAGGGTGCTCCAAATAAAAGTACTGTAACTTGCCTATTGAAAAAGTCTTTGAAAGGATTGAGTGAAGATGTTTCAGAAGTTTCTGAAGGTCTACAGAGTTCCTGATACCATAGAATGGTAGAGGTTGGAAGGGACCTTTAGAGATCATCTAGTCCAACCCCCCTGCAGAAGCAGGTCAACCTAGATCAGGTCGCATAGGAACATGTCCAGGCAAGTCTTGAAGATCTCCAAGGAAGGAGACTCCACAACCCTCTGGGCAGCCTGTGCCACTGCTCCATCACCCTCACAGTGAAACAGGGCTTTTTTTATATTTAAATGGAACTTTTTGTGTTCCAGTTTCATCCCACTACCCCTTGTCCTGTTGCTAGATGTCATCAAAAAAAGGGATACCCCAACCTCCTGACACCCACCCTTTAGATATTGGTAAATGTTAATAAGATCCCCTCTCGGTCTTCTCTTTTCTAAACAGCCCCAGTTCCCGCAGCCTTTCCTCGTATGAAAGATGTTCCAGTCCCCTGATCATCTTGATGGCCCTGTGCTGGACTCTCATCAGAAGTTCCCTGTCCCTCTTGAGCCTAGAACTGGACACAGGAGAGCATCATCATCATTTAAGTGAGGTCTGAACAAGCAGACTGAGCTTCACTGTGTGATTATGAGACATAAATCAGAATTAAAACTAGTAGGTCACAACCTATTCAAGAAAGAAAAGTCATCATTGCTAAAGAATCAGAAGTTGTTCAATTATGGCTTAAGTTGGAGTGATATCTGACTTAAGAATGTCCAGCTATGAGGTCTAGATACTTAAACATAAATTATATCTTATTGGATGATGAAAAGGTTTTTTCCTTGTAGATTTCAATATCGATTAATTAATGAGATAAGAAAAAATTACTTTATCCTGCATATGATAATCGTCAATCATAGTTACCATCCTCACAAAGACACATCCTTTGCTAGATTCAAAAGGAGAGGATAATAAGGGACTGGTTTTATCTCTGCATGACAGCACACTGACACTGGAAGTCATGCCACAGTTGCCCTCTCTGAACAGATGAAATAACACTATCTAAGATTACTACTTGAGCTTAAAAATATTGAAATCTTCTATTAATGGTTTCAACTGTCATAGGGCTTATCAATTACTCTTTTCCTTCAACACCTAAGAACCTTTTTGATGCAGAGGATGTTCCTGGGAGTGAATGATTGTCTTAACCTAACTGATCCTTTAAAAAGAACACAGATCACATAGTGTGATCTAGCAACAAAGAATTACATCATGAACTGACTAACCACTAGTCCCAGCACAACAACAGTTAATGCTATTTCTCTTCAAGATGTTGAGCCATCTTGGTTTTGAATGGAAAGGACAGTAGCAAGGTAAAAATATATATATATCTCCAGAGAGTGACTGCAACAGCCAGTTATACATCGAGGGCTCCTATCCAGACAGACCATTTATTTGCAAGATAAAGAGCTGAGTTCGCCTCTTCTCTCTTTCCCTCTGTAGGCAACCCATATTTTTCAGTCTGAAATGTACCATTGAAGTCAAGTAACTGTTAGATCCTTGCCATACAAAATACAAGGAGACAGGATTTAGAGGAGAACAGGTTCAAAAGTCATCATCATATCACTAGAAATGGCTGTGACTATAGATCAAGTAGACAAAAATGAAAAATAGCGACTAAGATTTAAGGAAAGCAAGACTGAAATATTTGACCTAAAAAATTTTTGTTGTCTGAGCTCCAAAGGATTCCATATTTTATAGTTTCAAATATGATCTATGAAAATACGTATTTGTAAATCTAATATTAATTCCTCAATAAGGCAGCAAAGAACAGAATTTTGCATAGTGATGGTATACCTGGGAAAAGTCACCAGGGCTTTAGTAAACTTCTGGAATTAATAAAAGATTAATTATTATTTTTACTCCAAAGATTAATCACTTGATATTGTCTGTGTGGTCTTTTCAAGGACTTTGCTCAAAGTTCATTACTAATTTTGTGCAGAAATCAGGTAGCTACAGCACAAAAGGTCTTTCATGGGCAAAACACTTTTTAAAACACACCCAGAAACTAGAAAAATAAGTAAAATGTTAGTTCCAGCACTGACAGAAAGTCACGAGCAGAGTCCTGGAATGAGCTGTGTGACACATTCACAATATTGAGAATGGTAATATCAGCAGACTGAGAAAGTTTGTTAATGATGGAGACAATGTGAAAAATGGAAAAAGATCTTACAACATGGAGTGACTGGAAGGTGAAATTTGATGTAGATAAATATTAAATGGTTCACAAGACAAAACAAATTCTAATTTCACACATAAAATTATGTGCTCTGAACCAATAAAGAAGGGTAACGTTTTGGCACCATGAAGGTAATGTCACAAAAATTTAATCTGAGCATTTAGTACAGTGAAAAAGTAAAAGAAAAATTAAGAATTAAAAGTGTGGCACAGAAAAATAAAATACAGATTTTGCTACTGCATGAAATCTCATCCTGAATAAGTCACGCAGGTTTGGTCCTTCAATCTAAAAAAAATTAAAAGATAGACAACCCTGAAAAACATTTTCTAACTTAAAATGTTATGGAATGTGTACAGAGCTAGTTGGACAGTATGAGTAGTGTTTTCATCTTCAGATTAAAAAGATGCAGATATACTTCCACAATTATTTTCATGGGCATTTTTTTTAAACAATCTGTATGATGAAATAATAACTCTAATATTATTAAGGTTCTACACTGGAAAGGACTGTGTAGACAGGTTTAGAAAGCAAAGTGATCTTGAAGAATTGATTTCAAAAAAATCCCAAACAACCAAGCAGAAACAAACAAAAAACACCAGAAAAGTGTTATTAAATGGGATACTACATTTAGAAAGGTGTAATGTACTGCTCAGTTTCAGACTGAGTGACAGCTAATCAGGTAACACCTCTTTAGAAGAGGATCTCAGTGTTACAGTAGAACACAGGCTGAACACAGATCATCAATCACCTCTCTGCAAAAGTCAGACATCATAGAAAACCAGACATAGTAGTCTGCAACAGATGAGGAAACATTTTTCTCTTTAATCATCATTGATGAGACCTCAACTGCAAAGCTGTGTCAATTTTTGAACTGAATCTTTAAGAAAGAGACCAACCTACTAGTGACCATTTCCTGTACAAGATATTAATATTTATAGTTATTATGATGCAATTCTCAGAAATGTAAGTGAAGGAAAAGTATGCATCATGTAAATACTCATTCTGGCTTTTTAATAATAGTAAGATACAAAATATTGTAGAAGCTGTGTAACCTATCTAATCATAAAGAGAAAACAAAATTAATAAAACTATGGTTAAAGGTTAGTGACTATGGGGTGAAGCAGATGTTTGAAGGAGTCAGCAAAGACTTGACACTCTTCACCATCCCACAAACTTGTGTGAAAGTTCCATTCCAGTGTTATCTAAAGCCATCACTTTGTTTTGGATGCAAGTGGAACGCAACATGCAGAAACAAGACCAATAGAGATGATATGACTGGAAGTGTGAATTTTAGTCACAAATATTCTATTTCCATTAAAGCAATGTAAAAAAAAAGCTCTTATTGCAAGTCTGTAGTAATTTTTTGTACTTTATAGGACAAAGTTTTAATGACAAAGAGCATTTAATTGTAATGAGGCTGAGACATGAGGAAGAAAAAAAGCAAGGTCAAAACAATCTTAAATTATTTTGAACTTGTATAGCATCTAAGCATCAAATAATTTTTGCTTCATATCTAATTGCATTCCTGCTGATAGATGACGAAGTATTATATGTGAGTTACAACATGTTCAAGGAGCCTATACTTAAACTCGATAAAATTGATCATCAATACTCCATCTCCAGGGATACAGTGTAGTAAAAAACCCAAGAAAACAAGCATAATTCTGTGAAATCACTTAAGCCAATATAATCTCAATGTTATCTGTGATTTTATTTGTCCTGGCTTCATTATGAGTTTTGTGACTAGAAAAAAAAAAATGCTGAGACAATATTCAGGTTGTTTCTTAGAACCACAGAATAATTTAGATTGGAAGGGACCTTGATAGCTCAATAGTTGAGCCCATGGTTCAAATCAGTCAACAAGGAATTCAGACCAGGTTGCATAGGGCTTTGCCCAGTCAAGTCGTGATGGAGCACCTGAACTTCAAAACCACTTCCAGGCACATGAAGGACAAGTCATTAGAAGTAGTCAGTAGAGACTCACCAAGAGGAAATCATACTTGACTGATTCAATGTACTTCTGTGACAAATTGTCTGGCCTGGCAGATGAGGGTAGAGCAGTACATCTTGTTTACCTAGACATATTAAGGCCTTTGACATATGAAGAATGAGACTAAGTGTGACAAGGTAGCACAACTGTAATGTCACTAATAGAAAGTTTTTGGATTGGAATGCTACATTTGTAAAATTTCTTTTGAAAGCACTTATATCCTCCTCAATAGTTGAACAGCTTGAATAGTAGATATATGTTGAAAAGTGATAGATTTCAGGAAATGTAGAAGTATCTTGTAAAATTGAAATCTGGCTGATTATGAAATCTGATTATGTGATTTGTCACTTTTGTTTCATAACCACAGGTGGCCAGGAAACTGAGAACATCTCAGAGCTCCTTTAATAGCTATATCCTAGATGCTGATAGGAAAGTCGAAAAGTTAATACATTAATATGAAAACTTTGGAAATGAGTTTGTGTGTACAGCAATCTCTATTCCTTATTTAAAAAAAAAAAAAAAGCAAATTAAAAAAATGGAGTCAGACAGAAGCAATTATGTTAAAAGCTGGACAGTCTTAAAAGCAAGCTGAATGTGTGTCAAGTTAAACTCTGAAATAATAGAGCAGATATATGATTTCTACTAAGCACTAACGGGCCTTGCTAAAAACATAGCCCTTGTATCTTTTTAGAATCTCAACAAATACAGAAACTATAAACATAAATATCTCAAATATATATGCAAATAACTGTTGACTCATTGATCCTCACTAAAAAGACACTAGAAGAAAAATAAAGAGCAGAAATAGAAGTGATTGTTAACGTCAAGTTATTTTTGGTTTGGTTCTACTGCTACTGTTAGTTCTGTTTGTTTTCCACTATCCCTTGCTTTAATCAGGAGTTGGCAGGTGTCTGAAGGAAGGACCGAATATCTGCCAGAAAAATGTCCAAGATCTTCTTATTGTGCTGCTCTCTTTAGCCTGTCAGTAAGACCGAGTGAAATAAAAAAACAATTGTTTGATGCCAACTTGAAGTTCGACATTTGTATCACATGAACTTTTACATGTAATAATTTTCTGAAGAAACATGTCAAAATGCCGATGTGACATAGTAAAAGAGATTTATTGTGATTATATTCCTGCCCATTAATCACTTCTTAAAAAAAAACCTGCAAGGTTCTTTACGAAATACAAATCTAGAAAACAACATCAAAAAAGAAATTTGAGACTACGCCAACGCTATCAATTCTAAATGGGGATCTCTAATGTCATTTCCGAACAATTTTGTTTTATCTTTATCACTATCAGTGTCTATTTGGTAGACATTTTTATTAGCTAAATAAAAAAATGTTTGAGTTACATCTATGGATACACTAAGCCTCCACAAAAAGTCTATAGCTTGGTGTAGAGAATTAGATTTATTCTAATGATTTCATCAAAAGCTTTACTAACACAGCAAATCTTCAGGAATTTTGCATATTACTTTGTATGAAAAACATATTTGAAACGGGTGACCATCTAGCAGCTATGCAAAAGACTAATTTTGTCATTTTTATACTAATTTTCAGGGGGTTTTATTTAGATTTAACATTTTTTTTCTAAGGAAGATACATCACAGCAATATGCACCAGCTAGAATCATAGAAAGAAAAGAAGTGGGAAATTACAGCATAAAATATTTCTTATGTTTCCAGTTCTTTATGATCCAGAAAATCACAGAGCAAGCATATATCAATTTTCCTTCCTTTACTACAAACTGCCCATTGTTATAAAACACTATTCAGAAGTGCTACTATCAAAATATTTGTTGTAGAATTTTCTCTTTGTTTCTGTGTTTCTGTATAGAATAGCACTTCTGTCTTTTTATTAAAAAGATTTTTCATTCTATGACTGCAAAGATAATCTAAAAATTTGAAGTATGGGCAAATATGAATATGTAGAAAGTCTCTGAAAGAGGCTTGTGGTGATTAATTCTACCTATTATGTCTCTTCAGGGACCTTTGGACTGTGATATTAGCATTTTCCCATAGCACCAAAATGGTTGTGCTTTTGTTAGAGAAGTCAATGTTCTAAATGTCAATAATACCCATTATCTTTTTTCCATCTTTATGTTTCATTATCTCTGAATCAGATCACACCCCTCTAAAAATGTCTGATCAGTTTTCTGTCTCTGATGGAGGCACTAGGATTCAGCTGACAACCAGGAAGCAGGAACTTCAGATTTCCTCAGACCTTTAGAATTTAGAAGATTAATTTGTAAAACTAACCACAAGTTTTCTGAACTCTAGTGCACGTAGAGCAGTGGGGAAAAGATATTAAAATTGTCCTGTATATTTTTGACAGTTTTTAGGTGCTGACACTCACAAGGCTGAATAAAGAAAATAATAATAACAACAACAGCAAAGATGATAATATTACTGTCCTAACTGTTGAAAGCTATTGTTGCATATCTACTACTGCAAATTTTACATCTTATTCAAGAAAAAGAAGGCAGAGCATTTCTTGAAGCTTAACAGAATTAATTTTTCAACTGATATGGAGCTATTCATGATACAACAATCTGTTGGAACAACACTATAAGCATCAAAAAACACTATTCAAGTCTTTGATTCCCATCTGATGAAACTCAAACAGTGAACTGAAAATCAAATTTGAAGACAGTAATTAAATATTTACATCATATCTGTAAATATT
The DNA here is from genome assembly GCF_028858725.1 of Colius striatus. Lineage (NCBI taxonomy): Eukaryota > Metazoa > Chordata > Aves > Coliiformes > Coliidae > Colius > Colius striatus. The sequence continues at coordinate 24,427,715 of NC_084760.1, read as the reverse complement.
ACTCATCTATTAAAGCTGTCATATAACTTTTTAAAATAACTTTACAGTATAATTCTTTGGGGTTTGAAAGATATAACCACTAAAATATTACTATAATGGCCTCCTAAAAAAAAAAAATAGAGGATTGTAAAGATACTCTTGATTTTTAAACATTACTTTCTTAACTGCTTAACTGGAAAAGACCAGCTGCATTGAAGTCCAAAGCCTAGTGTTAAAACCAGCTTTTCGAGGTATTTACAGGTAAGCATTGAAAGTCCTAACTAGTGTCATATTTTTATTGTAAAATATTTTAAAACCTTGTATAAGCTACTTTTTTTTTAGTTTGTGAAGAACTGCATCCATGGGAAGGATCCACATTGAAGAAGTTCATGGAGGACTATCATCTGTGGGAGGAACTTCACACTGTGGCAGTGGGAACTGTGAAGAGGCCTCACCTGAGGGGGGAACAGTGGCAAAGACCATCTGTAATGAACTGACCTTAAGCCCCATCTCCTGCACCACTTCTGGAAAGGAAGTAGGAACCCAGGAGGAAGGGAGGGGTGAGGGAAGTGTTTTAAGATTCAGATATTATTTCTCATTTCCCTGCTCTGTTTTGGTTATGGTTAATAAATCAAACTACTTCTCCCCAATTTGAGTCTGTTTTGCCCATGATGCTAATTGCTGAGTGATCTCTCCGTCCTTATCTTGACTCATTCATGTCAATTGTTATATTTTTAAATCTCTCCCATCCAGTTTAGGAGGGAGAATGATAGAACGACTTGGTGGTCACCTAGTACCCAGCCAGGGCTAAACCACCGCGTCTATAATCACATTGTTATACTTCAATGCCACAAACGTAAGCTTGGTAATTCTTACATCTTTAGGAATGGGAAACTATGTCTAGTTCCCAAGAAATTTGTGAAATACATATATGAACACATAAAATATTGCCAATGTTTACATAACTTAGCTAATTAGAGAATCATTTCATTTGTAAGTGACCTCTGGAAGACATCTATACCAATATTTGATTCACAGTGGATAACAACTAGATTGTAAAGTTTATTGTATTTCAAGTGGTTATACTAAATTACCATAAAGATAGTGCTGTAATAGAGAAACCACCTCCCTCATAATTTTACTACATTATTGTAAAACCAATTCTGGAATTGCATTTTGACTAGCCTAATTAAAAGAACATGGATTGAAAGTAATTATGCTGAAATCATAGTCTCTTACCAATATAGGTGCAGTACAAAATGTTTTAAATCTTAAGCTGTCATAGAACACTACAAGTGAAAATCTATGAAACAATAATCAAGAGATACACTCAGTATATCCACAGCACACATAAAACAAGAAAAAGAAACAATTAAGCATGTAAAAATAACCAAACGAGTGTTTCCCAAATATCTGAATACAGTTTAAATTCAAAGGATTGTACAGAAACTAGACATATCCAAAAGATCTGCAATACGATTCTTCCACCTCATTTTTATAGAAAAAATTGTAATGTTAAAAGAATCTTGATGCAGAAAGTAGTGCTAAGGATGGAATTCAGTGTGAATCTTATCACGTCAAACAGTTAGCAGGTGTAATTTGAAAGCATAAGGTAAAATCCACACATTTTCTGAAGATACAGGATGTATGACTGGTCCATGATTTTTCTGAAGTAGCAGCTGTACATCAACGTCTATGGTGATGTAGCTGCAATTATCTCTAATGTAATCTAAATATAGATGTTTGTCTGTTTGTTTCTAAAGGTGCTTTAGGTTTCTAATCTCTCACTGCTGTAAATATAGGTAAGATTAATCAAACTTGCAGCTGCTTCAGGCTAAGTCAGCATTGAGGGCTTAATTTCTGATTATTCATTTGTTTACCCATAGAACCAATTCAGTCTTGCTTATCCAAAGTGTCTGCAAGTATCAGCCTTCTCTACATATTACAATAGGTGTACCAGGAGAGTCAAAATACATTCAAAGCAAGGTTTTCAGTTATGGTGCACTTCCAAAACAATCTACGGTCATCTCTTCTTACTGTGCTTTGTTTCACCCCACAGAGCAAACTCAGAGCAGAAAAAAGTTTCATTAAAAAAAAAAAAAATTAAGCTGCAAGGTGTTCTCCAGCCAATTAACAAGTATTCATCCTAAAGATGAAGATTACAACTAGTTCATAGTAAAAAATCAGAAATAAGCACTATAGATTTCGGGCCCTCAGCACTATTTTGCACTATAAATTTGCTTGTGGTGCACTGCACAACCACTACAATGAAAACATAACCTAATTTATTCTCTTAGGGCAATATTTATATCTTGCTCTATCTCTTTAATTTTCCCACCCTGTGAAATTCTGTCTTGCCGATGTAAGTTTCTGCAAGATCTCCATATATATATATTTATATGTATATATGGATCTAGTGCACACAAAAAGAGGAGGCAGTGGTCACAGTTCATTGTAGCACAGCCAGAACTTCTGCAATATTGCAAGTTATTCTGCCTCAGGCCACTTCTATCAAATCCGCTCAAAAAATCTGGAAGGAGAGATTCTGCTCTCCAGTTATCAAAACAGCTGCTTTCTCCTAGAAGCCCAACAATAAAATAGCAAGGTCTATAATTGAAAAGGTAAGAGATACTAACCATTCAGTGTAACACATAAATCTCGATTCAGAAAAAAAAACCCCAAAACATATGCAGCACATGTTTAACTGGCAAAAAGTGCCAAAATCTGGGCAAGGGATAGGAAATGCTTTGTTTGCATCTATGATATGCTCTTCTCTGTCTTATGTTTAAAAAGTAGTGTAAAGAGTCTGTTACCTGTACTGTGGATCTAGTCAGATTGTCAATCATAGAATCACAGAAATCATAGAATGTTAGGAGTTGGAAGGGAATTTTAGAGATCATCTAGTCCAACCCCCTTGCGGAAGCAGGTTCACCTAGGTCAGGTCACACAGGAACACGTCCAGATGAGTCTTGAAGACCTCCAAGAAAAGAGACTCCACGCCCTCCCTGGGCAGCCTGCTCCAGTGCTCCATCATCCTCACAGTAATGTTCTCTGCTAAAGTAGGTCAATTTGGGCTGAAGTAAGCATAAAATTTGTGTGGCATTTCACATTTTCTAAACAGTTCAAACCAAATTATTTAATTTATGTTTCCATGTTCTTAAAACATTAGTTTAGTCCTTCATATTGCAAACAGCTATATACAAATATTTATATATATATGACACATTCACTGTTAGCATTGATCATTCCAATTTTTCTTTACTTAATGAAAGCCAGGAGGAAACTTTTATCTTAAATGAGATATAATACCCTTTGAGGTGTTTACTTTGAAAGCAGAAAGATTCTAAAGAAGTTCAATTAAAGGCTTTAAATTATGGAGTTAATGCAGGCCATGCTGAATCTCAGCTATCAAATTAGAACAAATGTAATTTTTGCCACATGACACTTTGAAAGACTTTTATTCTATAACTTACTTTAAAATCTATCATATTTCCCATATTAATTAAAAAATCCACTAAGCAGAATTAGTTCTATCCTTCCCTTTTAACATCACCTTCATGAAATCTGAGATTTGCACATCTTAACACAGGTGCTTTTGGTTCTCCGTTTACTATTCTTGCCAATGGCCTTTTACTTATAATAAAAAGCTCCTCTTTAGTAATACACTAAAGCAAGTTATTTAAATGAAAATCTGGCACAATGCTGATTTATTATATAAATACCTGGAGGCTTCTATTTGCTGTGATGTCAAACCCCAAATCTACAGAAAACTGAAAGGAATTTTAATTTTTCATAAAATGCTAATATATTTTTAACAATCTAATGATTTTGTCCTGAATGTACACATTTTGCTATGCAGTCTGAGAATTTCTTAGTATCTCTTGTCATTTGCCTGTAAGTTATCAGTTGGCATTTTCCTACTAGAAAATGCACTCAAGAAATTAATAAATAAAAAAATTAAAATAAACAGAGAGCATCACACACAAAGAAACTGATTATTTCAAGGCAAAGAAAATGTGAGGTAACTCAGAACTGTAGGAACGTAATTCATTCTGTAGCACTTGTCTCCTTGTAAATGTGCAGTAAATGTGAGTTTATGTCATCCTCACTATCAATCCCATCAAGCTGCACAGGGTGTGCAATAAAGATAATTTATGTATAAAATCTGATAAATGACTAAAAAAATAAACTGGGAGTGGGGGGGTTGGAAAGGGGAAAAAAAAAGGTGTATAAACAAAGAGAATATCCAAGGACATTTTCAGGTAGGATATATAACATCAATAGTTGCAGGCACTTTCAGCCTCCAGGGAAAAATATCTACACATAAGCCTTGATGTCTTAGATTCATACATTTGACAATGTAATACTGAATAAGCCTGATAGTTCTTAGCAAGGGAATTGGCAGCAAAGAACAAATGAGATAAGAAAAGTATGCAGAGATTTAATTAAAGGAATTAGTTTATTTTTCTTTACACAGTGGTAGAATGTTCTCAACTGATGAATATTCTGTTATGAGTTTTTCCTGTTAGGAATTATCCTGAATTAAATGAGAGAACAGTAATGAGTTTATGTTGCTCTATTTATATGTATTGTATTGTGCAAGTAAAACATTCAATTGTTTATTTTACATGTCTCGGTGTAAAAGTGCATGTGTATGCACAGCATATGTTGGTTTGTCTTCTATAACGTGTGGATACAAAATACATAAGAAAGTGTCTCATATTTAGGTATATTTAATGGATATTCACACATGACTCAAAGAGATACTTCATAGCAATGCTTTGTGCTCTGGAGAAAGTACATTCCTCAGTAAAAAAACCCAAACACCGTAATTGGGACATACTCTTTATTTACCATGTGATTAAAATTAGAACTATTGCAGTTCATGGAATATCTACTATATCACAATCTGCAATCAGTCAAGAAAGTGTTGTGCAAAATTAAGTATCATTGCTGAAGCAACACAAAACTTCAACCTCTTAGAGAAACTGGAGCTAAAATCTGAAGCCCTTGAATTTAGTAATGTTACGATAAAATAGCAAAAGCAGCAGGAAATTCAAGGCAGTAAGTCTTATGGGGGAAAAAAAAAACAAAACAAAACTAAAAAAGACAAAGAAAATCCCCACAGCTTGGAGAATGAATTCAAACAGCAAGGGACAGAGGTAGGTTAGAAAGTACTGAGATTATCCTAACAGCAAGAATGAGATAAATACAACAGATCAGTAATACCTCAGAAGAACAGTTCAAAGTGATTGATCTAAAAAGTTGAGAAACTCCATAAGTGTACAATGAAAGCAATGTAGAGTTACCAAGAATTACCGCATGTACTTAGACTCAGAAGAGCACCATGAAGTTATATTTGCAAGTACTACATGTCTAATAAATTACTCAGTAGGAATCTGATCAAGAGGTATAATAGTGGAACTCCAGAGGAAACAAATGTTAAGGTAAGAAAATCAACCCTTCAAAATAAGCAGAGCATTAACAGAAATACCTTTTACAAGAAAAAAAGAGAAGCTTAACTTCATTTTTTGTGTTGTTCAGAAGACAAGAGAGCCTGTCATGGTGCTTCATTGCTGGCTGGGCTAAACCACGATGTGTCAAATTTTGTTTGTTTATTCTCTAGTATATTGCAGAACATTGTTTCATACTTTGTGCAAAGGCATCTCTTTAACTAGCTTGTCTTCTTTAAACTGCATTGACTGTTAAGAGGAAATACTGTCTTATCTTGTAAAATGCTACGTGTAAATTAACACGACGAAAGGACAAAAATTTACTGCTAGAGTAACTCAAAACTCATTTAAAATACAGTGTAACAACATGCCATGAACTGTCTACATTCTTGGAAAAGAAAATCAAACACAGACTCTGAGCACTCAGAAAAATATTTTCAAATCTGATGGGAAAAAGAGCAGGCTCCTCAATCTAATCTTAAAAACCAGACCTTCAATATACAGCTCAATTATCAAGAGTTATGTCATTTATAACTCTAACAAAAGTTACAGATGAAAACCTTTACAATGATCAGCACATCTCAAAACCAGTTCATTATTTTGGAAACCTGCATATTATTTTTGTAATTGATTTTTAAAAGTTCACAGGTTTAAAAATGTTAGTAAGATATTTTCTTTTAGAAAGATGTATGAGAAAGTTCTATTTCAGTCATAGTCTTTAAAGTAAAAGCATTTTCCTTCCTATCTTTTATTATCCCAAATTATATGTGCTAAGTTTATATTGAATTACTTGTGGATAGAAGTCCCAATATCAGACTTTTATTGATACATACTGATAACAATGATGTAGTGTTAATTTGCAAGCCTGAAACATGTTCAATTTTAAGACTTCACATTCACAGTTGTCATGGTTCTAAAGCAAATGCTCATCTTTCCAAGATACATGAAGACAATTCATTTTCTATTGCCTCACTGTCCAGAACCGAAAGACTTAAATCTCCACCTCTTTTTCTTAAATTGTGATTATCAATACGTCTATTAGTGTATTTCTTTACCATATACCCAGCTGGATGTAACAGCAGAAATATTTTATGGGTGAAAGCTCCAAGCCTTGCACTCTTACCTCTTCATTGTGAACATAACAAAAGCACTGATCTGTCTGGGCATGAAATTCCTTCAGTGTATTCTTGTGAGTGCTGAACTATCAACCTGCCCACAGAACACTACTTAAGGGTGTCTTTTCAAGTCCAGTGAACAAAGAAGTAAATTAACCCACATCAGTCTCATTAAATTTCACCCTACTAAAATCCTAAATCCACTGGGAAAGATAAATTGTATAGAATGAATAGAACTTTGATGTTATTGAAGTAGACAGAGGTTTAGTGTTTTCACAACTGAGTCTGAGTCTCCATAGAAAATATAAATGTATTATTTAACTATACAGTGTAAATCAGTACCAATCGCTTAATTACAATTCTTGAAAATTCAAAAGAAAAAATTTAAGTTTTGAATACAAAACCCATTAATATGGCAATACTTCTATTAGTGGTAATTTCACTTATTTTCTGTTGCACACTTAAATTTCCTCTTATAAAACTATAATGTATTTTGAAGAATCAATAAGACTACATATTACTATATATAAATTAGAGTAGATGCATTTAAATGCTTTTCCATATTTAAAAATGCAAAGTGATTTAATAGATTTTACAAAATTTAATGATTTTAAAGTCCGAGCTCATTGAATGACAAATTCTCATTTTTAATTGCTGTGGTAAATAAAACAGTTCAGTTTGGAACTGAAGAAAGAGCCTTTTCGCTTCAGAGAGAAGTCCCATTATGGTAAAATGATTTCCAGTGTAATGATTTTGTACTTTTGTCTCTTTTTCTCCTGAAAACATACCTTTATTGAGGCACTGAATCCACTTTAAGAAAAAGTTAACTTAATTGATTTTGCAAAGTATTTACATCACAATTAAATGCTATGAAAGGATGTAGAAGAATGATCTTTTCTGTAGCTAAATATATGCATGAATTTATGGTGAGATAAAGTTAAAACATTTTTTCCCTTAGCCATATGAAACAAGTCAAGTATCCAGTCTTCCAAAAATTTGCATAAGAAATATGTGTTTTGCAATTATGAAATTACATACAAATGGTACATTCTTCAACTTACTGCTGAACACACTTATTCAGAATTTCTGTATGGAAAAGAAAAATTTAAGTTAAATATTTCTTTACTTTTTTTTTTCCTACAGGTCGGGTTGAGGAAGTAAATTGATTTTACAGAAACACAAGTAAACACACATCTCAGTGCATTGTAGTGTAATAGGAATGCTTCATTATGAGTATTTTATGCATAATTATTCATAGTTATGTATCCAGAATCATTATCAGAAAACAATAGATTGAAAAGAGAAATAATCTAGGTAGTAAAACACCTAACATGATCAGAGTACTTAGATATGTCTGGTTTTTCTGCTAAGATTCAACAATGAGTAAGATGATAAGACTTGAAAAATCCACCATCAACTCATTTAGCAATGTGTGATTTTGAATAGAGTTTTGTATATTTCACTACAAACCGTATTTATAACCTGGAAACATTGAGATCTATAACTCTAAGTGGATTTTTTCACAGATATTATTAATTTATGTTTTTTTTTCCAGTACCCAATATATTTTCTAAACATCTCTACTCTGTTTTTTGGGTTTTTTTAAAATGAACATACACATTATATGTGTTCATGGATTCATGTAAATATACATGGCATAATTTAAAGATAAATCCCAAATTCTACAACTTTGAGACAGAGAAAAAACATACCTTTTCTGGATCAGTTGTTGTAATAACCCACACACAGTGTGCATTGTCTTCATACTGAACTGGATAATTTGGTGATGTAATAATCCCACTTGGTCCACGTAAATTAGAACCACACGTTCTAGCTAAAATGGTAAACAACAAATTAGATTGCTTTTGATTAGTTGTTCTGTTTAAAATAAACACTATACAATTGCTATAGCATTAATAACAACTTGCTATGAAGGTGTTATTACAATGATATATCCTGTAACAATCTGTTTTTGAAGATGTTTGAGACACTAAAAAAAATCCTGAAAAATTACCTACAGAGGACAAAAACTAGCTCTTTTCAATTAATTATCCCAACATGTACATTACTTCATTCTTTATGCAAATTAGCTTGTCAGGATTATCATATCAAGATGGTGTTTAGAGAGAGAGACTTACTCTCTCCAAGTGGATTAAAAGGAAGGTAAAAAGGACTGTATTTGCTGTCTTTCATGACTAGAGAGAAAAAAAGAATGTCTAACAACATTTAACTCTATGTAACAGTATATCCTCAAACTTGAACATCTATGGTGCCTTCATTCTTTACAGAAAAGGAAAAAAAAAAAAATAGAAAAACTCTAATGCTCCTAGGCAGAAGCGTGATTTTTGTAAAGCACAGGTTCAGTCGTGAAACCATCACAATCCCTCTGTCATATTCAGCAAATCTGGAGAAGCAGTATTTTTAAAAGAAGTCACTCTATAATTTATTTTCCAAAGAGCACTAGGGATAGATTTTCTATAATATTCAAACTTCTCAAAATATATCAGTATCTTAATGTATTTTAAAAACATGTAGACATATAATTTCCAGTGACATAAAATAGAGTTAAAGAAGCCAGAACATATTATAATTCCACTGTTAGGTTTTGGGTACTCCAATACTTTGGCAACATACTAATATAGAGAGTCTAGATCATAGCATTTCTAAGTATTTCGATACAGTCTATCTTCAAATATCTGAATCTCAAGAACTTATCTGCACAACTTCCATTAACTTCTGACATAATTTACGCTCTTCAGTTACTTAATTTTCAGTACAGGCATGCTTTTGGTTTGGTCATTCTTTTTCTAAATAGTAAAGTAACTAAAATATTTCTGGTACTTTGGAAATTTCAGTTTTCATCTTTCTCTGGGGCTGCCTTCATTCAGTAAAATTAAATATGAGCATCTCTCTGCCTCAAAAACGTGCTGAGGAAGCCTGCTTTTATCAATTAATAGAAATGTGCCAAATATACATTCAAATAGGAAAAAAAGGAACTAGAAGAAAATCACTGTCAGATTTTCTACCATTCCACCACAATCTACTACCAGCACTTGATCCTTAGTTACTATGTTAGAGAGACTAGACTTTGAGAACTAGTCCCTATCCAGATTGATTCAGCTACAAGTCTTTTTCAGACCCTTTTTTAGTCAAGCTGTTATGCTCTTATCTTTCCCCTATTTGAACTTCCTAAGGAAAAAAAAACAAACAAAAAAATCATAAAGGAAAAAACAAAACAACCCCAAACAGCCAAAAAAAGTTACAATCTAAGTTCTATACAGATATCTGTTTAGGAAATGGAGTTACTACAAAATAATGCATAAAAATTGTTAGATAACCTTGTATATAACTTACAGGAATTAAAAATGAATGACTGGAAGTTTTTTGTGAGGAATTCAAGAAGGCTGGGAACATTTATATTAGCACTGCTCAATTCCCGAGGGCACTAACAGGCCTAAAATACCATGACTAGCCTCACCTGAGGCTTTCCATCATTCCTTGCCTATAAGCACAAAGTATTGCTTTCAGCATGAGATTAGGCAACCATTCTCTGACTGAGCAGTGTCTTAAGAGCGTCTGCCTGCAGTTGTACCATAGCCATACTGGTACATATTCACAGATGTTATTGATCTTGATTCTCGTGCAGGCTCTGAGGGTTTTAGTTTGGCTCTGGCCTGTCCTTATCCTCAGGGAGATCTTCAGTGATCAAAGCTGGGGCTGCTCAGGAGTCTCTGGGGACCCTGCAGCTCCTGCTGTGCACTTGCAAGTAAGGTAAGGAACCTGTCAAGAGTGAGATAGCTCCTACGTTTCTGCATCAGCCTCATGAATTCTGAACTTTATTAGTCACTCTTCTGGGTTAAATACAAAATTCAGCTTCAGTAATTCTTTAAGTCCTTAAACCTGCAATAGTTGCATGTAGATTATCAGCTTTTCTTCTTTAAAGTTGATGATTATTTAGAAAATGTATTATGCATTTTTTTGTTAAATGCTTGGTACAAGCAAAACAAATACTGGCATTTTGAAGGCCAGTAAAGAGATTAGGAGTAATATGGACTACAAATAGAACTTGTATCTTTCACTTCCCACCATCCAAAAATATGCAGTGTTGTAATATTCAAATAGAATTATACATCATTCACCTTAAACAATGATAATCTATGTTTAAAAAAAACCCCAAATTACTTATAGAGACTGGCTGACTTGATCCTCAGACTACTGTAAAAATTGAGCTCCAATTTTGAAGTGCTTTTGAGGAATGTAACTTGTTTTCATGGAACTATAAGACTAATTTATCCAATTTTGATAGATGTTTACTAGAGAAAGTAATGCATAATAGAGATATGTGCAGATAATAAATTGGAAGGACCAGAAAACACGAGAAACAACATATAGATAATTCAGCAGCAAATAGCCCCTTTTATGCTATTACTTTCACCATGTATAGATTACTGCAGCTCATCTCTGCAATGTATTATCAAAAACACAACCCCCCACTTCCCAACCAAGAGTGAACAGTGAAATTGTGGGTACATGTTACTCTGCAGTAGTGTGAAACTGACAGGGTAAATTTAGACATTGCATTTAAACAAACAGCTGCAGAAAAAATGAGCTCAAGTGACACAAGTCACAATGGCTTTGCTGCTCTGTAAAGAGGAGGAGGTATGATTTTTATTTATTTCCTTCTTTTACTGCATATTAGATTGTAATTAGTATTTATATGGGTATGTCTATGTAATACTAACAGCGTTATATACAGTTTGTAACAATTTATTCAAGATCTGCCTTTACAGATTTTTTTATTAGGTCTGACTAGAATGGAGTTAACTTTTTTCCTAGCAGCTTGTATGATGCTGTGGTTAAGATTTGTAAATAAATAGCATTGATAACATACCAGTGTTTTGGGTACTGCTGAGCAGTGCCTACACAACACCAAGACCTTCTCCTTTTCTCACACTGCTCCAACAGCAAGTAGTTTTAAGGTGAGTGTCATAGTTTAGCAAGGAGCCACTTTGGCTTGGCAACAGGGGGAGGGGGTTGCAGTGAAGACCCAGTAAAGAGTTCTCGGATTTTCCCCTGGGCTCTTGGGTTCAGATCCACCTGCAGTCTGGCTGGGCTAATCTGGCACCTAAACCATCACTATTTAAGGACAGGAATTTGAAGTGCTTGAGAGAAGGTGTAAGAGTGGCATAACATGGAGGTGACCATGTGAACCCCACAGTCAGAGAAGGAGGAAGGAAAGAGGAGCGACAGACCAGAGACCCCACTGCAAGCTGTGGTGAGAATGCATGTTGTACCCCTGCAACCCGTGCAGGGCTTGCAGGATTGAGAGCCACCAGCAGCTCTAGGTGAGTGCACCTGGCTTGTTGTGAGACTGTGTGGGGAGGCGGCCATAGCACAGGCCATGCTGGAGCCTGTGGGCTGCAGAGCAGACCCACACAAGAGGCAGAGAGGAGCTGTAGCTTTTGAGATGAACTCAGGTTGGAGCAGCCCATGTAGGGCTGCTGGGTGTGTGAGGTACCCCACAGAGGAGCAGGGCATGAGTGCTGGGCATGAGTGAGCAAGGGTCAAGGCAGGTGTTCAGCTGCTAAGCTGGCGACAACTCACAACTTGTTTGCACTCTTTAATGAAGAAAGCATAATTTACAAGTATATCACGTGTAACCATACAAGTTGAAAAACCTATTCTGGGAACAGGAGAAAATTTTTTTCTTTTGGTCTTATGAAATAACTAGGTAATTAAACCTTTTGTAAGTATATGATTTTTAAATAAGTGAGATTGGGCTTTAGCTTGTTTTGGGTTCACGTGTTGCAAATCCTTCTCACTACAGTCTATAATTTTCTTCCCTGGTAACTGCCATTCAGCATAAGATTTTGTGACTACAAGACATATCTCTGATCTATCTCAAAATGACCAATAAAGCATATCAAACAATTTGTGTATGTTTTTCATTTCCATTTTTTCTGGCTAGGTTGTCTAGTTCTAGGAGAATGAAAGGCCTGCATATGTCTGGGTTAAGATCTTCATTAACATGTACAATTGAAATATGTAGCCCAAATTATTTTTTCTACTGAGAAAAAGGCAAAGCTCTGTACATAGATACATACTCTTTGTTTTTGTTATATACCTCAGTTCTAGAATAATTTGATAGCATTGACATATTTTTCTGTGCTTTTAATACAGGCAGTAGATTTCAATGGAAAAACATATAAACAAACAAAAAGCAAAAACAAAGGAAAATATTGAAAGGCAATTAGCTTCCTAAATTGATACTGTTTCTAAATCTTCGTGTGCTTCAAGCTACAGAAACATCTTTGGAGATATAGATATATATAGATATATAGATATATATATATATATATATAAAAAACCATCTGTATATACATACACACACATATATATGGTATATAAATATATATATTATATATAAATATGGTATATCAATATATGGATTTTTTTTGTTTTGAACCTCATTTACTTGCATTTTTAAGCAGGAATTATAAATCAACATTTCAAACTTCAGGAAAAATTCCAAGTAACACCTACCTCTGCAAATTGGCCTGTGGTCACTCCAGGCAGCCAGTGTATCTGTCACTCTCTGGCAAGTGATGCTCTTAGAACCTTGCAGAACGTAATTATCTTCACAGGAAAACTGTACACTTGCACCCACCCTAGGAGAAAAATGAGAAGAAGGAGGAATGAAATAAAATGTATTTAAGAATCGGCCTCCTCAAAAAATTATTAATGTCACTAAATGACAACATTTCTAGGTCCAAATAAAGAAGCTTAGGTGAGAAATTCTACTCCATTGTTACCATATTAATAAAAACCAACTTATATGATAAAGAATAGGTCCAGTATTTAGTTTTTTCATCTTTTAAAGAAGGCCAGGAATATAAAGTAATTGTGATACTGTTTGATCTTAAATTATGACATCAATAGATGCACAGAGATATAAATATTTTTAATGAAAATATATAATCACCATTCTTCAGGCAACAAAATTTACTTCAGGAATAGTTTCAACCTCTGCATACTCTCACTAAATAAGCAGTTAGAGATGGTAATTTGATAATGTGTCCCAACAAGGAAATATCAATGTCAGGAAATTTTAATAATTCATTAAATATTCCTGACCTTGTTGAAATTTCCTGTTAAAAATTATGATACATGATAACTTCTATTTGGAGAGAAATTTTACTGTTACCTTGTAACTTTCAAACATGTCTCTTTGGAATGATTTAAAAACTTAATTTTTTAAATATAAATAATTTCTGAACAATATTGACTAATATTTAGGAGGAATTTTAAAAGAACCTCTTTATAATTATTGTGTATCTCAGAGAGCTTTCTTCAACAACATTTACATTTCTGTTTTAAGTTCTTATTTGTGACCTTCTTTGCTTCCCATCATAATCAACCAATTTTGTTCTCAGCTTTCTTGCACTTTTAAATGTGTATCTGATAATCCTATGTTGTGAACTAAGTGATCTTGATAAGCAAATTTTTCAGTTTAGTCTTTCTAATTGTCCTGGATCACTGAGTCCAGAACAGCGGGCGTTTGCTAGATGGCAGTCAGAAAGCTTAGTGTTAAAATTGTGCTATAGAGAACAGTAAATAATCTCATTCCTGCCCTTCAAGAACAAGTATTTTGTTAGTTTCTCAGAGGATCTCACAAACTATACTGTGTATCATTATTATGATGTAATTCAGGAATTCTTTCACAAAACCTTAGTAGGATCATTTTTCTTTTTAAAATTAAAATTTGACAGTGATACTCTACATTCAAAAAAGCTCTAAAAGCTATTTGACATTTTGTTCTTGAGCTGTTAAATGTGAAAATATCAGAAGGGTAGGCAAGAATAGTCTTTCTTTCAACAGTTCACGAGAAATGTATTAAATCCTTGAAGAGTAATTTATTTTAAAAATTGTATTTATTTGACATTTGTCATAACCTACTATCCTTAAGGACATTCTTAAAACCCTCATAAAAACAGATCAAACGTGATTCCAAATACATCCACTGAATTAATAATCAATTAGTTTATCTTATGGTTAAAGAAAATATTATGATTAATCAATTGACGTTTTTATGTTCTAAATACCTATTTTTTTAAAATACATCTTCTCATTTTCTAAAGTTATGAGCTCAGAAAATTTGTTCAAAGGAAACAGGAAGAAAAACAATCAGTAATCTAGTTATGATAAATGTAAATTTAGAATTGAAATATTTAAAATTCATGCTGGACAAATACTTCTTCAAAGGTATAATGATATGTAAACCAACAAGGTTCAACATATCACAGAAGTTTTCTATTATCAAGACATGTAAGGAGAATTAGAAAACTGTGCACATACAGAAAACCAGAGTGAAACAAAATTTATTGTTATTGGATGAATACAATTGCAATTTTTAGTTTAGCATGCCTGTTTATTCTCCACAAAGAAAGAAAGAGGGAAACCTCAAGATAAAAATAGTGTGATGCAATAAGTGTAGGATTTCATATTTAGACTGTTTTCATCATAAAAATATTTTTAAAATATTATTGATACATAAAATGTTACAACATTTTTTAATAGATACACTACCGATGATTCAGTATGTTTCACTATTCTGTACAGTATTGCATTTTTCTTCCAAAGCTTTGGAAATAGCTTTTATCAAAGAAGTAATAATATGAACTTTGTATATTTTCCATGGTGGATGTCATCTTTGATATATTTCATCATAAACTAAGTGACATAAAATAAATATGCTGACACATTAAAACCAAACCAAATATCTAGCAAAAATGCCAAATTAAACAGCACAGTAGGAACACAAAGTATTCTAAAGCTCCCTAGTGTTGGAATTCAAGGTATAAAACCTTATATAAAATCACAATGCCTGTTGTAGGTGTTCACAAGTGCCTTCTTTTGAAAGTGATTTAAAGAATTAATTAAACTTCAGTTAGGCTGCAGAAGAGCAGTAATAGGTTTTCCCAGAATGACCAAGGTAGTTCTGGGCATGGTTTACGTGTGGTTACAATATACACTAACACTGGTTTTGTATCAGTTAAGAACCATCCATTTCACACCACCTCTTGTCAGAAATCTGGTTTATGCCATGAGTCTGACACCTGAGACAATGAAGAAAATAATTTTAACATACTTTTAATTCTGTTGAGGCTTAAAAAAAAAGGGAAAAAAGTATTGAACAGTTCTAAATACAGCCAAATGGAGGCACGATCTGTCACACTCTAATACATGTGAAGGAAATTAAAGGTTTAAGTAACTTGTTAATAATGAAATATAGGGGTGTGTGTATATATAGTTTTTATATAATACATTTCAGATTTGAATTGAATCATATAAGTTAAGAGAGCAGTGGACACTGAGAAATCTTAGGTGAGCTGAATCACAACAGTATTTTTTGTTTCCAGATAATCTAAATAAGCATCTTAGGATAGGGGATGTACTTAGGCTACACAGTCTGCAATAAAACTCGTTATCCTCTAAACAATACCAAACTGCTACCTTTACATTGTTGCTGATTGAAATTTTTTCCTTTAAATCCTTTTAAAGCTGTTTTAACTTATTTAAGTTTATTAAGCTTATTAACTTATTAAGCTTAAATAAGTTAAATTAATAAGTTAAACTTATTTAACTTAAGCTGTGATTTTAAAGGAAATTATTACTTAATTTAATTTTCAATTGTTCAAAAAATGAATGGGTTTTAATTTCTTCTTATCACATCTTTATAGACACTGAGCAAATTTGTGGACAATGGAAGTGGTTTTTTTTGTTAGTTCTCTGCATAAACTTTCATCAGGGGAAGAAATCAGTTTCCTCTTTTTCTATTTTAAATATGAACTACATCAGAGTAAAACTTGTGCTTTTATGAAAATAGCTGGAATTTGACTAAAAGAAAAATTCTGTAAGAAATACCACACACAAGAAAGTTAGTTTAATTTTTAAAATCTGTTTTGAAAATTTAAAAGCTATTTTTTTATACAAGTTTCAGTAGAATTGTGGAAAATTATTGTATACTTTCAGTACTACACAAAACATAATATTTACTGGAGAACTGAAATGTTATTATTGATATCCATTTCAGATTTCATTTATTGTTTTGAGATTTCAAATAAAAATAAAATCTGATATTGACCCCAAAATTACATTGATTAAGTTCTTCAACATTGCATTATGTTCCAATTATCTAGTAAAGTTTGAGTTGCCATTTCATCCTCAAAATGAATCCAAATATTCATTGGATTTTTTTTTTTAAATCAGAGAAAATCACCTCCCTTGCTTCCTGAACTGAATACAGTAAAACCATGGCAAGAGAACAGAATTTAAAGGTTAAGACTTCAATACCTTTTTGTTTGCTTTATAATATCAGAATGAATCCTATTATTATGCTGAAAACAATGAAACCCTTTTCAAATAACTTGTCATCATTGAATCACTTGGTTCTCAGGCTATCTTGAAAATAAACCCTCCGCCTTTCCATCAATCCCACTCACATGTCTTTCAGTAGACTGGAAAAGATCTTGAGTAACGTGTATTTTCATATGTTCCAGTTGAGATTAATATTCATAGTTATCATTCTCCTAACAAGAACAATAGCTCCTTCTGGTGTCTATACTCATCTCTTAAAAATGAAAAAAATCATTGCTTTTCTTTTACTCTCCACAGTATTCTCATTACATTGGGGAAGTGCAAGCCACAACAAATATTATTTAGCCTTCTCTTAAGCAAAGAACTTGATTTGTCATTTCAGAGAAAGTAAAACTAAATTAAAGCCAAAATCTCTATTTCAGTGTCAAGCTGGATATGAGTAGCTTATTTTAAGATGTCTATGATATGTTTTAAATAAATATTAAAAAAGTTTACAGTACATGGAAACAGTTGCTGTTGCATAATCAGTTTTCAAATAATAATAAGATTTAGGAGGAAATTAAAATATCACCATTTCTCTCAAATATTATTCAGAATTGGAGGCCCAAAACACACACCCAAATAATAAGTGATCAAAGTATATTAACATGTTTTACTTATCATCTTACATGATATTGCGTGTGCTATTTCTGAATACTTTATGCATTCATTTATGCCCATGAACAGTAAGATACATTAGGTGAAATGAAAACATTATAAGACAGTGAATGAGGTAAAGGAAGGAGAGGAATAGTCTTGTTCTGTTATTTGAGTAAGAATTGCGTGTAAGAAAGCTCCAGACATTTAAGATGCCTTTAAACCAAGTTTGTTCATAAGATACTGTGTTTCAAAATATAGTTTTCCATGCAAGGTTTCTTGACACTAGATGCCCTCAGATATCTTAAAACATACTTTGAGGTTTCTGGTTCTTTTGGCCTTTTTACCTTCTTGATAATTTCATACACTGCTGAGTGTCATTTTTGGGCTCTTCCATGCTGGAGTTCACAATTTGGATCTTTAGACCTGTTTCACCAACTTTACTTTAGATCCTTTTCTATTTCAAATTACAGACTACAGTCTACAGGAGAAAAAAAAGTCGTTTTCTCTCCTAGTCTCTTTCACCTTACCAGTACTCTTAGACCTGCTGTTGTTTCTTAACAATTGTTCACATGCCACTGACTCGGACCATGACCAGATGAGAGTGCCTTGATTCCAAAGATTTTTAACAACATTTATGTAGTGGGAAAGAAGACAACTTTCTCTGCTGTTTCTACACTGTCCAGAGAATTCTGCCCTTCCTAAACTTCTATGCTCCAAAATTCCTGTTTAAAATGCATTGATTTAAAAAAGAAACAAGTAGAAACAATTCAAGATACGCAATGGAAATGATACATATGTGTAGCTGTTTGCTCTGTATATGTGTTGCAAAATACCTTCCTCTTGGCCATATAGAAAACTAAATGTACCTACCTGAAGTCAGAGCCCACCCTTTTCCCATTTTCAGGGATTCCAGGATCAGGACATGTATCAGATGCAATTGCATCCCCACCCTGGGTCACTGCAAAGTAAAGAAGAAAAACAAAAATTCAGACATGCATCTATAAAGATGACTTTTCACATACATTGACTTCCATGTCCTGAACTTAAACATGTTCATATTCATCATTTTTTCTTGAAACAGTATAAACTATTACCAAAGAGAAGTCCCACATAATTGATTTTTGTGGGTGTTTATTTTCTTTGGTTATGATAAAAAAAACATAGCTTTTCTTCTGTTGGAAAATAAATGATTGATTTCCCACAGCTAGTCATCTTTTTATAGATATAGGACCCATGTCTTGTCTCAGACAAAGAAGACAACATTTGGAAAAGTCACATTCTGAAACATTTCCAACACATCATTATAAGATAGCACAAGAAAATAAAATCTCTCTTAAGCTTCTGTCTATAGTAAGACTTGAAATACAAAAAAGGCAAAAACCCAACTATAAAATAGAAACACTTTTATGATCATAAAGTTCATCTTGAAAATATACAGAAAACTCCACAGATCAATGCACTTGTAAACCAGCAAACAAGGCTCAAAATCGCTATTTTGTGCTTTCAGGTGGGAATAGAAAGAGAAGGTATCCTATACTGTTCCATTTCTTTTATTTTCTCTTCTTTCTCCTTCCAAACTGATCAGACATATAAATACTACTAGGTATATAAATACATAAACTTATAGTCCTTTCAATACTCAAAGCTCAAATTTGAGTGAATATTCACTTCAACCTCACATTCAATTTTCACTTTTTTTCTTCTTAACTTGTAAAAATATACTTCAGGAATATATGAAATTAAAAGTAAATAATTACAAAGAAGCAGAGCATAGCATTGTGACTATATAGAGAACCGGAATACACATGTGCTTTCTATTCTGCACATATGCACGTGTGTCTATGCATAGCTACATATCTCCTTTCTTTCTGTTTACTTCACAGCAGAATAGAGCTAGTAGGAATTTGTTGATGGTATTTTTTCATTTTTAAAGATTTTGGGGGAAATCTTAAGAATAAGTTAGAACATTCTTCCTGAATAAGAAAAAGTTGGTTGGAATATTTTAGCTTCACAAAATACATTACATCAGTCTGAGTCGATTACAGATGGCAGCACTACAGCTGAAAGGTGATGAGAGATTAGATGTAAGAAGTCATTGGGTTTCGCACACAGTGATATCCTTTCAAATTCACTACAACAGCAAAAAGAGTGGTGACAAGCTGGATACATACAATCAGATGCTAAGAGCTATAAATCTTTATGTCTGTTTTGGCAACATAAAGGACAATTACTTTATACAGAAACCCAAAGTTTTACAAGAGAAGCTTTAAAGACATAAATAACTACACTAGAGTACTACAAAAATAGAATTACAACAAAACACCAGTAAGGACCAAAATGCTTGACTTGAGCGTAGATTTTTCTTCAAGTAGAGAAACATTTTTTTTTTTTTAATTTCTTTGGGCAAATAGAATTTTTTTAAATATAGGAAAGGAAAAATCTCTTTCCCTAAATCTTTTTAACTCTGTATCCTGTTTGTCACAGAATTATTTTTTTAAATTAGGTGAGGAAAGATTATGATAATCTCAGAAATGTTTCTGCAGACACAATTAAAAATACGATGTTTTAATTAAAAAAATATTTCCAGATGAATAAAAACCAAGAATAAGTAAAATTCCAGTTCATCTGGACAAAAGTATAGTATCTGGAATCCACTATCTTGAAAACAGATTGTGACCCTAACTCTGGTAATTTCACTAATATTACTTAGAAAGATAGAGATTTTTGTGTATAAATAAAGGTTTTCAGAACAAGTTTTTACCAGACAGTAAATATATTTTATTCTGATAAATTACTTTTGTAGTTTATTGGAAAATGTCATCTTTGAAAAGTTGTTATAGTGAAAGTCTTGCTAGAAAACAGACTGTTTGTACACTGATGTTCCACAATATAAAGACTTTTCCAACTAACATTACTGGCATTTTTTCAGGATGTGTTGGGTTTGCATGGAGCCATTTTTTGGTAATAAGGAGTGATGCTCCCTGCTACAAGCTGCTCAAAACTCCCTCAGCTCTGTGATCACTTTTTAAGAAGATATTTGCAGGAGGAGCAGGAAGTGAAAGGAGTGGGATGAGAGAGAAGCCACTATGAAGGCCCCCAGGTCAGTAAGGAAAGAGGGAAGTAGGTGTGCCAGAGCAAAAACTCCCCTGCATCCAGTAGTGAGACAACAGCTGTCTCTCTGCAAGTCATGGAGGGCAATGATAGAGCCAAGATCTACTGGAAGCTCATGGAAGACCCCATGGCAGAGGGGAGTGGCTGTGCCCAGACGGGCTGTGACTCTGGGGAGACGACACTGGAGCAGAATGTGCCTGGAGTTCTGCTGCCACAGAGGAGACTCGCACTAGAGCAGTTTGTGAGGAGCTGCAGCCCTTGGAAAGGATTCACACCAGAGAGGTTTGTTAGGGACTGTATCCCGTGGGAGGGACAGCAGGATACTAGAGATAGAGCAGGAGAAGAATGTGAGGAGTCTTTCTCCCCTGAGGAGGAAGGAGCAGCGCAGACCATCTGTGAGGGACTGACCACAACCTTCATTCCCTGCCCCTCTGTGCTGCTGAGGAGGAGCAAGTAGAGGTATCAGGAGCAGACAGCTGAGTCCAGGAAGAAAGGATGGGTGGGGAATGAGGTTTTACAAGGGTGGTTGTTTTTTTCTCATCATCCTACTCTGCTTCGTTTTCTATTTATTCTCGTTTTGATTTGTGGTGGAATGATTTTCTTTTCTTCCCCAAGTTGATTATTTGAGTCTGTTTTGCCCAGAATCATAATTGGTGAGTAATACCTCCTTGTCTTTATCTCAATCCATGAAGCCTTTGGTTACTTTTTTCCTCCCCATAGCTATGTGGTGCTTTGATTCCAACTGGCCTTAAACCACAACATAGGGAAAAAAAAAGTCTAATATTTGCTACTTTTGGCACAGAAGTGTAGCTATGTTAGTGGAGGTGACATTCAATTTGGCATTTTGACTATTGAATTACCAAAGCATGAAAACACTCAATGTGATTGATATGGTTATTTGACATATAAATTGAAAACTTGAACCTTATGGTAACAATTGTAGTATAAGGTGGAGAACATTGCCTTGCCTATCATGGTTTAAACACAAAGTTATTGCACTGAAGCTATTTCCTTTCACAGACACCCATACAAAATGCTTAAGTATTTTCTTTGGGACACCAGTAAATGTTGACTGAGACCTTACTCATAGTACAAAATGAAGTGATCTTGTTGCAAATCTGCAGGGGAAGAAAAATTTACCTATACAAAAGTTAAATAAGCAGAGACATCCTTTATTTGAGGATGCACTGGGGACAAGGAGTCATTCCCAAAGAATGTACATCAAGGCATTAGAATTCCAAATATTTATACCCAACACTCTTTTATTCTTTATTACTATGCATGAAAGCCTGCTTATAATTGTTCATTAAATTTACCTTTTACCTTGACTAGTTATGTGTTGCTTTTCCACATTACATCACCCTTATTGATTGGCCCTTATTACACAAGTTATACATACTCATATATTTCAAAATCACTTGGCCAACTAACTGAGTTAGGCAACTGATTATTTGGCACTCTGAACCAGAATGTTATCTGAGGCTCCAGACCAGAATGTTACCTGGGGCTCAGGTCCAGAAAGTTAAGGGGGGGGCTAGGACAGTGAACAGCCTAATGGTTAAGATAATGAACTCCTTTCTTCCCCTGACACAATCACTCCCAACATTGTTCTTAGATGTTTTATAAATTGTAGGTAAATGGATTTAAACAAATCCCCTCTTTATCATTCCTATTCCTATTTTACCTGATTTCTCATGCATCTTCTCTTTGGGAGCAGCTTCAACAGAGAGGCCTACTTTTGCTTACTTAGGCTAACTTACTTACAAATTTAACTAGTAAAAAAAACTATTCAATAAAATCACTTGAATTTTATCTCTTTTGTGACAATCTCCCCAGATAGAGGATGACCTTAGTAAAATTTTCCTCTCAGCCACTACCTTCCTCTGTCAGCACACTCTCACACCAGTATCAGGGAAGGGTGATTCAAGGCATCATTTACCCAGAGAAATACTGTCTTTTGACGTAGAACAGGTATCATATGTTTGGAACCCACCACATTTTCCTGGATGTCTAAAGGGCTTGTTAAACATGGCCCAGGTTTTCGCTTCTACTTTCCCCAATGAACCAACAAGTGTTTTTTAACAGATGGTGGTTGTATGACATACTGTCACAACAAAATAAATCCAATTCCCTGTAAACCAAGCCTGTCTGATTTTATCTTTCCAGATGGGAGAAAAGGAACAAATTTCTCAAATTAGTGAAACTATTTATTACCTTTAGCAGTTCAGAGACACAGGGGGTTTTAGTGCATTTATAAATATATGTATATACGTGTTATATGTAGATACATGTTAATATACTTTTTAAAGTTATCTTCCAGTGTTTTGGAATTTACCTAAAAGAAAAAAAATTAAGGAGTTTTTTATCTCCAATATTTGTTATCATTCAGACTGAAAATAGAGTCCAAGTGTCCTTTATCTTCCTCTGGTTCATCCTGTCAGATTTTCCCTTTATCCGTTGCTATGAAGTATTATCCACTCCTACTGAGATCCATAACCTGTGGGAGAAGGTATCATCTTTGATTTTAGTATCTCACTTCCAGAATATGTTTAAACCTTGAAGTCTCTTTCTGAAAGCATCTCTTAGACATGCAACTGACTGTTCATTCAGTCATATGCCAAATCTTTCCATTTCACTTTTAAAGAAAAACTTTTGTATTCCCTCAAAAGACCTATGTATTACCTGTTTGTAGTCTTTGAAACCGATATTGTATAAAGTGTCATTTACTTAATGTGTTAGGAAGTGTCTCACACATTTTGCAATTTTTTTTCCTGATTTTTTCCTTCTTTACTGTATCAAACTTAAACTGCTCCTCTGTATTGTCAAAGCTCATACACACACTACCTTGTCACGGTTTTGGCTGGGATAGTTAATTTTCTTCCTAGTAGCTGCTACAGGGTCGTGTTTTGTGTTTACGCTGAAAAGCTGTTTTGATTACTGATGACCAGTGCTTGCAAGCATCAAGGCCTTTTCTGCTTTTCACCTTGCCCTGCCAGACCATTGTCTGGGGAGTGGGCACTGTGCACAAGAAGCTGTGAGGAGGCATGGACAGGACAGCTGACCTGAACTAGCCACAGGGCTATTTCAGGGAGAGGCAGGTTGCTGCTCAGGCATCAGTCAGCAGGTGGTGAGCAGTTGCATCATTAATCACTTGTCTTTTCTTGGGTTTTGTTTCTCTCAATTACTATTACTATATTTTATGATTCTTTCTGATATTATATTTTATTTTAGCTAATAAATATTCCCACGAGTTTTGATTTATTTTCTGATTCTCCAGCCCATCCCACAAGAAGTGGAGCAGGAGAAGAAGAGGAGTGAGCAGCTGTGTGGTGCTTAGCAGCCAACTGGGATTAAACCATGATATATCTCAATTTTAATTTTAGAATTTTAAAATTTCAAAACAAGATATTGAGGGAAATGGAAGTTAATTTTCCTACTTAAAGCTTGCAAAAGTTAGAAATAAATATGAATTCTGAATAGACTTTGGCACATCTATGCACTAATTAGTAGTATTTCTCTTAAAGCACTAACGTTGCTCCTCTGTATTGTCAATATAAACTAAACATTTATAAACCTGCAATGACAACAAATCATGATCTATATAACACCAGTCTCTCTCAATATATTCGTATTATATACTCAATGTAACCTCTCTGTTTAAACAAAATAAAAATTAAAAGTATATAAATCTGGAAAATATTAAAGTAAGATTTTAAATATTCTTCACACTCTATCCCAGTTGCACACAACTATCCAAAGAACCATCAACTCGAGAAAATGTTCTATGTTCCATGAGACTAACATCAGAAAAAGTATTTGAAGTCACAGGTTTAGGAGAACAGTGAGGAAAGACTCTAGTCACTTTTTTTGGGTTTTTGTTTTTTGGGTTTTTTTTAAATATTAGTTACCGTAGAGTCTAACAGAACTCTTCCTTTCTCCTATTTTTTTAACAGAGGGTTTGAGAACATCAAAGATGCTTCAACCACCAGACATGTCTAGTATAAAGACAGAACATTCTCAGTGGACACAACTTAACTCAGGAACTTCTCAACATGCCATGCTATTATATACTGCAAAACTTGCATAGTCTCAGGCCTTTTTGCTGAAATAGTTGAAGAGACGCTGTGAGTTCATTAGCGTGATGGACAGATTTTCAGTCTATATACAACTTCTGTGGCTAAGACTGGTGATTTAAATTTCTATTTGATAAAAAATCTATTTGTTCTTTACTGACAGAATGAATCAACATGATTTCTTCTATTTTCTCACATGGGATCATGCAGACTAGAGGTCATCTTCATTGTTTTAATTGGTACATAACACAGTAAGAATAGAACTCCTTTAAGATGATTCACACTTTGTGATTCTAACATGATTGTACAGAAGAAAGATTGGCAGTAACTGTAAACAGAAATCAGGGTTAAAAAGTTGTAATTATAATAAAAATTTAGTAGATGTATTAATCTCCTAATTCAGCTCAACATTTGGGAAATTTTTTACTTCAATCAAGGAGTGATATCAGGTAGGGGGAAGGGATGGTGCAACATATATTTCATGCAGCATGACAAGGCATGTCAGATCTCCCTTGTTATATTGACTCTAGGCTAGCTGCTCTGCTTTGGACGCATTTGGAATTTGAATATACATTATGTATGTGATGAAATGCTTTGAAGAGCTGGACTTTGAAACAAAAACTATTATGTAGAGATGCATTATACTGCCTACATTTCTTCAGTATCTATTAGTTTTCTACAAATTATTTGTTGCTTATGGTTCAGACTGAAAAACTACAACTTTAAACTTAAAATTTTGTCAGTCTGCAAACTGACTCATTCTCCTAGTGAAGTTACCAACCCATAGAAAATGTTTGGGTTTAAAAAAAAAAGAATTACATAAACCCAGGAGAACTCATTCATTCAATAATTTGTTTTGAATAATTTTCAAATTAAACCAAAATTTGCAAGAATCATTTACAAGAAGGCCTTGTCAAATACTACATGGAAGCTAGAGAAAATAAAAGACCCTAGAATTCACTGTGGAAAAATATTATAATAAATGGCACTTTTTCTACAGCAGCTTGACAAGTTTGTAAACTGAACAAGACTTTACAATGAATGAGTATTTTAGTTCTCTATTATGATGAAAATAACAGCTGACATCTGTAAACATCAACCTTTTTTCAGTCAAGAAATCAAACATAAGTGGAACCACACTCTATCAATGAAACAAGATATTAGATGCACAAATTAATGTATTAGCATTTGTTAAGCTCCTCACATTCACATTCATTTTCATTTTAATTTTTGACAAAAACGATTAATTTTTTAAAAAATAAAAGTTATAGAAACAATTTTATCGTTAAACAATTATGCTTCAAAACTGAATCCAAAACATTTCAATTATTCGCTATTAAGTATCCTAGAAATTACTTGTTTCACATACAAATTAATAATGAGGTCACTGGAAAAGAAAAAGACATACACTTAATGTTTTGATATGACAATATATGGAGAAAAGGTATAAAAGATAATCATTGTACAAAAGAACAATATACTGGAGTTGTTTTGATTTTAGAAATTTTGAATTAATGGATGAAAAGGAAGATTTTAGTACACAAAAGTTTCAATCCACAAATGCATTCACAGGCAGAATTAGCTGAATGAGATTTTCCAACATAAGTTTTACTGCATTTGCTCTGTCATTTAATCTCAGCCTGAGGACAATATGAAGCTTTCAGAATCTTTGACTTATCCAGATGAAAATAAAAGGATGAATTTGAAAATAATTTTAATGGTCAGACTGCATATACAGCAGGAGGTCTTTTCTCATTTGCAAATACATTTATTAGGAGATTTGTCATTTGTTGCACTTCTTCACGGCACATAAGCTTTAGCTATTTTGAAATAGTGTTTTACTGAAAATAACAGCAGTAAGTTGGGGTCACAAATAAGCTTGCATATAAACAATATCTGCACACAGCAAATCATTTGTATTAGATTTTTTTCAAAAAACTATCACATAGTCAGAAAAGGCAAATCAGTTTGTCTTACATGAAAATATACATAAAACATTACATTTAGATATTTTCATAATTTTGTTGTGCATAATATTGACTACATTTTAAAAAGTGCCTTTTATCTCTTGAAATCTTCACCAAATTAGAAGACATAAATTGGATTTTACTCCTTTTTTTCATGATATCTGTTTTGCAGAAACACACAAATTAAAAGACTTTTTTCTCACTTCATCTTGTTCTATTTTGGTTTCCCAAGGGAATTTGACCAACTCTCCATTGCATCAAACTTTGTTTTTAGCAGCTGAACGCATCATTTATGCTGGCTTAATGAAGGAACTTAAGGCTCAACAGACGTACAGATTTTAGTCATTCTGGGAACTTATTAGTCCAGCTTTTCTTCAAGTCATGAAGATCCTGCTCAGTCATAACAACATTTGTTTTCATATTTACCTCTACGTCAATGCAATAATTAAAATAAGTAAATTTTCATGTAGCTAAGAAATTTCATGTTTAGGAACTGTGGAGACAAATTGTCAAAAATTTACCTCTTTAGTGTAGTTAAACATTTAGATTTTAGCCTGATTAAAATATTACTTAAAGAGTTGAGGTGAAAGAACCAGTTTTAGTTTTAGCAGTAAGTTATAATTTAAATATAGTTTCCCAATGAAACAGAATACTTTTGGAAGTGGAATATATTCTATTTACCCCATTTCTATAGGAAAATTCCTACAAGTCACACAGAAATTACAGTACAGAATCAGATGCATTCATCATATATATTTTTGAGGTATCTGGTTGAGGTCATCTACAATGCACGGGCAGTTATGCAAACCTGAAATACTGTACTGTTTGTTAAACTCATTAAAGATAAAACCACATCATGAAAGACGAAGACTTCTTTTAAAGTTGTAAACATCAGACTACCACAATTTTTTAATTAACTGGACCCTAGGAACAGATAGCTGAACTTGCAAAATCCATACTGATAGCACTCTTCTGACTTCCTTCAACTGATATTGCCCACGTCAGAAACTACAATTGCTAACCAGTACTGTTAACTTTAGCACTGATGGCTCTAAATTTTCCAGTGACTGAAGTTTACTCATCAATGACTTAATAAAGATCTACCCGATAGAGAGTATAGGTTTACATTATGCTTGCTTTTAGATAAAGACTTGACACCACGAACCACAGTAAGAAGTATCTTAAAACTGCAAAACCTATCACTCATTAAGGCTTGCCTGAACTGAAGTTATCCATGTGTGAAAATGTACAAACTCATTTTTGTCTTTTGATTTAAATTTATGATTTATGGAAGATACCAATTAATTCTCATACTTAAATAATGATCTATAGCATATCTTACTGCACAAGGTCATGAGGGCAAAACAGAAAATAAACTCACCCAAAGTCCTGCATAACAACTATACTGTACTGTCTTTGTGGATACTTACAAGAAAACTATTTAGCATTTAGCTATAGTCATCAAACCTATTAAGTTCTTAAAACATTAAAGACATTAAAATAAAAGTATTATATGGTCCTTAGTAATTAGTTTTCACACTGTACTTTGGATTCCAGTCTTCTTTCACGACTTGATGCAGATAATGATACTTTTACACCAAACACAAGGACCAAACTTTGACTGCAAAGTATTTGTTTCTAGTCATGAGAAAGCATCTTAGTAGTAGTATGATCATTTGGTAGTGGTCGTGGTGGTGGTGGTAGTAGTAGTATAGCATTGTAGAAGAGTCAAACACAGGAAATGGAGAACTGTGACCACAGTGAGGTCAACAGACACAATATCAGTAACTGTGGGAGGTATGGGTTTTTAACAAATAGGCAAATAATTTTAAAAAATTCTTTTAAAATAAACACATTACCATTTATTTTTCACATCACATGACAGGAAGGGGAAACAAAAACTTGATACAAAAATGAAATCACTAATATACATTTGTCCTTTGCAGGTCACACAACACACTCACTGTCTGTAAGGCTTAAACAACCAGCTCAGACTGAACAGAGTTGTCCTTTTTCCAGAAAAACTTCATTCAGAAATGTGGAAAATTCCATCATTTACTTTGAAACGACAGAGTTGATGAAGAGTCGGTAGTAAAAAACAATTTTATGGAGTATCCAGAAGCATTCTTTTCAAAAGAAATGAACCCAACATGTTGTTTTTTCTCAATGGTTTAGAAGTTTGAAAAAATCCATTTTTCACCAGTGTCAGGTTATAAACTCATTACAATGCCATTTACTTGTATATATACTGCCATTTTATAACATATTTTATTGATTCACAAAACAGTCTTTTTCCTTAAAAAATAGCTGTCTGGCATCTTACTGAGCACTGCCATTCTTTTTGGAGAAGTTGTTGGTTCACTGGAGGACATGGAAGCAGATATTTATAGATTTCTTAATTCCTAAATAGTGCATACTGGCCATAGTTTACTTTGCTATTCATTCAAGAGAAAGTGAACAAAATTATGATTCACAGATGGTTAAATAGCTTTTCTCCTTAATCATTGTGGTGGATTTTTTTCTTTCTTATATTGTGTTCCACTATACTATATTTCAGTATTCCTGAATGCTGACCAGACACTGTTTTTTCTAGTTCTTACAAATATACATTTCTAACAGCTCTGATGAACAGAATTAAAAAGGAAAACCACCAATGACTCAGATTATTGAAATAAAGAAGGAATAAGAGTTGCTTTTCTTTTCAGGTACCTGTTGAGGGAAATAATGTTCTGATACCAAGAAAAAAAAAAGAATACCATATGTTGGTATATAGGAGGTCTAATAGGTATGATCACTGTGGTCCACAGCTAACGAGGGCAAAAATGCTTACTATGACAGAAATGAATTTTAATCTATACTTCAAACAGTATGATGATTAACATTTCAATCTTTCCACAGATGTTTATGGATGAAACTGAGTGAAGCCAATACACAATCTGTCATTTACTCTGCCCCAAACAAAATAATAATCATATTATAATCATAAAGGGGGTCAGTAAGAGACTGTATCTATTAATAAGTGTTTATTTCCTGGTTCAAGTAGAAAAGAAAGAGATGAGGCATTTCAAAGACGTAAACTTTAACAGAGCAAAACTGTTAATTTTAAAGATCTGATTTCTGTGCTTAATACTTCAGCTGACTAGTTTTAGTCGTATCTTTTCAATAAAAGACACATTGACTTATAATTACATGTATACAAAGAAACTAAGTTTCTAGGGATAAACTTACACTACATGGTAGTGCTCAGGATTGATATGCAGTGCTGACACTCTAAGAACTGTAATAAATCGGCTAGAATAAGTATCAAATGTCTAGCTACACGACTTGTAAGGGACACATAATTCTTCCAAGAAATAAAGCAAATAAATTATAATTAAAATTTGCATTATTGTAGTTAAAGTTCTCAAAGTTAAGTCTATAAGTAATCTGTCCTTGGATATACTAGAAGATGGGTAAGAATTACAGTTCCCAGGAACTCTCAATTTAATATTTAATACATAATCATAGTAGATGGCTTTTCCAGTAGTCATTTTATTTTCTAAATTCACAAAGGGCTTCATATTTAAAGTAGAATTTACAATGTTAAATCCAAAAGTAGATCATGGGCATTTAACTCTTTAAATATCTCAAATTCGGGTAGTACTTTTTTTTTATCTCTTTTTTTCTTTTTTTTTTTTTTTTTTGCCTTGCTTTGTGTAAAAATACACCTGTTTAGAACAGAGACTATTCCTTCTGGTCTTCTGCCTACATCTCTTAAGACAGACTACTAATCTCTGCTTCTTTTTGAGTGTCCCATCACAAAAGAGAAATCAGAATCATGAATTCTTAGTACAATGAAGCATCTTCTGACAACTTAGTATAAAATGCCTAACTCCAGAGACAGGATTAATGACAATATATTTTTTTATATATTAATTATATTCCTCTATGCAGTTTTCAGGCTCCCGCTCAGCAGAAATGACTGTGACATTGTGTGTAAGCATCAGGAAATACAAGGAAGTTTGTACAAGGGCTTTATCAGAAAACTCAGCACCATTTTTTCTCTTAAAAATACATTTTTAACACCTTTTTTCAGGCTTGGTTGAAAAAAATAAATGTAATTGTTTTCATTCCACACTTGTCCAGCAGCTATTAAGATGATCTAAATCAACATTTAAATATCACAAAACTGCAGAGTGAATATTATATGACACTACTTAAAAAGACAGAATTCTGCTTTCCAAATCAAAGTACAAGTAGAAGAGTAAATAATTTGTCCTGATTTTTTTAAACAGAGTATCTCAGAACATAATTAAAATGAAACTAGAACTTTTGCCAATTCTATAAAGGTGCAGTTTCAATCATTCTGATGGGTCTTTTTATTCGGGTGAAATGCCAAACTGATAATTCACAATTCCTTTCCCCCTTTCCTACAAAAGGTAGGACTTGCCCAGTCAGCAGGTTGACTTACCCATGTCAACCTGTTAATTCTTGAGGGAAAAGGGTAAAGAGGTTATATTGTCTCCTCAAATATATTCCAGTCCTCACAATGTAAGTAAGCCAAGACAAGCTTTGAATAAGCAATGTTTTCATCCAAAATACAAAAGGGGAAGAAAAATAAATACTTCCTTTTTCAGATTATGGACACTAATCACCTTTTAAAAATCACTATGCCTTACTTACAACTGCTTACAGACTTGAAAGACTCTAGCCATACATAAAACTGAGATTTCATTCATTAAAGCACATTTCCCCAATGAATTCAGAGATGTAGCTGTTTGCACCCATGAGTGAAGGTATACTGTTCCAATAATGTGCTCTGTGGGGTGATTGTTTTGGTTTTTTTAATCACAGGCAAAATACATTGTTTTATGGATCAAATCATATATTATCTCTTTACATGTAATATGATGGTATTAGTAATTAAACCAGGAATTCAGTTAACCTTTCACAGATTTTGGATAGTCCTTCTTGAGAATATAATTCTGTTAGATTCTCTAAAGTGTTGCAGTTTGATGGAAGAATCTCTCTTGTCTCTTAAACCAATTCAAGGCACATTTTATCAGTGTCTCATTTCTAGCTAACATCGGAGCAGTTCAGCTTTACATCTGTGTAAAATAGAACTCATGGCAATTAATTGACAGAAATGATCAAATACTGTGCATGAGCCTTTTGAAGCTAGCTCAGCAAAAAAATGTACTCAAAAGTCATTATGCTCTTCCCTAGATAACTTGAAATAGATATCCTGTAATCTAGTTGCCACTCTGAGAGTTTCTTAAAAATGGGAATTTCATTTTGAGATCAGTTTAGAGATGAATGCTTGCTTCTCTTTCTAAGGCTGACAACTCTCATTTCACCCATGGCAGCTTCCAGCTGTTAAACAGAAATATGAATCGAATGTGGACTACTGATGTGAAAAGACAGTTCCATTGCTTTGCCAAAAAAACCCAAGCAAGATCTAGTTAGATTATGATTGTAGCAATCCCTTTTTATTACCGTGTTAGGATTTGCAGGGCAGTGGCCCCCGCACTAATACAGACACTTGACACAGAGCTGTTACTTGACATTGGTGTATATAGTAACGTCAGGCAAAATAACCACTGCACTAATTGCACTGTGCCACACAAAGCAACACACTGCAACATTCCAGATCTCTATGACAATGCATTTCAGCTCCTTTAAACTAAAATGCAATTACTTATCAGAGAGACCAAAGAATCACTGTCAATAATTAGAGGCAGATTTTATGTCCTGCATGTCTACTCACATGGTATATTATATATATGCTGCTGGAAATATTCACTATCATACTTGTTTTTGGAATATAAGGAACAACAGTAACTAGGTTTTTATGTTTTGGTTTGTTTTTTTTTACATTATCCCAGCTAGAAAGGAGGCAGATTGGCAGAGAGCAACACTGTCAGCTCTATTTGTAGCTGGTATTGCCACACCAATAGCAGTAAGTGGTAGTAGAGTGGCTAATGCTTCTGATGTGATTCAGATGGCTTAACAGAAAGGACATGGATTTACCAGATTACCCCATGATTGCTCTGTGTGGTCTTTGTGGGCCCCTGACAACATGTGAATATGGAAAATAATTCACAAGTTTGCTTAACCTGGTTAGAGGACCATGTAGCCAAAACTTACTGCCATACTCTTCCTAAATTGCCTTCCTCTTCTCCCAATAGTAGCTTTTGGTTTGGTTTGGTTTGATTTAGTTTGGTTTGCGTTTTTGGTGGGTTTTTTTTCTGAAGAAAAATGAATATTTATCCTTTATTGTATATCCCATGGGCTCTGATGCCTGGAAACCCTGGTGTGGTGGGTGAACAGCAGAGGAACAGCTGTGAAATGGAACAGCAGCAGTCCACATCACCTTTAGCATCTCTTTGAATTATAATCTGAGATCTGCAAGGGTCACTGGGAAGGAAGTGCACTCAGCCTCTCTCTTGCAGCAGAATTGCTAGGTCCTATATTTCACTTCAAAACCCACAGGACTGCCCACACTTCTCCACGCAACATTAAATTAAAAATTTCATGCTGGTTGCTTTTGTCCTCTTATGTTATGATACAACAGCCAAAGGGAAAACTCTCCTGCTTAGCATATAATGAAAAAAAATGCAAAGTCTTTAACCTCATAAAATCAATACTTATGGCAGTCAGAGTAAAATGAAAAATGAAACATGACGTGAATAAACAAGTGAAAGATGTCACAGCTCTCTGCTTTGTATGGGTTAAAAATTGTATTGGGTATGGGTGCCTGGGTGCTGTCAGTGGGGGCTGCAGGGCCTGTGTGAGGAGAGGCCCCAAGCTGGACACAGCTGGTCCCAGCCACCTCCAACCCACCTGCTGCAGGGCACCGCTCAGCCCTGCAGCCCTGGTGGGGGCACTACAGGGAAAGTCTGTTTAGGTAAAGGTATATATAATGAGGTGACAGTACAGGGCTGGAATAGAATTCTTCTCTGTTTTGTACAGATGATCCGGTGCACCTGCACAAATCCTTTTGGTTTGGATCTAACTTTCGGTGTTTAAATGGGGTACTTCATTAGGAAGTACCATCAACTTGTTGAATGCTCTTTAGAGGTAACTGTTTCTCCTTCTCTATAAAAAGAGTTAGGGTAATAATATTCCTAACTGAATAAATCCATACTTTAAAAGAGCTAAGGTCAACCTAGAAGTGCTTTTCATTGTTAAAGGAAAAAAAAAACCACATAGCTAGATGGGATTTTGGCTTCTGTACAAACTTATACATATTCAGAGTATTAAGTACTTAAAGGAACTGTTCCTTTCTCCTATTCCTATTTAGATGTTCTTTTTTGGTTTTATCATATAGCATAACAACATTGTTTAGAGGGAGGCATTTATTAACAAGATCAAATTGGCACCTGAAGTGGTTGAAAAATTATTGCTGTCAGTTAGTAACCATTTTTATTACAGTGGCTTGTTCTGATAGTTAGGCAAACAACAAAGTACTATTTGTTAGCATACAAACACATATTTATATTAGTAATTCTTGTGTAAAAACACTCTTTTTTCTAAATCAAGACATCAGAAATGGAATCTTAAGTTTGGTTTTATTGTTTTAAGGGATAGGAGGATTTAAGTGTTTTATGAATGCAAAAATACAGCTGCATACACAGAATACCTTGCACATTAGTGCTTTTGGAATCTTTAAAAAGAGAAAGCACTCATTTCCTTTTGATATTTTCTAAAATAAAGGAGTGTCATGATGATTTATCCAAAATCACAGAAGGGGAAACAAATGGTGGTTTATCTGGTTGATTGCCATCCACATTGAACCTTGGCAAAATACCTTTTGCTTTTGACAGTATTGGAATCAGCTTTTTAGCTACTATGTGGGAATTTCTGTAATTGTAAAGACTCAGGCTCTTCAATCCATGAGCACTTAAATACACACACCCATGGAAATAGGAAAACGGGAATAGAAAGAGCAAAAATACCTATCTGCTAGCTGGTTTTTGAAAACCGTTTAAAAGTTGTTTTCTGATTCTCATTTCTTCCCCCCAGCTAAGCAAGGAAAGAGTGCCTTGTGTACACAGGACCTTTATATTCAGGTGGTAGTATTAAAGTAGTATACAAAGCATAACAAACAAATGTCCTATTCAGAGCATGAATACGGCATTGTTTTTATTTCTTCAGGCTGTCACAGCTACCAACTGTATAATTCATGTTCAAAAATTATCTTTGAGGCCTCACCACTGAAAAGCCTGAAGCTGTTTTTCAGTCTACTTGTCTCTAAGCCTACTGAGTGTATTTGCTGAACTAGTTATTAACAGAATTTTAATAGAAATCAAAACTTGTGGGCAACAGAGTGATCCAGTTCTGATTTACTTGTAGAACACTTTTCCCCAAATCTTAAGGAAAGTTTTGTTATTCTCACTGTGCTGCCATTGTTAGCAGAAAGTGTGTTGTTTTAAAGAAACTCAGGTATGTTTTTCATCGGATACACTCAAGTCTTTGATTTCCAAATAAACATACTTTACATCTGCTCTCATGATTTTAGTAGTACTACAATGTGACAGTAGTAACCTCTAAGGATCAAAAAAAAAAGATAGTAGATATACTCCTTAAGCATGTGAAGCAAATGAAGAAATATATCTGTGAATACAGAATATATTAATTCCAGATTTTTTTAAATCACATAAATGTATTTTTGACATTATGCAAGGTAAAAGCCAAATATTAAATATTTTAGGTATCAAGTACCTAAAATATTTATTTATTTGAACTAAATCAAGCTCTGTAACAAAGTAAGTGTCCAATAGAAGTAAGTGTCCTATCCAGTTTTGTTTATTTTTCTTTTTAAATAGATGCCATAAATCTAGAACATGAATTTAAAGGAAAAAGAAATTCCTAGGGTAAGCAAAATAAATCACACTTATAGTAAAGTAGTAAATGAGATAAAGTATTGAAAGTAGACCTTAGGAAATTTCTGACATCTAATTCTTTCACTTATTATTTGATCAACAAGAAAAAAATCTATGTCATATCTTAAAACTAAAGTAACCAGAGTCACGATGTATTAATGACCAAAAGTCTGTTTGTTATGTTTTTGCATTCCTTAATATTTAAGATATTTAGTTTGTATTATCTTAAAATCCACTTTTGTAGTACATAAACCTAAACTTTCTGCTCCTCTAGACATTGTATGTATTATTAATGAAGTTCACCAAACAGCACATAAGAATTGTTAAAAAGACCAACCAACAAACCTAATATTTTTAATATGCTCAGTTTAAAGTAATTGTTACTCTGCCATCCTGAGTCCTACAGTAGTGTTGCCCCCTAAAAAAGGTAGAAAAGCCCAAAAATGTTTGTTTCTCTCAAACAATGAAATCACAGAAAACAGTCTACTTCTGTTTCCTTGTTGATGATCTATGTGAGAAAAAGAACTAAATTGATCAATAACTCATTGAAGAAAAAAAATCAAGGTTTTGTTTTAATTTAGGTAAAAGAACATATGTTTAGAGGTACTATCATGTAGGTGTACATGATGAAAATCTCTATGGACAGAATAATAGAAAAAACACTATGTAATATCTAATTTGGAAAGTCATTAAGGATGCTTTCAAAGGTTAGACATTTTTCTTTGTCTGGTTACTTACAGTGCATTTACACCTTGCAATGCTCTATTGTGAAGCAGATCCAAAGACACGTTACACAGCAACGTGTATGGCACAGAAAATAATCTTAAAGTAATAATTCAAATCCTGTATGTGTATGATTCTAGGTCCAGACTAATTCATGCAAGGAGATTCAGCTTAAACTTATTATCCAGGACAGTGACTAATTTTCTTCCAGTTTCAGAGTTAGCTGGGTGATTTTAGATTTCAGCTTTTAGATATTTCTGAGCTTTCTCTGTGGATAGGAGCTGTCTTGACTGAAAGTTTCTAAAATTTGTAAATCCTCTGAGTTGAATTATATTTATTAAACTCTGGTAATTAATGTCTGTGGTATACTATGATCCAATTACTTTTTACATTTCTCAGGAAAAAGGGATTTAGAATGGATCTTTCACCTAGATAACCAGTGAATATATGGTAAATGGGATATGAGTATACTGATGGATTAGCTGTCTTTTAACTGATATTCTAAACTATGTTTGCTTTTCTTCTTTCTGTTTTCTCTCCTGCTGTTATTTGTTATTCTGGATTTATAATCGACCCTTAATTATGCACAGACCTAAATAAACACTTGCTGAATTAAAATATCTCTGTATTAATAATACATTAAATATATCCAGTTTTATTCTAAATTAGCTAACCGTGTGTGACTGTTTGACACATTAACCTTTACAGTATCCATTCTCCATCCTATACTACAAATAATGTAAGCAGAAATAAAACCTTCATGACTGTATGTTTCATTTCTTGTTAACAGGCAATGTATTTTAAAGGGGGAAACTTGAATGTTGGTTGGATTTGATTTAAATTAGGTCTAATTTCTAGAATATTGCTTTAATTATATTAATACAATTTATATAAATTGAACAATCAACCTCAAAAGCAAAACATTATTTGCTGTAGATCCAATAACAGGAAATCTAGACTCTTATTTTAGGAAGAAATTAATAATATTTAGCAGCATGACATTAAGGTTGTTTGTTTCATTTTTTTGAGAAACTGAGCAGAAAAATATCTGAGTTTATTATTTCATTATATATCAATAATCTAGGCAAAAGGAATCAAGGAAACAAAGACATTTTGTCCATCTTAGCTGTCATCTCTTTAAGGAACACAGTACTTGAATACTTTACATACCGGCAGCATCTACTTACTAAGAAAGCAGAAAGTGGTAAAGCCATACCTCTAAATCAGAACTTCAAACCAGTAACCAAAACCAACATTAGAAATGAGAATATGCCATCATAGTCCTCCATTCAAAGATGAAAGAGCCTCTGTTTTGGGATGTACTTTTCAAAAAGGCTTGAAACTGGGTCAAAGATAGCAATGAATTATTCTAATGGCTCATCATCTGAGACTAGTTCTTTGCTGTTTTGACCTTACTGCTTTGGATTAAAAAGTATTGCTGCTGTTTCTCATAAACTCTCAGCATTATCTGTAGTTGGAAGTACCATTGACCATGAAAAGAGAGAACATTGTGACCTTCACTCAATGTTATTCAACAATCCTGTTTCAGAATTGCCTCCTTTTTAATTCAGCACCTCCAGAACACGTCTTTCAGAACAGCAATGTTATTGAGTTAGTACACAGGTAGGGGAGATTTTATTACCCACACTGGTCTCATTTTATTTTGGTTTCTCTTCATTAATTGCAAATATACAACAGAAACAGTTCTGCTCCACAGAAATGCTCTAAACCTCCCACAGAGAACTATGATTTGATGTCATTTTAAAATTATAGCACTGTTACACATTTGTCTCTAGTAAAATGTGGTACTGAAAATCATAAATACTATTGACTGATTCCAGATGCAAGATCAAAAAACAGAAATAAAATGCAGAAGGAAGAAAAATACAGGAGATTTCTTCATATTATCAGGTGATGGTAGGTTATTTACCCTATTTATTCACTGTCTGTCAAAGAAATCTCTACACAGACTGTCTACTCATGATAGGGGGTAAAGTGATTTTCAACAAGGAATATTCCTCTTTTAACACCACCTACACTTTACATAGATCAAACCTTTTCATGGTTCCAGAAAAAGAAAAGCCATTTTTCAACTAAAATAAACTCACCATTGTCAAGGACTAAAAGCAGTTAAGAGAAAAAGTATCAAAGTACAGACATCTTCCTACAATTTTTTTTTTCAGTAAAACAGCTTGACTGTGTTTTCAGCTTCATTTTTAAATGATGCTGCATCCCCAAAAACTGAAGTACTGATGCTACATAGTATTAAAAAGATGCAGAGAATAAAAGCTATAAGTCACCATTTGTCTGAATATAGACTAATTAGAACAAATATTTTGTAATTTTATATATATATATACATCATGTATAAAATTTACAATATATATGCAATAAATATTATTATAAATAACATATAATTGATAATGACATGTTATATTAGTTGTGTATATAAAACAACCATAACAAAATGGAACCTTCCGTTCAGAGCTCTGCAATGTTTAAAATATTCCTACCAGGTACAATAAGTGTCCTTTACTACCATATAACCACCCTCTCCTGCATTTTTCTGACTTGTAAATTTATCTCTTAGGTCTAAAAATTGATAGTAATAAAAAAAGGTACACTACCCAGAGGAGAATCAAATCCCATTTAAACTCACTGTCTCTTTTATTTGATATTTTGCAGCTTTAAAACTAATGAAATTAAATATTCTTGTTAAAGAATGTAGTTTTCATTTTGACAAATACCTAAAGGAACCTCTAAATTAACCTACAAGGGGAAAAAAAAACCCCTCAATTTCTTTACCATTGTTGGACAAATAATACTTTGCAGCTATATAAGCTTTTAGTAAATTAAGATAAAGAATTATTGTTTCTTCATGACTTTTTGATAACTGTGATCAATTTTTCATCATTCATTAATCAAACAGAAGGAATAAAAAAATATTAGGAGATTTCATCTGGCATGTACAACTATATTTCTTGAAATTCAAAAAATGCTGTTTTAAATCCTGACTTTTTATGCTGCACACTGATTTTATTTCTGCTTTTCTAACATATACTGAAAAAGATTTTTGCTTAACTTTCTCATATTTTGAATTTATCAGTACTTATTAAGCAGTGGTTTCCCAAGGGGTGTGAAAAGACACAAGAAAAGCAGCAAACTAAAAACCAAAAAAGTAACTCTACATAAGCATCTCTGTGCATACCAGAAAGCAAAAGTTAAAA
Source organism: Colius striatus (assembly GCF_028858725.1). Classification (NCBI taxonomy): domain Eukaryota; kingdom Metazoa; phylum Chordata; class Aves; order Coliiformes; family Coliidae; genus Colius; species Colius striatus. The sequence goes on along the minus strand of NC_084760.1, from coordinate 24,388,187 downwards.
AGGCAGAAATACTAAATGAACAACTTAAACTAGATGCTATCACAGGTTCATTTACGCTAAGACAAGCAAAACAACTGGTCATTTACAAAATTTCACAAAGCTAAGGCAGTTGAGGACACACTCTATGACCTCTAGATAACTGCAAGCCCATGGTCCTTCTAAGAATTTGGCTTTCTACATTTGAGTCAAAATGGCCAAGTTCAAGACCAGATACTGGGAAGAGCTCTTGTGAGAAAAGCTAGAAGTGAGAGCCTGCTCCTTCTTCTCTAGGAAGTGCTGTTAAGCTGTGACTGTACCACTGCCCTCCTCTGTACCGTATTGCAGCTGTGCAGTAGTTGAGCCTGTGCTCTGTCTGGGACCTCCTGAGTGCTGTCTCTGGCTTGGCTTCCTTCTCTGGGCTTCAAATCAGCCTCTGCACTGTCATTTTGCCAAGTCATGGCCAGAGTATCTCTGACCGCTGGCCCTGGCCCTGATCCTGATACAGACTTGCCATCCCAAATCCTGATTCCCATGCAGAATGTCCCATGCAGAGCAGTGAGCCGTCACTGTTTTGGCATAGGCAAAAAGGAAAAACTGAAAGTCTAAAACAGACATAACAGCAGAAATGTAAAAGTCATACAAAAGCCATAGTCTTAATTCCATCTTTCCACTTAGCTTCCTGAGGGACTAAGGAATTGTTTAGAGCTGATCCACAGGAGTATGACAAAATTAAATTATATGCTCCACATTGACTTGAACAGAATTCAGAGATAAAAGAGATCACAGGAACAGATGAAACGTGTCTTCTCAAATGTCATTAATAAGAGGGTAAAGCAGTGAGGACAGTCAGAGTGAAACAAGACAGAATCTCATTTAACCATAGCCAGGTAGTTCTGGCACAACTAGACCAGGATGCCTACTGAGCCGCAAAGAGGTTATCACCTTTGTGAATATCCTAGGATTTGAAGGACATTTTGTTAAACCAAATATGAACACTGTTCAACGTAGGGCATACTAATAATCCATAGCAAGGTCATCAGATAAAAGTGACCAAAAAAAAGAAAAAAACAGACCAAACCACACCAAGAAACATGTGAATTTCAAGGCATACAGAAAGACTTAAAAAAAAAAAAAAAGTTATGTTTTGTGTTCCACATGAATGATTTGAAGAACAAGGTATTGTCATGGGTTTGTGCCAGGCCATAATTATTTCATGAGGGAAATTTAAGCTGGAAGAGGAGGTGAAAGAGGGGTGCAAGATGGAGGTGACCATGAGGACCCCACAGTCAGGAAAGGAAGAAGGAAAGAGGAGTGGCATACCAGAGACCCTCCCTGCGGCCCACAGAGAGAACTCGGGCTGTACCTCTGCAACCGATAGAGGGCAATGGCAGGATTGAGAGCCATCAACAGCTCTGGGTGAGTGTGCCTGGACTGGAAGGAGACTGTGTGAGCAGGTGGCCATGGTGCAGGCTGTGCTGGAGAGCCTGTGGGCTGCAGAGCAGACCCACACAGAAGGTGGAGAGGAGCTGCAGCCCTTGGGATAAACACACATCGGAGCAGCCCGTGCAGGGCTTCCCAGCCTGTGAGGGATTCTGTGCTGGAGTGGGGAGTACTGGTGAGGAGCCCATCTGCCCTGAGGCAAGACAAGCAGCAGAAACCATCAGAAAATGACTGACTGAAACCCCCATTCCCTGCCTCCCTGCTCAGGGCAGCAGGTAAAGACACCTGGATCAGGGCTCTGAGCCTGGGAAAGGGAGAGGGGTAGGGGGAGGGTGGTCTGAAAAGGCTGGTTGTGGTCTTAATCATCATACGACTCTGTGATGTTTTCTGTTTGTTATGTTTTTGGTTGATGGTGGATTAAATGTAATTTCTTTTTTCTTCTCCAAGTTGAGTAGTCATGTCTTTTTTACCCGGGATTATAAGTGGCAATTGAGCCCTCCCTATCCTTGGGGGTTTCCAAAGGCCCTTAATACTTATGGCTGATGGTAGTCCTTTGTTCCTAGATTAGCCTAAACCAAGACAGGGATTCACCCAGGATTGCTGATTTTTATCATTACAAAAGTAAGATGCTGTTTCAAAGACAGTAAATTACCTTCACACTTCAAAACCAAAAGCAAGAGAGAATGAGATAAATATAAATGCAGTAACTTTTGAGTGTAGCTTGACAAAAATGGTTTCAGTATCTAAGAAACAATCAACTGGGCAACTTCTAAGTAGAAAAATATTTGAAATCTAAGTGGAGAACAGGCATTCAAAATACAGAAAGAGAAGCCCATGAATCTCGAACAGTTAAGAGGACTTCTTGAGTGTGTATTTTGAATAGCTATAATAAGATGAACAACTACCATTCAAACTAGTAGAGTTTATGTACTTCATCTCACAATAAAGCTCTCCCCTGCCTAGCTTAGATTATGTTGAAATGAAAGAGAATGTGAAAGACTACTGTGGAAAAGAGATCTCTGAGATGCTATACTAACCACTACAGACACAAAAATGAGACATGAGGACTGTTCCCAAAGTCATACATGCACAGAACAGGGGACTGATAAATTAAACGTTGCCCAAGCTTGATAAATAGAACAGATAAAGCAAAGCAAACCAACAAATAAATTAAAAAAAAACCCAGCATATATTGACCCCCCTAAAAAAATTTAAATACTACAGAAAAAAATGCCCAGATCTTAATAATAGTATCATTAATCACTTTCCTGTGAGACTTTGCATGAGATGAGACCAAAGTGAAAACATTTAAAAGCCACCGAAAAAATAAATAATTTCAAACTTCAACAGAAAAACATATCTTTCCTGAAAAATATTTTGTTTGAAGTAATCTATGTGATGAAATTAAATATGTCATATTCTAATAGAGTGCCTTTACAAGGTTAGAGTTAGGAAGAAACACAAAGCAGCTCATAATTAACCTCTGGAACCATTTCATTTTATGCACGTTCAGAGAGTGTGAAAAAAAAAAAAAGTTAATTTTCAGTTATCCTTGTCAAGAAACGTACTCTTATCACATATGCAAGATTTAAAACCAGTTTCTATTTCTTAAGCATTGAAAGAAGTTTATGCTGTGTGTAGTTGTTTGTTACAGAGCTTCATCTTTACCCTGACAGGCAGCATTATGACCTGGAGGGCACACCAGAGGTGGTTACAGAGGTTTATGATTTGCATATTCTTTGATTGGTACAAAGTATTAACTTGTGTTTCCCACCACTATTTATCACTGCATTTTAGCACACAGAACAAGATAACAGGGTTATCTCCAGAGGATGTTGGAAAATGCATTGCACGTTTCTATTGTTGTGCTCTCTGCATGAGTATGTTAAGAGAATGAAGAAGAAATCTGACACAATACATTTTAAGTACTGTGATGAAAACTTTTATTCTTCTAGGTGTAGACTTAGATGTACATAGTAAAATATGCATTTGGTTTAAAAATACAAAATGGATGAATTAAAGTACAGAAACAAATGCCGTATTTCAACAACTACAAATTTGTGAAGGGTTTTTTTTTCAAAGAAAAACAATCATTTTCCCTTAATTTTGCTGCCTAGAAATTATTAGAAAGTGCTTATAATTTGCCTTATTACTGCATAAAGCATATCTGCAAAGTCTTTTGCTGAGATATGTAACATGATACCAATGCTCTAAGTCAGCTAGATGTGAGTTTTGATCCAAAAGCTTTATAGTTCTATTAACACGGTGCTACATTAGCAATTCATCTCCACATTTCCAAATCAAAATTAGCATTCTGGCTATCCTGAAGGGCAAATATTAAAAGATTATGCACACATACATCCTAAAGCAGACTTTAGAAGTCCAGTTACGCAGTCAAATTCAGGCATCACTTCAGTGCCACTCAAACATGAGGCATCTCCCAGTTTTTCAAGATGCTGCTTCCCAAGGCTCTGAGAAGTCTGTTCATAAATAACTCAATGATGCTGCAATCTATCTTACTATCTGTTTGTAACATTTTGAAAATTTAGTCTAAGGCTGAATCTTGATCGACTATTAAGATTTCAAGAATAACATTCAAGTGAGAATGGCCCTTACTCCAGTAACTATCAATAATCAGGAGCTCTTCTGCACCTGCAGTCCTACAGTTTTGACTTTTGGGGAAAAGATTCTTGAAATAAAAATCTTGTTTGTCATTGATAATATATTGCAGAGAATAGAATTGCTCATTGCTTCTATGAGGAGACAACTTATCCGAGAAAAAACAAATTAAAAATTACTCAGCTTCTTTCTCTGACTTGATCAGTTAGTTTTAACTACCATCATTATGTGACTGCTATAGCTAGCAGGCTAGTAACAATTCCAAGGTTCTTTCGAAACCTTTTTCAGTTCCTTACTACCAGGTCAGAAAATTGGAGCTGAACTGCTCTGGTATGCTGGTTAGGGCATTGTTACAGCAGGAAGGGCACCAAATTCTTCTTGTTAAATAAATATCTTTATGGTAGCTGGAACAGTTTTGCAAGAAAAATGAACATATTATTCTGTAATACTCTATATTCCAGGGAACTATTCAATCAAAGACAGGAAATTTCAGTTTGATGAAAAATAATAAAGCCAGGCTGTAGTACACAGCTATGATCATTTGGGCTCTTTAACCCAAAGACAGTATCACAGAGGCCTTAGCAAGTTTGATGAGCTGTAAGGTTATCATTAGGCAAACTAAACATTATTAATAGGAGAGATTAATTAACTTAAACATTATTAATAGGAGAGATTTGAAATTGTCTTTACTCTTTCAAATTGTGAGAAAGGAATCTAATATCAGGCATTTTTATCTCCCTTTTTTATGATATTTTTTACTCCTTAAGTATTTGAAACTAGGATTCATTATGTGGCTGTCACTAAATAGCACTCCCTTTGGTTTCACATGTTGAATAGATCTTTGACATAGAAATGGGTGTTGTACATACAATATGCTAAATTTTGCCAACCTTTTTCTGTTACAAGAGAAGCACCAGCAGAGACTTTGCTCAGGAGCTGTCATAAGTATGTAAAACACAGTACTGGTAGTCTTAACCTCTCGATTAATATTTTTCTTCTCTTTTGCCATTTTTCTCTGCAGCAGTGCTCTATCTTGTGAAAAATGGAGACATATACATTTAAGAAAAGATTTATTGCTGTCAGTCTGTTTTCTTCAAATTATCATTTCTACCTATTTTCTTTCCCTGTTGCAAACATGCTGTGAATCTTTGATGTAACTGCCACTATATTGAAGGATCGAGGCTGCTCTTCTCTGCTTTGTGATACCAAGGGTATAAACTGTGAGAAGCAAGGGACACATATTTTGAGCTGCTATTTCATGTATACTGTTACATGAGGTCTCAAAAGCCCTGTTTCTTTTGGATGCAAAGTTGTTACTTTTCCTCAGCTAAGCAGTTACAGGTAATGGTGTGCAGCCTTTCATCTATGGGGAATTCTAAATAGCTACACAACCATTGAAGTCTTTATAGTTCAGCTTTTATGACAGTTGTTTTTTGCAGTTAAAGCACTGAAATGGAATCTAACAAGGCTGTTTTGTTGGGTTTTTTTTAAAGATGAATAATGAATTTTTAAAATGTTAATAAAGAGAAATAAAACCATTCATTTTATTTATAATTATTTTGAAAATATTGTTCAAAGTTGAGCTGATTACAATGTTACAGACAGGGCTACTCGACACTGTCCAGCCTAAGCCCCTCTTTTCTGTGCTCCATAACTCTCACAAATTAATTTATGGTTTTAGACTGAATTTTAATTTAGTTTAATTTCAAAATTATAGCCTTAGCAATAATGATGTAACCAAAAATCATTTTACAATAACATCAAAGTAAAAAATATAATTTTTCTGAAGTTAAAAACTACTTTTTCCTATATATTTCTATAAGGGCCTTAACTCTGATCTTATACAGACTGACCATTAGGTCCAGAAAAAGAACTGTCCTCTAACTTTCCTGTAAAAGATATTTGGGGTTTTTTTCAGTGTCTGTGAAGAGGCATTTCTATCAGTCCATGTGCTAAACCTATACATATTGCCATTTCTACAGTTTTTTAAATACTAACAACTATAATTATCTTTGTATTCTCTGTATATTACTGATTATAGAGACTTGACGACCATCTACCAGCATTAAGGATGATCCTGCAACTCCAACTAATGCAAGGGAACACATTATCCAGAGCAGCATTGTTTGCAAGCAGGAAGGCAGCTGAGGCTCAGGAGGCATCCATGAATTCTAGCTGAGCTTCTATCTACTTAAAGAGCCTTTAGCGAGAGTGAATCTGCCACTAGCCTCTATTGTACAGACAAAAGAAATATGTTTTATCAGATTGCTGAGGGAGAGCAAGGTAATGTGAGACTGCTTAACATAGTTTAAATTGCATAATATACAACTGCCTTAACAAATCTTTCAATCTGTCCATACAAGAAACAAAATAGAAAAATGAAAAATGCGTTGTAACTCTATTATCCTCTTAAACAATCTACCTATACTATTAGCAGGACTGCTAATCAACACAGAGAACACAGTACCTAGGTTTTAATTTTTCACAAAAAACATTCATTTAATGTAATGTAATATGTTGATGAGAAAAGAGTATGACATTGTTTTTAAAATACATGTTTTTAAAACTCGTTGAGAGTTTTTTCCTATTTTTTGTGAGTAGAAGTCACCATGCTTCTCCAAAATACATATCATTATCATGCTGGTATAATTTTGCATTTAAAATATGTCATGAAAGGTAAGATTAAAATCTTACTGTTAGGTCAGATGAGACATTTTAGAAACACTCTAAGGAACAGGGATGCAAGTAGACCAATAGGATTGTGTACTTTAATGTACATGATCTTTAATACGGAATGTAAAATAACTGCTATAGTACTGGAGAATTCCAATACTGTAATACAATTCCAGCTAACTGGACAGATTTCTCTCTTCAGCCATTGCCAAGCATTTCTCCTTGTGAGCTTCAGTTACTTGGTGTGTAGCAGATGGGCTCTTTTTATTAGTTGGTAGATAACAGCATTTTAAGCCTGAAGTGTTAACAAGCTTGCTGTTAGAACAAACTGTGTCATGTCCCTTTAACATCTTTGTTTCTCTAACTTCCATCCAAAAGATCATGTCAGCTTTACTCTGACTTATCATCCATATGCCTGGTTTTACATTTTTACTACATTAATTTCTTTATCAAGAGAGTCTTTCCCTCTCACCTATACCCTCTGTTATTTCTAGCTAAATGTACTGTTCAGAAAGCTTACCAGTGCCTATCCCATATTGAGTCGGCAGGAGGCAGGAAAAACTCAAAGGGAGAAAAACTCAACAGAATGGCTGTGCTGTGGGAAATATTTGCCAACAAAATAAGTGTTTACTAAAACAACATTATCTATCAAAAAGCCTATCAAAGAGTTTGGACTAACAAAAAAGAGCTATGGGAACAAGCAAAATGAAGTCTACCATGCTCTCTTATACTGACACTCTGAAACAACCTACATGACTCTTTACTAGGGAGAATGAAGGTTTTTAAGACCTCTAGAAGTGTTTGTATAGACATGTGTGAATTGCATATCCATGTGAAAGAAAGCTTTTACATGATCTCTAGAGGTTCCTTCCAAATTCTACCATTCCGGTGATTCTATGAGATTTACACGTAAATAGGGAAGTGATGTAAAAACCAGTTTGTGTGTTAAACTGTGAAATAAATATACTGATTACATTTTTTTTTTTTAATTACAAAAGAAATTAATTTCTACTCTGTGTTTACCCTGTTGATGGTTGTGGTTAGCTTAACTGACCAAGTTAATAGCTTAGCAAGAATATAATAACTCACAAGCCACATCTCTGTAAACTCTTCAAGTAGGGATAAAATCACATGTGTAAAATTGAGCTCATGTGCCATCAACTCTTTACATATATCCAGAAGAGTGTGAAGTAAACTTTTCCTCCTTTGGGAACAACTGGACCCAGGTAGTACCTTTTGCTTGCTTGCAGAGTAGTTTAAAATAAAAAATCAGGAGGAGCCAGTCAAAGTGGACAGTCCATAGGGACTGTAGGAAGAACCACTGGGATCTTTAGAAATCCAGGGAACTATCCTGTGCTGATACATTGTTAGTTCCCATTACTTTACTTTTATTAATTTGTAATGAAAAACATCCAAGAAAATATGCAGTCTTTGCTTTATTCCTTATGTTGTCTATATATGCTTTTTCATTTTCTCCAGAAAGTTAATATTGAGTTTTCATGCCTTTAACTAATAAATGTCTGTGGCACTTGTCCTGACTATTTCAGCAGTTCATCAGTGAGGTTGTGTAATATTTCTCTAAAACCTGAAGTAGTAACATCCAATCATACATTTTAGGAAAGGGACTTCAGTGATGCCAAAACAGTAAAAAAAGAACAGATAATTATTATAGGCAGGGTTGATTTTTTTCAGTTGTATTAAAGTTACTCAATAATGTCTTTTTCAAATTCTTCTTTCCTTATTCCACTTGTACATACCTTTATCAAACAGTTGCAGTTGGGGATAATTTACTTTTTTTTCACATCTGCCTTGCATTTACTTATTCGTGTTTAAGTGTTATTACATTGAAATTATTATTGTTTACTCATCTCATTCACTTTTGAGAGAGACACAAGGAAAATTCAGTTCTTCACATCAAAATAATGAAGATGACCATTTTCATTGACTATATTAGCATCACTACACTTCAAAGCTTATATTTGTTGAGAAAGTGTCCTATGTGTCAAGGATGCGCATTTTGCTCTTCCAACATCTACTATAAACAGCTGAATAAGAGGTCTCTGGGAAGCAATGACAGAAACAGGTTTTAGCAAGTCTGTCCTAAATAAATGTAAAATTTTATAAAAATCTAAACCACTGTGAAGTGTGCTATTGTTTTAGTAGTACTTTCCACTTCCAGAGATCTATAAACATGCGGTTCCAGGAGCAGAACTAAGAGATAGTTTTTCTTGTCCTATCATCTTCTCTTCTTTTATCCAGCTTTCCTGAGAGGAAAAGCCAGTTGCCTGATTCAAATACAGAGGGAATAAGAGCTGGATTTAAAGACAACTGTTTGAAAGTTTGAAAGTACTGGTAGAGCTTGACAAGAGAGGAAAAAAAAATGTATGGAAAATAAAGACATTATAATAGCTAAGGAGAAGAATGGCAAAGAGCATGCAAAGAGTCAACAACCAAAATGAGACTTGTGGAGAGAAATGAGAGAACAAGAGAGACTAGCAGATTGGAGGAATGTAAGAATAAGGAGATGTGAAGAGACTGAAGCTCTCTGGGCAGAGTGTGACTGAGAAATGACTGTGTAAAGACATAAAGAGGGAAAAATATAACAGGACAATGTGGCTAAGACATGGAAGGAGTGAAGAGATTTGGAAGAGACTAATTTGGTAAAGGAATTAGATTATGGTTAATGAAAAGTTTCTACACTGTGGTGGGTTGATCCCTGCTAGCAACTATGTACCCACTAGCCCCTCACTCTAGCTCCTCTCTAGCAGTACAAGGAACAGTACCAGAAGAGCAAAAATGAATACAAAATCTGTGGATTGAGAAAAGGAGAGTTTAAAAGGTGAGATATTAAAAAAAAAAAAAAAAAAAAAGAAAAAATTCCCAACCTCAAGTGATGCAAAGTCAGCACTCATCACCTCTCAGGTACCACCCATCACTCACTGCCTCCCTGACAGTAGACCAGTGCCCAGCCAGCCTCCTAGCAGGGGCTATCTTGGAAAGATTACCCATCGTTTTCATTGCCAAACCTGATGTTAGATGACATGGAACATCACCTCAGTCAATCTGGGTCAGCTATATCAGCTGTGTCCTACCCCAAACACTTGCCCACCCCCAGCTTACTCACTGTGAGGGGCAGAATCAGAAAAATAAATAGCCTGGACACTGTAAGCACTTCTCAGCAATAGTCACAACTCTGGTGTGCTATCAACATTGTTTTTGTCATAAATCAGAAACATAGCACCATATAGGCTGTTCTGAACAAAATTAAGATGCAAGATAAGTAGTAATGGTAGAATAAGAATCAAAACACTGAAAACCAGAAATGATTTTATAGCAAACCTGACTGAAGTTCAGAGCATACTCTGCTTCTATAACAATAGTGATGTGAGATGTAAGCTCTCTCTCTCCAGAGTTCTCATCCTCTGTCATGAGAACATCTGCCTTACGTACTAGCACTTCTGTTTCAGGACTAGATCAGAAATTACTACAATTAATTCCACCAAAAAAAACAAAGAACACAGAAATTATATTTTAAGTGCTTTTGAACTTTCATATGCTAAAATGTGGATTCAATTTTTAATCTATTCCTCAGATATATTAAACTAATATCCAAGCAAATGTTGATGCTTCATGATATATTTTAAATCTTAACATAAGTGGTTGTCATTTAAGACAAAGGAGTTTGTTTTAGCCTCTGCTATTCTCTACTGCAGATGCATTTTCACATTTCCAAAAACAAGGCCTGGTAGAATTGAGAAAGAAACATGACTTCTCAGTTCAAAACAGCTTTCCCATCTGACTTCAAAAACATGAAAGAAAAGCTGATATGGCAATAAAAAGTAGCATGCTAAATAAAATAAAATATGTCACATGAAATGTCAGCTTAGAGAAACCATACTGTTTTGCTCTTGTTAATTTGATAATTCACTGACTTTATAGCTCCTCTAGCAGAGACATTGAGCATCAGGGTTTAGTTCAAAAGCATTAAACTAGGCAAGATATGCATACATTTTTTCACACATCTCTTTTGCTTATGCAGAACTTCTTTCATGTTGGGAGTCTGAAGTAGAAAATATTGTCAGTGAGGTGTCAGAAATCAAAAAAATGGTTGTATTAGCAGAACAATGTGGACTTTGAGATCAAATTATTTCCTATTATATTAAAACTTTTAAGAATTAAACTTTTTTGATCTCCATCATACATAGTAAAATTACTTTGATCTATGAAAAAGTGATCTTGTCGCTCTTACCTGAGTTCAGATGGCTTGTACGATAGAAGCATACATACAAGCCACACTGCCAGTCCCTTCTTTTTCAAGTACACTGACATATAACAGAAAACACAGCCAAGTATATTGGGATTTTCCTGGATTATTCCTTCTGTTTGTATTTTTTAATTTATGTAGTTGAGCAATAATTTTTTGTTTGTTTTTTAAATCTAAATCTATTAATTTCAGTGGAAGGGTACATCATGTTGAATAATCCCTTCCCCTAAATCAGCAACTGGTCATTTCCTTCCAAAAGTAACTAAATGTATTTAACTTTAATTTAGTTCCTTAGGTTTCCTGGTCCCATTCTGAAAATATTTCAGGCTCTCCAATGCACATTATTAAGGAAATCAATACATTGTTGTGAAAATTTTTTACATCCCTTTTTAAAGTGAAGAAGAAGTAACAGGCTGAAATTGGTCTGAAGCTGATAAAGTAGCTATCATCTTACAAAACCCCCTTGTTGCAAACATAGCTGACACTGGCACTTTGCAGTCCTATTCAGAAGAGCTGCAGGGATAGGTTCCAGTGTGACAAGCTAGCAGCTGATAGTGAGACACTGCGCCCACATAGCTGAAATTATTTCTCAAAGTGTTTCACAATGTAAAGAACAAATTCTGAAGATGGAAAATAGTCCAAGACCTTTTACCATTCTCTGAGGATATCCTCCCACAACCCGGATTTGTAAAACCAGGATCAGAACACACACTCAACATGCATTAACTATGCAACGAGTGCTAAACTTTTAAAACTGCAGTATTAACTTCTGAAGATGGTGGAAATCTCCCTGCAGAATATCTATTTTCTGCAGCACATCTTCTTTGAGTATACCAGTGTAATACTTCTTTCTTTAATTACAATTGTTTTAATGTTTTTTATGTTCCAGAAGTCTGAAATCACCCACTCACAAGTTCTGAATGCCTTCATAATTTACATACATTTTTCCAACCTATTTACTGCCCACAACTACAGTTTTAGCAGAGCTATGCATGGGAGTTAAATCAACAAAGCTATATAAAAGTATTAAGGTGTATATTTAAATTTGACATGAATAGTTAACTTATACAGAACTGTAACTCCTAAAAGTAGATTCCTTATTCTTCAGCCTTTGACTTTGAAAATAAAAGAATTCAATGTTAATTTAGCCTATAGTATGAATATTCACTTTGTTTAGATGATCTCTAGAGGTCCCTTCCAACGCCTACCATTCTGTGATTCTGTGGATAATCAGTAATGCTCTATAATTGTATATGAAAATGGTTTAATGGCAGTTTCAGCTTCCTAGTTGGATAACAATTCCTTTTAACCATCCATAATTCAATCAGATTATATCCTGTTTTACATATTTTAATAGACGCTTTATTCTGCTTATTGTACAAATTAGGTATGCAAATGATGTATTAAATAATTGATGAAGCACCTTGTTTTGCTTGTAGCTACAAGTGATGCTTTTCTTCATAAATATATATAGGCAGTAGTTCTCTTCACAGTAAGACTTCTGCATAGTATTTTAAAGGATATTTAAACTCCTGCCGTGATGAAGGCTTATTTAGAAACACCAAGTATAATTTAGTAACCTGATTTATGAAGCAATTGATACAATCTATTAAAATAACACTGTAGAATTTCATTGCATAGGGACACTCATCTGCTGAGAAAATCCTAAATTCTTTAACACTTGGGCAACTCTGTATTATTAAACTGCACTCATGATAGGACAAAGTATATCAGGGTAACTATCCCTCTCATTTTATTAAAGCTTTATAAAACTGTTACAGGTTAATGCTGCAGTCAATTTTTTCTTACCATCTGATTTAATCTTCTAATACTCAGTAAAAGGGGAAACAGAATCATTAATCTCTTATTAGACATACACTAAATAGTGTGATAGAATATTACGTGTTATGTATCTGCAATTGTGTGTATATGTGTATATATATATGTATATATACGTATATAACAAGGATATTTTTAATAGTAAAGATTAGTTTAGCTATTATATAAAATGCCAGTGTTTTGAGTATCACTTCCGTCTTTTTAATTGAACATTTAACATACGCTCAGTATTTATGTAACAGGCTTTCTGAAATAAAAATGGATACTTGCAGACATGCAAAACTCATAAAATCCTAGTTATTAAAGCTTTATGTTTCCTAACCTCGTAATTACTACAACAGTAAGTTATGAACATTACTTTCTCTCATTTACAGAGACACACAATATAAATGTAAACTTGAAAAACACTTTCCTTTTTGAGTTGTGAGATTTGAAAGAAAGAAAAATAGCCTTCACAATTGAAAAGACAATACCTTTCACAATTGGAGAGTTTTTGACCATCCTGATTTTCACTCAGATAGAATTAATTTTCTTCCCAGTACCAGCTACAGGGCTATATCTTGGATTTATGCTGAAAAGAATGTTGATAATATAGGGATGTTAAAGCTTTTCTGCTTCTCACCCTGCCCTGTCAGTGAGTAGGCTGGGAGTCCACAAGAAGCTGAGAGGGAGCATGGCCAGGACAGCTGACCTGAACTAGCCACAAGGCTATTCCATACCATAGAATGTCATGCCCGGTATATAAACTGGGGGCAGTTGATTATACCATTCAAGCATCAGTCAGCAGACGGTGAGCAATTTCATTAGACATCACTTGGGTTTGGTTTATTGTCTTCCCTGGGTTTTATTTTTATCCTTTTGTTATATTTCCTTTCATTACCTTTTTTTTTTTTGTTATAGTTGTTCTTATTATATTTTCTTTCATTTCAATATTTAAGCTGTTCTTATCTCTACACACAAGATTTACTTTTTTTTCCCAATTCTCCTCTTCTTCCCACTGTTGGTTTTGGGGGAGGGTATGTGCAAGCAAGCAACCATGTGGTGCTTATTTGCTAGCTGGTGTTGAATCACAACAATGGCATTGTAGGCATTTGAGACATTTCTGACTGTGAACTTCAGTGCCTGTAAATTAATGTACTAAAATATAACACATAATAACAGAGTAAATTACATGGAGAACACTGAGATCTTCTGTGAGAATCCCTATAGAAACTAGTGGGAAAGAGGTGTCTGATTTTAGCAGATAATAAATAGCCTTCTAGTTTGGCTTCCTCTGAGGAATCTCATTCTTAAATAGGGGTACTTCAAATTGTTATCTTGGTGAAGAACCTTTTAGGTAAAGGTTTCTATTTTCTTATAAAAGAAGAGGTATATCTGACACTAAATACAGAAGATGCTGAATAGATACTCAGCAAAGGTCAGGATGAGTCCTGACACTATTCACTCTTGTGTTGCAATGCTTTATGAAGAGACCAGGAAACAGAAGTTTTTAAAAGATGTATTTGTAAAACGAAATTGTAATATCTGCAATTAGAAATTTCTCTTTTTAAAGGACACAAAGTAGATCGTATTAGAAACTACAATGCTGGTGTGTTTCACAAAAAAAATTAGTAGAGTATATCTCTTAATATACTCTCCTGTTCTTGTTCCTTTGGTTTCTTTTGCAAGCAAAGGCAAACTGATCACTTGTATGTCAGAACAAGTCAAACAACCTACAAAGTCTTGTTCAAAAAACTTACAGACATTGCTCTATGCCCCAGAATAAAAGTAAGCATGAAAGCTGCCAATATTTCCATATTTGCTTTACTTATTTTAGTTGACACTGAAATCATTCAAACAGATATGCTACAATCATTTCTCCAGTGTTTTTAAATTCATGTCTGCTTGAAAAAGCACAGGCCTGAAGAATTCCAGCAGAAAAGAACTACTTGCCAGAAAGATATATATATATATATATATATATATTTTTAGTTTATAAAATCATTCTACCTCACTGTTGATATTTAGTTAATATCTCATAAAAAGAAATAATCATGTAATATTAAAAATATTCACAGTGAAAACCAGAGTGCATATGGAGAGCTATTAAGCACAAAAGATCTAAAGTATAAGATCTTTTGATGAACAACTGCCTATAATTACTTTAGTGGTTTATTTTGCATCTTGTTTATTGATGATCAGTTCTATTACCAATACGAAGTTTCTCAAATTAATTAAGGATAAAGCATTAGATGCTATATTAGTTTAAACTTACATGAGATCAGAGAATAACTTCAGAGAGATATTGCATTAGTATCATTTTAATTGTCTTAAAATTTTGACTGAAAACTTTTAGGGCAATGAATATTTAACAGTATTTCTTTATTATGATTTGACTCTGCTCTTGATAGTCTGCGAAAATTCAAATTCAAATGAGGTTTTACCTATGAAGACTCTATACAGTACATAAAAAAAGAAAGGTAGACTTTTTGGTAGGATTTTTCCCATTACATGAGCAATTTTTAACTAATTTGAAATTATTACAAAGTTTTTCATTCTTCCTAAAATAATTTGGGAAAAAAATATCCTAAAATGAATTAAACAATCAAAATAATTTTGGGGAAATGATGAAGAATTTCAGTTTTACATGTAATAAGAACAATATTTAAATATTTATATTTATTTATATATTAACTTTTTATATTATTTATATAATATTTATATCATTATAAGCTGTAAATTTCATTACAAAAAGGTAGTAATTAGCAATAGTTTTATCTTTTACAACTGTAACTTGAGATGGCCTTCAGTGGTTGTCACGTTCCTTTGTTGACTACACATTGGTTTGCAATTGATCTCTGCACATTGATCTTTTCTAACTATAAATGTTCATAAATAAATTGTTCTTTCCTAAGGAAACCAGTCAAAAAACTATGCCATTAAGTGCAACTATTTAGTCCACTGTTGTCCTTTCCTTACTGTTTCATTAACTGAAGAGTAAAACTTTTACCAGTCACTGTTTTGGTTTTATAAAAGTAAATTTACTCTTAACCAAATGTCAAAAAGATGAAATTGCCAATTTATTTAAAACACAGTGAATACATTGGTAAGTAACAAAACTCCATTCTAAAATTTTGTTAAGAACGTACTTTAAAATTTACATTGCAATGTACTCAGCTATTTTTGTCAGTTGCCCAACAACAAAATAAATAAACATTGACTGATATCATTCTTTCTTTCTTACAAAGAATTAGCAATGTAATCCTGTTTGGGTATTAATCACTATCATTTCAACAGCATGTGCTATTAATTTACCTTAATGTGCTGCAAGCAATCAATACTTAGTATGTATACTCATTTGTTTTTTGGCTCTACACGGTAAAAATCATTGTCTTAAAATAGCTCTTTTCATCATCTTCAGGGTGAAAAACTGTTTAGATAAACTCTGTAGCTAAACTTTCAGAGGATGTATTAATCTTACTCTCACTAAACTTATGCTCTTCAAACCATTTAATATGACTTCTTTCTGATATTCTGAAATACATTTTCAAACAATACTACAGAAGCCTGAAATTGCTTTAGTGAAGTTAAAGAGTCTTTTATTCAGTGAATGTCTACAGATCTCTCACTTTGTGAGACATGGTGGTTCACAAACTAAACACCTTGCAAAGTAAAGTCACCCAGTGTTCAACAGTCACTGTGAACTGTTAACGTGGTGCAATATGAATGCCATTTAAAAAAAAAAAAAAGAATCACTCAAACTTTGGTTGTTAATCTTTGCTGCTATTTTAGAATGTGGACATTCCCTGCAGTTTGCTGTGTCTTGTATCTTGAGCCACTATCCACACTGCATTTTGATGAGAACAGGTTTGGGAAATCAGCTCTCCCAGTCACTTCATTCTCGGTTCTGGCAGATTTTTATGAACCACACAAACCTTATAATCATTTCCATTTTTCACGTTATACAATGGTTTTCACCTCACCTAACTTCCTTGCCATTTACTGCATTCCTGTACTCTATCCTTCTGTTAGTGAGGAGTACTGGAAGTGGGAGGCTGCCCCACAACCTCAGCACTAGGACTGTGGACATTAAGGGCTGTTAGGCTGTCTGCTCTCCCAACCTGCTCTGCTCCTGGGCTACTGTGGGCCGCACAGGGCCAAAGATTCATAGAAGTGACATAGAAGTAGCAAGTCTGCAGTTATGGCCCTGCCTTCACAATATTCTGTAAATGATGTCCTGAAGAGATCAAGGGCTGTACTCACTCATACTTCACATGTGGAACAACAAGCAGTAACTGCCTGCTATGTGTCAGAGTTTAGACTTGAAAAGATAAACTACAAGGGTCTCCCATTTGCCTAGAAAATGAGCCCTTTATAAGAACTGTGGTTGCCTAATAATGGCCTTTGGTCACAGGCCATGTTATCAGGACTCCACTTCTCTTGGATGTACAGGATTCTCACTATACGATCTCTACAGTGGAGGCAGATGTGCAGAGGTAATATTCACCCTCTGACAGAGTTTCTGGGCAGGAATATTGCCATGAAAACATATGTGTAGAAGAGACAGCAAAGAAAATTATATTTTTATCTAATTAGTTACAATGCAAACTATTGTTACAGTAGTTTAAGAAAAAGGCTACAATCATTAGGGACATAGTCTGCAGTCTTATTCCACAGTAGAATGTGAGTGATGATAGCAACATGGATCAATTACTTTCCTTTGGGAATATCGCATATCTATCAGAATGACTAAGTAACAGAACAAAAGTTAGTAGACTGAGCCTGCAACTAAACAGATGGACACCAAAACAGAAGTAATTGGATGTTTTCCCAAAGCAGATTCATAAACTAAAACTCTCTCCTTGCTCTTCTGAGAGATCAGCTTCAGACGACCAAGGGGAAATATGCTTTGCATTGGATTTGGCCAGTGTTTGTGGCAGCTCAAGCACTAATGAGGACCATCTGTGAAAAAGTAACCATCAGAACTGCCTGTCCATTTGCTTTCTCTCTGTTTACTGTTCCAAAACTTTGCCAAGTGCAAAGTCTGGATGAATCAGGACCCTGTTTTTGTTCAATTATCTTTCCCATCCTTTTCCCATTTCCTTGTATAAATTAAACATGATTCAACCACATCTGTCCCACTGCTAAATGGTACTAGCTGGTAAGAATATTCTGGCAACCAATTAACTTGATTTGTTTCCTATGGTGCGCCAAAGAAGAAAAAAAAAAAGAAAAAAGAAAGTACTTGTCTGGGGAGTAATACAGTATATAATGATTTTTTTTCCCTCTAAATCTACCAAGGCACCTATATCCAAAGCCATGCTTTAATACCGGACTCTTTATAATGGATGGCAGAGCAGTCAAAAGAAAGCATCTGGAAATTCAGGTAGGTCCACAAGGAGAGTAGTGTGATATAACTGTACACTACTGAAATATTTTTCTACATTCCATAAGGAATTAATAGTACATTGGTAAAACTTTCTACCTAAATCCTAAGAGTTGTATCACTGTGAAATGCTTTCTGCAGCTGCTCTCTGGGTGTGCTTAGGAGGGAGAGCTGTGTGAAACTAACAGATCTTGAAGTTCTCAGGGCCTGCTTTCATAGCATTTGCCATGGTGGTATTGGTGTTCCATCAACTTCTCAGAAACCAAAATGCAAAAGTAAGATTTCTGTTTTACAGAGAGAGACAATATAAAAAGATCTAACATACAAAAATGGGGAGAGGTGTTAGTCTGTAACTTACTTTTTTAGAGATTTGCTAATTGTCAACAAATGGTAATATCCATTCTTACCAATTCTCTGAAGTAAATTTCACAATTACTTTTTCCATCTACATAACTACTAGCAAGAAAAATGGTTAAATACTAAAGCTTTGCATCAGAAAGAGCAGCAAAATACATTTGAATCCAGCTGTTTGCACATTAATCTTATTTTTCTAAGCTTCGTACATATGAAAGTCATGATAATAATGCACTTCTTAAATTTATGCTGAAAAGTCAGACTTAATAACAAAGCTTTACAAGTGAAAACCCTGGAAAAAAAAGACAAAAGACATTATATTTGAAGTGAATAGCAGAATGCTTTATAATTTCTTCCATAGCCTGTCTTTCTTCCACTTTCTGTAATTAAATGTAGTGTCTGACAGCATGGGCTCTGAGAGTGTAAGCAGAGATCACACAGCTCCCAGAAGTAACTTATAAATAATGAAATAATCACCTATTCAGATACAAACACCAAAGAGATAGATCAACTTTTTATGCTACATCTAGTATAAAAAGTTCCTTTTGAGTGCCACACCATCAAGGTGTAACACTTAAAGCAGAAAATTGTCATGCCGCTTTTGTTCCAATGAGCATACTAAAATACTTACTTTGCATTAAACCGTGCACTGCAGAAAGACCAAATTGTATCCCCTAGACATAAGCCTTCAAGACACTCATTTGTTCTGTACTTTCAGAATAACATGAAACAAACATAGCCTGGGTTTTACTCCATTGATTTCAGTGTTACCACACAAAGAATTTATTCAAAGACACGTCATTATACAAACACTTTTAAGGAGTTATGGGTCAATATTGACTTACCCTCTTGATTTTTGGGGCAGTGGTGGGGGTAGGGCAAGAAGAGGAGTCTAAGTGATTCCCTGCTTTCCAACATATAAAATCATCTCTTTTTTTCTTGTTTCACAACAAGTCTGACTAATGGAGAAAGAGCTATCAGGATACTATTCAGATTGCCAGTTCTTCAGGGAAAGTGATGATACTCAAAAACCCCCCAAAACAGCCATATAATACCATAGATGGCCTCCTGATTTTACTCTTACACTGTCTATGGGTGAAAAAGCATAGAGGGACTAAACAGATGTCATTCCAGAGTACCCTAGGCATGCAGTGAAGGGGACAGTCCAGCGGAGGGCTACAGAGATGATGAGGGGACTGGAACATCACTCTAATGAGGAAAGGCTGTACAATCAGGGGCTGTTCAGCTTGGAGAAGACTGAAAGGGGACACTTATAAATACTTAAAAGATGAGTGTCAAGAGATTGGGGAAAGTCGTTTTTTCTGTACTGTCAAGTGACAGAACAAGGAGTAACAGGCACAAGCTGGAACACAAGAAATTCTACTTGTACATGATGAAAAACTTCTGTGAGGGTGAGGGAGCTTTGGCACAGGCTGCCCAGGGAGGTTGTGGAATCTCCTTCTCTGAAGGTTTTCAAAACCCACCTGGACTTGCTCCTGTGTGACTTGATCTAGATGGACTTGCTTTAGTAGGTGAGTAGACAAGATGATCTCTAGAGGTCATTTCCAAATCCTACTATTCTGTCAGTCTATAATTCTGTGATCTTTTGAGAAGCCAGGAATTACAGCAGTTCTTAACCCCTGCTGTGACATATCACAGGACTGGAAAGAAGCAGTCACTAGGACATAGTGTGACAAGGAGGGGAATGAATTGGAGCTGTGATATTGACTGAATTTCAGACAGTATAAACTTAGATCCAGAAAACAGTAACACAAATTTGCTGTCCTCAGTACTAAATTGATAAAGCCTATGTGGCATGGTTCTGCCTGAATTTGATAACTTGCCTTGCATTTCTGAATTCTAATTCTTCTGATGTGAAGAAATGTTTGGGTTTATTTTGTTTTTACATATACAGGTTTTTCAGACATTACAGCACCATATTCTGCTTCCTACATCCTCTACCAGCAGAGTCCAAATTCCGTTACAATTGAAAGCATAAAAACCATTTTACAACCATAGCTTCACAAAAATTCTATCTTTGCTTTGTATATTTAATATGACTCTGGAAGATATATGCAGTCACTAAAAATAATGGTATAAACAACTTACAGACAGAATTTTTGTGGTTACTGTCTTTGCTGGGCAACATCTTGACTCCTCTTGATTTCAGTTCAATTGCTTTTTTCACTGAGAAAACAAACAGAAGACAGTTCATTACTAAACCTTGAAAAGATATATAGTAATCATATTATACATTATAACACCACAAAGCTACACAGGAATCCCACAAGCAGATTGAAATAACTACAGTTCCTATGATAATCCAAATGCATTTTTACAAAAACACCAACATTTGTTATGTTTCAGAAGATGCCTTTTTAAATAGATATTATCAGGATTTGCAGTATTTTTAATTCAATTTTCCTTAAGCTCAAAGAAAAAACCTGTCCTAATTATATGTATGATTTCCTGCATTTGCTGCTGCACATGGTAAAATCTTAAACATTTAAAAAACTTATTTCTCATGTAAAATGTATGGTAAATTAGCTACTCATATTTGAGGACCACAAGCTTGTAATGTCGTGTTCACGTCTGCTTTTATTTGATTCACTTTTCAGCAGTACACATGGTTTTAGTTCAGTTTCTAAAGGAGATTAAGGTTATACGATCACAGTATATTTGATCCTTTGGCTCACCTAACCCCTTCTGAATCTACAGGATAGTTTCAACTGAATTAGAAAGAAAAAACAGTAAGAGCTCTCAAAGGGATAAAGTTTTGTGAGAGAGAACCTCATCAGTGGTTTAATATCTCTTGTCTCTATGTAGCCAACTGAATGGCTTATAAGCTCCTCATCTATCCCTAATAAGTAGTTAGGGTACCATAGTAGAGATCAGGAGTAAAGTAGGAACAGACATGAAACAAAATTAGTAGAGTTATACATTAAGGAACACATGGGGTAGAATTTAAGTTGTTGTGGACAAAAGGGTAAAATACAGGACACATTCACAGGAAATTAATCATCTCTTTGGCTTGGGAACAACACGATCAATTGCAAATAAAATCAGATGTAGGAAATTATTGAGAAACATGTGTAGACAATGTAAAACTATTGAGCAAAACCCAGTAACAGCTATATTGTTAGTTACTGACTTTGTGTATCAAAATCTTAATGACACCATCATGATGCATGTCAGTAACAAAAAAAAATACAAAAAGCAGCAATATTTTCCTCATTCTTTTCTTTTTTTTTTCCTAGAGCTTGCAGTGGTTCATAATCTTTAAATGCAGCCATTTATCGTAGATAAAAACAGAAACAAAAAATCAACTCATACATTTTAAAAATTGCAGTAATCTGTACCTCAATCTATATAAATATATAAATTATAAATTAGCAGTTATACGTTTTGTCACTATGCAGGCTAAATTTTATTATTACTACACTATATGTTGTTCTGTATGCAAATATTTCTAAGTGAAGTAGTAGGAACAGCAGATTAACATGTCATTAAATATCCCATAAAAAAACCTTATGATCTCATTGTACTTGTTTCTATACTTGACTTTTGCAAACTCAGAATGAAGCAGGTTTTTCTCAAGTGCTGAAATTGGACAAGTACTGCAGAAAGGACTTTTTGTGCTATGTACACTGCAAGTGCAGACATTTATGTCTAAACCTGGAAAACACATGTTCAAATGATAAAAGATGATTGAAACACAATTGTAGCTGCATGGGATGAAATAGATTTGAGAGCAGCGTAGTGTTTTTTTTTTCTTCTAAGATGTGAACACATTATACAGAGACATCAATTCAGACAACAAGGCTAATATCCCCAAGGGCTTCTGCAAGGGTGAAACTCATGGATATGGTTTCCTTAAAATTTCTTTCCAGACTCAGATACTAAATTTCTGTCAAATGCCACCTTATATTCTATTTCTTTAGGCTGCATAACCAGTCTGATAAAGTTATTCCATATTTAATGGGAAATTAACAGCACAACTCTTATAATAAATATTTGGGATATTGCCTGGACTTGTGGTTCCTCGGACAGCATGAATTTCACAATTTATTAACATCTGCGTTACGTAAAACATGCGAGCAGTTCTTGGAGGATTCAAAACCCACACTGCTTAACATTAACAGATGAGTGGTAAAACCATTGAATCATTATAGAGTGGACAGAGAAAAAAATATACTCTTCCTTGTTCTGTGTCTCTCAGGGTGAAAGTGGCATTCATCACTCATATTCCTTGTGGGAATTAACTCTTAAAAGTATTTGTTAGATACATTTGAACCACATTTCTCAGAAATGGGGAAAAAAGTGATTCCCATCAGCTTTACCTGAAATACAGCATATATAAATTGAAAGAAGAGAGGTTCTGACTTGATATATGACAAACTTTTTCACTATTACAAGTCAGACATGAAACAGGTCCTGCAGTTTCCATCCTTGGAGTTTTTCCTTATGTCAAGAAAAAGGCATTATGTATCTCTTTGAATGAACATTAGATAGGAAATTCACAATTCTTAAGATCAGTCATCTAAAACGCATGTTGTACGAAGAGAAATAGCTACTTCAAGGAGGCAATTCATCGCCTTCTAAGATAGGCACAATGACTCGTCCTCTGGAGATGACTTTTCCTCTTCATAAAATATAACAGAAACATATACTAGCTGCTACTCAAGGTAGATCCCTACATTTCAGACAACATTAGGTGACACGAGCTTTTCTATCTGGCGAACTTTAACAGTCAAATGTAGGTATCTGTGAGACACAGGGATCCACAAATTTAAATAGGATTGTTTGCAACAGAAACACCAAACTTCTGCCTCTATTATATTTGTGCGTGTAATTTATCAAATGTGTTCTGCGGAGAATTTCCTTCTATTTTTAAAAAGGATTAAGTAAATATAGTCTTCAACATAGAAACTGTTCCACCTCTAAAAACTGTTCTCTGAAAGAGAAATAGCAGCCTCTGAACATTGTGGTTTGAATGAATCAGTTCATCCCCTTTTGTAACTGTAAAGAATTTCTCTAAATTACATTTTTTATAACCATTTAAATATCATTTGAATATCTTTTATCAGATACTTAATTTCTCCTTGCTGATTGCTCTTTCATTAAAAAACGGTTTTCCTGATTTTAAAGTTGATTTCCCATTCAATAGCACAAAAACAGGAATGGGTTTATGTTAATAATGTCAGATATGAACAGCACTTTCCACCTTTTAAGCGACTACTTCTTAAAATTTCCATGGCTTTCTGCTGTCTTCACTTAAATATTCAGTTAAGCTAACTGGATTAATTCACTTTCTCTTTCCTGTTAATCATAATTCAAGACTCTTTTGAAGATGAAATACCCATTTAAGGAGGAGGGCAGAAGTGAGCACTGAAAGTCCAAGTCAATCTTACCAGCCTACTGGAAAGCACCAGTGCTAAACAGGATGAAGCCAAGCTATTCTCAATGAGGCCCAATGACAGGACAAGGGGCAACAGGTGCAAGTTGGAACATAAAGGTTCCAAAGAAACATGAGGAAAAACTTCTCCACTGTGAGGCTGACGGGGCACTGGAACAGGCTGCCCAAATGGGTTGTAGAGTCTCCTTCTCTGTGGACATTCAAAACCCACCTGGACAAGTTCTGTGTGACCTACACTAGGTGGTCCTGCTCTGGCAGACAGGTTTCAAGGTCCCTTCCAACCCTTAAGACTCTGTGATTCTGTGATATAGCTAAATAAACTCAGCTGTATACATGCCTGGCATTATTTGAATGGATCATAAAAGTTAAATTTTCAAGTTGTAGACATTTATTCAAATCTATTCTGATTTCTGTGAATCTCTTAGTTTCTAACATATATGAACCTGTGTGGAGAAAACACCTTTTATTCTTGGCACAACTACCTTGCAGAAGGGAGTTTCACAGTAGAGCAGAAACACAGTTTTAAGAAAGGCTTGGAATCACAGAATCATAGAATGTTTGAGGTTGTAAGGAACCTCTTGTCTGACGTCCCTGCTCAAGCAGGACTACCTAGAGCTGGTTACTCAGAATGAAACAACGAGTAGAATTTCAACTGTTGGCCATTATTGGAAAAGTAAAGAAATGAAAGTAGCATTATAAGGACAGTCTGTATGTCTTTTGGAGGTATTACAAAACTATGATCTTCAGTCAGAGAAATTTCTGTTTGTTTTTATCTATCTACCTATTTTTCTATCGATCTATCATGTAGACATATTTCATTCGGATTTGCTGTTTATGAAAAAGAACTTTAAAAAAATAGTATGCAATGGTTTTTAAATCTTCCTAGATTACTTTAAAATAATAATTATATATATCTATATCTGAATAAAGGTGGTTTGATACATCTGAAACCTGATACCATTCTGCCACTGAAAAGGTTGTCTTAGAAAGCTAATTCTCCTATGCATTCTCCTTGCCCAAGGGATTTGAAGTACAAAATATAACTAGTAAATTTTCTGTGTTCACTTAAAGGAAAAGATGAAACTAAACAGAACTTTAAATATTTTAAATATTTGCATACATTTCGTAAGCAAGATCTAATATTGTTGAGAAAGTTCAGGTAATCAATGAGTTTAAGCAAAATGTTCATAAATAACCAAGCTCAGGTAAATTTCAGTAAGAAGAAAAAATTCATTCCGGAGGTAAATCTCATCTCTTTGGTATGAAGGAATGATACTTTTTCCTCTTCACATTACTTTAGCAGACTATAGTCTGTATTATACCTTTAGACATTGTTATAATCATAATAAACATATCTCTACTGTACATGGAAGATTACTTTCTTTTACAAGCTATTTTTCCCTTTTCTTGTAGATAAGATAGACGCTTGCAGCCTTGATGAATAATATCTAAATGGGTAGAAGTTTCAGGACTTCCTATAGAACATGACTATTATTCAGAGTTTGAAATTGTCTCAGATTGAGAACTCTGAGATAAACTTTCACTCTGCCTTTATACTCCATGACACATCATGTGCTCACCATAGTAGTAATAATCTCTCAGCATAGCTTTATGCTTCTGAAAGTTATCAGCCTGGACAACCTATCTGAAATCTACAAGATGCATTGTCAGGATTCTCAAGAAAATTCAATTTATGATTTTTCTCTGATGCTGAAAGATGCTTTTGAATGAAAGCAGCAAATCATAATAAACAAGAAAGACTTGCAAGCTAACAGTATTATTTAACATACTCTTTGAGTGTAATTTCAAGGCAAGAAATCCATCTTTCTGTGAATTCTATTACTATATTATGAGTTCCTTCTTACTGTGGGTTATTATGTTCATGTATCCTGTGGAGCGATTAATTCTTATTTGAAGTTAGATTTCAAAATACACTGAGAGAGTCCCTACAGTGTTGGCAGCTCTATGCCCTTTAAGATTTAGAAGAGAGCTTCAGTTTTCTGTGAGAAAGTTGTCTGCTTTGACTATAAGTGAGAAAGTTTTAATACTTTTGTCTTTCCTTCTATCATTGTAGAAGCTTGTGTTAAAGAAAAGACTAAATAAAGATTTTTAAAAATCTAAAACAAAACAAAACACGAAAATAAAAACCTAATGAAAATTTACAAGTATTTCCTATGCATCCAGAAATTACAACTTACATGTAAAACTAACTGGAAAAAAAGCAAGAATCAAATTATTAAGAGATTTAACTAAAAAAAGGTAAAATTCACTTAAGTGACTTCCTTGAAGAACTAATTTTCCTTCTCTGATAGTAAACAACTAAATAACTAATAATTATCCAGCAAATATGAAGGTAGGAGATAGTTACCTTTCAGACCCATCTTTTCCTACTGTGAATAATTTTTTTAAATAAGTTTTTATTTTCTTTTACATTGGGTTTCTCCTATCTGATATACAAGGAAAAGAACTTGTAATTTGTGATTGAAGAAGAATTTAAAATTATCTGTATTATAATAGAAACTGCAAAAAGGAAAGATAGCTTCTGCAGTTCCAGTAGGACTAGAAGAAGAACTTATGATCTTCATCTATAGCAAGGGAATCTTTGGTTAAATAAGAAAAACCCTTTTTATCAGTAAGAGTGAAGAAGCTTTGGAATAAATCACCCAGAGAAGCTGTGGAATCTTAGCCATTAAAAATCTTAAAGAATATATCAAAATAAGGTTGGAAAACAACAGTCAAGTATACTTCATATCTCTTTAATATAGATTAGCAAGAGCCTTTTAAAACCTATTTCTTATTATTCCATAACAGTAACCCACAACCAGATGCCTTTTGGGTGAGAAATAGAAAGTAACTAAGATCGTTATGGGTTTTTCCAGTATTTTTCTCACATGAAATGTATTTTATTTATATTTAACTGCCTCTGTGCAAACAGGTAAATGGTGTGCAGTACACATCAAATCCTCATAGAATACTAGAAGCACAGTCTCAGTTAACATAGTATTCTGCTTGATCTAATTTACCCTCTTTTAGATGTTATATAGTTATACCTTGAGAATACCCTTAATGTGATTCCAGAATAAGAAAGCTAATGCTGTTTGGTCCTAGCACATTCTTTGCAATGTTCCTCTTGTATGTCTTGGATGACATAACTTTTTTTTTTTCCCAATTACCCAAATACATGTGTATCTTGCCAGTTTTGATTCCTGCATGAAATAAGCTGCAAGGCTTCAAATATTGGCTACCATTCAAAGCTAAAATATTCTGACATCATCTGCTGATATTTCTTCAATCTGCTGCTCTGCTGAGTTCAGCTCTTGGCTACCTTTCACTTTAGACTTTTCCCAAGTACAGATATTTGAAGGTGAAGGGAAACAGCACATTGCCCAGTACCTGGTGATCACACGCAGGGCCTTTCCTGTCCACCCTGCCCAGTATCAATATAAGGAATGTACTTGAACCGTTCTCTGGTTTTACTACAGTGCAGGAAAAAAAGAAAAAAATCAGTATTTTTTAAGTTGAGAGAGTGAAAGAGAAATATCTATTACAAAGATTGACTCTTAGCTTTACATATTTTGCAGAGTTCAATAAGGCACAATGATGTATTTGCAATAATATTCATAGGCTTATTCCTGAAGGGAATTAGAAAATTTATCTCAATACAGTGAAGAATTCATCCATTTCCTTTTGCTTTAGTGTCATTGCTCTGATTTTCTTCAAGTTGAGTACTTCTCTTTCGAAATAATTTTCTTAATTCAGATCCAATCAAGTGCCCTGTTTGCTATGCCCTACTGCCTCAGTCTTTCTGGGTTCTACAAAGGCACAATTATGAGAGTACTGCCATTATTTGGCCCTGGAGGAAATAATCTACAATTCCACATCAGTATTCCATCTGGCCTATGCTTATAGAGCAAACACTTTTATCACTCAAAATTACGTGGGATCAGCAAATAGGTCTTTAGCTATCTCTAGATTTT
Source organism: Colius striatus (assembly GCF_028858725.1). Lineage (NCBI taxonomy): Eukaryota > Metazoa > Chordata > Aves > Coliiformes > Coliidae > Colius > Colius striatus. Next base: position 24,360,261 of record NC_084760.1, on the reverse strand, counting down.
CTTCTGCTATGCTATGGCCTGTTGTATCATGAATTCTTTCTAAATGTTTAGTGTTTGTGAAAGTAAGTGAAAACCAATCTTTCTCAATCTTACCATTCACTTTAGTTTATGAAGAGAATTTTGTAATAAATTGTTTGATAAAACAAGGCCCCAGACTCAATAATCTATGAGGCTCCTTTAAAGCTTTGCTTCCCAGCTACCTACTTCTTGACTTTTGTAGAAGCATCACCATTTTCCATAGGATTTCTAGTTCAAACCATCTCACTGGAATAATCTAATCCTCTGCTGTTTGTATTTGTCTCATTAAGATCTTTCAAAATCTGCCCTACTAATTGGTATTATAACTCCAGAGAGCTTCACAGCAGTCATGGATGTTTCTACTACATGACTACCTGTAAAAGCTGACGGTTCGTGATCAGTTGGCTTCCCTGTTCCATCAATCCAGCAAAGTACCGTCTGTCATTATCAGACCTTCCACCTGCTCCCTGTGTTGGAAATCTCTGCATGCAGTACTAGTGAACAAATGATACAGACCCAAGATAAATTGTTGTCAGAAGAGATTTTTACTCAAATCTTTCTCATTCTAGGTGTATAAGCTGACACAGGATCTGCAAGTTTAAAAAGAAGCACAGCCATTTGTTTTCGATTAACCTTCTGCATGTCACCTAGCTGGCCCTTTGCCCTGATAGATTACCTTAGTTCCTTTGTGCTATCAATATGATATATCATACTAGAACAAGCTCAGCAGACATCAAGTCTTCAATGCCTGCAGATTTCCTTCACAGTTCTAGAAAACAGTGTCAATACAGTTTGTACTGAGGAGGAAGAGGAGTATGCAGGCATCGCCTCTAAAAAATAAATCATAAAATGAGATCCACTTAGTTCCTCAACTGAATGCCACTGCAACTATAGTCTTTCAACTAAAATGTCAAAAGTTGCCTTATGGTTCTTCTCTATTGACATCTCCATAGTGACACTCAGGGCCATGGTGAATATGTTCCAACAGCAAATCCTAATCTGAAAACCATGTTTGACAATCTTTTCAAGTTTTGTAGAGAAATTAATTCTACAGTGTGGACTGAAAACATTTCTAAAATACAGCTCTTACACTGATCATGTGACTGCTATCCATCTTCTCTTGTATGGTAGATAATGAAGAAACTGAAAGTGTAGTAATACTGACAGTTCACTATTTGACATCTCTAACTTCCTTCCATGCACAAACATGTGAATGCTTTCAGTCTATGATAAATATAAAATAAAGAGTCTAATGGTTTTTCTGACTACATGTAGTTTATATGTGTTTCCTTGGAATCTGCATATTTCCATCACTCCACATTAATTTGCCTATCACCATCTCTTGTGCATGTAGTCTTATTTTAAACACTTAGGCACATATTCTGCTGTTCCTTCTATATTACTACTAGCTGATTTAAAGTTTAGAGAAGCCTACAGTTCAACATTTTTCAAAAGCATATTTTTGCACTGTGAAATATGAAGTTCATCTATGAAGATGTATCAGTTTCATTATATCAAAACAGCATAGAAAACAACTATCTTAGAAGCTTTGTAGCCTTGAGACAGCTGTGCCTCCAATCAAAGACTAAGACATGACACGCACTTAGTGAACGTAACATGACTCTTGACAAAGAGTAGCTACTAAGACTGGGGGAATGTCCCTTGCTTTGAAAGTATTTCAACAAGTAATTTAAATTTCATCTTTTATTTTGAAGGTAATTTAGGAGAAAACAGTAATGTATATAAAAATTCATACCCAGATGATATACTTCTTTTCAACCACAAATACAGAATTTGAATAGATCTAGGGAGGATAGCACCATGCCAAACAGGAGCTAAAGAATTAATGATTGTTACTAGACAGGCATTTGCTTAGTGCTGACTTAAGAAGCAGTTATGTTTGAGCCTTTTTAGCAACACAGAGAAACTCGACTAGGAACTCAGGAAAGAAGTAGCAACTCAATGAGAATGAAGTAAAAGCTTTAACCTTTAATGAGCTCCTTCTCGTTTCTTCTGAAAATGACCAAAGATCGAAGGTTCATAACAATATGCTCCTACATGATGGCTTAGTAGTAAGACTTTTTAATAGAATGTCTTTGTGTTAAGAAAAAATTGTATGTAATCCGAGTCTCTGTCAAATGCCTCACTGTTGGCACCAAGAAATTCTACCTAAACTTTGAACTAAGAGTCTTCAGGACAGAACTTTATCCTAGGCTCCAATTCTTCTGTACTCTTGATAAGTATAGTTCTTGCAGATACATATACTTTCTTCTCATCAGTCTAAGCCAATTTTTGTGCTTTGCTTTAAATTTTGAGAAAAAGAAATATTTACTGAAACCAAAACAGACAAGATGGCCAATCTCTCTGCTGTAATGAGATGGCAGTTTTAACAATAAATCCAAAGATTATTTCTAATGACAAATGTTTATAAAGAAAATGCTTCAAGGTTCTAAAGATAGGAGGAATAGAGATGGTTTTATCTTAAGGATGTGCTGAGCTGAAAACATATGTCAAATTACTTGGATTATGAATTTAAAGAGACATTACAAGAGCAGCTATTTTAAGCACCTAGCTCTTACACATGCCACATTCTCTATGAAAGCCTGAATGTTTTCTCCTGCTCTCTCCTTATTTCATAATATAGACTATTATTAAGCTAATAAAAGATATCTTACAATTTTAGTACAGAGACAAAAGTATACACACAAAAAATCAAAGCTTTTTTCAGAGAGGCTAAATATATATTCAAAGCATGGGAAAATAAGATGTCAAATACTGATTTCATTATTATAGTTTTTATTGGATCAAAATTCTCCTTTTCAATCAAACAGCCTAAATTTAGAAATGAGAAAATACAGGTCAGTGATTAACAGTATTGAATATTTTATATTTTCAGATGCCAATGTAAGATACATTAAGAAATTCAAGTTTTGAGAAAGATTGAAATCAAATTGGAAAAGGACAGTTTAATTTAGTTTTCAAAAATGGAGTTATTCACAATCAACAGTTGCATATGAAGCTTAGGCCAATAGCATCTTATTTTTTAATAAAACAGAGACTTATTCCTTACTATTTTATAAATAAACATTATCCAAGAGTTTATCCTATTGTAGACTTGTACAGATTTTACCACATAGCTGAGTAAGTGTCCTTGAAATGTAAATCAACGTAAGTCAAAGTAATGACTTTCTGATACTCATAGGATGGGGGGGGTAAATCTGCACTTACAGTATCAATGTGAGGGAGAAACACAATGTGAAAGGGAGGAAAAAAGATAAATGAACAAGTATAGTCTACCTACAGCAGTCATGACAGGCATTCTAATATAGTTAAGAAAAAAAATTTAGACCCACAAGGTACATTGTATAGTTTAATATGACTTAGCTAACTAATTTCATAAATGTTTATGATTTCTTTTTTTTTAGTAAGTAAAAATAAACACATGGGAAAAAAAAGTTAAATGTAGTTTTAGCAGTAGATACAGTACCAGTTAACCTTACATTTCAATGACAGATTTAAAGGGTTCAATCTCCTCAGAGTTGACCTGGTGCTTCAAAAGGAATGATGAGATTAACAAAAGGCTTTTTACTCTGTTGAGGGAGAACTTAACACCACTACTGGACACAAAGATGAAAACAATTAGAACTGAGAAGATAGGACTACATATTTAACAGTGGTTGTGCTAACCACAGAAAAGAATGTTAAAGAGTGGATTATCTACCTGTTGATGTTTATATATCAAGACTGTTACTTCATTCATAATAAAATATTTTAAAATACATATTACTATCTCAATACTATTTAATGGTAAACTATAGTCAGCATCACTTAAGAGACAGAAAATAAATTTCTTCTGGCTTTTTTATTTTATCAATTGCTTTTACTAATTTTCTTTTCTAACTTTACTCTACATGAAAATTAAAAATTAAATTCCTGACTAAAAGTACCATGCATCAAGGAAATGCTACAAATTCATTCCATTTATTTCAAATACCATTTCTAAAACTTTAAAGAATGTGTTGGACGGATAGACATGCACTTAAATGCAGAGTCATTGAATTACAAAAATGTATTGAAAGAACTACTTTACCTAGCAGTTGATTTTACATTATTTGACTCATGGTTTTCCATTAGCACACATTTATTTCATCAGCCTCTATCATATTAATTGTTTGACTTCAGGATTATGTGTTTGTTAAACCATGAATTATTCAACAAAGTCAAACACGGCAGATGATAGATAACTTCTGGTACATAAGGATCAAAACACCTAATATCTGCTTAAACCTCTCTGATAACTTGCCAAAAATAGCATACTTAATTTGAAACACTCTAAAATGGAGATCTGATTCTCACTGTAAAAGTGAAACACACCCATTAATCAAGTTTTCCTTTGGATATTTTCTTATTTTATTGTCTTTCTAGGAATTTTGAAATAAATATCTAAAGTAAGTAGATTAGTTTTAGTATAGAAGAAAGCATTGTGGTTTTCTCAATGTAAAGACAACCAAAAAATATTGCAACAATCTTCTTCTCTTGTTCTGGAAATAAGCAAAAGCTAAAAAAAGCATAGCATACTTGTCATAAATATGCAAAAGCAGTGATTCATTATCACACCTTTTAAGTCATTCTGTCTACATTGATAATCTTTGCTGATGGGAAGTTTTTCATCTCATAGTGAGACTGATAATGTTACCACACCTCTAGGGAATTTATACACTTATGAAGGACTGGCAATAAGACAAATCATATACTGTGCAACTCCCACCAAAGAGAAGCAGAGTCTTTGTATATCTGCGTAGGTGAGGACAGAGGGATGAAACAAAGAGTTCACAACTGAATTAATGTAACAACTTTTGCCCTATGGCAATGCCATCATGAAACAAGGCAGAACAAGAACTGAGTCCAGTGATATGCACTGAGTGTGCTGACTTCCACGAGACTGACACTTCTGAAATGGCAGACATGAAGCAGACAAGGCAATGCATGTCATTACACTGTATTTTGTTCTGGTCATTTTCAGGGCCTTTTAAACAAAGCCTCTTTCATAAAATCATAGAATGGTAGGGGTTGGAAGGGACCTTTAGAGATCATCTAGTCCAAGCCCCCTGCAGAAGCAGGTCAACCTAGATCAGGTCACATAGGAACATGTTCAGGCAGGTCTTGAAGACTTCCAAGGAAGGAGACTCCACAACCCCTCTGGGCAGCCTGTGCCAGGGCTCCCTCACCTGAACAGCGAAATAGTTTTTCTTACGTTTAAGTGGAACTTTCTGTGCTCCAGCTTCATCCCATTACCCCTTGTCCTGTTACTATCTACAATAGAAAAAAGGGATGTCCCAACCTCCTGACACCCACTCTTTAGATATTTATAAATGTTAATAAGATCTCCCCTCAATCTCCTCTTCTCCAGACTAAACAGCCCCAGTTCCCGCAGCCTTTCCTCACATGAAAGATGTTCCAGTCCCCTGATCATCTTGATGACCCTGTGCTGGACTCTCTCCAGCATTTCCCTGTCCCTCTTGAGCTGAGGAGCCCAGAACTGGACACGGGACTCCAGATGAGGCCTCACCAGGGCAGAGGAGAGAGGGACCAGAACCTACCTCAACCTGCTGGCCACACTCTTCTTGATTCATCCCAGGATGCCATTGGCCTTCTTGGCCATGAGGGCACATTGCTGGCTCATATTTAGCTTATTATCAATCAGGACTCCCAGGTCTCTCTCTGCAGAGCTGCTCTTCAGCACTTCAATCCCCAGCCTGTACTGGTGCAGGCTTCTAGAGAAACCTGTACTGTTTTCTCTCTAGAAAATCTAAAAGTACTAAAAAATTCCAAAGTTTCACTGGGAAATTGAGGCATAACTGTTTTTCTTGACGAAATCAATATCAAAAGATCAAAAAGCCAAAAGCACCAAGAGTGGGGAAAAAAACCAAAACAACAAAGCAAAAAAAAAAACCATTCACTTTACCCATTCATTTAAAAAATTGTAAGTTTAAAATTTTCTTGAAGCTCTGATCTATGGAAGATGGGACAATAAATATGATTCAAGGAGAAATCCAAATATCCACCAGTTAGGTATATCTTTTATACTACAGTGTTTTATTTATATGTTCAGCTTGCCAATTATTTTTAAAGTATATGTAGTTAATGTATTCGTGAGCGTAATTCTAATATATTGCTTAAATTTTTCATGTTAGCTAGTAAGGTAGTTTTCTTGATTGGGACATCCCTTTTTCGATGGTATGTAGCAACAGGATAAGGGGTAGTGCACAAAAGCTGGAACACAAAAAGTTGCACTTAAACATCAGAAAAAACTATTTCACTGTTCAGGTGAGGGAGCCCTGGCACAGGCTGCCCAGGGAGGCTGTGGAGGCTCCTTCCTTGGAGGTCTTCAGGACACGCCTGGACACGTTCCTGTGTGACTTGATTTAGGTGAACCTGCTTCTGCAGGATGCTTGAACTAGATAATCTCTGGAGTTCTCTTCCAACCCCTACCATTCTATGATTCTATGATATTAAAAACTGGGGCATTAAATATCGAAAAAAAATGCAAGTTAGAAAGTTCTAAATTTGAAAACTTTGCTGAACAAATAAATGAACTATGCATAGTTTTACATCAAATTGGTAGTCCCAATATTTTAATGAAATAAATTATAATAATTGTTTACCTGTTCAAAATGCAAATAAAAGAAAATTAAATTGGCTGTTTGCTAGTATTGGTTTTGGCTGATTGGAAAAGGCTCAGTTATAGTAATAATATAGCTATGATAGCATGATAATAGATATGATGTAAGTTTTAAATGAGGTGAAAAGAAAAATAGAAGCATCTGTATGCTGACTTTAGGAAAATTCTGATAATCTGAATTCTTACTAGAAAAAGGAAAAACGTGTCTTCCTATTATTGCTCAAAGAGGTGTACTATGCTGCTTTTGAAAAGTCAGTGACATTGCTAGATGTGTTGTCATTAGCTAGATATGGTGTGTTAGGCACCAAAAGGTCACGTGTGCACACACAAAGGAGCGTAGAGAGATGATGGTAAACAAAAATACCACCTTGCCCTGGTTCCTCCCAGGATCATCATGACTGCCGTCAGCCTATCACAGATCCATCTCTAAAAGTCCAGAAAAAAACCAAAAGGGTCCTGGGCAAGCAGTGGAACTCTGATACCCAATGTAGAGTTGCAACCTTTACCCTGGCTTCCCCAGGGCTGTCTCAGGGGGTGGGAGACACCCAGCTTGAGTTGCTTTCTGGTCACCTCACAGACTGAGACAGGTCTCTGTCCAGGGGTACAGGTCTCATCATGAACTACAATGGAAGAGCATTTTGGGATTGCACAAGGCTGACTAGGGAGTATTTAGGGGAGGAGCCAACATCAGGAAAAGAGATGAATTCAGGTTTTGGTGAGGTAGATATGTGATAATACAGGAAAAAATAAATGAAAGGGATTGGTTGCATGTAAACTGGGGCTGATCAATACACTGTGTGCCCATACTCTGTGATTGACTACCACAGTCTGTCCTGTCTCCTGGTTAAACTCTATTTCTAATGCATTTCCTGGGCAAAGAACTCTATTCTCTTTACATGTAAGGTCGAGTGCAGCAGCTGGAGTCAGACCATGGGCTGGAGACTTGTATGTCCATGGCGTAGCATCTCAGGTGAATGTGGGTGTGCAAGTGAGCATATGAGCACTCCCAAAGATCCAGTCTGGTTGAGTACATGAAGTACTCTGGGAGCTAGGGAGGTTAAGGACGTGTATATCTCAGGAGGTAAGGCACCTGAAGGCTACTGGAGGGGTCAGCAGGTCCCAGCCAACCACTGGGAAGACCATGGGGCTTAGAGATTGACTGAGACCCATTTCTCTGTGTGTGTGTCTGCGTGTGCTCACAGCTAGGTCTGTGTACCAGCAATTGGAGTAGGACGCAGCTTTGGGGGCTTATATGTCCTAGTGCCAATATCTGGACAACCTGCAATCAAGGGACAGTTAGTGGGAAGACTATCTCAGTCCAGCTGCTGGGAGAAGCAAACATGCATTTATTTCACACTAACCAGAGACAAGAGCCCGAGAGGAGAAATGGGATAAAGCCGTTGGTGCTGTCTGTTTTCATATGAGTACTGAATGTGTCTGTCAGTGTTAATCTGTGTGGCCAGATGTGAACAGAGTATCATACATGTATGGTGTATACATGTGCTCTGTGTGTGTGTGCCTGTTGGGAATATAGCACTGTATTTCAGTTCTAGCTGCATCTGGATGCACAGGCCTGTTGGGTTCAGCAACTTCCTATTTAGCAGTGTACGCTTCTTTCAGAAATTCTTCAGTTTGCTTTTTTTTCTCTTAATGTGGGGTGGTTGGGGTTTTTTGGATGGAGTTTTTTTGAGCATTTAATCTTACAATTAAACATAAAAAATAAATAAAACATTGTCTGTATATTACTATTATTAAATAATATTTTTTATTATTTTAAGGTAAATGTGATGAACTTCAATAAATGAAGCAATTTTCACTCTGTAGGAGCCAAGCGACTTCTTTCAAACTAGAGCAGAATTTAAATTTTTAAAACAGTAACAATAGGTCCTATTTCATTTTAAATTACATCAACAACTGGTTCTTTTTGGAATCAAAACTGAGAGTCTCAAGATTAAATCTGTCATTTGTCACAGGTCAAAGTAGAATAGCAAAAAATGTCAATTTAATCTGCTTGAATCTGTCTTTCAGACATTCAAAATTGAGTTAAACCTTCATAGTTCTAGCCTTTATCAGTTTATAACTGAAGTTCATTGAGTTTATAATCCATTTCTTAGTTGTTCTTTCTACCATAGAAACAATTAAATTTATATTTATGAAAACATTTTCAAAATACAAAAAGTTAAAAAGAAGCCTTTATACTAATAAAGTAAGAGGTCTGAGGCACCCATTAACCAGGCATTTTTTTTGCATTTGACTAAATGTTGCAGACTAAGCAGGGCCAAAAGCAACAGCTATCTGCATGGGAAAGGATACATTCAGTAAGTCTTCTATGAATACAGTGGTTTTGTGTGGCCAGGTTTCAGTAGTGGGGGGCTACAGGGGTGGCTTCTTAAAAAAAAAAAAAAGAACTCTAGAAGCTTCCCTTGTATTCAATAGGTCCAGTGTCTGTCTGATAATGCCAGGGCCAGAAATGTGTGAGATCAAAGCAAATAGAATTATTTTAAAAAAATATTTTTTAAATGTATTTGTATATTGAGTTTGCACGACAAGGGTTTGGTAGCAGGAGGCTACAGAAGTGGCTTCTGTGAGAAGCTTCTAGAAGCTTACCCCAGGTCTGACAGAGCGGATGGCAGTGAACTCCGAGACGGATCCGCTGCTGGCCAAGGCTGAGCCCATCAGTAACAGTGGTAGTACATCTTGGATAATGTATTTAAGAAGAGGAAGAAGTTACTGAGCAACAGTAATTGCAGCCAGCAGAGAGGAGTGAGAATATGTGAGAGAAACATCTCTGCAGACACAAAGGTCAGTGAGAAAGAGGGAAGGATCAGCCTGTGGTAAAACCGTGGTGAGGCAGGCTGTCTCCCTGCAGCCCATGGAAGTTAATAGTGGAGCAGATATCCTCCTGTAGCACAGGGTAGACCTCATGCTGAAGCAGCTGAATCTGCCTGAAGGAGGCTGTGAATCCACGGGAAGCCCACACTGGAGCAAACTCCTGACAGGACCTGTGATGCCATGAAGAGAAGAGTCCAGGCTTGAGTGGGTTTGCTATCAGGACTTGTGAACTCACAGGGGACCCAAGCTGGAATGGTCCATTCAGGAAGGACTGCACCCTGTGGAAAGGATGCACACTGCAGCAGTTCATGAAGAACTGTCATCTATCAGAAGCACTCATGTACATGGAGTACTGTCTGCTGTGGGAGGGATCCCATACACAGAGAAAGAGTATGAGGAGGAAGGGGTGACAAACATATGATGAACTGACCCAATCTCCTTCCCCACTGTGCCACAGCAGGGAGGAGGCAGTGAAAATCAAGAGTAAGGTTGTGCCTGGGAAGAAGAGAGGGGTGGGGGGAAAGATGTTTTAAGATTTGTTTCTATTTCTCAATACCCCACTGTAATTTGATTGGTAATAAATTAACTTCCCAGAGTGAGTCTGTTTTGCCCACAGTGGTAATTGCTGAGTACTCTCCTTGTTCTTGTCTCGATTCAAAAGTCTTTTGTAACATTTTCTCTCCCCTGTCCAGCTGAGGAAAGGGGGTGATGAAGTAACTTGGCGGGCATTAGGTATGTGAGTAAAATGGTTGAAACACCTTATATAAACACAGAATTTAAAAGCAGAGATAACTTCAGAAGCAATTCTATTTTCAACAGAAGCACAATGTCTTTGATGTTCAGTAACGATTTGAGAAGTACAAAAATCAATAAAGATTCTATTCTAAAAAATTCCATTTTAATTAGTATCTAGGTGAACATAAACAGCAATTGACAAAAAAACTAGTGTCATCTTTTAAAGTTGTATACATACATCTATGCAGGGGCCTGAAATATGATTTGTGCTATGCTTGGGATGAGTTAAATTTCCAAACAATGAATTCTGCTTCTGGAAAAGAGATTTTGAGTAATGAAGGAAGACAATGTTTAGATAGGGGCATGCCTTTGTGTGGAATTGACTTTTGTGCAAGTTGCATTCCAGGCATGCTTTTAAAGCAAAAATCAGATTGAATGCAAAGCAATTTATTATAGACAAAGTGAGCTAGCAAATATATACTTGGAGCAAACTGCAATATGAAGCACAGATACTTTTCCAAAAGTAAATTCCTAGAGATACTTTATCACACAACTATAGCAGCTACTCAGTGTAAGAGTAGTAATAGTATGAGTTAGCTCTTTACTATGTTCCTGATAAATATTTGTCATGGATTTGTGTGGAGCCACTTTTTTCTCAATAACGGGGAGGGAGATGCAATGCTGGTCCCAGTAAGCAGTTCTCGAAACATCCCCCAGCCCTGCAGTTGGACCCACCTCCAGCCTGACCAGGACAATCTGGTGCCTCTGTCATCACTGCTTAAGAAGGGAAATCTGCAGCTAGAAGAAGAGGTAAAGGGGTAGTACAAGATGGAGGTGACCATGTGAACCCCACAGTCACAGAAGGTGGAAGGAAGGAGGAGTGCCAGACTGTAACCCTCCCTGCAACCCACCGAGAGAACTCAGGCTGGCCCCTGCAACCCACATTGGTCAATGGCAGGGCTGAGAACCACCATGGTGCGCGCCGTGCTGGAGAGTCTGCGGGCTGAAGAGCAGACCCATACAAGAGGCAGAAAGGAGCTGCAGCCTTCAGGATGAACACACGTCAGAGAGGCCCTTGCAGGGCTGCCCAGCCTGTGAGGGACCCTATCCAGGAGCAGGGAAGGACCAGTGGGTAGCCTGTCTGCCTTGAGGAGAGAAAAGCCTCAGGAGCTAATAGGAATAGACTGACTGAAACCCCCATTCCCTGCCCTCCTGAGCTCTGTTCAGTAGAGGGGGAGATAGAGACACTGGGATCAGGGCTCTGAGCCCAGTAAGAGGGGAAGGGTAGAGGGAAGGTGGTCTGAAAGGCCTGGTTGGGGTCTCCATCATTGTATTGTTTTCTGTTTGTCATGGTTTGGAATTTTATATTTTTGGTTATTAGTGGTTAATTTTTTTTTTCTGTTTTTCTTTCCCAAGTTGAGTTGTCTTGTCTGTTTTGCTTGGGATCATAAGTGGCAATTGAGCCCTCACTGTCCTTAGGGATTTCCAAAGGTTTTTTGTTCCTAGGTGGGCCTAAACAATGGCAACACTTAAACACAAGTTTCATATCCTACCTTGGAACTGAGCATTAAATCCTTTTCGTCGGTGGTTGCTGTCAGATGTAAAATGGAGTCTTAACCAGTTCTTACTGCTGATAACAGGAGAAGGGAGATTCATACCAGTTAACCTGAAAAAGCAAAAATAATCTAGTATAATTGATCGAACAATTAATGTGTACACTTCTTTGAAGAGAAAAAAAAAATAGTCAAAATATATTGTTGCACTGTTTACAACGTATTTGACAGCAGTGATTCTCTGTCATCGAATCCCAATTTGTTACTAGTTAAGCAACTACTGCCTTGGGAAAAATGTGATTTTTCTCATTACTGCTATCCATTTTATAGTCAAAACTTGTACCTTCAACTTACTCTTTCATGAAGAAATTAATGAAGAAAAGCAATTTTGTGAGTGCACGTGTGTGTGTGCAGTGTATGTATGCATGAGTGTACCAAATCATTCAGCAAAATGTAAGCATATTGAATTATGACCAAATTTCATCACGTGATGCTGCTGTGCCAGTTACCTCACACAAACCTAAATCACAGGTGTTTAAAATGGATAAATAAGCATTTCAGGTGCTAGTTAATGTTAAGCTTGGATTGTAAATTATTGGTACAAACATATCATGCTAGAACTGGTTCTGTATATATTAACTGCTACCCATATTTCATTAAAAAGAGAAACACAGCTGAAGACTAACCATCTTGCACAAACTATGCATATTGTGAAAAAAAGATGCAGATCAAAATTTTTTCTAATATAGGCAACAGGCCCTTGGATGACACTGGATTGTACCATGGTCTATCGTTGCACCACATTATTTGTTAATATGAACATCCTCTAGTAGCTACCACAGAATACCTGATAATTGTATAAATTTATGTCTTAGTTTACCACATTTTTTTTTAATGGTCATTCCTTTTTGAATGACCATACTCCAAGTTTGGGTTTTTTTACTTTCTCAATAACTCTCGAGAACTGAAAGAAATGAAGTTCCTCCCTTCCAAAAATGTTGATTATTTGAAACAAACCTCAAACCAATATCAGAAATTCTCAGCTAAGATATAACTCCTGAGAGGTTAGGTCTGCCAATATTAGAGTGGACATAGTATATATCAGTGTTAAAAAAAAAAACTCTAAAATTGAAATCGGATTATGTCTCTCTGAAATGAATCAACGTAGTGACATAGATGCCTTTTTTACTACACTATGAAATTTCAAAGCTTTATTAAATATCCTAGATTACTAAGAAACCCATCATGTATAAAATACTGATGCTGGAGAAGACTGCTTAGAATCATGGCTGAATCATTTTTCTTTCTGTAATGGAATAAGGCTGACACCCTGAAATATAGAAATTCTTAACAGACTTTTTTTTTCCAAAGCTACTTAGAATTTCACTGTACCTGTAGAAACAACTGTGATTTAATTAAAAAGGAAAGAAAAAAAAACTTTATGTGGAATATCAAAAAAATATAATTTGCTAATACCTTTTAGCTATTGACACTGTATTTGCTAAATGTAAAATTTTTTACTATATATAGGCTGCAGTTCATATCACTGAAGTGGTAAATCATTTGTCCAAGTACACAAAATTATCTCCTAGAAATACTGCTTTAGAGATTGGTTTGCTTTCTTTAAATGAAATATACATGTAGTATATTCTAGCAGATCCGGAGCTCTGGATTTCAAAGTTTGCCAAACTTCTGGATGAAAGATTAAATTGTTATCTGAATCAAATTGCACATTAATAAAAGAGTAAATCAACATCACTATACAAGCAGATTCAAAGCAGGTTTTTTATTAGTTACAGTTCTAATAAACAGCTATCTCCTAGACCATATAATGCACAAAAAATATTTCAGAACTACATGAACTCTACAAGATACAGCTAAATATTCTCAGATCTCCCCATTATACCATAATGATAATATGACTATGACACTTAGAGAGTATTTTAAGAAGTAAATAAGTTGCGGGTTGGGATTTTTTTTTTAAATATCACAAAACACTTGCTAAATTTCTATAACAGGTCTCTGGGTTAGGAGCTGAAGAGAGAAAGCTGCCATAATTTGCAGCTTAGAGCTAACTTCCAGTTTTAAATTCTCTCAGATAAAATATTTATATGTGTACCCATGCAGATACAGGTCAAAAGAACTTTCAAGGACAATCACTTGTTAATAACAAAATAACAGAAAGTATTTTACAAAAGAGTGTATGATGGTTGTAGCAAATACATTGTTGTGGTTTTGCCCAGCTAGCAATGAAGCACCATGACAGTCTTTTGCTCAATGCCCTCCATCCACTCCCACCCTCCTTAGGACAGCAGAGGCCCCAAAGAGATCAGAGGAAAAAAGAGATAACTAAGGATGCTGTGGAACCAGACAAGGGTAGGGAGGGCTTGCTGCCGATTATGGTTCCAGGTAAAAGAGACAGAAGTGAGATGTTCTTTTCTGTTCTTCTTCCTCCTGCATTTACTACTGCTTCCCTAATTCTTTGCTTCTGTATTGTCCCTCCTCACGTATACCAACTTTGACTCTTGCTGGAACTTCTGTGATCTAATTTAATTCATTAAATGGGCAGGTTTTTTCCCCCTACAGCTGGGAACATGTGCCATTTTAGTGAATCGAACTGCTCATGGAAAAGAGAGAAAAGAGTCAGCGCTGGCTCAAATTCAGTATGAGGAACACAGGAAAGTCAAATGGAGACTCACTGCATGTTGTGGAGCTGGAGCTGGACATCACTCGGGGAAGGAAGAATTCACAGCTAAATATTTTAGGGCATAGCTCAACAAAATACAAGAGGAGACAGCAGGTCTAACAAGACTATCTGCATTACCGATGAAGCAAAATAATACTTATTACAATTGATAAGAAAGGTCAAACCATCCCCTAGATAATAAAATATAACAGTTGGACAGAAAAAGTTTAAAATATCTCTTCTTCATGTGGCATTTGAAACAAGAGACTACATATAACAGCTAACAATCTTGGGAAAGAGTTGAGAAGCTGGAAGAGGAAGAGGCAGGGAGAAAGGGAGGGTGAGATGTTTCTCATTTTCTTACTTTCTCTCCTTTCTTCACTTGCTCCTATGTACAAATGGTTGCTTATTCTGGATACTGTAAATAAATATTTTCATTTGCATATTACTTTAATGTTGCTTAGGATAAGAGTTAATTCAAAGTAATTGATAAGTTTTGGGGTGAGCTCTTTTTTCACTCTAACACTATAAAGACAGAGGAGCATCTTAGCAAGTCTTAGCCTGTTAAGCATCCCTAGATACTCTCCTGAGAATTGTTCAACAAAACAGTGTATGTCCCTGGGAATCTAAATGAGACTTACAGAGCTGGCTTCAGGTGAGTCAGGAAAATGGATGACTCAGAATCTAACCTAGAAGCCTTTTACACAGAAAAAAATACAGAAATACCTTAAGTCCTGAGGGGCAACATGGAATTTGCCCCAGAATTTTACGTTGAAATATTTTTTTCAGTCTGGGACTAAGAAAATATTTTTAATGAAAACTGTATAAAAAAAGCAAAAAGTACAAAAAGCATGGAAGAAGGAAAACCAAACATAGATAGGAAGGGAATAAGCCCCAAGAATAAAGATTTAACAGAAGATTGTCAATTTCAATGGTTCCAATCTTTTAAATTGAACAGTTCAAGAATATCACATTTTTATTTGCTCAGTTTTTGTACACAGAATCTTAGAATCATTCTATGACTCCATGTAGGAAGATTGAGCAAATAAAAAGGTAGTATTCTTGGACTGCTCAATTAAAAAGACTGGAACCATTGAAACTGACAATCTCTTCTTAAAACCTTTATTCTTGGGGCTTATTCCCATCTTATCTATGTTTGTTTTTCCTTCTTCTATATGTATTGAGAGTAGAAGGTTTATACTTTAATGCATTAGAGCATGCTGTGAAAGTTCCTCTTCAAAACGAAGTAACCAAATATTAAAGATTCTATTCCATAATAATGTTATATGGAACCTCTTTGAAGTTATTACATTCTTAAAACTCATTACTAACTTCATTGTGTTATAAATAAACATCACCCAGTAAACATTTTGGATATATGTCTTATATGAAATTAAATGTATGAAAACTACTTTGTGTGTGATAATGAATTTTGAAAATTTGATGAAGTTATTATAGAATAGTAAAGTCTGGTAAAATGTTAGTCATTTCATTCCTTTCTCATGGCAATCATTAACTGTTAACATCAAAACTTGCTGATAATTAGAACATAAGAGGTTCCAAAAGAAACACAAGAATTTCTTCACTGTGAGGGTGAGGGAGCACTGGAACAGGCTGCCCAGATGGGTTGTTGAGTCTCGTTCTCTTGAGACATTTAAAACCCACCTGGATGAGTTCCTGTGTGACCTATTCTAAGTCCTCCTGCCTTAGCAAGGAGGTTGGACTAGATGATCTTCGAGGTCCCTTACAATCCTTAAGATTCTGTGATTATAATTTAATATTAAATTATTTCATATTGCATCTATTTTTCATTCAACAAATGAAGTTTTAATTGACAAGGCCATAATCAGAGAGGTTAAAATAGAAATGTAAGCAGAAATTTGATACATTTTTACCAAAAAAAATTTCACATTATATCTACCCAAGATATAGCTCAAGTTTCTGATTTTGTCTGAGCAGTTTATATGCATGCTCGGAAGCGCTTTAGCCTGGTGAAATGAAAGATGGGCTTCATCTTATTTCATAACAGCTGTTGGCAGTGCATTTGAACCTGGGGTAGATTCCCTGTATAGTCAACAGAGAGGAATAGGTATTTTGGGAGTTCATATCATCTGAAGTATTTTAGTCTTCTGCATTAGCTTGGGATGAATCCCACCTTAGAAATATGAGAATCAGGATGACCAGATCAGTAAATATCGACACCTGAGTCTCACCTAAGGCATATAAATGCTATTATAATCCAGTTCATGGGACATGACATAAGTCAGAACTCTGTTCTCTGAAGACAATGCTCTTTGCCTTTTCTCTCTAATTTCATGTAGAAAAGTCTCTAGCCTCTTTTGCATATTTGGTTGTACCTTACACTATGTTAACACTTGCACATATGTTGTGTTTGGCTGAAGGCTAAAGTCAAAGACAAGATTTTTACTTTTTTTAACCGGCGTTTGGGACTTTGCTAAGAACATCTTGGTTTACTGAATCAAAACTGTTAACAAAATTTTTCTTCATCATTGCTTTGACATTTGACAAACATCAAAGGGACATTATTCCATGGCACTCTGGATGGGATATTTTTCCTCTGGAAGATTACTACTATTTTCAAGCTGATGAATAAAAGAACAATAAATCCTTATAAGTCTAGGTGTTTTTTCTGATATATGGCTTTCATTGTCCAGCAAAAGTGGAACATTAAGTTCTAGGACACAGCAATCAATTAGATTATGTTGTTCAATACAGTGATATTCAGACACCCTGGCTCTGAGTACTGCATGCCACTCTTCCATCCAGAGCCAGTAAAGATTAGTGTAGAGTCCTAAAATTTATATGGCAGCTGTCCTGAAGGGAAATGAAATTTTTAAACAATTGCAAAATTGAAATATAAAATTAAATTATTGGCTTTTTTGTTGTTATCAATATACAGTAATTGAGCACTGTGGATATAAAATTTCATTTTAAAAATTCATCCCTAGTTAAGTGTAGTTATTAATAGCTGCGATGATAAAATATAGATCTCAAGCGCACATAATATTCTGTTTAGTAGTACTGCATATATAGTATTTTTACTGCCATTACCCTGATGGGCCTTGTTACTCTGAAAACTAGATTTTTTTCCTGTATTTACATTACTTAACAAATTCTCTAGTGTCCCATATAGGACAAATTTTGATTTCTTCAATAAAATTTAGAAATTGCTCATCTAAAAAGTAGTTGCCAGTTTTATTTTTACATTTTTGTTTAACTTCCAGTTACTATGAGCTCTTACTCATAGGATTAAGATCTAACAACATACATTCCAAAAAGTGGATGTTCAAATCAATGTTCAGTAACCATGAATCTTATTATGAAATATTTCTTATTTGCCAGTGCAATTGTCACTTTTCATGTACATGCTAATCTTCCAGAATTGTTTACTTTTAGTCACAATAGCTAAGATTAAAAAAACCCTAACATACATGCAGGCATACTGTTTTGTATTTTCAGATATAACTGTTTGGAAAACCTCATTTAAATGATTAAAAAAAGGTCTATTGAAGCAGAATGGGATTTGTTAAGTACATCAGATACCAAGTATATTTCTTTGCTGAAAAAGCCTATTTTCTAATACTCTATAATGTTCAAAATAAGGTAACGTGACTACACAAATATACTGAATTAAAAAATGTTTTTCCATTCAGTGTAGCTAATAAAATGTCATTACTTTAGTAACTGTTCTGCATTCTGTGTTTTATATTGGAAGAGTTGTTCATTTTTCTTTAATGAAAGATTTCAGGTGTCTCATTTGGTTTTGTTATAACATAGCTCATGGAAAACAGAAATCAGGGGGGAAAAGAAACTAATTAAAAAATCATTGGTAGGAGTACTTCATTTCTTTTTCGCTTACATTTCCATTTGCAGAAGTCACATTGTTTCATCTGACTGAGAAAAAACTCCCACAGTTTTCCATATTTAAAAAAAGCTCAGTCCATACACGGGGACACTTGGAAACAGTCTCTAAAGGATGAATGTAAGAATATTTTTAAAAGCTCTTCTAGATTGTGTCTTTGAGCAGTGACTATGCTGAATGAGTTTAGGATCAATCTATCTGACATGTTCAATAACAAAAAATAAGAAAAACCTCATGATTGTTTCTCTGTCTCCTTTTATGTTTTTCTATTATGAATCTCTCAGACCATAAATCAATGAAATCCTGTTATCTCACAGTAGATTTAAACAATATCTGATAAAAGAACGGAACTCATCGATTCTCAGCTGCCAACTGCCAAGGCATGAGGTACTGATAGAATTGCAGGTATCTCAAGTCATATCCTTGAGATATGACTGTACACAGTTTAATTTATTTTCTGAAAAGTACATTTTCTCTTAAAATCTTTATCAGACTACATTTTGGTTTCATAAAACATACCTATTTTTTAAACAATCAGATTTATGGAGTTTATTAAGATTCCATGAAAAAAAACAATACTCATCAATAATACTCATAGATCTGGTGACAGCCAACATGGCTTCACTAAGGGCAAATCCTGCCTGACTAATTTGGTGGCCTCTTACAATGGGTTACAGAGTTGGTGGATAAGGGGAAGGTGTCATGTACCTGGCCTTGTTTGAAGCATTTGACAACGACCCACACACCATCTTTCATCTCTAAATTGGGGAGACAGATTTGAGAGATGGGCCACTCAGTGGATAACAAATTGGCTGGGTGGTTGCACTTAAAGGGTTGTGGACAATAGCTCAATGTCCAACTGAAGAGCAGTAACAAGTGATGTTCTTCAGGGATTCATATTGGGACCAGCACTGTTTAACATCTTAATCAGAGACGTAGACAGTGGGATTGAGGGCACAATCAGCAAGTTTGCAGACCACATAAAGCTGTGTTGCGCAGTCAATATGCTGGAGGGATGCCATCCAGAGACATCTGGACAAGCTTGAGAGGTGGGCCTTTGAGAACCTTGTGATGTTCAACAAAGCTACACACAAGGTCCTGCACATAGGTTGAGGCAATCTCCTTCACAAAAACAGGCTGCGCAATGAGTGAATTGAGATCAGACCTGCAGAGAAAGACTCGGCTGAAGAGCAGCTCAACTTGAAGTAGAAATGTGCACTTGCAGGCCAGAAAGGCTTTCATATTCTGGGCTGCATCAAAAGAAGCATGGCCAGTATGTTGAGGGAGGTAATTCTGCTCCTCTACTCTGCATCTATAAGACTCCATCTGAAGTACTATCTTTGGCTCTGGGGCCGCCATCATAAGAAGAACATGGATCTGTTGGAGTGAGTCCAGAGGAGGGCCATGAAAATGAACATAGCTCTGGAACACAAACCTCTTCTTTTCTATGACGACAGGTTGAGAGTTGGAGTTGTTCAGCGTGGACAAAAGAATGGTCCAGGGATATTGTAGAGCAGCCAGCTGGAGGCATAATAGAGAGGGACTTTTTACAAGGACATAGTGATAGGACTAGGGGTAATGGCTCAAAAATTAAAGGAGGAAGATTTAGATTAGATGTAAGGAAGATATTCTTCACTCTGAGGGTGGTGAGGCATTGGAACAGGTTGCTCAGAGAAGTTGTGGAATCCCCTCTCTGGAAGTGTTCAAGATGAGGCTGGATGGAGCTTTGAGCAACCTGGACAAGTGGAAGGTGGCCCTGTCCATAGCAGGATGGTTTGAACTAGATAATTTTAAGGTCCTTTCCAAATCAAACCATTTCATGAGTCTATTAACTAATCAAAATAAAGGATAAAATTTTCAGGATAAGGAAATTTCATTAATATTATTCAGTCACTATGTTTATAATAAGACAGAACTGGGAAGAGTGACATTTTATAATACCCCGTTGTAATCCATCTACCATGTTTCTGTCCACCAATGATTATGTTTTGCTTATGTACAATGCACTTTCATTTTCCCATAAATATGTCATAGAGCTTACAAACAATAAG
This sequence comes from Colius striatus, assembly GCF_028858725.1. Taxonomy (NCBI): domain Eukaryota; kingdom Metazoa; phylum Chordata; class Aves; order Coliiformes; family Coliidae; genus Colius; species Colius striatus. Next base: position 24,339,821 of record NC_084760.1, on the reverse strand, counting down.
CAACAGGTCGAAGTTATATATCTTTATGCCAGAATATGAAAAGAGGTCACTATTTAAAGGACCCTACATTCTAGATCAAGGTATGGGAGTCCATCTGACTTTGTACCTCCTTGGATCTGAGGAGCCTGATTGATCCTGGAAAGTAGGCATATACTTTAAGCATTTAACTTAATATGCCTAATTATACATCTGAATAAAGTAATCCATTTCTAAGGTCACACCTACAGCTGACAGTAGAAAAAACTTAAGGAGTCTTAATCCTTTCCAGAATACAAGAATCAGGCCCCTACGGACAGCAGAAAGATCATTGATCTGTATCTGAAATATATTAAATTCAGTAAGGTAGAAAGATCAAAGAAATTCTGTTTTTTCCCATGTTACTTACACATCTCAGAATACTCAATAAAGAACAGAAAAAAATACATTGGGAAATAGGAAACAGAACTCTTTCTATTGCTCACTAACCATGGTACTTGCAGTAACTTTCTGTGAGGCTGCTGTCACATAACTGTTCCACTATCATTTCATGCCAACTTCTTACACTGTCTGTTCTTCCACAGAATCATAATATTTTATGAAACAGTAGTCATTATCTCTTCGTTGTAGCAAGGAAGATGCCTCAGGAGCTTAATTCCTATTACCCTTCTATATATAGCCACAGTACATGAATTTCCTACAAAACATGTATTGATACTAGACCACCGTCACTTACTACATCAAAAAAACTTCAACTTAGAATAATTTCCTAAGTAACTTACTCCTTACCTATTTTGAGGAAGACCAAATACACGTGTATATTTATAAAATTATATCATTATGATTAATTTTGTCAACACAGGAGGAAATTCTTTCCAATCTAAAAGAAGGGAACAGCTTGTCTCAATGCTTTCAGAAATTCTGAAGCCATAAAACCTCAAGTGTGCTCAGTGATCCCTAGCTTGAATCAGTTGTCAGGTTTGTGCTACAGATATGTGCATGCAGATCCACTTTTCTACATGAGAAAAAAGATACATTACATTTTAAAATACATTATATGTCCTTTCCAGTAGTAATACAATCCCATGACTAACCAATCATAGTGTAGTGGTTTTGCCTGGGCCAGGTCTGGGGTCTTTTTGGGAAGGGGGGCAAGGGCACTACAGGGGTACCTTCATTAAACAAAGATTTGCCAGTAGCTTCCTCTGTAGCTGATAGAGCTAACACCAGTCAATTCTAAGATGGAGTCTGCACCTGACCCAGTCTTGGACAATTAGTGACTGAGGTAACACCTCTGTGAATAACATATTTGAGAAGGAGAAGTTGTTGCGCAGTTGCTAAACTGCAACAGCAACAGGGAAGGAGAATGTGAAAACAACTCTGCAGACACTAAGGTCAGTGGAGAAGGAGGGGCAGGAGGATGCTTAAGCCCTGAAAGAAAGACTCCCATGTGACCTGTGGTGAAGACTCTGGTGAGGCAGCTGTGCCCCTGCAGTCAATGAAGGACCAGTGGGGGGCATAGATCCACTTGCAGCCTGTAGAGGACACCACACCAAAGTGGGTGGATGCCTGAAAGAGGCTGTGACTCCCTGGGAAGCCCACATTGGAGCGAGTTCCTGTCAGGACTTGGGAGACCATAGGGAGAAAGAAGCCCATGCCAGAACAGGTTTGCTGTCAGAACTTGTGAATCTGTGAGGGACTCAGGCTGGAGCAGTCAGCACCCAAAGGACTGTTCTCCCAGTAGATGATCCATGCTGGAGCAGGGTATGAGGACCTGCCTCTGTGGGTAGTCCCATGCCAGAACAGTTGGTAAAGAACTGTAGTCCATGGGAAGATGGAGAAGTTCATGGAGGACTATCTCCCATGGGAGAGACCCCACACTGTAGCAGTGTGAGGAGATCTCCCCCTGAGAAGAAGCAGCAGCAAAGTCCATCTGTAATGAACTGACCGCAATTCCCATCCCCCATCCCCTGTGCCACTGTGGGGGAAGGAAGGAGAGTCTTGGGAAGAGGGAGGGGTGGGGCAGGTGTTTTAAGGTTTTATTTCTCATCTCCCTATTCGGATGGTTCATTAATAAATCAAACCTTTTCCTCCCCAAGTTGAGTCTGTTTTGCCCGTGACGCTAATTGCTGAATGATCTCCATGTCCTTACCTTGACTCACAAACCTCTTATTATATTTCTCTCTCCTTTGTCCAGTTTAGGAAGGGGAGTAATATTATGACTTAGTGGGCACCTGGCACCCACGCAGGGCTAAAATACCACACACAGTAAAATGCCTGACCAACAGCTGTGAGCAAGCATTGTGCTCAACAGGATCTGACCACAGCACAGAATATTAGTCTCAGCCATCACATCACTCTCCTTTTTTTTGTATTATATAACCCCCTCATACTGCTAAGACTTACTGAGTATGGGGACTATTTGTACATCCTCCATGATTGCTATGTCTCCATGTTTCTGCATTTGCACATATTCCTAAACTCCTCCTATTTGCATTCAGCAGCCACATCATAACCAATGTGGTTCAGTCAGCGGTGTTACTTTGAATCTAGTTTGAATACACAGTATGAATAAATTTTTTATCCAAACAGTATCATTTGTTATAACAGTGTTAAAAGGAGTTAATTCGTATTAACCAGCATTACCATATATAATCATATTACCACTTCTCCTAGATTTAGCAGTGCCTTGAATACAAGCCACCTCATGTCAAGTTGCTCTCAGGACTATTCAGAAGACCTCCCATCAGCTGAGGTGGACTGAGAAAAATAGTACTGTAGCGGGCTACCAGCTAATTCAGAACCAATTGAGGGGTTTTCATTACTTAAAAAAAAAAAAGAGAATTCTCAGGCAAAATCAATATTCAATTCTCCAGTTTGCATTAATATGTAAAATGCATTATACATCACACTATAACAGTATATATAACATTTGTTGTGCACTTTTTTCATATTAAATACAAATAATTGGAAAATGTTGACACTTTTTATTTTGTATTCATTCTTGTGAAAGAAAAATTGAATGAGAATGAGAAAGCCTGAGCTAGTCAGATGAGTATCAAGAATACTCATGTTGCCACAATCAAGCTATTTTATATTCTGATCTATTAGTTCTTTATAATTATGTATATAATTTCTGAAGGTGTCTTCATGTAGTACATATTGAACTCACTGCTAAAATGTGGAAGCTGTGTGATGGAAGCTAAAATTTATATGTTCTGAGTTCAGTTAGGATAGAGTTAATTTTCACAAGAAGATGGTAGGGAACACATCCAGAATAGCTGACCTCTACCAGCCAAGGTGATATTTGATAACATATGATGTTATGCTGAGCACATAAACTTAGAGAGGAGGGAGGAGGAAGAATCATAAGACATTGGGTTCTGGGTAGTATGTAATTACATTGTTCATCACATTCTTTGTATATTCTTTTATTAGTATTATTATTTTTATTATTGTATCTTCTCTCTTTATATTATCCTATTAAAAAATCAGTCCATGAGTTTTTACCTTTTGCTTCCAGTTCTCCCCATCCCACTGCAGAGGGGAGGAATGAGTGAGCAGCCATGTCATGCTCAGTTTCTGGCTGGGCTTAAACCATGACACCATAAATATTTATAAAGAATTAGTGAAAGACAGCCCATCAGTATATTCTAAATGTGACAGTTGGATGAACCATTCAGTTCAGCAATGATGGCTGTTAAAAGCTATGAAGGTAAAGGTGGGAAAAAACTGACTCTATATTTCCTGTTGTTTATATCTATTTCATAAACATGTGCTGATGTCTATTCTAAGAAACAAGCTAGTTAAAACTGTGATCTGACCAAATGTATTTAAAAGATTCTCTCTCCAGCCAGCACATAACTTTGTCATATGATAATGTCTCTTTCACTTTATATTAGCTAAGATTTAATTAAATCTAAAATGAAATTTTGAGTTTCTGTTCATTTAAAAAAAAATCCCACAGCAAAAAAGATTGAAACTGAATTTAATTATCATATCTGCTCAATATTTTCCTCTTTTAACTCTTAATTATTTCATAATCACATAATTTATCTTTTAACTCTTTTTTAAACTTACTAGGCAAAAGTTAATTTATTAGTCTTTCTATGGAAGAAATGCAATTAGTATAAAAGTATTCTGTACCAAAAATGGCTCACGTATATAACTCCCTCCTAATCAAAATATTAAGTTACTTTTAGACCATGATACACTATAATTATTAAATTATTATTATTATTTTATTTAAGGAAAAACACTTTAAAACAAGAAATGATATCTCAGCTGAGCCCTTCTTAATAGGGCTACTACAACTGGTAGTATATTTCTAGGTAGATTCATGTATTTTATAGGGGAATATTAAGAAAAAATCCAGTGTTTACCTGACTGAAAAGACTAGGCAGCTTCAGAGGAGTTTTTATAGACTGAGAGTAACAAATTAGGATTCAGTTCTTAAAATCCTTGATCTCTATTAATTCCCAATGAAGTCTGTAAAAAGTCCACATGCAGTGAACTTTTAATATTAGCTCTGTCTGGCATTGGGAGCTTTTTTATGCATAGAACTATAAAATCTTTCCATCTGAGAACATGGAAAGTGACATATTGCATGATGTGTTTGCTGAGATGCTGACTTTTAGCACCTTTGAAAGTCATATCATTTTGTATAATCTTAGTGGATCTGGACATAGTTCCAGAATTTGAGTAATTAAATTTGAAAATTAGAGTGTGATCAGCAACTATAGTACTTGGATGAAACACTGGCATAACTGAAGCCAAACAATGATAATATTAAAACAAGTAAGTAGTCCTCTAGGTATCTTCATGTGGTTACATTAAAAAAAAAAAAACAACAAAAAACAAACAAGCAAGTAAACCAACCCACCATGTAGATATATCCCTGAATACATGTCCAAACTGTATTGTTTGTATCTTTAAAAATAGAGTTCCCTTGGGATGGAAGCTTTGTGCAGCTCCAAGCACTAAGTTAGACAAATAACACTGTATTTACTCATTTCAGTGATGGTATGTGTTTCATTAAAACTCTTGGGCAGAAAAATTAGCCTTGCTGGGTTTTATTGATATTTGGATTAACCTTTAAGTTTCAAGTTTTTCCTGCCAATTCTAAAATGTATCTTGATATAGAGCAATTGCAAACATTTACATCCTTACTATATCTGGCAAGCAAGTTGTCCACATTAACATCTTTTCCTTACTTTGACCATATTGTTTTATACTTACATTATACTTACATTTGTATCATATTAACCCCAGACAGAAACTAACCACCACCATGCAGTTGCTCACTCACTCCTCCTCACTTCAGTGAGAGAGGGGGCAGAATCAGAGAAAAAAAAGTAAAACTTGTGGGTTGAGATTAGAACAGTTTAATAAATATAATTAAATAATTACAATAAAACCAATAATATTAAAAAAATATAGTAACAGTGAAAAGGAATGGAAGAAAAAGAGAGAGGGAAAAAAAGAAACAATAGCACAAGAAAAGATAAGTGATGCACAATGCAACTGCTCACTGCCCATCATCACTGACTGATGTCCAAGAAGCAATCTGTCCCTCCCCAGTTCACTCCAGTTTCTTTACTGGGAACAACATTTTATGTTATGGAATATCCCTATAGCTAGTTTAGGTCAGTTCCCCTGGCTGTGCTCCCTCCCAGCTTCTTGTGAACCTGCTTGCCAGCAAAACATGGGAAATTGACAAGTCCTTCCCTACTCAGCAGCAACTAAAAACATCAGCTTGTTATCAAAATTATTCTCACATTAAATCCAAAACAGTGTAGTTTACCATCTAGGTAGAAAAATAAATCTATCCCAGCTGAAATGAGGACTATCATGAAGTAAAGGCCTGTGATTTTTTTGTTTAGGCTATTTTTAGTAACTTTATTTCCATCTGACCCACTAAGTTTTCCCTGAATAATAAAGGTAGTGGGGAACAACATGACTTTCTAGTAATGCATTTTAAGCCTTTTTCTCCCCGCCTTGTTTTCCTTTATTCAGCAATATAAGACATCACTTACAAGCAAACAGAAAAACTTGGTGTTCCCCCACAAATACTACTTGATAATTGCCAGAAAATAACTTTAAACAAGAAGTACCACACAACCACTAGCCCTAATAGGAACTGACATTTTGGTACCCTAGCATCACAAAATTTGTCTCCCTTCTGTGAAATTATAATGTAATGAAATACAATTTCTGGGCTGAACCAGCAGTGTAATGTGACAAAGAGTGCCTATGACAGTTTGAAATAAAATGTTGAATGCATCTTATGGGTAGAAAATTTCAGCCTAACAATGAAGAACTGATATAAAAATCAAAACTTTCCCAAATCGATTTACAACTTTTTTGTTTTATGAATCTGCTATATTTTACTTTTAAATATTGTTATTATGCAAAGAAAACAATAATATGATTTGCACAGGCTCTGGATTTACTGTTTGGTAGCTTGTTAAGCAAGAAAAGTATCTGTTGGTTCAGTGGGAAAAATCTCTCCCAAACGTCAAAGAACCCAAAATAATCAGTAGTGCAAGTATTTTCTCAAATAATACATAGTAATACCAAAACAAAAAAGCTCCCTCATAACAAACTCAGTTGTACACAGCCTGTTGATACATAGCCTCATAGAGTATCAGCAAACAGATGCATTCTGTTTTTGTAGACACTTCCCTTCTAAATTTTATGTCTATGTGCAAAGGAAAAAAAAAGTGGAACCCGTCCCTCAAACACACACATTTCATAGGAGATGCCATAGGCACTCCAATTCTAGACATAATTAAAGTGATGTTAATACTGGCTGGTCTATTGCTAATGCCAATATAAAAATATTTGTGATGATATCAGAGTGCAATCGCATAATAGTTGTTTATAAAAATGCATATTCTGGAAGTCAGGTGAATGTCTAATTTGAAATTTGTTCATGGAATTTACTCAGTTTCCTTAATGCTCAACAATATAACTATTGTGAACTAGATCCTTGTCTCAGTAACACTACACAGCAACACAACTTCCACCAGGAGGTATGTTGCCTCTGCATTTTTTTTTCAGTAGCAAATACTTTTTTCTTTCTTTAGTTTAACCAAATGTAATCCTGTTCATTTGGTCAAGCAGTCTTAGTCTGTGCCAAGTAAGCATGGAATTTGATAAGCACTACTGCCTAAATCAAGCCTAGTCCCAAGCTCTTTTAGTGGATTTTAGGGTTTTCAGTGAAAGTAAAGTTTTGCTTATGTCTTTCTAACAGTTAGATGTCTTCTGGCAAGAAAAAAAAAAAGCATTAGCAACAATGAACACTGATACAGGTATTTTTACTGTGGCTAAGAGGTCAAACCTTTACAGCTAGCACACCAAATAGCTTAGCTAGATAGTAAATCTTCTATTTTTAATTGCCAATTTGATGAGTACTTTACTGTTCTATCAATTTTTCAAGTATTTTGAAGCTCCCCATACTGCCTCACGAGGTTTATCAACAACATTTGACATACTACACTCAGTAAACTTACTTTCCTAATACAGGAACAAACCCCAAGTAATTATACGAGAAAATACAGAACTATAAAAATTATATTTATACTGTAGAAGTCAGATATATAGTAATAAAAATAGTTTTCATAGTATATTGATGATATTTAGTACAATATATAAGTTCTTTATTGCAAGCACATAGGATAGTTACTTCTTGATGCAAGATAAATTAATTCAGACATTTTTTTTAATAATCATGATATGAAAGATCTTTTGTGAAGAGTTATCCTCCCGTCAGAACCAGGTTGCATTCTCAAGAATTTTGTGTGCTACTGGTTGACTTACAATCGGAACTCTGTAAAAACATTTCTACCGTGTCCCACAAAAAAGATTTTTCAAAGGAGTCCTTATAGAATAGAATATCATAGAATTGTTTTGGTTGGAAAAGACCTTTAAGATTATCAAGTCCAACCACTAACTGAACAGTGGAAAGCCTACCACTAAACCCACTCAGCACCTCAGCTACACGGCTTTTAAATACCTTCTGGGATAGTGATACTACCACCTCACTGGGCAACCTGTTCCAGGACCTAATAACTCTCTCAGTGAAAAAGTTCTTTCTAATATCCAACCTAAACTTCCCTTGGCTCTCACCTTACTACAGCCTCCTTTCAGGTAGTTGTAGAAAGAGATGATGTTTCCTTTCAGTCTCTTTTTCTCCAGACTAAACAAGCCCAGCACCCTCAGCTGTTCCTCGTAAGTCTTGTTCTCCAGAACTTCACCAGCTTCATTACCCATCTTGGTACGTGCTCTGGTATCTCAATGTCTTTCACATAGTGAGGGGCCCAAAACTGAACACAGTATTCAAGGTGTAGCCTTGCTAGTGCTGGGTACAAGGAGACAATCAACTTGCCTGGTCTTGATGACCAGACTATTTCTGATTCATGCCAGGATGCCATTGGTCCTCTTGAGCACCTGGGCACACTGCTGGCTCATGTTCAGACAGCTGACGGACATCATCTCCAGGTTGTTTTCCACCAGGACAGCTTTCCAGTGACACATCCCCAAGCCTATATTGTTGCAAGGGGCTGTTGCGGCCCAAGTGCAGGACTGTCATTTGGCCTTGTTGAACCTCAAGTTGGCCTTGGCACATCAATCCAGCCTGTCCAGGTCCCTGTGAAGAGCCTTCCTGCCCTCAAGCAGATCTACACTTCTGCCTAGCTTCATATCATCTGCAAACTTACTAAGGGTGCACCCAGCCTCCCCATTCAGATCACTGATAAAGATGTTAAACAAAAGCTCCCAACACTGAACCCTAGGGAACACCACTGGTGAACATCCACCAACTGGAATTAACTCCATTCACCACCACTCTCTCTGCCTGGCCATCCAGACAGTTTTCTATCCAATGAAGAGTACATCTAAGCCATGGACAGCCAGTTTCTACAAGAGAATTGTCATAGTTTAAACCCAGTTTACAACTACTCAACCACACAGTTTCTCAGTCCTCCCCATCTTGGCAGGATGGAGAGGAGAATTAGGAGGTAAAGCTTTTTGGGCTGAGATAAGGACAATTTAACAGAACATCACAAGGAGAGAACGAAAAGCCATAATGACAGCAAAAGAATACAGAAAATGAGTGATGCCTGCTGTCACTGCTCACTGCCTGCAGCCTGACGCTCTCCATGTGTGCCATGGCACCAGGAAGCTGCCCTTATCTACCGAGTATAACTCACTGTGGTATCAAATGGCCTGGACACATCCCCTCAAGGTGTCTGTGGAAAGTTAATCCTATCCCTGCCAAACTCAAGACAAGAATGCTGTGAGAAATGGTGTCAAAGGCTTTACTAAAGTCCATGATGCACAGCCTTTCACTCTTCTACTAAGTGTGTCATCTCATCATAGAAGGAGATTGGGTTAGTCAGATCATAGTCACAGAAAGAGATCAAGAGTAAGAATCCTAACTCCTATGAAATGTGAATAAATTCTGATTATGTAACAGCTACAGACTGTTTTTAAAGTCCCAGCAGCAAGTGAAAGTGTATTATTCTATTTGTTACTGACACTTTTTCTTACTGATGAAATTTTAACCTAGATAGTTTATTGCCTCTCATTGTCCATTCCTCTTCTTCAACAAATAACTAATTTTCATCAGTGTAATTTCACATATTTCATTACTTCTTCTCATCAGGAAAAAAAAAATCTATGAATTATGTATCTTTTTCTACTGCCTGCCACCCTGAACATTCATTATAATTCCTAGCAATTAAAATAGGTTCAGATTGTAGACTACCCAACAACAGCAACCTCAAATTACTTGCAGCTATGCAAATAGGGCACTAAGTTTATAGAAAGCTTAAATAGGTAGGTCAGTAAAGGAGACAAGGGAAGAGTGGGACAGTCCATTAAAGTTAATTAGCTTGTTAAAGTAATTACTTTACATATTAGGTGTAATATTATCATGAACTTTTCAAATTTGCTTTTCGTTTATTCCTTCCCTGGGAAATGTTTCCTTCACCTGTGAAAATCTCCACCACACACTAGCACAGAGAGAAGAAAAACAGATAATTGTTTTCTCAAAAGAAAGTAATATTTCTTATTTTCTTTATCTTTAAAGACTGAAGTCAGTTTTGACACATACAGCTGCAATGCGGTACATTTACCTATGGCTCAGCTCAGGCCAAGAGAAACCTGCCTGTTACTTGAAACAACAACAAACAACAACAACATTCCAATTTCTACCTTCTGTGGAGTGAAATTGGTACTTCTCCTGCAGCAGAAATTATAGTCAAATTGCACATGGTACATTTTTTGTATATAGTGTCTATTGCAGAGAGAAAGCAATTTTGAAAAGCAATGGTAATTAAAGGACAGCTCCACCATCTTTAGGATGGCTTTTAAGAATCCTAAAGGAAGGTTAGAAACATATGTAAAAACCCCAACAAATAAAAAACTAAAAAAAAATCCCCCCACAGTCACGTCTCTAAACACCTTGAGAAAAAGTGGGAAAGGGTAAAAATTAATGCAGTTCTTGGAATTATTTCTGCTTGGCATGAAGGAGTGCAACTCAATGTGCAAAGGGATATAACTATGGCTTCTGATTGATCTTGTGAGCCATGCTCTGGGGAGTTTTAAATTTAAGTGGGCAGAACAGATTGGAGAGTAGGGAACAGATTAAAAACTGAAAAAACCCACAAACAAATCACCAAGTTTCCAGAAACTTATAGTAGCAGACGTAATAACAAAAGCTACACAAGTGATGAAAGAAGACAAGAAATATAACCTCAAAATCCTCCGTATGTGTGAACACTGATAAAAAGAAGCTGATAAAAAAGAATCTAAACCAAAATGTACATACAGTAGTCAGGGACACAAGGCAATCACCACTCAGAGATGGCAGAATTTGCTATGACTTCTGAAACAAACAAAAAATAACTCTTTTTCAATGAGAGTCAGTTGCTTTAACATCTGTGAGTGGCAAGTACATAAGACATATACCAAGAGACAACTATGATAATGAAATTAAAGATCACTTCTAAAACTTTAGAAAGCTGCAGACTACAAGGCTAAAATACTGGAGGTTTGTGCTGAAAAAGCATCTAAAAACACAGCTATTTTCTGTTGACAGAATATGTTTTTGACATAATCACAAAAGGCCTACAAAAGAGGAAAAATAGCAAAGTTTGGAGAGTTGTGCATTGGGAGAAATTAATGGACTATGCATATCTCAAATTTGTGGATACTTTCTGCAATTCCATCATAAGCTAAAGGAACAAAGAAATAGAATTTTACTATGAAGATTCCTTATTGAAAAGACTTTTGCTATAAGAATAGTTCTCTTGAAGAAAATGTGAACAGCAACATCCATTCACCATAGATTTTCATGAGAGCTGGATTTTGTTGGATTATAGTGCAAGATATTTCAAAATATTACAAAAATGACAAGAAAAAATATAACTGACATATAGTATGCCAAAATAAAAGCAGCTAGGTTTCAGTCATTCAGCATAAGCATCACTGTCAAACATGGATACATTTTCCTAGCTCTTTTTGCCTTTTCTGTGTCATGGGTATTCCTTTATTTTTTAGACGTTGAACTCTTCTAACTCAAAATAATGACAAAATGGAAGACTTCGTAGCTTGAAAAAATAAATAGTTCATGAAAAAATACTCCCAATTCTAACAAGAGCTTGAGAAATTCTCAGTAGGCAAAATAATGCAAGGAGAAATAGCTTTGTATATTTTGACATTAAGCAAGACCAAAGGAAATTATCATGAAAGTTCCATCTAAACGTAAGAAAAAACTTTTTTACCATGAGAATGAGGGGGCAGTGGCACAGGTTGCCCAGGAAGGTTGTAGAGTCTCCTTCCTTCAAGGTCCTCACGACCCATCTGGGCATGTTCCTGTGAGACCTGATCTAGGTTGTCCTGCTTCTGCAGGGAGGTTGGACTAGATGATCTCTAAAAGTCCCTTTCAACCCCTACCATTCTATGATTCTATGAATTAACTATAGATCAATTCAACATAATGCAAGTTAGCATTTCATCTAACTTCCTGTAATGACAAAACTCACTACTAACACTAAAACTCAATTGTAACCCTACTTGAGCGAGATTATGAGAGATGTTTCTTCCTGGAAAAAACTATATTTCAATTTTAAGTAAGAGCAAGTAGTTCAGACTTTATTCTATAGTAGAAATGTCACTGGTTCATTAGAGTAAAGCTTGTGAAAGATTACAATGCTACAAGAATCTCTAAAAAGTTTAATTAGCTTCTTTAAGCAGGTTTTATAAAATGCTGCTGACATCAGGATAGTGTAGATTTGTTATCTTTCAGCATTATAAATTACTGTTCCCAGGCTACTAGTCTCTTAACTCAATTTCTGTAGCAATATTAAATTGCAGTAGTAGTGAATACTCAGAAAATACCACTATCAAGTTCACAAATCCTAAAATACCTTTAATAATTCACTGAGATTAAACTTACACTGGACCATTTCCCAGGTGCTAAGGATAATGACAAAACATTTTTCCTATTACCAGTCAACTATTTCAGACAAGAGGATGAATGCAGAACAGAGTGTATGTGTGTGGTACTTTTCACATAAAACAGATTTAATTCTTTTTGGTGATGTCCTTACGGTCAGATCAATCTGAAAGAAAGTAGTTGAATCAATCAATCTTTGTATTTTGCCACAAAGCAGTTTTCTCAATAAACAGAGTTTGAATTGGATATTTGCAGACTGTGCAAGAGGTTCTTGTAACTCTTAAAAACATGGTGAAGACTTTAAAATTGCTAGCATTACAAAAAAATCTGTAACACTAGATTATCAGCTCCTATAGCTGAAAAAACGATGATAGATTTTGTTGAAACTTTTATGGTTACTTTCAAAAGGGCACTGCTTACTAATTATTTCAGTGTACAGCCTCACAAAATCAAATGCTGTCTCAGAACTTTTCCTTTTATATTATCTTCAGTAAAAGAATTGAGATAGAATGTATAATAAAAATAATCCATGCAACATAAATACTATGAATGAGTTTTTTCATTTCCTCCAACAGATTCAGGGGCTGAGTAATTGCTCCTCTCTGCACATGTGTAAAGTGGTTACACAGTCTGCCTGTGATAAGCATAAGCCAGGCCAGCAAATTGTCTGAAATTCACATTTTTTATTAGCATAGCTAAGAGTTTCATTAAATAATTTCTACAGATGACAATGTGATGTATTATTTTTTAAATTTCTACATCTAGTTAAAATAATATTATCTTTAAAAAATATTTTTTTTTCAGTATTTTCATGGCTTCTTAGGAAAAAATAAATAGAATTATTTCAGTTGAGTTTCCTTTTTTGTTATGTTTATTGAAAAGGCAAAGTCTTAATAAACTGAATCTGATGATTCAAGGAAGTATAGATCATCATCATAATGACACTGCGCTATTTTCAGGATCAACTGCCTATCTCTGCTCTGAAGATTTTTTGAAAGCATTGTCTGCTACCACAATCTAAAAACACTGAATCAACATTCAAAACAACTATGATGTAATTATTTTTTGTTTTCCTTTAATTTTAAAACCCAAAACATTTAAAATCAGTGTTTATATTTATATCAAAGTCTTTTGCTGCAGGAGTGCTCTTGAATAAACAGCACATATTCCATGAGAGATGACATTCTGGAATTGCTCATACAGGCAGTTCAGAAAGCTATCATGCTTTTACAACTATGAAAGGTAGTCTTTGTTATGGTTTGCTTGATCCAAACTTAGTGGAAAATTAACCGTGGATCTTAGTCTTTGTGCTAAATCTGATTTAGGATTTTTACTATGATCATATGCTGGAGTGAAATTCTGGGCTCCATCACCTGTTGGCATCCTTATTCCCTTTTTTTTAATAAATGCTGTAACATGATTTGTAATATTTCATTGTTCTGTATGGTTTGTGGCTATAAAATTCAGACATGCTAAAGTATGATGTACAAAGAGATTAATCCCTGTTCTTTTTTTACACTTCCAGAATTAACAAACCTGTGTTCATAATTTTAATTCTGTACCTTTATTCTGATTAATATAATAATGGTTGATATAATAATCACATTCCCAAATTGAATAAGGACAAGCCTTTTGGCTATCTGATATTTAGAATCTGACCTTGTTTCATTTCTGTATTAAAAATTTAGACTAATAAAAGAATGAGTAGAGCTGTACATGTAATTTACTATTTATTTCTTTCTTATCTGTCTGCTATTCATTCAAAGAGCAAAGAAGTAAAGGAAAAGTGAAAAAAAAAATTTTTTTTAAAGGCAGATATTTGTGGTTAATACATATAATATGTCAAAAAAATCCAAAGAATTCAGTGGCACTTTCACAACAGTTTAACTAAATAACTAAGCTACTATAATGAAAAATTATGGAGTACAAAGGAACACAACACTGTTAGATTTGTTATTTATTTTATTAGGTCATTATAAAAATTATTCTGCATACAGAGGAATAACATTTAATTTACAACATTGTATTTATGGAACCTGAAATTACAATATGTTAACAAAATGGCTAAATCATTATGGTAATAGAAGTTATGCCAAGAATTTGTTTCTTTCCATTTGTATTAAAAATGCAGCATTACAGTACGCTATGTTTCTCCTGGAAGTTATATTACAAATAATGCATTTTACTATAATTGCAAATACATTTCCCTTACCATTACTTTGTATTAAATATCCATCCTAGGAGAAATATCTTGTTACCCACTCATGAAAAATTCTGGTGAATAACTTCCTTTACAGAAAGATTGACTCATTGGAAGGAAACACACACTAGCATTCATAGATATGAAGGAAAACACACATACTTTCAATGTTGCAACTGAGATTTGGGATTTCAGAGAATCCACACACTTTGCAATTGCACTGAGACTTTTCTTATATATAATAAACAACTAAACCAAAGAAAATATTATCCTTCACTTACATTAATAGAGACCAGCTGAATATATTCACTTAGTATAATTTTACAAGACAACTCTTACTGTAATTTGTTATATCCATTTTTGTAATAACAATTAAAACCTTAAAAGCGTAAAGTTTAGTCAAATATTTAGCACTTTCCTTAGTGCTTATTGTACTGTGTCAACATATGACAAACATTATTCAACAGAAAGGAATGAAATGTTATTTAATGAAAAGGAGCTAATGAAGACAAGGAAACAAAGATTTGTATGATGCTACTAGGTTTGGAAGAAGCCAAACTGAAGCAGATAGATATTAATGAGCTGATATTTAGGGCTAAAGAAAAAGAAATGAGAACCACTGTTAAGCTTTAAATGAATAGAGCTGTATATGCTGTAAATTTATCATAGGTAATTTTATATCTGGATATGGTTTTCTCATGTTGTTCAGATAATTGGAAATGCAAGTAGAACTGTTAGTCAAAACAGAAGCACTAGAGTAAAGGAAATAGAGACTTATAAAATGGCACATCAAATTGGAAATATCAGATATATGTACAAAATAGAAATTCCAAAAGTTCATAGTTTAAGATGAGAAACTGTTTATCATGAATGAACATGCCAAGATTGTAAGTCCTCATGACTTGCATAGTAAAAAATATAATTCAATTACTTAAAAAGAGAAAGCTTTCTGAAAATATGATTTGTAAATTCATGTGATAATGTGACAAAGAGAACATTAAGATTTTTTAAGTATTTAGCATATTCCATATAAATGTTTATATTTTTAACAGAAAATATATGTGTGTAAAATGTATTTTGAAACTGGTAGAATTTATATAGAAGTGTAACTCACATATTTCCCAGGTAGAAACTCCAGCTGAAGTGAGTGTTTTTATCAATAAGTACTTAACGTGTCACTGAGCCGTCTGGAGTCTACCAGAACTCAAACACTACAATTTGTGGGCTGATTCACACTGCTGAGCTAAGGGGATCATGACTCTCATTTGTCTCTGGTAAAGAAAGGAAATTATGTCACCTGAATCTTGGAAAAGTAGGCAAGCTGAAGTGATAATGATCAAACAGGAAAAAGGACAGAAAGGGCTGAAGCATTCATACTTGGAAAAGGGCCCCAGTTTGGTATGGGAAATGGGGAGCCTTCTTCTGACTATGCTGAGCAGAGCAGCCAACTCACAGGCTGAGACAATTTTAAAGGCTTTTTCTCCCACAGTGATTCCCATTTAACTAGTTCCCAGTGGCTCCTAACACAGCACATAGTTCTTGTGGTTCCCATCTGGAGTAACCTTTCATCTCAGAAAAGGCAATCCTTCCTGGAAAGACTGCAATGTAATATATGCTTTCTGTGTAGCAGCAGCAGATAGCTTGTTAAATTAAATTTGCAAGGTCTAAGAGAGATATCTATAGCAACCTCCTGGCCATTTGACTGCAGAATTTGTACTAAGAGGTTTTGTTAAATGGCGATTATGCTTCTGACAAAGTGAACTGAGATGGATTCTAGATAGCAATTTCAGTGTGCTGAGTAGGCATCTTTTGATGAAAGAAGGTATGTTTTACAGGCTCACATCTGAGAGACATTTTAGAGAGAAGAATACATTTTTAGAAACTAATTTTTAAAATATGAAGAAACAGCAATAAATCCAATAGGAATATTTACTGGGAAAAAATGCAACTGTATTTTGAGTTATATAAACAATTACTGATGACATTAAAGAAATTAGAAGCTGCAAAATATTGGGAAATAGGATTAAAATGTGGATGTGCCTAAATCTACTATGCTAGACCATAAGAGGAATTTTCCATTTGGCCTGTAGATCACATAACTTAGTATCTTCTCTTCGCTGCAAATAGGGAAGTAATCAGGGAGGGGAGAGAGGAACGGGACAGAAGATACAACAACAAACCATCAACTGTCTACCTGCCATGTGTTTGAGTTTCCCAGGCACAGAGATACCCTTAGTAGCACAGGCTTCTTACCCCAACATTCCCCAGTAAAGCAGGGGGAAAAAAGAGAAGAAACAGACACTGAAATTTTACCATGTGTCAGCTAGCCAACAACATACATCTAACTTTGTTAGAGTTCACACAAGAAATCCCATATCTGCATTATTCTCAGTCTCTTTTACCGAGGAACCTGGACCTACTGAGACATTCTGTGACATTCTGTCAACTTCCCCCTTTCTCTCCAAAGAGCTTTGATGTCGCAGGGTAACAATTTTCCCCTGCTACATTGTAAACAGCTGGGAGCTGTTGTTCAGCTTCCAATAGAAAAGGAAAAATGGCTGTTTGGGGCCCCAGCAATGCCCAATATCTTTTTCTGGGGTGTCTGGAGAAACATAGGAGAGAGGCCTAGCAATAAAGCATAGAAATAGTGGTTCAAACAGTTCAACCTCATCAATACAGAGCACATTCAGAGGCTTACCCCCTCCCCCCAATTCCTGATACACTGCACTTATTTAATGCCAATGACTAATGTTTGAAACTGGCATCTCTGCTTTAGCCATAGTATCCTTCAGTTCTACTCTAATCATAGCACCATAGAATGGTAAGGGTTGGAAGGGATCTTTAGAGACCATCCAGTCCACCACCTCTGCAGAAGCAGGGTCACCTAGGTCAGGTCACATAGGAACATGTCCAGGCGGGTCTTGAACACCTCCAAGGAAGGAGACTCCACAGCCCCTCTGGGCAGCCTGTGCCAGGGCTCCCTCACCCTCACAGTGAAACTCTAAGGGAGTCTACTATCAGTACCGCTGCTTTCTACTAGACAATTGAGACATTCAGATTGTTTTAAGCTTACACATTTGAACACATAAAGAAATCCTCCCATTATTTTCCTATAACCTTTTTCCAGTTAACTCATTCTATATATATAGTTACAAATTGTTTTTATAGGCATGTTATTGACTTTCAAATATTACTACTTTATGTTATTTCTTTCTTTATTAAAATGGTTCTCAAGTGAAAATTCATACATTTGGTATGAAGTGTTAATTTTTAAAGGACTTTAAGTTGTTTGTTTAAATCTAACAAGTATTCTGACAACTATCACCTACGTAAAGCAAGAAAGAGATGGAAAACAAAATGCAACATAAAGTACTCTGGAAATAATTAGCTACCTGATGGCAATTAAAAAAAACTCAACAACTTAATAAATTAAATTATTTCATTAATATTAGGAAATGCTTCAGCTGAAAGAAAAAAAGTTAGAAACTCCGCACCTTTAGTACCTGGTAGATGTCTTTGTCTTACTCTTTTGTCATGTTAGAACACTTCTGTGTAAATAGCTGTTCTATGGCAAATTCATTACACAATTCCAGTGCATGTCTAACAGTTTTTTACTGAAATTAGTTTTTATGTGAGAGGCACATTTTGTGCAAGTGCCTGGGTGCTGTTAGCAGGGGCTGTAGGGCCTGTGTGAGGAGAGATCAGGGCTGCCCTGAGCCAGACACAGCCGGTCCCAGCTGGTTCCAGCCCACCCACCACAGGGCACAACTGAGTCCTGCAGCCTGGGGAGGGGGCACCTCAGGGAGATGGATTTAACAAGGGGCAAAATGTTGCTCAGCAGAGTGTGAGAAATGTGGTAAAAATGTGGGATAAACAAGCTTAGAAACACCAAAGCAAGGGAAGAAGGAGAGGTAGTGCCCAAGGTGCCAGTGCAGAGATGCCCCACCCAGAAGTAGGTTTATCCGGAATGAGTGCAGGCCATGGAAAGGACTCATTCCGAGGCAGGGCAGAGACACTACTACAGACTGACCACAACAACCATTCCCTACTCCTTGTATTGCTCAGGCTTTAGGGAGGAAAGTAGAGTTGGGAACCAAGGAGCAAAGTTGAGCCCAGGATGAAGCTTTGGCTTTGTTTCTCAACATCTCCCCTAGTTTTTATTGGCATTAAATAATTTTACAATTTGAGTCTGTTTTGCCTGTAACAGTAATTGATAAGTGATATCCCTGTCTTTACCTTGACCCATGAGTTTTCCAGTCTTATTTTCTCCCTCATCTTGTTGAGGAGGGAGAGTGAGAGAACAGCTGGGTGGGGATCTGGCAGACAATAGATTTCAATGCACCACAGATGTGCATGAGTATTGAGTCACTTGTGGCTAAGATAACAACAAGAAGACAGAACAGAAATAGCCTCAGCACTGATCCCTACCACAGTTATACCATTTGCAGTCATCTACCTAGATGGATATTTGCTTTTTAGTTTATTTAACTGTGTTTTGTACTTACAAAAATAGAAAAGAAAGATAAGGTAAAAAAAAAAAGTTAATCCAGGGATTTGTGATCTGCTTAAATTGCACAGCAGGAAAGCGATACCTGAAAAATTGTGCTACTCGGATGAGCAGATATATCAGGTGACACACTGAGAACTGAACAAAATATACAGTTCTTCAAGAACTTAGAATGTAATATAGCTCTTCAGGAAGTCAGAAATATGGATAGCCATTGTACAAAGGGATGCCCTGAAGAAAATTAGAATACTCTCAGAATATACAAGGCCAAGTGCAAGGACTGACACGTGGATGCTTATAGATGAGACTCAAGTCTGATAACATATAGCCATTAAAACCCTTAGGGTAGCTTTTCTACTGTTTACCAGAAGAAAATAAATCATAAAATAATAATCTGAAAATTTGAAAGATATTAACTGAAATTAGTATTTCTTCCCCTGAAATGATTGCCACTCTCCAGCTCAAAATCCTAATGGTGGGTAACTGCTACTATTACCAAAGTTATTGTAATATATATGCCTTTAATAGCACATGACGCCATATCTGAAAAATCAACTATTCACGGATAAGTGGGACTAATACTTATCATTGTTTTGTACAGATAGGAGTCACTTAAGAAAGACAGTGGGTGAAACATTTAACCAAATATACTGATTCTATCACGAGATGCACTGCTGAATTCCTCTGTTGAACTCAAAATGTGACACAGGCCTACTGATCAGAAAATTTCAAGCAGCAGACAAACGTTATTTATATGTAAAAATAGAATCAATTAATTGAGATGCTTTGGCTGCCACTGAGTTACCAAACATTAAGACAGATTGCATAAGTCATTCCACATTTATCAAGCAACCTCTTTTGATTTTGATTGCACAGTGTTATTTAAATCCAGCAGTGGAAATTGAGGAGAGAGATAGTAACAGTTTGTCAGCCTCAGATTTCACTAGGTTTTGTTATTTAACAACAGTGAAATACTTAAAGAAACTGAACACAAACATGACAGAATCATTTAGGAAAAATTCTTAATGATTCCATAAATACTAATTTTGAAACTGAGGAATGCTTCTTTCCACAAAAAACTGCAAGTATCCTTTTGTCATGCTTCATAAAAACTAAATAACTGAAACTGATAAAATTATTTTTTAGTAAAAAAACCCCAGTTTTTTGTTGTTTTGACTTTTCAGCCTATGTGTATTTTACTTTTGGGTGTTTGAAAAGGAAAAAAAAAACCCCAAAATCTTACATTTTTTAATAAAAACTCTTTTGTTCTCTGATGGTCAGGTCTTTTGATTGTTCTATGGTACAAGCAGTATTGTCTTTATAAACTAAAAATTAGGCAATGAAAATATTTTCTAAAATGTTTTACTTGATTTTATAATTTTTTCTTTACACTTTACAGCTAGGAATATTGTATTTCATATTAAATATAGTCTAGGATATGCTTCCTTTACCATTACCATTTATTGAACATCATAACTGGAGAGAAATACCTTGTCACCTACACATGAAAAGTTCTTGGGAATAGCTTCCTTTATGACAACACTAACACAAATATTAGTCATGGAAAAGTTGTAGTAACCAAGAACATCCCCAGTATCCCTATTACTTCAGAAAACTGCAACGGTAAAACTCTTGCCTTGGTCTTAGAACAGCCCATGTTTTAGTGAGCTTAGTAAAAATTATGCTTTAGTGGACTTTTCCTCCTCTGAATGTATTTACAGAGAAACTAGCAAAGGAAAGTGATTTCACTGACACCTATTTATGTGAGTACTCTTGGTCATTCTTAGTCCTTGAGCAAATGAACTGTGGCCAAGGAACTATACTGAGACATGGAATACTTCAGATCTTAGAGGCATGGAGTTTATGATTCTTTTGATCATACCTGGATGCCTATGGTCCTGGAGATATTCCACCCAGCAGGTAATCTAGCTTCTGATCTAGAAGGCTCCAGGTTGCCTGTGATCTCTGACAGCTTCACAGGCGCTCTCAAATGCCAGTTGATGCCTACAATTAGGCATCTAGATTAAATACCAAGGATTCAATTTTCAGTTTCATTATTTAAATACAGAATATAGTGCCATTTTGATTTCTTAAAACACTTTACCTCTCATTGCAGAAAGAAAATATTTTTCTGTAGATTTTCTGAATTAGGTATTCCAAGCATATATTGGAATATGGCCAGCTAAATGGATTTCTAGTCTCAATTTAATGTATTGGCTAGTATTGTATTGACCTAATGAGAGATTAGACACTTTCACATGTAGACATCAACACATGGTCATTTGAGTTCGAGTGCTTTAATTTCTTGCTAAATTCTACTCAAACAAACTTTTGCAGCTAACTTGTAGACTAATCAATTATTACCCTGATACTCTAGGAAGCAACAGGAAGATTTATCATTTCTATTTTTAAATAATTAAAAGGTGCTTCAACATATTTATAGATCTATTTCCTCAGAGAGAATATGTATAGTTACATATAGTTACTCATTTATTTAACTTCTTAATATGTCACAGTAATTAAATATAAACTTTCAATTTTGATAAAGTAGAACTGATTATAATTTCTTTACTTAAAAAGTTATTCAAAGACATACAAAGATTTTTGTGACAATTACAAATATTCATCACTTTTAATGTAAAAATGGACATGGTCTTGGACGGATATCATGACTGGTACTTTTCTCTCCCAAATCGCCTTTTTTTTTTAACCTCTAACAGAAGTAGAAGCAAACCCTGCTCTTTCAATTCATCATAAAGAAAACATAAGATATATTAATTCTTACCAATCAGGCAGCTTGCACAAGTTTTCAAATAAGATATGTAATACTACTCCCTTGTGATTTGAAAGTGTTCTGAAATCATCAAAACTCAAGCTATATTCTTAAATTGCCTTTCCTGAAGAAATTATAGCTGTCTTGAACAGAAAACAATTTTCTTAAGACAGGCATTGTAGCTCACAGCAATATAATTCTCAGCAGTCTGTCACTGTATGACTTCACGCCACTGTATGATGCAATACCTTGGTCTAAACTGAATTGAATTGAATATTTAAATAATTATTTATAGTTATTTTAAATTAGAAATTCTGTCTATATCTTCATAATAGTATACATATTCCTCACTTAGTCCTTCTTTTCTTAACAGAAAGAAGGACTAGATGAGGTCCTTAATTTTTTTCTCACAGACAATGGAACTTCTTTCAAAGTTTCTTTAATAAAAGTTTTGGGGTGAAACATGAGATTTCCTCCTCACTTTTTCAGCAGTTCCAGTTGCTTTTAGTTCTTCTGTATTGGACTGTGTAGTTTTATTTTCTGGAGTTAGCTATTTTATTTCAAAAACCACAAAACAATACCAGTAAAGCTAATGAATAATGCTTGGATTCCATTCTTATCAAAGAATATTAGAGGCAGAAGGCAGGGGGAAAACAGCACATAAGGTGTTTTTCAGCTCCAGTTACAACTAGTTCTACATATGCAATTCACCTTTATCAGGATAGGAAGTTTGAAATCAAAAGAAAAATAAGTTGACTCCCTTTTCTCATCTAAAACCTTACTTGCAATACCATCACATTGTATTTTTGGAAAGTATTTTTGGAAAGAATAAATGATATTGTTAAACAGATATTTGTGTTTTTTTTCATATGGTTGTGCTTCTTGCTCCAAAACTTCTAATCAAAGTGAGAAACAGAGACTACTTGCTGCAGAAGACAATCAGAGAGGCAAAAAAGTGCTCTGTGTTTGCAGCACAGGAGGACAAGCATCTGTTATAAATCATATCTGAACCTGAAATAACAAATATATGAGGCCCTAGGCACATTTTGCTGGGCATGTGTAAAGTTTGCCATCCAGTTATGATGTGATCTTGAAGACCCTTCTCTGGAACCATCAGTATGAAACACCTATTCCATAAGTTTCTAAATTAAAAGCTTCACAGATTTATGGGTTTTGAAATACGGTGCTCTTTCATCAAAAATCCTTGAGCAAGCTTTGTGTAGCGATTTTTTGAACAGCTACCTAACATAGTTTAAAAGACCGAGGTTCCTCATTCTCTCCACCTCCTATTTAAAAAAAAAAAAAAAAAAGACAAAGTTTTCTTAAAATATGGTTAGGAGACAATTTCTTTCTGTATTAGCTCAGGGTGCAGAAACCTCAATGTATACATGCAGTCCACTGGTTCAGTGTTTTAATGGCTGTGCTTTAGGCATTTTTAACACCAGGAGGATCCTCTGCAATTCCCCTGCTACTCCAGTTCATAAAACAGTTATCTTAAACAACTCCATTGAGAAATAAGGAAAAAGCAAAAGAAAACAAAACAAAATGAAACAAAAATGTTTATTTCCTACAATGGAAGATTAAGTTCCAGTCTTTACTCTGTTATCCTTAATATATTTTTCACACAAAGCAGCTGTTTGAGTAAGTGCAGGGGTAGTCCTGAAAGCAAGGACTTTAGGTCTCTCATCTCTGGAAACAAGTCCACAATGGCATTCTTTACACCGTGCCTCAGAAAACCAATCAGCAAACTGATTTTGGTGATAAAATTAAAATTCAATCATAATTTCAGAAAGTTATTACTACTATAAATGAATATTTATCATAGACCTGCTGAAAGACAGACTGTTTGAAATATGCTGTGCAAGAGTTGCTTTCACTGTGTAACTGTAGTCCACTCCAAACAAGCCTACTTCCTAGGAATAAGAAAATGTCAAGATTTTGCATGTTGGTTTGTGTCATCAAAGTGTTCAAAAAGCTATGGAAAAAAATCTTCCTATTATGAGATTCCTTATTGTTTGAAAGCATGAACAGTATAGTTTGTAGCCACAGGGACCTTAAGAATTAAATTGTAAACAATTTGTTATCCTTCCTGGAAATAAACAAACAAAAAACTCCCCAAAATTGCTGAGGTCACTAGATAGAATTGATTTATCAGGTAGAAAACCAAAAAAATTCCTTTAAACTTATTGTTTTCATATAATTTTTCAAGAAGTGCTTGTTGATGTGGTTCCTCTCACTTTTTGTTTTAAATAGAGGACTGTATTTTTACCCTCAGATGTAAAAAATAAGGCTTCATCTCCCTAGCTTATAAAATAGTCTTTGAGTACTCTGAATTGCCACTGCCTTTGGTGACAAGTCTCAAAATGTAAAATCAATCTACAAGAGTGCAGGTACAGTAACAGTGAATATCTAAAAAAAATCTGAAAGAAAACTGCAGCCTTAAGCATCCCCAAAAACTACCATGCCATTTAAATACTCATACAAACATGAAGAACCTACAACCAAGTAGACATGTGCTCACCAGCCAATACATCTACATACTTATACAGATGTACAGATGAGAAAGTACTTCAGAAAGAAAGATTGTCATGGCTTGAAAATGACAATATAAAAGATGCTTATTATCTCAGTAGGCTCTATAAAATAGTGCAACTGATCATTATTGCCTATTCCAATTAGTCACAAGTCCATCAACAGTAGCTGTAGAATTAACTTTCCTTCCTTTGAAGTGGAAAAGATTTTTGCAGCATTTATTCAATCGGTTCTCAAATTAGCCGATGAGGAGCAGTTTAATGACATGCCAGTCCTATTGTACCCATGATAATGTGTTTTGTCCTTTTTGATAACTCCAGGTATCTATCACTACAAAGAAAAGAGGCAGTGCAATTTCTCAGGTGGAAATACAGAATTAACTCTTGGGTTACTTCACAGATTATTTCAACTGTCCTAAATTAAACAGTTTTAAAATTCATTTTAGACTATGGTTAGATTCATAGAAGTTTGTATATGGAACACATAACAATACCATCATTGGAAGATATGAATTCAAAACCAAGATACAGGGTGTATTATTAATTCTCATGTATGTATCATGAATACAGATGTTTAATCCATAATTGTATTATCAAACTGTTTGATAAATTTGTGATGACTGTATTATGGTGAAATTGTACTTTTGGATCCATTAGACTCAAAGTCATCACAGGCTGCTAATGCGTTCTGACCCCACCTTGAAATAAAAAATGTTTCTGATTAGGTACTGATGCCCTTTTTCTTTAAGACTATGATGAACCATGAACATTTGTGACATACAAGAGTAAAGTAGAGCTGATTGACATTTTTCTATGAACTACTCAAAGTAATGGCATTTCTTGAGTATTTTTCTGAGGGTTATGAGGTTTTACTAAAGATGTAACTGTCTGAAAGAATTCATGGCTAAAACGTGTCATTCTACATAAACAAACACTTTTCTGATATTTGCAGTTGTTTTAAAACAATATACAGAATATGATTCATTATAAATATGTTTTAACCTATTGAATAAATCATCAGAAAGGAAGTACTTACAATTTATTTGTATTGAGTTTACTTCCATAAATTCTACCAGTATTTTATCATACAGCATTAGTGGCTGATGAATGGTCTGTGTACCACACAAACATCAAGAAATAACTAAAGTAAAATAATTTTTTTTGTAAGAGAAGCTTGATAGTGCACTGATCTTGACACAGATCTAGATGACAGAAAGAGGCTTATTTGCTTTTTGTAACTATTTTTTGAGAACAGCTGTTACTCGCTTTATTGCTGTGACATACACAAAGAAGGAAGAAGATTTGGTAAGAAGAAATATGATAAAAACTAACAAAGATAAAACCATTAAGAAAGGATCAATGGGAGACAATCATTAGTAAATTTAGGATAAAGACTTGTAGTTCTAGTTTTGTGTTAGAGTAAATTGTAATTTATTTGTCTATTGTTGCCAATACTGACTGATGGTTATAAGCCCTGTAATTGAAGCAAAATACTAATATTTACTTAAGCAAGACTAACTATGACCAAAACTTAATATAGCATAATACATAATGTAATGTGAATATTACAACAAAGGACAATAATATTTTTTAACTTCAACTTTCCTGACATCATATCTGGAACAGCAAGAAGATTAGAAGCCCACACGATTTTATCATATAGAATAAGAATGATACACATAGTCTTGAGAATTTTGACTCTGAAATCGACAATGCAGACAAGATCCTGTCCCATAAAGTTAACAACTTACACAGAATTTTAGAGAACAGTATTTTTATCTAGTAATTTTTCAAAATTTTAAAATAAAGCATAATTAATTTCTATGATTCAGTTTTTAAAACCATCATTACTTTTCTTATCCTTTTTGCGTATATTATAATCAGCCATTTTGCTCCCATTTCTACTTAATTGCCCTTGATAATACCAAAGTGAAACAGAAAGTTTCATCTATCAAGGGAGTCCACATTTTCAAACACATGACAGACAAAATATCCTCAACATAAAACAATAAAAATATTTCTTTGAAGAACATTGGAGTAAAATGAGGAATGTAAAGCTGCAGACCATTTCCCCATAGTTTACTTTGTGCTGTCGACTGTTCCATATGCAAAAGATATATGACCTGAGATGCTTAATATAAAAGCAAGCTCAGATATTCATGAGGTTCATAGAAATGATAGGTATAGCTGAAAAACATCCATCTTAAAATTACAATTCTTTCATGTAAACAATACGTTTGAGATGTCTTTCTACTATATGAATTTACAAATCCTAGAATGGTGGCCACCCAGACTGTAATTTGATCACCAGCATGTTACTACAATACAATTGATGGGATTTCAAAATAATAGAATAATACTAATCCTTTAGGATCTGCAGTACTTTGTATCTTCAAACTCCTACAGTAAACATTGAATGTTTGGGGTTTTTTGATTGTTTTTTGTTTTTTGCATTTTTTAATGGAAGAAAAAGATGGCATATTTGGAACTGTATCTGTGAAACTGTAAAAAAACTTGAACAGACACTTGTGTGAATATATGGTACATGGTATTGAAGAAAACATTTTCTGAAAGATCTCAGAAACAACTCCTGTGTAGTGAAACATTTAAAGAAAAAATATTTCAATGTTTTACTCCAAACACAATAGCACTTGTGAATTTTAATAACTTAATACACTTTTAGAAGTGTACAGGGCCCACAGACAGCCTGATATAAGTATCTTCCACAGGTCACGTGTGGTAATGAAAGTGCTAAGTAAAAGAAAAAAAATGGAACAATAATAACAAAAAAGTCCTTTTTAGATATTCTACTACTAGAAATCCTGTACAGGGACTTCTTATTACTGTATTCAACAGAAAGGCTTAGAAGTAAAATGAAACACTGCCGAAAGCATCAAAACCTCTATTTTGGCTCTGCAGTCAGACAAAAGATTTATGAAGTTATTTTAATGAGGCTATATTCTAAACAGCAGCCTAATTTTGCATTAAATTGCTTTCACTTTTGTGTTTGCATGCCCCATAGAAAAACAGTCAGAGCTGAACTACAGTCTTTGGAAACTGATCTTACATAAAGAGTCCTGTATTTTTAACCACATAGTATACTTTATGAAGCAATAAATCAAGAAGTGTTTGTAAAACACAACCATCACTTTGGAGTAAAAGAACTTAGGGAGAACTGAGAGTAAGAATGTAAAGATCATTTTCTGCAAAGGTATCTAGATTACATATCTACTGAGTCATTAGTTCACGTTGACTCTTGATCCAACATTGTCTTTAATCTTTTTTTTTTAACATCAGGTTTCTTGTGCAGAAGTTCTGACCTATATGAGGTCAGAGAAAATCACTGTTCCTATGATCTGTGGAAAGTAGGCAGAGGAAACATTCTTGGAGATGAATTTTAACATTTGAGACACAACACATCACACAAAAATTAAAACAAATTCTACTTAATTCTGATTAATCATCACCATAAATAAAGAGATGAGAAGAAAAACAAATAATTTACTCTATTAAATTCTATTTCGTCATTATATTTGCTTGATAAGACTACTGTGCAGTATATCAAAATGAAACATGCAATCTCATTGATATTCTCTGGTGTTTGATCTCAGTAGGTTATCTCTTTTTTCTCAGAAATATAACCCATTTCTTACATATGAGGTACAAATAATAGTGCACTGTGAGGTCAATTCTCTCTCACAGCCAAATGACAAATACTGCATCTTTAAGACACACATTTTTAGCTCCAAAATGGATAGAAACTGAAAAGTTGATATGTTTACATAGGGACACAGATTAGAGTGATCTCATCACAAAAAAATAGCCTGAAACTTGAGCTTTAGACAACTTCAGAACCTTTGCCCAGGAGCTACAGGGACTTTTTTTTTTCTCTCTAAAAACAATCAAGTCAGTAAAACCATGTATTTGAATAAAAACAATTTACTCATACCTAGACCAGGAATGTTCTTTTAGAGGGGAGAGTATATGCTTACAATTTTATATTATTCTCAAAATATCACTCATAGCTTTATTTCCAGAGTTCTTTTAGTGTTTTGTGTGTATTTTACTAATGATCTAGATTCTCTCCCTTGATTTGTATGCTGCTATAAATTTCTAGAGTTGAAAGGCCCTTCCTGAGAATATCTATGAGCAAAGCTGAACATTTTCGCCACCAAAGTCTGTTTTGAAAGTCATGAGTACACTTGCTGTCAAATGGAACAAATACCGAACAGCAAAAGGATGAAATTTAGATTTCATAGTATTTATTAACACAACCATCTAGATGTGTCTGCCATACTTTCTGTGTATATCTTTACATAAGATCTGAGATTGTATCATCTTCTGGGACATTATTTACTACATTTTCCAGAAAGAAAACAGTAACAAAACCAAAAAACCTACATAGCCTCTGGCTGAGTGCTGGACAGTGGGATGGAAACCAAGAAAACCTGGATTTGTAAGCAGTATTCTGTGTTACTTTGAAATTGCATTTTAAATTTGAAATTACATCTGTTTAAGCCTGACTACTAATACCAGAAGCCTTTGTCTTATCCTGCATGATAAATTGAAAGAAATTCCTGTAGTATGGTCATCAGTCTTTTAAAGATATAGAAGAACAGCTGTTTTTTTTAATTATATAACGATACTGTACCCAGGCACTGAGAATTAGCACAGGGACCTGTTTTAGAGTAGAGTAGGTTTTTAGAGTAGAAGGAAGTGAGTGGGTGAGTTATTTTTGTTTCGTGACAGGAGAACATCAGGAAAGTTGAGCAGCAGAGAATTTCTGAAGTCACTGAGAGCTCTTCCTCCTGACCTGAAATAACAGTTGCTATTTTTCCTCATTGCTCACTATATAGAATGGTGTGCATAAAAAGATAAAGAGTGATCAACAGACTCCTGGGAATCCCTATTTGTACAGGACATATCTCATGCCATACTTTCTAATATTTGCATTTCTCAGAGCTATTTAATAAAATTTGTTATTTACTCCGTCAAGAAGACAGAATAAATTTCAAGTGTTTTTGACAATTACACCAATTTTATCCTTGAACAGGAACAGTTTTCCAATTATATATAATTATAAATAAACTCTGTGGAGTTAAAAAGAAGGAAAAAAAGCATCAGAGAGGAGGCCTTACTCTACCAGACAGAGAGTAAATCGCCAATTCTTACAAATTCAAATGCTATTTAAATATTCTCAAATACTTGTAAAAATGAATTCTAAATGTCCAGTTTTCAGAAATATTACCATTCCTGTGTCTGTCATTTACATTATCTTTTCTTCAATAATATTGCAATACACAAGTAAAATGAAATTGATATTTTTCTTTCACACTATTTTTTTCTCCAAATGACTTTCAAATAATTGATTCTTACTGTTGTAGTAGTGCAGGCAATACTCACTTGAAGACATAGAGAGTCTAAGCAATGTATATGCAGAGACATACACAGGCAACATAGTACAACCACCAGAGTTGACTCAAAGCCACCCTTCCTTTGCTAGCTACCTCCTTATATGCTGCTTCTGCCCATGAGATCACCCAGGGCCCAATTGATTAACTTGCAGCACCTGTTTCTGAAGTAGGTTGCCAGCTGCATTAACTTATCCCTACCATCTTTATTCAAGCTGGCTGGTCCAAGCTACATTTGTGCCTACATCTTAGTGCTTTCTCCTTCTTCATGGACATTCTCCTGTATCAGAGTATACTTGGAAGAAAGGGATTCTCTTTTATTTTAATTCACAATACTAAGAAGCATCTATCAATCACTGTCTGTGGCGAAAGTTAAAAACTAGTTTCAGGACATGAATGAAAAATCTGTCAGTGTTTTTTCCCCTCCTAAACAAGAAGTCTCTAAACATAACAGATATCAGCTCTTTGTATAGGTTAGGCTAAAATAGCTGAAAAATTAATCTTACTGTAAGATACTACTTGATAGACATTAAGTCAGGATTGCCATACACAATACACCTGGCAGCTGTTCAGTTTTAAAACAGCAGAATATGTCTCACATGTCTTGAATGACTATTTTGTGATCTCAAGGGAGAAAGATGGGAAGAGTATGTGCAATAAACCACTGTAGTTTGGGTTTGGGGTTTTTTTCATAGTTTATCAAGCATTCAACAAAATTACCTGCCTAAAAGGTAATTTATTTCCCTTTGAACCTCTCAGGAATTCCCAGTAGCCTTAAAGGGTTAAGTTTCTGAAGACTGCTTGAAGTCTACCAAGACACATCACTTGCAGAATTATATTAACTCAGTCAATATTCACATTGGGTAAGTTGTAATTTTATACTGAAATGAAATTATAATGTGGTGGGTAATCATTAGGAACCACTGATTTGGGATATTGAGTACTTTCTATAGAAGTCAATGATGAGAAAGATCTAATTGGTGTTTTTAGATTCCTTGTGGTGGCTATAGACAAAAGAGTCAGATGCTTACAGGTATGCACTGACTAGTTGCACCACAAGATAAATTATGAGCATGAATAAAAATACCACAATGATTGGGATTAAACACTGAATCTAGTTGCTATCAAATTTCCACCCCTGGAGATAGTAAAAATCAACAAAAAGGTTTAAGCAACCTGGCATAAGTTCAGAGTCTCCCCTACTCTGAGCAGCAGGTAGGATCAAGTGACCTTCAGAGAGCTCTTCCTAAATTTTGCCATTAATATATCATTCTGTAGCAAATATTATCAAACTAAAACCAATCTTGGTTATGAAAGCAGCCATTCTTGCTGCTATCTTGCAGCCTATATTTATGTTTATAAATAATAACATTATGTTTTTCTCTTTTGGCAAAGTATAAAAGTTTTCAGTCTTTTCTATATGGATATATCACCATGCCTATATGTCTTCTGTAAACATGCTATAGATCCAATTTTTTCTCATTCTATTTATTGCAACTCAGTATCGTGCATATATTTCATAAATTTACATACTATACTGAAATGGAAATCAACAACATACATATTAAATGGTAGCACACTTCAAACAGACTACATAGTACTGCCAAGGAAACTTGATTTGCAACTCTGAAAAAAAAATCACACTCAATAAATCTACCAGTTATAAAAATGCATAATTTAAAACTGTCATGTGAAACACTATTGAAAACCTTAACTAAAACATATGTCTGCTGCCTCTTTGTTGCCTTCAAGGCCTGCAATCATGCTACTTCGCTTCTTGACTTGGCAGAATTGCCCCTTTCCATGTTTCAGGTGTTCTACTACTAATGGTCTCAACTTTTCTCTGTAATTCCAGACAGAATGAACAATTAGTTCAGACAGTGAAAGGTACCATAAGTTTAAGAGATTATTTCTTCCCTAGATATATATATATGAGTATCTTGTTAACGTTATATAGAAAAATAATATGAAATTCTCTGTATGTCTTTATTATCTTTAGCAATATTTTCCATAGTTTCCAATTTATGACACAGGGTTAAATAATCTAACCGAATAACATATATATCGTTGAAAAATGATGATTTTACTGAATAAAATGAGGTATATTCAAGGTAATTTTAGAGAATAATTATTTAAGATATTTATCAAACTCCTGTCATTCATAGCTTAATTTATTTGCACAGTTCTCACAGATATTCAAAAAGTCTTTATTATAAAGTAATAAAGGCTCTGGGGAGCCAGAGTAACCTTACCAGTGCAAGCCCACCCCACCAAATCAGCTGAACTTAACTTCATCACAAGAGAGATTTGATCATTGGTCCTGGTGTGAAATTTGCCAACATGGGGCTTGCAAAATGCAGCCAGAGAAGAAATTCTCCCTTCCTGTAAAACCATGAAAACCAGAGGGGATCATTTCCTTGAGTAGAGATGAGATTTCTCTCTTAAGATGAGATACAGACGATCATTCTAGGATTGTTTTAAAGAGATCATGGTCATGTGTCAGATTTGTTATGGGATATTTAGGGAAAGGACCAAAGGAAAAGAAAGAGAGGGACCAAAGTGGACCGGGAGAAATAAGCATGGGGGGAAAAAAAAGATGCAAAAGCTCCCTCAGGGGGAATATATAAGAAAACCATTTAACATAAATTATTTATATCAAGATTTACAGACAGGAAAACCAAGAAATAGATTTTAATGTCAGGGTTAAAATCACTTCAAAACGTGTATTAGACATCTTAAAGCAGCTAACCTTTCATTTGAAGTAATAAGAGAAAAGCAGACTTTAAAATGTTTTAGTTGAACATGAAGAATTTGACTCTAATTTACATGATGAAAAAATAGAGTAATAGAACAAATTAAATATCTTTTACTATAAAAGCAGTGTCTAGTCTTACATTTCTAACTCAAAATCAGCCAAGAACTGTTGTGTTATCTGAACACAAGCAATATTTGAACCTAAAATTTGCGGACCTTGGATTTCTCTTGATATTAAAGATGGAAAAAATATTTAAAATTACAGAATGCCAGGAACATGGCAACATGCATAATTTTGTTGTTATTTTGTAAGCAATGAAACAATATTATGAATTATACAAGGATTCAGGAGTAGGAGAGAGAAAAAGAAGAAAGAAAGGTTCTGTAAACAAAAATGAACTTTGAATATTATTATTTTTTTGAACGTGAAAGCCTTGGGATTTTGTGGTTATTTTATCAGTTGCTATCTGAGATTTTTTCTGCAATAATTTAACTTAGCATTCACTTATTTTAATTGTACATTAACTTTTTTTAACTTAACAAATGTCTTAAAAAAATTACTAAAATACATTAAGTGACACTATCATCCAAAGAACACATTAGCATGTCTTTCACTTTGATTTCCATGGTATTACACCATTTTTTGGCCTGGCAATCCTTCCTGAATCAGAGATGAATGCAATGAAATTTGTGCAATTGAATCCAAGGACTTTAGTAAATTTAAATCATTGCACTTTTTGTTTTCTCTTAAAACCTACTTATTTTCTATAAATATTTAATACTTTATACAAAAGACAGATGGCTTAGACACTAACTCTTATACTAAGTAGGTTGAGATCCTCAAATAAGCTAGAAAAGACAGGACACAACCTTTGTTTTCTTTTGAATGTACATATTTGGAGAACTTATGCTTTCATTAAAAATCAATTCATACACATAAATCAAGCACTGAAAGGCAATATTTTTTCTCACTGTTGAGACTGTTTGGCGAACATCTATTTTTTTCTCCACGTTAGATAAATAAATATTGGCATGTTTCACTGTATAGCCAGGTTCTGGAAATGCTAAAATGCTAGATTTCATTTAGACTAGACTTAGAAAAAAGTTTTAGTTGAAATTATTAAATGTTCTACCTAATATTAACTGCAGATGCTGAAGCTAGTATTTTCTGGGTTTTTTTATTATTATGCAAACAAGCACATTGCTGATACACTTTTTTTGTATACTCATGATACAAATGTGTAATTTTTCTCTATTCAATGCCTTTCATTTACATGGTAAAATAAGCTTCACCATATATTGCTTTGTTCAATGGGAAGGAATAAGAAGCTTTGGGCAAACCTAAATGCAGTATACAGTCTTTTTGAAGATTTATTGGATCAGGCACAGTGATGTCAGAACATAGCTATGCTGTTTTAAGGATCATCTTGGACGTGAAAAGAAAGTGTAGCTTTTTACCATCAGGTCAAGGTGAAAAGCAGATCCATAACAGAAGTCCTTACATCACACTTCTGAAAAATGTAGGGTTAATGCTGAGTTTGATATGAATTAGGGTACAGCAGGGTTTAAAATGCTCTAATTACTTTCTGGCAATTTACTACAGCTTGCATAATTTTCATATCAGTATATGCAAACTACCTTTGTTTCCTTGATGAGATGGAACATGGAACAATTGGATGGTCAGATGCTCAGGTAGGAGGGCTGGAAACAAAAGCATCTACACAACTTTCAAGAGAGCACACAGAGCTCATGATTGCAAACAGATGGGATGCTTCTCATGGTTTTTCTCATTTCACATGTATAATAGGATTTTCCGTTTGCTTAGAACATTTATTTATAGCAAATTAGAGCTTTTGCAGAGATTGTCAGTGCTGTTCTCGGTGTTATTTTCTGTAAATTGGCAAGTTGTGTGTAATCTCATCATACTCATGTTACTTGGGGTTTTGTGGCTTTTCCTAGAATGGTCTTGCATAACATGGAAAAGAGGATATTTGACTGAATGGGCCATGTGATGGATTCAGTTATGCACTATTTAATGCTCTTTTGTTAAGAAAAATTTAATCCTTTGCATTTTGATTTACCTCAAGAGCTCTCACTTCTAACATTTTGCAAATACATCAAGGGAAGACAACATTTAATTTGATATATCCTGGTTATCATATTGGTTTTATTTAAATTGTATTCTGTCAAAAAAAGGTCACAATTGTTTATCTTTCCTCTTTGTTTCCAGATGAATGCAAACAGGAGAAATGAGAGTTTTGCCATATTTCTTTGTGTGATTTGTGAATCGAAGAGTGACAAAAGATACTTTCATGCATTAATTTGAAGCTGGATCAATTACAGTCCTACACATACTACATTCCTGACAGAAATGTCTCATTCACCAACAGCATAAGTGTTCCAATTGAAATATCTGGAGTTGAGGATAGGATGCCTAATTTACTCTGACAGAGTTGTTGATTTATCTGAAAATGAATTATATCAAACCTGCAGACTTGTCTCCTTAATTATATTTTGGTAAACAAGCACAAGAAGATCGTATGACTACTAAGAGCTTTTAAGATATTCAGCTGAGATATTCTCAAAAGGACAATAATAAATTATTTTACAAAAATATGTGAA
Organism: Colius striatus; assembly: GCF_028858725.1. Taxonomy (NCBI): domain Eukaryota; kingdom Metazoa; phylum Chordata; class Aves; order Coliiformes; family Coliidae; genus Colius; species Colius striatus. The sequence continues at coordinate 24,304,584 of NC_084760.1, read as the reverse complement.
GGTATGCAGAGTAAAAAATAAATAAAGTAAAACAAGTACATCCTTTTTATCTAAATTGATTGAGAGTAACTGATGTAAAAAGACAACTCAGCCACACAATATTTAAACAGTTTCAATAGCACTATTCACAGGCTAAAATTAAGCTTTATCACATAAATAGAGTTGTAATACTGAATATGAAGTGACTACTGTCTCTGTGAAAAAGCTTATTGTTCACCCAGTAATAATAATAAATTCATAGGTTGTGTATATGTAATTAATAAATTACAGCAGTAAACACATCTGTCTGCATGTCTATGTGCAATAAGCATCCTGAAAATCATCCATATTGTAACAGTTCGCTATCTATTTCCAATTTTACTTATTTATTGTTCCTTAATAAGCTACTTGAAATGTTCCATTGAACAAATTACTCAGAACTGAGCTCTGAAGTCCATTGGAGATTTGCTTGAATGCTGAAACCAAGAATCCAGATTTAACAGATTTTTGCTATCTTCCTGTTTTTTTAAGGAAATCTTTTTTTTTCCCAGTAGACTAGTGATAACATGTATTTCGCGATATTGAAGAAGTAGCAGAACACAGACTGGGACTGCTATAGGCTTAAAATGTTAACAGCAGCTATGTTAGGAGTTTTAGTAGTCATAAAAGCATTTAAACAATTTGAAAGAATATATACTGAACTAAATGAATCTTGCATTTTGGAAATAGAAAACTGCTGGTCTGACAGTTCTCAGGCACATTTTTACATTGGGACTCAAAAGTTTTAGTAGTAGTAGAGTCTGGATGACTGAAACAGGGATAACAATCAAATATGCATTTTCAATCAAGTTTGCAATTTACAGATCTGCAAAATATGCTGTTTCTATTAGTGAGTCTGTCATTTTTTGTTGAACATCATGAAGACACTTTCACAATATGTATTTGTTTATTTTGACCAATAGTTTTTCTGTACAATGTTTATCATTATGAATCTGTGACAATCTGCCTTTTCTGGTCTATCAAAGTGAAGCAAATACTGTATTAAGTCAGATTATGATAAAAGGTTTCTGATCGGCAAACTTTCTTCACGTATTTTCTACATAAGAAAATTTTCTTAATAATTTTAAAAGTTCAGGATTAATAAGCAATTTAGTTTAACGACCATTTGATTAGTCCAGATATATAATACTTGGCTTGAAAACTCAAATTCAAGCTGTTAAAAGATTCCTTTACCAGGATATAGCACACTTGTTTCTCTTAAGAAATTACTTTGACATGTAATATCTCCATCACACAAGATTTCCCTAAGGTACTGTCATATTTTTCAAAGCTTTCTGCTAGATCAAAGTACAAGATAAAATTGAAATTACATCAATGAAATTAACTATTCATATGGAACTAATCTTTTCAGCAAAATCTTCACAAATAAGAACTCTTTTGAACAGTTTGTAAAAACAATTTATTGATTTTGGTGAAATTTGTCAAGGTTTATGCTGTGAACATATTTAGCATTCTTTTGGAACTTATGATAAATATAAAAAAGGTCTAAAATATGGCCAAGTAATTTTTTTTTTTTGTAATATATTCCTAAAAGACCTTAAAGTTGGTAGAAGTAATTACACCTAATATCTACGCTATACAAGTAATTGCAGAGCTAATATTTCTGCATAGGGTCACTGAAACCAAACACAATGTTTCTAGAACTTCCAACTTTTTGCCTTCATTGTCCAGGACAGGTGCTATAATTTTTATTCATAATGGTTTTTAACAAGCCAGGATATTTTTAACACTTGTGATGCATTTCATTACAGTAAATTGGAAAAACCATCATTTTAGTTTCATTGAATATGACTGATAACAGATCCATACAGCAATCCACAGGAACATCTAAATGTCAGTCATTTCACAGTATAACTGTACACTGATTATACCTGAGATTATCATAGAATCATAGAATGGTAGGGTTGGAAGGGACCTTTATCATCTAGTCCAACCTCCCTACAGAAGCAGGTTCACCTAGATCAGGTTGCATAGGAACACATCCAGGCAGGTCTTGAAGACCTCCAAGGAAGGAGACTCTACAACCCCTCTGGGCAGCCTGTGCCAGGGCTCCCTCACCCTCACAGTAAAATAGTTTTTTCTTATATTTAAGTAGATCCTTTTGTGTTCCAGCTTTGTCCCATTATACCTTGTCCTGTTGGTAGCTACAATAGAAAAAAGGGATGTCTCAACTTCCTGACACCCACCATTTATATATTTGTAAATGTTAATAAAATCTCTTTTCAGTCTCCTTTTTCTAAACTAGACAGCCCCAGTTCCCACAGCCTTTCATTGTATGAAAGATGTTCCAATTATGCTCTAAGAGTGCTGATATCATTGGATACCAAAGATTTATTTGCTTTTATGAAAAATAAGTTAAATGGTTTAGACATATTATTTAGAAAATTGTCTGTTGTATAACTTTACAAACAAGTTATTTGATAGAAGTCTGTGTGTTTTACTTCGTTATATGAATCTGTTATAACTCTTATGCATGTAGAATTTTAGTTACAAATGTTGCATTCAAAATTATTTCCAGTTGCATCTTCTTTTCAATTTACTGACTGTTACTTCCATCTCGTTACTAAATACTATAAATCATCTCTGCTTATAAATCACAGTATGAAAATTAATTGTAGTTAATGTGCAAAACTGAGAACAGTCACATTTTCACTTTTTATCCTGCTAGTATTTGAGAGAGAAAATTAAAAAAAAAAAAAAAAAGAAGTAATTTATTCAAACTAAAGGCAGATACCTAATTGAAATGTCTAACTTAGACAAATTATTTTCTGGGCCCATAGATAGTGAATGGAGAGATCTATCTGTAGTCATTCAGAAGGCTATTTGAGCATTTACTATCTCTATTCTCTGGAGGATCCTTCACTACTAGTAAAGGAAAGCTAGGATTAATTATGCCAAAGTGAGAAGATGGGAATTTTCTCCTTTCATGCCTGCTTAGTCTGAAGCCAAATAAATTCTTTTTTTCTACTTTGATATATTCATAAATCTGGAATGGCAAAGGGTTTTTGAGTGGGTGTGGTGTGTACCTATGTGTTTATATCAATCAAAAGATGTAAGAAACTTGTAGTTCTATGCACAGCGCTCTCAACTTTTTCTCATAGGAGAGATGTATCAGTTCATTAAATATCTTTGTGGCCCTTTGCCACATATCTTATAATCCCACATACAAACTCCTTAAAATACATCATCAATATTTTGGCAACATTGGCAGAGGAACTAAAAACTGCACAAATTTTACGAATACTTTCAGCAGTTTTAAATCTTATCTACATTTTCCAATAGTGAAAAGGAAAAGCTCAAAAAAACTCCTCAAACTGAGTAAAGTGGAACTGTCACTATAATTCTTAAAGTAGCAAAGTTTCAGTGAATAGTGTTTTATGGAGTATAAGTGAAATAGTGTCTTCATTACATTCAACAACTGTTTATTTGTACTGAATTAAATTCTTTCTCCCTTGGCTTTCTCATCTCCTTGATTTTAAATTCTTAAAATATTTGAAGTAATTTCCACCAGTGTGTGTACAGCAATAATAACCTGTAAATAATAATGTAGCTCTTTACTGTGACTTTTGGATAGCTTTCTGGATAGCATATTTTGTATGCAGCAATCAGATTTTGACAGAAACACAGAAAAACATTGCAGAGCGAACTGCCCATTATTGAAAAAGGAATACAAAGCAGACTATGTTCTTAAAAAACATTAGATTCTGAAAACTGACAACTACTGCAAGTAGAGTTTTCAAGAAAATCCTGATTATTCAAAGAAGGTTCTGTATTTGTCACTGGAGTTGTCCTATTTTAAATATAAACTTGCCCTCAAATACAGTCCGCTTTGCCGCTCTAAGTTTTTCACCTGCAATGGAATGACTTACCATATGCAGTACTCTGTGACACATCCAAACTGCTGCATAACAATGAATACAAAAAGAAATACAAAGGGATTCACTGCTTGAATCTTAGATACAGAGGAAACGCAAGCCCTGAAAAATTGGAATAGTGAGATTGACAGCATTCAATATCCTCAACTCAAATGTTACTTTGAGTTACAGCTGCTGAGCCTTCTATTTTGTTAATATCTCATTATTTTTATTCATAAATACATATACACAGAGGATCTATACCCTATTTTACAATCTCAGAAATATCCTTTCCTCACAGTTGACCTTATAATGAAGAAGCAGTTTTGCTTGCTTATAGTGAGGTTACAAGACCATAGCTACTTAAATCACTGCTTAACATTTATCAAAAATACCACAGGAAGACAGGAAGGATGGTTTTTAATTTCACATTAAGAAACGCGAATTTCTGTGATTTAATGTAGGTAAGCTAGCTTCTAAACTTCCATTTTAATAACTGCAGATTTAGTCAAAACAGCTTAGAAAGACATTCATCTCAGCTTGATGTAGACACCTTAGGTGGGATTCAGCTGCTTAAACATAGGCATGTACCGCATTTGAGATACCATGGGGTGTCAATGACATCTACAAAGCACTATTACATCAACTTTCATTAGAGACTGGATAACCTAAGCAAATTATGACAGTGAAGATAATCTACTATCTCAGGATGCTATTTGAATATGCTGTTGAATAGGTTCATGTGCTGTCAGTTTAACAGCTTACTCATAATTGTGTCTGCAACTATTTTCATTGAGGGTAATGGCTCACAAAGGGTCACTAGCTGATGAATCATCTGCAATTGTTCAGTTTGAACAACAGCTGGAGATTATTAGCAGTCCACAGCAAGAGCTCTTGAGCACATAAAAGCCTGGAAACAGCTGACAAATACCTACACATTACATTGCTTCTAAGTCTCTTGTTGATATTGCTTCACCTCTGGTACTTCAGTTGGCTCCTGATGGCATTTCATTGCATGAATATGCAGTTTTTGTCCAGCTCATCTTTGCTGTTTCCTGCTCCTTATGTTCTGCCCATACTCTCTACATTCTCTAGGTTCTACTTCTCCTTTATATCCTAGTCAGAGATCTAATACTTTGAGACTAACTTCACTGTGACACAAACTGTGCAGATGTACATATTATGCTTCTTTACATCTTGCATAGTAACTGGAAGACAGAAAGCATTATGGGTAACTCTAGCATTAATCTTGGTCCACTGTCTAAAAGTGCATATTCTAGCCTGGAGATTGAACAGGACCAACCAGGCAGAGTGGGCAGAACCATCCACTCCAGTCATGAATCGTAGGAATTTTTTTGTAATCCTTTATGTTTGTATAATGACTACATTTCATTGGCATTTTGGTTACTTCAACTGTTTACATACTTGTATGTACAAGATTCCTTTAAGAACAACAAAAAAAAAAAAGAAATGTCTCTGATCTGTGTGAAATAAACTGAACATACATAAAGTACCCTGCAGTTACTCTACCTCTCATTTTCTTTGGTTATTAAAGCTTTTATAAAAATTTTATATAAACCTTTTTTCCACATTGAAATTCTTTCTGGGTAGCACTCTATCTGCAAAGGCATGTTTAAAAGAATCATAGAATGGTAGGGGTTGGAGGGGACCTTTAGAGATCATCTAGTCTGACCCCCCTGCAGAAGCAGGTCCACCTAGATCAGGTTGCACAGGAAACATGTCCAGGTGGGTCTTGAACACCTCCAAGGAAGGAGACTCCACATTGATAGTTTTGTTTTCTATTTTGTTTTTACATTAGAAAACTTTGTCGCCCCATATTCTTCCTGGACACATGGCTGGGGAAAATTCTTCTAAACTACAGTTCAGCAACAGCAAATAATCTGAAGAAATTGACATAGGTTAAGAGTCCACTAATGAGCTGTCCCACATAAAGCCTGCTGTAACTGTTCTACCTTTTCCTGAAGCTCATAAAACGTTAGATTAAAAAGGAAGGCACTTTGCCTTTGATACTACTCACAGCAAATATCAGACTCTTTTTGAAACCCCTGCTTTTCCACAACTTCTTGTCTACTGTCATCATATACATATTGTACATAAGCCAAGACAATTTTAATTTGTTTCAAGAGAGGTTAAACATATGCTAATTAGAAGATATAGAATAAGTATATTAATGCTTGAGATGTTTTCAAATGGTTCTTAAATCACCTTTTGAGGTTGCTATGGTGAATGCTTATCTGTAATGCAAAAGAATACAGGATGTAGCATTCCTCTCTGTATGAGAAATACTACTTTTTAAAATAGAAGCAACAGCACGTGACACTATTTTCAGAAATTTGAGGCATATTTTTATTTTTGATACGTGTTCTTAATGCTTGTGATACCAATCCTTGATAAATTCAATCTGAACAGGCAACTGTAACAATGAAATAAATGTTATTTTTATATAAATATTTAATATATTGCTAATGATAGATGAAATGTTCATAATCTTGTAAATTATTGTCTTCCAATAATTAGAAATATATTCCCTGTATGAATAATATTGAATTAAAATTTATCATGTCTTTCATTTTTCTCCTTTGCTCTCACCAATGCAGTAGCGAAAAAATATCACTGTTTAATTTTAAAATATTTGCCATTTGGGGCTTTTTAAACTGTATTTATGATCTACTCTTCTTTTAATATCCATGTCTCTAGTGTTCCATGTAAAAAGAAAGTGATTAATGACTGATATATTTAAGAGTTCTTGTAGCCTTTCAAAGTAAGATTATGAAATCAAAATCAACATGGTCATTGATGCAGAGAAGGAAACAAGGAGTTATCATGGTTGAACCAAAAGTGAATAAAAAGGGAAAGTGGAAAGCAAAAAATTCAAATCAATGTGATGCAGAAGGTGTTTTTATTCCTATTTAAATGAATTGAAAAAAAATTCATTTTTTAATAACTATTTTGATTTCAGAAGCTGACATCTTAATTTCTTTCCCATTTTGTACACAAAACTGCTTGAGATAATTTTAGAAAATATTATAATAGAACATTTCAATGTTATTTTTAAAATATTATTGTTAATTATTTTTAGCACCTCACTTAACAAGTCCCCTATAGACAATGACTCAGAATCTGGGAATCTCCCTGTGGTGACAACATAGCAAGTGTAAGAAAAATTAACTTCTAAATTTAAGCACGCATATCAGGTGCCTAAATTTAGATCCTAATTATGAATATATCTCTGAATTAGGAACAGTTTCAATTTAATCAGAAGACACCTGCCATGTATGGCTAACATTCTGGTCATTTTTAGGGATATTTCTGTTCATTCAGATTATTCTAGGGTTAGAAATCAACTGTGTGAGTAGAATCTTTCAGTGAATAAATATATGGTTCAGTATCTAGATGTTGATAACAAAAATCAGTAAACAGATGTGTAGTAAGAATAACCTGCTTCTTTGTCTGATGCACTTTTAGTGCTTTTATTTTTCTATGGTTTTGGTCAACTCTGTTGGATTTCCATCTTCACAGTATAGTTTATTTTGCATTGGCTGACATCATAGAATAGCCTGAAGGAGGATCTCTCTGTTGCGTATATATACATTGTCACTCCAAGTTATCTTTACACATTTCTCATGAGCTTGCCCTAATATAATCTGTCTTCATGTCAGCTAGACACTACTTCCCCTAAGCTCTGCATCATTTTTTCTTCTACTGTTCTGTTATTTTTTAAACATAAACCATAAGACTAATAGCCATAATAACATTCATACAGACAGGTGGTACTACTCCATGCTGTAAGGCAAAAGAGGCTCATTACAAGAAGAGCTTTATGGCCAGTATTTGAGAGAGTGGTCATATATGTTCTTTGGTACTGTGCCTGCCCTGAAAATATTTTTATGACTTTATGTAACCACAAGGTAAACAGATATGTGTGGCCTGACACAAGTAAACTGATTGGACGTGTTCCTATACGACCTGATCTAGGCTGACCTGCTTCTGCGGGGAGGTTGGACTAGATTATCTCTAAAGGTCCCTTCCAACCCTACCATTCTGTGATTCTATGATCCTTCTGCAGCAAAATTGAAAGAGAAGATCCGTGACTATATGTGAATGTAAAGAAACCTTTGTTGGGAAAACTGCAAGGCATAGAGACAAAAATAGGCTTCTCCAATCTTCAAGATCATTGAAAATACAAACTTACCATTTATGGTTCTGACACAGTGACACAGGGCTATCTGAATTAATTTTAAATGGGAAAATATATTTTAATGTGTATAACTTCAGAGGTGCTGTCTTTTAGAAGAAAAAATAAAAGAATGGCTTGGTGATTCAGCACCAGTGCAGTTTATGCCTTGATAATGCAAATTGTGGGGTGGGGTTTTTTTCTATAATTCCTGATTATAATGATTCACTTTTTAATATTTCATCCCTCCCTTCCTGACAGCACTCCTCCTACCCTCCCCATCTTTCTGTCAGTTCATGGTTTTATGGACTTTAATTATGTGTATTCTCTGGCATCTAATTTCCAGACAAAGGAGTTTGTCTCTCAAATCTTAGTCATTCCTTACATGAAAGTAGATCCTCAAATTACATGGGTAAAAATACACTATTTTCAGTATTCTTTGGAGTCAATGGAAGAGAGAGTTACATTTTCCGTTGCTCATGTGATGAAGAACTCTACATATTACATAATTCTGGGCTTTTGTGGAGGTTCATCTATATTTCTTATGAAGAAGCTATCACAGAATCAGGTTTGTTTGGTTGTTTTTTTAAATAAAGATTTGAATTCAGTGTTGCTACTTCATTAGAATAAGTGTAAGAAATTGTTCAAGACCAATTTTACGTTACATCTCATTTAAGATGAATCATCCAAACCATGATTTAAAGACAAATGTTTACAGATAAAAGTCCCAATTTATGTATTTATTATGGAGATAATTTCTACTTAGAAGAGAGACTCATTCAGTATCTATTTAAAGGAGTAAATTCTAAAAAAAAAAGGTGCAAAACACAGATGAAAGGGCCTGCAGACACATCTTTATGTAGACATGTAAAAATGAGTAGTTAGAAATACATAAAAAAATTGCACATGTATTTAATCTTGCCAGTTTCATACTATTAGAGAATGAGTAACATTTGTATTATTTTATACTGTTTCTAACACTGAGCTAAGCTTTTAAAACCAAACAGAAAAGGAAGAGACACTATATAAATTAAGGATTCTATTGGATATCTTTCAAAGACATTATGCTAATTTTCCTAAGAAGAAAGACAGAGAAGAATGTGCCAGACTGAAAACATCAGTTCAAATAATTGATTGTCCTGACACATAAAACTTCAAGCAAAATTGCACATTCATGACTCAAAGAAGAATGTTTAAGGAGTAATGATACTCATGTAAGATTTAGAAAGCCCTAGGTGAACTTTCTCTTCTGAAAGATTGCATTAGTAAGAAAGCTACATAAATTTGAAGCCCGTTTAAAAAAACAAAACATGATTTCAGTGCAATACAAATACCCCGTGATAAAATAATTTCTGTAAACTTTGGGTTTGGGGCATTTGAGGGGGTTTGTTGTTGGTTTTTTTTTTTAATATACTTAGTTTTACTTGAGCATTCACCTGTCATTCTGCTTCTCAGTGTTGAAAATCAATTAACAATTTAGCATTCAGATCTTTCAGTGACAATCTGTGAGCCAGTTGTTCCATCATTTAGCTCTTACCTGCACTGGAATTATAGGTAGAGCCACAGCTTTCCTTCAAAGCATGTAAAGTAGAAGACATGGCTGCTTTTATGCAATAACATTATGAGGTAAAAAATCTGAATAAATTCCCTTTTGTGCCTGAAGGAAACCTACATTTGCAGTCTCCTCCAGAATATTTTAACTGGTTTGATGTAAGCACACTTTCAATCTTTCCTGATGAATTTTTATGAATTCAAGTTTATTTGGTTAAAAATAGACATAAAGCAAGACTATAACCTACTACAGCCAAAAATAGGATTTGTCCTTGAGCCCCTGTTAGACAGTATTGCATGAAATACACAAACAATTGTGAAAACACTGAATAGACCTAAATACAAACCATAACTTTTTGATTTTTGGATTTGAGAGAAGTAACAGTATGAAGCTGGCCTATTGAGTAGGTACAATCAGTATTTATATAAATAAGTCTTCTCAGATGATTTCTGAAAACTCCACTTGTTCAATATCATCAGTAATATGAATGCAAGAAAACAAAAAAGGAAGGGTCTTTTGTCCAGATTAGTGGATGGTCACCATTGGAAAAAACAGTATAAATTCAGTAAGTTCTTGAAAATAAAGAAAATATCTTTTTTTTTTACAAACAATGTAATTATAGTTAAAATTTATTAAGTATTTTGACAGTCTAGATTAAGAACATTTCTAACTTACAGTTCTTTTTGCAAAGTTGGAATTTATCGCATAAATAAAGGTCAATATTGCAACCTAAATCTGATCAATCAAATGAGTGTACTAAGGGATTGTCCTCAACAGCATCCAAAGCTGAAGAAAAATCTGACATCACTTACATATGTTGAATGTGTCTATGTGTAAAATGAAAAAAGATCCTATTTGAAATTCCAGAGATAGCTTTAATCTACTTGTAATTATTCTCCTGTAGATCTGTAAAACTGTAATTATCATTCCAGTTTAGAGAGATGTCTTACTTTAAAGTAATTTTGTACCTAATAGATGGGCCAAAGATCATTTACTCTGTCTCCCTGTACATATTAAGAAATATCCAATATCTGCTACTGGCAGCCTACTTACCCTGTACTTAAAGCTTTCTCAATATGAACATGTCTCTCTTGAAGTGTAATTTCACCAGTAACTAAAAATTCTCTATAAAACCAATATTTAAAAATAATAAAAGGTTATAGTAAAATACATATAATAACACTGAAGCCAAAGTGGTTATTAGCAAATTGTCATTAAATTGTTCTGTGTAATTAGAGCACTTCAATAATAATTATACCATTCTTTTTCTCTGTCTACCTGTAACATTTAAGTATGTTAGAAATGTTTGAACTATGGAATGCTTCACTTCCCATTGACCATAGGCATTTTAAAGTTAGATATCTTCCAAAATCAGTTAACCCAGCTTTCTCTGTGTGAAAGTAGAGATATTTCCTCTGCCATTCCCGCACAAGTGTCAGGATAAACAAATGTCCTTCGCTTACTTTGAGATTTAGGTAACTAAATGTAGTTTTATGCATGCAGGTGGTCTGTGATGAGGTGCTTAAGATCCTGTTTACACTTAGAGCAGATACAGGTCTCATTTCAGTTTCCTATACAACTTTAAGCATGTAGGGACATTTTAGGTATTCTAAGCTATCCAAAACATCCATATGGGTTTTGCAGAGATGACACAGAAATCATGGCAGCTCTGTGACTTACTGGAGGGGTAGCCCACCTGCAGCTATGTGTTGGCAAAGAAATCAACCTGTTAGTGCCATTTTCAGTAGTCTGACGTATCCTGAGATCCTGCAGTAGTCATTCCAGGAAGCTGGAGGATCTTTCATAACCCTAAGCAACATAGATAAGCAGCAAATAAAATGCCAGTAGATGGCATTATATCCCAAGATCTTGTATAGCACTTTGCAATAATAAATACCAGAGTCTAGCAGTCAGTGAACCACTTAGTTACCGAAAGTCGTGTCTGCATGGAATTTTAGTTGCATAAATTAAGGAAAGTGATTCAGGAATCTTTAAACTGAGATACTCTCAGTTGATGGTTTGAAAAAAAAAATTCAAGTTACAATACCATATTATTTCCAGTTTGCTGACTATTTCAGCATGTGTCAGCCTTCCTGAATTCAAAAAAGTTATATCTAGCACTATGTGCTTTGATTGACCTTTTCAGACCATAGAGACCCTCCTGGGGGGTCTTTGGCTATGCATTTCACTTTCGCACAGGTAACTAGCTAGAGGCTAGATGTAGAAGTCACAAACTTAGGCTCCAGTTTTTCCTGTTCTTTGACTTTCTTATTCACTAACTTTGGTGTCTGGAGTGCAGTATCTGTCTGAGATACAGTCTAAGGTCAAAACTTTCTATCAATCCATTCTAAGTATCTGAAGTCAGCCTTGTGAATCACACTTGAAAAGCTGACTGCTTAAATACAGATATTCATAACAATGAGTATCATCTAAACTGTTCTGCTGAATGCCTGTCCAGTGTTGTTGTTAATGGGATATAATTAATTCCAAGAGTCAGTGAACAGTTCTGAGCTTGGCAAGACAGATACATTTGTCACTACTGTAAACAGTCGCTTACAGTGTATGACCTTGTCTGTATAGATCTTTGCTTGAAACTGTGAAATCCAATCCCAGGGGATTTCCCAACCTCTCCTGAAATATGTAAAAACATAATTATGAGCTAAAAATATTGCTGCAGAAAGTAGCTGGCGTGAGAAAGTATGAGGATAATGGACACTGAGATAAGAAAGACTTCATTCAATAACAGACTTTGAGAAGAAAATTAAAACCCCAGAAATAGACCCAAGTTGGCATACGACACAGATTGTGAACCACAGTTCAGTCCTGCCAGGGCTGCTCTGGCTGCTGACTCCACATAGCTTTCACTTGCCATCTGTGGTGTACGCACTGTAAGGCCGTAAGGCAGCCTGGACAGATGACCATCCCAGATATTTCTGCGTTGGGAATTAATGACTGGAGAGAGGCAATCACCTAAAGGTGGACCAAAGCCCCTGCTGCAGAAATTACTGCTTGCTATGGTAAAAGTCTTCTCCAACACACCAAGTTACCTACCTTTTTCAAATCCTTTCTTTCCCCGTGGTGAAGCCTCACAGAGCAGAATACACTTCCAAGTATGTGGACTGATTTTGATAAATGGCATTAATTATAGACAGAATCTTTATACCAAGAGCAAAGTTAAACTGATATATTTAAGGAAGAAGTACAAGTTGCTGAAGCTGTTGTTAGAAACATTGACAGCAGCAAAGGAAACAGAGGAATCTCTTGTTATTCACAGGTAATACATAGAAGATGAAATTAAGAATTAAAGACCTACCTATGAAGATATACCATGCAGAAAATATGTTTCGTCATAAAAGTTGGTGAAAAATAAAAATTCAGTACTTAGAAACTGGAAAAATATTTTAAATTGTTTCTGTGTTCTCTCTTACTGTGGTACAGATGAACATATTGCTATTTTCACCATTTCTTTCTGTAAGTGGGAGAAATACCCAAATAATATACAAATTAATAAATAGTGCGGAAATATAGGATTTTCAAAATCACTGATCTAACTCAAATTAAATGATAATAAATACAAATAAATCCCATGGACTTCAATATCTTGCTCTCGTTACCTATAGTTAATTTTTTTACCACTTTGCTCTGTAATACAAATTTGTAGCTTTTTTATTGTGAATGTGTATAAAACTATTTATAAATCCTTTTGGGGACACCCTTTGTGGAAAGACACTAAGAATTGAATATATGATAGGCATTACTGTCAGTCCTTAATCCACTAGCGATACTTAGAACTTACCAAAGCAAATATCTGGACTGCACTGCACCCATGGGACTGGGCACTGGGGAGAAGCCAAGCAAAGGCAAGGCAGAAGAGTGAGGTACATTTTGCAAATGTATTTCAATTTGTGTGCATATCCACATAGACATATTATGTAAGGTTCATAAGGGACATAAGCCACAATGTGTAAATAGTTGTAAGACATAATTTGTTCTCGACAGCAGATATCACTGGGAATTGAAAGTGCTCACCGTTTTGCAGGTCTGGACACTGAAGCTACTTTTGTTAGAATACATGTAACATCAGAAAGAGGAGTGACAAACTGTGCGTTATGGTAAAACCATAAAATATATACAAGTCAAATACTGGCTTTTTTTGAGGACAGTCTTAAATAGATCATATGTAATATATACACAGAGTCTATGGATGTCTTAATGGCTGGGATTTCATTCATGTCAGACATTAACAGATGAATTTGCTTGCATGATCCCTGAGAAAAGAATACAGAATTCTTTTAGTTAGAATATACTATAGTAGCATGATATCAGGGAAAGTGAAGCTGTGACACTTCCTAGAGCTAGCTAAAGACATGCCATATTTAACAGTAAGGCAATGCAACAAAGACTGTAACACAGGGGGAAAAAACAACCCACAATGCAAAAAATCAATCCAAGATAGAAAAAAAGATACATTGCTTTGTTGTATCTGGAAGTTAATCTCACCTTCATGAAGGGAAAGAAAATCATATATAGATCCTCAAATATTCAGAAATGTGTGGGCTAATGCTGATGATACTGTATGTTTACTCATTAATATTGAAACTGATAAGAATGCCTGAAATATTGCTTGGAACTTCTAGGGCAGGACATTTTTTTTTGACTGACAATTAATCAGAATAAATTATAATGGGATTTTTCTTCTATAATTAGTATTTTAAACCAGAATTCCCCAAAAACAGGTTCATCTGCAGTAGCAAGAACAGGGAAGGTTTCCACTTGTTGATGGGGAAGTGGGGAACAGAGGGAGCAGAAGGTGGTAATCCCCATCTGGGTCATGGTAGCAGCCTCTGCAGTTGCCTCTCCTGCATGGGCTGCAACTGCTTCCAGCAGGGTCCTCTGCCATCTCAGCCAGCAACCATGGGCAGCCAATCTCTTCTAGCACGGAGGAAAGATGTCTGCAGAGCTATGTCTTACAAACATATCCATGCCACAAAATCCGAAACTGGGGTGTTACTACAACTTTTCCAAGAAAAAGGTGGTAAAATGCACACCTATTCATTTAATTGTGCATAGTACATGGAATCTTATTTCTCATCTCACACTGTCTTCATGCCCTAAATGGGATTTAAGAGAAACTAGTAGAAAAAAAATGCAGGATATACAAACATATATAATTTAAAAATAATCACAGTGATGTTTTGTTACATTGTATGCCATTTAACTTTCACCCTGATGATGCCACATAGCAAAACAAAAGGAAAAGGACACAGATTGCCAGATTTTTGATCTATAAAAGATGCTTTTGAAGTCATGTATGCAATAAAGATACCCCAATTAAGGCTCCTTAAGATGACAAATGTATTTTTGCGTATGCTAATTTCAGTCATCTACTGATTGGAAATGGCACTAGCAAATCTTTATCTGGCTTAACTGGTATTTACTGTTTTGTATTGAAGAAGTAAGGTATACAGCTGCTGAGAGCAATTATGCAAACAAGAAAGAATGTTCTCAGCTGTGCTCTTTAGACCCCTCTTACCAAGAATTAGCATATATAATAACATTAATTAGGAAATGTCAGAATGTTTTAATGCTAACAAAGATGAAATCTTATAAGAGAATTATACTGTACTATAAATAATTTTACTAGAGCATTTTCATTTTTGTTTATATATCATTTTTCTGGTGAAATTGGTAGAAGAGCAAACATCTGATCAGTATTTTGTTAGCTTGTCTTTGAGGGCTGAACAGCCATGGATATCTGAAAAACGATGTTATGCACACATACAAAAACATAGCAAAATAAATGATTGAGAAGTAGATTCTTTCCAGGCTCTTCTATTTTAAATTAAAGCTTACAGTTTCATCTATTTCAATTTTTAAAAAAAGACTGTATTACCACCTTTTTAGTAACAGAGCAGCTCTGCGGAGAGATACCTGGGAGTTCTGATTGATAACAAACTAAGAATAAGCCAGCAATGTGCCCTCATGGCCAAGAAGGCCAGTGGCATCCTGGGATACATCAAGAAGACTGTGGCCAGCAGGTCAAGGGAGGTTCTACTCCCCCTCTACTCTGCCCTGGTGAGTCCTCATCTGGAGTCCTGTGTCCAGTTCTGGGCTCCTCAGCTCAAGAGGGACAAGGAACGTCTAGAGACAGTCCAGCACAGGGCTACCAAGACGATCAGGGTACTGGAGCTTCTTCCTTATGAGGAAAGGCTGCTTGATCTGGGGCTGTTCAGCCTGTAGGAGACTGCAAAGGGATCTCATTGATAATTACAAGCATTTGAAAGGTGGATGTCAAAGGGATTGGACAGCACTTTTTTCTGTAGTAGCCAGTGATAGGATTAGGGGTAATGGACAAAAGCTGAAACACAAAAAAGTTCCACTTAAGGAAAAACTTCTTTACTGTTAAGGTGGGGGAGCCCTGGAACAGGCTGCCCAGGGAGGGTGTGGTGTCTCCTTCTCTGGAGGTTTTCCAAACCCACCTGGAACCATTCCTGAGTGACCTGATCTAGGCAGACCTGCTTCTGCAGGTGGGTTGGACTAGATGATCTCTAGAGGTTCCTTCCAACCCCTACCATTCTGTGACTCTCTGATGTCCTGAATTTTTAACAGCTTTTTTCATATATATCTACATATAAGTATACAATATGCATGTCATACTGTAGCACATAATGTTACAGCATGTAACATGAGCAGTAATACTACAGTAAGCAATGACAACCTACCCATTTATATTTTACAACATGCAAGCCATTTTCATTTATGTTATGAAAATCCAGTGTATTGTTTAGATATATGTTTCTATCTCCCCTTACCTTATACTGAAAAAACATACCAAAGCCACAGAAGAAAAGCAGCCACTTTTTTTTAATATGAAAGATAATTATTGTTTAATAATTGGGAAGCAATCTATTCTATGTGTACAATGAGAAATTAGAAGACTAAACTGTCTATTTACAACACAAAAAGTGGTATGAAGAATTTATTTACAGACTGAGAAAGGAGATTTGAGCAGGTTTGGTTCAGAAGCTCAGAACAGTTTGTCAGCAAACAGAATGTTAATATCGTCATGACTGTGATACTCTGAGGTTATAAATCAAGATTAAAGCATGTACATGAAGATATTATCTTTAACAACATAGAATACTTACGGTTGGAAGAAATAGACCTTTTGTTGTTGTTGTTCAAAAGCAATGAATTTGATATTACATAGAAGTTCAAAACAACTGGCCAGAGTTTAACTAGGTTGTTTTCAACAATTTGAAAGGAAAAGGTGGCTGAGAGATATGATACAGAAGAGGAATTTAAGAGGGAGTGAAGTCATTGCTCCTTAACTTCTGCAGGACAGAAGTGCAGATAAATGCCAGCTGCCAAGCTTTGATGTATAAGATACCATTGGAAATGTATAAAGAAAATAATTATTCATGATGTGAATGCTTTAGCCTACTTTTAAAATGTTATGCATTAGCTCAGTTTAATACTGCTTAGAAAGCTGTTAAGCTATATACAGGAAAGTCACATTTATACTTACATTCTGACTAAGAATATGCATTTAAAGATTAAATGCACATGCTCTGTTTCGTTATATAAACTGTAAATTTGGTCAAGCGATATACAAATTCTTTAATTGTCCCACATGGCCATTCAGCTGTCTGCTCATTGTATCATTTTGATCTGTCACTTTATGTAGAATCCAGAATGCTTTTGGCATTTGTAATCAAAATGAAAATAGCTAACACCTGTATAATTGGCCTGTGGAAATCTAGGGTGCAAGAATCAAAATAAATTACTTGTCCATATGGACTGCAAGACTTACTCCAATGCATGCTGATCTGTGAAACTACTTTCTTAAAATTAGAAGTTTTATTCCTCTCCATAGTTTAAAATTATTTTATCATTTAGATTATTAAACTTATAAATGTATGTTAATTGCTTAATTTACCATATTGTTTTAGGAATCCATCTGCTTTGTATGCCAAAAGCATCATGAAAATGTCAATTTGAATTAGTTTTGTTATGTTAACTACCAAACACAACAGTATATTCTGTGTTTTCAGAAGGAAGTGATGCAAAGACAATTTTCTAAGCAGCATTTATAATGCTTTTATACTAATTCTTCTGCTAGCTGTATTTGCACTGTAATAAACACTTTGAAAAGACTCTGTCTAAAATCCTTACTGCTCTCTGTAACTACCTGAAAGGTGGCTGTGGCAAGGTTGAGGTCTCTTCTCCCAAGTAACAAGTGACAGGACAAGAGGAAACATACTCAAGTTATGTCAGGGCAGGTTTAGATTAGATACTAGGGAAAAAAAAAACCTTTCACTGAAAAGGTCACTGACCATTGTAACTTGCTGCACAGGGAAGTGGTTGAGTCACGATCCCTGGAGGTATTTAAAAGACATGTAGATGTGGTACTTAGGGACATAGTTTAATGGTGGATGTGACAGTGCTGTGTGAACCGTTGGGCTCAATGATCTCAAAAGTCTTTTCCAACCTAAACTATTCTATGATTCTGCGATAATATATTGTTACATTTTTGGTGTCCTCTTCCTCTGGTAAGTTCTATTATCTTGATCACTCTAGTAGTCTTCTAGAACTTCTGGAAATAAATACCAAGAAATAACCTCTACTAATTACACTTCTTATTTCTTTATCATGTAAGAATCAAAATATAATATGCATTCTAGATTGTTAGCAGTGCATTTTTCAGTGACTCGGCTTCTTCATTGGCTATTACAATGACAATCATTACCATCCACACAAAACTTGCTCCAAAGAAAAGAAATACCTTAAGTAAGTATCTTCTTGCATGTTTGGTCTTCAATTACATGCAATTATCTCAGTCACTGGTGCCTACAGATCTTTTCAGCTATTAGGGGAGGATTCAGTTACAGAAACATACCTGTCTACATGGTCTAGGTTCTCCAGCATAGGCATATAGTCTGCCAAATCTGACGCAAGTCTGATAGGAAACCACTTTAGAAGCATGGGGCTGCAGGATATTACAAAGAACATACAAGAGATCCAGCATGTGGGGAAGTGGCACCTGGAGACCAAGAAGCGCAGTATCTTTGATAGTACAAAGCACCTATTCTATTTGGAGGAAAACTAAACCAAGCAAAGATCTCCATAACCTATCAGACTCTAGACAGCTACCATACAATAAACAACAAGTAGATAGGCAAATTTATGCAAGCTAACCTAAGTCACTCTGCATCTTGCATCTTTTATTCTGTACATTTGTTTATAATTTTCACTTAATAGCTAATGTGTGACATTAAACATTTACTCTTAAAACTATCCCATTTCTATTCGTTCAATCTACAAGATCATGTAGTTCTTCCTCTATGTTCTTTTTAATATTCCTATGCCTTGCCACGCCTCCTGATTTTGGTAACATGAACGTATTTCAACAGCACACTGATGAATTTTTTTTTTCCAAAGTTCTTACTGAAACTTCTAAAGAAGAGCAGACTTAAGTTCTTTGAGGATGTTCACTGGTCATTACATTCTCATTGAAATAGTTTCCTTTTTAAAGTAGCATATTTGATGGGTCCACTGTACATGAACCACGTGTGTATGGTGTTTACTCATATAGTTAAAATCATAGGATATTATAAACCATAAAGGAAAAGAAAAAAATAGTGGCTTTTAGGACAAAGTCAGAATGTTGATTCGAGATGACTTCTGTAAGTTTTAATAAGTTATAATTTATATTCCAGTAAAGACTCTCTGGTTTTTATATTACTTTCCATTTAAACCCAATGTGTTTGATTATGTTTTCCTTCAACATGTATTCATTCGAGGTCGGACTCAAGAGCAATGATCACTAAAAACATTTCTCAGCCTGACCCTAAATATGGGTACTGCATTTCTTAATGGCTTAATCCCATGTTAATATACTAATTAAAAATCCATTTTGTTTAACCTGAGATTTCATTGCATAATTGTAGTATAGAGATTATTTTGTCCTATTCTACTATGGTAACATTAAATTCTATATGAAGGGTAAGCAAAATTCAAAGTAATTTCCATCAACACATTGTTATTAACCAGTCTGCATTTGTCTCTATACTTTCTATGACATGAAATGGAAAAACATAGTTTAATCTTTTTCATCTTAATTTTATTTAGTTTCATTATATAGCTAAAAATCTGATAATTCTGAAAATTTTCATTTTGGTGCTCCACTTCTCAACCTCAGTACTGTTTGCAACCATAAACAACTGAAAATACTACAATTTATATTGAAGCCTATAGTAAAGTAATTGATGATAATGAAAATGCAAAGGCAATTTTCTCTTCTACTCCTGAAATATTTTTAGGATAACTCAAAGAGTTTATTTCTGTGTAAGAATAAGTAACAAGACAATAACCTAGCTAGCTCCACTACTTTTGAAGCCAAAATGTATAAATACTATCACATTAAAACTGTTTCATTTTCCTTCAATTAGTATTTTTCACTGAGGTTAAAGAGTTTTTTAAGATATAGGCTAAAGTTTTAGTGGGTTTCCCATAACTTTAGTGGCTTTTCTAAATTACTCCTCTGAGTATTTTTTTCCCCTCTTTTTTTTTCTATTTCTTTTTATTTTCCTTTTTTTTCCTTCCTCCTTATTGCTACTTTTTTTTTTTTTTTTTTTTTTTTTTTTTTTTTTTTTTTAAATGCACATGATTAGCTCCAGGACTGCCTTAAAGTCTTTTTTTTCCCAGGAAGTGCAAAAAATATAGAAATGTAAGTGGACTGTGAAAAATACAGAAGTATATAAAATTTAATTTACATTATCTGTCTTTAATCTAGATTTTCCAACTGAATCAGCTGAACTGATTGAATACAGGATACATAGAAATATATAAATGGAAAGCCAGGTTGATGTCATCCAGCAGTTAATCATACAGTGTAATAGTTGAAAAGCAAGTTTATGACAATTCCTCTCTACAAATTGCCCACTACCATACTGTTTGCTAGCTCTACTACTAGAGCAATAGCTTTGATATGTTTTTGAAAGCATTATTCATTAAAATGTTGAAACAAAATCTCTCCTAGTGGTTCAAAGGTATCAGTATAAGCCTTGTCAGTACACAAACATAACCAGCTTATTCAACTGCGAAAATTACTGGTTCTATTTCTCATTCTTATAGAATTTATTTATGTTTAATTAGAAATATACTCCTGAAAAATAATATCTAAATAATTTACAACTGAGAACCCAGATTTTACAGTAATGCATGATTTGTCTCCCCCAGACAAACTCTTTAAAAAACAAAGCCACAAACTGTGGCTTTTCTCTTATTTCACTCTTCTTAAAAAAAAACCAAAACACTCAAAACAAGAGTTCTTCTATGGTAACTCAACACTTTTGGGAAAGGAATGGATATGAATACAGGACAGTATTTTAATTAGTTTACTTTGAATAGAAATGCAATAGCTACCTTAATTGATTTCAAATAGCATGGAAAAATAGCAGGACCAAGAGAAATAGCATCCCTGTTTAATGCTTGTTTAATAAGAACCAGTGATTTAAAGTTCCACTGAGGCTGCTGTCATGGAGTCTTGTACACTCATCACTGAGGAATAGTTTTGGTTTAAAGCATATCTAGTTACGGCAATGAAAAATCTTTAGTGAAAATGTTCTTAAACTAGATTCAAGTTCACTGCAAGGCTTAAATTTCAAACTGTAAGCTAAGCAACAAGATCTGATCTTTCTGTATAAGAAGAGATCTAGTTTTTAACACACGTTCTTTCATTTGTGTCTTGCAGTTTAGTAAGATTGGATTTAATCTCTCTCTGATAAAAGCATGTCACAAACTATATCTTTGCCTTTTAAATTAATTCAAAGTTTTCTTACTTGAAATATGTTTTCTGTGGAGAACAGGAGAACAGCCCCTGTAATAGCTAGACAAAAGTCTGTAAATATTACAAAATGGAGGCAAAAATAAGGGTTGTTTCACATCCTTTGAGACTTGAAATTATAGAATTATTCTAACTTTTATCTAATTTTAAAATATTCTCCTGTATAATATCTATTCATATATTGCATATATACCCAGCCCTTAAACACAATTGCTGAATTCAGTGCTTTCCAAAGGAGATAGAGTGTGAATTTTTGTACTGCAAATGAAAACTTTTAAAATTATATAAATCTATATGATTACATCTGCTTTTATAGATAAAAAAAATAATCACACAGTTCCCAGTTCAAAGATGTCTCTCTAAGCATCATATTTCAACTCTAAAACTTCTCAGGTTGTATAATATTTGCTCTTTCAGTCCACGGTTAGGTGTTTGCGCTCACTCGGAGAGGACTGATGAAAATTTAGGTCAATATAATGGAAAGCAATACTCTGCAACATTCTTTATCATTATTTTATTACACTTGTCCACTTGTACACTTGTTTGACCATTTTGTGTAGTTCCATCAAACTTAAAAACAGTATGTCTTTCAACTTCTTCATTCCATCAAGTATGGAGGTGGAAAAGGGATAAAGATGCTGAATAGAGCTTCAAATTATTTGACTTTTTTGGTTTAGTTCCATGTATTTTTGTACTAAATCTTCAATGCACACTAATGAAAAAAAGATACAACAACTTCCTGTCATGGGAATAGAAATTGTTAGAAGTCATTGAATGAGCTCAAGGAAGTTAGGAGTAAGTTGATATACATTTGCATGACAGGCTACATTTTGTTTCTTCTCCAGAGTTATAGTAGCAGGCACGAATGAGAGAAAAAAAAAAAGGTATATGACAAATGTTAGAAGTGAAAAAAAAATGTTCTTAAGTAGCAGTACATAATCTATATGGTATGTTCCACTAAACAGCTTTCTGGGTCATCAAAGTATAACAGAAGGCTATATATGAATACAGAGTAATAGCACAAGACTTTGAGAGTACTCAGGCTGGACAATGATGGGAGTCCCAGATTATAAACACAAGCTGCATAGAGCTGCAGATGTCTTAAGAAAAGTAGTGTGCCTGTCTGAAGACTTCATAGAAAGAATTTTCAAGCTTTTTTTTTTTCAATCCAAGAATTCACTGAAGAATGCTGGACTGAAAGGAAATACTATGAGGAAGAATGTCTTGCTAAGAACAGAGAGATAATTTGTTCTCAAGATATAATCTTCCTCACCTGTTTGCAGTCTGATTTTTTCTGTTCTAATACTTTGTATTCCAAAGAAATTGAAGTTTTAGAGATACTTCACCTTCAGTGTAATTTAATATGCTAATTTGGAAAGAAAGGGATCATCCAGCTAACTTTGAGACTCCTTGTGATGTGCAACCTTTTCTCAGGATCCATAAGTCAAAAGAACAGTCCTGCTATTGCTCTCCATGGGTCACAGGTGCTCTCTCACTTCAGACTGCAGGAGAGTCTCTGCTCCAGTGTTGCTACTCCTTCTCTGACTGCAAGGTCTGCATGGGCATCTCTAGCTTGTTCCATCCTTCTACCTCCTCCTAGGCACTACAAATTTACATTCTCAAATAGTGATGGCACAAGTGCCAGATTGGCCTTGCCAGGCCAGACATGGGTCCAAACTCAGAGCCAGGGGAAGTTTCATTAACTGTTTTCCACCGCAGCATTGCAGCCCCCTCCCTCTACTACCAAGCATAAGCAGCTACACACAAAACCATCATATGGATCTATATTGGTCATAGAGCAATGCTTAGCCTCTTGAAAGGCCATAGAATCATAGAATGGTAGGGGTTGGAAGGGACCTTTAGAGATTATCTAGTCCAACCCCTCTGCAGAAGCAGGTTCACCTAGATCAGGTCGCATAGGAACATGTCCAGGCAGGTCTTGAAGAGCTCCATGGAAGGAGACTCCACAACCCCTCTGGGCAGCCTGTTCCATTGTTCTCTCACCCTCACAGTAAAATAGTTTTTCCATATATTTAAGTGGAACCTTTTGTGTTCCAGCTTTGTCCCATTATACCTTGTCCTGTTACTATCTACTACAGAAAAAGGGATACCTCAACCTCCTGACACCCACCATTTAGGTATTCGTCAATATTAGTAAGATCCCCCCTCAGTCTCCTCTTTTCTAGACTAAATAGACCCAGTTCCTGCAGCTTTTCACTGTATAAAAGATGTTCCAGTCCCATCATTCCTACACTGACCTGTGTACCACAACTGAGTTGTTAGGAAGTGGCCTTTTCCACTGCAAACCCCAAACTCCCTAAAGGAAAACAGCAATTGTATTTTTTTGTGGGTTGCTGTAGTGTGGATGATAAAGTTTAAAAATCAGGTTTGACACCAAGCAGGTCATCATTGCAATGTTGTGAACAGAGCTGATTAGGGCAGGTTGTCAAGGTCATAAAAAGCATTGTCTGCTCCACGTGCAGTAGGCAAAAGCTGGTCTTAATTCTTACGTTTTCTCTGATTACTCGTTGCACTTAATGCTGAGGAAGACAAGTTTTTGCTTGCATTTGCCTTCATTTTTTTTCAGTCAGGTTTTAGTACTGATTCATTATTAAATGGTATCTTTTACAAAGTAATCAGTAAAAGAACAGACTTCCAGCTATTATAGTAACAACTTCTGAAATGGCCTTAACCATTTGCTTTTGCAGTATTTTGCTTTTAGCCTTTCATAAAGTGATGTTAGGCTGGAAATGCAGAAATAACTGATTACTTTGAACCCTGGCACTTATCTATGCATTAAACCCTGGCAGTCAAGAAAACAAAGATAAAAGGTTCATAATTATACTGCATATCGAAACAACACTGTTCTGTTAAAGGTACAAATTGAATAAAATGAAATACAAAAAATGAAACTGTTAAGATACCATACTTCAAAGCAGAACATGCATTCAGCACATTCCTACCAACAAGAGAAAAACAGAGATTATTGTTTTCTACCACCTCAGCGGACTCTGACATTTAAGCATCAGTTGAACCATTTTGACCTATCTCAACAACTTAAAAAGACTGAGAAAAAAAATCTTTCTGTTCTTTAGAGTGAAATATTGTATTAGTTTTGTTTTAGTTTTTAATCTAAACATATTTATCTTTAGAAAAGACTACCCCAAGCTAATTTGACTGAGAAACAGAATAAATAATACCTTTTCAGTACTTGACGCTTAGACGCTAATAGAGACAATTTGAATTTATAGGTTTAATCAAACAGTAGTGTGTTCACTGAATCCCAGTACAACACACTGTGGTTAAAAAAATCCTTGTTCAAAACAGATTTTTAATACTTGTCCTTTGCATTCTTCCATTTCCTGTGTCTTCTTAAAGGTGCTCAGTAATTCACAATAACAACTAACAAATGAAAAAGAGGTGTATATTAAAGAATAAAGAAGTGCTGATCCCAGATACTTAAGTCTCCAAGAACAGGGAAGCATAGGGCAAAGGGAAGGAAAAAGAAGCACTCCATTTTTATAGCTATGTTTCAATCCATTCATCATTTTTTTTCCACTGTAGAGGCACGCAAATAGCATACTTTAGGACTAACCACATTGCAATCTACTGTTCTTCAACACTGCTGTGAACTTGGTTACATTGGATGCTGCCCACAGTAATCAACTTTTAAAACCATTAGAAATAATAAGTTTTTTTATAAAAAATTACAAACTGTAATTATACTTCAAAATATAATTTTAATTTAAATGTTTACCAGATGTATTTTAAAAATAGACAAGTATTTACTTGGAGAAAAAAAACTGCATGCCACAGTTGATACAACAGTTGCCCAGCTTGTTAGAACTCTGCCTTCATCACTAGAAAACATTTAGTATCTGGTGTATTTCTATGTACTCTTCTTGCCGTGACATGATGATATACACTAAAAGCCAGAAGGCTGGAATGAAAGTAGATGGAGACCTATACACCATAGCATCTTCCTTATTTATTTTTGGCGTTACCAATTTACTTCAAATTTCAAGAAACTCCCAAATTCATAGTCCTAATGACAATGTGTTTTCCTCTAATGTTACTGTCTTCCTGTCTCTTCAAAACTGGCATCTTTTCTTTAAGAATTTGATTATTTCAGTGGTTTCCCATAATACACACATGGCAGCTCAGACCTGTTGAGTCTAGCATTTTCTGTGGTCGCTTATTAGTGAGGGCTTTTTCTAGGGCTTGAATTTTGTGTGAGAACATACAATCTCTAGTAATGTGGGGCATATTAGATTCCATCCTTCATTCTTCAGTACAGTCGAGCTTGTGAAGGAATTATCTCACAGTATCAAAATAAATTTGAATTTTATTTAATTAAGATTTCTTCATAAAGAGAGAGGAACAATTTTTTCCCATGAGTAAGGTTTTTGGTTTCACTAATTTTAATATGATCTTGTTTGTTTGTTTGTTTTAACATCCATTCACAAGCAAAACCTTATTTTACTTCAATTCACTTCAAATGAACAATGCAACTGTTACATCTATTAAATACAATTATGGCTTTAAACAATTTTCAGCCACAACTTTCCTACTCAAACGGCCTTTCAGTGTTAATTATCTATTATCTTTATAGCACAAAAAGAAGTAACATAGGATTGCTTAGCTGATAAGGAACAGGGTAAGCTGAAAATGGAAATCTTAGTGGCTTTACAAATTTCTCTTTTATAAGGTTTTTTTTCCAACTTAAGCTGAATTAATAATAATTTATCTGTTTGGGTCTTCAGAAAGTGAAATTCACTTTTATCTTTTCTCTAGCAATGATTCATGCAAAGGCTTTTTAATCCAAAAATTAATTCTGCCGTCTCCGAGGCTCCACCTTGACTACTAAATTAACAAACGGTAAGTTATGGACCTAAAACATAGCATGGGCCTGAGACATTGACATCCAACATTCTATACCATTACATTATCAGGGCAGGCAGTGCTGTCCTTTGAGCTGAGTACAACTCATTCAAACTCATCCAATTGATTTATGGATACCACAAAAGTCTTCATCAACTCTATTTCAATCCATTAGTTTATTCTGAACATCAAGCATATTCTTTGCACCTTCTAAAATGGGTAATTTATGTAATGAAAATATATATGAAGATCTACTATCTGTGAAGGAAGTAATGAAAAAAGAAAACAACTCCATTTATAATAGCCCTTCCATCTCATTCCTCTTCATATTCATACAACTAGAAAACGAACAGTAAGGGAAAGTAAGGAGGAAGAAAACATTAGAAAAGAGGAGACAAAAAAGATTACTATTTTACTTTCTAGTCCACAAAATTCCAAATAATGTCTTTTTTCAAAATGAATGACTGCAAAGCTTTCAAATACTTTTAGGAGTGTCTAGCAACTATATCAGGAAATCTCATTACTCTCAGAAGAACCTAAGTATAGGCAGAATGAGTGAAGGAAAGAGCACAGGCAGGCCCTTGACTTACTCTTTGTCATCAAAGGAAGCATCAAAATGAATGGAAGTAGAACTCTGGCAAAATCAAGGAAGACTGGAAATTCATGAAAACTAAATATTTGAATGTGAAGTATCCAATTATTTATTTGAATATTACTATTATCCTATATTTTTATCAATATTTCTAAAACTGTGTTTTGCTTCCCTGTTATAATTTCTCTAATTCCTGTGCCAAGTGTTAACAAGACACATCAGGATACACCATGCACTTTAGTGGAAAAAAAGGCAAGAAAACAAAGATTCCACAGAAATGAGCTATCACATCTACAGCAGTGGTTAACATATTTATACTTGCTTATAGTAACAGAAGTTGGATAAGAAGTTATGCAAAACTGTCTAGTTTCTGTAAGATGGATTGAAATTGTCAGTTTTAGCCTACAGCATGTCCCTAAGGTGGTTTAAAATCAACACAGTTCTCATTTACAATCTTATGAATCGTGGGTCAAACTGATTCTTAAATCTATGACAAATAAGTAAGAGAATTAAATGTTAGGCCTACAAACTTCTAAAAACTTTCAACAGAAAAACTTACATTCAATTATATTTTTAAAAGAAGTCCCCTGTCACTAAGTATTTATACAAATATCGCAAAGGTATAAAAGAAAAAAAAGAACAAAATTAACCAGTCCTTTCATGTTATATACTTGCATCAGAGAATTGTTTCATTTATTTGCAATTGCTTTGCAAAATAAGATTTTGAAATATCCTGCTTAAATATTAAAATATTGCTAGTTTCCTCATATTTCAACACACTTGATTAGGTTTTATTATAAGCTCTTCACCTGAGTGCTGTCACTGAGGAGAATGAAACAAAGTATACAAAAGGCAAGGAAAAAATCCATTATCTTATTTTTTCAGTAAGAGGTAAGTAACACTCTAATGCATCGATGCTTCCTATGCTATGATTTAATTTTATTTTAAATATATGCCACAAAAATAGCTTCTTTTGCTAAATTGATATACTTAAAATATATTAAAACAAAACAAAATCATAACTATAATATTGCCAAGATTTCTACAGATTCGGGTAATTTAATGACAGTTTCTTTATTTCCAGTAAAAAAAAAAAATCTACCTTCTTTACAGCTCTTTTAGTACTTTTTTATTTCCAGAGGCTCAAATTCACTGAGTTGATAAAGCAGAAATAAGGGGTTGATCTCATTTTGGTAGTCAGTGAAAGCTCTGGTCTAAGTCAATACAAAGAGAAAAATGTTTTAAAGGATCAGTTGAGTCATAACATTAGTGAGATAGTTTAGCTCCTTCTTGAAAAGGAACAAAAAGGAAAAGAAAACAAACCAGTAACTTTTATTAGTGCATCAAAAGTGCCTCTAGGACGTAGGAAAATCTCTTTCCAATTAATTTCCTGAAAGTTCACATAACTATGCAGATATGCCACTATGCTATAAATAGATGCTTTTCTGAATTTTTTTTTTACATTGTTATTTGCAGTATTTTAAATAAATTACCTTTTCAGTAAAGAAAATAGATAGGTTTCACTTTGAAACTGGTTGAACAGAGAGGTTGTGTGGTTTCATCATGGAGAATTGTCAAAATGCACCTGGAACCTGAGAAACCTTGTGTGATCCCATAATTAATCCTGCAATGAGCAGGAGGTTGGATTGGAGACCTTCTGGAGTTTCTTTCGGCCTGTGTTATTTTTTGAGATAATTTTTTCACTCCTTAAGTATATAGAAATTATTGCTACTTAATTACAATAAATTAATTGATTTTTTTTTCTGATGTAAATACGTAAAAATTACTACTACTGGGTTTCAGAACTATCTTTTAATAAATTCAGTTCAGAAAAAGCACTGTCATAAAATTTCAAAACATGGATTTTTTTTAGGAAATGCACTTTCTATGAATAGATTATAGGCAACATAAAACCTTGGCTCGATCTACACATGTTCCATTAATGTATAACGAATAAGACATCTCAAAGTTTCTAAATAGAAGTGATTTCTTTTCACAGAACTGAAATCTATTACAGAGAAATGTCAAGGAAATTAAAATCAGTTTACTATTCTAAATCAAGAAAACTACTACTGTTCTTTAAATTTGTCCTCACAAAACATACTGGACATACTTGTGTTTCATAAGTTTCATCTCTGATTTCCAGACCACAGGAGGTTATGACATGCACTCCACATTTTATGAGTCTTATATTTTTTATATTTTGTACTGTATTGTAATTTTGGTACAGGTCTATAGTGATACATTTTGACATATTTTGAAATATTGGAAACAACTTCTTAATGACTGAAGCAATTTTTTAAAAAAATTCTGGTCATGCATCCGATGATGCATGTGTTTTAGAACAGTAATTCATTAGTAGAGTTTCCAAACTAATATTAAATACATACTGCTTCTAACAAGTAAAATAATCATTTCATTCTGCAATCAATAGTGTGGCATTACTGTAAGTCAGCAGTAGTAGCACATACTATAAAATATAGAGTATTATCATGGGCAATTTTTTGAAGAAACTCAGTTTTGAAGAAAAATGGTTTTACTGTACATTTCCAGGACAAAATTTGACAAATTTTGTACCAATTTTATCACAAATACTTTTTCCAACAAAATTTATTCCTGATACAAATTCCAAGCTACAATTTATTACTAATTTGTCTGTGAGCAGCAGAAGAGGGCATCCTCGGTCATGACTTCCAGAATGATAAAAAGGGAAAGAAGATATTACTGCAGGGCTTCTTTACTCAAATAACCTCTATGGAAGAAGCATGTATCTATGTGCATATTCACCTCCTGTAACTGTGAAGACTAGACCACCCTGATTTAAATCTCTGCAGGTATAAGAAATGTTTTTAGATATGGTAGATATTCTAAATGTATACTAAGAAAAAAAATAAACAAAAATTTGGATATATCTTTTACTAGGCCATATAAGAGACTAGGTAAAATGTACGTTCAAGCTCACAAAGTTGTATTCATATCAAATAGAGAGAGGTTGCCTAAAAATTATCAAAATTAGAATTCTGTTTAGCTCCAAACAAACAAAAAAAAAGCCTCAGTGATGCTAACTTAAATAAAAGTTAAGCAACAAGACGAAACACCACATTCATGTGCATTTAAAATGCACAATTTCAGCTCAACAAATGTAGGAAAACAGGGTTTCAGACCACCTAACACTGGGAATAGTATTCACTTTTCAAGAAATTTGTAAAAATTCTGTTAGACATTGCATAGTCACTTAGGATAGAACAAAATCTTATCAGATTTAAATATGGTTGAGTGAATATTTAGCCTATTCTGGTGGCTTATATAACTGAAATGTTAGACCTGCAGAACCTGAAGGATAACATAGAGCTGCTATTTCTAGCTGAAAATAATACAGTGAATGAATCAGATCAAGGTTGCAGTGATTTCATTCTCCCTAGGGCAGATGAAGCTATGTTGACACAGTAAGGGAAAGCTTGCAGGTACTTCATTTGTCTTTTCTGGTCTGTTAAGTTTCTGATTTAAAATTCATAATTAACAAATGATGGAAACAAATATTCTTTTGATCAGCTATATTTTTTCCTGAATTGATGCATCCCCACTAACCACTGATTGAATTAAATAAAAACTACCCAATGAAGAGATTATGTCAATACCTTAAAAGAGATACCTTTACAAAACACATAAATTGGAATTACAGGTTGATTTTTGAAATGTGTCAAGGATGGTGTCTTAGTTTCTAATTAAAATTAATTCCCAATGTAATTATAAACGAACTAAAAGATGTGTCCATATATTCTTTTAGAAGTGTATTTGGGATGTGCAAGAAAAGCCAGGAAGATTGTCTGCTAGGTTTACACTATACTCCTACCTATTATCTTTATTTTTTTCTCTGTATACATGTGTTCAGCTTCAGGACTCATAATATAGTTAATATTTATAATAGATATAAGTATCTATATAATTTAATTCCCATTTAATGTGTATGGATGTCTATTTACTGTCTTCTGATATAATGAACACAAATGAGAACTGTAGAAAATACAGACAAGGGAAAAAAGAAAATTTAGAGTCTTATGCCATTTCGGACTCCAGCATAGAGCACACACCAATAAAAATTAAGGAAGGATAAATACAAAGCTAGGAGAAAAGGATGAATCTTTTTATGTCAGAAATCATTTCTTCAGCAATGCAGAGGGATTGTCTGGGTAAAAAACATTCAGTTTCTAGTTAGCTTGTTTAGCCTTTTTTATTCTGTCTTCCCCTCTTTTTTTTCAGATAATGAACTTGTGTAATAGAAGTTGTAACATCCATAAAGCAATATCAATACACACATCCACATATATGTACGTGAGAGGCTTATTTTAGAAACAAAAGTAAAATTAAAAAGTTGCAGAATCCTGATGGAAAGCTGTTTATTTTAAAATGTTCACATAAAACCTAGAGAAGCCATTAGCATTAGACAGGTATTTGAGTTATAGAACCAATCTGACCTTTTCAGGGATTTGCCAGTATTTATTGGTACTCCAAGTGACATTTATATTGTCAAATGAAAAGCTAAATACCTGAAGCTGCCAATGGAGGACAATATCTGATCACAGAATACTATAAATTACTTGTCCATAGCTAAACTGAAGAATTTAAGATGTCCTGATGATTAAACTAAAAACCTGTTCAGACTCTACAGTCAATTCATAGAAACTCTTTGCTGAAAATACCTGTATGCAATTAATTATAAAACTAATTTCTTCAATATTGTTTAATCTGCAATGATTCTTCTGCAAGCTTTAATAAGAAAACCACCACAGCAACAAATGCCAACCATTAGTATGCAAGTCTATAACCTTAAATTTACAAGATGCTTATGCTTTGTAATCATAATAATTTATTTTTCTCTTATAATTTGTATTTATTTATATTGTTACATTCTAATAATCAAGTATAATTAAGATGTTTTGTACATTTATTTTAATAACTTGTAAAGCTTTATAAATTAATATTCTTTATTATGAAATGTATAATTTCAGCCTACAGTTTTTTAAGAATATAATGTTCAACTTCAGAAAGTTTATAACTAGACATCTTGTGTACATCTATGCTAGTGCATTACCACTTTCAGCATTCCCATGGCTTGTAATCAGTTGTCAGAGAACTGATTCAGACTTCTGCATGTTAGTATAAAGAGAACTTCAAAGTTCCCCTCTTCCATAAGGCAGTGATATTTCTCAAAAGAACTTCAATTAAAAGTTTATGAAGTCAATATCACTATCACTAAAATTACAAACACAAAAATCTTAAAATAATTATATTAAAATATGAGGGAAATTAAGCTACATTCCATCATCTACTACCAGTCCTGGTTCACCAGGAAGG
Source organism: Colius striatus (assembly GCF_028858725.1). Taxonomy (NCBI): domain Eukaryota; kingdom Metazoa; phylum Chordata; class Aves; order Coliiformes; family Coliidae; genus Colius; species Colius striatus. Next base: position 24,272,268 of record NC_084760.1, on the reverse strand, counting down.
TGCCAGCAGACTGGAGGTTAGCTAATGTGACACTCATCTACAAGAACGGTTGAAAGGAGGATTCTAGGAACTACAGGCCTATCAGCCTGATTTTGGTGCTGAGAAAAGTTATGAAACAGATAATCCTGAGCAACATCATGAGGCACATATAGGAAAGCCAAGGGTTCAGGCCCAGTCAACATGTTTTTATGAAGAGCAGGTCCTGATCTCCTTCTATATCAAGGTGATCTACTCCATAGACAAGGGAAAGTCAGTGGTTGTGGTTTACCTACATTTTAGTAAGGCCTTCAACATAGTGTCCCATAGCATCCTCCTGGAGAAACTGGCTGCCCATGGATGTACTCTGGGATGGGCGGAAAACTGGCTGGATGGCTGAGCCCAGAGAGTGGTGGTGAATAGAGTTAAATTCAGTTGGCGGCCAGTCACCAGTCACCAGTGGTGTTCCCCAGGCCCCAGTGTTGAGGCCTGTTCTGTTCAACATCTTTATCAATGATCTGGATGAGGGGATAGAGTTCTGTGAATCTTGGATTCTGTGAGTGCACCCTCAGTATGTTTGCCGATGACACCAAGCTGGGCAGGTGGGTAGATCTGCTTGAGGGCAGGAAGACTCTTCAGAGGGACCTGGACAGGTTGGAGTGATGGACCAAGGCCAATTGTATGAGGTTCAACAAGGCCAAGTGCTCAGTCCTGCACTGGTCCTGTGGCCACAAAAATCCCATGCAGTACTACAGGCTTGGGGCAGAGTGGCTGGAAAACTGTCCAGGGGACCAAAAAGGCCTGGGGTGGTTGGTTGACAGCTGCATGAATATGAGCCAGCAGTGTGTACAAGGTGGCCAAGAAGATCTATGGCACCCTGGTTGTATTAGAAACAGTGTGACCAGTAGGATTAGGAAAATTATTTGTCCCTTGTACTCAGCACTGGTGAGGTCACACTATGAATATTGTATTCAGTTTTGGGCCTCTAACTACAGGAAAGGCATTGAGGTGCTGGAGTGTGTCCAGAGACTGGCAATGACTCTGGTGAAGGGTCTGGAGAACAAGCCTTTTGAGGAGTGGCTGAAGGAGTTGGTATTGTTTAGTCTGAAGAACAGGAGACTGAAGGGAGACATGACCACTCTAAAACTACCTGAAAGGAGGTTATAGTGAGGTGGAGGTTAGTGTCTTCTCCCAAGTAACGAGTGATAGGACAAGAGGAAATGGCTTCAAGTTGCACCAAAGGGGGTTTAGGAAGAACTTTTTCACTAGGAGGGTAAAAATAATAGTGAAACAGAGAAAGATTTTTATAATGGAAATATAATCCATATTAACAACAAATTAATTACTCATATACATATACAGATTAGCTAACACTATTTATTTCTTAGATCATGTGTTTTTTTTCAATTACTGGAAAATAATTCACTGCTATGAGAATGTTTCTTGTCTCAGAGTAGAAATAATAAAATAACTTCTTCTAAGTTACTATAGAACAAGCCTAAACCAATGTGGGTTTATGTCAGCTAGAAGACATTTTTACTCAATTATATTTCATACTTTAATTTTGTGTTTCTCCATTTCCTCAAGGTCTCAAAATGGCTATTCCACACTAAGGAAGTATGCCTGTCTTGCATTATTTCCAGGAAGAACCAGACTTCTCCAGTAGATATCTACTCCATACAATTTCAAGTCAGTAGTTGCTAAGACGCAGTAAGTTAACAAGTTGGAGTAATTGAATTCTATAATTAGGAGTAGAAGTTTAGCCAGATATTGGCAATTAGACCCAGTAAAAACGATGGCCCAGAAAGTTTGTCCATTTCTTCCCAATTTAAAAACTGGTTAATAAAACTTATCACCTCCATAAAAGAAAAATAAAATAAAATAAAATCTACTGAGCTGATGCTATGGATTTCATGTAGAAACTGTCCTGTCTAAATTACTGGATAAGTCCTTAATCAATCAATTCATTTGAAACAGAAAAAAAGGCAGTCTTCCAACCACAACATCTGTGGGATTTTTTTTCAATTTTTCCCAAATGCTAGCACATTAAAATGAAATACAGTACTTGCCATGCTAGAATTGGAAAGGAAAAAAAATGTAATTCTTTTGTCCCAGAAGATGAAAAAGAAATACAGCTGATGAGGAGGCCATAGGAATGAATTATGAATACTTATGCACACATTTGCTACCAGCTAACTGCTCTCATCAAGTAATGATACTAAAAATAAAGAAGAGCCAAAATTCATTTTCAGAGTGATAAAGAAAATTGTGTTTATAAAGGTAATCTTGTGTATTAGTGACAGGTTAAACCTGTTCTACATAATAGATTTTTTACATATCCAAGTTAGCTCCACCTATTTTGTCCTTTAATAAAGGCACATCCATTCAGTAACTAAAAATGTTTCATCCAGCAATGCCTATGTTGTCTCCCATATCAATTATGTGCAGTTCAAGAAAAATGTAACACCCACATAATATTTACCCTGCTGATTAAATAATATCCCATGCTTAACAAATTGCTCAGATTTATAGATAAATCAGAAAGTAACCACAGGCAAGGCTGTTTACACTTACTTTCTCTGTAGGGATCCTAAACAAAAACACATGCAACAAGAACAACAGGTTTTATTGACCCAGTCTGGCACAATAAAATGTAATGTCACCTCTAATAGACAATTTTCCAACTACATTGTGTTTAAAATTTAACAGAAACATAAAAGAGAACCCAAAGCAGTTTACTGAGGAAGGAAAAAAAAAACAACAAATCAAACAGAAACAAAAAGAAAAGAAACCACAAAAACTAAGCAAGTCAAGGAATCAAAATGAGATTTCTTCCCATCAACTCCATCTAGCTAGGTGAGGAATGCATTTTATACTTCAGACCTTTTCGTATCTTGGTCACCAGATTCCCTGCCCTATGCACAAGCAGGCACACATTTTTCCCTAGTTTTCCTTCTGTTGCACCTCTGGAAGCCTTTCTTGTTGCTTTTCTTATCCATTTCCAGACTCAACTGCAAATGGGCTTTGGCTTTCTTAAGCCCATTCCCACATACTCAGACAACATCTCTACAGCCCTCCTCAGTGATCTGATGCTACTTCCTCCTCTTTCTGTTTATCAGTTTTGTCAAGAGCTCTTTTCTTCATCCATGCAGGACTTGTGCCACCTTTTCTTGATCTCCTTATCAGGATAGACCATTACTGATCTTGAAGGATATGGTCCTTAAAAATCATTCAGCTCTCCAGGAGACCTATTATCTTCAGAATCATATTTCATGACATTCATCCAAGCAGAGGAAGTCAAAGCCTGCTCTTCCCAAACTCAAGTTTGGGATCCTGCTATTTGCATTACTTTTTCTTCTGAGTATCCTTAATACCTCCATCTTGTGTTTGTTGCTACTGAGACAGTCTCTGACTTTCACAGTCCTGACCAACTCTTTGTAAACCATGAAATCACTGGAGTGCTGCACTGGGTGGCTATGAACTCTTCAGAAGGGATAGGCAAGGAAGGAGAGGTGGAGGGGAAGTCCTTTATGTTAGGGAGTGTCTTGATTGTTTAGAAGTCAATGATGGTGATGTTTAAGGGTAAGAATCAGAGGGAAGGACAACAAGGCTGATATGGTAGGAGTCTGTTATAGACCACTCAACCACATTGAGAAGGTGGATGGAATATTCAATAGGCAGTGGGGAAAAGTCTCAGGATTGCTGGCTCTCATTCTCACAGAAGGCTTCAACTTACCAGATGTCTCCTGGAAATAAAACATAGCAGAGAGGAAACCATCCAAGAGGTTACTGGACTGAGTGAAAGATAACTTCCTCACATGGTGAGAGAACAAAAGAGGAACCAAAGAGGAAAGGTATCTTGCTGGATCTGGTATTTGTAAACAGAAGACTTATGGAAGATGTGATAGTTGGGAGCTATCTTGGACACAGCAATTATTAAATGACAGAGTTTTGAATTCTCAGAGAAGCAATGAGGGAGTTCAGCAGAACTGCCACACTAGACTTTTGGAGGGCAGACTTTGATCTGTTTAGGAAGCTGGTTACCAGAGTCCCTCCAGAGTCAGTCCTGAAGGGCAAAGTAGTCCAGAAAGGCTGGACATTCTTCAAGTTTAGTAGAGCATCTCCCTTCATTGGCTCCTCAGGCATTTAATTAGGCAGTTGCCATCACTGCACTGCAGAAGCCTGGATCTCTGCTATTGTTGTCTTGCTCTTCATGTGAATACAAGGATGATTAAAGTCATCCATGAGGACCAGGACCTGCAAACACATAGCTCTTTAAAGTTATCTGAAGAAGGCCTCATCTGCTTCTTCCTGATGAGGCAGTCTGTAGCAGACATGCACAACAGTGTTTTCCATACTGGTCATCCACTAATCCTGAACCATAAGCTCTGAGGTGGCCCATCATCCATACTCAGCTGGTTTCTCACGTTAGGGGCAATTCCCCCTCGTCACATTCCTTGACTTTCTTTCCTAATTGGCCTACATACAATCATTGCAGCACTCCAGTCAGAGAAATTGGACTGAATTTTTTTAACTAAATGTCATACCCTCATTTAGATAAAATTAATTAAGGAAATAGTTAAAGCTACACAAGTGATCAGATTGTATCATAAGAGTATAACCATATAAACCATATTAATATAAATATATATATAATATATGTATATAACAATAAATATATATTTATATATAGATATAGATATATAATATAACAATATAAACCATATTAAGCTGCACAAAATTCTTCAGCTAAAATTAGACTGAGTTTGGGAGACTATAGGGGACACATTTTGCATACTTTTGCCTTCTGTTACTCTTTCCTAGGCACTCATATAGTGAGATAAACAAGACTCTTGCTCTGAATCAGTGTAAAGAATGTTTATGTTCTTATGGCTTTTCAGAACTGAAAGTTGCTGAATTGCAGACGTTTCTTCATATCCCATTTATGTCTGCTACAACTAAAGAATGCTCAAAGGCTTCTGAAATTGAATCAGTGTCCTCTGGGATTCCTCAAAGAGTAAAACAGGCAGCAAGGCAGCACATCATTCATTACTGAATAAATTCCTTCTCAAAAATGTCAAGAATTCTGCCCCCCCTCCAAACACCATCAATCTTAACTGAGTATTTTTCCTTCCTTTATTTATGGATAACCCAAATTGAAGACTATTCAGAACAAAAGCGTATAGAAAAATATTTTCTGTCATTCTAAGTTAAACACACCAGCTTTCAGTACATCTTTAAAAGAAAATTTATATGACACAAAAAAAGTCTTAAATTTCAGGAATAAGTTAGATGAGTGGAAATAGTAAGAAATTTAAAACGTCATGTATAACAGGTCTTTTGCATTATTTTGTAAATGTAAAACATATCACGTGACAAACGGAAGTTAACTAAAAAGGACGGATAACGAAGACACTGAATTTATATTACAGATGTCTTGTGTTTTTGTCTAAACATTGCCAATATTTGTGGAAAAACAACTTCACAGGTTGAAAATCATGTATGCTTCTATATTGCTTAAGGTTGAATTCTGCCACCTTATTTTGTTGTAAACATAGTGCAAGGACACTTAGAGGAATTTCCATTTCGGATGTGTCAGTGAAAGGATGATAGGGTCTGTTCCTCGAAAACATTTGTCTATGCTACAGTTGATTATGATTTTTTTATCATTTCTCTTATTCAATAAGCTTATGCTATGTGAAAATGCTGCTAACATTATTCTAAAGCAAGATAAAGCTTTGATAAAGTCACTTTTTAAATCCCTGCATGAGTAACTGAGAGTAATAGAGACTCACTTCTCCTTCCTCAGTGCATCAAGTGAAGGTGTTTGCAAAGCACCTAATGCATGTTAGTAAAGGATAAAGAGAATAGCCAGTTCCTTCTCTGTGTCAATAAGCCCACATTGTGACATCAAGGTGTCATGACACCTGAGAAGTTCTGAAGGTATCCTTCTAGTTACATTAGAAGGAAGTATTTCAGTTACTCAACTAAGGTCATCAGGGAGGCCAAAAAATGAGTATCCTTGTAGAAGATGGATAGAACAGCATAAGAAATTATACCGGACAAAGCAGGAGAGGAAGTGATCACACTTTTAAAGATAGGTAAAAGTTACTTGGGCTTTCTGATGTGTAGTGAGGCAATGGGCAACATAGATGAAATACATATCTCTCCCAGCAAATAGAGGATTTTCCCTGGATGCATATAAATACCTCGCTGGAGAACAATGACTTTTTTACACAAACATATTATTTCACTACTGGAATAGGTTATATTTGTTCATAAATATGAAAATAATCTAAATCTTATAAAGACCTGGTTTTATCTCTACTATATTCTATTTTTACAGGTACCAGAAACCGTCATTGATTTTCTGTGATCTATTAAGCATATTTATGTAAAATTTCCTTATTCTTATTTTCAAGGATCTGTTCATACTTTCAATGTCCTGTATTTCAGTTTTTGTGAACATGTGTTCCCTTCCACCCGATAATTGGTTTCCTGTATTAATCCCTTCCCATTAGACAACAGTCCATTTCTTGTGTAGCAAACATACCAAACTTATTTGAGAAACTATTACTCTTAACAGAATCATTCTTACTTGACACTACTTTGTTATTTTAAAAGGTCACAGCCTGAATGTAACAGAGTTGAAAAAGAGAAAAACAGAAGCAAATATGTTGTTCTGTTACCTACTGATCCAGTTCAGGAAATGAACCTATTTTCTTTGATAACACATTCAATTTAGTGTTTAAGTGTGATGAATTTTCAGAATAAAGACAAAGATCAAATGTTTTCAGCCAAGCATTAATACTGAGATTAATAATGGGCTTGAAATATTTTCAAGTCCAAAAGTCACAGTGGTAATACAAGATCTTACATCACAGGGTGCTGTGATTTTTTTGTTATCAGAAAGTGAAGCTTCAATTCCAACAATATCCACTGCAGAAAATCTTCAGTGGAAAATGAAACAAAATTTCTACCTAAAGCATATCATCCCTTCTCTCCTTTACTGGTACATTTTCAGTGAAAATATTAGGACTGAAGGTAAATGACAAATGAGGTTCTGGCCTAAGGCTAAGCTTACAGAACAGAACATGAGAAGCCACATGACATGATATAAAAAATTGGTGGATGTGATCAACAACAATGTGAGAAGTCAATCAAAGTTAAGGCTCAAATTGTGAAGGATGACTGGATTTCACAGGTAATTAAGGGAGAGTTATGGGTGAAGCAGCTAGACTTCACAGATATTGAGGATCTTTTTGAAACTGTGCTCTTTGGAGTATGTAGGCAATCACATCAGCAGTACCATGTAAACTATCTCAGTAATAGTATCAAAACAAGCAAACCTGAGCATAGATGCAGCAAAACTGTGCCCAACTGGGGAAAAAGCAATTACCAGGTTGTTTATGAGACCAGTGGAGTAAGGGAGGTATAAAGAAAGGAAAAGTGGGTTAATAAACAGGAAAAGGGACAGTAAATAGTGTGTAGCTAGTGCTGGGAGGGGTGTCAGTCAGCCCCACACTTGGCCACTGCAACCAGAATCACAGCAATAAACCAAACCCATTGTTCTGTCTGTGTCACATGAGTATATCTACTTCAGTGCTCAGGAGGGACAGCAGAGAGAAACAGAGGAGACAGTATGTTTTCCCTGGATAGTGAGAGAGTCTCTGGAAGGACAGATCCAGCATCCTGAACCTCACTGTATCGATGCCCATCCCAGTCAGATGGCGCTGACCTCTACCAACCACTTCCTAGCACAGAGTGCTAAATTCATTAAAAATGAAAGGAAGAAATACATATATACAAAAATATGTATCATTCAGGTTTGGAGTTTCGACTGTGTGAGACTCTCATACATCAACAGCCCTATTGTCAGTGAAGTTACTTCTTCATATACAAACATATACTATTTGTCATGGTTTAGCAAGGAGCTGTTTTTGCTTGGTTAACAGGGGGAGTGGGTTGCAGTGAACACCCGGTAAAGAGTTTTTGGATTCTCCCCCAGCTCCTGAGTTCAGACCCACCTCTGGCCTGGCTGGGCCAATCTGTTGCCTCTGCGATCACTATTTAGGGATGGGAATTTGAAGTGCTGGCAGGAGGTGTAAGAGTGATACAAGATGGAGGCGACCACGTGAACTCTACAGTCAGAGAAAGGAAGGAAGGAGAAGCACCAGACAAGAGATCCCTCTGCAACTCGTGTCAAGAATGTAGGCTGTACCCCTGCAACCCATGCAAGGCCCATGCAGGGCTGCCGTGTGTGCGAGGTACCCCGCGGACATGCAGGGAGGACTGGTGCGGAGTCCACCTGCCTTGAGGAGAGACAAATGGCAGAAGCCATCAGGAATAGACTGATTGAAACCCCCACTCCCTGCCCCCCTGAGCCATTCAGAGGGGAAGGAGGTAAAAACACCAGGATCAGGACTCTGAACCTGGGAAGAGGGGAGGAGTGGAATGAAGGTGGTCTTAAAGGGCTGGTCGGACTCTTCATCGTACCACTCTGTGTTGATTTATTTTGGTTATATTTTGGGGTTTTATGGTTATGCTTTAGTTGGTGTTGGATTAAGTTATTTTCTGTTTTCTTCCCCAAGCCCAGTAGCCTGGTCTGTTTTTGCCTGGACCTTAAGTAGCAATTAAGCTCTTCCTGCCCTTTGGCAATCCTCAGGTCTTTGGTACTTGAGGCTAATCATGGTCTTTTGGCTTCCCTGGCTTAAATCACAACACTACTTAGTGTATTTCTAGATGTCTTTGTCTCAATGAACTGAGAAAGGCTGCAGTATAAGCATCCTGTGAAGTATTTGAGTTAGTAATCTCAAAATTACAGAGAATAGAACCTATTTTGATATCTACATTAGGCAAGGTGAATCATAACGTGGCATTTTCAGTTTACCTTTATTACTTATCATAGAATCATAGAATGATAGGAGTTAGAAGGGACCTTTAGAGATCATCTAGTCCAACCCTCCTGTAGAAGCAGGTTTGGAAAACTAGTTACCTCAGATGTAGATGTTTGCTACATTTCAGCTGTTTATGTTTGATCAGAAGGATCACTTCCTAAGTGTGCTTACTTCTCACAAAAATAACTTAAATGAATCAGTTTTACAAATAACACAGTATGTCAGAGATCCTCATTTACTCTTTTTAGTCCCTTTGTGTGCCTTCTCCCTTCATCCTGTCAAACAATTTTTTCTTTTATTTTTTTAAAGGTATCTCAGGATATAACTAAATTTAAATGTATCAGCTGAAAAGGGGTCAAACTTTTCATAAAAAAAAATAAAATAAAAATTTACAGATCAATCCCTTCCACCCGCTCCTCTTATAATGAATAGCAGCTAACTCTATCTGCTTTAGTCATTAAATATACCAGTCTGCCTCAGGATCAGAGAGAGATAATCATGCAGGTAGGCCAATGATGACTTTAAAGACCAATATTGAACCACTTAAAGTCAATAATTTTATTTAATACAGATATATTTATCTCTTAATAAAGCAATAATGACCACATCTATAAAACTAGATTTACAAATGAAGTTACAACCCTAAGATTACACACAAGGCTGTACAGAGATACAGAAAAGCAAGGACAATAGGGGCATAGGACAATAGGGGATGATCACCAACTGAAGCTTGTGATTACCTTGTCTCCGGAGTCCTGCCCACCACTTGCACTCTCAATTCCTAAACAAGTTTATGTTTCCGAGCATAATATCAACGATTCTGAACCTCTAGAACGACTCTCAAATATGAAGACAAAATGCCATGATTGTTGTCTTCTAGGACAAATATTTTGTCCATATGGTTCTACAAAATGACTAGTCTGTGCTTCTCCTAGGCAAGGGCAGCTACTGTCCTAACCTTAAATTCGTTACATTTGTCCTTATAAGAAGTTTATACTATCACAAAAGAAAAGCAGCATCTGCTGAGTCTAAGTGATAAATTTAGAAAACTTCTAGATACAGTTGCATTTTATTACTCTCTTCAGAAACCTGGCAATGAGCTCTATAACTCCTTAGTTCTTGGCCAAAAAATAAAAAAGTGTATATGTGCATTTACAATTCTACATTATGCATTTTCAAGAATAGCATTTTATTACACAAACATTATACATGCCTTCTTATGTGAATTTTTAGTCTTTCTGTTTTCATCTCTTTATGTAGGATTTAAAAGGAAAACCATACATATGCACATAATTATTAAAAATAAGCAATATTCTTTAATATAAAATAATCTATATGTTTCATACAGTAACTAAAAATCCTACCAAGAAACTTTTCAATATGTTTTTTACACATTTCAAGGAGAATAAATAACTTTAATGAGCTTACTTATATTTTTTCCTGTATTCATAGAATCATAGGGTAGGGGTTGGAAGGGACCTTTAGAGATCATCTAGTCCTACCCCCCTGTAGAAGCAGGACAACCTAGATCAGATCGCATAGGAACACGTCCAGGCGGGTCTTGAAGACCTCCAAGGAAAGAGACTCCACAACAGGGCAGCCTGTTCCATTGCTCTGTCACTCTCACAGTGAAATAGTTTTTTCTCATTCCCATATTGATTTGTTGCCAGCCTTACACTATTTACAAGAAAGTAAATATTTATTGCTGTCCTTACAATAAGTGTTCAGTATTGTTGCTAACAAGAGAACATAATTGAGAGAAAAGAAGTGTTTGTGATTAAACACAAAAAGCTTGTAGAACAGTGGAATTGCATGAGGACTTTTAGAAAAATTAACCACTCAGGTACTAAATATTGTTTCTATATATGTCATAATTTTGCATAATCAATATTTATAGAGAGGGCTTTTCAGAACCTTTGTTTTTAACCATTTTGAATAACAGCTATGTGAAGCAGAACCCAAGTTCTGATTGATTTTAAGCATTCTCTCTGCAGAGAATGCTATTTTCTTTTGCAGTCTATGGATCTCAATACACAATCAACTGCAAGGATTGACTCATAAATTCATGAAAATCCCACAATCATTTAATAACTTCTAGTATCAATACAAGCTGTAAGACAAAGTGACCATTTCATCAGTTACATAAGCCACCACTGGAAGCATTTTTATAGTGAAGAAAAAGTGAATTTTACCTTGAGGACTACTGAGATAAGTCTTCTCTGGAACTTTATAAATATCAGTAGCTTTTTCCTGAGTCCTGTTTCACTCTTGTACTATGCACAGAAAGTAGTTATCCTAGGACAAAGCCTAGCCCTACAACATTCTGAAACATGTATGATTGTCCTGAATGGTGATTTACCCAGCTATTCCCAAAGTTGCAGTGATGGGCCCATGGCAACTCAGGCTAAGCACAAAAACGAACACGTGGAAGAAAGCTGCAATTTACTCTGAGCTAATGACTTTTGTTTGCTCACTGTTTTTTATTTTCTATTTTCCAATTCATAGAAGCTCAATGATAAGGAATAACCTATACAGTTCCTGTTCCATAAGATACTGCTCTCCCCATTGTTCTATACTCCACTGGCTTGTACACATGTATGCCTGCACATCCACAATTGTTTGTATACTTGGAGTTTAAATTTTGGTTAGGCACAGGACTGGCTTAAATCGAAAAGCTAAATTTAATCAGGAAATAGAAATTAGGCATTTGTCCTCCTAAGACCCCTGATAAGTCTGATTTAGTAGTTATTCTAATAAAACACCACACTAGGGATTGAGTTGCCACTACTTATCATTTCTATTAATCGCATATTGGTCAAACCTACATTTATCAAAAGGTAGCAGTGTACACCAGCAGCTGCAACACTCCACAGTGTCTAATGGTGAATGAGCTAAGGACATGTAAAGGACTGGAAATAATCGATCTGTAATCTAGGGTATCTGCGTTTAGGTTCTAATTTCTATCAAGGATTTTTTGATTCATCACTGAAGGTTTAATATATAATTAATCAGTCCTATGAGCAGTGATTGCAAACCTTGGTTTCTGGCTCCTCATGTGAATGTTATAGTTAAATATAAACTAAAGTTGTGCTGCTTCTTTCTTGCCTGCTGAAATTGGAACACTGCACAGCGGCAAAGCTTCAGCAGGAATAGAATATGTCTCTATTTCAAATAGCCACAGAGAGGCCATAAAATCAAGTTTCTTCAAAGTAAAATGTTTAAGTTTTGACACCCTTAAGCAGATGAAGAAACAGAATCTGGATTTCACATTACGATGGGTTAATCCCCAGCAGGCAGCTAACCTTGACAGAGCTGCTCATTCACTTACCTCACCCCCAGTGGGACAGGGGAAGAGGAAAGGAAGAATAAAAAAAACTTGAGAAGTAAATAAATACTGTTTAATAGGTGAAGGAACAGTGGAAGAAGAGAGAAAACTAAAGAAGTGATGCAAAGGTAATCACTCAGCACCTTCCACAGGCAGACCAATGCCCAATTGGTCCCTGAGAAAAGATGGCTAAACTCCCTAAACTACTCTTTGCTCTATTTTCTTGCTGAGCATGACATTACATGGTATGAAGTATCTCTTTGGTTCAGGTCATCTGCCTGATTGTGTTCCCTCACAGACTCTTGAGCACACTTTGATCAGTGAGAGACAGTGAGAAACAAAGATGGCCTTGAGACTGCGCACTGTTCAGCATGAGGTAAAACATTCATGTTATCAACAATATCTTAGTTGAAATTCTAAAACAGAACCTTATGAGCTGCTATGACAAAAAATTAAGTCCATCCCAGATAGATCTAGCAGACCTATTTACAGAGTAAAAGGTCAGACAGCATGTGGGATGGAGAACACAAAACTATCCTCACCCTGTGAAATAAGAAAATAAACTGTAACAAGGTTGTATAGGCCCAACATGACTAGAAGATTCTGAGGTAACAGAGATGAGTCAGTGCCAACAGAGAAAAACCATAGCCTTGAAGGTCACTATATTTTATTTCTTTTTAATAGATTTTTCATTCTGTTAGCACCCTTGTATGCAAGATAACTGGTATATAACATAAATGTGTGAAAATCAGAAACTGAAACAACTTTTTCAGCTGATAAATGACTAATCAAGTGTCAGTGACTGTAAATGGGAAAATTATAAAACCTCTCTGAACTTTTCCTGTGTTATACTGCAGCCTTTGCAAGAGTTCTGCTTGAAGAAATAAAGACAACTGAAGTAGAGAAATGAAGAACAAATCAAATCCTAAGAGTTATGTAGCTGTAAATTTATGTAGCATCATTTGTGGGGAGGGGAGATGTTCTTTAAGTACTGAAGTAGACTGTATCAGCACTTCTTCAGACAATAAATGTCCTCAGATAATAAATACCAGAACTGCACATGATGCGTTCTTTCATCCTAGGATTAGTGGGAACACACTTCCCTCTTTGGCATGTTCCTACAAATCTCGAAGAGAGAAGTGAAATATTGGCCTAAGAGACATGAACTACAAAATCTTTTCCAAATGTCCAACAAACAAATAATCTGTAAATGATATGGCATTATTGCTGGATGGAAACACTTTCTCATTTACTTGAAATTACAGTTGGCAGGTATTGGCTTCAGAAAATTTAATTTTAGGAAAGACCTGGAAACAGCTGCTGGAAATGTGCATAGAAGTACTCTTTGATCACCAGCTACTTCTCAGGAAGACATTTGCTTTAAGGTTAGTTAGAGTCTGAGGAAACAATAGCAGTATTAACCAACATTTAAAACATTTCCATTAAAGTTTCTATATTTATTTTTTTATATTTGCATGTCCTCAGACCACAGGAATGTTCACTAATAGATGTCTCCATTTAGAGACCTTGTTTTCATAACTTCATCTGGAGTATGATCATTTGTTACTGTAACTGTTAAGCTTATTCCATAACTGAAGAATCACATATCCACAAAGCAAAATTGGTATGAATAAATGATAAAGGCATATTTATTGTGTCATCAATTGCAAAGATAATGTTTGCTTTGGTGTGCTTCACCACAGCTTTTCATGACATAACACAAAAACTGCTCAGAGCATCACTAAGGATACATATTAGTTTCCAATAAAAAATTCTTTTCAGCATGCACACACATGTAAGTGTTTGTCTGTCTTTTATGCCTCATGAATATATTTCCTTTAGCCTAGAAATCTCGTTTAATTTCAGAACTTAAAAAAAAAATAATCTGAATTCTGTATGGTCCTCAGTAGTGCTCTTCAAAGCATAATACCACGTTTTTGATCAAAGTTAATATAACACGTAAGTCTTCCCTGAAACTGATATTTAACAAATTTGTATCAGAAATAAAAAAAAAAATTCTACTTTCCATTTCACAACGCTATTTAAGCAGTTACTTGTTACTGCATTTGTCAAAGCTTTTCAGGTTTAATGTCAGTAACAGCTTCTTAATTGACTTAGCATTGTTATTAAAAATGCATCCTTTACATTTAGGCTTAAATACACTTAGTTCTTGTCTAAAACCGTGTTAACTTACAATTAGAGTTGATCAGCAGAATTTTTCATCAGATCTGCAGAATAAAACTCTAAAATGATCAGCCACACCTAAAATTTCACTCTGACAGCAGTTTACAGCATATTGCCCTCCAGAATACAAATAGATATTTGTGTCTGCCTCCTGAAATATCTATGACACTTTAATTCAAAACTCACAGTGGTAAACCTACTACGAAACATTAGTACTATGCAATTCTATAATATTATTGTTATCTGGTTTGATATATAACACTGCAGTTAGCAAATGGAATGACTCATATTAAAAAGTGAAAATATCTGCCTACCTGATATGCCTCCTAAGGTGTAAAGGCAAAGTTCTCAAATGAAGGTCTTCACTATGTTCACCGAACCAGAGCTCCTACTGACAAAGCCTTATGCCATTGCCAGGGATGACAGGCAAGCACTGAGGGGTAGAGATAAATAGAAGCAGAAAGGCTGGAGGTGAAGTCAGAAGGCAGGATGACTATCAAGAAAGAATACTTTCCGTAATCTCTCACAAAGACTGAAAGGAAGCTCTTACTAAAAACCAAGCAATCACACTGATTACTGTGACATTATTTGTATGTGACAAATTATCAGAAGGTTTTTCGTTATCAAGCTTCAGAAATCACATTTCTATGAATTACAGTTCTGACATCTTAAACAGTGGATTTCATCAGAACTTTTAGTTTGGTTAAGCAAAAGCTGTCATTTTCCCTGTAACACTGAAGTCTCTTTGACCTTCATGAAATCAACTCTTGACATTCAGCGGTAGATCATAATGTATTGAAAGTCAGTATGAACTAGAGAGACAGTATTCTGGCTATGATCAGTATCTTGTTAGTGAAAGATTATTTTAAAGGTTACTTTTGGGATAATTACCTACCTATCTACCTTTCCAAAAGAAAATTCACCCTAAAATACAATAGACTCACATATACTGAGTATATCAAAAGTATTTCAGTAACAACCAGAAATACGTGAGGAAGGTTCAGACATTCCATATATCGCAGATTGTGTATTTAAGATGACACAGACTGAATGACTTGCCTAAGGCTGTACAGGAAGCTTGTGATAACTGAATCCAGACATGGCTGTAATGCTTCTTTCTACGTTGTGAGTCCACTTGCAGATTCTTTGAGAGACATAATGACTTCCTTGGAGATCCAGCCTACCTTCTGCCTCTCCAGACTGCCAGAGCTGACCAGCTGCAGGAGTCAGTACACCTCCTGGGAGATAAAGTGCTTGAGGGATTTGTGCTTCTTCCAACACAGTGAGAGTTGGAATTAATGTGAAATAAGGATGCAATCTGTTGGTCAGTGTGTGTACATAACTCTCACAAACAAGCATACACATTTTCCAAGCTTACAGAAAGACTTGATAACTTTCCTGATATTACTCCCTGACAATTTCACTTGATGATATGAAAAGCATAATAGTTATATGTTCATAGTAACAGAAATACATACGATATGTATTTGCAGCAGGGGTAATTAAATTTTCATTTTTATAAACTGATATATAAAGCATTTTGAACACTCATGACATCTACAGTCTTAATTACTAACAATTTGAATTCTGAATATATTCCATGTTTAAATGTGCAAAAATAGAAAAAAAACCCAAACCAACACCTCAACACCTTATTTTACAGTCCATATTCCAGACAAAAAGCCTCTTTGTTACACTAAATAGTTAAATACACTAAATTCAGTGCTATAATACCTCCACAATCATGAGTGAATTCTATTTTCTAAACATGTTTGATGTAACACATGTGAAGGAAGATATAACATCTGAATATTGGAAAATTTTTACTCTTTCACACTTAAACACTGAATATGTTGCAAAGTAAATCCATTCTTTATGAAATCCAGAACCTAAGAGTACAAACAAGATAGCAAGAATGGCCACATATAAGGATGCTTTCTGTAAGCAGATAGACACAAAGAAGTACATGCTGAACAAACATATCATTTATAATGAAAGAGAAAAAAAAGAGATTAAAAAGTAAAACTAAACAGCAGCCTTCAAGATGAAAACATGACAACTAAGGTAAAAATAAGCCTTTCAAACTGATGGAGAAAAAGAATATAGCGATAGGCTTACAAAACATGTTCTGGCTCACTTGCACATCAGCTTCTGATCAAAGGCTGAAGGGAATTGAAGTACTTTAAAAAAAAAAACACTTTAATCAATATTGAGAATCATCAGAGGCAGTTCTACTTGTCTCATAAAAAAAAAAAAAAATAGCCATGTCTGAAATAAATGAAGTGCCTAAGGCAGGCTTCATATAGGAAACCAGTCCAACTGTAACACCTCACTATGACATGTCATAGTCATTATGGTACAGAAAGATCCCTCTGGAAAACCAGATGCTCTCTGTTGTATAATCTAGAATACTGGAAAATACAGCAGCTAAAAAGTGTGTAAAAAAAGAAAAGATCAAACAAAGAAAATATGAAAATATAGAACTAACAGACATCACAGAATCACAATCAACAGACATCAAAATGAAAAAAGAAAAAAAAAAAGTCATATCACAAACCAAACTACATTGCTGTGCTAGAACAACATCTGAGATTGTCATGATTTAAGCAAACAATTGGCTTCCACCACAGGATCACCCCGGAGAAAGCCATGAAGCATTTCAGCCTCCCTGGAACCCTTGTAGCTTCAGTCTGTGACTATATTAATCTATTCAGTTTTGTCAATAAAAGGAAATCAATCATCCTCATTTCAACATGATGACTGCACGGAAATATGTTCCAATAACTTTATCGCCATCCTGTAAGATCTAGTTTAGTGTTAGTTCTTTTTTCTGCAGCTTCCCAAATGTGGATATTGAAAAAGAATAGCATTTATGAAGGAAATAGTAAAGGTATTCTGAACTGTCTCAGTATTCAATCTCATTCTATTGCTACACTAAATGCTTAAACATATCTGTACATAGATATGTGAAATCCACATATCTAGCATGAAAATTTTCCCTGCAGATATTCGTTCACCACTATCCCTAGATCCCGATATTTTAACCACTCTCTATACCATTTTGTCCTTATATTTTCATATATAGTTATATCCATAAACTTTGGTACTGACAGATAAGACTTGGCTTTCTGTCAAGCTTTGATTCCTTTAAGGTATAAATTTACTGAATCTTTGAAGAATCTTTTAATTCCCTATCAGTCAAAGAACTGCCCCACTACAATTATTATTTTACTGCAACAGGAATATCATAAACAGCCACAAAACTTTCATCATGACAAAATTAATAAAAAAGTAGTACAATTTGAATAAGCTGTGTCTTGTTCTATATTTGAATCATCCAGACATAGCAGGGTTTTTTTGTATTATTGTGGTAGTCTGCAACTAAGTTTTGTAGGAATTATTCCAAATACATTAGTGTTCTGGTTGTAATATGGAGAAAGACAAATTATTTTAATATACTGTTATGGTTAGTACAAAAACAGCTCAATATTGCTAATTAAGCTATTTGTCAGATCCTCTGTTTCAGTTTTATTATATACATGGGCATCTTAGTTTTTTCCCTAAACCATTATGAATATAAAAACAAATCAGGTAATGTTCTGTTAGTACACTATATACCCCCTGAGTATGCTATTACGAATGCAGTTACCCAAGTAGAGGGTATGAAAAGATATCTTAAAAATTTAATTTATTCCAAATGTCTTCACATAAGTACCTTTTGTTTGAGCATGTCACTGCAGCAGACTGTGGTTCCAGGTATGTTAAACACATAGAAAAAATCTTTAATAATTTAGATTAACAAACAGAAAAGAGAAAAAATCTAAATTATTTTAAGAATTTGAGTAATAACTTTCTGAAAGGTTGAGGGTTGTTGAGGGGTTCTTTTAAATAAACAAGAAAGGCTCTAGAAAACAAAAAATTCAATAGCAACACTGTTAGCCAGTTAGCCCTTATGCAGGCAAACAAAATTTTATCATATGCATATAGATAAGAGAAAATTAGTATCTGCATAATCTTTCCAGTTAAAATCAAACACAAACACATTTGTAAAGTAGCAAAATGGTCTTATTTTCTTTTTTCCTCAGAATAAGCCATAGTGATTCCTGTGAAGCTTTGTCAGGGATAAATGTAGCCAAAGAAAGCAGTTAATTACTCAACTTCTGTTAGTTTTAATGAGGTTGACAAGGTTGACTTCTTGCACGTCATACAGAATACTTACTTCTAATGGCTTATATTTTACTCAAATCAGGAAATAAGTTCAAAAGTGGCTGACTAAAATGTTTAAGTTCAGTTTTCATTACTTGTCATTTGCTTTTCCTTTATATTTCACATATATTTTTATGTTACTTTTTCTTTTCAGTTTCCGACTTCTTTATAGACTTAAATATGATTTCACAAGAACTGTAGGAAGCATCTCAGCTCTCTTAATGACACAGGATATCTTGAGTATGCAGGTATAACATAAAGAGAAAAATGGATCAAAAAACTAAGAAAGGTATTAATTTCACATTTCTACATCACTCTCACTACAGACTACCCTGGACACTGCTAGGTATTCCTCATTAATTTATACCAGATGCAAAGTTAAAATTTTTGATGTCTGCCATAATTCATGTACAAATGCCCAACATTTAGACATGTGACTATAGAAAAGTCCCATTAATTTCCACAAGAACTCTGTATCACTCAGTGTAGGATCACAGCATGCTATTTGAATATTTTGTACACTTTGTACTGTTTCTGAGCAAGTAAATCTGTAATATATTTGAAAAAATGAAATGTTTTCTTGAATATATTAAATAAAAAAACCTACAGAAAATTCTGAAATTTTTCACCAGTGTATATGTAATCTCTTTAGTCTATAGAAAACTGTAGAAGTATTTCAACTATTTAAAATCAAGAATATTTGAAATTATGTTTTTTCCACTGCGAAGCTGACATTCCATGGGACAGATACATAAAAGGAATAAATATACACAACAGAAAGTATATTATAAAGGAGACAAACAATGGTCTAGATTTTACAGTGGTTAAGCAGTAGACTTTTTGAAAACCTGAGTTTCATTAAGGTTATGAATTGTTTAGGAGGTTATGAGTACACACAGCTCTAAGGGGAAAAAAAAAATCTCTTTCCAATGAACTAAAAAATTTAAGTTTAGCATTTATATAATCTATGTGTTAATAAAATTTCTTTGACTTTTTCCTCAGCCGAATGACTTAAGACAATAAAAGATTTCATCCTGAATGTACATGACCAGGAACCATTAATTAACCAATTTGATTTGATTTTAAGCATAAAAAATAGTAAGGGTAATGGTCCTGTTCATGGAAGACATACTTAGTTTTCTTTTCCATTGACCATTTCTGCTATGCAAGACATAAAAAGCCCAAAGAATGTAAAATTTTATATCATTGACTGATGATAGTATAGAATCTATCTTTCTATCTATATCTGTCAATATTCTCTAAGTAAATCAACGTCAGTATGTTTAAAGTCACAGAACACTAATGTCCCTACAAAAACATAGTGACTGCTAGTATATAATAAAACTAGTATGTTTTTGTTCATCCACAAACTATCATCATTTAATGTGGATGAATTCACTCTACCATTCACCCTTCTAGTTGGATGCCAAGTTGCCAAACTCACCTTAAGGACCCCGTGGAATTTGCAATAGACTTAAATATGGCAACAAACTTTGATGTTAAATGAGTTCCCAAGAGCTGATGCTACTGACCTCTGTCAACAGTAGATGTTTAGCTATGCTTTATCTTTTCCTACCTTTCTGAATTCTAGCATGTCCCATATGTTGAAGAATCAAAGTATCTGATCTTACACTACCAGCTCAACACTGGATGAATGTGTCTGGGTGGTCATGACATCCTTATCTGCATTTGCTGGGCTGCATCAGGTACTTTTTTACTTCTTTATGTATTTATTCCCATATTCTACTGACCTAAGCCACATAGGGAACCATTAAGAAGCAAAGAAGCAGGTGTTTCTACCTTCTCTTGAAAGACAGAAGGTGAGCAGGAATATGAGAGTTCAAAAAAATTTGCTTAACTTATTCTAATCTAGCATTCCCTGTATTTCATTTAATATACAAAACACAGACTGTAGATTTTTAATTGCCTCCACTATCAGCAAAAATAAAATCATTGTAATGTATTAAACAAAAGATAATATAATATTTATAGTCTTTATTTAAACCTCTCAACTTAGGCAGGACACAATTTACATGGTCATCTGCTGTCAGTGTGAGAGACTGATTGCTTCACCCATTGAAGACTTCTTTTTCTATTGCCATACTCTAACACAAATTATACATAATCTTCTTCTTTTTATATATGCTCTATAGCAGCTTTTTGGTGCATTTTTTCACTGATGCATGTTCTCCTTGTTCAAATTAATTTCTGCAGTCAATCCCAATGATTTATTTCCTTACCACCCACTGGAATTTTATTCATTTATTTTTAATCATCTTTCACCTCTTTATTAACTCCTCCTGGTATTTATCTATTATAATTTACCTTTGTTCTAACTCAGCTTTAATGATTTGGACATGGATTAGTTTTCAGGATGTTTAATCACCTAATTAAGGCACCAGTTTAACTATAATGAAATATCCTTTGAAAGCAGTACTTGAGCAAGGATTGATTTGAAAACTATCGATAAAACAACACATCACTTCATTTAACCTTCATTGTGAAATTTAGAAACTTGTAAAGTCTTCAGTTTGCATATTTATTTTAATTAAATATTATCACTCTATTTTTAAATGTTATTTGTTTGAATATATTCCAAAAATACTGGCACTGCAACAGAAAGTGGTTACATCTGAGTAGCTCCATTGCTTTTGTAACAGCAATAAGATGAACGGTTGACCAAGATAAGTTCTCTGTCAGTTATAAAAAGCAGATATCATACAGGCAGCTATCTGAGAACCAAGGTAGCTTCTTTGCATTTAATGAAAGACTACACTATAAATAATAGTAGTCTAAGACACCAAATAAGTCTAAGTCTAATAATTTCTCCTTTGAACTTAGCAACACGTAATGATATAACAGCAGTGCTGGTCTCTGTCTACATTTGCAACTGCTAAATAATTTGTCATGTAATGAATTCTTGCAATGCATTTTACAGGTCATAAAAGGCAAAATGCCTACCAGAAATAAATTCTTAACAAGTCATATAATTGACAATGACTTGTGGTGTATTGCAATAGCAATTTCTCCTCTGCTCTTCTTCAATTCAAATTTCAATTTTAAATAGCAAAAAACCAAACAAGCAACAATATCATTAAGACTATTATATTATTGAAGGGTTAGATGGTAATGCATAACTTTTAATGCTACAGGTTAACTACAATTAGATTTTCATTATATCTCTGGGTGATAAAATTTTACCTGGCTTTAAGTTGAAGTTATTATGAAACAATATCCAAAACATTAAGGCACTGAAGTTTCAGTAAATCAGATTTCAGCACAACTTAAGTGGGTACAGTGGTTTTAGTTTGAAAATAGACTGTTCTTCCAAGATGCAGTTTTCTTTAAGAAATATTTTTTTTTTAGTATGTGAAATACCAATGACTGTTTTGTCTTTAAGTCATTAAAGATCAGGATAAAACATGGAGGAATGAGGACAAAAACAAACCAACCCACTCATATCTCACTTGCTAACACATAAAACTTTGAACAGAGCTGTACCTTTTTAGATGCATTCACACATCCATGTTCTCCTGTGAGATACAGATGATGATGTAAAAAGTGCAGGAAAACAATCTAATTTGAATATGTAAGGTAAGCCAAGTGATATCTCTATAAAAAGCCTTTGAAAAGACCAATTAAAAGTATTTGATGTATTATGGAAAAGTGAGTCCAAGTCAGTCAAGATACCATATCAACACACGTTTTTTAAACTAATGAACCTATAATTAGGAACTTCAAACCTATGTTCAACTAAAGAAATTACATATAATGTGATGGATTAACATATTGGATAGAATAAAAGAAAAAAAAGAAAAAAGGAGTTGTAAACATAAATAATTTATGCAGGATCTGCAAACTTTATGAGCTACCAGAAGAGTCCAAAGTCATACAGCATCCATTTCACTACAATGAAATTATAATTTAATAATACCATGAGGCATACATAGTTTACAGTGTAGAGTTTCATAGATAATATTTAGTCCAGTTTTAAGACATACTATATTTATAATGCCAAATTAGTACTCAGATTTTATATCCTAACAATTGCAATAGATACATATGTACACATTTCTGTGGCAATGAGATTTGATTTGCTTGTGTGCCCAGGAGATTCAGTCCTTAATTTGAAGGACTTTTTAATTTTTACTTTATTGTATTGTATTTTATTTTTAACTCACACAATTTTGCTTGCATGGCCTCTGAATTGTTTCTAAAATAAGTACCTGCCAGACTGAAATAAAACAGCTTTTTGTGGAGGAAAATTACTTTTTGTTTGTTTTGTATGTCACTAGGTTTGCAGAAGAGAGAGGGGTTTCCAGAAATAGACTATTTAAATTTTAAGAAGGTACATAGATACCTTATTTTATATTAAAATATATCCACAAAAATAAATACTTAAGTAATTAATTTAGGAAATCATCCTGTACTATAAATACATCACTTTGTACCAAAGATTCCTGTGAGTGTGACTGTCTTTTCCCTTTTTGCTCTGTGTAATTCTTCACACCAACACCAGATGTGAAGGTATAAGAAATTACATAGCACACAAGAACATCTAGGAAGATGCAGACAATTGAACTGCCTCATCCATGAATCTCTCCCTAATTACTCTTCATATATTTATGAAGTTCATATCATATTCCACAGCAATAGGAAAGAACTTCTCATTAGATTATCATGTCATTATCCCTTCAGCCCTGTCAACCCACACTCATGTATCAGTGAATACATAAGCAATTAGACTTAAGAAACATGGTCAGAAAGAAGACGTGAGACAAGGAAATAAAACTGAGCATCTCTGTGGAGACTTCTTCATCTACAATCTCAAGAGTAGATCTAGTAAAAATGAGAAAAAACAACCTTCGATATAAAAAAATGGAGCCTTGGCAGCTTTGTTTGGGCAGGATAAGAAGTGAACTGCATAAGTTGAAATCTATGTTAAATCATTACATTTTTAATAGAGTAAATGATGCAATTGTTAGAGGATTCCTGTAGTTCGGCAGTAGGAAAAGTAATGCATTTTTTGCTAAAACTTTCACTAAATTGTGAATAATATTAAAATAAAAGCTTTGTCTGAAGATACTTTGCTAGACCTTTTACACAGAAACTGTCATCTCAAGTTACAATCACTCAGATTTTGTCAGTGAAGATAGAAAGGAAAGCATTACCATGATCTGACATGGACAAAATAGACAGTGAGGTGCAGATGAAATGCTAGTTATACATGATATTTTGCACAAATTCCTCCCAGTCTTCTACCTTTACTATTTCAAGGGAAAAAATGAATAGAGCCAGGGGTGGTAAAGTCAACAGACAATCAACATTACTCCTGTTTTTGCACAAAAGAAAATATGAAAACAGAGACAACAGGGAAGGAAAATTAAAATACTTGGTTTTAAAGTACATATTTTTTTGTATCTACCCAGAGGCCTTAAGAAAACAGTACTATTCTGTTACTGAACAAGCTCTGCTAAAGGCACTGCAAGCTTATGTAGCCTGAATATTGAATATTATCATGTTCGAAGTTCTCTGGTTCCACTAATCATTGAAAAACCTTAGAAATAGTCCTCCTTCCTGAAATATCCATTATGTCACCAGTAAAGACAAATAATGCCATTTGGAGTCTTTTTTTTTTTTTTTTTTTTTTTGTTTGAAACAGATGCCAAAGACATTGACATTTCCTCTTGGTATTTCTCACTAACAACTAATCTTGAGCCTGGCAACAAGAACGTGATATGTAGGGTCTTAATGCTAAACTTGTTGAAAGTGACAGATGTTAACCTTATTAAACCAACTCGTTCACATAGTTACAGTTCTGCTCATTGCAGCTTCATTAGTCTGTCTAGTTTAAATTTAAACACACTATTAACTTTCACTAAGGACTTAGGCTGACATTTTGTAAATTAAGGAAGAGACCAATAGACTGAGTAGTTAAGTTACAATATGTAGATGACATTATTCTATGTTCTTAAAATAGAAAAGAAGTAATAAATTGGAAATAATATATACTTTGATGGTGATGTATTACTCCATTGCTTCTGTGAAAATATGCAAGCTAGTTTTACAGGTCATGATCATTTCTAAGGTATATTTTTAAATTTACTTTTCCCTTGAAGAATATGGAAAAAAAGATAACACTACTCCGTCTTAAACAGTGTGGAGTTTGATATTAATACCAGGTTGAATATCTATTTTCTTTTGAAAACATTTGTTTGCTTAGTTATTCTGGAAAATTTTCTCTAACTTCATCAGTGTCCTAAGTCCTTATAAATACAAAAAACAAACCAAGCAGGCAGAGCCTATGTCAAAATGTGGTGATTATTATTATTATTATTAAAGCCATAACTAGCTATAAATTACAAAGGTATTACTATCTGATTGCCTTAAAAAAAAAAAAAAAAGTCATTTCTTTAACACCAGTTTCCACAGGAGCAAGACCAAATGTATTTTTGTGTGTTCAACAGGGCAATATATGTTAGGACCTTCTCATCTGTCAAGTATTGAGATGAGACACCTCCTGTGAAGATTTTGGTATACTGATTAGTACCATAGATGTTGAGGATGTCAGAAGCTTACAATTGTCTTGAGAAAAGAGTGTTAGAAGTGATGAGTTATTCAGTGATATATCTTTAACATTTATAGTTCTAGAAAACAGCCTGAATGAGAAAGGTCATGTATACAGACAAGAAAAAAGGGATTCCACTTGATTTCTACATTCTAGGACTCAGATTTTTAAATTAGTGGTGCTACAAAACGTTATTAACAAAGTATGACTAGAATAGAGTATTAATTGCAGATAAAATAAATGGAGTTTCTAATTTGCCTCTCATTTGCTCAACATTAACACTGAGATAATGTTAAAATTGAACACCAAAATGAGGTAAGAGAGTGTCATAAGAATGTGAATACTCTTAAGCAACAGACTGGAAAAGTACAAAGTGCATCAACATTTCATTTAGGACAAAGTGAATCAGAGTTGCCAGGAAACCAGAAAGCCTAATGCAGGAAGTCTGAAAGTAAAAATACAGTAATTGTAATCTGTTCATATGTTGCACCAGTCATGTTAATTAACTATTATCTAGGTTACTTTCAAGCATTCTAACATTTTTTTGAGTTTCTGTTTTGAAAAAACACCAACCTCAAGTAAGATCGCAAAATCACAGAATCTTAAGGTGCCATATACTAATGTTTCTTAGTGATACAGTGCAATGAAAATCATTCCAATCCAAATCACATTTAAACCCACACAATTAGTTCTGATATATTACAGCATTTACAGAGTATTTGATGAATGGAGAGAAACCTCATACTTCAAGCCTTTCCACAAAATTACTCACTGCATCCTGAAAAATTATTTTTTAAAATACACGATTGTGTTCCTTTGATTAATAATAAGCATGAAGTTTTTGTATGTTATTCATGAAGGGTTTGTTCCACTGGACATTATTACTGTTTCCACAGTTCTAATACAACAAGATTAAGAGATTAAGAGGAAAAATGGTACACAAACCCTTTTCATAGTTCTGAAGCAAAAATACATACATTTTTCACACTACTCTCCAGAAGAACAAATAAGTATCTAAATGTCAGGCCGATTAAATTGAGAAAAGAGATCTAAGACTTTCCAATTTGTCTTCTTTGCTTTGGTCTTTATAGCCAAGACCAGTCCTCAGGAAGCCCAGTCCAGCAAGGACAGTAGAATGGCCTGGACAGCAGAGGACTTTCTCTGGGTGAATAAGGAACAGGTTAAAGACTTGTTTGCCAAGCTTAAAAATGGGATGTATCTAAGAGTGTTGAGGGAGCTGGCTGATATAGTAGCTAAGCCTCTCTCCATCATTTTTGAGCAATCATGAAGGACAGGTGAGGTGCCTGAGGACTGGAGAAAGGTCAATATCATTGCAGTCTTCAAAAAGGCAGGAAGGATGACCCAGGAAACTACAGGCCAGTCAGCCTCACCATTGCTGGAAAGGTGATGGAACAACTCATCCTGAATGTTATCACTAAACATATGAAGGATAAGATGGTTATCAGGGGGAGTCAACATGGCTTCACCAAGAGGAAATCCTGTTTGACCAACCTGATAGCCTTCTATGAGTGCATAACCGGCTGGCTGGATGAGGGGAGAGCAGCAGATGTCATCTACCTTGACTTGAGCAAGGCTTTTGACACTGTCTCCCATAACATCCTCATCAGAAAGCTCAGGCAGTATGGATTGGATAAGTGGACGGTAAGGTGAATAAAGAACTGGCTGAATGACAAAGCCCAGAGGGTGGTGATCAATGGCACAGAATTGAGTTGGAGGTCTGTGGCCAGTGGAGTTCCACAGGGATGAGTTCTGGGGCCAGTCTTGTTCAACATCTTCATCAACGACCTGGATAAGGGGACAGAGTGTACCCTCAGCAAGTTCCCTGATGGCACCAAACTGGGAGCACTGGCTGGTTCCCTAGAGGCTGTGCTGCCATTCAGAGGGATCTCAACTGGCTTGAGAGTTGGGCAGAGAGGAACCTCATGAGGTCCTGGTTGATAATAAACTGCACAAGAGCCAGCAATGTGCTGTCATGGCCAAGAAGGCCAATGGAATCTTGGGATGCATCAAGAAGAGTGTAGCCAGCAGGTCAAGGGAGGTTCTTCTCCCCTTCTCCTCTGCACTGGTGAGGCCTCGTCTGGAGTACTGTGTCCAGTTTTGGGCTCCCCAGCTCAGGAGGGGCAGGAAACTTCTGGAGGAAATCCAGTGCAGAGCCACCAAGATGATCAGGGGACTGGAATATGTTTCCTATGAGGAAAGGGTGTAGGATCTGGCGCTGTTTAGTCTGGAAAAGAGGAGACTGATGGAGGATCTCATTAATACTTAGAAGTATCTAAATGATGGGTGCCAAGAGGTTGGGATATCCTTTTTTTCTATTGTAGCTAGCAACAGGACAAGGAGTAATGGGATGAAGCTGGAACACAAAAAGTTCCATTTAAACATAAGAAAAAACAATTTCACTGTGAGGGTGATGGAGCAGTGGCACAGGCTGCCCAGAGGGGTTGTGGAGTCTCCTTCCTTGGAGGTCTTCAAGACCAACTTGGACACATTTCTTGGGGGTTGGACTAGATGATCTCTAAAGGTCATTCTATGATTTTATGATTCTATTAATTGAAACCTAGAGATGAAAATAATTACGATAATGGTCCTTATAAAGCTGAAATGAACACATTTCAGTGCTTTGCTTCATATAACTTCTAAAAGGAGAAGCCAGTCCTAAAAGCTACAAAGATTTCTGTTAAATATCAACCTTGATTTTTAAAACTTATTGAAAAAAAATGTGCTCCTGCAATAATAGCCTATGTTCTAATAAGTTCCAATAGACTCTGCACTGAAGTTTTAAATATAGGTAAAAGTAAACATTGAGAGCCCTATGAAATGAATTATCAGATAAACTTATATGTGCTGTGTTTTCCTTCCCATTTAACCTTCCAATTTCAACACTAGCAATTATCATCTGACATTATACTTCAGAGTTCACAGCTTACATGGATATTTAAAGTTCATCCTGTGTCAATGTGTGATATCTAGCTCACAGATGATTCCTAATCGCCATAGTCCTATTGTAGAAAAAAGGTTTTATTCCAGATTTACTGGGAGGAATATTACTTATAGATGTTTTTTGTGATTATATAACTTAAGGGATGAAGTAGAATACATTTTAAAATATCTCGTTATTTGTATATTTGCTCTTCTACTCATATATTTTCAAAATATATGGATATACTGACAAATTAACAGCAATGTTTTTACATTCATTAGAACAATACTGTTGGTATTTTAAACTAGGAAAAAAAGAATTTATCATCCTGATGTCTTCATTACTCTTTATTAGAAAAATCACACATCAGTTCACTGGTAACTACTGAGGTTGAATCACTGCCACTTACTGTCAAGTGCTTCCAAATTGGTGTCCCCTTTCCACCCAATTATTTTTGTATTAATGAAAATATTTTTATGTCTCTATAAATAGAAAAATATTGGATTTATTGACCAATATAATAATGAAACAAGGACAAGGAAAATACAGATAAAAGCTTTTCTAAAAAGAAAGTATTGAGAATCTATTTATTTGACAATAATTATACTTTATTTATTTCATTATAAGACAAATTCAAAAGGATTGCCTCCGTTGTTCTGTGTGACGTTCTCCCATTATAATAAATAGTTCACTGAGATATTTCTGTGATATTTTATTTCTCTGAAGATATTTGGATTTTTAAAACATTTTCCATGAGTTATTTTATTAAGCAATTTAAAATTATGATCCTAGAAAAAAATGAATAGTGAAAATCCCTTAATTTATAGAAATATTTCTCTTTTCCTTTCCTTCCCTTTCCCACCCCACTCTCCTCTTCCTTTCCCTCTCTTCTTTCTTGTGTTAGTATGATCAAACTTCTAAGCTGTCTCTAACTAATCAACAACTTTTGCAGCCAACAGTTTCATAGGCATTGTTGAGCACACACACACACGAACTAAACAAAGTCACATTCTGCAGTAGATGTTGGGAGAATCCCAGTACAGTGTAAGCTTATTCATGAGCTCTGAGTGTATGCTTACATTCTGATTTAAGAAAAAAAAAAAATAATGCAGTAAACAAAACCCAACATGAAAACCTAAATAAACACAGTAAAGCAACACAAAGAAAGCTCTGATAATTACCTGTGAAAAGTCAGTCATTCTTTTCAAATACCACGACAAAGTTAAATATTTAAAAAAATTAACTGTGATCATAAATAACATAGATTAAAGATATTTTTTATAAAATGTAAGTACACAGAGAGTTCCTTAAACATAGTGAGAAATTAAATTAATTGCTTCATTTAATAAATATTAAAACGTGAATGTTAGTTCATATGTATTTTGCTAAAAGTTATTAAAACAGACAAAGAAAACAATCTGAAGTCTTTTATTTTCAATTCAACTTTCCAAATCTGAGATAATTAAAATGCTAAATTCTCCTTCCTGATTTGCATGGTAGATCTCTAGCTTTTCTATTTTCTCTTTTTTTTTTTTTTTTAACAAAGTTCCATACACAAACTCTAAAAGGATTAAATTAATCCTAAGTAAAGTAGAAAATTCAGATTGTAATTATCCACCTGCCATCCGACTATGAGATTTACTTAATATTAATTCTGTCAGCCAGGACATTTGATTTTTAGACTAAGTAAAATAATGAAGAAATAACTATGGGTAACAGAATTACTGAGTAAATATTTATCATCTTAGACGCAATCACTTCACATGCCACAATAGAAAGGAGTATAAAATAAGGAAAAAATGCAGAAAATAATAGAAAATAAATATCCTGCTTAATTATATTCAATGGACTGTATCTAATGGACTTCTTTCTCCACCTCCAGTTGAGCTGGAAAGTACTTGTGGAATCAAGCTGGTAGACCACTTTGAGAGCAATAGCTGCCACAAAGAACAGTAATTAGTTGTTGCTCCTTCTCACTTACTCACAGTTCAACTGTCTCTTTCATGGTGTAGATCAAGAGGATGCATAAGTAGCCCAGTAATTTTCAAATGTGTTTTTTAAAAAGGGAAGAAAATAATAGCTTTCCTAAGTAGAGTGCTTTGGTGCCAGTATAGACTAGCAATAAAGAGTAATAGAATAGACAGTGAACAACTTCAGTAGAAAAGGTGGTCCATTGGCAAGTAGTCATGAATATTAGACAAAATTTTCCTTACATTTTAAAGAGATTTAACTCTGGAAATGCCGTCTCAGAATGCAATTTCTAAAGACAGTAGAACTCTCAACTGTGAAGAGATATGCTCTACTGAAATGGAACACAGAGAGACTTCAATCTGGAAAGTCATTCGGGCCATGAAACCTCTGCACAGCTATAGAAATTATTAATCTTTTTTATTAAAAAAAATTCGTGTTGGTACTAAAATTAGCCATACCATTTAAAAATAGCCCCTATTGGAAAAAGAACAAAACAGACCATTACAAAGCTTTTCAAACGTGTTTGGTCTGCCCAGTAACACCAAAATGTACAAATGTTGTTTGTCCAACTGAAAATTTGGGATGTTAACAGCTCCTTACTGCAAACTGATCATGAAATATAAACATCTCTTTGTCTTAAATTTAAGTCAAGTATAGGTATACATACCATACATAGGTATAGGTTGGGATTCAGTATTCAAGGCTTAAAGTTCTTTCAAACTATCCACTCCAAATTGCTTATTCTCCTGTTTAGTGTCTACTAAGTGTTAGTAATAAAGCATTATGCTTCTGATATCATTATTCCTCTTCTCAAAAATATTTTTAAAAGATTTGATTTAAAGCAAACTTTAAAGTGTTTTTTTTTTTTTAAATGCTTATTTACTAAGACTTCAATATTGATAGTAAACAGTGAGTTTCTGAATTGAAATTCAAATTTGAATGGAACACTCAAGGACAAAATGGGTTCACAAAGACAGGCTTTTCTCCAAACCAAGATCCTCTAGAATAAAAGCAATACCCTAGGAGAAACAAAATGCCCTAGAAACAAATTCTAGCATATAAACTGTGTAAATTTCTGAAATTTAACTAACTTTATGAAAGAGAGATAATTTGGAATACACAGTGAAGTCTCTTTTTCACTCTATGTCTCTAAAATGCTTTTTTAAAGAATTTGTGTTGTAGAAAATTTTAATTAGTTTTTAACCCCTATGCATTAATACTCACATCTAAGATCACATTTCTCCACTAAGCTACATGAGATAGTGGCCACATATGCGGGCATGCTAGTCAATGGAAGAGTTTTGGATCTGAATTACATAACATAGGTTCTATTATTAATTCTATTACAGGCACACTTTAAGGACTCAACAGCCTTTTTCCAAGGCTTAGATAATTAGCTCTTGTTTTGCAAGTGCCTTCTGTGGTTTCCTCTTTATCAAATTGAGATGGTTATAGTTTTCTGATTCACAATAGTTCTGTGAAGATTTTTGTGCTAATGTTTTTGAGGAAATTGGAAACCATAACAGTGTACATGATAATTTACCTACAGAAGAAAATAAAAACCACCTAGAAATTTAGAAAGAAATGGGATGGAGACAATCATAACACTTTCTCTGCTGTACTGAACAATGTAAGTTTTGGGAGATTATCTGTGCTATTACACACATCATACATGTGTGTAGCCATGAAACATCTTGAGGACACCTTCATCTTACATCAGAAACGTACTTGTGAAACACATACATAAAATCATTGAAAACACAGACAATTTCAGAACATTGCTTGAAATAGAAAATACGCATGCATTTGATATTAGTCCTTCAATTTCTGAGCTGTCATTACTTCAAGTGGGGTCAAAGTAATCTAATAACTGGGTTTTTTTATGTTATACCCCATTAGTTTTAAGTTTCAGAACTTCTACAGACAATTTGAAAATGCTGAGAAAGCATTTCTTTTTCCTCTTACTCTTATTGTTCTCCAATAAATATTTATTATTCCCCTTCTGAAACGTAATAGTTTAAGCACAACTAGAGAAACACTCACTGGGACTGAATGTCCGTTGTGGAATTTAAGATCTCTTCATCTGCTATTACTCAGAATTAATTAATGTATGAGGTGAGGTAATAAGTCTTCATTCTGGTCAAATCAGTGAAGACAATCTAGTTTAGGATTTGCTCTAATCTGTAGCAGTATGTGCTTCTATCGAGGGAGGGTTTGAGGCTCCACAAGAACTCTTTGCAACCTCTTTGGTCATTTCTGCTGTTTTCCTGTATGATATTTTAGTCTAGGCTTAAGATTAGACTATTCCAGACATGGATTGGTGACGGTTGCTTGAGAATAAAGAGATTGAAATCAACGACATAGATAAACTTTTGTATTGCTGGAAGTACGTAAAAAATGCTACGGAGTACTTTTTTGGTTTTTTTTTTTTTCTTTTTCTTAACTTGATAGATTTAATGTACAGATGAAAAGTTATTTGCACTTAATAGGGAAAAAAAAAAAAAATCTATGTTTAAATAAAGCTTGAGTCCAAAGAATCCCAAGAGCTAGAAGTTGTGAGTTTGACATACCAAATCAAACTAAATAGATTTAAGGTTAGGAGACACAAAAACCTGATAAAACATTTACTGAATACCATTCAATGTAACTCTCACAGACTCTAGTGACATTGCATTTTGTAAGACAAACATAGCAACAAACTGCATCATATAGGCTTAATAAAACCTGTCAGCATGGACTTCACCCATTTTTTTATTTGCCATATACGTGGGAGTTCTTTAAGTAAAAGCAGTACAAGCTCTTTCTAATGATAGAGATGTTTAATAAAACAATCTGATAAGCAAATGAAATTTTTCCCTTGGCTAGTTGCAGTTTAGTGAAACAACACAAATAAATGCAAACACTCATGAACTAGAACATGGTATGGCGAAATATCACATAAGGAAAGAACAAACATTATACTAAACTTGTACCTGGAAAGACATGCAGCTGCCTGAAGTTCTATTTCTGCATGCTTTAATAAAATGAAAGAATAGGTTTTTTTCAGCTATAACCCAGAGATACACTTTCATTTCTGCTTCCAAGTTATGTATACATTAAGATGAAGGACTACATTATCATTGCCAGTTTTTTGAAAGCAGATGCTCAAAACATGTCAGAATCATCTGGTGGCTCTAGTACTACAACTCAGTGCTCCTCTAGTACTTGCAAAGACAAAACTATAAAATGACATTACCCTCATGCATTTCAAAGGTTGTGTAGGAACTATAAACCTTGACTCCAAGGCTCCAGAGAAAAGCTTGTGCCTGACAAATTCCACTACAATTACTTTCAATGATATAGTTGATATCTGTAAATAAGGCAGTAGAAAAAAAAATCATAATCTACCAGGAATACAAAAAAGATAAATTTATAGTATTTACATTTATATTCAGACACGTGTAAATTATAATCAACTGCTGAACATTCTTGTCGTGGTTTCAGTTCCTACTTCTTAGTAGCTGTTACAAAGCTGTATTTTGGATTTGTTCTGAGAACAGTGTTAATAACAAAGGGCAATAAAAAATAAACTGATCTATCATGTATGAAGCAAAATATTGACAGTTAATCCAGTGAAGCCATCAGTGAAGAAAATCTCATACAAGTGACAGTTTCTCTGTAAGCACGAAAACAGGAAAAGAATTGTGATGACGTAGCAGTAAAGAGGAAAATTAGGAGTTTGTTCCACTAGGAATATATACAAAACTGCCTCAACTCACAGAAGAATTCAGTAAGTAGCACTGGAAGAGGCACATTGATGTAAAATTTCTAATTTGGCAGAAATCAAAATCATTGACTTGCATACTCTTTCGGTAATTAAACATGTGTCAATGAAAATGCATTTAGTGAAGCTTCATTCTGTAATGCAGTCTTCAAATATGTTCCTGGACAGATAAAGCAATTAAGCATCACTGAGCACTTGTTTAAAACATTGTCTTGCTAGGTGCTTTATTTCTAAAGACCTAGAAAATTATGTAAAATTTCCCTGGACTAGCTTCTAGAACACATTAGCTTATAAAGGTGACAGTTACAGAGTTATAAGGTGGTAAAATTCAGCTGCACAGGTGGAGATAAATTATTTATTTTTTATTAATGAATAATACACTTTAAAACAATATAGACAGACAGTTAGGTGGGTGCATAGGTACAGCTCTTTGTACTAAAAGTACCTCTGTGTTTTTAATAGCGAAGCTTCAAAGACAAATACTCTAGTGTCTACATTTACAGCTTCAGCTAGTTAAAAGACAAAATCATACCAAGAAGGCTTCCTGTCATTATTTCACAAAAACAAAACAAAATATGCAAAAACCTATGTTTCACTTCATCGCAGAATAAAAGTAGAAAGTTTACTTTGAGGAGTAGCTTTGCATTTTTATGTCATACTTGAATTTCTATTTGATTTTAAATCTATTTTTCCCTTTTTTGGATAAGAAAGCAGTGGGATTTAACAAGCTTTCATTTACACTGGAAGACATGAAGTGATGAATAAACACACAAAAGAATTCATGATTCACATAAATTATTTTCATCAATAGCACAGTATGAGGTACTTCGAGAACAACTTTTCCCAATATCATAGACAAAAAAAAAACCTCTTACCAAGTAAACTGTACACAAAAGCACAAAAAGAGCTTAACAAAATTTGCTTTTTTGATCAATTTAGTAAGAAGATCTGTAAGAAACTATTCTATTCTAGCCATTCTTAATAAAAAATACAACCTAACATTTTATTCACTTTGACTTGCTTATTGTGGCTACCTTTCTCATAAACACTCGCTATAACTATTGCAAATTACACACTATAATCAAATAAGTTAGTGAACTGAAGTATCAGATATGCTACCACTAAGCACTTGCTTCTTTATAAACTTTGAAAAGTTATGGGTTTTTTTAAGGCATTACTTGATAATTATGTACAGGAGTTCTAAACATACATTCAGTTTCCATTTTGGAGGTCTCTGATTTTACTGGTCTGTACTCAATCAAGGGGAAGTCAGTGGATAAGACTATAGGTAATTTGTGAATTTTGCCGCACTCATGGATGAGACCCAAAGTGAATCATAGAATGGTAGGGGCTGGAAGGGAACTTTAGAGATCATCTAGTCCAACCTCCCTGCCAAAGCAGGTCCACCTAGATCAGGTCGCACAGGAACATGTCCAGGCAGGTCCTGAAGACCTCCAAATCTTGAAGACTTCCAAGTGGCTTGACCCTACACTCCATTACAACTGGAAATGCCCTGGTCCTACAGTAGACACTATGAAACTTCCAAGCAAAAAACATTCCCTTCCATAACTCTTGCACAAAGTTTTGTATTTTATTCTGTGGCTAGAAGGACACAAGAATTCTTTCTTGGCAATACCTTCAAAATACCATCTGTCATAATACACTGGCATCCATAGGTTTGGGGTTTTTTTTAATTTTACTTTTTTAGTTTTTCCCTTTTTTTAATCAACTAGTAATATAAAAGCTTTTCACACAATACTCAGAAAATATTTTAAAAGAAATATGAAGTTAAAAGACATCTATGAGAACAAGATCAGATTCTTATAAGAATTAATTTAGGCCACAGTACATATTTTAACTGAAATATTATGAAAATATCCATAAGTGTCTTAACCCTATACTCTGTGGTATAGCCTGATATCAGCATATATGCTGTTCAGCTTTATGAAATACAGGCATGCATTAAGTTCTACATGCTCAAAAGTACTTGTGTTATGATCTCATTCTTATCATTTAACACATCTTTGAAAATCTAGAAAATTTCTGTTTAAATAAGTGTGCCTGAGAAAGGGTATATTTTAATTTATCAAAATAAGACATTCGGGTCAACCAAAAATACACAAACATGAAAAATTTAAATAATAGAAAGACAAAAACCCCACAGCTTCTAGAATTAGAGAAAATAACTTGCTGTGTGACCAAGCAGAATTAAGTTCCTCTAAAAGCGGTTTTATAACATTTTTCCTGTAAGATGTACTGCAGAACATTCCTTTATGTGATTCAGAATCTTCCAGAGATATAGTACAGTCAGTATGGTAAGATGCAATTTAAAGTATGTGAATGCTAAAGCAGAAAATCAAAATCGTCTATTAAAAAAACCTCCTTAAATAATACTAAAACTCATGCAATTCTTGAATGGTTATGACAATAATCATGATTTTCAATCCAAAACCTACTGGAGTCATTAATGGTAAATATGAAAACATACACATATACTCTCAAGAAATGCTTTCTACTTTTTAAACATATGTACAAATCAAGACATATTTAAAACAAAAAGCAAATTAAGGAACTGACATAAAAATTCTGTAGAATGTAATCCATTTCATTGCAATTTTTGAATTATCATTATTTTTTAGGAAACTGCACTTTCTTTTTGTTTTCTGCAGTTTTTTTGTTTGGTTTTGTGATCACAAAGTACCCAGAAACTCTACAAATCTTATTGTATATGTAATGAGAATGTTTAGAATTCTTGGAAACTTGTAGTAAGTTACAATTTTGTTATGATACGAATTCTTAGATAAAGATATGATTTAAAGAAAAAAAAAAAGAAACCATTCTCCGAATAATCTCAGATCCTATAAAACCAGTAAATTTTATTATCAATACTAGTATTATTGCTACTATTAATATGATTGAGTCCAATCATCTAATTTTCTTCTATAAGTCCTTCAGAGAATATTATGAACATAAAAATTACTTGATCCTACCCATACATTTCTCAAAACGTAATACGTTTCATATGATGCCTGAACTGCATTACCCAGTGAAATTAAATGACCACAAAAGTTCAGAGTGGAATCATGCAGATAACTGTTGTGGAAAGAAAATTCCAGTCAAACGATTCAAAGCAAGTGACCAACTGAAAACATAGCTAAGTCCTGGTTAAGTCTTAATTTCACAACTCCAGTCTAGTACAATACATAACTACAGTTTAGTAAAATCATTGTTCCATGATGATTTTTGGCCTATAAAATGAGGGACGCTCTCTGTACCGATTAAGAATTCCCTGTCATCTGGCCCACAACCCTTCACCTTGCTTCCCCGTGACTCTCATAACTCAGGTAATACATGCTCCTCTCACCCTTGCACCCTCTCTCTCTTTCAAACTCCCTCCACCACACTCCCTCATTTAACGTTATCTTTATTATTGATATTTTTGCAATGAACCTCAGCGCTCCATGATCTGAATTTGTAATAACAGCGTGGCTAACTTATGACAAGGACTGGAAAAAAACCTCAAACATACACACACATATTGTCACCTCGGCATTATTGTGAAATTACCTCAGAAATATTGTGAGTGAAATTAATAAAATTCATTAACCGTGCAACTGTGCTCATTGTTCTTTCTGCACAGCTACACTTGTGCAGTAGTAATATCCTCTTCCTAATATTCACTGGTGATACTATTTCAATCTAAGCTACTTCCAATTAACAGCGTGTCATTTCATTGAAAGTGGCACTATTAGTGTGTTTTGTTGCTGTTAACACCACACAGAAGAATGGAATAGGTATTCCAAAGTTTGTATCTTTTATCTAATGCCAGCAGTTAGTCTAATAACAGATATTACCTCCGACCGAGAACTTCATTTATTTACGTACCAAAAGCCACTAATGTTAATGCTTCATAAATTAGAAGAACATCAGGAACAACAAATGAGCATCTAGAAACATTATTTCCATCATAAATACACTAAAAAAACCCAACCGAACAAAACAATAACAAAACCAAATCATCAACAAGTTAGTAGTAGCAGCTGAGAAACCTGTTCCATGTAAAATGATAAGAAAATACTTTCTTCCTCAGCTTGGTGAACATACATTGTCTCTGATATAGAACACTAGACAAACATCTATTCTTTTGCACACATCCATACATATATGCTTCACTCCCTCTCATACACTTTTTTTCTTGGTTTCTCTGTTTATTTCAAAGAACATTTGCTTTTTGTAAACATTTTCAGCTATGCAAAAACATTCCCTCACTTGTATATTTAAAAAATATTTTTAAAATATTTTAATTAGTGTACATTTAGATTTAGTGTGTATTTTACATGGATTTGTTTGAAAATACTATTGACATAGGAGGATAAAATGAGGACAAGGGTCCAAGAGATCACGTTTCACGTTGCAGAAATTAACTGCAGGTGCTGCAGAAATCATCTGTAAGATGCTAGAGAGTACTCCAGGCCCTAGTCATTGCCAGCCTTAGCTACAAATTGTTTATATGCAGTCATCAAATTACATATATGCAGCTGACTATTAACACAATTCAGAAATCATTGATCAGTTATTGCTGAAGAGAATGAAATAAGGCTCTGTGTTTTTATGACACTAAAACCTCAGTTTAGACCAGATTAATTTCCAATTACCAATAAGTATCACTGTTTGGGTTGTTTTATTTTTTTTTCCGAACAGTTCAGTAAAAATAAGTCAGTAATTAAGTTTGAACGTAAATCAGTATTTCAAATTAGAAACACATGCATTTTCAATTCCTTTAGTCTGCCTGTCTGTTGACACTCTGACTCACTCTTAAATACTAGCAACAATTTGATAAACTGAGAAAAGAAGATTTTACTTTGATAAAACCACTGAATCACGTCATTCTAGAACTTTAAAAAATTGGGTTCTCAGAAAGACAGATAAAACTGGATTAATTAAATTTATTTATAAATTCAGACATATCAAAATTTCTATACAAACTATTCCAGCAGTAGCATGAGAGATAATTAGCTTTAATTCACAAAAGTGTAGAGCTGTGAACAATGAGGAACTCCATCTACTTAGGTTTTAGATTAATATCTTTACTGCCTATGGCATTTTCTGACATTTTCTAAAATATAAAGATGGGTTTTGCTACATGCTCCACACAAAAAGAGTATCGTGATAGGAAAAACTGTAATTTTTATTTTATAATATTTAATATGGAAGAAGATAACTGCCATCTCCCTATACTGGTATTTACTTTAAAGCCAGAAAAGATTCTATATCAAGTTGCTTTAATTTCAAGAATTCAAACAGGAAATACCAGTAAATTAACACTTGTTTTAGAAATATCTGTATGTTTTATTAATTTGAACATAACTTGTATTGCAAAATTAAGGATTGTGCACTTTGTTTGGTGACATTGCCAAATGTAATGTTTTAAATCTTTTTTTTTCTAATGAAAGAAGATTAAATTATGGTAATACCATCGCTTTCACTAAAAGCTAATAATTATCTTCAAAACCTTATAGCAATATAAAGAATTTAGAAACATAGAAAGTTTATCAATAATCACTGTGTGTTTGATGTCCCCTTGCTAAGGAGTGTTTAACATAAGCATCTCTATCTGTCCTCTCTACATTTTTCTTTCTGATCCAGTGCAAAAATTTTCATTTTTTTAAATAAATATAAAATTTCATTATGAACATATGAAACCAAGGCACAGCTGTACTTAAAATTTCATGTCAAAGGATTATACTTTCCCCCTACTTTAGACAGTGGAAAGGAGTGAAGACTTCACCTCACCAATACTAGTTGCTAACTACTGCTGTTAATATAATCTCTGGCCAGCTTAAGCCAGAGTTCAAAAGACTGATTTAGAGTTACAATAGAATAAAATTTGGACTTTGCAATGATAGTACTGAAATTTCATGATCTGCATTCACATTATATTACATAGGTAACAGCGAGACTTCAGAACTCAGCTGAGGCATGCTGCTATCATTGTGTGAACTACTACACAGAACAACGTTATACTGTGGCAAAATAAGATATGGTTCTGTCAGTTGGGTATCTTTTCTATAAATTGTATTGAGCTGCAAAAAATAAAAACATACTGGCAATAAAAGAATGCTGATTTCTTTGTGATTTAGAAGAACTGAACTCTTTAAAATGCTTCAATTTTAAAGTTTATTGACTCATTCTTGAAGCTTATTAGTCAGCAAACATGGCTGATTTTAAACTTATTTCAGGTTACAAAAATAAATAAGTAATCAGAAAAAAAACCCCAAGCAAGTTGTTAAGATCTTCAAATTATTCTTTGTAAATAAAGCAATCAGCAGTTAAAATTAGACAAACACCACAAACACTATTTTATTGTACTGCGGCTAAAGCTAATTATTAGTGATTAGAAACTGAATGGAGATCTCTGTTACATGAAAAAAGTCATTTGAAAGAGTACTGCTAAGGGAATATTTTCAAGAAAATAAATACTGGTTTGTATCGGTGAATGAGAACATTTAGTTCTAAATTAAAGTTGAAATTGGATGCGTTTCATCACATTAACTTCATGGAAGTAACTCTGTTGTGTGACTAGATAATTAAGAAAATAATAATTAAGAATATTTTAAATAAATAAATAAATGCAGATGGTACATTTGCTTTACCATGAACTATCTTCAAATCCATTGATCAAAGAAATATTTAATTTCTCTCTGGTTTTACTCTAAATACCTCCAAGATAAATTAAAATACTAGCATTTTTGTGTAGGCTCTTAAAATAATAGACGTTCTTTTGTATTGCTCTTTTACCATAGTAACACATTAAAAATGAATACATATTATTTAGGAAAAGTTCAAATTTTCAGTTCCTGTTATCAACAATGGCATAAAAAGCTCCCATGTTCTTTATTTTCATGTCTTTTACATTCTTACTGACTATATTTCTGTCTGTCTATTTCTTTTCTGTTCAGCTTGTGATTTACATTCTCCTCACCTACACAAGCACTCTCAAGAGCTTCTCCATGATGCAGCTGCTGGATGGGACAGATGTATTCTATTTCTAGTAATATGCTGAGAATAAAAATGATTATTTGTTCATTATCTTTTCATAACCTATTTTTCAAAATATACTTTTTCCACATCTCCTGAAGTTTTTAGATATTGTACAGTTTGTAAAATAAATCAGGCTTAGTACCCCCTACAAACATCACTGAAGCATAGCCCTCATTGGCATCATGCATAAAATGAAGCTAATCAAATTGGAGTTTCTTTTTTAAAAAATAAAACTGAGAAATTGCTACTGTATCACTTGGGGAAAAAAAAAAAAAAGAGTAGTGGTACTATATTTTCAAAGCTTATTATTCTTTACAACACAAGCTACCTAAATACATGTTGACCTTATCAAAAGAATTTCCTAACAGCGGGTAACAAAATCCAATACATGCACAACATGCAGTACTGTATACTTTACATGGGTGTTTTTGTCAGATTAAACATTCTTAAACTGTCACATATGAATACAAATACAGTTACTGGCACCTTTTAAAGTATGCTCAGCAAAAAGCAATATGCATGCTCTTTGCTGATGAAAAATACCTTTTTTTTTGTCAATCCAGATGTCAGCATGAAATCTAAATGCTTTGAATGACTATCTCTGAGAGGTAAGTTACTTTAATGAAAAAACAGCTCTTTACTATGCACAAAGCCATTAGCTACTTCTTATAGGCAAAGAATTACTATATTATTGTTTCACTTCCACAACTGTTCCAAAGCAAAACATGCTTCTTCAGACCCAACAAGCTTTGAAAGTAATTAACAGTTCCATCTATCTTCAAGCAACACATAAAAAGTAGGTCAGTTTTGGTTGTTCAAATTGGTCAGAGGCTGAGACCATAAACAGTTTATGCCAGTGATTTAATGTAGAAAGCTATAAAATGTTAAAACAAAAGACCCTAAGGGGGAATATACACAGACACTAAATGTAGGAAATTGAGCACAAGGTGGAACACTTAGCAG
Source organism: Colius striatus (assembly GCF_028858725.1). Lineage (NCBI taxonomy): Eukaryota > Metazoa > Chordata > Aves > Coliiformes > Coliidae > Colius > Colius striatus. Next base: position 24,230,433 of record NC_084760.1, on the reverse strand, counting down.
CCAAGCTACCAGCAGACCTGATGTGCCAAACAGCAAGTGTGAGCTGGGGAGGCTCTGTGTGTGCGGACACCCATACATATATATATATAGATAGATAGATAGATAGATAGATAGATATCGATATAGATATATGTGTGTGTATATGTGTGTATTTACATATATACACACACATGTACATACAGGATGGATGGATAGATAGGTAGGTATACAGACTGATCGATTGATCAAGCTGTACTCAATCTGTTACTTAGTAAATAAATCTTAGCCCACATTCCATGAGTGGTAATGGTGCTGTTCTTCACCTGCGTTCCCCAAAACTGCCAACTAACAGCCTCCAAGGCACAAAAGTAAACAAATTAACACTAGATATCTAATGTCTAAGGGACAACTCATTGAGGACAGATTGTCTTTGTTTAATACTGAGAGACTAGGAAAATCCATGCCACTGTATACATTCCTATCTATTTGCTACAAACTCACGTTCTAGAAAAGCTTACTGGGTTTTCTGTGTGGATTCTGCAATGATCTGCTCTTGATCTATTTACCTTCATTTCTTAGCCCTCCTAAGCCCTTTAAACAAGACAGTCTGACTTGCTTTATACTGGTAAATGGTAAGGTGCAAGGGATAAGACTCCCAGGAAAAAGAATGTAAAAATCCATCCCAGAGTGGAAAAAAATAGATTTTTTTTCTCGATTCTCATGAAAGTACCTTTCAAAAAGCGTAGTCTACAAAAACAAATCTCAAGGTATTGTCTCAGTTGACTGGAGGCTTCTGCTACCTAGCTCGAAAGGGATAAGTTTTCATAGGATGGATTTGGCAGAGCTCTACTGTTTTTGGTAGAATTTCTGACAGACGCTGATCATGAGAGATGTTGTGGCACTCAGCTATGGGTTGGCAGGAGGGAAGATTAGACCGTTGCAACTGAATAAACTCATACCAAATACAAACTAATATTCAGATCTGTGTTGTTTATTTTACATCAGTTTCCATTCAAACAAAATTCTTGAGCTATCCCTCAGGACAGGTCTACCTCACAAAACAAACGCACCCTGCTTAACAGGAGTTTCTGTGCTACTGTGATCCTCTTTCTTATTTCATAATTTTAGGTTGTAACCAAGAAGAGAATGCAAAGGACTTAAAAAAATAATTTCAAATTAGACATAATTTTGTGAAAAGCTCAAGAAAATGTATTCATTTACAGTATTGAAGAGGAAGTCATGAGATTACTTGGTAATAGTTTGTAAGGACTTACTGGGAATTGGAGTCTGATAACAGCTCTTCAGTCTTGTAAAGACAGTACACTATGGCTGGTACTTGAAGGTAGTCAAATTCAAGCTTGGAAATAAGAGGCTTGTTTTTGACAATAGGGGTAATTAATCACTGGATTACAAAAGACTGAAGGACTAAGAAATGCTAAATCAGAGACAAATGTAACATTTTTCTGGAAAAAAAAAAGTGTTCTTACACAAGTCACAGTTGATTATTAGTATGGAAATGTCTTCTTTCAATTATGAATTTCATATCTGTTGCTTGATTTTATCAGATCATGATATCTTAACAAAAGTATCAGAGATGCATAAAGAATACAGGTGGTTTGATTTGTTAATAAAATGTCATAATTCTAGAATAATGAGAGAAAACTTGTCCGTATTTGTACCAATGGTTGTCAAGCTTCATATATCAGGTTCTTACTAAGAAAAGCTCAAGAAAAAAAGTAAATAAGCTCTATAAAGATTTTTAAACAGAAAAATGCTCCTGCTCTATATACTTTACTGTGAGAAAACAGAAAGCTTTTGTCATCATTCCTGAGAAGTAAAAGTTTCTGAAATAGAATCAAAATTTAGAATAAACAGGAGCTGCAAACTCTCTTAAACATTTCCATATCAAACAAGTAATCTTTCTTTCAGTCTTCTGAGAAACATACTAAAATCCTTACTTTTTTTAAAAAGATACATTCTCTTTTGTTGTAAACTCAGTGAATAGTGTCTAAAATTTGACAATTACTTGAGATTCTTCCACTACAGAGCCATTTGAAATACGAGTAAATCCCAAATATAAATAAAACTTATTAATTCAGCTCTCAGGTCTATGTAGATTTGCAGAGCTTTACTGCTACTTACTGTACACAGAAAAATTAACATTTTTAAGAGCTTCATCTTGCCCAGTGGGATTGCAGTGGATTGCTTTCAAACATAGCAGTTGAAGCAAACACACTACCCGTGTTTTCTATTACCATATCACTACCCAGGAGGCAGTGTGCTAATTCTAAATATTTATTATGAAAACCTGTACATCAGTTTCTAAGAAACCAAGCTTTCTCTTGATAGTTGCCCTCTAAAGAAGAGTTGAAACTCCCAGCTTCAGAAACTCTGCTGGTAAACAGTGCCAAATTCTGTGATCTCATACCTTCAGTAATAAATACAAGATTTGCTGCTTTGAATTTTGTTTCCACAACACTAAAGATAGAAAAAGAACTAGTAGAATGAAGTCTTCTCACTAGAAACCCTGTTGTTATCTCTGGGTTGTACGTAATCGTTTATACCTGATTACAGTACACATTGAAGATAAATTCAATCTCAAATTGAAGAAACGAGGAGTAGGAGAATTCAATGTCAACTTTGGAAACTGCTAAAAGAAAAAAGTTATTTCTTCTTTCAGATGTTGTGATAGATTCCGGTTCTCTATCTTAGTTGTGCCTTCCTTTGTTAGTTTAGCTAGGTATTATTCAGTATTTTCTCCATGTGGATATATTTATACGCTCTAAGCCTTTACCTCTGAAACTGCTTTCTGATGAGACAAGCATCCACTCCTAAATCGTCTTCCCATTATTTTTTATTGCCTATCTCATTTTCAAATATTGTTTAAACCTATGAACAGTCTGTCTCCAGTGTTCTGGTTTTGGTCTGATGCTGTTTTACATGCACATCTCTAATAAACATAACAAAGGCCTGCTCATTGCAATGTTGTACTGAGAACTATGTCATAGGGATTCACATGAATAGCTCAAGGTATCCTCCTCTGATATCACTTCTGAGGCTATGAGGACAAGTGCTTTTTATATCAGTTCAATTATTGGCCTCAGTTTTTAATGTGTTAGTTTGTCATTAAATGAATTCATCATATAAACACATAATCGGATTTAAATGAAATTCTCTGTATATGAATGTTAGAATCCATAAGGTCCTCATGTGGATGTCAGTCTCTTTTATTAACTTCATAAATAGGCTGCACGAATAGAAGTTTTCTACCCTCCTTTTTCTTTCCAGTATATTTTTGTAAGAATTCTTTAAGAATCCATCCTGGCTAAACAAATGACTAATAAACAGGACTATTGGAACCAACACCACAGTATGAGGTAGCACTTGTCCTAACATATTTGAGGAGCTAATATCAAGAGGACATTTTAGCATCTTTTAAATAGTATATTAAATACTTTAAATACTATATCCAAGCACTGTTTTCAATCTGTGACACTGAGATGCAGCCCTCAGCCTCCAGCAGGCATTGCTAACATTACATAATTCCAAGAAGTACAAGTCTGGAACAATTCCTGAAGTACAACTACTAGAAAAATATCCAAGTTGCAAACTGGGGAGTTTTAAATAAAAATTATTCAGATTAATTTATTCCTTAAAAAGAAAGAAAAAAAAAAAAAGGAAGAAAAAAATATTCATCTAGTTAAACAAGGCTGAAACTAAGTAAAAGGGATCCATAAATAATGAATGAAGAAAAAACAGCATCTTTTATCTACCTTTAAATGTGCTCCTTTACTACACTGCTGAAACTCATATCATCTTGCTTATATTTGTACATGGTTTAAAGAAATATTGTTATACTGCTACTACTATTTTTTTCTCACAACACAAGAAAGATAAAGATAAACCTCTAAAGTGTTTATATTTCAGACAGGGAACATAGCCTTTGACATTGATATGTTAAAGATATTTTTTTCACAATAAGGACTAAAGTCTGAATATTAGAAATGGCATCAGAAGAAAGTTAATTACACAACACTCAGCCCCAAGAGAAAAAAGAAATAATAAAATCAGTCTTGAGTACCTGGTATTCTGTTTGCTCAGTTCAAACTCCCATGAGCTACAGCTGCAGTTGATGCAAGAGCTAAAGGATCTGAACCTAGCTGTATGAGAAATGAGGACCACAATATTTGCAAGAACTTCGACAGATCTTGTCTGAAGGTACTTGTTACCATCACATCACAATCCTATGAATTAAGTGCAATTATAACTCAGATTTTCAAGTGCTACTCCCTTTGTTTTCATAATACATCTTTTCCTTTAATATCTGAGATATTAACTTCTCATTTCAACAAATGTAGCTGCAGTCCTACTGGCTAGAATCTCTTTAAATGCACAACAGTAACTCAGTCTCAGAGCACAGTGAGCATTTGATGGCATAATTAAAAAGCTATGTGAACTTTTACACACAAGTGGGTCAAACTAAAGTTGGCATTCTTTATTCTTGAGTGCTCAACTCTGTAATATTAATGATATTTTTATATACACAGAAAGACAACAAATGACACTTTAAATTTGCATATATGCTTTGCTAGAATATATCTTTTGTTTCAGTGTGCATTGTAAACTACACTGAACTCACTACAGTCATCTAAAAAAGATGTGACATTATAACTGAGTAGTTTATGAACTTCATTTGAAGTTTCTTAAATTCATTCACATGCTACTTTCTATACATTTTGGGGGAATTTGGTCCTGCTGTTCTAATTCCAAAATAGGAGAGTAAATGGAATATGTTCTAAGAAAAGTACAGATTCTGTTTTGGTATTGAATAACATCTGAAATTGAGCTTTTCTTTCAATATCTCAACTATATTTTAAAAAAAGCTCTGAATATAAGATAAAACCATATGCCCGTTCTCTCTTAAATGCAAGTAATCACATATCTTTATATAGAACACATTCATAGTTAAAGAACTCAACTGTATTGGACAGATCTTGACATAATATTTTACTGTACTGTTTCTAATAGTTAGATTTTAATACTTGGGTCACATCAACCTTAATGAAATAAAAATTCTCCAAATAGAAGTCCTTGCTTTTTCACCGGGAAAACCTGCATCTCTCTTCTGCCCCTTCTATTTGCTTCACAAAAAGTGAGATGCATTTATTTGCCTTATTAGCATACTGAACACTTTTTCAGTTCATACACTCATCAGCTACAAAGTATTCAACGTATTAAAAATAATCATCAGTCCTTCTGGTTTTAATTTTATTTTAGATGGTTTACATTTGAAATTCATACTCTTCAGGGTGGTACTGCTCTAAGCTTGGCTAAATTGTCTAAACATCAAAATTCTTGCATTTTCTTTTTATCCACAGTAAATTGCCTTTCCTGCTGTTTTTTCTCTCCCTTACCTACTAGGGAGATGGGAAAAAATAGTCACTGCTACTCATCACATCTAAACTTTCTCTACTGTAACTATTGCTTTAAAACAGCAGAGATACACAACAGCACAGTATTTCCTAAGAACAGACCTCTGTAGAAAACCCATTAAGTCCAATCACTAGCCTACTGTGCAGACATTAAAAAAGGAGTAGCCATCAATAAACATGTAATTTAAATTCAATTTAACATTCTTTTAGAGTCAAAGAAATAATCGATGCATCCTGTGTGCTAACTAAACAGAGATACCAGGGGCCGAGGTATTTATTAACTGTAAGAACAGTTCATTGACAGGTTTACTCTGAGCTAATGTAGATTACAGCAGTGGTCTCAGCAGACCAGCATGGGGTTCTCTACAGCTGCAGGCTCCACTGTTGCCCTCCATGGGTTGCAGGGAGACAGATGCCATCTCACCAAGAGATGCAAGGGGGTCTCTTCTCCTGCACAAATCCTCCTCTCTTCCCACACTAACCTTGGTGTTGGCATGATCATTTCTCATCCTACTTCCTCTTCTCTTTCACTTCCTTCCCCCACTGTAGATCTTCCCTTAAATAGCAATCACAGAGACATCTGGTTGAGCCAGACTTAGTCAGAGGTGGGCCTGACTTTGAGCCACTTCTCAAAGGGGCTATCACTGCAGCCCTTCCTCCACTACCAAAATACCACACGCACCCAACACACATTCAGACTTGATTCTTATATGCTCAATTTTTATCTTTCTTTTAAAAAATAATTAATAATTGCTGAGATCATTTTATTTGCCGTTCAACTGCCTGGAAACTAACAATGTATTCAACTATGTTAGTTTTTATGAAATAGTTTTTAAGATACTCAGATATTTGAAAACTACATCTTTAGGAAGATGGTAACAGATATATACTTATAATTCTATAATTGTAGATTAGATTTAGAGTTATCTAAACAGATTATAATTCTAATATATGATAAATTTAACAATGAAAACCACAATATAGTAAAAAGACCAGTTTGGTATCTTACTATCCTTCATTCACACTGATTCTAACAGGAAAAAATAAGGTCAGTACTCTTGCCAACGTAGCCTTAATATATCATGATTGAGTTTCTTTCTGATACTTTTCGTAGAGTAGATACCAGTGACAAAACTAGAATTTGTCTTAAATTCCAGAGTATAATCGTCTTTCTGTTTTCCACACTGATCTAACATTCCCAATATTGATGCATGTAAATTATGATTTGGCCAGATGAATTTAATCATATTACATCTCTTCTAACATCACCTGAATACACTGGTGTGAGCTGTTTCATCATTAGAATATATTTTCCTGAATCTAAGGTCAAGGATTTTGTGAGAAAACGAAGCTAATGGTATACATATTCTAGAGCAATGCAAGAAACCAAGTAGAAAGAAATTTTAGAAACACAACGAATTTCCAGAATGGACCTTTTAGAAAGACAGTAACACTGCAGGTATTTTAAGCAACCCAGGTTCTCTGTTAATGTATTTAAACCTTGTTCACATACTTCACTGTAAAAATCTAGTGCTTTTGACATTATTTTAAATGCAATCGAACATTATATTGGTTGCCACAGTGCTTCCTTAAGTGAGTTCTCTCACTCAGTGTTCCTGACAGTTTGTGATGTGGTATGAATTAAGCCTTTATACCTCTTCAGCACAGTAGGTTGTAAATTAGTAGGTGCAAAGAAAGCAATAGTGTTCTGTGAATTAAGCATCAATTTACTGCTTCTGTACTTCTCACTTCATATACAGTTCACAGGCTGGTGTTAACAGCTAAGTGGTCTCAGTGTCTTTACAGCTAACAAAGGCAAGAGATTATATTAGTTTAGTCACTACTACTAGCACAAAGTACATTTACCATGTTATTTACTGTAGGGTTAGAATCCTTGCCAAAGCTTCCACATCCTTTTGTGCACATAGTTACCAAAATATATATATATTATTTATCATGAAGACACTACAAAAGTAAAGCATTTCAGATATACTTTCTTTAAATTCAAGCCCAAGAACCTTTGCAAGATTTCTATGTAAGATATTGCCATGAAATAAATGTATTTATTAACTGAGTTTTAAATAGACTTTGCCTTTGCATCAGGACTCTAACTTTTTTCTTTTTTTAATCACATTATTTCTATCACCTCTATCTCTGAACACAAGATTAACACATAATCCAAAGGAAAGCTGTGGTCCAAAAGGAAGAACCGTGTTTTGTTACATTTCTACCTGACGTTCGGAAGAATTATATATTTCAGCACTTGGCAATTGTTTTATGAGCCAGTATCTGGGTGAAGACCGCAGGATATTGATACAACTACCATGTGTTTACCAGGGAAGAAGAGGGCAGGGCAGGCTTCAGTGCTGTGTTATACAGCAAAGGTAAATGTACCAAATCTGTCCTGTTTTGGGAGAAGAGAAAAGGAGAGGGGTTACACCTGCTGGAGCAAAAGCTAAATTAGTGATGGTGGTATGCCTGTAGGAAAAGATACTTACTGTTGACTCTACGTCAGTGGGAGGATGACTCGGGTATGCTTCCCAGGCTCATTTGAAATATCCCTCTGCAAAGGTTCTCTCACATAGAGAACCAAATTCCCCAGGTGCTATTAAATTTCCCAGCCCCTCCAACTCAGCCTGAAGCTATTTCCTAAACCCTACCAATTTTTAAAATCTCTCATACAATCCCCCAAGGCATCAAAATAAAATTTCTTCTCTGGTTCATTCTTGTCTCTCAGCTCCCCAATTCAAACCCCTTATTCCCTCCGCCATCTCCTTTCTTCCAATGCAATGCCAATAACTCAGAGATCACATACACATTCAGATGTTACTTTTTGGCTCATTTTTTGAAACCACTGTACTCTTCATCCTTTTCTTCATTATGGTCATTTTTGCAATTAGAACCTGAAGATGCACATTGCAACTATCATCTCCTAGTATAATATACAATACGTTATCTAACATGCACTTCAGAAAACAAACAAAAAAATCACACACATTCTTCTGTATAAAAAACATTACTTAAAAAAAAGAAGAAAAATAGCCTCTAGGATGCTGAAAGGAAAAGGAAGACAACATCCAGAATGGGGGGAAGAAATGTAACTCTTTTAAAACAGCTTCTTTGCAGATTTGCTTTCTTATAAGTAGTGGTCAGGTTTCATCTTTCTTCTATAGAAATGTTAGAGAGGGGAAGAATATTCACTACCCGCCTCATGTTTTGTTCTTTCTACCAACTCCAAGGGTACCGGGCAGCATTCATTGTATTTTTCCAAGTCTGCTAAAAATTTACATACAACTGTGGATAGTTCATTTTTTCAAGAAGGCATTTTGGAACATGGTGATTTTGATAAATATAGCAAAGTACAAGATATATCACTGATGAGATCATCTTATTAATCCTTATTATGGAAGAACTGTAGGATTGATGAAGCTGTTTATCTCTGTGTGTTTGGGTATAGCAAGTGCTATGCCAAAAAACTTGGATACAGATACTGAATTAAAACATGCCATTTGCCACTCAGGGAATTTTGAAATACTCCAGAAAGCAATACTTAAAGAACTAGAATATATCACTTGCCTGTATAATATATTTAGTATACATTGATGGCATTCTATGAAAAACACTGTGCCTATTTTCTTTCTAAATTTCCCAATCTGTGAGTGCATTAGCCTTTTCTGAGACTATTTTTAACAGCTTCGAAACCAGTGAGACGTTCGCTCCAAGATTACAAATCTCTAGAGACAATCAAGCTCAGTATGTTGTTTGAGAACTTCTTACACACCAAAAGGGTCCACAAAGACTGTATGAGAGTCAAATGCATAATTGCCCAGCAATTTCTTTTTTTCAGGGTCTTTTTTCTAGAGGCACCTAGCTTGAACTATAACTACTGCTGAACAACTCAGCTTTTTTGTTTTTATACATGACACCTGAGTCTGCTGTGGGCTAAGACCAAATGAATGAGTATGTGAGCCTGTCAGTATCTGTCAAGAAGTCAACTGGAGCAGCCATCAGTTCACCGTAACCATCCTCTGTGAATGGACTTAGATGCTAGCACTAAAGTCCTGGGTAATGTGAAAACGACTCCCTGAATCTGATCTGGACGGTTTACCTTAACTCCCTTTTTCTGGTGTGTAAGGCATCCACAAGGCACACATCTTTTACGAGTACACCAACAGATGGTGCTCTTTAGCTGCACAATTGGGGACCTCTGAGCTACATCTTCAGCTCACACGCATGGATCGACTGCCATAGCTGGCTGTCGCAAAGGTGATTTAGACCACTCGGTAACCTCACGCATTACTTTCCCACACGTCTCTCACAACGGGGGTGGTAAGAAAAAGACAGATCTCTGTAAACCGGACCAAAATACTACTGTTATGAACTACATCTAAGTGCTCAGACTGGTGTGTTTATCTAAGAAATAGAAATTAGTATTATGACCCAGCTATTATAAAACATACTAATTAACACAGAAGTAATAAGTCAATTTCAGATGACTCCAGATACTTTTATAAAATTATATGCCAAGATTATAGTAATTCATTATTACTGCTTCCAAATCACTCTCACATCCACATACATTCCTATGGCCTTTTACTAGGATACTGAGGTGACTTATAAGGAAGTCATAATAACCTTTAAGGTATTTTTATATAGTATTAGGAAATTAATTTGGACTGAAAAGTATGAAATATTATTCATTCTCTTGCACTGGAATATACTGACAAAAATTTGAAGGAGAATTTTAGGTTTAAATTGAAGCACAGTCAGGTAAAATTAGTATTGCAAAGTAAAAAAGGAAAAATAAATTTTAAAACAAAATAAGTTCACTATTAAAATTCCAAGTTTAAAATAGAAATTGTAGAATTCTTCTTAGCATCATAACCCCCTTCCATGCTCACTGTAATAGTCTAAGATTTTTTAAATTTTTAAGTTTTTAATCTCACAAAAATTATGGCAGTCACGCTTACATGAAGAAGTCTGAGTTGGGTCTCTCTACATCCATGTGAATTGCTCAGCTTTACCTAATCTGCAGATAACAAACTGCTCAGTATAAATTAAAACAATAAACCAAAAACCACCTCAGCCTTAAAGAGGAGTCTTGGCAAAGACTCATTAAGAGCTTTTCAAAAGCATGCTTTCCCCAAGTTTTTACTTTGAAACCATGTTAATTCAACCTAGGCTTTTAAGATACCTCTTAACATTATCTCTAGATATAATCTTGATTTAATTTTAAGTATCTTTTTTTTAAAGAACTTATTCTACCTGTTTCACATTCATTTTGTAAATATTTACATTCATCTTAAGACTGTTGAAACTTACATTGATTCAAAGCAGGATTAAAAATGTGGTCATACATATGTGCACATTCATTCATGATCCAGAGCTATATATCTGCTCTTTAAATAGGAAAAAAAATCTACAATAGCTTTGAACACTCATGTCATGGACATGAAATAAATAGTGAGGTGATGCCTGAATCTTTATAAACTAATTCAACTAAGATGGACTGTATGAATGATTTTCAAATAATCTTTTAAGAATAAGAAAAAGTAAACAAATCTCTTCTTCTTTTTCAATGCATCGGAAAACAAACCAACAGCCACATAATATGGAAATGAACTGAACATCTTAAAAACAGTTTAGAAATATGAGACAGATAAGTCATATAATTTAATCAGCACTACTATTAAGAAATATAAGACATATAATTTAATCAAGGTAATATCATAAATCATATACATATTCTATAGATTTGTGGGGGCTTTCTTCAATATTTATATTCTAATTGTTCTAGCATTTTCATTGCTTTGCTTAAAAAAATTCTATCCAGTTTTTACTGTACTTACACTGAAACTGCTTCTAACCTTACTGATATGTTTGGAGAGGGTAATCCAGACCTACTGCAATGTACATTAAATTACTAAAAGATTTTTTTTTTTTTTTTTTTTTTAGTGCTTATATATCTGTCTTTCCATGTTCTTTGCTAGGATAATAATTGGCTTATTTTTCATTTCTTCCAGTTCCTTGAAGTGGAAAACAATCATAATTACCAGACAGTGCTAATCAAATATGTGCCTTCTAACATAGAATTACTGTATAAAGCTGTTGACATGATGCCAGATACAATAAACGGGAGTAATAAAAAAAAAGTCACATTTTAAGTTGATACATCTCTGAACCATTAGTTTCAAGTGTGGAACAACTTCACATTTAAACACATCTGATTTTAGCAGATTACAACATGCACTACATTTAGCATGCCTCTACTGTTGCTATGGTAACTGTTCTGCCTTAAATATATCTAAATGTGTGGCTTCATTCCAAATTATCCAATAATCCTTTAAACATTTCTTATAAAACTTCCCAAAGCTTCTCCAAATTTTTATCAGTGATCCTGTACTGGTATCAGTGACACCACTATTGTTAAATCGATGACATAGATAGTGGGACCAAGTGCACCCTCATCAAGTTTGCAGACCACACCAAGCTGAGTGGTGAGGTTGACATGCCTGAAGGTCAGGATGCCATCCAGAGAGACCTGGATAAGCTCAAGAAGTGAGCCCATATGAACCTCCTGAGGTTCAACATGGCCAAGTGCAAGGTGCTGCACCTGGGTCAGGGACAGCTCTGTACCAATATAGTCTGAGTGATGAAGAGATTGAGACTAGCCCTGCAGAGAAGGACCTGGGGGTAATGGTGGATGAAAAGCCAATAATGTGTGCTGACAGACCCAGAAGGGCAACCATATCCTGGGCTGCATCAAAAGAAGCATGGTCAGTAGGTCAAGGGAGGTGATTATTGGAGGTGTTCTCCCTGTCTACTCCTCTCTCATGAGACCCCAACCTGTAGCACTGCATCCAGCTCTGGGGTCTTCCACATAGAAAAGCCCTGCTAGAGTGGGTCCAGAGAAAGGACAGAAAAATGATCAGAGGGATGGAACACCTCTCCTGCGAAAATAGGTGGAGAGTTGGGGTTGTTTAGCCCAGAAAAGAGAAGACTGTGGGGAGATCTTACAGCAGCCTTTTGGTACCTAAAGGAGGCTTATGAGAAAGATCAGAAAAAACTTTTTAGCAGGGCCTGTTATTATAGGACAAGGAGTAATGGTTTAAAACTAAAAGAGCATAGAATTAGATTAGATATAAAGAAGAATTTTTTTTCAATAAGGGTGGTGAAACAGTATCACCCTGAGAGGTGACAGATGAAAACATTCCAAATCAGGTTGGATGGGGCTCTGAACAACCTGATCTATTTGAAGGAGTCCCTGTTCATTGCAGAGGGTGTTGGAGTAGATGACCTTTAAAGGCCCAACTCAAATTAGTCTACAAATCTATAATCCTAGGAAGATAAAATCAATCCTTAGCTTTTAGTTATTTTTTTAATTTAGCATAGTAATAATAAAAAAAAAAAAATCTTGAACTCAAAAAACAAATATTGGGGAAAATGAGAAAAATGTTCAGATTGAATTCTAGGAGAAACAAGATTTTTATGGTATCTCTGATTTTCAACATAACACTGATCAACAACATATGAGAACAATGCAGAATATGTTTCCATTGCTTTCTGCTAATATTCTTCTGCATCATTTATTATCAGAAATCTTCTACGGAACAGGAATCTCTGTGTGACTGTCTGTAAATGTGAGGTTATTCATATACTTGTACGTTCAAGTTCAACAGATATATTTTTTGCAAGAGTTACAAATATGTTTTTAAGTGTCTACTAGAGCCACATACATAAAATTAAAATGATAGATCTTTATGTTCTGCTGCAAAACTCCCATTAGCTTTTCTTCTTCAAGCTTTTTAGTTTCTGGTCCTTAGAACCACTAATAAGAAAGCATTGGCATTGGTGACTGTTGTGCATGTCTGTGCATAAGAACTAAGCAGAGGAGGTACTCACATATTGTATTTCAGAGAGTCAGACATGAGCACGTATTTATACGAAGCTGTTTCACTGACTGCCATTACACAAATTTTGGTTGTACATAAATGTATAGAGAGCAATCTTGTGATAAACATCCAAAGTATCTTAATATCAAAGTTTTCACATGTTTCCCAAGCATGACTGCCACACATTTTTTATTGGTTGAGTTTTTCAGCAGATCAGATGCTACTTAGAACTTCACTATTGCACTGCCTAGTCTGTTATGACATTAATAGTAAGATTGCCTCAAATCTCCAGAAAGGCAGTCTGAAGATAGTAAACATCAGTCATCAGTGAGCAGCAGATCAGGGTGTTGATTTTTTTTTTCCTAGGCTACATTTCATATCAATGGTGCATGTGTCAAGTACAAGATGTTCTCAGAGATGAAAAAAAAAAAAACTTGAATATGTAGCAGGCAGAGAAATCATAATACAAATGTTACCCACAGACTGAACTATAATTTTTTACTTATCACAGAGAATGAAGATTTAGTATTAAAATTACTAAGTCAGAATATTACTAAGCAAACGGTTTTAATATCAGCCAATATAAGATAAAAATACTTGCTTACACGAGTATATGTAGCAAGATTGAATTATAGCCTGTTTAGAATAAGGGAGCATCTATTTGCTCACTATAGATTCTCGTTCTACTGTGAGGCTCAATTTTGATCACTATTTTCATTGCTGAAGGACAATATCATGATAAGCCATTCCAGACACACCAGAAAATGTTCTCACACCAAGTTCAAATGCATAACATCAATAAAATGACAACTGCTAAGATACCTTATAAATAAAACTCTCAAAGAAGGCCAAAGAAAAGAAAAAAAAAAATAGAGGAAGGATCAAGACCTGGAATGAAGCAGAAGCAAACTACTATTTTTTTGTGTTCTGGAGAGTGAAAGGGACCAAAGGAAAATGCATAACAAAATGGTCATTACTAATAGGTACAAAATACTTTAATGTTTTAAATACTCTTTAATATATTTTCAAAATGTTTACCAAAAAAAAAAAAAAAAGGAAAACAGAAACTGAGATCTTTACAACATCTTTGACTTACCATATTGATGGTGCTTCTGTTCCACTGATCTCTAAGAAGTCATATCCTTCCTCTAACTGGAAGTCAGTAAAGACCAAAGCAATGGTATCTCCTGGTTCAGCCAGTATGGTCCATGTGCAATCAGCATTATTTTCATACTCAGAAGGAAAGTGAGGACTTGAAATAGTTCCGCTTGTCCCACGTAATGTCCCTCCACAAGCTCCTTCAGCTGATGAAAAGAATATCAGTTACTATTGGAGCTGCACTTTAAATAAGTGAAGCATCATCCTTGCTTCTGCCATAGCAAATCCAGCTCTTCTCTTCTGTGTGTAGAATATCCACAGATATATGCACACAGAGACACAAAATCCTTTCCAGGTGAATGGAACAGAACAGAACATTTTCTGAACTTAAGGTGCAGAGATTTTTGGTTTGGGGGTTTTGATTTTTTTCCTTGTTGGTGACACTTTCAGTGCTTGGTCACACAAGGATAAGGTTAGCAGAGATACCTAGCACAAATTTATTTGGAAAACTCATACTTCATTTCTGTGAAAGAACTAGGCAGAGAATCACAGAAAATCAGTCTCTTGGAGATTAAAACTTTAAAATGTTTAACTTTTTTTTTGTTATTATTGGTTACTAACCAAATTTTTAAAAATGCAATGCACAGAAATTTCCTGCTGAGTCTAGAATGCCACTTGATATGCTGTCAAAGGATTTAACAGACTTCTTGTATTCTTCCTTGCTCCCTAAGGTTTCTTTGAAAGCTTTAAAGATATGCTGTTTTTTATTAGTATACACACAGTTCAGCAAAGAAAAACAAAACTAACCCATGTCACACAATTCACTGGCGTAAACTAATGAAAAAATCATCAAGTGGCTTTTGATGTGCTATAACGTGGTGACAAAAGCTCCAGCAATAGCAATCAAAAATAGTTCTGTATAGGTGAATGATCAGAGAAGCATTTATTTTTTATCTGTTTTATCATCTTTACTTAATGCTATTATCATTAGATAGTATTTGCATACTCTAAGTGCAAGTGAAGACTTAATAGTTTGGCAAGGTGTATGATACAAGGAACTTAAGGCCTAATTACAATAATAACTGAATAGCTGTTTAAGACAACAGTGGTAGCAGTAGAGCTGTTTTTCTCAGTCATAGTTGAAAGGCTGTCAGTGAAAGTGAGATTTAAAGGAAGATTTGAAGGAAAAGGGATTCATTTGAATCAAAGGAAGAACAATACTATGCCTGGACATTAGAAAAAAAAGGAGACTAATAAAAGAGGACAAATAGCTAATAAGAGACTGAAATAAAAGGGAGAATCGGGGGAAAGGCAGAAACAGAGTAATTTCTTTAACATTTAAGTATTGCATGGACCATTAATTTGACTAAAAAGATGAGAGAAAGTTGATGAAGATCTTTTCTACATGCAAAGTAAATTTTGACATAAAGAAATATAACATAACCTTGGCTATAAAAGCCTTATTGAGTTTCACGATTTCTTGGCACACAAATTTCTCAGAGGAGATTAGATCTTTTTGATAAATTTTGTATCTTAACTTCTGGACCCTGATCTTTGTTTTATTTTTTAAATTAAGGAGATTTAGGGGTGGAATAGACCTACACTACTAAAAGATTTCTTTCTGTTGGTGAAATTAGGCCATTTCTCTGATTTCTCCCTCAATTCATGGCTTTTTTTACAGTGCCTATTGAAAGGGCCACTGTGCCTCCAAGGGATGAAAGGGAAAAGGAAGTGAAAATTAAAGAACTCATGGATAATGCCAAAGATCAGAGTCACAATTCCTGATTCATAATACATGCAAAGTTTACAATAATTTATAAACTGTTGTACATCGATAAAAAAATCAAAAAGGAGAAATAAGGTTTGTTATCCAATAATATCTAGAATTATGCATATTTTCCTTATTTTTTTTTTTTTAACGTGTATAGCTTTCAAGCACTCACTTCAGATGATCATCTAATTCAGCAAAGAAAAACAAGTTAACTTGATACATCTCGTGCCAATGCTTCAGTACAGAAACTAACACTGAGTAATTGGTTTCCACTCTGGTCATTGGCATTATCAGAGTTTGAATGAAGCATCAAAACTGAAAACTTGATAATTTCCACTATCTAATTTTTTCTAGGCTTTCTATTTATTCACATTTTGTCATAACAGTGTGGGTTTGTTGTTTGAGGTTTTTTTAACAATTAAAATGTAAGGGTACGAGTTCCAGTTGATAAGGCATAGAGGTTTTATCTGTATTCTTGAAAGCCAGCAAGCAGGCTTTTCTCATCCAGGATAGCCAGTAAGATCTGCAGAAAATCCTAAGTCAGGCATAACTCTTCGGTACCAGCTACTTAATATTAAACTTTGTTATGAACAATGTTCTCAATGTCCCACTGTGTTTATACTGACATTAAGTAAGATGCTAGTAGTAATTACAATGCTACTCAGTGTTTCTGCTGCAGAGCCCTTGAATAAGCTTTGAGCTCTAAAGCTCTGAATTTTACAGCTTACAAGGAAGGCTTATACAGTTGATTATTTCTGGCAATCACTTACAAAAATCTAAATATATACGCTGTGCGTTACCAGTGAAAATCAAAGGAACTCTGGCTACTACAGTTATCTGCCCAGGGGGATGCAAAGCTTTTTAATCTATTCAATAACACCATTTCTAAGAGGTTTGCAAGAAACCAAGATTTCTCAGAGATGGAAAGTGATATTGGTCAGGTAAGACCACAGAAACCAACTCTGACCAGAGTCAATACTTTCTCTCTGACAGATGTGGATGTGTTCAGGAAAGACTGTGGCAAAAGCAGATGCACAGAATGATCTTTCCACTGCCATATTTCCCATGTTCCAGGAGCCTGTGATTTGGGGACTTCCTTCAACATAGGTTGCACCCAAGCTAAAGGAGTCAGACTATTGAATGCTAAAACATAATAAATTGCCTAAGAGTGAGCACAGGAAGGCTGGATGTAGCCACACCACTCAGAAAGAAGGCAACATAAATTGTTCAGACATATGTCATGTTTCATCAGCTGGCCCCAGAGCAAGTTGGACTCCTTGGACTGTTTGTTCTTGGCCATGGCCTTCTCTGTGTTATGATTCTGAGAGAGGTAGAACAGTGCTCGAGAATCTTAATGTATCACTGTGGTTGGAGTAATTTGATAGCATATAGTGCCTCAGGCTTCATGAATTCAAACACTAAGTGATTAACAAATTACATTTTAAAATGTGAAAGTAATTAATTCCAAACACTCATGGTTATTTTCAAGTTGTAAGCAACTGCACAAAGTGGTGTTTGTATCAGCATAAATGACTACTTGTAGTATAAAGCTACAAACATTTGGATCTCTCAGTAGTCAGCAATTGAGTACTCTCAATTTAGAGAACATGTATCTTCTATAAAGTACATGTACAAACACATGTGGCTGGAACCACTTGACAAAAAGCCTACATACTGCATAGAAGTATGGCTTAGATAAAACAGATAAACATAGCCATCAAGTTAATGTATGTAGAAATCAAAACAATCACTGAAAAATCATGGCAGTCAGTGAAAAATGTTACATTTTTCTTCAAAATAGAAAGAGTCGTTTCACCAAAAATAACAATCTGACAATCTGGGCACGCTGTGTTTTGCATAAATCAGATATTGCTGCAAGTGAGATGCAAGGCTTGCTAAGCAGATATCTAAGGATGAGGTACGAACAGAAACAGTATCCTATAAAACATTCTGATTTAAACTGTTTTAGATATCTTTTGAACATTCAGTCATTTTTACTGGACTTTCCACTCCTTCCTACACAGATGCCTTCCACAGGGCAGAGAACTTCCAGAGTTCTGTATTCAATATTCCTTTTTCATACAAAAGCTAATACAATATTTATGTAAGTAAAAAGGTTCATTGCATAAAAAACAAAATTAATTAAAACCCCTTTCAAAATTAATTTAGAATACAAAATTAAATGATCAGAATTGGCTATTCAACTTTAGTTTATAAGGTCCTCATTTGAAAGATGGATTATATACTACATTACTATTGTGACATAACTGATGAAAATATAGCTGTGATAAAGTACAAAAATAATAGTAAAAAAGTTTTTCTTGTTATACTATTTGTATTCATTTCCTTAACTCTTTATCAGTAGCAACAAAATACATTCGATTAAAAGCTCGGTATTTTACAAATTGTCATCAAATGACACATTGCCATTTTGAGTCACATTTTTGTAAGTCTTACCAATTAAAGAAATTTGAAGCTTTAAAGGGTGCTAAATGAGGTAACCACAGGCACACATTATTTAGCATGCCTTACTAAAAATATTACTGAAACATTTCTTCATTTATTGAGGCTGGAGAGTAGCTCCATAGAAAGAGATCTAAGGGGTCTGAGTTCATGACGAGTGGAATATGAGTCAGCAGTTATCCCTGGCAGCCAAGTGTCATCCATGTCCTGGGGTGTATCAAGCACAGCATAGCCAGGTGGTTGATGGAGGTGACTGTCCCACTCTGCACTGCACTAGTGCATCTCAAAGTATCATGTGCAGTTTTGGACACCTCAATACAAACAGGAGATGAAGCTGTTAGATCTGTGTCCTGTAAAGGACAAGATGGGCAGTGGAGGGGGAGGTGCCGATATCCTCTCCCTGATGACCTGTGACAGGACACAAGGAACTGGCATGAAGCTGTATCAGGGGAAGTTCAGATTGGACATTAGGGAAAGGTTCTTCACTGAGAGGGTGGTTGCTCACATGTTCCCCAGGGAAGCTGTCACAGCACTAAACCTGTCAGAGTTCAAGGAGTATCTGGACAACTCTCTTAGTCATATATTTTTGTTTTATTTAGACCTGTGAAAAGCAAAGAGTTGGATTCAATGATCCTTACAGGTCCCTTCCAAACTTCAGATTCTTTCTGTGATTCCAAGACTTATTCAATGCTCTATTAAAGGGCAGGTTTTTTCTGTAGTTCATTTGTGAAAAAAGTAGATTACTGTGCTTAATTTAATAAAATTCTTCAGTACAGAAAACACAGCTATGACATAATCAAGATCCATTACTTTCCCACATATATGCTTTGAATATTTTGGAAATAGTTAATACAAGGAATTAGTTAAAAGACTTTTTAAAATAAGATTTTTAAATTACCATTTTAAAAGTTTTACCAACAAAAACCTAAAATTAAGCCATAGTACATCAATACCAAGTTTAAAAATAAATTTTAGTATGTCAATGCCAGCTGCCAAGCTGCTAAACTGCCATATTTGTGAAGATCAAAAAAAACGTTAAGTGGTACAATGGTGTTGCATTAGACATTTATCAGACAACTCATTGATCTAATCTAGTTCCAACTGGTAGCTAGCTCTTGAACCATCAAAATTACTTGTTAATTAACTACTTGTTAATCTTTAATATTTTTACTTTTTACAGATCTTATTTTCAATAGATAAAAGTCAACACCTGTGCTTCTTTCCTGTGTTTTAAAAAATAGAAACTTGTAAGAAGGTTGGGTTTTCTTCCCCTATCATCACTTGAATCCAGATGCACTGCATCTCAGATAAGGGCTCTAATCAGTTTGCCTCCCTTTCTCAATTTCTTCTCTTGCTCTTGATCAGCTTCACATAAATTGAATACTCATTAGACTGTGCATCTAGGATGAATTTTCTTTCTATCTCCAGAGTTTTCAAAGGATACTTCAAAATAATTTGGATTGCTCTCTAAGTAGAATGGGATATATTTTGTTAAAATTTCAGAAATTATTGTAATTTAGTAAAATAGTGCGTATTTTACGGGTACTAAAAAGTCAGATTTCTCACTTCAAGTTAATAGTATGCATAAAATAGAAACATAGAAATTGTTGCCATTTGTTTAGGCATCTATTGCAGCTGCAGTGCTACTTGGATGTTTCAGTAAGCTCAACCTAAGCACACCCCAGTGGGGATGTCCCATAATTACTGGCTCTGACAATATTGAATTCAGTATAGTAGTTCTATACTTCCTAGGCTTTGAGATTGGTTTGTTTTTTTCTTTGTAAGTATTGTCCTTAATGTAGTAGTCTTTTACAATTCTTATTTTTCCTATTATATCAGTATGTTACGTTCATTAACTCATCTGATCTATTAGTAACAAAAAAAACCCATAAATTCTTAGTAAGATAGACATAGTGATGGATAAACTATTTGCTAATCTGGAAGAAAAGTACAGTTACTAACTGACAGTATGTTCTTGAGCAAACTTAAGATCAAAACCCCAACTCTGCCACCTTAACTTCATTAAGAAATTAAAAAAATTACTCAACAGCCTGGAATCTCATACTCTCTCCCACAGAAATAAAATAGCAGTCTTTGGATAGACTGTAAAGACTGTTCTTTTTCAGTTCAGTATCCTGATTTTTACCCCAGTAATATGATAATCCTTCACTTCAGAATACATTTTTATTTTAATACTGATCATGAACCCTTAAAACAACAGTCTGCAACAGATTAATAGTAAAGCAGTAACTTAGAAGCAAAAAGTGAAAGGACTGAATTCTTTGAGGGCAAATTAATGAGTGTTGCAGATTTCACTCTTTTTTCCACCTTTTTGAATAATTAGGGAATTTAATCCAGTTATTCCCAGAAGTCTATGTGCAGTTATGAAATCTTTCATCTTTTTATAACTGGCCCTAAGGTTTGTTTTTCATTTGTAGCAAAAATTTGTATCTTCTTGTGATGTTAAATTTGATTTTGTTCCTAATGGTCAGACAGTAGTCCCCTCTGAGAACTCTTTGAATTTACTGTATCATTCTGGGTACTTTATTTTCATTGTAAAATTCAACACATTTTTCACTTCTTGTTCCCTGTCTTCCAGCCACCTTATTGCAGAGATCCAGCTTGGACCTTGCATCTTTTCATTTCTGTATGTCATGATTTAGCAAGGAGCAGCTTTTGCTTGGTAACAGGGGGAGCAGAGTGCAGTGAAGACCCGGTAAAGAGTTTTTGGACTCTCCTCCGGCTCCTGGGTTCACACCCACCTCCAGCCCGGCTGGGCCAATCTGGCACCTCTGCCATACCTATTGAGGGGATGGGAATTTGAAGTGCTGGCAGGAGGTGTAAGAGTGATACGAGATGGAGGTGACCACGCGGACCCTTCAGCCAGAGAAGGAGGAAGGAAGGAGAAGCCATAGACCAGAGACCCCTCTGCAAGCCGTGGAGAGAATGCAGCTGTACCCCTGCAACCCATGCAGGGCCATGGCAGGACTGCGAGTTACCAGCAGCTCCGTGTGAGTGCACCCGGATGGGCGAGGGACTGTGTGAGGAGGCGGCCATGGCCCAGGCCGTGCTGGAGAGCCTGCACACCGCAGGGCAGCCCCACACGAGAGGCAGAGAGGAGCTGTGCATCAGAGCAGACCGTACAGGGCTGCCGTATGTGTCAGGTACCCCATGGACTTGCAGGGAGGATGGGTGCTGAGTCCACCTAGCCTGAGAAGGGACAAATGGCAGAAGCTATCAGGAATATATATATATATGAGACAACAATGTGCCCTTGTGGCCAAGAAGGCCAATAGTATTCTGGGATGCATCAAGAACAGTGTGGCCAGCAGGTCGAGGGAGGTTCTTCTCTCTCTCTACTCTGCCCTGGTGAGGCCTCATCTGGAGTCCTGTGTCCAGTTCTGGGCTCCTCAGATCAAGAGGGACAGGGAACTGCTGGAGAGAGTCCAGTGCAGGGCCACCAAGATGATCAAAGGTATAGAATATCTTTCATACGAGGAAAGGCTGTGGGAACTGGGGCTCTTTGGAGAAGAGGAGATTGAGGGGTGATCTTATTAACAATTATAAATATCTAAAGAGTGAGTGTCAGGAGGTTGGGACATCCCTCTTTTCTATAGTAGATAGTAACAGGACAAGGGGTAATGGGATGAAGCTGGAACACAGAAGGTTCCACTTAAACATAAGAAAAAACTATTTCACTGTGAGGGTGAGGGAGCCCTGGCACAGGCTGCCCAGAGGGGTTGTGGAGTCTCCTTCCTTGGAGGTCTCCAAGACCTGCCTGGACATGTTCCTATGCGACTTGATCTAGGTGACCCTGCTTCTGCAGGTGGGTTGGACTAGATGATGTCTAAAGGTCCCTTCCAACCCCTACCATTCTATGATTCTATGATTCTATGAATAGATCGACTGAAACTCCCACTCCCTGGGCCCTGAGCTGTTCAGAGGGGGAGGAGGTAAAAACACTGGGATCAGGGCTCTGAACCTCGGAAGGAGGGAGTTGTGGCAAGAAGGTGTTCTTAAAGGGCTGGTTGGACTCTTCATTGTTGTACTACTCTGTGTTGGTTTATTTTGGTTATGTTTTGGGGTTTTAAGGTAATGTTTTAGTTGGTGTTGCATTAAATTATTTTCTGTTTTCTTCCCCAAGCCAAGTAGCCTGCTCTGTTTTGTCCTGAACCTTAAGCGGCAATTAAACTCTCCCTGCCCTTAGGCAATTCTCAGCCTCCTAGGTACTTGAAGCTAATCATGGTCTTTTGTTCCCTGATGGGCTTAAACCAGGACACTGTATCAGATCCCTTCCAACCTACAATAAACAGAAATATATGCATATGTAAATATACAGACACACATGCATATATATAAGAAAGTATACCTATAGCTGTGTCCATATCTCTATGGTATGAGTATGATCTAGTCACTCACTGGTGACTCTAGTCACCATTATTGCTGCGTTGCCTCTATACCAATGTACGCAGCCTGGGGAATAAGCAGGAGCAACTGGAGAAGTAGGTGGGGATACAGGGCCATAACCTCATTGCTGTTACTGAGACATGGTGGGACAGCTCCCATGACTGGAGTGCAGCTATGTGTTTAGGAAAGGCAGGCCAACAAGGCGAGGGAGTGGAGTTGCTATGTGAGAGAGTAATTTCTGTGGATTGAGCTGTGCCTGGGAAGGGATGAGGGGCAGGTTGAATGGTTATGTGTGAGAATTAAGAGGCAGGGCAGTGTGGGTGATCCTATTATGGGAGTTTGTTAAAGGCCATCTGATCAGGAAGAGGAAGTGGATGAGGCCTTCTACAAACAGCTAAAAGCTGCCTCACAGTCTCAATCCCCAGTCCTCATGGTAGGACTTCAACCTCCCTGATATTTGCTGGCAAAGCCACTCACAGTCCAGGAGGATTCTAAGCCTGTAAATGACAATATCCTGTCAGAAGTAGTTGAGGAGCCAACAAGGTGTGCTGTTGGACCTTGTGTTAACAAATAAAGGTCTGGTTGAGGATGTGAAGGTTGAAGGCAGCCATGGCTGCAGTGACCATGAGATAGTGGAGTTCAAGATCTTCTGTGGAAAAAGCAAGACATCAAGCTAGGTTGTGACCCTGGATTTCAGGTGAGCTGACTTTGACCTCTTCAAAGACCTGCTTAGAAGAATCTCATGGGACAGGATTCTTGATGAGTGCCTAAGCAAGCTAGTCAATCTTCAAGCACCACTTCCTCCAAGACCAAGACTGGCGTGTTCCCACAAGTAGAAGAACAAGACAAGGAGGCAAGAGGCCAACATGGATGAAAAAGAACTACTGAAACTATTCAGGGAAAAGAAAGAAATCTCTGAGAGGTGGAAAAGGCCCTTTTTGTTTGGGAAGAGTATAGGAACATCGCCAGAGTATGCAGGGACAAAACCAGGAAGGCCAAAGATTCAAAGTCCATTTTGGAACTAAACCTGGCAAAGGAAATATAGGGAAATAAGAAGGGCTTTTTCAAATACATCAGCAGCAAAAGGAAGACTAGAGAGAATGTGAACCTGCTGAACAAGTGTCCTGATGATAGAGGAAGCAGAGAAGGCAGAACTACTTCTGTTTTTAAGGCTTTCTTTGCCTCAATCTTCACTGCCAAGGCCAGCTCTCAGGAAGTCCAGTTCCTGGTAGATAGAGAGGAAGTTTGAAGAAAGGAAGACTTTCTCTTGGTTGAGGAGGGATCTACTAGGCAAGTTTGACACCCACAAATCTATAGGGCCTGACAGGATGAACCCACGAATGCTGAGAGAGCTGGATGATGTTATTGCTAAGCCACTCTCCATCGTTTTTGAAAGATCACGGAGTCCTGGCAAAGTGCCTGAGGACTGGAGGAAGGCCAATGTCACTCTAGTCTTCAAAAAAGGCAAGAAGTAGGATGTGGGAAACTAGGCCATTCAGCTTCATCTCCATCCCTGGAAAGGTGATGGAACAATTCATCCTGGATGCCATCTTAAAACCCATGAAGGAAAACATGGTTATCAAGGGTACTTAACATAGATTCACTAAGGCGAAATCCTATTTGACCAACATGATAGCCTTCTATGACAATATAACTGTCTGGCTAGATGAGGGAAGAGCAGTTGATATCATCTACCTTGACTTCAGCAAGGTTTTTGACACTGTATTCCATAATATCCCCATGAGAAAGCTCAGGCAGTGTTGCTTGGATGAGTGGCTTGGGTGAGGTGGATCGAGAATTGTCTGAATGACAGAATCCAGAAGGTGGTGACTGAACGGAGCCAAGGCAAGTTGGAGGCCTGTGGCCAGTGGAGTTTCACAGGGGTTGGTTCTGGGGCCAGTCTTGTTAAACATCTTCATCAATGACCTGGATGAAGGGACAGAATGTACCCTCAGCAAGTTGGCTGATAATGCCAAAATGGGAGGACTGGCTGATTCCCCAGAAGGCTGTGCTGCCATTCAGCGAGATCTCAATCAACTTGAGAGGTGGGCAGAAAGGAACCTCCTGAGACTCAACAAGAGGAAGTGCAGAGTCCTGCACCTGAGGAGAAACTTCTCTGACTTTTTTGACCAGTCACAATGAGTTTAATTAAAATTTCATCTCAGTGTAAACATTGCATCAATTCAGATTATTCTGAAAGTGAAGAAATTTGCTCAGGAAGGAATCTGCCATGTCACTCTAAATATTAGATTTGGGAAAATATTCTCACTTTATCATATAATGCAACATCAATAAGCAGAATTGTTGGGAAATTTTCTTTTCTTTCCCTTTTATTTTTTAAAACATGATAAATGATGGGATCAAGAAATTTTTTTCTCCTCTTTATACTTTCACAATCATATTTGTATGAACCTCAGAGGCTGAGAAGATATTACATTAGAGAATTACCTGCAACCTAAGAAAGCATGGATAACACCAAAAACATCAATTCTCTTCATTAGATGTTTTTAAAATAGCATCTCCAAATCTCTGTATTTAGTTTATCATACTCTACAGTGAAACATAAACTCTTCTTCTTTTCTCCCTTCATCTATTCTAAGAATATCTTCTTGATTATGTATTCTTCATTACAATATTTCTTCAATAATATTTCTTCAGTCTGGAACTTGATTAATTGTTACTTGATATTTTGAACTTTTCTAACGTGTGATCTCTTTTACTGGCATGTCCTTTATTTGTTCTTTATTTTTCCTCCAATAATTGGATGTCTTTTTAAGGCTAACTTATTAAATGTTCTTCCTCTCACAGCTATTTTCATTGTAAGAAAAAGCTTACCACTGTAATATTACTAATCCAATTTGTATTCCTAATGTTAGCTTCATAAAAATCTAGACTCCTGCAACTACCATCAACTAGGGATCCTCAAAATCACTGAGAATTGAGAACCTAATTATACAAAGTTCGTTTAGAAGTAGTCACATATCATAAATCAGCTATTATTGGAGTTGCTGCAGAGAATCAAATTAACTTTCAAAATGTTTCAGAATTGGACTGCACAGCATTTCAATCTCATTTCCCTCTTTAGAAGGGAAATGTTCTGGATGACACTATTATAGTAGCCAAGATTGAGACAACAAAGTTCTTAGTTCTCAGGACAAAACTGAGAATACTATTTAGGTGGGCATTTATTCTCCCTGACAAATTTTGTAAGCCACTTACATAATATTTTGCAGAAATTTGTGGTAAATTTCTTGGTTAGCTTCTAATAGCAGAAAAACCCATGGCTTCTCTTAACTGCCATGTGGAAAAAGATACCTATATTATCTAAATGTTATAAAAATGCTATTGACTGCACCTTTGACTTCTGTTCAAATTTTGTTCCAAACCATCAATGAATCTGCAGTATAGTTCAGCTTCACCACTCTCCACATGGCTATAGCTTAAATATAGAACCTCTCAAACTGAGCAGCAGTCAATGAAACAAAACAAGAGTCAATACTCTCTACGTCTTCCTGCAGGCTTAGTAATTCACTAGGAATTTTTCTAGCAGAAATGGCATTTGTACAGTTAAACAATATATACATTACTGGACACTAGCTTTTAATGCTTCTGACAATATTAAGCAATAAAAATGCAGAAAACAATAACTTGTCAGCATCAGTAAAAGTAGAGAAACATACCAAAGAGAACAAGGTTACTATTATTTTTTAACAAATAAACCGTGGAGTTTATTTAACTCTACTATATTATCTTGCATGGATTCCAGAAAAATTAGTTTATGATGACATGGAAGAACAACAGCATTTGGAAATTAAACTCTAGTAAATGGTGCTTTCATGGAAAACATCACGGTTCTTAAACAAAGAACAGGGAAATATTTCTTGCTCGAAGACAGAGTGAAGTGAAAGAGCTACCTCATGGCATATGTTCCAGACTGATATAATAAAATAAAATACAGAATATCTAAAATATGCTATGTCTAAATCACATCCATATTCCACATGAACTCTGAAAATCCACTAAGGCAATGGTTCAGCTCACACAAATTCTTAACAGTTAAAAAAATTCTCTATTACAATTGTCATTTTTTGACAGAAGGTACATAGAATTCTTTGGATTTCTGTGGTTTCTACACAGGCTTTAGGACCTCACTTAAATTTTTATTATGAGGTTAAATTCACAGACCTACAAATGATGAACAAAATTTCAGTCCTCATAAAGATATTTATATGCAGAAAACACTGACAGAATAGAAAATATCTGCAGAAATTGAACAAATATTTAGTAGACACTGACAACATCATGAACTTGCAACGTATATTTTTTCTGAAATCTACTTACTAACTCTTATTAGAAGGACAAAAAACCCCACCTAAAATCAGACAATTGAAAGATTTGAAAATTTTTGTTTTCTCCTATTCTCAAAGCACAAATATAAGACATCTTCATGGCACAGTGATTGAATATTGTCTTAACATTTTAAATATATTTCATGTCTTTTTATTTACCTCTGCAAAAAGGAACTGGAAAATCCCACGATGCACCATTTCCAGGACTAACAATGCATGTCAACATGGCATGGCCTTCTAGGATGTAACCAGAGATACAGCTATATCGGATTTTATCTCCAATG
Source organism: Colius striatus (assembly GCF_028858725.1). NCBI lineage: Eukaryota > Metazoa > Chordata > Aves > Coliiformes > Coliidae > Colius > Colius striatus. The sequence continues at coordinate 24,202,758 of NC_084760.1, read as the reverse complement.
TTGAATCTTGTACCATGAAGTACTCCTTTAGGTATTTCTCCTGGGTTGCCACAAGTATGACTAGGTAACACTGTCAAAAGAAGGAAGAAAAATGTTAGTTAAAACCTGCAGAATGAGGTAATTAATACTGTAAATAATTGTGGGTCTTTGTTTTCCTTTTTTAACAGTATTCCTTATAAAAATAAGGTGATCTCAAGCTCTGGAATGAAATCTCACAAAATATTTCAGTTTATAAAGACATCATCACTTTTAAACCTAATTTCAAACTCAGTTCTTGGCTTAACAGTCTTTCAGTGAAGTTGTTTGTAGATTTATTTTCAATCAAAATATCCTATAAATCTTACTGTTTCTCCCCAAACTCTGAATGAAGTAAAATAAGTTTTTATTTAATAATTTTTGGCAAATATTGAAAAAAATAATAATAATGCAATATCATTATGGATCCAGGCAGTAGAAGATACTTTATGTACAGTTTTCATTGTGCTTGACAAATTAGCAACTTAAAAGAATCCAATTACTGGTCACTGTCAGTAAATTCAAGCCTAAAGTATATTTTTAAAGTTTTGTTTTCTGATGAGTTTTAAATTACTCAAGGTTTTAGAAAATTAAGTCAGTCTTTGTTAACAGAAACAGAAAATATGAAGGCAATAATGAATAAACAGTGACACTGGGCTGATAAAAATGGATGATACTCTTCCACACAGGAAAAGAAAAAGTGCATGCTGGGAAGGAGGAAAATGAAATTGTTTTTGCTCTCGATCTCATTTAAAAGTTATTAATGACATGCTATTCCTTTCACTGAAGTAGTACGAATTAAAATTGTTTAATTTCCTTTAGAGCAGAACAAATATGTGCAGGAAGCTGAAACATGTCATGAAAAGAGCACAAAAGATAAATGTATTCCTGAAAGAAATTATCTGAAAAATTCACATGTAATTCAAGTATTTTTTCAGAAAACTTTTGTTTCATGGACTAATTCTTCTCTTTTTCCTTACTCTACTCATCTACAGAATAAATATAACCATATTAACCCTGATAACCAGCATGCTGAGAGGATTAATTGCTCAATACATGCACATCCTCAGTGTTGTAAAGCATTATATCAATATATCAATGTTAATTAAGCGCCATTATAGCATGTAAGTTCAATTATTGCATGCTTACCCTTAATTCATTACTCAGTCACGCTGGCATTCAAACAATCATAATTACACTTAAACAGCAACCCAAATTGTGTAGGAAAATTTTGAAAAGGAAAAAAATCATAATGCTAAAACAAAGAAAGGATTCTTTCACTTACAACATCCTTTTATGAGAAAAAATTTTAAAAAAATCTTCAATAAGTATTAATGATGTCACAAAAGCCACTCAAAACATAAACAAATGATGAGTTAGATGAAAACTCTACCAATGTTGCAGATCAGACATCTAAGATTTCTTTGCATTACAGGAACTACTTAAGGTTGAAGAATGAGTAGCTATCAAAGCTAGAAGCAAATAATGACACCCAACTTTATGTTGTTTCAGCAACCTTAACAGAAAAGGATATTTATTTGGATGTGCTCATTTCCATTGGAAACCAAGTCAGTGTTTGATTCACATATATGAGAATGAATGCTTAACAATGAAGTTATTTTAAGACATTGGAATAATTGGAATAAAATAAAGATACTAATTTAGATTAAAAAAATTGGCAACAGTGATGCATTCTATGTTACAGTGTATATTGCTATATGCTACTGTATTATTTTTATAGCAGTACTAAAAAGGCCACCTCTCTATTGGAAATTTTTTCCCCTTTTGCTGCTTTAGTTGTGGTAGGTTAATACAGGTAATTTTCAGATAAAGTCAAACAAAAATTTTGTTACACAACAGAGGAGAATATCTGCATTTAAAACAGGAATCTCTCTGTTATTTTCAAATCAAAACATTTTTACAAAACACTAATATGAAGTAATTTCATCATAAAATGAACTGATGATGATCTAGTGCATGCAGCAATACCTATACAATTCAAAACTCTGCATTTATTTTTTATCAGTGGGTGTGTTACCTGGTTTAAAAAAAAAAAAGCATTATTCAAAGATACTATGATTTCTGATAATCTGAGTTCCCAAGGAAAACATATCACAGTAAATTTACGTCTGCCATATACATGACAACTAGTACTAGCTAACTGTTGAAATTATATTGCAGCAAGTCAGACTCCTATTTGTGTTGAGACAGTTTCCTACAACATAATGTTTCTTCACCTCATTTTACCACTACATCTGTCAGGAAAAAATAGGACTTGGAATCCTGAAATTGCCACACATTTTACCACAGCCTCCTAAAACAGTAAAAGATGAGCGATCTGTGAATGACGGCCATTTTCAATAATACATGTTCACAGGATTTCACCACTTGTCAAGATCAAGCATTCAAATACATTATTTATGTGCTTTTCTAAAACGTTGATTGAACTATATTGAAGTAGCCACACAATTTCATCTGCACAGACTTTACTGCTTCTAGTCTAGACCTAAGATGAATTAGCCTTTGAAGGTTCCTAATAGTACAAAAATAGTTTAATCCATGGATTATGAGAGCTTTAGTTGACCAAATCTATCAAATGCAAAGGTTATATATGTCCATTAAGCTTTTAAACTTTCATTGCCAACTTTTCAGGAAAAGACACATATTTTTCTGTAGTGTTACGAGGTCTACTGTCAACAGGATTGAGAATCTGCAGTCACTTCATGGAGGAAGCTTGTAAAATCACCAGTATCACAGTATCTTTCATTATTAAGATGTTTGATTTATGGTATAATTTGATATTCACTGTGTATTGAGAACAATTATAAACTACATAGAAGCACTGAAGGTAATGGGTGTTTTTATAGACTTAAAAATGGACATCAGTGGTTGATATTGAAGGAACAAAATACAAATAGTATCTATCATTGAACTGAATAAAATTCTGAACGACTATTTTATTCCATTTAAGTTTTCTTACTGTGGTCATTATGCTAGAAAGAGTCTTTAAATATGCAACAAGCAATGCTTATGTATTTTTCCCATATTTACTCCAAGTCTATCATGACATCATGACAACTACTGGCAATGTAATGTCCTGTTTTAGTAAGATGGGTTTTTGTATTTTGGTTCAAAAGCCCAAGTATAAAAATAAAAATTCTACTGAATTCTGAAAGTTTTGAAGTCTCTGGAATCTCAACTGCTATTAATTCTCACACGAATAAGGCATCTAGATTTTAAATCAATCAAAAAACTATGAAAATTAACTTCTAAACCTTTGCTGAAAATACCTTCCAGAAACTCAATCTGATTATTTCAGGAGAACACAATAGATTTTTTTTTTCCCCCCTCAGATGTCAGTATCATAAACTCGATAGCAAAGATTGCCTAGAGGCCTTAATAACAAAAAGCTCACACTGCTTATGTCAGTTAAAGATAACAGCTTCATCCTTTTGTGAATCAGCTGCTCAATTTTTATAGGCCGGTAACACACATAGTAGTCATGACCTGACAGCAACAATTCAGAAAGCAGCTTAAATCAAATTAAGAGGAACAGGAAGGAAAAGAGGAAAGGAATGAGCAAAGTGCTTGTTTTCCCTTCACTTATTTCAATAGCTTTACAAGATTTTACAAGGATACACGTTATTTGTTGCTTTTTCTGTTCTTCCTGAAACAAATGAAAAAGTCATCTGAGTTGAACCTAAATTCAGACAAATACAAACTTCCCTACTTTTTGCTGTTCCATGGTCTCTCTATTACAGCCCTCTACACATTTCCTAACATTGCCTTTTTATATTGGTGGCCACAGGAAAAAACATAAACAAAGGAAAAAGTGTAATTTAGAAGGAAGTCAGAGAGACTCTTGATATGCTTGACAGCTTTGGAATTACAACACTGGGAGGAATTTTGGTAGCTTATTAGAGAAAATCAGGATTACAGAAAATTTCAGGGCACATATCAAGATGTTTAATAGGTGTGATGCAGAGTCCATGATAATACAGTCCAAGTAATTACCGTAAGAGTTGCACTTTGCAGTTTCATACATAAATATAAGATATACATATATTCCCAGAGTCACAGAAGAAAATAATTTTAGAGGAGGGAAATAACTATCTTCATTATGAAAAAGAACAAAACATGGTAATCAGTATGAAAAAAATCACCAGATTTTCTTGCAAGAGTGGCACTGAAATAAAAGTCTCTGCTCCAAATCAGAAAACCAGCTTAATTTGGAAAGGAATTCAGGAAAAAAATAGTTAATAGCCTTTCAATGTACCCAACTAGAAGCACTGTACTGAACAACAGATGGACTTAGGTAGTTATATGTATATAAATGTAAAAGTATTTTCTTTAATAAATCTGTCCTGGAAATAATATGATGGTTTGGGGTTTTTTTTTCTAAGGTGTAAGTAAGAAAATTTGCTTTCAAAAAATTCTAAAGAATTCTGTGGAACTATACTTGCCGTTTCTACCTAGAAAAACACTACAAAATCAATATATTTGATTTTTTAAAGTTTCTAATGACTTACATTAAACTCCATTACAGTACATTTTGACCTTTCTTTTTTAAATAATTTCAAATATTAAATCAATTGAAAAGCATGTAATATTTCACTGTCAATTTATTAAACAACTTTGTCCTTTCTATTTCCAGGAGCTATGTACAATGAATAATTAATTGATCTACCCGCACTGATTTTGACATTAGTATGCAACACTGTAGATGCATGTAGGTCATTTGTTAGAGGACAGTACCATGACAAAATCTTCACAGTACTATCCTTTGGAAAATTCTTCTTTATTCTTAAAACCAACATAGGCTACAAATATGTCTCCATGGATAAAGCAAGTTGCCCAGACCATGTCTACCATATTTAAATGGAATTTTCTATATTTTGCTTTGTGTCCATTTCCTGTTGTCCTGACAGTGGCAACCACTGGGAAGAGTCCGGCTGCATTGTCCTTATCCCTCCCCAGAAGTGAATTTACACAGCTTGATAAGACTGCCCTGAGCCTTCTTGTTTCCTCACTGAATAATCTCAGATCTGTGTCTCTCAGGTCAGACACACCAAGTCCTTAACCACGTTTATGGCCCTTTGATGGACTCACTTCAGTATACCCATGTCTCTCGTACTATGGAGCCCGGAAGTGGACAAAGCACTCCAAGTGTGGTCTCATCAGTGCTGAACAGAAGTGAGCAATCGTCTCCCTCAACCTTCTGGCAGTACGGTGCATAATGAAAACCAGAAGGCTGTTGGTCTTTGCCACAAGGGCATAAATGCTGACCCATGGTAAAATAGTTGCTCCCGGGTTCTTCTCTGAAGAGCTGCCTTCTAGCTGGTCATTCTCTATCCATTACTGGTACCTGGGATTATTCACTCTGAGGCTTAAGACTTTGGATTTCTCTTTGTTGAGCTCTACAAGATTTCTGTTTGCTTGTTTCTCCCTCCTGTCAATATCCCTTTGAATGGCAGCCCAGTCATCTGGTGTGTCAGCCATTCCTCCATGTTTTCTATTACCTGGAAACTTGCTGGGCATGCACTCTGTTGACCAGGTCATTAATTAACATGTTAAACAACTCTGGGCCCAGTAACAATTTCTTCAGTGTTTCAACAGTGATGTGCACTGAGTATTTCTTCCAGATTTCAATTTCAAGTAGGGTAGAAGAGCCAACATGGAATCACTAGAATAAATCATGCCTGACCAATTTGATTGCCTTACTAAAGCAATGACTGGCTGAGAGGACTAGGGCAGATCAGTGATTGTTTACCATGACTTCAGCAAAGTCTTTGACAACGCTCACCATAGAAGCCTCTTAACAGATCCAGTGGAGCATGAAATGGATAACTAAACTGTAATGTAGGGGAAAATTGGCAGGACTGCAGGGTTCAGAGTCTTGTGACCACCAGTAAAGAACTTAACTTTTTCCAACTTGAGACCAGCCAAGGATTGAAGCAAGTTGCCCAGACAGATTGTGAAATCGGTCCTTGGAAATATCCAGACCATGACAGTACAAGGCTCTACGCAACCTCATCTAATTTAGCCCTTCTTTGGAGGGAGTGAGTGGATAATAATCAAAAAAACACTAGAGGCCTTTCAGTCTGTTTCCATTTTCAGTAAGTTTCCTGACAAGCTTCTTTAAAAGTACTGGCAGCTAGTGCTAGTTAACCTGATTATAACTATTTCCTAATTTTTATGATCCTGAACTTCATGTTTACTCTTGACTTTGATCATAAACTTCTGAATCAGACATTATGGAAGCTCAGACAAAATGGTAATATCTAATATAACACAGAGTATTGGTCCACTACTAGGGCTCTGGATTCTATAGAAATAATAAAACTACAATATGTTTAAATTCTGATATTTAAAAAGTCTGCAGTATAATAACCATAAGGTGAAACCACATAGTAAGTAATAATAATTGAAATAAATTACTCTCACTGGAAGTGTAATTCAACAATTAATCTCCATTGGTACTATCACTAAATTATTTTTTACTGTATATAATAGTTTTGTTATGATATTTAATTAAGACTTCTGTGAACACCCAATTTTTATTCTATTTATTTTAGTTTTTATATATCTATATATTCACATTAGATCAAAACAGGAAATCTTCAATTTAAATGCCCCTAGTTTTAGGATTTTTCTTGAGAAACAATTATAGGATTTGTCCAAAGTATCTTCTAGCAGCTAATATGAAAAAAAACCCCAAATCTCACACAAGACATCAGATATATTTGCAGGGAAGAAGATGAAAAATAGAATTTTAACCTTTATTCCTCATAAAAATAGATTAAATAAAGAATTAGAATCTACTCCTAGAAGGGTTTTCCTATTGTATCTAGCAACAGGACAAGAGGTAATGGTATGAAGCTGGAACACAGAAAGTTCCATTTAAACATAAGAAAAAACTATTTCACTATGAGCGTGAGAGAGCCCTGGCACAGACTGCCCAGAGAGGGTGTGGAGTCTCCTGTGGAGGTTTTTCCAAACCTGCTTGGATGCATTCCTGTGTGACCTGATCTAGGCTGACCTGCTTCTGCAGGGGGGTTGGACTAGATGATCTCTAAAGGTCCCTTCCAGCCCCTACCATTCTATGATTCTATGATTCCATGAAGGGTAGTACCAAAATTTTGTCATTGACACATGTGCATATATATACACTCATGCAGACACACAAGTAACCTTGAAAGTTTTAGTCTGCAAGTTATCTAACATGGGATATTCACATCCTTCCCAAAAATTATTTCAGTAAAACAATAATGGATTTCATTTGCTTTACTCTAGGGGAAGGAAAAGTTCACTCACAGAAATCAAAACATACAAAGTGCAAGTTGGTGGAATCTCTGATAATTAACCCATAATTAACATTTGAAGGTGCCAAATGTGGCAGTCAAGAATCTACATGGCACAGAATCGTAAATACTGAAGCCTCAAACCTGGCCCTCTGTTTATCTGCTGGCAATTTTTTGTTCAGATTGTCTTTGTTGGGCCTACTTGAGATTGTTTTCTTTAAAAACCCCAACCAACCAAAAAAACTGGAGCCTTATTGGCTTACATGTTTATTATTGTTTGCTGAGCAAGTAGAAACTTGTATTTTTATCAAACCCAAAGAGGAAATCTCTTCCCTGCTACGTGTTCATTTCTGTATTTGTGCATTCATAAATCATTGAAATATTTTCCAGATATAATACTTGGATTGTATCACTTTTGAAAGCTACAGTTGTCTTGTTTCACACATTTATGCAACTGTGTCTGTCCTTCTCTAAGGATGTGCAAAATTTTATTGGATTGCACAGTCATGAAAATCATTTGGGAGTATGCAGCAATTTTAAAACTCTAATACATCTTTCACATTGAGATTGATATTTTAATTTTCTTGTGCAGGTAATAACGAAAGATTGATGGATTTTATTTTTAGTGTGTTTACTTTTGTAATAAAGTATGTAATAAATGTCTTGCCTTTGGTTCTAAGACCATAAAAGTCAATACTGTACAAGCAATGCCAGAAGACTCTCAAGAGAAAGGCAATCTGAAGTTAAAGCTAGAACTTTTTAATTTCTCATACTTACTTTGCTTCAGATGTACTACATACTTTCTTAGATAAGTTGAAATCAGTGAGCTGTATTTCTGGATTTTAGTACTCTCTTCTTCAAACAGGAGAAGAACGAGTGGAGCATGACAGATCAGACCAAGGATATAAAAAGGACTTGAGGCTGTGCAAAATTTATAAATGGAAACTTTGCCAGCTACCAGAGATCAAAAGTCATTAGTCATATTCTTAAAAATATCAAGATCATGCTTTTCTACCTCCTTAAAAAGTTCAATATGTTTTATGGTCTGTGTTCCAGTTTGTCAGTACAATCGCCACAAAGGTGTGCAATATCTGCCTTTCCCATTCTGAGAAAGATCATGATGACCTTTTGGCAATGAAAGAACTCTGGTTTCTTAACAGTCCTTCCACAGCATTACTTCCTCATTGTCAACGTAAAAAATGTACTTGGAAGACCACCTCTAGGTCACCACCTCTTGTATAATAACAAATAGAATCAAAGATATAGACAAAACTTCAGTAACAGATTTAACATCATTTTCAGCTATCACCAGTTTCACATCTGCAGCTCCTTATTACTAAGGCAATATTCCTTTAAAAACTCATTCATTTCCCTTCTTTTTTCTTTCCAATATTCTGCTTTATCATTTTTTTTTAGATTATAGAAAAGCCCTGAGAACAAATTGCCTCATCACTAGGAGTGGTCTCTGCTATGGTTCACGCACTCCCCCACTTCTGCCACCATGGTGGTTTTCAACAAAGCTGCACTAGGAGATCTCATAGGTTTTCCACAACTCTTCTCTTGTCCTTAGTACTTTAGTAAGTGGCACTCCAGTGACACCAGAGATTTAAAATCTTTTCTTACAGACAAACATGAGGCAATTTTTTAACAGGAATTCAGTATGATAAACAACTCTCTTGTCTGCACCTGCAATTGAAAAGAATTATGGGATGTGCTTAGATCCCAACAACAAGGGGCACTGTAAACATCATAACCCTGTAACTACCTTTTTCTTCTCACCTCTTACAAATATGGTATCTCAGAAAAAAAGCTCTATCTTGTCTGATTCCTTGATCAATGCTAAGAAACGACTTGGACTCAGGTTAAAGCCATGACAAGAGCATGTATGGTTAAAAAACATGGATCATAGCACTGCGATTCTCAAGCACCTGCAGTCCTTGTCCTTCCAGAGTGGAACAGTGAAGAGGTTTTTTTCCCCTCTCCTGATGCAATACTTCATTTTGTTGCTGTTGTTAGAAACTCTAAGATAAAAGAGAAGCAGCAGTACCTTTTTCAACTTTGTCCCTATTAGTTCTATTTACCATTTTTATGCCATTTCAAAGTTATTTAAGTTATGAAGGCTTTTGTCTGGTAAGCATTTGCAGATTCATACTTCAACAAGGTGTCAAGTAACTTTCTTCTTCCGCAATATGGAAAAACAGCAGTGTAAGGGCAAGAGAAGAATCTACCATCTCAAAAGCTTTAGCTACAGGAAAATTATACATAGGCTGCTACGTGAGAATGCATCAGATAACTCATATTTCCATGTGCATTATTTCATATACTTAAATAAAACAAAGAGGGAGGTATTTTTTGCCCCACAGCTATAGTGTGTAAAAATTAACTTAGCTTGGATGAAAATATTGATTTTAATGTCAGTTTATTGAGGTCACAGTTTGTAAGCCTTCATGACTCAGATGACTTCACAGGAAAGATTTCCTAATTAATTGTTTTCTCATGTCAGTATCTCATGCAACATGCAACATGCAACACAAATACTGTATTTAACCAACCAAGGTGAGGCAGGGAGTGCTCTTTAAAATAGAAAGTTATGTCACCAAACTTTTGTTTACAAAACAGTGATATGAATTGCTATTGCTTATTTTCAGTTGCTTTCTTTCAGTGTTACCTTATGCTGTCCTCTTGTTTCTTACAGAAGTTTACACAATAAAGAGCAGTAAAAAGCAAAAAGAGTTCTGATATCAAAAGGAATGGCATTATGAAAGCACGACCTGAACTTTCTTAAAGACACCTGCTTTCTATAAGGTAAGTTCTTTATCTGGTAAAAGGATTTGCATAAATGGGAGGAGGGGGAGAATAAGGAGAGATGAGCAAAACTCTACATATGCAATCTGACATAATGTGATTTCTAAATAAACACAAGCTTAATTTTTTTTTTTTTTTTTCCTCAGTTCAATGCAGTGGTACCTCCAGAACCTGTATTTTAGCAAGTATTTTTAAGCTGACAAAATGTGACTTTTCTAGAAAAAGGATTTGTAGCCCGTTTTTTAGTTAGTGATTTACTTTTTAAAATTAGTCACTTTTAACATGAGACACCTTGAAGGCTTCTTCAAAAGCTCTTAAGATTGAATCATGCCACACTGATATCCCTGCATGTTGCTGACATGTGAGCACTCTGCTAAAAATCCCACTGCAATGACGGGATAAGGGGTCTAGAGGGAAAAAAAGGGTGACTTAAATCCACTGCAAATCTTTCTTAAAACACTGTCATAATCATTAGAAATTTTTTTGTTTGCTTCTATTCTACATTAAAAGAAATTAGTGACATATCTCTTTAATCAAGTATACTAAACAGAAAAAGGAAACATTAAACCCCAAATGTCAAAGATTTTGAAAATAAAAATGTATGGGATCACTCTGGAGGATCAAGATTATTTACACACAGGTATTATTGTAGATGCCATAGAAACCAGGTAAATACACATATGCATATGTGAGAGCAAATAGTTACTTGAAAAGAAAAGTGAGAGCCTTTATTACATTAACTTTGAGGCAGCACAGAAATGACTGAGACAGAGAAGTACTTTCTAACCAAAGTTAGGTACATCTGTATCATTCAATGGAGCAGAGTCCAAAGAGTTTCCAACTCACTCGTACTTTCCTAAAATACAGCAAAGTATGTAGAAAACAATTAAAGTCCTGAAACCACTGCAGTCAAATAGTGCTTCACAGTAGCAATTAAGACAGTTTAGCCTTTCTTTAACTACATACCTACTCCCGGTGCTGTAAGGTGGCTGACAGCAGCTAGCCCATGCAGTTGAGCACCCTACTGCACACACTAGTGTAAACCTGGCTCTGAACTCCAGTTTCCAGGAAAGCCAACTATTTGCACAGATCTCTCCTTTTAAAATGTAATCATAGAGCTAAAAATAGACTGTAACTCTGGGTATTTTTACAAGGCAAACCACCACTAGAGGCATACCTATACCAGATCAATTTCCTGATGATGACCTATGGTTCTTTCAAGGAGAACAATGAGACTGATTAGAGTGAAACCCACGTTGTTTACTAAGTAATAAAGTTTTAAGGAACTGGAGAACAGTAACAAATGAGACTGGACAGATTTCTCAAGATGTTTCTTCTGAAACATTTGGTGTAAAACTTCCTTGATATTTCTAAAGCATTTTGTTCCTCAGGCTTCAATTTTATTTGCGTTAGATATCAGGGATCCTTAATGAGTGAAGAATCCCCATCCTGTCGTTACAAATCACAAGTTTTCTTTTTTAAAACTTTCTCTCAAACTAATTTTGCACAACTGGCATTATAGAGTCCACGCAAAGAATATTCTCCACCTCATTGAATTCTGTATAAGTCCAATTTATGGTTCATATGTTCAGTTACAGTCTAACCAAAACTAACTCTGTAGAGGAACAACTCTCAGAACCATGTGGATCTGGAGAGAGTCTCATGTAGCTCTTCTTATGAAACTGTGGCTATAATTGACACTTGCAGACAGCCATTATCAAACAATTTCCATGTCTTCTAATTTCTGTAATTCTTTTGGGGCTCCAACACTACCAATGTGATAAAAATTAAAACAAAACAAAGAAGAACTACACTAATTCTTTGTAATGTTTTTATGTAATGTGACATTCTGTCCACTTTGGTTGCCATTGTCTATTTTAACCCTAAGCTCAAAACAGCATATGGAACACCAGAAGGTATTTTCATCCTCCTCAGTTTTATCACAATCTTGACAGACAAATTAGTATTGTGGCTATTTGAACAATGAAGCCATCTGTGAGGCTGATGCCATACCAAAGGAAAAGTTTACCACAATACTTGTTCAATATACAGCTAAAGGACGTTGTCTGCTATTATTTGTCTAAAAGTTTATTTACTGGAAGCAATGGATGAGAGTTTAACATTGAAATTGTCCTAGAATTCATTAACTCCATGTTTGTTTCCCTGCTACAAGTGTGCAAGGGGGCAAGAGTGATACTCAAATCTGTCTCTTCAAACCCCCAGAAGACCATGCATTTCACTGGACACCATGCAGCACTTCCAGAGACTTCACACACATGTGAGTCGGTAGATTAGGATAAGGAGACCTGCTGACTAAACTGTGCACTAACACTAAATGGAACTTAGGCCAGCTGGCACATCATTATTATTACACCTTCTGAGCTTGCAGAACAGAATGGCTGCATCCAGACTGCCTGTTCGTAACAGTCAGGAGGCTGTACCGACTTCTGAGTCATTCCCAAGAATCATTCAGGAAAGTGCTATGTGGTCCAAAAAAAATTTGTGCTGCAATCCATCAAATACCAGTATAGATGGCTGTTAGTACCCCTGCCCATGTCCTGACAAGGGTTAATATCCTGGTATAGATGAACACATTGGCATGGTATTGATTGCTTACTCATCCCAGACAAGGAGGAGAAAGAGCATCAGCAGCTACTGTAGTAGATGAACAGTAAACTTTTAGACAGTTATGTGATCACCGTCCTATGCCTTTGCTGTTCCTCAGAGAGCACTTCATGCCTGTTTTGTTTTTAAGTAATGCTATCATACACTCCGTAGTAAATAGAAAGAAGCACTAAGAAAATCAGCTTTCCCTTCACTGTAATTATTTCAGGGGAGAAATCAGGAAGTTATCCTTGCTACCACCTCTGATGGAATGAGACAACCTTCTCACATACAATTAAGGAGTTTTGGGGGCCTGTTTTCAACATGCAGCCACGCCCATCTACTTGCAGATACAAAACAAAGACAATTAAAAATCAGTTAAATTACAACCCCACGGGATAGGAAAAAATGATGCAGGGATAAAGTCTGCATTGCATAGATAGGAAAGATCATATTCAAAAGACTTAAATAGATCAAACAGGCTTTTTACCCCAGAGTTTTCATACAACTCTGCTGCCTGGAGATTTTAACCTGTTGAACAGCTAACTATGCCTTGTAAGGGTTTCTGAAGCGTGAAAGGAACCAGTTCTCACTGCACTGTCCCTCTAAGGTGCAGCCTGGCACATCGATTTACTTCACGCAAGCCCTGGGAAAGTGATTTTATGTATCTGTCTGTTAATACTAATGTATTAAATTTTCTCCCCAAAAACCAGTTCTGTAATCTGCCAGCTGTTAAATGAAAAAGAAGGGAAAGCTTTATGCTCATTCAGTAATCACAGCAGCTCTTCTCACTAAACCAGTTTTACATTTACCAAGAACCTGTCAAGATTAAGGGTAACATCTCAAAAAACAAACATGCCTTCATCATTCACTCACATTTTTAATATGCTTCCAAGGCTGGCTGTGAAATACCTCCTACCAAATAAGTCTTTATGAAACCACCAAACACTTCAAATTATTAAGTAGTACCAGTCTCTCTGGTATCTGGCATGTATGGGTATTAAAGATCTTCATGATTTCTGACAGATGGAAAATTAAGTTTAGGGGGTTTTGGACTTTATTTTAGATGCCGTATGCAACAGAATTATAATAAAAATATTGTAGGAATTACTACACATTGAATCTCTCCTCAAAATATTTTCACTAAGAGGTAAAAAAAAAAAAAAGTATTCAATGCATTTTGCAAAAGCTATGCTCATAAAACATCTGCGGTGTGGCAGACAGTTTAAAAAATTATATCTGACACAAGTAGATAACAGCGTATTTTTCTTGGTCTTACATGACACACAAAATCTGAAGGGAAAGTCCAGCATTTCAATGTCAGATGCTCAATAATCTTAGTGGCAAAAATTAAACACCATGGAATACATTATTTGAAAATAAAACTTTCTGAGTCTTCGCATCTCTTGATTAGCAAACCATTTCTCAAAACAATGAGATGTAGCTTCTGCATCTAAGACGTGATTTAGAAATCTGAAGGGTTTGTTTGCCTTTTAATTGAAGCAACAAGCCACAATCTAGTGTCATACTTCTACTCATGTTTAATAACATGTGTTTAGTCAAAGAATTCATATTCAGAAATTCAAATTTTGATTTATCAAAACTCTGCCATCTCTGATGGTCTTTAATAATACTGTAACCACAGGTGTCCTTATGAAAGGGACAGACTAATTTTTAGCAAAGTGTGTCTGACATACTGAGGTGCAAATGAAATACAACTGGACAGAGAAAGTTGCACTAGAAACAATGTATTTCAGGGTTAGAGTTATCCAGTCAAAGTATTTTCTTGCAACTGATCCCCATACACCCAGATAAAGATGGTTTAACACTAATGAGATTTACAGTTTATGTTGTAAGGGACACTGAGCATTTTTCACAGTTATCACAGCATCCAGGTGGGTTTTGAAAACCTCCAAGGAAGGAGACTCCACACCCTCCCTGGGCACCCTGTGCCATGGCTCCCTCACCTAAACAGTAAAATAGTTTTTCCTTATGTTTAAATGGAACTTTTTGTGTTCCAGCTTTTGCCCATTACCCCTAGTCCTGTCACTGGACACTACAGTTGTTGCCCTATCCTCTTCACATACCTCTCTCAAGTACTTGTATTAATAAGGTTCCCCCTCAATCTCTGCCAATCATCAGTCCTTTTCGTCTTACAACAAATATTTTCATTCAGAACTTCTGCAGAGCAGCTAAATTCAGTTATGGGCTGTCATGGTTTGATGTGAAGCCATTTCTGGTAAGGGGCAAGGGGCTGTAAAGATGGTTCCTGTAAGAAGTTGCTCACAACTCTCCCCAGCTCTGAGCTAGACCCACGTCTGGGGCTGAGCCAATTAGACACCTCCACGATCACTTTTTAAGAAGAAACTGGAAGAGGAGGCTTCTTCCTCCATCTTCTTCCTTCTTCTGTCCCTTCCTTTCTGGATGGTGGTGGTGCAATGAGTAGGAAGAGAGAGAAAAGCATCCATGCAGACTCCAATTTCAGTGTGGGAAGAGAGGAGGAGGAGGTGTGCTGGAGTAGAGACTCCTCTACATTCTATAGAGAGGACTCGTGAAGCTGAGATTTGTTTGCACTTCCTTAAAGGCGCTGCATCAGGGGCATGACTCATTTTGCTAAAGACCCAGCATCAGGGGCAGTGATTCTTTCTCTTCATTGAAGACTCCATGCAAAGGGCAGTGAAGCTGTAACTCTAATCTCATCATGCTTCTGAGATGTCTATCTGTCTTTCGGTTTACTAACAGCTGCAGAGGATGTGAGCAAACAGAATATATGACTTATAATCTCCACTGAATAACACTTAATGGAACCAACTTATTTTATTTCATGGGTTAAGATTCATTTTGTAAAAATCAAATGTTTTTTCAGGTGTCAAACAGAAGGACCTTAGGTACAGCAGTGAATAAGTAATAAAGCAAGCCATCTGAGTAGCTGTAAGGGAGAGCTCAGTAGGACTCAGATGACTTTTGCAGATGTGAATCAGGATCTGTTTTTTTCTTGTAAATCCAAGTAAGCAATAGACAAATCAATTGTGTGCAGGTCGCAGTACAAACTGGACATATACATACACTAAGGTAGCAAAAAAGAATTTTTTTTTCTTCCTCCTTTTAAATGTAAACTGTGTAGAATCTTCTTGGTCTAACATCTCTCAAAATAGAAACTTGGTAGATCTTGTTTACCCTTTATAAAATGTAGAATTGTCGACTTAGCTCTTCCTGTGTTTTACATGGTATTAACCTAGGAACCCAGGATTCCTTCTAGCACTACTTCAACTAACCATAGTGTTTTAAAAGATACTGTAAAGTTTAAAATGCATTTGACTGCTTAAGCATTCATAGGAACTTAGTGTTGTAGATCGCAGGAGCAAATCTCATTTACTCATCAGTTTTACAGCTCCAAGCAAGGCATAAAAGATACTTTGTCACTCCTTGCCCTTCATACTAGGCTGATTCCCCTGCTATTGAGGGATAAAAAACATATGAGCTTTCACAGTGTACAAGGCCAGAGACAATCTTACATGAATGGAAGATGTGGACAGTTTCCTGTCTTATTTATTGAATACTGTTTACAGGTTTTAATTGCAGAATATCACTTTGGTAATTACACCCAGTCTGCAACATATCTGCTTAGCTAATGTTGTGCCTGTCATGATTTTATTTTTTCATATTAACCATGTCATGGTTTGACATGACAGTCTTTTCTGGTAAGGGGGAAGGGGCTGTAAAGATGGCTCCTGTAAGAAGTTGCTCGTAACTCTCCCCAGCTCTGAGCCAGATCCACTTCTGGGGCTGAGCCAATTAGACACCTCCACAATCACTTTTTAAGAAGCCGGAAGAGGAGGTTTCTTCTTCCATCTTCCTCCATCTTCTTTCATTCTTCTGCCCCTTCTTCTTCTTCTGGCTGGTGGTGGTGCAAGGAGTAGGAACAGCGAGAGAAACAACCATGCGGACTCCAAGGTCAGTGATGAAAGAGAGGAGGAGGTGTGCTGGAGCAGAGACTCCCCTGCATTCTATGGAGAGAACTGGTGAAGCTGAGATTTATTTTCATTTCTTTAAAGACCCTGCATCAGCAGTAGAGACTCATTTTGATAATGAGCCTGTATTAGGGGCAGACATTCATTTTGCTAAAGCTGTCCCCAGACCAGGGGCAGCGTCTATGGCCAGAGCAGGCCGTGTCCCAAGGAAGGGACCCAATATCCACAGCTGTAACTGTGGGAAGGAACCCACAACAAAGCAGCTCATTAAACTTATGCCCAGAAGAGGCCTTGTCCCAAGAGAGGGACCCTGCAACTGCAGAAACTGCAACCATGGCAAAGAATCCATGCCAGAGATATTCACCAAGGACTGTGTCCCAGGGGAGGGACCCCACGTTGGGGCAGGGGAAGAATGCCAGGAGTCGTCCTCATCTGAGCAGAGAGAAGCGGCAGAGCCCATCTGTGAGAGACTGACCACATCCCCCACTCCCTGCCCCCCTGAGCCGTTGAGGGGGGAAGGAGGTAGAGATATTGGGAGCAGTGAGCTGGGCCTGGGAAGAAAGGAGGGATGGTGGAGGGAGATCTTAAAGTTCTGGTTGCAATTTCCTCATCATCCTACTCCCTTTTTGCTTTTATTCTGTTCTGTTTCTTGTAGAATAAACTTTCCTACTTTCCTCTCTAAGTCGAGTACTGGAGTCTGTTTTGCCCAGAATCGTAATTGGCATCGAGCCCTCCCTGCCCTTGTCTCAATCCACAACAACCTTGCTTATCTTTTTACTCCCATTTCGCTGGGTCCTCCGCCATCCTAACAAGGGTTGGGGTGAATGGGGGCACTGAGCTGGAGACTGTCATGGTGCCGCTGTGCTAGCTGGGCCAAACCACGACAGTAAACAAGTAATAATTCAGACAAAAAATAGAAGTGAATAACCTCAGAAGACTTACCAATAGGATAATTACTTAACTTTACCGTAAATCTAAAGAGTAGTACTGAATTTAATAGCACTCAAGAATTTTCTTATACATTTTATTAGGATCAGTGTAGGATAAGTCAAAGGCACAAAAAGTCTCACCCATAATCACATGTTCGTAAAGTCTGAGACTGGTCTGATCAGTTACATGCTCCCTCATCTAGGGAGCCGGGTGTTACAGCTTTCAAAGTATTAATTTTCCCCCGCCTTTCTCTGCCTGGTCCATGTAAAACACCCTGGAGTCAGCAATCCCCTCACTTGTAGTGCTGGAATATAAGGAGTAATGGGTTATATCTAGTCACTAGATCAATGTAGCTATAAACTTAAAACCTTACATACCTCTCAGTTGCACGGCTCCACACAGTGCAACACTACTGAGATTTCCCCTGCTTTTTAATTTGCCTTTCCCTGATTTTTTTTTTTTTTTTTGTGGTCTGATAATTATCTGGATTCCTCAGCATATAGATAACTTCTTCCTCCTGTTTATTGCGCTGTACTAACAAAGCATTGTAATGCTCCCCATGTGTAAAGTGGGTGTTGGTTGAAAATAGTACTGTCATGTCTAAAGGGGTTACTGACACTGATTAACAAGAGGGACTAAAATTCAGCAGCTGTAAAGGATACCACAACAGCAGTTGCAAGATACAGTCTAACACTATCTGCAATCTACTCAAGATGAATGTGAAAGAGAGGCCTAAATGCAAAATTATATGCATCATGGCAAACATTAAGATGATGTAATGAACTTGAAAACTAGGTCTTAACACTTCAGTGAGTTGTAGCTGACTGTAATCATAGATTATTTCATTGTGGTCTTGTGTCTACAAATAGCCTGTCTATATCATTACTTATGCATATACATACTCACTGATTAAATTTTCAGTCCAATTTAGAAGACACCTTGATGCTCCTTTGAGTTAATTTGCAACGTGAATCCCAGATTCACAATAGGGGAATGGGAGTGACACACTGTACGGGACACAAGGGACAAAACACACAGGAAAAAACCCCCAACCACTTTGCCTCAGTTACAGTGATTTAGTTCTGAGAATTTCTAGTTCTTTTAAGAACTTCTAGATCTTATCAGGAAATTTTCTCATGAAAATATAGTCTAAATTTGAATACTACTTCAGGATTTTTAAACTTTTCCAAAAAGAGAAAAAAAATAGGATTACAACAGGAAATGAGATTTGTATAGAATCGAGTTGGAGGCCTGTGGCCAGGGGAGTTCCACAGCGATTGGTTCTGGAGCCAGTCGTGTTCAATATCTTCATCAACGACCTGGATGAGAGGACAGAGTGTACCCTCAACAAGTTGGCTGATGACACCAAACTGGGAGGACTGGCTGATTCCTCAGAAGGTTGTGCTGCCATTCAGCAGGATCTCGACTGGCTTGAGAGTTGGGCAGAGAGGAACCTCCTGAGGTTCAACAAGGACAAGTGCAGAGTCCTGCATCTGGGAAGGAACAACCCCCTGCACCAGTACAGGCTGGGGACTGACCTGATGAAGAGCAGCTCTGCAGAGAGAGACGTGGGAGTTCTGCTTGATAACAAACTAACCATGAGCCAGCAATGTGCCCTCATGGCCAAGACATCCAATGGCATCCTGGGATGCATCAAGAAGAGTGTGGCCAGCAGGTCAAGGGAGGTTCTTCTCCTGCTCTACTCTGGTCTGGTGAGGCCTCATCTGGAGTCCTGTGTCCAGTTCTGGGCTGCCCAGCTCAAGAGGGACAGGGAACTTCTGGAGAGAGTCCAGTGCAGGGCCATCAAGATGATCAGGGTACTGGAATATCTTTCATATGAGAAAAGGCTGCGGGAACTGGGGCTGTTTGGTCTGGAGAAGAGGAGATTGAGAGAAGATCTTAGTAACATTTACAAATATCTAAAGGGTGAGTGTCAGGAGGTTGGGACATCCCTTTTTTCTGTATTATCTAGCAACAGGACAAGGGGTAATGGGATGAAGCTGGGACACAAAAAGTTCCACTTAAACATAAGAAAAAACTATTTCACTGTTCAGGTGAGGGAGCCCTGGCACAGGCTGCCCAGAGGGGTTGTGGAGTCTCCTTCCTTGGAGGTCTTCAAGATCTGCCTGGACATGTTCCTACGCGACCTGATCTAGGTGAACCTGCTTCTGCAGGGGGTTGGACGAGATGATCTCTAAAGGTCCCTTCCAACCCCTGCCATTCTATGATTCTGTGATTTTTAGATCACATATCACAGATGACCTAAAAATTTCATGTAATGAAATGTTATATAGCCGCCCTGTTTGAAATGAACAATTTGTACAGGGAAATACAATTCCCAGAAATGGAGAGAGATTTAGTAAGAGGCAATAAGCAGTGGCATTTTACTCCAGTGGTTATTTATCCTTTCAGGTAAAATGTGTATCTAATTTTATATTTGCATTTTGGTTATATTGTCCAGATACTGTTTCTTGTTAAGGTTCTGCTAGCATAAAAATTGTTCTGTTTTTCTCGTCTTTGAAGGTACATCTACTTTCTAATGAAATCTTTCTGTCAGTTGCATCTGCAGTCGATGGAAAGAGACTGACAAATTATTTCCCCTAAGCTCAATTCCACAATAAAATACCATTTCTCACTTTCAGTATTTGGTGTCTTTTCTCTCCTCCTTTCCATTCCCAGGTTTTGCCTTCTTCAAAGATAAAAAATAAAGTGGAAACTTCAGCATTTTTTGTTTCATTGGGAATTCACATACAGTGCATAAAAATATGTTCTCATTATTTACTTCGAAAATACACTTAAGCTCACATAGATGCAAGTATCAAAGGTGGGGAAGATTGGAAGAAAATTGACAGATAAATCTTATAATTGTAAATTCGTACTCAAGTAAATAGACACCTCTTTCCACTTGAGAATTTTAAAAGATCTTGTACTTTTTTATACAGGTTAGAAGTTATACAACTGAACTACCATTCATGAACAATGACTCCTGCAGTTCACGCTGAACATAGACTGCAGTTACTTAATTGCCAGTCAAAAAACTTTATACTGCTTCTAAAAACGTCTAGTCATTGGTTCTCCTAGAATGCAAAAAGCATCACAGCACAGTCTGCAGTACAGTATTGCAACCAGCTACAGACAGAATACGCAATTCTCAAGAAAAAGTACTGATAAGTACAAATGAAGTGTAAGGTCATTGTTGTTCTCAAGGAACGATGATTAAAGTCAAAAGAAAAGTCAGGTATTCTGACACAGCTGACTGAACTCACTTTAAAGATAGATACTGAGGACTGATAGACATAATTTGTGCCTATTTTCTACCTCCTTGAAAAGTCAGGATACACAAGTCCAGCAAATCACTAGGTATTCCCCCTAAGCACGAAGGGAGTAAGTGCAAGGCATTGCTTCCTCAGTTTTCTAAATACATCAAAACACCCTGAGGATATACATATGAAAATAATTATTTCCTTGTTCCTCGTGAATCTGGGGATTTGGAAAAGAGGACAATATTCCTCCATGCACACAACTACTTGGCGACTTAATTAGAGAACATTTTTAATGCTATTACTATTGTTATTTTTAAAGAAAATTCTTCAGAATAGTTTTTTCCAATACATCACTAAATCCAAGTAAAATCAATGGAAAAGAAAAATCAAAAACTTCTCTGCTAGAGAGAGTAAATGTGATACAAACTTTAAGTGGATATCAGAATAAACTGGTGTTTTATGTTTCTTTAGGATAAGTACTATATATTACAAATAAATGCACTATGTAAATTAGTCTTATATAATTTTCATACATTACTAGAAAGTTATTTTGCTCTACTAAGTGATAGTAAGATCAGATAGAACAAGAGCAAAGATCAGTTAAATTTCTCAATACTTTAGCAGAGATGTTTGGAAGCAAGAAATATGTGTCAGAAAGGACTCCCTCCCCTACACTTGACATTCTGTATTAAAGGCTGAAATGATTGCATATGCTTTCAAAGTCTTTACCCATGATTTCTTAAATATTTTGCTATTGGTATATAATACTCAAGAGTGAAATCTTAATACAAAGGCAAATATCTAACTGACTTCAATGAGGAGAAGTATTTAATTCAGGGTATTTCACTTTGCAACAGCATTACTTGACAGCTCTATCATCTACAGAGAAGTTCCTTTTGCATACTAAGAAAGCATCCAATTAAGCTACGAAAACCAAAAAGTTTCAGTGTAGTTCTTGTAATCTAAAAGAGATGATTAAAGAACTTCTGAGGCATGCAGAGGTACAAATTAGCAAAAGAAAAGGATGTTAACAGGGCCAACATTATACAGATAAAACACGAGCCACATATTGAGCAAGGATTTGATCTAGCTCCTCGGCAGATTATAATTATGGTAAAAAAGCCATACACATTGCCGATTTGATGAAGTATTGTAAGCTTTAAAGTAAAATAATAACCTAACATAGAAAGAAAAAGAAGTCATTAAGGAGCAACTCCACAAACATTCTTTCACTTCAAAATCATTTCAAAATAAGTCAATTAGAGACATAACTAAGATTAAAAGGACAGTTTGTATAGTAGTTTTTAGTCAAGCCATGGTACTATTGAAATGAATGGGAATTTTAGGTGTGTATTAGTTTTGACTTGTATAGAAACAATTTTCTTGGTGGCAGCTTATATGGGGCTATGCTTTGAACTTGTGATGAAAACAGTGTACATAAGAAAGGGCTGATTTTGTCATTGCTGAACCACGTTCACATAGGATCAAGGCCTTTTCTGTATGTTACACTACATAAAGTAGATAGGTGGTGCATGAAAAGTTTAGAGGGGACACAGCTGGGACAACTGACTCCAGGTGACCCAAGGGATACTCCATATCACAGAATGATAGGAGTTGGAAGGGACCCCTAATAATCATCTAGCCCAACTCCCCTGCTAAAGCAGGTCCACCTAGATCAGGTCACTCAGGAACACGTCCAGGTGGGTTTTGAAAATCTCCAGAAAAGAAGACTCCACAACCAGCCCTGGACAGCCTGTGCTAGGGCTCCTTCACCCTTACAGTAGAGCAGATTTTCCTCATGTTTAACTGGAACTTTTTGTATTCCAACATTTTTCCATTACCCTTTGTCCTGTCACTGGATACAACAGGAAAAAGTGATGCCCCAACCTCTTGACATCTACCATTTAGACATTTGTAAATATTAATATCATATGACATCATGCTCAGCATATAAAGGATGGGTGAGTTGGAGGGGAAGGAGGAGGAAGAGGGGATGTTTGGTATTTGTTTTTTTTCTCCCCAAGTAATTGTTAGGCACTATGGAGCCCTGCTGTCCTAGAGGTGGCTGAACACATGCCTGACAATGGAAAGCAGTGACTGAATTTCTTACTCTGCTTTGTCTGTGTGCACAGCTTTTGCTTTACCTATTAACCTGTCTTTATTTCAGCCCACAAGTGTTCTCACTTTTACATTTCTGATTCTGTCCCCTATCCCACTGAAGCCAGTGACAGAGTGGCTGGGTGGGACTCAGCTGATGGCTGGGGCTAACTCATATCATGTATGAAGTTTGCTCTATTTATTCTCAACCAAAAAAAAAGATGGAGATGGCTCAAGCCTTGGGGTTTTTTTTATTATTTGTCAATAAAATTTTCCATGACAGAATAAAAGATATTTGTTTTCTTGTCATGCTATTTGTAATCAGCACATTGTATCATCTTGCTCTTTATCTCTCAGAGCATCACCTTAAACCTCCCTAACTTCACTGCATTGCAATAAACCCAGGAACAAACAGACAAATACTAAAGGATATGTCTCACTGAGGAAGGATTAACAGAACTGAAGCCCAGAGTAATTACAGAGAAGGAGCAGTTCAAAACTAAAGAGAAGTCTATGTGGAATTACATACACCTTTAGAAAGGGCAATTGGCTTCTGTAAGGTGTCTAGCTATATTGCACTCTTTAGGGATTACTAGAGGGCTAGTTGCAACAACAATCATAGGTACAATTAAAGTATTTTCAATAAATAAGAGCCTTTAGGAATTGAAGCTTTATACAGGTTTTGAGAAAAAGTCTTTTATACCCATACATGCATCCTTTTCTCCCAACATTAGGAGCATGAATGAATGACCATTGCTTTGGTTTGGCTTTATCACATATTTCATTTTAGAGACCTGCTTTAAGTTATATTAAAGTCTACCACATAGCAATTTCCTTTCCATCAGAGTATATTTATACAGGGAAGTCTTGAATATTCTGGTGTTATAATATGTTCATATACAAATCATACAAACATGCAAGCTATGTAAAACTTACCATCTATTCATGAACTCAGGTAACAAAATGAAAAAAAAAGGCAAAATATGCTAATGATACAAAAATATTTTCCTTACCACAGCAGTCTCTTAAGTTTACACTATAACCCTGTTATTTAAACACTGCAGATTGTTACAGAAGTGAAAACAGTTTTGTCTTACAAGTACCAGCTTGCAGCTACAAGTCCCTTTACTTCTCAGCAACTGCACCGGCAGCTTATAACATTCTGAAATCAGGAAAAAGGAAAGTTTGGCTTCTTATTTCTACTGTTTGCACTGACTCTTGCTGAATACAAAAATGAAGCTGTAGAGATAGACTGTAGTTTTCCTGGGAAATGAAAAGCAGGACTATTTTGCATGGGAATACTGTTTGTCTGATGGCGTCTGTCTTACATCGATCACAGGTGTTATTACTACTCTACTTTGTCATGAGAAAGAGCACTGCTTGGCTTGAGCACTGTACCTTCCCAGCTGTTTCGAAACAAGATTAAGACAGTACTGCAAACTATCAGAAAAACAAAAATACCTTGTCAAAGTGTAACTTTAAAAAGATGAAATTCACTAGCTACCTCTATGATTGATTTTAAAGTCCTAGTAAAGCCATTATAATCATACATTTATATAAGTACACAACTGCTCCATTTAAACAACATGGCATCTTTCTCCTTCAGTTGCTTCACCTAATGTGAAAATCTGTCATTCCTATACTTCTGCCCTTGGAGGGGCTGAAAGAACACTCTAAAAATGTCATAGTGCAACTGGGCTCCAAACAAAATGTGTTTTGTTTTGAACTACAGAATTTTATTTATCCAGAGAAAGACTTCCAGGAATTTAAATCCCCTAATTTCAAGCCCCTCTGGACTTGGAGTAAATTCAGTTTTACAGCCATACTTATTCAGTTAGCCTTTATTGGGATAAAGATAATTGCAGCTCTTCCTGCCAAATCAGTGTCACAAACGAATGCAGAAGTAATACAGGAAGAAGAGAGAGAGCACCAGAAGCATGGCTCTAAAGTATACCTAGTTGTGTAGTCTGGTTTTAAACACATTTTTGGAGGCAGTACCAGCTCAGCTTCAGCTATAGCAGAGATCACTGACAGCTAATTGAGAAAACAGTTTTAAGAACTTCAGACACATACAGCAAAGAGTGAATTGCACTGTTATCTAGGGTAGCAGAAAAACACAGTAAAGATACTTTGATTCATAAGAAAAAGAGCAAATCTTCATCATATTTTAGAAAGACAGTTTTCCTTATTTGGCAGAAGATTCTGCATCCCATCTGATCTCAGGTGTCCCAATCCCCTTTAATAGCAGCTACATACATGCTGTATTTTCTTAGGGCATTCTGGGGGGCTATTTTAGCCCCGATCTTGTCTCACACATGTATGAATCTCTCCTGGGTTTTTTTTAAACCTGTTTCATGTACAAATCCAATCACAGAGTGTTTGTTTATAGGAAGAGGTCCAAATTAGAGCATAGCTTCTCTTTGAAAAGTACTGTATCTATAGCATTTAATATCGATAATTTTTGTTTCACTCAGTGAAACACCAGTATATTTTGTTATTGCAGTTTATACCTCTGAGATCTAAAGTTTCTTCTCTTGGTTGTATATCAACAAACTTCTAATTGCAGATCACAGAGGGAATAGCAGCAGCAAAGACAGGCTTGCTTAATTTCCTCCCTCAATATGGGGTCTATACTAGAGCATTATACTGTCTTCTGTACCCACTGTTCAAGTTTGACATTGGCAATTTAATGTGCTAACCCCACCGAAACTGGCTCAGATTATTTCTGTCACAACACGTTTAAAGAGCTCTGTGGTCAGTCCTGCACTGATATGAGAACTGTCAGTCATGCAGTGGCATTCTTTGCTGAACAGATGACTGACACTGCGAAGTTCAAATGCTCAAAGTGTCAACACTTCTGGAGGCTACAATACAATCTTGGCCAGCATACAGATTATTTTACTGTTTACATCTTCAATTTTCAGCTCTACTTTTTTTTTTTTTTTTTTAACTACAGAGTAACACCAAAGTAATTAAGTGCTTGGACCTTTAAAAAAAACCCTAAACCAAACAAACAAAAAAACCACCCCCCCCCAGCTTTTAAAAGCTTACAGTATCTCTGAGTGCTCTTAAGGATAAGATGAACCATTTAAAACCATTTAAAATTCAATGTAGTTTAATTTCATGACTGTTATAAACAATGGAGGTTTTTAATCACTCCAAAAAAACAAAACTGATTCCCTAGTTCCAGGCTGAACTCTGGCTTTCATCAAAGTAATACACAGAAATTCATACTTTCTAACCTCATTTTCAAACAGCTCTTTCAACCAGAATGAATATGAACAGTTTTTGCTCTGTTTTTGTCTTTCCTCTTTCACAATGCATAAAACATATTGTGTTAAGGGATGCCTCCAGCAGCTCCATGACCTGGGAGTTCTTCTGTCCTGGACTGATGGACACGGTTGCCATTTTTCCATTTGCAGGTTCAATCAACAGCAAGACCAGGTGCATATACCCAGGGCACACACAAAAGACATCACCAGAGCCTGCAACAGTCCAGCACTACCAGGACTCACTTAAGCACAGAGAGCCCAATCTGCTCCTCCTCTTGGGCTGGCAGAGACAGGATGTCATTTGTGTGGGCACACATGTGGCACTCTCCCACCCCATGGGTCCCTGAGTCACCAGCTGATCCAGCTCAATGCTCACTGCCATCAGACACACATCCATCTCACAGGCAATCCACACCTGTATGTGGCCCCAAGGATCTGCACAGACCTTCCACCTGCCTGATTCCTCTGCTCAGATCCAGGGCCTCCTACTACTGGTGAGTTTAGCTTGGAGTCTTCTGGCAAATACACACGAACAGCTGATTTGGGAGTGATACATACATGCCTTGCTCCTGCAGCTGGCATCAGGCACACAGGCTGTGACCCATGGTCGTAACTCAAGTAACTGGTGTGCTAAGCCCTTCACTCTTCCTGGTCACTCCAGTAGCTGTTTTTAAGGATGCACATAGTTCCCAGTTGCTGGCACCGTATCCTCGTGTTGCCTGTTTCTCCCTTCTTATTACTCACAAAGTCCAGGTGGCCTTTTCTGAAGCTTTGCCTGCGGTTTTTTTTTGATGGTCCACCAAAGGCCCATCTTTTGTTCTTTGGCATTGTCTCCTCCTTGGGTGAGGTCTTTCTGTTCCTGTTTAATGCTTCCTCCTTCAGCATTGGAAAAATCCTTGATCATATAGGTTCGGTGAGGTAGACATTCACATCTTCCACGTACTCTATCATACAGCATGTTAAGTCTTGGTGTCTATATATTAATGTAATATCTATTTATTTTGTGAGACTTCAAAACATTTTAACCTATAATTAATTACAAAGACCAGGACCCATTTCTTAAAAATTACATGTTAAGCATCTAATGGCTGCTTACCCAAGATCTGCCTCTCAGATTTATTAGCTCCTTCATATAGTTTAGATATTATTTTAATTCTTCATTCTCCCATAGCTTTATTATAATAGTAATTGGAAAGCATGAGAGAATATTAAGAATTAGCTAAATGCTTTTCAATACTACTAAGGCTATATACACAAGTAAATTAACTGTGCCAGAGCTTATTTTTTATGGCCCTTAATCTAAGTAGCATAATACAAAAGAAGATGATAACCTCCAAAATGCCTCTGAAGTGCTCTTTTGAGCTGTGCCAGGAATTATTTGACAGGAGTCAGAATTACGCGAGGGACTATTGTATCACTCTAACTGTACAGACAATCAGGACTCACTGAGTTCTCTGCACCATTTAGTTCAGTGGTACTGAGACAAACCCTAGGTGTCCATCCTCATCCGGTAACCATCTGCTACAAACCTAGGCTCTGGGCAGTTATTATGCTTTACATACGTTACCCATACTTTACTTTGCTGCACATAGACTGACTGTAAAGAATAATAATAAGTATTTATAAAGCAATAACTTAAATAGCTCATAGGTTAATTTACTTATTGAAATCAGTCTTATTACTATGCTTAAGCACAAAGACAGAGAAAAAGATGCAGCAAACTTTGCTAATATTAGTTTGTTATATTCTATACGTAATTTCTATGGCTAGAAATACCTCTAACATTTGTATAGCTGCAATATGTCTTTATTTTGCATAAGAGGCATAGTTTTGCTAAGATCATAGAATGGTAGGGGTTGAAAGGGACCTTTGGAGATCATCTAGTCCAACTCCACTGCAGAAGCAGGTTCACCTAGATCAGGTTGCATAGGAACATGTCCAGACAGATCTTGAAGACCTCCAAGGAAGGAGACTCCACAACCCCTCTGGGCAGCCTGTGCCAGGGCTCCCTCACCTGAACAGTGAAATAGTTTTTTCTTATGTTAAAGAAAACAACTTTTCTTCTTATCTTTTCTTCTTAACAACTTTTCTTCTTAACAACTTTTCTTCTTAACAACTTCTTCTTAACTTTTTGTGTCCCAGCTTCATCCCATTACCCCTTGTCCTGTTGCTAGATAATATAGAAAAAAGGGATGTCCCAACCTCCTGACTCCCACCTTTTAGATATTTGTAAATGTTACTAAGATCTTCTCTCAATCTCCTCTTCTCCAGACTAAACAGCCCCAGTTCCCACAGCCTTTTCTCATATGAAAGATATTCCAGTCCCCTGATCATCTTGGTGGCCCTGCGCTGGACTCTCTCCAGAAGTTCCCTGTCCCTCTTGAGCTGGGCAGCCCAGAACTGGATACAGGACTCCAGATGAGGCCTCATCAGGCCAGAGTATACAGGGAGCAAAATTTCCCTTGACCTGCTGGCCACACTCTTCTTGATGCATCCCAGGATGCCATTGGACGTCTTGGCCATGAGGGCACACTGCTGGCTCATGGTTAGTTTGTTATCAAGCAGAACTCCCACGTCTCTCTCTGCAGAGCTGCTCTTCATCAGGTCAGTCCCCAGCCTGTACTGGTGCAGGGGGTTGTTCCTTCCCAGATGCAGGACTCTGCATTTGTCCTTGTTGAACCTCATGAGGTTCCTCTCTGCCCAACTCTCAAGCCAGTCGAGATCCCGCTGAATGACAGCACAGCTTCTGGGGAATCAGCCAGTACTCCCATTTTGGTGTCAGCAGCAAACTTGTTGAGGGTACATTCTGTCCCTTCATCCAGCTCGTTGATGAAAATGTTGAACAAGATGAATTTCAAGTGAACTCAATAATTTCTGAACTCTCCCCTACCCTTGGGGTAAGTCACCTCCTGCCATAAAATGCAATCACATTTGTATACCTGCTATATTTAAATCAATATCTTCACTCAGGATAAAATAATATTAAAATAATATTAAACATTTGGGCCAAAAAGTAGGAATGACTTGCAGTGTATAATGCCTCTTTATAACCAGTATTTCAAGGAATCACAATTTTTTCTTGCCTGCAGCAAGTTACTGAAATATCTGACTATTGCTTCCAACAGTTATGCAAAGCTCTTCAGGTCTAATGGAGACTTCAATAAATCACACACTTAAAAAAAATATGCACAAACTCAGAAAGACGGGTAAGTATTATTGCAATAATATACTGTATTCAAAAGGCTTCTTCTAGAACCTAAGGCATACATCATGATCTACTCTGGCACAGTAACTCCATGATCACTTTTAATTCTTTTTTTTTGCTATCACAGCCTCAAAACCTCACCAGAATCAGGACACCATGTTCATACATCACCATCACCATCATCTTCCTTAGTTACAGAGCCACTAGTTCACCTTCCACAAATGAAAGGAGGTAAAGTGCTCAGGTCTGTCCTCATTGCCTACTTCAAGATCCCACATTTGAAACTTAGCATTAAATTACACTTCTTTCCTTCCCATTTATCACGTCATTCCTTCTGCAGATCTATTTTTTTTTCTGTTACTATCTCATATATGTCTAAGGAGGAACGGGGCCCAGGGTGAAGTGAAATGGGAAGATTCACAGTTTTGGAGCAGCTATTTCTGATCATGCACATCTGTCATCTGTACTTTGATGTATGGCAAAACCCTGTGATATCGATGTTTCTCTTCTTTTTAGAGGTAATGACTTTTTTTGGGTGTGTATAATGACATGTGTGCTCTTCTGCCACGTTAACTCATTATTCCCCACTAAATTATTTGTGGCAGACAATACATGTTCCATTTATTTGCTTGTGGTTTCAGAAGCCTGTGGCTATTCAGCAAGCTGCTGGCATGCTGTCTTGCTGCACCCTGTGCTCTTGAAGAAAAAAAAAGAAAAAAACAGAGAAATTGCTGAAGTGTTCTCGGGAAAATATCAGGCTCAACAGGAAGCAGCTTCAAGGGAACAGACAAAGACTGGGAGGCAACAAGCAGAAATTATCTGCCTGACAAGCAGGAACTGAGAAACTCCTAAGAGGAGAGAGAAGCAGAGTGGAAGAGAGAAGTTTGATTCCACATATTTTATTTCCATTTGCTTGAACCCACAGATCCACTTCAGAAAAACAGAACTTCAGAGCTAAGATGCTAAACAGCTTTTTCAGTCAGTGCTCTTAAGGAAAACTGAGTCATTCCTGTCTCCAGACCCTGTCTCCAGCATACAAATACCTAACGCAATGTCCTATCACATACTTCTTCACTATAAATAATAACCATAGAATCACTGAATCATACAATGGTAGGTGGTTGGAAGGGATCTTTAGAGATTATCTAGTCCAATCCCCCTGCCAAAGTAGGTCCACCTAGATCAAGTCATGCAGGAACATATCCAGGTGGATTTTAAAGACCTCCAGAGAAGCAGACTCAAAGGTTAAAATGAACAATGTTGAAGTGATAAAGCTTCAACCATATGAAGATTTTAATAGACTGTATCTGAGTTTCTTGGGTTTATATTTTGAATAGCTAAATAGTAAGGATCTTTGCAGCATCTTAATTAGCACTTTCGTTTTCTATTGCATTTTCATTACAGTCACACACAGCAGGAAACTATTATTTGCTTCTGCACTTTTTGTGTATTGCACTGGCACTTACACATAGATGTCTATATTTCTAATTTGCTAACACACTCCTTGCTCAGCTTTTGGCCTGAGTATTGCCCCAGGCACTGAGGCTACCTCTGTACTAGAAGAGAGTATAGAAAGTAACCTATCCCCTGAGCCGGCTCTCTGCAGGAGACTGCAAATTTCCCTTGGCTCCAGGGCAGGATCATCCAGACTGCCTGCTGTGAGCAGGTCTCAGAGCATGGGATTTCCCAGACTGGAACTGGGGGAGTGGTATAACACAACTGTGCCAGGGACCAGTCTAGTCATTTAACAGTCTAAGTGACCGAGCTCCTTTGCCTTGGCAATATTACCTTTCCATTTACCAGTATAGATGCACTTTTATTGGACATACCTCAGTGGGTAGTGAATGATTCTCCCTAGCAAGCAGGCTGTGTGTGAATCCTCCATGCTAGGGGGAAATTACAGTTCAGCCGTACATCGTGTGAGCCATGACACCCTGCTTATCCTCAGCACCATAAGATGTACACTGGCCTGATTTATTTGGTGGTATACACATAGCCTTTAAAGTTCACGAGATTTCTTTTTGCTATATTTAAATACCTCTGAAATGGAAGAATTAAAATTTGCTATAAAATATAATACCTCATATTTCAATGAAGAAGAAAAAATATAAAAGAAGAGGGATGAGGATTTCTAAAATCAAACCAAACCCTCAGATAAATACCATAGAAATGTGTTGAGTCTGACAAATCAAGAGGAACAAAAACTATATACTTATTCAGGCAAAGGTATTTTTAGTAATCATTGATCCTCAAATGAGCATCCTCACTATAAGGAAAAATAGGATAGAAAGTAATCAGTCTCAAGACAACAGTTTCTTTGAGCTTCAAATTCTTTTAAGTGAGAGTCTACAATACTAGATTCATATGAGATTGTCATTACAAACTAAAACTGATACATCAGTTGTCCTAGGAGGAATGGACTATAAAGTAATCAATATCAATACTGTTTTAGAACCCAGATAGCACTGGCTGAATTGTAATTACAGTCAGAAATTTCCAGTGAGTGTATGTAATGAACATACCATTTAGTAGCGTATACAATGAACAAATAGTGAAAGCTTATTTGGAGTAGTAATCCATCATTTGTGTCAAACATGACAGTGCAATCATGCAGTAAACGCATGCTGTGTCAGATGCTACTGATTAAACAGACATGACTGCTGCTGAATCACAAGGTTATGTTCCTCTCCAACCCATCTGTTATTAATAACAAGTGCAAATGGCTAAGAATAAAAGTAGTAACTACAGTCAATAAAAACAAAAATAGATGATTATGCACATAAAACCAAAGTGCCAACATCAGTCAGCATAAAAAGAAAATAAAACAAAACAAAAAAAGAGGTATAAGGTTGTAATGTGAAATGATCCAGATTATCAGAAAAAAAATTCCACATTAATAACCTGTTGTAGAAGTTTACACTGTGTACTACTGTTCCTCACTTTTGCCTCTAGCTGCAGAAGTGATGTTTATGGTTCAGATTTCATTGAAATACTGGCACAACAGACTGCTATTTGAAAACCAGACTTGTTTGCTTGCTGAAATATGATTTAAAGATCTCTATCTGTCTAACAAAATGTAGCAGCAGCTGTTTTAGTGCCAGGATGCTTTTAAAAATTCGCCAGGTTGTTGTGACTACAACTTGTACAAGAGTTCATTGTGCTCTGAATCTGCATAGAGAAAAAAAATATGCCCAACTTTGCAAAAGTTTCTAAAATACAGTCTGCAGCTGCAAAAAGTGGGAGAAAATAGTGACCTTTAGCTACATTTTCTTTTCTTAGCCCTTAAAGTGTCCTTTTTCAGATGATGTGAAAAAGGAGACTAGATTGATGCCTTCTAAGTCTTTGCACAGATGATAGGCAGCAGAGGTGAACAGTCAGCTCTGTTTTATACAAAGAGAATAAAATATCCTTTAGTTCCTACTCCTTCCTGTAAATATACTGAATTACTTATTTGGTTAAAGACTGGGAGTGGCATCAGTTTCTTAACAACTTCATTTAGAGTGGAGGTCACTGTAACAGTGACAGTAGTGCATGCTTCTTGCCATGACTGGATTACAGATGTACATTTCTGAGGATAAATCAAAATCCCTTATTTTATGTGTTTGTTTGTTTGTTTGTTTTCTGGACAAGGCTATAATTTCTGAGAATGTGATACTCAAAGAACAAGGGTTAATAGAATGAAGCTGGAACACAAACAGTTCCACTTAAATATAAGAGAAAACTATTTTACTGTGAGGGTGACGGAGCAGTGGAACAGGCTGCCCAGGGAGGGTGTGGAGTCTCCTTCCCTGGAGGTCTTCAAGAACTGTCTGGACACGTTCCTGTGCGACCTGATCTAGGTGGACCTGCTTCTGCAGGGGGGTTGGACTAGATGATCTCTAAAGATCCCTTCCAACCCCTACCATTCTATGATTCTTTAATTCTGTGAAAGAAATAATTTACACTTGTCAGTGGCCAGGTATCTCCTTCCATGTATATCTTTACTAAGAAGAACCACTCCCCTGGTTTTCACTTACGGCAGATATCACTTAAACATTTCCACTAATTTGCTAAGAAAAGTTGATTACTGACATTGTCATAACTACTTCTGGGGAAAAAAAAAAGAAAAAATACTAATCTCAGCATCAGATATAAATTGTGTAAATTTAAATAGGGCTTTGTTTTGTTTTGCTTTGCTTTATAAGATTTAACTGAAATCTGATGTGAAGTGCCCATTCCTCTTATCCTTCAGTGGGGAGTAGAGGGCCATGTCAGTAGCTACAAGCAATCATTTTGAATGTGTGTGTGCCAGTGTGGAAGAGGATACCTGCCCTTGGTGCCACACACTCACGTAAATAAATTACTGGGTTATAAAACAGCAACAAAAAACAGACTATGGTTTAATTTATGAAAATGAATGGCAAGAGGTTCATATATTAGGTTTTTCCCTTTTCATATAAAAACTACAGTGAAAGGCCATTTTTAAGAGAATACATCACTCTTTTGTAACAGTGGTGATCATTGTTAGTCAAGATAAAGACAAGCCAAAAGATTTAAAAAATCTTTGCCAGTATGCAATAGCACAACAGGTGGATGTTTTTGAAACTTGAGGGTATTGTAGTCCATCTGTACAGAATTGTCACTTCAGTGGAAACAGTCTCCAAATTACAAGACATAGTGACAGAAGAAATTGCATCACCTTTGAAAATTGCACAGTTTATGTATAATTTAGAACCCATTAGAAAGAAAATGTAGTTTACAGTCTGAGGAATTTTCATTAGAGAAATCTTGTTGCATAATAGTAGCACATATAGTAGCAGTGACCTAGCAAATAAATAAAATGTTCCCGGTTTAAGACGGAAACTTTACACTGGAATTTAATTCCTACGTGAACCACTCAATAAAATCAAATTGTCGTATCTCAGACATACCACAGAAATGACTTGTGGTAATGATTCAATTTCAGTTCATCACTAAGAACTGAAACTGCTCGGTGGAGACAAATTCAGTCCCAGCACATTGCACTATGGACTGTTTGTTTGAGCAAATAACTTCCTAAAAGCCTCTTGAGGAATACCTCGGACACTCTTTGTCTTCCCACAGGGGTGTGTAAACTCCAGCATTCCCCATTAGCACAGACACAACATCTGTGACACCAAAGAAGCAAGGGCAACATGTATATGAGCAGAAGAAAAAAATGAGAGGGTCTTTAGGAAAAGTTCCATGTCTCTGTAATTGTGAGCAACAGTGCTATGACCATTTAATCTGGAACGGTCCGTAGAGAAGTTCCCGTGATCAAGCTGAAGTTTCTAGTATGAAACATAAGAAGTAACAAAAAATGTAGTAGTTCTTAGGGTGAAAGAAGACAAATCAAGGTATGTCTGTTTGAGGGCTAGTGTCCTAAAGGCAAGGGTTGAGCTAATATTTC
Source organism: Colius striatus (assembly GCF_028858725.1). Taxonomy (NCBI): domain Eukaryota; kingdom Metazoa; phylum Chordata; class Aves; order Coliiformes; family Coliidae; genus Colius; species Colius striatus. The sequence continues at coordinate 24,167,888 of NC_084760.1, read as the reverse complement.
CTCCTAATGTCAAGAAAGATCATATGTTGCAGGACAAGGCAAACAATTGCAGTATTCCCAGTTTCTGTTCTTCCCATCCACTCTTAGCTCTCCTTTCTGGAACCCAGAAGATAGCTGTGCACTTGATACGCTTTGCAACAACACTAGAAGGACCACACATCCCATTTTCAGCTGTCAATACTCTCCAGAGCTTCAAGTAGAGAAAATAAGAGAAAAAAGATGAAACAAATAAACAAAAAGCTCAGGAAAAAGATTAAGCCATGGAAAGGAAATGTTCTGATGTCAGCAGGTGAGGAGCAAAAGCCCGGAAGCATGGGGATTAATTAAAACATGGTGCCAAACACACAATCAACACACTATAGTCCCCTTTTTGAAAATGCCTTCTGATCAAGCATCAGTGTATCACACACATCAAATTGCTAACACCGGTCTTTTATACTTATCTTGTCACATAATCCAACAAACTGAGTTTACAATCAGTTATCCACTCCAGATAGTATCTTTGCCATTAACTGCTGTTGCTCTCGTAAGATAACACATCTACCTCCTAAAATAATGTTTTCTCCTCCATCTATAACCATGTATTATCTTGGCTTGTCCATTTTTTTTTCTCTTGTCTTTTTCAGTTTGTCATACTATTAGCTGTTTCCAGTAGTATGCCTGTGAATATTACTGTATTTCTGAACCTAACGTCAGCAAAGACCTCTCTATCCTGCATGAGAAACTGCCTAACTTATTTATATATTGAGGATTGCTAAGGGCTACAGTATATCTTAAGCATCTTAAAGATTTAGGATTCTTCCCCATCTTGGGATTCATATACTAGAATCTTTTTTTTTGTAGCCTTCAAAAAGCTGGTGGAGATCCAGGTTGCTCCAGGGTTGGGGGTGGGAAGGGGGATGGGGTGCATCCAGCTGTGAGGACTTCTACACAGTAGGCTTCCAAAATACTCCAAGGAGTCTACCTGGTGGTTTTTCCTATATATTTATCCAGAGAGAATTCTTAACAAATTCCATTTAAGGGCCCACTTATCAGATTACTTAATCCCAGCAATAAAGAAATACCAGGCTTTCCTTGGTACTTTTTACTTCCAGTTTAAGATATACAGAACAGATAACTATAGCGCAAGCAGTATATATTCAGGTCACAGTGGGGACCTTGTATAATGGAGTCCTGGTATTTGACAATAAAATGTTAAAATTTATGTTGGCTCAAGGGGCATTGTAAGGGATGGAAGGCATTTCTACTATTCTCAGTTTCTTTGCCCTATTTTTATGTTGGCTCAAGGGGCATTGTAAGGGATGGAAGGCATTTCTACTATTCTCAGTTTCTTTGCCCTATTTTTATGTTGGCTCAAGGGGCATTGTAAGGGATGGAAGGCATTTCTACTATTCTCAGTTTCTTTGCCCTATTTTAGACCATTTAAAGTAGTGAGTTCTGTTTCTTTCATAAACTGTTCTCCATAAATTCCTTCCTATATACTGTGATCCTGCCACCAAAACAAATTTAAAAGCAACTGTAAACTAAAAAAGGTTTTGTGATGGCTGTGTCTCTACCTACAAAAAAATAAAAGAAAGCAGAAGCAATGTACTGTAATGTCACAATTATGATTGTTTTAATAAATGATGCACTTGGAACAGCATAAATCATCTTCACCTGAATGACTCTCATGGCAACCCATTACAATACTCACTGATTGTAACAACTAATAGCAGTCTTCATAAGCAGTCATTTTTACAATGTACTAGTACTTATTTTGTACTTTCTATCTGTAGAATGGTTATCAAATGGGCTGTGGTCTTAGTGGAAATCAGAAGCATTTTGTATCAGTGGTCATTTCTTGTCACTTCAGTTGTGAACAATGAACCATTTGAGCAGGCTTTGTCCTGAGCATAGATGGAAAACAAGAATCTTGAGCAGCAAAACACTGTGGCTGTCTATTAAACATTATTAGTGACTCACTACCTACAAAAGTCAGCCTGTACACTATGCCACAGTATTCATGGCACTAGTGCTTCCTCACAGAAAACCTCGCCTGGCTTTGGCATTGTGGCAGCAGAGGCTAGAGGTCCACAGTTGTTCTCTAACAGTAAGCTTAACTCATCCTAAAAGCTTTCTGCAGTCAGTTTATTAACTGTGACACAAGATTAAAGCAAGGTTTAGGGAGTCATGATGAAGCGTTCCTAATAACATGACGTCATCATCCATTAATGCACAATGAGGTTTTATTCTGCAATTTAAAATAATTCTTCATCTATTCATATTCTGCAACATTTTTGACATGTTGTTCGCTATAGTTGTGTTATAAATATGAAGGCCTTATCCATCCATGCTGTGGTATTTACAATTTCCATTACCACTACCTTAATTTTTCTTCCCATTCTCTTTTCAGCCATTTTAAGTATTGCCAAGGGTTCTATACTGATCCCTGCCTGGAAACAAGTGCCCATTCACGCATGGGGCATGACACAAATAAGAGGGAAAAGTGTCAGCTGCTGGACAGACCTTGATCAATGCAAAATTAAAGCAAAAGTGTTAGCAGCTATCTGCAATGATGAAATAGGAAGGATATCTCTGACTTAAATCATGAACAACTCCTTTGGACTCGTAGCATTAGTAAAATGTATCCTTGTTTAATCTTTTGATAAACTCCTAACTGAAAAATAACCTGCAATGTATTAATTCCTTGTGTCTATTTTCTTAAACTACCTTTTCCAGACCCCAAAGCCCACCACTGAGCTATCAAACACTGAACAAATGTTTCCCTGAGATGGATCTGGAAGATACTGCCAGGTTATACACCTGCATCTTTAATGAATAAGTCAGTAAACAGGAGTGCAGAAGATGGCAATGAAGGGGATTACAAACTAGTTTCAGCATTTGCAACAACCATCTGGAAGTCTCAGCTCCTGCACCCAACTCCTAAAGAGGTAGCCCCTGCAAAATGGATCATCTACAGGCATTACACTTACACTGATTACTGTTATCCTTCTCCATGAGATATTGCAAAGAACTTGCATTAATTTTGTTGGCTTGATAAAAGGATATATTGGCACACTTAATTGGTGTACATTCTTCACAGTAATTTTCACTTCTCATCAAATCCTTTGATTTTGTTTTCCTTACAAAGGTACTATAGGTATGGCAATTTTATTCTAAATTTGTTTGATACTGAATTTTCTAATAGGTTTGGAGACAGTTTCCTTATTCATATTTTGGGATAAAGAGCATAGTCAGACTGGTCACATATTTCAGTTCTGCCAGGCAGAAACAAACTTAACTGATGTAAAACACAGAACTTTTCTGTCAGGAAATCAGGTGAAAAAAATAAGGAGATAGAATAGCCACAGCACTTCAATCAGCTTCTACCCCCTTGTCTAAAGAACCCTAGCTAGTTGTCTACACTTTGTTTTTTACACATCTATTTCAGCTACATGTCTTCCAAGAATAAATATTTTTTTTGGAAAAAAAAGAGAAACTTTGAAAACACATTCTTATCTTTTCTGTTTGACTCAGTGTGTCTTGTGTCTTAATGTTCAACTGGCTCATATTCCACTATAAATTCCTTTAAACTCGCTCTCTGAAATTCTGTTTTCATGTGCTGAACTCCTCTTGAGAGCAGTCTTACTATAGCTGATTGATCCTTTGAAATTAAGGGAAAAAGTGGTGCTTATAAACTTTAGGAAGGATGTTGAAATGATTGTACTTTATATATAGATATGGCTTATGCCCATATGAAGACAGAGAAAGGCAGAGGAAATTGTGTTTGCTGCTGAACTGTGAAAGGCAACAGAAATAGCTGTGGGGATGAATTCTGTCACAAAGAAAGCATTTTCTAATAGTTTAGCATTTAAAAACACCCAAAAAGCAGAAACCAATCACTAGGAAAAAAAAATGCTGTTAATGTAAGAGTCTTTTCTTGATGATCACTGAAATTACAGACACAAACCCATGTTTTTACCCTTTCTATCAAGTTTTTTAACAATTTCTCTGTCAAAGGTGCAAGAATTTTCCTTTTCTAAATAATTTTTATGAAAAGTTATAATATTATTTGATTTCTGAAAAGCATGTCAACCACTCAACTCTTATCCCATAGCTTTCCAGAAGAAAGGATCGCTACTTCTTAAACCTATGCTTATCAAGTACCTATCAAGTTACTTATCTGTAAACTGTATCTGTATCACTGTAAACTGCAGGTTACATTTCCAAGCCTGATTAGTTGCTGAAAATTAGGGAAACTGGGTTTAATTCCAAACCTCTCTTCTCAGCTTGGTTTTCACTAATTCTGAAGTTCTTAGCAGCTGCTGAATAAGACAGTTGAGTCTACAGTTGAAGAGGAAATAAATCACCACTGCCTTGTGGTTCTAGTCATGCTCATGAGATGCTACTAGCACTAAGATCCTTTTTACATATTTTCCTGGACCATCAAGCTAGCTAGTATTCTAGCTTAGACAAAACGTCACATTAAGATTTTAAAGGAAAATTCTTCTGCCAAATAAACTGTCATATTTAAGCCAAAAATTCTTCAATTTCTTTCACAAAATTATACATATACATAACATATACAAAATTAAAATATTCTTTTAGCTATTGCCTCCCTACTTGCATTAAGCTTCACTTCTTGATTTGCTTATAAATGTTTCAGGGGTTTTAAGAAGCCAGTTGATACCTCAATCCTAAAGTGGAATAGAACCTAAAGGTACTTCATTTATTTTTTTAAATGTACAATGATTATTTTATTTTACTTTTAAAGCAGGATACACAACTTGAACCAAGCATTAAGGACCATTTCCTGAAGACTGAATAAGTGGTGAGAATTAAAGACATACTGTGATTCTCAAAGTTTCTTACTGAACAGATACAGCTGATACACTTCATTTTTGGATCAAGCTCCAAATATTTAAGTAATTTATTGCTCTGGCAGCTAGGAGCACCTTGTCATTTTGGCAACTATAGAAGTTGTGCCATTATCTTTAAAAATAAAAGATCATAGACTTTTTTTTGATTATCCTAAACACAAGAAAACTAGTTTGAAAATGTAACAGTTTAGAAAGCAAAACACCTTTCCTTGGCACTAATAAATTTCAGTGCTCTAGCAGAATGTGGTTTGGAATTTGTTACGCTTAATATGTTTTTCTATTTACTCTATTAAATCCAAACTTTCAGAGATTTCCATGCACTTTGTGTCAGCAACAGATCAGGATCAAAACAGTTTTCATTTAAAAGCTCTGCCAGCTTAAGTTGGTTAGACCTGTGTTTTCTTGAGGATAATTGTCTTTTGTTCTTTATTTCCCTTCATTTCCCCTGCAAAGAAACTTAGAACTTAGGTTTCTTATGACTTCTGCCTTTAACATATGAATTTTCCCTCAATATTAAAATATTAATCTCTCATTAAGTAGAACAGTGTAATAATAAAATATATTTCTTTTGATTCTCATCAGTTGTTCTTACTGATGAATCAGAGATTCCTAAAATACCGATGAAGTATTCCCTGCTTTTTCCTCTGTGCTTATTAGTTTTGCTGGATTGCACCTCTGGCTTGCTTTATATATATTTCTGTTCTGACTGCAAAAGTACAAAACATGCTGTTTATATTTCATCTAAAGTAAGAATAGAAACAAAAAAATAATGCTGATTTAACTGTGTCAATACATAACACTGGATTCCCTCAGCCAGTACCAAAGAAGAGCCTCTGTTGTCAATAATTTTAAAAATTTTAATAATCTGTAAGAAATCAAGAACACAATATTATGTTAGGACAAGTTAAAGTGTTTTTTTTTGTATTGTGTAGTGTGTCATGAGATTCCTAAGCTGCCTAGTATGGCCTTCTGCACCCCTAAACAAGATTTATACTCCATTCTGCTCCACCTTTAGCCTGGAAAAACAAGACAGCAGACGTTCACAATTGTGGCCTTTCCACTTTTGTGCTAATTTTTCCTCTATGGCAAGACAAGAATTTGGGCAGCTGCACTTCATACAGGGCAGAGTATCTTATTTGGCTTTCATCTGGAAAGATACTCTTCATAGTTTGCTGGATATCTGGTTTCAGCCAGACTAGTTAATCTATTCACTTTCTTTTGACTAATAGACTTTGACAAATTTCTCCATCTGACTAATAAATGTGATGAAAAAAAAACGAGTCATTCACTACAAAAGGAAATCTGAATAACTTTCATCCTTTTTCTATTGTTCATCTGAGTAAACTGGCTTATTTTTACATCTCAGTGCATTCATATTGACCCTGATATGTAAGTGAGAGTGAATAATTCTAATTTTAAATATATTATTTTTCATAAAGAAGTTTCCTGTTTAACCAAAATTGAGAAACTGCCTTGTTCTCTTATGATCCTGCATTACCTCTTTTAAGGATACTTACTGGAATATGCAAATTAACTAGTCCATTAAAAGCATTGCTTACAAAAGCATTGTAAATACACAGTTGAAGAAACTTCAAAAACCTGTAGCTGTTCATAGAGTTATGTAAGGAGCAAAACTTCTGGATCCTCAATTTAGGAAAGTACAGCTTTTACATATACTTTTAAAATCAAGATTATGAGACAAATTACGTCTAACTCCTAATGAGTATTCATTCCACCTAAGTTTGTATCTGCCTATTGTCATAGGGAACTCAAAGAAGTTTTGTAAACTTCAGTGTGTGTCTAAGAACATAAATAACCGCAACACTGAATGCTACTAACTCACACAAAGAGAAATAGGAGAATTGACAAGAATTTAATAAAGCATGTGAAGTACCCTTCCATGAATGTTTCTGCCCAATGAATTTCACTGAAAAAACATTGAATTCTGCCTGTCTACACCTGTTCTGTCTTCTGTTGCTTAACAGTCTGCTTTTGGCACCATTTAAAATTGCACAGGTGATTGCAGTATGCTTATAAATCATAAATGTTTTCAAAACACCACATTGGTTTCCTTATTGTGTAAGAATGACATTATCAACTCAGTAGTTTGTACCGTGATTAAAACGTTGTCTGTCAAAATTTGCCATCTTTCAATTACAATATTTTGCTCTTGCACTCTGATCCTGTTAATGGTTTTATCTTGGAAAAATGTAAGTCAGTTATGAAAGGAATAAACTAATGTGTTCATATAATAAATAATAAGTAATTTGTACTTTTTCCCAGTTTAGACCAAATGTGGAATAAAATCACAAGTTCAAAGATGATTTCATGTAAATGGCTGAGCTCAAATTCCTCTTATTTTCCTCAAACTTCTTACTGTCTTAATGTAATTCTGCATCTGCCAAATGTAAAATAATTATGTTCCTGAAAAGGTGAGGAGTTGTGTTCTTATGTAAAGGTTCAAATTAACAGAACTTTGCCGTGGATCAGAGGATAGTGTAATATGGGGGGCGTTGTGGTAAGCATCCGCTGTAAGCCACCTGATGAAGAGGAGGCAGATAAAGCATGCTTTAGACAGTGGAAAGAAACCTCAAGATCATGACTGGTATTCATGAGGAACTTGAACCACTATATCTGTTGAGAAGGAATAAGCTTGCATGTGAACAGCCCAGGAGGCTTTTGCAGTGTGTTGAGAACCATTTGTTGTTGCAGGTAATTGACAAAATGACTAGGGAGATGACCTACTGGACATGTTCATCACAGAAGAACTGTTCAAGGATGAGAAAGCCAAGGGAAACCTGGGTTGCAATGACTTTGAAACTATGCTTGAAGTCTTGAGGAAAAATTGCAGAATTATAAATAATGGAAGTACTACCCTGTATTTCAGGAGAATTGATTTTGCATTGTCCAGGGATCTGCTTGTCAGGATCCCATTGCAGACAGCCTTGGAAAATAAAAAGGTCTAGCAAAGCTGCTTGATTTCAAAGACAACTTTCTCTATGCAAAAGATCACCCATTCAGACACATAGAAAGTGGAGCAAGCGTAGCATAAGTCCAGCTAGTATTAACATGGACCTTCCTGACTGAGTTTAAATGATAAAAAAGAAGTACCCAGAACATGGGGGTAGGGATAAACTACTCACGACAGATATAGAAATGTTGCCCTGTATGAAAGGATGGAGTTAAGGAAGTCATAACACAGCTGGAATTTGAAAAAGTGAGGGAAGTGAAATGCAGGAAGAGGGACTTCTATACTTCCATATATACTCACACAGAATAAAAAGTGACAGATTAAGAATATGTGGCACTGGGTTCAGTGGGACAAGGGACCTAATGATAAAGGACACAGATGTATCTTTCGTCTAACGATGAAAGAATAAAGTACTCAAAGGCTTTTTCAACTTAGTTTTTACTGGAAAGGTCTGCCCTCTGGCCTTCCAGATCCTCAAGCTTAATAGAGGTCTGTAGGAGTGAACTGTTACCCTCAGTAGAGGAAGACAGCATTATAGAGGGCATGGGATTTTATGGGATGCGCCCCAGTGTGTTGAGGGAGATGTTCAATGTTACTGCAAGGCCATCTCTATCAACTTTGAAACATCACGGTGACAGTGGGAGGTTGTTAATGACTGCAAATAAGCAAAAATGACTCTCTGCTTCAAGAAGGGCAAGAAATATGGATGGAAATACTGAACAGTCAATTTCCCCTCCGTACATGGGAAGGTTATGGAGCAAATTCTCTTAAAAGCCACCTCTACTTTGAGTTGAGACTGAGCTGTATGTTCTCCAGAGATCCTTTCCTACCTAAATTATTCTATGGATATGATTTGTGCCTGAAGCAAGCATTTTAAGCTTATGCTCACAGGTATTAAGAGGACTGTCAGTGGTTCTTGAATTCCAGATATGTCCACACTGTTTAGTAGCCATGAGAAACTGTAATGTGGTAGGTGAAATAACAGAAATATGAGATAAAAAGCTTGTGTTTGATATGTTTGAAGAGAGACAGTTGTATTTTCACCTTGTACATTCTTTTATTACTAATGTAAATACTTCTTGGTAAATATATCTGTGTCTAAATCTAATAATACAAAAACATATCAGAATTCATTTTCCTTATTTGTTCTCCAAATTAAATTCCTCTATAGACTAGAAATTACAAGTTGAATCAAAGCAATGATAAGTTAGAAATGTTTACATGGTGTGCTGGGTAATTAAATGAGCCCTTCAAGCAAGTATGTCTCTAAATTACAAGTTCAGGTTCTACACTAAATAAAAAGGAGACATTATATGACAGGGATTTTCACTATCAGAGTGGTAACAAATAGAAAACAGCTCTCACGGGACATTTTGAAATTATACAACATCCACATTCTAACTGTAAAATATGTATTTTAAGGCTTGAAGTTGAACAAATTAGACTGTATTGTTTAGTGTTATGGTTTTCAGCCATATGGAGCGTTACAATGAAAACTGGACAAAATTTTGTTGGAAGTGATTAGCAATCCTTCATTTAGTATGTCAATGGAGGAAGCAGTTAAATTCCTTTTCAAAGTAATGACTAAAACAAAAGTTACTTTGAGTTGCAGGCTATACTCCAGGTCAGGCAGTAGTTAAACTTAGTAATTAGGATGAAATAGATTGTTTTCCTAGGAAAGTATTAAGAAAATTTCTGAGTATAAACAGGCTTCAATGTGTGAGCAAAGACAAGAAAAAACAGACCTTTCTTTGTAAAGGAATGTAGGGCAATGTTCTTGAGACACATATCTGATTCACGTCTTTCATGTCTCCTTCCATTAACAACATTTTGCCAATCCTCTCAATACCGCTGTTTCTTTAAATCAGATATCTGAATATATATTATAATACTCTGGCCAGCAGTCTTGAACTGCAATTCCAGAATAACATGTAAAGCACTAAAATCCATTTAGGATATAATTTGTTTACACTAAAAGAAGTGATTGTCTACCGTGCCATCCTATTTTGTGGCTCTGTCATTTCATTTTCATTTCTTCTAATGCAAATTGCTTATTCTCATACTATAATCATAGCTTCCAAGATCAGAGCTAACACTCTGATGAAGCCTGATTCCATTGAAGGCATCTTGTTTCATTCCCTTAGACTACTTTTTTTTCTTTGTTTTTCTCTCAGTTAACCAGCTCCTTCTCTTGCATCTGTCAACTGCACAAGATCAGGACCAGCCACTTTCTTGCTCTTTATTCTCTCCGCAAAACAGACATTTCTTGGATGATTCACAGAAGTGCTGGCAAGAAGCAGGAAACCCTATCACCCTGCTTCAGCAGCCCCCCACCACCCACCATCTCCTGCAGCAGAGTGATGTCACTAGGTTGGCACTTGCACAAGAGGAGAGCACAAGAATTATTCTGCAAAAGGCTCCAGCAGGTTCTTTCATAAAATCCTCTTTTAATTTCCCCATGAGAAAATTTTTATAATGACCTTTTGGAAAAGAAGAAAATGCTTTACTGCAGTAATGACACTTAAATTAGTCACTCAGTCTAAAAGTTCAATTACTTTAATTCTTCTGGGATGCCTTTTACAGTTTTCCATACATGAATGTTACACTTCTCCCTGTCATAAAACTACTGCATCCGGTGATTGAGTAGGCATATTAACAAGTCTCAGAGATGTCTGGAACTAACACTCACTCTATTACCAAATTTAAACAAACAAACAAAAAATGAAACAACTCTGTTCATGACAAATAATTATGTTTCCATAAAATCATAGAATCATAGAGTGGTAGGGTTTGGAAGGGACTTTTAGACATCATCTAGTCCAACCTCCCTGCAGAAGCATGTCCACCTCGATCAAGTCACACAGGAACGTGTCCAGGCAGAGATCTGGATGTCCAGAGAAGATCTCCAATGAAGGAGACTCCACACTCTCCCTGGACAGCCTGTGCCAGGGCTCTCTCACACTCACAGGAAAATATTTTTCTCTTATGTTTAAATGGAACTTTTTGTGTTTCATCCAGAAATCAATGCCTGTTCAGTTCTGCAAATTATTTCCTAATATATTGGGTTTTTTTGGAAATAAACTCAGAATACTGCTGTCTCTTATAAACCAAGTGGATTTTGCAAATCTGTTGCAAAATGCCTTGGGTATATCAATCTTTTGGCTAAAATTAATGCCAATTTCTCAGATAAATAATTTTTGTTTAACAGTGAAATGTGAAAGAAACAAAGCAGCTTTAGGACTTCAGCCACTGAGATCAAAACACCTCCACTATATATGTGTTTATGGGGTTATATAACCATTTATAGTTGTCATGATAGACCCTGATCCTTTTATTATTGTTATTACTTCGTCCCTGGAAAGGTAAATGGGATGTGGGAATTTAAGTGTCAACATCACTTTTGAAAATGGTATTTAATCATCTGTAGAAAAGTAACTGACATAAAATAAAATAAAACTTGATATCTGGCTGAGGAGCATGTGGATCTGGGGTAGTTAACTTCCTAACTTTGACCCTGAAAACTTTTCATGCACATTCTGCTTAACACACAGCATCTAAGCCTGCAGGAGGCTCAGCAGCTCAAGCTTTTATAGAGTTGTACAATTCAGTTGTGCATCCATAAACTATTTTATATTCAACCACTAAGGAGCCTGAACCAAATGACAGCAGAGCAGTTGCTGTTGTGCTCCCTCTTTTTGATATTCAGGAGTTAATGATGTGTGCACTCCACAGGATATGGAAAACACAACTTTATTCTATCCTCTGCATGACAGAAATCAAGCAATTTCCATCGTACTCAACACTGACTTCATAACTGAGCTGTTGGCAATTTTTCCTTCTTCTATATCTTGAAGATGTATCACTATGCAGGAAAAAGAAAGACATTCATTCTCATTTATTTTGTTTGTTTTGGTCAGGTCTTTATATAATGTCTGTTGTTTTATGTTAGAAAGACAAGGCTACTGGCAATTACCAAGTTTCTATCTTTACAAGCAGTACAGCAGTTGCTGTGTTTACATGCAGTTCACGCCTGAACAAGTATTGTTAAAGAAGAGCTTACTAAATTAGTCCAGGGAATCACACAGCAATTTCATCTAATTGCCATTTGTCAGAACTTTATTACGATCACTGAATATTTTTAATTACATTAAGAAAGGGAAGATGTCAACTCACAATTTTTTAATATGTCAGAAGCTTCACGAAAAGAATCAGTAATTCCATGATTTTTCATTTGAAAGTATGCTCAGAGTAGCAAATATTGCTTGCCATTGAAAATTACAGTCAGTAAAAAGAAAAAGCCTTTTTCACCTCTTTTGTTATTATTATTATTGTTGTTGTTCTAAATATATCAGATTTAACTGGATTTCCTTTCTGCATGTTCGTCTATGATTGTATGACCTATACAGAGCAGACAGCTAGCTTTACTAACTATTGAATTTTTAGGTAGTTCAACTAAAGTGAGAGGAATTGTATGAACGTGGATCATCATCAACAGTTTTTCACCTGTGTTTTAAAAGAAAGCTACTGGAACTGAAGCTTCTGTACTCTTAAAAATCCCAATGGATCAGATTGGGACCCTCAGGGGTTTAGGCAGAGTGCTTTTTCTGGATTATGATCAAGATAATGGAAATGACAGGTATCAGGCAGGAAAAAGATATTACAGTACATAAAACTCACATGTTGCAGCCTCCACAGATGACATTAGCCTCATCTCCTAGCCACTTTTTCTGACCTATATATTTCTAACTGAATCATAAGTTTTTAAGAGGAATTGGCTTATAGATGAATAATTCATACACAGCAGTGCATTAAGGTATTGCACACTTTTTTTTTTGGTAACATGACATAGTACTGAACTGACATGAAATCCTAGTAAAATTATCTGAAAATATACTAAAAGGTATCTCAATGCTCATTCACTGCAAGACTATTTGACACTGTATCTGGTGGAAAAGTAAATCTGGAACTAATCAGGCCTGCAATCCTGCAAATATAGCAGTAGATCCATAGCTCGGGCTTTAGAGATGACAACTGAAATGACACAGTAATTTCAGCCACCTTTTTCTCATATGCTGCCAGTGTCATAATTAGTGTATTCTGCTGCATACAGTAAATATGTATTCTGAACCTGCATACAGGATCAGTTTGGTTGTGTGAATTTTAGTTTATGAGTTGATGAAATTGCCTTCAAAATGCAAATGCTTCACTCAGAAATGATTTATAAATCACCTCCCAGCCAGTAATGATTGTAATGAAGCTGTAATTAAACAGACATACTGCTCTGTGGAGATCATCATACTGCTCTGTTGAGACACTTGAGGTTAGGAATAAAGTTTATATAAAACATCATGGCTATCTGTCTTGCTATATATGTATTGTATTAAATAAAACAGTTCAAATATAAACTCCTCAATTTCTCTGTTGTGGAGTAGTTTTGGTTTGTTTTTTTTTTAATCCCAGAATAGTATCAATATACCCACAGGCAGAAAAGACTGTTTCTGAAATCAAGATGTAATGAGTCCTGCTTGAGACAGGGATCCACTTTGCTCCCATACATTTGACCGGGAAGTGGCAAGATCCTTAATCCCACCCTCATCTAGAAGTTTGAACAGCCTCCTTGATATTGTGCTTCAGTACCCTGTTCACATCACTTTGCTTTCTCACTGCCTCGGCATGTCTCCTGGGGAAGAACTAGCTCAGCAGTGTTGCTGATCAGATGCTGGACACATTACACCTTGACACATGTGCTGCAATATCCCATCCTACTTTGAGTTTCTTCTGCTTGGAAAAGGAGCAGAGAAACCCTTTCTTCATCAGGTCACATATTTTTACTTGTGAAAGCAAGTTTCAATAAATAAAATCAATATTTTTTAATCTCAAAATTCAATAAAACATATGATCCACCATTTTGCCCTCCTTTCTCTACCCTTCTCCAACATGCAGGAAAATAAGCATAGGCATTTCATTCTGCATCCAACATTTATTTACAGGCAGAACACTTTAAATGTACTTACTGTATTAGAGAAGAGACACTAAAGGTGTGTCTTCACTCTCAATTGCAGTTTTAAACCACCGATTAGTCCAATTACTGGCTTTGACATTTACTGACTACTGTATGCCCATCACTGAAAATTTAGTAAAACAGTTCCCTGGCACACAGTTGTTTAGGGAGGCTTTTTTTTCAGCTTTCTAAAATAATTAATCTCAGGATAGAGGAGAAGATAATGTTTTATCAGATAATTTTATGGAAGGGAATATGAATGGTAACCAAACAATTCTCCAAACATATTCTACATTTTGCCTCCCTTTTTTTTTTTTGGAACGTGACTTCTAGTTCATTATGACTTGTTTTACTAAAACATGCACTCATTTAACATTTGATTTTTTTTTTTTTTTTACAAGAAGAGCATACAAAAGAATAAAGAAGAGAATCCAGAAGAGGGACAGTAACATTTAACCTCATTAAAGTAGGATAGATGTCATCATCCTTACTGAAGTATTGTAGAAGGAAAGCCAGAAATTAGAATTCCTATTGGAAATGTTAATGTTTAACTTGAGTCTACCATTTTGCTGTTCACAGAGATTACTCGAATTAAGCTACTTCTGACACCAGATAACTTTCCAAATAAAGTGAAATGTCCTCAAAAAGCAATACTCGTAGACTGAAAAAAAATTAACATGTATTAAAACATACCTTTCTACAGACAAAATTATAATCATATCTTGTGCAGACTCAAAATGCCAAGTTGGCCTGTTCTTGCATGTCCATGTAAAAATGAATTGCATTCCTTCCTTTATCCAAAACTGTGTCACAGTCTATTTTGTTTCATGTTGAACATCTGCATTCCCCATCCTGCCCTTCTGTTTTGCTTTCTTCTCCCATTCTGTCTCATACTCCTTCATCAGCCTTGAAGGCAGAACATCTTTTGCATTTCCTTCCCTCTTCTCTAATCCCTAAGGTAGTTTCTTCCTTTTATATTTTTTCCACTTTCACTTTTCACATTCCCTTTGGTCTTGCTTTCCTTTCTTATCAGACCATAAACGGACTTTGCTGCAATCACGGTTGTATGAAAAGATTTTTAGTGCTGCCAGCAGCTGGGAAAGTATTGCTTTAATGATCCTTCATGTGAACCAGATTAAAAGCCTCAAGCACAGGTGACTTGTAGCCTGGAATCAACCTCGCGTTACAGTCATCATACCACACACCTTAGCTTTTCCATACCGTAGAGGCTACATGTAACAGGACACAGAAACATTGTATATCGACAGACATAAATTGAATCACTTTCTTCACCCTACATTTAAAGCTCTACATGTCATCCTCGTGTACATTAAACTCATTTTTTAGGACTTTGCTTTCATGGACCTCAATCAAGAGCCTGCCATCTTCTTTCAGAGAGAACAGTATTTTGTGAGACTTCTGTTTCCAAGGATATATTCAGTTCACACAGTTCCTTGGGTAGCAACGTTGTATTTTCCCACAAGCTAGCAGAGCCGGAAGTGACCGTGCCACATCACTCATTTGTAAATCAGAACATTAAACTTTTCTCAGCTGATACATCAAAGGGTTTACAGAGCAGAGAACAAAATTGCTCCAGTTGCAAGCATTCCCCTGAGGACTGAAACACCATGTGTTAGCAGATACTAGATATTTAAACAAATGTAAAAAAGGATAATGGTGCATAAAATCATAATAACTCAAGATAAGCACCAAATTAACACAAGTCTTTCATAAATTAGCTATCTTTAGAAAAGCACTCCATTTAATAACAGCTCAGAGTCTATACACCACTTCTAAAGCTGAACAATGAATGGTTTTATGTTCCCAGGAGGCTGTTCCTACTATCTGCTCAGTTCAATGGGACACCTTGACAGCTCTGCTCTACTGGGGTTATGATAGTCTTGTTCAGGGAAACAGAAGAAGTCTGAGCAAGGGAATGCTTTTCTGCAGGTAAATATTGCTGTGTATACACGCAGTTACAGTTGCCATTTACTTACAGGATTTGTGTTATTTGCTATGTTTTCAAGGAAAGCTTCTACAAAAAAAAAAAAAAAAAAAAAGCTTAATTTCAGAGTCTTTTCAGATGGACATTTTTATAAGGTTGAAAACTGTCTTCAGGTGATTTTCCCAGTAGTGCTGTAGTTAATTCCAAATGAGGAGCATGGTGGATTTTGATTCCAGCTCCGTTATACTTAATTGGATAGCTGAGGCCAAATTACTCCCAGTGGTCAATCATGCCACAGTGTAAGATTACATTAAACATGCCAATCATTGAGTTCAGACAGAAGGGCATAAAGAGCAGTAAAACTTAAGTTCTATTATTAATGCCAAATTGACTGTCGCATCAGAATAACAATACTCCACAAGTTGCTTGAAATAATAATGCATTTCTGAATATGAACTCTT
This sequence comes from Colius striatus, assembly GCF_028858725.1. NCBI lineage: Eukaryota > Metazoa > Chordata > Aves > Coliiformes > Coliidae > Colius > Colius striatus. The sequence goes on along the minus strand of NC_084760.1, from coordinate 24,151,651 downwards.
ACTAATATGATTAGGAGGTGATGAAGTACAAAGTAATGCCCAAAGTGAATTCATTATCATTTCCTGCACTAAGCCAGACTGAAAAATTAATGTTTATAAATCAATTACACATATTGCTTCAAAACACGGTGTTCTTAATAGATTCCATACATACAAACACATATAAATAAAATGGGAACATTTATGAGAGGTTCCTTGTTCAATTTTTAAAATAGCTCAGTAAATCTATAAAACACTAAGTGGAAATGGCAGAGAAAGAAGTCATTAAAACATAGTCATTACTTTAAAATGTACAACAGTTCTGACTGACGTTGCAGAATGAATTGCTGTACGGCATGGCAACTTTTGGAAACCATGTAATGACCAGCTTCAGAACCATGCTTAGTATAGTGGAGCAATCACATACCAAGACCATAGCAAGGTTTTGGATCAGAGCTTTATGAAAACAAGTATATACAAAAAGTTCTACTTAAATAAAAGAAAAAACTACTTCACTGTGAGGGTGATGGAGCAGTGGCACAGGCTGCCCAGAGGGGTTGTGGAGTCTCCTTCCTTGGAGGTCTTCAAGACCTGCCTGGACATATTCCTGTGCAACCTGATCTAAGTGAACCTGCCTCTGCAGGGGGGTTGGACTAGATGATCTCTAAAGGTCCCTTCCAACCCCTACCATTCTATGATTCTATGATATACAAAAGTTATTTCAAATTTTTATGTTCCTAACAGATAAATACATGTCAAGGCAGACAATTTTTCTAACAACATGTTATAGATTATTATAAGTGTTCCATGCAGTAGTTTCCTTCATTAGCATACTGATAATACTTATAGTTGATATGTTGAATTTATAAGCAGTAGTACTGCTAAAAAACAACAGTATATCTTAATCTGGAACTTGAGAATGCTGTTTCTAATTTTTTAACTGAACTTTGCCTTCACCCCTTTTCTTAATACAGTGAAGATCTGTTAACTGCACCCCTTCTTGGGAGCTCGGAGTGTAGGCAGGAGGCTTTCATTTCCCTGGTAAAACTGTGTAGCCTGGGGAAAAGAAAAACACCATATTCCTTTGACAAATCACTTGGCTCATACAGCAGCCTGATCACGCTTTTGCACTTAGTTACATAAGTAAGGTTGATGTTATCTTACAAACTTCACATACGGAATAAATCTCTCTTAAACAACATCATGTAATAATCCAGAAAACTGTTTTAAGCTCATTATGAAAGGCTTTTCCAAACCAAACCTAAAAGAAGTGAAGACACTTCTTTATACATGATGGGCCAGAAAGCCAAGGTTTGATAAAAAGTAAGTCAGATTTCTGCTATCTCCATATGAGAAATAAGAAGCATCACCAAAATACATAACCTTTGGCATTTTTGCTGCTTACTTTCTCTTAAAGTGCAAAGGTTTTTTTGAGATGGTCTGACCAGCATCCTACTCATTGAATTAAACAGTTTTAAGTCAGCATGCTAAATGGCCAATTATTACATTTACTGAGAAAAATGTAATTCAAATTTCTGAAAGCAATCTACAGATATACATACATATTAAAAAAAAAAAAAAGTGGGGTAATGGAAAGAAGCTGGAACACAAAAAGTTCCATTTAAACATGAGAAGAAATGATTTACTGTTTAGGTGAGAGAGCCCTGGCACAGGCTTCCCAGGGAGGTTGTGGAGTCTCCTTCTCTGGAAATTTCTCAAGATCTGCCCTGATATGTTCTTGTGTGACCTGATCTAGGTGGACCTGCTTCTGTAGGGGGTTGGATTAGATGATCTCTATAGGTCTGTGATTCTGTGATTCTCCTGTATGTTTTAAGACATTTTATTTCATTCTTTTCTGTGATAGTAAAATAACAGACTGCAATAAACGAAGAGAAAGATTATTGCCAGAACTGTGACCCTTGATTCCAGACCGACTTTAACATATAGGTAGTTGCACCATGCAAGAAACTCTAGATACAAAATTATTTAATTCCTGTGAGTTGCAACACTAACCTAATTTTGGTTTGCCTATGGCAGTAAAATCTTTTAAGAGTTCCTATTTTATGACTGTCACCTTCCTATTCACAACTATAAATTTGCTATAAATTATTTGCTGTGCATTGAAAAAAATATATTTATCAGCATTAGAAGCTTGGTTTCGACTATTATTCAGGCTAAAATATGAATGTCAATGTACTGGCCTTGGCTGGAGCAGATTTTTTTTTTTTTTTTCAGAGTAGCTTGCAAGGGGCTGTGCTTTGTTCTCAAAGCAATGTTGAAAACACAGGGATGTTTTAGTTATTGCTGAGTAGCACAAAGTCAAAGTATTTTTATTTCTAATGCCATTTGATGAACAAGTCAGCTGGGAATGCATAGGAAGCTGGGAGGGGACATAGCTTAGACAGCTGATCCCATACTACTGATGCCATACTACTATGACATCACACTCAGCATATAAAGCTGGGGGAAGAAGGAAGCGGGGGAACCATTTGGAGTGATGGTATTTTGTCTTCCCAAACTAACTGTTAGGCATGATGTCCTGGAAATGGCTGAATATCTGCCTGCCCATGGGAAGCAGTGAATGAATTCCCTGTTTTGCTTTGTTGTGTGCACAGCTTTTGCTTCACCTATTAAACTGACTTTATCTCAACCCATGTGTTTTCTCATTTTTACATTTCTGATTCTCTTCCCCTATCCCACTGCAAGTGAATGACCACGTGGCTGTGTGGGGTGCAGCTGCCAGCCAGGGCTAACCCACAGCAGTCAGTATTTCCTCCTATGTACAAATTATGACATGGCATCTATTCAGATACTAAGATATGCTTTAAAGTTTTGAGGTTTTTTGTCAGTTCAAATAGGAAGTGAAAATAAATGGCCTCAGAAACTTTTATTATCTCCATTTTAATGCAAATGGAACATGCTTCTCTAAGATTGTTCTGTTTTATATTGCAGAAACAAATGTTTGATGAAAGTTTAATGAAAGCTTGATCGCTCCTAGTTGAAAGGAAGTTCAGTTGATCACTCTTTAATCTTGAAGCAGTATAATTCTTTTCAACGAAGGATCTGGAAGAACCTATCTTTTATGTTTTCCACTACAATGCTAAAATGTACAATTCTGAGAGCATACAGAAGATTTTGATATTCACATTTTTGTCAAATGCAAGCATAATAAAAATGCTGAGGAGTCTTCCCACAACTGTGAGCCTCTAGAGCCATGAAATAAACTGCTTATGCCTATGAATTTTTAGTGGTCAACATTAGACCTTATCTGTTTTGAGTTCAGTGAAAAATCCCCTGGATGGACAGATTGTCTCCAAGGAGAATAAACAGAAACTGGAGATACTGGCTACTGTGAAACACATAATTGACCACCACAGGAAAGATGATCGCTATAGAAATTGTTAAAGTAAAACTGTATTCTGCACACATTTCATCTTCTAAATCACACTGTGCTGAGAAGTACCTGCTGGCTGAGCCTCACATGGATCCCTGAGGCACTTCACAATGAGCAAGTCATAGTCAAAGGCAGTGGAATGTGAGTTAGAGATCAGACAATAAAGCATTAAGCTACAGGTCCTCCTTTCAGTTGCATGTAGAGATCATTATTCAATCACTGATCAACCTGAATGCTTTCAGAGCTCTTATAAGCCATGAAACATATGGCAAAAGATCACAACATAATGTTCTCATGTTACTTTATTTAATATCTTTGATGTGTTCTCAGTTTATGTTTGAAATCATGTTCTTTAATTTGCATTGGAACTGAATGGAAAGAACTAATTGAATAAGATTAAGGATCTCTTTTATGATCATCCATATTGCCAAAGCAGCCCTCGGGAAATATTAGAAAATCCCTCATCTAGCACCACTGTCTTCATTGGTGGGGTTGTGAGAATACCTGCATACCACAGAAAATGCCTTTTAGACTCCTCTTCAGAACACATAAAGTTCCATGGACAAAGTCTAGGTTGCTTACATAGATCAAGCCTTGCTTAGACATTTAAATAAACAATAAGAAGAGCATTTTGTCAATTTTTAAATATTCTGAGCATGTCTCTGGTTGTCATGTGACAGTCTTTCAGTGCTATCAGTGTGGAGTTAATGACCACAGTCTCCTTCTTAAAGGTACTCTGCATCGGGAGGTTGATGCAAAGTCAGAGTTCTTCAGGCATAATTAGCACATGTGAAACCTGTATTAATAATAAAAATAGCCATCTTCAAAGACTGACTCAGAGTCAGTGGACCAGTCAGGCAGAGGCTCTGAACTGCTTTCTACCTCTCCAGACATGGAACCAGCTTAGCCTCTTGATTTCAGAGCTATGCCTATTCAGTGACTAAACTGGGTAGCACAGGTATCTCATTAGTGTTCTTAGAAGACTCTGGGCAAAGTTGCTTTCTCCTCTTTCAAACACTAAAAATGATATACACTGCCCCATGTTTAGAATATACTAACAGCATCCTCAAAGACAACCAGTATGGTACATTCATGCACTACCTGAAACTAAATTCCCTATTTAAATAAGTCCTTAAAAAATATTTATCTACAGAATTTAGAGCTGCTATTTCATTCACCAAAACTGAAATTGAATCATTTCTCCACTTATAAAAGGGATGAAAAAAACTATTGAGATGGTGAACTGCTGCTAACATGATGGATTTTTTTTGCTGATCAAGTTATAGTACTGCCATTCCAGAGTTGTCAGTCAAGCACCATTCATAGACAATTCAGTTATTTATGAAGCCCTTTGTTGTAAAAATGTTCTGCTATGTGAAAATAATCTTCAAAAGTATTGGTAAGAATGGATCATTTAATCAGAAATATTAAATGCAAAAATATGCAAATATGTCCATTTACCTACATTAGAAGTTTAGTTTTGTTAGACTCCAAGGAGAGGTGATCAGTGAAGGGAGACAAATATAGTGTCCAACTAAATCTTCTTTTGAATGTATGTATTATGTTGCATACTTGAAATAATATCATAGCATGCTGAATGTGCATTGAACCTGTCTCTCCATACCTCTCCCCTTCCTCGTTAACTACGTCTAAGTTAGGCTGTAAAATGGAATGAGTGTAGTTTTATCGCTAGTTGTGGAAATTATTTGTGTTGACTGAGTAGGCATTGTATTTCACAGGTAAAGGAAATGAAAATCATTCATATATTTTAATTAAAAGTGTATTTTTGATCTTATCCCCTAAATTACTTCAGATTTTATACTATCACATAATATATGCATCACTAAGGAGTTACCATGGTCTCTTCTTGTCAAGGTCTTTGTGTATGAAGAATTTTGTTTTCAGATTGATGCCATTACCCTTTCAAAATTGTTGTGGACCTTCACCTCATTGTGTTTGCTATGTATTCAGACTCCATCTTAAACTAAAAGAAAGTGCTGGCAAGCATTTCTGGATATTTCCTGACAGCTAGTAGGGTTCCTAAATGCAGTTTTTCAAATTGGCATTTTATAAGGCACTAGTCTATGTTATATTATTGTTATATGTATGCATTTCTCTAATTTTAAAAACCAAATCTTTGTTGCAGGGAGAAGTAAGTATTATAAAGCCATACATAGCACCAGGAACTAGCTTACAGAAATCACTGTATCCACTGTATATGGATATGGTTAGAACAAAGTGACAGATATATTTTAATGGTAACTGGGTTTTTAACCACAATGATTTCTTAACATAATGGCATGGAGGTGTTAGCACCCAGAATTCACTCTCTCAGTTCACCTAAACACGGAACACTTTGACTTTTGTGTAAAAGAAAATAAAAAATTTTTCTTTGCAGGAATGTGAAGTCACCTATTTGCTTTCAGAAAATAAATATGAGCAAGTATATTTGCAATTAAGGCATTCACAATCTCTTATCAATATATTGACTTGGACAAACTCTCTGGCTAATTTATTTTTAATACCCATTTAATATTTTGGCCACTGCTGGGATTCCAACAAGGGTGTTAATTAGTGCCAATTGTGAAGCTAGTTTCTGTGCTTCAGCCATCTGTCTTACAGATATTGAATCATTTAATTATTTTAAGGTGTAATTATAGATGTCTCAAATAATTTAAGACCAAGCATTCATTATTTTAAAAAACACAATGTTGCAGTCAGATGCTAAAGAGGGGTATTTTCCAGATAACATGGTTTAAATGAGACACGCTGCCAAGTACAGCCATTACACTGACAACCTATAGTAAATTTCAGAGATCAGCAAAACTAAATTTGTCTAGGTATTCCCATAACATGTAAATTTATGGAAAAAAACCAACTCAGACTACTCTCTATTTATAATTTAACATTTTCCTGTAAGAATTTCAAAGCTTAATTTTGTTATATGGATTTTGTATGCAATTATTCTGAGTGTTTATACTAGTTTTGTGTAGTAGTGAAACGATGTGCATTTATAACATATTAAAGACATATAACATATTAACTTCATATACATAACTCATTCCTGGCCCTGTATATATATCATAAAATGCATTCATCTTTATTGTCTTTCCCTCTCAGTCTTTCCCCTTCATCTCCCTTTTTGCACTGGCTGGGTCTGCTGCAATGGAGTGAAACCTCATCTGGCATCCCACCACAGCTGTGAACTCCTCCACTACTTTGATCCTTCCGAACAGTGAAGTTATATCAGGCACATGATGCACATTCTTTACATGGAAAACTTTTTCACTATAAACTCCACTGTCTCGAAGTTTTATCCTATTGTGATGGGTCTGTGTGGAGCTGTTTGTGCTGGGTAACAGGGGGAGGGGGCTGCAGTGCTGCACCTGTAAGCCATTCCTGAAACTCCCCTCTGCCTCTGAGGTGGACCAACCTCCAGTCTAGCCAGGACAATCTGGCACCTCTGCCATCACTATTTAAGACAGGAAATTTGTAGTGTGTAGAGTAGGGCAAGATGGAGATGACCATGTGAACCCTGTTGTAAGACAAGGGGGAAGGAAAGAGGAGCACTGGACCAGAGACAACCCTGCAGCCTGCAGCAAGAGAGCAGCTGTGCCTCCGCAACCATCGAGGGCAACGGCAGGACTAACAATTGCCAGCAGCTCTGGGACTCTGTGCTAGAGGTTGCAAGTGCTTTGGACTCCAACCCAGAGGAAATAGAGAGGGGCTGCAGCCCTCAGGATGAACTCACGTCGGAGCAGCCTGTGCAGGGCTGCCTGGCCTGTGAGGGACCCAGCCCTGGAGCAGAGAGAACCAGAGATCAGTCTGTCTGCCCTGAGGCAAGATGGGAAAGGGCCATCAGGAAAGGACTGACTGAAATCCTCAGGGATAAGAGGTAAAGACCCTGGACCAGATGTTTTGTTTTCTTCCCCACGTAGAGCAGTCTGGTCTGTTTTGCTGAGGCTATAGATGGGAGAGTGAGCGCCCTCTGTCCTTATGAAGTTCCAAAGGCTTATCAATACTTATGGCTGATTGCGATCTTTAGATCCTAGATGGGCCTAAACTATGACACCTGTACTAATGAAAATGTCAAGGACACAAGATAATATCCTCCAAAAACTTTACTGTTCTTTTTTACATGAAATGGTCAATGTCTGTATGTGATGGACACATACTATAGTTGGCTGCATGAGTCAATATTTCAAGAGTGTGATGAACAACTGTAGGTTTTTCTATACATTAATTACTTTGAAATAAAGAAACTGAAGGAAAAAATAGTATAGCTATTTCTATAGAGGAATAAAAGAAAATGCGATTTACCAAATTATCTCACCAAAGTGAGTACCCTAGTCTTTCTTTAAAATCAATGGAGAAGTAATGTGTATTAGAAAAAGATCTTTTATCTCTTGTTAAGTAATAAAAAACATCTGTGGCTGAGTTTTAGGAAATCCAAAGCCAACAGAGATGATGCTATGGGATACTATATAAGGTAATAAAAAAATCCTTAAAATAAACCCCAGAGTTTAAAATTTTAAACAATGAATAATTTCATACAGTCAACATAATAATTAGCCTATTTCTATGTAAATCAGTTCATAATTATTAATATCTTTTCACTCCTGAGTACAATTTTGCAGAAAACAATTTTTCCAAAACATCACAGAGGGGAAAAGAAAGAGTTATTAATAAGTACCTCTCTTAACCTCTTTTGTTAAATTAGACAAATTAGAGGAAATTAAAATATGTAACGAAATATGAAATTCCAAGACAAAAACACTGACAAAAGAAGAAAGCAGCTTTGATACTGGATTTAACAAAATCAGGCTAAGCACAGACCACTATAATGTCTTTTTCTCTGGGGTCAGAAAGTTTCCCATATATTCATGATCTTTCTAATACAGAATCACAGAATCTCAAGGGCTGGAAGGGACCTCGAAAGATCATCTAGTACAACCCCGCTGGGTTACTTGGAGAATTTTGTGTCTAGTATTTCAGCATTTTGGTGCTTTACTATGTTCTAAAAATTGAACAATGCCTTGGCCTGTAATTTTTATCCCCTGGACTTCATGCTTGAGTCATCCTATCGAAGTCATTGGGCTTTTTTATAATTTAAAAAATTAACATCCATGTCACCATACAAATTTACATTTTCTTATTTGCATAGCATGTGTTGCTGCTTAACCCAAAGCATATGCTGAGTTTCAAGCTCACTGCATCTCACAAGTGTCTGCAATATTTCAGAGTTTCAATATTAATATACAATATATATTCAACATATTTTTACTTGACTTCATTGATTAGCATCTGTATATCTTGTCTTACATAGCTCCTAGTTCCACAGACCAAATAAATACATCCCATGGAGTGTTTTCCCTATTTGATGGAAATAGTGGATGCTCTACACCTGATTAAAGGCTGCTGTGTGCAATGTAAATTAATCTAAACACCCTCAAAGGCAATGGGTAGAAAGAAGCACTTTCACTATATGACTCCTCTTAAATTGAGGCAAGCATTTGAAATACATTGAATGAATAGTACCTGTTTCAGTCTACTGAATATAAAGTGATTCTAGGATCACTTAGATAGCTGTACTGAATATTTTTTTACAGTTACCTGACATAAATTCTAAGTGGGGGACTGGCAGATCAATAAAAGAGTGTATGTTACTCAGGGTACAAAACCAAATCCAAGAATTTGAATCTCAGGAAGTTTGCTCCAGGGTAAATGGGCAGCGGTCAACAGAGCTGAGTTAGGATCCAATAGGTTATGGAGCAATCTAAGGAAACAGATGTGGCTGTCTGGAACTGGTAACATGTAAATACTAAAAACAAAGTTGAATCCTACTGTCTCCACACACTGTGTGCAGGGCAGCAAGTCATTGCATCCATCCTTTGGCATTTCTAGGCCTGAGAAACCTCCTGAAAGTCATCTGTGACTTTTCTATAAAGATCTGTGTATGTTCCAGGCTGGAAAATGGAGAAGACTGGACACTCATTCTCTTAGGTCCCACACCTTTATACCAAAATCTGAGTTTTTGATCTCTAAATATTTCGAACTGTAGAACGTTGTAATTCATTGCATGTCTTCAAAGTATCATGAAACCTTTTATCACCTTTTAAACTGAAAACCTCATGAGGATTATATTGTTTTATAGATCACAAAAAATCCTGCACAGATGATGACCCATCTTGTTTGGTTCCATGACTTGTACAGTCATAAAGAGGCAGACTATAATGGCTCAGCTTGCTCTTCATTGTACAAATATGCATATTTCTCACAAGAAAGACAGTCCTAGCCGCTAGGCTCTGGGGTTGGGGGTATCTATCACTCTTCTTAATGAAACTCAATAATCACACAAGTAAGATCTCAAAAAGGAAGAAAAGAAACTCCCCAAAAAAACAATCTGGAAAAAAAAAAACCAAAACCCCAAAACTCCCCCACAAAACCCTCAAACAAGACAAACAAAAAAAATTACACATGAGCCTCATGGATAAGGTAGATGCATAGAAGTAGGGAAAATCACTTTCTAGTCTGTATTACTAACTTTTTGTATCTTGTTTTTTGATCTTTAATGCAGGTATGCCACTTCCCATTCCTCAGTGAGTACTCAACGAACTAGATGCACAGTCATTTTTGGTTTCTGTATTCTTTGTTCTAAGCCAATAAACTTGGACTCTCTTACACACTATTGTAAAAATGGGATGTGGGGAAGAAGAGGAAATAAGAAGTATCTGGGGTAGTTCTGAACAAGCTGGTTTACACATACAAGAAGCAAAATAGCAATACAGCACGACACAGCTAATTAACTCTGGCTTGTTCGCAATAGCAGGGCAGGCTGATTCTAAAGTCAGAAGAAGACCAAAAATCACCCTGCATTATTACATAGCTCAGAGCAAGAAGGAAAAAAAGGTACTCAGTTTCTGAGCAGTGAGGTTTTTACATAAGTATTGTGCAATATGATATAAATGCTGTAAATCTACAGGAGGAAAGACATAAATATTCTGTTTTAAAATGATCTTGATAAGATGGGATAAACTTGGATTTCAGGAAATGCTGCTTGTAAAGTTACTGGCACAAAAGTATTCTACAGATCTAAAGAGGAATATTAAATTCATTTTTACTAATAACAAAACTAGAGTGGAAGTTAATTATGTATTTCCTGAAAGCAGAGCTAGGAGGTCTGATTTTTTATAAAGATTCCTTCCTGTGATGTTCTACCACTTTTTCATGTGAAGGAACAGGTGTTCAGACTTCTATTTCACCAGATTTAATAGTGTTTGGCACAAAAACTACATCAAGGCTTCATCTGTTAGTTTCTATTTGGCAAAGTTCAATAAAGAAAAAACCAAAAAACAATCCAAATTTTGTTCTATGTAGTTATATTTAAAATAATTATGACTCCAAGTGCCATATGGAAGCAAGGTAGAATTTGCTTATTTGGTAATCACTTTTTGCTTGAACTATTTGCTATACACTGCTGTTATTGACAAGTTTAAAAAAAAAAACACTTCATTTTCAAAACAATATTCTAGCAATTAAAATTAAGCAAGCTTAAAGACCCAGAGAACACACTTTAATTAGCTTATATACACTAAACTCATTAAAAAAAATGACATCTCAGTATTGTACTTACTCTTTCAATTAGTTGAGGAATTACGCTATTGGAAGAATCACATTACACTATTTCCAGGCATTTAAAATACGCAGAAACTTTATACAACATATCAACTGCTTCAATAATTCCTCTGATTAGATCTAATTTTTTTTACAAATATTTGCCTGCTTGCTATGTGATTTTACTTGCCTACTCTGGATACATTTGAAAATGAGAGGCAGGAAAAGTCAACTTCCGGAGCTTTCCAATTCTCTTCAAGAAATAAGTGGCTGAGGTTACAGTCTCTGCTGAGGGTAAAATGTTAATTGTTACATAATCTGTAGCGAACCTTCTCTCTTCTTTATAAAGGAGGACCAAAGGAGCCTACAGGAGTTAAATACCCAGCTCACCCCTAATAGCAACTAAAAAGGTGACAGAAAATGGGGTCTATGCCAAAGTCACGGAAGATCTAATGAGTTTCTATGTAGACCAATAGCATTTTGCAGAGAATGACACTGTTAACAGAAATGGAATGGTAGATTGGCTAGCTTTAAAAAGTGGGTTATGTCTCTGTAGGTGGTCTGGCAAACTAGCAGTGAAGATGCTGTATGCATTCATTAGGAAACAAATACCAAGGATCCAACTACAATGATTAGGTTTTTCTAGTTCAGTGAAGGATCACCTTTAATGTCTAAAATAAGCAGAACTTATCACAATCATGTTGGCCTCCACAAAGAATAAAGCTGGTTTGTCACAGCTGCCTGAGTGTGCCCAATTCTAAGCTGCATCATTGATACATCTGGAAAGTGGTCACCAAGCAAATATTCACATTGGATGTCTCTTCTGGGTGGCTGTTACATGGTAGTTGCTCAGGATAAATAATAGTTAAAATAGTGAGAATCTGCTCTCAGTCCCAGTGCTGATATGGTGAAGTCTTAGACATTGTTACTAACTGATAATACAAGCAGCTTCTACTTCCATAGAAAACTAACCCTGTCTTAACCGTACTGAATAAAGATTTCACTTTAATACTTTTACACAAGCTGTTACAGGTCCTTTTTATTCATTACTAGTAACAGTATGATGGATGTGACTTCTGGAAACAAATTCCATCATGTCCAAAAGATATATCATTTGTGGATAACAACTTTTAGCATTCTCATTTTTAGATCTATCCCTGATGGCTTGATTTGATCAAATATCAGCATTTTTTAAAATTAAGTCATTTACTTTACGCTGCTTTTTAAGGAAGTAAAGTTTATTATGTCCTCTGCCTAAGGAGTGAAAGAGGTGATCTAGTGAGTCAAATCAAGAACATTTGACAAGGTTCATACATATAGCAGTATATGAATGACAGTGAGGAAAGACCAGGGTGTGTCATATTATCTAGGAAAGAAATCTATTAGACCCATGTTCGGCTGCTGCCTTTGTAGGTATATTCCTCTATGATTTCAATGGGAAAGGAAACAATTATATTGAAAATCATTTTCAGTGCCTTTATTTCTCATCAGTTATAATAAGACAGAGTAAATATTAAGCCCAAAAAGGCTGATGTAGAAAAATATTAGTATTCTCTGTGCAATTTATTATTAATATTTGAACAGACACATGTGCTGGATTGCTTTACTTCAGGCCATTCTATTTTCTTCATTGTTCTGTATTCACCCTAGATTCCTCAATATAAAAAAGGAGCACCTTCAAACTAAAAATCTGCTCCTTGAGTTTGAGTCTCTAACACACAATGAGTAATAAAATAACTGAAAGTGGAAAATACACATTAAAAGAGTGTTTCATGTAGTGTATTTTTTGAGACATTTTTTGTGTATTGCTGGTTTATTTGATTGATCTGAAAACGTGGATAATTTTAGTTAATACATGAATACACATCATTAAATTCTGCATTTTGGCAATGCTTCTATGCATATCTAAACTAATTCACTATCTGTACTTTGAGATGCAGTCTACAGATCTGAGAGAATACTGAATTAATCTCACCATGGAGGTATCCCTAGATGTGTTTGCAGCCCAGAAAACCAGTTGTATCCTGGGCTGCATCACATGAAGTCTGACCAGCAGATCAAAGGAACTGATTCTCTCCCTTTACTCTGCTCTCATGAGACCACATCTAGAGCCCTTCTCCAGCTCTAGGGCTCTCAACATAAGAAGAACATTGGACACGTTGGACTGAGTGCAGAAGAGGGCAATGAAGATGATCTGAGGGATGGTGTACATATGCTATGAATATAGGCTGAGGGTCTCTGTAGCCTGGAGAAGTCCACAGGAAGACCATAGAGCAGACTTTCAATACCTAAAGGGGCCTAAAAGAACACTGGGGAGGGACTTTTTACAAGGGCATTTAGTGACAGGACAAGAGATAATGGCTTTAAACTGAAAGAGGATAGATTTAGATTAGATATAAGGAAAAAGTTCTTCATTCTGAGGATGGTGAGGCACTGGGACAGGTTGCCCAGAGAAGCTGCAGATGCCCTATCCCTGAAAATGTTTGAGGTCAGGTTGGAGGGGGCTTTGAGCAACCTGGTCTAAAGGAAGGTGTCCTTTCCCATGGCAAGGAGATTGAAACTAGATGATCTTTAAAATACCTTCCAACCCAAACCATTCTGTAATTTTTGTGGGAAAACTCACAGAGCAAGAGACAGACTGAAGGGGAGCAAAGCTGTCCTTTTCAAAGCAGGGGACCAGACAGTATCTAGGACAGTAGAACCAGTCACAGAATAAAATTGTTTCCTCCAGGGAAAATTATTGTCTTGAATTATCTTTAAAATCTTTTAAAGTGTGAAAGTGAGCAGTTTGTTCCAAAAAAAGCACCAAAAAATTAAACAAAACAAGAAAATGTGACTAAAATAATAAAAGTTAGCTTACAAATACAGGAATAGGTGAACTGTGTAAACGTTACCTAAATTAACTCTAAATATTGTGCTTGCATATCAAGTTGATGTCTTCATAGTACACATAAACTGAAGATGTAACGTTAATGAAGAATGGTATAGGGAAAACACAACCAAACCTGTGAGTTAGGGATTTACGAGTATGACTGTGTTTGTGATTGCTAAAGGAGTCTGAGACTGAAGCTGTGATAAGCTATCTGTTTTGCTTTAATTGTCTTTGGAAATTGTGCCTCTTTATATTATGTAATCAAATATGTAGGAATCTAAATTGCAATAGCAGCTCTAAAATTGAGAAGTATATTTAATTTAGAAAGTTATTTTCTTCCATGGGGAAACATTTTCTGCCTTAACCTAGACTAGCAGTGCATTTGAAGGGATTTGCAATGAATCATAACTTTTAAGTAGATATCATGGTGGTAGCATGCATTAGCCGTAGTGTACATTCAGCATTCACAATTCTTTACAAATGTCATGTCATTCATTTGGTATATGCTACTTAAAAGCTGGATTAATGCTGACAGCATCAATTACATATAACTCTTACAGACTTTGTGGTCTAAGCACGACGTATTAGCGAAGAGAGCACTTTTTACTCATGTTAAAAAGTTGAAATCCACATAAATAAAAAATATGAAACATGTATATGCTGATGACACATCCAACAACAAAAAAAACCATACTAAAATGCTTAAAAGTTATCTCTAAATATCAAGAAAAAGCATAAAATAACCTCTAGTTAAAGACATTTATAGGTGTGGCAATTAAAGTCAGAAAGTATTACTCTTATTTAAGCACTCCTCAAAGAGTAATTTTGTCTCAAACTCAGATTACAAAAAAGTTGTCTCAGCAGTTGATGAGCCATTTGGTAACTAATAAGGGTTAGCTCCCAAAACACACAATTAGCATCACAGAGCTCAGTCTATCATTTTTTTTCAGACTACAGTGCAGATCAAATTCAAGAAACTTGCTGGTTTTGTTAAGAGCCTGGAAACCATTTTTCTAGTAAGTAGCAGCAAAAACATAATCTGAAACAACCTGAAGGAAATGTGATTTTTTAGCATGTGGAGAGAAAATTACCCAGGATTACCCAGCTGAACAAACTGATTAAATATAAAACACATATATGCTGGACATTTTTTTGTTCAATCCTACTAATAAAAATTATGTTGTATTTTATTATCTTAATCTTTTCTTTCATTATGAGTTTTACTCTTCTGTAAATAGTAATATATGGACACAGAATCTCACATTCACAAAACGGAAGGGGCTGGAAGAGACATCTAGAGAACCAACCTCCCTGCCAGAGGAGGTTAACCTAGCCTGTTCCTCCAGTCTGTACTGGTGCATAAGGTTGTTCCTCCAGAGGTACAGGACTCTGTGCTTGCCCTTGTTGAACCTCAGGAGGTTCCTCTCTGCCCAACTCTCAAGCCAGTCGAGATCCTGCTGAATGGCAGCACAGCCTTCTGGGGAATCGGCCAGTCCTCCCATTTTGGTGTCATCACGGAACTTGCTGAGGGTACACTCTGTCCCCTCATCCAGGTCGTTGATGAAGATGTTGAACAAGACTGGCCCCAGAACTCATCCCTGTGAAACTCCACTGGTCACAGGCCTCCAACTTGATTCTATGTCATTGATCATCACCCCCTGGGCTCTGTCATTCAGCCAGCTCTCGATCCACCTCACTGTCCACTCATCCAATCCACACTGTCAGCTTTCCCATAAGGACATAATGGGAGACAGTGTCAAAGGCCCTGCTGAAGTCAAGGTAGACGACATCTACTGCTCTTCCTTCATCTAGCCAGCTTGTTAAACTCTCATAAAGGGCTACCAGTTTGACCAAATAGCATTTCCCCTTAGTGAATTTGTGTTGAGTTCCATTGATAAGCATCTTCCTTCATGTGTTTTGAGATGGCATCCAGAATGAATTGTTCCATCATCTGGGTGTAGTTTCTTGGGTCCTCCTTCTTGTCCTTTTCGAAGATCAAAGTGACGTTGTCCTTTCTCCAGTCCTTAGGCACCTCACTTGTACTCCACGATCCTCCAAAAATGATGGAGAGCAGCTTAGCAATAACATCAGCCACTTCCCCCAGTACTCATGGGTGTATCCCATCAAGACTGATGGATTTGTGGGTGTCAAGCTTGCCTAGTAGAACCCTAACCCAATCCTCCTCAATCAAGGGCAAGTTTTCCTTTCTTCAGACTTCCTCTCTGTCTTCCAAGGACTGGGATTCCTGGGGGCCAGACTGAAGCAAAGAAGGCATTCAGTAGCTCTGAAATCGTACTAGTGTGGTGGAAGAAAATGAATAAACACTCAAACAGCATGAATTACCAGTAGAGCTTGCATCTACCATCTGACTTAGTATTTTTTAAACCAAAAGACACTAAAAAAGGCAAAAAGATAAATGGCAAATACTGAAAACTTTTCTGGTTTTAATTACTGCACCACTTGCAATGGAAAAAAAGTAGAGATGATCCATAATTGTATGAACCATTTATTCACCATATTTTGCAAAAGAAAAAGCTAGCAGATGGTTTAAAGATGTGAATGGTCAGTGGGCAGATATGGTGGTAGGAAGCCCTGAGGGGAGGGAAGGGTGCAAGGAAAAGTGGTACTGCTTTGAATGGAGCCATCCTTCTTAAGTGAAGAGGGCACCCAGGTGTCTTTGGTCTGGATGAACAGCTAGATCACCTGGGTACATCCATTCCCGAACCACTGCTGAACAGATATAAATGTTGTATAAATGCTTCCTCCCTCAGTTAATCAAAAGATGGAATGTCTGGTTGAGTAGATGGCTACAGGGGACACCAAACACCAAGATTTAGGGTGAGACTTCAGTCTACAGAGGTGGTTAAACTCAGCCATAGTACCCTTTGACTGCATCCAAAAATATTAAAGGTAAATACCCTCCAGACAGGATGCCAAGGGAGTGCAGTTGTGTTTGGAGCAAATGTTTAGCAAAAGGACTAATGAGGCAGCCACTGCATGGGCTACCCACTGCCAGGCTGGGAGAGCCAGTGGTCAGGATCAGGCTCAGGCAGCAGGACCCCAGCTGCTGCATCCCATGAGTAGTAGTGGAGACAAGACATAGCGTGCAAAATCATTGGAACCTTTGGGGAAGCAGCTTGCCTCCCACCATCTATAAGCTGTGATGTGAGAATGGCCCATGAGAAAAGCTCTGCCAAAACAACCTTTTTCTCAAACAACAGCACAAGCATAAGTCAAAAGGACAACACTTTGATAATCTGTTCAGGGAAACTACACAAGTAGATTATCTTGTAGTGGTCCTTCAAAGTGAGGACCAGAAGGCTAGAAATATATTGTAACAGAAGTAGAAATAGTCAGGGTAGAGGAATTGTGTATCACAAACAAGCTGCATTGCTGGATTCAATCAATGGTTTGCTCCTTGTCCTGAGAAATCTGATTTTATAACAGATCACACATTGAGAACAAAAATGTGCAAATGGTGTGCTTCTGCATACAAAGTGCTGTTCAGACTGGAGAAGAGGAAACTGAGGGGGGACCTCATTAACACTTACAAGTATTTAAAAGGTGTATGTAAAGGGGGTGGGGCAGTAGTTTTTCCTGTAGTGTCCAGTGAAAGCACACGGGGTAATGGACAAAAGCTAGAATAGAAAAAGTTCTACTCAAGGTAAAGGAAAAAACTATTTACTGCTACGGTGAGGGAGCCCTGGCACAGGTTACCCAGAAAGGGTGTGGAGTATCCCCTGAAGAGTTTCAAAACCCACTTGGAGGTGTTCTTGTGTGACCTGATCTAGGTGTACTGGCTTGAGTGGTTGTGAAAGTTGGACTAGATGATCTTTAGAGGTCCCTTCCAACCCATACCATTCTGTGATCTAAACTTAAGAAGTGCTTTCCATCCTCAAAGGACAGTAGAATGGTGGCATGGACTATTAAAATAATAAGCTACAAAAGAACGCATCTGTTAATATCTCCAGGAAGGGATACCACTTGCGGGAAGTTCCAAATTCACTAAATAAGCAACACACTCCATAGTAAATCCCATTCATAATTGGTTCAAGTCAGTAGCTGCACAGACTCTATTAAAATAGAGGTAAAACCCTATTGAAGCACTGTATGTGAAGTTGCGGTTAAACATGCAACTGGGATCAATCTGGGTGACCATTTAATAAAGGAAAGGGTATGGAATGTTCAGTTTAAACACTGAAAGGAGTAATTTAACAAAAACTGTGGCTTGGATTATGTCCAACATCTTGTCATCTTGCAGGAAAATGTGATGTTACGAGATCACCATGGGACAATACAAGTTGGAATATATACATGAAATCTGTCTCTAGCATGTTCTATGCTTACTTTACAATTTAAGTATGTCACCACATCATTCTGCTACATCGAAATCCCATGTAATGTCAAGTAACTTTTAATAAGTGACTTTTATATTAAACATTAAAACCTGTATGTCTGGAACATCTAATAGGGTCTGGGCAGAAAGTATTGGACTCTTATAAAGTAGGAAAAACAAAGGTTGATCATTGCAGAAAAAGACCTCCAGTTTCTAGATAAAGAAAAAAGTAAAGAGGGCGATGAAGTATACCCATTCTAGATAACCTTTCAAGATGATGATGATGATGATGACATTGAAGTGCGACCACAGTAGATTCTGAAGTTTTAAAAGAGAGAGTAGAAAGAAGTCAAGATGATAAATCCTTCTTCAAGTTTGTTTTACATGGTATCAGTGCCAAATTATGATGTCTCATTGGGTCTTTAATTACCCTCTAAAATGAAGTGATGGTAGAATTGCCTTCCTCTCATTACTCATACACCACAGGAGGTCAGGACTCATTTTCCTTACCAAACAAGAGCTCTGTGTGGGTTTTACATTCCAATAGATTTTTTCAGTTCTCCTCTTCTAATTAGCCTTTCCTAGATCTTCAAGAAAATCTTGCACAATATGCCAGATTTATCTCTTATTATTTTGAACAAGCTGTTCAAATGACAGCAGTATGTTGGAAAAAAAATAAATACATTCTCAATCATATGACAGGTATGAGAGAGATCTGGGAGTCCTGATTGATAATAAACTAAATATGAGCCAGTAATGTGCCCTCGTGGCCAAGAAGGGCAATGACATCCTGGGATGCATCATGAAGACCGTGGCCAGCAGATCAAGGTGGGTTTTGCTCTCCCACTCTACTATGCCCTGGTGAGACCTCATCTGGAGTCCTGTGTCCAGTTCTGGGCTCCTCAGCTCAAGAGAGACAGCAAAGTGCTGGAGAGAGTCCAGCACAGGGCCACCAAGATGATCAGGGGACTGGAACATCTTTAATGTGAGGAAAGGCTGCGGGAACTGGGGCTGTTTAGTCTGGAGAAGAGGAGATTGTGGGGAGATGCTATTAACATTTATAAATATCTAAAGGGTGGCTGTCAGGAGGTTGGGACATCCCTTTTTTCTATAGTAGCTAGCAACAGGACAAGGGGTAATGGGATGAAGCTGGAACACAAAAAGTTCCACTTAAACATAAGAAAAAATTATTTCACTGTTCAGGTGAGTGAGCCCTGGCACAGGCTGCCCAGGGGGGTTGTGGAGTCTCCTTCCCTGGAGGTCTTCAAGACCCACCTGGTCATGTTCCTATGCAACCTGATCTAGGTGAATCTGCTTCTGCAGCGGGAGTTGAACTAGGTGATCTCTAAAGGTCCCTTCCAACCCCTACCATTCTATGATTCTGTGATTTTATGAGATAATAACAGTCTTGGAAACAAAAAACAGTGGATACATCTAAAGCACACTTATAGACTGACTGTCTTTATGGTCTTCTACGTATGTCTGACTAGATTCAATTATATTTATCAATAACACACAGAAGGAAACTTAATTTTAATGTATCTCTTTATCATTATAAATAAATGCAATTAGTAGTAATTGCCTTTCTGTTTCAGCATGAAAATGTAGATGATGTTTCATCCATCTTACTGATTAGTATCGCTAATGAAGAAGCTGCCCTGTATATGAAGTTGCCCATTTATAAGAAAAACAGAGGATCTTTGTGAGCCACTTTACAGAAATGTCCCTAAATTATCCCCTACTCTGTGTTTGTTTTTCTTTAGGGAATATAAAGATCTGTTTTAGTACAAGAATGGATGTATCTGATCAGTGTCATAAACCTGCATTAAGTATGGAAATTAATGGTGTGGGGAGTAGGGCTACACACTGACGGAAGCACTGCTGGAAATCTAAAACTTAGAGTTCTGTTAAAACATTCAATGCAACAGTTTTTATCATCCTTCTCACAGAGCGTTGTGGGATTCATGCCTTCATCATATGACCTTCTACATAAAAAATTTACTAAACTGCAGGAGAAGGGGAGAGTGCAGAAGACTACAGTAGTTATCAAGTTACTTAAGCAGTGCTGGTGAAAAGTGTTTACTTTGTTTAAACATTGATTTGTAAGGATTTATAATTTATGAAGACTATAAGGGTGAGAAATATCAACTATATGAAAGACTAGAACAACCACAGCAACTCCTGTTGACATTTCTTTCTCAACATACATAAACAACACCTAGAACAATTCAGAAACTCAAAGAGTTTGGAGTGCAATGTGTTTTTCCAAACTACTATTTCCCAAGTCCTTTTAAGTAAACTCACTCAAAAATCAAGTTAAGTTTTCTGTAATTCACTCACTGTTTCAAAGGGAAAATTTGAACAGATTTCTAAAAAGCATGTGAACTCAGAGAACAAAATCAATACCATAGTGGCAATTCCAGAGTCACATGGAAGACAAAGACCATAACAGAGGGAGTCCTCAAATAGTACTATATTGTTTTGAATACCTATACTGTCATCTAGTCACAAATCAAATCACATTGAATTAAATCGCATGAATTTTGTAGCCTTTTGACATGGGGCTTACAGATCTTGTAGAATCATCTTCAGATGGTCAACATGTTTATGCATTTTGAAGAAGATGGACCCAGAAAACTTCTAAAAACAATGCAATCAAGAAACCTCATGGTAGCAAACTAAATAACAGAGGTCATGGTCTATGGTCTATTCATTATTACTATGCTCACGTTTGAAGATGGGGAGCTAGGAATTTCCCAGAGAAATTCCATTGGCCTTTAAAGAAAGTATATATTCAAACATGGTTTTGTTTTTTTAATTATTTTTAGAAGCCTAAATCTTACTTCTACCACAAACTTGCATCAGTGTAATTAGAAGCAATTCTCAAACTATTCAGTGATATTCCAGCTTTCTCCAGTTTGTATACTGGGCACAATACTCTACAGTATGGAACAGCCCTGTGGCTAGTTTGGATCAGCTGTCCTGACCATACTGTCTCCTAGCTCCTTGTATACTTGCTTGCTGGTAGAGTCTGGGAAACTGAAAAATCTTTAACTCAGGATAAGTGCTACCTGGCAACAACTAAAATGCCATTCAGTTATCAACACTATTCCTACATTAAATCCAAGACATAGAACTGTACCTGCTACTACGGAGAAAATTAACTCCGTTCCAGAAAAAAATGAGCACACATGCTCAACTACTAAGTAAATTATATTCCACGTCTTTATGCTGATGTAGTGTATTTTGACGTTTTTATATATTACATCATTAACCATAAGATAGAATTTGATTTTTAAACAGGTAATGACAAATCATTTCTCCAAGTAGAATTTCTTCATACACATAACTATATGACACTAGGCCAGTAAAAGTATAAAATCTATCCAAACTTTTCCAATTTTTGTATTATTTTTCATCTTTATTACAGTTATAGATTGCAATCTTTACTATAAATACATCTATGTATGCATGTCTGCTTTGGAGGTAATTAAGCAACATGGTTGTCATCCTGGAAATCATAAAATGAAGCACAGAGAATCTTAAGCAAAGATGCTGAAAAGATATTCAGATTACTAAGTCAGAAATAAGAGTTAAGTATTTTAACTTCTTTGAGAATCTAGATCAAAGTTCCACACACTTTACAGCTACTAGAAATCTTCACTCAAACTGCTGTTTCAGAAGTACATGCTAGAATGGTCTGGCAGATTTGCCTTTTATCAAAACTGGAGCTACGTTCTGACTATGGAAATAATTCTTGTAGATTTAAAGATTACTAGCAAGTTTATCAGTCCTGTAGTTCCACTGAACTCATGAATTAACCTTTTATCTCCTATGTTTGGTAATTTCTTATCCAGCTTTCCCTGTCATCTAGTACTACTAGATTAAAATTATTATTAAACATTAAAGATATCCAGATTCTTTCACAGGTTTAATTCATCAGGATATAGGTGTGGATTTTTAAGAAAAAACATATCCTAGATAAGCACTTGAGAAAATGTAGCTGTACATGCATTCTCCAGAGTATACCATACATGTAGGTCTAAGGGTGCCTCTCTCCTGAGTGACTGGAACTTTTCATGTACTTTGCCTTCTAATCACAGTCAAGTTTCACAAGCTCAACATCCTGAAAGTTGAAATCCACAGAGGGACTTCTCATAGTATATCTGACGTGTACAGACAAGCTTGAATTCATCACAGGGCACAGCAGCAATGTATCCAGAAGGAAAAGGAAAGAAGGCACAATGCAGTCAAACAAATACAGGACGAACTATAGGGATGTAATCATAGCCTTGCCTACATACATAAATCTACACAAGCAGATACATATGTGTATTTCATTGACTTTTAAATATACATTCTTGTATACGTATATATTCCACTGTTTTCTCCTGATTCATATAACTGTCCCCAATTCAAGTGTTGAATTTTAGCATATACTGAATCTTGTTCACTATATACAGAGCTAAAGTCAAAACATGTTCATAAATTTCACATTTCAGAGTTGTATACCTAATATTTAATATTGCAGTATCTAAGTCTCTTACTAAAGAAGGTAAAAAGCCTAATGAAATAAAAAGATCTTCCCCTTGCTTTCAGAAAGCTCTGATTCAGACTTGGACAGAGCTTTCAGTCCTTCACAGTCAATAGTCACATGCCACTATTTGCAATCAGTTATATTGCACTACAAGTTATCTCCCTGATATCCTCAATTCTCCTTTTTATGTCTATCTTCCAATTATTCTACTTTCTTTTCTGGTCAGTAAAACCAGATTTTTTTTTCATCCCATCTATGCCCTGCTCTTCTTTATTAGACCAAGGAACAAGTCACACTTTTGAAAGGGAAAGTTTCAGCTCGCTATAATAACAAATACTCAGGTTGTCTTTAAACATAATTTTTAAACATAATTACTGGGACATACTGTAGGTAGAGTTTGCCATCATATTAAGTGATAAGTTCATTTTGAAATGTGTTCCATACTATAAAATAAGTTATCTTTTCAGAAGAAATTAAAATACCATCAAAAAGTTAGCTTTCAAGCTTGCTTTCTCCATCCAGTTTCAGTGACTTTCCTAATAATCAACTTTACTCTTCCTTGCCTCTCAAGTTTTATGTTGCCTTAAAATAAACACACAGTCTAGCTGACTGGAGGTAACTCTTTGAAATACACTTGAAAATGACAGACCACTTTAAGAATTAACTGGCTTTTAACAGAGCTTTGCATACAAGCAATTTTTAAATGTGCAACTGAGGAAATTAAAAAAGAGATTAGCAATACATGACAAATAAATTAGTTAGTAAGTAAACTGTGTGAGGATAAAAAATTGTGTGACTTCAGGCATGGCCTGGAACATGCCCTACCCTAGAGTTGCTTTCCAAGTTATTTTATCAGGCACTAGTTTAACCCATCATAACCCTAATTCATGTAACCCAATAGAGGTTCCTGTCTCAGAAAGACCATATTTACTACTATCTTCATATATTGGTTCAAGAACAGACATATCACAAAAAGCCTTGGCTACAAATTAATCCTAATATTTAAGCTGTGCTCTGCTCAGTGTTGCGTACATCATTTTCACACACCCTAAAAAAATCATGAAAGTGCTGGGAAAGGAAAGCCTCTACACTGGAGCGGTGATGATTACAGAGGAAGCCCTCACAATTTGTTCTGTTAACATCAACTCATCATAGCTGGGTCTGCTCCTGAATGAAGTACATATTCTCTAATATCTCTTCTGTGAATTCCTCTTTATGATGCATCTTTTTTCCACAGCACTCACTTACCAGAAAACCTGCATACAACTGCAAAAAGCATAGTTTTTTGACTGAGAGACATAGATTATTGTGCTTTTGAAAAATCTACCAGCAATTTAAATTCTCTAAACATCTTCTTAGCAGGTGAAAATTAAAAAGCAAAGCAAAGCTTCAGTGGCTGGCTCAGAAATAAGAGTTTGCTATTGTAACAAGTTTACCTGTTTTGTAAATATCATCGAATTGTTACAGTTGGAAAAGACCTTTAAGATCATGAAGACCATTACTAATCTCACACCACCCAGCCCATCACTAAACTAAACTACGTGTCTTCTGAATATCTCTAGGGATGGTGTCTCTGTGGCCGCCCTGGGCAGCCTATGCCAGTGCTTAACAATCCTCTCACTGGAAAAGTTCTTCCTAACATCATATCTAAATCTGCCCTGGAGCAACCCATTTTGTTGTGTTCTACCATTCATTACTGGAGAGATATACCCTCACCTCACTATGAGTCCCCTTCAGGTAGTTGTAAAGACTGATTATGTCTCCTCTCAGCCTCCTCTTCGCTAGGTTAAACATCCCCAGCTCCTTTGGCCACTCCTCATAAGACTTGTTCTCTAGACCATTCAATCAGCTTTGTTGCCCGTCCCTGGACACACTCCAGCACCTCAATGCTCTTCTTGTGGAACTGGACACATTTTTCAAGGTGCAGCCTCACCAAGGGGACAGTCACCTCCTTGTCTCTGCTGGTCACACTCTTTGATACAAGTCAGGATGCCATTGGTCTTCTTGGCCACCTGGGCACACTGCTGGCTCATGTTCAGTTGGCTGTTGATTAACACTCCCAGGTCCTTTTCTGCAAGACAGCTCTCAAGCTACTCTGTCCCAAGCCTGTAGCGTTACATGGGGTTGTTGTGGTCCAAGTGCAGGACCCGGCACTTGATCTTGTTGAACCTCAGGCAATTGGCCTTGGCCCATCCATCAAGGTCCCTCTGAAGAGTCTTCCTACTCTCAAGCAGATCTATGTACCTGCCCAGCTTGGTGTTATCTGCAATTTACTGAGAGTGCACTCAATCCCCTCATACAGATCATTGATAAAGACGTTAAACAAAAATCATCCTCTCCAGGAGGATGCTGTGGGAGACTGTGTCAAAGGCCTTACTCAAGTCCAGGAAGAGCATATCCACAGTCTTTCCCTCATCCAGTAAGCGTGTCATCTTGTCATAGAAGGAGATCAGACTGGTCAAACAGGACCTGAACTTCTTAAAGCCATGTTGGCTGGGCCTGAACCCTTGGTTATACTGTATGTGCTTCAGGATGGCACTAAGGATAATCTGTTCCATAAACGTCCCTGGCACTGAGGTCACACTGACAGGCCTCTAGTTCCCAGGATCCCTTTCCAATCCTTCTTGTAGATGGGTGTTACATTTTCCATCCTCCAGTCCACTGGGACCTCCCTGGTGTGCCAGGACTGCTGGTAGATGAGGGAGAGTGGCTCAGCAAGCACTTCTGCCAGCTCCCTTGGCACTCTCAGGTGGATTCTGTCCAGTCTCATTGAATTGTGCATGTCGAGGTGAAGCAGCAGGTCACACACTATTTCCTCTTTGACTAAAGCAGCTTCAGTCTGTCTCCCATCCCTGTCTTCTGGCTCTGGTGGACAAGCGCCCAGAGAAGAGCTGGTTTTACTATTGAAGACTGAGGCAAAGAAGGCATTAAGTACCTCTGCCTTTTCCTCATTCTTGCTCACTAGGTTTCCCCCTTCATCCATTAACGGAAATCCATCCATTTCCTAAGGGAAAATTCCCATTAGGCCTCCTTTGGATGGTAATATAGTTATAGAAACTTACAGCAGGGAATAAGATTGACAGAGCATACCTATATTAAAGAATGCTAGCAATGTGCTTTGGTCATGAAAAGTAGCTTCCTTAAAGAAGGTAAATAAAATATGGCAACTTGGGAGGGTGGTCAGGAAAAGGATGTGTGTATATACATTTCCTTGTGTATATAAGAATATAAATAAATGGAGAAATCCCAGAGTACAGAAGGCTCATTGTGGACCTTAGTAACAAGCTTCCCTTGTACTATAGCAGGTTTATATTTTATTTATCAGTTATAGGAATGTCTCCCATCAGTAGTTCTGGAGCCACAGATAACACGTCTCTACTGCCCTGGGGCTGCAGTAACTCTAGCTTTTGCAGAGCCCAAGAAGAAGAAGGAGGCCGATTAACACATAACTGCTGCCCATGAAATACAAAGTTTTTTCCTTTAATAATTTGTGTCTTGTCCTGACACAAATATCTAACATTCACTAGTCTGGTTCTCAGTTACAGACACAGTCTAGCAATCACATAATTATAACATACTTCCAAAAACACTAAGATCAAACTGCAAATGATTTGATGATGGGGACAATGCATTGTCATTATTAAATCTGGTACATGCAAAAGGAAGACTTCTGAAGATTTCTTTTTATTAGGTGAGCCATATGATTTCCATCTGTCATACTATCTCCTGTACTTTTTCCTGTTCTATACCTTCTCTTACAATTTCTAGTACGTTTACTTTAGATCAGATATTGAGTATCTGACAGAAAAAGAAGAATGCCATAAGCCATGCTTTGTTTAGGCAAGACACAAAATAATTAAGGTTAGGGGAAATGGAAAGATGATTTTGTGTCTGTGGGAATACACTTTCTTCCAAAAGAAGGAAATCGACCCAAAAACCTTAAATCACACCATCCCTCTGTATGTATCAGCAGCAGGTATCCATGAAACCTCTCAAAACAAACAAACTGATGATGAAAAAGGAAAGTGCTAATCTTTTTTTACAATCACGGAAATTTGATTTTCTTTTAAATTTTGAGAAACTAATGTATACTACATTTTTTTAAGTGTTGTAGTATTTCTCTACTTAAATTGAAAGTTGTATGAGAGAGTTTGTGAAGCAGAAGAACTACAATCATATTGCCAATAAAGTAAGTGGAGGAATAGTTGTTCCTAAAATAATGGATATGCCTCAAACATCCTTTATGTGTGAGCTTTGGATACCATATTTTCTAAACAAACAGAGTTGTGTTCTAAAAATTGGTTTCTATTAAAACCGAAGAATGCTCTTAACTTGGATCTGACTTTTATATAACAGTGATCTCTACATATGGTCGTAAAGATTATTTCAATCAGTGCAACATAAACTCCTTTTAGTGAAATTCACAGTAATCTCCCAAAATTAAGGGGATGAAGTTCAAATGGTTCAGTTCTGACGATTACTCCTTTAGATATCATACAAATTCCTCCACAAATCAAGTTCAACTACTGAAGTTTTTTTCTTTTGTACCTGATAAAATTTTGCTCAGCTAACAGCAAGGCTTTGGAGAAGAGCATGGCATAATGGATATTACCAGTGGTATGCAAAACACCCAACTGAAATTTAGGCAAAAAATCCTGTGTGACAACTTTGCCTTTACTGATATAACAAAAGCATTTAATACAATTGACCATGAATTCTTCTGTGCAATGTTGAGATCATTTTTTTAACAAAGCTACTAAAATTATTAGCTTGTTATATAAAAAGATGATATGAGAAGATATAAATGAAAGATGTATCTCTCATGTTTTATTTCTCTCAATGAAAGTAAGTCCTTAGCCCTCATAGCCACACTAGCTTGTTTGTTTCCAGTCTGCTAACTGGTCCCTGTGGTATTCTTAAAGGAAATGTAGTTGGAGTTACAGTAATCATTCACTTCCTCTGATGACTGACACTCTGTTTCAATGTCAATAAGAAAAAAACTGTCTTTCAGAATATGTGCCTCTGACAAGCAAATAGTGAAGAGCTTTCATGACATAGCTTCCCAGTTTGTAAAGTAACTGGCAAAAAAAGGTAATAAAAGGTGGATTTTTAAAACCTTTTTTCCCTGTTTTCTAGCATCGCCTTTCATCTGTTTCACCTATGTCAAAGATCTTTGAATAACTGTAGTATACACAGTATTTTCTATTTTTCAGTAGCAATGTTATAATATGCAAGAAAAAAAATAGTCTATGAAAGGAATCTTTCATGTATGGAAAAGATGCACTCGATACATCAAATTAATTTCCAAGGTAATCTGGAAATCAGTATTTTACACTTTTTAAGGCCAATGTACTGAATTGGTTGATCTTTTTATCTTTAAAATTATATATTCTGTAATTTATTAAAGTAATATACTCAGAAGTGCTGAGTTCAGGCCATCAGAAAGCTGATTTCCTCTTTGGAATTAATCACGAATTTCTGGAAAAGCTAGGGATATCTCTCTTTTTACCTCTGTGGATCTAAGCAGGGTATGGTATGAAAGCAAGGAAAAGTTGCCTTTGAAAAGATTTTGGAAGTGGAACACAGTTTGCAATGTTTTGTTTAGTTCATAATGGAAAGGAGAGATTTCTGGAAGTATGATTTTCCCTTCAACTGCCATATAATGTTCTAGGGAGACTGGTTATTTTTCTCTCAGAAAGCAGTAGGAAGATTATAGGAAGAAAATAATTCTAGTGTTCAAATTCTCCAGTGTGAGGGATTTGGAGGAAAGTTCAGTAGCAGAAGAAACAGTAGAAATTGGCACTCATAGCTTAAGCAGTTTAGCATACATAACATTGTTCTTGCAAAGGCACAGGAAGTGCTGCCAACTTCTACAGTGGTATTATATGAGATAATTGAGATTATTGATATCCTTCATAAAAAGCTAAGAGCCAGATTAAAATGTTTATGTAAGAGTAAGAGTAAAAGTAAGAGTAGGAGTAGGAGTAGGAGTAAGAGTAAGAATAAGGATACGAAGATAGAGAAGACGGCCAGGACAGCTGATCCAAACCATCTGAAGGGCACTAGGACATTTCATAGGACACTATGGACATTTCAGGAACTGCAGTGCCTGGTGAAAGAGCTGCAGGAAATTGTGAATAGGCTCTGTAGTATTAGAGGGGAAGAAGTGGAGAAAGATGGAGGCTTCCGCAATCAGGTGCAAGCCTCCAGTGAATCCAGTAAGTCGTGGACCCTGGTTACAAAAAAAGAAAGACAAAGGCTCGTCTTCAAAGCCCTCCTTCCAGAGTGCCCACTACTTATGTATGAGGCACTGGTGACAAGGGACTTCGATGAGCAAGTTCCAAAAGGGGAAAACCCACTAAACAAATCATCAGCTGCTCCACCTGCAGTAGGTAATGAATATCGTAGGAAGAGGTGACAACGGGAGCTTGTTGTGGGTGATTCGCTGCTAAGGGGCACTTAGAGACCCATCTGTGGAGCAGGTAGGGAGTCAAGAGAGGTGTGCTGCCTGCCTGGGGCCAAGATCAGGGATATGGCCGAGAGAGTGCCACGGCTCGTCAAGGATGCAGGCTACTACCCCCTACTTGTGTTCCATGTAGGTATGAATGATGTCATGAGGCATGACATCTCCAGGATCCAGATGGATTTTAAATACTTGGGGGAGGAGGTAAAAGGTAGAGGGGCTCAGGTTATTTTCTCCTCTATCCTGTTCACTAGAGATAAAGGAGGAGTTTACAATGGAAAAATCAGCCAAGTGAACTCCTGGATGAGAGGCTGGTGGTGGCGGGAAGGCTTTGGATACTTTGACAATGGGATGGGATTCATCTCTCCCGTAAGGGCACTGGGTTATTTGGGAGTAGACTAGCAAATTTAATAAATAGGTCTTTAAACTAAGGGACTTGGTGGATGGGGGGAGAAGTAAAACAGAACAAGTTGTCCCCTCTAGCTGGGAAACAATACAGGACAGGGAATGCAATGATAAGTGCCCTTCATCTGCACACTGGGCTGAGATACGGAAGGCTGACCACCCTGAGAGAGAGCCAGACTGGGGAGGAACTTCCTGCACTCACCCAGGGAAACCTGTGTGTTTGAGTTAGCCCCTAGGGGGGCTGGCTTCTTGGGAAGAGTATAGGAACATTGCCAGGGCATGCAGGGGTGCAACTAGGAAGGCTTGAGCCCTTCTAGAATTAAATTTAGCCAGGGATGTTAAGGACAGCAATAAGGCATTTTTCAACTACATCAGCAGCAGAAGGATGGCCAGGGTGAATGTGGGCCCACTGCTAAACGCTGACGGTGCCCTGGTGTCTGAGGATGCAGAGAAGGCCGAAGTACTGAATGCCTTCTTTGCTTCAGTCTTTATGGCCAAGGCTGACCCTCCGGAAGCCCAGTCCGGCAAGGATAACAGGATGGCCAGGACAGCAGAGGACTTGCCCTGGGTGGAAGAGGAAGAGGTTAAAGACTTGATGGCCAAGCTTAAGGCTCATAAGTCAATGGGTCCTGATGGGATGCATCCTAGAGTGCTGAGGAAGCTGGCTGATCTCATTGCTAAGCCTCTCTCCATCATTTTTGAACAACCATGGAGGACAGATGAGGTGCCTGAGGACTGGAGAAAGGTCAATGTCACTTTAGTCTTCAAAAAGGACAAGAAGGCCAACCCAGGAAACTACAGGCCGGTCAGCCGCACCTCCATCCCTGGAAAGGTGATGGAACAACTCATCCTGAACATATGAATGATAAGATGATTATCAGGGGGAGTCAACATGGCTTCACCAAGGGGAAATTTGTTTGACCAACCTGATATCCTTCTATGAGTGCATAACCAGCTGGCTGTATGAGGGGAGAGCAGCAGGTGTCATCTACTTTGATTTCAGCAAGGCTTTTGACACTGTCTCCCATAACATCCTCATCAGAAAGCTCAGGCAGTGTGGCTTGAATGAGTGGAGAGTGAGGTAGATCAAGAGCTGGCTGAATGACAGAGCCCAGAGGGTGATGATCAATGACACAGAATCGAGTTTGAGGCCTGTGGCCAGTGGAGTTCCACAGGGATCAGTTCTGGGGCCAGTCTTGTTCAACATCTTCATCAACGACCTGGATGAGGGGACAGAGTGTACCCTCAGCAAGTTCCCTGATGACATCAAACTGGGAGGACTGGCTGATTCCCCAGAAGGCTGTGCTGCCATTCAGCAGGATCTTGACCAGCTTGAGAGTTGGGCAGAGAGGAACCTCATGAGGTTCAACAAGGAAAAGTGCAGAGTCCTGCATCTGGGGAGGAACAACCCCATGCACCAGTACGGGCTGTGGATTGACCTGCTGAAGAGCAGCTCTGCAGAGAGAGACCTAGGAGCCCTGGTTGACAGTAAACTGCACATGAGCCAGCAATGTGCCCTTGTGGCCAAGAAGGCCAGTGGCATCCTGGGATTCATCAAGAAGAGTGTGGCCAGCAGGTCAAGGGAGGTTCTTCTCCCTCTCTACTCTGCCCTGATGAGGCCTCATCTGGAGTCCTGTGTCCAGTTCTGGGCTCCTCAGCTCAAGAGAGACAGTGAAGTGCTGGATAGAGTCCAGCGCAGGGCCACAAGATGATCAGGGGACTGGAACATCTTTCATATGAGAAAAGGCTGCGGGAACTGGGGGTGTTTAATCTGTAGGAGATTGCAAGGAGATCGTATTAACATTTATAAATATCTAAAGGGTGGCTGTCAGGAGGTTGGGACATCCCTTTTTTCTATAGTAGCTAGCAACAGGACAAGGGTTAATGGGATGAAGCTGGAACACAAAAAGTTCCACTTAAACATAAGAAAAACCTATTTCATAGTTCAGGTGAGGGAGCCCTGGCACAGGCTGCCCAGAGGGGTTGTGGAGTCTCCTTCCTTAGAGATCTTCAAGACCCACCTGGACGTGTTCCTATGCAACCTGATCTAGGTGAACCTGCTTCTACAGGGGGAGTTGGACTAGATGATCTCTAAAGGTCCCTTCCAACCCTATCAACCTATGATTCTATGATTATGCCCAGTATATAAACTAAGGGGAGTTGGCATGGAGGGCCAGTTGCTGCTCTGGGACTGTCTGGGTGTCAGTCAGCAGGTAGTAAGCCATTATACTGTGCATCATTTCGTTTTCTTGGGCTTTATTTGTCTCTTTTTGTTAGCAATGTTGTTATTATTATTATTATTACTATTATTATATTTCCACTATTAAACCACTCTTAACCCTCAAGTTTTATTTTTTTTTCCTTTCTGCTTCTCCTCCCCATCCCACCAAGGGGAGTGAGAGAGGAGTGAGTTAGTGGCTGCATGGTACATGATCAACGGTACTACTACAACACAGTATAGTCATCATTTACACCAAAAAATACCCCATAAATACTAGAGATATACTAGAACTGAATCTGACAATGTCTTCATATGCTTCTTTCTTTACAGTAGAAAGTAAATCGACCTTGCCTAAATAGTTATTCCTGTTGGTATCATCATATGCCACTACAGTCGCATGAGTTAAATCTAGAGGAATATGTCTAAGTAAACAAAAAGATAGCTTAACTTAACACCAAACCCACATACAAAAGGAGAGTAATACATAAAAGCTTTAGTCAGGAAAGGCTAAAACACAACTGCTTCCATTCTCTGAATCACTGAGATTCCTTTTTTCTTTTGAACAGGTTACATTCATATTTTTCAATGCATAAATAGAGAGTTTTGACAGGAAATGCACAAAAGCATCCTTTCATGCAATATCCTATTGATTGGTGATTAATAATTGACTTAAAATTATTTTGTGTTTATGAACAACTTTCTTGAAGGTTGGGTCCCACAGAAGAGAGAATGTAATTTCTCATACCACCAGATACATTAGTTTCCATAGACAAAGGCTTAATTCTGCAGATTTTGTCACCAATGTCCTTACTCATTTTGGAATCTCTTTGAATTCTAGTGGAACCCTTTCCAAGAAACATTTAATCATGTGAACTTCTGTAAAATGTCTGGAAATAGCCTCACATTAACAAAGTGGTAACTGACATCCCAGGGAGGAAGCCAAGTTACTGTGAGGGTCTTTTTGTCCAAGTAAGCTAGTTCCTTTTTTTTTTTTTTTTTTTTACCCTGTGTGTCTCCCTCAGGAAATTTTATTAAAAGGTGAAGTTGACAGATGGCCTTGCCTTATTTCTCCAGGTAACGAATGCTGCTTTATTGACCTTATTATGACCAATGATTCAGGCTTGGCTGCCTCTAACACAGGGAAACAAATGGGATGTACTCCATTGAAATTCTATACTTCACAATTTCTGAGCTTCTAAAAGTGTAATTTCATACAGGATGCCCTTAGGTTGCTTTTTTAAAAATTGTGTCTGCAAATAGAATTTACTAATAATTTGCTTCTCTCACAATCCTTTAGGAAATAGATGATAAAGCAGAAAAAGAATGATTGTGAGGCAGGGAAAATATCATTGTATCACAGGTTCCTAGAGATATGACAGAGAAAGACTGAAAAAATTACCTTCTTTATAGCCCTCAGACTTGCCAAAGGAAAGTATTCAAGAGAACTATCCTATAATAAAGATGAAAGTAAGCTCCTTAGTCCTTTTGCTTGATATGTAACAACTCTGATTATCAAAACACGGGGAAATAGTCTCTAGATCCATCAAGCAACAGCTCATTGTATGAAGCCAAAGGGATTTACCTTCCTGAAATCACCTGTAAATAATCTGGTAACATTAATGAACATGAAATACAATCACTCAGGAGTAAAAAGACGTTTTGTCACCAAAGATGTCCCATTCAGAAACAAATACGTTCAATATATAGTAGGAAAAAAAATAGATTTCAAGGTAACTTCATCTTTACAGGTAGACTTTCCTGAATACTATTAAGGTAGGTAATGTTTGGCTTGATGTTTTAATGTAGACTCCAGTTGTCATTAAGGTCATTTGTAACACCATAATCCCAACAAAAAAGAATTTCTCTGTGATCAACTAGTTTGCTGGTCAAAGCTACCTGGGTTTTGGAAGGCTTCAAATTCAAATGTAATATTCAAATTACTAGGTCCTATATGTAAAAATCTAGCCTATTTATTTCAAACTTCAAAAACAGGCAATGTCTAGTGACTATCTTCAAAAGACCGAAATATTTTATTTTTTCCTGATATAAATTTCTTTTTTTTTTTTAAGGTAAAGTAGGAAAATATTAATGATATTTATTATCTTTTGGTAATCATTACTGCTAGCAAATGTGTAAGTTCTCTTTAGGGAGGGAAAGCATGGGAGACTAGATAAGCACATGAAAACCAAGTTTTCTGAGGATGCATGTACATGATTTTGCTTATATGCAATATGTAGGCAAGACATCACACATTTCATCTTGAAACTGATGTATAAACTTAAAATCCTTTCATTTGCAGTATTTGAAATAGTACTTTTCATTTTCTCTATTTATACTTCTGTTAAATTTATCATTAGGAAGTAAAGAAGAATGTCTCCTTTGAACCCAATGAAGCTTTTTCTGGTTCATCTAAAATTTTATGTTCTTAGCGTCTACCTCAGACAAACAGCTGAAAGCACAAAATTGTTGTCATTCTTTCTCTATCCAAATGGAAATTCAGCAACTGAAGTTAGAAAATAACAAAAGAAACAAACAAAAAAACAAAGTCTCTAAATCCATCTCAATTCTCAACTCTTAATGTTAAATTTTATATATTAAAAATTATAGCAGCTTACGGGCATCCATTAGGATGCATCTACATGACAAAGGTGCTTCCTACAAAAACTCAGCAAACAGCTTATATTGTGACTGAAAAACATGGTCAGTAAAGACTCCTTAATGTAATCAACTTAGACAATTGTGAGGTGATTTCTGTTACACAGGATGGAAGAAATAATAAGTTACAACTTTCAAGAAAAAACTGAGACAAGAAAAACCAAGTCTCTTTAAAAGAATTAAAAGTTACAGCAATATTATTAAGAAGACCTAAATAGGCATAAATACCAAAGCATGACCAACAAGCATTGTTGTTAGCACAATCCAAGGCACAGTTTTGACACAAGATAAATGGTAGTCTCCAAACTGTGTCTCCACACATCTCAGGAATGAATACAGGCCAAGGAACCTTCCCAGCAGGTACTTTCAATGTGGTCACCCTGCTTTGGAGATGCAAAAGAGCATAGCTTTATGGAAGAAGCCATATGGTACTTGCTGATCTCAAAGACAAAGAACAGCTTCAGAAACTGTTTTCTGGCATATTTTAATATACTACTATAGTGGCTTTCAGAGGTATTAGAATTTTGAGGAATTTTGAGTCAGAAAAGGAAAAGTGCTAGGATCTATTGTTTCTTCTTTGCAAGTCATCTTTAATTAAACAACAAAGGCTATTTAATTAAAGCTATGATGATCCGTACTGTCAGTCTTTACCACAGCCTTTAGCCTTGATGTTTGCTACTTCTCATTTTAAAAAGGAGATTGGCTAGCCTTCTCCTTTCAAAGCAAAATAGATGAAAGAGTTGTAGTGAAATCATGCAAAAGAGATGGCTCTCTATTATAATCAAGAACAACTCCATCCTGGATTTTTACACCAAAACAGTCATGTTAAGCTTAATTCTGAAAACAGCAGGAGCACAGAGAAGCAGAATAACGTGTTTCCTATAAAACCCCTGGTTAACAAATTGACAACAATTTTCAACAATTAAGTTTTTTTTCTTGAAGTACAGCATCTCAGTAGATTAGAATATGTTAAGCAAGGCTTGCAAAGCTTGAGAAAAAGGATGTGACTTTATATTATGTTATTTATATGCAAGTATGTTTTGCAAATGCCCAGAGCAGATTCTCCTTGATATCTATATTCTCTGTACATTCACTGGGACAGGACCTGGACACTGCTCTTCTTGCAAGACCTGACCTGTCAGCAAAACAGGAAACGACAGCAGTAAACACACTGCCCCTCAGCTAACCTTGATGCTTTTGATTACCAGGGACATGCCATGGTACTTCTCAGTCAAGTGAGCAGATCTATCCACATACCCACAAAAATCCAACTGGACAGCCAGGTAACTATGCTGTTCTCTAAATCCTGGGATATGACTGGCAGCACAGCTTTGAGGAGAAACAGCCATCTTACAACTTGTTTAAAATCTAATCAATTCTTCCACTTTCCTGATTTAAGAAGATTTCATGGCAACCAAGTGTATTTAGAATTGGAATATCACTATTTTCCTTGTATCCAAACAAAATAACATAGCTTAGTGTGATACTTATGTGTGTTCCCTAAGTATGACTAGTTTAAAAGGTGAATTAACAGTGCTGCAGTTCAGCAAACCAGTACATTGGAAAATAGCATTAAAAATGTTTCCTCTACTTGTTAATTCATGATCAATATACATTTTATGCTTTCATTTACCAAAGCACTGTAAAAGTGAATTACCATTCATATTCATCATAAACTGCTTCCCCTAATAATGATATAGTATATTGTGCATGATAAAGAAAAAACATTCATGACAGTAGTCATCTGGAAACTAAAGTGAATATTTTTTTTCACAGAAAACTGAAATATTACACACAAAACTGTCTCAGCTACAAAACTATCTATCTGAAAGTCTTAGTGAAGAAACAGATTCATTTAAATATAAGAAAAAAATATTTTACTGTGAGGGTGAGGGAACCCTGGCACAGGCTGCCCAGGGAGGGTGTGGAGTCTCCTCTGGAGTTTTTCAAAACCCACCTGGGCATGCTCCTGAGTGACCTGGTCTAAGTGGACATGCTTTGGCAGGGGAGTTGGACTAGATGATCTCTAAAGGTCCCTTCCAACCCCTACTGTTCTATGATTCTGTGATTTTGCTATGCCTGTGCGAACAGAACAAGTCCACATGTATCACTAAAACAGAGAATGATATAGTACTGCTTGGTTCTAGGTGTTTTTCACCATATATAGCAGGAGTAATCTTATTCATGTACATTTAGTGTGGCTGAATCCAATGAACACAGTATCTCAACGTAGGATACATAGGATATCTAATGCAAGCATTGTAAGTGGAACAGATCTGTTTCCTTTGCATTCTGTTGAATCACATGACAGATAGATAAGTATGATCAATAAAGTAAGATTATCTCAATTCAATAATGAGAAAGTACTAGATGCCAAGCTCTAAGTAAGGACATCAGCATGCTTTCTGCATTACTACTTCTGTTATTATTGCTTCTTATGAATGATAAGATGCCACAGATTAATTTATTTTTGTTACATATGTGAACTTCCAAAGCATTTATTAATATCTGTGTCATACCTTTTCATTCACAATTTTGCACTTTGTATCATTAAAAAAAATGTCTATTTTCTGCTCTTTTTCAAAAGCAATTGCTTCTGTTTTCTGTATACAATATAAAAGCCATATTTATCTCCCAACTTCACAAAACACAAACATTTTTCTGACTAAGCTAGCAGATAAGTTTTTTCTTATCATTTTTTCTGCTTCACCCTAAGCAAAGGTTGTTTATTTAAAGAATGTGAAACTATAAAAATCTATTCTTAATCTTCATTAAATTCCTTCTTTTTTTCTACTGAATTGGAAATAAATTGCTGAAGTTTATGCAAAAAACAAAAAGATAAAGTTGGAATTAGTCAATTTCTCAATAAAATTATTATCTGGTTTACAAGCTCCTAAATCATTTTCACATTGAATACTACTTCAGTTCACATCAGTACCTTTGATTTCTGGTTTAAATCTACCTACGTAGCAGGAATAAAGAAAGCAGATGATTTTACTTCTTTTCACCTCCATTTTTACTTTCTCCAGAGAAAAAATAATATGAATTGGTAAAATTATTTTCTTTGTATTAGTGTCTTAATACTTCTGTAGATAATGCTCGTCTCTTGAAAATTGATTGCCTTAGTGTATTGTATTAACACTTACTAGAGCAATCTTCAGTCAATAAGTATTCCATTAGAATTTTGCAAAGAGTATATAAACAACTTAAGGAAAACTATCTAAGCACAAAAAGAATATTGACATATTTTACAAAAAGACATTTTACTGAAACTCCCTCCACAGGATGTGTTTTATATGGAATGAAATCTATATAAAATATATTAAATCTATACAAAAGTTGAGAAAATTTGAGTAGAAATGAATACATAATCTAAATTTTTTAATTATTCTACATTTACTAACAAATATTACAACAAGAAATTTTAAAACTACTTTGGGCAGATTTAATGGAAATATCTGTAATTACATTTCTTACTATTTTGAAAGTGCTTTAATATACAAGGCATTTAATAATAAGGTATTATATAGCTTACTAACAAGTAACGGTATACTTGCATACGTAATACATGAAGAAACCTCCTGTGCAGACTTTATACACATGAACATATTTCAGTTACATAAGTAAATCCTATTGCAAGGAGTTCAGGTAAATAATGTTTAATATTGTAGGAATAACATGGCAATGTTTAGGGGGAACATGACAATTTTATTAAGATATTAAATAAGAATCCTGTTACCTTAGAATTACAAAAAATTACCAAACCTTTTTAGTACTTACCTAGGGATCTACAGACACTGTTAGCACAGATAATAAAAAGAATATTACTGATGTATTGATTGGCCTTCTACTTTTTAAGCCTTCTATCTCACTGTCACATCTAGATATATAGGCATTTGGTAGAAAAAAACACAACAAACAAATACCACACCTCTCTAAAAATAATATAAATTCCATACTGTAATTTGAATATATTGGTGCTAAAATACATCATATTAAAAGTGCCACAGTATTTGAGTAGTTTTAGACAATGACAATGATTTGAAATCTTTCAAGGATGGAGCTTAACAAAGTTGTTTCATACTCTGCTCCAACAGATTACATCTGCTGGCAAGCAGACCAAACTATTTATTTTTCAATTACTACTACTTCTTCTAATGATTGCAGGGCTATTAAGTAATATTTTTTAAGGGACCATGTTGATACCTTTTATTGAAGTCTCAGTGCTCACAAAAAGGTATCAACGATGCAAGTATAACCCAATTTCACATTTCTGAAGCAGGATTTTATTCTTATAGTCTTATTATTTCAGCTAAAGTTCAAACAAAGCTTCAAATTATCCCTTTAAAGCAAGAAAACACATTCATCTGTTTCGCTGATTCAGCAGCCGTTCAACCGTGCACAGTTTTCTCTGTTACAATCCTGATGACAATGTCTTCTTGCAAAGATAAAATAATTCTGGTATTTACTGAATAAATAGTATGTTGAATACAAATCACCCTGCATTATTACACAACCCTAGTAATAAGAACTACTGTACTGTGAAGCTATCCTCCCCCTTCTATTTTTCCTTACAAGACTAATACCTTAATTTTTTCAATAACTGCATTACAAAAGTCATTTCATATCGCAGTTTAAGGACTACTCTTACCAGCATACAGGAGGATGTAACAGTGTGTATGTTTGACTTTAAAGACGGTGAAGCAGAAAAGCCTACAGGAGCAGCTTTATATGTACATCATCCAGATGCAGACTGTTGACACAAAGTTGTAACGGGAAAGTATGACTCTTTGCTATTAAAATTTTGCTTCAACCTCTATCTCCATCCATCCCCTGCTTGGGACCTAAATTTCCCTAAGAACAGAGACAGTAAATTAAGCATCAATGATTACTAAAGGAGAAAAATGTACTGGGAAGTGGTGCATGTGTCTGCTGTGGTCAGTATAGTAACTATTGCATATGTTAATAGTAGAATGATATTTAAATTAATTGACAGAACCTGTTATAAATTTTCCTGGAGAAAGAACATCTACTTACAGGACAGGTGTTTCAGGGAAGCAACTGTAGCTACTGAAAAGCAAAACAAGATGAGCTTTTCTGTGTTACAGAAATTTGTTTAATTTATAGAGGCCTGTAACAATGGCTAGGTGACATTTTAGGTGACCAAGTATACTGATGAAATATATACTGTCTCAATCCATTCATTCACAAGCTGTCATATAAATACAAACAGACAGATGCAGGGGCTTTTCCATTGAAACAACTTTTGTGTATTTTACAGTCTTCTTAAGAGTACAACAGTTTGACTGTCAAACATAATTTATTTGTCATATTTCTAAGATAAGAGATGTCTGGTGTTACATTTGACATAATTTTATTCATTACTTTGTATGCTCAAGATTGGGATTGAGAAGCACTGCAATTTACATTCTCAATGGTTTATCATTTCATCTAATAGTTCTTTATATAATTTTCAGTTTATTCAAGAAGGATGAGTATTGCCCTTGATTAAAATTCAAATCTAGATTACAATCCATTAAGTTTACAGTAGTAGAAGACAGTAAATATATTCTTTCATAATTAATTTTATGATATGCTCTGTTTGTGTGAAGCTAAAAGAAAACAGATTAACAGGTTATTAAATTAACTGAACTTCAAGGTATTTTTCAGTTTGTTGTTTTTTTTTCTGAAAGTAGCAGCTATTTTTGCTTCAAACTTTCTCAAGATTTATGGCATTACAGTCACATATGGGGCCCAACATCACAAAGCTTATTTAACATTTAAGCTGTAAACTGTCAAAAAATATCTCAAAAATGAGATAATGAATTGAGAATGGCTATTTATTTCACTTCATGTGTTTCTTGTTACTTCATTTTTGAGCAACTAAGCATTTTTTCCCTATATATATATGAGTAATGGAATTTTTACTACTGATTTTCTAACATATCTATTTGATTCACAGAGTGAAGGCTTTAAGAAAAATACTAGATATCATTCAACTCGCAGCCAAGCTGTAAGATCTGAAGCACTATATCTATAATTGGGTTCAAAATATATTCTAATCATAGAGGAAATAATCACCTACTGGGATTCAGCTCTTACCATCACAAAGAATGCTTTTACAAGAATAGGTTATACTGAGCCAATTATATCATACTGCATACTTGGCTCAGTTTCATATAGATTTTCACATTAAAATAAGCACTAGGTGCAGTGTCTTGATATATGCAGTCATTTGGCACTTCTTCATGGGATGTGGCAGAGACTACCAAGCATTGCAGAGGCCTTTCAATTTGCTTGAGAAGTTGGCTTATAGCAAATGACCATAAAAGTAAGAAAGAGAAGTGAGAAATACTTTCATCTCAATATGAAACATGAAAGGTCATCAAATATATATGGTCACGGATGCAAACCAGGTGAATCTCTCTGAACTTGATTTCCAAAAGAAAAGATGTCCTATGCTGCTTGCTAAATTGATGACTAGGAGAAGACAAAGTCTATTTAAAATTCATGTCCTGCACAGTTGATCAAGTCATAAGCAATACCTTTTTTTTTTTTTTTGGCAGAAAAAGAATTTTAAAGACATCACTAAAGTAGGAATTTCATTTTTCCTTGTCAAAGACATCCCAACAGGCTCCAGAACTGAACTAGGCAGTACAAAACAGAGAAATATATATGAACATTCATCTATCTTACATGTTATGAATCTGAATTTCTGAGAGATAAAATAAATGGATTCTTTTTCAGCATCTCATTTTTCTTTCTAGTTTGGCTTGTATCCCACACTGAATGGTCACTCACTTGTATTACAGCTCATATTTATTAGATTGTATCATTAATACTTTTTAAAGTATCAGTATATAAAAAAGAATCAGAAGTGTATTGAAAAAAACTTTTTGAAAGGATCACACATATTTCTAACAAAAAAATAAGACCTGCCTGTTGAATGATTTTGAACAAAACAAAAGTCAGGTGTTGTTTGGTGGACCGAGTTATGAACTGAGCTAATAAAGAAGCCTGAACAATAGCTGTTCTGCTTCTTAGGTTTCTTTAATATGTTTAACTTCCATTAACTAATAAGTCTCTACGTGGAACTGGATGCATTTCAGTCTTTCAAAGAAGTTTGTGAACCATGGAGCTTCATTAATGTGTCTGGTTTTTCATTTCTCCTTGCGTTTGTGGAAGCAAAAGCACACTCCACTTCTCAAGTTTGTTCTAAAGCCACCATCACTTGAAGTACCATCCATATGTAGGTAAGATGACAACCTGTCTCTTTATACAACTCACTTTCTGTCCATCTTGAGCACACTTAGAAATGCATGTGTGTGTTCATGCAAATACAGAAATGTCTGCTTCATGCACACAGTTAATAGCAAATGGAAGGAAGTTTGATTCAAATACAGTGCTCAGTCAGATTTGTTTAGCCTTTACTTAGAACTTACATTGCATTCTGTGATTACAAGGAGAATTTAACCACCTCAACGTCATCATAAACAGAAAAATACATTTAATGCATAGTGAAGAATTCACTAGAAAAAAAAAACTCCGTTGATAAACTCATATAAGATCATGGATTTTAGAAGATATAGTGATGAAACCAGTATTTTAACCAGAGGATTAATTGCAATTATAGCTAAAAGACTGTAAATTCACAGAAATTAGGATAAAGTCTAGTGTGAATGGCAGTCAAACAGCCTGCCACAGATTTGGCTTTTCACTTGTTTGTTGCTACCAAAGCACAGCTTAAATATCACACTTTAATCCAGTAATCATTTAAATAGAATATGACATTTAAAAAGCAAGTCAAGAGATAAAGGGAGATACTCTAGAAATGTGTGTTCAATTAAAGGGGGTAAATAGTTAAATATGCTGCCTTAATATATTGAAAGCTTCTCCAGCTAAAATACTATTGCAGTTAAAAACGGAGTAGGAATAGGACAGGCTTCTGAAAGAAAAAATCAGCGACCTACAGTTTTTATTAAATCATGTTTCAAGAGTTATTTTACTGTAACTACTTTACATCAGCTAAGTCTTTCCTTACGTAGGGAATATCTATCTGTGTACCAGGGCACAGGGGCCGCAGAGCACCACTGCAGCACACTACTTACAGTGCTCCTGGGAACAAGGCTCTTCCAGTTTCATCACCATTGTAGGCTTCTACAGTTTTTTTCCAGTCTAACCCTATCCTAGGTTTGGTGGACCAGCTGCTTAAGAACAACAGCAGTTTAATTTGGTTAGTGTCTGAAAATAGTTTGCATGCATACTTTAAGAGTATTC
The DNA here is from genome assembly GCF_028858725.1 of Colius striatus. NCBI lineage: Eukaryota > Metazoa > Chordata > Aves > Coliiformes > Coliidae > Colius > Colius striatus. The sequence goes on along the minus strand of NC_084760.1, from coordinate 24,108,898 downwards.
AGAAAGGCAAAGGAAAGCTCCATACATATGGGCAATAGGAAGAATGATCTCAGAAGTGAGCTTCTGATCCAAACTAAAATGTTCACATGCCTTTTTTGAAACAAAGCAGTATTTAATGTCAATACAACATGGAAGATAAAAAGTAGCCATACAAATATATTTTTTAAATATCTGCTTTCTTTTACCATGGGCCTCACAAGCCAAACCAAAGTTTCTGGTGGACCTCACTGGAAAAAAAGTACGAGATTTTCAATATATGTCAGGTTTACATGCTTTTATCTCTACAGATTATTAAACAGGGGTTAACAAAGGTCTTTCTACTGTCCGCATTCTTATTCACAAGTCCTCTTGAAACTATGTGCTTTATGATCAGCTGCAGTAGACACGCCATTAAACTAATTTAGTAAGTCTGTAATACTTTTCAAAGCATGTAAGCAACCTCACAAATTTTAGATTCTTCAGTTATGGGAAGAATATCCAAGTGACATTTACTTACTGATTTTTTTAGAAACTATTTTAGTTCTTCTGCATTCAAATAACAGAAGTACAAGCTAGAAATATATTCTAATTTATCATACTGTTTTCAAAGAATTTGCATACATTTTCACCTTCTGCAGGAAGAAGAAGAATGGCAACCTTATTCTAAGAATGATAAATTCATGAGTAGAACATTGTCTGTTCTTCATTCACGTGACATTTTTTCACACACTCGCCCTTTATATGGCTGGATACAAACAGAATTATTTAATTAGAAGAAGAACAAAAATTCTCAGGAAGAACTCAAAAGACCTGTATTCTTTGTTTTTCACCTTTGAAAATATATGTGACAATTCTATATTTAAAACTAAAAGTGAAAAGGGCAAAATATGCCCATTAAAGTTTCATGCAGTCATTTTCTTACACTAGGAAGTGTTTGGGGATGGGATGTCATACTGATTCCATCAAGTGCTACACACTGTGGCACAGTGAACTACTTGAGCACGGAAATGCTAAGTAGGAACCATATGGTATACAGGCCATGTACTGATTCTCTCACAGAAATTAATTTCATCTCATTGAAAGAGCAGATAAAGGCTACAATTTGTCTGCTTGAAAGCAAAACAACTAGATATTTCCACACTATGTCATGCAGGCTTACTAGATAGTATCCCTGAAAACTTGGGCTACTCCAATTTCCTTTGTCAAATGTTAAATCCTGGATTATAGAAACATTATCTTCAGGCTTTTTGAAGTGGACAGGTGATGTCTATACGGCACTTCAGCTTGGATGTTCCCCAGGATAACAGCTATCTCATACTGCTAAACATACCAAAAAACTCAAGCCCCTATAAATTCATCTTTTAGCTTATTTGCACATTACATTCCACTGTCTTATAAGCAATTAATTAGTCCTGCTTTCTTTACACTGACTTCTATCCCTAAACACCTTTAATGAAAACAACTCAGACACCCTTTCTGTTCTCATACATCAAGGACCTAAGAGTCCTATGGTCTTTCTGAGCAAGCAACGTCTTCTCAGTAGACCACAACCTGGGCTGCAGATAAAAGGGTCTGAATAAGCAAGATAAGCTGCAGGGCAAGGACTGGTGAGGTTGACTGTTGCAAGACACATCTTGGTACTTATCTGTATACTGAGACATGAATCAGGACTTCTTTCCCAATGAATATAAATCACAGAATCACAGAATCTTAAGTTTCTTCATTATAATGTGTCATCTGACAGTTTGAAGGATTAAACTCAACAAAAGACATTCGTATACTCACCCTCATGAGGTCTCAAAAGGGGAAAATTAAAAGTTTGTCACTGATTTAATTAACTCATACCTCTGTGTTCACTGAAGTTCTGATAGTGCCTTACGTCTGTTTTTTTTTACAAAGTCTTAGCATTGCTCATATGTAGGGTTTTTTTAATAATGTAATCTCCCATAGGTATAATTTTTTGTTACTTTTAATTACAGAAGTCCTTTAAAAAACTGTGTGCCCATGAACATAATGAAATCCCACCACAGTAGACTAGAAGTGTTCTGTATCTGACCTTGTACATTGCTAGACAGGTACTTGTGTACTCAAATGTATGTCCTGCAAGACAGACAGCAAAGATATGCTGAAGGGCATATGAGTATCACTCAGGTCACTCACTCAGGTGAGTATTTTAATTCTACTCTCTCAACAAAAACTGTGTAATCCAAATGGCTTCAATGTTTTCCAAATATAGCTGTTTATATTGTGAAATTAATGCACAGACAAGCTACTCTTAAACTGTGCTAATGCTATGCTAATACATGTTATGTATAGAAACACCTTCACAGTTTGTCTTGGTACAGACTTATTTCCAAGTTCACAGCCATTCTTGTTTTTTGGTGGGTTTTTTTTTCAGTTGATGCATTTCTTGTTTGTTTACCTCATATTTTGTTTAATTTATATTGCATTAGGAGCATATCTTTTTTAGAAGTCTTGACGTTCACTAACACAGGTGAATTAATTAAAAAAACTTGAACTTTAAAGCTAAATATGGTCAAGCAGAACAGCTACTTCATTAAAAAGAGAAAAATACATCCATCATTAAAATAGTGAATATTAGAAATGACCCTAGTGATAGTGCAGTATTAGCTTCTAGCAGTAAACACACATTAAAAATATTCTCTGTTTCATTAACTTAGCACATCAATCCATGTACCACCTATTTCTATTATTACTCAACATATAATACTTATGGACATTATTTAGAAAGTAAAATCCTTAAAAAAATCAGCATTCTGTCTTAACGTATATCTCTACCATCCAGCAGGTAAACCTGTTTCTGCAGGGGGGTTGGACTAGATAATCTCTAAAATCCCTTCCAACCCTTACCATTCTATGATTCTATGATCATAAAAATAACAGACAAAAATAATAAGATATGCTTTGTGAGGACTGTCATAAAATAGATCTGTTGATACTTCGAGCCAAAGGTCGCACGAAAGAAACTAAACAGATGATACTGAAAAACAGAGCTGAATAAGAAGAAAGTGTTCAGAACACAGGAAGAAGGAAATTATATTTCTTTTTGCCTTCCCTCCTACAGAATATTCCTGTTTTGAATTATTTTGAACATTTTGTCTTCTGCTGTTTAATAAATCTGCCCTAAGGAAATGAATATAGACTTTGATCTCAACTGTGCATTTTATCTTGATTTCTCTGAGAAGTAAATAGGGTTAAGGGAGGAATAATATATTTAAAGAAAAATTAATGTAATGCACTGGAAAATATTGACCTTTATATTTAATAGTCTTAGTAATGAAGTGCCAACAGCATGCTGAACTTTAAAAAGTCTAAACTCTGACCCTAAGACAGAATCATTATCCAATTTATTTCAATATCTAATTACATTTATTTACTGAACTTTTCCCTGAGTTGGCTAAAAGTGTTAAATACAACAGCAATTTTCACAGAATCACAGAATGGTAGGGGTTGGAAGGGATCTCTAGAGATTATATAGTGCAATCTCCCTGCAGAAGCAGGTTCACCTAGAACAGGTCACACAGGAACTCATCCAGGCAGGTTTTGAAAACCTCCAGAGGAGGCTCCATACCCTCCCTGGGCAGCCTGTGCCAGGGCTCCCTCACCCTCACAGTGAAACAGTTTTCCATTTAACTGGAACTTTCTGTCTTATTGAAGTATTTCAGCTTCTTTCATTTCTCCTTGTCCTGTCATCAGAAACAATAGGAAACAAGTGATGCCCCAACCTCCTGACATCCAACATTTAGATATTTATAAATATTAATAAGATCCCCCCTCAGTGTTCTCTTCTCTGGACTAAACAGCCCCAGTTCCCGCAGCCTTTCCTCATACAAAAGATGTTCCATACCCCTGATCATCTTTGTGGCCCTGTGCTGGACTCTCTCTAGCACCTCTCTGTCCCTCTTGAGCTGAGGAGCCCAGAACTGGACACAGGACTCCAGATGAGGCCTCACCAGGGCAGAGTAGAAGAGTAGCAGAACCTCCCTCGACCTGCTGGCCACACTCTTCTTGATACCTCCCAGGATGCCATTGGCCTTCTTGGCCACGAAGGCACATTGCTGGCTCATGTTCAGTTTACTGTCAACCAGTACATCCAGGTCTCTCTCTGCAGAGCTGCTCTCCAGCAGGTCAACCCCAAGCATGTACTGATGCGTGGGGTTGTTCCTCCCAGATGCAGGACTCTTCACTTGTCCTTGTTGAACCTCATGAGGTTCCTCTCTGCCCAGCTCTCAAGTCGGTCGAGATCCTGAGGGTACACTCTGTCCCCTCATCCAGGTTATTGATGAAGATGTTGAACAAGACTGGCCCCAGAACCGACTCCTGTGAAACTCCACTGGCCACAGGCCTCCAACTCAATTCTGTGCCATTGATCACCACCCTCTGAGCTCTGTCATTCAGCCAGCTATCGATCCATCTCACTGTCCACTCATCCAAGCCACACTGCTTGAGCTTACTGATGAGGATATTACGGGAGAGACAGTGTCAAAAGCCTTGCTGAAGTCAAGATAGATGACATCTGCTGCTATTTTGCACCTGTCCATCATAAAGTGGAACCAAGATTATATTCTTCAGAGATCATAGAAGAGTTTATATTAAGAATTATAAGATTTTCTAACCTCAGCTAGATTAATTTCAGAAACTCTCTTAAACTGCTTTTGAAAGGGTCTGCTTTATTGTGAAATAACATTTGAGGTGAAAGGTTCTTTATCACATTTCTAGTGCATGAATCCATCAGGCCTTTCCTCTATTATTTCCTTTCTTTCTTTTCCTGGTGAATTTAGTGTTCATTAAAGTACAAGACTAACAGCACTGATTGAACTAAACAGAGTATCCAGGCTATGCAAATTTCTTTAATTCTACTGAGTTACTCTTTTTCCTTGACATGCAAACTACCTTGTTATTCTAGTCCTTGGCCTCTCTTGTGCAGAGATTGCCAATCATATCACATTTGCAGTTATTTTTTATAAGGTGTGAAAAAAATCAAGATAAAGGTGAGACTGCCCAACTAATTTTTGCTGCTAGGTCTCCTGTGTAGAAAGATTTTTTTTTCCTTAATTGGCTCTGCACACTTGGGAAATGGTAACAAGTTGCTGTGAACTTTTTGTTCAAATTGCAGATTTCTTCTATACAGCATTTTAAAAAAAATCAATTACACTCTTAAAAGGATCTTTCAAAGGAAAGACAGGTCTTTTATAACAGTTCCTCCTTTTTATGGGGCTTCCTAGACATCTAAATCATTCAATAGCAATTATAAGAGTTATGCTTAATTATCTAAACTTTCAGTCAGTAGCATGCTGATAGCATGTTTGTGCATACTTGCATAATATGCACACTGCACAAAAAGTTGCTTTTTTTTTTTTTTAATATGTATGAACAGGAATGGATTTTCCTAAGATAAGGAAGGGAAGACACCATAGAGCAGAAATCTCAAAATACAATCTGTTATCCATCTCGCCTTTCCCATCCATCTAGAGTACTGAGCAACAGGATTCTAGTCTTGAGAACACACCACCCAAAACTCCTGTGACAAGGGCTATGTTTTCATATTTCATTGCTGGCAAGCAGTGTTTCCAGCAGAGTTTAGGCTGCTTCCTGGTTGCTTCCACACATCAGGCCAGACTTAGAAACCTATCCACCTCTCCTTGTCTGCAACTGAACCCTGGAAGTATGTGTCCTAAGACATAGGAAAGGTTATCTAGGTCTCTTGTCACATGGTAAATCAAGTAGGCTTTCCCACTCATAACAGCATCATATCCAGCGATATTCACTTGGAGGCATAACTCCTCTTTGGAAGACAGATGAGCTGTAGCACTCCAAAGGGTGTTCAACCAGCCCTAGATTTCAGAATTCAGATGATAAGAAGGAAAGCAAATGATACTCCGTTCCTCATTCACTGTAAGCCACTTTATGCCCTAAAGAAAATGGTTTCAGTACATCTAACTCCATAGTGTTGGAAGGAGGCAGTGGGAAGAGTACTTGTGCAGGCATAACTCCCTACATGATTTACCCTGCAATATCTGATTTTTTTGATCTCCAATCTGACTTGGTACAGGAAAACCACAAGGATTTTAAAAAAAAATACTCAATGGTATTATACGATGAATTTTTAAAGAATTAATGATGAACAGTTGCATAAAATATATTTGACTGTAAGTGGTAAGACTGAAAGGATGTGTGACCAATAGCAGGTATCTCGAAAGGGTACAAAACTGGAGAATGGAAGTTGTATCACTTCTCAGAACATAATACTTTCTCAACAAGATCTTTCCTCAACTTAAGTCTCTAACTGATTTATCTTCTATTAACTACCTTCCTTTGAGCTTATGTAAATTGTAATATTCTTCGGCAAGAAGTTAGTTTAACAATGTAATGTATACAGAACAACATTTTTGCATGTCATGAACCTACTTCGCACTTTTGAGTCTGGTCTGATGTTTTAGTATTTCTAATATAACAGATGATTTTACTACATCAGACATTCCCTGCATACCTTTTTCTTGCTTGTTACAATTTATTTTATTGTTGATTTATGTTACTGACTAAAGTATGCTGGGTTTTCTCTTAGAGGCCAGACCATACTTTTGATGGACCTTATTTCCTACAATTTCAGTAATATCCATTTGTTACATTAATATGTCAAGTCTACGTGTGGCCAAGCAAAGGAGGATGGAAAAAACTCTAAAATACTGAGAAGTCTGGCAAGATCAGTTTCCAGAATTGCTCATCGGCTACTTGAAAAACTACCAAAAACTTGTAAGTTAAATAATATTGAAGGAATTAAAAACATGTACTCCAGATGCCAGTCTGAGTCATTTCTTCATGTAGATTTGTATGTAATACCAACTGTGAAAGATGTGAGTTGAGTCCTATGTCTGCTACTAAGATGAAAATTAATGATAATGCAGTTATTCAGAAGGATGCTTTGAATCACATGAAAGTAAATGGTTTAGGTAGTGTCCTTAAACAAAGAAGATACTCGAGGCAACCATTAGAAACTAAGGAATATTATTACTGTCTTTTTACTAGTTTGTCAATCAGCTTCAGAAGGTCAGAAAAAAAGCCAAACTGAAACCTCTGTTAATGAAAATGAGCCAACAAAACAGTACACTGGCATCTGGTATTTGAGCTGGAGATTTGTGCTCTTGAGTTAGAGTCTGTCAATATCTGACTGCCCTTATGTTTATAGTGTTCTCAAATCCCCTGCCGGTTTATAACTCATTAGTTCAAAATTGTAGTCGTTTAAATTTACTTAGGCACATCACCGGGACTTTTGAAGTTTGGCCATCACGATCACAAATGGCAAGTGAAATGAGTTCTTGTGGATGCATGATCACATTACATTGCTGTCACATAGCACAGAAAGGTTTGTAACAACTGACAATTCTTATTTTTTAAAAGGGCTACAACTGGAACATAAAATACATATTCCTGGTTAAGGACGAGGTACATTGGCAGAGCTTTTTAAGCAAGGTTTGCATGACTGGAGGACGCAAATAAAGGTACTTCTGCTATTACTAATGAGTGAAACACTTCAAGAAAATGTTAGGTAAAGACTAAAATGTGTTTGAAGCTAATCACATCTGGCTCATGTGCTTTATTTATATTCACACATAAATCACATAAAAGTTCTGCGAATTATCTAAAAATTAAGAAGTTCCTTTCAGTCTCCTTAGATGTGTTTAAAATATCATGAGAATTTAATAAGAGAAGCAAGACAACACAATGAGCTCAATGTCTCTCCTTTCTCCCCCATTGACTTGCCTCCAAACAAAATCAAATAACATCTGCCAAATGCCAGCCTGTTCAGCTTGCTAATGAGTTTAAAAATTCAGAGTATGACCGTTGCTCAGCAACTGATAAAGAATACCAGTCACATGGTACCATAGTTAATATACAAGAGACCTTTACCCCTCATTTTCTAAAATCCTACGAAAAACGGACTATTGGAAACACTGTATTTTTAAAGGGAATTTACTTGCTGCTTTTTGAGCACTGTGCTGCGACTTGTTCTAATGCTCATAAGCATCAGTTTTCAGGTGACTGGAAGGGTGCTTAAGATTTTCAATCACATATCTTTCAGTTCGTGCATTTGCACGGTGGTGGAATTCTATTCAACTCAGTTGTTTGCTGACCATTTCAATAGATAACCTGAGCCAAAAGCTGAAAATGCTTTAAGCCTCAAGAACATGCCAGTGAATTTGGCTGACAGGCTGTTAAGCTAAAACTAAATTGAAAACTATAATCAGAAGTGGAAGAGGGGGATCAGAGGACTTAGAAACCACAGTTTGTGCAGTAGAAATGTAATCAATCTCAGAGAGGAAAAGACAGGAGGGTAACAGTCACCATCAAGACTGCTTCTTCATCTCAGCTAGTCTGCTAGGAAAATCTGAAATCAACCATTAATCAATCCATCAATCAATCACGCAGTAATCATCAGTGACAGGAGGTTATAATGGGAAACATTTAAATGAAGAAATGAAATAGTATGGTATTCTACCTGACACATGAAAGAAAGATGTGCCAGACGAGACTACCATGCTAAAGTTGCATAATTAACTCTGTTTCTCAGTAATGTTTCTGCAGGAGTTAACATACATTGCTTTTCTAACATCATTGTGTCAGTATTTTTACCTTGATGTACTTAAACACAGTATTAACACAGAACACGTCTAGGAATTCCAAGGTTGTATTTAATTTCAGAAGGAGACAATTTTAAAAAAGAGAAAGCTCATCAAAAAGAAGCCAAAAGGGGCAACCTGGAGAACTAAATCTTTCCTGACAGCATGGACTTTTCATAAAGAAACCGCATTAGAAATATAGTGCCAATGCAGACCACCTCTTTAGAACAGACTGAAAAGGCACAAAAGCACTGAAAAGCCTGGCTAACTAGCGGAGTAAGGGAAGTTATTAGAAGCAGGAAGGCATTTCAAAAAAGCAGAAGAGTTTAAATGAAGAAAATAACTCCGGCAGATAAGGCAGACCAAAAAAATAAGTCTGAGAAATAGCTAGTAAAAGAGATTGAGAGGTAATAAGTCTTTCTCTTTTTTTTTCAAACAAATCAAGACTAAAAAGCCTGGCAGAGAGCCTGCAAGTCCTCGTAATGATCAAGGTAAAAAAGGAACATTAGAAAGGACGTGCAATTGCACAGGAGCTAAATGACTTCTTGGCATCAATGTTCACTTGGAAGAAACTGGGAAGATTCCCACCTCAATACCTCTCCATGTAAAACTAAACTAACTGTAGAAGAGTTTACAGAATGAGATGACAAAATTAGCAGCAGAACATCACCGAGATTAAATGGTATCCCAAGGACTTAATGGTTACTCCTGGAGTTCTAAGAGATCTTAAGGATAAAATAGTGTAATAGACATGTGGCAGGATTCTGGGGAAGATCCAGGGAATCACTGTAAGCCTGATACTGGCACTGGACAAAAGAGCAGAAACTATACACTAAATAACAGGCTTTTTAGAATGGAAAAACTGACTGTAGAGACTAGTGTTTTAGTGTTTTGTTTGGGTTTTTTTAAGAGGTAAATTTCTACAGTAGAGAAACATTTGGCCATTTATAAATACAGTTAATCTGATGTAATTAACACTTTGAAATAAAATGTCTTTGTAGGCTGTGAATGCATGGAAATAGATCCCTGTAGAGATCAATCCTTACCATTTCAGACACATTCGGATGAAAAGAATTACCTTTCAAGAGTTCATGATGACTAGGTTAGACCTAGATGCCTTAAATTCTAGCTAAGTCAGGTTATATGATTTCCCTCCGAGCAAAAAGTGAGTTTGCGGGTACTTGTGTCAAGCAAGCCACTTTTGGGTGAAAGTTTCATCAAAATTTAGTCTAAGCAATAACATTCTACCTCCGACCAATTTAATTTGATGTTTCATGTGGGTGCAATATTTTTTTTCTTTCCTAACCTAAATTAAGTTAGGAAAAGCTGCTGGCCACTATTAAGCTGCTTCCCTGTGTCACTTCCTCAGTGGCTGCCTTAAACCTATATGAAATATCAATATGTATTAGGAAATGAAAAGCAAGTAGTACATCAACGTGGCAGACAACAGTTTGCTGCACATTTTAGGGGAATAATAAAAAAGAAAACCAAAAAAACCAACAAGACATCAGAAAACTTTCTGTGGAAGACTTCCTTCATATTTCTTTAAAAATAGTTGCAAAAATACAGAAAAAGAAATGGCAATTTTTCCCTCTGGAAGAAGAATTATGCAATGATTTGGACTCAGAGAGGTTATCAAAACTCTAGAAAATTCTGGGAAACTTTATCTAAAATCCCTCTTTAAAAGCTCATAACAAATTCACAACCAGAAAGAAAGCTACAAAGATATGTGGTATAAATATATTTTTTAAAGTCATCTCTTTTTTTCCCCAGCATTTTAACATAACTTCACAAGCTGGCAATTTTTACAGCTGTACTTTTATATAACTATTTATAAAAACAGTGTTTACATGCAGTGCTACATCTGCTACACATTATCTATTTTTAGATGCTTTACATCTATTTAGCACAGAGGATTTTACAGTAATTCAAACACTTCCAAGTCTTTGTCTGAAAATTTTGTAAGTATCTTTGAAAACAGTATGCCAAAACTGCAGAAAACTTAAGCTGACTTCCCGATGGCCAAAGGTTGTAGAGAATACAATGTGCTTTCTCTTCTAGGGGTGACTATCTTTCTCTGCTCCTTTTCATGAACACAAACGAGAAATACTTCAAATGTGACTTCAGGGACAGGGTCTACTCTGTCAGGATTACCGAGGAAGCCAAATGCAATTCTCATCCATTTCTGTAGCTTTCTGACGGGTTGGCACAGGGAAAACCATGAAGGCAGCAAAATAACAATACTGCTGTTCCAGATATGTGAATAGAAGCTCAGTCCTTTGGATGCAAACCTCGCTTTGAGTGCTGGAGGATCTGAGTAGCATCCAAAGAGCGAACTACAGTAACCTTGTGTCAACAGCATAAGGGCACTAGCAAACAGTAGCCTGGAGAGGGACCCACTTTCTCACCAGATATGCTCTTGTAATTTCTATCTGGTCCCCTGAATATTTTCAGTTTATTTTTTCAGCACATATGTAGGGGGTTTTGATCTATTTAAGAAGAAATTAAAATCTCTGTACCATGTAATGTGAGATCATCTTCTCACTGTCACTTGTTTTAATGGAAATTTCTATATTCCTCTTCTTTATTTTTAGCATTAGTTTTCATCATCTTAGTTATTATCTTCCTCATTTCCTGCTGTTCAAAATGATTTATAAGCCGAAGGTTCATGTTAGAACCTTTCTTGTTGCTTTTCCATATTTTTTTAAATTATTTGCATTATTCCTTTTAAATTTATTAGCTATAACTCTTCATATTTTGGGGGCAAGTGTTAGTTGGCTTTCTTTTGAAATATGAACATGTGAATATTTTATCACTACAAACATTTTATCACTACCTTCACTACTTCCTATAGAGGTTGTATGTAGTGGTTGATGTCAGAGCCAGAGCTATTTTCTTTCCTCATGTTCTGTATTTGTTGTTTGATAAAGGATCACACTGGCTTTTTGGGGGGAGGGGGAACTGCAAAAATCTAGAGAAGGAGGATTTGGAAAATTGAAGTTATTTAAATACCTTTGGATCATCAGAGAGAAAATTTTAAAAAACTCTGGGAAAAAACTATTACCTGAGAAAAAATCTGTTCAAGAATAACAGTAATAAATGAAGAAATAAGCTCGCTCTGAGGGCAATCACAAGTTAGCTAATCCCTGGTGATAAATGAAGAAAAATTTCCAGGAGCCCAAGTCAGTGGAATTTTTTATCTTCCATATCAACGGAATTAAAAAATATTTCAAGAGATATTTGAAATATTAAGAACAAGTCCTTCTTCATTCCTGTCAGCGAATGTAAAAGTTTTATACATTCAACATCTGATCAGATTTAAAAGATTTGAGTCTGCCGTTTTCAGACAGTTATGGAAAAGACTGCATCAGGGATCTCATAAAAGATTGGACAAAAGAAATAAGTCAAACTTATAGTCTTGGAAAGAAAGGGCAGGCACAGACAGTGTATGCTGACTTGGGTAATGTGGAAGTTTTGAAGGCAAATCTGAGAACATATACACCAAACATCATGTGCTTTGCACACGTAATTCCACCTTGTAAAACATTCTTTTCAGCCAAACCCTTAAGCTATATATCTGAGAAACTCCTCTCTTGTGAAACAATATTTCAGAGCATTATTGTGATCACAGGTTGTTATTTCCTCTTCAATTTCAATTTTCATCTGTCCAAGTCTTCTCCTATTACCTAAAACATATGCCAAGTTTCAAGACACAAGCAGACAGTAGCTACCATCTGGGAAATAAGATCATGTGGCAACATAAGCTCTCAGAAGAATACTTCTTGCTCTCAATTAGACATAATGCTCTCAAGATAAACGACACCAAGGTTAAATAACACTTCAGTAAGGATTTAAACATTTACCTTTTATAACTGAGGTGTATTCCAGCATGAACCATTAAAGTCATACTGTGTGCATACATAGTTACCTGCTTTTCTACATTATCTCTAACTTAAAATCCAGATGTTAGCAGTTCCCTGGACACAGAAAGCATCAACAGATAATTACTCAGAAGTTCACAAGTTCTCTTCCTCTTCCACATGAGGAACACGGGTTTTTACCTTATACTGCATGCCTTTTCCCTACACTATTGTCTCAATGGCCTTAAATCCATCCCAATTGACATATTATCAATGTGCCAGTTACAAGTCAAGTTCCTTGAGTTCTTTTGAGTTACATTCCTTACATGATTCCTTAAGTTTCAAGTCATTGAAATATGTGGTTTATATTTCTCTTGAATGCCCTGCATTACTGCTGTTCCTTTTTCTTCATCCCCACTTAGATAGCTGTTACCTATTTTACCTGTCGTGAGTCAGAAAACTACTTCTTTTTTCTGTATCAGAGGCATATTTGCTCTCAAGTCATTTTTCATCTTCCTCATTTTCACCTGAAGAAAACTGTATTTACAGAGAGAGTATATATTCAGCACCACCCAAGGCTAAATCTCTTCACGTTAATACCTTGACATTTTCCTTATCACTACGACCAGTGAATGACAGACACTGTTGATTGATTTACATGAATTTTAACAGGATGCCTCAAGATATTCACGTCAGTGTATTGTCTAAATAACATTAAGGTATGTTGCTGACAGTATACCTTGAATATTTTAATCCTTTTAAGTATCAAAGATTATCATGTCATTCACACCCTTGTTACTGCATATTTGAATTATGAGTAATAATTTTATACCGTGACTGCTTGGCACTATATTGATAGTATATTTTAATTTTTCTTAGGCTGCCTAGAACATCTGCGTCAATAATTTATTAATGTACTCTTAAGTAAACAAAGGTATGAAATAACTCTTATTTATGTTTAGTATCAGTTGCAGTACACAGCCACTCTACTCAAAATATTAATAGATAATCTTTATCTATCAGCACACATCCCTCTATCTGCACGTCATTCTCAAATCTATCTCAAATCCATATTTCTGCTGAAAACTACTATTTCATGCGGCACAGATGACAAAACAGTGGCTTAGCATGCTAACTCTCGTGGAAATGGGACTGGGTGAGTTATTTGTTCACAACCGACTTTGCTACTCAGAAACAACCTGCACCCGTGTCAAAAAAGACCTTTGTGTTATTCGTGTTACTGTTATCCTGACACAGAGGTTAAGTGAAATTTTACAATAAGGTACCCAATGGCTAACAAAGACATACAGAGCTTTCAAACAGGGTTTAACTTCTTTAAAATTCCTTGTAAGCAAAATTTGTAAGCATACTAGCAGCTAGGAATCTCTGAAGTACCATTCATGGATATATTTTTAGATATCTTATTTTTAAAGACTAGATAGAAATGTCTGGTGCCAATAAAGAGAACAGTCCACAAATGTCAAGCAATGTATAACCAACTGCATGTTATCAATATTTCTGTGTCACATCTACTGTTTATATATTTAAAGTATAGCAGGGATGCTTCAGTTACTCCAGGTTTCTAAGACATTCAAGGTTTAAAGATCAAAGTTAGAAAGCCGAGAAAGCCATATATTACTTTTCAAATTTTTATTTTTCTCCTCATTTTTTATCAGTTTAAGCCTTTCTGATTCTTGATTAGATTCTTGAATGAGATGTACAAAGGCTGACACAGAGAGAATAACTAAAGGAATAGGAAATAAATCTTTTCATTATCTAAAACAACAAAATTTGAAAAAGTAACTGTTAGTATCTTAATAACTACATTGAACACTCAGGCATTGTCACAGAGCATGAGAAGGTAATTAATGTATATAAGGAATACCTGCACACTTGGGCACCTAAAATGCACATGAATGGGCACAAGACAAAATCTGTGCAAAGACTGACATTTATGATTCAATGCATCTCCAATGACATAGCTTTATCACTTCTGATATTAACATTCATCAGAACTAATTGTATTTGTTAAAATGAGTCAAAATTATTTTCTGTGATTAACAATAGTATTTCAGTTCACATAATTTTAAATTAGTTGAAGCAGATGAGTCAAAACTCCTTGAAAAATGATCACTTTCTTTGAAATAAGAGTAACCAATTATTTAATCATGTTTTAAACATATCTGTGAATCATCAGCACGAAGAAGTTGATATTTTAAAATTTGCCCACAAGCGAGTAATATAATGTTGTTATTCCAAGCGATCGAGGAATATGTCAGACCTATTTAAAAGTTCCTATCTTCAGGCTCTTTTCAGAAAAATAGATGTGTAATCTTATATTAATACAGGTTTAGCTTTAGTGCTCCTAAATGTCTGTTTAATATTTAATTCAAAACCTGAATAACATTTTACCTAGAAATAAAGCCAGCTTTTATGTAGGTAACTATTTTAGTGATTTCTTTTTTGTCTGCTAAAATTAGAAATATGACTCACATTTTCTCATAATTTCTTTTTTTCTTTCCTCTTTCACATATATTTATAATGTATCACTGTTGGCCACTGAAAGAAACATTAAGAAAATATAGCATGAAGTAAGCATTTACCATCACATAATCAGCTCCATGGGTAGATTGCCACTAGATGGCAATGTTTCAGAAAATTATCTTTATAAAGTAGAGGCAGCTATAGAATATACATTATTTAAAGGTTCATTGAGTCGTTCTAAACGGATCTGTCAATCAGTAAGGCGACAATCCTTATGCTTTTTTTTTGGTTTTTTGTAGCCTCTACAACTTTCCTCTGAAACAATATTGGAAGACTTAAGAAACAGTATTTCCTGAAACCCACATCAAGATGAGTATAAGAGAAACAGGTCAAACAGCTTGTGCCAAGCAGGGCAAACCCAGACTGCTCCTGAAAGAGAAGTAAGATGCATCCTCAGGGATTTTGCAGCTGCTGAGTGCCGCACAATTATGAAAATCATTCTCAGCTGTGAAGAACTGATACCCACCCACTGCTGCAGGGGATAATTTTAACTAAATCAGGCTCTGAGTGTCCATATTCTCAGCCCTTTAATTTGCAGAGATGAGAAGTATGTTCTGCGAGTCTGACATGTAGATGCTATAGATGAATTTAAAAGGTCTTTTGTGAATATTAAAGCTGGTATAAAATATTTTGCTTATACAGTTACTAATTTTAGAAACAGCTTAAAATGAAGCATGCTTAGTGAATTTTCACTGCTGTGGTATAAAAGTATATAAAACAGGATTAAACACTACCAGATACTTAGATAACTGCATGATAGGTATGCTCCTAGACTGTTCCTATTCAATTTAAATAGTGTTTTGCATCTGTTTATACATCAGGAATGAGAATAAAAGAAGTTAAAAAAATGAAAAGCTTATGACAGCAAAGTTCTTCTACTTTGATTTCTCATGTTACCAGGAAAGA
Source organism: Colius striatus (assembly GCF_028858725.1). Lineage (NCBI taxonomy): Eukaryota > Metazoa > Chordata > Aves > Coliiformes > Coliidae > Colius > Colius striatus. The sequence continues at coordinate 24,092,970 of NC_084760.1, read as the reverse complement.
CCCTCACAGAAGAAAGCAAAGGAAGTAAATGTCTTGAGAGCTGATTAAGGGCAGCACTGACAGGAAAGGACTGAAGTCTCAAAACTGTGCAGGGTATCTCCAACCAACATCATTCCTTTATTGTATTTTGTTCCAATGACTGTGTGTTCCATAGAGTCCCTTCCAGAGAAAGTCCTTCTCACAGGATAGGAGAACGTCTCCAAATTTTATATTAGTGTTAGAAAACGTACATAAAACACCTCATTAAAACATTGCAGTAGCCTTCAGGTTGTAAAAATTCTGACACCACGTATCCTCAATATTCCTATGCACTTTGAAGACAGTGCTCAAGCAAATCACTCCTGTTCATTCAGAGCAAGGTTAGAAGGCACTCAGTACTTGTCTCTCTGACTTCCCTCATTTATAAGACCTATGCCTACCCAAAACCTCGTGAAACAGAAAGTTCTTGAGAATCCTCCTCTGCTGATTGTAGAGACTTGCTGAAACAGATACAAATGTCTTCTACCCTTGCTGCACTTGCAGTAAACAGTTTCCACTCTCAACAGTGTGTCCACCCTCACTATGACCAAATGAGCTCCAAAATCATCACAGGTTATCACCCAGCTTTTTAAAGAGAACAAAAACTTGTAGTTAATTTAAAATTTACGCTGTAATCAGCAATAGTTCAGGTAGTCTTGTAGAGAGGATAGGACAAATAGTAGCGTCAGCTAGTTTGTTGTTCCAAATTTTGTTGCACTCCTCAGTCAGAATCTTTTTATTAATGGCAGAAGGCCTCATCTGGAGTCCTGTGTCCAGTTCTGGGCTCTTCAGCTCAAGAGGGACAGAGAAGTGCTGGAGAGAGTCCAGCACAGGGCCACCAAGATGATCAGGGGACTGGAACATCTTTCATGTGAGAAAAGGCTGTGGGAACTGGGGCTGTTTAGTCTAGAGGAGACTGAGGGGAGATCATATTAACACTTACAAATATCTAAAGGGTGGGTGTCAGGAGGTTGGGACATCCCTTTTTTCTATAGTAGCTAGCAACAGGAGGAGGGGTAATGGGATGAAGCTGGAACACAAAAAGTTCCATTTAAATATAAGAAAAAACTATTTCACTGTGAGGGTGACGGAGCCCTGGCACAGGCTGCCCAGAGGGGTGTGGAGTCTCCTTCCTTGGAGGTCTTCAAGACCCGCCTGGACATGTTCCTATGTGACCTGATCTAGGTGACCCTGCTTCTGCAGGGGGGTTGGACTAGATGATCTCTAAAGGTCCCTTCCAACCCCTACCATTCTATGATTCTATGATTTGATTGAGATGAGGGTCATCACCTTGTTTTTTTTCTAATCAACACTTGTACTGTGGTCTGAGGTCTGAATAAAGTCAGTCTGAGAAAGACCTAAAACCTTAGACTTTGCCCTAAAAAAGAAGTATTTGAACAGGAAAATGCTGTAATTATAAAGCAGTTTTGTAAACTTGCATGAATGAGAATGCACACCTCTCATGTTTGTTGAACTTAACATTATCAATGTATTATATATAGTCTGAGCATGCTTAAGAGATTGGAGATCTAGATGGAGTCTATGTCTCTTCCTACTCGGTTTCTATATTGGAGTAAAGGTGGGAGGTGGTGCCCGTTTTCTCACAGATGAACATTTCTGAACAGATGAAAGTTTAGATGTTTGGTGCAACTGCAGAAGCTGAATAACTAGAAGTGTTACCAGAGTAGGCAGTGTCTGAGGACAGGATCCTGAATTCCTCTTTCAAGTTGAGGTGCCTACCTAGATATCAATTTTGGCAGAGTTATGAGTCGCCTTAATTCCAATGCATGCATATATAGATATTTTGCATAGTTATGTAAAATTTACAAAAATATGCAAAAAATCACATTACTTTGTCAGATGGTGAAAATAAGTTCTATTAAAGATTCTCAAACAATCCACCATTTTGAAAATTGTTGATAGAACTAGTAAATCTCACATTTTGCAATACATAACCATAAATTATATGTGTGTAGCTACGATAAGAGATGCATTTAACTGTAGAGAACACCCAAAGCCGGCTTCATGCTGAACACCATCACCAGCAGTACAAAGTGCCTAATCTGCATAGTTTTCTTTTTTCACCTCTTTATAATTGTTCATAATATCAATTGTTCAAGGATAATCTACATTATTAGAAGTAATTTTCATATTGCTTTTGTATTCCCTGAAACACTGTGACAAAATGCTGACTCAATCAAGATTCCTTATAAAGAAAACATTATAACAAATTAGTATAAAATTTTCCATACAAGCTGCAAGACAGAAAATGTTCCTAGACAAAATAAAATACTCCCAAACTTTTCAAGAAGTCAATTAGGAATAATTAAGACTTCTTAAAAAAACCCTATATTTTCAATTATAACCTCTAAATGCATATTTCTAATGCCTGGTTTAGGAGATATTATTGGCTGAATTTTACTTTTACTGATGTTTCTGATACTGGCTTTCTGTATTTCAATTTCAGTAAAGTTTTTTGCTACTGGTATATAAATATTGTCAACAGAAATGTACATGAAAAATAATTAACTTATGACTGAGAGGTGCTGTTCAAAATGTGATGCCTGACAGAACAGTCATAGTAAGAAATAGTTACAAAAAGATATCAGCATGAATGATATTAAGAATGACATGTAGGAACGGAATCTTTGCTAGCTCAGAAAAATTTACATTCCATTTGGAAATCACCTGTACTCAAAGCCACACACCACAGCTGTCATTCTGTTGACCAGCTTCTCAACACCCAATCCACAGAACTCTGATAGTCATTGCTCTGAAGACATAGATGTTCCCCTGGTTGCTTGTTTTGTGTGTCCCAGTATTTTTCCTAGACAAGACAGTAAAATACTCAAGAACTGTGACATCTACAAATACTTAATTCTTTTAAATGTGCTAGAAGCTTTTTCTCCTGTTTTCCCTAAAAATGCAGCAGGCAATGAAATAGTGTGCAATGAAAAAAAACCCCAAAACAAAAAAACATATCCCATCTTTTTTGATGATTCAATTTTGATGAGGTCTACTAGAGTATGTTTCTTAAAGGATATTCCAAAATACCATTTGCAACTTTCACATCTCATTTTAAAGAAGTAATGGTTATTTCAACAGATTAATTATAAATGCATATGTTCATTATTAATAATTGTTCAGATTTCACTTTTAACCTGACTTTTGCCATGATGATAATTTTACTGTGCCACTGAATAATGGTCTTAAAAGCTCTTTCAGTCTCAATACCAGTGGTGCTGAGTCAGCTTTGTCACTGTCTAAATGATTTTTAGAGGTGCCAACAGAAATGGACTTTCATCTCTAATCCACTCAGAAATTACTACTTCACCTAAGCTTAAATTTTCTCACGTTAATGACATATCTGTACGGTCTTTTAAAAGTAATAAACCAAATATGATGCATGCTTTATAGATGAACAGACTATAACTTAAACTTTAACCAATTGTTTCAGAACTCGTATTTCCTCTAAAAAGCATTCCTATGTGTAATGAAGTCAACAGCAAACATGGAATATCAAAATGAATCCTTCCTGCTCTCAAAAAGTGGGATTTCACATCAGAATTTCATGCAATAAAAAGCAAACAAACAAACAAAAGTACGCTAGCCAGTATAATCGCTAAATACCAGCTGATATACTTGTAAGAACGCATGTGTTGTCAACCCCAATGCCAGAAATTCATAGTGGGATACTGAGATATTTAAAGGCCTGTGATGAAAATTAGACCAGAAAAAATATCTCTTAACATACTTCCTTTTATAATTGGAAAGTATCTTAAGAAACAGACAGGAAACCAATTCTGTCACTCAGTCATTTAAGCAGAAGAGCAGCAGTATGATGTAACTGTCAGTAACACACTCTGCAATCTTTCTAATTTAGTCAGACACAGCTATTTGTGTTGCCAGTGCTATCACACTGGGAACCAGAGCTCAAGGTAGTGGGGAAAGCAATATATTCACTGATTAATGATAATGAACTTCAGCAAAAAAGCAAATACGAAGCATTTTTTGTTTTGGAATTCTCATACCATTCAGTGCTTAATGGGATGCGCTCAAAATGTTGCTCTCTGCATCAAAATAGTAGCAAGTATTACATCTGTAAGTACATTTTGCTAGTTTTGGCTCTTCATGCTGTCCCTCACTTGGGCTGCTAAGGGAAGGGATCCTACAGTGCACACTTTCCCCTTCCATCCCACACCATGACTTTGGCTTTGAGGCCATGACACGAAACCAGCAACAGAGTCCCATGGAAGACTCAGCACTGCTCCAAATTGCATTGGACAGCAAGGGTGCTGGAGGGTGAGATCACAGATTCTCATTTCTAGGATTTGTTTGTTTGGGGCGGGTTTAACAGAAACAACTACTGGTCAGTAAAGTAACAGAAGAAGCAAACCCTATTAACTAAAGCATGAAAGGTCCCTATTAAGTGGTTGTTTTCCTCTGAGCTCAGAAGGATGGAAGAGGAAAAAGAGGTAAGAAAGGTGGAACATCCAAAGAATCCATGATTAGTGCAGGGTTTTTTGGGAGGTTGGTTTTTTTGAGCATTCAGAGAAGCTGAGAAAGCCTGCTTTTAATTCTATTTTCTCTAGATGTAGAAGCCTGCTAAATTGTTCATTTGCTTGAAGTCAGTTAACTCTCCGGGTGGGATTTCACCAGTCTCTTACAGCTCTTTCTGAGATTGATTTTTGCTTGTATGTTTAGGCAAAAACAAAGAAACTCCACTGATGAATTAAGAAAAAAAGAAAGAAAATTCAGGAAGATTTCTGAAAGCTGTCACCTCTAACACAGAAAACTCTGTGTCCTTTTAATTTTTCACAGTATGCATGTGAAAAAAAAAAAAAAAAAACTTGCTTTTACTTCAGAATATTAAATGCTTATTTGGATGTCAAATTTTTTTCCTATCCCTGAAACTCTTCAGCTAATGGCTTTAAAAGTGAACCCTTTTATTTATACAAGGCACTCTTCCACATTTTTGGAAGCTGATACATGTATTTGCTTGAATTATGACTGCTTTTTTTAAAACAGAAAAAATGTGACAAGTAGTTTATCCCCTGGAACAGCCAGAAAGGATATTATTCATTTACTATAGATTAATCCAGCCATTAACTGGAGTTTACGACCACTACAGACAAAGCCATCTGCAAGTGCATTCATCACGTTGTGAATACAATGGCTTTGAATGTTCAAAAGATGCAGTTATAAGCAATCAATAGCTCCATACTTTAGACCACTATGATTAATGCCAGGGTGAGAAAATGTTCTCATGAGCTTCCGTTTTAGGTGTTTGAAAGATGAGTGAAAGAACCGCTTGGGGGAAAAAAGCTCAGGGCACATTTTAATAAATAGAAATAATCTGACAATTTGGAACGCATAGATGTGCAAAATAAACATATTTAAATCATGAACAGAGGAGTAAATGCATGGTAGTATTAAAAGACAGTAAATGCTGCAGCACACTGCTTGCCATTTTCCAAATCACTGAATTAAGCCTCCACTGCAGTTAGTTCTACATCTCAATTTTCAGTAGAACCAGTCAATAATAGCATTAAAAGACTGACGGTGGGATGCATCTGTCCAAACCTGAGTGTTTAGATACCATGCAGACAGTTCTGAGCTAAAAACTCATGGTTCCTTATGTGAGCAATAAGAAGAAATAGGGAATTCACAGAATCACAGAATCTCAAGGGTTGGATCAAAAGATCATCCAATCCAATCCCCCTACCAGAGCAGGACCACCTAGAGCAGGTCACACAGGAACTCATTCAGGTGGGTTTTGACTGTCTCCAGAGGAGACTCCACAACCCATCTGGGCAGCTTGTGCCAGTGCTCCCTCACCCTCACACTGAAGAAATTCTTCCTTGTATTTCTTTGGAACTTCTTACGTTCCAGCTTGTACCCATTGTCCTTTGTCCTGTCATTGGACACCATTGAGAAGAGTTTGGCTCCATCCTCCTGACATCCACCCTTTACATATTTGTAAACATTAAAGAGCTCACCCCTCAGTCTCCTCCAAGCTAAAGGGCCCCAGCTCCCTCAGTCTTTCATCATAAGGGAGATGCTCCACTCCATCATCTTTGTGGCCCTGCGCTGAACTCTCTCCAGCAGCTCCCTGTCCTTCTTGAACTGAGTGGCCCAGAACTGGACACAATATTCTAGATGTGGTCTCACAAGGGCAGAGTAGAGAGGGAGGAGAATCTCAACTTAATGCCTACATCTCTTCTAATATATCCCAAGAGTTGTTCTTACCTAAAAGCACATGTTTAAATTAGATCTGATGAATGGCTGCCTGGAAGTGCCCATTTTTTCTCTGCTGACTGTTAAAGAAGTGCAGGGTAACATCAATTATAGTTCTTTATACTGCAAATACTTAAAGGTAAGTGGGATGAATGGCATCCTTATAGTATAGTTATATTTGCCAGGCATATCATCAGTAAAGTAGTCACCTTTACAAAATTCTCCTTTTCCAACAGGAGGTTAGTGAAAACATAGATTTCAACATAGAATGTTACACAGATATTGAGCTAAAATTGGAGCGTTTCTTTCCCATATAAAGAGATACTAACCACATATATAAAAATATATTGAGACATGATATGCAGTGTACATTTAAAGGACATTTTTCTACCATTTATGGTAGAGTGATATCCAAATACTTCATTGTGTTAGGAGATTTATGGAGCAATGAAGAAAACCAACTCTGTATGTATCTAAAGATCCCTGTTGCTCTTTCTCAAGATTCATCAAAATTCTTCTTTGTATTTTGACTTGCAGCTGTCCCTTAGCCATCTCTCAAATTTCTCCAGGCTGCAATAAGATCTTTCCAAGGGCTGAGCCAATGATACTTTGGGGATTTAGTGTATCTGGCCAACTTTGGGCCCAATTAAATTTCCATAAGAATCTGCCAAGAAAAGACAGAAGTAACTCACCTGGGAATGATCCTATACACATCCTCTCTTTGCAAAAACAAAACCCGAATCAGTACAGCAGAATAGAAACATTTTGCTCACTCTACAGAGAAACACAGTATATTTTCTGAAAGTTTGCATTTGCTTATGAGCTTTTCTTACATGTAACAATATTGAAGACTTCAATAAAGAAATATTACATTCAAAGGTTCAGCAACATTGGCATTTAAAGTAAACAGAATTTAAAGGTTAATTAATCTGTACAGATTTAGACATCTATGGTCTAAATTCCAGATCTGAGATCATTTATGTCATCTCCCTCCTCAAAAGACCTACAGGTTTGTCAGATGCTCTGGACTAAAAAAAATATTTTGGAAGAGACTGTCAATATTAAGGCACCTAAACTCAGCTAAGGTGTCATCCATAATCGATATGGTGGCTTTCCATGATCAGTGGAAAAACTGGACACTGTCCTGAAAGCCTTAAAGAGTAATTTAACTGACAAGGGTGTAGATGTCTATTTTAAGGTGAATTTCTCATTATTCTCTTTATCTAGTGTACTGCTGTCTCGGTACAACTCAGAATTGAAATTGACTACAGTATTTTTCACAACAAAGTTATGTTTGACCTCGGGCTGCATGTTAGTTAACTCTTCAGCTCAAAAACAATAAAGCTACACTTGAGAGACAGAAAAAACAGTTGCCAATGCAGTTACTTAATTAAATAATGTTTATTATCATTAATATTAATTGTATTCTACAAAAAAGTTGCTGAATTATTGCAAAGACAGCTTATCTATTGATATAAAATGTGACATTTCCTCGACGTCGAGTACTGAATAACTCACTTAAGGTTTGCAATAGTCAGATACTGGATAAAACCCAGCTCTTAACTGTACTGTAAAACAGTGCTACCTATTAAAAGCCTAACATAGAGAAAAGATTTCTTCTTTAAGATGTATTTTAAATGGATGTAAACCATTGGTCATATAACTGTTTTACTTAAAATGACCATCATACAATACATGAAAATCAGTCACGATCTATAAATTTAGGTATATGAAGAATTACTGTGGAGGCATATTAGTTATCAACTTTTTAGCTATAATGTAAAGAATTGAGAAGCAACCCTTCCTGACAACACTATCAGGAGTTCTACATGTGTAAATTTTAAGTGGTGAAGATGATAATGTTAGCAAGTTGTCATTCATTTCAATAGGCCGTTACACAGATGAGAGAAGATTCAAACTGCTTAACTATCTCATACATAGGAATCCAATTAAATTTAGTTAATAGCATTCCTCTAAAAAACCCCAGCAGGCAGCTCCAGAGTACTAGTTGTCCTGTTCTAAAATATGTAGGATCAATTGCCAAACGGCCATATAAAATACTTAGTCCCCTAGTTTAAACTTGAAACACAACTTTCAGATGCTTAAAGTTTTGGGTTTTTTCTGTTTATTACATTCTTGAAGTTCAAATGTGAGAATTTTAAACAAAGACAGTCAATGTCTAGGCTTACTGTTACACTTCAACAGACTGAGGGAATATAAATAAGCCTCACTGTAAGCAGAACTCAACAGAAATGTTGTTTTCATAACCTTGTACTGGTTACACTTCACAGAATTACAAGATGGTTGAGGATGAGGACAGCTTCTGGATGTCACTTGGTCCAACACGCCAGCTTAAACAGGCCACCTAGAGCCAGTTACCCAGGACTGTGTGTAGCTAGCTTTTGAACATCTCTAAGCATGTATCTCAACAATCTATCTCTATGGGCAACATAACACCATTAATTGGCCATATGCCACCATCAGCTGGCCGAGGGATACCAGTACAGAATCAACACATAAAGGACCCCTGAAGTCCTTTTTATTTTACACTACTGTAAAATTAAAATGGGGTTTTTTCCCAATAAAAAAATTCTTTCTTCTTCAGGAATATGTTTTCTACAAGCACATTTTCAAAATATGTCACAGGTTTAAGAGAATTAAAATAGGCAGAGGCCTGTGTAGCTGGAGCTTGTTCCTGACTACCAGTGGGTCCTGTAATTAAAAAGGAAATAATTTATGACTTTTTTTTCCTAGGGACTTTCAAATTTCCTAAATATAAAAAAATCACAGTTGTGAAGATTGGAAAAATACTTAATAACAAATTTGACAATAAATCACAGTGTACATTTTACATTTGTCATCTAATCAGGCCATCTATTAGGCTGAAAAAGACACAGGCTATCCACATACAATTACATTTAAAAAAAAGAAAACATCATCAGAGCTGAGAAAACCCCAGTGTCCAGTAGTGGATACTCACTGAATTTCACATACAATACCTCATTACTTTACTTGCTGATAATTCTTTTTCATTTGAATTTCATTTTGTTTCATTGAGTCTTAATATAATTTCATCTATCAATCAAGAGAACTTGAAATTCAACACATATTCACTGAAAAGGTTAATTGGGCTACCAACATATCCAAACTGAGATTAGAGGATACAATGAAACCTCATGTGAGGAGAATCACAATGCTACACGTCTACTAAGTATTAGAAATCGCTTTCCAGCTAAAATGAAAAATAGAAAATATAACACAATCTAAAGAGAACTGATTGGACATCAGTGTACATGGAATTCACCCCATCTCTCTCTCAGAAGTATAAGGAGAGACAAGAATAAAGGAAAAGGTTTAAATAAAAATTGAATTGACATATAGTGAAGAAAAGGGGATACAGACAGCACAAAGAAGAGGAAGTTACCTTGACCTCTAAAGATCTCTTAGTCCACTTTCTTTCAGTGTGCTCTCTTGCCCTGCAATAATTTCTGATTAAATTTGCTGTTATTTTGGCAGTTCCAAAATAAGAAATACATGTAGGTGAAGTAAAAATGCTGTTTCCTGTTATCAGACTGTTCACTCTGCCTCTGTGTCGTAGATAACTATTCCCATCTTATCTTTTGAAGTCTTTCACTCAAGTTAAAAGGAAAGCTATTCGTGATTCATCCCCCATTACTCCTTGAAAGTATTTTTAAAATATCATCCTAGTGAACAAAAGGATCAAATAGTGTCATGCTAACCAAGCCCACATTAAAACATGTCTCCCCTTTCCCTTAAGTACTGCCATTTTTTTTGCTATTTCACAGTAAGTTTTTTTCAAACTCTTGAAATGACCAGATCTATAGTCTGACCTATGTCATGGTTGCCTTAAGAAGACTACCTTGTGATGACTGGAGTGCTACTAAACTACTTCTACAAGAAATGAGAAAACCTTCATTGATTCTAATAGTAAGATCTTCAAATTTATCAAGAAACACAGTAGTTTGGAATCTTCCTGATGCAATCATTGCAGAATTTGTAAAGCCAATGAGACCAAATGGGTTCAATATTGATAGTCTTTTGATTAGAATAATTGTCTTAATTGCAACATAACATGCACTTGCATACCCAGTTTTATCACATTTCAAGTGTCTCTTGTTTTCATTTTTGTTCTGCTGCAATTCCTTGTTTATTTCTTGAATAAATTTTGGAAGTCTCTGGTATTTCAAAACACAAGATATATATTAATTATACTCCAAAAAAGCACAGGTAATTTAAAGTTACTTACTCATATCCATTGAACAGTGTTTTCTTCAGCACAAAGAAACATTGCATGGTTAAGGTCCACTGTGTTTAAACTACTTTGTTAGTGAACTTCAACAGAAATCTACATGGCCTGCTTTTCAGGGACAAATTGTTTAGATGTTTCCCAAGAATGTCCCACAGTCAGTTATAAAAGCCCCTTTAAAGAGCTGTGGAAGCTATGTTCTGCAGAGCTCTCCCTTGACCCTCATTTAGGAATAAATACGTGTGCATGTCCCATCAAAAAATCTGAAGAGGCAGATGTGTTCAGATCATCAAGTAATGTGGTATGATTCTATTATTGTATGTATTGCTGTTATCCTGTTGGTCGCGGTTGTGCCAAATTCACATTCTAGATCCACAATTTGGAGAAAACTTTATCTGATGTCTGCTTTCAGTATCAGAGACTTCAAGCCTCCCACATCTCTAGAAAGTGTCCTAATCCCACGGCCAGGGCACTTTCCATCTCTGCCAACAGTCAGAAGCAGTAGAACAGGATGTCAGGAAGAATACGCAAGATGTAGAGGAAGAATATGGGACTTCATCTGCCCTCAGACTTAGAGTCATCAAATGCTACTTCAGGAGTGCTCAGACACCATTAGGCTATTACAGCAGTGGGAACTATGACTCCTAGAGACTTGTCCTGAGAACAGTACAAACCTAATTACTTGATGTTTCTTCTATTCTCCAGAAGAGAGACAGATATGAAACTGAAATGAAACAGTTTGCTAAAAACTAGGAAGCTTTTTTTCTAACTAATGGCATCTCTGTACCACAATTGTATGTGTCATTTTTAAACATGTGTTTGATGTTCTAAAAAGTTTATTTCTTCTAGAAATTCGCTCTTATTTGGGTGTTATTTTTGATACATTGATTCTAAACACATTTGAAATATCTTTCCGTGAAAAACTTTGAAACAACTTCCTGTGGTAACTACTACAATTACAACAGAATTTTTCTCTGTAATGTGTTTCATCATTTAAGCTGACATCTTAAATTCATTAGATCTCATTAAAGATATGTTTTTTATCTCTTATTTAAGATTTACATTTTCCCTTCAATATATTCACCTGTGTTATTTTTTTTGTACTATACTTGTATAGCCATCGTTATTATTAAGTGGTTACAGAAAAATCTCTGTAGAATTTTGAACAGGAAGATCCTACAACAGATGTAGACAACGGTTTCTATACAGTGTAATAGAACAGAGAAAAAAAATACTGATTTTTCCTAATTAAAGATTGATTCATTTTGCAATTAGTGGATGGTCTGCAAGATTCTAACCTTATTACTTACCTTTGATTTACAGTTACTGCTGTAATACTTAAGAGAAGTTATTCCGCAAAATTTTTTATCTAAGTAGCACAGCCATTTGAAATTTTGAAGTGCTTGTTTAAAGGGTTAATATGTAAGGTCATCGTGAACTTCAATACAGCATTATAATCCTACTTTAAACAATCTCTCTAAAAGATAATGAACAACAGATTGTAAAAAGCACAACTTTGCGAGTAAGGAGACAAAGTATTTAATTGTAATGGACTATATGAAAATCCTAGATGATATAGAACCAAGTATTAGACTACTCTCACTGTAAGTGTAAATGCAACTTTATCTACAGATTTTGAGGTACATTCAACAAGAGGCAGTGCTTTTCTAGTATTTAGAAGATATTATCCCCTCTAATACCTAATACTTTGTTTATGCCCATGGTCTAAATCTTACTGACTTCTTGTGCCTTTTCGTGGAAAGGTCAAGCTACCAGAGGTTAGGGGAATATGAACTAGAAGTGATGCAGTAGAAAAGAAGATTGGAAAAATATGTGATTCAGAACATGGCATTAAAAAATAAAGAGAGGTACAAAAAGAGGAAAATACACTCTATTGCCTGCAGAATGCTAATAAGTGGATATAAATGTCTGGTATTCAAGCTATTAAAATGAGAACAGATACAGAAAGTAATAGGAAATCAGAAATAAGATATCTTACAATTAAGAAGCATATCCCAATTCAGACAGTTAAATGTAACTTCAGAAAAAAAGATTCTGTAAAATAGGAAGCAGTTTAAAAGCAAAGAGATCTCTGGGGTTCTACTAAAAAAAAGATACAGGCATACTAGAGTTTCTGAGAGGATATATGTAAGACTAAAAGACACAAAGATGGATCTCATCTGCTTGAGATTTATGGGTTCTTGCTTGCAGAAAGATAGGGAAATTGAAATAAAAGGTCATACTCGGGAGCAATTTAGGGTGTTTGGGATCACAGATAAGGAGATACTATGGCAGCAGAGATCTTATGTATATATTGAGCTTGGAAGAAGCAGAAGGTCTGAGGAAACAATTATAAGACTAGACACTGTCACAGTCATGCAACAAAAACCCATTATTTAAAAGACAATAGAAGAGGCTGTAACTTGCTATGATTTATGTAAACACACGCAGTAATGAATGAGATGAGGTCTCTATTTAATGGATGGATTATCCTGTCTAGTGTGAGTAATATATTGAACTCCTCTGGGATAATTATCAGATTGCTGATAAATGTTGTAGTCAGTTAAGAACAGACCTGTATTTTACTGTGATGGAATGTTTGTACTGCAGAGAAAGAGTCCTAAATACCTGAAGAAGAAAGTTACTGCACGTGTTGATATAGCAATGTTACATCATGCTTTACCATCTGCACTCACAGTCGTAAATTATTTTCTCCAATCTGACTCATAACTAATATAGAGAAATCAGTTAGTGCTGAGTACTTCTTACTCTCAAAAGTACTCAAAAAGTTCTTTTTGCTGTCTTTACTGGGGAAGGAACTGTTTGGGGGGGGGGGGGAGGGGATTGGAAATTATATTTAATATATTCTGTGCAACCAAAGCCAAAATAAAATATTTAAAATGTATAACTTCTAGAAGAGGGCTGGGATCAAGGTTCATTTCAAAACTGCAATAGCAATTTGCATATTATATTTTGTAAGAGGGGTAACTAAGGAATACTAATACAGCTCCACTATAGCAAAAATTAATGTGATTTGAGAATATATTCTCGTGTAAGAATGGAACTGTCTCTTTACCACATCAAACTATCTTCTAGAAACACCCTGTTTTGAGATTTCAAGTACTTCCACAGTGTGCATCAACATGACACCAAAGTATTTTAATGTTTTGTAGAAAAATAAGAGGAAAACTCAGAATAGCCCATTTTTAGAGGTGAGGACAGAGAATCTAAACTGTCATAGCCCATCTGAGTACTCAGACAAAACTCTTCTGAGAAACTTCTTCTTGGACTTGCCAAATCTTCCATTACAAACAAGGAATGTTTTTGACATGCACTTTTCTAACACAGCCCCCTCTATTGTATAGAAATGCTTCCTACCACCCCAAACAAGATTATTGCTTTCTAGAGTTTAAATAGAGAATCTAGCTCATTCTGCATTCATGAAACTTGCAGCTCTCTGCATTCTTTACAAGAAAACTTATGGGCAGACAGTTCCCCATCATAGTTAACACCTCTCTTCTAATTTTCAGAGGACCTAGAATAGTAAATAATTGCTTGCAAGAATACTGTATCACCATTTGTAATATTTGCTTTTCTTTCTGTTTTCTAACCATTCTCAGTCATTAAGTCAAGAAAACCTTGATAAAACAAATCTCTTTTCTTCCTTTAGTTACACACCAGAGCTAATTTAACTAAAGATATTTAATAGTCATGAAGAGAGACGTAAACTGTAAATAAGGTAGTGAAAAAAAAGGATTTCAATAACTTGCAGCTGACAGTTTACTTAACTTTAGCTTGGTATACTGATATGCAAATCTAACTGCATTTATAACTATTAGGTTACTCAACGTTTATAAATATTAACTTGTGATGTGCTATTAAAGGAAAAAAAGTTGTCTTATTTAATGCCCTCAAATTTAATTCAAATTTAATTCAAATAATAACTAGCTGCAAGAATGTAACTCATACAAGCATAAACCAGAATGATACTTCATCAGAGAAGTAAACTGATAGGAAAGAACATTTTAGTCCTATACTAAAAAAGTTATTTCACACCATTTTTAACAACTGTGTTTCAGGAATACCTGAAAAAGAAGACATTTTATAAAACTAAGAAGTGCCTCTCACACCCCTGATTTTGTTTAGCACTCCACTTGAGTTGAAGATATCCACCAAATACCAATACTTTCAGAAGTCTAATAGTGGAGAACTCTGTTCAAACACACATACAGCTGTTTCTTCCAGAAAAACCCTTACCTATAGGTCTGATGTTACACCAAGTAAATTTTTCATTAATGCTTGTATACAGAAAAATACATACAGAAAAGTATAGAATTCATTCCTATGACAATATAACAGCTTCATGACTATTACTTGATTCTGCAAAAGTTTACTGGCATAGACTCCACCCTGTGTGGAGAGGAGAGGCCATGGAATATCAGGCCTTGGGAACCATTCCTGTAGATTTCCATTGTGTAATTCAACTGAATTTGAATGAACTGTTCTAAAACAAGTTTCATAAATCAGCTTTAGCACTGTATAGATCCCTTAGGCTTACTTATTAGTTCACAGATGATTAAAAGCTCCTGGTTTATTATCACCTTTTTTTTTTTTCCTCCCTTGGGTAAACGTAGTAGTTTTTGTAGGCAGGAAACAATAATCCACAAAAACCTGCTTTGAACATATTTTCAGATGTATCTAAAAATAGGCAATCTTAGAGGCATTGATATTTCTAGTCTAGTTCACACACTGTTATTCTGAAGATTAATGGAGAGCAATACTGTAAATGTTCAAATGTCCCATAACCCGGCACCTGGATTTCTCAGCTGTTAATCAATCTCTATATATCTGCCTCCTCGGTATGGTAAAAATCATGTAAAGATTCAGCAACTGGAGTCCTAAGAGCAGGATTATGTACCATCCAAATAATCTATTAAATTCACAGAGGCTTTTCATGCATTTCAGTTACAGTGGATCTTCCCTGTAGCATTAACCATGGTAGCAAGGTACTGCCCCTAGTCCAGCTCTCATTCACACACTGAAAGTCTCTGACCTATTTTCAGAGACATTTTCAGCCAAAATTTGTTAATTTAACTCGGGGCATAGCTAAATCCTCAAATGAGACTTTTGCTCAAGCTAGCAACCTGTCCAGTTTGCATTGCAAAGGTAGGCTAAAGCCATGTAAGGCTTTATGTACTAATTGCTAATCCTGCAATGCCATCACAGGAAAATGAGCCCCTAAAACCCCAGGACTGTTCCTATTTATTAGAGCATTACTCTGCCATTCTTTGCTGCACAGCAGCTCAGGCAAAAATAGCACCAATATGAACAAAAAAGGTTGACACCACATGGCTGTACAGAAACACACTGGGAAATGAGGATGCATCAGGACTTTCTGAGAATGAAATCATTTCCTTTTGGCATGTACTATTCCAAATGTTAGCAAATGTCAATTAAGTAAATCAGATGCTTAAGGGTTTTTTTCTGAACTAGGACCTAAGATTACAGTGTGACTTAGAACGTGAAGATGACTGATAGGTAACAATGCACTCAACAGAAAACAAATCAGATGCCAAAAAAAAGTTATTTCGTCACTGAAAGTTGCTTACTAGCCTTTATTACTAAACCCAACAATTTCTTCCAATTCTTATTTTAACAACAATTTCTGAACCCTTAAAGAGTTTGAAAAGTCAGATTTATGACATACAAGTTCTAGTATTAATTACTGTAGAATTCCTTTTTTGAGGAAAGTTACTTTGTCACCTGATTGTCCCACCTTGCATTCAAGTAACTATCTTTTTTGGTAAATGTTGTTGCATGAACTTCAGGAGTGTCTGTGCTTCTTTCATGTTACTCAGATTTTCCTTCCTATTTCTCAAAATAGATAATTTCTAAGGAATACTCCAAGGCAGCACAGCTCTCACTTTGCAGGATGTACTTTGCATAGATGAAAAGAATCGCTCTAAACAAGCAGGTCATAATGACTGATCCTTCTCTTTAGCTGTCCTCTCTCTGAGTTCCAGCCTGCATTGATGATACACTGATAGCTCTTAAATCACTGCTAATGGAAGGTATATTTATAGAAATTGGAATAAAATTCACAACAGGAAAGTGCAGGTGGTTGTGAAATACTGTTCTAACAATTTCTTTGCCAAATTTCCTAGGCCCTAGGCTAATTTTAACATATGCATGATACGTTCGAGCCTTCTCAAAAAAGAAAACACAAGAGGGAAACTGAAATAATTTGACACTTTTCCCCCCCATGTTTTTAATAACAAAATTGTTAAAAATAAGCAAGATAAATAGTATACAATTTCTTTCAATGACTGTGTCTGCTTTGAAACTACAGGAAATACGTTATAGAAAATGAGAGATGATGAACTTTAACAACAAAATATATCATGGAGATAAGATGCAAATGAGTTGAAACAAAAAGATTAGAAATTGTAAAAAATAGAGACTCTTTAATTTCTTTTTTTTTTCCTCAATAAAAATGAGCAATTCCACTGAGCTGAATGCAAATACTCCTCAATTAACATAATTTCAAAACCTATCTTTTCTTCAAGGGCCAAATTCAGCTACACAAATAATGAGATAAATTACAGCCAAATGAGGACTGGACCTTCACTTATTCCATTCTAAGCATATTTCATGGTTTGTCTGTGCATACCACATAAGGATACATTTAAATTTGCAGTGCTGGTGCCGCAAAATGTGAGGGCAGATATGCCCCACTAGTCTGTAATACAGTGATATCAAAGTATTTATAACAATTTGCGCACTCAACAAGTCCAGCCAAAATAACAAATAGTCATAGTAGGAAAAAAACTTAAAAGATTTTGTGTTTCAAAAGCCACAGTATTTTATGAACATGACAAACTGCCCATGTAGTGAAGAAATAACAGGGAATAATGGTATAATGTATGGTATAACGTCTCCCTCTGACTTTTCAAGCTTTCATTTCAAAAGTTATGAGATTATCATTATTTTCATATGATTCTACTGTTATTACTCATGATCTGCTGATGAAAAGATAATGAATATCTGAAAATAAAAAATAAATGTGTTTGAAAAGTCTTATTCCCTATTGGTTTTAAGTTGCAATTTTTTCTTCCCATGAAGTATTAAACTCCTTGCAACTGGTTATTTCTCAGGTTTACCGAACCTCTGTGTAGATAAGTAGTATCACTTTCATTGACTTTCATAGGAAGAAAATAATAAGGAATTCACATTTTCAAATTATTTGATTGGATTTATTATATTGTCATTGTAAATTAATATTAAAATATTATTTTTACGCATTTTCTACATTAAAATGATAATAAACCACCCAATGATGTTCTGTTTAAATATGAATATGTGACAAAATTTTTAAAGGTGTCTTAAAGTGGTCATGGTGACTTGAATTTCGTTTTTTTTCCCCCTACATTTATCAAGTTACCAAGACAGAGTTGCCAACATTGTGTCTGATTCAGTTTTAAAAGGCATGTTGTTTGTCACAATGGTGAGGATATGTCTTATGAATGAGATTCAGATGGTACAAAAAAATTTAAAAGGACAAATCATCTTTACGATTACCAACCCTCATAGTG
Source organism: Colius striatus (assembly GCF_028858725.1). Classification (NCBI taxonomy): domain Eukaryota; kingdom Metazoa; phylum Chordata; class Aves; order Coliiformes; family Coliidae; genus Colius; species Colius striatus. The sequence continues at coordinate 24,074,856 of NC_084760.1, read as the reverse complement.
AGAAAACTAGCTAAAGTAAAAGCAATGTTTTGTAACTCAAGTCCAAATATTTACATAAATGAATGATTTCTGTAAGTAAATTACAAGTTTTATTTGTTTTCAAGGCATCTGAATACACAAACTCACAACTACAACAGTATCAGATACACAACTTCCAATGTGGCTGCAATTTATAATGTAGAAAATTTTTCAAACCTTATGATTTATACTTCTGAGCTAACATAGTCACTTTTACCTCAATAACCACATTCTGCCACTCTAGGTCAGTCATAAGAAAATTTAAATTCAGCCTCTGTTATAACTGGGTAGGGGACATTTCTAACTTCCCTTACTTGTTTTGTACAGCCAGCCTTAAATTAAGAATGCAATCTGTAAAAGATCATGCTTATGCTTAACATAAAACATGTAATTGATTTAAATGTTAGTATTACCTCTCATTTAAGTGTTTCCATTAAAGAAACTCTCACAGTGCTGTAGTGATTATTTGCAATAAAATAAATCCTAATTTCCATGTTTTGAGATATTAAAATCTATTCCACACCTCTCTTTCTTGTTATTTTCTAGTGGAGAATAAAGATAGTGAATAGCGCCTGGTTTTTGATGATACTGCAGCTGGTTCCCCTTGGCCTTTTGTTTACTGGAATGATTATCTGAAGGAATAAAAGAATACTTTTGCAGCCTCACAGCAAACTCCAAACTTGAATGGTTACCGGTTTATAATCGCATATTGAAATGTCATGAAATTCAAAAGGTTTTGAGAAGTTTTAAACGTAGCCTGCCAAAATCATATCAAGAACAAAGTCTATTCCCAGATCACAGTCTTTTAACAACACCACTTTATATTACATCACCCTAAAAAAATTTAAAAATCAACTTAAAGTTGCTAGAATGACTGTAAATTAAAACATCCATGATACACCACAGTCCCATCACTTCCATTTCTACTTTTCAACAAGGGTCTGCTGCACTGTGGATGGCTTCAGTAGCTCCTGGAGTTTGTATCATGCTAACATGGGAATCATCATTAGACTTCCATTAACCTAAAAGTTTGTCCACACTTAGAGCAGTGGATGTGGGTTTCCAGCAGGCTTTCATGGATTTTAACTATTAAGACACTGTCTTTTAGCTGTTTCCACCATTTAAATTGGTGGATTAAATAATATAACTTTTATTTCCTTCTCATTAGTAGCATATATTTAGATCAGAAAGATCAGAATTTTCAAGAACATAGTTCAAGGATACTGTAAATGTACTTAAAATGTACTTTAATAAGTAGAAGATTAGCTAATTGATCTTCCTTGAAACACACTACACACAAACATACTGCTACACACAACATATTGCTATAATTCATGAAAAGTGAGTTAAACGTTACAAGAATTAGCAGTGCAGAGACACTCACGGATTTTACATTTGTCTGCTTTTGATTTCCTAATTCCTAAAATAACTTTTAAAACCAGATAAGCTATGCTAATAATATTTACTATAAAAAGTATTATATATATCTTGCATTTATATGCTTGCTTTAGTGTTCCAGGTAGATGAAATCACTAATGCAGTAATGTTTTAATTTAACAAAATACCAATAATCAGAAAAACAAGTTTCCAGATAAGAGTTATCTTTGCACAGTTGTATTTGAAAACACTATTTCCTGACTTACAGAAAATTTCAAGTGTTCAAGGAATTGAGCAGTCTGCAAAAACTTCATAGAAGCAAGCAGGTCAAGGTAATGACAGTCTTAACTAGACTTTTTACCATGCCAGAAATTCAGCTATAGCACAGACTTTTTAAAGAACACTACAGATTAATTCTTAGTGAAGTCATTGGTGTAAAATCTGTAACTCCAGTGTTGAACTTCACTCTCGAATTCTGCACCTAAAAACCTAGAAGTCATCATAGGCTTATCAAATTATCATATTGCAAAGTTAAAGCCAGACTAAGTATTTTCTGTTTCACTTCTATAATTACACCTGTATATTCACATCCTTTGAATAACATGAAGAAAAGCAAGAACTCTGTTTTTTCAAGTTATATTAGTAACTCCATCACATATCAGTTATAGAAGTCACAATCTGATTATATCAAAACCCAAAATATTTTATTCCCCAAGTATAATACTTACTGAAGTGAATTTGCCCATAAGTTATACTCAACATCTCTGTCATAGAGAAGTTTGAAATAAACAGTGGGGATTACTGACCAGTCACAGTTCTCAGTTTATGTTATCCTGATTTTAGGTAATCTGGGTAAGGGATGTTTTGATCCATTGACTGAAAAAAACACTTATGAGAGTCCATTAATTGACAAGAGGTTATTTTCCATCTATACTCACTTCCCAGAGAATTGAGTAGTTGCAATAAAACTTTCTTTATGTTTGTGTATTTTATAAATTGAGTCTGTATAAGATTTAATAATCTTACACATATTTTTTTTTAAAAAGTGATCTTGTCATGATTTGGTGTTGGCAGTACATAGATGAAAAACAAAATTAAGAGCTGCAAGGAGTGTTGGTGTGAATTTAGCATTTTCTCTGATGGAGAAATTTTATCTACAGTGGAACTAGATCACAATGTTTCCTTTCTGTGTAATGTTAAACTGAGATCTTGACACTAAATGGCAGGGTTTTGCCACTGGAAGGATGGTGGGCTAAATCCATGGGCCACAGGAATTGCAGTTGAGATAATTATGTTCCAGTGAGCTAGGAAATTTTTTTTACTTAAGCTGTTAGCAAACAATTCCGAGCCTTTTATATGAACTTAATCAGGAGAAGAAATTGAACCCTGATTCAGGTAAGGGGATGAACCTTTACCTCTGTTAAAGTGTCATTATCTGCATCAAAGGACAATTTGAACAAACAAGTCACATTCCATATTTACATATCCAATAGTCATACGGGCTACTCACTTTTTATTTGTCTTTAATGCCAAAAGTTTAGTTCAATCAAGAAATTATTTTGAATTTCTAGACTATAAATGCTTTGTAGGATTGCTGAATAACAGAAAAGGTTGACATGTTTTACTAACGCAGTTTTCCTCTAATGTGTGTAAATGAGAACCAAGATGTTTATCTCCTTATAAGTCAGTCTAAATTACTTCTTACCATAAATGAGTAAAGAGACCACTTATGGAATGTAGGACAAAGCACTCCATTTTTTCTGACCTTGGGATATAAAATACAAAGTAAAACTCTATCTTTAGGTCTCAAAGGTTTTATTGGAAGTGCCTAGCATTATTGTGTCATTTATTTGAAGTTTATGATTCTATTTTTATTGTTAATATTCTCTTCTGGCATATTAATCCATAGTCCTGTTTAAACTGCAGTCATTTTTAATAATATATCTTAGGTTTGACTAAGTTCACTTTAATACAACCTCTTTATCACAGATATTACTTGTCTGATATAACTTGGATATTGCTAATCTGCTTTTTTGTTACTTGAACATAATTTGAACATAATTTCTTAATTGGAAAATATGACACTGCACACATTTTCCGCCTTGTCTTAATCTTGGAATTACATCAATTATAATTTAATTATTTATTACAACCCTACTATATTTTTTTCTAACTACCTCTTACCGCAGAGCAATTTATTTTACAATTTTCATCCTATTTATAATATAACACAAACACAGTTTTATTAAAATTTGGCATTTTGCAACCTGTAGGATGCATGTTACTTATTTTAACATATTTTTAATATGGATATGAGACAATATTGCTCCTCTGAAGTTTTTAAAATTAAAAAACCCACTTTAAGCATAACAGTGTTACTTTGTGAATTTGCTATTCAGTGTTTTGCAAAATCAGTGTTTAAATTCACAATAGATTCTAAGTGTCTGTGTTGAATCCTTTATGCAGAGCTTTAAAGGCTGGCAAAGATTTTTGTTGGGCTTTTTTTTTTACTTCATGGGGGAAAAGCCCATTCAGAAAATACTACCTGGCACTTCCATTTGGCAGGCAAGATAGAGTTGTCATGAGGGAACAGTATATACAAATACCACAGTTTGTGCACAGTTTTAGCCCAAGCAATCTGCACAGATTGAGGCTTTTGAGGCTGGCATTAAATGGTCCCATTTCACCAGGGATCCACAACTACAGTCAGCCCATAACTTTCAACAAAGCTCATTTAAAAGCTAAACTACTAAGTCACTAAATAAGGGACTCAGTTTTCAGAAGGGTTTAAGCATTGTAGCTGGTCAAAACACAGAAGTGAATGTTATTAGAATTTTTTAAATACATTTATTTAAACAAAGCAGAACAGAAACATTATTTTGGCAACATTGCTATATAAGGTAGAGTAGAAAATTATTATTTTCATAATAATGAACTAGAATAATTAAGAATAAATTATTATCAAAATAGTTACCAATATGGTTATAAATTGTTATGTATAAGCAGATGATTTTTCATTAGCAGTTTTATTTTGAATATATATTTTAATTCATGTAATTTTAACTGTCAATTCTTATAAAACTAGTAACCAAAATCTTTTTGAAAATGTGAAGAGTCGAAAAGCTGTCCCTAGGCATTGTCCTGGTTTCAGCCGGGATAGAGTTAGTTTTCTTTCTAGTAAATATACAAGGCTTTGTTTTGGATTTGTGCTGAGAACAATGTTGATAACACAAGGATGTTTTGGTTATTGTCAAGCAGGCAAGGCCTTTCCTGCTTCTTACCTGCCCTGCCAGAGAGTGGGCTGCAGGGAGAAAGAAGCTGGGAGGGACCATGGCCAGGACAGCTGATCCAAACAAGCAAAGGGTCTATTCCATGCCATAGAGCAGCATGTCCAGTATATAAGCTGAGTGAAGCTGGCTGGGAGGCATGGACTGCTGCTCCAGCATCAGTCAGCGAACAGTGAGCAATTGTGTTGTGCATCACATGCTTTTGGGTATTTTTACCTTAGATTTCATCTCTCTTTGTTATATGAATGACATCATTTCATCATTTAGTTATTTTTAAAAATCAGAATTTTCTGAGAAGCAGAAATATTGTCATAGTTCTGGCCACAACTGGAATCAAAAGGCAAAATGGAAACCAATTTTAAAAAAAATATTTCATTTCTATATCCCCTTTTTAGGCTTTGTTTGAATTCTGACAGATTATATCAACTGAGCTTTCTAGAGGATTTGTAAAACACATTTTAGGCTGCTGTTGAGCCATCCCAACTCCTTCATCCTCTCAAAGGAGAAGGTTTATCTCTATCGCAAGGGTGGCTTTTTGACTTTTAGTTTTTAGAGCTGAGTATCCTTAGATCTAGTGTAGGAATGAACTTAGCACCTGTACAAGTTTCACCAAAGTCCTTTTACTATTCATCTAAATACAGCAACCCATTTAACAAGTTTCTCTCCTATTTCCCAGTCTGTAGTATTGTAGCACTAAGATTTTTTCAAGAAACTTATCCACTGTATTTTGAAATGTAATTTTTATAACAACTATATAGAAATGCTGTAATTTACAAAACAATGGAAAAAATATGAATGAAATTTTAAATGGTTATAAAGACCATAGAAGTTTAAAGCGTATTACTCTTAAAGCCAAAGCTATTATTATGGTCCTTTACCAAAGCACATCTGAAACAAAGAATAAATGTCAAGAGAAAACAATTAACAGACCAAAACTTTCTCAAAGGAGAGTGATAAGTTTAGGTACTGAGTTAAGTACAGCATGCCTGCTGAATGATAGTAACCATTCAAATGCTGTTAAGCATAAGAACAAAATTAACAGGACATTTGGGAGCTTATAATTTGTCAATAAAGAAAAAAAAAAGAGCATTTAAAAAGAATAAGTATAAATTATTCTGTAGTTTATGTAATAATAGTAAAATACATCAGATTGTGGTGAATGTGTTTGACACAGTACTGAAATTGTGTCAATTCCTGCTTGCAGGAACCATATTTCTGCTGGACAAGCTTTTATTTTTATAGTACAAATTCTCAATGTTTAAAAAAAACAAAAACAAATCAATCTCAAATTACTATCTTCCTATCATTCTATGACTTCTATGCCTGAAATTGGAAACGTATATGTGGAAATTATTTTCCTTAGTTTCTGTAAGGTCCTTCAGAGATTCAGAGATCTGCCTGAGCAGACTTCATTCATTTCAGGTGAATTAAAAAAAGTTAAACTGCTCTCCCATTTTAATGACTACTTCCTTCTATCTACCTATTTACAATATTTCTGTTATGTTCAGTGAGAACCATGGCTGGTGAGAAAGATCACAGACTAAGATTTGACCATCAGATGCAGGTTTTGTGAATGTTACATACTGTGATACTATAGGTGAAAACTATTCTAATCTATGATAATCCATACTTCTTACTGCTTAATGTTTTTGTATGCTGGAGGGTCAAAACATCATCTATATTGTATCATACCGTTTGGGTTTTCCATTTCTACCAATTGCAGGTAAACAAATTTTTAAATAATTTGCTTTCCAGATTGTCTTCATATTCATTATTACAAAATATTCTGTGAAGTTCCATATATATGAACTAATATTTGCCAACTGTATTTGAGACAGATCACTTACCTTTGTACAACAAAAAATTGGTCTTTTAATTATGCAAGGTAAAAAACCCCATGCTATTTCAGGTTTCTTTTTAGATACGGATGAATCTTCATTTCTGAAGTTAATTTGGATAAAATTTTACTTAAGCTTCCTCAAGAACATCTCAAATATTTGAAAGTTTTGTGTTATTTTGTGGTTTGAGGTTTTTTTCTGATGGATGTACATTTAATGCCTAAGTGTTGCTTAACATTGCAGAGTGTTTTTTGACTCCTGTACATCCTCTGAACACTGGCAAGATTATTATTAAGATCTATTATCACCTGAAAAATATTTTTGGATTTAAAACATATCTCTACCTGTTGAATACCGAGATGCTCAGTCATGCCCTTATCTCTCACAGAATAGACTGCCCTAATATTATGCTCAGTGATCTGCCAGAGAGATTACTGAGCTTCATGATTGTATATCACAAACACAAGCATAATTCTTTGATGAAATAGCCTTCCCATAAAACAAAGGGAGGAGTTTAATATTTTTTATGATGGACTACAAAGGAAACGCCTGTAGTAGACAGGAACATCAGTATATCTAGGAATTGTCTTTTCAGTTCTACAAATGTGATTGAATGTTGTTGCAACCAGAACAAACTCATACAATAAATTCCTAGTATCTCATGAAGGAATGAGATTTTTACTGTAGAAAACATTAGTAATGTTTAATTCTTCCCAATGCAATCAACTTGTTTCCTACTGAGTACTTTGTTACACAGATAACTGCTCTATGAAGACAAACCTAAGGTTGCATAAGAAAACGGATTTGTGAACGATCACATTTTCATTAGAAGTTGGGCTCAGCCCTCACAGTCTGAGCTCTTATTAGCTAATTATAGGCTCCGAACCATGTAATCTTTCTGAAGTAAGATTTACACAGAATTCTGTAGATTGACATTGTATTTTAAACTTTTAAAATGAGTGAATTATATCTCCTCATAAATCAGGACTAATCTCCACTGACTCATTAATGTCATAGATTCATAGAATGGTAGGAGTTGGATCCTCGCCATTGTTTCAAGAAATTTCTCAGAACAAAAAAAAGGTACCCAAATTGGTTCCTGTTTATATTTATATTTTATTAGTACTTATTACTAATACTAATTTCAGTGGTGAAACTTCTAGTTGTACCCACTGTGCTATAGAGTGCATTTGATTCTTTCATGGAAGATAAACATCTCTTCCACTACCTTGTAATATTTGAATAATAAAATTATTTTTTTCTAGACTCCCTTATTTCTCAATATTACATTCCATGAATGAAAAACATTACAATGGAATTCAACGGACCTTTCTAATGAAACAGATTCAAATAATGGTGCATCCTGTACTCATGCTTACTTCTACCAGCAAGAGAAAGGAAGCTTACAGGGGCTGGTTGCACTTATCATTTGGCCTACTCTGTATTGTTTTCAGTTGGGTATTTCTGTTTGTTATGTTTTGGTTGGTTGGAGGATTAATTTTTGTTTTCTTCCCCAAGTTGAGTAGTCTCGCCTGTTTTGCCTGAAATCCTAAGTGCTGTATGAATCCTTTCTATCAGGGAGTTTCAAAGGTCTTTGGTATTTATGGCTGATCATGGTCCCTTGTTCCTGGATGGGCCTAAACTACGACTTAAATATACAATTCCAAACACAAAACTCTAATGAAACTACTACTTCTAACATAACTTTGACCTGTCCTAATAACTCTTAAGCTCTGGTTAACTCAAAAACTCATGAAATATCTCAATGTTTATCTCTAAGAATGTATTTAGTGGAAAATGCCATTTCTCCCATATTTCAAACTTTTAAAGCAATCAGATCTGTTAATTTGAACATAACAGAACAAATAGTTTTGTCTGGGTAGAAAAAAACAGAAGAAAAATTCTGAAATAATTTCAAATGTTTTTTTTAAAATATATTTTGCTTATAATACTTCTATTTAGAGGGGTTTTATATTTTTTTTTCAGAAAGGTAACACTTTACAAATGAACTGAATTTAAAGATAAAAGACAAAGAAATTAAGATAAAATATAAACAAATTATTTTCTTTTTCAATAAAGACACAAAAATGGACATTTTTAGCTTCTTTTTTTTTCTTACAGAAATTAAACTGTTGGTTTTTTTTTTTCCAGTGTTGGCACAAAAATCAAAATCCGTTCCTAATTTGGTTTTAAATCTCTCTACTTAAAGGTCACAAGTTTCTTTCAGTTGTTAGCAAGACATGGTTGATTGGCAGACTTAGGGAAATGATTAGATGACCCAAATTTACCAATTTCTAAGGGTGTTATGACTGGTCGCAACAAGAACATGATTCTGTTACTAATTTAACTGTTCTCTGATTCTCATGATGAACAGGATTCAATAAAAGCTTGCTAGAGCTGTGTATGTTGTTTCCCTGACACTTTTCAAAAATAGCAGAAATGTAACACCTTTCACTAAACACAAGAAAAAGAGAGTAGGAGTACAAAATGTGAAAGAACTACATATAAGCCACAAGGGAACATGCCTTTTTCCTATAAATTATGGACTTATTTAAATTGGTAGCAGCACCCATTGTTTCGTTGCTTTGACAGTAGCATACATTGCTTCTCACAAAATGCAGACACAAAGCAGGCATCATTTGCATTTTCCTCTTTTTACTTGTTTTCCATACACTTTCTCTTGTTGTACAAATGTGATTATTTTTGGTGTGCATGTGTTGCTAGTACTGGGAAGAGCAGAAGATATGATATGGTGGCGCTGGGGTGGGGTTGCAAATGTCCTTTTGCCTTAAAAGTCTTTCTTGTAAAGATTTTTGATTGAAAATGGCTGTGTGCATATTTTGTTTGTAGACTTACAACAGATCTACCTTGGAAACCATATTGGTAACTTCAATATTATAATGTTCAATCTATAGGAAACCCTTTTTTCTATGACAGACACTGAACACTCCCTCCAGCTGCGATGTCTCATGTAGAGAGGGAAGTATAGTGACTACTGGGCTTTGAAAAAAAAAAAACCTTTTTCTATTTGCTGTAACATTTTTACCTATCATAATTGAAACAGGAAGAATCACGATAATATTAGAAAACTGAAATCAACAAGCCCAAGGAGATGATGTATCTGAAAACTCAGTAGCAACCTCTTCTGCCAAAAAATCTTTTTACTGAAAAGAAATTAATAGGGAGGCTTACATTCTGAAATAACTTAAATCCATTTGATAAGGCATTACAATAAAAGCAGCTTTAGTGACTGTCTCTCTCTGTATATACCAATAAGTGATAAGGTCCGATCTTGTAAGAGTGTAAGTATCTGTAAAATAGCTTAAGTCTGCTTCAATAAAGAATCTTAGCAGGTACAACGCAATCTAGACTAGTCTAGATTAGACATGTAGTCCTAAGATCTAATGACAAAGTCCTTGCTGAGTTGCATGCTATGCCACAGTGACTTCCTAAAACTACAGGTGCAACAGTCACCCATCGTATAATTCCTTAGTCTCATTCACAAACATTTTAGCTTTGATAGGATTTAGGAGCTTACATTCTAGGTCAACTAAAATACATAAATTAAGTTCCTAATTTCCACAATGTTTTGAAAGGTTTGACCTGATAAATATTTTCCAACATATAAGATATATGGTACAACCTAATGGAGAGGTTTGGTTTTTTTTAATAGTAAGATGTGGAAATGAAACTGCATTTCTTTTGCAAAACATTACTGTTTGGATTTTATTAAATTATTAATAAACATAGTAGGATATCAGAGTTCTTTTTTTCATGTAATGAATAGAGAGCTTAATCACCTAGCTTACATTTCCAGATTCCCCATCAGATTGTCAATATATAATAACATGAAAGTTAAAAATGGTAGAGCTTCAGTGAAAGACTGTAAAAGAAGTCACTTTTTCAGACTGATGCAACAAAATGGTATCTATGCAGATACACTACAGCCTGTGTAATCTCTAAAGCTCCGACAATACTAGATACTTAAAGGTTTTTCATTATAGAGAGGGTGATAAGGAACTAGTCAATGAGAATTCATGGTGTTGACGTGCTGCTTACAATGATGTAAAATTTGTGAGCAAACAGCACCTCCACATCTGTCCATCCCAATCCTGCCATTCCTAAATCCTTCCTTTTCCACAGTTCCCATAGCAACTTATACCAGTCATACCTTCAGTAATTCTGATCTAACATCACAGATTCAAGTTTTCTCATTATGTGTTTCCTGTTTGTTTCTATGCCTCTGTTTACAGATTTTTGCATTCCAACATTGTACTGTGCAGCACCCAGAGACTAACACCTACAGACTTTTTTTCTGATTCTCTCTGTATTGAAATTACATGTTTCTTCCCCAAAAAAAGTCTAATTACTGAAATGATCTATATTTAGAAGAAATTGTTAGTCTTTCACTCTTGTGAATAGCTAGTGCTTTAAGTCAGGTACCTCAGTATGGGATGACAATGTGAGCATACAGAAGTACCACAAGCATGTTAAGCATATAGCTGCTGTTTAGAGCTAGTTAACAGGAAACACTGATGGCATGAACATCTTCATTGCTGCCTCTAAGACATCTTATCAGGAACTGCAGAGAGCTAGCTCTGCTCTTACTTTGTAAGTATTTACAGCCTGAAACCATTTGCTTAAATTAGAAGGCTATGCTTTTTAAAGAATTCTTGTGAAATGCAGCCCATCATGCTGGAAAACTGTTGATAAAATGTTTTATCCACAAAAAAAAAGTGTTAATCCAGTATGAATAAGATGAACAACAGCAGAGGTGTTTTAGTACCTTCCCTGAAGTCTTGTAAAATATTTGTGAAAGCAATAGAAAATATAATTTTTTTGACATTATATATTGCTTTTAATAATGAGTTAGGAACACATCGTTACTTTTTTTCCTTTTTGTATTCTCAAATGTTGATAAGTCAGACAGTGAAAATTTTACTTGTTTCATTGATATCAATGAATCTGAAGAAATATCCCATGTATCACTACCATCTATGATATTTTATTTCCTACATATTGATATTGTCAGATAACTGATAATAATAACTGTCACCTTTAAATTACTTCAACTGGATAGTCAAGCCCCTTCTTCCAATATCATGTTTAACTTTTACCTCTTTCCATTTTGTCCCATTTCTTCTTGGTGATATGATGAAAACACCACACATACAGAGACTCAACTCAATTCAAGTTTATTATTCTCCCTTTAGGGATTTTCTAAAAAGTTGGCTTTCCTGGCATACTGCCCTCCCCTCACTGCAGACAGGATGGGTGTGTGGTACTTCTCTGAATTCATTATAAATCCTGTGCTTACAACAGGGAATGACAAGGTCTGTCCTGAAGAGGCTTTGAGACCACAATGGTGTCAGGGATGATTTGTTAAAGCCCTTGTTCTCCACAAGGGCCATCGTGTCATTTGTAGGAAGGACATAAGGGTGAGAAAATAGAACAGAAAATATGCACAAGTGAGTATTTGCTGAGTAGATAAAACTGTTAGTAGGGGCCAGGTCAAAAGCAAATAATTTTGTATGGCAAGAAAGTGTGAACCATACATTTTTGGTAAGTAGGGAAGTACAGGGATCACATGGTAGTTAAAGGATATCTGAGAATGACAAACTACCTTCTAGATTAAAACCATGAAATATCTCTCATGTATTCGAGCACATCACAGGATATATTAAAAGGGCCACGTAATGCAATATGCAAGCATCACTTTTCTACAGAGGCTTCTGATTCTGGTAGCAATTGACAGGAATAAAGTCCACGTTCTTCTAAAAATGCAGACCACCATCTAATCATGGCTCTCAGACAGAATTCTGATGTTTTCTCGTGAGACTATTAATATCTCTGCAGATTGTGAACAGGTTGTTAAACTGTTCTGTGGTACTGCACCAGTTTTGTAGCTTCTATTTCAAAATTTCTAATCAAGACCAAAACTGGGTTGCCAAGAGAACTGAAATGTCTGAACATGCCAAAAAGTCAGGTGGTGTTGCAAAATCTATTTTAACAGTTGGTAAGATTACACTGAAAATTGAACTATTATTCATTATTCTTCATTCTTATTAATATGATCTCACTTTATTATTATTTCTGTTCCTGGAACAGCCAGCATGCAGGACAAAATCTATGTCAATAGCTTATGCTACTGAAGAGAAGTTACATAGGGAAGGGTGGGACAGCAGAACACGGTCTACGTACAACAGCTTTTAGACCCCAAATATGTATTTCTCTCTTCCACATACTGATTCCAACCTACAATGGCTTTCAATTTGCCTTTTTTTCTCAGACATGATAAATTACATGACTCTTTAGGGAAGATCTCAAAAAAAAAAAAAAAATACAGTAGTTCATTACAAAGGACCACGTCAAAAGGAAATGTCTCTAGGCGGAGGGGGGAAAAAAAGGAAGAATGATGATGATGCCTGGGAATACTGGAAAAGTGAACAGCAGAAGACAGTAATTTTCATGAATCCAAAATGACAGTAACATTATGATGCACAGACAGAGGAATACACCTTTTTTTAAAATTTTCTACTATGCTAAGCAACCTTCCCTGAACTAAGCCCCAATATCCTACTTCATAAAGTACAGGGATAAGGAAAATATGACTCCTGAAATGATGGAACACTTCAGAAATTGCTTCTGACTTCTTGTGGAACCCCAAGTCTAAAAGTCCGTCTAGTGATCTGGGCATATATGTGGATGGTTTATGTGCCCATTCACGTGTACATGTACTGAAATATATACTCTCCCTTCTATAGAGGTGCATGAAAATGAAAGATACTGTAGTACAGATAAAGAGAAATGATTCATACTACTAACAGTCAAATACTTGTCTGCTTATAAAGTATTCTATCTCTTATAATGGGATGAAGTTGGAACATGAAAAGTTCCACTTAAATATAAGAGAAAACTATTTCACTGTGAGGGTGATGGGGCACTGAACAGGCTGCCCAGGGGAGTTGTGGAGTCTCCTTGGAGGTCTTCAAGACCCACCTGGACATGTTCCTATGTGACCTGATCTAGGTGACCCTGCTTCTGCAGGGGGGTTGGACTAGATGATCTCTAAAGGTCCCTTCCAATCCCTACCATTCTATGATTCTATGACAAATTAAATTAATATTCTGATATATGTATGTAGCTATGCATAGATATTCTATAATCTTTGGAATGGAATTAAAAGCTTAGATATTGCTAAGGGTTATTTAGAATTATTACATTTGTTATGATAAATTCTCAATCCATTCTAGCATTATTTAAATTTTTTAATTAGGAAACTTAAAATGCATATTCCATAATGCTTGTCAACCATCATAGGGTTTAGTACAGTACATCTGATGAAGAATTCTAGTGTAGAATAAAAAGCAATGGCAGGAATGCCAGTCTCTGTATTTTTGATGATAAAAAGGCTGAGTGCTCGCCAGCAACAGCTTGCTGTCAGTAAAAATGAATCAGAAACAGATGGCAACCGCGTCAACAGGTTGAGACATATACATTTTTTATTAGACAAAGACATAAATCATGACAGAAGTACATAGGTGCAAGGCACATCAAAGAATACCACTATTATACCTAAAATTCAAAATATGAAGCTGTTTAGTACTATATTTCCCAACTAGAAAACTAACTTCCCAACTAACTCCGTAAAAGCAGTATGTTTAGTGTTAAAAATATTAATTTCAACAGAACTTGGAAAAGGTTGTTATGGTTTTATATTTAATCTCTGATATTGTTTTACTAATATGTAAAAGCAAAGAGCTATTCACTTGCATGAGAGGATCATTTTTTTTTTTTTTTTCTTTTCTATTTAACGTAAAAATCAAAGTAATGTGTATATATCACACGATATATGGCTAAAATCACTAAACTCTTTCTTTCCTACCCACTTCCCACGTAGATCACAAGCCTCCAGCTTTGGCTAATGATGCACAGGGGGGAAAAAAAATTCCTTACAACTGCAGAAACAAAAAAGTGACTTCTCAAAGTTTTCTGTCTTAAAAAATGAGTATTTCAGAACAAGGCTTTTTTAATCATCTTTTGGTGTCATTTCAAAGTTTTCTTGTGAGTTTTATTTTCCATGTTACCACCCACTTACTGAGATGTTCCATTGAGCCAGATATCAAAATCTGCAGATCCATTTCAACAGAGAAGTGCCTGAAGACTGGACAGAGGAAAATGCCATCCTCATCTTGAAGAAGTGGAAGACGGAAGACATGGGAAGCGACAGAGGAGTTAACCTCACCTTGATCCCTGGGCACGTAATAGTGTTGGGCACCTAATCCTGGAAACCATTTCCAGGGATACTAAGGACAAGACAATCATTAGGAGTGGTCATCATGGTTTCACCAAGGGGAAATCATGTTTGAATAGCTTCAATGATGGCATTATTGGCCTGTAGGTGAGAGGAGAGCAGCAGAATTCAGTACAGTCTCTGAAATAATCTCACTAAGATCCTCACAGGCAAGCTGCTTAGGCTAGGTGAGCAGTCAGTGAAGTGGATTGAAAACTGAATCCAGTTATGTTTAACATTTTCTTCAAGAGCTTGCATGATAGGGCAGAGTCTGCCACAACAAGTTTGCAGATGTCACCAAACTGGGAGGAACAGCTGACATGCCAAAGCCTCACGCTACCATCCTGAGGGATCTCAACAGGTTGGAGAAAGAGGCTGACAGGAACCTCGGAAAACCCAACAAAGAGAAGCGCAAAGTCCTGCACCTGGGGAGGAATAACCCCATGCATCTGTACATTCAGTTGGAATGCAGCTTGGCAGAAAAGGACCTGTGGGTGCTAATGGACACCAGCTTGTACACTGAGACAGCAATATGCCCTTGTAGGAAAGAAGGTGAATGGTAGGCTGGGCTGCTTTGGTTTAAGTACTGCCAGAAAGCTGAGGGAGGTGATTCTTCCCACACTTGCATGCCCCAGTATAAGGGAGACATGAACATACTGGAGGAAAGTCCAACAAAGAGGCACAAAGATGACTGGAGCACTTCACATATGAAGAAAGGCTGAGAGATTATGGACTGCTCAGTTTGGACAAGAGAAGGCTCAGAGGCACCTTATTAATGTATACAAATACATGAAAGAAGGGTAAAAAGAGGATTGGAGCCAGGCTCTTCTCAGTGGTAACCAATGACAGGACCAGAGGCAATGGGCACAAACTGAAACAGGAAGTTCCCCCTGAACATCAGGAAACACTTTATTACCATGAGAGTGACAGAGAACTAGAACAGGCTGCCAATTGGAGGTTGTGAAGTCTCCACCTTTGTAGACTCTTGTAGACAAAAACTCTTCTAGATGTGGTCCTTGGCAACTGTCTCTTGGTGATTTTGACAAGATGACCTCAAAAGATCCCCTTCAAACTCAACCATTCTGTGTGATTTAAGAGTATGTTGGGATTTATGAAATCTAATTTAAGTTCAAAGTGGTTTGCATTTTCTCATTTCATGTATTTTAGTTTCCTGAAGATTGACTAGAAGGGAATGCAAAGGACAGAATGGAATAAAAATCGTGACTCTAAACCAAAAATATGGAAGCGGTTCTGATACTCTTAAATAAGAAAGCTGTTGAAATTGAGTGTGCATGGGTTTTCATTTTCAAGGAGTTGGTAATTATTTTGTTTGCTTTTAGTATTTCCTCTACATCTAATCAGTTTTATCCCCTAATTGCTACCATTTGAGTATAGATGGGATAATTTTCTTCACAACTACCCTTTCTGTAGCCTGCAGAATGAGCTATACTAACATTTGAACAATTTTCATTTGTTGTTTTCTCTCCTGAAATTCTAAAGAAATGTTAAAAAGATAACTTCTAGATGAATTACTTGCTACATGACGTTTATCTTGTCATACTGCATATTTTTGCATTCTAAGTTGTCTATAAAACAACTTAAAAAAATTATTCTAAGCATCCACTCAAAGTGACTGAATGAATACTAATTACAGAAATACTTGAATTTTTCTTAAATTATTCAAAGGAAATATACCATTTCCTAACTACAATGTAGTACAAGTAGTTAAATTTAAGTTACAAAATTCTGTGTTTTTCTGTTGAGTGGATGACCTACTCTTTACAAACATGGATACAAAGTGTTAATCATATCCGAGTTTTCAATTCATTGTGTTGTTTGCAGATTTACTATACATAGAAGTTTCACCTGACCATGACTAGTTGCTATCAGTCTGTACCTTCTACACGACTGCACTGTCTCATCTAGACTATCTTATGAACATTCCTATCAAAGAACAAGAAGAATATTAAATCACTGTTCTCACAAGGCTTGTTCTATATTGCACAAGAGTATATTTTAATTTATGAAAAACTGGCGAATTTCTCTCTTAGTTATCCTACCATAAAAACTTCAATGAATTTAACTGATTTACCAAAAGGCATTACAAATGAGCTCAGAAGCACTCAATTCAAAACTGATTTGCAGAAAACAACAGTTTCTATTGGAGTTGGTAGCAAACACAGAGCTAGAATCTAGCCCCTTCAAGTAACGTGGGCTTAGTGTAGTACTTCTACTTGGGTGAGAACAATTCAAAATGTTGTCAGCTTCTCTCACTCTAAAATCAGAACACTTGTCATCAGGAAGATAATATCGTGCTAAGGAAGACGGAAAGTAAAAAGCAGTACTACACTTTACTATGGCCTTGGTAACCAAGATCAGTTTGTTCCAAAAAGGGTGAGAAAGATTTAAGCTTTACTTTTAGAGTCACAATGCACAGAACTGATCCAAGTTACTGTCCTATCAGAACTGGATAAAACAGTTCAACAGAAAGAATAAAAAGGAGAAGGGGGAAAAAAAAAAAAGGTTAATGTTGCTTTTTTTTAATTTTTTTTTACCCTACAAAGAATCAGTGTCCTTATAATATTTTTTTTATATTGTAGAGTATTGTACTCAAGGATCATCAGTTAAGCAGGCTGTCAGACTAACAGAAAACAACATAAATACAAGGACAAACAAGGAATCTGTAATTCAAAATTCCTATCATATTCAAACTTGCAGAGGGTTCAGTACCATCATTATGAATCAGCAGAGATTAAAACTCATTCCCTA
This sequence comes from Colius striatus, assembly GCF_028858725.1. Classification (NCBI taxonomy): domain Eukaryota; kingdom Metazoa; phylum Chordata; class Aves; order Coliiformes; family Coliidae; genus Colius; species Colius striatus. The sequence continues at coordinate 24,057,274 of NC_084760.1, read as the reverse complement.
GGTATCTTTCACTGATTCCTTTGAGGGTTTGAGACTTCGAAGAGATAACCATCACCCTGGTATTTAAAACATAAAAGTCTCTCTCTAGTTTGCCCAGATCACACACTTATGCTAATACAAACATCTTCTCACTTCAAAACACCTGTGAGCAGGAGGTCCCACTGAAGCACTAGTCTTCCAAACCAGCTGATGCATCTGATGGGAACCAGAGGATGAAGAAAACTATTCAAGAATAAAGATACCCACAAAATGAGTTATTTTGTTGACTCTGTATGCAGGCTCTATCTGTAAGATGAGAAATTATGTTCAAGTAGAATTACATAAAGGAAACACTGCTAAAGTAAAATAACTTTGTCCAAAAAGAAATGTAATTAGCAGGAGTCAGAAGGGAGTCTTGGATCCCAGGCTGTCTAGATAGTTGTACCAGTAAATATCATGTTGGGTCAAAACTGCCTCAGTAACTGATTGAAACATCAAATTTTATACAAATGTAACAGAATTATCTATCAAATTATGACTCAATACACTGTAAGTGTAGCTGGATACTGAATGGAGTATTATCAGCAATGTCTATTTGATTGAGATTAACTGTAGATAGAATATAGTCATAGCCCAGAAGACAGATATAAGCCTTTCCTTGTCCTTACCTTTCTGTCAATATCTCCAACTTTATCTGTTCATTTGCAATGTAATGTCTCCTAAAAATATTAATAATTGCTATTCAGGAATAAAGCATCTATATCCTTGTCATTTTGCTGGAAAACTGATACATATTCAGTTGTTTTCTCTAGACTAAAGCCAGACAAACCTGAAATGTTCTCCTTGAGATGACTTAAGTGAATATACAGTGCAGTCATGCTGCAAAACCATGGGCCACAATTTACATGGTTCTAATATACATATATAAATGTTTAATTAAGGTTTATTATGGAGCTTCAAATTAAAATCAATTAGTAATTTCTCAGAGATGTACATTAGGCATCACTCTAAGATACTTTAGCAAGATCCTAAATTATTGACATGAGTATTATTCTATACAAAGTAAACAATTCCTGATTTTTTTAAACACACTTGTTGAAGACATGTGAAGTTGTAAAGGCAAATGCAAAGAAAGCAACACTCAAATTAAGAAGTAGAGTTCATGGCTCACTTATTTTATTACCTTGCTAAATTTTATCATTATTAGCTGCTTTGCCCACTAAAATACAGTATTGCTTACATAAATGCTTCTGATCTTGTTTTGCCTCCCTGTAAATGTATTTATATTTCTGAAAGGCAAATAGAAATCTACTAGTTTGCAGCTACTCGTGCCTATAAGAAAAGTTACGTAAAAACATTTAAAGGAAAGTAAAGATGATAACAGAAGAGAGTACAGGTTGAGAGCACAGAGATCATCTAAAATGTAAAGATATAACAAGTGTTATCATTAAGAAATGCATTGCATATAAGTTGCTGGGTCTTTTGCTGCTTTAAACCTTTAGATGTCAGAACACTCTTCTGTCTTTATAACAGATAACAGACTTTCTTTTGTTATAAAAATAAATGCTATATATTTCTGAAATCGTTGTTTGTGGAAATGAGATTAAACTTTCAGGGAGAAGATTTTTATTATTAAAATTATAATGCAAGACACTGATAGTTTATTTGAAATATTTTTCCTAAGAAGGTACTCAGCAAATCTGTACAATTCCAGGATTTTTTCAGATCATAGAATCATAGAACAGTAGAGTTGGAAGGGACATGCTCATTTTAATTCACTGGGTAACATAACTGTGAAAAACACCTGATCAGTTAAGTCCCTGTGACCAATAAGCGTCTCATAATGGAAAATATAAACATGAAGATCATATTAAAAAATCTTACAAGATCACATTAGCCATCCAGAAAGATAATAGTAATTGCAAATAAACAAAAATGAATATCTAATGAATGGTACTATGTCTGAATTAAGTAGTTAACACCAAATTCCCATGTTTTGACACTTTCTGTATGTGGTTAGAAAAGAAACATTTTTCCAATTTTAAATAGGTTATGTTTGTGCATATATAGGAAACTAGTGTTCCCTAAGGCTCGGTGTTGGGGCCTGTTCTTTTTAATATCTTTATCAATGACACGGAGGAGGGAATCAAATGCATCCTCAATAAGTCTGCAGATGACACTAATCTGGGTAGGTGCATAAATCTGCCTGAGGGCAGGTAACATTTGAGAGCATAAGGTAGTGATAAAGTCAAAAACACACCATATTACAATTGTTGCTACTTTCAATATGGACACATCCTGTCACAATGTAGTAGACATTTAACAAATATATGCAATTCCCTGAATGTGTTTTCTTCACTCTAGTCCTTTATATTTTGGTTAAAAAAAGTATGCTAGCAATGGTTAGAGGAACACTGCTTCAGGCTCTTTCCAGAAATCAAAGATACCACTGCACTTCGAGGACCGCTATTTTAGAGAACACAAGCCACGAGCAAGTTGAGACTAAGATGGTGTGTCATAGAGCTAATATATTTCATCAGGACTGTGTTACTTCTCCTTTTTGAATGTATATAACTCAAGTCAGTTTCTCTTTTCACTGAAAATCCAAGCATTTTCATATGGTACTACAAACAATTTGGTGTTGAAAGGTTTTCCCCTGAGGGAAATACAATCCTCCAAGAAGACTGTCACATGGCTTCTCTGAAAGACATTTTGTATTTGTTTGCACAGCACTTTTGATGATAGAATTAAGTAGATCTACAGAAAAAGATGGAAAATAAACTCCTCTGCCACATTCACTCTAAGACAATGAACACTATGAGCTGCCGTGAACCAGAACTTCTTTCATGATGAGAGAAACTACACCCTCTTAATCTTTCAATTCCTATTTAAGGCACAGAAAAGCTTCTCATTACAACTGAGGAAAAAATCCACAATCATTCTCAATTACTTCTTGCCTCTTACAAAAATTAGTAGGCCAATGATATATTTTATTAATGTAATTAATATCTAATTCTTAGAAGCTGGTATGTAATTTAATTTGCAATGTATTTCTTGAAAGTAGGAGTTTCTCTGAAAACTAAGAGATGAGAGTTAATGGAAAGTTATTAGGGAGAAAAGATCACGACAGAATATAATTTTTTTAAAGATTTATTGGTAATGGAAACAGTACTTCACACTTGGCTGTGAGTTTTCTTTTTTTTTTTCACTTTTCTCTTATTTTCCCCAGAATTGGATGTACAGTGGCTTTCCAATGAGATGGTTCATATATGCAGTTTAAGCAAAATATTTTTAAAATAATGTCTACAAAGACATTAGGATGACATTTCTCAGAAGTGAATTAATTAAATTTTTAATAGAATTTTGAACCTAAAACACCTCATGTCATCCCACCTCAGGTAAAACCAGGAACTACCTCAATCAAATGTGGATTATATCAGCTGAAATTAGAAACCAATTAGTTTTCATGCTTGTAAGTAGGTAGGTAAGAAGGCTAGTACAATGTTTTTAAAGATAAGAAATATAGATTCAAAAATAAAATAATGTAGAGCTATTATTATTGCATTAAAATCTATTTTAGAAATAGATTTTTAGATTTAAAAAAATGTTGAGAAGGTTGCACTAAAATACTCTGTTCAGGCAGAATGACATAAAGTGTATGAATAACAATGGCTATTCGCTGGTTTCAGAAAATATTATGTTCTATATCTTCAGTAGACCAAGAAGAGGAGCAATAATTGAGCCATTAAAAATCACAGTAGACTACAGGGAAGACTAGGAGATATCATGATGAGCTGTTATCTTCAAGAGCTATAAAACAGGCTATATTTTCAGCTACATTAGGAATAACATAGCACAGTAATCCAGACGATCATTAGTATTTCAAAGATACAAATTTCAGGAAAGTACATTTAAAAAAAAAATCCCTTTTCTCTAGTAAATGGTCTAGTTGTTCATTTTCAAGGTGATGAGGACTGCAATCAATACAGAATTAATCTTAAAATTTCACACATAATCAGAGTATTTAAAAAAATGACTGTACATCAGTTGATATATTGGTAGAATCTTCATAGATCTCAGAATTTCTTAGGAGTCCAGACCTCTAAATTCCTAAACATAATGCCAAATAAAACCATTCATAGCAAGCTGTTATGGAATCTCTGATGTAATTTGAACAGAGAGAGTATCAATCCTTTTTTAAATATTACTCTGTGTTTTCTATACCAATAATCATTCTGCCATTCTCTAGACAGAGCATAAATGCAATATATGACAATAGGTCTTTTTGACTGGAGTTAGGATAAGGAAAAAAAATTAACAGAAACATCTTCATGATACAAGCCTATCCTTCCCATGTCTTTGCCCCCTCCAGACAAATAAAGAAATAGAAAAATCCACAGGGAATAAAAAAAAAAAATCTTCATTTTTTCAATAGAAAACACCAAAATGGCAGAAAAGAGAGCTTGCAGATTACTAACAGAAACCAACTGATATAAGAAACAGTAGTGTTACATGTATGGCTGCACAGATGCGGAAAGCAGTATTGGAGAGTTTTTGCTACGACGCTCTTTATCTTTAAGGACTGTGTACCATTCCCCAGACTCCATAAAGTATTGTGAAACTGCAATAAACCCAAAGACACAGTGAAATAATTAAAAAAAGAAAAAAGGAAGTCAGAGAAAGTTTTTTTTTCTTTCAAGTAGCAGTCTGTCACACTCCTATCAATGTATGCATTTATGGAAGCACATATTAAACACTTGAGCTGTGTAGCTTCCGACAGATTTTCAGTTAAGTGCCTGTAGTGGTTTTGCCAGGGCCAGGTTTTGGTAGTGGGAGGGCTACAGGAGTGGCTTCTTTAACAACAAGATGCCAGATGCTTCCCCTGTAGCTGACAGGGCTAATGCCAGCCAATTCTAAGACAGACCCACAGCTGACCCAGGACTCGCCAATTAGTGAAAGAGGTAACACCTCTTTGATTAACATATCTGACAAGAGGAAGAAGTTGCTGCACAGTTGCTAAATGGCACTCCAGTCTTCAAAAAAGGCATGAAGGAGATCTTGGTAAGCCACAGACCAGCTAGCCTTACCCTCATTGCTGGAAAAGTAATGGAACAACTCATCCTGGATACCATGACAAAACACATGAAAGAAAAGTTGTTTATCGGGGGAATCAACAGAGATTCACCCAGGGGGAATCCTGCTTGACCAACCTGACAGCCTTCATTGAAAGTAAAACTGGCTGGTTAGATGAGGCGAGAGCAGTGGATGTCATCTACCTTGACTTCAGCAAGGCTTTTTTGAAAAGCTCAGGCAGTGTGGCTTCGATGACTGGATGGTGAGATGGGTCAAGAACTGGTGAAAAGACAGAACCCAGAGGGTGGTGACCAACAGAGCTAAAGCAAGTTGGAGGCCTGCAGCCAGTGGGGTTCCACAGGGATCAGTTCTGGGGCCAGTCTTGTTCAATATCTTCATCAATGATCTGGATGAGGGGACAGAGTGTAGCCTCAGCAATGTCACTGATGACACCAAACTGGGAGGACTGGCTGATTCCCCAGAAGGCTGTGCTGCCATTCAGCAGGATCTTGACCAGCTTGAGAGTTGGGCAGAGAGGAACCTCATGAGGTTCAATTAAAGTGCAAAGTCCTGCATCTGGGAAGGAACAACCCCATGCACCAGTACAGGCTGGGGACTGACTTGCTGAAGAGCAGCTCTGCAGAGAGAGACCTGGGAGTCCTGGTAGATAATAAACTGAGTATGAGCCAGCCATGTGCCCTCGTGGCCAAGAAGGCCAGTTTCATCCTGGGATGCATCAAGAAGACCGTGGCCAGCAGGTCAAGGGAGGTTCTCTTCCCTCTCTACTCTGACCTGGTGAGGCCTCATCTGGAGTCCTGTGTCCAGTTCTGGGCTCCTCAGCTCAAGAGGGACAGGGAAGTGCTGAAGAGAGTCCAGCGCAGGGCCACCAAGATGATCAGGGGTATGGAACATCTTCCTTATGAGGAAAGGCTGAGGGAACTGGAGCTGTTCAGCCTGGAGAAGACTGAGGGGGACTTCATTATTACTTAATTAAATTTAAAAAAAAAGAAAGTATTTGAAAGGTATATGTCAAGAGGATGGGGCAGCACTTCTTTTCTGTAGTGTCCAGTTATAGGACAAGGACTAATGGGCAAAAGCTGGAACACAAAAAGTTCCACTTAAGGCAAAACTACTTTACTGTTCAGGTAAGGGAGCCCTGGATGCATTCCTGTGTGACCTGATCTAGGTTGACCTGGGAGGTTGAAGTACATGACCTCTAGAGGTCTCTTCCAACCCCTGCCAGTCTGTGATTCTGTGAATTGTGGTGGTTTAGCTTTCCAGATACACAATACTTGATGATGAATCACAGAAAGAGAGAGACAATACAGGCATTGAGGGTTAAATAGTACCTACGTTTGCAGTCCATACTAGGGTAGTTTTCATCATCTGTTGTGAATTTAAAAGTATATTGTGCTACAACATATCAGAAAGTCCTCCGATACAAGGGAAAAATACAAAGTTTTATATATGAACTTGAAAGAAAAAACATATAAGAATTGCTTTCATCAGTACAAGCTGCACTACACAATATCTTCACATTTATCTCCACTGTTTATTTTCAACCTCTATATTAAAAATTCTTATTATTTTACACCTTTTAATGTTTTGATTGAAATGGAAAAAATACCCACAGAAAATTTAAATTTCAGGAGTACATCATTAAGAAGTAAAATAAGTGCATTTTCTACAAGAGGTGAATTATTATATAAAGCCCTTCAAACTGTTGGAGAATATATTAACTTCAGGATTTTTAGTAGAGATAATGTGGCCATATAAAAATGTGACTGTTTCAACAGCATCTTCTTTGTATTACAAATCTTTCTTGCAGTCTTTGCTTAGCAGCACTTGATAAAGTAATAGGCATTTTTGTTATATTTTTTTTCAATTTGTGATATAGAATTATATATAGAGAGAAAACAGAATTTGGTCTTAATTGCCACAATCCAGTAATACAAACAATGACAGACTAGTTCTCTCAAGTTATTGCTAATCTATGACAGTATAAGCATGTTGTGGACTCCTGAAAAGATTCTACTATTTCTTCAGGTATAATATAATAAAAACCACATTTGAAAACCACCATTAAAAACCACCATTTCACACATGGTTTTGAAGACTCTTGCCACTGTAAGTGTGAACAGTCACATTAGTATGACTCCTGTCATCAGTTCATGTCAACCAGAACAAGAAAAGGAATACAGTCAGAAATGAAAACACATTTTGGGTTGACTTAGGTACATAATACGATAAAACAAAAAACTGAACTACATTATAGCGTAGTGCTTTTCCCCTCATAACAGCTAAGAATTTACAGCACCTACTTTCTATGGGAATCTTGGAGTGCTGCATAAACTCAAACCAATGTAAAAATTACTCCACCCCCATCAAATATAGAGCCATACATAAATACAGCAATTATCTAAAAACTCACATTGATACTGTACTTATTTAAAGACAAGAGGAAAGTAAGAAAGTCAGACACTAAATAAAAAAGTAGGTAGGGACCTCACAGGGCAAATTGTTGTAATTGTAATCTAGAGGGAAACATGGGTCTATTACTGTTCAGAAACCTGCAAAAAACATCTGACAATCTATTTGTACCTTTACATTTACATCTCACCTAGAAGACTGAATAATCTCTTGGATCTACCCTGCCACAGTATGTGTTCAGATTAGAAAGGGACACGTATCCTCACAGCATCATCTCCTGCAGTTTCTAAGGTAAGTGTTCTCCCATCAAAGGATCTGCCGGCTCCCCTGTGAACTCTGAAGAGTGAAAAATGCTAGGTAGGAAGAGCATCAATATAAATATTCTCACTAAAGACATTCACTTCTGCTTAGATTTTTGTTCAAATAAGCCTTTTGAGAAAACCTGCTGAAAAATGAAAAGATTTAACTTCAGGGATCTTACACTAACTCTCTATGCTATGACAGTTCTCTCTTTTTCCGGCACCAATTCAAACTCCCTTCACTCCTTTCAACCCTGGTCAGAGAAGTATTTTCTCCAAGTAGGTTTCTGTGCAAAGCTGTCAGCACTCCAAGAGTGCAGCAGAGAATAAAGAAGCAGGGCAGATGGTACAAAATGGAGCCTAGCAAGGATGCTTTGTTTGCACCATGCAAGGATCAAGACAGAGAGAGGAATCTCACAATTGCCAGGAAGTATATCAAAACCATCTTTTTAGGATTAAAGGTGACCACTCTGACAGGGGACACTGCAGCTCCTAAGTGCTGGGGCTGCCTCCAGCTTCTGCTTTCTGCATTTCTGGACTGCAGCTCTATTCCTTTCCCTGTCCTGCTCTACAACTCAGCATCCTGGCTTGAGTCCTGCCCCAGTCACCTCTCAATGCTGTCCCTTTCGCTGATGCTCTCAGCAGCAATCTGACAATAATTCAACCCCAGAATATATGTCTTTACTACTCTACTTCCTTGGAAGAGTTTTCTCATGTTTTTAAATAATTTTGTATAATGACTGAGAGAACATTATGCTCATATTAAATATGATCTAGAAGCTTTTGTTCACCATTCATCTTCTGATCATTTTCCACCTTCAGAAAACAAATTTAAAAAGAAATACAGAGCAAAAGTATATTGAATTTTGCAGTTTACTTCAAACATTATAAGAAAGCAAAAAGTGAAGGCAGATGTTAATGTTCTCAGTAATACTAATGCAGCTCTATATATCTTTGCTGATATTTATTCTTCAGAAAAGACAATTCTATCACTTTGAAAAGGGCCACAGAATGGAAGCACTGCTTTTGCCTCCTGTGAGCGCTTAACAGACTAGTTTCACTTGCAACTTCCCAGTCTTGCTAGTGACCTGATATACAACACAGGGCATAGAATTTCCCTGTTGTGTCTGTTTTCCTCTTCCTCTATCATTTGTTTAAAGTCTCTGAACCAAGGTGGGTGTTTTTTTTCTGAAATCTATATTCAAACACCTTCTAAAACAGTGAGGTCCAAAATTCAACTGGGACTTTTGACACCGACCAGTACTTATACAAACACATTGCAGGCAGTATAGTTTACTTCAGAGAGTAAAAAGCTTTGTAGGTGGGAAACAATCAATAAATTCCCTGTATGTTCACTCTACTATGGCATTGGCATTGTTTCACATGGGATTCTCATTGACAAATCAGGAAAAGCCTACAGGATCTAAAATACAAAAAGAAAAAAGTCATTAACTGTGGTTATGTGCTTCTGTGAAAGCAGAGCTGAAGTAAAACAACTCCTAGAAACACAGAAAAAGATGAATAATAATTTGCTCCCTGTTGCAAGGGCAGACAGAACTGGAAGTATTACTTTTACATTATGGTAAGTACAATTAAGGTTTTGTTCAATTAGGAAATAATTAAGAAAATGGTTCCATACAGAAGATACTCAAAAGCTGATTGAGAAGACTGTGAATTTAAAAATGATTAAGTGAGCATTTCCTTGTACATACATTTAGTGTTCTCACTTGGACCATGGGAAGGCCTACATAACTTCAATTCCCTTACAGTCTTATTTTCCAGTATTCTGTAATCTATTAATTATCTCCTGTGACTTTGAGAAAAAATGTCTTATAAAAGTCATATTCATTATTTGCCAGTTCTTTGATGTATTTCAAATTCACATGTTCTGGAAACCTATATGCATACTAGGACATGATGCAGATAATAAAATTAAATATGAGGTTCAAATATCATCATTTTGTTAACTCCAAGGAGTAAGAAATTGACTACTCAAGTAGTAAGTAGACTTAAAACCCTTGAACATAAATACAATATTATTGTGCTTTTTTGCTTTTCTTTGAGATGCACACTTCTACAGCTTTATGAGCTTCCAAGATGTTCCTCTCTCAAATGCTTCCCCAGCATGCTCCAGTGACATTTTAAGTAAACAAAATTAAAATTAATGAAAGTTGTATAGTACTATTCCATATCCTTTTTGAAGTTTCAGTTTTAAATTAAAAGCCAGTATTTTTTAAGTGGCAGACTGGACCATTTTTTCTAGTTTTATATACAAGAAACTGAAGAAAGGAAATTAAGCTGTGTTTTCTAAAGTAATAGGATTAAGAATCAAAAGTTCCCAGTTTTAGTAACTATGATCACATTGCTCTCTCTTTATTGATAAATTTAAACTCATTTGAAAAAAACCCCTTCACTATTTGTCACTAGTAATATTAACATCGCTGATATATGATTGCTAACAAACTAATTTATTCCAATCTTTACAGAATTTATGAAACCAATGGAAATAAAATCTGTTGCAGTCACATGTGATGTCAAGCAGTTTGGTCTGCTTCACAGGACTCCTACATTTTACAGTTACTGATCACCATTACTGATTTTCAACACATCTGCTTTCCAAGACTTTGAACCATGGAACACAAATAGTGTAAAAATATTCAGTTAGTTAGAAAAAAATGTAATGAAATTATGAAAACCATTCTCCCATATTTTACTGTTCAAATTACAGATTTTTTTTTCATAGTAAGGTTGTTGGCAACTTCAACAGCAGTTCTTTGTTAAGTGGCAATGAAACTATTTTACACATGACCTGAATCAAAGGTCATTTGTTTGCAAGTGCTCAGTTAAGCCTCCTGTTGGCCAATCACATTGCAAAGTTCAAGGGTGAAACTGCAGTGACAAAGACTTCCTACCTATTCCTTTTCAAAGAAGTAAGGGTATGGTTAGGTTAAATCTCCAGTAGAGAAAAAAAAGGGGTAAAAATGCTAATGATGACAAAAGACTGCAACAGTATTTTCGGGTAGAGAAAGATCACATTTATTTGGTGCAAAGAGAATGTGTGTTTTAAGATTATTTGACCTCTTAATCTTTGTGCTTTTGGATATCACTTTGCATTGACAATTCATTTAAAGACTTTACTCTTCTGAAAAAACATTCATCATATTCTGATTTTCTGTTATTTGCCCAGGAGATACAATTGTATTTGTTTAAAAAACAAGCTCATGTGAACCTGAGACCAATCTAACATCCTGCCGATACTAAAAGGGTCAGTCCACCGTTGCCAGCTCCCGGGTGTCCAGTTCTTCTTTGTGTTGCACCCAACTTAAGTCACACTTCAGACTTTCGCTAGCGTAGCTTCCCATTGGATTGCCAGACTGAATGGCTTACTGTGAAAGCAAGCACAATTTATGCATGGCAGAATGAAGGAATACATGACTCAAAGTTGGGTAAGCAGAATTACTGCCTTAGAGGCAATAAGCTGTTAAATAATTTCAGGTTTTTTTTTTCCTGCCCTAGTAAATACAAATTATCAGTATGTTTAACAATTAAATTATCAGTTAAAACAACTATGATACAAAAAAGGGAACCCTCGATTTAAACTCAAAATAGAAAATAAGCTTCCTAAAATCTCAGAATTTTGAAGACTCATATTCTCACAGTCCATGTGAGAAACACTGTTCAGGAAGTTGCAGAGTGGAATGAAGTCTTTGTATTCATTCAACATCTTTGCATTCCTACTTACAGCTTTAAGACACTGGTTCCTAGGGGTTCTTTCCTCAATATTCCCTCATTCCCCACAGCCTTACAGAATGCTCCATTTCTGGGCGTGGTTCTGCAGCACAGAAGTGGCTGATTAGCCAAATAGAAGGGTAAAATTGGGCTCGCACTAATGGACAGTAATTAGAGTTTTTTATTCCCCTCCACCACTCACCAATTCTCTCAACTCACAAAAACTCAGTAAGTTTTTATATCTATAATACTGTACTGAAACCGGCTGTGCTGGAGGTAAGTGTTCATAGCAGTCCACGTGGTGCTGTGTTTTGGATTTGTGATCAAAACTGGACAGAAACCTTGCTGAATGTATTTGAAACTGTTCAGTAGATTCAAATTTACTGATGTGGACCAACAAAGAAAAGTCTTGTTCCTGACAAAAAAAATAACAAAATAAAATCTCCACAGTTAATATGAACAAATTCATACAAATTCCATACCTTTAAACACAGGTAAGAAATAAAACTTTAATTATGTATTTGTAATTGTAGAGAGAAAGACAGAGAGCTAGAAAGGAATAATAAATAAAAATTCTACACCTCTACCAGTTCCTTTCCTAATGTATCAAGGATTTAACCTGGCACTTTCAGATATAAAGAATCCTTTTTTAGCGTATGTTGGCATTTTTATAGCATCTGAAGCTGCACTTGCTGACCATCTTGAGGTAACACAATTTTCTATTTTTGTAAGTCTTTCTTTACAAAATAAAACTGATAACACACTTTTTGCTTTATAATAGCTCCCAAACAACATCACTACAGTTTTAGAAGACAAAGCATTTTTTCTCTATGAGTAATCAAAATTCCAGCAAAGTTATTGAAGTCAACAGTTTATCTAATACGTTTCTACCTTTTCTATTACTGTTTTGGCATTTTTGTTAGAATTTACAGTCTCACACTACATTGACTGGCATTATAAGGCAATTGGCAAATACCCGTAGTATGCTAAAACACCCTCATTTTGTTTGCAAATAGCTGTTTGTGTCTTGACATATTTTTAATGGAATTTACAAATTACTGGAATGGTTCACAGCCAAACAAAAAGTACAGATGTGCCAAGGTAAGCATCCAAGTTAATATTAGTCAAGTACATCAGTAAGGAACAAGCCCACCAGAAAGGTTCTATCACGTGTATGCCATGCCTTCATAGCAGTAACATGATCAACACCATCAGCTCCATTTAAATATCAATTACACATTATTGACAGTCTTAAAAAGTACGCACACAGAATGCACAATGGAAGTGCAAATTACATGTTACTTCATCTACATGTGGTCTGGCATCTGTAGACAATCCAGTTACTCTGCGTTCTTTTTTTCTTGAGTTTGCTAATTAACATAACAGGGGAATTCTAGACTGGCATGTCAGGATTACAGCTGAGATCACCATCATATTTACAAATAATAATCATAAAGTAATCAATCTAAAGAAATCCTGCACTTCAATCTTCTATTGCAATATTATTTTCTACACAAATAGCAACTAATTTAATCATTGACAAGTATACTCATTTACTTTTTGATCTTGTCAGGAGTACAATCTAAGTAACGCTACGATTCTTTGAATAAGGAAAAGGGAATTTTTTGTTTTAAACAAAATGGTACCATAAGTTTCCAGCACTCTTGATGTACTCTGGAATCCCTCTATTATTTGTGAAGCAAAGCATCAGTAGAATTCATGTCTTCAAACTCAAGATCTGTAAATGCCACACTATGCTGTTTTAGCCCAAATAAACAAATAACACATATTGCATCATTCATCATTTTCCTTTAATCTCAACACTAAACTGAGAAAGTATGGTTTGTTTTGGAAAAAGAAAACCCAAAGAAATACAAAAAAAAAATGACCAATTCCCCATGTGGAAGCTTTATAGAGTTATTCTGAATGCACAAGCCTTAGGAACAGAACTGTAAACAACATTTCCATAATATTCTCCCATGTTTCTGTTCTTATTATGACTAAAACAGCATAACATCTTCCAGAATTAATTCATTATGTTTTATACAAAGTTCTAAATGTAAATGAAAAAATATTTAACTAGAAATAATTGAATGATTGCATCCTCTGTCACACTATTTAATAACATGAAAGGCTCCAAAATATGAAATCAGCTCCATAGAACTTGAATTTTTAAAAGGTGTATTAGATGATGCGTTAGTTACAAAAGATATTCAGCCACAACTGAAGGCAAATGCTGTCACATATATAAAAATATCATTCAGTCAAGATGCTACTCTTCCTCTGTTTTTACAGAAACACACACACTCTTCCTGAACTAAACTGTGACAAAGCAGTAAAGTGAAGCAGGATTTTCAGCAAATGTTTCTGCAGTTTCTCATTAAAGCCCTCTGTTGACAAACAGTAATTTCTGGTGGAACACTTTACTACTGCAGACACTAGAATCTGGGACTTCTCCAACAAAAGGACTCAGAACTGAGACTGACCATAGAAATGTGTTTATAACCATCTAGAACCCATCCTGTCTCTCAGGACTGCTGGAGTACAACTCCATGGCTTACAATAATTTGCTCAGGCTTCTCTTTCATTCTCTCTCATCTCTGAGGATTAGTCTCTGAAGTCTCCCACTCTCTGCTTGTGTTGTGCCTCTTTTTTGTTTCTTTCTTTTGTTCTCCCTTATTCTACCACATATTACAGAAACTTCTTCAGTGACTGCAATTATTGTGAAGTGAGTGTGTTAGGTTTCTGATGAGGTGGTTGGAAGACTGTTGGCTGCAGAAGGGACCCATATTGAAGGAGTTTGTGAGGAGGGACTCATGTCAGAGAGGTTCTTGGAGGATTGCCTTGGAGGAATGTGAGGAGTCCTTCACCCTGAGGTGGAAGGACCAACAGAGAGTTTGTGATCAGAATCCCCATTCCCTGTACCCCACATCACTGGAGAGGAGGAGGTAGAGATATGAGAAGCAGGTAGCTGAACCCAGGAGGAGAGAAGATGTTCTTAAAGAAGCTGATTGTATTTTCTCATCACCCAATTCTTATTTGTTTCTTATTTATTTCTTATTTGTTTCTGGGTTTGACTGGCGGTGGGTTAAACTGATTTTTTCTTCCACAAGTCCAGTAAGTTTTGCTGTGACCATAATTGGTGAGTGATCCCTGCCTGTCCTTGTTTTCATAGAATCATAGAATCATTTCGGCTGGAAGAGACATTTAAGATCATCAAGTCCAGCTTTTGTCCTAGCCCTATCAACCACTGAGACCACTAGGCCTTTAGTTACCTTTTCTCTTCTCCATCCCACCATGGTGGGGAGGAATGAGTGTGCAGCTGCAAATATGCAATGCTCTCCATTCTTCTACAATCTTTAAGTGGAAAATGTATATATTTCACTTAAATATATATGTTTGTCCACATAGATAGATATATAAATACAATATGTATACAGTAAATCAGACACCAAATGACCTGTAAAACAAGACAGGAAAACAGTTGCTAGACAAAGTAATGATTTTTAGATAAAATATAAACAGATTAATGAAGTTTTTAAAACACTGACATTTGTATAGCATGAGAACTAAAACTTGCTTTTTTTTTTTTTTTGCTTGCTAAGCTTCTCTTGGTCTCTATTTACTCCCTTAGGCATTATAAAAATAGTCTTAATAAGGTAGGCTGAGACAGATAAAAATACCTCCAAAGAGCGACAAAAATCATTAGTGTAAGAGCACTAAATAAAAAAAAAGTCCTATATAGTCTCATTGTGAAGTCCAACAGCCTACTTCACAAACTATACCTGCATTCCAAATAATTATCTCAAAAGAAATATTTTAATGTGCTATTACCCCATATTTTGAACTTTTCTTTCCCACTAGCATCTTTCCTCTGATTATGTTTTTTGTTCCATTATTAATCTTAATAGCCAGCTGTTGAAAAGCTCGCATACAACCTAGGTTGCTCTAATAGACTTCAAAACTTCAAAGCACTACTTAGGAATGGATCCAGACTCAATCTGTTTACTGACATTGAAAAAAATACCTAACTAGTAATTCTGTATGAAAATACTTGTCTTTCTGTTGGTGATGGAAACCCACTTTTACACACATTATGAGTTCATATCTGGCTTTATATAATTGGGTTTTTTAAAGACATTAAAGAAATTTATATTAATTAAGCATTATGAATGTGCATTTATCTGAAAAAAAATCTCACACAAAAACTTCAAAAACTTCAGGTATGAAAATTTAAGACCATGAAATCAACATCCAAACTTAAAAAAACCCAAACAAACCTATGACCACAAAATATATCACTTTCTTAACTATTTCTGCATGCAAATATCTATTTTGTAAATATATTCACAGTTACAGTGAATCTAAATTAATGAAATTAATACTTTTGTGTAGTCCTGGAGCACTAATGTTTTCAAGAAAAGGATTAATATCTATAGTAGTATCTACACAGAACATATAAATAAATGTTCACGTTTTTAGGTTCTGCAGGCCTGCCATAGCACATGTACCTACTTATTCTTAAAAAGAATAACATGAAAGTAAGTTAAAATGATCCTGAGGGAAAGCACAGAGGTTGTAGATGTGTCAATAAAAAACCAATTTGATCTACTGAATTTTATTATGAGTCACCTGTCAGGAATAGTCCTGAAAACAAAGGAAAAAAACAGTTCCCCTGCATGTAAATAGCAAAGAATGCAATCCCATTTATACTCAGACATGCACACAAGGTTACTCAAAGTGAAGATATACAGCGCTCTATTAACCTGTATCAGCATTTAGTGGTTCCATGTAGTGCTCTTGTGAGCTCAGCATCACTGAATGGATCTCAAAGGCACAAGAGGGATCTATGTGCAAACTGATCAATCCTTTTTGAAAACAGCCCAAGACACAGAAGCACCATGTTGACAGTAGCATCACTACCATCTCAGCTATCATACTCTATTAAGTTCCTGTGTGACCTACACTAGGTGGTCCTGCTCTGGCAAGGGGGTTGGACTAGATGATCTTTTGAGGTACCTTCCAGCCCTTGAGATTCTGTGATTCTGTGAATTGAGTACCACTATTTCCAAAATGAGAGCTATCTCACTCATTCTTTTTGCTGTTGGTGAGCTGTTTGGAAAACTTGTGTATATTGGGTCTGGGGTAGTGGTGGTGATTTTCCACAGCAGCCCTTGTAGTGCTGTGCCTTCTCTGTTGGTAGCTAAAAAAGTGTATTGATAGCACATCAAGGTTTTGGCCACTGTTCCCGCAGCATCAAGGCTGTCCCTCCAGCATTCCTTCCCCCACCTTCACCAGCCAGGGTCAAACCACCACATTGTGCCACTAACAAACTTCTTTTTTTCTTATTTCAGAAAAAAAATACCAAAAATTCATTTGTTCTTTCTCCACAGCACCTAATTAGCCCACTGCTTATATGTCTTTTGCATAATGAAGTCAGGTTTTCATGGTTTCAATAAAATCTTTAACCTCACCATTTCTTGTGACAAAAATCTGAATTGTTTTGTTTGTCCAAACAAAAATTCAAGATGGCCATGTGTAATACTTGTTATCTCATTAAAGCAGCATACCTGATGTTCAATATTAAAACACCTACAGAGTTTCTGAACCCTTTTGATTTTTTATGATGCACAAACTAATTTATATTAATACTAATCCTACAAAAAACAAGCATCAAATGATAATTTTCATTCATTGCTGTCCTCATTCCATAAATTCTGATATGTCAGAATATTTTCTTAATATCAGTGTGACTTATTAAAAATAAAATGTTATCCTTACTAGTTGGATAAAGCTGTTACAGTATCTCTAAAAGGCAAATATTCCAAAGCTGTACCTCACAAAATGATAAAAAGCATGTGTCCAAATTACAGCAAAAGACATCATTGCAGTCTACATATTGAAACAATATATATGAACAACCAAGGGGAAAAAAAAGGATAGAAGAATATGTGAAGTACTGATTTACAATCTGTTAAGAAATGATAATGAATGCTGGCACACACCATGAACAGGACATTCTAGACTCATTGTGAAGACTTATTTCTGGGGAGTCTGCCAACAAAATCAAGTAATGCAGGCCTCAGCAATCTCTAGACTTCTTCCAATCAAGAGATATAATCAATCAATGATATTATATTTCTGAGGGGTCTCTTTCTCTTTTTAAACCTATTCCATTAATAAAGTAATTCTTTGTTTTTCTGTTAAATCAAGAAAGGAAAATGTATAGTATAAAAAATATTCTCCACGAAAGATGAACAGTAGACAGGAAAAGGCAATTACTCAGGAGAGAGAGATGCCAAACTAGGTTGAATGGTTTGGACAACAGAACAGCTTTATTAAAACTGCTTTTGTCTCTTGTAACCCATATGCTGCAGTTAACATGTCATCATTCAGAAAAGCAAACACATTACACTGCCAATTCGAACAAAACAGTACATTTCCTTGTTATTTTACCATATGATATGAAATTTTAGACCGTGACTTGCTAAAAGACATTTCCCCTAAATTACAATACTTTAACTACCAGCTACACCCAAAGAACTCCTTATCTTTATTTTGCCTGAAATGTAATAGGCAGTTTGTGTTCATGCAACATATAATGAAATACATTCAGTACTACTTTGTAGTTTCATTACTCCACTCTATGCTGACATTAGTTAAAATTAAAACAAGATGAGAAGAAGAGGAGTCTGCATTTTGTAACACGTATTGATCTCTATTTTCTTTAAAGGCTGTGTAAGACCCATTTATTCTTTCATATTTCAGCTCGTAGCAGCACAACATGATCGAGACTGAATTTAAAGATTAAATCCCTCAGGAAGGATTTGTCTCTCTTGGGTGTCTGGTCTATCATTTTTTTCCAGCTAACAATGTGATCACAGAATCACAGACTAGCAGGGGTTGGAAGGGACCTCTAAAGATCATGTAGTCCAAAAACATTGGCTCTGAGGGCACATTGCTGGCTCGTGTTTAGTCTATCATCAACCAGGACTCCCAGGTCTCTCTACAGAGCTGCTCTCCAGCAGGTGAATCCCCAGTCTGAACTGGTGCATGGGGTTGTTCCTTCCCAGGTACAGGACTCTGCACTTGTCCTTGTTGAATCTCATGAGGTTCCTCCTCTGCCCCAACTCTCAAGCCAGTCAAGATCCTGCTGAATGGCAGCACAGCCTTCTGGGGAATCAGCCAGTCCTCCCAGTTTGGTTATTTTGATTTACTGTAGCTTTGGACAGGCTTCACACCAACTGATATGTAATCATCTAATAAACTCACTAAAAATACACCTGCAAAATGCTGAAAATGATATCTCCACAGCCCCATACTGTATGTGTGCTTGTAATTGTTGCTGAAGAGAAACTTTTCTCTGATGGGATAAAAAAATTAAGACTTCTACATTTTTGCTGGCTGTTGAAAACTGTGACACTGTTCTGCCAGCCTTAGCTAATGTTCCTGTACTGAACACATACATTATAGCTTATCACTATGAATTCTGTGAAAATGGAAAATTCTGTGAGTGAATCAATATCCTTATTTTTAGCTACGTAAAAAACCTGGAAACGTAGCACATCTGATAGCACTTTGGAAAAGTATCAATTACATATTGCATTGAACTCCCTTCCTGAACCACACCTAACATAATATGAAATCACAGCTGTTGCTAGTCAGGCTGAATCAGCAAGAGCAATAGCAAAATGGGATTTTAAGGTAGAAGTAGCACTGCTCAAGTGATTCAAGGCTACAGATGAAACCTTTAAACATGGATTACTGAAAACTGCAAGAATACAAATAGAGAAACAGAAACCTCAGTAAACTCTGTATAAACAGCAACATGCTACTTCTGTGAACCTATGCAATACACTACAAATTATGTATTATCCAAAGGAAGCTCAATTCAAATATTTCAGGAATATTGGGCATTTTTCCTAAGATTTGTCATTATACACTACCTAAGTAGTAAATAACTATGCCAGATAGCACTTACTGCTTTAAATTGGGATAGAAATAATTTCAGTATGTTGTGAAGGAAATTATATGTCATATTAATGCCCCTAGCCTATGAAGAGAACAAGCTGATATGATCAAGCATCAGCTAAGCTATATCTGTGGACAACATCTATTTATTTGCAGTGCTTTAAAGTACTGATTTTCAAACTTTAAGATTTAAAGAGCTATTTAACTATTGATTACTTTGAAGATTCCATAAGACATCACAGAGGAAACCACACTGAAGAAATGAAGTTTATATATGCTAAAAAGCATATGCAATACTTTTAAAAGTAACCTTGTGTTGAATATGGTATAGTTTCTTATTTAATATCTTCTGCAAATAAAAAGGGGACAATGTTACATTCAGATGTGTAGCCTTTCTTAAACTTAATTATCTATAAAAAGACACTCCTTCTTACAGAATTACCACTACCAAAAGGAACTTTAAGTTTCAGGGATAAACGCTGGACCATGTATTTTCAATAGTAAACATTTTATGCCTCTAATCTAAATAATCTCAAATTGAGTACCTATATAGCTTTAACCTGCGTTAAAATCACTCCGACAGCCAGTATCTCCCAATACGGACTGAGAACATTGGAAAATGTCAACAACATTTTGAGAACTGAAGGAAGAACTGTCTTCACTGTTCCCGAGTTCTTGTCTGTGAACGAACTAAAGAAAAAAAGTAAATTTACATTCTGGCAGCAAACCATGAAGGTCATCTACTCCAACTCCCTACTAAAAGCAGGTCTATTTAGATCAGGTTGACCAGGGTTGTGTCCAGCATAATCTTGAACACCTCTTTTATTCCAGCAAGTGAGCCAGCTGTCCACTCACCTTACTTTTCAGTTATCTAGCCAATGGTGTAACAGACTACGTGAGACAGTGTCAAGGGCCTTGCTAGTGTCAATATGGATAACATCCACTGCTATCCCCTTGTCCATAGTGCCAGTCATCTCACAGAAAGCACAGGGCTTGGTAAAGCGTGATTTACCCATAGTAAATGTATGCTGTCTGCTCCCAATCACTTTCTTGCTCTTCACACATAGACACACTGCACAACTTTCTCAGGGAGTGAGGTGAGGTTTCCTGGATTCTCCTTTGTGTCCCTACTGAGGATGAAAATAGTTTTTGCCTTTTTGCAGTCATGAGGAACCACTACTTGTTGCCATGAGCTTTTGAAGATGACAGAATGTAGTCTCACAATGACACCAGCCAGCTTTTTTAGCACCCTCAGATGCACTCTATCTGGCACCTTCAACTTGTGTGTGTCCAGTAGGCTTAAATGATCCCTGTTCTTTACTATAGGTACTGCCTCACTCCCTCACTCTCTGCTAGTTGTCTCAGATATTTAGGAAGCCTGAGAGCAAACATTCCTGGTGAAAACTCCACCAAAAATGGCACCAAGTACTGAATTACAATGCAGTCATCAGGCACTGTCAACCTGGGTTTATAAAGGGAAAACCTTGTCTAACTAATTTGACATCTTTCTATGAGAAGGTCACCTACCTGGTGGATGAAGCAAAGGCAGTGGATGTAGTTTCCTCAATTTTAGTGAGACTTTTCACACTGTCCCTCAAAGCATCATTCTGGACAAGTTGTCCAACTCTGAGAACAACAAGTTCATGGTGCACTGCGGTAAGAACACATGTCCAACCCTGAAGTGGTCAGGCAGTTGGAGCAGATGACCAGTTTAGGCCCCTTCCAATTGAAAATATTCTGTCCTATTCTATTCTACCTTTTCCCTATCCCTTGTCAATAGGTCTCCTATCCCACTGGGCAAAGGACCCACATTCTCCTAACTCTCCTTGGTGGTGGTGGTTCACTTACAGAAGTCCTTCTGGGTGCCTCCCAGGTCCCTCACTAGTTTCAACCTCAACTGAGGTTTGGCTTTCTTGACTCCATTTCTACAAGCATGGGCAATGTCTTTGCATTCTTCATAGTTTGTTCTACTACTTCATAGTTCCTACTTGTGCTAAATGTCAGTCAAGAGCTCTAGGTTCATCCATGTGAGCATTCTGCCACACTTCCTCCAATTTCTGCATACTGAAATGAACATTTGTTTTGTTCTAAAAGACGTTATGTTTAATAATTGTTGAGGTTTAATCCCAGCCAGAAAGTAAGCACCATGCAGCCACTTCCCCACTCTCCCTGCTCCAGTGAGATGAGGAGGAGAACTGGGAAAAGAAAGTAAAGCATTGGGTCGAGCTAAGAACAGTTTAATAACTAAAATTAAATTAAATTAATAACTAAAATATAGTAGTAAAAATACATCATAGCAGTAAAACAAAACAAAAAAAGAGAAAGTAAAAAGAGAAGGAAAAAAAAAAGGTAATAAAATCAAGTGATGCCCAATGCAATTGCTCACCATAGGCTAACCAATGCCCCAGAGCAGTTATCCACACCTCCCAGCCATCTCCCCCCAGTTTAAATACTGCCCATGATGTCCTATGGTACGGAATAGCCCTGTGGCTAGTTCAGGTCAGCTGTCCTGGCCATGCTCCATCCCAGCTTCTTGTGCTCCCTCCAGCTTACTCATTGGCAGGGCAGGGGGAGAAGCAGAAAAGACCTTGATGTTGTGCGAGTGCTGATCAGCAGTAATCAAAACATCCCTGTGTTATCAATGCTGGTTTTAGCTCAAATCCAAAACAATACCCTGTACCAACTACTTGGAGGAAAATTAACTCTATCCCAGCCAAAACCAGAACAATGATACACCAGCAGGATTACTTCTCTTTATATGTGATGCAGACTGAGAATCAGAAGGTGATGGCTGACTGTTAGTCTTTTTTCATGAGATTAAGCACAAACAATAATATATTAGTCCAATATAGTACTGATATCACTACTGCAATTACAGACGATTAACTTACAGTTTGATACAGATATTATGCAGTTTAAGTTGAAATGCCTTAAAAATCCCAATGTCTTTAATTCTCGACATACATACATACACTATTAAATGAACTTCCTATTTGAGATATACTCTTTATAAATTCTTTGTTTAGGGGATCCTCAGGAAAAACTAAGGAAAAATTTATATGCTTAAGGTACATATCTCTGGAATTCATAATGACAGCTAAGACTGAATGTTCAAGCTGGAGAAGCTCTTAAGTTTTATGTTACCCAGACTAAGACATTGACGATTCAGGTACTGTTATTACATATTTTCATTTTACATGATTCAGCACACGAAAAAAAAAAAAGTGATTGACATTTCCAAGTTAACTTGATCACAAAATACATGACTTTCCCTAAGCTATTATTCTGATAGATTACTTCATTAAATGGCCAAAAATAGGATTTGCATCACAAGTCACATCTGCTGCCATATTCTCCTTCCTCTCTACCGTTTTTGTCAGAAACAAAACCACATAAAAATTCGTATCCAATCTGCAGATCATAATTTATTTCCCTTGAATTTGCAGCTTTTCCGAGATAAAAGAATTTGGCACAAGGGATCATCAGAGTACTACTCTAAAGTCAATAAAGAAATCAATTGCTTCAATAGGATAATTGAAAGACAATTCATACTCTGCTAATCTAGAGAGAAAATATTAGATAAACTCACTGTGAACTTTTTATAAATTTACATAGCTATAAAGTTATATAATATAGAACATTTCCACCAGCAACTTGCCTATAATTCTTCACCTTTTCCTCTTTAGTTCAAAACTAATGACAAAAGCTGAGTCCGATCTATGTTCTGCCAAATTCAGATGACCCCTTATTGGGCATACAACAGTACCATATACTTAGAAAAACATGTTGTAGCATGAAAAGTGTCACCATGCATAGTGATGTTTTCTCCCAAGCACTGATTTCACAATATAGAAGCAAGACAGAAACGTTCATTGCTTATAAGAAAGAATCCCTGCATTAGCCTTCGTTCCTCTTGTCTTATGAAAACATAGGAATGCTTTGCTCTAGTTTCCTTACACACGTGGGAAGTACTTGGATCATCATTCAGCAACACAATGTACTCGCTGGACTTGCAAAGGATCAGAGGAAATAAGACAGGCATAACTGCTAGCACCACAACTTTCAGAGCTGCTCACAACTCATCAGTTATCAATTACAGGGTATAACATAATCTCTCACACAATATTAGTCCTATCTATGTTCCAGCAACTTCTTCATTCTCTTTAGGCAGAATTAGCTGATTTAAGTTTCAGAGTTATGGAAATTAACAGCATCTTTAATTTCTTCTCAGAGTGAACTTCAAAAGTCCAGTGACAAAACCTATATTTTTCTGTCTAAATCTTATTTATTTCTAATTTTTTATGTTTCTTTCAGATCTGTTAAAGAATAAATAAACCTATTTAGAGTTTTGTCTGAAGTCAAGTGCCAATCATGGAAAGTAGAAATGTAAGATGGGAAGACACAGTTTTATAATCTCTGAAAGAGAAACAAGAAAATCCTAATGAAACAATGGCAATATTTTGCAACTAGCAGGTCATCTTTGTTAACAATGACCTTGTTATCATGTAATTAAAGAACTGGGGGTTAAATTTAAAACATGCTAAATAAACCTCGGGATAAAGAAAAGTATCAGTGGAAGTGATCCTGGAAGAATCTTTTCCAAGAGCAGTATTTACATTAAGATAGCAATAAAATATTTTAGGTGTGGTATCAGAAGACCATGACAACATGACCTGTATTCCTCCATGCTTCCAACTCATTACAAGATTTACCTGTAAGACTTAAGCATATAGGAAAGACAATTTCAACCTTTACTCAATATTTCAGTTATCTTTTTAGTATTATAGATAAAACTAATCACATCCTTAATATCAATATTATAACTGCAGGGTTTGCTTGGTAGTTAAAACACTTAGGTAAAAGAAATTCCATAAACAAACTTATAGCAAAAAGTTTTCCAATCTCCAAATAAAAAACGTTGATAATCAAGAAAAAATATACTAAATTGGAACTTAGAATAGATTAAGAAAATAATTTTTAAAAAAGATTAAAGGAAAACAGAAACAAGGCAGTGTAACTTCCTAATAAATCACCTGAAGACAAATTGAGTGGGTTTAAAAATCTACACAATATGGCCTAATCCATTAACCTAAAAAAACCACTAAACTGTGACCAAGACCATAATAATAGTGAGGCTTTGTTGTTTATTACATTGTTGTCAGCATCCTCTCAGTGTATAAAATGGGCACTTTGCTAATCCACATATTTATAACCCACAAAACCCTCTTCAAGTCTATGTGTTTGTCAACACAGATTTAAGAGCAATGTTGTAGTGAGGTCTCAGGTTGGCTTCATTACATTTGCATAGTATATCACATTATAATGCTGCATAATATCCTAGTAGATGTAAATTATTACAAGCTAAGGATGATCAAGATGTACTTAAGAGCTGATTTCTACATCAGGATTTAAAATTCATTTATACTGAGGCAAAGAAATTAGTAGTTTTTCAACAATTTTTATTTAGAAACTAAACTCTGAAATCCAAACATAACAGATGAATGAATTACCACTGTTCAATACAAGCTGGATGTCATGGTTTTGTGTGGAGCCATTTTCTAGTAATGGGGAAGGGGCTGTAAAGATGGCTCCTGTAAGAAGTGGCCCAGAACTATCCTCAGCTCTGAGTCAGAACCACTTCTGGGGCTGAGCCAATTACCTGTCTCCATGATGACATTTTAAGAAGCCAGAAGAGGAGGGTTCTTTTTTCTTTCTTCTTTTCTGACTGGTGGTAGTGCAAAGAGTTGGAAGAGATAGAAGTGACCATGCGGACCCCAAGGTCAGTGAGGGAAGAGAGGAGGAGGTGTGTTGGAGCCAAGACTGCCTTGCATCCTGCAGAGAGGACTGGTGAAGCAGAGATTCATTTGCAGTTCATAAAAGAACCCACATCAGGGGCAGTGACTATGCCCAGAGGAGCCTGTATCCTATGTGAGGGACCCTGAGCCATTGAGTGGGGGGGAGGTAGAGATATCAGAATCAGTGAGCTGAGCCTGGGAAGAAAGGAGGGATGGAGGAAGGGAGATCTAAAAGTGCTGGTTGTAATTTTCTCATCATCCTTCCCTATATTTGCTTCTTGTAGGTAGTAAAATAAACTTCCCTTACTTTTCTCTCTGAGTACTGGAGTCTGTTTTGGCCAGAACCGTAATTGGGAGTGAGCCCTCCCTGCCCTTGTCTTAATCCACAACATCCTTGGTTATCTTTTTTCATCCCATTTTGCTGGGGCCTCTGCCATCCTAAGGAGAGTGAGGGTGCATGGGGGACACTGAGCAAGAGACTGTTGTGGTGCTTCATTGCTGGCTGTGCAAAACCAGAACACTGGACCAAATTCATTTTACAGTCATCTTCAAAAATGGCTTGGTTTTATTACTGCAAGGATATCAGTACCCTGTGGCAACTGTAATCTTCAGACATATGTCTTATACAGCAAATGAGAAAGACTAGCATGCTAAGTATGGGAAGAGGTTAGCATGCTAGGCAGGAAGGTACCCAAGCTTGGTGGACAGAAATCTTGAGAAGAATTTCTGTAAGAAAAAAAGACTACAAAGAATCTTCCTCCCCTATGGACTCACAGCCATAAATCATGTCTAAAACTAGGTGGCTACACCAACTAGTCCTTTCTCAGAAAACTGCTTCACAATGTAACCGTGTAGCCCACAATGAAGCCCAGAAACGTAGTGGCTAAGATATATATTGGGAAGGGAAAAACCCAAAACCAAACCATACATCTCCAAGATGTCTCTTTTGCCTCATTATGTTAAGTATTTGAACTTCCAATAGAGTACTTCATCCACCTGCGTTTAGAAGCAATTTATAAGTCTCTCTGTTCTATATTAGATGAGCATCTAGTCACTGTGACGACTTCAAAACTAAGCCTCAACATGTGTGTCCTAATCTACCACAGAGGCAGCTGACTGCACCTTTGGTTTAGTAAATATCCAAGTCGGAAAACTGTAACACTTTCACAACAAGAACACCTAAGTCTTACAAAAAGTGTTATTTAAATAGTACCTAAGATGCATATAACCTCTGTTCCAAATCCCTGATAAAAATTTTTGTAAGGAAGAAGTGTGAGATCATTTTCCATTACACAAGCAAATGCTTTAATCAATGAGTTCAAAGCAGATTTAAACAGTATCTCTTTACTCAAAACATTTTATGTTGGTTTCAGTTGGCATATCCTGGCAAAATCAACTAGCTTATGGACGAAAAGTAGGACAAAGAAACATTCATTATAAATTCTTGACCTTAGCTGACAGCAACCTTTGTATTATGATGACAGTGGTGACTGCTGGCACTTGCAAAACATGTGCAACTCTACAGAACTTTGTGAGGCACAGAGCAGATAATTTAGATACCTCCATTTTGGAGCAGGAATATATTAGCAGTTCAGAGCACTGAATGCTTTCTTGAGGAATCAATACCTAATTGTTTATAGTGATGGTCAAACAGGGCTTTTTTTTAAAAAAAAAAAAAATCACTTTTTGCCACACAATTAGAGCTACATAACTTCTGAAGTACATATATCTCACATCCAGTGTGCTTTGAGCATAAACTCAATGAGTTGTCTTCTGTTTGGGGTCAAATACAGAAGCACATCCATAATCTCTCCAAAGAATCCTTGCTGACTATTTCAGTTCAAAAAGGTTGTTCACAGAAGTGTAATTTTAATGGTTTGACATGACAGCCTTTTCTGGGAAGGGGCTCTAAAGACGACTCCTGTAAGTTGTTCAAAACTCTCCCCAGCTCTGAACCAGACCCACTTCTTGGGGCTGAGCCAATTAGAAACCTCCACAATCACTTTTTAAGAAGCTGGAAAAGGAGGCTTTTTCCTCCTTCTTCCTTCTTCTACCCTTTTCTTCTTCTCTGGCTGGTGGTGGTGCAAGGAGTGGGAAGAGTGAAAACCATGTGGACTCCAAGTTCAGTGAGGAAAGAGAGGAGGAGGTGTGCTGGAACAGAGACTCCCCTGCATTCTACAGAGAGGACTGATGAAGCTGAGATTTGTTTGCATTTTGCTAAAGACCCTGCATCAGTGGCAGAGATTTATCTTTATAATGACCCCAAATCAGGGGCAGTGACTCATTTTCCTAAGAACCTCAAACCAGGGGCAGAGATTCACTTCATTAAAATTGTGCCCAGACAAGGCCATGTCCCAAAAGAGGGACCCTGTATCTGAAGAAACTGCAACCATGGCAAAGAACCCACACCAGAGATATTCACTATGGACTGTGTCTCGTGTGAGGGACCCTGTATCGGCAGAAGCTGCAGTTACTAGGAACAACCCACACCAGAGAAGTTTGTTAAGGACTGTGTCCCATGGCAGGGACCCTGTTTCAGAGCAGGGGAAGAATGCAAGGAGTCATCCTCATCTGAGAAGACAGAAGTGACAGAGCCCATCTGTGAGAGACTGACCACATCCCTCATTCCCTACTGCCCCCAAGCCATTGATGGGGGAGGAGGTAGAGATACCATGCAGGGAGCAGTGAGCTAGCCCTGGGAAGAAAGGAGGGATGGGGGAGGGAGATCTTAAAGTGCTGGTTGTAGTTTTCTCATCATCCTACTCCCTTTTTGCTTTTATTCTGTTGTTTTTTTTTTTTTTTTTAATCTGTTTCTTGTAGAATAAACTTTTCTACTTTCTTCTCCAAGTCAAGCACTGAAGTCTGTTTTGCCCAGAACTGTAATTGGTAGCGAGCCCTCCCTGCTCTTGTCTTAATTCACAACAATCTTGCTTATCTTTTTACTCCCATTTCACTGGGGCCTCCGCCATCCTAACAAGGGTGGGTGTGAATGGGGGCACCAAGTGAGAGACTGTCATGGTGCTGCTGTGCTAGCTGGGCCAAACCACGACAGTAATTTTATGAGCTTTACTCTATTTTGTGTCCTCTATATATTAACTTAATACCTTTGTTCAGCAGAATGAAACGAGTATTTAGAATTACTCAATTTCCTAGAGGTTTGATTGTGTTTTTCTCTGCACTGGTTTTGTACCATCTGGCTGAATGCACTAGGTTAAGAATAATGGCACAGTGTAATAAACTGACATACAGCGTACAGATTTTATAATATGATTTGTATTTAAATTAGGTTATTAGAAAATCTGGAAAAATGAATGGTAAACTAGACTCAGGGAATAGAGATACATAATGATGAAATATCAGGAGAAAATACTTCTGATTCCAATTTTCTCCAGGACACAGCAGTTTCTGTTTTCAATTGTCTGCAATATAGCATATAGCAGTAAAATCTCAGTAACACACAATTTGCTTGTTTCAGCAGATCAGCATAGGGACTGCTACGTGTCTTCAAAATAAGTTGATGTGAGTTATAGATTTCATTATTTTGTGTTTGGAATCACAAAAATATGACTTCTCTGCATCAGATTCCATCAGCTAGTGTTATTGCTTACAGATTTATGATTCTTCAAATGCACAGAATGCGCAAATCTATATGCAACAGTAGCAAATTTAAGCTATTTAATAGCTCATGGAGGACTTTCTATGCAGCACTTCACATACTAAATACTTGTATACTTGTCTTACATTCAAGGATATTAAATAAACTCATTAAATAATTGAAAACAAAACATACAATTTGTCACGACAGGTACAATCATGACAGTCAGTGAACAGTTATTAAAATATTGTAAACTCGTATTGTTCCTATGTTCAAGTTACGGTTTAAAGGACTGTATCCATATCAGCTTTACGTGAATTTTACTGGATCCCTCATGGATGAGGTAGAAACAACAGCTAAGATTAGCTTTTACCCCAAAATATATCTCTTCAGCTACTTGTGGAAGCAGAAACTCTTCTTAGTATGAACACTTTTATCGCTTTGGTACTATGGCAGCTAACTTGGAATACGATACAAGATAGCACTTTTGTTCCATATTAAGTAACAAAGAGAATAGACAGAAGTTCACCCACAAAACCATGTTTTCTGCAAGAGATATATTATTACAAGCTTCATAGAATTAAATAGTACAAATTCAGTACTAGCTTTTTGTGTTGAAATTAATTTTATCCACAGAAAACAAGAAACATCACCCATACAGAATTGAATGAAATGTTAAAAAAGACAAGAATAAAAGCTGCAGCATCTAAACTGGCAAATAACTAGAAATATTGCTTTAAAGAAAAAAAAAAAACATCTGACATGAATATTGGGAGTAACACTACTGAAAAGAATTGTTTCATACGTCGTTAAAAGATTTTTGTTACAAATGGCTTTTGCTAGACTAGATAAAACCAATCACTCAATGTGTGAGTGAACATCAGTAAGGTCAAGTATCCTGTATATATAGTTAAAGACTGGAGTCACTAAATAGTGTAAAAAGTGGTTTTACAGTTTTAAATTTACTGAAAACTTTTAATATCAGCAGGTTCTAAAACATTTTATAGAATCATAGGGATTGGAATGGATCTTTACAGATCATCTAGTCCAACCCCTCTGCAGAAGCAGGGTCACCTAGACCAGGTCGCATAGGAACATGTCCAGACAGGTCTTGAAGACCTCCAAGGAAAGAGACTCCACAACCCCTCTGGGCAGCCTGCTCTATCACCCTCTCCACAAAATTGTTTTTTTCTTATATTTAAATGGAACTTTTTGTATTCCAGCTTCATCCCATTACCCCTTGTCCTGTTGCTAGCTACTATAGAAAAAAGGGTTGTCCCAACTTCCTGACATCCAATATTTAGATATTTGTAAACGTTAGTAAGATCTCCCCTCAGTCTCCTCTTCTAAACAGCTTAACAGCCTAAACAGCCACAGTTCCCACAGCCTTTTCTCATATGAAAGATGTTCCTGTCCCCTGATCATCTTGGTGGCCCTTGCACTGGACTCTCTCTAGAGGTTCTCTGTCCCTCTTGAGCTGAGGAGCCCAGAACTGGACACAGGTCTCCAGATGAGGCCTCATCAGGGCAGAGGGGAGGGGAGAAGAACCTCCCTTGACCTGCTGGCCACATTCTTCTTGATGCATCCCAGGATGCCATTGGACATCTTGGCCACAAGGGCACATTGCTGGCTCATGTTTAGTTTATTATCAATCAGGACTCCCAGGTCTCTCTCTGTAGAACTGCTCTTCAGTAGTTCGACCCCCAGCCTGTACTGGTGCAGGGGTTTGTTCCTCCTCAGATGCAGGACTCTGCACTTATCCTTGTTGAATCTCATGAGGTTCCTCCCTGATGTTGAACAAGACTGGCCCCAGAACCAATCCCTGAGGAACTCCACTGGCCACAGGCCTCCAACTCAATTCTGTGCCACTGGTCACCACCCTCTGGGCTCTGTCATTCAGCCAGCTCTCAATCTACCTCACTGTCCACTCATCCAAGCTACATTGCCTGAGCTTTCTGATGAGGATGTTATGGGAGACAATGTCAAAAGCCTTGCTGAAGTCAAGGTAGATGACATCTGCTGCTCTCCCCTCATCTACCCAGTCAGTTATGCACTCATCGAAGGCTATCAGTTTGGTCAGGCATGATTTCACCTTGGTGAATCCACATTGACTCCATCTGATAACCATCTTTTCCTTCATATGTTCAGTGATAACATTCAGGATGAGTTGTTCCATCACTTTTCCAGGGATGGAGGTGAGGCTGACCAGCCTGTAGTTTCCTGGGCCGTCCTTCCTGCCCTTTTTGAAGACTGGTGTGACATTGGCCTTTCTCCAGTCCTCAGGTACCTCATCTGTCCTCCGTGTTCATACAAAATAAACGAAAATGTTTATCAGCTTTCAGCTGCACTGAAAAGATTTTAGTTTTGCCCTGCACAGAACTGCATCTGATCTACTAATTTGCATGAATTTAAACAGCATAATGATTAAAACCAGTGCTTCTCTCCTTTGCGATCCAGCTTTAATTATGGCTCATCTGGTTTTCAGTGACACTGCCAGGAAACAAGGCATATTCAGCAAGCTGTTTGTAGGCAATGCTCATATGTGACATATTAGGGAGTGTCATCAGTTTGATAAAATGATGAATTGCTTTATTTTTCTCCCCAGTTCTTCGGTTACTATTCATTATACTAATTAAAAACTTAGTATCTTCACTACAGTATTTATAAGGTCACTTAAGTCACCTTTCTGCAAGGCATCTGTATTAGTCCACTTGCCTGTCTAATCTATATTGTTCAAAGTTCACAAAAAGTCTGAAGTTCCTGAAATCTGAAACTTAATAGCTTTGAAAAGCACAATCAAAACCTATGAAATAACTAACTAAAATACTAAGGAAATACTATATCTTACTTCTTAAGCTCCCTGCTAAAGAAGTATATCTTTCTTCTTAAGCTCACTTTTAGGATGCTCATGCTTGACACAATCAGATTGCAGCATATGATGTCACTCCAGAAAACAGCATTAGTAGATGGCACACTTGAGAAGCTCAGCCTCTCCGCATTAAGATCTGGTGCTGACACATTTGGGTGAGGTTTTTTCCTCTCTCAAACTGCAAAACTGTTTCATTACTTTGTAACTAACACTACAGAATAGTATGAACTGCCCCTGGGACCTCATGTATGATATACAAGAAAACTAGATGAGCTTTCAGTTTGCCAACTTAATGAGAACTCCAAACGTTCAGCTTTCTTTGAAAAGAATCTTGGAAGTGCCGTTTCTGTTCCTACCTTGAATTAACACTACTTTATTAAAGGATATTAAGATTTCTCAGAGAAGATTTATCATTTTTATAAGCAATCTGGGTCTTGAGTTCATAGTATTCAATAAACATCCATTCTGTAGGACTCTTAAATACAAAAAAAATGGGTATGATATCTGATGATTTTTCTAGTTGCTGATGTTTGAAAACTTGCTGCAGCTATACATATACTATAAATGTAAAGACATCAAAGCTAGCTCTAAAATTAAGCAGCTTAGGTTTGAAAGCAATATTACAGTTTAGTTTGATGTGCTCCTTTGATTCCCTTCTCTCCCTAATACTTTGCAGTACTTTCTGAGTAGTTTATCATGTCAGACTCCAAGACACGGAAAAACTTCCAGGCACATGCACAGTTTCCTAGCTGAGCCCATGACAAGGACTGGAGATGTCTGCACTACAGTGATATTCCTATAGTATCTTCCATACCTTCTAGACACTTGAGATTAATTATAGCTGTGGTAAATAAATGGAAGGAGTCATACAATACTAAATGGATTTCTTTTTTTGATGAGCAATGTGCTTTTGTGTTATCCTCAGACAATTATAACTTTAATGGAGACAATTTATATACACAAAGCCAACACTGAGGTGCTTATATTTCTATGAAAAATATTTTTTCCACATTTTTACATAGAGTTTCTACACATACTTACTGGTATGCTAGCTTGCAGTTTTGTATACATTTCCTCAGCTGAAGCTTACCACAAATTAACTCCAAAATATAACTGTGTTTCACGTACACAGGAAAGTATAAACTCCCTGCAGAATAAAAAGACAAAGTAGCTCTTCAAATATCATTCATGAATTCAGGGGAAAACAGCAAATCTGTAAGCTATTTATTATGGGCTTATTTCATGTCATCTATTTGTTATTCTGTGTCGTTTCCCCCCCCACACTGTCTCCTAGACTGCCGGGAGAGTACAAGACCAGTGAATTCTACAACCCTATATGCATAAGTTTTCTAAAGAGATATTCTTCAACTTTTAGGGCAATACAACATTAATGACTGTGTTAAGTCTAGAAGTAAATGTTGTAATTGTTCGCTCACTGCTTTTAATTGCTCATGCAGACTTGAGAGTTTTGTTGTATACCAAGGCCAAATCTCATCCACAATAAGTTAAATCTCTCTGGTATACACCTTTGTGCCAGCACCTGAGCTACTGGACAGGCTGGATCAATAGTCTGAGGTCAATGTATGAGGCATCTGATGACATCTGTATCAACAACGCTGGGAATGAGCTAATTCCCACATTATGCACAAGCATTTAAGAGCAATTCATAATTGCAAGAGCAGCTCCACTGATTCAAAGCTACAGGTAACAGTTTGCCTACTTGCTTCTGAACTCCAACCTTTCGGTTCAGTTGCCAGATACCTCACAATTACAGACCATCTGGCCGAAAGAAGTATTATTAGTTACGCATTTTTAAAAGCTTTTATTTCTCTTAGAAATACTGAATATTCCTGCATTCTATATAGAAAGCTAGCACTAAGTAGTATCTTGTTGAGGTGGCACAGCCTGAAATATATTTTTTAACAAATTATTTAAACTTCATGGCTTCATCATATTCTTTTCCTTTACACCATCTGTCCTACATTACAGTATGAGGAAGGATAAGGATCTTACTCCCCCCTATTTCCATCTTCTGAAATTAAAATGTCCCAGTCATGCTGTCTCGTTACATGGAAGATCTTTCATGCTTCAATTTTTTCCTGTATTTTTAATCTTATCTTTTAAATATGTTTTTGAGAAGAGCAGAAAATCTGCAAAAAATACTCCAGAAAACAAAAGTATTATCAGATTCTTATACTAGAAGAATAATGTATTTAGTATTATTTTTCAACATCTTTGTCATGCATCTTAACACTAATTTTGTTCTTTTTCTTGTTGATGAGTTTTCAGGGAATTATTTGAAAAGGCAATAGGTTCTGACAGGACTTTTTCCTTGAAGTTCACCGGTTAAGTGATAAGTACCACTTAAGTGACAGCTTTGAAATTTCCCACTCTATTTCCTCAAACTCTAGTCATCATAATGACACCCCTTACCATATTTCTTGCAACATTTACAGTGCTCTTCTTATGACTATTTCACATAATTCTATCAAGAAAGAGGCTGACTGTTGTCTTCTCAATTTCTACCATGTAGAAGTATAAAAAATGATGCTGTACAGACAAAGCTACATTACTCAGGTGCAGTTAATTTCTTGGTGCTGATCAGATTGTGAACTGAACAGTTGAAGAAACAGTCCAGATTCTCACTGTTCTCTAACCTGATAGGCTTAATAACCTCACACAAGCTTACAGAAAATTGCAGATTTCATGTTGTCTAGCTTTAACATGCATACATGGGCAACAACATATCCCTGCACTTCTGAAAAGCAGGTGAATAGCTATGCATGCTTTGTCAAGTACCAAAGGTGTTTATTCCTTAAGAATGGAATTCATCAGATTATACATAAACAAGTTTCCTGCTATAAAAAGCTTTCTCCTTAGAGTAAGCCGTAGGCACTTGAGAATACATATCAACAAAACTAGGGAAAAAAGAAATAGTTTTTCTTTGCTTTTTAACCTTTAAACATTTGTGTAAAAGAAATGAATGCTCCTATCAGTTTGAATACTAAAGTTCTCTTTCACCAGTCTTTACTCTAAGTACAGTTGAAACAGCCCTCTTCAAAAACCAAACCAAGCTCCACAACCCTAAAGCAATTGCTAGGTTACTTATGCTTAGACTGACACTCAATTAATATCCCGAAATATCTGTTTTCAACTACATTTCCAACGCATGTGAGGGTACAAATCGTTGCACAAGTTCTCAGCATTGAAGGCTTTTATTAAGAAATTTCTTCACTAAAGATGTATCAATTCAGAAAATACATCTTGCAGGATGATTTAAGGCAGAATCAGCCACAACAATGGCTAATTACAACAAGTTGTAATTTCTGACAACTCATTTGATCTTTATTCCACCAAAACAAATAATGCACCGATTCTCCATGCATTCCATTCCATAGCTGCTTTATCCTTAGTAAGAAAAACTTTTTCTGAAGATTAGCTCGAAACTTTATTGATGCAGTTTGAGTCATTACTGTTTATCTTCTTCACTGTAAGAACAATACACTAAATTCTTTTTACTGACTTATGTATTTGAACTTTTATGACCCTTTACCCACTCATTTCCCCTTCAATTCTTTTCTCTTTCTAGTTTTTCCCTAAGCTAAAATTCATTAGGTTTATGCAATAGTTATCACAGAACAGAAATATCTAGCTAAATCAAAAGCAGAAATATGTCCTTCTTGATAGTTTATCAAAACACCTGAATTTTAAACACACAAAGGCTGCAACAGAAATGTAAACTGCATGCCTTTTGGCAAGCTACCAGCTTCCAGTGTTCCTTGACTATGACAAATTCATCAAAGCAAAAAAACTGCCCCTGGGAAACTTGCTAATAACATGGCACAATGTTATCTCCCCTGAGGAAAAGGAAAAAGGATGGGAGCCTTTTCCTCTAATTTAATTAAAAATGAAAACTTTCATTAAACTAGTATATATCACACAGTATTTTAAGACAAGTAATCTCTACTGTGTTCATGAATCACTATTGCGTGTAACAAAATTAAATAAGATAAAATTAAATGATAACAAATGGGTGCTTCATGGAAGCACCATGCAGTAAGTTAAAGAGTTTTTCTTAAGGCAGAAATAAACTCATCTGACTGTTTCAAGACTCTAAGGTCTGCTACCTTTGTTTTTCTGCAGGAATGAAACGCAAAGCAAATAAAGAAACCAGTCCTGAATAGGACTTGAAAAATAAAAAGCTTACTTACTGTACCCAAGTAGTATCTTTAAAAAAAAATATATAGATTATTTAGAAGAGTCAATTATTATGTAGTTATATTATTTCTCTATAAAACACCAGCTATATGCTAGTACTTAGAGATGAAACACTATTTAAACAAACACACAAAAACCGAACCACTATTTTAATATACATGGCAAACTACTAGACTCTGGTCATTACATGAAACTAATTTATTTGTCAAAATAAATATATGCATTTCATAGACCTATAGACATGAGATGAGGAAAGTAGATCAAAAAATATTCCAACCATCCTTCCTTTTCTTCTAAAATATCTCTCTGTCTGGAAATATGCGATATCTGTGTGCAACTCCCTGATAAAACATTTAGCCACTTGGTATCCAAGAAAGGCTAGATATTAATCAGTCTGTATAATAAACTGAAGTTCTGAATGATACTTCATCCTTTTCAACTATTTATTTACTATTACTCCCGTTAACACAAAATACAAAATCATATGCACATATCTGGGGAAATTGTTAATTTCAAACTTTTGTTTAAATTCAAGAGAAAAAAAGAAGTTTAATTATTCAAATTCATTAAATTTTTAAAAGCATTTTACCCCATGTGGCATATAGAGAAAATAAGGCAACAGAAAACAATGTGGCTTCACTAAAGTCATTACCATAATAAAATAAACTTCTCCATTTTGTGTAAAACCACACTTCACACTCAGTTAAGCTAATCTTTCCTCTTGTCTTGTGAAGTTTTCTACAGTATTGCTTATAAGTCACTCTGTATTTACAGAAAAACAATGTTCAGAAGTATAGCATTAAAAAGTAAGGAATTATAGTAACAGAAGATAAGCAAGTAAATGAAGTATTTATGTTTAAATGTTATCTATTTTTTTCAGAATTTCATCAAAAGATACTTCCTACGCAGTCTGTAATAAATGTTCTCTTCCTAACTGTGTATAAAGTTCTAAATATGCAGCATCTGAACAAACACTTCTGGAAAAGCAACTCCTTCCTCCTTTTTCCCCTCCCCATAGTAAGACTGCTGCCTACTGTCATTCTCAAACATGACATGTAAATAAGTGAAGCTCAAGAACAGAAACAGCTTCAGTAGAATGCCAGTTCAGTGTAGGAGGTGCAGAATTACCCTATAGCTAAAAAAAAAAAAGGAGCTGTAAATTTGCCAGTCGTCTTAAAATGTAATATTATATGCTAGCAAAGAATTTGACAAGACACTGCTGAAGTTAATTTAACAGTAAATTAGTGTTTAAAATGTTACATACTTGAACATTTTTCAGTATTTATTTTTGACTAAGTGAGTTTGGCTCATCCTTCATGTTTGCCTTCCCCTTCTTCCCCCTTCATCTTTTTCAATCTCAGAGGAGCTCACAATTTCTACACTCCAGCTTGTACTGCATTTAAATCCCATTACATGCAAGACAGGCAGGGTAAAGTCAGGTTAAGTGTCACAAGGAAAATCTGGTAGTTTGACACCTCTGTTATTTCTAAAATAATCTGGGTCCTGTTTCACATCAGAATCAACAATGAATTTCTATTAGTATTCAGTACAGAATACAATCAACTTTCGGTGTATTTGCTGGTTGGGGCTACAAGTTGAAATTGGTAAACATTCTGCTGACACTGCACATAATAAACAAGAGATGAGCTCACCAAGGACTATTTAGTCTACTCAAGATACAATACAAAGTGGTCTCTTTACTGAAATAAGCTGGTATATGAACATATAGTGAGAAAAAAAGATCTCTTGAAAATAATTCATTATTTTAAGAGTTACTTTTGTTAGCATTATCACACTTTAAACAAAATATGAAGATGGGGATGGGATCTTTGTATAAAACCTTCTCTCTCATGAATTGCCAAGCTTGTTGAGCAAAAACTATTCTGTTATATTTTACTGGAAATATGATGATTCTGTTCAACAATACCGTAGACGTTTTTTACGCTAAAAAGGAAAGTTATGTTATAGGAGACATAATAGCAAAAGTACATGGTTGGATGGCATGAGGAGATATTCCAGGGTCAATTCTTTACTGAAGGAATAATGATTTCCCTGATATTAACTGAAATTTCCATATGAGAACACTTGGGGAGTAGGATATAACATTGTCTATGCAAATTGAATACAGATTCAAAAAGCACCTAAATGCATTATCTGGGAGCTATATAGGTTCTGTATAATAATACAGGAGAGTCTGTGTACTATCACTTTTAAAAAGAACACCCTTCCACTCTAGGTGATACAGTAGTTCCCAGAAAAAAAATTCTGGAGATATCCTTTTGCTGATCCCCATCCATTTGCATGTGGGACATCATCAGCTAATGCATAATAATTTACAGAGCACCTCATGAGCAGGAAAGGCTCAGATTCTCATACGGTCAAGCATCGGCAAACTAGCAACCTATAATGGTGACTTCACAGTCTCTTATCCTCCTTGAAAGATGTGCATTCTTTTTATTCTGCATCCATGTCACAGGACTATATTTCAAAACTTAAAAAGTAATCTCTCACCCTCTTTACATTCAAGTGGGATAATCACAGTTCAGTTCCCTCTCTCTGGAACTGCTTGGATTTCCCAGTTACTGACGCACAATCAAGATGGTTTGTCATCCTGCTTTCTAGATGTACCAACAGCACTTGATTCATTCACACCAACGCCACTAAATGCTCCTCCCAGAGCTAATGGACTATGGCTTCATCCACCTGAAACCTACTTGCACACGTTGCTGAATGACTGCCGTGATCTCTACACGTATACTGTTGCTGCTTATGGAGCAGATGTGATATTTTGCAGGATTTTTCATTAGTCACTGTTCTGGATGCAGACACACCTTCATCACAAATTATTTCTGTTTCAGATATGTTTACGTTAAATAGCTTCCAGCAGAGTTCTTTTTGTTAGGCATTGATTAGTAGTTTTATCTGCTTTGTATATCACTGTAAGCGTACTATGTTATATCCCACAGTGGGCTTTCACCTGCAAATTTTCTTCTCCTTGCCTCTGCTCCTTTTTTTTTTTTTTTTTTTACACTTTTTTTGCCACACTGCTGCATTTACATGGAATGTTGAAGGTGTAAACTACACTTTTTAAAAAGACTTAAATCTAGTGCTATTACACATCATCATAATCCGATGGTAACAAAAGGCAAGTTAATTTACAAATCAAAAAGCTCCAAAACATGAACAGATGTGGCTCTCCTGTGGTTTTTGGACTGCTGTATTTTCTTTAGCATTCTGTCAATAGTATAAGTTTAAAAAAAATAATAATCATTATCTGTGAACGGTATTTTTAGTTTAGAATTTGTTATTTAACAATGTAGGATTATTTTAGACATTCGAGATTAATTGTCAAACCTCTTATAAATACTTTTTATCAATAAAAATATACTAGTGTATGTCCTGGAGAGATCAGGCCAATGTATTTAGGATGTCCTGAGGTGTCCTGGAAATTTGGGGGACTGGGCCAGTAGGGCTTCAGGATACAGGGCCCTAACTGTTAGAGCTATTGTCAAGGTTTTATACCTACAGATGAAACTCAGACTTGTTACGTCTTCTGATCTCAAATTCAAATACTGGATAAACATGGTCTCCAGTATATTTCAATTCTGTTATGAAATTTGCCTCACACCCATATTTACAGGCAATGGGAGAGGTGCTATACAGATTATATTTCACACTTCCACACTCATTTAGTGCATCAAAAATTTTACTGACCAAAGTCCATTAACTCAGAGAATACTGTGCCACCAGAGGAGGAGCATTTAGTGCTGGTGTGAAATTAGTTAAGTGCCATTCATGTATCTAGAAAGCAAGATGACAAAGCATCTTGGTTCTGTGTCAGTAAATGGGATATCCAAGCAGTTACAGAGAGAGGGAACAGAAGCAGAACTTTGGTTATACTGTCTGAATGTGAAGAGAGGCTGAGAGATTACTGTAGAAGTTTCTAAATCTAGTCCTGTGACTTACATGCACAGAAAACTGAAACAACTTAGGAATACTGCCTAGCATAGAAGAATACAGAAGAGTCTGGTCATGAGCACGCACGCTGGATCATGACAGTCAAGCTTTGGGACAGAAAACTATCCCTGGGAAGGCTTATTTACTAGTTCAGATGTAGGCTTCATGGTCTTGTAGCACTCTACAAGGAAAGGATCACAGGAATAAAGTATTATAGTAGGTTTCAGAATTTATTTTCCTGTATTTTTTCAGCTTGATATTTTATAACTTTTAAAAAAAATTAACACCATAACTTATACTTTTTATAACTAAATTCACTTTATAAACTATTCTATCTGAAATCTTATTCTCTCATTTTCAGAATAAAATGACATGCAGCATAACAAGCTTAGAAGAACTTGGGGTTTTTTTTTAAAACTGATTCATAGAACTAATTTTATCTTTTATAATCATTTTACCACAGTCCTGAGAAACAAAAGTTTTGGGGGAAATGGAAAACTTAGTTTCCTAAAGTATTAGGTTGTGTATTCTTTAGTACTCTACCTCTTCATTGCTCTTGCCCTGCCAACAGTACTGCCAAACTCCTTCTGCTGGTCCTTGGCCACTTTCTCCTACAGCAGCACTGGCTCCTGTGCTCCTCAGTTGTTTTCTCACTCATGAAAAAAGGAGATTACATTTGCTGAACCTGTTTTGGGAATACATCTGTCCAGTCAGTACAAACTCTCACAAGGGCAGCTGTCTGCTGCCTCCCAGACTGCAATCCCTTTCATTAGAAGACAACTGAAGGTGTTTTTTGTTATTTTTGAGGGATTTTTTGTTGTTGTTGTTTTTACCTAGTAGAAACATGCTTGAAGATTGACTTTTAAAGGAACTTTCTTTAGGGAGTTAAACTGAAAAAGAATACACAAAGTAAAATCAATGAGTGACAGAAACTGTGACTCTCCCCAGAGTCTGAATCAATGTAAATAAACTCTCAAACCAATCCATTCTAGCTGACAAGAAAAAGGCCTGTAAATTAAGAGCAGGTTCTTATCAGCTACAATTATTTTCTCACAACAGCCTACAAAACAAATCATTTATACACAAACAGTTTCGACGTATATTATCAAAAAGATGTGTTAAATACAACAAAGAAAATGGTAATACGTTAAGCAAAGAAAGGCAAAGTGACATTGAGTACCAACAGCACTGAAATTGTTTTCAATAAAAGATCATGCCACAGATGTTTATTATTTCAATAAAAATACCTTTAAATGGGATTTGATCTTGTTGCAGGACTGGTATGATGTACAAGAGCAAAATTTCATGTAACAGCAAATGAAGTCCAAATGTATCTTCTACATACTAAACAGAAAGATGTCTTTAATACTACTTCACATTTATCAAGTCTAAAAAAGAAAGTGTTGTTTCTGAATAGCCAAAATGCATCTAATAAAAACAGAAACAGTGGATTCTACGTTCCAGATGAAAAACAATACATTTAATTATTTTACATAAAGTAATAGGTTAATCTTTCCACAGCTGACAATTTTTTTCCAAAGCTACTTACTATTACCCACCACCACCAAACACAACTATGTTTAAAATACATCTTGAACATACATACCTTGCAGTATGTTAAGAAGCATTAATAAGTTTCACTGTTCAGATTGCATTTTTACACCTCAAATGAGTACTGAAGTTCAGAGAAGACACAATCTTGATTTTATCAAGTTTTGAAGATAACTACAGTCTCATAAAGTCATCTGATCTTGAGGACACTTACTGTCTTGGAAGATCAACTCCCAAATGACTCAGGCATTGTACAGTCACACAGATCAACTCTCAGGTGACAGTGCTGTGTACTCTAAATGACAGAGTTTGAAAGAAAGATTTCAAGTTGTAACATCACCTACTATTTTACTTACCATCACAAATCTGTCCTCTGCCCTTTAGTGTATGCAGATGATTTCTGCTGCTAAATACCATGTCTTCTACAGAGAAATCAGAAACTAACAGAACTTAACATCTTTGTGTTATAGTGCATTGACACAAGCAGTAGCACAACACAAGATTCAGTTTGACTTGGTAGTCGGCCCTAACTACACAGTTAGCCCTAACTGAGATAACTGCTTAGCAAATCATAGTGTAATGAAGCAAATAATTAGGTGTCAAAAATTGCTCTGATAAACCATTTGTTTTTTTTCATCCTCAGTAAAGAGGATGAAAACACTTAGCCCAAGTGTTCTTCTCTTACATAAAACAGGAAAATGACAAATTTTAGGTGTCAAGATTTAAAAACAAAACTTTCTTTCCAAAACTTTTGAAATATGAAATGTTAGAGGCTATGTCTTTGGAGCAGAACAACTTTTTCCAAGAGGTCAATACCTGTGTAGGTATTTGAAAGATAGTCAGTCTGTAGTATTTCAGTTCAGTCACAAAACAGTGTAAGAAGAGTTCAACAGATTCTATCACAAATTTTCCCAAATAAGTAAGTACTAATTTATTTGGGTAGAACACAGTGAGGACTTGATTTTTAGATTAAAATATTTTGATGCAATTGTGGAATGCTTAGCATTTCTGCAAATATGGATTTCAGATTTACATATTGGTAAGTGCAAAGTCAAAAATCTCAAACACTATTTTCCTATTTTAAATATAGGCTTCGGTGACAGAAAATGAATGGCGCTAGAAGTGATTCATCTCATCCTAAAATAGTTTGCAAAGACAACTGAGATGAAAGCTCTTCAGAGGTGTCTATTTCTCTCTTTTAGAAGCAGACATCCAAATTCCCTAGATCATATTTTCATTACTTTCAGAGATAAGACTCAGTTTAAAATTAAATCACTTAGATGAAGATATTTACAGATGCACACACTATCTCAATATACTTTATAGTCAATTGAGATCTAATCCATAGTCTGCAGATTGTATCTGTATACCATAAAGTTAAAATCTAGGACACCCTTTAAGGTGCACAAAGGCAAACAGTTACTTCCATAATAATCATTCCAATTGGAAAGGGTATCGGAAACTAATCTTTGCTCAAAGCAGAGTCACACTGAATACAGTCCAAGTTGCGGATGACATTTTCCAGTCAGATATTGAAAGTCATCAAGGACAAAGGTTCCAAAATATCACTGGTTTACTGCTTCAGTGCTTGACTGTCTTCATGATAACTCTTTTTTTATCCAGTTGGAACTTCCTTTGCTTCCCTCGACTGTTGTCTTTCCCTCCCACTGTTTCACAAACTAAAGATCATGGCTC
This sequence comes from Colius striatus, assembly GCF_028858725.1. Taxonomy (NCBI): domain Eukaryota; kingdom Metazoa; phylum Chordata; class Aves; order Coliiformes; family Coliidae; genus Colius; species Colius striatus. The sequence goes on along the minus strand of NC_084760.1, from coordinate 24,014,113 downwards.
CATCTCATTGGCAACCGCTCTGTACAGCACTAAGGGGCTGTTTCTAGGTCCCCTTGAAGCCATCTCTTTTCCCAGTTCTGTCAGTCTTTCCTTACAGGATAAATGGAGTAGGTTCTGAGTTCTATGTCAAACTCTTTCCAGTCTATTAACATCTATCTCGCACTAAGAGAGTAAAAACTGGATGCAGTATTCCTACAGTCAGTCCCCAGACTGTAATGGAAAAGGGATTTAGCTTATCATAGATGGATAATATAATATTTGTCCTTGTTGACTTTTGGATTATTCTTCTAGCATCATAGCCATCTAAGTAGCAATCCTATATTTGAACAAATTGAATGCACTTCCATAGATTGGTGTCAAACTTCATGGTGCACTCCATCTCTGCCAGGTCTTTGACAACGGTAGTAAACAGAGCAGGTTCCTGGATAGATAGAATCAACTGTGGAGTTGGAGTTAAGATTTCATACATACATCTATAAATGAGCACAACTAGGTGTCAGGCTTGCACTGAACTGCAGTCTAGATGACTAGCATTGAAATGAATAGTGTTGTCCAATATTAAAATGAACATTTTACGACAATAACTGTTGACACCTTCCTCAGTATAGAAAGCTTCTGTTACGTGAAACAACTTAAAAAAAAATCCCAAAAACACATCCTGAGAGTTTAAATGTACCAGCTAAGGGCACATACATTCTTATGATATTTTTAGAAACAAAGAAGCATAAATTGGGCATGACATTAGCAAGAAATACGAATAGTATGAAAGATGTATTGAAATTAGCCTAGTAAAAGGCCTCATAAATTACAACCTCGCAGCTGCAAGTCTTTAAGTCTTATTCATGAGAGAATTCATTCTTAGACAAGATGACATTCAGAAGTGAGAGGAAATAATTTAGATTTTTTTGAAAGCAGCAGAGCAGGTAGTGAAGTTGTTATTAAAAAAGATCTATGTCCACTCAACTTACACTACCTAAGAACATGCACAAAGTTCACATACAGGTGTCTTAGCTCAAAGGCAAACCCCCTGAAGTGTATTTCTCAATGGGAGTCATGAAACTTTGTAGGTTTCAAAACTAGTTTCAAAGACTAAAACTAGATTAGAGTTCCATGAAGTTTTGACTATAAGAGGGCAATTCAAAAAATTTGGAAATCACTGAAGTAAATCTCTGATGACTTGAACAGAACTCACAGTATACACTCAAATTACCTAGTTCCAGACCAAGCGAAACAAGTTTTATATATTAGATATATTACTTCATGGTAGGAATAAACTGTTAGGATTTCTTTACATTTTTACTTTGTTGGGCATTTAACATTAAAAAGTCACATACCTGAGAACATAAAGGTAAATAAGTAATTATTTGAGTGTTACAAATACCTCAGGTCAGACTAATTGTACCCATATATGCAGTTTTTTTAATATACATCATTTATGTTGTAAGCATTCCAAAATTTTCAGCACTTATACCCACCAAAAGTCTTTGTATTCTTTAAAGCTGATTAAGTTACGCATAATCTTTCATCTAGTACCTCAGAAGTCCTTAAAGCAGTGTCACACACACTGTAAAGACAGTGTCCCTAATGTTACCACAAGGTAACAGAAAATATAGGAAAGAAAAACTAAAAGATAATACAATAGATACACAGTTAATACAACAATAATGGTAAAATAATGGTGGTTATTTTTCCAGAAGCCCCACATAACTATCTGGTGCTGAGTTCATGGTCAAGTAGTCTTATTACCTTTCCCAGAGAACTGGAGTCATATTCATTGCTGAAATAACCATACTCATCCTATATGCTCCTATGGAAGCAAAAGATTCACCCTATTCTAACACAAACACATATTTTTTTGCATTTAAAATGAAATAGTGAAAGATCCACACCAGTTAACACAGACAGTAGCATCCTGCTGTAGCAAATACTTTCCAAATGTTTATGGACCTAAGACAGGTGAAGTGAGTTGTCCAGCTAAATCATATAACAGTAGAAGAATAAGACCACATAAATCAGGGGAAGTCAAACTGGCTTTAGAGGTAAAGGGTAATAGGAAAAGTTTCCATAAATACATTAAGATTAAAAGAAAGACCAGGGAGAGCCTCCTTCCCCTATTAGATCCAGAAATAAATTTGGTAATAAAAGACAAGGATAAGGATGTGGTACTTAATGTCTTAGGAGCATTTCCACTGGGGAAAGTCAGCTCCCCAAGCCAAGAGACAGGGTCGAGGAGCAAAATATTGCCCCTACAATTCAGGGGGAGATGGGTCACTGGCCTGCAGCTCCATATTGATGTGTACAAATCTATGGGGCTGGATGGGGTACATCCTAGAGTGCTGACAGAACTGGTACGGGTGCTCACTAAGCCACTGTCCATCATTTATCAGCAGCCTTGGCTGACTAAGGAGGTCCCATCTGATTGGAAGTCAGCCAATACAACACTCATATATATAAGAAGGGATGGAAAGATGATCCAGGAAATTACAGGCCTGTCAGTGTGACTTCAGTGCCCGGGAAGCTGATAGAACAGATGATCCTAAGTTCTATTGCATGGCACATGCAGGACAACCAGGTGAGAAAAAACAAAAAAAAAAAAAATCAAAACACAGCAGCAGTGTTTTAGAATGAAATAAAGTCACAGAAGTTATCACCAAATAAAATTCCTTTGCTGCTTCTGTTTTCTTGGACAGTCTGAGGAGGTATTTTTGCTGTACTCTCCCTTGATTCTGTGATTACCAATACAATCTCACACATTTTCCATGCAAAGATTAGCCAGACTGGAATGAAAAAGTTAGTGCTATGAAGAAAAAAAGACTGCATCAGCAGATACAATTTCCACTCACATAACCTACATTTACTTAAATGTATCCATACGAATAGCTCCTTCAGAAACAAAATAGGTGATTAAGAGCGTAAATTTCAAATAAGCCCAATACAGTGCTAACCATTATTCCTCATGAGACCTTCTAGTGACATCAGTGGGAGTAAGACTAAGCTATTAATGTTTTTGAAAACTGAATATTTAATTGATCAACTGATAAACCATGCAATTTGTCTCAAATTCTTGCTGCATATGTAGTGGATAAAGCATTACAGAGAACATCTGACATTCTGGGCATATAAAGCTATACTACTTTGACAAAAGGTACACCAAGAAATCAGATCAACTCATTGCCAAACTTGTGTAACAGTTGTGTCTACCTTTTGTCAGCATTTGATGAAGCATTAAGTTCTTCAGAAGATTTAGTTTGAAGGATGAGTTTAAAAACTATACCTAGGTTAAGGAATCATTCAATAACCGAGCTAAAATGTGGAATTCAAAATTTCACTAGTTACATTTCTAATACAAAATTATATTGTCACTAGGTATTATCTGTCTAGTATTACTCAAAATAACATTTATTGCAACAAGCATGGATAGACAAAAAGAAGTAAATAATATTGCTTTTTGGGCAACCATATTTTATTGCCACTTTCCAAATCCTTTCCTTCAAAAAATAAACAAGCAGAAGCATTCCATATTCTTCTAATCAATGGAAAGAAATTGTAAAATCATTTTTTATTAGAATTTATAATTAAAACTATTCATTTTAATTATTATTACTAAAACGCTGGGTTTAAGTACAGATTTTTTTTGCCATATACCAACTTCACGTAACTGCAGGAAGTTCTTAGTGACACTTTTATCACAGGCCATGCTATATTTGAAGTGTTACAGACATGATTGTAACATCTCTAAAATTATCTATGTCTTTTAAAGACAATATTTTGGCGTGAATTTCACAGCTAATGGTGTAAATACAATACCTAGCACTATATTGTCACTTACTACACCAGTGATCTTAAGTTTAGTGTATTTGTACTGTGTGATAGAGCTCTGAATAAGTCAGATAAACTAGAAAAAAAAAAGATTGGAGTGGCTTTCATCAGGCACTGTGAAACTGAACCAAGTAATATCAGGGACGTGAAGCCATAGAAAACTAATGCCATTTCACTGGAAATAGGAATCCCAGTATATTTGGACTCCGAGAGAAACAAGGCTATTTGAAGAATTTTTTTATTCTTCTCTGAATATGAAGTTTCATAAAATTCTGAATCATTATTATAATGAGAGGTCACCCTAATAGCGCTAATTAAACACTGAACTGTATAAGAAAATTCTGGTATCTATATTAGGCACAACTTGTAAGTTTCAAACATTCTATATCTATGCAAGCTTGTATGTCCTTGTGTAGCTCAATACACATACAGCTCCTTTGGAACAACAGCAACTGTTTAACGACAGTTCAAGAATGAAGGCAAGCTAATTTTAACTGTTATAAAAAACAGAGCTGGAAGGAATTTCATAATATACCTATGATAAATCTGAAAATCTGAATGATGCTTGCTCTGTCTGCAGCATAAAAAGACAGACATACATAAAGACTACAGCTTTTTTCTCTTTGTTAGATTTGAGAATCATTTCCTTAAACAGTTTTGCTAAAATTATTTTCCTTTCTTGTTATTTCTGTTGTTCTTCTGCAGACATTCTTTGCCTACATGTTTCTGTAAGCCTATAGCGCCTAGAATGAGACAAAATGGAGCTCAAGCCCCCAGGAGAAGCATGTGGAAGAATATTCAAATTCCTTAGGGGAGTGAAGAGGGAAGGATAAGCTAACTGTTGCACTGATTTTCACCTCCTCCTACCCCTTCCCAAGTGATGTGTGCTCATGATCTGTTACAAGCTTCTACACCATCACCTAGGGTAATGCTTTCTAGCCTGTCCACCCTGAAATGTATAATACAAATGTGAATATTATTATTTATATACACACAAGGAATTCTGTCATTGCCTTTTTTGGACTGCCATCCTGTTTATTTGGGAGACTTTTCCTTCACATCATTTCCCCTGTTTATGCTTATTCCTTTGAATGCCATTCTTTCAGCTACTTTAATGCCATTTTCAACTAAATGCTACCTGTTATTTTCCCTCAGGATGCTTACAAAACTGTTGGCTAGTGCTCAATCCAGAGCAAATATTGTGGGATCTTGCTCAGCCCATCATTTTCTTATGGCAAACTGCTTAGCTGATTTGAAAGCTGTACTCACCTACTAAATTACCACTCACCTAACACTAGTTCTACATAATTCCCTCTGTTCAGTATCTACAACTTACTTTTTCTGAAAAAGCTTTATAGACAGGCAGAGAGATATAACACCTCTCAAAACAGAACATTGTCTGAAATTCTGGCACAATCTTTGCATTATTTCAAGGGCAACCTTCCACTGGAAGAGACATTCTTCTACTTCTCAGTCGTTCAATGCTGCTTTGCAGACTACTGTAGAAAGGAGAAAGGACTATGATCTGCTTCATTAGATTCTGTCCTCTTGAATTGTGGGAGGGAAAGAAGGAAAAGTCCACTTACATGTCAGAACACAAATTGTATATTAACAGTTACACAAGGTCTTCCTTTATGGCTTGAATGACACAAAGGCCTCTAAGGCTGTCCCATAGCCTATTCCTAATTTTTAACTCAAGGAACTGTACTTTGTTGAATATTTTAAATTAAACTTTATAGCAAATCATCTTGCTCTAACTTCTATCTGTATAGCCTTTCAATAAAGGTAGAATTGCCAACAATGACACATTAGGTTTAACATTGAGAAAAAAATATAGCAACCAATCTATCTAATTATAAATCCAAATGTTTAACCTCTTGTCATTCTAAAGACACTTTCCAACAACAATCACCACCCTGCAGCAAGTATACAATAATTCAAATCAAGATGCAGGAGAAAAGATGGTAAACAAACAACAAGAAATAAAGTGGTGAGGACAAATAATGTACAGCAACGGAGCATTATACTAATGGAGAATATATTTATTCTGGAGAAGCACATTTTGTAGTTAAGTACATAATGGCTACACAAACAGAATAGCCAAAATCTATAAGAGTACCTTGTTTCCATTACAGTAAACATTCCTGATGTTTGCATAAAGTAAAAAAAAAAAAAAAAAAAAAAAAAAAAAAAATCACAGAATACCTGAGTTAGGTCTATATCAATAATACATGAAGGTCTGAAGAATAATAAATGAAGAGATGGGGCATTTGATCAAACTTTCAAGTCTTTTTGCAAAAAGAAAGTAGCTCAAAAGATCTCATTTCGTTAACAATGTCACACTACTGGTGTGTTTCTATGGCTGTGTATTGGCTTTCTACTTCACATGCACCAGAGAAGCAAGAGAAGGCAGGAATATGTTTCCATCTATGTTTGCACGATTTCCTAAGTTCCATAAACATGATGAGTAGTATATTACTCATTTGGAATTAGGAACATTTCAGTATAAATGTGCAAATCAGACAAGTATCATAGTATAACATATGTTAAAACAACAGAATTGAATTATCATCTGCTACAGCACTTTACCAGATTTTCAGTTTTAATGTTCCAGCTAGGGGCTGAAACACCTAACTAGTGATCTTAAAAAGAGCTCTGCTGAGTTATGTGTTTTTACTAATTTAGTTCTGAGTTTGTAATCTGAAGGAGTATCATTTATCCATTTAAACACTCATTTTAACTAATGGTCCATGCAATTGCTTACAGCAAGCATCTTTACTTCCCTCTTAATCTTTTCAATATCTTTGACAGCAGAAGTAACTAGGAGAAGAAATATGAATTCTAAGATTAAAATAAATTTCTTCTATTATACATAGATACTACATTTTAAATGTGGTTCAATCTTTTAAGTATTGAAAATTAAGTATATAGGATTCTATAATGTTTTAACACTTATACAAAACCCATATAAAATAATTGTAATTCAGGTCATGTAACGTTTCCATCAGTCATGCCTCTCAGTCCAGGCAACTATTACTTATCAGAAGCCTTCAAAGGAAAATGTTCAGATGGGCACTGATTAGAAAAACTAGCTTTTTTCTTGGATGAAAAGTCATCAGGATGAAGTTAATTGAGGTATCAGGGACAAGCAAGTCAAAAGTTAAAAAACGGTCTGTGGCTTGGGGAGAAGGAGTCTGTAGCCATTTGGGAGCAACGTCCATTATCTTTTCCCATCCAACATGCAGAAGTCTTAGCTGAATTCAGGTGCAATAGAAATTACCTTTGCATGTCTCAGTAGGTTTTTTAGTTGTTAAAATTTCTTATGGGTCTAAGGTTAGATTGAATATCCCCATGTATTACATAAAACTAAGTTTCTTATTCTCCTATGGTACTTTTTAATAAAAAAATTCAAAATCCCTGTAATAGAATCAAACTAATTAGACTTCTATAAAGAGAAAGAAGCTGCTGACAGAATAAAGTGACTTAAAAGCTAATCCAGAAACCAAATCCAGGATTTAGCCACTGATTGGCCACTCAGACATTGATTCACAATTACTCTCTGAAGAAATAAAATCTCAGAATGAGGATTTTGCAGTGGAATCCTTTTGGAAGTTAAAATTAAGGAGAGAGAGAACTTGAGGTTAAGTTTCTAAATAGAAAGAAGATCACAGAATCACAGAATTGTTTCAGCTGGAAGAGACCTTTAAGATCGAGTCCAGCCTTTGTCCCAGCCCTATCAACCACTAGACCATTTCTCTAAATGCAACATCCAATCGTCTCTTAAATACCTCCAGGGACGGTGACTCCACCACCAACCTGGGCAGCCTGTTCCAATGCCTGACAACCCTTTCAGGAAAGAAATTCCTCCTAATATCCAACCTGAACCTCCCCTGGCACAACTTGAGGCCATTTCCTCTTGTTCTATTGCTTGCAATGATGGGACTACATTGATTCAGATTGTTTCAGATGTTAATTTCCAGTGGATACACTCTGATTGTATATAGACAGTTTAAAGTTCATGAAAAAACACTGAAATTGCAGAGTTAATGCTTGGTAAAGAATATCAGAAGACGTTTCAGGTAATTCATGTGTTAAGTCAACCTCAATAGCAGTAAATAACATCCTTGTTTTCAATATTCTATAAATTACATTGATCTAACATGCAGCTACTTGCTTGATTTCTCAGGAAAAACACAAAACAGTGTTTCATCAACACCATCAAAGATTCTGACAATCAGTATGAGTTGCCTTCACCATGCCTCCTCGACACTACTAGGCACATGATCCATCACTTTCTTCAGAGCTGTTCAAATTGAGTGCAGTGGCTAGAGTCCAGACCCATCCAGAGTCAAGTCTTTAAAATTAATACAAGCAATCTATTGGGCTTCTGAAGGTAACACCCATAGCTCTGTCACTTTAGGGAATGGCAGTATGTTTGATTTAAATTAATAGAAATATTCCATATTCTGTTTCAATTTGGGTCTTTTTCCAAGCAAAAGGAGAATTGAGAAAATGCACCACTATGTCTGAATCTTCCAAGTAACTTGGTACTTCACAAAAAAAATCAATTTGGTAAGACTTAACTGAAGAGAGGATTATGTAGCATGTCTTAAAAGTACGATAGGCCCATGAGATTCTCAATTAAAATCAACCACTTCTTGTTCTAGGGAGTACTTCTCATCTGAGAAAGCAGTCAAAAGGTGTAACCTGCATCTGCTCAAAATATTTTGTTTTAAGAATATTTTAGAATAATAGATTTCTATTAATAATTCTATTTAGGATACTGGAATGCTAATGCAAACTGAGCTATGAAAATATAAAATACAGTTCATAATACTTCAGATTTTCAAAGTACCTCAACAGCAAAAGGAAGAAATGGATTTAAATTTCCAGCAGAATGAAAATTCAAACCACAAACCATGCAGTCAATATACATATACATGTCATGTTCAGAATGAAGTGTGCAAGCATTATAGCAGTAGTCAGCAGATGGTGCTGTTATACATAGTGACAATTTTTTTTCTTTTTCCTCTTGGTGCACAGCAACAAGTATGCTCATCTGCTCCTGGGTTTTTTGTGTCAGCCACACATTTTTTCCTCTCTACCTTGATCAAAGTCCATTCTTACAACATATCTGTTTTGAACTAACCTGAACCTCCCCACTTTACTAACTTTAATAGAAAATGGGATTTCTGGAGTTTCACACAAGTACGTTTAGCAATATGCTGTGCTGGTTGGGAAAACTATATTGGAGAAAATCAATATGAGAAGGAAACTGTGTTACGCCATGTTTATTATCTTATGTTTTCCTCCTCCCTTACTAATTTCTTCAGTTGTATCAATTCATCACACAGTGACTGCTGATCTCTCAGAGAATGTGCTGCAAGTTTGCATAGCATAGCTTTGTTATCATACCTTTTGTTATTTCACACAGTTTCAAATCTGCTAGAGTTGGGTTTTCTTACTATGTATAATGTATTTTAAAAGCCAGTAGATACTCTAAAAGTTCTATAAATATTCATGGAAATACTTCACACAAGAACACAAGTAAATTTAACTTACTCATGGGTTGTTCTAATTTGCACAGGTATACCTACAAATTTTAATAGTTCATTTTAATGATTACATCTTCAGGCCCAAGACCACTCCTAAGACCTCAACCAAAATTCCTAGTGCACAGGAACTTACAGGCTGCATTACACCTTCTTAGTACACCTATAGTCTTATTATCTCACTTTCTGTACCTGTTGCTTTCAATATTGTGCCATAAACCACTTAACCTTTTCATCCAGTTTAAAATACAGTGATCCCGAGTTGATGCCACTGCTACAAAAAAAAAATCCCCAAACCCAACAAACAAAAACCAAAAAAAAAAAAAAAGGACATCAAACAAAAAACACAACCACAAACAAAAAACAACAACTGCTTTGGGATTTCGGGCTCTGAATCAGATTCCAGGAAAAACGAAAAAGAAATATCTGAGTGTAAGTAACCAATTTCTGAATTGACAGTGAAGTTTCATGAACAAATGCTTGAAATTACTAAGCCTACAAGGAGTATACTTCTCATTTCTTTCCACTTACATTCCTCATCTCTAAGACCACAGTATCCACCATCTAATGTGCAAGTCGAATTGCCTTTAATACAGAGCTTATCTTTAAAGGAAATGAGTTAGTATATAACTAATAAAAATGCTAAGTGTAAAAAAACTTCTAGAAGTAGAAATTAGGGTCAGCTAAAACAACATTATTTTGAAGTGCTGAGTATGATCTAAGTACTGCAAAAAGCATTGCCACCTGACCCTTTAAAAAGTGATTATGACATTTGCAAGACACATAATAAATACATCTAAAAGTTATTTCAGCTTTTGTTTCATTCTCAATTTTATTTTAAAAGTTACATCTTAAACAGGAAAAAATCGCCACTGACAAGCAGGCAATGAGGAAAACAAAGCATTCTCTTTAAAACTTGCAGTTGTTATTGAATTCAACTAGCAGGTCCCAATAACAACATTGCTCAATCTGAAGAGACTGAACTCAATTAATATCTGAATTCTCACATTCAGGGGTGGTGGTTTTTTCTCCTTTCATTTAAAGCTTAATTTGACAAGCAAGTCATTTTGCATTTAGTTTTCATCATTATTTAAGTCAGGAAAGGATGATAAGCAAGTAGGATTTGGGCAAACATGAAAATTATGACCAAAAAACCCTCAAAACCAAGCACACAAAGCCCACAACCAAACACCACAAAAATCCAACCCAACAAACCATAATGCTGGAAAGACTCTTTTCTTTGACAAGGTTAATCCTGATCACATGGTGCTGAATATGTTTTAGTAGCTTGCCATTGCCATTTGCTAAACTCCTACAGCAGAGCTAACTTGACAGCACTGAAAAGTACTTCAGTATCCTACGCACAACAGCTGTCCAATCACCCACTGCCTATTTTTTCCCCAAAATGCAGCTCCTCAAAGCTTTATTACAATTGGCATTTTTAAATAAAAATATGCAGAATAAAATTTTCTAAATCAAGGAAAAAAAATATGGGAGGAAAAAAAAAAGGCCCAAAACCACACACACAAATCCAGTTTCTGTCACAGCCGTATACCGTATCAGAAACTAAACAAACAGGCAAGTAAATACACCCTCATTCATGGTCAGTTTAGAAGTCCACTCTGCTTACAAGAACATGGGACCTGAATCTTTGGCCTCCCTGTTGGTATCCACAGTCACCTAAGAAAGGTGATACTTGGCCAAAGTTTCCTCTGCCAATCCTGGGGAGTTGCACATACAGAATACATTAAGTTAGCTGCATCTTTTAAGGAATAAGCAAAATTTCACACATTTTTACAGCTGAAAGCTCTGTTTTCTCACAAGCTTCTGCCTCCAAAACCAGTTTTTCAACTAAAACCTGAAGTGAGAAGTGGGACGCTGCCCCATTTTGTTTCAGGAAGTCTCATGACTTCTCTCTAGCCTCCAAAATAAAAGATTCCCAAAGGAAAAAACCACAAAAAAACAAACAAACAAACCAAAAAACCCAAACAATTCAAATCTGTAGAGTATATAAAAGTGATCTTAGAACATTCTAAAATAAACTACATTTCAAGTAAGAGTGATTTGCATTGAGACAAAGCGTGTTTTGCTAATAAAGGTCCCTTCAGTTCAAATGCTGACTTTCTATATAGGCAACCTTGGAAGAATATAGGGATGCTGCTCAGGAGCATAGGGATGGGATCATCAAAGCTAAGGTACAGCTGGAGCTGAATTTGGCAAGAGATCTGAAGAGAAAGAGCAGCTTCTACCAGTATGTTAGTCAGAAAAGGAAGACAAAAGAAACTGTACTCCCTCAATAAATGAGACAAGGGATGTGGTAACAACTGACATGCAGAAGTCTGAGGTACTCAATGACTTTTTTTGCCTCCCTGTTCACTGGCAATTGTTCTTCCCTCATTTAAGTGAGATGCATCTCAGGAAACTGGCAGATGTAGTTGTTACGCCACACCATCATATTTGGAAAATTATGTCAGTCAGGCAGAGGCCCCAGTGATTGTAAAAATGGAAGCATCACACCAATTTTTAAAAAGGAGGAACCTAACTACCACCCTGTCAGTCTCATCTGACCATTGTGCCTGGTAAGATTACAGACTAGATCCTCCTGAAAGATATGTCAACACATACAAAAGGCAGTCAGCTGATTAGAGGCAGCCAACACAGCTTCAACAAGCACAAATCGTGCTTGACTAATGTATGGAGACCTTCTATGACAAAGTGACTACACCAGTGGTCAAGAGAAGAGCTACAGATATCATCTACTTTGACTTCTGCAAGGCCTTTGATACTACACCTCATGACATCCTTGCCTCTAAACTGGGAAAAATATTAGTTTCACAGAGGGACCATTCAATACAGTAAAATTTGTTTGGATGGTCACACAGCAAGAGTTGCAGCCAATGGCTCAACATCCAAATACAGCTCAGCGAAAAACAGCATCTCTCAGGCAACTGATACTGCTCACTATCTTTAGTAGATACAGGGGGATTGACTGCACCCTCAGCAAGTCTGAAGATGACACTAAGCTAGGTGGTGCAACAAATGGAAGGGATGCCATCCAGAGTGAACTCGACAAGTTGTTCGCATGGACCTATTTCTCCCTTACACAATCCATTAAGGCCAAGTGCAATATGCTGCACTTGGGTCAGAGTAGTTCCCACTACCAACATTGAGAGCAGTGCTGTGGAGAAGGACTTGGAGATAGTGGTGAATGAAAAATTGAACATGAGCCAGCAGTGAGCGCTTGCAGCTCAGAAACCCAATTGTATCCTGGGCTGCATAAAAAGCAGCATGGTCAGCAGGCTGAGGGAGGCAATTCTCCCTTTCTGCTCTCATGAGACTCCAACAAGGGTATTGTATTCAGGTCTACAGGCCCCAGCACAAGAAGGTCACAGACCTCTTAGAGCAGGTCCAGATGAAGGCCACAGAAAGGTTGGAATCTCTCCCGTAAAAAAAGGCCAGGAGAGTTTGAGCTGTTTAGGTTGGAGAAGGGAAGGCTCCAGGGAGATTTCATTGAGGTCTTTCAATACTTAAACTTGTAAAAAAAATGGAGGGAGACCTTTTAACAAGGCTTGAAGTGATAGGGCAAGCGATAGGGTTTTAAAGTATTGGGTAAATTTAGATTAGACACGAGAACTTGTTTTTTATGAGGGTGGTGAGGCACTGAAACAGGTTGCCCAGATGGTGGATGCCCCAGATCAGGTTGGATAGGGATTTGAGCAACCTGGACTAGTAAATGATGTCCCTGCTCATTGCAGGGGGAGCTGGAACTAGATGGCTTTAAAGGTCCCTTCCAATTCAAACCATTCTATAATTAAAATGCTCAACTTGTGAACAGCTGAGTTAATCCTTTAGATTCTATTGTAAAGTATAAGCCTCTGCTTTGAGCTGATTTAACTCAACATAGGCATCTACTGGTAACTGACTTTTGAAGTACTTCATGTTTATAATCATTTATGACTAGCTCTGTAGGTGGCCATAACAGATTTAAGAAACTACTCAGTTGAGGTCCAAACTAGCTGACTGGTAAATTGATCAAAGATTTCAAAGTCAAAAGTTCCCTGGATGATTTTTGAAAAGCAGAGGCACAGGAGAATACATGCACAGAGACAGTAAGTGATGAGATAGAGCCTCGGCACTCAGAGAGCCTACAACTATAAACAACTCATCCATGGTCAGATCTGAACAAAACTGGTTTTAGGATTAAAAAAAAAAAAACAAAAATCAAACCCAAAATGTAGTACTAACATGTATGAGACACCATATTAAGTAAATATGGGTGTGATAAAGAAACCAAGGAAGAAAGAGTAAAAGCATGTAATTGTCTTAGCAAGTAAGAATATATTCAAGTGCATCCCAAAGTGAGGAAGAAGAAAATATCAAATACCAAACCCAGAGAAGGTTAAGCATAATACTATAAAAAGGAGAAGCCAAGTATGCATGCAACTATTTTAACTGCAGTTATTTTTTTCTTTTCTGCAAAAAAATTAATCTGGACTAATAATGATTTGACACCTCTGACTTATATTACACTTAAATCTTGGGTTTACACACAGGCACACACACAGTGTGTTGGTTCTTTCTCCATTAATAAGATTTTGTGCATCCAAAACTGCCATGTTAACAATCTTATAACTTCAGGTTTACAATCCACTGACAGCATAGAGATAGGCCTTGTCTCATTAAACAAGCATTTAAAAAAAGGCAGAGATCTAATGAAGTCACAGAGACTATGTGACCATCCATGCCTTCTATGACTCTTTTCAGGTCAATCCAATAAGCCAGCTTCGAAGAACCTTAAGGCAAGTTTTCTTGGAAGTATACCATGCATGAATAATTCAATAAATTCATTAGGAAGTCTTTCAATACATGCAAGATGAAAGACTTCAAAGTGTTGTAAGTTAGAATTGAAGGATGTAAAAATAAAATATAGAGTTAACGAGTACTCAAAGCAGTTTGCAGACTTGTAGCAACATGTATACCTAATGAAGTCAGTGAGACTACTTGGGTGAATAAACACTATGAGACAGGCAATACACAAAGTGGTCCTATAGTATTGTATGAAAACATTAATTGTTAGATACACAAGGTGAAGATTATGTGGTAGATTTTAAAAACTATCAAAAGTTCCAGTTAAAAAGTGCCTGGCATTATGTGTACTACAGTCAGTTTACTCCCTTTCTTCACAATTCATAGGTAAGCAACTTGCTAGTTACTTTAGTCATTACTGAACAAGAGCAATGCCTCAGTCAAAATTCAATCAGGATTGTTTCGATTGTTGCAAAGTTAGAGATATCTGTCTTATCTCAATTACAGAAAAACATGAAAGGTTATGTAAACAAAGTCTTCAATGTATGGGATGAATAAGAATAACAAAGTAATTCAAAGTACAATTAATAATGGTTTAAACTTACATCAGATATGATGAAAAGCAAAGTATGTGAACATATTTATAGTCTAACTATATAACATGGCAATTAACGCAGCTTTTAATTAAGTCAGGATAACAGCTGCTGGTTGTAGTAACATGGCAAATTCCAGTTTCTATTTTCTGGTCCCCTAATCCACTAGTTTTATTCTGGAAATATTTATTCCGTCCTGCAAAAGTCTACACTCTTTGCCAGTTTACAGGAATAAAAAACCTGCAGACAATGATACGAGATGAAATGAAGATTTTTCACTTTTATTTTTGCAACAAGAGACATACAAAGAAGTTATCAATACTAAAAAAAAAAATAATTTCTCTTCAGCCTAATAAAGGCAAAAAATACAGTTTTCATAATAAAAAGTGACTACTACTATAACTAAAGGACAGTAGCTAAAAACAATTAAAGGATTATAAAGACTACTACAAACTAGAAATGAGACTAGTATGGCTCAAAATGCACTTTTATTTTCTGAGATGAAAAGCCCAATACAACTTTCCCTGTTTTATACCAGCCAAAGGAATAAGCTATAGTATGATTCTGAGTCATTAGAAGCTAGATAAGTGTCAGTTGCATTTCATTTGGGATCGCCTCATTAATGGGGATCACTCTGAAGGTAAGTAAACAGTACTGAATGTAATCTCATAATTAGAAATAAGTAGGATTTAACTCTTCAGTTAGATAGAAGTCTGGGGTAAGTGCATCAAGAAATATATTCCAAGTAATTTGGTAATGCACACAAGACACTAGCAATATTTTAATTTCCACATTGATAAAAAGACTACATCCAGAACTGAAATCTCAGTCAAAATGAAGTTTAAACATAATTAAGACTCTTTCTTCACCTATTGGCATGCTGATATTTAGTAGTAGTTCCTGGTTTAAATTAATTTAGAGTGTGGGTAGGGAAAGACAAAGGCTGATTAACTGAAATCTTACCTCCAGCAAATCTGTAAGGCTATGAACAGAAGTACTTATACCCCCAAATCCCAGTTGGCTGTAAAATAGAACAAGAAATAATACCAGCTCTACTGAGTCACGTTGCACGGCTTGTTGTTTCAGAAAAGCACTTGAAGAAAAGATGTATTTCATATATTCCTTAAGTGAATTTAAAAAAAAAAAAAAGAGCAACATCACCATTCCAGATTTATGGGAGTTTTGACCTCATTTATTTCTCAGACTTGTTGCATTAAGAGAATGTATTTTAACTTTAAAAATTAAAGTCCAAGTAGAAGAACCAAAGCATTTTGAAGAGAAGCAGCAAAGCTAGCCTTTTTCTATTCAGCTCCTATCTTTTTAAGCTCTTCACAACATATTGATTTGTAAGATTATTAGATCATGCTGCATATCTCTACTGGTTTCAGCTGTGACAAGTTGCATTTCTTCATATTATCTTGTATGTGGCTACATTCTGGATTGGTGATGAAAGGAGTGTTGGTAATAACAGGGATGTTTTAGCAATTCCTGAGTGCTCACACAGGCCTCCTCTGTCCTGCCAGCGAGTCAGATGGTGTAACAGAAGGCGTTTGGAGGGAACATGGCCAGGACGGATGACTTCAAATGACCAAGGGGATATCCCATACCATACGACATCATACTCAGCAATAAAACTGAGTTTGGGCAGGGCTGCCATTGCTCAGGGATGTTTGGAGTGATGGCGTTTGTCTTCCTAAGTACTCATTACATGTGATAGAGTTCTGCTGTCTGGCAGATGATTGCTCATGGGAAGCAATGACTGAACTCCTTATTCTGCTTTGCTTGCATGTGCCAACTTTGCTTTACCTATTAAACACTCATCTCAATCCACGAGTTTTCTTGGTTTTACTTTTCCAATTCTCTCCTCCATTCCACTGAGAGGAGGGAAGCAAGTTAGCAGCTGTGTGGTGCTTAGCTGCTTACTAGGTTTAAACAATGACAACATCTTAACACTGATTCAGATTCGGGCAATTAACGCACTAAAAGAATTTTGACATTTAAAAAAAAAAATCTCTGAAGTACTTTTCAGAAGTTACTATTAGTCATACAAATATGTACTAATGATGGTAGATAAGAAAGAACATGAAACAGGGTGTTAGTATCAGCACAGTTGGGATGATTACCTATTCAGATATAGATTAGATTCTCCAGAAATATGGTACTCAATAGCAGAGAAATGAAACCACTGTACTGAGTTACTTAGGCTAAAGAGAGAGAGGGGAAATAATCCTTTTACGACTGATTTTCCACTTTGGTTTTCCATACTAAATACTAACATACTATGCTATCTGGCTTAGAACTGGCACCTCAGTGTAGTAGTACAGAGGAACAACTCCTTAATGTTTTCCTTTGGAAGCCCACTTTTATCAAATCATTCTCATATTGACTCTGTGATCTCAAACAGAAGCATAGGCAAGAGTTTTGTGGAGGGAGGTTATGAGCCCACTAAATTATTACAAGGTATGAACCACCAACACCAGTTTTTATTGTCCTTGGTGTGTCAACCAGTAAAGACAGTAGGTCTATGTATCAATAACTCACTAGAAAGCACAAAATAATCCCTTACCTCCTAAATCAGAGGCAGTCAAAAAGAGAGTTCCCAGAAGATGTTTCAAGGCATGTAATTTCCTTTCTAAGGGCTACTATGTACACAATGGCTGTCTTTTTTTTTGTTTGTTTGTTTGGTTTTTTTTACAAGATTTCTGAATACATGCAAGGTAAAAAATAATTTTCCTTCTGTGTTACTAGGTGAACTATTTTGGCATCTAAATCATTGATATTTTAGACTATCTATCCGAGGTCCCACATAACAGTCCCACAGCACCATCAAATTTCTCTGCCCTGAGATCTTGTTGTTAAACACTATTTCAAGGTCTTCAGCTGATAAAAATTAAATCTATACTCAAATTCATTCTCAGAAAACAATTACTTCCATTATAAAGAGGTGCAAGTACAAGTTTCATCTTGCATTTACTGTATATCAGCATTTACTGTAACATTCATGTTAGTTTTGTTTTTCTACTAAATAAATGCTGAAAGGCAGTTTGTGCTTTTAATGTTTGAAAGGATTAAACTCAGATTAAAAGTTACATTGCTTCTTTCTCCAAACATAACAGTAGAGAAGGGAGTAGTTACAGATTTGGGAAAAGTGATTCCTTCCTAAAACCTACAGAAGATATAGAAGAATCACATAGGTCTCCATTATATGTTCATTATAATCTTTTGGACCTCTTCAGAGCTGGATATGCTAATCCACCGAGGTTCAGGAGTCATACTCAAAGTCTCTAATCACTTGAACAACCAAAATTAACTACTACCTAACAGATAACACAGCAGCTATGATTAAACTATAGACATTAGCTGGCAATATCTGCAGATTTTGGAGGCTCCTCATCTCCCACTGAATAGATGGAGATTGTTAGGCACACAAGTTGCATAAAAGTTGTCATTTTCTCATCAACTCTACTTCCTACTCTCAATCTGAAATATTTGCTCAGATTATTCAGTTTGGTTTGTACATGTCCGTTCTCAGGGCATAACCGCTCTCATCACTGCATAGCAGTTTGCTGGGAGAACTACACAGTCATTAACTAATGCAGTTAGACTCATAAGCAAGTAGGAAGCACTGTCACGTACCCACTCAGTAAAAAACAGACTTTTACTCTTCCAAGAGTGCAGGAGAGGTATTTTGGTACTTGAGGGAAACAAACACAAACAAAATCCAAGAAATATTAGCTTGAGTCTAGACTGGTCTACTTTGACTGGAAAATCATAGTCTCAGCAAAATTATCTTAGTAAATTTACAGAATCATTAGAGGAGATCAATGTTTCCAAGTTGTTTGGTGAAGTGTTTAAATTTTTTGGTGTTTTAAACAGTTCAAAGTATTGAACTATAAAAGAAAAGGAGAAAGGAAAAAAAACCACCTAAAATAACAGATACTCAGGGAGAACAGGAGCAGCAAGAGGAAATAAAAAAGAAAATTTCTTCAAAGACTTTACACTATGGAAGTGTATCACTACTTTCTCCTGTTGATGCTGAAAGGGATTTAAAAAGAATCTTTAGGGAAGATGCATAAGGCAGGATAAGATGACTGCCACTATAAATGTTAATGCTGGGTGTGAGCAGAAAGCTTTGAGAATTCAAAGAACAAAAGAAAAAAGGAAGTATGCCCTGAGGGTGGATAGGATATAGAGGGACCTGCAAGAGCTCTTCCTTTGGCAAAGAAAACCTGCTGTTATTGAACAGAGGTCAAGAAAAGGTACTATCACACATCAAGTCCAGTACATCTGGCTTGCTGTTGAAACACTGTCCACCGATTTTACAATATGTTTTTGTTAGAAACAAAACTCACCACACATACAAAATCGAGATAGCTTGAAATAAACCAAAGACTGTGAACTTGGGGGAAGTTTAATGCTTAGTGGCCGACACTAATGTAGAAAAAAACCCATGACATTTCATTTTACACTGATGACTAACAATTTACTTCAAATTAAGTTTTTCTACATTCAGTGGATTTTCTGCACTTGATAACTGGATTCCCTGAATGGTAGGCCACATTAGTTTAGTAGAAGGAAGATCATATAACAATTCTATCATGCATTCCTCACTGAGTATACATGTGTACAACATTTAAGATATTGCTGTCATTTAAAAAGTTGGTGGTTCTTTATTTACAATCACATGCAAGTGCTCTGCATGGGAGGAATACTTGCGACTTTCCAAAGAAGACTATAACCATATAGCAATGCTGAATGTTTACTGCTGTTTATAGCCCTCAAAGCACCTAAACAGTTTGTTAATCTCACTCTAGAAGATAGAGAAGAAACTGATTTTAACAAGGAATTAAAACAAAATTGCAGAAATCACAAGCACTTTGTTATCCTCCCCATGCAACTCCCACAAAACCTGAAAGTGATTTATATAATGAAAAGCACTATCAATTAAAAAAAGCAAACACACAAAAATAGCCACAGCTTACAGAAGAATACATCCCTCAGCTCCCAGATCCCCTTGCTTTAAACTTAAATTTAGTAATCACCCAACCATGATGACAATAGTCAGTAAATCGCTTACTACATTAAATTGACAAATTCTATGAACTAGACTTACTACTTGCGAAACGTATAATTCTTTTCACTGATATAATCATGTGTCAGAAAAATACTGTATTTCCAGAAAAATAAGAATAACTCAAGCTTTCATCTGTACCAGAAGTTTAGAGTGCTGACATAATCACTGAGGAAGACAGAAGTAGTATCAGTAAAAATGCTAGGAGATTCTAAGAAATGGGAGTATAAATCTAGTGAAGTAATGACACGCTAAAGAAATCTACATTTCAGCCTAAGAGCTCAGCAACTGCTCAAATACACCAATGTCTTCTTAAAACTAGATGGCTCCTGGTGGTCTATTCCCACAAAATCATAATATTCACATGGTATATGACTGACAGTAGGCTAACTCTGTTAAGTACAAATAATCTTCAAGGGCTTAGAGCACCTGAATGCTGTTTCACTAGTTTAATTATCAGTCTATATATTGTAAAAACACAAAGGATTTGATTATGTTATTGCTGCACAGGAAGTGAGGTCATAAATCAGAATCTCAGTCCAGGGGCTGGAATGTAGTATTTTCTCTCTGCTAGGGATACAAGAGCAGGTGTAACTTCATAGGCTGTTCAGCAGTCCTTGAAGTGGTGCATATGCCTTCTTTCCTGGTTCAGTGCCTAACTCTCATTCACCAGGGAGTGTGAGTTAGTCAAAAAGAGCACTCTGCAGGCAATAGCTGTGAAACCTCAAACAGCAATCCGTTTGCTCTGCAAAGGAGAACCTCAACACAGGATGAGAATCTAGCCCAGTCTTAAGTCTTTTGAAAGATAAGTTATTGTTGTCAAAACGCTAGCTTTTTACCTACATGAACACATTTCAAATACTGACTTTCAATAGAAGAGCTAATGTTCAAGACACTAATCAGTCATTTTTAATTGCATGAAACCAACAATCCTAATTAGATAAAACTTTCCTATTCAGAAGTGGCCTGCCACGAGAGTTAATATAAAAAGCCAAATCACTAGTTTAGCAGCTTCCTAGAATATGTAAAGTTGATGTAAATTAGTTCCATCATTAGTCCTAATATTTGAATTTTCCAGATCTACTTCATCTGCCACTGTAAGACAAGTGGTGCAATTCCAGAACAACTCCTTTGCATGTCTTTGCATAGTGATGAAAAGTGTTGGGTTTTTTTCCTGCTCCCAGCCCATTAGATTTCCTTCACTTTTTAATATTGTGGACTTTCCTCCTTCTTTACAAAAATTACTTACAGATCACTCCCCCAGGTGCCATTGAAAAAAATAAAAATCCAGATTTTTTTTGTTAAACATACTCTCGCTAGCTGACACACAGTTAAAACTTCTCTCCAATTAAGATGTTAAAACAGCGTTTCTCAAACTCTACATTACGACCCCATAGTGTTCCAAACTCTTAGGCAGCAGCACTAAGTATCACTTCAATGCTCCCCATGCTTCCAACAGAACAGTAATTCACTTACTCAAGAGCAGAATGAAAGAGTTGGCTAAAAGCAGGGATAAGCAGAAGCTTTCATTAAGGGCAAACCAGCTTAAGGATGAGTAGCTGGCACAGTGATTATAAAGACTTCCAGTGACTGGTAATATCTGGTCTGTTATTCCCCTATCCCAGAGGAACTTATCACTTGCCTACTCACAAAACTACATACGGCATAGGAGCCAGACAGGGTCATGATATAAAACAAGTAGTTAAGTGACTAGTTACAGGAATTCTTAAACTATGGGGCTTTAGTAACTTAATGGGTCATTACAAGAAAAATCACCACAAGCCTACACAAAAACAACAAACCCCTTACTTCTACAAATCCTTGTTAAACCTTGAGTCCCCCCACCTGTCTGGATATTGAGATGCTGTCACTTGAACGACATTCACCACTTCTTCCAGAGTTGCATGTCGTGTTTTTAAGTCAGTTTAAAGCTTATGGACAATGCTAGGTTTACAGCACTAAATCTGAAAGGGGGCAGTGTTGCTTAACCAGAGAGAAGTGCTATCTGTCAACGTTAATTACAGCTCTTCCTGCTGGGGTTTCTTTACAAAAAGTAGGCCAGCAGGAAGTGTCATTATGTTACAGCCTGTGGCTCTGTGCATGTGTTCTTAAGTTGACAGTTAAGAAACGTCCTTTAGTATTCTTCATTGTCTTCTTCAATATGAAAAATAAAACTACTCAGATTGCATGAAAGGATGAAATATGCTACCATATGCATCTGCTAGAAGACAGGTATGTAGAAAGCAACTTCCTACTAAGGTAAGAAAAAACAGTTCCTGGTGTGATCATGATTTCTGATGTTCTTTTTCAACTTACCTAATAAAACGTATAAAGACTATTAAAACAAAACTTTCATAGCCTTTCCTCACAGCCCTCATCTGGGTTAAAAAAAAAAAAAAAAGACTGATTAGATGACTTACCAGGTGATAAGGCTTTGGAGGACAATAGAAGGGAGAAATAGTACCAAGAAAGGACATACTGCTTAGCTACCCCATCCCAAACAGAAAAAGCAAAACCAAAAAGACATTTGGGTTGCTCATGACAACTGCTACACATTTCTTTCAGACCTAGGTAACACATTTGATAAGGATAGTGAATTTGAAATATATTTAAAAAAACACCAATCAAATTTGAAATACAGAGATGCATCAATATGGAGTAGATTTAAGTATTGTCAAGAGAGGTAAAGTTTCAAGGGACTATAAACAGTTCCAGGAAAAATGTCATCAAAGTTCACCGAGCATTTGAAGAAACCTGTGGTCTCTTAAGTTACTTGGACTTTTTCTCAAGTGGTGACCAATGTAATGAATTTACTCATTTGCAAATGCTAGTTAAGTAAATAGATACAATCAAAGCACACTGCTTTATAGATTCAGAGTTCCTATGTTGACCCCATCCGTACAATTATTTCTTTAAAATTTGATCACTTGACTAGCTATAGGCAGCTTTTGCAGTAAAAACACTATCAGCAAAGTATTGTATCTATGAAACTACAGGGGAAAAAAAGGCTTTGCATTTCAGTAGTAATGTGAAACCGAGCTTTCTGCAAGTTCTAGCATTCAAAGCCCTGCATTTTCTGTGAATAAACAGTATTAAAAATACCAACCACAACAATAAACCACTACATGCTCAGAAAGCAACCCTAAACTTACACTCAAAACACCCTCATTTTCCAACAATACTAAGCAAGTGATTTAATACCATTTTACCTGGTAACTTGCCCAAACAAAGGTTGCATATCTCATAAAGCCTTTTGTCCAACTCAAAGTGTTAGGTAAATGGTGTCAGTCCAATTTTATGGGCCTAATCCTTGGAAAACACTAAGAGACATTAAGTGGTTAGCTTTATTTTTTCCTCCAGAACTGTAAAGTCATCACTAACATCTCTAACATCTTCCATGGAGGCAGCTTTCCATTGCTTTTTTTTGTTTTGTTTTAAAATTTATATATAGATATACACACACACTTATTTTTGTCGTCATTGTTTTTGTTTTAATTTTCCACAAGGAAAATATTATGGACTGATTTTCAAGACCAGTTAGCATCTGTATCTCCTCTCATTTTTATCATTACACTCCTTAAGTTAGGCATTGCCTGAAGAAGTTGTCAAAAGAAATAATTTAGAAAACAATAAGAAAACCATTTAAATGCAAGTAGTTGCAAATTCAGTTTTGTAAGCCTGACAAATCAGATTAAAAACTAATAAATTCCAGGAGAAATTAAATTAAGCTAGATTTCAAAATCAAGTCTACAGTCATGATGTAGTAATATTTAAGTACATCATAAAACAAGTCTATGCAATATTCACCAATGACTCAAATCCTAAACAATTTATCAACATAAAAACCATGTACCGCGTAGAATGAAGACCTGGTAGGAAAAGAGCTCTTTCTTACCTTCATAGATGGCTTTGAAGCCTTGGGCACTGACAGCAAAATCTGTGGTGAAACAGAGGGTGAGGATAGATCCTGTGCTTACAATAGATGATGGAAGCTGAAATCCAGATAACCTGTATAATAAAAAGGTACAAGTTATTCTAACTTTTAAAATAAAGATGCTTGTCACACCTAGTGATGTTCATGTTCCTACCTCCAAACTGCCAACACATAACACTCTTTTCCTTGATGCAGTCTAAACTTGCACTGCAGAAATTTTTAAACCCTATTTGTTTACACATCTGTGCACTCAGAGAACACTGAAAGACAGACCCACTTGTAATCTATTGAAGACAAAGAATTTTTTGATAGGATTAATTTCAAGATGACAGGTAAATTTAAGACATCTAGAAGTAGATAGTCAGGCCTTGACTCACAGAGCACTATTAGACATGGCATGGATAATCCTGCATGTCCTCCAGTTGCAGTTTCCAAAAAAGCATTCCACATATTCAGTGTCATATACATTAACTAATCAGAAAACAAAACTAAATTCAGCCCAAACACTTCCACTTAACTGTTTGAGGAAAAATTACATTTCCCATCTTACTAGCAAGCTTACCTTTACATACAAACCAGAACTTAAGAAAAACTATAATAACATTGCAATACTGATTTCAAGATAATTTCCCAAAACAAATGTTTTTATTCATTTTGAGGAAAAACAGATGGGGAAAAATGTTTACATCCTTTATTGAAACATCACTAAACACAATTTGTTAGACCTAGCAGACAGTAGCGAGATGTTGGTTTCTTAGTCATTAACTTCACATAAGTAAAACAAAAGGCAATGTTACTGTCCCACAAACCTAAAACTATCCTGGCAGCTTACATCACAAGCTAATTTCTGTAGTTTACAGTAGGGGTACGTGATCCACTGCATATAGGACAATGCACCAGAAAGCCACCTTTTGTCCAAATTTCACCTTGAATGAGCTTTTTGAATTCAGACATTGAAACAATTCATTTAAAAAAAAAAAAAACAAACAAACAAGAAAGCCACCACTAAAAGACATCCACCTTAAAATGCCTTTATATACTTTTAATCAGGTTGGTTAAGACAATCTATGCCCTTAAAAAACAATTTGCCTTTCAAATTTATTGTACAACGATGACATCTGGAATTGCAGAAGATAAATAACTGTAAACACGCTAGTACCACAGTATCACCAAACTAGAATTCTTTTGCAAAATTAGGCTTAAGACCATTTTCATATATGAAATTATACCAGTCAGATGCTTCTCCACCTCTTTCCAATTTCAAGCTTTGGAAAACAGAACAGGATAAATCAGAGATCAAAGCAAGAATTTTAAATACAGATGAAGGGCATACAGTCAAGGCAATAAAAGTCAGAAAAAAATCTTTCTACAATTTCTTCCTTCCCTTTTTAAACAGCATCGTCTCTCATGTGCTAATTAGCTGTTTGCTCTAATATTTTCACCTTCTGTGTACTTGTCAACCTATTACTTCTATTCTTTTCCACCTCATTTACTCCAATTCCAGAAATAACCAGGTTGATTTTTCCCCTCAGCCCTCAAACTGCAGAACTACCATGAGGTTTGACACATCTTATGTTCAGACTTTTGTATATTCTCTCACCTTCACTAGGCATTGCAGTTTTTAGGGAAATGTGCCTCTTGTTCTATTTAATAAATTAGAGTGGTTATCACTACTGCCCTACATCTAGAATGCACTGTATGACAGTTCATTATTAATTTACAATATGTATTTTCTGATCTTACTTACACATCTCTTTCTTTGAGAAGGGATTCAATGACTTCTGGTTTTAAAGGGTTGGGGGTCTGAGTAGCACTACAATATATCCAGGATCTAATATTTTTTGCTGAAATACAGGAAGTCAGTATGAATTGTAGGGGCAGGAAGGAAAATCGGGATGAGATACACAGAAAGCCAGAAGCAGCTAGCCTCAACACTTCACATGTTCCACAGAAGAGATCTGCCTGCCTCACCTCCCCCTTCCCCCCCAAAAAAAACAAACCAACAAACAAAAAAATCGATAAAGAGACAAAGTTACATCACAGAATCTCAAGGGCTTTGAAAGATCATCTAGTCCAACCCTCCTGCCAGAGCATGACCACTCAGAGTAGGTCACACAGGAACTGATTCAGGTGGGTTTTGAACATCTCCAAAGAAGGAGACTCCACAACCCATCTGGACAGCCTGTGCCAGTGCTCTGTCACCCTCACAGTGAAGAAATTCTTCCTTGTATTTCTTTGGGATCTCTTATGTTCCAGCTTGTACCCATTGTCCCTTGACCTATCACTGGACATCAGTGAGAACAGCCTGGCCCAAACCTTCTGACACTCACCATTTACATGTTTATAAACCTTTAGTGAGATCACCCCTCAGTCTCTTCCAAGCTAAAGAGCCCCAGCTCCCTCAGCCTTTCATCATAAGGGAGATGCTCTGCTCCATTATCTTTGTGGCCCAGTGCTGAACTCTCTCCAGCAGCTCCCTGTCCTTCTTGAACTGAGGTGCCCAGAACAATATTCCAGAGGCAGTCTCACAAAGGCAGAGTAGAGGGGGAGGAGAACCTCTCTCAACCTACTGCCCACAGCTGATTGTACTTCTGTATTTCCTCTGAAACTGAGTGTTCTTGTTTTTCTTACAGCAGCTGTTTGTGATAGAGTCTCTGATTATGGCATCCTTATGGGTCATGGATTCATGGAATAATTTGATTTAGGACTAGATTTAGTTATTTGGTCTTATGTCCTGCTAACATTAGATCCAAGCGTGAAGACAAATCATGCTGTTAAGGGCACTATCAAGTTTCCAATATATCCAGGAACTGAAATATCAGATCCTCTCTGAGTACCAGTCCCAATATCACTACTATCGTGGTGTTGTATCTTTTTAATACAAAACTGGAATTTCTCCTGTTGCACTTTTCCTGTTGCTTCCATCCTTTCTGCACCTCCAGAAAGACTTGGGGGGGGGGGGGGGGGGGGGAAATCAATTTACTGCCAATTAATGTTTGGACGGTGAGAACCAAAAATAAACCAAAACTCTCCCCGTTCTCCTCCTTCCCAAGCTCAACTTGACTCCTCTGCCTCTCCCTTTGGGCAGTCCCAGGGGGCTGGGGTGAGCCCATAACCACTTCTCTCTGCTCACACTTCTACCCTGCTGCAGCATGTGCTCTCCACAGGCCCTGAGAATGCTTCTGAGAAACACCCACCTGCTCCCCCATGATCGCTTTTTTTACCTCCTCACTCCTTTTCAGGTGCCATCCCACCCCCCACCCCCAGACTCTCAGGCCCTGTACAGGCCCTGCAGGCCCCACTGACAACACCAGGGCACCTGCGGCCGTACTGGCTTCACAAAACAGGCAGAGAGCACTTCAGAAGCATCATCTGTTCAAGTACACTTCAGTTTTACAAGTCAAATCATTAATATGTAATTTCAATCACTTTTGACAGCCCAACATAACTGGACAGAAGCTACTGCAGTGAAGGTGGCAGCTCCAGTTATTCCACAAAAAACAGCAGCAATGCTATGAGATTAGAGGATACATATCATAGAATCATAGAATGGTAGGGTTGGAAGGGACCTCCAGAGATCATCTAGGCCAACTCCTCTGCAGAAGCAGGTCAACCTAGATCAGGTTGCATAGGACCATGTCCAGCTTGGTCTTGAAGACCTCCAAGGAAGGAGCCTCCACAACCCCTCTGGGCAGCCTGTGCCAGGGCTCCCTCACCCTCATAGTAAAGTAGTTTTTTCTTATGTTTAAGTGGAACTTTTTGTGTTCCAGCTTCATCCCATTACCCCTTGCTAGCTACAATAGAAAAAAGGGATGTCCCAACCTCCTGACACCCACTCTTTAGATATTTATAAATGTTAATAAAGATCTCCCCTCAGTCTCTTCTTTTCCAGACTAAACAGCCCCAGTTCCCGCAGCCTTTCCTCAGATGAAAGATGTTCCAGTCCCCTAATCATCTTGGTGGTCCTGCACTGGACTCTCTCCAGAGGTTCTCTGTACCTCTTGAGCTGAGGAGCCCAGAACTGGACACAGGACTCCAGATGAGGCCTCAACAGGGCAGAGTAGAGGGGGAGCAGAATCTCCCTTGAACTACTGGCCACACTCTTCTTGATGCCTCCCAGGATGCCATTGGCCTTCTTGTCCACGAGGGCACATTGCTGGCTCATGTTTAGTTTATTATCAATCAGGACTCCCAGGTCTCACATAACATGGCCTTTGATGAAGCTGCATGAGGTCTGAAGTTCCTCTACAAATAAAGGGGACACTGAAACATGCTTTTTTAAAGCTCTACTGGGTGCCAAAAATAAAAAAAAATGAAGCTTCCTATTTTTTAATATGGAAGACTGAACAGTGGCATCTAACTAAAAGCAACAGTTACAGCATGCTAACTTTCCAAACAGTTGGTACTCACCAACTGAAATGACCTCAGAGAACACCACAATTAAGAACAAAGAACACATATAGTACTTCAGTCATGTAATTAAAGTCCTCCTGAAGGACTAGATGGTTGGACTAGATGATTTCTAAAGGTCCCTTTCAACCCCTACCATTCTATGATTCTCTTTCCACACAGCATTTTTGCATTGAGTTGGAAGCTGACAGTAAGAAGACAAGAGTACACCTGATTAGGAAAAGAAGAAAATATGTACTTTTTTTAGAGGCCATTTATTTAAAAATAAAGTTTCTAAACCTATTGTAAAAGTTTAACAGATGAGTTGTAAGCATTTAGTTCAAAGTTTGAGTTAAACTTTAGTTAAACCAGAGATGGTTACTTCAGAACAGTCCAATACATATTTATTTGTATAATTATAAAAAAAAGCAATAACAGAGAAGATGAATGTAAAGGCAGTCTGATGACTCAATTTCTGTAGGATTGACTTCTGGTCTATGATTGCTTGGGTATTTCTCCCTCTTCCATAAAGCTTATTTCAGAGCTAAAATTGCATTGTACATAGTAAAGACATTCTTTTTAAGGTTAATAAGTTTTGTGGTGAAATTTAGCACATCAGGTTTTTAGTCATATAAACAGCAGCCACCAATAAGATATAATCACAAAGAAACAAATATAAAGTTAAGGTTTGCAGTATCATCTGCCAAATCTTGTGAGAATTTTCACCTACTCAGTCCATTGTTATAAGCTACTGGTATGGAGGAAAACCCCCTCTTGCAAATGCTAGAGGTAACAAGCTAAAAAAAAAATATAAATTAAAAAAAAAAAAACAACACAAAGAAAGCTGGCCACAGACACTCCTATGGGTCAAGCTCTCACAGGCCTATCTGCTTTATTATACAACCAACATAAGCCAGAATAGCACAGTTAAAATCTCTGTAAGGATTTTCCCCATTTTGTTCACCAGTAGAAAATGCCATCCCTGGGGACAAACTCCTGTCCATACTTGCTATCAGCAATGGGAAGAGTTACCCACAGGTTAAGACATCTAAAAGTACAGAAAGCCATACCAGCACATCCATTCCAGCAAACGAGGCTGTTACTTGGCACATGGGAAAACACAGAAGCCTTATCTTAATAATTTACATCCATTCTGTTGCCAAGAAGTGAAGATTTAAAACCCGACTCAGATACCATCTCATACATAAAGGAATAAGGAGCTACTGTAAGTATAGTACAAGATCTATAATTTATAACTGATTTTCTATCACAGAACACAGGCTAAATATATATGTATTTAATTCCACTACCCTTACCCTCAGCTTCAACTTTTTTCTTTAAGTCACAGAAAAAGGGAAAACATATAGAACAAGTCATTCAAGGTCAAGCTTTTAACTCAGAGGCTGTAATTCTGTAGCCTTTTCCTCAAGTTTAAGGTAACACTGACAGTTCCCTTAAAAAAAAAAAAAAACAAAAAACCAAAAAAAACCACCAAACTGTACAAGAAACTGCAAGGGGCTCACACAGCACACCTAGCCTCCACACTTAGAGTCACCCTTTGCTTCCCCATCTCTCCAGCATAAAGAAAACACAGAGCAATACCTCCTTATAATGATGAATGTTGTTCAACTTTCTTCTCTAAGAAAAAAACCCAACAAAACCAAAACCACAAAACACATGAATTAAAACTCCTTGGCTCTCACATTTCTCACTCCAGCAGGGCCACATCTTCTTCAGTGCTGCTTCTTTTCAGGTCCAGGCTCCTCCATCTTCAGGTTCTCGGTCCACAACACCACCTTCCAGACCCCTACTTCCTGCTCTCCCTATGAAACTAACTTCAAAGCCCTCCCTTCAGATGACCGCAAGACTTCTTTCACCAGCTGTCTCCCCTACACAACAAGAAACACCTGCAATCTCCTCAGCTGTTCCCTGATTCTCCATTTGATTAATTAACATCAAGTGCTTCTCTAGTCTGCTAACTCAAAGCTTTTAAGGTGTGCGTACCTCATTAGAGGGTCAACAGTACTAGCAATACACAGAAGGCACATCTCTTAACTGGGTGCTTTTTCTTCAACAATTTAAGGTTTATAATCTCAAGTTTATAGGCAAGAAATATGTTTTTTTTTTAATTCAAGCCTTTCATATAGGTAAATATATGTACATTTTTTTGTGGGGTATGGTTATGTGAAAACTTCCTGATGTTCCCTATGGCTTTAGCTTAACTAGGAATTAATTGTAGGAATTATAAAATTACTTTTCCAGTAGGGAAGGATTGAAGCAATCAAAGAAAATAGTTCCCTTAGTAATGTCCAGAAAGTCTCTTATAAGCAAAATTCTCCAAGTTTGGTCACTAAGCAGAAAAAAGCTTCAAGCTAATGATGTTGACATATTTAGTCTTCAGAAAAAGCAGCTGGTTTCTCTAGCTGTCACCAAACAGCCACAGGAGCAAGGCTTACATCTGCTGATGGAAACCCTGATGCTGTAAAGCAGTAGCTGGCAATGGCAGTTACGAGGGGCATCAGTAAGGGAGCAGAACATGAGTTGGCCAATGCCAAACCAAAACACAGCTGTGAAGGGGATCAAAGCAGAGGCGCGTCCCAGGAAAGCACTGGGGCTGAGGGCTTCAAGGGAAGTGCAGGTGCTGTCAAAGGCCTGTCAGGCCAACACAGCCAGTGGGCTCTGGAGGCTCTAGCATGGGGGGATTGCCTGGCAGATCTGAGAGAGGGTAACTCCCAGAGCGCTTGCTGCCACTGCATGGGCCCTAGTGGGGTTTGTTTCTCAGACTGAAAAGAAAACAGCTTGCCTAATGGGAAATCACAGTAAGTCCCCACACTCCCAGGCTCCAAGGTAGTGCAACCTACAGAAGTAAAAAGCCAGGTTATATTTAAAATGCAGAGCAGTCACAAAGGCTGGCAGTTGCCGATAGGCTGTGGCACTACTCTGTGGCTGTGCAGAAATGCCACATTCTTTTCCTTATCTTTATACTGTGTATTGTTTTACATTTTCTTCTACTGTACACGAAATGCAGCCAAAGAAATGGTTTCACGTGCCTCTGTGATATTGAAAAAATCTAATACTCAATAAAACTGGAAAAATCAAAGTAGTGCTTTAAGAAGTGCCAAAAATAAGAGAGTATCGTAAACTGTTGTTTCCAGAGTGGAAAAAAATAGTGTTTTACCCTTAAGAGAAAAAAGTTATTTCAGTTACTGTTAATGCTAATGACTCATATAATGACTTCTATAAACAAACTACATTTCTCTCTTCTATTCCTACACAGATATTTAGACCACAGACACTTCTCATATGTACTGGTATGAGCCCAGATAGAACCAACAGAAGTAAAATTACACAGATGTAAATTAAAATGTGATTTGATTCAATTAATGTTATATTCCAAATAGATCCTATTGTTTAGAAAATTGTGTAAACAGGTTTCATAGGCTGATTTTTTTTCTTCAGGCCTGTTACCAATATCCATGACCTGCTAGCTCACTAACACCACTATGATGAGTTTAATAATAAAAAATACAGTAGTAAGACTACTGTTAGTAGTAGATTACAGGTGAGATTTAACATTTCTAAATGGAAAAAAAACCAAAACAAAACACAAAAACAACAGAAATTGAGGCATAAAAACTAAGATGTCTCAGTGATTTTTCTATCTGTACCTTATCAAGCAGTATAAGATATGATCTTAGAAAAAATTTCTTCAGTCACTTTAGACTTGCTGAATTTTGTCTGTATGTTCCACAAATGGATGCCACATCACGTTCAATCATCTTTTCTGTAGGTATGTGGCATTAGTCTACAACAGTATATATAGAGATCTGTTATTTTTCACAACTTCAGTTGTGAAGCTAGCTAGGTTACATTTCCTGTGTTATAAGGCTTTAGAGACACATCTATGTCAGGTTGGAAACAACATCACAGGCGATCCATTTTATTCAAAACTTTGCTTTACAAATCCATTATAAATCATTCATAATGCTGTAGATGATATTCATGCTCCCACTTCTGATTCGCTTTGAAATTAAAAATGTACAGAAATTGTCATTTGGAAAAAAAACTCAAAACACCCAAACACTCCAAATCCTATCACAGACTCACAAATGATATTTTATGCCTCTACTAAGTAGAATTTAGAGAGGAAAAAGTCTGTGAAGAGGACTCTTTTTCTCTTCATAGGCCAGACACTAATAACTGAAAAATCACCCACATTTCCACCTCCCTAGGTTTTACAGGCTCACCTTTTATTACAGTATCAGAGCACCTCCACAAAAACCAGTGAAATGAAGCCAGTGTAAATGGAAATAGAATGATAACAAGTGGCTTAGAAACCCTACAACACACAAAAATTGCCTGAGGGGAGGAAATAAATCAATTTCTGAAGCTTTCTTTTAAGGTTTTTACAAATTGGATTACAGTAGTATTGCTAGCTGGAAAAAAAACTATTTTCTTTGGTGGTACCACTTTAAGCAAAGGCCTCGAGGCAAAAGAAAATATGCTAGAAAATATTTGAATAGATCAGATTTTAATACAACAGCATGTTTGTCGGTTGCAGCAATAGGGATGCATCTAAAAAAAACATGTTACTGTTCAAACACAAATGTATTTAACAAACACTTCATATAGTGCTCAATGTTCCTTCTGTAAGGAAGACAAAAAATTCATGCCTTCAACTTTTTTCTGAGAATTTGCAAAGCTTCAAATATGGCCTATGGTATGCAGTAAAATTTTGACCACTTAACAGGGCTTTGCAGATTGCCATTATCTGTTTTGCACAGGCTAGACACTCTGGGATTTTTTTAATTGCTCAATTCAAAGTACATGCTAACATACTCATAATTGAAGTTACTCCCATTACTGGTCTGGAATCTGACTGTTCTTTGTATTTTTTATTGAGAGGTATACCTTTTTGGATTAATGAAATCCTAGAATCATAGAATGGTAGGGGTTGGAAGGGACCTTTAGAGATCATCTAGTTCAACCTCCCTGCAGAAGCAGATCCACCTAGATCAAGTCACAAAGGAATATGTCCAGGTGGGTTTTGAAGACCTCCAAGGAAGGAGCCTCCACACCCCCTCTGGGCAGCCTGTGCCAGGGCTCCCTCACCCTCTCAGTAAAATAGTTTTTTTCTTATATTTAAATGTAACTTTTTGTGTTCCAGCTTTATCCCATTACCCCTTGTCCTGTTGCTAGCTACAATAGAAAGAAAGGGATGTCCCAACCGCTTGACGTCCACCATTTAGATAGTTGTAAATATTAATGAGATCCCCCTTCAGTCTCCTCTTTTCTAGATTAAACAGCCCCAGTTCCCGCAGCCTTTCCTCACATTAAAGATGTTCCAGTCCCCTGATCATCTTGGTGGCCCTGCATTGGACTCTCTCCAGCACTTCCATGTCCCTCTTGAGCTCAGGAGCCCAGAACTGGATACAGGACTCCAGATGAGACCTCACCAAGGCAGAGTAGAGGGGGAGCAGAACCTCCCTTGACCTGCTGGCCACACTCTTCTTGATTCATCCCAGGATGCCGTTGACCTTCTTGGCCACGAGGGCACATTGTTGGCTGATGGTTAGTTTACTATCAACCAGGACTCCCAGGTCTCTCTCTGCAGAGCTGCTCTCCAGCAGGTCAACCCCCAATCTGTCCGGGTGCATAGGATTGTTTCTCCCGGGGTGCAGGAGTCTGCACTTGTCCTTGTTGAACTAACTTCATGAGGTTCCTCCCTGCCCAACTCTCAAGCTGGTCAAGATAAAATACATAATCTAATTAAATATCTACATATTTCTAAAGAGTAAAATATTCTGTTTTAGTATTTTCTAGTAAGTAGTTTTCAACTGCTTTGACAAAAATTGCATTTTTTTGACACGTTGATGGGATTTCTTAAAAAAAGAAAAAAAAAAGTGATACAAAGTTGAAAACACCTTTTTGGAAAAAAGACCTCAACTTTTTTATATATCTCTCATTTCATATGCTAAACTAAATGTGACTGGTTTTGCAAAATTTTCACTTACTTTTGTTTACCTAAATTTATATTCTCAGTAAATCAATCAGATCCAAAATCTGAAAAGTTAGATGCCTTAATTTTCCGATGTTGTCTTAGTTTCTCATTTGCATATTAAGGACAAAATTACAAAATAAGAATACTGTTTTGAATTCAGAGTGCTGGTACACCTCTCCTATGAGGAAAGGCTGAGAGAATTGGGGTTGTTCAGCCTGGAGAAGGCTCCAGAGAGACCTATTATTGCATCCTGTCAGTACTTAATGAGGGCTTATGAGAATCATCCAAACTTTCTAGTACAGACTGTTGTGAGAGGGCAAGGGATTATGGTTTTAAATGAAAAGAGGGTAGATTTATATCAAATATAGTGAAGATTTTATTTTTTTTTAAAGTATGAGTGGTGAAACAGTAGAACGAGTTGCCCAGAAAGGTGGTAGATGCCCTATCCCCAGAATCATTCCAGATCAGGTTTGATGGGGCTCTGAGCAACCTGATCTAGCTGAAGATGTCCCTGCCCATGGCAGGGGAATTGGAACTAGATGATCTTTAAGGTCTCTTCCAACTCAAAGCTTTCTATGATTCTGTGAATTCAAGTACAATGCAAATTGTAGATGGATCCAGAGTTAAGAGAATAGGATGGATATATTTAAGTAATTAAAATCAAAATAAATTTAAAATACTGTGCTCTTATCTTGTTTTAAATAATTTATTCTGGCAAGTGAAATATAGGGATCTCCAAATTGTTTAGAGTTCAACTGGAAGTGTTCATTAGAGCTGTAAGACAAAAGATTCTGTACTTAAGGAAGAACAACCGATGACATAGTTCACAAACCAAAAGCTTTTGAAGCAAGCGAGACCTTTCCTTCATCTTCTGTGTCTTTCCAAATAATGTAGATTTTCAGCTTAAAAAGTCTTCTCAGAGTGTTACTGTATGTAACACATATTATAAATATACCCCCAGGAGTCTTTTCACTTGATAAGATAATGTATCCTGTTTCAGAACTGAGGAAAGGATTTTCCTTCATTGTCACCTCTTTGTGACTTTGCTTTTTTTTCCTGAAGTTAATTGTTCTGACAACTCTGTTTTCAAGGGGTCAGGCTTTGACAGTTTTAGACTATCTGCACAAAGCTCAAGATATTAACTTTCTGCTCCAACGTTTTACTCCCAAGAGCTATGACGTTCTTTTTTTTTCTATGGAAACCTTTGAAGTCTGTTTATTATTTCTACCCATCATACTCAAAGCTTAGTACAGTATATATCATTTAGTATTCAAATACCTCCTGTCAACATTGCTGTATGACTTGTTTGTCCTTTATAAGAAAGAAATATAATGGGTATTTCAGTGGGTGATAAAGTTCATTTTATCTAAATTTAACTTTTAAAGAAAGTCTTCTGCAGATAACTAGTTTTGATAGTTTCAAATGGCACTTTAAAGAAGTGGCTACTGCTGCTAATGTGAAATAATATCCTCTGGAAACATATGAGAGTTATTTGAGTGCTTTGGGATAACTAATTGTATTAAGTATCATATATTCATATTATCCTTCATTATATTGCTTGTCATCTCCTTTATATTTTGCAATATTCAAAACCTTCTGGAAGATAGGGCATCTGTATAGTTCAGTGCTTCAATTTACAGATTCCTGTGTAGAACTGGAGAGGGTTGTAAAAGCAGGCACAGCACATACAAGAATGAATATCTGACATAGGCAGTCAAGTCACAAGAGTCATGGATTTTCACCACTGCATTTACAGTTCACTGAGGGAAAAACACTGGTGCAGTTTCTTTCTTGTCCTGTAATAAAGACTATGTACCATGGCAAAGGTGCAAAGATCCAGAATCCTTGAGAAAGCTGCACACTTAGCGTGCACCTATGCAATTTGGCACTAGTTGTTACTGCATGCTGAAACCCTTAAGTTTGTGTCTTTACTAATACTGTTACCTGTGTTAATAATATTTAACTACTACATTTTTAATACCTTTATTTTGCCACACTAGCATTCACTATTGTATTTTTTTTTGGTGTACCAGTTAATGAAGCTCAGAATACACTGAATTTTATAACCTTTTTTTTTCTCTCTTAACAGAGCAAAAATCAGTATGTTGAAATGTTGGCTCATCATTATTTTCAGAATATCCTTGCCTCATACATAACCTGTTGCAGTATATGGTGTAGTTTATTGTACTGAATTCCCATCGTGATCTACCTCAAGTTGCTAGTATGCATACAGATTTTAATGATTACTCTCAAAATGCTCTCTTTATGGTGCCACCTTATCAATATGCCCTCTGATCAGTACATCTTCAACAAATTCAGAAGTAATGAAGCAGAAATCTCCTGGTAAATGTAATAGTGAACTAAGTTTCATAGATTCAGCCTGCAATACATCCCCAAAGTAAGTTTAGAAATATGCCTTAATTGAGAGACATTTAATCTTTTTCTTCTAGGCATTTTCTGTGCTTATATTTCAAGTCACCTCAGTAGAGGTTTGCCCTAGGATGAATAATTTGATGCTTGAGCTCCTCCTATCAGAACATTATATCTTTTTATCCTGTCCTTTAATCCTTACATACATAATGTATCGTTTCAGGGCTTATGATCATCATCGAGATTATCTATGGCAATATCATTTTTAGTTTGGAACAAATTGTTTCTTATGGATGACTTGCCCTAACAACTGTGTTTAGGTGAGTCATATTTTGCTAGTTTAAAGTGTTCTCATTCAAAGTGCTTCTTCCAAAGAAAGGATATATGCAAAGTTTGGGGTTTTTTTTGCTCATACTTTTAATTTCAACAAGCTTTCTCTTAAAATTGCATGGCAATATTCATACATTAGCCTCAAGCAATGGGTCTTGCCTAGTTATCTAAAGCAAGGTACATATTAGGCAAATTCTGTCACCCAATGTATAAAATCTCTGCAGAGAAGTGGAAATGCTCTGCATTATCTGTTAGACTATTGCATCTTTCTTATTCCAGAGGCTGCCCTTAGTTACCCATGTGTCCAGATGATGCAGGATCTTGAATATCTGAATTACAGTAATAGATGTTGTGTTAATTACCTTTTAACAGAGTATTTGATACCACCAGCACACTCAGGTGGTCTGCAGAGTTCTGACATCCATTTCTACAGTCAGCCTACAGGCTGCCCCTAAGTACCTACAAGAAGAGGAGAGGGCAGACATGACACGGACATGCAGAAAGTCAATACTGAAGGAATTGCTATTGCAGGAGAAATTTTTAGTTTTAGGTTTTATATCTTAACTCATTCGGAACCTGACTCATTGTAAATTTTTCTCATTAATTTGAATAGGAGTTTTAGTTAAACCTGTTGCCTAGAACTTCTTTGTATTTAGGTAAATTTTTATTGTCACAGCCTCGTATTTCTGTAGATCAGTCAGTAAAACAACTTTTTCTCACAAAAGGGTCAACATCTTAAAAATGTTACTGAAATATGGAATAAGATGGCTTTGGTGAAAGAGCTTCACAGTGTCTGATGAACTTTGTGGGCACAGAAAGGTTTTTAAGATCAAAACACTGTGGAAGATTCCATATGCCTGTGGGACAGGCATACCATGGACTACAGTAACTTAGCTAGTCTCCGATAAAGTGTTAATATGGGGATTATCTACCTTTCCCAAGTAATGAGTAGTGGAGAAATGAGTATGAGAAGTACAAAATAGCTAAGATGCAGTAACCACTATTCAGATAGGTGACAGAACAAATACAAGAAGCAAGACAACCACTGAGACCATCATAATAATAATGGGCTTCAGGGGAGCCACCTATGCAACTAAGAAAGAAAAGCAGAAGATGCAATTGAAGAATGTTTTTTAAAAAGAGGTGATGAAGAAGGAAGCTCTGGGGAGGAATGGCATGCTTTGTGGGAAAAGAAGGCTGCCTTACTTTTTTTGCCACTAGGAGAATTTTGCTCACCTGACAAAGACTCTGCCACCGATTCTCAGTGACTGAATCCTCAACTGAATGAAAATAATCCATTTCTGATGGAAATGTTTTAATTTCTATTTTATGTTTCAGATTCTCTTAAGCTGCACATAAACTGTTCTCCAGCATTCAGCTCCTACATAGAATCAACATCTAAACAAGCCTTTTTCTCTCCAGTGACTATGAAAGAAGCCTAAACAGAATAACCTCAGCAACTGAAGTTTGCCTTTTGAAATACTGACAAAAAAAAAAAAGCCCTGCCTGGACTGAGAGATGAGACAGGGGTAAGAAAGGCAACTGAGAGAACTATGTAGGACTAATGGCAATTCTCTCTGCTAGTGAATTAGAATAAAAATGTAGAGCTGTCCAAGAAGACAGAACACAAATCAACTATGAATGCTGCCTTTCTTGCCATTGCTCTTAACAAAACCATCATGGTTTGCAGAAATAAGGTTTGCTTAGAGGTCAATTATAAATGTGAATGTAGAGTCTCTGTTTCAAATAACTACATAAAAACCAGCCCTGACATTCCAAATGTAAATTCATTAGGAAAGAGAAAGGAAAAGAGGAAAGGAAGGGATAGTTAGTAAAGTATCACCCTAAAAATGGGAAAGAAAGAAGAAAAATAACAACTGGAATAATCAAGAGGAACGCAAAGAAAAAGGAGAGCTATTTGTTCCTCTTATCATACTGTTTAAAGCTCCTCTCTCTTCCATTTTCTTTAGATTTATGGTTCTTGGTGCTTTTATATAGAATTTCTTAAAAAATTAAAATCTTTAGTGTGGATTTTTTTTTCCATAACCACTGTTGTTGTTCCTGTAATTCCATGCCACAATTTTATTTCCTTTCTCTCTCTGCTCTTTTTCAGTTAGCTATCAGTTATTTTACATTTTTATTACATTTCCTTACTAGCAGACTCTAGTGCCCGCATCTGTCATTATTCACCCTCTTTTTCTTGCAAACCTGTATTTGGTCACGGTATGAAAGAGGCTATATAGACTAATTAACCTAATGAAGTTGTTTCAGCCCTGTCTGCTACAGATCTGTAGCTGCAATTTTATTGTTACCTTCTCACCAAACACAAACCTACCTTTTATTGAATCGTTGATGGAACAGTGTTATTCAATACAGCAAAATGAGAGCACTTTCATTTTTAAATTTCCCTGTGTTTAGTAGTGTTAAAAGTGTTTCTGTTATCTCTGTCATTTGGTCTGAGATGTGTAATTTAGTGATGAAACTCCACCTATCAGAATAAGCAAATTTTCCTTCCATGTCAGTATCTACTCTGAAAGCAGTTTTGATTTTGCCACCATATTTCAAACAAGAACAATTATTTTGAGAATACAGTTTAGGTAGACTGTGATTCCTGTCTGAAAATGTGTATTTGGGAAATGGGATTTTCTTCTGTTCTATGAAAATGCTACTTTAAAAAAAAACATTCTGCTTTTGACTTCTTGACAATAACAAGACTTTGTGGGATGTCCTTGTTTACCTATCACACATGGTTTTGAGACTTCAAGGAATAATGACTGAAAAATGGACAGATTTAAGTCTCCTACATCTCAGAAAGTCATTCCGGAAAAATTGCCTATTTTGACACAAGTGATAGCAGCTGCAATAGTAGTGCCTTTCTAAAGAAAAAGGTAAAAATAGTCCTGAAGTTGTGAGTTATTTCCTTTTCTGTGTTTTACTGAATTAAGTACAAGCTTATAAAATGATGATAACATAATATCTTTTCCATTCAAAAAGACCTCTCAGTGAAGACTCCAGAGTAATTCTAACCATTACCTTCCTCTAGGAGAAAAATTCAGTTACGGCTGAACAGAATAATACATATAATTTTGCAAATCACAGCATCATAGCTTTACGTTAAGTGTGTGTAGATTGAAAGGTGAAGTATTTAAAGCTCCACAGCAGATAATACACTGACAAAATTAGGAAGTCAGCAGATCTAAATTCCCTAATGATTTGACTATATGATAAAGGAAGTGTCAGACAGCAGGAAACTACTAGCAGTGTGTTCAAGTCCAGGTTTTGGACTAGTTTTATTGGAAAATATTAATAGATGAACAAAATAGCAGAACCATGATAGTGTAACAAAATTAGACAAAAATTTTGACAAGATGGAGGATTAGAATAGTTTATGAAATTCAGATATAATGATTAAAACAATGAGGTGGCACTGAGGGCTGGATTAAAAAGAGAACAGATTGAAAATTAAGACATCCCTGCAGACAAAATTAATCATTCTTCTTTCGTTGATTCTGAAGGAAGCTGTCCTGACCTCTTGCCTGACTACACACAGATAAAATTAGTGGAAAGGAATAAGGCTTCCAGAGAGTAATTAGAAAGGAATTTGTGGGGAAAGAAAACAAAACCCCATGAATATTGACAAACTCAAAGAGGTTGACTCTAGCAAAAGGCCATTAAGATGCTTGGAAGGATATGATCCATCTGAGGAAGAGGATACTGGAGAAAAGGTGGCAAAAAGACAACCTTAACTGGTATTTCATGATCTGAGAGGAAGGGGTTAATATGGAAGCCAAATACATGCTCTTCTCTGAAGTGCCAAGTGAAAGAAAGAGATACAACAGTGTGAAGCTGCAACAGGGAAAATTCACCACTGAATATAAGATATAAATTGTGAGAAAATATTGGAATTTTCAGTACTGTGTTACTTTTCAAACAGAATTTGCTCTTAGGAAAATCATAAGGCTTCCTACACAGTGCTCCACAATGCTCCACAATTCAAACTTTGAGCTGTGTATAGGTTGCTGCTACTTCCACAAGCTGCCAACAACACCTTCTCCTGCTCTAATTACAGTGATCCTTTTTGGACTGTTGCTTCAATTCATCCCTCTGGAACAACTCCGATCATCCTAGGTTTGCTTTCTTTTTTTTTTTTTTTCCCTGAGAGGTATGAACCCCTCTATTTTAGGCTAATGATACTTGTGGAGTATTTGCATAGTAAACATATGCTTTTTGTGTAAACACTATTTTAACAAGGGAAATATAGCAGAAAAAATAGCAGCTGAAAATGCTATGCTGAATATCAGTCTGACAAGTTTGGTCAAGCTATTAACCTAAGCCACTGCAGGCTTAAAATGAACAGGCTGAGAATCTATTTGGCAGCTGCTATGTGAGAGAGGAATACAGGAAAGCTCAAACACTTTTGCTCAGAGGAATAATTGGTTAATTAGTTTTTTAAAATACTACTATTGAAATGAAGTAGTAATAATTCTTTCCAATAAAATCTTTTCTGTATTACTGATAAATATAGGACTTAAAATTGTCTGTATTTCCCAACAGCAACATACATACCAGTCCTATGATATAGGATAGGCAATCGATTGACCTGTCCCTTGTCTTTAGGTCTTTAGATATGTACTGGTAGTACCAGCATGTATCATCATAGTTGAAAAAAGTCTAGCCCAAATGAAAATAAAGTGCTAAATAAATGTAAAGCATTAGTATTGAGGACTATCTTGCCAAAAGCATGAGCAAAACAAACCATGAATTAAAAATGAGAAAAGAACAATTAAAATCACTGTTTCAGCAATGCCTCTCACCAAGAGGCAGATAACTCAGACTAGACACTCAGTTCACACTAGACATCACCACAGCCAAAGATAGCAAGGAGGAAAAAAAAGGATATTTTTTTCCAGTCAAATACTTTGCACGGATTCTTACTTTCCTGCTACCTTCTTCTATAGACAAGGATTAGTGTTAGTAAATATGATATGTAGCAATTAAATTCCACCAAGCAAAACTTTTGTGGTTTTTTGTTCTTCTTCTTTTTTTTTTAACGACATTACTTCATTCTTTTTGATTTGTTGGCCTTGAATCTTTAATCTAAGATAAATCTCTTTTTAAGAAACAAAACAAAACCTGCCTTTCCTCCAGTTACTACATATTGAGTTTGTGGTACAAGATCCAAAACTGGATAACGTGCATCAGCTAAGGTCTTTACAGTGCCAAACAGAAAGGAAGTATAACTTTACATTGTATGTAGAGGTCTGTTCTTACTGCTCATACATCTCAGTATGGAGATGGTCTTCGTTAGTCCTGTGCAGCAATTTGATAGTTGTTGATAGGAGTCGAAACCATAAACCTCAAGAACCTTCTTATTCCTTCTGAACTAGTCACTTGGAGGTTGTTACTTCAGGGGTATTTAATAAAGCTTAAACCAGGTTTTTACAGTTTTTGGAATCACAGAACATTTTTAAAATCTAACCGAGAAGACAGTAGCACCAGAAGAGCACTTGCACTACTTAGTTTAGTTTCTTCTTGGGAATGGATTTGATTTTGTTTTAACACATGCACCAAAAATACAAGTCACAAAAAACCATAAAAAAAACTAGAAGAATTTTGCTAAATCTGCAGAGACCACTATATTGTATTTTTCTACCATCCTGCTTTTGACTGCAAGATATAAAAGGAGCAACAGTAAATATCAACCAGCCAATAGATTCCTTAATTGCTCATTCTTCAAGAAATGCAAATCTCTTGTGTGGTGTTAACTTCTTAGTGTAGTCGGTATCACTACTCATTCTGATACATCCTTTTTACATAATGGTGCAATATTCCCTCTCAATAAATAGAAAAATCGCAAATATTTCATTAATGTATTGCTAAAATCCTGCTCTATTATACAATCACGATAAATTACTCACCTCATCCCATTAATCCTTTAATCTGGTACGAATACCACCCACGAATGCACTCCAGGAGGCAGAGAGACAACAGTAAGTGGTGTTGCAAAATAACAGTACAGAATAAATTTTTTTTTTTTTTATTTGTGCTGTGACTTGAGAACCCAAACATAGATGCTGCACAATTCAGTAGTATGCAGAAGATTCATAATTTCTTCTAACTCTGAAAATGCAGTGTCTGGCTAAAGCATTCATAGATTCAATTGTCATTACTATTGTGGGGTCTTACTTCAGGCAGTGGTTTGGAAAGGTTCCTAGTTTACTGTAAAATACACTGTTAATACTGCTAGTCCTATTGATTTAGGTTTTTTATTAGAACTTGTTTTACCATCAAAACTGATTTTTTTTTTCTGCCAATAAATCAAACAAAGGTTTATCTAATCTTTCCAAATTTCTAACATCAATCATTGCTCTATACATTTATGCATAATTTGTAGAAAGGCTGTAATTTTCACAGTTGATAATGATCTCTTCATTTAGTTCGTTTTGCAGCTTTGTTAAATATTATCTTTGGTTTTCTGTTTCTAACCTTTATATTATTAAGGCTTTCACAATATTTCATTTAGGTGGCTGAGCTGCTGGATCTTAATTCATATTTCATTTTCAGGCAACTTATTACTATGATATTTCTTTTTTTTTTTCCTTATGATCTTCCTGATCTATCTTTAAGAATCTTGCTATTTTATTATTTACGAGGACTTATGCTTTCACTGATTTTCACTGATCTGCTTTTCAGTGATAACCAGTACTGACTTCAGTGAGAGGTATATTAAGAACAATTAGAGATTAGCACTTTTTCAACTAAACCCTGAATATCTTACCTCCACTGAAAATAAGCTGTAAATACATTTCAACAAATGCATGTATGTTTTTCAAATCAAAACTACATACCTTTTCAGTCAACACGCCTTGGAGTGAAATATTATGGATGTGAACATATCTGCGACTATTATATAGGTTTTATATTAAGAAACTGTAACAAATACAAGATAG
Organism: Colius striatus; assembly: GCF_028858725.1. Classification (NCBI taxonomy): domain Eukaryota; kingdom Metazoa; phylum Chordata; class Aves; order Coliiformes; family Coliidae; genus Colius; species Colius striatus. The sequence continues at coordinate 23,970,298 of NC_084760.1, read as the reverse complement.
AATAATAACCTGTGTGGACTGTACACAATCTACAAGCAACGATAGCACTCATCTATTTAACATTGCAGAGTGTAAACAGTTTTCCCTGAAGACTATAAGGAACTTTCCCCCTGCAACTTTCTACGTATTTTGTGGCACTGTAAATTTCACTTTTCTGTTATGCACCAGCATCTCCATTATGAAGATTTAAAAGCAAATGCAACAGTAATTGATGAGAAATGTGGTGCTGCCCAGCCGTGTTTTATGTCACTGGCAATATTAGCAAATTGGGTCAAAGAAATAGTGTGGTTTTGTTGTGAGCCTGTCATTGTCTCCATTTACTGTGCGCAGGTTTGGATCTCTGAGCAGTTTTGATGTATGTGAACTAGATATTCCCAGTGCTCCAAGGGGGCTTTAGGTTAAAATCCAGCCTGTTAGCTACACTATCACTGAGTCATCCAGTGTACACATAACACTTTTTGTCTTCAGTGAACTTTGTGCTTTTTTTAGTGAAAGCTTTTTGCCCAGGAGCCGTACTAAATCTAACCTGAAGCAAAGCCCCTGACCTTCTACAACGCGGAGGTGCAGGACTCTCAGCATCAGCCACTTTTGTCCACTGATCTGCCCCTACTGCATGTAATTACTCGCTAATGCAGAAATAGTCTTTTAGTGCTTTCAGATACTGAGCCATTCACAACATCTAAACATTTCTATAGGCATAAAGAAGCCGAGAGTCCTGAGGAATTTTGAGGTAAAACATGAACGCACCTAAACAGCCTATGTTAGCTTGGACTGCATCTGATACCTCAGTCGCTTTTAGAGCTAGCTTTTAATTCCTTTATATATACATAAAGCATATTTGAACAAGTTTGTAGTAAGTAAATCCTGAACTATGAAGTGGCAATATTTTTTCTTTACAAATATGTTCTTTTTCAAGTTATTCTGGTTTGGAATATTTAGCTGCTAGGCTACAAACACTAGAGACACAGGTAACAATTTCTTAGCTTTCCAGGACCTGTTGGTGTTTGATCCCTAAGGCAAAATTCAGCTGAATTAGGCATCTAAAGTTCTTGTGTAATGCACGGGGAAAGTTAAATGGCTCAGACCTGAACACAACAGAAAACAATGCTGTAAGTTGGCCATCTGGGAAAGGCTGATGCTACCTTAAGTAACCTAATGCAGACTGATACAGGCTTCTAGGAAGAATTCACAGTCTAAAACCTTCTCATAACCTAAGATCCCTGCAATGTTATATAATAAGAATGGTTATATTTGAGTCAGTCCAAAAGGATATCTTTTCTACCTAAGTATCTAAATTAAATGCCAAAAATCTCCTGTAGACAGTATTTTCTCTCGGAGCCCAGGTATGTACTCAGTAACTCAATGCATTAATGTTGATGGGAGACTTGTTCTTGTTTTTCTTTTACCTTTGGTGAGTTAATCCCAGTTCTTCTATTTCTTAGATGACAACCTCATGAACAAAGTTCTGAACACGTCAGGAACATTTTTTTATTGCTTCCAGATATATCTGTGCCACTGCTCAGAATGGGTCTGAAGATTCATGTTTTTTTATGCCAGTAACCAGTGGAGCAAGCCAGCTAACTGAAGGGATTCTGCCTGCCATCCTTTCCTCCAGACAAATCATATCTACATTATACAGCTACTGTTTCATGTAAAATTCATCAACATTCCTCAACACAGGAACTCGGAAATCCCCACTGCCTGTGAGCATTACACAGAATTAGCCAGAAAATTAATGCCTGTCCTTTCTGCAATAACCTCGAGGCTAGTACCCCATCTGGCAGTGAGCAGCTTCCATTCACAGGAGTTCCTCCAGTATATCTTTATATGAAAAGAGACTGGATACAAAGAAATTTGGGTAAGAATTAACAGAAATCCTGAAGTTAAGGCTCGAGTCTCAAATTCCCAGTTCATAGAGTTTACTGCAAATAAGAACTGTTCAGTTCAGTAAACAATAACTGTTTAATTTACAAAAGGCTACATTCCTTGCTGTGTCATGATAAAGCTTCAGCATGTAAAATGAGAGAAGATGGATGACTGTCTATTTTATAGAGAAAATTAAGCAACTGTAAAACCAAGAGAATATTCCTACAGGTCTAAATTCAGGTAGAGATGATCACTCTCTGAAGGCCTTCACAAGCAAATGACTTACTCCTGTTGGCTGTAAGTAGAATATAGGCTCTCAATTTAGGAAGCTGGCATCTCAAAGTATATAAAAATCAGACCAGATTACAGGGGTTAATTTGAAATATAGCTATAGAACAAATTTTTAGGTCAGATAAGAAGATTTAAATTTTGTTCGTTGGGTTCAGGCAGCAGTTGGTAAACGAAACATTTTTGAAACCTTGGCATTTAATGTCCAGCTAAATCCTGGTTTTAGACACCCAGTCTTTCCTGGTGTGGACATGAGTCCACTATACAATTGGATCTTTTTCAGATGCCACAGTCTGCAGTGAACCAGTGTTGAAAATCTGGTGCAGCTTATATTTCTTGCTTATGTCAAAGTCAATGTGGTATTTTCTTTGGTTCAGTAGATTTGAATTAGAACATTAAGTTCTTGGACACTCATTAAGTTCTGGATACATTGCAGATTTATACATAAGACTTCTAAACAATTTTTCAAAACTTTGTGCATTTTAACAAGGTTCTCTGAAGTACCTGAAAAGTTATTAAAGATGTATTCTGGTCTCGCAGTCATAATGTAACTGATTCTTCAGGTAAGACATGGTTAAATTTATTTCACTACCTAAAGAAACAAGATAGAATTTCCATGAAATCATTGCTGTCTTGATCACTGGAAGATGTCTTCTGCTAGCAGAGTTGATAGCATTCAGCAGTGTCAGAACTGGCTCTTATTTATATGATGGTTAATAATAACTTTTAACGTGTCACTTTGGATTGGCTTTTTTCCCTTAAAAAGAGAGAGAGAGAATTAGAGGAGAGGAAAGAGAGAGGAAGAGATGATTTGAGAGAAGAGAGAGATATTTATTACTATCCTATTTGATTCCTCTTTCATCTGTTCCATAGAGAGGCTATTTATCTTCTATTTAACTTGAATAATTTAAAGATACTCAACCAGAAAACAGATTTCAAAATTTCTTACAGTTTAAAAAAATACCTGACAATTTAAGCTGTACAGATAAGTATTTAAATTATATTTAATGCAATGAAGTCTCCATTGTGACCTCTTAGAAAAGCAATATTTCACCAGATGGGAATATCTCATGAAAACAAACCACTGTGCAGAGTTCTGCTGGAAGACTAAGCCTATACATTGAAGAGCTGTCTTTGCCAGTAAAAACAACGATTTATATTTCTTTCAGCCTCTTGACCTTGTCAGCCCTATGAATTTCTGTTTAACAACATAAAGCATATATACCATAGCCCTAATTAGACTGCAGCACTTAAGAAATTACTATCCTAGTCTTACCTTGCGTATTTTACATTTTAATTCTAAAACTTAATAATGTACACAATACTTTTTGAAACATTATTTATACTCATTTTCAACATCAAATGTGATATTACTATGCCCTCCATTTCTCCTAAATACTGCATTTTTTAAAGTACTAGAAAAAAACTAACCATACAATTCAGTCATTAATTTTCTAATTTGTATGAAATACATGATAATTTCACTGAATTTATATATATTGCACTTGTAGAATTCAAAGGCAAGTATCCAGAAATTAAACTGTAGGACAGCTAAGACAGGCTTTGTTACATTATGGCAATTATGATATGGAAGTGTGCAACATTGGTTGTGCAGTACTTTGCACAATATCTCCTGAATATAAACCATTGAATGCAACAGTTATCTTCCTGATTGCACAAGCTGAAGTCCTTCCTGTCACCCACTATTAGATCTGTTGTGAATAGTTAGACTGGCAAAGTGTACTGTTGTGTACAATGATGGTAGTTAGTAACTGTAATGATGTAAGTTTGAACCTTTTGCTCTGTGTGTACCGCAGAACAGCTCATAAAAACAAATACATGTTAAGCACACTGTGAGATCAAAAACTATGGCCAGTGAGATTAAAATATTTATCATTTGCTGCTATCACTAAAATACTGCAGCACCAGATTCAGTGAAAATTAGAAAGGCAAAGATGATAGTGAATAAAACACTTCAGACTGACGATCATTTTCTGTCCACACTTCAGTGAATGAACTTAAAGAGCTCCAGAACCACAATAAGAAAGTCTATTTTGCATCTTTCAATCAGGGCTAATTTCCCTACTATATACACACTGAAGCTTTTTTAATCACAGCATAACAAGGAGCAAAAGTAGATGGAGCCAAAGGCAGAGCTGGAGACAAGGCTGCAGAGTCCAAAGTCCTTTGAGTCACAGCCAGCAACAAGCTTCAAGTTATGTTCCAAAGGCCCACCCAGGAGACAGACTTCCAACAGCACTGGTCCTAGGGCTTTCTAGGAGATGAGTCTGAGAAAGGGCTGGAGACCAGCACACCTAAAGTGCCTGGGCAGGAACTCTTTAGGGTAAGCTGAAATGGGGCTCCTGGCCCCACAGGCTGTGCTGAGGACAGGCCCCAGGTGAAGCCGGGCAGAGGCAGTAAGACTGAATGGTGACTTCAGAGCTCTGACAAACTTGTAATTTGACTTAAATTCTAAAACAAAAACAAGTTAAAATGAGATGGCAAATAATTGATAGGTAAATTGTTGCAAGACAATGACAAAACTATTCTGATCCTTCTTTACCCATTGCTTATTTATGCTTGAAAAAAGCCTGTTGCAGTATATTTTTCAAAACAAGCATGAAATGGTGGGTTGAAATGAAGCTGTTGACCTCCCTGAATATTTAGCTTTGCAGTTACAGAAGTAAGGAAAATTAGGCTCATGAGAGACCTAGCTAATTAGGAGTTTTGCTATTTGACATAAGCAACTGAGTTAAAGGTGCAGACCTTTTACCCAGAAGAAGCTATAATTAATTGGGGAATTCAGTACAGAATATGATAACTTGCTTGGCTGGAATATACAGACAAGTACCGAGAATAATGTAGTATCAAGAATTTTGATAAGTCACTCATGAGATGAAGTTGTAATAATAATGTAACCACTGCTGTATTATTGACAGAAATATATAGAAATGATTTGCATACCCCATACAAAATTTTAAATATAAAATTCTTTAGCATCAATGAAGAGAGAAATGCTTGGAAAGTGAACATGTAAAGAAAACAGCACTTTAGAGTCTGACAAATAGCAGGGCCACCAAGATGATCAGGGGACTGGAACATCTTTCATACGAGGAAAGGCTGCGGGAACTGGGGCTGTTTAGTCTGGAGATGAGAAGACTGAGGGGAAATCTTATTGACATTTATAAATATCTAAAGGGTGGGTGTCAGGAGGTTGAGACATCCCTTTTTTCTATTGTATCTAGCAACAGGACAAGGGGTAATGGGATGAAGCTGGAACACAAAAAGTTCCATTTAAATATAAGAAAAAACTGTTTCACTGTTCAGGTGAGGGAGCCCTGGCACAGGCTGCCCAGAGGGGTTGTGGAGTCTCCTTCCTTGGAGATCTTCAAGACCTGCCTGGACATGCTCCTATGCGACCTGATCTAGGTGAACCTGCTTCTGCAGGGGGGTTGGACTAGATGGTTGGACTATCTAATAAGAATTAACAATGTCCTTACTTATGGCATACTTTGAAATCATTACATATTTCTAGACAGGCAGAGCTGTACTTGTATCAGAAAAATATTTAAAAGAAATTATTTACTTTTGCTCCATGGATTGTCGATAGCTAACAACAGACATGAGACATCAATAAGTAATTCCTGATAAGAACACTAGTCCACATCTTCTCCATTGACTTTTTTTTCCATTGCTTTTTGCTCCATTTTTCGTTTCACTGAATATTGTGCTGTTGCTAACAGAATTAGAGAAATTTTACAGGGCAAAAACATTTTCACAGTTTCATCTAAGTGAACAGTTAATATTTATCTCCCAAGATCAGTTGTTCTTGATGACTTTTACTGCAGAGGAATGGTTACAAATTATGAACATGTTAACAAACAATAAGATAATAGCATATATAAATATTTAACACCTACTTGTCAGGCAGAAATGGAAAGGGCTTATAGATAAGAAAAGTAGAGAAATGAGAACAATATGTTTAAGTTGATTTGCTAAGAAAATGAAGAACCTAAAATTATACTCATTTGTCTGCCAGGAATATAACTCTGAGCAGTGTCAGCTAAATTTGTTAGCTAAATTTGATACAGAAGTGTGTGGAAGGTAAGCAATTACATTCCTACAAATTTCTTTAGAAAAATTTATTTGCATACAGTTAATGCCCATTATATTTCTCACTTTAAAAAATTCCAAGTTCTTGTTCATATCTGTGTTAGCGGTAAGAAATGACTCTGACACATCATGACTGGCTGTGAATTATCTGAAGAAAAGATCATGTTGGTAAAAGAGATTAGGACAGGATTCAGTTCAAGGTTAAGATAGCCAGATGTACAGTTTGAATGTAGGTTTATAAATTCCCATACAGTCAATGGTGATCCTGTCAGCGGAGCAGAAGAGTGATTCAGTTCAGCCCAATGGTGACCAAACTGGTGAATATTTGTGGCATACCCTTACCAAGAGGACCCCACTATTCAAGCAGCATTTTCAAATTGTTAAAACTTGTACTGGAGAATAATGACAATTTTATTACATCCCTGGAATAGGCCCTTTTGTGCAAGATTTCATGGCCTGATGACAAAGCGAAAGAGGTGGAAGAACACAGAGCAGATAATTAGAATTACGCATCACTGGAGATGGTGAGCTGAGCTGTGCAGCCAACACCACACTGCTGATGCCAAGGCCAGCTCCCCTGTGTCCCACATGGCCTGCAATGGCCAACGGAGTGGCAGCCTCCACTCCCCTGGCGCCGGCACCAAGGTGCCAGCCCATGAGGACAACAGGCACTTCATCTACAAGGCCTGGCAGCGCATGGAGTGTGACCTGAACAGCCAGACAGGCTCTGAATGCAACCTGGCCAAGGACCATGTGGAGAAGATGGCAAGCCCTACCCTCAAAGCATTTAAACCTGTCAACCTAGGTGCTCTGAAGAGCAAGAAAACACAGGATGCAGAGACGTCCTAAGGAGAGACGGTTCTGTCCATGTGACAGATAGGCAGCCCCGCTTCAAAACCCTTTGGACAACTGACTGCTGGGCAGGTTATACTCTGGCTATTCCTTGTTCTCTTGTGGGAGTGCTTGATTTGTATTTGGGCTACTAGTGCTTGGCACTCTTGGGCCCTTATCTGAGGATGGACTTGCTCTGCACTTGGATTGGGCCAGGTCTCTGGTGCTGGAAGTGGAGCTGCTCCTCTCCTCCTGCAGATGGAGAGAGACAGGGTGTTAGCACCTGAGAGGTGCTCAGAGGGGTGCTGGGCAGCATCCATTTCCCCCCCTCAGTACTCCAGCAGCTCTGTGGAGGCAGCAGTCCTGGTGACAGCTGGTGCTGATTGGGCAGAAAGAAGCTCCTTGGGCATCCTCACCTGAGCAGCACCGTGATGTTCTATGCTGATACCACTTTTCAGATGTGTACCCTTGGATAAAGAAATTTGGCCTCTACAGCTGGCAAAAATGTCACTGAGGGGAGGATGCTTGGTTGGTGTAACTTGCATGGTGGGGGACTTTCTTGGGGCCCTGACTCCTGGCAACTCACAAGTGGTTTCTGCCTCATTGCCTCTGAGCAGGGGAGAGCATCTGTGCCACCCATCAGAGCAGAGCAGCCACACCAGGGCTGCTCTGTGTCCCCAGAAGGCTGTGGAGAGTGTGGTGGGAGCAGTCCGTTGGCCCCCTGTGCTCTGAGCTGGCAAGCAGGGAGGGAGCTGCTGACTCTACCCAGCACCAGTGGGCTGTGAGAAGGGTGTAGGGGAAGTTGTGGCTGCCATTACTTTTCCTTTGTTGAGTCACTGAGCTATACTGGTATCTTTTTAGATTTTTTTGCAGTTGTCAGTCACTTGAGGAGTGTTGTAAATAAAAGCTCAGGGACAAGAGGTGGAAAGAGGGGCATTTGCGATTTACACTTGTCTTCTCGAGCGTGCCCTGCTCCCCGGGAAGCAGCCAGACATTGCCTGCTGATGGAAAGTGGAGAATAACACCTTTGTTGCCTTTTACTTTTGCGTGTGCAACCTTTGCTGTTGCTTTATTAAACTACCTTTATCTTGACCCACAATGTTTTTTCCCATCTTATTTTCTCCCTGTCCTGCTGGGTAGGGGAGTGATAGAGTGGCTTGGTAGGCACTGTCCTAAACACATATGGTATTTTACAGCCTCAATAGTAAAATGCAGTACCATTAGAAATATTTATTTTTACAAAAAGTTTACACATCATCTTGACTGAGTGACTAGAGGCTACAGTCATGCTTACTTCAAACATCTCAGATTTTTAAATCTTAATTTTTCAGACCAGACACCATAATTAGAATCTCCTTAATGTCCTTCATTAATATAAAAGTCACAGCATCTTGTTATACAGACAAACTTTCTAATATAGCTGACCAAATCTATTATAAAAGTCCTCTAGGAATTGGCTCTGTTTTATCTGTAGTAATGAGTCTTCTATATTGTCTACCTTTTTGCATAGCAGTTACGAAGCTTTACTCTGTGACTTCTGTTTCCCCTGGGCTATATTTCAACTTGCATAGCGCAAGGGAATGAGCAAGTCTTCAAGGTAACTTTCTGTTAACCTCAACAATATAGAAGTTTACAGAAGGGTTCCATTGACCAAAAAACACTTGCATTTTAATTTTTGTGACTAGGGTAGCAAAAATTAATTAGTTCTAAAAGATAAAAAAAGATACATGTAACGATACTAAGAATTGAAAATACGGTTCATGTTTCTATTCCTGTGAAATTATTCTATGTTATATAATGCATACTGTATTAAATATCATTAATATTTTATTCTTTTGATGATTAACATCTAAGCTGTATTTCTGTACTCTTGACACTACAGTTTCAGTCACTTTGATTACCTTACAAATGAGCAGTTAAAAGAAACAAGTTTGAGAGAATACTGTCTTTTAATGAATAAGACACTGCAGATAAAGTCATCTGGATAAACATGCAGGCTATTTGTTTACAGCAATTATAACCATGGTCAATATGCACCTTTAGACAGCAGTGAGCTGTAAGCCAGAAAAATATCTATATTAAACAACTATAAACAACTATTCCACTATTTATCTTGGAATAATAATAGCAGTAAAAATAACAACAAATAAAACCACTTATCTATAGCATTAAGGTAGCCACATTTTGGTGTGGTAATTTTTCCCAGGTAGAGAATTCCAAAAACAGGACTCCAGATAAAAATCCCCTAAATCCACTATCTTTAATCTTCACAATTCTTATGTGAAACTAGCACATCCGATCTCAGAAGTGCCATAGAGGACACCTAATGGGAGAAATTGTTTCCTGGATTGAAAAAAACACACTTTGTCAAGATGGGATTAGCACAGAATTGAGGATCATCACTGAACATCACTTGCAGTCAACTATGAAAATGCAATCAGAGTGGTCAGAGTATCCTGCACTAGAGGCTAGTTAAAGATGATGTATGTCCAGGAGACAAATGGAGAGAGGTTGAGTCTCTGAAAGTTCTAGGAGGTCTTCATGGACCAATTTCAACTGATTTTGTTATAATGACGAGAAAAGGGACCTCCATCATGAGAAAGCAAAGCATGAACCTTCCTCACAAGCTGTAGAAGACTTTTTAATGCTGCTTATCTTGCACAGAAAAACAGGTGCAATTTGTCCACTTAGAAACAAAGAGGGGCCAAAAACCTTCCAAATTTCTTGAATTTACCTTTCCAAATATTTCACATCGGGACAAAAAGGAATTCTTTTTAAAGATTAAGTAACAGCAAACATTTTTTAAATATATATATTTCCATTAACTGCTTCACACATTTGGGGACAATAATGAAATTGTAAAACACATGCTTTCTAAAAAGAAGTAGAGGAATATAAGCTCTGTATGAGTCATAGTGCAGCACAAATATAACTCTGAGCATCTTTGCATGGAATATGGACAGGGGAAATAGCAAGTTGGAACTTTATGGGATCTTACACGTAAGTACCCTCATAAAGAATTAGTGGTTCCACAGCACAATCCTCGGAAGTGCCTTTTACAGGAAAACAAAGGGGTTTAAAACAAAGACATGTTTAAAATAGTTTAAAACAAACTCATGTTTCAATACAGAGAAAAAAAATCAAAAAGTTAATTTGGAACTTAAGATGAAGAAATTACACTTAATTATTACTTAAAGCATCCCATGGGAGAAAATTTATTGAAATATATTTTGCAATTAAAATATAATTAGCATGATATTAGCAATTCCAACAACAAACATGTAAATTGGCAATTCAAATGCTGACTTGATTCATTTTTGTTCAACGCAAATATAAAACTTGGAAACATTTCTCTCATTTTGTTTAACAAATAGTTATATTATAATAGAAAAGTGTTGTGACATATTAGACATGCTCAAATCCAAGTGCAAATAGAAAGCTGAAGGTGCCAAAGCTATTTAGCATTTTCCAATGGTAAATCCTTAAAATTAAACTAGCACCCTTACCTGCCTGGTAGTGAGTGAAATGATGTGTTGTAACCCCTCTCAATGTACCTTCTTGGGACTGGTTTCAGAGGGTACACTCCTTCCTGAAGACCTGAGCACTATTGACTGCCCACTTTAAATCTGTGTTGCTAGGCCCTTTTTCACAAAAGAGTGTCTATTGTTCATTATTTCCCTGTTCTATTCTTTCAATGGCTTCTATGTGTCTGCTGTTGTCTAGACTTGGAGCACATGGCTTGCTGCAGCATCACACCGTGCTGCATTACCTAGTGAGTACCAGCTAATCCTGGTGCCTTTCCATCATTCCTCTCTCCACTTGCTGGTTACTAATGAAAAGCCTGGTTGTGGCGGTCCACCTTTTACACACAGGGAGCACCCCCTTTGACAGCACAGGCTAGTAGCTTCTGAAGGGGGTCTTTCACATTTCTCCTGATAACACTTAATTCCCAGCCTTTTCTAATTCTCAGTTACTTGCTTTCTTTTAACTCTTTTCAAGGTTTTTGACTTTTTTTTTTTTTTAATTTGAGGAAAATAATTTCAGATCTATAAACTGATGCACATTATGGGTTTTTTATATATCTATATACATTTGAGAACTATCATATTATCTTTGTTTTGACTTTCATATGAAACTGAATTTCTAAAGTTCCTGTTGACTCCAACTCTAACAAGATAACTCTTTCAGTGCCCATTAAAATATGATTGTGGAATTATATAATTGCAAATTAAAATAATGTGTGGCCCAGTTTATTTTACTTTTCCATCAAATTTTATTTTCATGATTCCCTAAATTTGCACTTGCTTTTCACATGCTGATGAAGGATTTTTCTAATGAATATGATGGATGTGAAAGTGCATTGAAATTATACAGGCACTTTAAGACGTAGGGTTTTTGTTTTTTAAAACATTTGAAAGCCATGGTACAAATCACTAGAATTAAGCAAATACCTCAATAGAAACTAATTACTCAACTTATATTGTTTGCTTCCCCAGCTGCTGATTGATTGTTCGTATATATTAAAATAAGCAAATGTTTAAACTTATAAATCACGCTTTGGATTGATCACAGTTTTCCACGTATATTACACATTCACTCTTTGAGTTGTGAATGATGAGTTGTAATTAGCTAAATTAACCATCCACTCGTATGGCTGACGGAAGGAACCCTTCTGATGGTAATAATTTGAAGTTTATCTTTGCATGTGTCAATACAAAATTCAAAGTCTGAAACTGGAAATAAAAGCTTTGGTGATTTGTCACCAGCACAAGTTAATAGCATTTCCTGGAATTTGATACAAAAAAAGTATGACCACATACATTCATATAATGGCTGGAATTATTCTTTTTTGCCTTTTTTCCTCAAAATAAAAATAAATATAAAGAAACTTCAACTTCTTCACCAAGTTCTTGCTCTGACTTGACTACAGATGGTAAGCAAAATATGTCTACCAAGACACAACGGTCTTGTAAGTCACTTCAAGTTCATCTTTAGAGTTTTCAAAACTGTAAAACTGGAGAAAGAGTTATGACAAAGCATTGTTCTGTGTGTTTTAAAAGACAATATAGTAACTTCTTTCCCCTAAAATTCCCCATGTATGTGATTCTAGGAAAGTGTGGTTTGGCATTGTTTTATCATTACCATTTTAAATAAAAGATCTGTGGATTTTTTATGCAACAAATTTCTTTGGCATTGAATAAGTTTGGGAAATCTAAATTATATTAAAAAAGCAATTAAATATGAACAACTAGGAAAAAAATCTGTTGATTTGCAACTGCCAACATATTTTCTTTAATTAAAACACAACTGTAATTAAAAATAATTCCTTCCATCAACAGAGAATCGCAGCTTTATAGTAATATGAACAACGTTGCTCCGCAGTGTCACTTCAAATGCACAGGTGCTATATAAAAGCTCTTAATACTGTCAGAGAAGAGTCTGACATAATACCCTGTGTCAGGGTACCTTTTGCTAATGCCACTGAACAACACGCAGTGACATGATACACAGAGTTGAGTGACACAATGGCTTTTGTCAAAGAACCAGATCTAGTACTTTGAGGATGACAAGGTACACTGAGCTTTAGATGAACGTCAACATACCTAGAAGCAATTTTAGATCATCACAGTATGAATTGAAAAGAGGTGGACTATTAACAGTCTGCAAAATGTAGTTTCATGTAATGTAAATAACTATAGCTTACCTTTAAATGTCATTATAAATAATGGAGAAACTTGTGTTATGGTTCCTTCTTAATGCAGCACATTCCTATACAATATCATGACTTCAAAAGGCAAGTGGATGCTAAGCAGTATGTACAAATGTTCAAGGCAAAACTATACAGATGGGAAGAAAAAACCTTTAAAAGGTATTGCTGAGAAAGTAAATGTATCCGCTGATACAATTTAATAAAAAGCACTTCCATGGGGTAAAAACCTAACTAGTAGGGCAGTATATAGCCCATGCCTCACCATTCTGGGACAGCTTTGAAATATTGGAAATCTTTTAAAATAAAATACTGTCAGGTTGTTTTTGGTGGGTGGTTTTGGGGTTTTTTTTTGCTTCATAAGGCCCCATCATCCTAATTCAGAGAATTCATTAACAGGTAAAACACTAGGATTGTTCTTATGCTCATTTTACTGCGGTGTTACATGTAGCTCGATTCCCGAGGCTAAGGAACTGCCCCGTTGCACTCGAGGGGACTGCATACGTGCCTCTCCAAGCCCGCCGCCGCTCTGGAGAAACGCCTCCCGGGACGGCCTGTGTGTGAACGCGGGCGAGGCGGCGGGAGCGGCGGCTCCCAGGCTGCGCGGCCGCCGCTAGATGTCAGCCTTGCAACCGCGCTGGCGCCGCCGCTGCCGCCCGGCGCGCCGGGCCGCCACGCAGCGTTACTGTGCCGGCCGGCTGCGCCCGCCTCTCGGGCGCCCGCGGGGAACTGCGTGTTCGGCGAAAGGAAAAGGACGGCCTGTGGATGAGATGAAACGTTCCGGAAAGTTTTTTAACAGTGCCTGACTGAACCACGTCTTTACGATTTCAGCATGGATTTGAAGTTGCCTTTCCGTAGTGGGGAATAAAAGTTCATCGCGGTGTTCTCCCGAAAGGTCACAGCTCTTCTTTTGGCGAGGTGATCGAACTCTCTGATATCAAATTCGGTGCTATATGTTATTTGTGGTTTAATATTTGAGGGTCAGGACTAAGAAGCAGGCCTCTGAGATTTATATCTTGATTTTGCAATCAACCCTTTTTATGAACTTCAACAAGTGACTTATCTCTGTTTCAATTTCCTCATGCTCAGTGAAACAGAATTAAGGGAAGGGGACGTGACAGGCTGTGAATAAAGAGGATCTGGAAAGGAAAAGTAATTCTTCCCCTTTTTTTTTGTTGGTGGGAAGTGTTTCTTTTCTGTTTCTTCTAGAAGGTCGTGTTTTTAATGCAATAATCATTTAAAGTGTACAGTGTGAAAAATGATAATTTTAGGGTGTTTCCTGCTAGCAACCTGTGAGACCTAATACCTAGGAACATTCATTAAAGCACGAGAACAGTTCTGTAATTCATGTTGCATAAATCAGAAATCAACACAGCAATGTTAATAAACAATAGATTTGCTCTGAGGAGAAGATCTACAGTAGTCAGTACTGTCAGTCATTGCTCTAGGAATTATGACTGAATTTACTGAGGAATAGAACTTTCCTCAAAACTGTTTCATGAAAAGTTTTGCATTTTCAGCTTTCCTAGAGCAAAGATACTAGTCTGAAGAGGGATCAGGCACACTATATACATATTGGTTCTACACCCATCCTGGAGATTATTTTCATCATGTTCAGACTCAAATTTGATTTTGAAAATGATGTTACTGGAAGAAACTCCACAGCAAAAATAATTAAGCATACCTATTCACTGCATAAAAAATACAAAAGACACAGGACAGCTACTGTTTCTATTTGCCCTTTTGCATTCTTTTTCTCTGTTACAATATGCAGTTTCTTCAGACCAAGATCCAGCCTCAGTATTAGGGATAAAAAGCCCTCTGCTTCCCATTAACAACAATGAACCTTCTGTGCCAATACAATACAACACAACAGCTAAACAACAAAGGGTCTTCTAAGTAAAGAACAATGATCAGTTTGATTAAAAAAAAGTGAGAAAAGTGTTAGTGACTGTCTGATATTATCAACACATAATTATAAAGCTATTTCAAGAAGCAAATGAAAAGTGAATTATCTGGGCCAAAACGAAATCCAGTGCAACTGAAAAGAGGCCAAAGGATGAACCGTGCGTTTACTTTTTTTTCTTTTGCTGAAGTAATTTAAAATGCTTCAATTGTTGCTACTAATTATTAAATAACCTTACCAGTTCGCTTCTGAAAACTCCAGAGTCAGTCTAGGGGGAAAACTGGAAATTATTTAATTAATGTACTCCAAATAGTCAAGCTTAAATTGTGTCTCATTAAAAAGTCTCCCCCACTGTTGCTGCTGGCTTCTGGAAATTCAGTGTTTCCCCTTGCTTACATGTCCAGGGCTAGTGCTAAAATAATAGGTAATTAGGTGAACATTAAACGATTGTTTAACATCAAATTAGAAGTTTTATGATGCAGAAACTACAGAACAAAGAGATTCTGCACATAAAACAACACAATGAGTGAAGCCGAGCACAACTTGCTATAAGATGTACAGCAGAATACTATTTATCTGCTGATTCCTTTATCTGGCTTAGACAGATGAGTTTGCCTTTCTTAATTCCAGCTTGTTTCAAACAGTAAGCACATATGATGATTCCTTTACTGTGTTAATGACTGATGTGATTCCAACTCGGACTACACAGGGATGTAAATATCAATGAGGACGTCAAGTTCTGGATTACTTTAGAGAGCTCCTCCGATTTGGAGGGTACCTAACAGAAGTTGTTTGCTTTTAGTTCCCATTTTTAATCTTGGATAATTTGGGAAAATTTCAGAATAAGCATATATGAACATATGGTGTTTTAAATTACAGCAGAAGGTCTTGATAGGAGTAGGAGTACCATAACTGAAGGGATGTATTCCGTTAGTTTAAAATGGCTTTTATGGAATTTCTAACGAGAAGAAATAGGAGATCCCAGTTATTTCCCACATAGAGATTACTGAATACTAGCCACCTCTGCCTCCTCCTTTATCATCCAAACTAGATCAGGAAAAGCTGACATCTTCCTACACAGCTGGAACTTCAAATTAAGCAGTAAATCCTCAAGACTACAGTCTTTCCTCAGCACTGTTCAACCAAGGGCTTTGCAACAGCAGTTTTCTGGAAAAAAAACACTTCCCATGTATAAGCAGCAATAAATAAAATATATGCATACACAACATTCAAGAACTGTAGAGGTAATGACAGAATAAAAGATGTGGCCGTCTTTCAGACAGCCATTAGGAACCTAGGCTGATACATACCAGTAAGGAGAATCACTCAATTTTTCAAACCGCTCTGATTATAACCCTGTAACAATTCATCTGTTCCACCAGCTCTTAAAACACAAACTGCAAAGTGACAATGGGCACAGCTGGTTGGGAATACATGAGGTAACATTTTACCTAGTTCATTTCATCTACCATCAAAAGAAAATGAAATACCGTATGTACTCCCAACCTATTGGATTAAGTGCACGAGCATGGATGAGACTTTTAAAATAATACCTAGTATAGATTATTGTTTTTAATTTTTTTTTCTTTAAGAATCCCTGTTTGTTTCATAAGATCTATTTTTATTTGCCTTTCAGTACTAAAACTAGCCAATTTCTCTGTTGTAGAACCACAGGAGAATGTTTCCATAGTTGTGCTCTGTAAATCATAGAATCATAGAATGGTAGGATTGGAAGGGACCTTTAGAGATCATCTAGTCCAACCTCCCTGCAGAAGCAGGTTCACCTAGATCAGGTCGCATAGGAGCATGTCCAGGCAGGTCTTGAAGATCTCCAAGGAAGGAGACTCCACAACCCTTCTGGGCAGCCTGTGCCAGGGCTCCCTCACCCTCTCCATAAAATAGTTTTTTTCTTATGTTTAAATGTAACTTTTTGTGTTCCAGCTTCATCCCATTACCCCTTGTCCTGTTGCTAGATACTATAGAAAAAAAGGGATGTTTCAATCTCCTGACACCCACTATTTAGATACTTGTTAATAAGATCCCCCCCCAGTCTCCTCTTATCTAGACTAAACAGCCCCAGTTCCCGCAGCCTTTCCTCGTATGAAAGATGTTCCAGTCCCCTGATCACCTTGGTAAAGACAAGCTTTCATGCTCACTCTGAACCTTGGAATAGTTGGGGTTGGCCCTGCCAGTTCTACAGCCTGTTTTGCCAAATTTAGATTTATTTTTTGAAGAAAAAAATAAAGCAAAGCAAACACTACAGCCAAACAACACAAAAAAATGCAGCTTTCCAATGTTTTTCCTGTTCCAATAAATAAGTTTACGTTAAACTCACAAAAACTAAGAAAGAAAAACAGATTAAAGATTTTGTTCTCAAAAGGTTAGTCTTTCAAATTTTTTACTTCATCTTATAAATTTCAAGGGGAAAAAACAGGTAAAGATATCAATTCTTGCATTCTAAATCCTCCAAAATGCATGTATTCTATCAGATTAGTCCTGAATATATAAAAATCACCAATAGGATCTCAACATTTCAATCAAAAAAAAAAGAAAATCCATGAACTTCAATACAAGAAATACTTGAGCACTCTCTGACAGTGGATTCATAGCATAGCGTTCAACTTAATTTTGAGTAAGTCATTTTCATTTCAATTGTCAAGTAGAAATCAAAGATTCCTTTCAGCAAGTATCAGAGGGCCGACAAGATACCCAAACTTCTGTCCTCACTCCCCCTTGAATTTCATACACAGAATGCACAGTTCTCACCCAAAATAGTGATTCCTGCCTACAAAAGTGGACTCCTTACCACATAACACAGATTACTTGTATAAGCACTAATGGGAAATTTAATGTTCATCATTCTCTTCCTGATGGGAGTGAGAGAAATGACTATCAGGAAACAGGAGAAATGTTTTGCCAAACCCAGAGAAAAGTACTATGTTCCCAAAGTGCATGTAAAGTAATTGTATCAGAACCCTCCTAGTTTTGGGTCCTTTTACGCATCAAAAAACTACATCGATTGGCACTTTCATCATTACTTAATATCAGACTTAGAAATGAAAATTCTCTTCCTCATTCATTACCATATATTTCATGATGATTCAAAATATGACAAAAACCTTGTAACGTTTTACAGGCTACATTCGACAGAATACAACTCTTGAGGTCTTATGCCCCAAGTCTCCTACCTTAAAGATTTTTCAGGAGTTATATCATAAACACTACCTAGCAGATTATAATCCATTTGAGATGCATATGCAATGCACAGTATTTCCAGTAAACTCTGAATATCCATGATTCAGTTTGTGAACCCTCTGGGAAATCCTTAAAGAATATCGCAGAATCACAGAATCTTTACATTTGGAAAAGACCTTTAAGATCATCGAGTCCAACCAGTCACCTCACACTGCCAGGCCCATCACTAAACTGTATACCTCAGAACTTCATCTGTGCATCACAGCATTTCTTTGTTTCCAAAGCATAAAATGCATAGCACCAGATTGACTCTGGTAAATTCTCAACACGGTTCAACTGAACTGATTGAAATTGCGGTTATGTTTGTCAGAAATAAATTTAAAATGGATGTTACCCATTTTTTAAACTTAATATTAAAACTCTGGTGTGATTTCCAGCTGGACTAATTCAAGAGCACATGTTTTCGACTTTGGCAGCTCAAATAAATAAATGTTTTTTCAGTGGATTGTTTTTAAAGTAATCCCCTCCATTATCTACTCATTTATGTGGGAAAGATCAAGAGCAGTAACATTTAGAAATCGGCATCTACACAGTAGTTTTGTCATAATGTTTAACGTGAATAACCACGTAATTATGTATAAGAGAAAGATTTATATAGCAACCTCTAACTGCTCATGTCAGAGTTCTGTGCAGAGGCTTGAAAGGAACCATTAAGTTCCAAACAGGCAATTTTATTCCTTTTTTTCCAAAAAACCCTAAATACATAGTTTTCAACAGAAGTTTATGGTCCTTTGGTGCTACTCACATCAGGTAAATAGCAACCACATACACATGTACACAGTGTAGTTTTGAAATATATACACATACGTAGATATGCACATGAAAGACCATAATAAGTGTTTTCTAGTTCGTCTCTTATCTTGGATGATACATGCTCTATGCCTTTTTTAGTCATCTGATTCATATGATAAACGTATTAATTTACTAAGAATTTCTAGTTTCAGCTTGTCAAGTTTCTAAAAGTTGTCTGAAAAATGCGTTGGCATTGAGGCAGCAAGCTTAATAAATTTAAAGTGAAGCAGAAACATTTGCAAAAAGATTGCACCTGATTTCAGATACTGATCACATGGTACTTGACCTCACATCAATAGGGTGTGATCAAAAAGATTGTAAAGAACAAATATAACCACAGTACAACACTGATCCAAAAAGCAATGAGTGCACATTTCCCTGAAGAGTTCTGACACACAGAAACAACAAAAAAATCTGTGTTAATAGTGAATTTCTGTTTCTGTCAGGCATTTTTCTTGCTAATAATTCTTAGCACTCTAATTGCAAGGTATTTTGCAAAGCTCGCAAATGAATGACCAGCTCCAAACTAGTTGGGCGTTAACACAAACAATTATGTAGCCATAATTCATTTTTTACTTGTTCTGTTTTTTCCTTTGTTATATGTTAACTTCCTTGAACAAAGCAAGTTCTGGGTTTGCCTATGCTGGCATGTCAAGTTACAGCCTGAACAGGAGCTTCAATTCTAGCAGGAGTTTGAAGGAAAATTTGACTTACTGGGTGTTTTACCAGAGTAACATGGAAGTTCACATTCTGCAGTACCAAGTGTTTTGTCCTAAAGATAACAGATTTGTTGTCAACTGGAAGTGATGTTTTCGTGATGGTCTTTGTGGCCAAATCAAGTATGATCTACAGGAGGAAGAGGAAAGTCAGATGCCTAATGCCATGTAACGTGTCATGTATATGCTAGACTAGGTAGTACTGATGTAGAGGCTGACATTTGGCACAGCTCTCATCCCATTGGTAAGTCTAGTTCCATTCCCAAAGCCAATGTAGGGCTCTTTAAACTTATTTGTCTCTCTCTGCACCTATAAATCAGTATTTTAAACCAGTTTAAAGATCTCTAATGCACTTAAGATTTTAAAAACACTTGGGACTGAGGTGTCTTCTGTTGCCTAAGGGATAATGAGGTATGAGCTGGGTCAGGCAGAGATAGTGAAAGTCCATTACAGTAAGAAGTGAAAAAAATGAGTTCAAAGAGAGAGTGCTTGACACACGGGAAGGAGGCTGCCATTCCTACATTGTGGAGTGGGACTATCAAAGGCAGAGCAGAAAGAGGTTTGGGGGTGAAGAGAACAAACGAAGCACAGAGGAAAGGAGACTGAGCAGAGCAAAGGCCTTGTAACAGAAATTAGATGCACTGAGTAGCAGCACCTGACTTTAAACATGAGAATGAAGGTTCATATTTCACATATAAGAACAAAGTTGAAGTCAGTGAAGTGTTTCTAGGGGGGAACTGTGACATATAAGAGAAAAGTGGAAGATTTTATAAGGGAGGAAGGATGGGTGAGAATGGTTAGTTACAGCATCTGCAGAAATCTGAGGCTGGGATTGTAGCCCTTTCCAATACTTCTGAAGTGTTTTGTCTAGTGAAAAGATTTTCAGGATTTAAAAATGAGTATGTAGGCAGATTTTTACACATAGGGCTATGCACCTATATGAGAAACTCCCATGCATGTTCAGACGGTGCAGGAAAGAATTCTTAGCCTACCAACAGAAAGAAGGAATTGTAAACTGTCAAGAAATGGAGTTGATACTGTGAGTTACATGGAGGTGCCACAGACAACAGTACCACTAACACAGTTATCTGTTTATTTTCAGATGAGCAGGTCCTTAACAGGACCATAAAACAAAGTCAGTGGTCACATCTGAACAACCCTTAGAAGACAATGAATCTTAGTATTCTGTTTTGTTTTTTCTCAGAAAAATTTAAACATTCATTGAAGAGGTACATCTGGAGGTCTTTGAACGCCTGTGGTCAAGAATGAAGACTTTTCTTTGCACACTGATATGAAGCAACTATCATTTGTAAGAGCAATCACCTTGCACAATTGTTCTTATGATTAAAACTTGAAGTGCTCCCAAAAGTTCCCAGCAAGATACTTCATATGTCCATTGCTAAACACAATGTATTACCATTAGCACAAGCAGTCTCCATGCAGAGCAGGGGGCAACACCATGGAAACTGTTGAAATTGTGATGTTAACACAAAGTCATCTCATTGTCAGATAATGCAAATGTGATATTTATATAATGCTTGGCAATGTTGCTTAAAGTGGAAGCTACAAAAGCATAGTTTCCCATTTGTGGATGCCTTGTGCACCCGCTTACAGTCCTTTTGCAATGACAGTGTTCAGCTGCACAGCAAAAGCTTTAGAGGATTTCACTGTATTACTGTGGGGCTGATGAAAGCACTGAAAAGATTCTAGTAAGTGGCAAATATCGAAAAATAAGGACTCCTGACTTTAGGTGAAAGACACAGCCGGTCCCTTGAGACAACCAAATCAATTGAAATATTAATGATATCCTTGCCCTCCAATACATGCATGATGGAACTGTTAAAAGCCTTGTCCAATGCTGTTAAACAGACTTATATAAAAGTACATTATTAATAAAAGGAAAGGTATGAATTTCTAAAAGGACGAGCTCTCGTCAAGATGAATACTAAATACGTCACATGAAAAAAAAAATCTGTTTTCCTATTAGTAACATTCCTGAAAAAAGTTCTCTAATCATCCTCTCATGTGCCCCATTTAAAATTATTCCTGTACCCATCTGAAATTTTTTTTCTCTTTAATAGCTTGCGTTTCTAACGCCGCATCACATCTCCAGTTCTTAATACAGTCATTTATATGCAGTGAAAAGCTGGAAGTGGCTGATAGCCACTAAACAGAATCTCGTTTGGGACTAACAGCTTTGGGTGATGGCATCTAAGGCGATGGGCCAGAAATGAAAAAAAAAACAGGGATGGGAGAAAAGGGAGATCTGAACATGACCATTCATCTAACATAAAAGGCAATCGATTGCCATGCAACTCAATAGAACTGCTGATTTGGAATTCATTCAAATACAGAGCCCTGAACAGAATCCTTGAATGAGTAAACAATTTGCTTTTGTTAAAGACACATGAGTTCTCTCATCATCTGACATCAAAAAACAATGCACAGTAAATATTCTGAGCTCAGGTCAATTACAAAATAAACTTGTCATTCAGGTTTAGAAACTACTCTTAAGAAAAATATAATTTAATATTGCATTGAAAAGCGTGCTCAGTCGGTGTGAGTGTTCAGAAGTTTATGAATAATTCCTTTTCCTGACTTTGAAATTTAAGGGCAGATATGGACACCTGAAAAACAACAATAAATAATAGCAACAGATACACAGATTTCATGTGTTTTTTTAAAAAAAAAAAAATATAACCACCTCTGCTTAAATTCCAGAAACTAATTGCCATCACGAAAAAGGACTTTGCACTCTTTATGAGAAAAACCCAAACAAAGTATATACATTGCTCTAAATAACACAGAAATATACTAATACAGATTACGGTAAAACAGAACTATGTCTGTTAAAAAAACAAAAGAAAACCAAGCTTTAAAGTGTCTTTGTATCTAGAAACTAGTATGTATGGCTCTAAATAACACTCTTTTAAACATGTGGGAGAGGTTTAAATTGCTTTTTCAAGATAACCAGACAGAAACAACATGAAAACCATTTGACAAAATCATACCGAATACAAGTATATATCTAGTTATATTTGTAGCAAAATGCTGATTTCTATTCCTTTCAAAGTTTGTTACTACCTACTTAAAGGACCTACAAAATCTGTGTTATGGTCATGGAAAGCTAAAGTTTCTTCTTGAAAGGTAGACAGGTAAAACAAACTGGAATATGGGAAAACAAAATGCCCAGACTTTTGTTTTCCCAGCAAACCTTCAATTATTTTCAGGAATGGTGGCCAAGTGAAACAAGACAATGCATAAAGTGCTTTGCCTGACAAGCTACAACTTGGTGATATATAAGAATAATGCTCGTTCAGTTCTATGATATCAAGAAATATATTTGATATATCACAGGAGGAGACTTCCACTGATGCTGGTGACAATTTAAGCTGGAAATAGGGAACAAAAGAAGTCTTAGTATTTCATACTGGCTAAGTCATTAGGCCTCATTGAACTGTGGCTGCCGAAAGCCGATAACAACTTATATATAATTGCAGTCTTAGTTTTTCTCAAGTTCAGTAGATATTAAAACATCCATTGATTTCCTTACTGGGCCTTATATATCAATGTTATCATCAGAAGTCTTCATATGGATCAGACTTTCTTGGAACTAGTCTTGGCCTGCCTAGAGATATCTTTGGGCTTTAGTTTAACTCAGTTCAATTGTGTGGTGTCACATATGTTGTCTGTATTTTGTACCAAATGGATTTGTTACAACATGTAGTTACTCCACATCAGTTTAAGTATCTATGACCCTACCAAAAAATAAACCATGGAGGAATAAGTTTGTCCTCCACATTGGAGGATGATTTTCTCACACATAAATTTCCTCCTATGACCTGTCAGAATGACACCTTAATTAATATCATACTTGGATGAGGATGCTGTCTTCTGTTGTCCTCAGAATTACAGTCACAAATTCAAAAAAGCCACGTGCTTAATTAATTACTTCTCAGTTAAGATGACTCTTAGCTAAGTAAGTGGGAAAAAAAATACGATTGCTCATAAGAAGAAACAATTTGGCACAAACTAAAGCTTTTCAAAATGTGTACATATATTTCTGATTAACATAATCAAATAATGAGAGTCAGGACAATAAAGTGGTGGTTTGATGAAACAAAATAAGAAAATGCATTTTACCGTACTGATAAAGGAAATCTAAATTATTATGCAACTTTAAAATTCATTCAAAATTAGCAGAATTGCTTCTGTCTTTAGTTGTTACAGGTTCTCACCTAAAAATATTTAATCTTTGACTGGTTTGGTATGTGCAAGGTTTGAAGCAAATTCTGAAGCAGAATCAAATACAGGCATTTGAAAGGCTGTCTTTGAATGTACCAGTCTCGAAACTAAATCTTGGTCAAGGCTTCAATAACTGAAAAATCCTGTGAACTGCAGCCTCTATATACTTGGTTTGTTCTGGTCCTTAGATGGGCTGGAATTGAGCTACCTATGTAACCTATTTGTGTTGTTTGTTTTTTAAAGTGTCCTTGTATCTAGGAATTAATATGTAGGGCTCGTCTATTTGTTGTGTGTCGTAACTCAAAAATCTAGGCTACCAGCTGTCAAATAATTTTTTTTTAATATTTCTAACTTCATTAACCTGGAGTAATCCTACTGATCAGTTTGTCTTTTTTGTTTGTTTGTTTCGTTCTGTACAGCTGTATAACCTGATAAACTCCTTTTTTGTAGTACATGTTAAATGTTAGCATCTCACTCAATGTTACTTGGCTGCAAACATGAATGTCATCATTTTTACTTTCGAGCACTGGTAGACTATCACCTTATGATAGCACAAGTAGGTGAATTGGGGATGAAACATTGGTTCTCAGGGACTCAGAAAAAACTAAATTCTCCTTTCCCATTTTGTTCTAAACCAGAGTCTACAGAAACAAAAATAGACATTTCCATTTCCCAAGTAAAGTATTTCTACGTCTAAGGCTGACTAATCTAATTTTAAGTTTCTCAACTAAATTTGAAGCTGTAGCACATTCTTACTAATTTTTCCAAGGTTCAGATTCATCTGAGGAGCTCATGAAAGTAAACAATTCAAACCCTTCCTCTTTTTACATACCAGGGAGAAAGGCTGAGATATTTCATTGAGCAAGTCACTGAAGTGGTTCATGTAAGCTCTTACTATACCAACTCTCCTGTTTTTCTAAAAGACATCTAGTTATTAGTCATCCTTGAAATAGTCTCCCCAGAACTGACCTGCTGAACCAGCTCCTTGGAATGAGAAGGAGGAAAAGGGGTCTATGTTCTGAAAGTCTCTTTACATAATCTTAGAAAAGCAAAGAAGCAAGGAAACTATTTGCCTGCTCTCCAGCTGACCTTGAAGTCTGTAGGGCAAACCACAAAAGTTATATAACAATTAAAACAGACAAGAGGACAGAGGCAAATCCTCTAGAATTCCCAAATATAGAAATGCTATATATGATTAAGCCACCATTGTTTTAAATCTGCCTAGTGTATTTTGTTAGTCCAATCTTATTTTAATTACTGTGGGTAAAAAATAAAACAACACTTTCACAATTAATTTATAACATAACATAATATGAATAAATGGGAGCATATTATTTCCAACACAGCTGCTCAAAAATTGAATGTCAACAAAATTGATTCCTCAAATTTTAGCCATTTCAAATTAGACAAAAGTTCGAGTTTGGTATTAAGTTTTAGTAAATAATTCTGTCTTCCAATCACATTTTTGAGGTTTTTTCCTATCAGTAACCGTCATCTTCTACTAAAACAATAATCAGTAATGAAAAATAGAAAGTAGACTACTACAGTCTTCAGAATTTTGAATATTTTAATATTAAGTTGATATTATTCTACAAAAAAAATGCTGATCTGCACAAGATATAAGTGGTGATGTGAAGAGACTGCCACTATATTGTAGCAATTAAGGAAGGAGCAGAGCCAGCTCTTGTAAGTTCTATCCAACAATGTAACTATAATTAAAAAAAGTCTTAACATTTTTGTCTTTTAATAATTCCAAAATACATTACTCTCCACAGTACTGGGACGTGAGCAGACTGAAGCAGATACCAGTAGAGAACTTCCACAGAAGAGGTCTAAGACCACTAGGCCTGTACACATTCCTCCTCTGTTCCTAAAAAGGCAATTCAGCCGTAACAGATCACTGTTAATTTATTGTTAATATCTAATTGATTTTCTCAGATAAGAATAACTCCATTGGGTGCAGTTTCTTTAAAGGGAGAGTGAGTTAAACTCAGGTTTGACAAAATCAGCCGAATAAGTTTAAGATTGAAGACTGGCTGTTAGCATAAGATAAAAAAGCAGGCAGTTGATGGGTAGGAAGATAGTTATCTGAATACAAAAGGTCCTGTGAATTACCTAGGACTTTGGAAATACTAAATTTTAAAGAGAAAATGGGAATATGAATAAAGCTAGGTGGCGACATGCTACAGCTGCAAAACAGTATTTTCTGATTTACAACTTCAGAATGAGTTACCTGTCGGGCATCACATCTCCAGTGACGTGACCTTGACCTGTCCGCCTGGATGCATTAAAATACTCTCCCTGGCCTCTAACACTGATAATGATCAAAGGCACCGCATAAAGAATTCTTCAGAATGCTCTGAAGGGCAAGGGTAAAAGAGAAAGAATGACACAAAGTGCTTCACATCATAGTTATAGCCCTGAACTTTTTGTCTGACAAAAAGGTCAGAGGGGTAAAAAAGACAGATATTCAGGAAATAAAGGTGTTGCTTGTTTTCTTCCAATATAAAAGGATTCGACATAAAAAAAGAAACATTGCAGGTGTAAAGGACACAAACTAAACACTCCACCTCCTTTCTTAATGTTCTTAGAGGGGTACAGCTTGATAAATGCAACATTGTAATGACCGGTCAAAAGCAGCACAGAAGAAATATAAGAAGATAGTTGGAAGTAAAATTGGGACATTGTGTATTCAATGTATGCTGCATACCTTTTGGCACATAAGATCCATGTAATGCCTGTGATGTGATTTCCTCCTTCCCACAACGAGAGAGAGAGAGGGGAGAAAAAAATTTAAAACATACCAACATACATCTCTCTTACAGAAACTGGAATACTGCTGTAAGGAAAAAACCCTAGCAATGCATTTTAAAACATTTTCATTATGAAAGCATTTTTGAAA
This sequence comes from Colius striatus, assembly GCF_028858725.1. NCBI lineage: Eukaryota > Metazoa > Chordata > Aves > Coliiformes > Coliidae > Colius > Colius striatus. The sequence goes on along the minus strand of NC_084760.1, from coordinate 23,943,677 downwards.
GCAATTAAAATAGGCAGAATAATTAGCTTGGTATTTTGTGGACTGATAGCTTTGCGCATGTTTTGCCCAAGGCTGTCACACCTTCTTAGAATCATTTCTGGATAAGATACAAACTGATTTCATAGTGATCCAACTTTCAGTGTATAGGAGCCCCACAGACAAAGGAGTCAACGTGGCGTGGAAAAAAAAAATCCCTGGCATGAGGTGCTGCAACCCTGTTAGCAGATAGAGCCACTGTTGAAAGGCACAGTTTCCTCTCACTCTGTGCAGAGTGCACAGACATGCAGGGCAGACTCAGCACTCTACTGTCAATATCCAAAATATATGTGTTCTCATAAAGGAACTATCAAGGTAGGCTAATTGGGTGATCCTCAGCTAGGTGCCCTTTAGAGCTAGGCAAGAGTTTTCAGCCATAATGCTCTCAGGAATGATAAAGATTTAATCCACTTTGGGAATGTCTTGCAATGTTTCTGAACTGTTAATGGAAAAACAGAAGGAAGGAAACTACAGGAAGTTCAAATGTGTATTTTTATACTTTCCAAATATAAAGTTCCATCAGATGTACTACAAAACAATCTTCTCAAAAAAAAAAAAAAGCTCTATCCTTCTTTCTCTCCTCTCTCACATTCACATGTACCCTCACTCATCAGTATTTCTTATCCCTTTGAAACCTTACTGTGTTTACTTTCCCAAAGGATTACCCAGTTTAGGGATTCTAAGATTCTCCATTTTACAAGTGGCAGAACAAGTCACTAAGGAACACTTCCAGAAAGGTCACCCACAGTGGGATCTAGCTGGAAACCTGGAAGAAAGCATTTGACTTAGTAAGCAGCATCTCAGGTCAGTCAACTGCCTCCTTAGCTAACTTGTGGGAGAAAGGGGTAAGTTGTTCCAGCTAGAAAAGCCAGTCTGTGTCTGCAGTTCACATAGCACTTAGCTTTTGCAGCTTTTGGACCCTAGGAAGAGGCTCACCAGATCATGCTTCCCTGATCCCATTGCCACTGTTAGTGGCAGAAGAAAAGTTCAGGCAATTGGTCAGGACAATAGGCAGAAAATGGCTGTTCTTTCTCCTTCCTCAGCTTTCCCTTCTCCTAGCACTCAAAATTATCTGATCTTTCTCACAACCTTTTCTTCATAAATCCTTAGAAAACCCATTTATCTCTCTAGATATCTTTCCTCTGCCAGCATCTCTTTGCAAGTCTCCACTTAGTGTCTTCACCGTTCTTGTGCTATCCCCATCTAAGTAGAAGTAAAAAAATTTGAAAACCTACATCTGCAGCAACTACTTGCCAGAGAAAGAAAAAGTATCTACATTACAGCATTGCTTTGTATTTCACAAGCAGAGTAATCAGAGTATATAAAAAAGGATAGGGCTCCTGCTGATATGGAATAGCAACTGTATTTTTAAAAATCAAGCTATAAGAGGTTCTCTTTACTTTCAAGGAGTTAGAAGATAGCGCATTCACCTCATTATAATAACCTACTGTATTGACCAAGATTGAAACCACCTTCTTCCACCTTACAGAGGAACACATTACCTCAAGCTCGAAGAACAGGTAAGTGTTAGAAACAAACTTTTCATGTCTTTTGTTAAGTATGAGCTTTGTGCAAAACCATAAAAATGTGTGAGCTACACAGAATATGAGCATGGACAGAAGTAAGTCGGTTTTGTAGCCAAGTAGGAGCTTGCTTGGAAAGTACAGATCTATTCCTGCTCTGAATATTGCTCATTTTCTGATGACTATTTCATGTAAAATGTAGAAGCAGCTTTCAGAGGCATAAGGAGAATTCCACTTTCTCCAACCAAGCCTGGAGTATCTAAACTGATGTTACATAGTTATTCTTCCTTCCCTATTGTATATGGATCTTACTTTTTTTTCCAGTGTCAAGACTTCATCAGTTTTTTCCCAAGACTTTCCATCCACTACACAGGAAAAAATTCTGGTCTCAGCTTGTACTCTGGAAAAATTAGGTACTGTGTTGCCTAAATACAGGATCCCTTCCCCCCCCCCCGCCCCCGGATCTAGCTTCAAGGAACTCTCCTTATATCATAAACAAACTCACAGAAAATAGGAAAATGTAGGTCTGAGGTTTAGGCAAGCACCATCTCACCAAATGCCTTTCATTGTCCGCTTGCTAAAAAGGAAGGTTTTACAAATTTGAAGCTGAAATGGGAAAGATTTACCTCGTAGAACATGCTTTATCTTCCAAAATTGCCTCGAACCCTCAGACACACTGAAATAATGTTGTATACTATAACATCTAAGAACCTGTGAGTTACAGCAGAGGGGACATTCTTCAATGCAGTGCTGCTCTTCCAAATATCAGAGCAATCTGCTCCTCTTTATACCCTATTCCAATGCTTCCACAGTAGTCAACTTCAGTCCCAAGAGTACTCTTGCTTTCACCATAGCGGTATGACACAAAGCAAGCTGCAACCTGCAGCCGTGCTGAAAAACATTAGGGCAGATACTAAGCACAAGAGGATATAAATACACAAATGGTAAATTATCTTGAGGCTATGATAGTCTCTGTTTATTTTACTAACTTCAATTTCAGAATTACCACTTCTGAAAAGCGAATGAAGAGGTAAAATACAAACCTATCCTTTCAAATTAAGTGCATTGTGATACACTGGAGAGTTAAACATTAATTCCAAGAAACATAAAATTGCACATAAAGTAACTAGTAGTATCAAATAGAAAATTATTAAATATAGGGTTTTCTTAATGATATGTACATACACACATTCACATACCACTTCATGTAAAGGCCTATTCAAAAGTATCAATGCTTCTCAGAAGATTAATTTCTAAGAAATAACAGCTACACCCCAGTCTCTGAGAGTTTTCTGAAAAAGAAGAAACTCTTCCTTTTTAAAAATGCAGTTTCATATTATCACTGAAGTATTGGTGTAGTTTTCCACTCTTAGTATTTCATTTGGATGTAGTAATGATTGTTACTTCCATTCACTGCTTTCTTCACAGAATCACAGGGCTGGAAGGGACCTCGAAAGGTCATCTAGTCCAATGCCCCTGCCAGAGTAGAACCACCTAGAGTAGGTCACACAGGAACTCGTCCATGTGGGTTCTGAATGTCTCCTCTTCATCCACATGTAAGAAGACAAGAGGAAATAGTATATATTGAAAGCTAGATTCAAAAGAAAAGCCATTAAGTGTAACTTAAATAAATATTTTAACGTATGTGTAGAGGCTAAACTATTTAGATATAAATATGCTTAACTCTCAACTCAGAAATTAATATGAATTCAAGATGTAAAGATTGGAACAGTAGTTTTATCATGTTCATACTTAAGTGCTCAGCTGTGGAGCAACCAGGAACCACAATTAGTTTGATTACCTTTACAAAAGCATGTTTCAAAAAAAAGGATATATTACAAAGTGAAACTACAAAACAGCATAGAAGAGGCATTTACTTCAGCAAACCCATGTACCAGTGCAGGCTGAGGGATCGACCATTCTATGATTCTATGAAATCTGGCTGCACAAAAGATCAGTCCTCAGAAATGGGTGGATATCCTCTCTACCAAAATCCCTTAAAAACTTTCCCCTTTCAAATCAAATATACCTTCTTTCTGCCTTTTATCAATGCCAAACCCTAGGAAATAATGGAGTAACTCTGTGAACAAACTATGGTATGATACTCTAAAGGCAAAAAGTTAATGAGAATTAATCAAGGGAATCATAGAATGGTAGGGTTGGAAGGGACCTTTAGAGATCATCTAGTCCAACCTCCCTGCAGAAGCAGGTCCACTTAGATCAGGTTGCATAGGAACATGTCCAGGCAGGTCTTGAAGACCTCCAAGGAAGGAGACTCCACAACCCCTCTGGGCAGCCTGTGCCCCTGCTCTGTCACCCTCAAAGTGAAATAGTTTTTTCTTATGTTTAAGTGGAACTTTTTGCATTCAAGCTTCATCCCATTACCAAGGGAAGTTGTTACAGGATAGGCTAGACTCAATTTCCCAAAGTATTCAGATTATCTGGCAATACTTGGTCAATTGCTCTTGTGCACATTGAAAGTTCTGGACCAAAATGCAGCTAGGCACAGCTTTAGTTATTTTTGTTATGCTTGAAGAAAATTAAACGTTTTAAAATGCTGATTAGGCCCTAGAAGATGAAAGATTGCTAAAATTAGGAACTCAAAAGACAGTCTATGAAGATATTCTGAAGCTTCTTATGTAAGACTTCATTTCTGAAGTAACAGAATACTCAAAATGCAACAAATCCCAAACATATCTACTCTGAATCCATAGTTGTAGTATTATTATAGCTATTATTATTAATATTCAACTAGAGCTCATTGAAAAGGTCCCACAAGAGATTTTATCTACATATGTTTTCTGTTCTGAAGAGAATAGATGAAAAAGTGAGAATAGCAAACTTTTCATTGACAAGTAGAAAACATCAGCCCAAAATGTCAAAAAATATCACTTTGTTGTTTTTCTGATTTAAAGAAAAAAAAAATTAAATATTCCTTATCTGAATATTTAGCACTGTCTTATCTAGGCTGTTTATTCTCAGCTGACTCAATAGTAAATTTTAAAATCCTTCTTGCAATGTCCTTTGGGTACCTTGACTTTCTATGTCTTCTATGGAGTCCTGAGATGCAAGAGGGGTGGCATCTTTTTCTGTTGCTACAAATATGTACTGTTGGACAATGTATATCAGTGAGATGCAGTTCCCACCTTGTAGTGCTGACATTTTATATGAGAGAGTAACCTTAAGATGAAATCATTCCTCTGAGGTGCAGAGGATCAAGAACTAATTCTGAGTACTATAATTAGCAAGTGACTAGATCTTGTCTGGATATTTTGCTACTTCTAGCTAGATTCTACCGTAAAGATCAACATTGACCTCCATATTTTCCTAAAAATATTGGTGGGCAGATTTTTAAGACTATCGACGTATCTTTACAAAATAAACAGTTAGGAAAACTCAAATTTGTTTTGTGTGCATATGGTTTCAACAATAATATGATTCTATGATACTACATGGAAAACGATTTCCGTTACACTCATACATATCCTTGAATAACAGTCCTTATTCTTTAGCATTCATTGCAGATTTTATTAGGATTTCAGGGGAAAAAAAAAACAAAACAAAGAAAAAAATCATGTAAGATTCAAATAAAAATATTCTAAATCACACTATTATGTTTTTGCTGAAAACATAACTTGGCAAAAGACAAGAAGGCAGAGTATGACATTAATGATATTCATGTGAGTAGAATCAATGCATCATGTTGTCACAAAACTGGCATTTTCATTTCTCACTCCCACAGACATAAAATAGCAGCATCCAATATGCTGTCAAGGCACTGCATACCAGTGGTAAAATACATTCAAACTTTCAGATGTGTAAAACAGATGACTGTTTCAGAGTATCTTAAGAATGCTCTAAAAGTAGCCAGAAATATTTAAACTATATTCGATAAACTACGTTTGAAGAAAGTACACTGATGTGTATTGGTAAAAGATACCAAGTAGCAGAGAAATCTGACTTTGCACTTGCTTTCCCTAGGTTAAGCTTGAGATGCAAATGAAGAAAACTTATAACCTTTATATGACTCTTATAAAGGCTTACTTATTTTATTCTATCGACTTGATATAACATTGAACTTTAAGGTAGGAATCTTGATCTTTAAGAACCATTACACTGAAGAAGTCAGAGACCTAACCAGCAAGTCTCAATAGGTCATAATAATTTTTCATTTATTAGCAAAAGCAGTCTGAAGCAAAGAAAATAGTGTTGAGAAACTGGGTCCAGCTAAAAATGCAGAAAGGAGAAGAACACAGGCAAATAGTTCAGTTTTACATTTTAGCTATTCTTTTTGTACACTGGGCAGGAAATAGTGATTCATAACCATTGGCATAATGAGCTCATGAGAAGAAAACAGGCAATAAAATATCTCCAGATGCCAAAATTTTCTAAATGTCAATCAACATCAACAATTTTATCTCATATTGATTTTTTAATACAGATGAAAACCCACTTATTAAAACTGAGACACATAGTTCATCTTTTACCTCAGTCAAAAGATTCAGAACATGCTAATGTAATTTATGGCATAAAATGTGGTCGACACCACATTTTGCATGATACTACAATGACATAATCCATAACTATATCCTTCTGTTAAGACAAGTTCAAATTCCTTGTTCTTGGCACTCTGTGACCCAGATTACTCAGCCTTAACCTATAACTTCGACCCTGTCTTCTTCTATGTGTTGAGGACATGAGTTCAGCAATGCTTTTATTTCCTTCTGCCATTTTATCTTCACGCTTTTTTCCCAACTGCCTCAAATTCATGGAATATCTTCTGAGTCCTCATCTATGATCTTATTCTCTCATCTTTCAAATTGCTTCTGAAACCTTTCCCCTAAAATCTTCCATTAAAGGAACAGTCTAATGCATTTTGCAATCAAAAACGCATGCATGTCTGACAGCTAATTGCATAAGCCTTTATAAAAATTACATTTACAGTCACATTTCTATTGGCTTTTGTTTCTTTTTATCTTCTTTTTTGCACATATGAGTTTAAACTCTAACCTTTTCATAGTGAAGTTTCCGTTAGCTGACTCATCATTCTTTTTCTCCAATCAAAAGTTAAAAAAAATTCTATTTGCCCATGACACTCCAATATTTAGTCATCCCAAAGCAAGACAGAAAATAAAGAGGATGACAAGGCATGATGGAATGAGGATGACAAGAGGATGATGGAAGATCAGTACTTACTTACAATGAAGACCTGAACATCTCAAGACAATGTAATGGGGAGTAATTGTGAACCTCTCTTCCCCCCTCAAAACAGTGCTTATCCATAAAATACATGCTTTCAACTGAAAAACACCAATAATTCACTTTTACAAAACCCCCTAAACATCATCTGAACAAGCTATCTGATTAAAGGTGAATGTCTCATCTTTTAATTCAGCATTAAAAGAAGGGTACTTTCCTGGCAACCCTAAAATAGATGCCTTAGAGAGGCAAAATGAATCTCAGTCTGAAGGATTAATGTATTTTGAATATTGAATAAGTTATTTTCAATTTCATTAAATAGGGGTTGGAGATCTTGCTTGATACTACAGGAATACCTGTGGCACATGGACTCCATCTGTGAACGTCTTCTTTTTTTGTTTTTTTCAGAAGTATTTCTTCTGAAACCAGTGAAAAAACACATGCCAACTTTTGTAGTAGACACCATAGAAAAATGGCATTGGTAGTACAGGGTAGTAATTTTTTGACTGGCTTTATTTCAGTGAAGAGGAGATGAATACAAATCTACAGCTTTTATGGTTTGAACAGAAATCCTCCTGACTGGAATTTATACTAGAAGAGATTGTAGCTATTCACCAGAGATGGCAGAGATCAAGAGGTATATCCTACAGCTCCTGTAGGAGGCAACTCAGGCGATTTCAGTATGAGAGTAGAGAGTTGCAGGGATGAGAAAATGTTATGTTTCCCTGATGAAATTTGACTATGAACTCTGCATAATTTTTAAATTAAAAAAAACCAAAAACCAAAAACCAAAAAACAAGGATAACCAGTATATTTCTGCCCTAAACAAATTGTTTAGGGATAACTCTAAGGATAACTCTAATTGCTTAACTCATGATAAATTCTGCCACCAAAATTACATTCTAAAGCTCTTTAACTCATTAATTACAAAAGTACAAAAAGTTGCATTCTTCTCCTTGTAGTTTACTTGTTCCCATTGCTACTGTTCACCTATAAATATGGTAGAACATTTTAAACTTCACATACCATGATCTCGTTGCCTTCTGCATTCTGGCTCTTATGTGTTCCAATGGAGCATTTCATTCCATTTATTACAATTAAAGTTTGCATTCTGGTTTAAAATACATAATTTATCGAGTCAACATCCTGCTTCAACTAACTCTTTGGCCCATTTATTTGTTTGTACTGTCTATGATTTTGGAACCAAAACTAAAAAAAAAGTAGCTAACCTTCTTTGCCGTGACTGAGCACTACTCAGATTTTCCTTCCTTCCTTCCTTCCTTCCTTCCTTAATAAAAGTAATACATATATCCAGTCTTTTTCAAAACTAATCACTCTTTTTATACTGTTTTCAGTCTTTTGTTTTGTTTTCACAATTAAAGCAACTTGCTCTGCCTATATGAAGTAGAGCATTACAGAAGGCAGCTTGTCTACTCTTTCTCTTTTCTCTTCTCCATTGTTTTCAGTTCTTTTGAAGATGTGTCTTAAAATTTCTGGGTTTGACAGATGCCTCAACCCCTAGAGCAGAAGTTTACATTGTTTAGGTAACTGTCTGAAGTCAATGACAGCAAATTCAAATCATGTTCCATTTTCAAAATGTTTTCTCATCTCCACTATTATTGCTTTCTGCCAGCTTGTATCCTTCAGCACATTGATCACTGTTTTAGCAAAGTGCTATAATTTTGTACATTGTACTTTTGGAAATCATGTTAATCAGCACTTGGCCCAAGAATAACTGAGTCAGATGGGAAGAGGAAAGAAAAGCAATTGAAAATTACATGCTATGTGGCTATTTATGTGATTCTTAAAAAATTCAGATGGGTTATATACCACAACTTTTCTGAAGTCCAGAGGAATTGCCAGTCTGATGTGATGTTGCAGTAAATGGTATTATATTGGTAAAAATCCCATAACTAGGTCCTTAAAGAAAATGCTAAACATTCTTCCATTTTGCATCCAGCACATTAATAATGCTTTTCAGTTTTTAAATATTTTTAGTGCTTATTCAATAATCATTCTTGAATTTTTACTACTAAATATAATTTTCAGGGGAAGAATCAAAATATCAATAACATTAATAAACAATAAACAATAAAATTAATCCAAATAAATAAGGAACCACAATAAAAAAGTACTTTAAGGCCGATGAAGGCCATAAGTTGGACTCGATGATTATTGTAGGTCCCTTCTATTTGGAACTATTCTATTTTAAAATGAATAATGATAATCAAAGGTCCATAGAAAAAGTATGCATTATAACAGAGACAAGAAAACAGGGGCTCTCGAGGTATCTTTGTTTTAAAAACAGTCTTCATCTTGTTATCATAACATTTCCATCAGTAAGGCATATATGGTGCAAATCTAGTTAATAGCCCATGATGGGTTTTTTTGGGATCAAAACTTGGTTTTGCAGTAGTCATCTTGGCAAATCCAGGCCAAATACTGCTGGACTCAAGTTTCAGGATTTTAACTTGAGCCCTGTAGCACTGTACATGCTGGAGCGATGACATCAAGCATGTGTGTGCTGCACAGCAGTGATCCACGTTATTTCTCCAATTTGTCATCAGACAGCATGAGACTCACATCTGCAAACAGTGCCAAGGGCCACCCTCACTCCCATGTTGAGAATTCATGTCTGAAGAAATTCAGTTTTGGCTGGTTTCTTCATTTTCTTTTCCTAAGGAGGGGTGTGGGCTGAAGAGGCAGTGCCACACTCATACTAGATAGATTTTGGATCGGACAAAATAACGGTTATTGAAAATTGCCCTTGTCCAAGTGTCAAAATATCAATCAGTTTAAAGCTCATCTTAAAAAGTGTTCAGAAAATGAATGCTTCTTTAAAAACAGACAATGTCACACCAAAAAATGAGAGGGGGAGAAAGAAAATGAGTTTCACTAAAGTCTCTTACAAAGGTGAAATGTCCTAGGATTTCTTCGTAGATACAATTTTCTTTAATTTAGTGCAACTTTCACCACCATAATAAAGGACACAGCAATCTCTTTCAGCTACAATTTTTTGGGAAGGGGAAGTTCTAGTTAATGCATATAGATACAGTGATAAATAATAAATAGAAATATGTGCATATATACACATATATGTATTTATGTATACACATCACCAGAGACTAAATCATTTGAAATTTCATCATAAATATTCTGTAGTATAACCACAGAGATTAACAACCACATTTAAGTTGTTACATTCTAAAGTATTTCAAATAAACAGTGTAAAACCCGCATTGGACTAGGTGTTTGTCTTCTCAGAGACAGCATCTGTTGCTAAGTACGTTTCATAAAATTTGGGAAATTAAAACTAACTTAATTCTGTAAATTAATTATGCAAAAGTGCTATTTTTGAATATAAAATCTATTGCCAATTTCTTACTTTACAGACCAAAATATCTTTTTTTTTATGCCTTACTAAAAGACATTTCAAAATTTTATTCTGTCAAAATAACTGCTTCCTAAATTATAGTCACTTGCATGACAAAATGCTCTGAAGTCAAAGCACTTTTGAAGTGTCACCAGCAGAATAATTTGAAGTTAATATGGTTGTCCAGACATAATTCACTGACTAAATTCAACTTATAAGACCTTTAGTAACTACCATTCATGGGAAGAATCAAATTTGACTGTGATAGCCAGGGCTGACATTGTAGGTTATTATTTAAAATAATTTCATATTTTAGGTGTTATAGCATCTTTTAGATATACTATTTAAAGCAAAGCAATGTTCTAAGTATTGAAATAGTAAAGGGTAAAATTCTGACAAATAGCTATTGATATCTAACATGCAAATACAACTCAATGTATTTACATTAAACACCTTAATATGCCTATAAGTATAGTAATAGTAAATGTGACAGCTGAAGAAGAACTATTAGAGATTGGCATTTGTCATATTGGAACAAGTATACATTTTATTTATGTTATTACAAATTAACCAACGTAAAGCATAAACAGGCTACCAAATATCAAAAATGCTACTGCATCATAATAAGGACATATTTAATTATCATCTTCATCACTGTTAGAATACGTTTCCAAATTACTTTTGTAAAGTATAGTATTTTGGAAGTGATCATCATGTTAGTGTCAGTAAAACTTAACCCATTAGGAAATACTGAAACAACTAATTTCCAGACACCACTCTGACAGATAAATATTAAGATTTTTTTTATTTGAGATCATTATGTTTCATTTTTTACTTTAAGGAGGTAAAGATTTATTCTTTTATTATGGATTTATTATGTCCAAGCTGCTTTATAAAATAGAAGAAATCTTTTTTGGAATTTATACTGTTCATCCTTGTATTTTCTATAAAAAATACCAGATTAATCTTTCCAGTTGGGAATTCTGGCTCGTATCTTACTTGGTGGCTATCTCACTTGAATGTTGACCACCGAATATAGGCCTTTACATTTGTGTAGCTAAAAGAAGTAATTCTAATTTCTTGGAGAAAGAATTTTACTTTCATCAAGTCTATTTAATGCTTTAAGATTAGTTGCAGTTCTGACACTTATCCACTCTCTCTGTAAAATGCTACCTGTAAAATCCTAGTATTTACACTGAACCGTTTTCCCCCTCATTCAGTGCCACAAGCATGCACAGAGAGGTTCTTCCTTGGCTTCCCTGTATATTTGAAAGGAAGAGTCAGTGTTTCTGCTCATTAAGACAGTTATTTAAACTCAGAAAGTTAAAGCCAAAAGTGGTTTGAGTTTTAATCCACAATGAAGAGGTTAGCAAATATTTGGTGGCTGTTTTGTACTCTCACATCAAGATAAAAAAGAAGCTTAAAAAAATCCCAAAGAAACCCAAAGATAAATTCCAGCCAAAATCACATTCATAAACCCAGGCAAGCTATGCAGTTTTTCATTCAGTTAGTATTGATTTTGACAACTGACCAAAATAAGAATTGATGGAAGAAAAAATACAAGGAGTTTTTCTTAAATAAAAAAATAACAAAAAGCTACTAATAATTGGCTAAGTAAACTCTAAACACATAGCACAGCGATGTGAAACATGAGTTCATTGCCATAAAGGCTTGTAAGAGAAGAAATATCGTCTGTCTTCCATTTCAGGTATCAGTGGAAAACTTTGAAAGAGAGCTGGTAAATAAATTAAGGTGGATTGGGAAGACTAGTCAGTTGTTTTATTTCCCCAAAGGATGAGTTTTCTGATACAAAATAAATAAACAAAAACAAACATCAATTATTTTTGTAATATAAATAAATGTTATTTACCAAAAAAAATCCACTAATCTTCTGACTGCATGTACTGTTCACAGGTCCCTTCCAGCCCCTACCGTGCTATGATTCTATATGGGTTAGAACTCTTGTCATCTTCAAACTAAACTACAAGGTAAACAAGTCTGTGCACAGCAGGTCTTGAAGTTCTACTATTATTGTATTGTTGAGAAGAATATAGCACTTCTCCCACAATCTACAAACAACTATTTCATTGTTAGTGATGACAGTTAGATGGTAAGTTACACATGGGAATGTATCTTATTTTCCCACATAAATAGCTTAATAATAGATTGAAGTACACTTTTAGATCTCAACATATATGAGTAAAATTAAAGACTCAGGATGGGGGCAGGGAGATTGCCTTCTATGTACACACAGGCTTATTTTATTTTATCTTTCATACAGGAAAGTCCTGAACAGAACACAACAAAACGGTGCACCTTTTTCAGGACAAAACATTTCCAGCCAGAACCGTAATGTTCAAATGGTGTGGGCACATCACCTTGGATCCAGGACACTCATTTTCTCATTAGCTATTCCATCTTTGTGTGAAGGGTCCTAAATTCAATAACTCTCACTGGCAGGCCAATTTGTTTTTAACAGCTACACTCTTTGCAAGACATCCTGTACTGCAGTCATGGGGTTTTATTCATTTCAATCATATGGCTAAATATAATTATAGCCGTCAATTACTTTGTACTTTCAAAAACGCAGAAATGTCTTACATTGTATATAAGGCACTATTAGTGGAATTGTTTCCTTCTTAATTGGCAGAGGTTGGAAATGTTCTTCAGGCTATTTTGATTTCTCCTATGCTTGCCCTTCCCCCCTCACTTTTCTTCAGAAAAAGAGTAGATTGATTCTACCCAATGACTTTTATATGTAAACATTTAAAAGAGGCAGGCGTGACAACCAGAATATGGACTGTAATAATCTGAAGTGAGGTATTTAACTTACAGAAAACGTTATTTACTTATGCAAATTTTGACACAGTTAAATTCTTCGCTAATCTGTGAGACAGCTTCAATAGGAAAGGTAAACCACCTCCTCCTCAGGACTAACCTATAGCTGTCGTGGTTAGGATATTCTCCTGAAATGCCCCCGTCAGTTAAACAAGGTGAATACAGAACTCCTGTACACTCTCTCCAGGCTATAGTGAAGAGTGGGAATGTATGTGGAGATGAGGGAAAGGGGAGTGGGGCTGCCTGGACATCCTACCTTTTTCTCTACATCTTAAAGAGATAAATGATCCCTGAATAAAATTTGGAAAGTAAAAGTCGACTTATCTTTCCCTTAATGAAGTAGTTCTCCTAAAGCTACCGCCTAATTACCTTAATTCTCTTAATTTAGACAGAATCTTACTCCAAGGGCCTTTAAAATACAGTGTTTTCCTTTATTCCTCAAGCCTGTGGATAACAGATGTATTTAGCATTTATTAAACCCTAGAAATGGCGTATGAGCTTCGTACTGCAGGTAGGTGGCACATATTCTGCTTCAGCATGCAAATCTTCCTAAAGCCACAGAAGCACCTCCTGGCACTCAATGGTGCATCTTACCGGCAGGCTTAGAGCTTATCCTTGTCCTCAGCATCTCCCTGGTTTGCTGCTCAAGCACACTGACAAAAGGCACCTCTTGGTGAAGGAACAGGGTGTCTTCAACCTTACCCTGATTTGGCTACATACTCTGTAGTCGTTTCACCCAGTGTTTAGGTACATTAACTAACAGCTACCATCTAATAGTGCTTCATTTAGACATGCAGCTTATTGCTGAATTTCTCTCCTCTCCATACATAGTGTCTCAACTATTCTTTTTCAAGCAGCAAGCAACTATCAGCCTGCTGGAGTTTGGTGAGGGGTTTTTTTCGTGTATGCATTTTTTTTCCTACATTTTTATGTCTGAGAGCAGATTTCTATGAGTTTGCAACTTTTGCCATGCTAGTTCAGATCTGTGTCACCAAGTACACATAATTTCAGATTAGTAAATATTTTAAACACATTCTTAGCAAACAATACCTGTGGAGAATAAGTTAGAAAAAAATGACCTTCAAATTTCTTTCATATAACCTGTGATTCAATAATAACAATTTTATAGCTCACCTCTGTAGTGGTAATTTTATTTATTTGATTTTTCTAAATAGACTTCCTAGAAACTCACCTGGCAGTCATTGCAAAATTGCATTAAAAATTATAAACAGATGGTTTTCTCAACTTGCTGGCTATCAAATTCATATGTCATCATCTTCTCAGGGGTGGTTCACATAAAAAAGAAATCTTCAGCTATCTCTAATAACCACTGACTCCACAAACTAGATTAATTATACAAAGACAGCTTTAAGCAGCTCATATCCTGCACGACCTGATCTAGGTGAACCTGCTTCTGCAGGGGAGTTGGACTAGAGGATCTCTAAAGGTCCCTTCTAACCACTAACATTCTGTAATTCTATAACTGTGATTTTATATAGATGTTTGGAAAAGAGAGGCATCATGTCAGTTCTTGTAGGTATCTCATCAAGAATGAAAATGTTGTGATAATTCTTTTGTGCTTTGAGCTATGAATGACCTGACATGGACTCCTTATTAAACTTCTTCCACTATGGAGCTGGGATAATGACTTGACTTGTTAAATAAAGTACTCTTTACCTTTCTACAAGTAAAGGAAAGAAACTTAAGTGAGAAGACAGCTCAGCCTAAAGTGTATGGGCACTTGTTGAAAAATAAGTAGTGTTTCAGAAAATACCTAGAAACACACTTGGATGTCCGAGTCATAAATCTCTAAACAGGAAAAAAAATCATTACAAACAGAACTGAGATGTGAATATTTGTTTGACTAAATGACTGTAACACAGAAAATGTGAGTTAATGAATTATATAAGTCCAAAATCATACGAGATGCTAGCCTAAGAATTAAAAGCTAATTTATAAAAACAACAAAATAGTATCTTGTGTACTGCTAAATGAGAAAAAAAAAAAAAAAAGAGAAGAAATATGTAAGGGTATTGAATGTAAGATTTACAAATATTTAGATGAATATATGAAAATACAAAATAAAAATAAAAATACATTTTCAGCAGTCATTTTAAAAGACTTAAGCTTTGGAATAAAAATGTAAAGTCAAATTTTCTTCACAATGCCTCCCTAGAGGATAGTTTTGCATATGCAATAAACCATAAGCAGAACAGGGCAGCTCTTTGCCAGGGCACGTATCTGCAGACTTGGGCACTGGGGCACATGCTTAACTATCTCTGTCGCTCCTTAGCTCCCCTAAACTTCAGGATGGCACACTGAACTGGAAATTCTCCATCTCTTAAAACTCAGAAAAAGACTCTGAGGTGTCCCTGAGATAGGCTTAACAAAGGAATCTTATTCCCATGCAGAACAGTGGGAAGGATGGGAAGAAATTTAGGATCTAATTTAGAGGTTTCTGAGTTTTGCCTGTGACTTGGTGACATGGCACCAGGATGCACTGAGCTCTGGTCAGCTCCTACCTTCAGTCTCATGAACACTGATGCTCTTCCAGTAGAATGTGATTATGAATGTTCACTACAGCACTAACTGACAGCTGGATCACTTGAGGCTGTCGGTGAATAAAGAATCAGTCTATTGCAGAACATGCAAACACTTTATTTAGCTCTTGCAACCCATGAAACACATTTTAAGAATCCTTAAATTGAGCCCACCCTGCTTGAATGAGTAGAAAATAATATAAGGGAGCAATAACATGAAGTAAATGTAGAATCACGTTCTTCAGAAAAAGACAACTTTTCACTCAGCTGTTCCAAACCAGTAGATCAGGAAGGGTTGCAACTCTCCAACATTTCTGGTTTTTGCTTACACTGAAATCTGCTTTACTAATTAAAACTTATGTGATGATTCCAGCACATCAAATAGTTACAGATGGAGGGGAAAAAAATCCAGAAACTATCTTATCCTGGTTATTTCAGATTAATTTCTTAACTCAAGGTATTAGGCCACTGTTTTGAACCTGAACACCCAGATTAATACTTTAGTGACAGTAGAGCAGATAGTATAAACATGCCCTAGAGCTTTTACCATAAATCAGACTTGGTTTTCTGATCTTACCAGTATGAACAGCTTGTAAATGTTGTTCCCAAAAGACTGTAGCTGTCTTACGGCTGGATAACATTCTGCCTGGAAGCCTCCGTCTGGAACTGCTGACAAGGTTTCTTGCCAGCACATTTCTTCAAGCTTAAATATCCATTTAACTGTGACTGACTAGTCGGGATACAGAATGACCAACAAGATGCCTTCAGAGTACTCGTTTCCATTTTTCTTACTTCAAATAAATAAAATTCTTCCCGATGTTCTCCACAGAGAAATAAAAGGAATAAATTCTGAATGTTTAAGTTTAGCTTCTGTTTCTTTACTTTCCTTCAAGGTATCAACCTTTGAAAGTGTTAAGGGAGGCATCATTAGGGTTAGACAGGAGGTAGAACAGTCTCTTTTCCCATTCTAATTTGATAAAGGGCAGGTATCCTGTCACCACAAGACTCCCCGTGATGAGACTTTTCTCCCACAGGCCATTTATGTTAAGTGAAAATAGTAAATAATAGAAGTCAATGAATACTGCACTTCTGCAATATTCAGGCATGGAAGCTGGCAAATAAGCTTGACCATGAATGTCTTGAGAGTTACTATTACACAATCAATAATCATTCAAAAGAAAACGGAAAAAATACTGGAAAAGCAATGAAGTAGAATGTGTCTGTTATTCTCTGTAGACTAAATAAACAATAAATGAAACAAAATGAAAAAGGACAGGCACAGCATGTTGCCATTAGAAAGATGTAAAGGGTTAGATAGAAGACTGTTGAAAGATCATGAAGTAAACAAGGAGGGTTGGTTGTTCAGGTTTGTTTATTTGCCCAGTCTATAAAGAGCATCACTCTCTGAGTAACAGAAGGTAAAGATACCAGCAAGCAAAAGATTTAAGTGAAGCAATGGACTAAGGGATAATACTGAATGCTTGCAATCAGCAGAAGAAACAAATAACCATGTGAAGTTCAACAGAAAAATACTTAAAATGATAAAACTGCAACAGAAAGCCAGACTCACGGGGCCAACAGTCATTCACAGTCAAGCACCAGTCAAAAAAAAGTATAAATGCAAGCAAAAGCTGGAAACATGGGAGAAAGAAAAAAAAAAAGACATGACCTCCTTCTGCAGGGGGGTTGGACTAGATGATCTCTAAAGGTCCCTTCCATCCCTACCATTCTACGATTCTATGATAGTTACACCACTTAGGTAATAATTCGCACAGTACACAAATTGGAGAACTAATTTTAAATATTCTTCCACCTCAGAGGGACTTAAAGTCTGGCTATGCTATGATTGCAATTAGTGGGATAAAATCTATGCTAGAAAAATGTTGTTTTGATTGCAAAATCAAATACACAAACTGAGGAAGTCTAATTTACACACAGTTGTCTCTCATGTGTCTGTATTTCCCTACATGTATCAGGGACCATATTTAAAGAACCATGTTTAAAAAACAACATGAAAATTGATTGAACACTGTATCAAATTGATTCCCACAAGTATTCACGTGGGTGTGGGTATGGGTTTGTGTGAGTACACAGAAATTCAGGCAGATTTATTTTCATAATTTAAATTTTTGCGAGGTTGGTTTTCTCACACATTCTTTCACCACTTTTTTCTTTTTTTTTTTTTTTTTTTTTGGTAGAATTTTCTTGTGTTTTGTTAGTTCCATATGACTTCCTAGCACTTTGTTTCCAGAAAAAATAATGTAGCGCATATGTGGATATGCATAAATACATATATGAACCCTCACTGTCAGCACTGCAAAATAAATTTGTTCTACTTCAGGCAGAGACTGGATTGTTTTCTGTTAGCAGACCACTGACCGTATTATACATGGAATTACTGAGGGGACAGGAGAAATTGGTAATAAACAGTTGGAAATGACCACTGGAACTACATATTGACTGAAGAGTGGCAGTTAAGAGGATGTCTGGAAAACAGGTATTTTGTATATAACAACTCTTTCTTTAATTCTGTTCCAAACCCTGAATTCAAAGAGTATTGATATAATACAGTTAAAATTTGCCCAACTGTGGAAATTTCTTCTATTTCCTGTAAGTCTTTGTATCTACCATCTATTCTTAATCCATCGGGTACTTGAATTTTTCTCCCCCTTTTTCCTGCTTCCTTCCAATTGTTTCATGTATTTATGGTACTGAGGTGCTGAGGACCGTACACAATAATAGATGTGTAGTCTAGCCAGTGAAATAGGGTCTGTCATCTCTGAACAGTGACGTGATGCCTTTTTTGTGCGGGCAGCCCTAATTATAAAATATTTTTCTGAACATTCTCATTCTATCATACAGCTTAGCAGGAAGAAAGCTCATCCTGACATTTCTACATCTCACCCTGAATACCACTGCAATCAATACAGTGTAAAAGGAAGAGCATCCAACAAGAACTTGAAACATGGGGATATTTTAATATGTATTTATTAGTAAGCTGTTTATTATGTATGTAAGTGGATACAGATGTCAGTTTCTCTGTGCTACAGAAATTTGGGTGATGAATATATTTAATTTTGCTTTTGAAAGCTTTTATTCACAAGTTTCCAGATCTTCCCTTTATATAGAAATATTAATTGATATTAGGAAATTATGTAAAGATATCTTTGGTGTGGACAGTTAATATTGCTGTCATGATTCAAACACCTCATTAAGAGTACAGTGTCAGGTCAAAAAATGTCTGCAAATGTGTATCATGTGAATGATTGACTGACACATGAGCCATAGCCTACAGAAAGCAGTGTCAATAACCAAATATTTAGACTTTATATAATAATATTTCATAGGTGCATTAGAAGGTAAGTGGTTTTTACCACATCTACTCAAATAACAGTTCTGTTAAATATTCATCTAATAATAAACAAATATTTGCCATCACCCATCCTATCCCTTACTCAAAGAAAAAAGAATTAAATTTCAGAAATCCTGTAATGCAATAGCTGCAATATTGCTCTGAAATCCATCAGGGTAACCATACACTACATAAATGCTCTATTCCTGTTAAAGTTATTATACAGTTCCTGCCTTATATTCATTTTTGTTAATGACAAGGATCCCCCTTTTTTGTTTTTAAATACTGTTTAGATAGCAACTCCAGGCAAATTACTATCTTCACTGTACTTTGGAAGGGAACTGTGTGTGGAAGATTGCTAATCTATAATTTGTGAAAGCTGACTCAGGAAGTCAGACATGATCCAGTCTAGGTAAAGATGATTCTGAGTCAGTGATCAGAAACAACCTTCACAGCAATAAGAATAAACCTAAGTGCCTCTATAGTTAAAATTCATTTTGAATCAATATACCTTAAGAAATCCGTCTCTTTTTATGAAGAACCACATTTCAAATGAACGTAATAAAAATTATCAATACATTTTCATATGTAAATGTCAATAGGGAAAGATATACCATAAAATATGCAGTTACAGACTTCTGTGGAGCTTTGCTAATGTATCTCATCTGACTGTCACCTGTAAAATACATTGATTCTGTCTTGAACTGTTTCAAAACCATGTAAAACTCCACAACTGCTATACTGGAGAATAAGATCTCTGTGTGTATCTATATTTTAATATATATCTATATCTGTTATCTGGTTTCATGTAAGTGCTTTATTATAGTAGAGTATACAGGAAAAAAATTTTTTCACTCTCTTAATAATATCAATAATAATAATAATAATAACAATAATAATTATCTATAATCGTTGCTTCTGGTGCTGAATTCACATAATTCTTCAATTATACTGCTGTTTTTTTCTTTACTGTTTTAAGCTACAATAACAAATGTTTTCCACAGAATCCAAGAAGTATATTGAGTGCATTCTATTTAAAATTAAAATAAGGAAATAAAGTAGGTGCTGTTGGTAGTTAACAATGCTTAGAAATAAAGTTTCCAAAATTTCCTCAATATGCTCTAACATAGGAAATTCTTGATTTTGAAAACCTTTCTTGTAATGACATCATACCAGTTCCTGTCTGAACACACATCACTATGACTGACAATGCATACTGACCTGCGGAGGTAAGGATCTAAACTATATAATCAGAAAATGAGTCAATTCTCAATCAGTCTCACTCAGTTACCTAGTACCTGTCTGCAGAGTTGATAAGACCTAGAAGAATACAAACATAACCATCTTTATTTAAACAACATCTGAGTTTATAAAAAATGTTACCTATCCTGGATTAACAGAAAGAAAGGAATATTTTTATCTTAACACTATTATTAGTTGTCTAAGATGTCATTTGCAACACGTGACACCATAAAAAAAATGCAGTATAACAGCAGTAATACTATAGCATTTCTTATACCAGCATTATATAAGTTTAGAATGTTACTCTGTGGTTGGAAGAATGAGTTCTGTGATTTATGACTTTCAGCATATGCAATTTCAGGTACAAAACATTAATGGCATTTTGTATGACATTTTTACACAGTCATTTAAGGATTCTAGATTTGTCCCAAGTGTTCAATCCTTTCCAATTTCAAAGTAACTGCACCTGAAATACACTCATATACTTCAACAGCTTTTTACATGCAAATTTATGGTCAGAAATATTTCTGAAAACTTCTCATGTGTTGAAATGCTGTATTTTGCTTGTAAGCCTTTTCAGTTCACAAGACCTCCACTTGTATTCACATAGAGAAGAATCTCAAATCTTCTTTATTACATTGTAATATCTGAGAAACTGCTGAAAATACTCCAGGGGAATCAGTAAAAACATTTTATATAGCTACACTTATTTTGTGTCTACAGTAGTTACCTTGTAATATGCCAGGTGCAGAAACCAATATAGATTATTTACAGAAGGCCAATGAAGATTAAATAAGCAGTGCCTTTCACTTCTAACAGCATCATCTGCATTGTAGAAACCACTGTCTCTCTGTTACAGATATTTCACTGTCTGTTCTGCAAAATAAGTCCAAATGTCTTGAATAAAATTAGACAACTTCTGGTTTTGGAAGAAAAAAAAGCTTACGTAGTAGCAGAAGTTAGTCTGTGTCCATGGAAAGGAATTAACTCTTGGAACAGTTTTCTGCCTACATGTTTTCAAACACTTGCCATACACAAATATACATTATATTCAATTTATTCTCATTTTCTTAATTATTTTGCCACTTTGTTTCATATTTTACAAAAGTGACATTTCCAGATAACATGTTATCTCCTTAAAATGCACTTGATGGTTTAAAAATATTTAACTCGCAGTACAGTAAAGTGCAGATGATTACCATTAAATCTGTTCTATTAATAATTGTTCTATTTATAGATAATCAATTTAAAGTAACTTCTTGGGACATGCAAAGAGTAATTTTTAGTCAAATTTCCCATCTATATTAAACATAAATTATTCCATCTTTTTACAGTCTTTTTTTTCTTAAAACCCCCCAATTGACCCTTTAATTGGACTGAATTCTCATTCCCATGGACTCTTCTCCTCAGTCGCACAGTCTGATATAGCTGTAGTGCTATGAAGATTTTTACAGATATACTGAGAAGAAAATTTTTGCACTTTTTTGGTATTTTGCAGGTTTTTTGTGTAATATTTGTAAATTATTATCCATAGGGAGCAGTGTGAACTGCACGATTTTCAAATAACTAACTAAAACACTGAATCACATTGGAGGGAAGCAGTCTTTAGCATCAGCTATTATTCATACTTTTGTTGTCAGCTATTGTATCAGACTTAGACATGTACAAATTCACATCCTACACATTGTTGTTGAAACTTTAGAAGTCAGAAATGTGTTCTAGTATCACAGAAATTCTTAAGAATTAAATGCAGATTTTAGTTACTACTGTCTCTCTTAACATACAGCAACATAAGAAAGGCAAGGCACAGAAACTCTTATCTCCAGAACACAAACTGAAAATAATGACTGAGCAAATAGCCTTTCTGGATGTTTCTGGACTTTTGCTTACATCCTGTGTGCTGTGTAAGATGACAACTGTGGGGTTAGTCAACATAAGACTTTTTGTACCAGGTCACAACTCACCCATTAGGTTCTGAGAGTGATCAATAGCAGGTAACAGTGCAAGAATAGGACAAATTTAATCAGCATATCTGTTTTTAACTCTCCCAGTCATTTATTCCTCTGGAACATTTGCAGATAGAGGTAATGTCTTTGTATCTGTTTTGGATATATTTATCTTTTATGAATTCGTATGCAGAATTTTTGAGCCCTGTAAGATTTTGGCATCCCTTATATCTTATGACTATGAGTTATATAATTTAACTACATGCATTTTGAAAAGTTACATTTTTTGCTGGACTGAACTTGCCACCCCATGTATTTAAGTGATATATAGTTGTGTGTCTACGTGAATGTTTCAACTTGGATCATAAATACACTTCTGAAGCAAATCTGATCAGCCCCCACTTACCAGGCTTGGATTTGAAACAGCAGGGAGGTCTCAGCGTACTGCTAGATTGCTTTTGGCAAAACTGAACTGGAAGATAAGCCCTGTGAAGCCACCAAACACATTCTGCCCACAAAGTGGAATTTCCGTCAGCTCACAGGGCCAGGCTAGAGCTAGCCTGAAGTACTCCCTTCCAACCAGATGCATGCGATAAGGGTCTTCAAAGCCATGTACCTCACTCCACAGACCTGCTCCTACTATGCCACATTACTTGCCAATTTAAACATAGCCTACTATATCTAGGGAATTGTGGAACATAATTATTTTCCATTCTCTTTCAGGACAGCTTCCTCCACTTTGCAGTTAAACACAGCAATACTTTCATTAGATCACAGGCTACTACAATCTGCCTTTCTGGTCACCAGTTTTGCTCCCCCCCTCAGAGTTTAATAATGTTTCATGCTGGAAGGAGCATCTGAAAAGCCCATGTCTGCACAGAACAAAGGACAATATCAGACATTTACTTTCCCTTTTTCTTCCCTTAGTAGAAGAAGAGAACAATATTACTGCTACTTTTGTACTGAAAGTCACAGCTGGATTGATTCATAACTCTGATTCATATCTATGATAACAGTTGCAATGCAATGACTATTTGGATATGATATTGAAGACATTTTGCCATCTACAATAGGTTCTGCTAGAGCTTTTTTTTTTTAATTTTTTACTCCTTTTCATATAACTTTAAAGACAATGTAAATTCTAAGATTGCAAGTATCCTCACTATAGGGATGCTAGTGATCCTTTAGAGATGGAATTAGATACTGAATAGTTCAAAAACTTACAAGTGTACTACAATATGTAGAAGAGCATGTAAATCTTCAAGCAAAAAAGAAGTAAAAACAGTACATCTTCTAAAATACTACTTGCAGATCTTTAACTCTTTCAACAATAACCAAATAGCCATCTTCCTTTCTTTCAGTATTGACATTCCATGTCAATGAATTTATCACAGAAGACCATGATAAACATTTTTATTGTTTATCACAGAGGACAGTAATAAACATTTTCACTTGCATTGTATTCTCTTAATGACTTTCATTCTGAAATTTCCTCCTTCACTCCAGACTAAGGAAGATAAAATCATAAGAATTGTAAAATATCTTAGGATGGCCTAGGTGAAACATGAGCTATGAATCCAACCCTACGTCATTCACTTGATCAGCTCTCTAAGAACACACAGAAATGACATGATATTTCATATTTCTTCTACTTTTTAGCAATTTATCAAGACTAGGGGGGAAGCGTATTCTGATATTCAGCTTCCCATTGCTTGCAAAGGAAAATTAAGACAATAAATGATTTAATAGCAAGGTGATACTAGAATACTAAATCTAAATACTACTTATAAATGGGAATCTTTCCTCTGAATTTCCCTGGTGCTATTTTCTACCTGATTTGGTTTCAGTTTCATTTTTTTTTCTTCTTTTTTGTTCTAGTAAAAGTTTTTTTGATATTGCACTTTTTTTTTTTTAGAATTCCTTTTCCCTCTGACATCAGGTGCAAAGGAGATTGAGTCAATGTCAAAGATGTTTTCTTTTACAATATCGAGTTATCCTATTTACTTTTTAACAACCACTTAATACCATCAAATATCTGCAGACTGAGCTCCCTAGTAATACTAGATCTTTTAATTCTGAGAACATTGCCAGCTATGTCATCTAGATGTATGAAGAGTCCAGAATAATTTAAAGGTGCAATAAGCATGTAATAGCTTGCTGTTATCTAAGTTAAATTCAGTAAGCTGAAATAATGATCTCCTTTTCAGAAGGATTTGCATGATTTTTTTGTATGTCCATATTACTGTTTGGCTACAAGAAGCTTAAAATAACTTTTGAATTTTTTTTTTTCCTTTAAAAAAAGCAACACTGGAAGATTTAGTTTTAATTTCACCAATTCATCTAGCAATTCTTATTAGTCATTCCATGCGTTAGTCCAAATACAGATTACTGGTAAGCAATTTACATCAGTAGCTTGTCTATTTCTTGGCACATAGATCTTTTTTTTTCAGGTGTGAAGATTTCTCCTACATTATGCGTCTTTCTAATCAGACTTTAAGTGAAGAGAAAAACAAAATTAGTGTACCTCATCTAAAAGGTCAAAATAAAAATGGGCTACATAGTGTTGTAAACTGTATGATAACATCTAGAAATTACTAAAATTCAGCCTCATATTAAATCTCAAAATAATATAACGTATTAAGAAAGAGAGCTCCTCATGGCCACATTCTGGAAACAGGTGTGTATAGCAGCTTGCTGAATTTCAGTCACAATATATATATATAAGGGAAATTCTGTAATTTTGTGCCTTATTACAGGGTAGTCCAGCAGATGGGCAAAAGATTTTGCCTATGACACACTGCTTTCTGAAGCAAATGTTAATACAAACTCTTCTAGGAGGAAAAAAGTCTAATCTTCAAAGTGCAAGTCATTCCTTGAAAGACCATGTAATCTCTGTACCTCACCACATGCTTTGAGTAAGTTTATTCCTACGGTACAGACATACAGACAGATTTCTTCATGGTAAGAAAACCTAAAACACATCTAAGTAGCTGAACTTCTCTGAATTTAGGTCATTTGGGGACACATGAACTGAAAAAAAAGAAAGATCTGTGATATGTGGAAACTGCTGGTGCTTTGCCTGTACATATGTAAAAGCAGAAAATGAATTGCTAAGACAATATATACACAAGTTCCTCTCATCTCTGCTGAGGGAGAAGAAATGAAAAATGGATGAGAAGAAAGTTAAGTTTGTGATCAAGGCTGACAGAGGCTATCAGAATATGAGAAAAAGTGCCAAGAAGAAAGGAAAGAAAAAAATAAAAATTCAGGAGATGGTGGAGGAGGAAAGAGTTAGTGTGAAGTAAGAAAATCTGTACTAGCTGAGCTGTCAAGTTACAATGAAAAAAAAACCTTTACATCCCACACTTTGAAGTTAGTATCTCAAAATAGCTTATCTAGAAGAACTAGGAGACAAGAAAAATACTCCAGTGACCAGACATTTCTTAATTATATTATATGATAAGAACTAAATTTAGAATCTTGACAGAATTTTTATACTTCATGATAGTTAATTTTCCTTACTCGGTTCTTATTCTGGAAACCCTTAAGTAAATGAAGTATCTCACAATTACCTTTTTCCACCCTCTTACTAGTTTCCTGGGGAATTAAAAAAGGTCGGCAAGATAATTGTCTTTAAATGATACGAATAAATTAAACTCCTAATTGGTTCTCTAATATGGCAGTAGGATATACCGTTCTGTTATTCTAAGGATCAACACAACTGTCTTCACTGCTGATGATTAACAGCAGTATTCTACCTAGCATTACCATATATTGTATCTGAGAATGAGGGACTATTAAGTCTATTCAGTTTCACTATTTATATTATTTTGATTATAGTCTTCTTATATTTAAATGTTACAGATTTTTAACATGACAGGAAGTGAGCTGAACTCTAATGTCAGCATCGAGGAATACAATCATTTTTCTAAATGTTTAGTATTCTGTATTTTTTGGAAGAGGTGACTGATTTCTTTTTTTATCTTTGTGACCAAGCTCACAAATGCTTACTTAACATTCATTAGCACTTTTTTTTTTTAATTACTAAAATATTTTTAATTAAAAAATAGTTGAAGATACATTTCAGCTTTTTGAGAATAAATCTTTTCCCTTGAGAATCGGAACTTATATTTCCATTTTCAAGTAATTTAATTTTGAGCATCCTTTTTCAATGTTTACTCTTTCTCATAGAGATTTTTAAACAGAAAACTGATTAGATGAACCTTTTTCCTGCCTTTAATCTTTTTTCCTGTGTTGCTAAATAAACAGTGTGCTATAAATATTCAGGAAAGAGAAAAATTTGCATGATATTTCAATCCATGTGATAATGCCCTTTTACAAAATATTCCTTTGACAAACATAGGAATTGTTTAAATACGAAGTGTGGACCAGCACTCTTAATTTTTCAGACAAATTTTAAGTTACTTTTAAAAATTATACTCTGTTTATATCTGGATATTTTAATTGAAAATACAGAATCGCAGAATCGCAGAATCACAGAATGGTAGATGTTGGAAGGGACCTCTAGAAGTCATCTAATCCAACCCCTGAAGAAGCAGGTCCACCCAGATCAGGTCACACAGGAACATGTCCAGGTGGGTTTTGAAAACCTCCAGAGAAGGAGACTCTACAATCTCTCTGGGCAGCTTGTGCAAGGGCTCCCTCACAGGAAAGAAGCGTTTCCTGAATTTTCTGGGTTCCAGTTTGTGCTCATTAGCCCTTGCCCTGTCAATGGGCACTACAGAAAAAGACTCATCCCAGTCTCTCAACATCTGCCTTTTAGGTATTTATAAACATTGATAAGGTCCTTTCTTGGTCTTCTTCAGACTGGACAGCCCTAGGTCCTAAAGCCTTTCCTCATCACAGAGATGTTCCAGTCCCTTGATTGTCTTGGTGGCCCTGTGCTGGAGTTGCTCCAGAAGCTCCATGTCGAATTACAGATTCCAGAACTGGACACAGTACTCCAGATGAGGCCTTACCAGGACAGAGTAGAGGGGGGGATAATATACATGAATATTGAATCTGTAATTTCAAACAAAATAATTCTCTTTGACCTCATAATCATGACTGAAGTGCTGAAATAATTTCAGAAAATTAATCAATCCATAAAGTCTATGTATCTTGTTCTTATGTATTTTCAATTGAGAAGTGACTTTGTAACTAGGTTAAGAATAGGTTTGGACTGCCTTAAGAAACAATTTAGGAGATACAGTTATAAATAGCAGTCTCTTCACGCCCCACTTGAAACACCCAGGTAAAATTAGGGACTGCTTCAGAATAATTCTCATGGAACAGCTATTAATTTTCTTTAATAGAGATATTAATTACTTCTGTGCAGTTTCTCAGGGTAAGACGACATTCAAATAATACATGACTAATATATACCAGGGGAAGTATTAAAAGAGTGAAACACCCATATATTTAATTCTTCTCAGCCTTTAAACTATTTCTTAACACTGTACATGAAAATCATTTTCATTCCAGGGTAAGGACTTTAATTTTTTGTTCAGTTTGTGTGCATTTACTCATGAAAGGCTGATAAATTTTCTCTTCAGTAAATGAAAGAGCGGTCTGTAATTCACCCTCTCTGGTAATTGTGATAAAAACAGTATCATTTATGACAGTGATATAGTCATATAATTTCCTTCTTCCTTCCAGGGTTTTTGTTGTTTTTTTTCTTGTTGTTGAGCCATCTTACAAGAAGAAGGTTGCATTTAAAAACTACGTCAAGTGAGTGAGAAATTTCACATTTTTCATAGCACACATTTGTTAATTCTAACATCCCAACAATGAATGAGTTCTGAGAGACCCACAGGTATCACAGTGCAGTGGTTGAGGACCAGTTTGATATGATGAAACAAAGACCTCCCAGAATCTGTACTTCAACAGTATTTTATGGATATAGTTCCAATTTACACTGTATATGAAGTTGATACATTTAAGATATTAGTCCTTTTAAGTAATTATGGAAGAAAAATTGATAAACCAAAGGGTTTGACAGGGTTTAAGAACATATTTAAGCAGACTTAAAAGTATCTCAAGAAATGCCAGAGCAAAGTGAATGGGATATTATCCAAATGTTTGTATGTTTCAAGCATAGCAATCATAAGAGAAAGGCAATGTAAACTGGATGCTACTTGTTCACAGGATTTAATGAGAAAGGACTGATAACTACCATCCCACAACTGTTATTGAAGGTATTTCCGAGAGTATTTCTGAAATCAACTTTAAAAAAGTTTTATATTGACGGGTCCCCACAATGCAGCCCCAATACAACAGAATATTGGGGGAACAGGAATGATCATTTCCATTTTATGAGTAGTTAGAAATGTTTTAGGTTTTCATTTGTCAAGAATTGTCACCAATTGTAAGCAAGTTCAACATGAAACATAGTTCTATCAAAAAATCGAGTTGAAGAACAATGAAGCATGACTGAAATGAGAGTTCACATACAAATCACAGTAATAGCAAAAGTAACTGCTCTACACTTCAGTTCTAAAGACATAACAATTACTGTTGTCATTAGACATATTAATATACCTAGGGTCTTTCTATTGATTTTTTTACTGGTTTTCCATGAAAGAAAAGTTTAGAAAACTTCTCCCAACATAGTTTGAAAATATTGGCTGTCTCAGTTAAGTCTGACACAAAGCTAGACAATTTTGGAAGATGAGTGC
This sequence comes from Colius striatus, assembly GCF_028858725.1. Lineage (NCBI taxonomy): Eukaryota > Metazoa > Chordata > Aves > Coliiformes > Coliidae > Colius > Colius striatus. The sequence goes on along the minus strand of NC_084760.1, from coordinate 23,914,951 downwards.
CGCAACTAAGAAGTAGATTTTGCCACAACTCCAGATGTACTAAAAAAAAAGAGATGGTAAAAACACAAACTCTACTGCTTAGTCAGCACATGTGTCCTTTGATACCAGAGAGTCCAAACAGGAAATAAAATAGATGGAAGTCTCACTTGTGTTGCTGGTTGTAGGAGGAATTAAGACTGTAAAATACTTTACAAGGTCCTTGGCTCACCAAAAAAAAAAAAAAAAAAACAAAAAAGCAAAAAATCAACCAAAAAACCACAGATCTACCAACACAAGCTTATCTTAGACAAGAAATGTCATTTGAATTCAGTTGGGTTTAGACATCTGTTTCTCTAACTTGACTTTTAATGGCTTTTATCTTATGACCCTGAGCATCTCACAGGCATTGTTTCTTCCAGAAAATTACCTGGCTTTCAATTCTTTCTATTTTAACTACACATGTGTTTTCCTGTGGAAACAATGATTACAAAAAATTAATTAAATATATATGACTCTGTATCCGTGCTTGAATCTGCTGTTGAATTTTGTATTTGTCTGGGTATGACAGATAGTTCAAATTTCCTAAGAGATTAAGTGAGAATATTGAAGCATTCAGATTTCCCCAGTATTTTTTGATAGCATGGGATATGATGTCTGCAAACAGAAGTATGTAAGAAATATTTTCAGAATTAATTTCTCATTTCACACAGTGGAGCTATATGTCTGAAACTTCAATGCATGCAGAAATAATTTGGTTTTTTATTATTTGCCCAGTGTCACTACTAGTGAAATAATAATCTCTGCAGGTTCATTTATTTTCCACAGAATTTAGCAAATGCTGCCATTATTAATGCACAATAATCACAGAATCATAGAATGGTTTCGTTTGGAAGGGACCATAAAGACCACTTAGTTTCACATCCTGGTGCCATGGGCAGGGACACCTTCCACTAGTCCATGATGCTCAAAGCCCCATCCATCTGGACCTGAACATTTCCAGGGATGGGGTATCCACAGCTTCTCTGGGCAACCCATTCAATTGCCTCATCACGTTCATAGTGAATAATTTCTTCTTAATATTTAATCTAAATCTACTCACTTTCAGCTTGAAGCCATTACACCTTGTCCTGTCACCACATGACCCTGTAAAAAGTTCTCTCTTACTTTCAGGTAGGCTCCCTTTAGGTACAGGAGTAGCAGTAGCAAAATCTATGTCTTTCCATGGCTAGTAACAAAGAGGAAAAAAGGTTATATATCCTAAAAGTAACTAAATATCCTATCCATGACAAAGAGCTGAATAAGACTGTTAAAAGATGCCACTTCAGAGCCACATTTCACATTTGACAGTTGATTTAGTTGATTAAGTTGTGATCAAGACGTGCCATCACAGATTAAAAGTGTTTAGTAGGGTATTTCAAAGAAAATAAATTATTTCAGTTGGGAGAGACATATAATGAAATTTTCCATTTTTCTATTTTATATTATATTGCCTTGCCTTGCTTTTCATTCCTTTCTCTAAAATCTATTAAACTATTTCTCAGAGTTGTTTTTGTCTTTTCACAAAGATACATTTAAGGAATGGTTCACGCATTGCAAAGTCATTTATTTAAAAAAAAAAATCTTAGGAAATACAATTTACTCATCTTCAGTAGTGAGAATTACCTTCATTCCATTTCACTATAACGAATGTAGTGCTTACTAGAAAAAATACAAAAAAGTATATAATGTTTAAGAGGAATTAGAGTATATCTATTTTGTTTCCCCAGAAATTAACAAAAAAACCTAACACAACTTCAGTAGATGTGATATATTGCTCCATGGTTTTTTTTATCCAGTCAGCGCTGCCACAGGAGAAAACTAACAAGGCCATCCTCAGTGCTCTACTGTCACCAAATACACATAAACAAGGAAAGAAACAAACAAAAATAAGAGATAATTTTTATGTCTATTAGAAAATTCCATAGTGGAAAAAAAAAAAAAAAATCAACTTCCAAATTCTGTTAACTATAACAAAAAAACAAAACAAAAAATCCAACTTAAGAAAGCCAGATGTATTTCTAAAAATATCACTACTATCTTTTTTTAATGTTAAAATAGTAAAAAAAAAAGTGCAATAACAGCACTGAAAAGATTGCAGCTAGTTCACACACTCATATTTTTAGGAACACGAAACTGTTAAGCTTTAACACTCAGAAATGCAAATTTGTTTCTTCACAGAGAACCTGCTGCATGCACATAATGTTTGCAGATTTTTTTTCTATTCCATAAAATATTGGGTAATGAAGCACCACAATCAGTTAACAAGTTTTGACAATTGTTAGCCTGATGGTGTAAATTAGTGACCTAAGCAAAGCACAGAAAAGAATAATTGTCACAATTGACAACTTTCAACATTAAAATGCCTTCTTTTATTATTATCAGTAATGCATAATCTGAAAATCTTCCCTCCTTCCCAATGGATGGCAGTGGCTGCTGATTAGAACGGGATAGTGAAGAGAGGGATTTAAGCACTGCCTGCAGTTTCATGAGGATGATATATGGGAGAGGACACTCTGAAATGTGATAGGGATTTCATCTGTCCCATTTTCCTTGACTCTACAATTCAGGTGCCTTAGTGGTCCTCGTACAGAGCTTTTGTATCACCCAGCAGCAAGCCAGACTTTTTCAAGATGGTCTCCTCTGCCAGATCCTGCCTCATGTTCTCTCCTCTAGAAGATCTCGGAAGAGAGGCTATGTTCTGGACAGTCTGTGGTGTGCCATGTGTCCCAGGCATTTTTTCTGTACACACGACATAAACTATAATGCTCATATACATGCAAATGTGTCTTTAGAGCTTTATGGCTCCAGTTTAATATCTCAGAAAGCACAAAAATGGCCATAGGATTTTCCTAGAGTATTATCAGTAACTTTAAGCAGTAAATTTTATAAGATAATATCTGTCTTTTTTTCCCATTGTCTCCATTTCTAGATTATCCTGCCCAGCATCTGATTATTCAGAATCTTTTGCAACAAAATAATGAATCTTGTCAACTCAAAAGGAAAGAAAAATTAGGTAAAACAATATAATAGATGAGTTTAATCTATTTTTGTTGAGACCTGGCATGTATATTATCACTTCATTGAAGTTATTCCCTGAATGCATGTTTCTTTGACTTTGTAAATTGAGTGTTCTCATTCTAAATGTTCTTGGGCCAAATTATGGTCAGATAACCTTAATTTGATGGAAGCCACAGTTACAGAACAGGTGAGGGAGTATGCACAGATCTCTTCCAGCAAATGTTCACACTCTCTAAATTTGTATATTGAAAATGACACAACCCAGAAGCATGGACTGTAAGGTAAAGGATGTTAAACAGAAGGTAGAGGAATTCTCTGCCTCATTACTTGAGCAAAATCGCAGTTTTCAATCTGAACCACAGGCTGGTTGTCAAAAGCAAGCTAACAGCTTCTAAATTCCTCCCCATTCATGTAATGATTTTCAGCTATCTGCAGTAGAAATGGCTGAAAAAGAAATGCTTCACCACAAGCATTTCTGAGGACTGTAACTCTATCTGGAGTTTTAACTGTCAAGAATTGCATGGAAGAAGGTGCTGGGAAGAAAACTGAACTATAAATACGTTGACTTGCTCAGATAAGCAAGAAGGTAAATCCATCTGTGATTACAAATGACAATATAAGCAAACCCACTAGCAGGATTTTAGGGAAGTCTTTGCATATGAATCCCACATTCACAGCCAGGGTGACAAGTTGGACTGCAGCTTCTAACAGTCTAGCAGACAGGTACATTTCAGTACTGATGATAAATAAATTGTGGCTGTGTAATGCTCAGTCTATTCAGTTTCATGAAATTATGTAAACTAAAATGGAAAGAGAGAATTCAGAGTAATACATGATCATTTACACAAGGGTAGCTTGAACAGAAATGCTTATATGACTCTAACATAAGCATGATTAATCCAGCTGGTATGGAGAAAACTGAAAACTGATTTTTAATAGTATAACTTGTTTTGGATACCATGATTATATGTAGGGAGAGTGAGACATGAGTATTATTACCCAGTTCAGATATGATGAAAAGCATGTCTTGTGTGCAGACCTGGGAGCTTCAGAGTCAGTGCTCTCATCAAGTAAAGCTACATGAGCACTATATTATGATGTAGAGGAAGGAATAAAGGATCAACACCTGCACGCAGAAAATAGCTGTGAGGATACTGGATGTACCTGAGAAACCAATGAAAACTAGAACATCTGTTTGGCTCCATTTACTTTTTGTTGTGTGTTGGCAGATGATGTGGAAATCTTTCTGAACAAAAAGCTTAGATCTAGCAATATACAGTGTAACTTAAGAATCTGATTAATTATTTCTAGCTCTGGACACATTTAAACACCCAGTATGTGAAAGGTGGGCAAGCACTGTAAGCTTTTCAGTTTGGTACTCATGCACATCACTGCTCTGCTTTCATTGAGGTATGTGCCCTAATCAACATCACTCAAACTTTTCACGAAGTTAGAAAGACTTGAGAAGCATTGAGAACCTCAAGTGAGGAATATGTGCTTTAGAGTAAAGAAGGTGTGCCCTTCATTAGAGGCAACTAGTTGCCAGTAGGAGATGGAAAGTTATTTAATTCTTTGCTCTCACTCAACCATCCAGCTGTCTAGAATCTCATGCTTCCTGTAACTGTCGGTACAAAGGCAAATTATTTGTCATTTGTCATGACAAACTGTAATATTTAAAGCTTATTCTGAAAAGTAGAAGTCTCATTGAAGATGGGTGACAAAAATGATTCAGAAGACTAGAATAAAGGTCATGTCATGTGGCTGATGTTTCAGCAAGCGTGGCATTTGTTAAAGAATGATTTTTTTATTTCTAGCTTTTGAGGGGAGACATTTTAGCAGCTGAAACAAGAGACAACAAATGGTAGGGTAAAAATCACAGTGTACAGTCTTTGCTGAAAAAGTGTTTTGAAGAGAGAAGAATCTACTGTAGGGATCTTCTTTCAAACAAACAGCGCACCAGTGTTTCCTCTTCCTCCGAAGTTAATATATTTCAATGTTATTTTTAAATGTACCTTTTGTTGAACTATGCTTTTAGAAAATACTTCAGGAAAAAAACAGCACACATAACATATGCTTGCTTTTTTTTAGAAAGTGAGAAGCTATTAGATGTGTGAAGATTTATAATCACACAAAAACATGCATTTTATAAAAAATAAGTAGAATAAAATGCTACTGTCTATATTTCTGTTATAAAACCATCTTGGATAAGATAAACTCACATTTGTCATCTAACTCTTAATTAAGCTAATAAAAGCTACAAATTACAAGAAATATAAGAGAAACAATCTTGGCTACTGAGAAAAAAGTTGATAAAATGTAATATTTCATTTGATTTGCACTAGAAGTAGCAAGAAACATTCTTTTGTTTGATTTTCTTAAAAGGTTATTTTATAAAAAAATAAGCAAAAGGCATTCATAAATTTCACCACTTTGAATTATTATATCCGTTCTGAACATGATAGTTTGTTTTAAATTCCTCAAAATACATACAGCTACATTAGTTTGTTTTAAATTCCTCAAAATACATACAGCTACATTATCTTTAATGAGGAAATAGTTAACTGAAGAACTATGTGATGAGACAGTGTTTTCTGTGAAATTATAATGTTACAAAGCTTGTAAGGTAAACCATATTAAAAACAAAACATCAAATAATGCCAAAAAACTAGCATAAGTTTACATTTAATTCCAAAACTTGTGCTAGATATGGTTGTCAAGGTGGCTATAGTTCGTCCCCATTGCTATTCTGCAGCCTAAACAGGAGAAATATTTTTTATCTTGCTACCTTGGGTCCTTAGTTAAGACTTATTAGTATTTATTTATTAGTAGTTGTAGGGGTTCTTCTTCATCATGCAAGACGGGAGCGACCAGACACCAATATGATGTGCATCAACTCCAAATTTATTGCCATATAGTTGTCACATATTTTTTCCAAATGCTGTATACGTGCTACAATTCATGGCAATTAGTTAATATTAAGGATCACACGCTACACATAAGGCCTCAAACTTTCACTTCTGTAACAACTTAGACACCAACCTCATTGTGTTAAAACACCAACCTTATTGTGCTCAACACCAACCTTCTTGTGGTAAAACACCAACCTTATTGTGCTTAAATATCGCCCCATCTATTTGGCCTTCAATTAGTTTTCTGTCACATTAGATTATGGTTATGCTTACCCTACATATTACTTAGCTTTATGCTATTGTTAGTTACATATGTTGCAATTTGTTAGTCACCTACAGTCTGTCAAACAATGCTTCATTGAATGCTCTAATCCTGTCTTCTTGTTTTAACCTTGCTTCCGTTACAGTCTGTAGTTTTGGTTTCCTCCTTGCTCAAGCTTGCTGTCACATATGCATTCTTTTCTTTTTCTGCTGCCAAAGGCGATTCAAAGATGAGCTGCTAACTTCCTCCATCTTTATCTAACTCCATAAAGTTCATTATAGCCCAGGCCCCAACAGGTAGTATTTATTTACCCAACTTTACTTTTATCCTGTATTAAAGAACAAATTCTTAAGTTTTAAGTTTTCTGTTTACACGCATACTCAAAGCTTTTCACAATACAGTGGCTTTTTCCATCTGTTCACTGAGAGCATCTTCAGAACCACTGCAACATGCAGTTAAAATTCACTTACTGACAATTCTGCTTGCAATATTCATGGTATTCTAGATATCCTTCTACTACAGTCTACCTAACCAGTACCAGCAAATAGAACTTAGATGCTGTGGGTTGGGGTTTTTTCCACATAAGCAGCACTGTGCTTAGTTCAAGAGTAAAACGAATCTGTTCCCTTGTTTAGGAGTGATGAGAATTTGGCATATGCTTTTACAGCTCTGAGGCAAGGTTAATGGAGTCTCTGCAGGAGCCTGAATGTTAATATGATTTTTATTATTATTGTCGTATTAATATCCTTATTTTTAACTTGTACATAACAAATTAATTAAACACTGTGCACTACTGAGTTTCTGTCCCTGTTACTGTGATAAAAGATGTCATAATGACTTTTTTTGTAAGCTCTTCATAATTCTTACAGCTCCTTATCTATACAACTGTACTTTTTTAGAACACATACAATCAGATCATTACTTTTAACAGGTCACCTTAATGGTGCAACGTAACATTACATTCAGATTAAAGCACCTTTTGCACTCACATTTACGGACTGATAAATTACCAAAAGAAAGGGGAAAAAAAGTGATGAGAACCTGAACTGTAAGTCTTTTGTTAGTTTAAATCAGAACACGAAAAGTACATCTGCAGCATATTCTTTATTAAATATTATGTATAAAATCACTGTTTTTCCAGTCATTTGTACATAGGATAACCTTCTTCAGAAAGTAAAAGAACTTTCACAGACATCTGCTCAACTGCACACTGCCTTTAAGTTATTTGATATCATTTTTTTAAATGAAGTTTATTACTTTAACATGATTATGTCCAATGAAGCGTGTTAACCTATCACTAATGTAAGTCATTTAAAGATCTCCATGAATCTTCTTACTTCTACCACTGTAGAAAGTTGTCATAATCACAGAAGTAAATTCATGTTCAAAGAAATATAAATGTTCTGATCTAGGTAGGACTGAGCAATGGCAGTAAGAAAATCAATTGTTAAAAGTATAGCAATTTGCAGTTCCTACATAAAATTCTCTGTTGGCACAGCTCAAAAGCAAGCAATAACAAATTAAGCTAGGCTGGCCACCCATTAGAAGCAAGCAGAATTCATTATCACTGACCAGAACAAAAAAATCTACATTTTACCTAGTTGAAGAACTATTTCTTAATAAAAAAATAAATTCATGGAGGATTCTTTTGAATATGTCAGATCATGTTTTAGAAAGAGAGCTGAATTTAAAAATTGGATTTTTTTTCATAATTTCCAAATACAATACCCTTAACACAAGGTGGTCCTGAAAGGTGCTACTTTATTTCTTCCATCCCTTGCAGTCACTCTAAGTAGAGAAATGTATAATGGTACTACCATTCATATGAGACATTAATTGACACATTCCTTCCTTCACTTGCACAAGCTTACCTACAAAAAAGACATTTTTTTATTTTGAGATAAAATTCCTAAGAATTATTTAGCCAAATAAATACAAAATAAGTGTTGTGAGAATTCAGAGACATCTAGTTACTTGGTTAATTGTTACAAGAATAGTTCCCTCTGTGCATGTGTAGAGTTGTTGAACTCTTGATTCAAGATGCAACAACTCAAAACAGGAATTCTGTAACTGGAAAGCTCACTTAATTCTTGAAGCCTTAAGCTAAGTATGAACAGTAGTGCCTGGGAGACCTGCCACTCTAGGTAGATAACTACCTTGCTTCTCTCAAGACAGATACTTAAGCTTTGTGTACAGCATTTGTCCCCAAAAAATTACTCAGGTCACAAATGAATTCTGATTACTGTAACAACTGTGACATTTCTGCCAGCTATACAGTGAACAGTGTTACTAAATACCATATTCATTACTCATTAACTGATTCTAAAGCACATTCATCAACTCAGTCTAATATACAAAATGAGTCACAACAATTAGAAATTAACTGGAATGCAATGAATGCTATCTCTGAATCAATGCTGCATTGTCTCTGATGGATTTCCTTTCTTCTTTGCACTCATCATCAAAATAAACTCACTTTTCCGTCTCTATTCATTGATTCTAGATCACCACTGCAGACTGCAAAGATACAGATACAGGCAGCAGGAGGAGTAACATTCTCCTTAATACAGATTTCTATTAGCAGGTGCAGGTAAAACCACAGAGGCTTCTTAAAAATTGGACAGTCCCATTGTCATCAGTGGAAAATCTCGATAGTGATTAATGAACAGAATTGCCATAAATAATAAAATGAACAGTATGACTGAGTATTTATTGAGAAAAATGCCATTTTTCTAAGGTTTCTAAAGTAGAAAGACATTTTATAGTGGAGTATTTTGCTTTGACTCCAAAGGAGTTTGAAAGTAAAAATTTTTCAGTGACCTTCTAAAACAGTCTTGTGCTTGAGTGCAAATTGGCAATGTGAAGAGAAAAAATGAAAGCCACAAAACCCTCCAGCTGGACATAATCATCCTTTTTTCAGGTCTGCCTCTTAGGTGAAGACAATGCCTCTGCTAACAGATTTGTACATGGCAAAATGGTCCCTTTACTGCTACACTAGGTATGACAATGGAAGACCACTTCCAGTGCTATCACCTTTGGGAGAAACCTTCATCCACATGCAGCCAGTGCCTCCTAGTGCACTGGGCAAAGTGGAGGCAGCTTGTAGAATGTAGAGGATGAAATGCTTTGGCTACATTCCAAAACACATGGATGAAGCTTCTTCCTTGGCTCCCATGGTGGAAAAGGAAGCTGCTACATAGCTCAGTCCAAGCTGCATTGATAAGCTCTCACAGCTCCTACTAAATCTCAAGATAACTATTTATCTCATAGGTTTTATTTTGGGAAAGAGTAACACTACAAATAGGCAGTGATCTAACATTGCTTCCCACACTGGAAACCTAAACCCACATATTGAGAGCTAATTTTAGTGTCATAAATTCTTTAAAGATCTGTATCTTCTTTTTTTTTTTTTTTTTGTAAAAAGGATTGGTTTATGTAGTCTTCTTTTACTTTATCTATAAAAGGGCTAAAACTGGTACAAAACCCACAAAACTTAAACACTCATTGAAACTAGATAATATAGGAACTCATTATTGCCTTCTTTTGATCCGAACAGTATTTTACCTACTGAACTATCAGAAAAAGGTGATCTTCCTTTTCTTCTTTCACACTGGTACTAAACAATCAAATTTTCTAAATAATTTTATTTTTATTTAAGAATGGAAAATTCAACTCAATCCAGAACCTATTTTGGCTTCTACAGAGAAACCCAGAAGAAGTGACAGATGATCCACTATGTGGAACCCTTGACAGTCAATCATTCTGTCTCATATTTCAGAAAGGAAACCGGTAATAGACTCCTTTATTGCAACACCTGTACACTTAGCTCTTCCTCAAGGGCAAGTATGACTACTACTTATAGGGAAAAAAATTACATCTTCCTCTAACAGGTTCAAGAAATTACCTGAGTTGCTCTTCACTCAGACATAGCTCTGTGTCCTCCATTACAGAAGTATTTGAGAAAAGATAGAAACATTTTGCCAGCTTTAGAGATGGATAACCCAAAGTGCAGATAACTGAAAATGAAAATATTTTCTAAAGTGTCCAGGGTATGTAACTGCTGAAGCATTTTCTGATGTTTTAATATTATTAAATCATTTTTAAAGTACATAAAAACACCGTCTCAGGATCCCATGCTGCTCCAAACACTCATTTTGAAGATTAAACTTAAGTTTCAAGCTACTGTTTTTTCTTTCAGTACGCATTTTGATGAAATTCATCTTACTTAAATTTAGCCATGCTCTTGTAGAACCTTTTAGTACCTATGCTACACTGAAACTGTATAGATATCTTGAAAACACTAAATGAAAGCTGTGCAATGTGTATGTCTTTTAATTATCTAAGGTATTTGACAAAAAAGTTAATTTATGTTTTTAATCTTCCAAATTTCTTTAGAAAGTATTTTTCACATTGAAAATAAAAAAAAGAAACAAAACCTTTGTGATACTTTATAAATCACACAAAATTTCAGAAATAAAACTCAAATTTCTCTTCTCCTAGCTTTTGTTTTAACATATTCTTCTTTCTGCCATTTTCTCCCCTCCTTTCAGTCACTCTTGACAGCTGCTGAAAGCGGTAAGCTTTCAGGTAACTTTAAAGATATAAGATATTAAGCTAAAAGTAATTTTCTTCAAATTTGTATTCCGAAGTCCCATGAGCCATAAATAGACTATTACGTTGAAGATATTTCTTCTAGGTCTCAACAGCTGATGTGGGAGAGACTATAGATCTACAGTCTTACAGACAGAAATAGTCTTACAGATACAAATCCTATAAATCCAATGCAAACTATGACTGACTGAAACAAATGTGTTTAATATTTTTAACCAACAATAGTTACACAAGTTCAATACAAAGGTAAATGAAAATCTGACTGGAAAAAAACACCACATAAACTCACTTCAAGTAAAATACAGAAGAATGCTGAGATACAGTCGTGTCTTCTCAGATATTTTTCCTCTCTGTGATGATGTTTAAGAAGCTAATGGTGTCCTGAAAGACTTATATACTAAATGGAAGAGTGGGCTTGTAAAAAAATTATACCCATCAGATAAAGAAACTACTACCAGACATGAAAGATACCAGACTGACTTAACTTCAATGTGATCATGAAATAAAAAGAGGGCATTAGGTATGTGAAACACTTCAAACCTCACGTCAGTGAGACCTGATAATCTCTTCTATATTACTAACAAAGAAAACCAATGCTTTGGAAATCTACCTGTTTTAAAGAGGTGGATTTCAACATTTACTTCAAAGTAGCTTTTGTTTACACTTCAAAGATTTGAAGCAAAACCAAAGGCTGAGGAAAGAAGGTGCTTCTTTTACTCCTTTTTCCACACATTAAGAGAGTGGAGAACAAAAGTCTTCATGTCATATATCAGAAAATGAGAACGTAAAGATGGTTAGCAATTCATTTCTGTTCAAAGCACTTCATAGCGATGGATCCAGGACTACTGAGAGAACTCAGAATGATCCTTCCACAAAAAAAAAAAAAAAAAAAAAAGTATAATCATTAGGAACCAAGGTCTAGAGATAACGTAGAAAGCCTCATTTTACATACTAAGAGCTATAGCTTAAATGTTTCCCCATCTGTCACTACAGCAAGATCTTTCAGTTTTAAGGTAGTCTGCTTGTCACATTTTATTTGACCATGCTGTTTATGATTAAAATAAACTTTTCAGAAATTTATGATGCAAATTGATACAAACTTTCACAAATGAAATATAATAAGGAAAGATGATAAAAACTGTACTTCTGGTCAATGTGGAAACTTAAATTATTATACTGGCTAAAAATTTCTGCAGAACTGAAAATGGAAAAGAATTTAAATTTTCATTTTGTGTGAAAAAGTTTTTTCTAAACCAAAGCAGCTCATCAGGTAAAGAAAAAGAAATCAAATATTTTCCTTTTTTGTTTTTTTTCTTTTAGATCTGGAATCACTAGATGTAAGGATGGAAGCTTGTATGGAAGAAATTTTCTGGGTATGAAAGTTTGTTCCTTTTGCTTCTGTCTACTGCTTTTTCTTATCAGTTGCCAGGCTTTGATATCTGCTGAACACCTGGGGCTGTTTAGTCTAGAGAAGAGGAGATCTTATTAACATTTACAAATATTTAAAGGGTGAGTGTCAGGAGGTTGTGACATCCCTTTTTTCTATAATAGCTAGCAACAGGACAAGGGGTAATGGGATGAAGTTGGAACACGAAAAGTTCCACTTAAATAGAAGAAAAAACTATTTCACTGTTCAGGTGAGGGAGCCCTGGCACAGGCTGCCCAGAGGGGTTGTGGAGTCTCCTTCCTTGGAGGTCTTCAAGACCTGCCTGGACACGTTCCTATGAGACCTGATCTAGGTGGACCTGCCTCTGCAGGGGGTTGCACTAGGTGATCTCCAAAGGTCCCTTCCAACCCGTACCATTCTATGATTCTATCAGAATTTCTACCTATTTTCTAAAAGCTCTCCATCTTGCAAGATGAAAAACCCAAAAAAGCAACAATTCTCTCTCCCTAAGTGAGATTATTTGTTGGAATTAGATTTCCAATTCCAATTTACCCACTTTTAAACTCACGAATCTAGATGAGTGGTTTGAGTGCACTCTAAATAAATTCACAGATGACACCAAGCTCGATGGGTGTGTAGACTTGCTTGAGGACAGGAAAGCTCTTCAGAGGGACTCGGACAGGCTGGATAGATGGACTGAAGCCAATTGCAAGGCCAAGTGTTAGGTCCTGCACTTAGGCCACAACAACCCCATGCAACGCTACAGGCTTGGGACAGAGTGACTTGAGAGTTGTCTTGGGGAAAGAATCTGATGGTGTTAATTAACAGTCAGCTGAAGATGAGCCAGCAGTGTGCCCAGGTGCCCATGAAGGCCAATGGCCTGTATCAGAAATAGTGTGACCATCAGGGCGAAGGAAGATTTTCCGCTTGTACTCAGTGCTGGTGAGGCCACACCTTGAATACTGTGTTCATTTCTACAAGAAGGACATTGAGGTGTTGGAGTGTGTCCAGAGACAGGCAACAGAGCTGGTGAAGGATCTAGAGAACAAGTCTTATGGGAAGCAACTGAGGGAGCTGAGGATGTTTAACCTAGAGAAGAGAAGGCTGAGAGGAGATATGATCACTCTGTACAAGTACCTGAAGGGTACCTCACTTGTAGTGAGGTGGGGGTTGATCTCTTCAGTAATGAATGGTAGGACACAAGGAAATGGGTTCAAGTTGCTCCAGGGGAGATTTAGATTGGACAGTAGGAAGAAGTCTTTAACTGAAAGGGTAGTTAAGCACTGGGACAGGCTGCCCAGGGAGGTGGTGGAGTCACCATCCCTAGAAATATTTTAAAAAGACATAGATGAAGTGCTGAGGGATATGGTTTAGTTTAGTGATGGGCTTGGAAGTGTAAGGTTAGTGGTTGGACTTGATGATCTTAAAGGTCTTTTCCAACCATAATGATTCAATGATGCTACAATTCTATGATTCTACTTCATAAATTTTTGTGGATAGATCCTTAGAGCAGAATGCTGCTCCCACCTCAGATAAAATAAGAAGTCAATGGCTCAAAGTCAAAAACCTTGCCATAGAATAAGCTTTGGTATTTTCTCCATGGACTTTGTATCAGCAAAGGGAAAGAAGAGCCTTATATTTATTGGAGATCAAGATTACCTCCTGGCATTCATTCATCTGTGTTTAGGAGAAAGACAGTCCAAGTGATAATGTGGGAATAGAGAGAAAAAGTATTAGGTCTACTGCAAGATATTGGAGAACTCCTACCAATACCTATTAGCCCTGCTTGATTTACCTGCTTACTGCTAATCACCCATTATGGAATCTTTTCAAATTCTCCATCAAAATTGGGAAGAAAATATTAGTTCCACAAAAGTTTTGTTATTTAAGATTTATTTTCTGCTTACAAAACCAAAGTCACTAGTCTTCTCTAAATGGTGGACTAGGGGAAGTAATTTAGCTCAGTTACAATAGCACAAAAATAACTCAAATGGACAGATAGATTCCTAGGAGCTATTGTGTCTTTAGTTCTCTTTGAGGAATTTAAAAAGCAGAATCCATAAGTATTCAAATTTCGAGGTTCAAATGTATTCCTCTAACACTGTGTCAGTGATGAATAAGAGATATATTGATTCATGCTGGAATTTTTTCTTCCTAAAAGATACTCTCCAATTATTTTCTACTCATCATACTTAAATTATTTTAACTACCTAACTTACTCTTCTTTAGTAGAGAAAAATCAATAAAGTTTGATATGCTAGCTTCTTGCTTGAGTTGGATATGCACCACAGGGTGCACGAACAGGGTTGGAGAGCTAATATAAATGGTTGTGAATTGAATAACCATACTAATAGGTTTGTTTTTAATTGGAATCACAAGCATTTCTGTGATGATTTTAGTGACAGATCATTTCCTGGATGAGGCAAGAAATAAGACAACTTACGTCCTCATCTCCTCATTTGTTAGTGAAATCCATGTCTAATAAAAATAATGTAGTGACTAAAATTTAAAGTGACCATTTTTAGCATGCAAAATCACAAGCAGAAAAAGAAAGTGCATTTGGTGAATAAAGCAAATCCCCCTTTCTTATCTTCATCCATTTTACCTTGATCCTTTCATTTTTCTGCTTATTGCTCTTTGTACTGTAATTGAGTTATTCTTATATGTAAATTACTTTTTAAGTAAGATGAGTCTAAAGGAAATCCCAATGTATGTGGAAAAGATTTATTTGTCTCCTTTGCACATGGCTTACTCTTATTCGGGGCAAAATTCAGAGTTTGCTGATTTAAACAATCGTTCTCACTTCACCACCACCACAAATTAGAACACAAAAGAAGTAGATTGATTGTGTTAGGGTTCATCACCCAGAGAAATTAAAAGTACGGTAAATCACCATGTGAATTTAGAGCATTCCCTACTAACTAGATGGGTAAGAACACTTGATTTGTTCACAGGAGATTGAAAGTATTAGTTCATTCCGCCCGCATTCAGCATTGGCAGCATCACATCTCCGTGTGATGAGTAGAGTCCAATCTGCTTGTCAGTAAGGGCAATTAGGTTGTTCTCAGCATGGCACTGTATGTTACTACAAAGCTTCCTGCTGGCTCAGAGTGTGGGCAGACTACAGCTCTTATCTGTCTGCAAAATACCTTCACAGGCTTAACCACAGTGTGCCTTTAGGCAAAGGAACTTATACTACTTGAAAAAAAAAAGTGTCTAACATTTGGTTTATAGTAAGAGTAAGAAATCAGTGAAGAATAGCTAGTGTGCTTAGTTTTATTGAGTTACAACTCTGATACGACTCTATATTTTGACTGGAAAATGTGGTCCTGGTCCTCCTCTGCCCTCAGTTTCCAAATGAACACTTTGCCTTATTGCCTTGCACCAATCCAGGGGTGCATCAAAAAAATCTGTGCAATTCTCTTTACTGGCAAAAAACTCTCAGTGATTCTTTAGTTCTTTTATAATGATTTGAACTAAATTTCAGTTACCAGTGTAAAGTAGGAATATGGCAGGTTGAGATCTAAGGCCATCCCTATCAGAAGCATTCTATCTGGCTCAATCATACTATAATCTATACCCCTCCCTCCCCCCCATCATCTTCAGTAATATCCATTTTTATGTTTAGCTTTCTCATAAATTCAGAGAAATTAGGATAAGAAGTATCACAAAATACCTGAAAAACAGGTTCTCATTGGAAAATATTGAAAAATACATTCTTTGGATTGTTAAGTGAACTTTATAAGAAGTTAAAGGAGGTTTCCTACATGTTTGCCATGCTTCCAAAACAACCTTTGAAGATATTGTTTTAGCAAAACTTGAGGTAAATGTCATAGTTTAACTTTCAAACAACTTTTATGTTGAATGTTCTCAGGCTGAATGTTACACTGTGGATAAACTGCGGATAGCAAAATTTGAGTGATTAAACTACTTTATATCTTTATATCAAAAGTATTTGACACTGTCCTGCATGAAATTCTTGTCTCTAAAGTGGTGAGACATGGATTTGATAGACAGAACACTTGGTGGAGAAGCAATTGGCTGGATGGCCGCATTCAGAAAGTTTCAGTCAATGGCTTGATATCCATGTGGAGACTAGTGATTAGTAGCATTCCTCAGAGGTCAGTATTGACACTGGTGCTGTTTAACATCTTTGTTGGCAACATAAACAGTGGGATTGAGGGCACCCTCAGCAAGTTCAACAATGACACCAAACTGTGTGGTGCTGTCTACACACTGGAAGGAAGGGATGCAATGCAGAGAGCCTTGATAGGCTTGAGAAGTGGGCCCATTTGAGCCTCATGATATTCAACAAGGCCAAGTGCAAGGTTCTGCACATATGTCAGAGCAATTGCAAGCACAAAAACAGTCTGGGTGATGAGCAGATTAAGACCAGTCCTGTGGAGAACGACATAGAAGTGTTGGTTGATGAGAAGCTCAGCATAACATGGCAAGGTACATTTGCAGCCCAGGACACCAACCATAACCTGGGATGCATGGACAGAAGTGTGCCCAGCAGATCAAGGGAGGTGATTCTCCTATCCTGTTCTGCTCTCACCAGACTCCACCTGGAGTACTGCGTACACCTCTGGGGCTCTCAACACAAGAAGGATATGGATCTCTTAGAGTAAGTCCAGAGGAGGGACATAAAGATGATCAGAGGGCTAGAGCAGCTATCCTATGAAGGCAGGCTGAGAGAGTTTGGGTTGTTCAGCCTGGTGAAGAGAAGGCTCAAGCTAGACGTTAGAGCAGCCTTCCAGTACCTAAAGAGGCCTACAAGAAAACTGGAGAGGGGCTGTTTACAAGGGCACGTAGTGAAAAGACAAGGGGTGATGGCTTCAAACTGAAAGAGGGTAGATTTAGATACAGGCAAGAAGTTCTTCCCTGTGAAGGTCATCAGGCACTGGAACAAGTTGCCCAAAGAGGTTGTGGATATCCCATCCCTGGATGTGTTCAAGGCCAGGTTGGATGGGACTTTGAGGAATCTGGTCTAGTGGAAGCTGTCCCTGGCCATGGCATGGGGCTTGGAACTAAATGATCTTTCAGGCCCCTTCCAACTCAAATCATTCTATGGTATCTTGGACTTATTTCAGTCTCTACAATAATGCAGTTCAAAAATAATCTGATGTGCTTATCATGTAAGATTGAAAACCTTGGTAGCATTGTACCACACGCTTTGTATACAATTGTTTCTTTCCCAGCCTTATGCTCACAGAAGCTGATCTGACAGCTTCTTATCAAGTTTCCCTCAAAACTGTTTCAAACAAATTCATATTGTCTTCAGTTGCACCAGCTGACTTTGCAAATCTGCTCTGAACTTGGCTCTGAAATTCACTCCAGCATAAACTTGATGTAACAAACTACAATATAAGAATTTTGCCCTCCAGGATTACAAAAAAAATGTACAGGCAATCCCAAGACAATGGGGCTACGTTCCAACATGTCCAAGGGTTCATTCACTCTCACAGCATGTCTATTTCTGATCAGTTGTCTTAGGAGAGATGTAAGATGGACAAATAATTGAAGTAGTTGCGGTGGAAGAAAAGAGAAACATGAGATCCAAATATTCACCTATTTTCTTAATGATCTCAGAAAATCTGAGAGTAGCTTTGGCTCTGTTATGAAATCTTTCTTCTGGTAGTATTGGGGCACTGCTAACAGTAGGAAGTAGCAGGAGAGAGCAACATTTGCACGACTCACTGAGGCAACAAGAAGATATTTTCCAGTTACATGCTTATCTCTTCATAATCTTATAGTCAAGGACCATTGTAGCTAGCCTCAATGTCTCTGCTGTATGCATTCATTTGATGTGAGGTAATATACTTACTGCTCTATATCCACTTTATTCCCTCTGTCAAAGATCCAAGAGCTGTTACGTCAAAAGTGTGTCTTTTATTGCCCATAAACGTCACTTCAGTGTTAGTACAGCTGCCCTCATTGGATATGTCTTTACAATTGCAAACAAAAGGCTTGATTTAGCACATACTAGACTGTCTTACTGCTGAGCTGTGGAAGCTCCACGTGTACTGGCAGCTTGCTTCTCTTGGATTATGAGCCCAAGGCTCTAAAAACCTTTAAGCATAAATAAAGTTAAAAGATGCTAAAAAAATACAGATTTGCAGAACCAGCATTTTGAAAAGAGCCTTCTAAAAAGGACTGTGAGCACTCTGGAAACAGGATCTCAGAGTACTTTCACCAGAGGAAAACACCTTCATCGTAGATTTGTAAATCCTGATATGGGAAGAGTAAAATTAATTTACTTGCCTGTACTAATAATATTTTACACTTCTACAGCTTCCACTTGGAGACCCTTGACAAACTTACGAACATGAAAACATTTAACAAGAGAATACCTATTAAGGAAAACACTATTTTTCACAAACAATAAAACAGAGATTAAGTGGTACTTTTAAAAGCAGAAATATCTTTTTAGCAAGTCTCTTGCTTCTAATAGCTGTCTATCTGAGTAAGGTTTTTAATTCAACTCACTCACGCTGAATTATGATAGAATGTGAAATTTCCATTCTTTGAAAAAACAATGAGCTAAACTGAGTTGAAATGAGTCCAACTAAATACATTTCAGGCAGCTTAGATCTGTGTTTCTGATATTTGTGGCTTTTTAGATGCCTTCATTAATACAGCATGCCCTGAATCGTGTAATGCATTTATTCGCTCCACATGTGTTTTTCTCAAATGAAATACAGTTTTATGAACTACTGACATGCTTGACCAATTAAGCTATTTCAGATATAAAATTTGAAAGCAGTGGTACAATAACAAGTGAAGTTTTTAAAAATCAATTCTGCAATGAATAAACTGTGTATAACCTTCATACTAACCAATACACCATGTAAATACAGGTAGTAAAGACTATTAAAATTAGCAAAGATGTATTATGGTATTGATCTTTATAGCTGTCCACTTGAAAAATCAAGCATAATTTCTTATGATAATTAAACTTCAAATTGTTAATTCAATAACTCAAAACTCTGTCTGCTCAAATCGATATTGTACATCATAATACATCATAATTCACTTTACAATGTGATGTCAAATGCTTCTGCTTATACTAAATATGTAAAACAAGCAAAATAAGCATTTTTAAAGTACTAATTTCATTCCTAAAATATCATTGCCATGAAAAAAAGATAGATACTTTTAGATAAATCTTTCACTAAGCACTTTCATCCTGCTTTTAGGCAGCCTTCTTAAACATGAGCAATATCTCTGAGCATACAAAATAAAGTTTGAATGTGCAAGTGTAAAACCATGTAAAGTAAGTATGTGTCAGTGCATTCCTACTGAGAAGATATTATCAGTTCTTCCTTGTGGTTGTAAGCTTGCAAAGACTTTTCGGACTGGATGCAGAAAAAGTCCTCCCTCCATCCTGTGACAAGACACAGGATCTGAACTTTCCCTGTCTGTGCGCTATATCTTGAAATGCTAAAGTTGACAAGCTTTCCTTTTGGCAAAGCCTTTATGAAAAGAATGAGAGAATCTATGATTAGTGGTTGCAGAAATAAAAAAAAAAAAAAAAAAAAAATTGGAAATCAGCTTTCATGAAACAAATCACTGTGTGCCTTATTATTTTAGAAATTAGTGCTTTATCTTAAAATTTAAAATAACTAATTCAATAATTGCATAAATTATTTACCCAATTCTGTAGGAACTACATCTCCTATTTATAGTTTATTTGGTATTGCATATTTTTGGTTATCTGTGGTATAACGTAGTCCTGTGATGACTATAATATATATTTTGCTTGTCCGCTCTTTCCCACCTTAGGAGTGGGAGAAGCACAGCATTTGAAAAGGGGGATTTCAGAGCAATATTTTAAGGACAATTCAGAATTTCTCGCCTGGGGCGTTCTATTTTTTTTCATTGAATCCTTCTATCATTACTTTGTTTAACGTAGAAAAAGTGTTCTTTAAATGTTTTGTATACTTTAAACTAGACCTCCCCTAAGATCCACATAAAAATAGATTTGAATTCCTGTTAGTTAATTAGCTCTCCCTTTCAGATGTGTTTCCTGCTTTTCCGTTTCCAGGTCCACATCTTCTCAACTGTTGACTCACAATACTCATGTTTAAAAGACAATCACTCTTAACAAAAAAATGGCAAAGCAGTATATGTTGGGAGATGTGGGAAGATCATGGATGGGAAATCTAAAACAAGACCAGGAAAAAAAGATAGGTAAAACATAAAAGCGGTCATCTAAGCCCCAAGTTGAGATAAAAGCTGCAGGAAACCTTGGATTAAAAAAATAAATAAATAAATAAATAAATGAAAGCAGACATAGACAAACTGTGGAGCCTCTGGATGATGGACAGACAGAAGCACTGTCAATCATGCTGCTCTTTGGGCTGTTCCAACTTCAATCACTGCTGTGCAGCCACTAGTACAATTTAAAATTGGAGCTGAGAATATTTCCCTGAAGCCACAGCTTCTACTCTTGTCACAGGGTCTTATTTATACTTCTTCTAATGCAGCACTGAATACCTACTATCTTAGTCTTTATTAATGAGATATTTAACTGATATCAAGTTTAAAATTCAATTTGTTAGACAATTGCATAATTTTGTTTCCATTCACAGATGTCAATGTATGCACTGCTAGGTCATTGAGCACTGAATGCTGCGATTAACTGCCTTCATTATAAGTAAGGAATTCACATGCAAACTTCTCATGCACTAGTCTAAAATTGGCCCCTTTTCAATCTGATATTAGATACTTATCCACTGCTCAAGTGTAATTTTTTTATTTTATATGTAAATAACTTCCTTTTCTTTCCTCACAAGAGAATATTGAGTTATTCATGCTAATGTATTCTTTCATCATTTTTTTTTCTTAGTGGCAACCTCTTCCAAACTTGGAACATCTCACAGCAAGCAAAGAAACATCTCTTTTCACACAGCATGACGTTAGAATATTTGGCTAAAGGCCCTAAAACATTAAAAAGAAACAAACAAACAAACAAAAATTCTTATTCATGTTCCCTGTGTTTACTTGTTATGGCTAATTTGTTCTTTCATGCTTAGAGTATGCAACGAAAATTTTGATGGCTTATCTTTATAAGGAAAGGAAGCCATTCTCAGTTTCATCCATTTTCTTGATTTCAAGAGGAAAAAAGAGGATACTGTGGCTGGGGGAGAACAGATTTTCTTCTCACATGCCAGGCAGTGCCTCACGTTCTATATGCTATGAAATATTTATTGAAGAACTCCACACTTCAATTGTTAACGTCCAAACAATACAACCTTGTGCTATGCAGGGAGATGATAAACTTACTCAGTGACTAGGTTTGAAATTTCAGGGTTACTGAAGTTTTCCATACTTTACCTATTTCAAGACCAAGCAAAACTAAGAAAAAATGTATATATTTTTAATTAAATCTTTATTTTATTTCCATCCTGACAGGATGCATACACAAGTGCTGGGGGAGCTGACTGATGTTATTGCTAAGCTACTCTCCCTCATTTTCGATTGATTATGGAGGACTGGTGAGGTGTCTGAGGACTGCAGCAAGGCCAATGTCATTCCAGTCTTCAAAAATGGGCAAGAAAGAGGACCTGGGAAACTACAAGTCAGTCAGCCTCACCTCCATCCCTCGAACAACTCATCCTGAATGTTACCACTGAACATATGAAGGAAAATATAGTTATCGGAGGGACTCAACACAGATTCACCAAGGGGAAATCCTGTTTGACCAACCTGATAGCCTTTTATGGGAGTATAACTGTCTGGCTAGAAGAGGAGAGAGCAGCGGATGTCATCTACCTTGACTTCAGCAAGGCTTTTGACACTGTCTCCCACAGCATCCTCATCAGAAAGCTAAAGCAATGTGGCTTGGATGAGTGGACAGTGAGGTGGATTGAGAGTTGGCTGAATGACAGAGCCCAGAGGGTGGTGATCAATGGCACAGAATTGAGTTGGAGGCCTGTGGCCAGTGGAGTTCCATGGGATCAGTTCTGGGGCCAGTCTTGTTCAACATCTTCATCAATGACCTGGATGAGGGGACAGAGTGTACCCTCAGCAAGTTGGCTGATGACACCAAACTGGGAGGACTCGCTGATTCCCCAGAAGGCTGTGCTGCCATTCAGCAGGATCTCAACTGGTTTGAGAGTTGGGCAGAGAGGAACCTCATGAGGTTCAACAAGGACAAATACAGAGTCTTGCATCTGGGAAGGAACAACCCCATGCATCAGTACAGTCTGTGGATTGACCTGCTGGAGAGCAGCTCTGCAGAGAGGGACCTGGGAGTCCTGGTTAATAATAAACTAACCATGAGCCAGGAATGTGCCCTCGTGACCAAGAAAGCCAATGGCATCCTGGGATGCATCAAGACGAGTGTGGCCAGCAGGTCAAGGGAGGTTCTTCTCCCCCTCTCCTCTGCCTTGATGATGCCTCATCTGGAGTCCTGTGTCCAGTTCTGGGCTCCTCAGCTCAAGAGGGACAAGGAACTTCTGGAGAGAGTCCAGCACAGGGCCACCAAGATGATCAGAGGACTGGAACATCTTTCATATGAGAAAAGGCTGCAGGAACTGGGGGTCTTCAGTTTGGACAAGAGAACACTGAGGGGGGACTTCATTAATACTTACAAGTATTTAAAAATGGATGTTAAAGAGAATGGGGCATCACTTTCTCCTGTAGTGTCCAATGATTAGGACAAGGTATTCATGGAAAAAAGGTGGAACACAAAAGGTTCCATTTAAACTTAAGGAAAAACTATACTGTTCAGGTGAGGGAGCCCTGGCACAGGCTGCCCAGAGAGGGTATGGAGTCTCCTTCCCTGCAGGTTTTCAAAAGCCATCTGGACATGTTCCTGTGTGACGTGATCTAGGTGGACCTGCTTAACAGTTGGATTGGACTAGATGATCTCTAGAGGTCCCTTCCAACCCTTACCATTCTGTGATTCTTCACAATTATAATTAGTAAATTAAATGTTGCGCAGCATAAAATTGATTGTTGTAATGTTTGATATATGCACAATAGCACCACTATTTTGCTTCATTGTTTCATGGAAACACACTTTCAAACAAAGTTAGTAAATTTATTATTTTCCTGTGTTATTTGTTGGATAATATCAGCCTTTGAAAGACATGATGTCTTTCATGTCACAAATATGGACTGAAATTCTTAATTCCCAACATTAACTTTTCTTTCAATATTTTGTGGAGGTCCTCTTAGAAGTGCCTCAAAGTGCCTGCAGTATGTTGAGATGTACTTCATTTGAACATAATATCCACCTATTCTGCTCAGGGGCTATAGCTTACCACAAATAAGCTAATTTCTGCACAGTAAATAAAGTGTACTTATGATTGTGTATTCTGAAGCATGAAGAGAAATATATGTTTTGTAAACTCTTTTAAGTATCTGAAGTTAGGTAAACTGGATGCAGCAACCTGTTTAAGATTATATGAAAAGACTCATTCCTACCTGTGCCTACATAGTAAGTAGTGCATCGATTAAAAACAGTCCTTCTCAGTGCTTAAAGAGAACAAAGTGTGAAGAAGGAGAAAGAAGAATAAACAGTCTGTAATATGTTTAAGAGTGTTTCCCAGATTTCCTTGCTACATATAATACACTTTAGAAATACAATGGGTTTCCTTAGATTAAAGACTGACTCAAGAAGTTATCCAAAGTATCTTTCGCATACTGCACTTGCTTTTAGAAATAGATAGCTGCAACAAAAGTACGGTCTATGCCTATTTCATCTTCATGTTGATAGGAAGAATATTTTCTGGGAGTTTACTCAGAATCGAGTTTTTATGGCCTATGAAGAGAACAAGCATTTCTATGGTACAATTCATCTCAATCTAAACTTGATGTGTAACAAGAATTAGATAAATTACTCTAAAATTGCCTGTGTTTCTGTATTGACTATAAGGGAAGCTCAGAGTGCTTAGGTAAGATTCTCACTAAGGGCAGATTAAATTAATGGTTGGTTACTGTGGGAAAAGCAGATCAATATGCAGAACAGAAAGGTAAATTCTCAAAGGGCCTACTACAAACATTTGGTGTCATTGTTGGGATACATGCTTCCCAACTTCCTGAGCAAATTTGGTGACTAATGAGGAGAAATGTTCACAATACCTTTAGCAGCAATAGACTTGTCTCTTCATCAAGCAACTGGAAGGTTTTAACTCAGATACCATTTGCATAAAGGTATCTTGTGCATGAAGGATTTTAAACCTAGAGGTAATTTCATAATGCAAAAGAGTTTCTCCACTTCATAAATTTAAAAAAAAATTTAAATCTATTTTGCCATTACACATCGCATCTTGCACAGTCTTTCTCAAAAGACAAAGACAGATCCAGCCATAAAGGAATCTATAGCTTGGTGACCAAAGCACTCACTGTTTTTCAAGTCTCCACTTTACCTGAAAATAGCACGTGAGCAATCAGGATAAATAAGTCTCATCCATGTTCCCAGAGAATCTTCATTCGTGGAATACAGTACCAAATGAGTGATTAATTACAGAGATAAAGTAGAACAGCTACAAAAGGAGACAGTGAGACTTATATCAGGTCACCAGTGGTGTTCCACAAGGCTTGGTGGTGGGGCCTGTCTTGTTTAACGTCTTTATCAATGATCTGGATGAGGGGTTTGAGTGCATCCTCAGTAAATTCGTGGATGACACCAATCTGGGTGGATACATAGACCTGCTTGAGGGCAGAAAGGCTCTTCAGAGGGACTTGGATAGGCTGGATAGATGGACTGAAGCCAACTGCATAAGGTCTAACAAGGCCAAGTGTCAGGTCCTGCACTTGGGCCACAACAATCCCAACCAACACTACAGGCTTGAGGCAGAGTGGCTGGAAAGCTGTCCAGCAGAAAAGAACCTGATGGTGTTAATGGACAGCTGGCTGAAGATCATAGAATGGTAGGGGTTGGAAGGGACCTTTAGAGATCATCTAGTCCAACCCCCCTCTAGAAGCAGCTCCACCTAGATCAGGTCGCAAAAAGTTGCCAAAGTTGGTTTGTTTTTTTCCCTAAATTTCAGCAATAGGACTTGTAATTTCCATATTCAAATGCAACTTTTAAAAATTAAAAATTTTACTTACAGTTTTTGTGTTTTTATTGCACTTTAATGTACTCACTAATCAGTTCCATAAAATACTTTTTTCTGTCTTGAAGTAATGAATTAAAAAATTATCTTAATGTTCATCAGATTTTTTAATAGTGCCTATTAGTTTGCATTAAAACTCATATTAATTTTATTATTTATGGCCTTACAATGCATATTTAACTTCAGACATCTAGAGAAGTAACCTGTCTTAGCAACTAAGACAAACACACAGTCTAATATTGGCATCCATTACTTCCGATTCTTTGTGATTTTGCTTTTCTCTCATAACACTGGTCACACTAGGTTCTGTAAAGAAAATCACAGTGCATAGATGGGGAGAGAGGGATATGAGCAAAGAAGCTTTTTTAAAATTATCTTTTGCTGAAAGACAGAATCATATTAATGAAGTCTACAGATGGAAGAGAATATTGATAAATCAAGTAAAAGTGTAGACAGTCAAGAGTAAGAAGTCTTCTAAGGGTCCTGTTCACTGGCAAGTTGATATTGAGCCTAATATCAAAATCTGCCTTCACTTCCCTTATGATTAACATCACTCTCATTATATGCACTTCCAGTCAGTTAGCCACTGACTAGTTAGTTTTCTCATAAATTAACTGTGTGGCATGGAGACAAGCAAGTGTGGTTTTCACTCAAACGAAAGTATGAGCACAGGAATAAGTCAAGACTTCAGCAGAAGTATATTTTAGTCTCAATGAAGTGAGAAAAAAATGACTGTCAAAACCCAAGGCCCCTAATAATGTTAGTAGATGCTCTTGTGAATAAAAACTGGATTAATATTGAGGAAAGTCTCTTTAAGTAATACCAAGAATTGCAGGATTATTAGACTTTTTACAAAATTTGTTTTACAAATG
Source organism: Colius striatus (assembly GCF_028858725.1). Taxonomy (NCBI): domain Eukaryota; kingdom Metazoa; phylum Chordata; class Aves; order Coliiformes; family Coliidae; genus Colius; species Colius striatus. The sequence goes on along the minus strand of NC_084760.1, from coordinate 23,888,804 downwards.
CAATTGGTTGGGTGTGACAGGTTCAGAGAGGAGAGGACACTGAATTTTCACTGCAGCAATTCAGAGCTGAAAGACTACAGAGTTCCGCTCCAACGCCTGAACATTTATAATGCTGTACCTGTTCCAGGATCACAACACCCTGGTCCAGCACAAGGTGACCCAATACCAGGCTTCAATCATACAGTCAATAATCACAAGACTAAGTTAAGACAGGAAGGTAATTACCAGATGACAGTAAGAGAACATGAATCACAGTTTAATGTAATTATGTGTACCAAGAAATATAAAGAATCAGTTACTATGTTTCATAAAGCTTTTTTTCCTTTAATTTTCACCTCACTTAATAGACAAAATATTTTTCTCCTTGCTAAAAACAAACAAGCAGTCAAAACTTCTTCATAGCATACAAGTTTTGTACTGAGTAAAAACTTATCTGTGACAGCTATATAGAAACTCTGAAAAATCCCACAATAAGGATGTACAGTAATTAATTGCAAAAGGGGTCAGATTTAAACAAGTGGACTTTCTTCTCATTGAGGAGTTTGGCTGCAACTTTTCTAAAGGCTATAATTTAACTAGTAGCTTGCAGCAGATTATAAGCAAAGGGAACTTACAGATCTTTGACCAACACTTGCTGCTGTAGTGGTCTCTGTATATATAGCATTTAGGGATGCCTGTCAGCAGGGCTTCTCTTATTAATTCTATCAATGCAGCATGTACAATCTAAAATAAAAAGGAGTCTCTTTTTGAACAAGATGAGAGATGGAGAAAGGCTGATAAAAAAATACTGTACATACACTGTATTTGTAGCATATGTTTAGGTGACAGATAATAAAGGTAAGCAATTGCTCTCATTTTCAAAATTAACCTATTCAAGGTATAGATTTTTTACATAGCCAGCAATCAAGTCAATGTTATCATCCATTTAATTGGAAAGTTGTCTGAATCTTTTAGTGACAACTGTATCACCAAGCTAAACTAAAAGACTTTTTAAGGTACCTGTTTGTTTTAAGAGCTCTAATTTCTTAAATTGTGTTTATCTGCATTCTTAATGGATTCTAGTATCCTATTCCTAAGAAATTTTGAGAACAAATGTGAGATCTTAATGGAATTTATCATATTTATGTCAGTGTCAACATGTGTATATATTATTACTATGCTAAATCATGGGCGGGTTAAGAGCTTGAGAAACCACGACATATAAAGGGAAAATGAAAAAAATGAAAATCTGTTGAAAAACCATGAAATGGCAAATTGTGTACTGAGCCATGTTCAAAAATCTTAAAATTATTTGTACTTCTGCAGATTACAAACTCATCAGTCTGACAGAACTGAATAGGATTTCCATAAATATTATAGATATTATGAGTTTCCTATGTGTATCAAGCAGATACCATATCAATGAAACAATTTTCTTATACTTGACCAAAACATAAGTAACATTTAAAACTTCTTCTTTCAGGTAAAGCAAAGGTATCTCTTAAAAATCCAGGTACATATACATCAATACTCACACCTAAAAATTTGTAATTTTCTGTGGTTTTGTAGCTTAAATACTGGATAATTGATAGCTAAGGTCTTCCATTCTGTAAAATAACTAATCAAGGAATGTATGGGTTTGTATGCTCATAAATGGGATTCTTTCAAGCTGAATAATTAATTGCAGTGCCTCCATACACAATAACAAATAGTAAAGGATGCAAATGTGCACTTATTTATCTGAAATCAAAGATCTACTGCAAAACATAGTCACGTGAAACACTTAGAAGCTATTCATAAAAAACGCCTCAACAGGTTACTATGAAGTATCTTGAACTACTGAGTAATGTTTCTCTATTAGAAAGTCATTTATATATCAATTTTTAATTATCGCCTGCAATCAATTTTTGGTTGTATAGGAATGAAACAGTATGATTACCAAACATATGCTAAAGTTTCTAAAATTAAAGAAATTAACATTTTATGAAGCCATATCCCAACTCTCCCCTTCTGAGTCCCTTACTAGTAACATTTTTGATGGTGAAATACTACAAACAAATATACCAAATCTATTTTCTCTCACATGTCTCCAGATTGGAAAGCATGGAACAGTCATAAAAGCAACACTTGTTTATCCTCTGAAGATGTACTATGGCCAGTTTCAGATGAAAAAAAAAAGACATCTGCCTCCACAGAGCACAAAGAAATTGAGCATAACCACATTTTCATTATGGTGAGAGTCATATTCATTTCTAAAAGAAAGATGTGTTAGCTTAAGCAACTACAGTACAAAAATTTTAAGCAACTGAGGCAGAATTTTGCAGTATACATTCATGCATTTCTCTGACTTTGTAAATTAACTTAATCTTTTTTTTTTTCCTAGGGAATAATAGTTCCTTAAATGTGAAACAGAGTTTCTTAGGTGAGAGTTCAACATTACTTCATGGTTCCTTGATTCTGTTTTTAGAAAAAAAGTATTATGTTTTTTTATAGTTGACCATCACTTTGTACAAGCCTAAAACATGGAATTAATATGGTCTATAGTTCTTGCTAAAGTAGCTTGGATTTAGTAAGCAGACTTATTATTTGACTTTATATTTAAAATATTTTTCATTTAATTCTTTTAATATGTAGGCTAGTCAAAAAAATTTGCAAGCTCAAGATTTTGAATTGAGAAGCTAAAAGTTTTACAGATACTATTTTTACTCTTATCCCTCTGTGAAAAAAAAAAAAAATGGCATATATGAGCTTCAACCTGCCAGTACTGCACACATATACTATCTTTCCTCCCACTGCATGCTCTTTTTGCTGTTGGAAGAAACTACCTGCCAGCATTTAGCTGATTGGGAGACAATTTACTTTCTTTGCTAAAATGGCTACGTGATATACATCAAATTACATTTTAGCCTGGATTATGAAGTGCAGAAAATACATATTGTTTATTGCTTGCCAGAGAGAAGGACAAGTTAATACTGTGAAGAATTTGTATTTAATTCCTATTATTTCTACATGATTCAAGAAAACAAGGAGAAAATGTTGCTACTTAACATACATTGTATATATGCTTGTCAGAATATTTTTGGTAAGCTTTACTTTATTACATGCTCCATTAGCTACTTCTATCATTTGAATTACTGTCCCATTAGAACATAAGAGTTTATTTCAACTAATATGAGTAATAACAACAAGCATTTATTATATTATTACCTAGGCTGCAGTAAACTAAGTAATGCTTAGAAGGCCTGAGAAACCATAATGGCAAGCAGATATTTTAAAATCACTTTCCAATATATATATCATGTATGTCCAAAATAGCTATTACATACAACAAAAAATATCCATATTTGTACATTTGTGTCTTCCCATCAGTGTATATAATTTCATTAGTAGTTTTTTTTTGTGTAAGAAACGCGAAACTGCCATTTATAAGAGTTTTTCAGAACTACCTGAAAGATTGAATTGAACATTTGAAAACAATTATACCACAGCACAGATCTTCTCTAACTAATTCTTACGTAAAGTGAGTATGTCATACTGAAAAAGCACCTTTATCAACAGACATTGTAACACAGAGATTACAGAATTTACCTGTATTTGACTTAGAAAAAATATGGTATCTCAGGCCAGAACTAGGTTGAAGGCAATTGCACATACAAAGTCTCAGTGCATTGTGTTTTACAATTCTCAGCTTAAGGGCCCATTGAAATCCCACCTTACTTCTTCAGCAACAGGGGTTTTGAAATAGGCACTTCTATTTACTCAGCTTGCTATAGTTTCCCTATATCTCTCTATGAAACCTCCATTCAGGAATTCTGCATATAGGAAAAATATACTGTAGCAAGACTTATGCAAAGATTAATGAGCATTTTTCTCTTTTCAGCTGTGGAGGATAGGTATGCAGTAAAATCAGCCCTGAAATGACTTTTGAAATCCATAAACTCTTTAAATATCTGTTGTAAATTCACTTGCTTTTGGCAGTTAATGTACTTATTGGCAGTACAGAAGTCAATGGGTCAATATTGTCAGTTCACATCTGCCTATACACTGTGACTCTTCAGAGATGGCCTGTATCCCTACTGCCTATCTTCTTTTTATATATTTCTCAATGCTATTTAAAAATATTACCATTCACTCTTACATGTGATATATACAACAAAGAAAAATGTCAAAGCAAATATTTGCCAGTACTTGAACTACACTGAACTACTGAATACAACTCTTACTTAGAGAAAAAATCCACAAGGAACAGAATTGAGTACCTATATTTTCTCAGTGCACCTCATTGCATCTCTTTTTCAAAAGTTTAATCCATATGAATTCTGCATACTGATGGTAAACCGCATATACCAAGTGTCAACTTTACAATTTAAAATGCAAAAAAAAGCCATTTTCCATCTTTTCCCAGCCTACTTATAATTCAGTTGTATTTTGAAATCTTTCCCCATCATCTGGTATTGGAATATGAAAGCCTGAAGAAAAGATTTTTTTCAATAGATAGAAATGAGACACTTGCTTTGGTTATAATATACAATGAAATTTATTATCTAACTTTATTGTACTTACACAATTAAGATTAAAGCACCCTAAAAAGCACGATCATAGTAGGTGGTATTTGACTTAAAATTTCACATTTCCTCTTTTGTTCATACATATTACAGAATAGCAGGTTAGAAGTGACCTAAGCTCAACTAGTGTGGGTTGGATGAGTGGACAGTGAAGTGGATCAAGGCCTGGCTGAATGACAGAGCCCAGAGAGTGGTGATCAATGGCACAGAATCTAGTTGGAGGCCTGTGGCCAGTGGAGTTCCACAGGGATCAGTTCTGGAGCCAGTCTTGTTCAATATCTTCATCAATGACCTGGATGAGGGGATAGAGTGTACCCTCAGCAAGTTCCCTGATGACACCAAACTGAGAGGGCTGGCTGATTCCCCAGAAGGCTGTGCTGACATTCAGTGGGATCTCAACCAGCTTGAGAGTTGGGCAGAGAGGAATCTCATGAGGTTCAACAAGGACAAATGCAGAGTCCTGCATCTGGAAAGGAACAACCCCATGCACCAGTACAGGCTGGGGACTGACCTGCTGGAGAGCAGCTCTGCAGAGAGAGACCTGGGAGTCCTGGTTGATAATACACTGAACATGAGGCAGCAATGTGCCGTCGTGGCCAAGAAGGCCAATGGCATCCTGGGATGCATCAAGAAGAGTGTGGCCAGTAGGTCAAGGGAGGTTCTGCTCCCCCTCTACTCTGCCTTGGTGAGGCCTCATCTGGAATCCTGTGTCCAGTCCTGGGCTCCTCAGTTCAAGAGGGACATAAAGGGTGGGTGTCTGGAAGTTGGGACATCCCTTTTTTTGATGGTATCTACCAACAGGACAAGAGGTAATGGGATGAAGCTGGGACACAAAAAGTTCCATTTAAATATACAAAAAAACTATTTCACTGTGAGGGTGACAAGAGCACTGGAACCAGCTGCCCAGGGAGGTTGTGGAGTCTCCTTCCTTGAAGGCCTTCAAGATCCACCTGGACATGATTCTGTGTGACCTGATCTAGGTGGGCCTGCTTTAGCAGTTCGGTTGGACTAGATGATCTCTAAAGGTACCATCCAACCCCTACCATTCTATGATTCTATGATACTAAGATTGAAAGTATCTTGTGTCAGGGAACTCACCACTTCTCTGGGGAGATCCTTCCCCTATCTGGTTGTTCTCATTGTGAAATTTTTTCAATCGGAATCTCCCCAGGAATAGTTTCCAACCCTTACTCTTGTCTTTTCCATATGACTACTCCTATCAAGGAAGTCTCCATCTTTTTTGTAGCCACCCAAAACTGGAACATGGTGATAAGATCTCCCTTAAGCCTTCTTTTCTCAAGGCTGAAAAAAACTCACTTTTCCTGCCTTTCCTCATATGACAGGCTTCCCAGTCTTCTGGGCATCCTTGTGGTCCTTCTCTGGACCCTCTCCAGCCTGTCCACAGCTTTTTTGTATAGCAGGAACAAAATCTTATCACAGTGTTCCAGGTGTAGCCTGACAAGTACTGAGTAGAGTGGGATAATGACTTATTTATCTCTGTTGGTGATGCCCTTGTTGATTCAACTCAGTGTCCTGTTGGCTTTCTTGGCTGCTGCAGCACACCGTTCGCTCCTCCTGAGTTTGTTGTGCACCAGGACCCACGGGTCCCTTTCGACAGAGCTCTTCCCCAGACAAGTTGTTGGTGCCTTATCTTTTGTTTACAATGCTACTATCTTAATTCTCAACTTCTCAACGTCACTTACAGTAACCTATGATCACTCAGAAGTGTAATTCATCCCTTAAATCGGTATATGCTGTAATAATGCACCAACTGAAGAAGTTCATACAAATCTTACAGCTACCTGTTGCTCTTTTCTTCCTTCACACAAACAGCTTAAAACAATTTATTCCTTTCCCTTATAATTTAAACATATTTTCTATATGTTTTAATTTTACCAAGTTTTATAATCAATATATAATGAACTGATCCTTGTGCACATTTAGCATCCAAAAAGGTTCTTCAGGCAGCACAGTGAACTAGCTGAATGTACTATACATTTTTATCCAATTTTGCTTTAGCAGTTAAAAAGTACTACACAAAATACTGGATGAATACTATTCAATTATTATTGTTTCTGAGAGTTATATAGTTACATGGCTATTTTTAAGAAAAATCTCCACATTTTACATCGTGGCTAAAGAAATATGATTACCAATTTTTTTTTCTGTTAAAATAAAGCACACCCTGAAGAAGCTCCAAAATGCTCTCTTGAATTTGCATGCTGTTAGCTGAAAAAACAAGGCTATAATTTTCTAATACCTGCTGAGTGAATTGTCTTCAAATGTGCAATTGTAGAGGGGGTAACACTTGTGAATGTGCTTTGTGCAACAAAGGATATTGTCACAGGGTATAAGACATGTCAATAGAAACCTGTCATATAAATTCTTCTTTTTGAACCTCTGCATGCTGCAAAGCCAACAAATGGTTTTTTCCTTAGAATACCACTTATGAAGGTAACTAAATGGCAAATACGAACAAGGATAAATAAAATATCTGCTTCACTGCTGCAGCTTGGAAATGAAACCCTTGTTTCACTGAAAACAGTGGCAATTATAATTGCTTCAGTGTGATCAGAATCATAATTAGGAATTTCTGTCTTCCTCACTCATACCCACAGAACATCCATTAGTGCTCTTCCCTGAAACAATTTTCATCTGACAGATTAGTTCAAAGCAAGCAGACATTTGTAGCTATTGATAATAAAAGCATTTGACTGACAAAGAAATATTAGTCCTTGTATAAAGGCGATATAAGTACTAAATTCAATTAAATACAGTAAAAGAGTACACTGTGCAACTCAAGCATCAGTAGCTATGCTGTATCTTCCACAGTTTTAAAAAACTTTTTGAACTAAGTAAAGAATCAATCAGAACATTGTTCCTGTCAAAAATACATGATGATACCCACCAAAGTGCAAAACAAATTGGTAACGTTCCCACATTTGTTTTAGCACTATAATATAAATCAACAGCATATGAAAGAGTAACCAGAGAACAGAACTGACAGCAGTGTTCTACAGTACTCCATAAATCTCATGACTGAAGAGAAAATGACAGATCAGCATGAAAAGTAATGTTCTCTTTCCAGCTCTGCAGTCCAGATTCAGCAAACAACCAAGGAACCCAAAACAATGCACCAATGAAATTAGTGCATCAAAATCTGAAGCTGTGAAAAGCTTCAAGATCAAGAAGCTTCCATAAAGTCTCTTCATAACCTCAGTGGAATTTGAACATACAAGACACCCCAGTATTTAACATTTAAAGTATAAAGCATTTAAAGGTCCCTAATTGCTTGATAATTGTATTTATGTAGAGATGGAGAAGAATTTCAATTTTGGCAAAGTCAAACAATTTACAGCTCAACTCCTCTGCAAGGCAGGCAATAGTCACCTGAAGGATTTCATCAGGCAAGAATTTCCAGAACACTCACTAATGAGTCAGTGCCTCTCACAAACTACTGTATCGCCCACCACTTACTTCTGCACCACATTCAGTGAGAGACTCTGGGACACTGTTTGCACAAGCAGCATCCCGTGATTCAAATATTGTAGGAATGGTAGAAAAGTAAACCATGATCTCAGAAGAATTCTTTCAAAAAATGAGGACAAGTGCCTTCAGGAAAGGATACCTGGATCAAATCTGGATTCCACCAGGGGACAGACTAATAAAAATTAAACTACTGCAACGTGGAATATGTCTGTGTCAAGGAACTTTACCAAAACTGACCTTGAACTGGGCAAATGTTAAGTGCCACTGATGATACTATGATAGAATCTAGGGCCATAAAGATCTGAAAATTTGATTAATGTCTTTTTTTGTGAGATCTCGGGATACTGTTAACCTCTTGGCTGAGGAGGAACTGAGAGAGCACAATGTAATTGTAACAGATAATCAGAACATATATTCAGGAGATAAAGAGGAAAGACAGACAGAAAGGAATGAAGACACTTAAAAAGGTACTTTACCTCACTTTTAAATTGCCTTGCTGTGGCTGTCCATCGTAAATTGACAAAATATCAAAATCTTCCTCGAGGGCAAAAGTATGAAATGACAATTGTATCCTGTTACGTTCTCCTGTGATAATGATCCATGTGCAGTTGGCATAATTTGGATAACCATGGGGAAATCCAGGGCTTTCTATAGTACCGTTTGGTCCCTGTACTAAGCCTCCGCAGTTTTGACCTGAAAAAGAAAGAAAGGAAAATATATATTTTGGTGGTTTTCCCTTCCTCCACTATATATTCTTACACACATAATTATATGTAAACTTGATTTTATATTACTTTTTCTAATTACAAAGTAAGTAAAAATGCATTTATACCATTCTTCCCCTGTATTCCAAACCCTCATCTTTTTATGCAATGAATCATTACTTGAGGTTACATTGTATCAACAACATACGAAATATTATCCAAATGTGAAATTTAAGCATTAGCCTTGATGCCATAATAGCAACAGACTGACAGTTTACATGCCAGAGAATGTTCAGTTTGGTGAATTACATTTATAAAGTTTTTATATAAATACTAAGGTTTTAGAGTTTCTGCTGCTCTGAAACAAACTTTCAACACAGAGACCAAAATTACGCATTTGTTACAACGTTTGAAAACACAGCATAAGTCCTGTGGCATAACATTTTTAGTGCCGTGTGTATTGTCATCAGGGAAGTGGGGGTTTTGTTGTTTTTTTTTTTGAAGATCCTTAAAAAATAACACTAAAAGTTTTATCAGCAGGCATTTGTGTCTGGTTTGTACATCCTACAGATCTTGTGAAAGTACAGTAGCTCATTAACGGGAAGTCCTCAGCAAGAAACCTTGACTTGCAGTGCACACTCTTGCTAATTTCCTACTTGATTTTGTTAAACCCACCCACAACAATTGTACTGGCTCAGAGCTGGAGAGCAGTATTAATGAAATATTTGAACAGAGAAAAGTTTAAGGACATTCTGTGCACTATAATGCTTGCATTATTACATGCATTTTAAGCACTTCAGAACAAGTATAATCCCAGTATTTTTTTTTTATACCTAAATCAGAAAAGTATCTCGGGCTGCAATTTTATTTTTAACTTCCCAGCAGTATATCTTTGAGACTGAATCTTACAGAGAAGTGCTGTCAAATGCATGTGGGAGGTATCTAAATCTTAATAAAAGGGATTTAATAAAAGGGATTTGCTGCTAAAACTAAAGAACTAACGAGTAATCATTTTCTACTAAATTTCAAATATAGCAAAAACTGTAACAAAGAGATAAAAATGGTATGAGGATTAAGGAGGCCTTTAAATTTAAAATCTCTCTAGTACATCTACCAACTGATTCACATTAATAAAATATCTCTATTTTAAACATTCCTGAAGAAGGAACTTACTACAACATGTACTTAGCATGAAAGTTCCAGCTACATACTGTTCACTGTAACTTGTCAGTATTCTTGCAGATGCTTTGCATTGTATTCCTCTTCTTATTACCACAGGGGAAATGTCATAAAAGTGTCACTAGCAATTTAAAATAATTTAATTACTACAGAAATAATGTTTTGAATCAGAAAAGTAAAATTATAATGACAGCCCACAATTCTAATGCTCTAACAAGCTAATTCACATCTCCAACATCGAGAGATTGGTTTGTGTATCCCCTGCAAGCCATGCTGCACAGCAGCTTTCCTACTACTCTGGCATGAAAAGTTGCTTCAAAAGAGGACAGGTATCAAATGTAAGTTAGCAATTCATCTAAATTCTATTGAAGACAGAAATACCTTTTAGGAGCAGAAATCTGTAATTCTGGTATGTGAAGAAAGTAATGCACCGTATGTAATTGCACATGTAAATGCAGTATGTTAACTGCATTTCTGACACTCGGAGGCAATCAAATTACTTCCTCAATCTCTTCAGCAACCCTATAGCTGGCTTAAGGTAAAACAGGCTGGTTTAAGATTGCTGAGGTAGTAAGTGAGCCCTCTCATCCCCAAAATGGCTGTAACTCAGCAACTTCCTGACAGAAGTGCTTGCTACCTACTTGCAGAAGTTTTTACAACTGTCAGTGATTGCTCCCAGTTTTATTGCAAAAGGTGTTTTGTACTCCTTACTGTAAATTGAAGCTATTGTACGTTATTCCCTTGGAAAAAAACCAAACTCTAAACAAGGCAGCCAATGTTTTAACCCTGTTTAACTTAAGCATTCCCTACCACATATAGCCTTTTTATTCTCTAGTTTGTTTTTGCTCTTCTCTCTCTCTATATCCCTCCTGTTCATAAACATTCTGCCTATTCACTTTGTACCCAAGAAACACAAGGCAAAGGAGAACCATAAAGGAAAATGATTCCTGTGAAATGCTGTTTACATTTGTTCTTAATTTTATATGCATATATAAAAATAAATACTTATTTACTTAGTTTTCAGTAAAAACCCCAATAAAAATCTTAGAACAAATTTAATATACAGTTAAATAGCAACTTCATTGCTGAGCACTGACAATTTCAAGAAGGAACTCATTCTGAACTATGAAATACTCAGAGACTTTAAGAGGTGTGCAGGCCCAGAAAACTGACATCTTCCTAGGTCTGTCCCTGACCTGTCAAGACATGAAGCATGTTAATAGAGCAGTAATTGGGAGAAAAAAAAAAAAAAAGATAATCAACTGCTATCTCTATAATACCTATTTTGCCAATATATGTAAGACTAAAACCTTTAGAACTGTCAAATATTACACCTCTGCCAAGGAGAAAATTCAGCATCAAATCACTTAAGAGAGACCCAGTAGGAGGATATACTTTGAGAGCAGGAATGAAGAGACTTATGGGTGACAGATGGCAGCAAATTAGATAGGAGTTAGTAATGCAATATCCCACAAAAAACACAGTTGCTGACTGCAGAGACACCACAGATCTGTAAGGGAACACTCATTAGATTAACTAAGAATATTTTCCTTCTTGTGAGTGCCTTAATGACAGAAAATGTCAACAAAGTAAAGAAATCAAACATAGGGGCAGGAAAAAATATTAAAAGAAAAGCTCAGCAGAGCTTAAGTAGTTCTGCTGGGCTGAATGAAAACACAGAAGAGAATTTACAGACTGATTACACCTTAAAAAGATCTACCCATACAATTCACTTTAGCTCTGGTTCGTCAAATAAAAATTAAATGTCATTTTTCACAAGAAATGTAGTCATTGATTAAGTACCATATCAGTACATTAAATTACTTTGATACTACTAATAATATAATAAAATTCATATTAATAGTATTTTTGTTACCTAATGCTATTAATACTTTAATATTCAAGGTAAAAAATTATTAGCAAGGCACTAATTCATTGTTTATATCAATGTAAACTATGCTGATAGTGTTAACTTTCTGTCTGTTTTCTGTAAGAAGACATTTCAGGACAGCTATTTTAACTTTAAAGTATAAAAAGTGTAATTTAAGAAAACTGATGCTCTTGGCTTCTAGTTGAAAATTATTTACACCAACTTCAGCCTTGTTTTATCTTAAAAAAGATTTCTGCATATCCTGTACCAGCTCTATTTGCACTTGTTCAGGCTCAGCATTTCTCAGTTGTGACTGAGAGATCACCAAGTAGACTCAAAACACTACAATCTTGCCTTGAACACTGAGGTCAAATTGTTGCTACAATGACTAAGAATCAGTAGAATTTAAGTACTGCTTTGCCATAAGATTTTGAATAGATCTCATGAAATACAAATATATAAAATATTTTCTAAAAATTGGACTTTGATTTTCCTGGGACTTTCTATTTATCATTACTATGTTTATCCTACCCACCTTCGTTTCTCTACATCTAATACTTAGAACTAGCAAAGTACAGATTGATTGATTTGAGTTTCTTTTTTTTTTTTTAAGTTTCAAATGCTTCTAAAGAGACAAGCCAAAAAACAACCACTTATCTTCTTGTAATTCATAAGGTATTCTGTGCAAGATTGACATATTACATATATGTGTATATGTATTCGCACACACATATTTAATCGAAAGCCATTTTTGCAATATACATGTACTTTGAATAGCAAACTATAAAATGCATCAAAACTATGGTAAAGTCATGATGTAGTTACTATCTTTTCTGTCCCACTATTTTTTTTTGTATGAAAAGCAAACATATAGATGATTCTTATTCATGCTATCTACGCCACTTATCATCTTACTGACCTTTATCATATCCCAGCTTCTTTTATTTTTCCAGGTTGAAAATTTTTACTTTATATAGCCGTTCTTTGTACTAAAGCCATTTTATCACCTTTCTCTGAACCTTTTGCAGCTTTGTCATATCCTTCATGAAACAGAACTGATAGCATAACTTCTTGAAATGCTGAAAATGTATACATATCATTTACAGAGGGATATTTTAAATCCCTCTTTCTGTTCTCCTACTGATTTGAACTGTTCTTTTGCTAAGGTAAGCATTAGCTTGACATTTTTATAGGACTACGTGTTATAACCAAGATTCCTTTCCTATTGAATTACAGTAAGGCTAGAGTCTGTCATTTCACATGGAAAATTAGGACTTATTGTACTGTTTTCTCCTCTTTAGATTTCCTACAGTTTATAACTATGTGTGCCACATCATATTCACCTACTCTCATTTTCATCTACTATTTCATACTTGGTCATATAAGGCCTTTTCTGCAATTCTTCACAATTGGTTCTCATCTTCCTTAACTCATAACTTCCTATAATTATGATCACTTCACTGCTTACCCTCTTTTGCCAATTATGAGGATGCTGAACTACATAGATGCCAGCACAGACCTCTCTAGGATGCCACAGTGACACATTCCATTGTAAAAATTGGCTGTTCTCTCCTACCCTTGAGGTACAACTTTTAGTAACGTACAGACTTTCTTATGCTCTTTACAATCTCTTTTCATTGTCTTTTGGAATTCCAGCCTCCTTTATCCACATTCAGGCTGGCTGACTCATTCAGAGAATTCAAATAGGTTTAAAAATCATATGATTTTAAAATAAAGCCTTGACTCTAACTCAGTTCTAACCATGTGTAAAGCAATTGTTTTCTTTAATATTAGTTTCCTAACACAAGTTTTAGGTACTCTAGCTTTTAGTTCCTTAATTCTCCTTGGTCCCTTCTAAATATGGGCATCTCAGGTGAACTGAAGCTGAACATTACATTAGCAGTGCAGTAGTTTTTTTCTTAAACTCTGGATAACACATGGTGCTTGTGATATTACTGTTCATTTTGCTTGTTTGCTCCATACCCTGTTCCATCATTTTTATACTTTAAACAGATGCATTGAGGAGTCTTTGTCAGAGAACAGTTCAGGACAAGGAATTACAAAACATATGTATTTTTTGCTGTCTTTGTTAATATTTCTTTTATAACCTGAATATCTACCGGCCCAGCAAAGTTGTCTTGCAGAATACTTGCTCCAGTTGTGTTCAAAGGAGGAATAAATTCTAATTTTACAGTGTTGGCTTGTAATGCTCTACACTACTGTTACACTTCAAGAAAAGTCTTCAGAGAGAGCCTAGTAGCTCCTGAATCTTACTGGAATCTTGTCAATACACATGCCTTTATCTACCTAGTTCTTTCTGGCAGTCTGCACAAAACAGCATTAATCACTTTGCAATATATAGCAGGATGAAACCCTGTCTCCCTCATCTCTCTTTTATCCTTATTAATGAGGCCTTAATTACAAGAGTTGATAGTTAGAGTCCTCATGGATTTTAAATTTTCCCTCCTGCACAGAAAATTCAAATGCAAATCTCTCATCTCCTCAGAGCATGAACAAGAACACTCTCAGGAACTATGGTACTGCAGTATTGGCCACAACTTAAATTACTTTGAGCAGCAAAGCTCATGATAGCAACAGTTTTTCAACTACAACTTCTAGCAAGAAAGGTGAGAAATATCTGAGACAAACATGTTATACTTAACATACAACAAAAAAGGTTTCCTCTTGAACTACAAGAGGCAATCACAGATTTCGATTGTTGCTGCCATCAATTTAGGCAATGGAGCAGTAAACACCTGTAAGACACAATTAAGTGGTTGCACACTTTGTTACAACTATCTCTTTTTCTTTTCTATTGTGTTTTCATATGCTGCCTTTGTATTTACTTCGCTGTTGATGACCACTGTAAGCTCCCAGCACTTCCTGCCTCCAGTCAGGCCTGCAGGCCCATGCAGGGCCCAGCAGGCCTGCAGGCCCTGCTGCTGACTAGCTGAGCTCTCCAATGGACCTTTATCATTTCTTCCTCATTAGCTTATCCCAAAGCCATTATCTGACACTGTTACTACCTAATAAAACTGTTATTTCCTAAATTGACTTCAATCAAGAATGGAAATGTTAAATGGCCAGAGAGGCAAAACCACTATTTTCCAAGGACTGTTTTAAATGGCATTTGGTTACTTCGAGTGTTATTTAAAAATCAATTATTAAGTAAAACTCACACCACCATTAAAAGGCACTTTCCAAGGAATTACTCAAATTACAAGGTATGAAGTTTCTTTTAATTTAGGTATCATTGAAGATTTGTTCACAACTGCAAGCTACTGTCATTGCTGGCAAACTGAAGCACAACGGTGCAGCTCCCACCAAGCAGCCACCTGCACAACATCAGTCTCTTCTTGATGTGTCTGCCTTCACCTCTCAAAGCCAGGGAGAATCAGTGCTGCAAAGCTTAAATACTACATATACTGAAACGTATATTCAGGAGAGTCTTAAACCAACATGAAATGAGAATAGCGTAAATTTAGTCATGTTTTTTTGCAAGATCTGGGCAAAAACTAGTCAATTTCAAGAAAATTAGTGAGAAAAATCTCTAAAATTTATTTGATATAATTAATATCTGTCAGTTTATGTGAAATTAGTTCATCTGTGCACCCACAAAGGAGCACAGACAGACAATAGCAGATGGTGAAGCCCTAGCTTTTCCCAGGCTCATCCCAGACCATCTCCATATGCCCAAAGGAGCAAGGGAGGCAGCAGGCCACATAAGGACCCAAAGTAAGGACTCATGAGGACAGGACATCCTTGTCCAAGGCCTCTCAAGGCTGTCCCAGGTGAGATCCCCAAAGGCTGTAGGGGCCAACAGGTGGCTTGCGTCAGCCTTGGGAAAGTGTGGCTTAAGATGCCAGCATCTGGGCTGGACTGTGATCCAAAGAGCACATGTGTCTGGGCCCCAGTGATCGGGGACACCTCAGTGACTGACAGTGACAGCCCCAGGTGGGACAGAGCCAATGTGTTTGCAGTGAAGCATCAGGGGCCAGCACAAGTGTGACAACAAATGTGCGAATGTAGCTGTGGGTCCATTCAGATGAGCTGGCAAGCAGAAGGAAAGCCAGGAAGACCTCTCCAGGGATGAGATCATGGCAGAATGGCTACTGGGAACCAGAGGAAATGTGATCAGGTCTGTGTAGGGGTGAGTGGACCTCCATTCTGCTCAGTCAAAAAAGGGAAACAGGATGAGGTCACTGGTGTTGCCAGAGTTAATGTGAGCTGTGTGTCTGCTCCTGTTACTCTGTGTATCTGGCCTTATGTACACATACATGGTGTATACATGGGCTTTGTGTGCTCGTGCCTTCTGGGAAAAGCTGCTGAGCCTGGCCACTGCCCGCATCTGGGGCACAGAGATGGGACAGGCTCACCTCTGTGGGCTTCTAGATTCAACCCTTCCTAACATAATTAGTTTTCTCTGAATTGTTAAAGATTCTGTAGCTTGGCAGCTAAAGCTAAAAATATAGAAGGAAAGTCAGCTAATTTTCAAAATTCAAATTAATTTTCTTTAAACACGGATCCACTCAAATTCTGCCATCTTTGTCTGTGACCAGTCTAGGACCTTTGCTAGGTCCATCTCACATGAGGTGAATGGTTGGTAAATGCTACAATGCATTTAGCAACCTTAACTTCCAATGTAGACATTTGCAAAGTGGCTGTAACTTCATCAGTCTATAAAACATTTTAAGTTCAGACTTTACTTATAGCCGTAGGATATATATTCATGGATTGTGTTGATGAAACAGAAAAGCTAGTGTTTTTAAAGTTTCAGATTAGTACTCTGAGAGGCAGGCAACAGCTTTGTGTGCAATTTCCTATGTATATTTAAGACTTTATCCAGCATCCAACTGAAATTAAATTGTCCTGAAGGTTAAAGATTAATACTACTATTCAGCAAGAAGTTCTGAACCAAATCCTGCCATAATAGTAGCATTGCTGTGTACCAGAGCAAAACATCTTAATTGCTGGTATATGGAAGTTTTTTCTTTATTTTAATGAAGTTCTTAATGCTGAAATGTGTATTATACATCAACCAGATTACATTGCCGTTACAAATTGAGAAAAAGATATTTCATGTTCCCTTTTCAATACCAGAATGTCCAAAAAGACCAATAAATCAGTATTCACACAAGTTGATAGGGAAATAAAATGCAGAAAAATATGTTTCTCTGCAGGAAAACATTTTTTTAAGAGCTTTTAATGTTTTGGGTTTTTTTTAAATCCAGTCTACAAGACCATTAATTGAATGCCACTGGCTAGCAAAGGTAAAAAAATAAAAATACCATAATCGCTCTCTCAAGGCTACAGTTTGACAGTGCTTCCTTCCAACAAAGCAATAAGTTCTAAGTTAAAAGAAACTACATTATATAAGTTGGTTTCTCTCTTTTCCTTCAAAAATAGTGATTTCAGACCACTTAAGCAAAGTTCTCTGAGCTTTCTTTGCCTCTACTTTGCTCTTACTACAATTGTTTTAAAGATTCATCAAAATAAAGAAAATGCATTAAAAACAGGGAAATAATACAAGTTTTATATCAGATTTGAAATATGTGGGAAGGGGTGTTGAAAAAAGTTCTTTTACAGAGGGTAAGATCCTATATTGTAAAATGCTGAGCTAGACAGATTTAGTGCCCTTTAAAACAAGACCATTCTTCATAGATGCAAACTTATTCTGCAGATGGAGATCACTGAGGACAGGGTGGATTTTATTTGTTTACTTTTCTAAAATAAAGTAAAATAAATTGAGGCTTTAGGTAAACATCACTAGTTCTGTTACAGTTGCCTAGCAACAGACGGTAGAATGAGGAAGTATGGTATAGCTCAGGTAAATAAAAGGAAAGTGCTGATTTCATTGTTTCTGAAATACTGAGACAATAATCCAAATTCTCTTCTGAGCTTCACTGGAATAGGAGCAATGCAGCTCTGAGGTCTTCTTTATTTCCTTTCTGCAAGACTGCTACAATATACAGGAAAACTGCCTGTAACAAATGTGACCACTTCAGTATTGTCACTTTGACTTTCAGTTGTTATTGCTGCTGCTCTCCCAGACCAGTGCACCGACAGCCTTGCTTACATATCAGGATCTTGCAGCAGGGGTTTTTTATTGCTATCTTTGTCACTGGATGCCTACATCGTGGGCCTGAGAAGTATAACACAGTTCAAGTAGTCTGATTTCATAGTGTTACGAAAAGAGCATATTGACAAAAAACCCAGTTATTAAAACTGGAAAAAATCCATTTGCCTCATTGGAACTGCTCTGTGAGCATCATCTACATTAACTACATTTTCTGCTGTGACATATTACTTTGTGCATCACTTCTCTTATCCAGAAGCCTTGTCTGCATTTTTTGTCTCTGGGTGACCACAGAATCAGTCCAAAAAAAATTTTGAATTTGTTCATCTCTGCTACTTTAATTCACTCTTACTTTTCATTTAAAACAGAACTTTTCAGTTCAGTATGCTTTAATTACCAGTGTAGAGTCAACTGACATCAACTGAGAAGGACAAATACTATCTTCCAAATTAGATTGCTAAGTCATAACTTGAGGAAAGATAATAAATGGCAATAAATTCTTCAACGGTCATTAGAGAAATTTCGTTTTCAAAGATGGAATACTTCTTTTTAGAATTGAATTTAGAAAAATCAGACAACATTAGTTTAGATTTTAGCATTAAAAAAATCATCCTTGTGAATACAAATGCATTTTGCAGGAAGAATTTTGACTTTCAGATTTTGAAAAAACAGTATTTTATGGATCTACTGCAAGAAATCATGAAACATTCCTCTTGAAAGGTATATTATTTCTATACATAGATTTGTGTTTTATATAAATAAGAATATAGGCATTGCTCTGCTATGCAACGCACATATAAAAAAGAATTATCCTATAAAAAAAACCAATATAACAAAGTAAACAATATTCCAGCATTAGCAAAATTATATATAATGAAAATATAGGTAGCATGACACCATATTCATGTGTAAAATATTAATTTCAGTGCACCTTTAATGTTGGTAAATTTACACATACAAAACCATCTATGACATTCATTATCATTACCAGGACTGGAATGACACAATAGACACATATTTCCTGAAATTATAACTTCAAAGTACAGCTGTCTGAGACATTCATGACAGGAACTGAAGTGATATGTTCTAATAATCTTAACCACAGGAAATTTAGGGCCTTATGTATTTGTATCTTACTGATGCATTTGCACAGTATTAAAGTAATTATCGATTTTAATGGGGCAACGGGATGGAATGGAAGGTGATGCAGCTCCTGTGCATGAGTGATGATGTCAGTAGCTGACATTTATGCACAGCAATACTCAGAATGGAGCAGCTAACCACCATCTTGCAGCACCACTAACAAACACAACTGCCTACTACAGATGTGATTCAGCACTGTTTCAAATCCTTTGGCCTTATCTACACCAAGTCAAATGGGTGCCAAAATGCTGCCAGTCTGATTTGGTGCCTCTAGTTCATACCGCAGGAAATGACCCAAGAATAAGGTATTTTTCTATATATAAGATCAAGTTTTACTTCTCCCATACTAAAAACAGCGTTTCAGTTTTGTTTTCCATTGTGTATATCTCAAGCAATTATTGAGATTTGTAAATAATGGAAAGTAATCTTGTGAACTGTGATAAAAATGCAATTAACATTTGTTTTAAGGCATAGCTGATTAGAATAACACTTTTCTAAATAGTGTATATAGTGTATCTATTTGCTAATTACACAAATTCATCCCATGCACATGATTTCAATAGGTTACAAAAATTAAAGTTTAGACAATGAACTGAATTCAAATAAATTAAGAAACTTAGATGACAGTACGAATTTGAAGGGTAAAACATGCAAGAGGACATATCTGATATTGCATTCTTACAAAAAAAAATTTCTCCTAACAATGTAACACTTCATGAGATACTGTACTTCTCAGAGCTGGTATCTTATAATTCATTCTTATGGAATGATGGCAGATTTTGTTTTGTAATGCTAAACTGAAAAATCATCCAAATACTCAACTATTTAAGCAAGGTAAAGCACACAAAATTATAGAAACTGAACTTACACTCCTTCAGGCCTTTTCATCTGGCCTCTGCCCTCACATACTGCCTGTACATCAAAACACACAGGCACTCTAGTTCTGAACTGGATTGCTCATAGGGATTTTTAATCCTTGATTAAGGCATATTTGAAGTAGGCTGAAGAGATCTACCCATTGCAGGAATATTACAAGCAATACCTTGTTAATTTTCCATGAAATACTGTACCAAAGAAAAAAGCCGTCTGCATCACTGACTCATCCTCAGGAGCCTGTGTGACTGACAGGACATGGAGAGCCAGAAAAAGTACAGCAAATAGATGCTATTCGTGTTGGCACTGCTAAAGCTGGTTGTGCCAGAGTGGGTGAAATGTAGACTGATCTGTCATGTCAGTGCCAGGTCTGTGGTTCAGAATTGCCCTCAGACCTATTCTGATGTTCATAGTCACTGCTTCCACAAACTGACATGGAGACAGGTTGCTCTTGGACATTTTTAATTTACCACTCACAGGAGATATCCTCATGGCTCTTCCCTCATGAGTAGCCCAATGCCAACAACTTTCTGGGTAAGGTACAAATGCAGCATTACCTGTTCTTTTTCTAAAAAAAGCTCTGATATTTGTGACAACCTAATGTTTCAGCTTAAATTAAAATAACTGAAGTATGGGTGGTAGAAGGTGTTGATGCTGAGATCCTTAGACTTCCTGAACATTAACACAATGTATCTGGCTATTGAAGTGTCCAGAAGCATGATCATGCTCCCATTGAAGTCAGCAACAAGGATTCTACAGACTTCACTGAGAGAAGGATGAACTTTGCACATACAGGTTTATATTCATCACATATCTGGCTTGCTTCTAGAAGCAGACAAAATCTGAGAGAGAAATTATTGGCATGGATCAATAGAAGTAAGGAGACTCTCATTTGGGAGACTGCGCATGGCCATCAATAAGAGCAGGGTAAGACTCTAAAATGTTAGCTTTCAGTCATGTTACATCAAACTGCATTATGTCATGCAGTTTTACATCTCATCTGACAGCCAGATTTCTGCTACGAAACATAAAAAGACAGAGAAAGCAGCAATGATTTTAAAACAATGTATTCATTTTAGTTGAAGTGACTAGTCAATTACCAGTTACGATAAAACAAACTTTATCTGCTTTAAAATTATTCTTCTCCCTAAGAGTAAATAATCTTGCCATCCCTGTACTTTTGATACAACAAACTACAAATTAATATTTCAGTCTGTATTGTACTAGTTATTAGACTACACCTGCATTATTTACTCCTGAAATTCTGAAAGCACTCACCTCTATAATGCCCTTAGCACACCTGACTCCCAGTTTACCCTGCTATCTATGACTTCCCTTATTCATGAAGGAGTGTGATCACATGTATATGAAAACCAATGAAAATATGGCTCTTGTGGCAGGAACTGCAAAATTAAATTTTCCACAGGGGCTTGCTGGACAAACAGCCAAATGTTGTTTCATGCTTCAGCTGTAACAATATAACTATAACATTTTTTGTGTGTCACTGTCATCTATACTTGAAGAAGCTGTAAAATTCATAGTATGGTTGTCCACTGGAGTCATCCAGTCCATATAATATAATGTTCTTATGTCACAGAAAAATCTGAAGTATTAGTGTACTTTGCAAATAAATGTGAGGTTCACTGGATTTTACAGTTTACAATCACAATTTGATGATGATCACATTTATTATAGAAATTAATCAAAATTTAAGCACATACTGTGTGATTCTTGCCATCTGAGATAAGTTATTTTTCCATGTTTGCATTTATTAAGTATTGATTCTGTAGGCTTTAAAAACTAGAGCAGAAAAGAGAATATCAGAGGTCTCATATAAAAGTATAACCACAATACAGTCACAGCACTTGGACAACACAAGACACTCCTTTACTCCCCACATCTCCTCCTAACCTCTTGAAGTCATTTCTAAAATAAAATGTCAGTAACCAAACAGTTTTATCAATAAATATCTCTGATTCATCTCATCATTACCCTCTTCAAGCTGAGTGTCTGGGTGTCACAGTTTGCAGTTTTTCAGTTGATATAAGATGGCATATGTTCACTCGCTACATCACATCAAATCAGCTGTAACACTGGTTGAATTTCATAGAATCATAAAATCATGGAATGGTAGGATTGGAAGGGACCTTTGGAGATCATCTAGTCCAACACCCCTGCTGAAGCAGGTCCACCTAAATCAGGTCACACGGCAACATGTCCAGGCAGGTTTTGAAGACCTCCAAGGAAGGAGACTCCACACCCTCCCTGGGCAGCCTGTGCCAGGGCTCCCTCACCCTCACAATAAAATAGTTTTTTCTTATGTTTAAATGGAACTTTTTGTGTTTCAGCTTCATCTCATTACCCTTTGTCTTATCACCAGATGCAACAGAAAAAAGGTGATGCCCCAGCCTCCTGACATCCACCATTTATATACTTGTAAATATTAATGAGATCCTCCCTCAGTCTCCTCTTCTCTAGACTAAACAGCCCCAGTTCCTGCAGCCTTTTCTTGTATGAAAGATGTTCCAGTCCCCTGATCATCTTGGTGACCCTGCACTGGACTCTCTCCAGAAGTTCTCTGTTCCTCTTGAGCTGAGAAGCCCATAACTGGACACAGGACTCCAGATGAGGCCTCACCAGGGCAGAGTAGAGAGGGAGGAGAACCTCCCTCGACCTGATGCCCACACTTTTCTTGATGCCTCCCTTTTTGGCCCCGAGGGCACATTGCATATTCAGAATTTCAACACATACACTGATTCTACCATCCACATTTCTTCATTCCCTTCTTCCTTTCTTCCCTCCCTTACTTTCCTCAGTTTTCAAATACTTGATTGGTAAAGACATTTTATTATTCATTCTTGAATCTGATCTTGTTAATGATACTCTATTAATTACTTTGATATTTCTATACTTCTAAAGCAAAACACTCTCTACATAATTAGTAATCAAAGAAAGTACATGGAAAAGGTCTGGCTGTTTACTGTATTTATTTAACCTTTTTCCAGATTTTTTGGCTGTTTAGTTGTATGATGGATGCAACAGATACTGAATTTCACTTGCTTTGCTTTACAGAAGGTCTATGTGAAAACCTGCTGAAAGACTTTGTGATACTGAGAAATGCCATGTTGACACAGGTACAGTTACGCTGTGTCTAAGAAAAGCTCAATTTTGCACACATAGCAATGGGCTACCTAGTAGGACTCAGGAGAAATATCACAGAGTAGCTGAACTACTGAAGTAAAGTGTTCACAAAACCATGAGTCAAAAAAAGTGAACAGAATGTTTTAAAAAATTAGAACAACCAACTGGAAAGTGTCATTAAGCAATAGATATGCTCACTGTCTAATCTGAGTTCTGCACACAAATTCAAACCTACTATCTTATCAGAAAAAGTGTAGATAAGAACTATAAGAATGACTGAAAGTATGAAATAACTTCTGTACCAAGAGACTAAACAGACTCAAAGTTTTTAGCCTGCAAAAGTGACTACTGAGGGGGAAAGTGGGAAAAGTCCACAGCATCAAAAGGGTAAGAAAAAGTGTTCTGTCTTGTTTTTCTTTCCCATTTCCATTATTCAAAACTCTCCTTCTTTTGATAAGTTCAAAATCAAAGGAGATATATTTCCGCCTAGTGCATAATGAAATTGTGGAACTGTATTCATCAAGAAATTAGACTGTAGCAAAAGAGAAATTATTAAAATAAAAATTTTAAATCCATCAGAATATTTTAAAAAGAAACACCTATGGCTTAGAAAGCATGCCACGCACACACATCTACAAGAAAGAAGATGTATCTCGGAAAGAATGTTTATCCTCTTCATATAGTTCTTCTAGGCATCATTAGCCAGTGATGTAGATAAGACACCAGACTTGACAGACTTTGGTCACACCTACTATGCTCTTCACATTAACCTCCTGGAACTACCACTGAAGAGGGAATACCCCATTGCACTATTAAAGCATCTAAGGTTTTCCTAGTCAGAGTTTGAATAACATAAAATCAATAGTTTTTATGCTTCAACATTTGTTCTCTTCTTCACTGAAAGATGCTACCAAGTTGCACACTACTGAGGAGAATAAAATCAACCATTCTCAACCTTTGGATATTATTAACTTCATGGAAAACTTTTACACAGCTAACTAACATACACTGGGTTACTTTTCATTGGGAGACTTTTCCTTGCCTCTTTTTGACAATTCAAAAAAAAAGTATTAATAGTCAAGCTTATCAATAATCATAGTAGCCAATCGGTATTAATAGTGATAGTGGTTATTACTGAATTTCTTGAACTGCACGTTTATAATAAAGCTTTGGTAGAGCTAATATTTGCATAAAACATTTTATTATTGTTTATCCCAACAGGATGCAAGTGAAAGGACTACATGCACAGGAGTTAGATTGCCACCATAGAGTACACTAAGCAATAATTTATTGTGAATAAACCCTTTCAGTTCAGTTAGAAACAACCATTTCAGAATGTAACAATCTGGTCCTTAACTTTCACAGATCTTGTTCACTAAACAGCATCTATTAGTTTGCAACAGCATGCCTAATTTGTGTTGACTCTTCCAAATATGCCATTTTGATACACTTTGGGATTTTGGATTTTGATATTGATATAAGAATGATCTAACTCCCTTAAAGGATTATGTGTACCAGTCATAACTTGTAGAAGGTCACAAAAAATTTTTAGTAAAACCTACAGTAATTTTTCTGAAAGTCTTTCCCCACAAAATAAAAATGTTAAATGAAAAATAGAGAAACAACACACATTCTTCTCATGAGAAAGTTTGGTATTACAGGTCAGTTCTTCCTCAAGTCAATTAAGACACAGTAAGTTATGAAATAATTGGATAATAGCCAACTGCACAAGGGGAGGTGTCTGAAACCTTGAAATACTGAGTTTGCTTGGTGGGAAGATATTCCTTGAAGCAAAACTTACCCGAGACTGCTGTTTTCACATATAACCTCTGAAATGTATTTACCTCTCAAAAAGAGTAGTTACTAAGATGACTGATAAAGTCCTTGAAAAAAAATGGGTTTGATTCATCTTCCTTAAGCTGTATGGAAAATGTGTGGTCAGAATCACAGAGAAACCAATGTATACCCAAACTAGAGAGAGAAGCTTGCCTCCCACAAAAAATAAAAGTATTTCCATAGAATAACAAACAACAGCAGACAGGCATTTCCAGCCAATGCTTCATTTCCCAGTAGTAAGAGTTTCCATAGCACCTGTGCAATTAAGAAATTTGGCTGAATCAGTGTGTCTTAAATAAGCAGGCGGATGACGGTGATATTTTCCTGCAGGTTTAGCTTTTATGTAAGAGCTGATAATGTGTATGTCATATGTAAAAAAACTGTTTAGACTTCAGACTGAATAAAAAGAAAATTGTAATAAATGTAATATTTTTAATTTCTTTAGTAGGAGTATCTTTTAATGTTTCAGCTAATCTTGATTTCCTCCCTGGGATAGCAGTGTAAGGTTCCTACTAACCTGCTTGGTGACATTTTCTACTAGCACAGATGGGGGTTTTTTCCTCCTCTTTGGTTATCATTAAACCTCGTTGCCAATAAAAATATTTCCAATCAAATTCTATACATACAAATAGTATTATTTGAGTTCATGGGGTATTCCTCAAAGATCTCTGCAGATAATTTGTTAATTGCACTTCCTGCTACTCATTATTTGTTGAATAGCACCATTTCTTATGAGTGGCATGACATGTTTAAAGACTTTCTTCTAATTCCTAGACCAATATTAACATTTACTATTTCACTTGAATATGTAAATGTAAATAGATTTCATTATCTAGTTCTATTTCAGAAAGAAATCAAAACTAGAGAAAAATATTTTGTGTCAAAATGAGTTTGGAAGATGGAATCACAGTATGTCTCTACTATCTGTATGAAGGTATACATAAAGCAGAGTCTGTTGCAACACAATATTTTGCACTTGAATTCTAGTTTTAGAACATACAATATCTCCACTGATTCCTTCTTTAGTCAGCACGGTCAATCTTCATGTGGTTTCTGGGACTGAACAGTGAGCACGTGTCACAGTGAGCATGTGTCACATCCTCACACAGTAATAGCACATATTTCAGCCCAGCCATACAAAGGGTTAGTTACTTCTAGATGCATTAGGCTAGAGTGGAGTATGATATCATAAACAGTTTTCTCCAAAAATTCCTCATAGTGTGCATGTGTACTATACATACACACAAATTGAGGAAAACGAAAAAATACTTAACTTTCACAAGCAGATGGAGAACTAGAGCCACAGAGGCAAAGGGTGGGGCAAAGAAAAGCAAAAGATTTGTTAGGGCTTTTGTTGTTGTTTTTACAAGTCTGAGAAAAATCATAAGTGTAAGCCTTAAAACCATTAAACATTTAAAATAGAAAAAAACACACAAACTTCTATAATGCTTCTTTAGTTATATACTTGATCATAGTCTTTAATTATGTCATTCACTTATCAAAAATTCTCTCCACATCCAGACTCCTTCCGTAACTTAACCAATCCTCTTTTACAACTGTCATGGTTTAAGCCCAGGTGGCAATAATCAAACCATGCAGCCACTCACTCACTCCTCCCCACCTCAGTAGGACGGGGAGGAGAACCGGGAGGAAAAGGTAAAGCTTTGTGGGTTGAGATAATTTAATAGAACAGCACAAGGAGAGAACAAACAGCCCTAACAGCAGCAAAGGAGCAGGTAAAGCAAGCAGTGCCCAGTGTCACTGCTTATTGCCTGGAGCCTGACACTCCATCCCCACACAACAGCCACAGTTGCTGCACCCGACATCAGCATGATATGGCATGGCCTGGCCATGCCCCTCATGGTGCCTGGTGAAAGTTAACCCACTATCAGCCAAACCTGGGACAACCACCCTGTCCCTACAGTCTCTCCTCAAAAACATGTTTCTTCTTCATTTACGCAATGAGTGGCATAAAGAATAGATGACTGAAAATAAACTCTAGAATATTACATTAGATCACTGAAATTTGGATGTTTCAGTTCCTGCAAATTCTAGTCCTTACTATGACAGAAGATTCATGCAAGTAGACTTATCACACACACAGGCTCCCTCTAAAGACAGACTGAAATTTTTCTGGAATTTAGTACTCAGTAAATACTGTGTAAAAGGATCCAACAACTTCTGCTCCTCTTTAGACTTCAGGCAACTGCCTCAAAAAGCATATGAGATTTAGCTGACCAAAGCTGCATAAAAAAACAAATGTCATATTTTTTCAAAATATTGTATTGGAGGAAAACAACTAGAGAGCAATGATTCCAGTCACAGTTAAACACCAGTTTAAGTTCATAGAATGGTTTGTTTTGGATGCGACCTTTAATGGTCATCTAGTCAAATCCCTTTGCCACGGGCCAGAATACCTTCCATTAGATCAGGTTGCTTAAAGTCCCATCCAACCTGACCTTCAACACTTTCAATGATGAGGCATTCACAGCTTCTCTGGGCAACTGTTCCAGTGTTTCACCACCCTCCTAAAAAATTTCTTCCTTGTGTCTAATCTAAACCTACCCTCTTTCACTTTAAAACCATTACCACTTGTCGCTACAGGCCCTGGTGAAAATCCTTTCTCTTTCTTAAAAAAACCCCTTTAATGGGGCTTAAGGCCCCAGTAAGGTCTGCCTGGAGCCTTCTCCAGGCTGAACAATCCCAATTCTCTCCGCCTGACTTCATAGCAGAGCTGGTCCAGTTTTCTGCCAACTTTTGTGGCCCTCCTCTGGACCTGCTCTAATGGGTCCATGTCTTGTGCTGGGGACCACAGAGCTGAACATGGTACGCCCAAGTTAGAGCTCACAAGAGCAGAAGAGGAGAATCACTTCCCATGATCTGCTCTCCACGCTTCTTTTTATGTAGCCCAGGATACAAATGGCTTTCTGGACTGCAAGTGCTTATGGCTGGCTCAAGGCCATTTTTTTTTCTACTAGCATCTTTAAGTTCTTCTCTGCTGGGCTGCTCTTTCACCACCCAGTTCGCTGATATGGATTCACCTCTACTTCTTGAATAATTTCTGAATTTTAAGTAATGACTGTTGAATACATCCAGGATCAAAATGTAGGCCTTTGCACTACTAGCAGTTTTTCCACTGAAGCAAGTTGGAAACAAATAGCAACTACAAACATGTAAAATAAATCACCTACAAATGTCATTCTCCGTTGTCTATTTAGCAAATTGAGATTGGACTATATGTCTAAACCTTACATAGCTACCTAATGAGATGTTAAAAACTACCTCAACTTTCAAACTCAGCAATACATTCAACTATGCATTGAACTTGGAAAGTACAAGTCATTTCATTGCTTTCTCTGGGAAACCTCATATGGTTAATTTGGGCATGGGACTGATCCATTACTGTTGAACAATACTTCAGCATTTCTCCGGGCTCTGTGAAATTGATACAACAAATTAGGTTGACCTAATGTACAAACCCTGATGAGAATTTTCTATAATTCCTCTTCTTACTAGAAATTATAAACATTCTTGCGAAAGTAATTAACACCAAGAGATTAGGTATTCTTTTCCTAAATTATGGAGACAAAAGTTATCGCTAAGTACATACAAATAGAAAGGGAAATCCTTACAAATCTTTATTTGCTGGGAAACCAGTAGTAATAGGATTTAATTTAAAGCAAAATAATTATTTTTAATTATAACTTTAGAATTTTAATTTGTCTTCATCTAAGTAAATAGATAAAATATTTATGAGAAATCTCTCTAGAATAATGCACATGCAAATAAATATTCTTCAATGTTGAGAATTCAACCTGATGCAGAGCCTAATGAACTAAGCAAGGAGTTCTTGTTCTCCTTTTATGGGAAAAGCTGAAAGTCTGTATTAATTGTACTTTTAAATACTGTTTTTTCTAGCATATATTCTTTATAAGAAGCAGCAGCTTTATCTGCTGATTTGAGCTATGTGAAGGCATAGCACAACTGCAGTCATTGTTCTGAGCAATCTAACTTTTTTATATTTTTAGTAGAAGCAGTAGTAGGCTTGCTAAAAATATAATTATTACACATATAACATATATACATACACACACATTTTCAGGACTATGCTAAAAGCAAAAACTGCATTTATAAACTGTTTTTCACATGTAAAAGGGTTCCACAGACTTTTCATGAGATAAAGTATTCCTTTTTTCATTTTAGTTGTAATAATACTTTCTAACTGACTGCAAAATGAAATTCTGTATTAGATTTTATTGCCAACAGCATATATACTAGTTAGGCATTAAGATCATTCAAATTCTGGCAAAGACGTGTATCAATTTCTACAGAAGAGAATAAAAAAATATCAACAAAAGCGAAAGCCTCTGAAAGCCCAGGAAAAAAAAATCAGAATAGAAACAATTAAGCCATTTCTTCAATCTGTATCAACAAAACTAAATAAAACTAAAGGGATACAAAGACAAGAAATCATTAACCACTGCACATCCTCTAAGGTTGTGGAAATTACAAATCAGTCATTATTTTAACAATAGAAAACAATTAATTTTGAGTTGTAAGAGGATATAAAAGACCATTCTTATATTAATTTTTTATTTTATAAGTTCAATTCTATTGTTCTGAATATCGATCGCTTTTTCTACATTCTGAGGACATTCTGATCAAGCTGTTTAAGTGAGAGTTTTTTCCTCAACTGTACTCAGAAAAGCTGCATAAATAGGTTATTTGCAAAAATTGTAATGTAAAAATCCCTTATGAATATTCAAGTCCTTAAATTATTGAGGATTACAAGAATGATACTGAGTCCTGCTGTCCCATTAATGATAAAACGGTGCTAGCTTTCTGTACTTCTTCCAGATTTAAAAGAGCTTTACAAGCTTTGCTTTTCCCCTCTCCAAACTCCATAAATATAGATGACACCATCTGACCAGTGAAAAAGGGAAGGTAAAGGTAATATATTACATACCACTCGTTTTGCAATAGATACAAGCTGTGGCTTTGTAGACTACCTAGAATTCCACATAATATTGCGATGTCTCAGCCAAAATGTTAACAGTAAAATTATCATGCATATAACTTTTTTGGATATCTCAAGCCAACAATATGAGTTATTCATCTATGCAGGAAAGGGAATTTGTCTCTGTCTCCTTGCCAAGTAGAATATCATGGTTCATTTCTTTCCCCTCTAATAACCAAATACCTGAAGATAATAAACTAACCATTAGTCAGCAATGTGCCCTCATGGCCAAGAAGGCCAATGACATCCTGGGAGGCATCAAGAAGAGTGTGGCCAGCAGGTCAAGGGAGGTTCTTCTCCCTCTCCACTCTGCCCTGGTGAGGCCTTATCTGGAGTCCTGTGTCCAGTTCAAGGCTCCTCCATTCAAGAGGAACAGAGAACTTCTGGAGACAGTCCAGTGCAGGGCCACCAAGATGTTCGGGGGACTGGAACATCTTTCATATGAGGAAAGGCTGCGGGAACTGCGGTTGTTTAGTCTGGAGAAGAGGAGACTATGGGGGGATCTCATTCATATTTATAAATATCTAAACATTGGATGTCAGGAGGTAGGGGCATCACTTTTTCTGTTGTATCTAGTGACAGGACAAGTGGTAATGGAAAGAATCTGGAACACAAAAAATTCCATTTAAACATAAGCAAAAACTATTTTACTGTTCATGGGAGGGAGCCCTGGCACAGGCTGCCCAGGGAGAGTGTGGAGTCTCCTTCCTTGAAAGTCTTCCAGACCTGCCTGGACACATTCCTATGCAATCTGATTTGGTGAACCTGCTTCAGCATGGGGGTTGAACTAGATGATCTCTGGAGGTCTCTTCCAACCCCTACCATTCTGTGATTTTATGATTATCAGGTAAAACCCTAGAAGCGTGATACACCTAGGCAAAGTCATGCTCCAGACGATACGCAGGGATTCACAGTAATTTCATAGGTTTACATATATTTAAGTAAGACCATATATTGCACTCTCTAAAGAGATTGCAGAGTTGATGACAAAGAACTACAGTTCCTTCTCACTGCCAAAGAGGTGGTGGATGTCCAAGTGCTTTCTGCTTACAATAGAACCCTTTATAGAAAGGAATGGCTCCTTTTATAAGTTTAAGGTCCTTCTTTCTCATTCTCCTAAATAAAACCTATTGTTTCTACAGCATATAAGATTTACTATCAATACTTTGGAAGCTTTGAAGCTATGAATTGGTAATGAGAAATTATTAAACTGTCTGTAAAGTGGGAAATGCCCCTAAAAACCTACCCAGAACTGAACCTCTGGACCTGGAATCAGCAAGGACGGGGGAATTCAAAGCCCTGAAGCAGTCCTAGATCTTACAAAGAGAAACAGAGTTTTGGCAGTCCACTGGGCTTAAGGTTTCAAGTTGATTAGTTGGCATGTCTGTAAAGTTTCTTACATTTAGGAAAATCTTATACTGTTTTTATGTCTGTAGAAATGCATATTTATTTCTTTCAACAAATACATTTCTAGTCATGCAATGTGCTGGTTTCAGACTAAAGCAGAAGGCCGAATAACCTCAGGTCACTTATGCGTTGAGTCACAAAACACATTTCTTATCTCATAGCACAGATATGACAGACATAGGTATCCAGCCTAATACTTTTTCTGGAAAGTTGCAGGGTTTTTGAAGATGTTACTACTTGCTCTATAGCCTTCATTATCAGCTTTTTCTTGCTCAGCAGATCTTTTCTCATCAGCAAAACTACTCAGTTGAATAAGAGATGCAAGATTAAATACATAGCCTATGTCCTTTTATTAGTATCAAAAGACAGGTTAAAAATTTGGTGGAATCCAATATAATAAAAAACACTCATATGAAAGTGTTGCTATATCACATATATATATTTTGTCTTTTCTAAAATGTTGCTATCTCTTTGTCTTCATAACTAAAAAAAATTTTCAATCTTTTCTCAGACTCAAATACAAATACTCATAATATTACAAACTAATAACAGATTTCCAATGTAAGAAAGCTATTTCTGTAAGGAAAAGTAATATTTTTTTATTACCATTAATCACAGTGGGAAAGTGCAGAAAAGCTTTCAGACTACATAGATCCTTTAAATGTGTCAGAATTTAAAAAAAAAAAAAAAAAAAAAAAGAGGCTTGAAGCTAAATGCAGGTTACAAAAGATGCTCTTCCCAAATGGAAATGTTATATCTAACCTAATACAAGAGATTGCTGATAGAATGGCAGACCTGTTGTCCTACTCTTTTCTTTCCTCAACCATCTCCCTCTTGCTGTTTCTAGATATCATATTGCCTTCTTGTTGTTCCAGGGAAAAACTAACAACATTTTTCAGTCAATTAATTTCTCAATAGCTCACGGAACTAATGCAATTCGGCCTCATGATCAAGAACAGGAGAAGCAGCAGAAGCTGACATGGTGTAGCTTTTACCAAAACAGTATTGAGCACAATGTGAAGTCACATTTTCAGTTTAACCTAGTTATAATAATTATTTAGAAAACCGAGACAAAAAGAATTATTCTCTATGAAGCAGGTAGAAAGCTGCTAAGATTATTAATCCCAATTGAGTGCAGGGCAAAGAGACAGGAAATAAAAAAGAGGAAAAAATTATAGACAGGACACAAAACCAACATGGGTAATTGAGACTGTGTACTTTAGTGTCCAAGAGTTAAGAATTTTGATCTCCCACGTTCTGAAATACACTTGGTAAACTTCTCTCAAAGTAAAATAGGAATAGATTAGTGTAGATTAGGGATTACTCTTTTGTGAAATATTAAGACCTTTTGTAAAATAAGAAGACCTCACACTAGTAAATATATATTTACATCTTTAGTCTGTTGGCAGTATAAACTCCTTTCACTCACTATTGCTCTCAAGTTCACATATATTGGTTTCATTATATGTATTTCTAATACATCACTGGATCCAAAAACCTCTTCTGACAACTGAAGTCAATTTCTATATGAAGTGGCAACAATTATCTATTTTAATATAAAGCTACTTTTTCAAGCTTTTCAAACTAAATATATAAATAAATCTATGAGATCAGAAGAGACTGAAGATGTCAATTTGAAGAACGATGCCACAGAATCAGTTGGAATAGTTTCAAGTCAGGAAAAGAAAAAAAAAATAAAGATAAAAAGAAAGTGAGATCTTCCTAAAAATAAGCCACTGCTTTTCATTACAAATAAAGATGGAGTTTTCACTCAGAAAATCTGTCCTTCATTTACATGTGAGATAGCATGTAAATCCTGTATCAACACGTTGAAGTTGTTGAGAAAAAACACATGCAAAATAAAAGGTGAAAAAAAGTCTTTTAAAGAATTTCACACTAAAATTAATTCCTGATCACAAGTACAGAAAATAGTGTTTAGCTCAGTTGTCAGAACACCAGCATCAGTGAAAGTATATCGACACCAAAACTCAGCCCAAGGAATTGCTACATTTCATGAGAATATCCATTTCTTTTTGTCAGTTTGGAAACATGGGTTCTGAAGCATTTCTCAAAGTTACTGCCAGTTTCAGTGCTCCCTAGGTATGCCTATCCACACCAATACTATCTTTGTAACAGTATCATCTGAACGAATTCCTGAATTCTGAGGTAATTCCTTAATTTAGATTAAACAGAACTGAAGAAACAAATTCTACTTTTAATCCAATCAGTACTTTATGCCAGCTCACAGGTTAAATTCACTGAATTAAGCAGCAGGGAGAATGGGCTGGGAATCACAGATCATCAAGTCCAACCACTAGCCTAGCACTGCCAAGCTCATCACTAAACTAAACTAAATCATGCCCCTCAGCACCTCATCTATGCATCTTTTAAATACCTCTGGGGATGGTTACTCCAGCATCTCCCTGGGCCAGGTCTAACAACCCTCTCAGTGAAAAAGTTTGTCCTTATGTTTAATCTAAATCTCCCCCTTGGTGCAACCTGAGGCCATTTCCTCTTGTCCTATCATGTGTAACTAGGAGAAGACACCAACTCCCACATCACCACAACCTCCTTTCAGGTAGTTGTAGAGAGTGATCATGTCCCCCCTCAGCCTCCTTTTCTCCAGATTTAACAATCCCAGTTCCTTCAGTCGCTCTCAATAAGACCCCAGACCCTTCAGTAGCTCCGCTGTCTATCTCTGGACACATTCCAGCACCTCATAGTCTTTCTTGTAGCAAGTGGCGTAAAACTGAACACAGTATTTGAGATGCAGTCTAGCCAGTACTGAACAGAGGAGGATAATCCCTTCCCCAGGCCTGCTGATCATGCTATTTCTGATACAAGGCAGGATGTCACTGGCCTTCTTGGCACCTGGTCACACTACTGGCGTACATTCAGTCGGCTAACATCCCCAGATCCTTTTCTACAGGGCATCTTTCCAGCCACACATCTCCAAGCCTGTAGCATTGCATAGGGTTGTTATGGCCCAAGTCCACAACAGCCATGTTAAACCTCATACGTAACAAGGCCATAACTTCATACAATTTGCCTCTGCCCATTGCTTCAGGTCACTCTGCAGAGCTTTCCTGTCCTCAAGCAGATCTACATTCTTGCCAAGCTCTGTATCATCTGCAGACTTACTGAGGGTGCACTTGATCCCCTCATCCAGAGGAATGATAAAGATGATAAACAGAACAGGCCCCAACACTGAGCCCTGTAAAAAGCACTGGTGACCAGGTGCCAACTGGATTTGACTTCAGTCACCACAACTCTCTCGGCCTGGCTATCCAGCCAGTTTTCCATCCAAAGAAAGAGTATGTCTATTGAAGCCACAGGCAGTCAGTTAGGAAGGAGAGGCTTAATACTTTCACCAAAAGAAACTCATACAAACATTCATCCTCAAATATCTTTGAATTAGATCTCTACATTTGTGCATGGAAAATCAACACTATCTATGGAAAGGAAAAAAAAAACCTCCTAAGCTCTCATATCTGACAACATGACCTCTTTTCATTAATGGCTTCATATAGTATTGACTAGACAATGCACAGACTTTACGCATTTAAGAAATAGTGCAATCATATTTTGAGCTCCCTTGTGCTTGCAGCACAGTTAATGGGAGAAGATAAAACAAGACTTTCCTCCCTTGCCTTGCTCTATAGTCTGCTTATCATGATTATGTAATTCCCCTATGTATTAAACTTCAACTTACTTTAATGTTGTCCCCAAATTTTCCATTTGAAGACATATTAGTTTCTGATCAGAATAAAATAATTTTTTTCTTTGTTCTCAATATAATTTGTTAAATTGAATTAATTTCACAGTCCTAACATTTCCTTATTTTGTTCTGTCAAAACATAATAGTAATTAGTAGCATATTATTAGCATTATAGTAGTTGTACTTAGCAGCCATTGGAAGCCATTATTAAATGAATATTGGTGTTTTTGTCTAACAGAGAAGCATATAGCCTACATTAAACTGACTGTGTGGATAAATGAAAGTGCAGGATGCTGTGGACTGTGCTACAAAACAGAACCAAGTTAGCATGGTATTACAGTCCTGAATGTAATGCTAGTACAGAACCTGAGTTGACAATATTAACTTCTTATTTTTCAGTTGAAGAAGATAGTTTCCCCACACTTTGTAACTCAGCACAAGAAAAGGATCAGTGTCCCGAATAACCTCTAAAAGTATATAATATTAGGCATAATTCTGTGTTCATATCTATTCTATCCACCAAGTATCAGAATAATACTGAATTATACCGATATAGAGTAAGAACTGACAGACTTATTCCAGGAGAATATTACTAAAACTGAACAAAACCCTTAAGCAGCTACTTTCAGTTATTTTCCAGAGGAAAATTTAAAGTCCTCAAAGCACAGAACTGACAGAAGCTAAAACTGGCTCATGGTGTTATATTAATTTTAATAGCATATTTTAATAGTTACGTGGTAACGCTATTGACCACAAAATCAATCCAATCAGACTGAAATTGAAAATAAATAAATAAAGCCTTAAAAATAATGCCTCAAAGATGCTTATGACTCATTTACTGTTAGACTATTTGTCAAAACCATATTGCTGCACAAGTCTATTATAGGGAGCTGTATATCTATCCATATGTGTGCACATTATTTTCATCTGTTTGTGTAGTGGTTTTGCTTGGGCCGGGTTTTTTGGTGGTTGGGGGACTACAGGTGTGGCTTCTTTAAACAAAGATCTACCAGAAGCTTCTCTTGTAGCTGATAGGGCTAATGCCAGTCAGTTCTAAGATGAACTCTGCAGCTGCGCCACTTGGGGGGCAAGGAAGCAGAGTCCTGAGAAGAGGGAGGGGTGGGGGGAGGTGTTTTTAAGATTTAATTTTCTCATCTCCATGCTCTTATTGTTCATTTAATAAATCAAACTTTTTTTTCTCCCCAAGTTGAGTGTGTATTGCCAGTGACACTAATTGTGGAGCAATCTCCCTGTCTTATCTCAACTCACAAACCTCTTGTTATATTTCTCTCACTCTCCTGTCCAGTTTAGGAGGGGGAGTGATACTATGACCTGGTGGGCACTTGGTTAAACCACCAGAGCTTGTCAAGCTTCTTTTTTTTGAGTTTCTTTGTGCACTTAGTAAAATATTACTAGTCCATAGGAAATGTCATCATGCATTAAAAGGTGAGAATTAATTTTGTTGAACCATGTGAAGCACTATTTCCTCTATTTGCAAACCAAATGGAAGTACCATAGGACTTGCAGGACTGAATTCCACTCAGATCTCCCTGGGCAACTGGAATAAATTAATATGCTTTGTTGGAAGATATTTCTTTTTTTGAAAATTATTTTCATAAGTAATGGACCTGGAAGATGCAGAATACATACAATTCTTCATTTAATAACTGGGTGTTAACCTGCATTGTGGAAACCCATATGCAAAACTACCAGGCTTCTAAATATTGGACACAATCTAGTTATTTTTCCTGGTATTCACTTCCCCGGGAAACATTCTTAACTCCTTTTTTCCAAAAGTTATTATAAGAAATAATTAGTATAACCCTGTTAATGGCCTTCCAATTCTTTCCTGCACTACCTCCCGCACTAACATTTGGAGAATGGTGGAATAACTTCTTTTTATGTAGTTCAAGTTGTGTAAAGTATTTTAGATGTTCACAGAAAACTCAACATGTCATTCTGAAAACAATTCAACCTTACATACAAGAGAGTTCTGAAGGTTTCTCTGCTCTAATTACAGACTGTTGCAGTTTATGAATGAAGTAATGAACTAATTATCACAAACTGATAATCCTATGCTAGTTATGTTCAGCGATACCAAGCTTTCTCAGTTATAAATCAAACAGAATATCCTTTACATAGTTCTGCTTTTTCAGAACCTGGGACCTAACTGAAGGGTAAAAAGAAAAGGGGGAAAAAAGCCCCAAAACGTTCTCTTAAAAGCTAATGTTCACTAGCCTAATTAGTTAGGCTAAGTAAAACAGCTCTGAAGACAAGGTAATTTGAGCAGTAGTTCACTTAGCAGATCATGCAAGCCTACCCATTCTAGCCAATCCAGGTTAGAGTCTTCATTCTCTCACCTTTACTGTTAGTTTAAATTGAATTGGTTAAACTGCTTTAGCCAATAGGAGTTATTTGCATTTATCAAGTCTTAATTGAGGAACTCCATTAACATAACTTAGGCTTAATCAGAGCAAGCTCTGTTTTACTGCTTCCACTATTTGAGGCCATTAGCAATCCAAAAACCCTCCAGGAACACAAAAAACCATCCAACCCTTTGCTAAAGGAAAAAAAACCAAAAAATGCATATGGGGCACATTTGTGACAATGAAGCTAGGAAGGGCTATGAAACAAAAATATTTGACCCTTCAGATTGCTGTCTGCAGAACAGCATTACAGAGAAAGGATAATTTCCTACTTCCTTCCCATACCACTTCCCCTGTAGGCCACCCTCTGACAGTACTGGAATCTGGACACAACCATTCTTGCAAACAAATTGTCTGCAGTAGAAATAAACAACAGAAAACTAGCTTTTTATTTCAGGACTTCAGATATAAAAAAAAAAGGCTAAACTATAAATTGCTGTGAACCAATGCAGCCCAAAAAAAGACTGAAGCAACGCAACATAAAATCATGGAAACTGATTTTAAGACATTAAAAAAAATCCTAATTATAACGCTTATGAGTTCATAAACACCTTCAAATTTCATCACTTCTCTTTCCCAAAAGGTGCATTAGCATACATTCTCAGAAGGTCAACCACCTTCACTAAAGACGGCATCTGAACAGCTAAGGTTTTAGGAGATTTATAACTAAACAACACAGTTAGACCTAATTTTCCTACTTTGAACATGCCTCCCACATACTGATAGCACTGAGCTCAGCACAAACCACAGCTAGTTGGATATTTGCATAATTGTCTATTGGTTACAACACTCAGGCTATGTGGGAGGCCTAGGTCCTATTGTTGCCTCAACTTGACAGGATTGAAATTCAGATTTTTCATTCCTTAGCCATTGTCCTCTAAAATAGACTTCCCCCCCCCCAAAAAAAAAAAGAAAAATGCTGATCCACCACAAGTCACAGAGACAGAAATTGAAGCAAGCCACAGAAAACTTGAGTCTGCGGTCAGGAGAAACCCAAGTCTCATCTTAGAGCATGTCCTTAAGAATGGAGAAGGCTAGGTTTGATTTTTAGGGGGTTTGGGAATGTTAAACATGTGCATATTTAGATGGATATGGAATAAAAATCGAAAAGAATGAAAACAGTTTAAAAGAGGAAAAGAGTTTGGTACCCAATGTCTGTCTCACCTTTGAGAAACCATCTGCCACAGTTTTTCATCTTGTAGATGTAGAAATTCCATGATATCATGATATATCACCATAGTGCTGTATAGTTAATTTACAACATTTTATCTTGCACTATTCTTTATACAGTGAACTATCACAATATCCTTGACCTACAGCACTATAACAAACCAGACAGAGGAATCTTCCCCCCGCCCTGGTAGTATAAAAATCACAGAATCATAGACTGGTAGGGTTTGAAAGGGACCTTTAGAGATCATCTAGTCCAACACCCCTGCTGAAGCAGGTCCACCTAGATCAGGTCACATAGGAACATGTCCAGGCAGGTCTTGAAGACACCCAAGGAAGAAGACTTCACACCCTCCCCAGGCAGCCTGTGCCAGGGCTCCCTCACCCTCACAGTGAAATAGTTTTTTCTTATGTTTAAATGGAACTTTTTGTGTTCCAGCTTCATCCCATTACCCCTTGTCCTGTTGCTAGATACAACAGATAAAAAGTGATGCCCCAACCTCCTGACAGTAGTTTTAATAGATATTAAAGTCTGGGGCTTGTTTTTTCAAATATTTCTTGCTTCCTTAGTTATCTCAGATAAATTATATATAATATACATGACCAGGATGACTAAGAAAAGAACAAAAATATTAAAAGTGCTGCAATTAGCAAATATTGTGGTGTTTTCATTAGTAATGAAATAATTCTTTAAGGCAGTATTGTGAAGGGAATACATTTGGCACACTTTTTAAATGTATTTAATTAACTCCACCATGGATCTTATGACTAATATGTTAAACATCTTTCAGGTGACCTTGATTTAACTGTATAATTCACTATTATTCATAAATTACCATAAAGCAATATTCTTGGTGAGTCAGAAATTTCCTATATGAAATTCCAGGGTAAAATGGAACAGTGGAACTGTAAATATTGAATCACTATTTATATGCATTTTTTTCCCAGACCTGCAGCTTGTGAATAGTTATCTCATAAAATCTTTAACTTTTAAATCATGGATTGATGTGTCTTTTTATAGTATCTTACTTTGTACAAGAGTAGAAACACCATAAGCTATACAAAATTAGGTGCTTTGCTCCTCTTTCATACCTTATCTG
Source organism: Colius striatus (assembly GCF_028858725.1). NCBI lineage: Eukaryota > Metazoa > Chordata > Aves > Coliiformes > Coliidae > Colius > Colius striatus. Next base: position 23,849,111 of record NC_084760.1, on the reverse strand, counting down.
CGTCAAACAGCATTGGAAAGCAGCAATGTGGGAAGGGATCTGTGGGTCCTGGTGCACAACAAGCTCAGGAGGAATGAACAGCATGCTGCAACAGCCAAGAAAGCCAATAGGCCACTGAATTGAATCAACAAGAGTATCACCAGCAGAGATAAAGAAGTCATTATCCCACTCTAGTCAGCACTTGTCAAGCCACACCTGGAACACTGTGATAAGTTTTGGTTACCTCTATACAAAAAAGCTGTGGACAGGCTGGACAGGGTCCAGAGAAGGGCCACAGAGATGCCTAGAGGCCTGGGAAGCCTGTCATATGAGGAAAGGCAGGAGAAGTGAGTTTTTTTCAGCCTTGAGAAAAGAAGGCTTAAGGGAGACCTTATCACTACGTTCCAGTATTTGAAGAGTGGCTACAAAGAAGATTCCCTTGATAGAAGCAGTCACATGAAAAAGACAAGAGTGAGGGGTGGAAACTATTCCTGGGGAGATTCTGATTGAAAAATTTTCCCAATGAGAACAACCAAGAAGGGGAATCAACTCCCCAGGGAAGTGGTGGGTTTCCAAACACAATACCCTTAAAAAGGAAGGACAGGGTGTTGGGCCATCTTGGCTAGAATGTGCTTCCACTTTGGATGGGATAGTCCTTGAGATCTTTCCCAAGCTGCTATTATATGGTTCTGTTGGGTCTCCACAAGTGAATAAATACTAATAAATGACACAAAGGTCGAATTTTTTATTTCTTGAATCTTAATAGAGCCACAGTATTTAAAATGCAGCAAATTATAGTATATAATTTTAATTACAAGAGGATAGACACTTTGTATCTTTTATCCTCATGTCTTTTTGAAAAGTATTTTTCATTTGTGCTATTACATATTTCTGAACCAATTTTACCATATTTGTCTTCCTATCGATATCTTACTAATTTTATAACTAAAAACTGACACTAGATATATTCCCTGAAATCTGCATAGATTCAATGTCATTCTGTGCTTTATTCCTACCAGACTTATGCTAAAAATAACTTCCAATGGAATTCATTAAAAAGATGGTGGTGTTTTTCCCTCTTCTGTAAGTTTGATCAGGAAACATAGCGAATGTGTAAGGAAGTCTTCAATCCTCCCAATAAGCAAAACAGAGTGGAGTCTGTTGTCTGTATAGGACTCTGGTTTCACATATGGCAGAAGCTATTCAATTGACAGATGAAATTTAGAAATATGACACACGGTTGAAAGCAGTACGATGTTAAGACAGCCTTCAGGACAAGTTTCACTGCCAGATGTTCCTACTTTTTGGATGAAGTGACTCTTTTATCTGTTAGTATTCTTTTATCTGTTCCTTAGGATACACATTACACCACTTGAATTTCTTGTTGAGAACTTACTTATCCAAGTTTGGAGATAATTGCTACTTCTTTGAAGTATAAGAACAAACTTGCTCTGTTTATCTCTTTCAGGTGGGAGAAACTTCATCCCATGTTAAAGGATATAACCTGTGCAGCTATTACTAAATACTGACAGAAAATTCTTGTCAGCTTCAGTTAGTCTAAAGATGGCTGATGAAAGAATTCATCCAGAATCTTACTGGGGATATATTTAAGAGGATTTTTCACAAAACACATAATTTTATTGTGGAAGTATTTTCCATATAAAATTAGGCTTTAAATATACATTGTCAAACAAGAGAAAGCCAGATCAGACTCATTTATAACAGAGAGCTCTGCTAAACATAAACTGTTCACATGCAACTCAATCATAAAGTCAGAAAAGCTGTTTCTACTGTTGGTTGTTAGACATAATTTAAGGTTAAAGGGACCTTTAGTCAGAATTCACACAAAAATTCATGTAGCCTTAAAATTCCATATGGAACACAAATAGTGGTATTAATATTTTGAAGTTCAGTAATATAAATGATACAAATTTTTCTACATTTGAAAGTTTTGAAATAAATTCTGATACAGACTGCAGATATAGAAAGCAATTATAAAAGAAGTCCATTTCTTCCCAGCAAAGGACTTAAAGTACGAATTCCTGCCTTTATAAGCATACTTTGTATCAGTGCCTCACAATTTCAATCTTAGATCTTTTCAATTTCCTACATCTGGATCAGCAAGTGTAAAAAGAAACCATTCCATTAATATATACAATCTTCTGCCATCTTTGAATAAATACACTGTAAGTCTTCATTTCAGCTCACGGTATTACATCCAAAATCTATCTCTATCTCATTAATGAAGACTGCTACTTAATAAAATCAGGAAAATTAGTAAATTTCCTGTGGTATATGTATGACATATTAAAAGATTCTATGCACTTTCACAGTTGCTAGGGAACTACAATATTTATATCCAGTAAGTCAGACCTAAAAAGAGAAGTTGGGAAAGATTTTTTCTAGGGCAAAGCAAAAAACTACTATTTAATAAAAAGTTCAGTGTAAAATATTTCAGTTTATCATTGAAGGAAAAAAAAAGCCCAACAAAAAAAGGAGTAGCTGCTCTCAGTTGCAAGTTCATTGACCCTTTCTTTCTTCAAATTAGAAAATATTTATGTAAGAATTATAAGTTTTTCTTTCATAAATGTGCAGAAGAAGGTGGGTTTTTTTGTCATTACTTTGTTTTTATGCCTTCAAAAGACATACATTTTTTTCCTTAACTTTTTCTCAGTGAATCACAGGCAAATACTCCAATCAAGGTGCAAATAATAGACATCATTTGTAAAAGGACATTGACAAACTGTGCTACAGACAAGTTTAGAGAACTTAGCATTATAATATTTGGATTAATCTTATCTGCCTCAGGCCCTTTAATAGTAATACATTTGATATAAAAGAGGGTATTTCTATTTGAACAACATTTTAGGCTCTTTTTATTTAAACAATTACAAAAATACAGAGAGAAATTATACTAGATTAATCTGGACAGATGACTTTTAGGAAAAAAATCTGAACCCAAGATAATGGAACTTATAAAGGAAGTGGACTTATGAAATGAGGGGGTAAGAAAACAATGATCTCTTACTGATTTTGAGCCAAAATAAAAGGGAAAAAAAGGCAAAAATAAAGGCTTACTTGCAGACAAGTTGAACTTCAGCAAAGAGTTAATGGCTTTTGTGCAAATGCAGAGGCATGTATTCTCGTGTAAGAAAAATACATCAGTCCTCCATGAGTAGCACACTGAAGATTTGCCCAGCTTCCCAACTCTTTCTACAAACTAGCTTCAGGAGTGCACCATTTTCTAGGTTAGATCCCTACCTACCCACTGCTCCATGTCTGCATCACAAAGAGTGGCTGGGTGCCAAGGAGGAGCCACTGCCTCCAGGACAGCAGTGTCCCAACTCCACATGCCCAGCTGTGCCTCACGCTGTCCCTAGCAGTGAAAGTGTGCCATGCCATATATCACCAGTTCATGCCTGACCCATTACAGAAAGAACGCTGTTGTGAGTACACAACAGGTTAATTTTCAGAGTATGGCTTTAACTTGGATTATAGCCAACAGAAAGTTTCCTTCTGTTTGAACAGGTCTGTCTCTGGAAGGATGAGACTAATGATCAGATATGGCCAACAGGAACAATCCCAGGAGATTAATATTGAAAGGCAAAAGTGCTGACAAAACCATCCAATGTTTAGAAAAAAAAGAAATCCCAATTGTAATGAATATGCATTGGTTTAAAGAAAACTATGTCTTCTTTTCCGCTCTTTTTCCCCTCCAATACAAATACGTTCAATACTCAAAGTTTTTATCAACAATTTCTTCCATTAGTCAATATTACAGCATCCTTGAGAATAACAACTATCTTCCAAGGTGTACTTTCCAACTCTAAGTATGACTCTGCAGAAGATTTGTGAGGGGAAAATCATAGCAAAGGCAGTTCTAGAGTTCTTATAGCTAAATTCTATTCCAGATAACTATACTTTTAAGACATATAAACCTGAGTCAGACTGCTGCTGTTTCTCATCAAAGATCTCAACTGCTAACAATGTATATGCAACACTGATAGCAACACCTAGCAAAAGAAAGAGGTAATCTAAAAACAGAATATATATTAAAATAAGGACAAATGCTCTCAAAATTATTCCCAAAAATATTTTCTTGACTAGCTAGAAGAGATGCCGACTACTAGAGACCACAGTCATGTAGAACAGTTATTTATGTAGAATTATCCATTGAAATACATAGCTGAACTGCCAGTATTGAATTCATGAAAGACACGTTCTGCTGACCATTTGAAGCCATCATAACTCACCTAAAAATAGTTTCATGATTTCTCATCAAGCATAAGAAAAAAAGACTGGTTCTATGAACATAACTGAAAATGCTCCTAAAAAACCCCCAAACTCCACCAGAATTAAAGACAGAAAATGCAGCGTAGCCCTTCTAGAATTAATGGCAATCATTATGATCAAATAGATAGAGACCCCTAAGCTTGGTACTGCTGTCTAACAACACAATTCCACTTGTCAGCTCATTGTATCTTTCTCAGTCCTGCCCAGTAAGATGAGCAGTCCTCAGTAGGCATAAAGCCTCTTCATCTCTCCTCCATTCCTTCTCCTTCCTCTATTCTCCTTCTGACAAATAAATCTGCTTTAATACCATGAGTAGGTTAATTAACCTTTGCTTTTCTATTAGCATTACTCTGTTCCACAGCTAGCTACCACATGTGTTGCAAATGCATTTTTTGCTTTGTAGATGTTAGCAGAGGCCATAACTCAACATCCACAGACAGCTATTCAGAGAATGCAAAATGCAAACAATATGGTGTAAGAAAAACAAACAACTCTGCCCTTACGATTTTTAATTGTCTGTACTAATCACAGAATCATTGAGTCATAGAATGGTAGGGACCTTTAGAGATCATCTAGTCCCACTCCTCTGCAGAAGCAGGTCCACCTAGATCAGGTCACACAGAAACATGTCCAGGCAAGGAAGACCTCCAAGGAAGGTGACTCCACACCCTCCCTGGGCAGCTTGAGCCAGGGCTCCCTCACCTGAACAGTAAAATAGTTTTTTCTTATGTTTAAATGGAACTTTTTTGTGTTCCAGCTTCATCCCATTACCTCTTGTCCTGTTGCTAGATACAATAGAAAAAAGGGATGCCTCAACCTGCTGACATCCACCATTTAGATATTTGCAAATTATTAATGAGATCACTCCTCAGTCTCCTCTTCTCTAGGCTAAACAGCCCCAGTTCCTGTAGCCTTTCCTCATAAGGATGATGCTCCAGTCACTGACATATCATCATGTCAGTTCATACTTTGCTACTTTCCAAATAGCAGCTTAGAGACCCCTCCCCAGGACACACCTTTGTGAATGACAGAATTTCAGCACTCTAATGTAGCGTGATAACATTTTATCTACAAGAAGAGGCTAGGAGTGTAGGTTAATACAAATCACTCAACAATTTTTTATTGATATGAATGTTACAGTTTGCAAATTGGTTTTATGTGGAAAATGATCTTCATGTAATAAAGCTAAGCCTTTCAGTGAATCACCTGCATTAAAGTCCTTCATAAATAGTTTATTCAAGAAAATGCATGCACAGTCAGGTTCTAAGTCCATCTCAGCTCTTCGTCTATGAATTTTATGTAAATTAGCAAGTTTTCAGACTTCTTAATTTTCATGTCTTTATCGCAAGAAACTATACCAATCTACTTTGTTGGGGAGTGTATTCCTAAGTCCCTTTAATTTCTAGTTTTTGACAATATTGAAAATGTGCATTCTTTGTTCCACAATGCAGTATTTCAGATATTCTGTTCAGATAACTTCTGTTTTGATAGGCTGTAAATGAAGAATATTGGTGCAAAAATGATCTTTCTAGATAGCAATTCTACTTTATATCCTACACCCTCTTCCACAAAGAGAAGTATCAATTTTGTCATATACCATCAACTGGCTGGAGGATCAACAAGGCGTTGTAACAGTGTTTCAGACATGAATTGGAATGTTTACCATCAATGAACTTCATGTCATAAAGAGCCACATATACATTGAAAATGTTTTAACATTGCTTTGAACACTCATTCAAGAAACTTCAAACCTAAAGATAGTAAATAGGAAAGAAAAGACTGCACCTTGCAGAGTGTCATTATAGAATAACACTATATCCTGGTTTTGGCCAGGATATAATTAATTTTCTTCATAGTAGCTCCTGTAGTGCTGTGTCTTGAATTTGTGGCCAACACTGTTGAGAACACAGAGATAGATGTCTGGCTTATTGCAAAGCTGCTTCTCACTCTGCCCAGCCAGTGAGTGGGCTGGGGGTGCACAAGAAGTTGGGAGGGGACATAGCCAGGACAGTGGACCCCAACTGACCAAAGGGACAACCCATACTATATGATGTTATACTCGGCATATAGAACTGGGGGGAAGAAGAAGGAAGCGAGGACGTTCAGAGTCATGGCATTTGTCTCCTCAAGTCACTGTTGACGTGTGATGAAGCCCTGCTGACCTGGAGATGCCTTAACAATGGGAAGCAGTGAATGAATGCCTTATTCTATTTCATTTGCACGTGCAACTTTACCTGTTATTCTGTCTTTATCTCAACCCACAACTTGTCTTGCTTTTCCCCTTCCAATTCTCTCCCTCATTCCACCGGGGAAGGAGGGGGGTGTGGGTGGTGTCTTAGTGAGCAGCTGTGTGGGGCTGAGCTGTCTACTGGGTTTCAAACATGACACACAGAAAAGATTTTATTTGCATCGTGTTTTAAGTGTGTACAGACTTTGTAATTACATCAATCTTTGGAGAGTTTGGTATGCTTATAAGTGTGTCCAATTAAATTTTTCATGCTGCTAAAATGATTACATAACTGACCTCAGTAATTCCATAAAGTTATAAAGTGTAAGAGAAAATGCTGTTAGAAAAATTCTTCTATCCTAGTATACTAACAATCTCTAATAACCAAACTATGGAACTACTCATTTGAACATGATTCTGCCTACATTTCAGGAAAAAACCTTCAGATATACCTTTTAAGCAATGCGAGATATATCACACTATATGACAAAACAGCTTTAAAAAAATGTTTTCTTGATTATTTGTAAAAAATTCTTGGTAATTAAATTGACTACAAGCACTGTTTTGGCAACTTCATTCTCTTCTTACATAATCTGGACAAATAGTTCCCATAATGTTTTGTATTCTGTTACTCTTAGCATCATTATCATGACAGTACTATCTTATTCAGAAAATACAATTTTAGATATAATTCTAAAAATACTTAAATAATTTCTTTATATATGATTATTCAGTTCAGACATTTTATCAATTTAAGTTAAAGAACTTAAACTATGTATGGAGCTGTCCCTGACATCCCTTACAACATGATATTTACATGTGGAAAGTGCATTGTAAATCAAATAGAAACATCAGTCCACACTGATTTCAGAAACTGTCTTTCAGTCTTATTGCACTATACCTAAATGAACAAATATATATCATGACAAATGCTTTGTCATGATTTATTATGTAAATTATGCATATACTAATTGTTAAAAAAATAGGACCTAACAGCCTTCATGTAAAAAGATACCTAAAGTTTCAGTTGAAATTTGTGGCTTTTGTTGTGATTTACATATGGTCCCTTGCTACAAAAAAAGATAAAACACTGGAAAATTACATGGAGGAGAATTTGAAACTGTAGTACCACTGTGTAAATCAGTAAATATTAGGGATACCTACTCAGAGTTAACAAAAAAAAAAAAAAAAACAACAAGAAAACATGTTAAAATGTCATCTCCTCTTCCAAACCCATATTAGAGTATAAAAACTCTAATTTTAGATCTCCAGGAAAAGTTTATTCCTCTTAAATGGTGAAATATTAAAAAAAGCCTAGCATCTCAGAGCTGGGTTTAGGTATGGTTTGCTGTGCTGTCTTCCTAAAAAAGGCTAATATCTTCACTATGTTCTTTTAGTTTTGCCCAAGAAGGCAAGAGAAAAAACTCAGAAACTCTTTTATACATGTGTTTACATTAAATGTAAACATGCCATTCCAGCAAGGCTTCGTACATGTCTAACTACCCAGTCACACCAGAATTGCTAAAAGGGTTACTTTCAGTTCTGTACTTCAGAACTTTTCTAGTGTAGCAGAACAAAGAAGAGTGCAAAGATGAAGATAAAAGACCTGTGACTGCAGGGTTTAAGAAACTTTTTTCCTTTTTTAAATTTCCTCTTCTACAACCAGAAGAGACTTTCCAACAGACATTTACATAATGACCTGCTGAATATATTTTTTAAAGCCCCTTGTGTTTTGTAGCAAACTTAACAGCTACCAGAAATTCCGTGGGATGTAGCAGAAATGACACACGTTTTTTTTGTATTCTCAGGTAACTTCTATTTAGGGATATAGGGCAGATATGGAGTATGAATTTCCAAGAACTCTCTGCTTGATTCCCTTTTGCAAACAATGAGAGTAAGAGATTCTTACTTTCGCCTGCCAGTGCTCCACCCGGTCATTACTTACAGCCCTCTCATTTGGATAATGATTATTCTCTAAGCATAGATAGTGGAAGAGTTCAAGTAAAATCCCTTTCTCCTTCCCCTTCCACTCAGCTTTCTAATTTTATTTTGCTTAATGAGTTTCTATGTGCAATCTCACAAAACAGAAAGAAAAGAAAAAAGAATGGACAGGGTTGAGTGGGAACAAATAGAAATCTCTTTAACTTTTCCATTTAAAAACCATAATGCGAAACAGCATTTTGAGTGAAAAGACAAAAGATTTAATGGATATAGTAAACAAACCACTGTTGTATCTTTTTCTTTCTTTATGACTAATGACATTTTCAGTGTCTAGCAAGACCCAAGTGCAGTCTGATTCAAGGAATGCTACAAAGACTTGAAGTGTCAACTTAGTACATGTGAAACTGGCATCTCAATCTCTTGATCCAAAATGTCCATGGTTACTAAATCATCAGAAAAAGAGGAAAAAAGAGGAGCAGAAATTAATAATACAGTCTGAGGCAGAAATTTATTTTTCTGGGCTTCAGATCAAGCACAAGACATTTCAAATTATTCACACCATTGGAGGGAATTCGGATGCTAACCAATGGCCTAAAGAACATTAAAGCAAATATAGCAGAGATACAGGCACTCGAGACAAGGTTAATCTTGCCAACAATGTACTTGTGTATGAACACAATGTCCCCATAACAATTTGCCACCGCAGTCTCATCTAAAAACTTTAAAATGTACTTTCCCATTTTATCTAACTGTAAGTAAAAACTCTTTGGCTATGTTTGCTATATAAGTAAATTTAATTAAATTAACAGCAAGATCTACAACTGACAAAATTAAGAGTATAAAAGAGGCAAGAATCATTTTAAATTGGGCTTTCCATTTTAAAAACGAGAGATTTGAGCTGCTGATACATTGTTTTTTGTGATCATGCTACTACTTTTTTTCTTATAAGCATAAAAGGGTTTGACCAACAAATTAATAGTACTATAACATAGTAATGTTTTATTGTTCAGAATGCAAAACAGGATAAAACAAAAAGAATTCACAGTTGACAACTACGTTAAAGAGATATGAGTAATAATTCAGAAGAAAACAGACAGAAAATAATATGTCTTTGGTTTAATTTGTCTATTTAATGTGTTTTGAAGGTGCTAGTTGAATGTTTGTATTTGTGGCAATTCAGAATCAAAATACACATATGAAATATATTGAAGAACATACTACTCAGAAATCAGCAAGCTAGGCAGCTCACAAGTGAGAAAATAATGTAGACATAGATTGAGCTAAAGCATAGAAAATGCCTTTTGAAATGTATTTTTTGTATAAAAAGAGCTCTATAGAAAAACAAATAAGAGAATGAAATAATAAGAAAAGTATTTTCTTTGTTTGGTGCTTAAGGAAAAAAAAGATATGAGTATTTGAGAAAAGCATTAACCAAGCACAGCCAGCTTCACCTTTGGAAAGCAGGAAAGGATATAAGAAAGCTGTAACCCAGAAAAGGAGATTTAAATATAACAATCATGTTGCATAGCTATATGGTCTTACAATTTGACTGTAAGCCAAGAATACCTGATCTTAAAGTAGAACACAAGCTCCAATCTTTTGTGTGTTAATCAGAAAACTAGTTCGTCTCTCTGTCCAGTTCATTGCCTATGAAATGCAAGTAACTGCACATGTAGTGATGAAAAGTAATATGCAGTAATAAGCCTCAAGATAAACACAGTGATTGAGTATTGGATTATTTTATGATTCTCTAAAGCAAGAAAACAAATGTTGGGATTCTGTTTAACTGACTGAAGTCCATAATCTGTTTTTTTTAAACAAATTAATTAATCCAGCTCTACATCCTTACTTCTTACATGACAAAATATACTCAAAGTCAAGGAGAGAAGATATAAGAAAAGCTTCTGGTAATAATAGAAGGGTTTGGAAAAAGAATTTGCACATCAGCAATAGTAGTCTAAGTGAAGCTGTGATGTACTGCTAAAATAAAATTAAACTGAAAACCCTAAACGTCAGCAAAAGTGAGTAGCTTTACATTCTGAATTTCTGTCTGGAATTTCAGCTGAGTTTTTCTCTATGATAAACTTTAACACGTTGCATCACATGAAAGTCAGTGCTGAGTATCCATTCAGAAGGACATCCACTAACAAAAAATGCTTTCCTCTGCTCCACATGTTAAATAGCTCTATTTATCTTTATAATATTTGACAATTTTATCACATATGGAACTTTTTCAGTTTGTACAAATTATTTGGACTTTTTTCCCTTTTGACTTTTGTGTCTGCCACAGCCAACCCTGGGATCAGACATAATTTATTATCTTGAGATACTGCCACAAGTCACCTTCAGGGACTAAAGCCATTTTTTATTTTCCTTTTTTTGTTGTTTTTTGATAGATTTTCTATGATTTGCTACAGCAAAAACAGAAACTTCTTTTCAAAAGACTACAGAAGTGTTCAATCATCTCTCTAGAACAGGACAACTGTGAGTACAGGAAATCTCTCTAAATCTTGCCACCTGTAAGTTAAACATCACCCAAGCAAGAAGCTGTCATAGCCTTTTGGCTTCTCAACATTCTCCACTTCCCAGCAGACAATGACCACATCAGAAGAGCCCCATTAGAGCTGTTAAGCCAAGAATGAAATGATAAATTGTCTATATGTTTCATCAGCTCTAAAAATGCAGATTGGCTTTCCTTGCAATCTCACACTACAATTCCCCAATGATTTTACAATCCATGGTAAATATTACAGCTCAGTATATCACTAAGGAGTAAAACGGACAGCAAATGGCCTGGCGTTTAACATGGCATCAAGTTTTCAGGATATACTACATAGTCAGGAAGATACGGAAAGGCAACACACCACAAATAGCACATCTTTTTGTGTTATCAAATTGATGATTCAGCCATTGGACAGTTTCAGAAAGTTTTGATGGACAAATAAAAGGCAATGGGGGACATGTCAACCCCTGATCATCAATTTCCTCAACAAGGTTCTGAAATGGATTGTGTCTTTGCATATTTCTATACATAGTGTGGAAGTCATGCAAACACAGGACATCCCATAGATGTCCTTTCCTTAGTTCAGTCCTACACTTCATACATAACATTACAGAAGAGATAATTTTGTACATGGCAGATGTAATTGACTGAGACACCAAATCCCTTTCAGACTCATAAAATGTAGACAACATCAAATGAAACGGTATGACAAATCTGTACAAGAGAAGGTCAAGTGAACTGAAGCCCATGAATAATGAAGTCAAACAGTTCTCACAGTTTCTAAGATGCACAGGTGCTCTTGAACTTGAAAGCTAGTCTGTTACCTCCACATTAGGCTTTATTCTGCCTAATGTGAGTTCTGCAGGGTTGGCTAAATTCACTGGTTGGGTTCATTAATAAAAAAGGAAGATGTCACTCTGCATGAGCAGATGGACTATGTTCCTTTTTCCCTCTGAGACATCCTGGATATTCTATTCACAAATCGATAAGGAAAACTCATTTATTCCCACTGCATGCAAGTGAAGATAAGACCAGCAAATTTAAATTTTAAATAAACAATGAATAAAATAGATACACCTGTTTTTTGAAATGAACTAGTTCCTTTGGTGGTGTTGTAAAAGTCCTGACTATATGCAGTTTCTTATTGTATAATCTATGAAAAAAGAAGAGCCTGGCAGAAGAATAACGTTAAGACAGCCAATTGCTTATAGCAATACCATGTCCTTGTCAGGAAAATAGTTATGTTTAAACCCTAACTATTCATTATATATCTAGCATTTTGAGTACTCATTTGTTCTGCAGTTTTATTGTATGAACATACAGAACAAGGAGATTAATTATAAGATAGAAACTTTTATTTTAACAAAAACATTAGGCAAAGTTCCAAATTAGTAAGCAAACCTCCCAAGTCATCAAAAATATACAGTAAAGTTCAAGCACTGGCAGATTTAAATAAGGAAATTTTAATCTGAATGTTCTGGTTTTCAGCAGCTTAACAGCTGTAGGGTTGCCAAGAGTTTATAGTACTAAAACTATAATTTATTATTATTATAGATACTATTAATCTGATCAACTCACCTGAGAAATATCAGCTAAAATGTATACACCCAAAACTCACTTTTCAGTCTCCCATTACTGCAAACACCTGGCCACAGTAAGGATGTAGATACTCCTGCAACACTTAACATTCTAAAAAATACTCTATCCCCCAAAACAAAACCAAAGAAAACTAAACCCCAACACAACAAACTCTTCTACTCTGAAGAGCTGCCAAAAATGAATGGTATGAGATATTTTCTGTTGCTCTTCTCAGTTTCTCTGAAGGAAATTCCTCATCTCCCCTAAATGTCTATTAAACGTGTTTTGAAGAGGAATTTACTTTGTTCACTTGATACTCTTGGATTTCAGTATTCTAACTGATTATACTGGAAGATATTGCTTTCTTAAGTAAATGACACAAGGCCACAGAATTATTTCTTTATTTACTCTAAAACAGCTAGAACTGTTACACAAAAATCATAGAATCATAGAATGGTAGGGGTTGGAAGGGACCTTTAGAGATCATCTAGTCCAACCCCCTGCAGAAGCAGGATCACCTAGATCAGGTCACATAGGAACATGTCCAGGCAGGTCTTGAAGACCTCCAAGGAAGGAGACTCCACAACCCCTCTGGGCAGCCTGTGCCAGGGCTCCCTCACCTGAACAGTGAAATAGTTTTTTCTTATGTTTAAGTGGAACCTTTTGTGTTCCAGCTTCATCCCATTACCCCTTGTCCTGTTGCTAGATACTATAGAAAAAAGGGATGTCCCAACCTCCTGACACCCACCCTTTAGATATTTATAAATGTTAATAAGATCTCCCCTCAGTCTCCTCTTCTCCAGACTAAACAGCCCCAATTCTGCAGCTTTTCCTCGTATGAAAGATGTTCCATACCCCTGATCATCTTGTTGGCCCTGAGCTGGACTCTTTCCAATCTGTGCTGAAATAAACCTAGATTAACTTTGAATTTAAAATAACAAATCCTATTATCTTCATATGTTTTAATTTTATTGTAAATTAAGAGACAGTAATAAATAGAAGACCTTTAAAATTAATTTTGATACATCTTAAGCCAATAAATTTCTTGAACCGAGACACACAGGAAAGAAGGAAACAAGAGGTTCTTTCTTTCCAGAGACCAGAGTTAATTTAAGTTACAACGAATAAAAAGAAAGCCATGTCCATCATTTCAGTTCAAGGTCACCAGTATCGGAATGAAATGAGTTTAGACACAAGCATAAGTAGATGCTGGGAGAGAGCTACGTGAATCAGTGATGCAGGCTGACACATCAACACTCAGAAACAAGAAGTGTTAATGCAAACAGTTCATATCATTCACATTTACTTTGCAAAGGCGAATCACGTTACACTTATGCCAAATGTTTTATAGCTGTTGTTTAAATGTGCAGTATTTGAGAATGAAGAGAGAAATTGTCTCCTCAGCTCAAGAGGGACAGAGAACTTTTGGAGAGAGTCCAGTGCAAGGCCACCAAAATGATCAGAGGACTGGAACATCTTTCATATGAGGAAAGGGTGCAGGAACTGGGGCTCTTTAGTCTGGAGGAGACTGAGGGGAGATCTTAAAACTTACAGATATCTAAAGGGTGGGTGTCAGGAGGTTGGGACATCCCTTTTTTCTATAGTATCTAGCAACAGGACAAGGGGTAATGGGATGAAGCTGGAACACAAAAAGTTCCACTTAAATATAAGAAAAAACTATTTTACTGTTCAGGTGAAGGAGCAGTGGCACAGGCTGCCCAGAGGGGTTGTGGAGTCTTCTTCCTTGGAGATCTTCCAGACCCACCTGGACATGTTCCTATGTGACATGATCTAGGTCGATCTGCTTCTTCAGGGGGGTTGGACTAGATGATCTCTGTAGGTCCCTTCCAACCCTACCATTCTATGACTCTATGATTCTATGGAGAATGTTGAGTGGATGAGTATTGGATGACCATGATGATCACATGAAGAAATAATGAGAACCTACAGGAGGGCAGTGCATTGTTATAGCAATTAGGATATACGGTGGTGTCCTTACTCTTACACATTGAAAAAGATGCTCATAGTTGCATACTGGTGGTACTATTTTGTCACAGTCCAACCAAAATGAAAGAAGACTTTTGCATGTAAGAGAGTAACCCATATTCATCTTATTTATAGACAAATTTATTTTCTGTCTTTAAAAAAATTATGATTCTGGATAATATCTAAAACAGATACATTCCGATAAAACTATTCAGTAAGGATGTATTAATATTCTTCTACACTTCATAGCAATGCGAGACTTCTAAGTTTGTTTTGAGCGAAGACAGACACCTCTGGATCCTTTTCAATACTGATTAAAAGTACGGTTTCTGGTACTGGCAGTTGTCAAAACAGCATCCCTATGGAAATTTCAGACTTGTGATATATCCCTATTTCATCAGCTTCTGAAGAATAAGTGACAGTATTGGTCTTTGAAACATGTCTCTAGAACTCTGGACCCAACAGGCCTAATTTAACCACAGAGAAATCACAGCTCACCATCCCTTATAGATTGTGCTTTGACTAGTCAGAACTACATTTACTGAATATATTAAAATCCATAAGATGAACTTTAACAGTAAAATGAAGAAAAAGAGTAGCAATGGTGTAGAAAAACCCCAAAATTTCAGTGCTAGACAATTATGTCTCCAACAGAGTGAATAGGAAATATGCTATACATATCAGTTCGGTTTCCTGGCTTCATTTAAATATCCCTCAGGGACATAAATGCCTCTCATGTTCTCTTGAAAGTACTTATCTCTGTATATCTATCAGAAATAAAAATATTTATCTTTCCTAAGTCGGAGTTTCAGACATAAAATACATGAGATAGTGCTTACAGGACTGGATAAAATGATACTATAGAATCAATACTGTCCTGCAATTCTTCTAGAAAGAAAAATAAAGAACACATATTTCTTTGTTTACAACATATGTGGCTTTCTAGAAAGAGTAAAAAATTATTTCTGAACACTTTTTTCTTGTTTGTCCACTGCTATAAAGCAAATTTTACAGATTATTTCACCCACATTTGTTAATTTTCAAATAGGTAAAGATAAATAAGGGACCATTTTCAATATTATTTTTTAAATTATTATCATATTTGGAATAGATTGCATCAAAACCAGTCCATATTAAAACTAGACTTCCTTAAAATCAAGGAAACTCAGAAACATGGTGAACACTGTCAGATTCAAGATTTCCTAGGTGCCGCTGCAACACTTTTCAAATCTTAGCCAGCTGTAAATAAGCACTACATGTACCTATTTACTAAATGAGAAGTCAAGGCCAAGGTATTTGCAAAGGCACCAATCTCAGATTAATAAAGAAAGAAAACCATGTCTATTATTTATTAATGACTTCCTAAGAATATGCATTTCAGTTTTTCTCTGCAAATATCAGATCTGCACCATTTGTCAAGAAGCAAGATGACAGTGTAAGATAAATGAATCACTCAGAACTAAAAGCTGGAGGTCAAGGAGTTGGAAGTGCTATATTAAAATTCAAAAATATCAAACACAGAATTAATCTACAGCTGTATATTTTATAAATGAATAAATATGATATGCAGCTTTCTTACTCAGGCTGTTATCTTGCTCTGTAGCTTCCTTTCTACTTGATGCATTTTAAGGTCTTGTCACACTTGAGGATGTGAGAACAGGTACTCCAGAGACAGTCTGCAACTACAGGCTTTTGCCATATAAGACCTCTCAGCAATTTGTAGGGATAGAGAGAATTACTCTCTACACACAGAAACTGCTCCTCTCTCCAAAGACAGTCCAAGTTGGAAAGTAAAGACAGCAGTACAACTTGTTTAATCCATCATCCAAAAAAACTCACATATAAAATCTAAGCCTTAAAACTGCTTCCCATTATATTTTGTTAGTAAAATGAGTTAACTGAATTCATCGTGTACTGTAGTGAGGAAGCAAAATTGTTCTGTTGTTAGCTGCTCTAAAAGAACTACTCACTCTGTAGTTAACTGTATCCAGCATATGGTAACATCACTTGAACCCTAATACACAAAAAAATCAGTGACAAACCCCATCCTGAAAGAAAATAAATGGGACAATTCATTTGTTAAATTAGACACAATTGTCTACTACAAACTTAAACAGAGATTCTTCATTGTGGACTCCACAACAACAGACCTTTGCAAAATATAAAAGCAAGCAAAGAAACTCCACATTTTGGCATGACAACAGCAGAAGTTGCTTTCTAGATTCCTCATAAAACAAGTCAGCGAAGAATAAGGGTAAGTAAAGTAATTTGTTTGAGATCAGATCATTTATGGCTTTTGGACTTCTATTAGCTCTCAGAAAATAATGGAGAATAAATGTGTAGTCCACCAAACCTTTTTCATTTTCTCAAGTGCAGGAAAACATATATATTTGAGGGACACCATTTTACTTCTGCTAGCATTGTAAAAAATCTTTTTAGTCACTGTTCAGAGCAACACTAGCTATCCTGCAGAGTAGAGATGAGAAAACTTCCTGACACAGTTTCAAAACAGATATACTCAATCTCTTGCAAGAAGCATAGCAGAATGCTTAAGAAATCCAGGAGAAAAGCTCTTAAAGTATTACTAATAGGTTTCTCCATATGCTGCAGCCTCACTTTTCTGTGGGTGATATGTCAGAACTGCAGATAAACTGAATCATTGCTACCAAGAATATATAACTGGGTCTGACATGGGCCGGCATGGGTCCAAAAGGATTTATTAGCAAGGCATTCACTGTGTATATGTCCCCTTACAAATCTGAGGCCAGGTTTGGAAGGAGCTCAGCACTCATTAGTAAGTCTGACAAATACCAGACAACCCCATGCAGAGTGGCTTCAGGGTTCTCAGCAGTCAGCAGTCAGAATCAGGAGAGCTGGAAAACATAATACCTGTATGCTTGCATAAACCCTTGACAGGGACAGTTTGACTCTACAAGTATCATTTTTTAATGGCTTAGTAGTGATTCTTCTACATTGAATATAGATCTCTATAAATGTATCTTTGCACCACATGCCTCAGAACTCCAAAGTCCATTTGTTACCTTGGGATGGATCCAAATGCAAGTGCACATCCAAAGAGCTACCTTTGACCATGACAAGTTGATGCATAAGGGTAACTTGAAGTGCACTGAGACCCGTACTAGTATATGCTTGCAGAATAAACTCAATTAAACTACATGAAACTATTCAGCCGCATTACATGACAACTCCAGTGCTTCTACGGAGATTAGTGACACCTGAGATGAACAGATTCGATTCTCAAGTTGACCCAAGATAAGGCCCAAAGGACTTGGTTTAACTCTCTTCCATAACACATGGGAGTCTCAAAGTCATAATGTTTATAAGTCTAAAATCTGTTAATACCTTTTATAGTTGGTCTTTCCATTAGTCTGACTATCCTAATCTTATAATGAAGAGATAAGTGCACATGCAAGTGCAAGTGCCTGTGAGAAGATATGTATCCTGAAGAAATCACTCAAAGCTCTTGGCAATTTTTCAAAACTGTAGGTAGAAGTCACTGTCAAATTTTACTCTCGTGACTCTTCATTATGTTCCTCACTGAAATTACTTGTCATTTAAAAGTATCAATATACAGTACTCAAGCCTAATTTTCACATTTGGATTAAAACTGGTAGCAGTTCCCATCACAGAGCTGAGCTCTAAAAGTTCATTAGATGAGTATCATACCAACAACATGCATTCACACATGATGATTCAGTTCTATATATAAATATTCAGAGCAAGCTTCAGCACTCTATAAATTACCAAACTCTGTTGGGTACCAAAGAAATACAAGGAAGAATTTCTTCACTGTGAGGGTGAAAGAGCACTAGCACAGGCTGCCCAGATGAGTTGTGGAGTCTCCTTCTCTGGGCACATTCAAAACCCACCTGGAGGAGTTCCTGTGTGACCTACTCTAGGTGGTCCTGCTCTGGCAGGTGGGTTGGACTAGATGATCCTTCAAGGTCCCTTCCAGCCCTTGAGATTATGTGATTCTGTGATTCTGTATCTCTGAATCTCTGATCTTCAGTCATTTATTACAAACAAACTTATTTTCAACCTAGTTTCCAAAAAAACCCCAATAAATTTGAGACATCTATGTACTGGATTTGTACCTGAACTTCCAACTGTATATAATTTATTTTATCTTAAGTCTTATAACTATATACAGTATATATACAAATATTTTTTTGGAAAAGAACATATATATAGAAACTGTCTAAGAGAGAACTTACTAGGGAAAAATTTATATTAGAAAAAAAAAATATTGTTGTCAATTATGCAAAAAAACCCAGGTAATATATCACAATACTAAACAAGAAATATAATTTTCAAAGCCATAGCTAGTGCGTTATTGTTTTTTTATCAAAATTTGTCTCCTTATGGGGAATTTATGAATTATGATTGGACTGTATTCTATATCAAACAGATTTCTCATCAGGAACACAGCTTCCCAGTGAAAGTATATAATTTTGTTTCAACTAGTGTACAGTGATCACAGGGAGACAGAAGTGAATTGATATCTTTGTTACTCTCTCCTTCATAAGCTAGTGTTTATCTGCTTGATGGTTCAAATACTTACATTTTTAAACAGAAACAGCAGGATCTTCATATTGAAGATTGTAAGCAAAAAAAAAAAAAAAATCTCATTCTCTTACCTACCTATGTACATGGAAAAGTCACAGGAATCCTTGAAAACAATATTCTTATAAGGCAAAAGCTAATAGCATATTTTGGGATTTGTTGTATGTTATGCAGTGGTACAAGTATTTGAGGGAACCAACCCTCCTTCCATCAATTAATGGTAAAAACTGGTTTGAAAAGAAAAAACCAAATTCTTAATCTGTGTCCAAATAAATTGTAAACTACAGTAATATTTACAATTAAATGGAATTTGCATAAACAGATCTACATGTGCAGACAAGGAAGAAGATATGAAACTGGAATCATCAGTTGAACGTAACAGTTGAACATAACAGGTTGTAGTGAGGTGGGGGTTGGTCTCTTCTCTCATGTAATGAATGATAGGACAAGAGGAAATGGCCTCAAATTGCGCCAAGTAAGGTTCATATTGGACATTAGGAAGAACTCTTTCACTGAAAGCATTGTTAAACACTGGCACAGGCTGCCCAGGGAGGTGGTGGAGTTGCCATACCTGGAGATATTTAAAAGACGTGTAGATGAGGTGCTGAGGGACATAGTTTTAATCGTGGAATTGGTTAGTGGTTGGACCAGTGTTAGGTTAATTAACCCAGTCGGGCATTATCAGGTTAGTGGTTGGACTTAATGATCTTAAAGGTCTCTTCCAATCAAAATGATTCTATGATTTAATTATTCTATGATTCTTGATAAAGAAATTCTTCCTAATGAAATGTCAGAACTTCCCTGTGTGCAGCTTTGAACCATTCCCACATGTCTCATCATTGGACAACAGAGAGAAGAGATCAGCACCTTTTTCCCGACTTCACCTCCTCAGGAAGCTGTACAGAGCAATGAGGTTACCCATCAGCCTCATTTTCTCCCAACTAGATAAGCCCAAAGTCTTTTGCTACTCCTCAGAGGACATGCCTTCCAGCCCTTTCACCAGCTTGGCTGCCCCCTGCTACACATATTCAATGACTTTCACATCCTTCCTAAATTGTGGAGCTCAGAACTGCACAGAGGACTCAAGATGAGTCTGCATCAATGTTAAATACAGGAGAGTGTCACCTCTTTTGACTGACTGGCTATGATGTGATCAATGTACCCCAGGTTGGTTGCTCTCTTGGCTGCCAGGGCACACTGCTGTCTCATACTGAGACCCTCAGATCCCTTTCACAGACAGTTCCATTAAGTTATTTACTGTGTTCATGCATGAATTGCACCCTTTCATTTATATGCTAACTTTTCGATAGCCCCACAATTACTGGTAAACTAGAGCTTACACTTACAACTTTTTAACATCAATTTTTTGTTTGCCTCAAATCTTTGAAATATATTCAGTGTTTCCTTAAACGTTGCCACTTTTACTTTTCCAAAAGCAAGGGTCAAAAGACACATTCTTTTTGACTAAACAAATTGTACTTTAGACAGCAAATCAACAGCACTGTAATACAAAAACATAGACAAGAATTTTAGCTTTCAGTTGTCCTATGAGACAGGTGGTTCGCCCTATTCAGTTTGTCAGAGTTGATTACAAGATAGGAGTTTTTCTATTTTTTATGCTTGGATGAATATTTTTCAGATGACAATACCCAAGGTTAATCTCTTAATGGGCAGTAGACAAGATCTTGCCTACAGTGTCACTTAACTTAGAAGAATCCTCCATTAAATATATAGTCATGGCAATCAAACAACATTTAAATTCTAGCTAAATACATCTTTTTGTTTCTGCTTTACTTAATTAGTTACAGAAATACCAGGTTTTCTGAAAAGTGCCTGGGGGCATTCTGGAAGACAAAATAAAACACAAACCAAGCAAAACAAGAGCTTTTATTTAAATTATGTTTGTGTAAAATTTTCACATCAGCCACATACTCTTAAGTGCTAAGTAAAGGTTTATTTAGTTAAAGCATTTCTAATAAACACTACAGCTCAAAAACTATAGTACGTCAAATAAGCTTTAAGAGTTCACATAGGGGGCTTCCACTGTTTCACTATTTCTATAAAAATAAGTTATTTTACTTAAAGAACCACAGAAATTACCTTTGTGAACCAAAACCCTTCAGAGCTCTTCCCAACACCAAAGACATTTCCTCAGATTTTAGGTGTTTCCTTGAAGCTCTCTCCTTTGTCCATCTCTCAGTCTCCTATTTTACACATCCCTCCTTTATTCCTCAATGACAATAGCACCCACTGTGAGTAATTCTTGAACATGTTTGTTTTCCTTTTTATGTACTTAGTGTGGGTTGTTTTTCTAGTGCCATACAACATTGAAAACCCTCTGGTTGTGCCTGTCTTAGAGCTGTACATGTTAACTGTTTTTCCATTATTTTAAGATGCTATATGTTTTAACTTACTGATTTCAGTTATATTTTACAAAAACATACTCCTCAAGTCCTCCTATAAAATCCTGGATGACTTTACCTGTTCTCCTATCTTCTCTACATTAAAAGCAAATGGCAATAGCTAATAAGGGAAATTCAACTTTGTTATTTTAGAACCACTTTCTTCTCCTTGGGACTCAAGTCAGGATATGTACACATCTTTTTTTTGCACTGACTTCAGTGAATCCTCCACAGTTCAGAATTAGAGTTAAGGTACAAGCACTACCTATGAATACAGAACACCTCATCACTGGCTGTTAGATATATGTCCCTTTAATTTTCATCTGGTGTTTAAGTAAATAAATAATTGAATAAGACTTATGTCTGTTTAGGGAATAGTTCCTATATTTCAGGGTGCACTGAATTCTGTACCATGTCAACACAACTTCTGCATGAAAATAAAATGTCTGAGACCTCTACATGACAAAGGACAAAATTTTGTCATGTGCATACAGGTATTCCTGCAATGGTACAGTCCAAAATTAGAATGCACTTTTTGTGTACACTCATTTCATAGCCATTATATACTTATACAAACATAT
Organism: Colius striatus; assembly: GCF_028858725.1. Classification (NCBI taxonomy): domain Eukaryota; kingdom Metazoa; phylum Chordata; class Aves; order Coliiformes; family Coliidae; genus Colius; species Colius striatus. The sequence goes on along the minus strand of NC_084760.1, from coordinate 23,827,037 downwards.
ATTTTAATTAATAAAATTTATAAAAATTAAGATGCATAATGTCTCTGATTTATTTTGCAGTTTGTCTTAATTTCTCTTATTTCATTAATTCAGTGTTGAGATCCAAATAGTAATAGTTAGGCAATTTAAGCCGCCTCAACTTTCATAACCCATTTTTATTTCAAGTATTATTTGATGTGACTAAACAGGAGAAAAATATTTATACCACACTCTTGAAAAAATTGACCTGCTCTAAGTAAAGCACATGTAGAGAAGGATGGAGTTTACTTTGACATCATAGAAACACAGAATGGTAGGGGCTGGAAGACACATGAGAGATCATCTAGTCCACCCCCCCGGCAGAAGCAGGTCCACCTAGATCAGGAACATGTCCAGGTGGGTCTTGAAGACCTCCAAGGAAGGAGACTCCACAACCCCTCTGGGCAGCCTGTGCCAGGGCTCCCTCACCTGAACAGTGAAATAGTTTTTTCTTATGTTTAAGTGGAACTTTTTGTATTTCAGCTTCATCCCATTACCCTTTATCCTGTTGCTAGCTACAACAGAAAAAAGGGATGTCCCAACCTCCTGATACCCACTATTGAGATATTTGTAAATGTTAATAAGATCCCCCCTCAGTCTCCTCTTCTCTATACTAAACAGCCCCAGTTCCTGCAGCGTTTCCTCATATGAAAGATGTTCCAGTCCCCTGATCATTTAGGTGTTACGTAAGGGTTTTTCCTAAATTTGTGCTGGCACACTCTCTTTCTGGTTCCTTGCCTGCACCATTGACTAGTCAGAGAATTTAAATACTTGCTCTAGAAGAAATGTTTCACCAGTTAGGTGAATGCTGAAGAAGTGTGGACTGAATCTTATCCTAGCATTTACTGTATGTCAGGCACTTCACTTTCTCCTCAGATTGTCCAACATATTGTTTATCTCTATGACAAACATAACCCACACGTACCTTACACTGCTACCATAGCTTTTTTTTTTTCTTTTTTTATGTCTCAGGATACCTTTTTTTTTTTTTTTTTAACAGTGCAAGCGCAGCAACAAAGGCCCTTAGGTTCTTTTCTCCTTTGAATTTTGCATTTTAAACATCCACTTGTACTGCCTGGAATACTTAGAGCCTTTTAACTGCTGCCTGGAAGAACACACTTCTTCCTTTGTTTGTGCCATTCTGGAGTCCAAGAGTTGGTTTCCATGACTTCAGCACTGCTCTCATTTCTATATGCCTGTTACAACTCTAGCAATAAAATCTGCAGTGATTTCAGAGACAGATTTCAACCCAAACTGTATACTTTTGAGAGTGCAACTCTGATACTCTGATGACATTAATCAAAATGCACAAAGTCTCATTAGAGATGTGGGTATTCTGTTCTGAAATTGACAGGGTAGGCTGGCTGGTAACAGTCCAATATATCCAAATATCCGATAAGGTATACAAGGCAGAGAACTTCAGTAATTTTTTCAAAACCAAATTACATTTTAGTTAAGAGTTTTTTGAATGAAAATGCAGTAAAATAAAATGTAAAAATAAAATGTTAAGAACACTGACTCTGCAGAAGGGAAATAAAACTACCAAGACATCTGGAATTTTGTTTTACTTTTTTTTTACCTTTTTTCTTTTTCACTTTGTACTGCAAGAATCCTTCCAACATAGTGAAAATTCACCAAGCTTATGCACAGGAATGTAAGAAATTTCCTTAAAAATAGGTAATGATTATATTACACAGTTTATAATATGCAGACCAGAAAAAAAAAAATAAAACAAAACAAGGCAGCAGTTTCAAATAGGATGCAATTGAGAGTTGAAGGTGTTCTGAGCAAAACTGTAAGAATAAAACAGAAAGCTTTAGGGAGCAACAGTACACACCATCAGTCAAACACTAGAGTAACAGGAAAGTAGAAATATAAGTTATAAAACCAAGAGCCTACAGTAGTTAAAAACAAGATTATTACTTGCCTTATCTCAAGGTCATCTGTCTCTGTCTTGTATCCATAGATTACTGGCTTTTCAAAAGCCATGATCTTGAACTGCTCTCAGAAAAACTTAATATTGTACATGCTTCTGGGGAGTCTTAGATTTCTAGTCTGATTTCAGTTATGTGGTATTCAGTACTAGCCTTTTAACTTCAGACTTCAGGATCATGGATTGTTTCATTTTTGAGGGTGAAGCAGTTTTATCTAAACTGAATGGAAAAACATACTCTGTACTCAGCAGTTCTATTTGGATCTAGACGGCTTCACTACTTCTGTGAATTCCCAGGCCACTTGCACAGTTCTCCTTTCCTAAGTAAGGAACTGCTTCAGATTATGGTGCTTCATGTGACAGGAGACATGCATATGAAACAGCAGGTAACATGAATGTCACTGACATTCATTCAGGCACTCAATCAGCTTATATGCTGCTTTCACTATGCTTCAGAAGGGAATGAAAACTTCTGAATTTAACAAAAGCAGTACTTAGGAAAAATACGGTTGTTTTACAGAGAAAAAAATGTTGGAAAGGATATCCTTTTTCTAATGCTTACAGGTTTTTTCTCTTGATTGTCTGTCTTTCATACATTTTGTTTATTGACTAATGTTTAAACATCAGCGCATTTTGAATGGTTTGTTCACTTCAAACTTTTATTCAGATATCTGAAAATTATTTTCTCTTTAAATATGTCAGTCATGGGGGCCTTCACATAAGGCAAAGCCTGTGTGTAGATCTTTTCCTACATAGAAAACCGTAGGTGTAGGTAAATCTTTGCACATATTTCACAGAATCATTTGTTCCACAAGTATTTGTTAACAGATGGTAAAGAGTTGGCATTGGTAGAGATCTGGACTGGCATTAGTGACAAGGATAATGAAGTGGTTTTCTAAAGAAAATCTTAGCACTTAGAACTGAAAAGGTCCAATGCTCCTGAGTATGACTAAACAATATGGTAGAGGAAGCCTACTTTTTTCTTCTTTCCCTACTCTGTATAAAGAGGTTTCTCATTCAATGAACCAGAGAGTGGATTTGCTTCAACAACACAGGCTGTACTTTGCTGAGCTGATCTTAAACAGGTCTTCTGATCCTGACATGCATTCCATTTGCTAACACCGAACATTTCATCTGCGTTCTCCCCATCATACTGAGACACTAACTTTCTGGCAGTTACTCTCTATTTTATACACATTAAACAAATGGCATTGTAAGACAACAATCTCCCTAAGTCTTAAGATGGTAAGAAATCACAGGGTTAATTGCCTTATCCATCTATTTTTCATTCTTTGCTTTTGAAATGTCTAGGCTTTGATATATTATGTCATCATTTTTTGCATGAACAGTCATAAGCTGTCAATGTATCCACCCTACACAGATCTTCCAAATGGAAAAACATTCTCAGAAAATATCAGCATCACAAAACAGCTGAAACATTAAAAAAAAAAAAAAAAGATGATCTTAGAGAAGAAATTGGCAAGAGAAATAGAGACACAAAGGGCTGCAGCTTTCCTGCAAGGATTTAAAATAATTTGGTACCATAAATTTACCATTAAATTATACTTTTACAGGTCACAGGAGTTTTAAATATCTTTTTTGAAAAAGAGGGGTGTGACTTTAAAAGAAAAGCAAAAGTAAACAGAAACAAAATAAAATGGAGATATATTGTTCTATGAGTATTCACAGAATAGCACTTGATTTTCTGTTGTTAAGACTCCTATTTTCTCTTAAGAAGAGTGGAATGAGAAAAACTTAGCAAAAAGAAACAGAAATTACTCATAACAATGGTAGTTCACAGTAGTATCAAACAAGCAGAAAAAAGTAAAAAGCAAGGAACATGTTGTGGCATTTACTGGAGTGTATTATTGCTTAGCTGTAACAGAGGACATTTTTTGGTAGAGAGACTGCAAAAGAGTTTAGTTTAATTCTTCAAGCCATTTGTGAACAATTTTCCTTGATACTATTTCTATGAACTTCCTCAACTGGGAATAAAAATCATTACTTTCTGCTAATACTACTTTTCATTTGTCCATTTAACATTACTTAGTCTTCACAAGATAAGCTGTTGCTTGTATAGTCAATCTTAAGTACAATTTCTAAAAGAATATCACTACAGAATTCTAAATACTAATAATCATAAGAAGTTGTGTTGATGTTGCAGGGAAGTATGTGCAATAAACTGAGGTTAGAACCAAATTTGATTCCTAAAAATGGTGGCACAATCTGCTCAAAATACTTAAACTCTAGTAAATTATTGAGTTGGTAAGTACAATAAAAAAGGCATCATACACAAGCTATAGCACGCTCGCATATGGCTTACAGGAATGTATAATGATCTAGAGAATCCTCTATGACTAAGTGCCTTTGAGCATAAGGTTATATTTAGCTGAATACGTGCAGGCAACTGATGTGCATCTGTTTTCAACTTGAACTAGTTCCACTTTACAGAAGTTAATTAACTTTTCTTTTACACTAGACACTAAAAGTCCCATTGATTGCACATCAATTCAACTACACTAGTCATAAATTGCCAATGGATTCACTGTACCCACTCTGCATTATGAAACATAGCAGCAGATTTTTTTTCTCCTGCATGTTCTGATAGAAGGACTTTCCTTTTCAATTTCCATTTATGGCTTCAAAGATTAGAGTTTAATTTTAATATTTTTGCCAGTCCTGTTCTTCACAAAAGACTCCTACAAATCTGACTCTAGAGAGATGCACAAGAAACACAGCAAATGCTAACCTCATGTGGCCAAACAAGGCATCTTGGCATCTCCAAGGAATGTTTCATTTTTAATATTCAACAACTTGAGTGTTATATCAAACCTCAGACATTAGCCTTCACTGATTCACATTCTCTGACTGTAGTTAACTAGCCCCCGTTTAGAAATACACAATCTTTTGGGAGCCTGCTGAATGTTAACGCTTGTTCTAATCATTCCTGCAGTCAGTCCATTAGTGGCAACTGTAATGCTGTTGGATTCTTTCAATGTGCTCCTGCCTGGCTCACGAAGGCTTGCTTATGACTGCTACTTTTACTCCTCCAGGTAAAATTTTTATTACAGGGATACTTTCGCTATCATATGGGCTTTTTCAAAGAAGACACAATGTTATGATAAAAGGTAAAAATCATCTCATATTACTGGTCTCCTAACAGTGTGGCTCAATTCATAACAGATATCAACAAGTTAGTTTTTGGTCAAGTAGACACACGGGGATAAAAACTAGTCTTTTAAACTGCAGGTTTTAGGTACAAGAAAAGCCTCGTAGTTGGGCTTTGACTACTTTTCTGTAAATGAAGAGCATTTTCTCTAAAAATCCAAATACCACCAGAATTCTTTGTCCCCGGTGAACGGCTATTTGAATCAGACTAGTTCTAGTGCCCAACTCGTGGAACTTGAAAGAAAACTGATTTCAGGAAAATGCTGTTAGCAGTTTCTTTAGATGCACAAAAAATGTTAGAATCAAAACTTGTATGTAGTGGGGACGGGGAGGAACACAAATTTAAAGTTATGAAAATATTAAAGAGGTTTATTACTATCAATTTAGCTGCCATGGATAGAGATACCCCTGTGGTCAGCGTGTCACATTCTAAATTTTACATGACTGTTTAGTTGAGGTCAAGAATATTTTCAACTGTAACCACCTTACTTCCATCCTTACTTGTCTCACAGCCTTAAGTGACTTTGCAGATGATGTTCATTATGTGTTCAGAGCAGGAAGTCTGACAGGGCAATGGCAAGAATATCAGTGTAAAAGCTGACTGTCCAGAGAGCACGAAAATTAAGAGAAAAAAGGAAAACAAAAAAACCTTTGTGGAGTTTGCCAGAAAAGATGTGATATATATCCCTGGAAAACAGCACCAGATGTACAGAACAGTTGGAATATCTCATTCTTCTACTGGAAGAAACACAACACAGATGTTTCTTGTTTTATGAAACTATATGAATGAAATCTTGAAAAACCTGATACTCCCAGTCTGTCTTAGGAAGAGAGCAATAACCTTCTGTGTCATTAGCAAGGCAGATTATTTGATTGCAGACCTATGGGCCTAAACCTTCCTTGCTTATATTTCTGAATATCTACAGAATTAATTAAATTAAATACAGAGAAGTGCCAGTCATCAAAGAGAAAGATATCTAAAACAACAGAGGCCCACAGACACTACACCAAATGTAAGACTGGTCATCTTTTTTATGAGTTCTGATAAATGGTTAGAAAATCAGCATAAATGTTTGACTGGAACTGGGATTATCAGAAATAACAATCATCCCTGGAAAGCAATGAGAAAGTCAGCAAAAAATGCAAGTATTACTTGAGCAGAGTTCTTTGAGCTATTATAGTGATAGAAAACTAGACTCTAGGAAACTCTTTGCTTCTATGTCTTACTATGTTCAGAAAAATAAAGACAATGCACATTTTCAGAAAGTCGACAGATTTCTGTGACAAAAAATAGCCAAACCAGTACAAAGCACCTCTATTGCTAATTTTGTCTCCCAAAAGAGCAACAAGCTGACAAGGGTTTCCTACTGGCAAGGTACCTGAGCCAATAGTAATAGTCTAATACTAACTTATCTTGGCTTCAAATAGACATACAAAAATGAGAGATAACATTCACTGAAACATGAGCACCTTTCAGAGAACATTCTGAATTGCAGAATGATAACAAAAATAAGATTTATATAAGCAGGAATATTAAATCCAATAATTATCCATGACCCAATACTTTGGGGAAGCCAGTGTCAGATTTTACCCTTTTTTTTTTTTGTCCCAAAGTCCTTCTTTGACTGGATTTGTGTTTATTAAAAAGATATCATAATGATGTCCACAGCACAGAGACCATGTATTTCTTAAATTACAGTGTGATGCCTACTGCTACATGTAAATGTAGAAAGCATATGTGGACTAAATAAAAAACCTGTAAACTCTCCTATGAAAATATCATTTTAAAAATGAAAACATTTTTGTCTCAGCTTTAAATGGAAGAAATACTTGTGCTCCTTAAGTGTATCTAGTTTTCCTCTGGTATAATGATGTTTAACTGACAGCCTTGCTCAGCAAACTGCTCACTTAAATACTGACATTCCTTTAAATGCAAAGTGAGAAATAAGAACATTGAAGAAAAGATGGAAAATAACATAAGTACTGGGTTTGACTGGGAGAGAATTATTTTTTCATAGCAGCTTACATGGTGTTATGTTTTGCATCTGTGAACAAAGCAGTGTTGATAACACAGGGATGTTTTAGCTAGTACTGAGCAGTGATTGCAAAGTGCTAAAGCCGCCTCTGTTTCTCACACTGCCCTGCCAGTGAGCAGGCTGGGGGTGCATAAGGAATTGAGAGGGGGTGCATAGGGAATTGAGAGGGGACACAACTGGGACACATGACCCTGACTGACCAAAGGGATATCCCGTACTATCATCCAGAGTCAGCAATAAAAGTTGGGGGAAAGAAGGGACAAGGAGGGACGTTCACAGTTACTAGTGTTTGTTTTCCCCAGTAACTTCTATGCGTGATGGACTCCTGCTGTCCTGGAGATGGCTGAACACCTGCCTGATGATGGGAAGCAGTGACTGAATTCCTTATTTTGCTTTACAAAAGCTGTGTGCACAGCTTTTGCTTTACCTATTAAACTGTCTTTATGTAAACTCACTTGGCTTTGCACATTCACCTTTTTGATGCTCTCCTCCATGACACTACGAGGTGATTGGTTTCTGAGCAGGATTAAACCACAACGTGTCAGAAGTATGGTTAATGTATACAGATGAGACAACCAAGATGGAACATCTGCACTGAAGCTGGATAAAAAGGCAGCATTTGGACATGGCTCAATAACACCCTCTCCTACCAGTGGGCTTCATTACCTATTTCTTTTTCACAGTTTTAGAGGGGAGGAACAGCATTCACTATAGTTACACCTACAGTGCAAGCAACTGAAAAAGCTTCAAGGTCTGAGATACAGGAAGCTACAACTATAGTTCCTGTGGACATGGGAGAAAAGAAGCTAAAAGGAACACTACTTGGCCTTATCTCCAGATACTACTGAAGTGAAATAAATGTAAAATTACTCAAGAAGTCAAGCATAACTAAGTGTTGAAAATAAAAAAGAGATGAAATGCTAAATACCTTGAAGTTGTTCTTTGATAATGTCTTATAAAGTGATAGCTTCCTTAAAAAGTAGAAAAAAATTCACATGATAATGGCACAAAATAAGGAGCAACTTCCTCTTTCCTCAGAGGAGCTGTTTGCATCTGAAATCAAATTGTCTTTCCTTTATGTGAAATGTCAGGCTCAAGAGAAAGAAAGGAAGAGTTTTCCCACAAGCACAGTTGCTGACCATGACACACACTTTTCAGAACCACATATTTGGAGTAATAAGTACCTTGGTAGATTTCTACTTTATTCATCTGTTATGGTTAAGATGCCATTGTTGATTTTGGTGTTAAAACGACAAGTAAAAAGGAATACAGAGACAGCATTAACTAACAGCTGGTAAATCACAACTTTGTGATAGTAAGCTCAGAGCTGCACATGATATGGTCACTCATGATTCTTTCCTCCTTCACAATTATAAGAATTGCAATAGATTAGATTATCCAAGATAATTGAAAAGCACAGGATAAAATATTAATGTGAATTCTTGTGCCTAATGAAGATTCGGCCAGAGCTACATGGCTTCTGGGAAGTAAGCCGTGAATATCTTTGGGATGATGCTTTTTATTATTTAGATGTTTATTTTGAATTTCAGAAAAATCTCTTTAAAATGTTTTTTCCCTTTTTCAGATAACTGTATCATTTCTGATATTTTTATGAAGAGGATAGCAGCATTCTCATATATCTTCAAAATGATCCCAATTTGAATTCTAAAAAATCTGTAATCTGACATATTTTATGACAGAATGGTAGATGGGAAAAGCTGGGAATCTGCTGCCCTGTAACTCTCCAAGTATACATAGCAGAAATACTCTGCAAAAGTCCAGGTCTGGAAAACCAAACCCCACTGAAAGACATAGCTGTTTCATGAGAAATGCAAAGAATGTTTCTCATGGGTCAATTGGACAGTCTGTGATGTGCTGTAACAGAAACCTGGATCCATTATTTGGATCTGCTCTGGTGTCTCATATCTTTCAGAAACACCACTTCAGTGCCTGGAGCTGTCCAATACACCTTACCCCTCTGGACAGATTTCCTAGTCTTTGCAGATTAGAGACAGAAATTAAGGACAAAGTACTTTCCAAATAAAATCTGCAAGTAAATTGTGATGTGTCTGTGTGGAGACAGACAGGGGTAGGGGGCTGCAGTGCTGTCCCCCTAAACAGTTCCCAAAACTTCCCCCCACTCCGAGTTTGGACCCACCTCTGGCCTGGCCAGGCCAATCTGGCACCTCTGCCATCAGTATTTAGAAACAGGAATGTCTAGTGTGTAGGGGGAGGTGGAAGAGTGAGACAAGATGCAGGTGACCACACAGACCCTGCAGTCAGGAAGGAAGAAAGGGAGGAGGAGTGCTGGACCATAAACGTCCCCTGCAGCTGCAGTGAGAGAGCAGACTGTTCCCCTGTGAGCCATGGAGGGCAATGGCAGGAATGATAGTCACCCTCAGCTCCAGGAGGATCTGTGCCAGAGGAGGTGAATGTTGAGGACTCCGTGCCAGAGGAAGTGGAGAGGAGCTGCAGCCCTCGGGATGAATGCATGTCGCAGCAGCCCATCCAGGGCTGCCCAGCCTGTGAGGGACTCCATGCTGGAGCAGGAAGGACCCGGGAGGAGTCTGTCTGCCTTGAGGAGAGACAAGTGGCAGAAGCCATCAGGAAAGGACTGACTGAAACTCCTATTCCCTGTCCCCTTGCGTTGCTCAGTGGGGAGGAGGTAATAATACTGGGATCAGGTGCCTGAGCTCAGGAACAGGGGAGGGGTAGGGAAGGGGGATCTTAAAGAGCTGGTCATACATTTCATCATCATCCTATTCTATAATTGTTTTTGGTTGAGTATTTCTGTTTGTTATGTTTTTGGTTGGTAGTGGATTAAATTAAGCTTCATTTTCCTCCCCAAGTCGAGTAGTCTTGTCTGCTTTGCCTGGGACCATAAGTAGTGAGTGAGCCCTCCCTGTTCTTAGGCCCCCAGTACTTTTCTCTTCCCAGTCCTGTCAGGAGAGGGAAGATGAGTGAGTGGCTGATTGTGGTTCTTTGTTCCTGGATGGGCCTAAACCACAACACAAATAAATGTGCAAATTAGACTTTTTTCCCTCCTTACAATTTCTGAAAAGAAGTCATGCTGCTATGATTTTAGTACTACTATTTCTGGAAATGAGAGAGTGAATAGACTATTTATTCACAACATTTTATATGCAATATAAAATTCAAATATGGAAGAGACTTTGCCTGAAACCAGTGGCAACCACATCTAAACATTATCCAGTATGAGACAGGGAAACCAATCTGCCCAGAGATGACAGCTTAGTATGGTTACAAGGATATGACAGTTAGACTTTCAGCATTACAGCTCAGCCTTAAACTAAAAGTTAGATTTCACTACCACACTGAGAGCAAATTGGTATTTTACGTTTCAGTAGTACTGGTCTAGCTAAACAAAACTGATAAATATAGTTAATATTTTTGATCACATGGGATATCCAGTAAATCTTCAGACCTTCTATTTTGTGCAAACAAACTTAATTTTAAATGTTTACCAGATTCCCACTGATCTCTGAAGGACAGAGTTTGAATGAAAAAGACTTTACTGAAAAATACATTCTCTTCAGAAAATCAGAATTTTAGTAGTAATTGGTATTTTCTTGCAGGCCTACACTATCATTTAGAAATGTTTTGTATAAAAAGTCCTGAAACTTTGAACAAAATACACTTTTCTTCCACCCCTGTAAAGCCATATGTAATTTGAGCCTAACATGGTATGGAAATATTCCCTGAAATATGAATTATGATATTCTCTGCCCTGTGCACATACTTCTAAACTGAAACAAAACAGGTATATTCAGGTTCCCTAAAGCTTTGAAAACACCTTCCTTCCCCACAATACTCATGACCCTCCAATTTAATAGCCCTAAACCTCAAAAATGAGCCAATTGAGTAGCTTCACTGCTTTTAATGTCAGAAATATCTTTAGACCCTTAGTATGCTGCACGTTCACAACATCCAAGACTATGATGTAAGAGAAGTACATCAAAACTGAATTCCATAAACTTTTATACAAATGTGAAAGCCTAGAATTTGGTGCCATAAGACTGAAAATAATTTACTTGATTTAGACACACATTGTGATTGTCAAAAAACCTTGCATATTATTACCAATTACTTGTGTTAAGTCTCTTCCTTTGCCTTCTATAGCCAGAAGGCACTTGGCATGTGTCCACCCAAAATCAGGCTAAGACAGTCAATAACTCAGAGTTTGATTATTGCTGAAATTATTTTCCCTGTACAGTCCAATTTTAATTCACTTATTTTATATCCAAGGACGAGAAAATAAAGGATTGGAATGATTTTCCCTAAGTTTTTATAGTTTTCACATTTCATAAGAGAAAGGCAAAGCCAAAACTCTGGAATTAGAAATTTATCATACTGGCAGCCACTGCGTCATTTCTTAGTTGCTGGATTCTCTCCTCCACAGCATATAAGTATCTGTCTATTTTTATTTTGAAGGGGCAGGCAGATTCAAAAGATTTCTATCAGGAAGTCTAACTTCACTCTCTTGCTGGTCTCAACACAAATCAGAGCTGAAACTCTTCTTCAGCACTCAAAGCCAATCCAGCTAAAAATACATGCCCTTCTTACAATCCATTCACCCAAATGCACCTCTATTTTGAAATCTACTTACCATGGAACAGAAACAAAGCTTTGCTTCATCTTATAAATACCAACAGTATAGTAAAGAAAAAGAATGTCAGAGATATTTATTGTACTCTGTATGTAACTGAGGCAACAGCTAACACATGTTCTCTCCTTAACTCGGATAGAACTTGCTGGGGGCTAGGGAGAGCACATGATATACCAGGAGGTGCAAACCAGCTCCCAGAATTGCACTCAAGTAGCTAGCTGGCACCTACTGTGATTACACAGCAGACCAAAAGCTCACTGGAGATATTTGACACAGAAAAAATCGTCAAAAGGCCATTCTCATGGTGAAATAACTTATCCCACCCAACATGTCTTGAAAATAAACAGCAAGACAGCACATGCTGAGGAACAGGCTCAAGATAAACATCTCCAGCTACTCAAATAATAGATGCTGCCTAGGTAGACTGGCTTGGAAAGTGGGAGTTTTAGTTATGCCATTTCATGACAGAATCATTGAAAACAGCTTAATTAAAGAAAAATAATACAATGTGGACTATACAATATTGTATTAATTCAGACTGTTTTGAGGCATCTGTGGATGAAAATGTGTGTGTACATGAACATGTACACGTGCTGAACAACTGCAATTATAAAGAAATGCATCTCCAGATATTAAAAATGAAAAAAATGAAATAGCAATGTGAAGTAAACCCTTTAATTTTCCATCAATTCAGAACCTTAAAAGGAATGTCACTACTTTTAATAAAATTTTTGTTGAGCAAGGCAGTACAGATAAGTCATAAAAGGTGATATGCTACCTAATTTACATGCAAGTCCTTTAAAAGCTACGGAGAAGTCAAGTACTACATATTTCATGTGTTCTGAACTGCAACAACGGAATTCATTCACATCATGTACTTTTGATCAACAATACGTGTTAGCAAACTGCTGATCGCTCATTTCTCTCCATCTCAGACCCATTATCCACTACCCTTCAACAACTTTTTTGTCAGTAAATCCAGTTACTTTGTAATAACTGTGTTTTAATATTTTCTTCATGCATAGACAAATCAGAAGTACTTCTATTAAATAATTCATTTTGTTACTTATCTAGTCCTTCCAATGGAAAATGAGTTAAAACAGTACTGAATATCTAAGGGGTTCTTTACAACTTGAACTACTTGTTACTGCATTCCTTTTACTATTACAACTCAATAAAGAAAAGAATTAAACAAAATTAAAGATATCATTGAATATTGGGTTCTCCTTTAATACATTTTTATATGGAAAATTACATTTCAGAAAACTGTTAATAATTCTCAGATAACTATATTCTGAGTAATAATACTTCTTCCATTTCCTCATATACTTCCAAGTTCTTTATGTGTACCAAACAGCTGTAAATGGAATGAGACAACTGAAGTAGAAATTTGTCCAGAGAATAAACTTTCTAAATATTTTCATTAAGCAAATCATTTGTCTAACATTTAGGTTATTTATTTCAGCTTCAGACATTAGCAATCTACTAGGAGACATTCATTAATCTTCCCCAAGTACTTACATGTGTTCTCCTCACTGTGGTACTCATGCATCTCACCACTGCCAATACATTTATCTTCACAAACCAAAAATTATTAAGATTTTAATGGTAACTGGATTCAAATAACTACTTCTCCTCAGATTTTCAGGATGGTATTGGAATGTCGTTGAGATATCCCTTTTCTACCCTTTTGGTAACTGCTTTAACATGTTTCTATGTCAAAATTTCTACAGAATTTAAAAATTCTTTAAAAGTCTGGAATGTCTGTATGAAAGACATTGCACAGACTTGTCAATGTGTATGAAAGTTCTTTGTTTTATTTGTTATATGTTGTGCTGGGTAAAAACCCCAAACCAATTATATTCTTTTAAAATGCATTTCATTTAAATAATTGAAAAAAAATGTTTTAAGTATTATTTTGCATTTTAATTCTTCATAGGAGGTAGCTGCATACATGCTATTTTCATCTTTTACTACCAAAAAAATGATAATTAGTTGATTTTGAAAAACTTCATAGCAGATTGCTAGTTTTCTACATTAGATGTTCCTCTAGGGCTTTGTAACTAAACATGAAGTATTTCAAAGGAAGAAAGGAAAAAAAAAAAAGAAGACGAGATATGGAAGAATGGAAAAGGCATTATTTGTACACCTCATGAATAAGTAATGTCTAGGCCCTTTAAATTGTATTTAGTTCCAGTATTCTATTCAAAAAAGGAAAAGCAATGGCAAACTACAGTGAACCTACAGGTATAGGCACTAAAACTGCCAAAAATCCTGAAATAGATTACCATGGGCTACAGTTGTTAAAATGCTTTAGTAACTTTTATAGCCTTGAAAACATACAAGATAAGCAACAACATCCCTGCGCTCAGCTTTGGTGAGGCCGCACCTCGAACACTGTGTCCAGTTTTGGGCTGCTCTCTACAAGAAGGACATTAAGATGCTGGAGAGGATCCAGAGGTGGGCTACCAAGTTAGGAAAGGATTTGTTGCTCATCTCCTGTGAGGAACAGCTGAGAGACCTGGGGCTGCTTAGTCTGGATAAAAGAAGGTTCAAGGGAGACCTTATTGCTCTATACAGGAAAGAAGTTGTAGTGAGGTGTGGGTCAGTCTGTTCTCCCTAGTGACAAGCAATAAAACGAGAGGAAACAGCCTCAAATTGTGTCAGGGCAGGTTCAGGCTGGATATAAGGAGGAATTTCTTTCCTGAAAGGGTTGTCAGGCATTGGAACAGGCTGCCCAGGAAGGTGGTGGAGTCACAGTCCCTGATAGTGTTTAAGAGATAGGTGGATGTTGTACTTAGGGAAATGGTCTAGTGGTTGATAGGAACAGGACAAAGGCTGGACTTCATGATCTTAAAGGTCTCTTCCAGCTGAAATGATTCTATGATTCTATATATAGTGAAACAAAATACAAAAATACTTCAATATCTCTTCAGAAGAAATAAATCATGGAAGTACAACACAAAAAAATCAATGCAATTATTTTTTTAAAAAAACAATGTATAAATGCATCTACTGCTGCAGTGTAATACTGAGCTCAAGAGCTAAAAATGCTGAAAAGGAATTTTTTTAGTATAGGAAACAATCAGCTATTTTATTTGATAGTCTTTATGGTGGCTGCTCAGTTTACAAAGTGGTACAGATAAAACTGCAAGATAAGTGCTTAGAAGACAGAGGAAAAATATACAATGAACTGAAATAAAAGAATCATTGGCAATTGCTGCTTAAACAACACACATATAAACTAACCTCTTAACTGGCTCTTGTTTAGATAAAATTAAATTAAATCCTCATTTAAGTTAGAAAGCTAAGGAGTTAAATATAAGGCAATATAAGATGGAAAATTAATACATTTCTGTACTTTTTGGATAAATCATAAAAATTTTGACTGTTTCTAAATAAATACAGTTTCAAATTTCTTTAAAACATTAACGGTTGGCTCTTTTAGCCTTCTCTTACATGCTTCTTAAAACAAAGTATGTTCAAAATGGAAAACACAGACTGCCAAAAAACTATTCATGCTGTTCATGTCATATAATTTAATGTCCAATTGTTATTGTTTCTTAAATAAAAAAGTATATTTTGTGCTTTTCAAACACTAGAAACTTTATGTTTTGTGGAAACAAATGCTGACTACTGTGAAGGTAGATGTAAACATTTCCAAAACTGTTTTGTTCATTATTTAAAAGGTCTGTAGTAAACAAACATACCTTTTAAAACAACTATATTATTGTTAATGACAGCTACTTCAATTAGCTAAAATTTCTTCTCTGTAGTAACATGCCTGTTCCACTTTTAACTCACTAAATCTTTGTTCTCTCCAAATGACACAAACAGTCCTTGAACTAGATTTGGTCTTTTATATAATACACCTTTACTCTACTCCTTTCTCCTCATAAAAAAAAAAAAGCATCCACAGCAATTTCTTTTGTGCTTCTAATCACCAAAACATAAACGGCAATATTTCACAGCGAATCAATGTTCTTAGAAGTGTTAGTTTTCCACTATGCAGTTTAGATTATTTTAATATGCCATGAAGTATTTTAACAGAACATTATCATTCTTCTCTGATGCTACAATTCATTTCAAAACCCTTGACTGTAGTGTCAGTAGGCACTAAGCTAACAAGGTTCACTGTCACTCAGGGTACGGGAAGTAGGACATGCTCCAACTTGCATTAAGGTGAATGAACAAGCTCTTATTGATTGTATTGAGTTGGCCAAGTCCCCTCACTGGTTGAGATAAATATTCTCTGTCTCAAAAGAAATTTATTGCTAAATTTTTCTATGTCTACAAAGGTTTTTTCCTGTAATTGCTCAGTTCTGAGACATTTCAATTAGCTTTTCATTTTATATTTCTTCAGATGTACTCAGAATTTTTAAAACAAGCATTGGTCCTCAAAACTTTGTTTTGCTTTACAACTACTAACCAGCAGTTCCTTACCTGATGACTAACACAGTTATTCTTTGCAGGTTAATGGATTTGCCAATGTAGAGCAATCAAAAATCACTACATCTTGATGAAAACTTTTACACCACAGAAGTGTTGGGGTTCTGAAATAAAATATACTAAGGAGAAAAACTCATGCATACCAAGTACATAAGTACATGGTATACTTCTAAATAGCAACTGAATAGCTATCATTGAATAGAAATACTGCATATCACTATAAATCCATAAAAAACCCAATTCTCTGACAAATAAAGCTACTCCTGTTTGTTACAAACATTTCTATAAAAGGTCCAGAGGTGACTACATTTGCCTTCTGTTTAAGCAGAGAAATCAATAAATGCAATAGGCTGATCGTGTGTCTGAAGTTTATCACATAGTTAAGCACTTTAGTAAAACAGAACATCAGTTTAGAAACATAAATGAAATTTCTTTAGACCTTTGCAGGAAAGCAATTCACCTATACAAGAATTCAAGTTGACACTAAGAGTTTCCACAGACAAATAAACAGGCTTACAATAACCTGAAGCACTGGTGTTGCTGATTTTCAGCCACATTGTCAACAGTGGAGAAAAAAAATCTGAAAAAGTATTTATGATTTTTAAGTATTAGAGGCTCTAACTCTAGCTCTAACCAACTAAATGTTTAGCATTCTCATCTCTTTCTCTTCATTATAGTCCCTGATAAAATATTTAATAACTTTTCCAATAAAAAAGGTAGACAATATATTTCTTAAGTATTCAAGTAAGGAAAATATAAATGTCCAAGTAAGGAAAATATTAGGTCAAATGCACTGAATTTATTGAAATAAACATTGGAGTAATCCAGACTGAATTAAGGGAGTGGGAAACTGCACATCATGCAAGACTGCCAAAGATGTAAAAAAAAGGCAAGGTGATTCACTTCTCCAGTAGCTTTCCTATCCATAGGCACACACGGTAGAATGTGTTGATACAAAAAGTTCACAGATAGAAAGGGTTTAATAGTCCAGCAGAATAATAACAATTTGTGTTAAAGGACAGAGTATCTACCATCCAACATTAAAACAAATTTCACTGTACAAAGGTTTACGTGACAGTCTATTAAAACAGATCCTTGGAAGACAGTGAAAACATGAAGGTCATGACACCAAAGGGTATTTTTATCTCATAAAAGCCCATGACGATGTGACCTAGCAAGCAAAGTAGAAGCCCAAGGCACTCTGGTAACAGAAGATAAAGTCCAAGAATTTCTGAAGAGAGGAATTAAGCCTGAACAACTCATGTCATTCACATTTTTAAACTTTTCATTTTAAAAAATACTCTATGAAAGCACTGAATGCTTCAAGCACAGAACTGTAATAAATTTTTGCCATAAAAAAAAAGACAGTCTGAAAATTGTCTTGGTTTAAGAATAGTGGAGTTGGAGATATATAGAAAAATATCAAATCTAACATATTTTGCTGGCAATTTGTATTTTGAAGTATCTTCTTGAATAATACAAGCAAAAAAAACCACGTGAAAAATTAAAATTTACAAGCAATCTGATAAAAATTTTCTTTTATGTTCATTAAAAAGAATTAATGCCTGCTTGAAATACTTTGAATAATTACAATCACTCTTTGAAAAAAAAAAATGAAAACCACCACGAAATCAAAAAAAGTGAACTCGGTTTCATCTGTCAGTCAGAAGCTGGCCCATGTCTGATGCTGCTTGACTCCCTTCCTCTGTGGCTTCTGGAAGTCAGCTAGCAGACAGGTTTTCCAGATACATACTAGCTTTAGTGCAGGTATTATTGAGCCATCATAAAGCTAAACTGGCAATCAAAATGAAACTTTTTTGTTTCAGGTTTTGTTTTGGTTTGGTTTTAGCAGCAAGCATCCAAAGTAAATGGGCTTGGCAGTGTGAGGTGACTGGCTGGACTCTATGATCTTAAAGGTCTTTTCCAACCTTAATGATTCTATGATTCTAAATAAAAGGCACACAAATAATTCAAAGAAGTATGTTTTCACTCCTCAAGGTCAGACTGTTTTGACGATGGAGCTGGGAAATGGTGCTGTGCCTGTCCCACCCCTCCTTTACCACACAGGCAATTGGGCTTCTCAGAGTTAATTCCTCCTTGAAGATGAGCATATCTTTCAGGGGCAGAAATTTTCCTTGACAAGCTATTTGACCACTTCCAAAAGATACTTTTTTCTCATAGGAAATTGCCAAGGCTGAATTTCCAGTCTATGGAGTTTATTAAACCTTAGTCTTTGTAAGTAGTGCAGGTGCCTGCGCATTGTTAGTGGGGGCTGCAGGGCCTGTGTGAGGAGAGGCTGGGGCTGCCCTGAGCCGGACACAGCTGGTCCCAGCCAGTTCCAGCCCACCCATCACAGGGCACCACTGAGCCCTGCAGCCTGGGGAGCGGGCACCTCGGGGAGATGGATTTAACAAAGGGCAAAACTCAGCAGCAGCACTGAGGAGTGAAAAACAAAGTGTGAGAAACATCTCTGCAGACATCAAGATAAGCAAAGAAGGAACGAGAGTGAGGAGATGCTCCGGAAGCAGAGATTTCCAGCAGCCTGTAGAGGACACCAAGGCAGAACAGGTGTCTTCCTGAAGCCCATGGCTGAGATAATATGATAGAGACAACCACACCAGAGCAGATATCCACACTGCAGCCCATGGAGGATCCATCCACCTGAGCAACTGGATATTTCTTGAAGGAACTGTTACCCATGGAGACCTCACACAGAATCAAGTTTATCCTGAAGGACTGCTGCCTGTGGGAAGGCATGAAGAATGCTGAAGCAGGGGAAAAGTGTGAGGAGGAAGAAGCAGCAGAACTGAGGCTGTTATGGACTGAACATAACCTCCATTTCTCACTCCCCTGTGACACTGGGGAGTTGTGGGGACGAGGTAGAGGAGCTGGAACTGGAGTAAAGTTGAGCCTGGCTAAAAGAACAGGGCTAAGGTGGTTTTACTTTTTCTTTCTTATCATCTTACTCTATTGTTAAGTGGCATTAAAGTAAATTCATTTTGCCCTAGTTGAGTTGATTTTGACTGTGACAGTGGCTGGTAAGTGATGTCCTGACTTCATCTCAACTCGCAAGCTTTCCATCTTAATTTCTCCTCCAATGTTGAGGAGGGCCAGTGAGAGAGCAGCTGAGTGGGTGTCCATAACCTTTTAAACAGAGACCCTCTTAACAAATTATTACAATTAAATTGCGCTATTGGATGTTTCTGTATATCTATGACATATACTTAAATATTAATACCAAACATATCTAGATGTCATAATAACAATAAATACACAAACCAAGTATCTCCAACATCAAAAATGCTAAAAAACCTTTTCTTGTTATAAGGATCTTAGAGACTAGTTGTAATATTTAGTTATATGAAGAGCAAATCTAAACTATACATAATTTCTTAGAACTGTCCCATTTATTGCAAAATAGTTGTTCATTTTAAAAGCCACATTTTACTTAACACTGCTGTAAAATATCATAGTTGCCCAGAAAGAGAAACATCTGTTTCTTCTCAGTGTTAGTACGGGGAACATTGTTCATGTAACTTTATCCCTTTAGGGAGAATGATGTAATGCTTTATACTCACATGAAATATTAGTCACTCAAAGGATCAAAATAAAAAACCTTATACATACACACTAGAGCCTCTCCATTTATTTCATGAGCAGTTAAAATAGTTTTAAGTCAAAACAAAAAAAGAGAAGGGCCTTTGGGTAGAGCTCCCATATAACAACTCAACTTCCCAAACATAAGTTACGACCAGAGAGCTTTTAACTGGTCTAAGCAACTTCATCATTACGTAGGGTACTGTCTTTCAATCATCTGTACCACATTCATCCTCAGTCACCAAAATCATTATCCACAGTACGAGATCTCATTGCTGTCCATTAGACATCCTCACTTCTAGTACAGTGCTTACGTAGCTTACTCCTAATGCAGGGACTTGAAGCAAAGCCAAAAGATATCAATGTGCATAGCTCACAAATCTAAGGCAAGATGACATTTGTGTGTGTAACCTGCCAATTGAATGGGAGAAACAAGCTATTTCTCTTTTACAGTATAATTATGAAAAAAAAGATCGTTGTCAGGGGAGTCAGCATGGATTCACGAAGGGGAAATCATGCTTGACCAACCTGATAGCCTTCTAGGGGTGCATAACTGTCTGGCTAGCGGAGGGGAGAGCAGACGATGTCATCTACCTTGACTTCAGCAGTTTTTGAAGCCGATTCCCACAACATCCTCATCAGAAAGCTCAGGCAGTGTGGCTTGGATGACTGGACAGCGAGGTGGATCGAGAGCTGGCTGAATGACAGAGCCCAGAAGGTGGTGATCAGTGGCACAGAATCAAGTTGGAGGCCTGTGGCCAGTGGAGTTCCACAGGGATCAGTTCTAGGGCCAGTCTTGTTCAACAAATTCATCTATGACCTGGATGAAGGGACAGAGTGTACTTTCAGCAAGTTCCCTGATGACACCAAACTGGAGGGACTGGCTGATTCCCCAGAAGGCTGTGCTGTCATTCAGCAGGGTCTCGACTGGCTTGAGAGTTGGTCAGAGAGGAACCTCCTGAGGTTCAACAAGGACAAGTGCAGAGTCCTGCATCTAAGAAGAACAACCCCATGCACCAGTACAGGCTGGGGATCAAACTGCTGAAGAGCAGCTCTGCAGAGAGAGACCTAGGAGTCCTGGTTGATAATAAACTAACCATGAGCCAGCAATGTGCCCTCGTGGCCAAGAAGGCCAAGATGTATCAACAGCAGATCAAGGGAGGTTTTGCTCCCCCTCTACTCCGCACTGGTGAGGTCTCATCTGGAGTCCTGTGTCCAGTTCTGGGATCCCCAGCTGAAGAGGCACAGGGAACTTTGGGAGAGAGATCTGTACAGGGCCACTAAGATGATCAGGGGACTGCAGCATCTTTCTTATGAGGAAAGGCTGCGGGAACTGGGGCTGTTTAGTCTAAAGAAGAGGAGACTGAGGGGTGGAATCTCATTAATGTTTACAAATATCTAAATGGTGGGTGTCAGAAGGTTGAGGCATCACTTTTTTCTGTTGTATCCAGTGACAGGACAAGAGGTAATGGAAAGAAGCTTGAACACAAAAAGTTCCATTTAAATGTAAGGAAAAACTATTTCACTGTAAGGATGAGGGAGCCCTGGCACAGGCTGCCCAGGGAAGGTGTGAAGCCTCCTTCTCTGGAGGTTTTCAAAACCCACCTGGACATGTTCCTGTGTGACCTGATCTAGGTGGACCCTACTTTAGCTGGGGGATTGGACTAGATGATATCTAAAGGTCCCTTCCAACCTTTACTATTCTATGATTCTATAATTATATTGCTCCACCATAGTGCTAATGTTATATGGTTAAATATGAAATTGATTAGAAGAGTCTACATTGACAAAAGACATATTAACTGAGGATGGGGTAGAGCCATAGGAGGTGGACCAAAGAAGTTGCCTGAGAGGACAAAGCATCAGAGGTGACAGCACACTTAATTTTATTATCTGGAACTTTGTTTTCCATCCATAAAATATCTCATGCACAAATTGATCACATTGTTATTTCATGTGTCAAATAAGTAGTGGCACAGAATGTTCTAAAGCATATATTAGAACCATGTGTAATGACACATCCTCAGACAAATCAAGTTATAGATGAAAAGTATTATTGTATGGAGTCAATTTCCTGCCACTGGAAACAAGAGTAAGATTCTGAAAACATCTGTTAAGACAGTGAGTCCAGAGAACAATCAGACCTATGATCAGACCTGTGACCACTGAGATGAGTAACATCACAACCACTGTATTAACCAGACCCACAGAAGTCACAAATACATTTGGTATTACTGTGGAAAATCTGTAGGCTGATCTATCTTTCAAAGCACTCCATCATGACAAAATAAAGCAAGTCAGCTCCTTTGAGCATTGGAGTTGTGTTGTGCTTTCAACAGAAAGGAAGTTTTGTAGGAAATAAGTTCAGTGAATTGAAGTAGTTTATTCTTCCAATTAATGATCAAGCAGAATAGAAAGAAATATTGAAATTATTCTTATATGTTTAAAATACAAAATACATTTCAAGAACAATTCCACCTAAAAGAATATTCCTCATGAACTTTAACAGCACGATTAGACTTCTGTCTCCTTAAAGTTTTACCGACATTTTAAAATAAAGTACAAATGCCCTCAAACACTCTCCTCCAGCAAGAGGGAATTTTTACTCAGATACACATCATTAACAGGGGCAGATGTTTTTTCCAGTGCCACTCCAGCCCAATGGTCAGCTAACCATAAGTTCGAGTAGGAATAAATGAGGAATATAAGTGAGAGTTATAAATAGACAACATGAATCCCTTCATTTCATCAAACTCTCTACAAGTTTTGTAAGTTTATGACTTTATTCTTCTGTCTACTAAATACAGCCATTTCCCACAATTCATTTGAAATCAACTAGTTAACATAGAAATACAGAGGACCTTGACACGAGTCTGCTGGTACATGAATAAATCATACATAGCTGTGTTTTAAATACAAACAGAAAAGTTTATTTTGGGAGGGACATACCTCATTCATTTGTTATAGTATGAAAGCAGTTACCTAGATAGAACAATATGGAACAAACTCACAGGGGAGAGTCAGAGAAAAGCTTAAAGTAGTCCTGTTCTCCTTGCCCTACTTCTGGTTTTGAGTTTGCAGAAAAGGATGTGATTCACTCACAAACTCCATCACTGGTAAACATAACTGGATGGCATTTATTATTATCCTTTCATCTTTATTAATGCAGTATTAATCTAATGATGATGTGGGCAAGTATAGCAAATTGCAGAGTAGGATGAAAAAGTATATCTTAATATATTAAAACATCAGTGTTAGAATGACTGTTGATAGAGACAAATGACCTAATCTATTTTGCTCTAAATATAAAATTGAATCTTTCTCTGTAAAAAAAAAAAAAAAAAAACCAAAACAGCCATCAACAAAGACCCAGAAACACAGACATTCAGTCCAACACAGAGATGGACTTCCAGAAGCATTTTACAGTCTCTCTCTTTTTTTCACTCAGTACAAACTCAACATGTTTGCCACAGCTTTCTGTTTACCGGTATTGTGTCCTTACAGCTGTTCCATTTCATTCACTTTGGAAAAATAAAGTTCACTTTGATACATCAGTGTATAGTCTTCATTTTGCATGTTTGCTGTTTTGAAAATATTATGGTTTTAGGAAACAACCACCTGTAAACACAAAGGCAGATCATTCAAAAGACCCAGGAATATTATTATAGATGGTCAAGCACACACGGTCAACAGTTAAACATATTTTTTTCCAAAAGATCTGTCATGGTTTTGTGTGGAGCTGTTTCTGGCAATGGGAAAGGGGCTGTAAAGATGGCTCCTGTAAGAAGTTGCTCAAAATTCTTCCCAGCTCTGAGACAGACCCACTTCTGCGGCTGAGCCAATTAGGCACCTCCACAATCATTTTTAAGAAGCCACAAGAGGACAGTTCTTCCTGTTCCTTCTTGTTCTGTTCTTCTTTCTCTTCCAACTGGTGGTGGTGCAAGGTATTGGAAAAGAGAGAGGAGTGACCATGCAGATGCCAAGGTCAGTGAGGGAAGAGAGCAGGAGATGTGCTGGAGTAGAGATTCTCCTGCATCCTGTGGAAAAGACTGGTGAAGTAGAGATTTATTTGAAATGCATAAAAGACCTGGTGCCTGGGGCAGTGCCCAGAGGAGGCCATGTCCCATGTGAGGAGTCCCATGTTGGCAGAAGCTGGAGCTGCTGGGAAAAACCCACACTAGAGACGTTCATTAAGGACTGTGTCCCATGGGAGGGACCCCGTATTGAAACAAGAGAATGCAAGTAATCATTCTTAAGAATTCTTAGATTACTAGAGAAGAGAGAAGCAACGGAGCCCATCTGTGAGAGACTAACCACATCCCCCATTTCCTGCTCTCCTGAGCCATTGAGGGGGGAGGAGGTAGAGATATCGGGAGCAGTGAGCTGGGCCCAGGAAGAAAGGAGGGATGGAGGAGGGAGATCTTAAAGTGCTGGTTGTAATTTTCTCATCATCCTACTCCATTTTTGCTTTTTCTTCTGTTTCTTGTAAGTAGTAGAACAAACTTTCCTACTTTCCTCTCTAAGTCGAGTACTGGAGTCTGTTTTGCCCAGAATCGTAATTGGCGGCGAGCCCTCCCTGCCCCTGTCTCAATCCACAACAACCTTGCTTATCTTTTTTCTCTTCCAGTCTCGCTGGGGCCTCCACCATCCTTAGGAGGGTGGGAGTGAATGGGGCCAGAGAGCAAGAGACTGTTGTGGTGCTTCATTGCTGGCTGGGCAAAACCATGACAAGATGTAATTGATTTTTTAATTTTTTTTTTTACATAGCTGAAATAGCTGAATTTTAAATCTCTTTTATGAGCTAACTTAGCGCAGAGTAATCCCTAACATCTGTAAAGGTGCTGCAGTCAGCTTTTAGACACTTTAAAAAAATTATCTTGTTTTTTCTTATCATTTATCCCTCACTTTATCTTTCACTGAGAATCCGCTGAGAGTCCAACTGAGAATCAGCCATTAGTGGTAAAGAATCTACACTGATTCCAGTTACTAGACTGCTTATAATAGCCTCCCAACGGGCACCTCATGGAGGGCCATATGCCATTTCAACTGAAGAGGATAGCAACACGCCTGCTGACATTATGAGAACTGAAATTAATATTAGATGTCCAAAACTTAGGAAATCTATTGCTCCATTTTTTTTTTTTCTTCTCAAAAACTGCCGTGTCTTCCTTCAAGCTTCTTAGAGCTAATTAGGAGGTTCCGTCACCTGTGCCGCTGCTGTTGTTTTTGAGCTAGTGAAGGGGCAATGGCAATATAGGTAGATCTGCATTTAGAAAGGTAAAGAGTCTCAACTCAGAGGTGGATGCAGACTCTACGAAGCATATTCTGCCTCTCCAAATCAGCACGTAAGAAACTGTTTTGACCTACCAGAGTGAGTATTAATATGAATCAATATAGTGTGATTTGATTTTGCTTTTCCTTGTCCTGTTACAATTGCCATTTACTCCACCTTGAAACAAATGTCATAGATAATGACATGTTATTGCATTACTGACAATACCACACAGTTAGCACACCGCTTTGAACTTGGTCAGGTGAAACTACTTCACACTGGAGAGAAGCCAGAATTTAACATCAATCTGCTCTTTAAAAATTGCATTACTTGCAACTGGAGATTGACTGGATAGGTAGTCTCACTGTCAGCCACCCAGGACTAATTTTTCATCATATGACATAATTATTTCTTCTTCTTTATTGATTATGTGCTTCTGTATTAGGCACATAAGCAAGTTTCAAGAGGTGGCCTAAGAATCAAAGGAGCTTTCTGAGGCTTTAAGTTTCAGCAAATTCAGAGAATTTATCTACCTCAAAACATAACAGGACTAGAGCAAGTCAGGCCAATTAGGTTGTAGTGCAACCCAGTAGCTCTGCAGTGTTCAGTGTCAGAAAACCTTATAAGCCTCCATTACAGAAGGAATAGGCAGAGCTTTTAGATTACATGGTCACACAAAATCTTATTCCCCTAATGAATCTCTGATGCTCTTCAGGATTTGTATAGAGGATGTGACAGTTGTTTGAAATCCTTTTACTTCAGTGCTGTACAAAACACGAAACTGATGACAAAAAATAAAAAATCATTAATGTTGAGAGGTTTCTAAACAATATAACAAAGTATCCATGTATTCCTAACACTGTCCTCAAAACAGTTTCTAAGCAGCACATTTAGAACAATCAAAGTAAAGCAAGAATATCAAGCTGCTTCTCACTCATGGTAATTTTCAGACATTAAAAGAAATTCTGGCATACAGTGTCATAGCTTCAATAAAGAGAATCAGGAATATTTGCAAATGAAAATCTGAACTTAACAAGGCACAGAAATGTATATATGGTGAGGTTAAAACCATTAACAGGATCAAAAGAATTAAAGTGACTGAGAAAAAAGATGACTTTTGGTAGCTGTAGTTGTACTAGTTCCAAATTCTTCCTTCCTTCCTATCACTAACAGACAAAATTACAACCAGGCTACAATACTAATGTGGTACCAAGACTTAAATCAAGGTTATTTGTTGTCAGGAAAAAAAAAAAAAAAGTGCTCCAAAAGCATCTTCTCACTGACAGGAAGAAGTTTTTCTTAATAACTTTATATCTCTCAGAATATAAATCTAAAATCTCAGCTTGGGATTCTAGCAATATGTAGGTGGCTCTGTGTGTGGGTGGCTGCCAACTGAAATCATGATGTCTATTGTTGCATTATTAGAAGGCTGCCATTAAGCAGATCTAAGTACTATCACACTTACTGGAGCCCAAGAATAAAATGATATGCTCTCTGACTCCTCAACTTGGATACCTGTGTCAAGAAGTGATCAATAAAACATCATGGGCTTAAGTAAATGGCATTCAGAAAGCTTAATTTTTTCCAAACAGGAGGGCTATCTACATGCTGTGTCAGAAAGAATAGTTTAAATGGTACCTCCTCCTCCTTCCTATTATGAAAGAGATTGCTTTGAAAAGCCCTTTGCACACTTATAGAAACGGCAAAACATGTTAATAGGCATTTGTAAGTTGTTTTCCCTTTTGAAGTGTGAGCAATGGTTTATAAAGTCTGCATTTTCATAAAAGCTTTATGCTTAATGGAGTCCCTTCTTTGCCTGCTCTTTGTTGAAGTAAACAACAGGCTACTAAATAGCATCAAGACCTTACAAATACAAGCAGGAGGAAGTTTACAGTAGCTTAGAGATAGGTTTCATTCACAGGTTTGATTGGAACATCTGGAACTACAGCACCCAGTGACCAACCTTCGCCAAATTTCAGCCAACAAAGGGTGAAGGACCTTTGGATCTGCTACTTCTTATTGCTAGCGGTGTCTGAACTGTATTAATCAGCTTCAGGTTAAGGGTGGAGCAGAGACATCCTCTCATACTATTTTGCCTTCTGTTATGATTCTGCAACTATAGCTTGAATTCAAGCTGTCCCAGGAGAATTATTGCTCTTTTAGTATTAATAGGTCTCTATTATATTCATGTTTCAGATAACAACACTGATAACCAAAGTCATCTTGTATTAACAAGGGAAGAGATCTTTTAAATGAATAATTAGCAGCTCTTAAAATAAGGCTATTAAAGTGTCTATAGATGTCCAATTATGAGTAATGTGCTCTCCTAACCAATAGCACCTGAAACTGCCTTATCTTTCAGATCCTGCCTTTTTACCATCTGTCAAGAGCAATTCCGGTAATAGTGCTGCCAGGTATAGGGGTAATAGGCTTCAGGCAAATGAGGTGGTACCACTGAAAAAGCAAACAAGCCTGCGCAAGAATTGTTTATGAGAAGAAGCTGTTTCAGATACCACAGCCTACTACTAAAGCCTTGTGACTTGAGAATCCACCCAGTTACACAGGTTATTTGAATTAGTGACCTCCAAAGGAAAACTTGCATGTTTCTGAGCAGATGACAATCTATTATTTTTTAAATACACCATGAAAAGTTGCAAGCACGGTGCCAAGCTGTTGTGTATTTTTCATTTTACTAGCTTTCAAAGAACTTGATCCTGTTTTTCAAAGTGAATAAAAAGGAAAGGACATGTCTTCTCAGAGCAGAAGCATAAACCTCATTCTGACTAAATTACAGCAGGATAAATAAACCCTGTGACCTAAGTCCATTTGTTGAAGTAGAGGCCTAGTTATTTAAATAGCAGCATTCTTTCTTGTATGTCCCAAAAACCTGCAAGTTCTGCTTCTGTGACTAAACAGTTGTTCATTCCATCCAACAGATGAGTGTATTTCACAGAGCAATTTCTGTATGCGTAAGTCACAACGGAAGTGAAGATGTTCAAATCCATGAAACATTAATTGCTATTACTAGAGTGATCCTCAATAGCTAATAAATGCAGCTCCAGTGTAAAATGAAATAACCACTGAGTTGGAATCAGGAATAGTTAAAGTCATGATGAAAAAAGATACGAGCAGATAAAAACCCTGTGCGGGTTTATCTGCAATGTGCTGCATTCTGGGACTGCCAGTGTTGCCTGGCAACTGGCAGGCGGGATGGCAGGCACCAAAAAAGGCCTAAATCTACAAGTCACTGTGGCACGATCTTTTCAATGAACTGCTGTTTCAGCTACTGTAGGCCATAAATACACTCTTTTGGCTCACTTTCTGCTTTTATAACAGAAAATAAGCTACAGAACTAGAGCAAGCGTACAGGATTACCTTTTAAATATAGTTAAATGAGATTCTGATTCTCTAGGTTAAAAATGTCATATTTTCTCACTTCTCACATTTAGAGTTTAATTTTCTCATGAAAATTTACGAAGAAGTAATTAAAAGCTCATTGGATCAGGAGACATTGTTAAAAAATCCTTTCACTGGTACATTTCAGACAGATGTAATTTTAAACCATGCTAGTCTGAAGATTAAAAACTTCAGACTTGTACAATATTGTGGATCCAGACTCCCTCTGATGTCACCATGCTAGTCAGTGCAGATCCATCTCAAGTACTGACTAAAGAACCCCAAACTACTAACCTCAGAGGGGCACCTTTCTTTTGGAAATCACTTAGGAGATATGCACAGCAAGGAGCAGAATATAGTGGCTACACTGTGCTTTCATTATATTTAAATCATTACATGGTGCAAACTTGAAGTATTTATTTGGGTTTATATCTGGTGCCTGTTATGAATACCCTGTGGAGATAGTGAAAGTTCCCTTTCTCACTTAAGTCTTCACATCTGAACAATTAGAAAAGGTGAAAAAGCTGACTCAAAGTTCACATCTTTCTTGAAAGGTGTGAAAGATATTTTCTTTCTGTCAGGCTATAACTAAGCTAATGCAGTAACATAGGTCTATCCAATCACCCTACACATAAGAACTCTCATAAAACCTCAGACTGTAGTCACTTTAGCAGAAGTGAAGAATGAAGGCACATGCTGTGCTGAAAAACTTACAATAGGTCAGAAGCTCATGAAGATGAATGCCAGCTCACTTGCTTCTCATGCCTGGAGCTCACAGTAGCACATGGAATAAATGGTAAATAATTAAAAGCTAACATGATAAATAGATGAAGAAAATTAATTGTTAAGTAGCAACTGAGTCTCTTACTGCCTATTGTTTCTCAAATTTCAAGTTAACCAGCCAGGAGAGATTTCCAAAAGCTTTTGACCATAATTATTTTGCAAAATTAATTGTCTCTCTGAACTCCACCCAGAAGGAAAGGCCTCTCAGGCTGTAGATTTAAATGCACCAGCGCCACTAAACATCTCCAGGTTACAGTCTGAATCATGTCCGTAGCTCAAAATATTATTCCCTGTTGCTACTGCATTCCCAGATTATCTTATCAAGTGTCATGTCAGATGCTAATTTAAATTAAATACTGTATAGCATATATTGAGGCCAGGACTTGCTGTTCACTTTGATAAGTTGAGAATTTTATTTTAATTCTTTTTTCATCTAAAATAAAAATCTTTCAGTTTTACCACCAGTGATATACAAAGATGTTATCTAAGGTTTGTTCAACATGTTATATTAATATAAGTCAATGGTTTTTAATATTATAACATTCTAAATATCAGTACTTAGCACTTGAATAATACTTTATGTTTTCTAGCCATGCAGCTACTATATAAATATATTTTTCAGAGCCTTAATTCCTTTTCCTGCCTAAATTAGATATTGGGGTTTCAAAAGCTCAGAACTTGTCCAATTTCAATATCTTTTTTTCAGAGAAAGACCTATATGCCTAACATGAGGATGAACTTTTAATCATATTTTTACTTTCTGCTTCATAACAAAGAAATGCTGGGTCACAGTACAAAAACATTTTAATTAGTTGTTTAACATACACAAATAATATACTTCTCTTTCTAAACACATTTTGGGAATAACTGAAGCATTTTAAATAAAAATACTAATGAACTCTAAGACAGACATACCTAGAAAGTCTATGTAACTTGACCATTTATAGAGTATTTGTTAACTTATTTCAGGGGTTCCTACTTATTCTGGATCTACATCTGTGTATTTGATACCCACCTTTAGAAGGTGAGGCAAATTTTGTTCAAAGAAATCAAATTTTTGTATTATTATTACTGATACTATCTGGGAAAAATATTTATATTCTTACTTTAGCTTAATTATTTCCTTTTTTTTAAGTCAGAATCATTAGAATTTTAAACTGTAAAATATTTATACCAAACATAAATGAAATTTCAGATTAGGATGTAAAAGTTACTTTCTTCCTAATGGGATGTACCATGCAAGTGATATCCCCAATAAATAAAAGTAACAAGTTGATATCATATATTTGAATTTACATGTGTAGAATATATTTGACTATAAGAAAGTCCTCCTAAAACAGTTCAATGAAAAGTTAACAAAGATGTTTATTGAATCACTTTATATATTCATTCAGTAATGACATACTGAATGGATGGTTAAGGAACAAAGAAGGTGGATATTTGAATAGGTCATTAGCTTTTCTAATCAAAATGTGAGTGGTCATTAATCTCACATTGGAGTATTAGCACAAATGGCTAAACAAATGGTCACTTCTGAAATGATTTTGTTCTGAAATCAAGAAGTGAAAATGCTGGAACTCAAGACAAAGATATGCTTTTATTGATCTTTATAATAACACAGTTTGGTTTATTTAGGCCTCTCAGTAATATAAGGGCTTCACAAAGAACTAACAGACAATAGACAAAATGCATAACGATTCAAGGGTCCATACTTCATATCCATTCCTTATTTTATGTGTAATTGGATCTACGCCTTGCAAGGATCTAGTAATCAAGCAATTAAAGATAAAGTGAGTTTGAAAGAAAACATTCTCCCATTTATGAGCCAAGACATATGTGAAAAGGAATTACAGTATCTCCAGACCTGGCACTCTGATTCTGTCTGCATTCACAATCACAAATCACTATTTTCCATGTCGCTTATCAAAACTAATTGTATATTCCAGGATAAACTGAAGGCTTAATACACAAACCTAAGCTACGGCATTTACATTTTTCACACAAAAAACTACGAAAGATCTGTTAGATTTGGGGTAAAGAATTGTAAAAGTTTTATATACTTTCCTAGTCTGTATGAGATTTTTCAAATTTAGATTTAAAAATGCTTATCAGCCTTCTTTACTTCTATTTCTCTGCCTTTTTCTCTGAGCTTTACAGTTAAAAACAATGCTGGTCATTTAGCAGTTAACAGGTGCTTATAAGAAGTCTTGAAGAGTTGAAGAGTAAAATATGCTATACAAGTATATTTTCAAATCTAACTTTTCCAAGTAATGATTTGCTATTGTAGTCGTCTAATTGACAGAGTAATAGAATCGTAGAGAGAAAGGCACCAGGGCACTTCAGTATTAATGTGCATGAGTAATTACATGAACTTTACAAAGAAATGTAACAGAAAATGGTCTATTCTGCTATCTTTGTTTTTAACAGAATCTGTAACAGAAATAGGCTATCAATGTCAGAAAAGGTTCCTGGGAACTAATCTCCTGAGCAAATTGGAAGAACAACAAATGATAATTTCAGTGTTGTACCAGTGGCACTATGGTGCAAAGTTCTGTATGTTTCTTAGGAGATGCAGAACAATGCTCTGAGCTTCTATGTCAATCTTTACACCCGAACGCACTCATTATGCACCAGGAAGTCTTGAACATCTCTTAAGAACAGAACCAAATATTCCACTCAGTCATTTACATGCAGCAATGTTACTCAAGTTAAATACTAGAGTCTAAGTACCAGCAATGCTGCTTAGAAAGCTCAACATAAATTTATGATCAGAACCAGGGGTTTCTAATAATAATTTAGCATTCAAAAATATCATAAAAAGACAACATCATGACTCCTGGGATGTGTAACACAGTATAACAGTATGTGAGCAAAGGACCTCAGCTAGCTTTTTACAAGACAGAAATAGAACTGGAAACAATACAGGGCTGCTGGTTTTGTAGGTAAGTTCATTACCTCTACTAAGAGGATATAGTAAAATACTAGGCTCCATAGCCTACCGGACCAGATCTTTTCAAAGATCTAGAGTGGGTTCCCATTTGTTGTCGATTTCATTAGATTGTTGTTTCTGTTACTTACATTATTCACAGACACAGGAACATACTTAAACTGAAATATAAGTGATCTTATAAACAAAAGAACATCTTGTTTTTATCAGCCATGCTGTATCAGGGTACTTTTTTTTCTTTTCTTTTTACTTCCTGTGCATGTAGTTAAGGGTCAGAGACTTGAAACCCCTTACAATTTTGACTACGTCAGCTTTTTAAGAACACAACGTAATATGATTTTTTACTGAAATGTAGATTTATACACAACTGAATTTGAATGATTGTTTTTCTCAGTCAGTTGTCAATTAAAGCAGAAAAAAAGAAAGACATCAACTGCAAAACCCAACCTGCTGAGCATTCTCTAATTTAGTGGGCTTCTCTTAGCCCATTCTTCATGGAGTTGTGAGATGTAAACTAGTCTATGCTTGATGACAAATGGGAATTTATAATATGGAAATTCAATTAATCATACACATAAAGAAGTTTCTTTTAAAAGATTTTTACTTAAACCCACAAACAGCTAAAGATGTGATTTGATGAGTAACTTCAGTTTTTATCATAGTGTTTGATAAATCTGAATGTCAATTATTGAAGAATATATTATTGCATTATCAACACAAGCATTTATACTTTATAAATTCTACTTTCTCCAAAGCAGGATATAACTGCATGCAGGGTCTCTGCTACAGGTAAAATGAACACTGCAATCCCCCTTGCTGATGAAATTTTAGCTATGATGAACGCATGATTCTTTTAATTGTAAAAGAATCTTGCTGTGTTTTTGCCAAAACGTAAGGCGGTCAAAGTATCTCATAAATATATAAATTGAAATGATTGGCTTTTTGAAAGAAAAAGAGGTTGATGATCTTGCGACTCTTCCAATACACACCAATAGTAAAACTTGAATCTTGCACAGTATCATATGAAATACACAATAGTCTTGTCTAAATAACACCTATCTGAAATTTTTTCCTATTTCATTTGACTACTTGTACAGTGTAGGCTTTCTCAGCATCTCTGTCTTCCATCATGGCCTGTTTTCCTTCAAATCCACTACCTATTCTGCCCATGAAATATTCCCCCAGACTTATCTTTTGCCTTCTGCATAATTTTTAGACCTGTCATTTCCCACAGAACATAATTTTTTCTGCTGCTTGCCATGAATAGACTATCCCTACTTGGTTTCAAGATCTGTCCCAAGTGACTGGATACTTATTTATTTATTTATTTATCCTGTTTTTGCTTAAGCAAGTTGCAAAGGATCCATCTGAAAAGTTTTAGTTACACGGAAACAAGCTATTCGTGACAACTTCTTAACAAAAAAATTTTGTGTATAGGTTATTAGAAGTTAGCACTCATATAATGATTTATGTCTATAGGCAGTCTGCAAATATTAAATAATGTGTATTTGCATCTATATGAGTAGGCAGAAAAGACTTTACTATCTCCTGTAGAGACTGAGAAATTAATTCTAAGATGACTACTAAGATGGGTGAGATGAAGAACTCAGACACTCCTAGTCTGCATTGACCTCACAAACCATCTTTTCTTTATGTGGGCAAAATGGAGCAATTCAACACAGGCATAAGAAAAGTATACTTTGTGTGCATATGAATTCCTTTGCTTCTGAAAGGAATATTTATGATTATGCTCCAGGAAATTGTTCTTCTTTCATTTCTGAATGTAAAATTACTTCAGCAAATTTACATTTTGTTAATTGATAACATATGTTGTAATTTTATCTTCATAACTACCAAGCTGCTTGACAAAGAGCAGTTTGCTTCTGTAATCACAGCATCCCAGCAACTGTTTCCACATATCTTGATAACACCTCTATTGTTTCCGAAAATTTATTTTGCATCAGTCTTGTTATCTGCTACAAACTGTTTACCTTTTGATTTTAGTTTCCTTTGGCACCACCTCAACAAGGAGTTAGACAGCAAGGAGTCCATTTCAGGACTTTGAAAAGGTTTTAATGTTAGCACATTGGAAACAAATCACATATTTTGTATTGGTATTAATGTGGAGGAAATTCCTTAATGTGATATGAGCACCACATGTTACCTCTGAACTACAAGGTTCTCAGCCCAGGCTAAGAAGACGACCAAATAACTTCTGTTGGCATATAGGACTGCATAAAGCAGTGACATTTTTATATTATATAGAAATATTTATTTCTAAGCCTTTTAACACTACTCTCATAAAAGCAAGGAAATTGTCAAGTTTTATACACAGTTGACCTAAGGCAGACAATTTTTGCATTAATCTCACAATGTAGAAGGCATCTTCATCCAAAAAGATGCTCCTTGTCCCTATAGTTGTAGCCTATGTCAACGCAGTTCTCATTGACTGAGGAGTCCCCAGCATGGCTTGAGAGTCATGTTCATTTGTATGGTACAAAATCTCTGAGATGTCTGGGAAACAAATTCTTGTCATGGTAACAGCAGTACTTCAGCACTTCCATGGCAATGAAGGCTGCAAAGCATCTTGATGCCATGGAATGATGCCATGGAAGAGTGGAAGAGCTTGTAACACTGTGGCAAAGTACTTCACCCTACCAATATACATTCTTCATCCCATGGTGCCAGTGACATGTACAACAGATAACAAAATAAAGGATCACTCTTGTAGCCAGGAAGAACAGCCAAACCACATCAACACAAAAGTATAAAGTGTGAGAAAATAACAAAACAATGAATTAGACAAAAAAGGCTCCACTAAAGTCAATAGTTCACCTATATCTAAGCATGCTAGTTTGTTGTAAGCGCCCGGAAGATCTTGGGCTGTAATGCAAGAGGTGGAGGGTACAGAAGAGGCGGGCATGGGGTGGAGTGAAAGGAGGTGCTTGTGTTAGCAGATAAAAGCACATGGTGCAAGCAATAAGCGGGAATGAAGCAGCATCCATACTGAGTATGCAGTGATCTTGTCCCCTCAGCGGTGGTGGGCTGAGTGATCTGTACAGGCAGCCTGGTGATGTTGCCGGTAGCGGCAACACTAGTTTTAACTTGTAATAACAGTGTTTACATCAATATACTTGTGTAGCTAGAGAAGAGAGTTTAAATCTCTTACAGCTTGATGTTTTCACCATTTCAGCTAGCTAACTCTTTTTTAGACAGGCTGGAGCTAGAAAAATGAGATTCCTGCATTTCTATTATGGTTCATTCATTTTGTTCCACAAGGATGCTTATTCAGAACAGTTGCCCATGCTAGACTTTACTATAATGCACAATGATACTCTGTCACTTGTCCCTGTTTGCTGGGGAGTCCCCAGACTTGTAAAAAAAGAACTGATATTTTTCTGACTGACTTTTTCAAATACTTTGTCAAAGACAGTGACATCGTATAGTATTCTAGTTTGTGTCTATCTTGAAAACAGTACATTCTGCTTGCTGTGAAATGAGAACTGCATCACAGGCCCATCCAAGAAATTATCTTACTGGCTATAAAAAAACTCAAACCACTGCACAACTTCATATTACCATGATACATTCTCAAGGATCATCTCTTCCAAAAAAACTTCCTGGTTTTGAAAGGATCTGATCTGCCATAGAAACATGACAGATAAACTTGCATCTTATAAATTTAAACAAATGGGAAAACAGAAGTTCAAAAGATATCGTGACTGGAATAGAAAAAAATGAAAACTTAAGTAACTGCATTCTGGTTCTTCTGGCCAAGCACACAACAAATAAAAAACTCACCAATCAACACAGTAATTTCTGAAACATCATAGCTGGCATCCAGGACAAGTGACAAGTGAGAGAGCATAACTGAAAGTTTATGAAATATGAAAATAATGATTGCTGTACATGCACTAGCTGCCTAACTCCTAAGCTTTCTGTATCTATCTTTGCTCAAGCAAGTTTTAAAGAAGAATGGAAGAAAGAAGTGTAATAGCTGTGGTTTTCACTTTAACAGTAGCACTTTCCATACAGAAAACAGATTGCCAATTCTTTACTATATAAAGGATTTCTGTCCTGCCTTTCATAAAGGAACAGGAAAGTAACAGCATTTAATGATAACATTTTATCCCAGCTAAGAACCTTAGATATAACATGTTAAAATGAAGTATGTGCACCTTACCAGAATTTTCAAGTAATACAAGTTTTGAA
The DNA here is from genome assembly GCF_028858725.1 of Colius striatus. Classification (NCBI taxonomy): domain Eukaryota; kingdom Metazoa; phylum Chordata; class Aves; order Coliiformes; family Coliidae; genus Colius; species Colius striatus. Next base: position 23,790,599 of record NC_084760.1, on the reverse strand, counting down.
CTGAACCCATAATAGCCTCAGAAATTTCATTAAAGGCATTTAGTTTTCACATTCTAACATGGAAAGATCAGATGAATGGTTTACAATACAGCCAAAAAACTGCAACGCATTGTAAGCACAGTATGACGGGAAAGCACGTTGTCCTGGGTTTCTGCCAGATTGCCTGCATGCTGTTCCAAAATCTAAGTACTGGCAGAAATTAAAAGAATGATAAAATACAGAGAAGGAGAAAAGTAAATGGGTCGGATTTACAGACGGAAAGCCAGAGGAGGCTGCCGATCTATATCTATTGCTTTGTCATGGATCAACCAAACACAATCCAGAGCAATCACTGGGCAACTGATTTACCAATGCTGTATGTGCACAGGAAAAGAGTCCAAAGCAAGCAGAGAAGAAAAAGAGGATGATTAATCATTTATTAAGCACACAATGGAAACTTCAACCACACAAAGGACATGTAGGCAAACACTGTGATTATTAAAAACTAAGCATAAGAGAGAAAATCCTGGCTTTGCTATATGAAAGGAGGCTCTCTATTTAGTAACATAAACAAGAGCATTTACAGACTTTTGAGTTGTACTGCCATATCCAAATCACATAGCAGATATGATAGAGAAAGAAAAGGAAATCTGCACTTTTCTTGAACAGAATATGGAGTATAGGTAGAATATCCTATGGTATTTCAAATATCACTAGATGTCTATGTTTATAAAACTGAATCAGAGCTGGAATGTCTCCATTTGCTTCAGTGAAGCCAGGATTTCATGCCAGCAATGATGAAAGTCTAAGGGCCAGCAGCATTACAGGCTAGGCTGAACATAGGAGTCCCAGTGACTAAAAATTAATAACATAAGGGGATCAACTGAATTTTTTATCTCTATCCTCCCTCTTCCCCTAATTAAGGAAAACACTGATGCTTCCGTGTTCAAGAGCACTGAACCAGAAACTAAAGTCAGCCAGGGAGAAACCCTAGAAGAACCTCTATCTACTCAGCTCTTTAGTTGTTCAGCCCCCTCAGAGGACAAATAACTAATGCAGGAATTATAGCCCTTTTACAAATGTGGGAAGGAATGAAGGAAAACTGATGGTATCATCTGCCTTTTGCAGAATTCCTTCAGCTTTAACAAACTGAGATTTTGATTTTTAGCAACTTATCTTTTAAATAGAAGATCCTCAATGCCATCAACAAGTGTCTCGACTATAAAGGTAACATACTCAGAGCAAGAGCCCTTTCCAGCCAGGAATGTAAGAGCATAGGGTCAAAAATCAGGAAACCAGATAACATGGCTGGCTGCAAGAGCTGCAATCCCAGATTTTTTGTTCCTTCATGACTGTCTGGCCTCTGTAGTTAAGCATTACAACTATTTCACATTCTTTTTGTCACAAGACAGAATCTTATTTCTCAGTGAAGAGTGCTTCCCTGCATGCACAGATGTCTATCTAATTAACTGGAGCATCGCACTTAAATTACATATTGCTTTAGGTAATCAGAGTGTTGTCTCAGTTGGACATCTAGGCTACATCTATATTCTTAAACTAAGTGTTCCCAGGAACATTCCTGAGCACCGAGGCCAGCTGATATGGAACAACTGCAATCTGCATTAGCAAAGTCTCAGCCTCCAAAGCAGGGTGAGCGAAACCAAACTGACCGCTGGATGTATTTTGGCTTCCAAACCATGCCCAGGAATTCCTTGAGAAACAACTAGTTAGTGAAAATCAAAAGCTAACCCCGGATAATGGTATGGACTAGTGAAAGCCAGGGCCCAAGAATATTCCTAGATATCTCATTCCACACAAACCACAATTTTGGTGGATGTAACAGGAGGAGTCCAAAGACTTTCCAGTGAGCATTCATGTGTGTGACAGTAATCTGCCTTAACAATCCTAACCAGCAACAAGACCATACAGCGAGAAAAATGCAGCATGAAATTGTGAATAAGACAGCAGGGCATATAAAGGGAAATCAGCTACACAGTCTCTCTGTGCCTGTTTGCCTCACTAACCCTCACGATGGGATTTATACCATGAGCATAACCCAGACAAACAGTATTATTCCACATCTAGCTTCATGCAAAAATTGAGATTCTGACTGCATTTCTGTGTCCACAGAAATGTATGCTGTTATAATAATGTTTGCTCAGCCCCTCATAAACAGTATTTTCATGTGCAATTAGTAAAGAAAACAGAAAACCCTGTGGTACATGGATATGTGTATTTGCAGGAGAGTATGAGAAATAAATTAGAGAGATTTAACCATTGAAAAGAAAATGTGAACACAAAGATGACACAGGAAAACATTACTTATCTTCATGAAAATTTCTGAATTTCTGTGTTCCCTGAGGGGCATCCCTCTTGCATATTTTTCATTTCAAGAGCAAAGAATTTTTTGCATTGAATTTGTGACTCATGGTTATTCATGTGATGACACTGAATGTGTACTTGAAAGATGATCGAATTTTGCCTAACAACATAGTTAATTCTTTTAAAACTCAATTCCAATAGAATAAGCTGGTTTTGGAAAGGAAAGACTAAATTAATAAAATAGACTAAAATATATAGGACATTCCTATCAACTTTGGCTTGTGCCCATACGTTCTAAGAAGTGCGTATGGAAAATAATGTAAACATATACACTATTTTAAAACATACATTAAAAAAGTCAGAAAATCATTTATGGATCTGAAATCTGCACAATGAGTTAAGAGATTGCAATGGCCAGAACACAGCTTATAATTAGCAATTCAGATAGTTGTAACAATTATCATATTTTTAAGATTATATATACCCTTAGAAAACACATTTAGAGAACAATCTGTATTTCCAAAACTTATATAAACCTTAGATAAAGAAATCTTTCAGAACTGATAAAACACAGGTAGCTAATGTTCTTAGTACAAGAAAAATAAATTGTAAAATTCAAACTTAGATAGTTGGTTTGGATGAGTTTCCACTACAAGAAGAATAAGGATCACAATTTGGTCTGTGTTAAAGATTCCTTCAATGGCACAGTTTGATCACATCTACAGAGCAAAGTGGTTCCTGAAATCTTCCCTTAGCTTCTGGAAGAGTTGGATTCATGGAGTTGATCTCCAGGCAGAAGGCCAGCTAACTCACAGGAGTTCAATGTCTCATTAGGCCTCCATGGCTTCCAAGTATGTCTTGAGAATGTCTGTAGGCTCAATGCCAAAGAAATGGACAGGGCCAAGATTTAACTGGGTTTATTCATCTGACTCTGTTTTCATTAAAATACTTCCTGAGATTCTTAGTTTTGGTCAGCTGTGACTGAGTACCTAGATTTGGCTGAAAGGGCAGCCTGCCGATGTGTGTCCTCACTGTACTGGCAGGAACTTCTTTTTTTTTTTTTTCTCACAGAACAAGCATAAAAGCCTCTAAAAATGCCAAGTATTTACCAGGTCTTGAACTGTACAAGTATGAACCTTTTTTCTAAACACAAGTCACTCACAGAGAAGTCAAATAAGCAGCTTGGCTGAATGATCTGAAAGCTAAGTGACACAAATTTAAGAAGCCTTAAAGAAAACTAGCTTTAAAATTATTAGCAATGCAATGTTTATTAACTCTCACACAGAAGCAAAATAAATATACTTAAGAAAATAGAGGACCTAACTGTCTGTTGGAGAGGAAGGTGACTACCAGTGGCTAAAGCTACTTCTCTTGTAGGTGGCTAGATGAGTGTCCTGCCCTTGAGATCGGTTTGCCATATCCAGCCATAACCCCACCAACTCAGAAACCCCTGACACCTTTCGCAGAATACAAAGGCAGTTTTAACATAGAATAAATAAATCTTTGGGATCATTGAGCAGAAGAAAATTTCACAATCTCATAGCCACAAATTATTTCTTTGAAAAAGAAATGCAGTGATGACTTTTTTTTTTTTTTTAAAAAAAAAAAAAATCATTGATTCTGCATATCTCAAGTTCATTTGGACAGGAGAAGGCTGCATGCTTATGAAACATTCTTGCTTTGTTGCAAGATTACTTAATGCCTAAAACATGACAGTTGCCTCTGGATGTAGGAAGGTTGATAAAATGTGAGAAAATGACAAGAAATAATCCCTGACCAATCCTGCTTTTGGTATTGAATTCAGCACAACGTAGTTCACAGAGCTGCTCCCAACCAGCTAATACTACACATCTCCATTTCATAAATGTTTTTCCTTAGTGTAGTCTTATATGGTAACATTCATTATGTCTTTCACAAAACTATTTTTGAGGGATTGTAAAATAACTGTGTGTGAAGAAAAAAATCTTAGAGGTATCTTAGCAGTATCAGTAAACTCTGTATAAAAATCTTTCATTACAAATTATCACTACACAAAACAATGAGAAGGTTGCTGCTGTAAACATACTTCTGTACCAATTCCACACCATGTAATTATCTCTCACAATGTAGTCACTAACAGCAGGAATTAAAAACTGGCATTACAAATTGAATGTCTGCTTTTGGAGATAGAGAGAATCCCTTGTAAACAAAGATCAGCAATATATTCCAGATAAAACACTAAGTATTGCCACAGAACAGCAATGCCACAAAATACGCTCTTCTTTTAAAGATCTTACAGCTGTCTTTGCTATGATCTTCTTCCAAAGTATAATTTCCAAAGAGGGTTTAGAGATATGTTTGCATAACAGCCATATGTTCGTGATACACTTAAGAAAATTCCACAAATTTATCTGTCCAGGAAACATTTTGTCTGCTCCCTGTCAAAGATATTAGTGCCTGACAGAGTTCAAGTTAACAACATCAACAACAAAGCCACTAACATAAAAAGCCAGTAAAGACAAAGAATATTCAGAAGGAAATCCAATATGTTTAAACTAGATTTTATTAAGTTAATAAAGTAACTCAAGAAGCAGGATCTAAAATAACAAATCCAGGGGATATAATTTATTAGCTGTAGCTATTTTCACAATGAAATTACTTTAGCAGTAGGATAAAACACCTATTGACTGTGAGAAAGACTATGGAATCCATCTGCTTATAGATGCATAGTGCAGTAGGTTTTACAACTGAACTCACACTAGTGAAAAGAAATGGCTTACATCTACAGATGCTAATCTTTATGAGGCTTATAACCATAGTAAAGAATGCATCACTTCCCAAGCAAAAAGGAAAACATAACTTGCAAAATGAGCAGTGTTAAGTGTTCTCATCTTCTGACAAATTAAAAAAGGTTAAAATTTCTCTACACTTAAAAAGTAAAATAAAATAAAATCACATAACAGAAAAAGACCATTTAAAAAAAGAAAGGTTACAATGGCATCATACATGGCAAAGGAGATAAAGAAGAATGTATCTGATTTTTCAACTTCATGAAAGTAGCTATATTTCATTTATATGTGCAAACCAAAAAATTATATTAACACACCTATTATCCCAGCAAACCTAGAAGTTTTAGAATGTTCTAAGCATCTGAAAACTGTGAAAGAAATGAAAATGCAGCATGTTATAAAGCCTTAGCAATAACACAAACCACTGGGCAACCTCTGTAATCGTTCCCTACCAAAGGTATTACATGTGCACTTACACAGTGTAAACAAGCAGCCAATGTTTTTATCACTTAGAATGGAGTTGTATAATTTGTATACTGCTAGGGAACTCAAAGACTGTGAATGCAAATTCAGTTAAAAATTAAACCTTTCATGTGAGTGCCTACATTTCCCCTAAGACATCTTTCCTGTCATATTTCAAAAGAAATTTGGGCAATGCTTAGTGTTTTGGCCCATCTGAATTATGTGTACACCTACACATTCCATAATGTAACTAAAGAATGTTTGCAATTCTCAGGCATGATGCAAATTTATTATAAATAATTGTAAAAAACCAACCATACAGAAATAAAACACACTTACTGAAAGTAATCCCACACGTTCTTTCTTCCACTTTCTCAATACATCAAACAGTAATTATCTTGTATTTAACATAACAGGATGGAGAATGTTTAGCCTGAGAGTTTTCAGACCAGTTAAATCACAGAATCACAGAATCTCAGGGGTTGGAAGGGGCCTCAAAAGATCATCTAGTCCAACCCTTCTGCCAGAGCAGGACCTTCTAGGGTTGCTCACACAGGAACTGATGCAGGTGGGTTTTGAATGTCCCCAGAGAAGGATACTCAACAACCCATCTGGGCAGCCTGTTCCAGAGCTCTGTCACACTCACAGTGGAGAAATTCTTCCTTGTATTTCTTTGGAACCTCTTATGTTCCAGCTTAGACCCATCGCTCCTTGTCTTATCATTGGACATCATCGAGAACAGCCTGGCTGCATCCTCCTGACATCTGCCCTTTACATATTTGTAAATATTGATATAGATAAACATCTATGGTAAGATTTAAAAAAATCTGCTTTCTTCTTTAAAAGGCCCTGCATAATAATTACTTTGGTGTCATTAGCATAAAAAGCTACACACCAGAGCCAACTCCATATGGATTATGACTGAACTTAAACAGCATTATCTGTGTCCTATTGTGAGTTCAAATTAAAATACAGATTGCTGCTGGTTTGGGGAGAGGGATTGTTTGCTTCTTTGCATGAAAAGAGAAGGAGAAAAGTAAGAAGAAAGGAGAAAAGATAGATACCATATAACCAAATATTATTAGTCGTGGTCTGAGACATTGATTCCTATTCCTGTACCTTAATGACTTTCAGCCCCTACATCATTCCACTCTGATATGAAGAGGAACATTAAGCCCCTGACAAACTATGTCTAAAAACCCATTCCATTTTCCATATATACTACAATAGCAAGCTAATTGCTGTAGTCCTCAGCCTTATGCTACTAAGTACTTCCAACTTCAGCCTACTTTTTCCTGAAAATGTCACTGACATTACAATAAATATTCTCCAATCGTGTTTATAAGCCCTACATTGGCTGTGAACTTTTGAGAGATTTAATGGCAAAGTGCTAATGAAAAATTTACGAGGGCTTTTCATTCTGTAAGCTTTTCTACCAGAAACCTCACTCCATATATTTACGGTGAAAGCACAAAGTCTTCTGTGGAATTATGCTACTTATTAGAACTATGCAATTGAAATTGCTCTACATTTGAAAGACTAGAAAAGTCACTTTCATGAGGAATATCAGCTTATTGATTAATATAATGGATGCACTCATTAAATGATGATCAGCCCATTAACATCTGTATTGGGTCTGGCTAAGATGGAGTTAACTTTCCTCACAGCAGTTCTCATAGTGTTGTACATTGTATTGGTAGTTAGCAAGGTATGGATACTACACCAGTATGTTGGTGGCTACTGAGCAGTGTTCACACAGCGTCACTATCCCTCCAACATTTCCATCTTATGAGAAGGCCAGGGGTGGGCAAGATCTTGGGAGGGGGCATAGCCAGGACAGCTGACCCAAATGGACCAAAGGGATATTCCACATCATATGACACCTGCTCACTGACAAAAGACCACAGAAATGCGAGGACGACAGGGTGCGGGGAGGCAGGGCAGGTATTCCCTATTAGGATTTTTGTCTTCCAGAGCGACCACTACACATACTAAAGTCCTGCTTCCCAAGAAATGGCTGGAAACCACCTGGTTCTGGGAAGCAGAGACTATATCTTTCATTTTTCTCTACTTCCATGTATGGCCTTTTCTTTTGCTTTATGAAAGTGTCTTTATCGTGACCTATGAGTTTTTTTCCATCTTATTTTCTCCCTGCTCTGTCCTGTCAAGGACGTGAGTGATGGAGCAATTTGGTGGGCATATGAAATCCAGTGAGGGTCAACCTAGCACAACATCTTGTGAATAAAAATTGTTTTGTGTATTAATTATAATTACAGAATCACGCAATCACACAGAATAGTAGGGGTTGGAAGGCACCTATAAAGATCATGTATTCCAAACCCCCTGCTCAAACAGGTCCGCCTAAATCAAGTCACACAGGAACATGTCTAGGTGGGTTTTGCAAACCTCCAGTGTAGGAGAGTACACAACCTCCCTGGTCAGTCTCTGCCAGGGCTTCATTACCCTCACAGAAAAAAAGTTTTTCCTTAAGTTGAAGTGGAACTTTTTGTGTTCCATCTTTTGTCCATTACCCCTTTACCTGTCACTGGACAATACAGAAAAAAGTGTTGCCCCATCCTCTTGACATATACCTTTCAAATACTTGTAGGTACTAATGAGATCCCCCCTCATTCTTCTCCAGGCTGAACAGTCCCAGACCCCACAGCCTTTCCTCATAAGAAAGATGCTCCAGTCCCCTGATGTTCTTGGTGGCCTTGCATTGCACTTTCTCCAGAAGTTTCCCGTCCTTCTTGAGCTGAAGAGCCCAGAACTGGAAACAGAACTCCAGATGAAGCATCAGCAGGGCAGAGTATACAGGGAGCAAAACCTCCCTTGACCTGCTGGCCACACTCTTCTTGATGCATCTCAGGATACCATTGACCTTCTTGGCCACGAGGGTACTTTGCTGGCTCATGGTTAGTTTGTTATCAACCAGAACTCCCAGGTCTCTCTCTGCAGAGCTGCTCTTCGGCAGGTCAATCTCCAGCCTGTACTGGTACATAAGGTTGTTTTTCTCCAGGTGCAGGACTCTGTATTTGTCCTTGTTGAACCTCATGAGGTTCCTCTCTGCCCAACTCTCAAGCCGGTCGACATCCTGCTGAATGGCAGCACAGCCTTCTGGGGAATCAGCCAGTCCTCCCAGTTTGTTGTCATCAGCCAACTTGCTGAGGGTACACTCTGTCCCCTCATCCAGGTTGTTGATGAAAATGTTGAACTGGCCCCAGAACCGATCCCTGTGAAACTCCACTGGCCACAGGCCTCCAACTTGACAGAGTTCTGTCATTCAGCCAGATCTTGATCCACCTCACCTTCCACTCATCCAATACACATTGTTTGAGTTTTCCTATGAAGATGTAATGGAAGACACTGTTAAAAGTCTTGCTGAAATCTAGAGAGAGGACATTCACTGCACTCTCCCCACCATCTAGCCAGCCAGTTATACTCTCATAGAAGGCTATCAAGGCTATTAGGTTGGTCAAGCGGGATTTCGCCTTGGTGAATCTGTGTTGAGTACCCCTGATAACAATCTTTTCCTTCATATGTAATTGCAGTATTAGCTATGTTATAAGGTTTATACTATCATTGATCAATATGTACACTTGCAATAAAGATTTTTGAAAAAAAAAATTGTACTGAAAGTGTACTTTCTTCCTTTTTTACTCATAGCTAATTAAATATATTACCTGGAAAATAAGTCAGAAATTATTTATATTGTACAGGTTACTGTTCTTTATATCATTTGTACTACCTGCAGAATAACTTTCTTGCTTCCTCATATCGTTTTGTTTTCTCTTATTAGTGAGATGCCTCAATAAAAAGATGTCAGAGTGTAAGGTAGGGGAAAGAAAATAACCAGACTGTCTAGCAGGGAATTTGGTCTATCTGGCAGACAGTTGATCAGCCTCTATGATGACAAAGGGAAATTTTGTAAAATCCTACCTCTTCTTGCCCAGGAAATATATTTGAGAACTTTTGTTGAGGGTACAGAACAATATGCAATACCTAAAATGTGAAATACTGTAGGTGTGAAAGAGGCGATGAGATCACACTTGGCTCTTCTTTCCAGTAAATCAGCTGAAATTGTCCTTGGGAGTACAAAGACTTTATGAAGAGTCCTTGATGAGCTGGACCGCACAGAAAAGACTCGTCCTTGTTCAATGAACAACCCTCATTTCTCACTACAGGAACACACAGTGCTATTAACTATTACTGCAAATAATGAAAATTGTCCCTCTAAGCAAAATCCACTTTTTTTACAGATATGAATATCTAAACCTGTGATTTTTGTCTGCAAGGGAATGAGTACAACAGCAAATAACAGTCCTTTATTGCATCAGTCTACTCCACTTAGAGAATTTTTTGAGACAAAAGGCTGACAAGCATGTTTACATGAACAGAAAAGCAACTCATCCCTGTGCTGCATATCTGGAGTGTAACAAGGTCTTGAAAAAGTTATAACATTAAACCTGTATTCCAGTCATTTCTATCCAAGCTTCTCATTTGCAGGCATGAGTACAGCATGGCAAGAGCTCTGAAACTTTAGTTACTAATATGAAATTCAAGTTTGTTCTATAGTTTATAATACATAGCTGGATTTCTAAGCTGCTGCCCATCTGCACACCCATGCAACCTGAGTCAGAAATTCTCTAGTGGTCCAGGAACTTCCCAGTTAGATGAGACGTCCACTGATTTAAAACATCACGCCAACCTGGACAAGGTGACTGACTGAGCTCCTGGCCACCTGCACAGAAGAATATATGAATAATTGGTGCAGGAGTCTCCAGGTGAGGATTCTGGCACTCCTGAGGCAGCTCCTACTATGTGTAGACCAGCTTGGTTGGATGTTCCAATGTGTACATTAACTTCCTGCATGGAGGATCTAGCTATTCCAGATGCTCCCCATGAAAGTCTTGCTGGAAAACTGATCAAGCTGTACCTAGATACTTTTAAACATTCAGTAGAAATCATTTCTGGTTTTCTATTTTTTGCATCTCCAGATGCAAAACAGTCACATGAGATAGTCTTTTGTACACAGTTAAGAGATATTTTGTATGTAGTTTAAGATAATGAATAGCAATGAATTGCGTATATACTGAAGCAGTCACATCAGGCCACAGGCCAGCTAGATTATAGGAATTTAGAAGAACAACAGTTTGGTGAGTCTCTTTCCCAATGCAGTGAGAGACAACCTGGCAGGGATCCCTGCAAGGGAGGCTCCTATAGCCACGCATCCAGCAACCAGCCACACTGTTTAAGAGATCTAATCCACACTCAACAGTTTTGTTTGTTTTTTAAACAAACATTGTTTACAAATGTCTGTGCAACCATGCCCAGGTGCTCAGCTGTACATGAGAAACTTACATCTTGTAACTGGAAGAAAAGTACATGCTTTTTCACCCTGATCTAAATTTTCCCTTTTCAAAATATCTCACTAAGTACATCCTCCTACAGTTTTTCAGAAAGTAGGAAAGTAGTGGAGCAGCCTAGCATCCAGCAGTAACACAGCTATCAGAATAAAATGTTCATAGCGCTAGTATGAAGTAAGCTCTGTAGGTTGTAATTACTGAAGTGCCAGGTTGCCTGTGTTACAGAAGTAAACACATTTTATAAGTGATATAAAGCAAAGTTCCATGGGAAAGAGCTAATAACTGACTTCCAAGTTAAACCCAGCAAACTACTGACCAAAAGTTTCTTTGCCTTTTTACTAGTGGACTACCATCTTAGACTGTCCACTCTCACCTTTGGAGTCCACTTGAATGAATAAGAAACCATACAAATGAGCAAGGATTCAGAAGGTCAGTACCAATCTGAGAATCAGTTACTGCAGATTATTAGACATCGCAAGTCAGATCTACAAATGGTTTCCAGCAAGAGTGATAATGAAAATTCCCTCAGGACATGCCCTGGGCACAACAGACAGATTATTTCTCTGAGGAGCTAAAGAGAATATTTTTTCTTAGTTGCAGTGACTGTTCTGTCTGGTTCTCACACTTGTAATGAGATGGAGCACCAGAGCGGTTTAGAGAAAAAATAATTTCTTGCATCTTATTAAGAGAGTTGGATGGATGGCATGGAAAAAGAAAACGGGAGTTCAGCTGCTTCATCTAGCTGCTAGAATTACTTGAATCTATCAACTTATGTCTCTTCTGGAAAATTAGGGTGGTTTATATTAGATACCTTGTTCCTGTCTGTTTTCTCCTCTGGCATTCTGTATAATCTGTCCTAAGGACTTAAATGGAAATAAAATTTTAATGAATTCAAATATAGATGTGCAAGGTTTAAACCATTACTTAGCCATCACAGAATCATGGAACGGGACCTTTAAAGATCATCTCATCCACCCCTGCCCCTGCAATGAGCAGAAACATCTTCAACTAGACTGGGTTGCCCAGAGCTCTATCCAACCTGACCTTGAGTGTTTCTGGGGATGGGGCACCTAACACCTCTTTGGGCAACATCTTCCAGTGTGACACCACCCTCATTGTAGAAAATGTCATCTCTATATATGACCTAAACCTGTTCTCTTTTAGTTTAAAGTCATTATCTCTTCTCATATCATTACAGACACTAATATATATGTACTTATATGTCTATATATGCACAGATACACATATATAAACATATATATATATGAACAAACGGTTCCTTTTTGTCTTAAACTTTTAAATTGTATTTCAATATAAGAGGCAAAGGCATTTTCTGCTATGAATATTTTATCTTTTACCTTCTAAACCACACTAGAAAAGTGCTGATTAGAGACACCCACTATCCATTTTACCCCGCTGCTAATGAAAACAAGCCCTGCATTCAAAGCTATTTTTACTGTTAAGATTTGCATAATATAGCTGTGCTCTGACTCAGATTTCTGCAGATGAAGTAACTTTTTTCTTCTTCACAAAATTTTCTAATTTGAGGGCTAAACAGTAAGATAATTCAAAAACAATTTTAAGATCTCAGTTCAATTATTCTTCTTAGTTAGCAGAAATTAATACAAATAATTTTCAGAGCTCTTACTCTAGCCAGTTTATAGAAGTATGTTTATGAGTTCTCATAAAATTCCTTTTCTTTTAATTAAATCTGCTTATTCTTAAATGCTCATGAGAGAAACTTTGAAGCAAGACACATATCTGTTATGTACATATTCACATTAAGATACCGAACACAGGCAAACTCATTTCTTAAAAGATAAGAGCTTTATTCACAGAGAGAGAAATCAAATCCCTCTTTTATCTGCAAAAGTTTTCTCATGACAACATAAATGTTCTGCTCTCTTGATTTTTATTAAAAATAGGATACCAGGAAAGAGGTCAATCAAATCTAGTCTTAATGGAAATGGATATAGTAAAAAACTCCGTCAAAGGCTACTACAATAACAAACAGTATCTTTGGCTCAAGAGCAAAAATATCTGAAAGACTCTAAAGATATCAGAAAAGTATGTGTAGATCATTTCCCAGTGCTGTGCTATTCTCTAGACATTAGATCTCTGGACCAATCTGACACAGACATCCCTTTTGTTCGATGATTTAAGGATTTCTACTTACTCAACCCATAAAAGGAAGGGAAAAAAACATAGACAAAGTCCTCAATTTCACATCACCTACAATTATTCTTCTCCTACACAACAAAAGATGTAGTCTGCATTCCAGTACAGCTCAGAAAACAATATAGGCCAGAATTTCATTCAGCCTATATTCAATATTCAATATCTTATCAATGAGTTCAATAAAACTTGTGTATCATTGACTTGTTTGAAAGAAAATGTAATTTCATCATTGTGACATTTTGTAGAAATAAATCATCAGAATGTATGGTATGAACATTACTTTGATCTTTCCAAATGACACAGTCATTAGCATTTAAGTTTGGCTTTACAGATTGCCAAACTATTACTTTAAAATACCTAGTAAAAGCTGTGAAGCACTAGAAAAACTAGTAGATCAAATGTCTTCTTATTTAAAGTTTCAGATGGTATTTCACAAAATGCCACAGATAGTTTTAGCAATAGTTCAAATTTTAGTAAATATTGATCCTCTAGCACAAATTTTATTTTTAATAGAGTAAGTTCCAGAATATGAATAGTAATAAAAAGCAGGAGCCAAACAAACTGCCTGGCTCCATCTCTGCACTTTTTTCCTTTCTCTTCAATTTTGAAATAAGATTGTCCATGCTGAAAATGTGTCCTTTTAAATGCACTTTCTAAAACAGCAGGATTTGCGGAGTTCTCCAATGTCCACATAAATATTTTGCAGAAAGTCTGTGGGCATGGCACTGAAAACTCAAGACATATTTATTATATTATTATTATTTTAAGCACGTACTTTTAAATGTGAATTTTCTTCAGATAGTAAATTAACAGATAGATACCTAAATAATCTGAAAAAGAAGTGCTGAGGTATATGATGTTACATCAGAAAAAGTACATAGCCTATTGGACTATTGCACCAAAATAACTAGAAGATAATGTCTTCACTGAATGACTGGAAAGAAAGAGGGATAAAAACTATTCATAGAATAATAGAATCATAATCAAATGGTCTATTGCATAGCTACTATCTGCATTAATTATTAGGACAATAATATTTAACTCTTTCCCTGTACATGGAAAGTGTATAATTTGTAATAATTACACTACACATTTAATAGCTATTATCTTTACAATTAAACCTCTGGAAGCACTCTTTTGAAGAGAAGAGATACATAAAGTAAGAGTGTATTACCTACTCAAGTGGAAAGCACAATTTCTTCGAAAAGACTGAACTAAGCAAAGACGAGTCTACAAAAGACAGAACTATCATGCTAGAAGTTGTACTTTATCCAGTGGATAAACACCAGAAATAACAACAAGCAGCCTGAAATAAAAGAGACTGTGCACAGGCAATGAGCTCTCATAGTTTTAAAAGATATTAGGGAGTGACGCTTTTTTCCCACTTTATCTAAAATAAACAAAAGAAAAATATGGTAACTACAGTCTACCTGTTGATCACTTGGAATTGAAAAGGCAGAACAGGAATATTAAAAAGAAAAAGGCTTTTAGTAATGGAAATCTTTATTACATGTTATTTTTAATTTTAAGCAAGCATATACAACTTGAGTGCCACAACATATTCACTAGTTTTTGCCACAGCTACCACAAAAGTATGTCAGGAGGTGAACTCTCACGTTGCCATGCTCAAACTCACTTGTACAGTCTTATTTTTGAAAGAGGCCTTTTATAATCTTTACCTTTAGCAGAATCGCTCTAACTTGTAACTTAAGGTACACTTACGTTATCTGAAGCTACAGAATCAGAACTCAAGCATATTATCTTTTTATTTCATCAAAAACCATTAACTTGCAAAAATTCTAATTACCCCCGTTATATGCTTGACTTCAGTTGAACACATTGATTATTTCTTGTAAGAAAGCTGTTCTGGTGTAATATCTGTACAACTCAGTTCTGCCCAAGAAAATATATGATTATATGCAGTCTTATAATCAGCCCACGTTACAATTTCTAGGTCTATTCTAAAATAGGACTGTAGTCTTTTTAAATAATCGTGCTAACTTCTAAATATAATTAGCTTTGATTTTTTCAGTATTATAACACAAGATGAGTTGAAGACTATGGGAAAACTTTTTTTAGTTTGTTTTTTTAAATATCTGGCTACCTTAGATGGCTACATTGAGAATGAGCTAAGGCAAAAAATTACACAATTATACAATAAGAACTCAGCATACTTATCAATATATCCAAAGTGTTCTGGAAATATTTTAATTCCCTGGGAAGTAAAAAGATCTTCTCCATTTTTTGAAAGATTAAGAAAAAACATTAATTTAGGAATTTTTGCCACATATCATCAGCTGTTGAGATAATTTCTTTGTTATACCATGATGGACTTCTGGGCCTCCTCACAAAGTTACCTGTCTAAAACAGGGGCTGCACAAGATACTTCAGTTTCTTTATTCTATGCCAGTAAAAGTTCAGTGAGAATCTCAAAAGCTTTACTACCAACTGCTACTATATCAAGATGAATATCAAACAGATGGAACATAGTACTAATGAAAATGTTTACCAGCTACTCATTCAAGGATCCTTCTTGAATCCAACCATGATGTGTGTCTGCTGTAACTGAAAAAAGGAATCAAAACAGCTCTTACTCTTACTTCAGTAACAGTCTTCTGACTAAATATACAAAGTTCAAAAAGATACCAGGACAATTTTGCTCAGTAAGACATCAGTGAGTATGAGCCTGAGTCATGACATGAATTAGTAACATCTGTACTAAAAGCTGCAACCTACAAATGACTTTAAAGAGTTTGTGGATTTTAAATAATTCTTTAAATCACATGTGAATTGTTTTGATTTGTACAATAGTAGATCAGTCTGTATTTTTACTGACCAAGGAATAGTCACTTTCTAACTGCTAAAACAGACTGATCCTGGAAGTGTTTCAAGTTGTTCTGCAGCTTTCCATAATACAAAATGTTTTAACTGACATTTCTTAGCCACGGCATTTCTTAGTATGTTCAAAGGACAATTCCAAATAACAAAAAATTCAGAAAACAAAGCTTTTCCATTCAGAAATCAGCAAATAAATAAATGTCTGTATCTTGTTTTTCTATGTAGAAGTCATTTAAAATCATTAAGCAGTTATTACTCCAAACATGTGTTGACACAATTGCTGAAGCCAGGCCATAAATGAACATGACTTTTTAATGAGCTAAAAATGTGTTATTTTTTTATTCTATTACTTGCAAGTTCTGCAAACATTATTACTGTGTTACACAAATGAATAGTTACAACTCCTTTAGACAGGCTGTCGAAAAAACAGCAACATAATTTGAACTAATAGACATGCTAGTGGGAAAAAAAAAGGCCTAACTAGAACAGATGTTTTGAACATAACAGGAAAGATCCAGTCCTCTATGGATTAACTTAATAATATTTAAATAGGAGTAGATTTTTCTTTTCCATGGAAAAATAAATCCAATGCAGATGAAACCCAGCAAAATCACTATAGAGGGAGATAAATTTATAACTCTTTACAAATTTATTTCAAGTCTCCTGTTTTAAGTGAGCTACAGAAATGGGTGAAAGTTTGTTTCCAGGACTGCTGCAGCTGTTGCAAGTATAGTTAGTGTAATGGCATCAATCACCAGGCACATATGACAGCTGCTGTTTTGACCAATACCAAAATATTCTGAAGTAAAAAGCACAATCTGTGACACCTTAACCAAGAGGGAAAAGCCTCAAAGGAAATTAATTGATATCGACGGGGGAACTGGTAACGAATACATCCCAAGAAGCTACATGTATACCTATCTGTGGCCTTCTCAGATAATATAGGGAGAGGCATTCCATAGCAAAATGTAAACATCAATTAGTCCACAGAAATATTATCACAACTTTTGTTTCCTCATCAGAAATACTCTCCTTATATAATTCAAGTGGACTAGCAAGAGAGAAAGGAAAACATGGGAGTATGCTACCATATCACCTCGAAATTTATACACTCATTTAGATAACTCTAATATTGCAAGTTAAATTTTGTCAAGAGGTATAAGCTTTAGCAGCAGTGAAAGGCAAAGATACAAGGCACCTTTTAGGTACAGAGGCTATGCCTCAGAGTTTCTTCTGTGCTAAGACACATTTTCCCCCTGATTTCCTCGTGCATCCTGGCAGAAAAGCAAGTTGGTAACAATTTAGAGAAATGTTTTCTAGGACACCTGGAATTTAGTAGCTTCTTTGGAGGTGAAAAAATGAATCTTGAAAGTAGCTTTGATCAAAGCATGCAAACTAAATTATAACCTTTACCTGTTGTTTACTATGGGAGACGATGTGCAGAAGCTAAAATACCCATTACCAAAACAGAAGACAAAAACATGCTTTTGTGGAATGGACCTTTCAAAGATTGCAGATTTGCTGAAGTGCAGATTTTTCTCTTTTTCTTTGAAGCTGGATAGGGTTCTGCCTGTCAGTTACACCAAGCTACACCTATACCACAATAAGCAGTGGGCCTCAGTATCAGTGTTCTCCAGAGCTCTACTCAATTACTAAAGCATCACTGAAGAAAGTTACCACATGGATATGCCTAATACAATAATATACAACTACAGATGAATTATTGAGCAGTAATAAGAAACTACAGAAAGTCTTCTAAGTGGTGTTACTTGTTTGATAAAGGCAATCGGCACATACTTTCAACTGTTTAATCTGCCTGTGTCTGTCTAATTCGCAACTTCATTTTGCATAATCCTTCACCTCAGTCTCCTTTTGGATATGATAACCCATAAACCACATGCAAAGTTTAACATATATAAAAAACTATACTAGTAACTTTACTGTCATGAAGAATATCAACCTGTGTAAATGACAAAGTAAAAACTGCTGTTAGTGTACATAATGCAGCAGCAGTGCTGCAGCGTGACACATTCGAGAGATTATCTAAGGGACTGGCTACAGAGAAACCACACCTGAAAGGCTTTTCTGAACACATACCCAGTTTTGATCCCCTTTTGCCTTCTCTCATCACTCCAAGCATTCCTCCTCTCAATGCAACTCATCTCACACATTGATCACTGCTTATATATGCAATTCAGATGGTTAACCTAGAACACCCTTCTCTTCCACTTCTCTTCCATGCTCATGTGAGAGCAGTGATGTTTTCAGCACGGCGCACATGTATGTATGCAGAAGTTAACTACACCGAAACATAGCCCTTGAATGAAAACTAAATCTTTCTCAACCCTCTTATCTTTTACCTTCTTCCTCTCTTTTATTACATTAAGGGGAAACAACACTAATTTTGCATGAATAAATAATATCTGCTTTTCTCCATCAGTTTTAGTAGCATAATAATGCTGTTTTATTTTGTTTGTGCTACAAATACATTTCTAAACTGATAGTTTGACAAATGAAATGTAACCTAGGAAAAAAATTACTCTTCTTATTCATCTGATAATCTAAGAACGTTTGAATCCTATACACGTTGTTTTCTGTCAACTCTTAATATTTTCCTGCATTATTATGTGGAGGACCTCAAGAAACAGCAAACAAATTGTATGATGTTGTAGCACACGGTGCCATCTGCTGAATGACAGTGGCTCACACCTCTCCACAGTATTAGATGGTTGTCTCTAACATGCACTGGAAGTCATTCTGGCTCTTGTCCAGACTTTAATAGGGACTTTAACCTTACAGACAGCATTGACTGCTGTTAGCAAGATACAGCCTGCTGGAGAGCCTCATAATTTAGACACATAATGTTGTGTAGTCACTTTCAGAAAGTGAAGATCCTAAGGCTATTTCTCACTGAAAGACAATACACAGACAATTCATATAGAAAGCAGAATGAAAAACAAAGTCCTCCTTAGGAAGGATGTGGATTATATCTGGGATCCCAGCAGAACAGCAAAAGACCTCAATTGTCATTACTTGGAAGAAATTAGCATTGTGATTCAATAGTAACACAGAAATTAACTTCAGAAAGGGATTTTTTCTCCATTCTATCTAGTAAAGCAAAATTTTATGATTCTTATCACATTTGTTAAGAGACAAAACTGATCCAAAGGCCGTATCTAACTGTAATAATTCCACGTTTCCCCTTCACTGTCTCAATGCCAACAAGTCAGGGCTGGAGAGTTTCCTCCAAAGCTATCCTCTCCACGGTGCAGTTACCAGCCTCACCAAGACTGGAGATGAAGCCCATTCATTATATATTTATACAATATATATTCTGTATGAAATATAGTAGCTGTTCATAACATATTTAGTGATGTTTTAACACTGCCATACCAGCTCCCATGGGAATGTGTCATTCGCTCATTCACAAAATACTTACAGTCAAGAACCAGACTAACTCTTCAGCTTTCATTTCACGGATGGCAAAGTGGTTTTTCTAGCCCCTCCTAAAGGACTTCAGGACTTTGACAGTCCAGTGGGAAGTGTTAAATACTGAGATAGAATAATGAGTCTGTGGATTTCAGGAAACTCCTGGGATGAAGTTGACACTGAATGGCACCTCCAGAGAGCAAACAGCTTCAGATAATGGTACTGTACTCTGAAAGGAATATCTATCATACTGGAAATCTTAACAAATTGTATCACAGCTGTAAGGGCTATATAAATGGCCTGACACTTTGCTGAGTGATGAAACACAAAAAGAAATTTACTATGGCATTAAAAGACTATGTAAATGCTTCAGGTTTGAAGGTTCACAGGAGGGTTCTTTCCCATATCAGCATCTAAGGTGACAGAACCCTTGCACAGGCTACCCAGGGAGGGTGTGGAGTCTCCTTCTCTGGAGGTTTTTAAAACCCACCTGGACATGTTCCTGTGTGACCTGATCAAGGTGGACCTTGTTTAGCAGGGGCCTGAACTACATGGTCTCTAGAGGTCCCTTCCAACCCCTACCCCTCTGCTTCTATGATTGCATTTAGAGTAGTTACTTCAATAGTCTCTGCATTAAAATCAACTATATTCATTTCTTATGTAAAATGTGTCCAAAAGCATAAAAGGTGGATCTGTTGACATCAATTTTCCTTATAGATCTGCCAGAAAACTCCCAAAAGACTGGAAACCCACAGATGGAGGGTACTGGGGCTTCCACCAGTAACTGCATGCTCAATAATTGAGGAAACATATGCAATAGACTGCAGAGCGCTCCCTGCCTGGTGCACTTGGCCTTTCTGGGAACTGCCAATGTACTCTTAGGGAATCATTTCCCTTTAATAGCTTCTGGCCATGTTATTTTGAGAATTCAGTATGACTAAGAAGAGCACTTGAACACTGAAGATTTCCTACAAATCTGCAAAAATACTGCTGCAGTGCTTTTGGAAGAGGTTATCATACATATTTTCACTGGTGGGAATGATGCTTTGCTAAGTCAAAAAAAACCCCACCAGTCTGTGTAGCCCAGAGATCACATCAGCATCCCACATCTGACAGAAAGGATCATCATCCCCATGCAATGGTCACTAGAACCCAGCCTTCAGGCTAGAACATCCTTGAGGCAAAGACAAACTGTTTTTTTCTGCTGTGCACAGCACTGAGCACTCCAAGTTCATCACAAAGCAATAAACCAAAACATTTCCTACACAAAAACTCAGTCACGTGCCATATAATAGCACCGAAGAAAAACACTCAATTACTACAGTTATCTGCTTAGAAATCTATACTAGCAGCCAAAAAAAAAAGAGATAAATATAAAAATATCATATATTTTGATCTTCAGCTATAGCCAAAATCTTCATAGCAAAATAGGACAGAGAGAGAAGCTGCAGCATTTTACAGAGACTTCACATTTGATAAACCATTGTAAAATTCCTACACAGCTGGATAAAATGTAGTGGATAAAAGCTGAAAAAATTCCATCTGTGAAATACACTTTCTTTTCCTTGTGTGTAAATGAGAGCAACATAGCCATCTTTTCATTGCCTTTTTTGCATCTTTGACTGTGGTGCTTATCTCATTTCAAGATCACTATACACAGATGAGCAGCTCAGAATCTCACACTGCCTGCTATTTATTTCATTTTAGATTAGCTACATGCACTAGAGGTCATATGCAGAAGAGAGACATGTGGCTTTTATATTTCAGGCTTATTGAAGATTTCTGTAATATAAACTCTTAAAGATTTTTAAAGTTCCCATTACTCAAACTGTTTATGGAGTCCCAGATATGACACAAAACAAGGCAAAGAAAGGTCGCTTCCCGAAAAACAAGTACATACAGAGAATACATAAGATATACATACATATTTTTTGTGTAAGGAGGAAATTCTGTCTCAAGAGGATGCAGACATATAACAAGCATTCCTCAGTTTCCCACAGAGTGGCTGACACCGATGTCTTACCAGTTCATATTATAAAACCCTTAGGATGCATACAACACTGCTTTTATCACCTTAAAACGTGTTTTTCTGAAAAAATTCATAGCATAGTACATATTTTCAAAAGTTCCACTTAAACATAAGAAAAAACTATTTCACTGTGAGGGTGAGGGAGCCCTGGCACAGGCTGCCCAGAGGGGTTGTGGAGTCTCCTTCCCTGGAGGTCTTCAAGACCCACCTGGACATGTTCCTATGCAACCTGATCTAGGTGAACCTGCTTCTGTGGGGGGGTTGGACTAGATGATCTCTAAAGGTCCCTTCCAACCCCTACCATGCTATGATTCTATGAAAAGTAATTTGGTATATGATTCTTCATCTCCACCCAACTTGTCCTCAGTTCACCAAAAAAGAAAGCAAAACAAAAATAACAGATTTCCCTTGCAGTAAAGATGAGGTTTGAATGTTTACACAGCTGTTTAGAAACTGAGGAAGAAAACACTTTTTATTTTTTGAGAGCATAGAATACTAAAATCACTGACAAAAAAATTCACTAGATAATTGCCATAGTGGTGTTCCTAGAAATGTGACAAAATTTTCAGAGTTGTAGTTACCTTGAGATCAGAAACCATCAAATGTTTTAGCTTACTAACAAATTGCAAAAAGTTGCACCAAAAGTATGACTGTTAAAAAAAAAAATCTATAATCAGAATACCTAATAAAAGTAATTATAAACAATGTAATCATGATCTGGTCATCAAACAATTGCCGAATTTTTATATATTAATATTGTAGCTTCTCCTTGAAAACATGATGTTAAAGCTGGACTGGGAATAAACAAGTCATTGGATAGTTCTAAAGAATTTTTCCAGTCATTTCTTTCATCAAACCCTTCCTTTTCTCTACTTGGTCCTCTCCACATCAGTGCTAGCATTTGTTCTCATCTGTGTCTTTCTTTACTACAGGAAAGCACAGTACAGGGTTTGCCTCAGCCTGTATCCAATAGGGCCAGTGCCAGTCGGCTCCGAGATGGACCCACTGCTGCCCGAGGCTGAGCCAATTGGCGGTGGAGATAATGCCTCTGGGAGTAACATATTGGAAAAGGGGAAGAAGTTGCTGCACAGATGCTGAACTGCAGCAGAACAGAGTGAGAATGTGAAAACAACATCTCTGCAGACACCAAGGTCAGAGGAGAAGGAGGAAGAGGAAGTGCACAGGCACTGGACAGAGATTCCTCTGCAGCTTGTAGTGCAGCCCATGGTGAGGCAGGCCCTGCCCCTGCACTCCATGGAGGTCCAACGGGGAGCAGAGGTCCACAGGGGAGCAGAGATCCACTCGCAGCCTGTGGAGGACCCCATGCCAGGGCAAGAGGATGGCTGAAGGAGACTGTTACACCATGGGAAGCCCACACTGGAGAAAATTCCCAGCAGGACCTGGAAACCCATGGAAAGAAAAGCTCACACTGGACCAGCTTTGCTAACAGGACTTGCGAACCCATGGAGGACCCACACTGGAACTGTTCGTTCCTGACGGACCATTTCCCTTGTGGATGACCCACATTGGAGCAGTTCATGAAGAACTGCGGCCCGTGGGAAGGACTCATTCTGGAGAACTTCTTGGAGAACTATCTCATGTGGGAGGGACTCCACACTGTACCAGGGGAAGTAGGAGGAGTCCTGCCTCTGAGAAGAATCAGTGGCAAAGTCCATCTGTGATGATCTGACTTGTAAGCCTCATTCCCTGTTCCCTTGAGCCAGTGGGGTGGAAGGAGGGAGAGTCCTGGGAAGAAGGGAGGGATGAGGGGAGGTGTTTTAAGATTCATTTATTTCGTATTTCCCTACTCTGTTTTGACTGTTAATAAATCAAATAATTTCTTCCCAGGTTGAGTCTGTTTTGCTTGTGACAGTAATTACTGAATGATCTCCCTGCCTTTATCTCAACTCACAAGCCCTTTGTTATATTTCTCTCTCCCCTGTCTAGTTTAGGGGGAGTGATAGAATGGCTTTGGTGGGCACCTGGAAACCAGCCAGGGTTAAACCACCATACTTTATTCAATGCAGAACAAGAGAAAATCACAGCTCAGGAATAGCCAGGTTTTAATTTTCATTCCTGAGGGAACTGCTTTCAGCAAACTCAAGGGTTTGAAAGCATTCCTTACCCCCAAGCTGTGTTACACACTGCATCACGCGAGTGCCATCCTCCCACCTTCCACTCATGGCCCACATGACTCAGAGCCATCGCTGCAGGGAATGCATCAGCACTTAGGTAATTTAAAAGTTCTAATTTAACTGTCTTAATGCTTAGACATCGTCAGTTTAAGCCATATCTCTTCCTCCCAGGATTTTCTGCCACACTGACTCTCTGTCTCTCTACATTAGGAATTGCACTTTTAACCACATCCAAGATCCCGGTTTCAGTGAATCTCTGACACTCACCTTTCTTGTGAATCAAGTCAGGAGTGCTGAACACAGTGTGGTCAGAGGCAAAACTTCACAGTGAGCATCTACATTTGCCATTAAATACCAATGTTGTCAGAAGCAAATCTTCCATTTTCCTGCGCAACTGCAATTCATTCCAGTTGAGTATAGCATTTTAAGCAATACACAAAATGTCACAATATAATATTGTAGTGGTTTTGCCTGGGCCAGGTTTTTTCATAGTGGGGGGAGCTACAGGAGTGGCTTCTTTAAACAAAGAGCTGCCAGAAGCTTGACCTGTAGCTGATAGGGCTAATGCCAGTCAGTTCTAAGAAGGACCCCACAGCTGACCCAGGCCTGGCCAATTAGTGATGGAGGTAATGCTTCTGTGAATAACGTATTTGAGAAGAAGAAAAAAGTTGCTGCGTAGTTACTAAATGGTGGCAGCAACAGGGAGTGAGAAGGTGAAAACATCTCCACAGACACCAAGGTCAGTGGAGAAGGTGGGGGAGTAGGGTGCTTAGACCCTGGAAGAAAGATTGCCCTGTGACCTGTGGTGAAGACCATGGTGAGGCAGCTGTGCCCCTGCAGCCCATGGTGGGGAAGGAAGGAGAATCCTGGGAAGAGGGAGGAGTGAGTGAAGGTGTTTTGAGACTCAGTGGAATTTCTCATGTCCCTGCTCTTATTGTTCCTTTAATAAATCAAACCTTTTTCTCCCTGAGTCTGATCTGCCCATGACGCTAATTGCTGAGTGATCTCTCTGTCCTTATTTCTACTCACAAACTGCTCACTATATTTCTCTCTCTCTCCTGTCCAGTTTAGGAGAGGGAATGATTTTATGACTTGGTGGACACATTGCTAAACCATCATTAGTATTTATAAGAAGTTCATATGTTTGGTACCCTTCACAGCATGAAGAACAGTGTTAAACCACATGGAAAACGCTTCTTAAACTTATGAAAAGTCTTGAAGAAAAAGTAACAAAGAAAATATGTATTTCTTGGTGATGTCTTCCTGTATTGAACCCCTATACAAGGAATCAGACACAACTAGTTCACTGAAATTTGATGAGGGTAAAGATGCTGTTAACCCTACTCCTTCCAAAGTATTTTAGCATTCCTTCTAGCCTCTTTGTTATTTTTATCCCCTTCATTTTTCTGTTAGAGGATAAGAATAGTTCTCAAACTACCCAATATATTATTTTACTGATTTTTATTTTTCCCTCCTTGCCCTCACTTAAACAGCTGAGCCTCTAATTAGAAATATCAACAGATTACATCTGAACAGGCAAATGGAAGTGCATTTGCCAGATTTTTGAAATGAGCTTACAGGAACTTGTGAATCAGCATCCAAATCTCTGATGAACAGCCTTCTGTAGCACTAAAAGATTCCTGATGCTTTCGTAGTTTAGATTGATACATTGCTAAGCAGTAGATAATGATATTTCATGAACAATTCTGTGAGATTTTTATCATATACCACCCATTAATCCTACCATATTTCTAATAGGCATGGTAAGATAAGTAGAGGCGAGCTGCACCTTTCAATGCCCCAAATCATTCCTGGCTTTTCCTCTCTGCAGACTCTTGCTATACTCTTAGAGTCCTGTGAAGTTTTTTTTACATGGTGAGCTTTTCCTCCCGATTTCAAAAGGTTCACAGTGATAAGCAAACGTTACTTATTTTTTTAATTGTTGATGGAACTGAGACATAGATGGATGCTAGGCAGCTTGTTCAAGCTCATGTTTGCTAAGAATCATGTCAAAGACTGTCAAGGAAGAAGTATCTCACCTCCAACAAGAAATAAGAAACACAGTCCCTTTCCTGAGTATGATCAATGAGTACCTGATCAATGACAAATACAGAGTGGTCTTTTAAGAAGCAAAAATACATTTGGCTGGTTTACTTGTTTTGACTTGGAAATGAGGGAAAGAATGGAAAAGAGAAAAGAGTTAGTCCTCCTCAGCAGATAATTGCTTATACACTGTAACAGACATAAGATTTCATTACAATGTAATGGCTTGCATGCAATATGTCTCAGTCCAGTTGCCAGTGCATAGGGCCATAGTTTTGCAAGCCTTTCCCATTGACAGTGCAATTTTTTGTTCTCTCCAGTTCATAAGCTTAAATAATTTGTCCCATCTTGAAGAACTGAGATTAGCTTCATAAAGATATATTTCAGTTACTATATGTAATTGCAGCATTTTCATCTATACATGGGATCTTTCTTCACCAATAAATAAGTAGCAGTGATTATATCAGGAATACTGGCTACATATGCAGGGTCAAAACTTTACCTTACAATTATAAAGTATCTCATAAGAGAAGAATAGAAGAACAGTCATTTGAACAGTGAAGATTTATAAAATTCTTCTTTTCCTTTCATTTCCAAAATTATTCCATTTGTGACAAAAATCAGTATTTTTCTATGCTGTTACTTTACTAGAAATGTCTTAATAAATATCCATGCATAATAAACAGATGAAACAACAGCATCAGAAATATCTTTAGATATTTAGTAGCATGAAAAGTTCTGTAGCCATTACATGTTTACAGTAATCATAATCATAAGAAAAATTACATTCAGGATTTTGTAAGTACAGCTAAAAGTACTAACAAAAAAAATCCTTACTTTGATAGTTAGTGTTTATTAACATGACACTTCAATAATGCAGGTGAATAATGCACATCTCTTAATTCTTTCTTTCCATTGGTGCATTTAAATGTAGATGAAAGAAAAGAGCTCCTAAGAGCCTGAATATTGCTTTTAAATTATAGGCAACTCTTTTGAGGCCTGAGTTAGAAGCACAAAGTGCCACTTAGAACCATCACAAACAAAACTGACAAGGTTATTACTGTTACAAAGACTAACATGTACACAAACATAAATACCATCAACATCACTAGACAACAGGACAACAATACAGTCCTCAGTCCAAAATAATAATTAATAGGAAAGGAAAGCATCATCGTGAGACTTAAGTGAGACCACTGGAAATTCTTCCTATCAGACATGATTCCGTTACATTGAATAAGTAGAGGAAAATCTTATTCCTATGGAAGTTAAGTTCAAATTCAGTAGGACTGAAGCACAAATGTGGATTCATATTTTCATTCACTAGATCAATCATTCTTTAATTTCAATATTTACAGCCTTTGGCACTCAAGACTAATGACTTAGAGCTTCTAAAATCCTCCAATGGGCTTGAAGTAATTGCAGGATTTAAAATAATAACAAAGTTTTTTAATAGTCTCATTTAAGCTTCCAAAGTTCATCTTTCAAGTTCTTCACTAAAACAATGAGGATGGCACTTTGTATTGAATGCAAGTTGAAGATATTATGTAATACTGTCTTTTTTGAATACTAGAGGCTTTTAAAAACCACCAAAATTGTGAACTAGTTATAATCACTGAAAACAATACATTATATCAGTATGTTATGATACCAATTATGACAAGTTAGTATGTCCTGAAGACTCTAAATGAAATTAAGGATCATCAGCTACGCAAATTTCAAAACAAACAAATACACAAATGAAAAATTGCAGGACAGATCTCTTTCTCTTAGGGAAAACAAAACAAAAACAAAATAAAATCCCAAAAGCCTACAAAAAGAAACAAGCCAACCTCAAAATGCCAACAGAAACAATTGTTCCACTTATCACAAGGTTTAAAGGAAAATTAACACTTTATTCCATTTCTGTCTTAGTAAATATTCAACATTCAGAAAATTTCTGTTGCTCACTATGGTAAATATAGAGAACAAAATTTTTTTTCTTGTCTTGCAGAAACTATCATTAATCCATTTACCAACCAGCAGTTGCTTTGCTCAGTAGGTCTCAAAATTAGACAGTCACAGTGAGATATTCTCTACCTTTCTCCCCTTTTTTGCTCAGGACTGTATCAGGAGAGAAATAAAAGGGCCTTATGCCTGTGGTTCCCATCAGACTATTTCCAGGCTGGCATGTAGGAGAAGAAAATGGAAATTCTTTGCATTTTTATGAGATGGAAGGAGAGAGTGGGTCAGCAGCAATTTACCTCAGAAAGCTGTCACATTTTGACAGAAAAAAAGAGCCATGGGAGAGGATCTTCTAGCTGGACTAACTGGGAGATGAGTTTTTGGAGGTGGAACAATGGGAAAAAGAGACATCAAAAAAAGTTCCTTCACTTCCTCCAGGCAGCATGGACATTTTTTAGAGTCTCAGATTTCCTAGGCATTGACAGACCAAAATAAACTGAGGTACAGATCAAAAGCTTGGTGTTTGTACATACACCAAAAAAATGAGTGAGACATGTCAGTATTGGATGCTCAAACACAGATAATGGTTGATCTGCATTACCTTCTGTCTAGGAAACAGAGGTACAGGTAATTCAGAGCAAAAAACAAGAGAAATTTTAACATGATAGTAATGTGTGGCAGATATGCTATGCAGAAAGCCAAGGTCAAAGAATAATGCCCCTTCACCTGTTGAATGCAAAACATTTTATTCCCTTGCATATGAATTTTAACAGACATAATTCTAAGCATTAAAGAGGCAACCCTTCTGCAGCACTTTACTAATTCTTAATAATGACTATTTGTATAGTCCTGAGAATAGTAGCGTTTTTCTTTACTAATTTTCACTAAAAACCAGTATCGTAAATCTTCCAACAATTGCAACCCAGATCCAACATAGCTGAAAGTAACCCAAAGCATTAAGAGTCTAATCTAGAACCTCTCAAACAGTAAGAAAGTGGTGTCCAAAAAGATGCATTAAGGTTTGATCCTCTGATGAATATGGATATTCCCACACTTCTTCTCCTTCTTTGGATTTAGAGTTACGTAACTTCTATTCTACAGAACCAATGTGAAAATCATAGTGATAATTACATGTAATTTCAATATTCTTTTTAAGTATTAATCTAGTTGCATTACAATTTGAATTTTCCTCCAGAAAAAGACCAGGAACTGTTGTTTCTTTCTTCTTTTAATGATGCTGTGAACACAGAGGAGATCATAATTACAATTTACAGAAAATACTCAGATTTTTACCTTAGAAAATTAAGTAGAAGTAGGCTTTCTTTCCAATGCTTAAAGAGATTCCAATTTCAGTCAAAAAGACGGCTTTCACTATAACATTAAATAGATAAATTAAATCTATTGATTTTTTATAAAGGTAAGAACTAATATAGTTATTAGCTGACATTAATCTGTATTTTAAATTGCATAATTTTGTTTACAGGAAGATCAATATTATTTAAGGTATTAAACAGATTAGCTGCTGTCAATATATTTACAGTTATAGTACCAACAGGATAGCATATTTTGTTCATGACTATGGGATCACCTCATGATAGTCTTTAAGGTAATTAATTCTTCAACCTGCTTACTGACAAAAAAAATGATAGACTGTCTGAGTGAATCAAGGTTCTCTTGAAATTCAGACAGCAAATATTTTGTCTGTTGCTCATGCAACATGAATGAATGCTATCATAGCACAGAAGCATTTCTCTTTCCATTCTATCCCAGTCCACAAAAAGATCAAATTTACTCTGTAACTTTTAAATTAGATCTGTTTTTTCACAGTTGCGGAAAGGGACAATATATATATATATCAATATATATGTATATGTATGTGCAAAATACATTCACAGTTCTGTTCCAAAGCGGGCATGAAAACTTTTATTTGAATATGTACTAATTTTGTATATGTTCAAAGTCATTTCTGTTCCCTAAATCAAGCAAACAAAAATCTAGTACTAAAATCTCTGGATATATTCAAGAAAACTGCATAAACAAGGGCATGATATCCTTACAAAACTAATGGGAGGTGTACATGACCTTCTCCTGTGTATAAAATCCAGACATGGGCTGGTCAGTTACCGTCACAGTCACACATTTTGAATGATCACCTGAAAAACTGACTCTACAAAACTTTGAAACTTGGGTGATTAATTTAATTTAATTTCGGGCATCTCCAGTACATATCCCCATATATTAGCTAGTCATCCTACACTCAGTGTTAAGGGAGTGAAATAGAAACTGCAACTGAGCTGTTTTCTACATGAGGTGAAGTTTATTCAAGTAGTACCTACTCTTTCTAGTCAGTTTAAAGAGAGTCTAAGATTCTGAAACCAAGATCTGAACTCAGTCTGCTGAATTCTTCTTTTCAACTCTAAAAATGAGCCAATTATATATAGAGAACTAAATAAGTAGGGAATAAAGCATGTGAACTGGTTTTAACATGACTGAGCTTTATTTATTAGATTTTATGAAAGTTATCAAAACATTCTTTTGTGCAGATTATAAAAACATTCACTTTCAGTATAATTCTCTTTAAGTGCCTTTACTATGGCACAAGTTGTAACAATGAATATTAATACATCTTGCTAGTACACTATAAATAAATCCATATTCTAGGCAACGTCAGCATTTTCAAAGTACAAGATCAAAAGTCAATTAACTAAATGCTTGAGGAAGCAATGAATTTTTGTGAGACTAACAATAAATAGTAGTTCTCAATTTTTGAAAACGAGTAATTCACTTGGAAAATACATTTTAGCGACTAAGATTTGAACACCTCTGACCTATGTCCTAAACAAGAATGGTGATGGATGACAGAATTAGTAGGCTCTATTCTTCACTGAAAGTAGACTCTTCTGTTGAATTAAATGAGGCATTTGTTCAGGACAGATTATAAATCAACTGAAGCACACAAGTATTATTACAAATACAAATATGAGGCCTCATAAAGAACTTTGCACAAGAAATCAGACAGATTGGGATCTTTGTCAGTAGTTTATCATGTGTCATCCAATATTAGTTTTCATTCAGAATGAAAGCAAGCTTTAAAATGTCAGAATTTTCAGTCAAAGAGTTATTTCACATTTTAGTAATATTCAGTATGAGATAAAAGTAAATGTATACACTGAAATTATTTTTTTTAATTGAGTTAAAGAGTACAACTTAAAATTGGTCTTTTGGATTTATTTTTATTAGCTAGAATTGTCTCTTAATACATACATTCTGTGATGTTGAGGACATAACCCAGAGAGAATCATGCAGCTTGTCCTGAAGGACAAAATGCAGTTTGTATCTGAATATGTGATTTGGGAATGTTTTTCTGCTGTTGCAGGTGGCTGAGAGAGATTTTGTGTCAATAAGTGATCCTCGTGACAATATATAATAAACATTTATATAATGTTTTTTGTTTATTATGACTTTTTTGAGCCATCGTGACTGACTCTACTTGTTGCCACCACATCTTTTTTGCTTCATCATCATGTTCCTCCTCTTCAGTCTTATTTTCTTAACATGTTATTGCAAATGGAAATATACCAGTCTCTTCCCTGTTTTACTTCAATCTCTTTACTTGAAAAACAAGATTTTTTTTTAGCTTTTGGGTTGGTTTTTTTTGATCAAAAAGTTATTGTTTCATCTTTCTGTGTACTCAGCAGTTGTTTTGTTATAATAGTATATGAATATGTAAAATAGGAATATGTAAAAAAATATTTTTCATTGTCTACTACAACATGGAAAGAAATATGCATAGTTCTTCCTTCAGCTACTGTGTTAGGCAAATTTTTGCTAATTTAATGACAATTATGGATTCTCTGCATAATGTCCTCTGTGTGTTGTCAGTTTATGACAAGGTGGTGCTGATCACAGAATCACAGAATCTTAAGGATTGGAAGGGACCATGAAAGATCATCTAGTCCAATGACCTTGCCAGAGCAGGCCACCTAGAATAAGTCACACGGGAACTCATCCAGGTGGGTTTTGAATGTCTCCAGAGAATGAGACTCAACAACCCATCTGGGCAGCTTGTTCCAGTGCTCTGTCACCCTCACAGTGAAGAAATTCTTCCTTATGTTTCTTTGGAACCTCTTGTGTTCCAGCTTATACCCATTGACCCTTGTCCTATCACTGAACATCACTGAGAAGAGCCTGACTCCATCCTCCTGACACCCACCCTTTATGTATTTGTAAACATTAATGAGATCACCCCTCAGTCTCCTCCAAGCTAAAGATCCCCAGCTCCCTCAGCCCTTCATCGTAAGGGAGAAGCTCCACTTAATCATCTTGGTGGCCTTGCGCTGAACTCTCTCCAGCAGCTCCCCGTCCTTCTTGAACTGAGGGGCTCAGAACTGGACACAATATTCCAGATGCGGTCTCACGAGGGAGGAGAATCTCTCTCAACCTACTCACCACACCCCTTCTACTCTCTTAACAGTTCATTCCCCAACCTGTACTGGTACATGGGATTATTCTTTCCCAGATGCAAGACTCTACACTTGCCTTTGTTGAATTTCACTAGATTTCTCCCCACTTAATCCTCCAGCCTGTCCAGACCTCACTGATGTGTCAGCCACTCCCCCCAGTTTAGTATAGTCAGCAAACTTGCTGACAGTGCCACTTGTTTCCTAATCAAGGTCAGTAATTAATATATTGAACAGTACCAGTCCCAGCACCGACCCCTGAGAAACTCCACTAGATACAGGCCTTTAAACAGACCTTGCCCTATGGATCATAACTCTCTGCCTTCTTCCCTTCAACCAGTTCACAGTCTACCTCACTACCTGATCATCCAGCCCACGCTTCCTCAGTTTTGCTGTGGGAGATGCTGTCAAATGCTTTACTGAAATTGAGATAAACCCCATTCACTGCACTACTACAATCTATCCACCTAGTTACATCTTCATAAAAAGCTATCAGGTTGGTCAAATGTGACTTGCTTTTGGTAAAACCATGTTGACTGCTCCTAATGACTCTCTTGTTCTTTAAATGCCTGGAGACATCACCCAGGATAATTCGTTCCATCACCTTTCCAGGGATGGAGATGAGGCTGGCCAGTCTGTAGTTACCCAGGTCCTTCTTCATGCCCTTTTTGAAGACTGGAATGATATTTGCTTTCTTCTAGTCCTCAGGCACTTATCCTGTTCTCCATGACTTTCTGAAAAGGATGGAGAGTGGTTTAGCAATGACTTCAGCCAGCTCCCTGAGAACTCATGGGTGCATCCTATTGAGGCCCATGGATTTATATACATCCAGATTGCTAAACTGATCCTTAACCCAGTCCTCATCAACCAAACAAAACTTCTCCTTTAACCTGACTTCCTCTGGAGTCTGGAGCTCCTGAGGACAGTCTCCAGCAGTAAAGAGAGAGGTAAAGAAAGCATTCAGTAACTGCCTTCTCTGTATCCTCTATCATCAGGGTGCCCACCTCATTCAACAGTGGGCCTACATTGCCTCCAGTGTTAGTTTTGTCTGCAATGTATTTGCAGAAACCCTTCTTGTTGTCCTTGACCTTCTTTGCCAGGTACTAATCCAATGAGGCTTTAGCTTTCCTAGTTGCCTCCCTACATCCTCTGACAACAGCCTTATAGTCATCCCAAGTGGCCATCCCTTCCTTCCATGACCTACAGAATCTCTTCTTCCACTCGAGTTTGCCCAGCAGTTCCCTCTTTAACTATGTGGGTCTCCTGGCTCCATTTCTTCATTTCCTGCCCACTGGGATGCTCTGATCCTGAGCTTGGAAAAAGTGATCCTTGAATATAGACCAACTATCTTGAGTCCCTTTACCTTCTTGTACCCTGTCCCATAGGATGTCCCCTAGCAACTGCTTGAAAAGGCCAAAGTTGTTGAAAAGTTGAAAAGGCCTTGGTAAAGTCCAGGGTTGTGATACTGCTTGGTTTTCTGTTCCTACCACACAAGATCCTGAACTCCACTGTCTTGTGGTTGCTGCAGCCAAGGCTGCCCTCAACCTTCACCACTTCAACCAGACTTCAAACCTTCTTGTTTCTATGTACAAAATCCAGAAGTGCTCCTCTGCTAGTTGGCTCATCCATCATTTGCATGAAGAAGTTACCATCAATGCACTGAAGAAACCTCGTGGACTGTAAGTGGCTAGCCCTGTAGGCCTTCCAGTAAACGTCTGGGTAGTTATAATCCCCCATGAGAACCAGGGTCTGTGATTTTGAGGCTGCTACCAGCTGCCTGTAGAAGGCATCATCAACCTCTCCATCCTGATCAGGTGGCCTGTAATAGACACTCACAACAGTGTCATATATGTTAGCCTTCACCTTAATTCTAATTAACTCTCACCTTGTCCCTCCTCCTCACCTGGACAGAATTCAGTACATTCCAGTTGCTCTCTCACATAAAGAGCAACTCCACTACCTCACCTTGTTGACCCATCCTTCCTAAAATGGACATAGGCATCCATGACCACATTCCAGTCATGTGAGCTGTCCCAGCATATCTCTGCAATAGCCACCAGATTGTAACCTCTTGCCTGTACACAGACATCTAGCTCCTCCTGTTTATTCCCCATGCTGCGTTTATCGGTATACAAGCATTTCAAGAAGGAAGCCAATTGTGTAGGATTCACCCTTGACACTGGTTTGCCACCCTTACGTTCAACTCTAGTGGGCCTGGTTTTATCCCCTTTCCCCTTCAAAATTAATTTAAAGCCTTTTCTATGAGCCCTACTAACACATTTGCAGGGATCCCTCTCCCTGTTTGAGACAGATGAATTCCATCTGTCACCAGATTTGGCATCATGAAAATTTCACCATGAGACCTGGACACCTGCATGTTTATGTGGGACCTCTGTCTGCGTTGCCACATTTCTTCGAAAAACACATTACTAATTCATGATCTCACTGATGCATAGTCAGAAGTTTCTCAAGACAAACATCAGTGTTACAAAGCAATGCCACAAGATAGTAGCATCCTTGTACACCATGTGAAACACAAGGATTTATGAAAAGTTAATGCTGATGTGAAACTCCAGGTTACTTTGAAAGCAAGGAGGATCAACATCCCTGTGAGGGATATCACAGTGAGCATTCTGAGAAGCATCTCTTTCATAAGGCAAGGTATCATGAAGAGCTTTTACTCCTTCAGTATCTCCTTCAGAAACAGAATTTTGAAGCACTATCTCATCTGTGATAGATTTTCAAACCTTTTCCAAAAGCAAGAGAGGTTACACAGTGTCAGAAACTGCCCTATAAAATCATGGCTTCCTGGCAGGCACACACAGCCTTGGGAAGGCACACAAAGCAACGTTCTCCAGAAGCAGAGAACATTTTTCTAACTGTGAGTAAGATCAACATTTAAGATACATTTGGAAAAACACATTTGGAAACAAAATTATCCCCTTCCAAGTTGCTTAACCTTATGCATGAGTAATTTTAAATTAAAAATCCCTCCTGAAGAAAATACAAAGCAATTACACATCTGAACATGCTTTCAAACACCTACATAAACTTAAGAGGTAAAAATAACATAACTCTCAGGGGCAGAAAAATGTTTTCAGCACTGTTGCTTTGATTTACCAGCCATGACCAGCAACATTACTACCTTATTTTAATGCTGGAGGCAGGATTGAATCCTTCACTTGGATACAGTATGGTTCGTTGTTGGAAATCTGAAAGTTCATTTATGACCCTTACTCGTTGAAGTCCAGCCCTTCTAGACTAAGCTGTCTGATAAGTGAAAGTATGAAGTACCTTATTTTGCTTTGCTGTTTTAGTCTTGTTCTTTCTCAGAACTGGACCTTGAACTGACTTCAGTTATTTACAATAATGACTAGTCTAATAAAATTCATGGCACTATACTTAGATAAAAGCTGGTCATCCAAAAAGCACTGAAATATGCATTCAAAACTGGTAACGAGTTTTTTTCAGATGGAAACAAAGACAGACATATCTCTTGAATAGTATATTAACTCCTTAACAATAAAAGCTTTTCCTTTTCAAGGCTCCCTGAGATTTCATACAAAAATTTATAGAAGATATAACATTGCAGAGTAGCTCTTATTAGCTATTGTGTACTTCCAGTTCATTTCCCGTTCCACACCTCTTCTTTCTTATCTTGTCTTTACACTTTCTTTTTTTAGGACATTAGAAAGACAACCAGAGCTTTTATGCAGAAAAGGAAAAACACAGCCTATATACCAGACGAATTAACTTAATTAGATTGCATGTCAAGTTTTTTGCTGAAGCATCATTAAGTGTTTAAGATACTAATGTAATAGCCTTTTGAAACTAGATTCTTTTTTAAAAAGTTAAAGAATACATTTCAGAATTTCTTTGACCTGAAGAGCTAAGGAGCAAATGACAATACTGTTTACTATTAGGTCAGAAATGTTGACCTAGAAAATTATTCCAGAGTTGCAATTGATTCCTCAGTTACTAGAAATTCTGTTCTTTTCATATTTTAGAACACCTGGGGGCTCTATTTTTATAACTTTATTATTAACAACTCAGAGACTTTTGAGTTTTCTTTGCTGTACTAGAATAGAGAGCCTGCTTTGTGACTTCTTGTCTATAAAATAAAAATCATACCATTCAGTATTTTAAAAACAAAGGGAAAGAGGAGGGCATTTGTTTCAGTTATTGACTTATCTGGCTTGCTGACTGAGTATCAGGTGGGAAGTCAAAGAGTTTCTGAAGGTGAGTCATAATGATGAGGTAAGTACTTTTGAGAACGGATTCTTTATTTTATTGGTTTTTTTTAATTATTTGAAAACGGTAAGTCTAATAAGAAAGAAGACAGGTCCACAGCCTACTGAAGTTTCTTGACATCCCTAGTTTCTTGAAACAAGTTGTTTCTTCTTGATCTTTCCACCTGACATGGTAGACAGCCTTGAAAGCCTCTGAGAGAATCTGTATTGATTTCCTCTTAAGGATGGATTAGAAGAATGTGAGCCTTGAGGAAAACAGCTGCCAGTTCTCTATAATATACTTCAAAAGAGAAAAAAAATCCATTGTGTCTCCACTAGTTGATTACAGCATCAGTGAGTAATAGCAGCAAAATACTTCCCAACACTTAAGTCTGGGAATGAGACTGAAGACTCCCTTTGGTCAAGCCGCTTATCGTTTTACTATCACAGACTTACGTCAATGTTAACAAATACTAGGACATTTACACCCATGATGTCATGGATTACTTGCTCAATAATTAAAGGAATTACTAATAAAACTTTATGGCAATACTTGTATACTGTCCTATTTAAAGTAGGTAAAACTTGTTCTGCTATTGCTCAGGTTTCATCTTACCAAATATTTCATATTTTGTTGTATATCTAGGGGTTCAGAAAGCCACATTCTGAAAACAATGAATGAGTTTATTTCTTAAGGATCTGGACCATTCATTGACTAAAACTGTGATGTTTCTCTAGTTTTACTGATCATTGGTGAGACAGCATTACATTAATAGCAACTATCTGCTGTATAACCATAATTGCCATTTCTCTCAATATAGTCATTAGGGATATTCCTATATAGGTGAGTAGTTGAGATAGAAATGCAATTTAGTGGTTAAATATCTGGTTTGAAATAACTCTCTGGAAACACAGATTTCAAATCACTGCAAAGCAGCGTCAGATCTTAGGCATTCAAAGTAGTCAAACTAAATACCAGGCAATTTACTCTGTAGAGATAATTAGATTAGTATTTAAAAATGAAGTTGTCTGCTCTGTGGGGTTACTAAAGATCCAGTGATCATATCCATAGGAGAAATGTTAGTCACTCACATGATCTACACTAAAGCTTTTATATTGACCATGCTAATAACTGCATGCAGCACAGGCATGAATAAACTCAACTGTATGATATGCACAAAGTTACTAATACATATTAGGTCCAATTCCTGAATGATTCTGTGTAAAAATCTGACGCCAAACAGAGTCTTCAGAATCAACTCATCACAATACAAGATCAAACATTCAGAAATGAACTACCAGAAGCAATAGTCTACAATCAAGGTCTTAAAACACCTGAAGCTCTTTGAACTGGCCAGTGTCACCTCAAGAGTATCACTCTAGAGCAGAGACTCTAGCGTGATCCAGCAAGCTTATATTTTTTCATAATAAACATCATTATTTCACTCACTACAAGGGAATTTAGCAAGTTCCCAAATTCATATGGAACTTAGTTCCAGTACTTTTTCAGTTTCTTTCCCTCTTGTTTTTGCTTAATCCCATACAATTCAACTCACACATGTAAATACATCTAAAATGCATGTAGCAGTGAGAAATGCTAGGATCACCCTACCCACAGACTGCAGACTACAGCAGTGGCTCCTTTCCCTCTCTTACCTACATGGGTTCTCAGCCCTGTAGACAAGCTCACTCCCTTCTTCCTTTTTCAA
Source organism: Colius striatus (assembly GCF_028858725.1). NCBI lineage: Eukaryota > Metazoa > Chordata > Aves > Coliiformes > Coliidae > Colius > Colius striatus. The sequence goes on along the minus strand of NC_084760.1, from coordinate 23,752,708 downwards.
ATGCATGGAAAAATATCTGGAAAAGTTCTAGTGTGATTCAGTAAAGTGATGCAAGTCATCTAGTAGCCAAAATCTCTCTCTGCATTGCAACTAAAGAAACAATAACATCCTGATAAAGGGTATTTTTTCAAATTTGGGAATTCATTTGACCATGGAATATAAACTTACAAATACCTAGGCACAGAGTCTATTCCATTTCAAAGGAGTACTGGAGCTCTAAAAAATTTTAGTTGCTATACTGATATTTGGCAATGGTAAATCATGCATATCTGAAATTATTATTCTGATTTTATTGGAAAAATACCATACTTCACTTTCTTTATGGAATATTGATGTGTGAGAATATACATAGGACTATGTCTAAAGATGGATCTGTATTTTAAAGAATGTGCAAGTAATCCATAGCCAAAGTTATTAGGCCAATAAGAATGTTTGAAATAATTTTCTAAGATCATTTCTACATAAATGCATTTCTGTTAATAAGTGGTTAATGTAGAGCACTGACATACCTACTCAGAGTCTTCATTATACTCACACAGCACATATAAATATTTTTTTCTTCTACTATTATGAAACTGTGCTAGTTGACACAGCCTTGCAATTATCAGATGTTTCAAGTTGCTAAGCCAAAACATAGTCTTAGTTCATAAATCGAGGAATTTTAAAACCTGTGCAACTCCTGGCAGTAACAGTATTGAGAACATTGTTCGAAAATGAGTTTATTTTAATAAAAACAGAAAGAAGACAAAGAAATACAACATTTTGTTGCATTTGCTGTCACGTAAAATCAAAAAAACAGTATGTTTCTTGAATCTATATAGTGTACTGCCTTATTTGTTGGAGAGGTGTTGTAGGGCTGTAAACAACAGAAAATGAACTGACATATGATCACTTCTGTTTGAATAAAACTCAAGCAGTAAGATAATGAAAAAATGAGAAAACAATTCATTTATCAATAAATGTGTCAATTCGTCCCAGATCAGGTAGAGTATTGGTGTATGTTGTTAGTTATAGGTAAAAATGTATATCTGCAGACTAGTGGCATAAATAAGAATTTATCAAGGAACACATCAATCAGAGTGAAGCAGGTTGAATATTCTTTCTAAATACTGTTGCTGACATCTTACAAAAATATCTAAATTATTATTTAATAAATACATTGACACTATTATCTGATTATATTATTAACTAAGAAATCACGGATCCCATTTTAAAACATTAACTATACAAGAAACAGAGCCTTACGGTGGGGTGCTTCTCAGAAGAATAGTATCTTAATTTTGAAAACTGGGCAAATTAAACTCTTCAAATGCAAAGCAAGAGTAATCTGGCCAAAAAACCACACAATTTCTCTTCTTCCAGCACATATTTAAAAGTACAACTGAGTGTTTTCAAAAATTACTGTGAGAAAGATTGATCTCATCTAATTTAATCAGCTAATCTTCAGCAGGTAACTTTAGGCTATGTGTTGTCAACACAGAGACAGGCATCTCCAGAAAGCAACTGGTCTGACCTTTCTTAGACACCTCTGGAGATGGCCATTTCTACTTGTGATTAGGAAAGGAATTACAGTGACTGCCATCAACTTGTACAAGTACCGTCAAGCAATGAGAAGCAAATTCCATCTGAATATACTCTAAATTCATTGTACTATCTATGCAAATTCTATGTAATTTACGTTGCACTTCAGCATCAGTTTTATTTTGGTGACTGTTCTATCTCATTTAAATTGGATTTGAATTAGAACTTACATAGGGCAATTGCCTAGAACAGAATTTCATCCTATGTGTCATTTACATATGTCCTTAGATTATTAAATGAAAAAGAACTCAAGCATTTCCTTCTCTTTAGAAAGCGTAAAATCTCATGCATTCCTATCAGACTTATTTTGCATCATTTCTTTTCTCTAATAGCTTGAATGCTGAATCAACGTCATACAGTGCTGAGAAACATAGTAGATTTAGATCACAAAAGCCTCTGAATATTTTATCAAAAATTGTCACTTACGTAAATATAATTTTTACAAATAAAAAATGATAAAAGACTTACTACATGGACTAAGAGAAGAATAGAAGGCACAGGCAGGTTTATATATACTCAGAATTATACTGAAGGTACTGTTGCCACAAAAACTAAAGCATTTTCAACTGCTATCTACTGAAACAAATTTATTTTTGAAAAGATACTTTGCAAAGCAGAATAACAACACAGCTCAACAAAGACAAAGTACAAGTCCTGCACTGGAGACAGAATAACTCCATGCAGCACCTAGACCTTGTGAGACTTGTGAGGAACAAGAAGTTGAATACAAATCATCAGCATGCAGCTGGGTGCAAGCAGCAGAGGTGGTTGACCAGTTCCTGGGCTGTGTTAGTAATAGTACAGCCAACAGTTGAGAAAAGAGAGACTGAGAGAATTAAGTCTGCTGAGTTTTAGGAAGAAAATGCTAAACAAAAGTATTATTGGCATCTTCAGCTACGTAATGAGTCTACAGAAGGTAAAGCCAGGCTCTTATAGCAAAACATCCTGATAGAATGGAAGAAAACAGACATTGAAACACAGAAAATTCCCGGCAGGTTTTAGGAAACATTTTTTTCCATTGTAACATTCGTCAAGCATTGAAGCAAATTGCCTGGAGAGTTTATGGAATATGCAACCCATAGTGTTGCTCAAAATACCACAGGACAATGCCTTGAGCCACGCTGAGATCACGTTCAGAGTAGGTCCTTGCCCCACATGACCTCATGCAGCTCTTTCCAACCTAAATTAATCTACAATTCTGTGATACAGATAAGATACAGTAACTATGTCAGTTCCTCCATTTTCAGTGAGACAGAACGTATTCTCTGCAGAATTACAGAAGAGCTGCATTAAAACCTGAAAGCTTTCTCCAGTTTTAACTTGACCTATTTTTTTTTTTTTAATATATATAAATGTTACGGTAATTTCTTGTCCTGAGTTTGGCTGGGATAGGGTCAATTTTCACCAGATCCCAAGCTCTGAGGCCAGACTCACACTCAGTATACTGACTGGGAGCTGCCAAGTGCAGGAACTTTAGCTGTTCGGTGGTGACTGAGTATTGGGTTCCAGGCAGTGAACAGCAACACTGGGCACCACTTGCTTTGTTTGCTCCTTTGCTGCCATTTGGGCTGTTTGTTCTCTCCTTGTGCTGTTTTATTAAATTGTCCTTATCTCAACCCTCCTCCTGATTCTTCTGGTTTGGTTGTTGACAGCAAGTGTGAGTTTAAACCATGAAACTTGTAAAAGATGCAATGAACTACACAAGTATTAAGACATTGAAAACAAAAAGCACTGGATAAACTCAACTATGAAACCAATATTTTCTCTGTAAATTATACTCTGTGCAAGTTGTACATGTATAAGCCTAATGGTATCAAGCAAAAGACAGGGCTTTTCCTCACTACATTTAGTCCAGAAAGGAAGCATGTAAAGAAAGCCCTTGGCAGTGAGACTCTGAAAACTCCAAGATCTAAATATGAATGATAAACTGTTTGTTACAATGGCATTTTTTAAAATAGGCAATGCTATTATTACATGACATAGAATTCTCTACCTATGAATCAAGGTAGTCAGTGACTGGCAAGTTTAGTCTGGCATGTTACTGGAGTACATTGTATGAGACAAAACAGATAGGAGAGAGGATTTCAAGTAATCTGCTTTTTCCCTTGTAGTCGTGTAATAAAATCACAGTTTCAGCACTTAGAGACTTTCCAGGCACAAGTAGCATTGCAAACCATGACATTTACATTACAGCACCACATTCAAAGCAGAACATTTTATCAGACTGACAGGTCATCTCAGCTCAAGGTTATAATCAGGGTCCAACCTAATGCATGTTCATATTTGCCAGCCCAAAATCTTAAGGCATCTACAAACTCTGTAAGAATTTCTATTAAGCACTGAGAACTGGTTGACTTCTTTTGGTCTATTCAAACAGTTACATCAAATGCAAGAAAAGTGTCATTATCAGACTTTTAGAAGTTTCAGCTCTCTCTTGAAAGATCAAACTTAAACAAAGAGCATTCTGTAGTATGGTGTATGGATGATTGAAATGCTTTCTTCAATCTTTTAAATTTACAGTAGATGTAGAAATCAGAGGTTTTCATTTGTAATTTCTTTAAAGTGTCCTTTGTTACCTGACAGCATAAGCAACCCCCCAAATATGTTTTCATACTCTTAGCAAAAGTGACTGTTCAAATTTTAAGATATTCTAGGGCTCCTGGATATTTCCTTAGTTCTTCAGAAAAAGAAAGGTAATGAAAGAAAGAATCTATTTTTTCTGCACTCTGGAAGACTCTTCTCCACAAGTCCAGTGGAGCTTTATAAAAATTCACCTGTTGACAGTCACTTGTCCAGAAAGTAAAGTGCTACCCTAGCCAGTAGAATAGGCAAGTCTAATTTATCCCTAATTCTATACAAATATAAAATAATTAAAATGATGGCTTTTTAGGCCAATTATATAAAAATACCACAGAAAAGAGTAAATGGAGATGGTAAGAAGAGTATGGAGAGAGCTCTATCTCACTGTGAGGGTGGTGGAACACTGGCACAGGCTGCCCAGGGAGGTTGCAGAATCTCCTTCCTTGGAGGTCTTCAAGACCCATCTGGACACATGCCTATGTGACCTGACCTAGGTTGACCTGCTTCTGCAGGGGGGTTGGACTAGATGATCTCTAAAGGTCCCTTCCAAACCCTACCATTCTATGATTCTATGATTCTATTTAAACAGAAAGGGAACTGAAGGCCAAAGTCAAATGACCTACTGAAGGAGTATTCAGAACTCAACAAACGTCTCCTGCACTCACTCTCGTTTGGGCTAAAGGCTGTTCCTGCAGCTTCAGTCAGTATACCCGAAGATGAAATTAAGAACACATTTTACATGGAGATTTTTTCCTTCTTAACCTTTATGCGAGGTTAACATAGTGTGTAAATTTCATCATGCTTAATTTCAAAGCTACACTACTACTATGACATATTACAGTGGAAAAGGTTGCAATTCTTAAAAAAATAATTTCATAGTGGATGCAATCTACCCTTCAATTACCACCATCCTCTTTAGATTCACTTCCACTTTGGCTGAACTGTACTGCTACATAAAGCAGGAGCAAAACTGAGGAAAACAGCTGTTGCCCTTGGCTTCTGATAAGCTGTCTTAACTTAGAGGCAACACTCACCCTGTAAAAGCACACTATTTCAGTAATTTGAATGGATTTTGCTTTTTTAACAAACTTATATAACTACAGAAGCACAACATTTCTACAGCAATAAGCCTTCATAACCAAAAATCATAGGAGAGAAATGTATAATATCCAGTCATTGAAAGAAATGTGAGCAGAGGAGACTCTTTACCATAAAAAGTGAGGAAATGGATTTTAAAAATTATACTGGGTATTAACAAACTTGAAATGGGAAGAGAATTATCCATTAGCTAAAAGACTATGTATGTATGAAACGTGAAGGGTTAAAGAAAAGGAAGGTTCAATTAGCAGACATGGATAATTTTCATTTTCCACGTAAACAAACTATACAAAATGCAAAGTAGTTGAATAAAAATGAGGGTGTTACTGACTTACACCATTTTTTCCATATTACTTCATGACTAATGTACCGTCACATTTCTCAGCTACTATTTAATCTTAGACAGTTTTTTAGTTACACCAAGTAAAATTCTACAGTCATCACTAATAAAAAATTTCATTAATTAGAATGGCAGATTTCCCAGAAAAAGATAAATTAAAAATTTTATATGACTCTCAGGACCTAATAGATTAATTTATTTTTTTTTAGAATACTCATAATTGGTATAATGTTTTTCTTCCCTGCTCCTCTTCCCATTGTGTTCTAATTGCTTGTAATTCAACAAAATGTGTCTGTGTTTGCTATTTCTTAATTTGTTCCTTTTGAAATTAATAAGAACTTATTTTTAAGGATGTCACATTTCAGAAATAATTTAAAGCAGATGGAGAAGGCGGCAGGAGAGCAACACCAACAGGCAGCAGGTGAACAACACAGTAGGAGACATTTTATTTTCTTGATTTTTTATTTCTTGCTACTGAAAAAAATAAGCAAAAACCAGTAAAGTCAATGTCCTATTATTCCTTAATACATAAATTCTTTATTTCTGGTTACTCTTAGCATCCTCAGAAGAGTCACAGAAAAGCAAGACCTATTTCTCATGGTTGTTTTAAATGGTTTGCCTCACAACCACTGACACTAGACTGGCTAATTTCTCTAATGCTGTCCACTGTGTGGTTTACTTGCTGGTTTTGACACCTGCTGGTTTTCTGATTGGTTGGTTCTGTATCCTTCTACTGTCCTCACAACACTAGCTGCTAGTGAGTATTTGTATCTCACTTGACTTAACTGTGACTTTCAAATTTCATTCAACATTCCTTCAAAAATAATTTTCTGTATGCACTACCTGCTGGATTCCTGTTTTGATAGCCTAGTTGTCTGAACAGGCTGGTTTTGATGATATATCATCCAGCTTACCTTACTGTAGTGTTGTTCCTTGCCTGTTTCTGCATTTAAGTCTCAATTCCAGACTTAGTCACCAAGCATTTGGATGCTCACAAAGTGAAGAATTTCAGTATGGCGTCTGGTTTCTTTATCTCTTCAGCTAAGTATATTTTCCACAATCCATACATTCTGAAAACTCTCTGAGAAATACTTTTCCAAGCCTGCTGTTCAAAATCAGCAGAGTTTTATATACCTGAAAGCTGAATTAAAGCCTACAGCATGGAAAACAGTGCCATTTTCAGATACTGAGACCAATGCTTGACTTGCTGTGGAGACATTTTCTAGGGCTAAAGGAATTTGTGATGTTATTTGAAAAAAAGTAAAAATTTCTGACCCTTTGAAGAATTCTGCCAAACTCCTCTCCACATTTTTAGCTAGCTAATACATCAAAAGCAGGTCCTTTGGTAAGTGAGCTTCCACACACATGCCAATAGCCCTGACTCACTACTCCAACACACACAGAATATCAACAGTAAACAAGAATTTGCCAAACTTCCTTGTACTCTGAGTACTGTGCATATACATCTGAAAACCCCTCCATTCCCATTCACCAGTCTGAAAATCAAGAATTATTATGCAAATTATAATTCATATCCTATGTATTTAGGATTTAGCCTCCTATTTAAATTGGTCTCTAGTCATTAAATCCCAAAATGTGTCGATAGCTGTAAGAAGACAATCATAACCATCTGTAAGCTGACCATTGTTGAAAGCTTTAGAATCACATTTTTTCAAAATTCTGATTTTCTTACATATGGTTTGATTTCTAGTTCATCCATTTATCACTCATTCATGCATAATTATACTATGAAAGCTTTTAAAAATATATTCTCATATTGCATGTTATCTTATGAACATCAAATGGAAAATACATCTGTTGTATGTGCTGCTATAACTGTAAATCAAATGTTACAAGAAATACAAAGTTTAGTAGTTCTTGGAGTAAGTTTCATCCTATGCTCACGCACATACTAGGCACTAGAGTAGGGACCCTTGGGGTGCAACCTAACTGTAACAACTAAATTTAAAAGATTAGTATTATGTCATAGGAGGTTGCTAAGTTTATGACACCTTAATGGTTCCCTGCCTGCAGGCACTATCAATAATAGTAATCTAACTGCCACCACTAATTCAAAGAGGCTGGAATTATGTCATACCAAACTGCTCAGTTTATGACATCAACATAAGAGCTGTATGGGGACTGAAATATGAATTTAAGAAAAGCTGAAAAGGATGAGTAGGAAACTCTTATTATCAGCTTGCTTTTCTTTAAACTCTTCAAGTGTGCATGGATGTCCTGAACTTGCCAGCAGTTCACAGCAGTCTTCCCAATATTCTGATACGCAGCAGCCATTTTATTTTTAAACAACTAATTGAAGAGTTCATTTTCAAGAGATCTGCAGTCCTCATAGCAATAAGAAAAATCATGCCTTGACTCAATAAGCACTAAGAACAAACACCTACCACTGGATTTGAAAGGAGGATGAGACCTATCTATGCATTCTAAGTGACATATGGCCTATATGTGTCTGTAAGGAGTTCCATCCTACATCCAGCAGGATTTAGATATCAATTTCAGCACTCAAAGACAGATCTTTAGGCATTTGGAGCTACAGTTCTCAGTTAAATGCAAATACATGTCTTTGGTAAGGATACAAGTGAAAGCTCCAATCTTTTACAGCAGATATGCCAAGGAAACATGTCCAAACCTCTGCAGGAAAGTGCTACTCAACCTGAAGTCCCACTGCTACTTCTGCCAGGAAAATAATGTTTGTGCTGCATAAGATCAAACCACCATTTAATTAAGCTTTTGTGAAATCAGTTTAAAAAGGAACCTGATGGTTTCTTCATCTCTCCTTTTTCAAGAACACATATCTCAAACTGAGGGGAATAAATGAGGCCCCAGAACTAGGCATTCATGAGAGCATTAGCAGAACAGGCAGGGCTACTACACAACAGGATATGCACACTGCCATGTCGCTTATAATTCTTCCTTGCATAACCTATACACAAGAGTACACAGGAGACAATCAGAAAGTCATTGTGATGGCTTTGTGTTACTGTGATTCAAACTATGACAAAATCCCTCAACCGCTTTTTGTCCCTCCTCTTGTACCAAAATAGCATAAAAGCATAAATGCTTCATCTGGCTTGTGGGGAAGAGGAATTGTGGTAATTAGGAGTATGAACATCTTTCTTCTTGCCACTCAATACTAAAATAATTATTTTAAGATAGTAACTATACAGTACTTAACTATAAATTACTTGCACTTTTCTGAAAACCATAACAAACAATCCTAATCTTCAGATGAAAAGAGAAGACTCAGTCAGTGGAATTGCACAGCTGCACAAGTGCTTTACAGTCAGTGCTGCAAATAGAAAAGAAAACTAACACAGATCACAGAATCTCAAGGGCTGGAAGGGACGTCAAAAGATTGTCTAGTCTAACTCCCCTGTCAGAGCAGGACCTCCTAGAGTAGACTGCACAGGAATGCATCCAGGTGGGTTTTGAATGTCTCCAGAGAAGGAGACTCCACAACTCATCTGGGCAGCCTGTGCCAGTGCTCTGTCACCCTCACAGTGAAGAAATTCTTCCTTGTATTTCTTTGGAAGCTCTCATGTTCCAGCTTGTTCCCTAGTGAGGAGAGAAAGTATTTTAGTAAAGAGGAGCTTAATGAGACACAAAACTTTCAGGATGAAAGATACTGTGTCTCCACCTCTGAGAAATAGCTGAATATCTGGTAGTGCCTGCAAACAGGTAGTTCAGACACAGCGGCACTGCAAACCAATGGAGCTGCAGTGATTTGGCATTATCTCCTGATGAGAGTTCTGTGACACAGTGTAGATCCTACATGGCGCTTTATATTTTTGCCTATCTTATTAAAACTAGTAAAAAGAAATTAACAAATCTGTAATTTTACGTATTGCTCTTAAGCTACTTCTCCATAAACATCTCTTCACTTTGCTGACGTTTCAGAGGGAAGAGATGAGAGAATACTTCCAGTTGGAAGGGACCTACAACATCAGATGGAACAGAGACCATGTTTGTGTTCATTTGTGTGATCAAATGACAACATCCTTCCTGGCTTTCACCTCAGGGCAAACAGAAATATTTGAAAGATTTTTTAACCTACAGGCTTTGTTCATATTTCTCAGATGAGAGAAAATTTTGCTATTGATGACTTTACTGGTTTTGACAAAAAATGATTTGAGATTTAGCTTCAAAAGTGTACGTAATCAAATATATTTGATAACTAAACCTATACCACAGCAATTTCATTGCTATCAGGAGCAGAGGCAGATAAATTAGAGCTAGCTGAGTAACAGGTGACACCATCACCTTCTGCCAGCAGTCAGACACTGAAAATTTGGATCAAATCATCTCCTTGACACTCATTTACAGACATACCCAGTTTACTACTGTAAATTTTCTTATTAAAAATGTTAAACGTACAATTGGACAACTAATAGTCTAAATCCTATTTGTTGTTTACGTGAAACTCTACGCTGTTTTAGTAATGATGACCTATGTCATTACTGCAGTTCACTGTTTGATGACTGACACTTGAAAAACAATTTAAAAGAGCGCTACCTGCAAAAATGTCAAAATATTTATGTTAAATGCCATGAAAGTTGTAGAATTTATCATTTCACACAAATATATCTGGAGTTCTCAGCATAGGAAAGACATGAACCCGTTGGGGCAGGTCCAGAGAAAGGTGACTAAAATGATCAGAGGACTGGAGTACATCTCCTATGATGACAGGCTGAGAGAATCAAGGTGATTCAGCCTGGAGAAGAGAAGGCTCAGGTCAGACCTTAGAGTAGCTTTTCAAAACTTAAAATGGGCCTATACGAAAGATGGAGACAAACTTTTTAGCAGGGCCTGTAGTGATAAGACAAGGGGTAATGATATTTAACTAAAAAAAAAGTAGGTTTAAAGTAGATGTAAGAAAGACACTTTTTACAATGAAGGTGGTGTCACACTGGACGCTGTTGAGCAGCGAGGTGTCAGATGCCCCAACCCCAGAAACATTCCAGGTCAGGTTGCACAGGGCTCTGAGGAATCTGATCTCTGAACACTTTTCCAAAAATACTATGCTAATATTCAATTTCATTTTTATTAAACAAGGCTTTTATTTTACAAAGCTCCAAAAGTTTGCTCCAAAAAGGAATCAATATGCTAATTAAACAGTCCAACAGGACAAGGGGTAATGGGATGAAGCTGGAACACAAAAAGTTCCATTTAAATATAAGGAAAAACTATTTCACTGTGAGGGTGATGAAGCCCTGGAACAGGCTGCGTGGGGAGGGTGTGGAGTCTCCTTCCTTGGAGATCTTCAAGACCCACCTGGACATGTTCCTATGTGACTTGATCTAGGTGGACCTGTTTCTGCAGGGATTTTGGACTAGATGATCTCTAAAGGTCCCTTCCAACCCCTACCATTCCATGAATCTATGATTCTAAATAATATTTCTGTCCTGGTTTCAGCAGAGAGAGTTAGTTTTCTTCTGAGTAGCTGATACAGGGCTGTACCAGTTTTGGATTTAGTATGAGAATAACATTGATAACACACTGATGTTTTGGTTGTTCCTAGGTAGTGCTTATCTTGAGTTAAGGATTTCTCAGTTTCCCAGACTCTGCCAGTGAGGAGATGCAGAAGAAGCTGGGAGGGAGCATGGCCAGGATAGCAGACTCAAACTAACCACAGGGCTATTCCATACCATAGAGCATCATGTCCAGTATATAAACTGGGGGCAATTGGTGGGAAAGGGCAGATCACTGCTAAAGCATTGGTCAGTAGGTGGTGAGCAATTGCACTGGGCATCACTTTTTTTCCTTCTCCTTGGGCTTTATTTCTCTCTTTTTTCCCTATTCCTTTTCATGACTGTGATTATTTTTTATTGTTGTTGTTATCATTATTTACTTTATTTTAGTTATTTACCTGTTCTTATTTCAACTTTTCTTCCCCCCCCCCCCCCCCCCCGATTATACTCCTGGTCCCACTGTACTGCGTGCTGCTTAGTTGCTGGCCGGGGTTAAACCATGACAATTTCACATTTGCACTTCTTGTAAGTGAAAACTGAGATTTCTCTATGTAGCTTTGGTGTCCTCCTATTCTTACAGTCTGAATATTCAGAATCTTGTGCAGCTACTTTTGATAACTTAGACAGGAGTTAAGGCAGTTGTTACATGCCAGCTGCTACTTGCAGAAACAACACTGAGACTTAGTTGGACATGTAATTGCTAATGAAAGAAGGTCCACTAAAGTCAAATCTGACAAGACTCATTCTATAGACAATACTCAAACAAATTTTTGAGCACTGTTGTGTAACATTGCTCAGATCAAGGTAATACAGAGTAAGTAAAAGTGCTTGAGTGCTGTGTATGCTATACCTCGCAAAAACCTTTCTACCTGAACAGCATTATTAGGAATTGCTGGTTCAAACAACCCTAGTCCAGGCTTGAATTGTTTATCAGCCTCTGTCTTGGGAGCTCTAGTACTGCACTTGCATATACACTCAAAATAACAAATGTAATTTTATGGTTCCTCACTCTATTTCATACACATTTTCAATCATTCTCGCAAAAGGTACTACTTTTTTTTTTCCACCAAAAGGTGTTTTGCTCCCCTTAACATCACGACACAAGCTGCAGAGATCCTGCAAATCAGTAATTACATTGAATCTCACATTGTGTCATGGTTCCTAAGTATTTTATTATCTTCTAATGCATTCATACTTCAGGGCATGTTAGCAAGTCGTGTTAATACAGTGTAACATAGACAAACTGGACAAGGTTTAATATCTGCATAAGGTACTGCTAACAGCCTAGTCATAACAGCACAAAACTCAGTGCCAGAGATGACAAACTGGAAATTACCCCGTGCTCACTGCATGTAGGCATGCCTAAATGGTATCAGGTTCTGGGGTTGCCTGCTTCAATGCCATCATCTCAGCTATAGCTGTGCTACTGGGCTTTTCTGCACGAGGAAGTAACCTCCTCAAATCATTTATTCTCAAATGAAGTTTTATTATGACAAAGGTTTTCATATTTAATGTGCCATAGTTATCTACCTGGGGAAGTGTGTGCCACCTTAGGGTAACTGTGTGTAAAACCCAGAGGCGACACTTCATAATCAGCCTAACTCAAGGCTTACACACATTTATGTAAACAATTTTCACTTTCTTTACTGGGCTTGTTCCAAGATCTTTGTTTCACCTGAGGTTCTTTTCTGTATGTCCATGAACATTCACAGACTTTTCCATAAAATATACTTTTTAGATATTCATCTTCCTTTTTAAGAAATATGCTTAGAACATTTAGCTCTTCTCTGCAGCATTTATATAATAAAGCATCTAGAAACCTCTATATGTATACTACAACTAAAAAAAGATGCTAGGTGTCATGTCAGAGAAGTATAACTTGAATGAGCATGTTATTATACACAAATTCCATCTTCACCTATTCAAGTATTTAAAAAAAAGGCAAAAATGTGTATCAGTGTGATACTAAGGCTGAAATTTTGTGCTCATCAAGTCAGGAAACTGCATGTTACAGTTTCCATAGCAACCATAATTCAATCTTCTTTTGCATTTGTGGTAATTTTTAGCAATGTATTTGATATAATTGTCATGTGGGTACCACTTTACTTGAAAAAAATGGCATAATTGCACATTTGATTCTCTTTATATGCAGGGCACAGCACTGCAGTCCCTGCTAGCACAAAACTCTCAGAGGTGTCCTTTATGCTTATGTCAGTTCATCTTCTGCATGTGTCAGTACATGGGAGGGTGTCATGTGGGTGTCATATAGGATATGTGACTGTAGGTGATGTGCACAAAACTTAAAATATTTCAAACATCTGACCTACTGAAGCTCACCCTGGAGAACATTTCTATTGATTCTTCAGAAGACACCTACTCATGTAAATGCATACTCATATCATTATGGCTTGTACATTTAATCTTTTAATCTAGCTGAGAATACTATTATTTTGAAGAGAATTTTCGAGGAATTGTCTTACTCTAAAACAAAGTAATTTTCTAATCAAAGTAGAATGTGAAATATGTTACTAAATGAAGTCAATGTTCTGATAACTAAAGAACAGATTTTTCTTTGTAAGGAAGAGAGCAAAAGGTTCAGGAGCATAAAAGACACTATCTTCTCTAATTGGTTATCACTAGCATCTTTTCATAACTCAGTTACTTTATTGTTTTATCACTTGCTAAAATATATATATATATGAACATGTAAAAATAGCCCAAAGTACAAGTCCCATTATCTACTAACATCTTACATTTTTATATGGAATATTCTTAATGCTTCTGAAACCAGAAGTTCATAATTTGTGCCTGTTTAACTTAAAAGTGGCCAAGAAACACGAACTAAAATATAAAATGAGAGAATATTAACAGTAACTCATCTTGATTTGGAAACTACTGTGCTGAATTTCAGCTTGGAGTAAAACATGATGACTGAAGTTTAAATTTTTAAAAGATCATCCATATGTGTAAAAAAAAAAAGATATTGCAATAAAGTAGCATGATGACTTATTGTGGTGAGTTGACCCTGGCTCAGTGCCAGGTTCTCATCAAAGCCGCTCTATCACTTCCCCTCTTCAGATGGACAGGGGAGAGAAACTACAATGAAAGGCTCATGAGTCAAGATAAGGACAGGGAGAGATGACTTACTAGTTACCATCAGGGGCAAAATAGACTCAGCTTGGGGAAATTATTTTGTTACCAATGAAATCAGAGTAGAATAATGAGAATTAAAAGCTAAAATTTAAAACATAATCCCTCCACATCTCTTTTCTTCACAGACTTAACTTTACTCCTGAATTCTCTACTTCCTTCCTACCAGCAGACCAGGGGGATGGGGAATGGGTACTGTGGTCAGTTCATCACATGTTGTTTCTATTGCTCCTTCCTCCTCAGCTTCCTCCTCACACTCTTCCCCTGCTCTAGCATGAGATCCCTCCCATGGGAGACAGTCTTTCATGAGCCTCTCCAATGTGCATCCTTCCCAAGGGCCACATTTCTCCATGAACTGCTTCAGTGTGAGTGCTTTCCATATGGTGCAGTCCTTCAGGAAACCTGCTCCAGTGGGAGTTCCTCACTCCATAGGTCCACAGGTCCTGCCAGGAACCTGCTCCAGCGTGAACTTCCCATGGGGTCAAAGCCTCCTTCAGGCATTCACCTGCTCCCGTATAAGGTCCTCCCCAGGCTGTGGGTGGATCTCTGCTCCATCATGGACCTCCATGGCTTCAGGGGCACAGCGTCACCATGGTCTTCTCCACAGGCTACAGGGGAATCACTGCTCTGGTGCCTGAAGCATCTCTCACCTCTTCTTCTACACTGACCTTGGTATCTACGTAGTTGTTTCACATACTCTCAGTTGTCTATAGCTCATATTGCACAGTGTTTTTTTCCCTCTTTAGATACATTACCACAGAGACAGTACCACCATCACTGCTTTGGTGGTAGGACAGAGGCAGGTCCATCTTGGACTGCACTGGCATTGGCTCTATCTGACTTAGGGGAAGCTTCTAGAAACTTCTCTCAGGAGTCATCCCCTGTAGCCCCCTTGCTACCAAAATTTTGCCATGTAAACCAAACAGACTTACTTTAAAATAACGTCTGACCATCCTTAAATATATTATGTAACAACAAGATATCAGAGAGACCACTAGAGCCCCAAAAATATGGTATTGTCATTATGAGTAACAGACAAAAAGACTTGCATTACCTTAGTAACAGAGGTCTCAGGACACGTCAGGTTGTCTGTTTCTGCTGTTTTAGCTTGCTTCAACTTTAACAGCTAACTACACAATGATCAGCTGGCTACTGCCTAATTTACTTTTATATTTTGTATAATCGTGTGGTATAATGACTACAAATATCATAAATGTGATATATTTCTTTAGCTAATAGTAAGTAGTAGTAGTTATTCCGTGTTGAATGATTTCTGGTTCTAGAATGATAAAGTTAGGTATCAGAGTATAAAAAGAGGATGATAGTAGAGACCTTGAGTTACAGGCAGAGATTGACTCCAAGGACCCAGTGACTTTTAACACATCATCAATCATCAATTACTGGTTACTAAAGTAAGTGAACCTTACAAGCTAGAAAAACAAATTTTTGGGGAGTAACAAAAAACAAGCATTCGATGTATATGAGAATCTTGGGCCAGTGACGTATCAAAATAATCCAAACTCATCCATGAATAAAGAGGAAGAAACTTCCACTATCAACATCATACTCCCTACGGTGAAGAACCTGACATGTCAAATGTTAGTATATAACGTGACTTGTATTTTGGACTATTTTTATATCTGCCTATACAGTAAGTGAAAAACCAGTAAAGTTATCGAGTTTTGAAAAGCAGTCCCTACAGTTTGTAATGGCCAGTGAAAGAAGATAGTGTCTCCTAATGCACTGCTGAACATTTTCCTCCCTTTCTTGGAAAGAAAAAAATCAGGCTCTTTTGGTAATAATTAGATCATTTTCACTGTGTTAGCCTAATTGTAACTGGACTAACTATTTCAATGACACTAACAATCCTGGTTCCAAATAAAAGGCCAGTTTCCATAGACCACATTAACTGCACAGAGTAATACAACACTACTGGACCAATATTTTACACTCTTCATTATCTTTTCATGCACAATATTAAAAGATTTGCAAAAAAGAAAAGCAGATGGTCATTTTTTTTCTCCATTTACATGTCTAAATTAGATCATAAGTATGAATTGAAGGGACCAGTCTTTCCAATGAAATTTTAGACTTCTACCCCTATTGAAATCTCTCTACATGTTAAAGGTTGAAGAGTAGTTTTTGCTTTATTCCTTTTTGCTTTAAACTAAATCCCCAAAAGGCAGAAAAAATAAATTATAAGAATTTGCTGCAATTAATTTTTTTTTTTCATATATTCTAGAGATCGATCTATCAAGAATTTCACCAGTGTGGAATTGCAAAGAAGTACTTAAAATTTAGAATATATCTCAAATTGTTGTTATTGCATTACATTGCCATTTACAGATTTACTGGATCTGAAGTCTGATTTAGTCAGACTAACAATAAAAAGACACAAATTCTTTTTGATGTATGTTTATAAGAAGAGATTCCAACAAGCTTTCATGATTTTAAACCTAAACCATATTTATTCTGATAACACAATGGATTGAACCAGGATAATTATTCTGACCTTTGAATCTTTCAAGTGTATGGTCCCTTGAAAGACCAATACACAGAAGTCGTACACTGAAAAGGGAAGAATTCTATGCACAACGGAGAAAAGTAAAAGGACAGTCTGAGTCATTTCATGATGTGTTAAGCATCTTTCATTTAGAGATTTATAGATTTAGAGTTTTATAAATAGGTCAACATGCTCTAGAAGAGGCTGATGATTTCTGGAAGAATGAAGGCAAAATTCATGCACAATCAGTTTTCAAGAGGAGGATAAAAATAATATTGCATTTGATTAAAAGTATGTTCAGATTCCCCTGCTAATCTCATTATTAATACCAGCAGCATTGTAGAAAGAACAGTGACAAAGACATACTTCTACAATGAAAAGACAAAGGAGAGAAGAAAGACAAATCCTAGAATTTGATATGGAATCAGAGGATCTTGGCTCTTTTCTTTCTTCTACTGCAAACCCACAATTCAGTCAATTTCAAGATAACATCCACAGACTTACAATTTGCAACTGTTTTCAGCATTAGTGAGAGCAGAACCTACATGGCATACGGGATAAAGAAGAATTTACTTTGGATGTGGAACACACTTGAAATATTTCAGAGCTGTTGCTGCTCTTTAGCAGAAGACACACCACACTGGCTCAGAGGAATGCTGTAGAGAATTCATCACTTTCAGAGGCACAACAACATCTTTCACCGGAGTACTTCATGCCCATGTAGCACCTGCTAGCATTCGCCTGTTCCAAGATTTAAATCATCATAGGCTACATCAAAATAATTTAATCTAAATGCTGTATATATAACCTTAGCCCTGTTTACAGAGTTGTTCAGCAAAAGGATGTAGTCAAAATACCTCTATGTGTATATATATATTTATACACTTACATATATTCATATATAAAAAATGATCTTGCTTTACATCCCAGTCCCAAAGAGCAGAGGTATGCATTTGGATTCAAGCCCAGAAAGTATTCCCAAATTCCATAGTTTAACAGATAGCTTTACTCTAGCACTCTATGACTCTACGATTCCATGACTGTAGCAAATATTTCTGCCTGAAACAAATCAGGAAAACTTTTCCTTGCAGAGAACTGCATGAGTTTTTCAAATTACTTTGGCAGGCTGCCTCTTAGAAACAGCCAATAAGAACGTAAGAAAATCCTGGTTTTGTGGACTTGGATGTCATGGTTACTTTGAAGTGTCACTATCAAGCCTAAGAACTTGATATTGTAGACTAGTGCAAGAAAACAAGGACACACAGCACTACCATTTTGAACTTGTTTCAAAGGGTTTAGGGCAGCATTCAGACAAACAGAGAGTTCATCAACATCAGCAGACCTCTATTTTTCATATAACACCAGCTCTTACAAGGAGAAATGAAAGAGTGTTTGGTCCTTCAAGGCACGTTTACTGAGCGAATATTGTCAATTTTGCAACAGTCACTTTTAAAGATATTCGGACATTGGAATACCAATAAGGAATAAAAGCTTACTTGGTGTGATCAGTACACTCAAAAGAAGCTCAGAAGAGGGGTAGCTCTAGGGACTGCTCTTAAAGAAACAAACAACTCATTCAATTAAAGAGTTTTTCCTACCTAAAAATCACCATTCAAAGTTATGATTGTCATTCCACCTAGAGCTGTCCATGGATAGGGCACTTAATAGTTGCAGTTGTTTCTTCCTATTGCTTTATTAAACAGAGTATTCGATTTGCTCAATTCTACAAGAATGTCCCTCATAATTTGTCACACCCAGATTAGATATTAAAGATGAGCCATGTAGGCTCTATTAAAATTAAAGCACATTAATTGACTAAACCATCCAATACTGAAAATCCTCCCTGGTGTAAACCTCTAATCTACCCAAAACAAGTTCAGTTTAACAATTTATTTTTACAGTAGATGACAGAGAAATTACATGACTAATA
Source organism: Colius striatus (assembly GCF_028858725.1). NCBI lineage: Eukaryota > Metazoa > Chordata > Aves > Coliiformes > Coliidae > Colius > Colius striatus. The sequence continues at coordinate 23,734,037 of NC_084760.1, read as the reverse complement.
TTACAACATTTTTTCCAAGGAATTATTAAGGCACTGCATAAGACACCATCATATCTACTTTTAACCCTGTTCATATTCTATTTTTAAACCTTCAGGGCAACAGTCTTGTCTGCAGCTACTAAGTCTAAGGCAAAATCCAAGGAAAGCTCATTTTCAGCTTTCTCCTTGCCCCAAAAATCGCAGCCTCTATTTTTTTTAAACTAAATTAAGTCTATTTACCCACACTGTAGTAAAGTTTAGGCTTCTTGTTACTCAGATAGCATATTAGGAGCCACCTAATCTGCTTATGTCAGGAAAGTCATATTCACTCTTCCTCATCTACTTCTCTCTCCTGCAATTCTTTATGTGCAATATAGCCATTTTTAAAGCCCAGATTAGTAAGGAACTCTTTCATTCGACAATGCTGAATGCATTACACTTGGCATTATGTAGCACTAATGGTGCAGTATCTTCCCACAAAAATATCACATAACACAGACTGGAGTCATTAACAGGTCTGTATGTTAAAGACTATTAGTTTTACAGCTCAGACTTGCATTCCCTCCTCTCTCTTCCCCTTATAAGCATAGCTTCCTTTCCTGAGGAATGATTGCGGAAATGATTTAAGAAAAAATATCTTTTGAGAAAGGTTATACAAATTTACTCATCATTTTAATCTTTAATCAGAGGAAAAAAAAAAAAAAAAAAAGACAAGTTTCAGGAAGTATCCATAAAAAAAAATTTCACAGATGTATTTGAAGTATTTTTCACAAATTCTGAAACGTACCTTTCCACTGCCTATAATCTTACAAAATCATTTTATATTGTGGCCCTGAAACATAGGTTGCACAAAACTACACAATCAAACTGTGTGTATGGCATTACAGAACTGGTGCACATGAAGAACTGCAGCCAGTCATGAACTTGTTCTCGCAGAGTCAGAGGGCACCTAGTTCTGCCAATGTCAAATCATGTTTTAGTTCAGAGTAACAGCTATTGTGTTAAACATGACACAGAAACTGCTGTGTTCCACAATTCTAATGTATACAATTTCCCAGCCTAAGAGGTTTGTAACCTATTATACCTACGGTCAGTATTACCAGTTTACTTCTGTTGGTACTGACACACCCTACTTCCAGGAAAACCCATGCAGGATTTCTCTTATTTTAGCATCCTACATTTTTTAAAGCAGCTACTACATTAGATTAGCAGTACTTCTGTTTTCACTAAACACTGTCAATACAGAATAATTGCTTTGTGTATGGTAGTACTAGAAAGCTATAAAGCTTGGGAAAAATAATTAACTTCAGGAACAGGAAGCTTCTTTTCATTTTATCCTTCAGTGCCTGTAAAAAGATTGATTTTAGAGATGCTGAATGTGTTCATAAATAAAATCATGTAAGGAAATATCCTCCACTAAGCAAGCTATTGTTTTGCACATTTCATCCCTAATTTTATTGCCAAGGATGTGTAAATGTCCCTGACACTGTATCAGGTAAGTGCTTTTCCCCTGGAGAAGATGAAGAGACAATAACGAAGCAAAACCAAGAAGTAACCCAGTAATAAAACTAATACAAAGTATTTTCTTTCTTTTCTGTATTGTGACACTGAACAATTGGGATCACTTGTTTTGAAGGAATTCTTACAATTTTACTTCTGTCCCTAAAAGAATGTGAATATTAATACATACCCAGTTGTGCACATTTGTGTCACATTATTTAATCAACAAGATTTTAGGCAGAAAACAAATTTGTATGTTCTACTACAGCTGGCTAATAAGAACCCAAACTTCACGTATGTAACTTTTCTTCTGAGTCAACTGGGAGGTCTTCACAAAGAAACCACACAGGTTTCCAAAGACATAAGGCTTTGAGTCATGTTCAGCAACAAAAACAGCAGCACAAGCTGTCAGCGCTCTTCAAAACAAATCTGCTCTGAAGCAGTACTGACTTGTACAATTGTCCGCATCTTCCTTCCTCTCCCACTGCAAAAGTTGGCCCTGCCCTGGTGATGCTCCGCAACATGTCAAGACTACAGACACGGTGTTTGGAAAGCGACTAACGTTTTACCTCTCACCCGTCACCACCCTGAAGCTACCCAGAGTCAATTTTCAGTCTTCCCACGGCAAGGCCACCAAGCTGGTGCAGCAGCCGTCGTCTGTTCCCGCCCGGCAGCAGAGGAGCGCTTCGACCCGCACCTTCACTTCGCAACGAGCGCCATCTACCGCCCGCCGCCGGCAGGGATCGGCGCCGGCCCGCCCCGAGCCCCGAGCCCCGAGCCCCGAGCCCCGAGTCCCGAGCCCCGAGCCCCGAGCCCCGAGCCCCGAGCCCCGAGCCCCGAGCCCACTCGCTCCTCCGCGCCCGCTCTCGCTTCCCAGGGTTGACGCTGGATGGTCAGCCAGCCAACTTCGTACCTACTTCCGAAAACGGAGGGATTTTGCTCTCGCTTGCTTATGATGACAAAACGCCTGTTCCCCCAGCAGACTTCTCTACTCGTCCTTGACCTTTCCATCACCTTTGCCTAAGGACTTCGCATGGGTGATACTGTATGAGCTACAGAATTGCCACTCCAAGATGGTAAAACATTTCCTATGCATTGAATTAGGGCAGAGAGAAAAAGCAGATATTAAGTTCAGTTCAGCTTGAGCTGATGGCAAGTGAGGAGACATTGGTGAGTTTTGATAAGTACTGCAAGTGGGCAATATCTGTCACAAAACTCAGCTAATAATGGTTCCAGAAAAATACAAAAAAGCTTCCCCTCTCCACGTTATCCGGGACTTAGGTATGGATCTATGTCCTGAGAAACCACTATGTAATCATCATGTTGCTTACAGCTGTGTTAAACACAGTCATCTAAAAACAGCATTTATGGCAAATATGAGAAAGTGGCATCCAGAGAATCAATACTTGATAGTCATTACTGCTATGGGGTACTGGAATACTGATGTCCTACAGTATTCATATTTTGCAGAGAAATCATTACCAAATTATAAAGAAACATAGAATCACAGAACAGTAAAGATTGGAAGGGACCTCTAAAGGTCACCTAATCCAACTCCCCTGCTGAAGCAGGTCCACCTAGATCAGGTCACACAGGAACACGTCCAGGTGGGTTTTGAAAACCTTCAGAGTAGGAGATTCTACTCCCTCCCTGGGCAGCCTGTGCCAGGGCTTCGTCATCTGAATATTAAAGTAGTTTTTCCTGAAGTGGAACTTTTTGTGCTCCAGCTTTTGTCCATTACATTGGACACTACAGAAAAAAAGTGTTCCCCGATCCTCTTGACACACACCTTTCAAATACTTGTAAGTATTAATGAAGTCCCCCCTCAGTGTTCTCTTCTCCAGGCTGAACAATCCCAGATCCGACAACTTTTCCGTATAGGAAGATGTTCCAGTCCTCTGATCATCTTGGTGGCCCTGCGCTGGACTCTCTCCAGAAGTTCTCTGTCCCTCTTGAGCTGGGGAGCCCAGAACTGGACACAGGACTCCAGACGAGGCCTCAACAGGGCAGAGCGGAGGGGGAAGAGAATTTCCCTTGACCTGCTGGCTACACTCTTCTTGATGCATCCCAGTATGCCATTGGCCTTCTTGGCCATGAGGGCACATTGCTGCCTCCTGTTCAGTGTATTATCAATCAGGACTCCCAGGTCCCTCTCTGCAGAGCTGCTCTCCAGCAGGTCAGTCCACAGCCTGTACTGGTGCATGGGGTTATTCCTTCCCAGATGCAGGACTCTGCACTTGTCCTTATTGAACCTCATGAAGTTTCTCTCTGCTCAACTCTCAAGCTGGTCGAGATCCCACTGAATGGCAGCACAGCCTTCTTGGGAATCAGCCAGTCCTCCCAGTTTGGTGTCATCAGGGAACTTTCTGAGGGTACACTCTGTCCCCTCATCCAGTTTGTTGATGAAGATGCTGAACAAGACTGGCCCCAGAACCAACTCTATGGAACTCCATTGGCCACAGGCCTCCAACTTGACTTGGCTCGTTGATTACCACCCTCTGGGCTTTAAAGATGCATATTACATAATAAAGCTTCCTCCACACACTGTCTTCATCACAATGGCAAAGTAAATTATGTACACACATGCCACATACTCCTTATACTGTCCTTCAGTTTTCACTAAGTAATAAACAGTATAGGTTTATTTCCTCAGGTGCTTTTAAGTTTTTTGGGAAAAAAATTATTCAAGACTAAGCAAAGCAAATATCTTATATTTAAAGTGTGTTGACATTCACACGTGTTATAGAAATTAAGACAGTGAAAGACAACAACTGCAATTCTGTCCCAGTGAATTTCCATGCTGGTTTACACTAGCAGTCTCATCTTGAGTGTTTTGAGAAACCTTTCCTCAGGTCTTATTGGTCCAAGCACTGGGCCAAATGCTAGAGAAACTTCAGAAAACCTGGGCTAGAAGGCCTAAAAACAACCAGTTAAACTAGTAAAAAAATCAATTGAGTCTAATATTGCATATGATGTGACATGTTTTGCTACCAAACTCTTCTGTACCTTTTTAACATGAAACACTACAAAATTAAAAAGGAACTGTAGTAATTTCAAGAATTCTTCTGAAGAACACAAAAAATGACACACTGAGGAAGTCACACTTTTAAAAATGACACTTCAACAACCTTCTTCTAAAAAGTAAATATGAGTTGTTTCCTATTACTGGTAATTAAAAACTTCAAAATAACCTACAAAATGCTCAAAATCACAGTTTGCTGACAGCAGCGTATTAATGCAGACAGAACATACCTGAATAAAATACAACACCAAAATACACAAACTGAGGTCACAGTGGACACGCCTAAGTTAAGTGTGCACAACAGAAAGCATAAAATCATAGAATCATAGAATGGTAGGAGTTGGAAGGGATCTTTAGAGATCATCTATTCTAACCCCCTTGCAGAAGCAGGTTCACCTGGATCAGGTTGCATAGGAACATGCCAAAGGTATGGAACAATATCAATACACAAAGCAATTGTAGTAATTGTATAAAATATTCAACAAGTAAAATGAAACTAATAATATATATGTTCAGGATGAAAACGTGAGCATTCTTATACAAATTGCTGGCATTAAATCAGGATTTCATTTAAATAACAAAGCCTTTAACATTATTGACAAATTGTCTATCTCAACTGAATGTGTTAAGTCACATAAGAATTCCTCTGATTAGACTTAGAGAGGATCAACAGTGACTTAATATATACAATCAAATCTCTGACTATGACTTGAACTTTGAGGGTATCTGATGAAGAAAAGGTCCAAATGAAAAAAAAATACAGTCACAATCTAAACCGAACAGATTGGGAGACTCAAAGGTAAGTTCTAGTATTCTATTGATTCTTCATAAAATAGAGGTGCAGAAGTGGTGTAAATGTACCACAGAAGAGGACTTTCTAAATGCATTTGAATGAAGGATGGAGTTAATGAAGAGCGATTAAAAGCACCTTCCATGAAAAAAACACACAGGAGTGTACCTACTTTTTGTCTTTATTCTCCACAAAAACACTAGGGCTCTTCTGTATTTTGTTTTAACAAGTTAAAATAGAAGAAAAGCAAAACTACATAAACTACATAAAATTTATTACTGCCTTTATTCAGCCTTGAGATCAGTTATTTAATAGTCTTAGTTGAAATTTAGTCTATCTCCCTTCATGAATCAGCACCAACTGAACTGTTTCCTCAGGTAACCTGGAAGCAAAACAAGCTTCTAAATTCTTAACCAAGTTCTATCAGCATCCATATAGGAAATTTAGATGTTACCTGAGACAAAAAAGGGGAAGGAACAGGATGGCAGAAGGATGGCTGGATGGAAGAAGGACTGGATGAATATAATTTTAATTTCATAGCTAAAATATTTTAAGTGGTTATTCCTTTTTTTAATTAAAAAGTAATAGTAATAATAATACTGGATAGCAAGGAAGACTATGGTAGGACTATGGTCATGGCCAGGAAAATTGATTAAAATGGGTCCATATTTAGGTGTTAGATATGATTGCCTTGGAGGAAATCAAGAGCAGATGCAATTTGTAGTAGTCTTCAGCACTAATTAGTGATCTGGGCTTTTTGTTGTACTCAGTCATACCCATAAGGGGAAAAAAAAAAAAAGTATAAGATTTTTCTTGTCACTAGCAGAGAGAATGTCTCTTAGGAGAGGCAGACTCAGTTCAATGACCACATACATCAGAACACCTTCCTAGAAAACAGACTCTGTTCTGCCACAGGAAAACACTATTCTTCCTACAGTTTTACTATAAAGATAGAATTTATCAGTAGGGAGTCTATCCACTGAAGGCCACCATCTCTTCATAAATGGAGAGACCTTTGTAGTGTGTCTGTATCCATTCTGGTTTGGCTTGTTTCCTCTCACAACTCTTCTTGGCAATGGGCTTACTATGTTGCTGCTTTGTGCTGTTGACAGTCCAAGGGGAAAAAAAGAGTAAAAAAAGGAAAGGAAAAAAAAGGAAAAAAAGAAAAAGAAAAAAAAGAAAAAAAAGAAAAAAAAATGGAGTGCAATCCATATTTTCAGTGTTGTGGCTTATTTACAGGAAAGTTGTCTGGAGATGCCTGCACAAGGATCTTGACATAAAGAGTTAATTTAATGCAGCTCTGCAACACAGCCTCTCCACCTCCCTGCACCATGTGTCCAGAATCTAGCCATTAGAAAGACATTTTTCAAGGGTCTCTAGCATTCCCTTATTTCATGATAAATGGAAGATATGAAAAGATGTATTCTCAGATGAGATAGCAATAGCTGAATTCTATTTGCTTTCTGAAGTATAAAATGGAGAGGGGGGCTCACTTTGTTTCCAAAAAAGCCCTGTGCATGCTAAACACAGCAGTTTTCTTGAAATGCCTTTGTACACATATCCTATATAGCATCTGATTCTAATACTAACATATTGTTCTATATCAGTATAGAATCTACTGGTTTACCACTTGTCTAAGCAGAGGTGATCTACCTTTTAGAGATGATCCTCCACTTGAAAGATCTCCCCACCCAGCCTGTCTGATTTATTCCAGCATTACAGATCATTCAGAACTCTCTGTACTGCTAGATTTGACTACCTCCGCGTGCTGCAGCTTCTCATACTTCACAGCTGCCTTTGAATGTCATCTGTTAATTCCTCCCCTCATCCTCGGCAGAATTCTTCCTACTGCTGTTAATCAGGCCATTTTGTTTTCTAATTTTAAATCTGTTATAAAACCTTCTCTCTCCACCCCCAGTGCATATGGGCAGGTTTTCTTTACTGCAGAGCTCTTAGATACCATTATTTATCACTAACATTGTCTAATTCCTCCACCGTTACATGCATCGTGAAGTTTATCAAGAAAAGGAAACAAACCTGTGCTTTCCTTCCTCCACTACTTAGAACTGTTTCAAAGGAATCATGTTTCCTTAAGGTATAAATGAAATCAATGACTGAACTTAAAAAGAAACTTGAACACCCAGCCCAAGTAGGTCTGTAGATGTTCAAGAGGCACCCAGGATCACAAATGAAATTTGCAGCATTACATGTGGTGCCAGTACATAGGTGTTTTGGTGCTCCTCATGTCACAGGTTGAAACATCTCCTTAAAGGTTGATGTTTGTGGTCTTTGTGTTGGAAACTGAAAGCACTCAAGATCTGGCAGATTTACAGGTTTATTTTTAGTCCTGCAATTGCCCTTTTAACAGTCACATTTAAGTTTCTATAGTTTTTGAGGGTCTAGCCTGAAGCCACTACTTAGCAATACAGAGGTCCTACTAATTTGAATTCAGCCTAACCTGTCTCACTCAAGGAAATACATAATACTGAGAATAATTCGGCCTTGTACTATGCTCAAATACTGGTCATTTCTTCTGTAGTCAGTGACCTTGGTATGAAGATAGTCCGACTAGATCTGAGCAGTACTGACAGTATAAGTAGCTTTATTCACAGCACAGAAGGTATCTCGACATGTGACAAGTTTTGATGGATGATTAGCATGCCAATCATATCTTTCTGAAAATGAAGAAAGAAATCAGGTAATTGGGATTCTACGAATAACTTGGGAAGTCCTTTTGATGAATCAAAATAGTGAGGTACACATGAAGAATCAAATGCAACATATCTAGGATTTGTAAACAGAACATGGTTGCGAAGATACTCAAATCAACTAGCTCCAGCTGCGAATAGGCACACGGAAGACCAAAGGCATGAGCTATCTTTAAGAACCTTATCCACCCTAAGCACAGAGGTTTCCCTATAGAAAAGAAAAGCTGGAGTTTAAACTAATGAAGATAATGCCCAACAGAATGGTACTGAATGTGATGAGAGACCTAGAGCATGGAGATGAGGGGAAGATTTTACTGAGATGTTCACCACACAAACCAACGCTAATTGTACCTAAAAAGAAAAATAAATCCCATTTTCCTGTTATTGGGAGCATATATAATGAAATATCATAAAATACAAATTAACACCGACTGGAAACAATAAAATAGAGAAAAACTGCAGTGGGTAGGAAATTCCTGCCTACTTAATCTATTAATAGCACATGAATGTTTAGAGCGTTACGCCTGCAACAGGCTACAGTCTTTTTTCTACCTCGGTTTCAAAAATGCAGGCTATCAGAATATATCCTCTCTTAAAACTGCTTTGGAGACAGCTCAGGCATGCAACAAAAATAGCATAGAGCAGAAATTTAATCTAAATTGCTCTTAGGAAAATACTACTAATTGCCCCTTTTGCACACTACTGGTTTAACATCTTCAAAAAATATATCTTTGTTTCGGTTCATTCATCTTCCCCCTCTCAACGATTAATGACTGCATGCAGCATACAGATATATTCTTCCTTTCAGGCCTTTCTGACTAATTTCCAAACAGTATGTCTTAACAAAAAAAAAAGATTTTGTCTGGCATCTTTCTGGTCCTCAAGAAGAACTGATGTGAAGGCACTCAGTGAATATCCAACAGAATGTTAAATGTAAATCAAAATACAGTTCATTCAGCCATGGGATTCATTGAGCTTTTTCAATATCTGTTTCACCAAAACTAGACAATTAGTTCTTTGCTGCTAATTTAGAGAAATCTTGCTTGTTATTTTGAGCTGGATGGATTTTTCTTTTAGATATTTAGCTTGCCAGTACACTAATATCCTAATATTAATTTTTATTCCAGGAGCAACAATTTCTGTCTGGAATAGATGTTTATTATGTTTAAAATGGGTTGCTCATCTCTCTAAGGCTAATGAGAATTATTGCCCTCCAGTTGCACAAAAAAGCCAACCTTTAAACAGTAACCCATGCATGTGTAGCAAAACCATTTGTTCCACTGTTATCAATCATATGTAAGGGGTTTTTTTCTTTTTAATTTCAACATATTTCAACAAAATTAGAACACTATCACATAGCATATACTTTACATACTAAGCACTTTTCTTTAGAAGAAACTACGTGTGTGTGTTTTCATCAAAATAACTGTTCCCTTTTTATTTTCATTTTTTTTTCCTGTGCATACACCAAAGAGGTGAAAAGGTTATGGAATTTCTTTTGCAGATCATTTTATTAGAGCAATAAAAAAAAAAGGAGGATTTGCATCTTTTTTTTTTACACAGGGTATGCAGCATATATTATGAATGTTCAGCATTTTAATATCCAGATATTAAATACATGTGCCTAAACAAAGATAACAATACACATTATGTTATACAGGTTCAAAAGCCCCCTTATTCTACTGACCTTCAGCCACATTAACTATTACTCACCTGTGATTTTAGCATCCATTGAAAATTTAAGTGAAAGTAGTAATTTTCTTTTGTGGTCTTAAGAAAGCTTGACCAGAGGACACTGTGAAATTCTTTTATCCTCTCTCTTAGCAGCATTAAAAAGGTGCTTACTTTTTTACAACTCTGACTCCCTCCCTTGTGACAGAGAAGTGATTGTAACTATCAATATGCATCACTCCTTTAAAGGAAGATTAATGGGGTGCGAATGTTGTGAAGCAATAGCTGCTGCCACTTCTTCTAGCAGAAACAGAGGCAAACATTACAGGTAGGTCAGTATGTTTTCTAAAAAAAGAAATCTTTGAGAGCATACATCTCAGAAATGCACAATATGTTGATTCTTCCTGAATCGTGTTAACACTCACAGCTCTCCTCTGTCCAAAATTGCCATTCAAGCACAATTAAGCCCTAAATTATCCAAGTAATGATAAACAAATTATGATGGACACTGTGGAAAAAGGAGATAATAAGTGAAAAAAGAAAAACCACTCTTGCCAAATCCTAACATTACCATATTAGATGCTTCATTTACACATCTTATGTGGATATTTAGTCTTTTCACTCACAATGTAGTCAGTGCTGACATAGGCAGTTGCCAGAGGATGGAAATCAGCACCATACAGCAAGCTAGAAAAGGTGATTTCTAGGAAAAGCTTTCTGAATAAGATAGGCTGCCTCCAGTAAACTAAAGGAAGAAGCGAGTCCAAACCTAGTGCATGAGAAAGATATGATTATAAATGCCTTGTTAGGCAAAGGGAGTGTTTTGAGCTTTACAGAGCACCAACAAGATGTCCCAGATTTCAATAGGATAGTTATTTTTCTTCCTAGTAGTTTCTACAAGGCTGTGATCTGGATTTGTACTAAATCCACCTTTGATAATACAGGAATTTTTTGTTATTGCCAAGCAGTGCTTGCAGAGAAAGGCCTTTTCTGACTCTCATGGTGCCCTGCCAGTGAGTAGGCTGGGGGTGCACAAGGGAAGAAGCATGGCCAGGATGGCTAACCTGAACTAGCCACAAGACTATTCCATACCATAGGACATTGTGCCCAATATATAAATTGGGGGCACTTGGCAGGGAAGGGTGGATCACTGCCTGGGCATCAGTCAGCAGGTGGTGAACAACTGTATTGTGCATCACTTGCTTTTTGGGGTTGTTTTGTTTATTATTATTAATTTATCTCTTTTTTGTTATATTACTTTTAATTACAATTACTATATTTTCTTTTTTTTATATTGTTATATTTTATTTTCTTTTAGTTATTAAACTGTTCTTATCTCAATCTCAATCTCTCTTTTTTTCCTAATTCTCCACCCCATCCCATTGGGAAGTGGAGGAATGAGCAGCTGTGTGGCACTTAGTTGCTGGCTGAGCTTAAACTACAACACAGGGAAACAAGAAAAAAAGTGATAACTAAAATGAAAGCTGTATCAGAACTGTTTAGAAACCTTTAGATATGGAGTGAATTCAAAGGTGAAGATCTACATAGCTGGACACTCAAGTCTCCTGAGGAAGGAAATGAAACTGATGGAATAGCAGCAGGTGGTAATAATTTTTTCTGCTGTTTTTAATCTATGGATAAAAGTAGATTTTTCCTCCTCATGGGAATTCACAGTCTGAAATGTATAAAGGAAATATAAAAGTAGTTGTCCTTGCAGGCAATAAAACTAATTGGCTTCAAACCCACACCTTTTATCCACAGTACACACATGGTTTAAACACACCTAGGAAGCTCTGTAAAAAAATCTAATGAAGAGACTTTATTTGGTAAAAATATCACTTTTTGAAAGAAGATCTTAGGCTACAAAAATGGAAAGCAGCAATAAAACGACAGATTAATAACCATTTAATTTTAGTAGCTGCAAACTCCTCTTATCAATCACATTCTTCCAAATCAGCTGGTGCCTTATCTCAATAGAAAAAAAAAAGAAAAAGAAAAAAAAGCTAGAGCTCTGGGTTATGCTAAATTTATGTGAAAATATTGTAAGTCTTGCATGATGAAATCCCCAGGAGGTATTTGGAAATAAAAGTGTATAAATACACTTGGCAAGAACTGTGAGCTGTTACAGGGTAGATGGGCATTTGTGGCAGAGGAAAGCCACACAAAATAAACACATTTAGTGCTACAATAGGGAACCTGTTACTTATAAAGCCTAGTAAGAATTCTTTTCAGTAGAAGAGGCTTCAATGACAAGAAACATTTTTCATCCTTTTTAAAGACCTAGGAACTGAAAGAGAACTGATTCTTGGGGAAATACTATTACAAAGTGCACTATTTGCTTAACAAAAGAACAGGAGTGTACACGCATAAAATGCACAGGAGACTGTTTTTTTCTGTTCATACAGAACAGTTTTACCATTTAGGTACTTTGTTCCCTGATAGGAAATGAACATGCAGGCCTGCCAGATGAGGCAAAGAGATCCTTTCTTTTACAGTGCTCACTCATCTCTTTTCAGACATAGCCAGAGGGGAGGTGAAATTGCTGTTGGTCCCAGTCCTGTTTCAAGGTCCATTTCTGCATTTTACCCAGTGACTGTTCAATATAAGCTTCATAAGGGATGATGTCAGAAAGAATGAGACCCAGCATTCAATAAGTGTCCTAACCATCAGTCTGTACAATCTTGTTCCTTATTGCCTATTTTTTCTATATAGAAACGTTCTAGAAGCTGAGAATTCTGAGTTTGAACCACATCAGGCTGTGGAGAAAAATGCCACTTACATCTTCCAGTTACATTTATACAAAGATATTACACAGAAGTCTATGGGCCAGGATTGCTTTGTTTTAGAAGAAAGGAGTATAATTAAAAGTACAGTTGTCTTTGAATACTGCCATGTGACTGTGCAGTAAGTTTCTCATGCTCTTAAACTGGGTCTGAAATGGTCTTCTTACCACACTGCTGATCCCACTAGACACTTCTGCAGCTGTGTTGCAGCTCCTGAAAGATTTTAAAAGGTGAGGTATCTGTAGCTTTTAGAAACCATGAAGACCAGTTTACAAACCTGCACTTTGATGCCAGCATTTTTTTTTGTCTGATCTAGCAAGAAAAACACATTTTGCAAACACATTGAATTGTAACATATCACTCACTGAATGGGAATTAAAGAAATATTTCAGAAGTGATAAGAAGTTAAGCATGACTTAAAGGATTACTGGACTATAACTAAATCACAAGTTATTCAGGTGGTCAGATACCTTTGAAGATGAGGGCTTAATTCAGTCTAACCTACATCATGAACTTTATAAACTTCAGGTATTTTTTTAACACATATTTTAGAGTTAATGCTTCCTTCTGATTGGTTTAGTTAACCCACATAGAAAACACTTTTAGACTGCTTGAAATCACTTGCTAAAGATGACATAAGGCTGGGGTTTTGGAGAGATTGTTGAGTCTTTTTTTTTTAGGTTTTAATTAGTTACCTCAGCAGTCTTTTTATACTATATAAATACAATGCAATAAATGTCTAACATACAATGTCTTCCAGCAGGTTATCCGTAATTAAAAACAGTGATTAGATAACACTGATGTACTTACAGTTTCATTTTGTTTTTCACGTAATGGATTCTTAGAGGTTTTCATGATCAGCATTAAAAATATAAAAGCACTCCTCATAGATCCAAAACTCTAATAGGACACTGAAAGCCAGATTTTATAGCTACGTGGTACACAAAGATTCAGATAGATACCTGGCACATTTTCAAAAATGCCTAGATGCATAACTGCTGTAGTTTCCTGGAAACAGGTCTTGTTGAAAATTCTTTGCTAAAATGACAGGCTTAGCTGGTGAAAGTAAGAGTATAGATGTAATAAACACTTGCAAGGCTTAGCACTACATGACACTCAGTGTAAAACACTTGCACTATTTGGTATCAGTGTGGCATGTGTTTAATGGTCGCAGATCTATCTAACTGACAGGTTCCATGAAGTCAGTGACAACAGGGACTCCACAGAAAGTGAAGGCATTTTGAATGGAGCCACAATGGCATCCACTGACGAGCAGTGGCTCTCCTGGGTTTTGGTTGGAGGTGCGTCCTCCAGCACCCACTGTGGAGCAAGAGCTGTGAGGTTCCTCTTCCCAGGCCTTGTGGTGGCAGGCCTGGTCCCAGGGCACCTGTGTCCACCCTGGGCATAAGGAGGAAACATGCCTGAGAGGAGTTTTATCCCTGGTGGAGATGTGCTTCACCCCTGCCCCTCACAACACACATGGTACAAACGTGGGTGAAGCAGAAAAGAGTGACTAAAGACAGGGAAGCCTACTTTCAGGGTTGTTGAACATGACCCCTTCACATGTAACATCTGAATAAAGAAAGAGAAAACTGAAGTTACACACCAAGCAAGGCCTACAGGAGATGGGAACACTGACCTGGAGAGGATAAGCTGTTGGACATGATAGGGAAGCAGTGGAGTCTCCAGGCTAAGACTTTTCTGCAGCAACTGGCCGAGGCCAGGCTGGCTCTTGTGTGCCTCAGGGCATCGGGGTGTGACCCCGAGGCGTGGCAGGTTGAGGAGTGGCCCCAGGCCTGCCCCTGCCTGCCCTACCCTCTGGCTGCGGCCCCTATGCTGCGGCCTCAGCTACAGCTCTGCCTGCAGCAGCTCAGAGGTGAGGCTTAAGGTAGCCATTGTACTGTCTCCCTCAGTGATAGTGTAACATCGCTGTCTTAATCTTAATTTTACAGATGAAATGACAAGAAACATGCTTATACTGACTGAATGCAGTCAGCAGGGGAGTTAAGGAAGGCATCCTGACTCCCAGTGCTGCAACAACAAAAACCACTGCTCCTTTTACCACCACATGGACCATGCCATGCAGTTGGCTGGCTTCAAAAACAGTTAAGGTCATGTTTGCTGACATTTGTAATTTGGTCCAACTTCTTTTTTTTTTTTAAATTAATTAAGCCACTTCTCCTTTTTTTCCCATCAACAGTAGGCATATTTTATTTCATATTCTCCACGGGATATCCATATCTGTAGTTCCAGGGGCTGCCAATGGCAGGCCACTACTGGAGATACTGGAAGGGCAACTGGTCATCCAGAGACTCCATGTGAGGAGGTGGCATGGTGGCCACATGACCAGCTTTGTTGACTAGTGTGACAGGATCAGCTCTCATCATTTTCCCCTCTCTCTTGCAGGTCCTTCAGACATGATTTCAAAAGGAATGTAACCTGGTTCAGGGTATGGAATGCACTGCCGCTGTCCACAGAAGAACAGGGAGAGAAATGACATGTATCTGACGTGCTCTGTGTGATACCAGAGGCAAAAACTCTGTCTTGAACCACTGGAGGATCTCCCCAGGGATTCAGTAAAGCCAATGTCTTAAGCACAATAATCCAGCCAGAGGAAAATGTGTATTACTATCTGAAGACACATCACTGGTAGTCAAGATGTCATCTTTTCTTATCTAGTGTTCCTTGAAAATAAAATCTGTTTTCTTCACCTGTCTCACTACCTGGCTGCCAGAAAATGCCAGTGGCATGTAAAATTAAAATGTTACCTTCAGACATTTATTAATGACAGAACTATCAAAACCACATGATTTGAACATTCTAAGCAACAAAAAAGTTCATTTTACAGATAAGATATAGGTTTCCTGTGGAGACTTTATCTTACACATTTACAATAATATGCTTAACACAGCAATTGGTAATGATAAATTGAAATAGCATATAATGTGAGTCCATAGACAAGTGTATAAAGAAATAATAGCAAATGTGTGTGAGCCCATGAAGTTGAGAAAAATACAAGATTTGAGCAGTAAAATGGGAATCCACAGACCAACAGATGTAATAAAATACAACATAGGGACAGTATTGCATACTTATTTTCAGAAGTAATCAGGTAAAGAAAAGAAATTTTGTGAATAAAAAGGGGTTGTGAACCAAAAAAGCTCAAAATAAAATTGCTGCTTTTCATGGAATTTTATTTTTCCCTTATGAAATACTGCTGGCAACTAATTATTTGTCTTGCTAATTAATACAGTGGTAGATTCCCAGTGCTCAATCCTGAGATGGCAAGTGCATACAAGAGACTACACTTTAAACAAAAATCCAGACACAACCAATCATCATTAATATTGATTCTCATTTAAAAGGTTCATATTTATTAGCTAAGCTTTGGTGAGCTAGGTAGATAGATTTGTTCCAAGTGTTGCAGGCCACACTCTATTTACTCTCAGTCTAGATTTTTATGAATACTGTACTCATTTATGCAAAAGAAAATTACAAAGTCTCCTATCTAGACACCGTGCCTCTGTGTTATTAAAATTTATTTCTCAGTAAAGGAACATTCAGAATTTCAAGGAAGTTAGCTGTTGAAAAGACAAACAGTTCTGTTTGGTTTCACAATAAATAAGTTCTATTAGCATTTGTAACTTTCTTATCTAACACTATTTCAGTTGTTAGAAAGAAAAGTTACTAGCTCTTAACACATACTTGGATAAACACCTCTAAAATGAAATACTTCTGTAGCACTTCTTTCAGATGTTGCAGATATCAGGCTTGTAGTGGACACCAGCCAGCTGGGGAGCTACAACTCCATGATCTCCTGAACAGTCAGTTTCTCTTTTGCCAAATACATACATATACGGATAAACCAAAACATATTAAAAGGAAAAGTGATACAGCATGGATTTGGAGAAAACAAACCATCAATAAATCAAGCTAGTATTTATCTGATCAGAAATCACAGCCCTGCAGAACAGTAGGCATCAGACCATTGATTCAATTTTCTCACCCAGCCATGAGCATGTGAAAACAGAACAGCCATGTTGGATCACACCAAGAGCCCATCTAGCTCAGTGTAGAATCATAGAATGGTAGGGGTTGGAAGGGACCTCCAGAGATCATCTAGTCCAACGCCCCCGCAGAAGCAGGTTCACTGAGACCAGGTCACATAGGAACATGTACAAGTACTCTGGCCTTCTCTGCATCCTCGGTCGCCAGGGCACCCTCTGTGTTTAGTAGGAGGCCCAGATTCACCCTCAAACATCCTGATTCTCATCTGTGGCTGTAAGCAGATGTGTACAGGAGGGTGAGAACTTCTCATTCTGCTTTGTCCTCTGTTCTTCATGTAATAACTGCTAGCTCTTCATTTACCTCCCTAATACTACATGCAAAACTCATAATTCTAAGATATAGCTCCAGAATAGAGACCAGCAGCTCAAAGACAATAATTTTCTAAGTTGTCTACCCTTTGTTTTTTCCCACTGTCACTTTATGTTTATCTACATTGAAAGAACTTTTTCCAGGGTGTACCTTTTCAATACACATGACTTGGCTTTTGTTTTTTTATTCCCAGTACCATCCTAACATGCATGCAGACAGATGCTCATACATCCTTTATTACAAAATTATGTCTGTTCATGTAGAGGTATCTTAATGTCATCTCAGCACAATTTCTACCTGTCACAACCTCTAATCAGAAACTCATTGATGAACCACCCCCTCCCGCCATGGTGATAAACTTTGCTCCTGTTGCTAGCTGCAATATCGTCTCTAATTACGACATTGTTGCCTTTAGCTAGCAAGTCACCCCTGTACTAACACCTCTCACTGTGTCACACCTTCTCATAACAGTGTCACTTATATGATGATTTAATTTTGTTCTAAGGCACTATCATCCATTGATTTCAGCTCTGCATAGGTTCATTAAAGAGATCCTTTACTAAAATTCACTCACGTTACTGTCCTTCATGACTTCAGCAAAAACCCAGCATAATTTATCTCTTGCCATTGTTGTAGACCCAGTTGGGATGCTCTCTCAGCTCTCATGATTTCCATTTTCTGAGTGATGACTGAAGGGGAAACATCTAAGCAGCTAATTGGGTTTTATTACTGATTCATCATGCAGCTTCACTGAAGAAGCCCCATTTCTCACAAATATTATGAGCTATCATTATACCTTGGATCTCAGTCACTAAGAGGCCCCTTCAACGATACGCTACTTCTTCCTAGAAAACAAAAAGCCCCTCCTCAGCTTCATAATGTCTACACTTCATTTACCAGAAGACTGAAATAAGGACTTTGATTACAGTAAATCATTCACTCAAGACAAACCAAACACAATATTGTTGTTCTTTACTTGTAGAGAAAGGATATAATACTTCATCATAAAGCATGCATCAATTTTAATCAATACAATCAAATGACAGCACTGGCATAATTTGCTCCAGCTTTCTAAATGATGTATGTTGATTTCAGTTTATGAAAAAATGTCATCAGAAAACTCTCTTATCTCAGATCCGCCTTCTGACATCTCTGTAAGACTCTTCCTAAAAATATATTCCAATAGCTGAACTTAGGAAGTACGTATAATCTACCCAATGAGCAAGTGTAGATAGAGATTATATATACTCTCTGTTATAAATATATTCACAACTATTCCTTGTGAGCACCAAAAGCAATACCTGTCCAGTTGTCTCAATATGTGAGAATGGTGTTTCTTACACATGCACAAAAAGAATCTGTCAGACTTGTAACAACAATTAGATATCAAAGAATTGGTATATATGCACATGTGTAAATGAATACACATACATGCATACTGTATTTTAGTAAATTACTAAATGCATGTGTTATTCTTCATTATGACTCATGAATCATGAATCCAATTCACAGCTTATCATTTCCCATTAAATTAGTGCTTTCCATATGGTATCTCCAACGCAAAGCCTACAACCTACTTATTGTGGTTAAAAAAAAAAATCTTACATCAAGAACACACTGTTCTGGGATTTGAAAAAAATGTATAAAATCAAATTATTCTACTATGTCTAAAATTGTTTCAAGATTTAAGCAACTTCTTTTCCTTTTTGGATTTTTATTTTTAGTCTGCATCTATTACAAGTTAGCATGTTATTTCTTTGTACTACTGGAATAACATAAACTAGAAGCAATTATCATAAACTGGAGAGCAGTTTCAGAATACAGCATCATATTTACCTACAAAGAAACTACTAAATCAAACTACCTTTTTGCTTTTGTTGCAGGTGCATTAATACATGCCATTAAGTATTGTAACCAGCACACATTTTTTTGGATTTACTGTAAAGACTTTTATTAACTTAAACTCATGCGCAAAATCTTGCCCCAAGGTGCATACTTGAAATAAGCTATCTACACAGCACATTTTTTTTTAGAAGTGCATTGTAAGTGGTTCAAAGTCATATTTCTTCAGAAACCGTAATGCTAACAAATGCAGAATGTATTTTATACAAATGTCACCGTATTTCAAAAAAATCTGTGAACACTTTTATAAAATAGCATTAGATTAGTTTATCATATCATTAGAGGTTTTGGGTTTTTTTTTTAATACACATCACATTCTACAGATTTTACCTGAATAAGGTCTATACAGAAACAATCCAGATTCTGACTGAATAAACTAAGTATCTTTGCAGAAGTTAGACATACATTTCAGGACTTCTGATCTGGGCAGATTCCATCAAAGGATACTTTTGGAATATCATTCACATTTGTAATAAGGTAGGTTGAGAGCTTGCTATTGTAAATAGAGCTGGTTCTGAACATTTTCGATCAGTAATCTAGAGCATACAAGACTTTTGTTGTTCCCAAAAGCCCTTTACAGCTCTACCACATCTACAGCTGGTCTCCAAAGTTTTATGGACTAAGCTGAATATGTTTCGTTCTTTATGTGTTCTAATTTCTTGGCCTGTTTAATTTTTTAAACTGGACAGATAGCCAGAATGACCTGCACTGGCCATCCAAGGCAAGAGTTGTTTCAAATCCAACTACTTATCTGTGGTTCACATAGTTCTTGTTTTATTATTTCATCACCACTTAAGTCTTTGGTGCTTCAATATTTTCAATAGGCTACAGAAAACCCCAGATAATGTATATACTTATGTGAAAAATGGCCATCAGTCATTTTATGCTTTCTAGTTCTTAGTATATCTTTTCAGCAAGAGTATCTCGGTAATTCTCCCTTGAAGTTTGCCTCAAAGACCCCTGAGAATTATTTCTACTAGAGATCTAGTGCATAATTCTGGCTGATAATGAAGATTTACTCCAGCAAAGATACGGAAAAAGATGCAGTTTCAATGGCCCGTGATTTAAAATCATCATAGCAGCTGAGACAAATTAGCAGCACGTCCAGGAATCAAACTAGCAGTAGAACAACTTCCTCTTCTGCATCAGTCCCTCAGCTTTACCCGTTTTGACGATATCATTTTTATTTTCCATCAGTGCTTCTTGATATGTCAGTGTATGGATAGCAAAATACTATGCAATTTCTTTTTGCCGCAGTGTAGCCTTGCAAAATTGTTTCTGATTTTCTGCCTACTGTCTCTTAAATGTGTCCTTTGACATTACTGTGGTTAATTTTTTCTTTCCTTCTGTCTATTTGTCTCGTGTAAAATTCCATTTTCCCCATATGCATTTTAACATTCTACATTTAGTTGCCTAATTTTCATGTCCCTGGCTCCCTTTAGATGATTTTCCAGTTTTCATTACACTATTTGGTCTTTCAAAATGAAATTATTGTTAATTCTTTTGATAAATTATTTAATTCTCTTAACTTTTAAAATACAAATACATATAGTAACATCTAACCTTTAGTGCAACAGTACATAACTTTTTCTCTTGGAGAGAACACATCAAGAAGATGATTTCTGTGACCACTAACATTTAAAGTAAGGTATTAAAATAAGAAAAAAGAAAACTAGCTATGAAATAAGAAACATGAGCGTGAAGCAATTCCTTGCAAAGTAGTTTTAATTTGGAGGAAATATCGAGAGATTGGTGTCATCACACTGGCAATGATGCCTTATATTAGAGACACAAAAAATCCCACTTATGTTGTACACTTGTTCTAGGAGGCTGTCTTTCCCACAAAGGTACAGAAATTCATGGGTGAAAAAAGTACTGTATCATTTATGTTAGGGTTGGTCCATTTTATACATGTAATTCTTTCCTTTTCGCAGTCTCCAGAACATACACTTAGATCAAGGGTCTATCTGGTCAGGCTTCTGCCCTCACAGTGGCTATAGTCGAAGGCATAGGTAAGAGTAAAAAAAGACTAAGTATATGGACATCTTCCCCTAATACTCTGCTGAACTTCCATCTAATTTCAGGATTGAGTATTTCCCAGATTAGAAAGAATTTGTTCATTTAATAGCTGCCAGTGGAGCTCTCTTCACAAGTACTCTTGATGTCTTTTGTACCAGGCAATGGGGCGGATTTTTTCTGTTTTCCCACTCTCCTTTGCCAAGGAATTTGACAGGTGTACTCCCTGTGTAGTTAAAAATGCTTTTGTCATTTGAACCTCTCATGCTCCCTATTATCTAGGCAAACAAGTCTAAATAATTTCTAAAGAGCAAAACAGCTTCACAAAGAACAGCTGTGGAAACTGAATCTTCAAGTGTTCTGTTCACTAGGGCACCTCTCTGAAAGAAATCACAGTTCAAATCTACTCTTTTTCCATTTGAAGGCAGAGTTTGAATCCTGTTATTAATTAGGATACCTTAATCAATAAGACACACAATGCATTCCAGTTTCTTCACTCCCTTGTGAAAAATATTTCTTTGTTCACTGTCTCAGGAAGTGAAAATGAAAATTATTCTGCCATTGACTCTGTCGTCAGTTCCTACTGTATGCACCTTAGGGTTTCTCTTTAAACAGAATCAAAACATTGTCAGGAGGATGCTAAACATTGTGGCTTCCAGTGGTGATGAGTTACCTCTTGAAATCATGGACTTTATCCTTCCTAACAGATGAAATAATGAAGCCTGACTATGCTACATCCTTGATGGATGCTTATCTTCTGAGCTATTGGATAGACCACTAAGCCAAAACTTTGTTTCATCTTGAAAGTAGGATTATATCAAAATATTTCATGTTGACTGAAACATGTTTTACGATATTAGTGAGAATTTTAAAAAAATAAATGCAATTCAAAACAAACTGATCCCTGTTCTTTTATTTAAGTCTGCATGCTGAGAAATATTCCCACAGCCCTGAGTCACAATGAACATGTCTGGACCCACAGTAGAATTGATCCAGATGAAGTAATTAGGTGATGCTGTTCAATACACTCCAACTCAAATCAACTCTAATTCAGCATTGGTTAATAGACATATAAAAGAAAATAATCTTGCAAGCCAGACTTGCTTTTCAAGAGGAGACAGTATAAAAAAATCAGTGCAGGTGTTTATTAACAATAATAATTACCTTACTCTGAATTATAAGCAGATTTTAAACTTTGTGAAAAATATGGTACTCTAAATATGCATTAATGAAAGTATTTTAAAATTAAATCCCTTACAAGTAGTTTTTAATTATGTTTCTGTCAAGTCAAAAGTAATCATCACGCTAGCAATACATGTTGTTTGTCCTAGTACAATTACATCAGTATTCAACAGTATATTTCATCCCACCTCCAATTAAATTCCTGCATAGTAGTTAGTTTCTGTGGCCATGACTTTGAAGCTAGACATTACAACAGTGAAAGAATCCAGAAAGCTGGAGACTAGAAGCAAAAATATAACAAGAATTGTTGTAGTTTAACTATAAATGCCAGCAACAGCCACAAACAAATTATGACTGACAATTTACTTAATAAAGCAACAAAAAGAACTAAAGAATAATCAAACTGCTATATTTTGTTTCTAGAAACACTTGAAAGACAAAAAAAAAAAAAAGCATTATGGAAGAGAGACGGGAAAGAAAAAAAAGGGAAAAAAGAGTGGGGGGAGAAACAAAACAAAACAAAAAACCCTAGCTGCAGTTATTTCTATCATTCGTAACTGGCCATAGTTATCTACTCTGTAAAACTGGTGCTGTAATTTGAAATGCCTTCTTCCTGATCTAATTATCAGACTAATGTAATGACTTGACTAAGAACCAGGAATGTAGATCTTTCCATTATGTCAGATTCACTTGGATTTTAATGCAATATTCCCCCAAGAAAACCCATGATTTAATTAAAAACATTGTGTTTCACTGTCCAGTACAGCACCTGCAGCATCACTTAGTGTGTGAATCTTGACTCCCTAGAGTGAATTACAGATGACCTTTTTGATTTCTATTTAGCAATCACTTTGCAGATAAAATTTCAACTGTTTCCTATTTAGCTCTTAAATGCACTTCTGTGGCTCCAGTTCTTGAATTGTGATGTTCCTCAAAGCAGTATTTCCAATTTGCAATGATTTCTCCCTTCAAAATACCACTGCTATGACAAATATAAATAGAAGAAATCAGTCACCTATGATTTAGAAACTGATTCATTCCATGGAATATAAATGCTTCTGAACTGAGCTATATGAAACAGCTTGCAGTTGTGGTTAAAGCAATGTTCTCAAAGAAATTGTTACCAAATCTAGTCTATTACAGCATAACCTTTTATGATGCAATATTTTCTATTCCTAGCTTAATAATCAATAGAGTGCTTTGCCCCAGTTCCTTTTTATGCACAGGGAATAAATCAAGGAGTTGGAAAGAAGACCTATCTAGGCAATATTCCAGATGATGAAAATATGGCAATGGGGAGATGTTAAGATAGGTGGATTTATGAAAATCATCACATTTTTAGTTACAAAAAAAGCAATCATTCTATCACTTCTTGTCATGGTAGAAGTATGTAGAAATGCTTCTGCACAAAACTGCTGCTGGACTTGGCAAATTCAGTGTTAAGAGATGCAAAAATTGAAATATATCTACCTCCTTTTACTTTTGAACATCATGAGTTGTCTCTGTATAGCTGATGATCTGTACTTCAACCAGAAAATGTCCTTAGGCAATATACTTTATTTAAACTTAATTCCTGATTGACTTCACAAACACTTCTGATGGTAATAGCTTACAATCAAATAACAAATAATGAATTAGGTGGTAAATTAATTGTGGCTCTTTATTAAGACAGTTGCATACAGTGATAAATCTGTTAACAAAATGAGCATAGGCTTTATCTCTGTAAAATTTAGGCCTTCTCCAGAGCTTCCAAAGGCTAGCTACTGTAGGACGTAGCTAGGATGTAGCTACTGTAGGATGCTCTGTAAGGTCCTATTTTTCACTGCTAAGAAGAAGCCTGAAAATAGGCTTGGGACTGTTGAGCTACTGAATTTTCAAGCTTAGATTTCTGGAATGTGAACATTGAAGCATTCTTCTCCAGGCATACATACATCTACTATCCCTACATATATTCAGAGCCATTAGCATTTGCTGAATTACATATTTTAAATTCTTTATTACTAATGCAATCATTAAAATAAAGCTTTAATTACAATGAGAATGAAATTACCAAGGTCTGATTTACTACTGCCTGTAGTAAACACATTACAGTTGACCAGCTGAAGTAGATTTATGAGCGTGTTGCACCATTGGCCAGTGTATGTCCGACCAGGTGTACAGAGAAACCTGACCTCTAATTTCTTAAAAAGGGTTTTCAAAGCAAATCCTTTCTTAAGGGGACATCTCAAAATGCCACTGTAGTTTTCCAAGTATGGAACTCAGGTTCAGGCTTTTGTTCTGACACAATGTGTAAAAGTTCTAGAAAAACACATGAGGAAAAAAAAAAAAGGCAAGAGGATTATCAAAGCTGTTTTCTCACCTTACTGAATCAATCTCAGTCAAAGATTAATCGGCATAATTTATTTGTCCTTTACTCTCTAATAAACTGTATTTCTTGGCTTTCTATAAAACTTACAACATACTTAAAAGATGTGAAATAATTAAACAACACAGCACTGGAAGAGATAATGTATCTTCTCTGAGCTACTCCTGACAAATTTCACATTTTTAAGACCTTACAAGTGCAGGAGGAATTGCTGGAATGCAGCCTTATTTTTCTCCCTTTCATTTTGACTTTATCATTTGGCAAATCCCATGGTTAGACACTAAATGCAACAGTGAGCTACAGCAGTGGAGAATGCAGTAAAGGCTTAACAGTACTGGCATAAATAGCATCATTTTTTCAGTCCATGCAGCAACTTGTTTTTAAACAGACATTCATGCAATATAAGGACTGTTCAAGGTGTGACCTTGTCTTTACAGGCTTCATCTAAAGCCCTATCTAAATCAATGTGATTATACTAGTATTACAACTGTTTATGTCCAGCAATACTGGAATGGAAAAAGAGAAAAATGTGGCAATGGCATAGCTTTTCAGTTCTTGATATCAACTAATGACAGCTCCATCAGATGGGAAGACAGTTCTGCATATCTAGAGCTAGAGTTTTGCACAGGGTGCAAGAAGAGTTTTATCTACTCCTCACATGGACAAGTATTTAAGTGACCTGATTGACTGTTAGGCTAACGTGAGTCTGAAACTGTGTACAGCATCAAGGCTGGATCTCATCCATAAAGTCTTGGCAATCTGTCCCATAGAGATGCCAGCAATTAATTCAAATGTTTGTGTTAAAGTTACTATTTAATTGCTTAGAATGTGGTGGTTAGCTGCAAGCAGGCATGATTGCACTCAGTATGCTCTCAAATAAAGGTGGCTGCTTAAGTGGTAGATTGATGCAGAAAAATTAAGAGCTCATTCAAACCTTCATACAAAATTTGAGAAGAATGGTTTTGGTTTTGGTTTTCAATACGCTAGCATGGTCCATGGATTTTAAAAGTGCTCTTTATATCCATGCTTCTTGGTTCTGCCAGAAAAGTGCACTTAACTCATTGAAATATGATTTTTTTAAAAAAAAAATCTCTACCAACTACAGAAAAAAAATAAAAATCTGATTAGTAGGGTATTGGACTGACCCTTAAAACATTTTGAAGTTTGCATATTTCTGCCACCTAGTGCAAAGAAAGTGCCAATAATTATTAGGAGGTAGTTTATATTATGAAACAGGCTGCAGAGAAACTTGTCACTGCAAGCAAAAGCACGTGACCATACCCATCAGTGAACTACAGCTATGACTACAAGCTCTTTTTCCTTTAGTTCATACAGTGCATCTTTAGATTAGGCTTCATGCATTTCTTTAAACAAATGTGTATAAATTCAAGACAAACAGTCATTTAAACATTGCTGGCTGACAATCAAACCCTCAGCAAACACAGTTGCTGCATAACTACCTGGTGTCTTGGCTACTCCTTCTGTCCATCTGTCAGGATGGCACCCTGCCTGCTCCAAAGTTGGTTGGACCCCTCTTATAAGGCATGGGTGCCAGACAGCAGCAAGTTCTGCAGAACAGCCTTCTTCAACCCGCACGTGCCATCCCCTCTACAGGAACTCCTGCCTTCATGCCAGCAATGAAGCATTGGCACAACATCCTTCCTCACAATTGATCCCACCTGTTGATACTTACACAGCAAGAGAAAGAAAAAAAATAATCCTAGGAAAGAGAGGCAGACAGGCATTTCTGGTTGCCAAGAAGGCAGGTGGGGTAGCAGCAGGTGTCTGATCAACTCAGGAAGATAACAGGGTGTCAAAATGTTTCTAACAGGAAAGTGCGGTATTCCTTGCGGGATTCCATCCAAAGACAATCAACATATCCATCAGTGACTTCAGGGGGCAGCCTTTTGCCTTTTTTAGTGATATGTTAGAGAGAAAATAAGTCGATAATGTCACAAAGGCAAATAAAATACTGACTAAGTATTGGCAATAAGCTGCATTGCCATCCTCTTTTCATGAACAAAAGGACAGTCATGTAGAGCATGAAAGCAATGCTAGGAAGGTTTTACATTTGACATAATTAAGGACTTTTTCAAATCCAGATTGTAAAATGCTCGAGGGAAGCCTTGATCCTGCTGAAATTGGCTAGGCTCTGACTGATGAATAGTTATTGAGGTAAATAAGCTTACAAGATAGCAAAATATGACCCAAAGATCTCATATTTTCAGCTTGATAAAAGCTGGAATGGAGAAGGGAGTTCCTTTAGACTGAAAGGATCCTTGAAAGAAAATGCCAATAGCAAAGTCCACATTCCTTACAGAGAGATCTAAAAAGCACCATCCAAAAATCTGTACAATTAGCAAGGCTGAAATGTCCTTTTGAGGTTAAAATTAGTAATGCATCTGTCTCTAAATAAATAAATGAATAAAAATCCTATCATTAATTATTATCTTTTCAGCAGTATCTGGGACAGCTTCCCAATTGGCTCAAATACTTTTCTTTTTTCTCTTTCTTTATAGAGCCATCATGCTGTGTGGTCAATCGTGGCTGACTATTACATGTATGATTGCTTTTCCTGATGGGATAATCTTAATCCCACAATTTCTTCCCCTTTTAAATGTATATGAATGAAAATGAAAATAGACATTTTATCTTCCAATACTAATTACATGAATAAATGTAAATCAGAATTACCTTTATGGCAGGAGTTTGGGACTTTCCAAGGAACCTGCCATCCAAACGCAGAATTTACATCATAATGATATGTTTCACTGCCTGATGCCAAGAATGGAATCCAGAACCTCTCTGAATTTCCTGGGCATGTTTATATATATCCAATGACAGTAAAATACAGACACAGCTCCGTGAGGCAAAACCTGTATCTAGGACTCCTCAAACCCATAAAAACAGTTTAAAATACAGATTTACAGTCTTTCTTTCTTTCTTTGGACAGTCTAACCTTTCAGAATACATGTGCATGCTTAAACGCTCTCCAAACGCCACTTTAGACTATTAAATGCTTTTTCTGTTCTGGACACCATTTTCTCTAAATTTATCCTTCCCTTTTAATTTCATTTTGATTTGGGTGTTTAATTGCCTCAAACTCTGGAGAAAACACAACCGAGACTGAACGAGCTTTCATTGAGTCGCAAGATTTAATAATGCAGACAGTGCCACCAAATAGGAATGTTAATTGTTACCTTACTCTTACTGTAAGGCACATGCAAATATCCTGGCTCCCTCCCTGAAGTTAGTAGGGGAGAAGATTTCTAGAGTGTGTTGTCTAAACATTGGCATTTGATTTAATTTTTGGACATGTTACCTGATTTACAGCTACTGCTCCAGAAAAGCATTTCTCTCTGACTGTAAGGCTAGTTTCTCATTTTCCCACTTGACTGCCCTATCTCCATTGCACCTCTGCTCAAAAGCAAAAGCAAAGAAACAGAGTGACGCCTCATACGTGTGCAATGAAGATGTATGAGAAGTGACTGAGATTCACTAGATTCTCAAATGAAGTGCTACTTTAGTGTTTTTGGATTCATCAAGACATCTGCATTGGCTGAACGACAGATATGTGTCGTTCCAGAGCTCATGTTTATTCTATAATGACAACAAAATGCTGTGACATTCATTTGTCTTTATGGCCACACTTTTCACAGTTGTGTAAGACAATTCAAAGCTATGAAACAACTTTGAGAATAACAGGACAACATTTTGGCCAGAATTACAAATGAGGTCATAGAAATCAAACATCAGGAATCTCACTTCCCACATATCATACAGTTTATAAATTAGATTTAGTTCAAATACTGTTGCTGCCCAATCTCTAACAATTTAAGCACTGGGTAATGAATGTCCTATTTGTTGTAGAATGTCCATCATTTATCAGCAGTCCTTGCTGACTGAGGAGGTTGCATCTGATTGGAACTCAGCCAATATAGCACCCATATATAAGAAGGGGTAGAAGGATCACCCAGGAAATTACAGGCCTGTCAGTTTGACACCAGTGCCTGGGAAGCTGATGGAGCAGATCATCCTAAGTTCTATTATGCAGCACATGCAGGACAACCAGGTGATCAGGCCCAGTCAGCATGGGTTTATGAAGGGCAGCTCCTGTTTAACAAACCTGATCTTCTTCTGTGACAGGGTGACTCGCTTGTTGGATGAAGGAAAGGCTGTGGGTGTTGTCTATCTTGACTTTAGTAAGGCATTTGACACTGTTTCCCACAGCATTCTCTTAAGGAAATTAGCTATTCTTGGCTTGGATGGGCACACAATTTCCTGAGTGAAAAACTGGTTAGATGGACGGGTCCAAGGAGTTGTCATCAATGGAGTTAAATCCAGTTGACAGCCTGTCACAAGTGGTGTCCCCCAGGGCTCAGTACCAGGGCCTCTCCTGTTTAACACCTTCATTAATGATCTGGATGAGGGAATAGAGTGCACCCTTAGTAAGTTTGTAGATGGCACCAAAGTGGGTGGCAGTGTTGATCTATAGAGAGATCTGGATGGCTGGGCCAAGGACAATGGCATGAGTTTCAATAAGGCCAAGTGCCAGGTCCTGCACTTGGGCCACAACAACCCAGTGCTACAGGCTTGGGGAGGGGTGGCTGCAAAGCTGCCAGGCAGAGAGGGATCTGGGAGTGTTGGTTGACAGTGGCTGAACAGGAGCCAGCAGTGTGCCCAGGAGACCAAGAAGGCCAATGACATCCTGGCCTGTATCAGGAACAATGTTGTCAGCAGGAGTTTGGTGAGGCCACACCTTGAATACTGTGTCCAGTTTTGGGCTTCTCTCTACAAGAAGGACACTGAGGTGCTGGAGAGGATCCATAGACAGGCTACCAAGATAGTAAAGGATTTGGAGCACATCTCCTACGAGGAATGGCTGAGGGATCTGAAGCTGTTTAGCCTGGAGAAAAGAAGACTCAGGGGAGACCCTATTGCTGTCTACAACTACCTGAAAGGAAGTTGTAGCGAGGTGTGGGTCAGTCTGTTCTCCCTAATGACAAGCAATAGAACAAGGAGGAATGGCCTCAAGTTGCACCAGGGGAGGTTCAGGCTGTATATGAGGAGGAATTTCTTTCCTGAAGGGGTTGTCAGGCATTGGAACGGGCTGCCCAGGGAAGTGGTGCAGCCACCATCTCTGGAGGTGTTTAAGAGACGGTTGGATGTTGCACTTAGGGAAATGGTCTAGTGATTGATAGGGCTGGGACAAAGGCTGGACTCGATGATCTCAAAGGTCTCTTCCAGCTGAAACGATTCTATGATTCTATTTGAACCCAAAATCACTGGCACTGAAACTGAAACCTGTGTGTATATTTTTCATTTCCATTTCTTATCTTGAAGAAAGTTCAATCAAGAGAAACCAAATTCCTCAGAATTTAAGAACATTCTTTTGGAACAGAGATGAGAATACATGTGATGCTTCCTTATTCTGGCAAAAGAAGTACCACTTTACAGACATTTTTTTTCAGAAAAGCCTATCTACATGTTTGATCAGATCTCATACCTACCACTTTTTTTTACAGGATTTCCAACAAGCCATACTTGTAAATGTAAATACTTGCATAGCTTCCCCCATATAAAAGGATATTTTGGAATTTATCAAATATCATCTGCAAAATTCAAAATTTTTGTCAATCATCTATGGAAAATTGCATGGTTTGAATGTCCTTGGCAATGCAGAACACTGGAGCAGTATAGCTGCACTTTTGTGGCTATTAGCTATATTCAACATTCTTTTTATTTTGAAATATTTTTATTATTTTATGTGTGTATATGGGACCTGAGTTCCAAGAGGACATATCATGTCTGGAGCATTCTTAACCCAAAACAGAACCTAAATAGCGTTTTTGGTAGGACTTGCTGAAAAGATTTATTTTCTGTTACAAAACAGATTTTTTTTTAAAAAAAGACTTTTTTTTGGTAAAATTTTCAATTTTGAATTTTGATCTAGAAGGAACCTAAAATACAGTATTTCTGAAAATATTACTTCAATCACAACTGAATCTCAGAATATTCTCCTTTGCATTTCTTTTCTGTGGGTCAGAGCTCTCAACCACATCTTTTGTAGTACAAGGCACAAAGGAGATCTCTAAATTAATCGTTCCTTTTTAACTTCATTTTGATTTAGGTGTTAATTTGCCTCAAACTCTGGAAAAAATACAACTGAGATTGAATGAACTCTTATTGAGTTTTATGAAGTTTAATAATGCAGACAGTCCCACCAAATTGTTATTGTTGCATTACTCTTACCTCAAAGAATGCAAGTTCAACAGAGAGAGGTTGGTCTACATGAAGTGTCATTACTGTTAGCTTGAATGCATCCATCAAATAATTTAAAAGTCAAAATATTTGTTTTCATCTGATTTACTGTCCATTTCAACATGAAATATAGAATTAAAAATTTTAATGGGGTAGAAGAAGAGATCTGCTGTGACTATCTCTTAATTCTGAGAATTTTCAGGAGATTTTTTAGTGAAATATTATTCCAGAAGAGGAAATAATTCCCGTGTTGGTGGAGACATGTCTGAAAGCAGAACGGCAGCATATTTCCTATAAAGCGAAATCAGAAACCTGACTACCTTAAAGAAGAAAAGAATTCCTAATAGCAGACAAGCAGAATGGACTTAATGGAGATGACAGAGTATGATTCTGAAGTCATATAAATTAGATCCTAAGAATAGAAAAGTGACATAAAGTCCTGTGCCCCATGAATCAAAGTGTATGAGGATACTGTACGAATAGGAGGTCTCTGACTGCCTGTAAGCCTGCAGAGGTACAGTATTCAAATCTGAAATAATAAGAAAGGAACTGACTTGAATGGAGTTGCACCTATAAAAGGTTTAAGTTATGCCTGTATCATTCCTCCTGGAGAAATAGTGAAGGACATAAAATTACTGTATGTTTTGCCTAAAAGTTTTCTGAGTTCCCCCTTTTCTCTCACTACTTCTTTCTTCTTAACCTGCTTCATGCTCCTTTGAATGCTTTCTCAAGTCCTGACCCTCCTTTTTAAAAAGGCAGAACTCCATTCTTTTTTGCTCTTCACATGCCTTGTGTAGTGATTTTTTACCCCTGCTCTTCTCCTGGGCTAATTCTGCTACTCACAGCGAAGTGCCTTATCCTCTTGTTTCCTTGTTTCCTTTGTCCTCCTTCTCACAGATCTTTCTCTCTGAATTCTCTTATACTTTTACTCTCTGTGTTAAAATACTGCTTTGGGGTGATTTTTATCTACTCACACACTTTCAAGCAAGGGTGGAACTGAATCATTTCCCATGTCCCTTACTGCTTGCAGTCTTCCTCCAAGAGAGTAGGTGCTTATCTCTTTGGCAGTTCGCTAATGTAGAAGTGAGGTACTCTCTCTGACTTCTTGTGTTCAGTAGGTAAAATGTACCTTCCAGCAAGGAAACTGAAAAAAACTTGTGCTAGCTATAGCACCGTCCCTGCAGCACAGCATTATCACATGGACTCTCTTCGGTCAGATCAGCCGGGGACAAGAGAAAAGACATGCAAAAGCATTCATTACGGAATAAGACAGCACATGGCACTTGAGCAATTCAGATTCAAACCAAGCAGTGTACTGGACAAGAAACATATCATGTAGCCCATCCAGTGTGTGGCCACCCTGAGGCAATCAGCTGGGAAACAAAGCAAGTGACTGTAGATCTGATACCTCCCTTGTCACTGCAGTCAGCTATCTCAGCCCATACAGAATCTCTGCTGAAAGCCTACTCATGTACCTAGAGTAGCTGCAAATCTGGAGTATTTGTTTTCAGTGGAGAAGTGAACAAGTTCACTTCTTTCCTTGGCCTGAGGTAAATGAAACCCACATAATATAATTTCATGGATTGATGCCTCATTCCATACTTCGTATGCTGAAGTCATCTTGCAGAAAGCAAGTATGCTTCAGTGAGTCAAAATGCAGTTCACTGCTATGAACAGTCACCTTTGGTGTTGGTAAAATCTGGATTTTCTCCCTGATCTGGGACAAGTTTCTAGATTTTATGCAGTGTTTGTTTCCTCTCTTTCTACTGTCATTTATTGTTAAGGAAGTTTTTAAAAAATAATCTGTAAACAAAGGCTAAAGAGTGACTACAATATAAAAAGCAAACATTGAGCAAAGAAAGAATGTTTAAATAGGTAAAACTAGCACTGATGCCCAGGCTTTAAATAATTTCTCTATCTTCATATTTAAACAAAGAAGGTAACATCCCAGAGGATGAGATAGAATTTCCTTCAGGGAGAACGAAGACTGAACTGTTAAAGGCTTTATCATTTCATTAGAGTAGATAATTAGGTAATTAGAATGATTAAAAGTTGACAAAGCAACAGAATCAGATGAATTATAACCCACAATCCTAAAAGTAGCAAGGGGAAAAGGAAAGTGCCTGGAGTTCAGCTGCTGATAATCCTCGAATGACAAAGGTTAACAGCAGAGGAGATGAGGGCAAATGTTGTTCCTTATCTCCCATTCAAAGTATATTTCTTATCAGAATGTTCCAGGCTAACATAAGGAAGAGTCTATGGAAGGGAACATCACCCTTTCTGGAAAAGAGCCTGGAAACACTTCCTACGGATGGTGGCCTGGTTTGTTCCAAAAGCTTGATTTGTTCTTCAAAGCAGCTAAGAGGAAGGAGACGTGATGGAGCTGTATCTGGGACTTGGGTGACCTCACTTAAGGGAGTTAACTGTGCCTCTTCAATTTGAATGAGTTTAAGAACAGATTTAAGTTCTTAACAGTTTAAGAACATATATAACTAAAGCAAATTACTCAATTTAATGTAATTTAAACCTTGATTTTACCTCTGTATTAAATGTCGGTAACATATAATGTTACTATATCTACATTTACAGTTGTGGCCTTGTAGTTCCAGTTTTTACCAGCATTGGGATACCAAGCATGGAAGACATGATGAGTGGGGGAAGGAGGTATAAAATTGAGCAGACTTACAGCTGTTGATCAACTCAGATAAAGACACCTTGACAGGACTGTGCTGAAGACAGCACTGTAATGCCTAATGGATGTGCTGAATTACCATGTTTCCTGATCAGTCTTCATCTTGCAAGAAGCCTGAGCTGCAAGTGAAACAGCTCTCCTCTGGCAAGACCACGAGAGGGTGAGAATATAAACAAAAAATATGATTGAATTCTTGTTACAGTGGCACCCAAAGGCTTTCTTCAGGAAAAGAACCAATGCTGATGAGTGCCTCAAAAACGCACATTAAAACACAGTCTCGGTCCTTATG
The DNA here is from genome assembly GCF_028858725.1 of Colius striatus. Classification (NCBI taxonomy): domain Eukaryota; kingdom Metazoa; phylum Chordata; class Aves; order Coliiformes; family Coliidae; genus Colius; species Colius striatus. The sequence goes on along the minus strand of NC_084760.1, from coordinate 23,700,500 downwards.
AGTCAAAGGCATTATATATATACATCTAGAGCAGTATTATTATTACTATTGCTATAATTCATGTGAATTCATATATGTATTTCATGCTTTTTCTAGAGCTATTTTTGCCATTTAAGTAATTTATTCCCTACAAAGCAGCATCAAGATACCAAAAAAAATATTTTCACAAGACCATGTGTTAACATTTATAAAGAAATCAATCTGTAAATCATTTTTCCGCCCATTTTCACAGTCAAAAGAAGATATAATGCTAGTTATGTGTCCCAGACTTTTCACAGGATCAGGTCATTACCTGACTTACATAGACTTATCTGTGTGTACAAGTGTACACACAAACAAATCAAACAAATTTAGTTCCTTCTAGCTAAGACCATGGCTATATTTTATCAAACATTTTTAAAAGAAAATCAGCCTTTAATAATATTATCATAAAGAGAGTAAAAATTCAAGTAGTCACCATACAGAAATTATTTGCATTTTTGAGCACATACTCAGACAGTTGAGGTGGTACAGAGCCAACACACACATTAGCAAGAATAGGTGGCCTACAGTTCTGTAAAACATGTCTGAGAAATATACATATTATCAAAAATCTTGAAGTAAGTGTGAATAAGATGAAAAGTACTCAGGGATGCAGATGATAATTTGATCTTTGAGGTAACTCTAATGTTCTAATGCTTTTACATTATTTTTCAAAATATTTATATGCTAGGTCACGGTGAATGCTACTGTCTCACCACATTGGTTTCTTGGTCATCCTATTTATTTAATAAAACCCTTCAAATTTTAACCATCTTTTAGCATAAAGATTCTCTTTATTTCAAATCTATTGTATCTTTCTCAAGAAAAACTAATGGGCTACCTTTGCTTAAGAAATAACTTGTGATCTGTTGAGCACTGCTGTGCATTTCAGATGTTAGAAATTACTATGTTTTTTAAGTTTTGGTTGGTTGCTTTTTTTTAAGAGGAGAAAGATATTACAAGTATTACGATGTTATGTAAGAAATGTAAAAACAGATTAATTTTCCTCCTTTAATACTGATTTGTACTCTTGGCCAAAGGCCCAAGTCTACCACTGAGAAGCTAATGATATCTTCAAAATTCTTCTGCCAGGGCTTGCTTTTTTATTATTCATTATAATCAGAGCTGCTGATTGATGTTGATGCTCTCCTGTGAAACATGAGTTTCTGCCTGCATAGAGCTGGAAGATGTGGAGCAGGAGCTTTCCCACCCCGTCACAGGTAGCTCTTCCCTTCTAATAGGCTGGATGGAAGCACACCTCACAACACAGACAGGAGCAGTTTTATAGGCATCTTTGTGGTTAGATAGTTCATCTACATCTCTTTTTCTATGTTACATATATGCATTCCAGATAATAAAAAAGAGACTTTTTAGTTGACTTGGGAAGTTTCTCTGCCAGTTGCCTCTAGCAAAACAGAATTATTACATTCCCAGTTAAACATTATTATCAACTGGATTCTTAACACAAGGACTTCCCAAGCTCTAAAATCTTAGAAATACTGGGTGAGAAGATACTTATTATCATCTTTTTTTTTTTTTTTCCTCAAGAGGAAAGCAAAAAGAATCAAGGTACATCAGATGTTTTAAACTTCTATGTCCTGACATTTCTCATAATAAGATGCCCATTCTCATATTTCCACATTCAGACTCTTCTCTTATGATAACATTGCTTTGAAAAATAGAAAGTTGCAGTTATCCATGTTCCTTTGCCCAGTCTTACTCTTTAAACAGAAATCCTGAGCCTATTTTTTCTTTTAAAATCACTTTTACTCACTCGTGGAACATGCTGAGACACTACATGGCTAAGATTTGCAGCATAACTTTTTTAAAAAACTTTATGAGCTGATCCTGTCATCATTCTTCACAGAACATGTTCATTCTGTCTTTGAAGTTCTGTATATGGCGAGCTTATGAGAGGAAACCACTCAATCTAGGAGAAAGGCTTTTTTTCAGTACCTGCCCAGTGTCATACAAGTTCAGTGATAAATAACCCTAAATTATATGTTTACCTACTTTATTCAGAGAACATCACAGTTGTGTTAACCACTGTTCTTCCCTTTCCAAGTACATTGTTGTGAAATGGACTATTTCACATTTAGTAATTAAAAACATTTTCTGAAGTATCCCACTCAGCACAGAAAAAAATTAAGAATATCACTGTCCTATTCGAAGCTCTGAACTAAAATTAATGTGCCCTCATGGCCAAGAAGGCCAATGGCATCCTGGGATGCATCAAGAAGAGTGGCCAGCAGGTCAAGGGAGGTTCTTCTGCCTCTCTAGTCTGCCCTGATGAGGCCTCATCTGGAGTCCTGTGTCCAGTTCTGGGCTCCTCAGCTCAAGAGGGACAGGAAAGTGCTGGAGAGAGTCCAGCACAGGGCCACCAAGATGATCAGGGGAATGGAACATCTTTCATATCAGGAAAGGCTTCAGGAACTGGGGCTGTTTAGTTTGGGGGAGATTGAGGAGTGATCTCATTAACATTTATAAATATCTAAAGGGTGGGTGTCAGGAGATTGGGACATCCCTTTTTTCTATAGTAGCTAGTAACAGGAAAAGGGGTAATGGGATGAAGCTGGAACACAAAAAGTTTTATTTAAACATAAGGAAAAACTGTTTTACTGTGATAGTGACAGAGCCCTGGCACAGGCTGCCCAGGGAAAGTGTGGAGTCTCCTTCCTTGGAGGTCTTCAAGACCCACCTGTACACGTTCCTATGCAATGGAAAGTGAAATGAAGGAAAATTAACCTAACCTTTAAGTTCTTGTTAATCACAAGTAAAGGGAAAAACAAAACAAAAACACTGATAGGCATTGATTCAGCAATTTTGCTTACAAACTTATTCAATATAAGTGGTAATGCAGAAAGCTATTAATTAAGCACCACATGTCTCAATGCTCTGTGGGGATTCCTGGGAAGATGAGAATTTCTATCCCCTCATAATGAAACATTCAAGAGTATGGTATATGGATGCAAATCCTCATGCAACTCAGAACTATTCCTTCCATATTACACGTGTGCATAGTGTGATTTTTTTCTTCACTGGAGGAGACCATGGGAGGCACTATTAAGACTTGTGGTTACAGCGAATCCTGTGAGTCAGGGATTAACCTGGTTACTGCTGCAGTTAAGAGTTTTCATTTCCTGCTTTGCCTGTAGCCTATATGTAGGGTTGAGTTTACAGGGAAGCATGTACTAATGATACAAAAGTTTGTTCTTTCATGTGAAGATACTGAATGTATGCCTATAAACTATAAGAAAACATAAAAGAGATATTTTTAGATTCTTGATCTTGAATATCTACAAGGTTCTAAGACCAACTGAGAAGCAAGAATAGCATTCTGTGTTTTATTGTAATTGTCTTCCTAAAGATTCTAGATTTTTGAAGCCATCAGGACAATGAGATCCTGTACTTTACTTCAGTCTACTCTTTTTTTTTCCCATAATACATGAAATAGTATGAGTTCAGCTATTATTTAATATCTTCGGTTTTCTAAAAGTTACTTTTCAGAAAGACACTCTTCTCCATCTGAAATATAAGAAATGGGGACTCGTAATTCTCTAGGTAATTTGTTCCTATGATTAATCACCATAGAGTTAAAAATATGGCCCTAATCTTTAAATTGTTTTTTTCTTGATTTCAGCTTTCAGACATTGCTTCTCATTATGCCTTTCTCTTTTAGACTAAGGAGCCATCATTTTGCATGGCATCTCATGCCATGTAAGACATCATTATTTTTTATGACAATACCTGCACTTTTCTTCCAAAAAGCTTTGTTCCTATTTTGCTAATGGAAAATCTACCAATTTTATATTATACTTTTTTATAATTAATATCCAAAATACATTAATTACTCTATTAGTGTTCCGCTTCAGTACTACATGTGGGAAAACAATTTCCCCCTTCCAATTTGCTATCCCTCAGCAAATCAACGGTGTAGTTATGGTCAGTGGTACTTGTTCAATGAGAGCTCATTTGTCTTTGCACCAGATTTCAGGCACTGCTTTTCATTTATCTGTCCATGCAGTGGGATTCAAAATAAGCAAAAGATTTGAGGTGTATCTTAATGGACTTTTTCCTACAGTGAACTCCCTGAAGATCAAAAGGCTGTTAAATTCTAAAAAGGTCAGGCTTTAAAATAACATAAGCAGGAATCCTTAGCTTTTTAAGCAAAGGAAATTCAAAGCAGAGTAAGCACTAAGGGAGTTTATAAACAGCTCTCCTCTCCTTTGGAGACTGGTACTGTCATCCAGGCTTGGTTTTACTTAACTCACCGACTTTCCAAATTGCACCTGACTTATCTCACTCTTCTATAACTGCAGGAAATTTCTTTCATCATCTCAGAGATCTGGTATCTGCACTATGTCCCTTGCCACAGTTTCTCATTTTTTTCTTTGAGCTGCAGTGTCCCGGGAAGTCTCCCTTGCACCTCTTGAACCCTATAAGTTTATTTCCCTGATTGTGTTCCATAGCTCCCCAAAGAAAGGAGCAATCCTTACTCTGACATCACCAGTCTTAGTATGGGCATATACAAAAATCAGAATCAGAGACACAAAGTACCAACTTGTCACTTCGCCACTCAGTAAGTCTAGTTTTCTTTCCTTGCTCCTGACAGATAATTTTACATTTGTCTGACTTAGAACACCTTTTCTTTTTATTAGATCAAGTTTACTAAGCCATCTACTTAGATGTCTCCTAGGAGGCTGAACAACTGGATATTACTTTTCAGAGTGATGGGCATAGCTCAGCTGGGACAGAACAACATTGCTCCAGTGAGAACTTTCTTCAATATTAAGCCTGAAATATTATACTATCGGCATTGGGTGTTATAAACTGGTTTAGTAAGCTTGTGCATAGGCACTCACCGTTTAAATTAATGCAGAAGTTCATGTAAACAGGATTTAACTGCCTGCAGTTTTGAAAAGCTGACAAATACACCTAGTGTACATTTAGCAAACATTAAGGTGGCAATCTACCCATCTAACTGGTTTGCTGATTATATTTTTTATCCTAGTCTAGTTAACAAGTACATTTTTATTTGTGCCAAAGAAGAATTTGTCCCTCTTTCTCTGTTGGTTTTTTGAGGGGATAGATAATGCTAAACAAATGCAGTGTCACTGGAAGGTAAACTTCTTTGAAAAGTAAATCAATACTATCACTGAAATAAGGAGAGACTTCACCTTTGCAGCTATAATGCATGACCTCTGTAAATGCAGTATGAAGAGCCCTATTGACAGGCAAAGCACACTGGCAATGTTTTGCAATACCAGAGCTGGAATAAACAAAAACAAGTCTCAGCTACCAGTTTATTCTCAAAATACCCAAACGAAAGAAAACAAAATAAGACTTCATTAGTATAATTAACCAATAAATATTGAACAAAGTTAAAAAACAGATACAGCCATACCCCATGTTCTAATTAACTTAGACGCATAGGAAAAGTCATTTATTTAATGCAAGAAACCCATTTATAACAAAACAACTGGCTATTAACATCGATTATTGTCATATTAATCCAATGATGTAATTTATAACTGTGTGAAATTGCATCCTGAGAATATTCATTTTATAAAAAACTGCTGCTTTGGGGAGATTTGCTTGAAAGTTAATTTTGTGATTCACTAATCAGACCCAGTTTATGCATTAGGAAGTCAGTAAGCATTGGAACTATGTTGAACGAGTTGCAGGAAGTCTGCTGTTGTATCTCACTGACTGAATGCCAGCTATGCAGGACAGAAAGGAGAGGATAATGAATTTATATTTGTAATCCTTCGCCTTCCTGAAAAATATGAAAATTCTGTTCTATAAGGTGAGTCACTCCAGAAGCTCTAAGTACATAAATGCCACTTGTGATTTTATATATGTTAGGACACTATAAATTTGCATAACTACAGATTAGATTTGAAGACAGGATAATAATCATAGAATCACGTTTCAGAATTTATAAGCATTGTAAGATTTAACTAGCACTTACTGAAACACTTCAATTAACTCCTTTTTATTATGGGGATGGGCCTTTTGTCAAACATTTTTGCTAGATTGTAATGAGGTTTAATATCTTAAGTTATATTATGTAACCTGGGAGTCCTGATTGATAATAAGCTAAATATGAGCCAGCAATGCGTCCTCGTGGCCAAGAAGGCCAATGGCATCCTGGGATGCATCAAGAAGAGTGTGGCCAGCAGGTCAAGGGAGGTTCTGCTCCCCCTCTACTCTGCCCTGGTGAGACCTCATCTGGAGTCCTGTGTCCAGTTCTGGGCTCCTCAGCTCAAGAGGGACAGGGAACTTCTGGAGAGAGTCCAGCGCAGGGCCATCAAGATGATCAAGGGCCTGGAACATCTTCCTTATAAAGAAAGGCTGTGGGAACTGGGGCTGTTTAGTCTAGTGAAGAGGAGACTGAGAGGAGATCTTATTAATATTCACAAATATCTAAACAGTGGATGTCAGGAGGTTGGGACATCCCTTTTTTTCTGTTGTAGCTAGCAACAGGACAAGGGGTAATGGGATGAGGCTGGAACACAAAAAGTTCCACTTAAATATTAGAAAAAACTATTTCACTGTGCGGGAGCCCTGGCACAGGCTGCCCAGAGGGGTTGTGGAGTCTCCTTCCTTGGAGGTCTTCAAAATCCACCTGGACATGTTCCTATGTGACCTGATCTAGGTGAACCTGCTTCTGCAGGGGAGTTGGATTAGATGATCTCTAAAGGTCCCTTCCAACCCCTACCATTCTATGATTCTATGATTAATGATTTATGTAGAGAATCAGCTCCCACCCTTTAGGCTATGTCTCATTGGATTAGCGCTGTTAGAAGAGCTGGCATAGAACACTTTTTACTGTTTCTGTTTTCGTTTGCTTTTTAACAATACACAATCTCCCTGTGCTTGGAGAAGAGGCTAGCCAACAGCTCTGCCAGGGAAATACCTAATGTTATGGCAGTAGCTGCAATTAAATTAGCATCAGCAAAATGAAAGGAGGATCAGTACTGGAGATTTGGATTTTTTAGTATAGATCTGTACTAAATGTTTTAATTAGTGACTAAAAACAAATGCTGTTTTAGTGATTACAGACAGTGACTAAGGAATGACTGAAAATCTGTTTCTTTGTCTTGTGCCAAAGAAGTTGTGGAGTCTGGCCTATACCTGAGAAGCTGACACTGAATGGCACCATTTGTCTGTAATATGCTCAGTGCTTGAATGACTTTTGAACAGTATATGGCTAAGTTTTATTAGATCATCTGAATGGGAAATTTGGTAAGAAACCACTACAGTGTAAACAACCTGACCATGTCAAGAAGCAGCCTGTAGTAGAAAGTATCCTATTTTAAAGGACGGTTAAGGTACAATGAGCTTTTAAAGGATTACTAATGTACAGTGAGCATGTTGTTAGAAATCCACAAAAACAAGAGAAGGTGCAACACAAGCATGTTCCCAAAAGTACCAAGAGCCAGACTCCAACTGAACATGAACATAATGTACGTAGACATATGTTGACATTTAGCAATGTATCTACGCTACTCTTCTTTCAGCAGTGTTCTAGTCACCACAGAGTACATTCATCTGTTCACCGTGTGCTAAATAAATAAAGACAAATTAATCATGCCTTAGTCAAAATGATACATCTTAATGAAGTTCATTAGTTTTGAGCTATTTAAAATATGTCAAGTTTGTTATACTGAGCTGGTGTGCTAAGATAAGAATTCCGGGAACAATCAAGACATTCAGAATTCTTCCCATTTTGGAAAAAAAAGATTAAAAAAAAAAATTAGTCTTTTCTCATGTAATATGCAATGTTCATAATATTGACAATTTCCATATACTGAGGATATGGTCTTTGGAACTGTTAAACCTTCATCAAGTTTCCTATTGATTTTCAATTCTCTTGCCAGTATCTAGCACTTCTAGAAATCCCACTGGATAACTTACTGAAGGTATTTATACCCAGGAGGATGAAAACAGACTACAATCTTTACAATTCCTTCTAGATTCCACAGGAAGACACAAAGTAGATAAATACCTGAGGAATTTTTTTTAATACTTACCTTACTTCAGGTACCCTAAACCTCAGAAAATCTATTCCTTGACACACAGAGAATTCAGGAGTATTTTTGATACAGAAATCTCTCTGCTATTTATCTCATTAAGCTCAGTCTTCATTAAAATGCAAATAGAAATTTAAAAGTAATTAGATATAACCTAATTTTAAATACCCCTATTCGTGATGTATTGTGTCTTTCAGAGGTCTAACAACTTATTTGTCTAATTAGGATGGCAGTACTTTATCAGCTTGACAACTTATCCTTTTGTTTTAGCTACTTGCAGTAGGTATTACAGTAAGGATTTTATTTTAACTGCTACACGAGACTGTGTTAACAAAGCAAATGACTGTGTTAACAAAGCAAGTAGCTGATGACTCAGTTTGTGAGCATGATTTTGATGCTGAAAAACTGGGAGTTGGCCAGCCCCTTTCCTTGCACAAGCACCTGAGGGAAGTTGATAGGCAATACTAGGCATGGCAATTAGCTTACTCAGCATGAAACTCAAAAGAAGCAGGTGCTGAAGAAAGATTTGACTACAAAGATTTCTTCTTTCTCTCCCTTCTTCTTCCTCTCCCTTCCCTGCAACTCAAAGGTGGTTCCTAGCTAGGGGTAGAAAACCTGTCCCATTTTGTCTATCAATTCTACAAGATTGCACTGATTTATATCATCATCAGTGTTGCTTTTCAAAGCCCCGAGTTAGTAAAGTTGTGAGAGAAGTAAGCTCCTTGTATGCTGGACTGTGTTGCACCATCTGTTCCAAGATATCAACTAAGACAGCTGTGGAAGAGTCACTTCAAAATAATTTCAGATTACATTGTTCTGAACATCATTTCTAGAAAAGTTAATAAACAGCAAAATCCTGTTCTCATTTGAAAAGTTTGATTGTCTGATGCTAGCTGAGCTCCTTCCATCTGTTGAAGTGTCAGAACCTTTGCTGTCTTTGACAAAAAATATAGCTACATAGACAAATTAAAGCTTTGTTTATTTACAGATACATCATCTGCATTTCCCACATGAAAGGTAACACTTTATTAGCATGCCCTCAAATTACTTTTCTGTTTTGAGACTGAACTTTTTTAACTGTTCCTTGGCTGTCAAAGTCACATTTAGTCACTTTACATCTCATGTGTTATTTCCCTTCTGTGATTTTAGGTCTTCTGGTATGAAGAAAAGGCATGTTTGTCAACATTGTTGAGGCATATATTTTCCTTGGTGATAACTGGTAGGGCTTAGCTACTTTTATCAACATCACTGATTAGCTCTACATTTTTTTACGTCATCTACCTGACTCATGTAACCAATCACAAAAATAGGTATAAAAAAGAAAACTGCAAAATTAGCAACACCCTTCATGTACATGTTACTAGCAGGAGCCACCCCAAGTTTTAAATGGCTATACATTTTCCATAGGCCTATTGATACAAGTAATAGAATAAACATAGAGGAAAACAATTTAACCACATTCTTGCAGAGAATACAAGCACATTTATTTAATTATTTATTTTTCTGTAGATGGATAATGATGAATAAAGCTAACATATTTGCTTTAAATGGCCATTGTTTTGCTGCTTCCATTCACAAGTGTCTGGCTGGAGACAGCTAAGCTTTGTTTTCAGATTGGTGTTCTATTACTGAAATGGTGCCAAAATGGTCAGCAAAATTTCAAAGAGGTTATCCAAACTCTGAGATGTAAATCTCTGGGATGTAATTCTCAATACACTATCCAACAGGATTTCATAGACAAGAAGTCTATGACTATATGGAGAACAGTCTCCTAGTCTCCTGACTCCCTGTTCTGCCTTTTATAAATGCAAGATCAGACAGTCCTTGATTCAGTTTGAAGCTAAGCTTATTACTAATAAGAAGATGCAGCCTATCTCACATCTCAGCATGTGATACTCAATCTTGATCAGAGATATCACATGCTGGGACCTGCTGCAAGTTTTGCTGATTATTCCTCTGTATTAAGATGAGGACAGCTGTAATATACTTCATTTTATTCATATCGCTCAGGCTCCTAAGAAATTGCCAATTCAACCCACAGCTGGGCAAAGATCTGGTATTCTGACAATACCCCATCAGAAATACATAGGCATGCTGATACCACCCACAAATGAGAAAGAATATTTACAACCTTCCTGTGAATATGCAACTGCTGGAAGGAAGAAGAGAAAGATCAAAAGTAAAGCTGCAATCCCAATACGCAGATATTTAAGCGTAACGCTCAAACTCTGTTGAAAAGAGGAAGTGATTCTTTCCCTCTACTCCACTCTCACAATACTCCACCTTGAGTACTGCATTCAGCTCTTGGGCCCCCAATACAAGAAGGACATGGACCCATAGGACCAAGTCCAGAGAAAGGCCATGAAGATCAGAGGGCTGGAATACCTTTCCTATGAAGACAAGCCAGGAGTTGGGGTTGTTCAGCCTGTAGAAGGGAAGGCTCCAGGGAGACCTTCTAACAGCCTTCCAGTAACTAAAGGGGCCTACAAAAAAAGGTGGGGAGGGACTTTTTACAAGAGCATGTAGTGATAGGACAAGGGGTAAGGGCTTTAAACTGAGAAAGAGTAGATTTAGATTAGATATAAGGAAGAAGGTCTTCACTGTGGGGATGGTGAGACATGGGAACAAGTTGCCCGGAGAGGCTGTGGATACCCCATCCCTGGAAGTGTTCAAGGCCAGGTTGGATGGGGCTTTGAGCAGCCTGGTCTAGTAGAAGGTGTCACCGCCCATGGCAAGGAGGTTGAAATTAGATGGTCTTTAGGGTCCCTTCCAACCCAAACCATTCTATGATTCCATGATTTTATGAAAAGTACACTGACAATCAAAAGCAAGTGGAAAAAATGTGATTGACACACATTTTGAGACCTGCAGGTGTGGAAAGGAGCAATCTCCAAGAGTCATTAGTTTGGTTAGTAAAGATTTGCGTGCTTGTTTCTAAAAGACACTTACAAAACGACAATGAGAGAAGAGGCTACACTGCATGATAGTTTATTATTTCGATGTATAGATCTATAACGGCCAACAACAGCACTGCTACTGGTAGAAAGTGAAATGAGAGGAAGTGATTTGAGGCAAAAGGAAAAGTTTTACAGAAACATCATTAGTGTTACTGTGTGTATGGTTATATTTTGCCACTGTATATGCTTCTATTTAACATTGGCTGTAAGAATTTTCATGCTTTCCAGTTAGAAGCAAATAATCAGGTTTTCTAGCAGTGTCAGGTTCTATCATACAGTAACCGATGTGCCTATTTATAAAACAAAAGAACTCTCCCACTGGAAAGTAGGTCTCTGAGTTAAATTTCTTTCAGTTATGTTTCTAAATTACTTGACCCACTGCAAGTAAGCATACACCTTAACTATTTATGGTATACAGAATATTGCAAGGATTAATGACATCAAAGTTCACTGTACTTGTTTGCTCCATTCTGAGGAAAAATGCATTTTTCACTTGTGAAACAATGTCAGATATCTCTGATCTACACATTCTTATAATTCAAGCCCCGAATATGAATTTAATAGTGTTTCAGTGTGGTAAGGAATTTTGCAATTCATATAGAAATATTGCCATTTACATAAATACTAAGTAAAGTATATGTGTTCATATTTAAATTGCAAAGTTTCTTATCTTGCACGGTCTTCCAGACATACGACATTTACACAAGATTTGATCTGTATACTCAAAATCAGTTTCAAGATCCAAGTCCCTAGGAATTTAACTCATTCTGACAAAACAATTGTATATGCAGACTTGCCACTCAATATTAGACAACAAATTCAGTCTGGAGATGAAGATGTCTCCAAACAATTAAACAAATACCAATCTCAAACAATGACTAAGAATCTACCTCCTTTATACACCTAAACCAGTGTGACACAAATCACACAAAGTGTATATACACTTTGAATTGGTACTACTTACATCCGTATTAATTTACATACTTGTGATTTTTTTGAAGTAAACTATTTGATCTGACTTTAGCCCACTAAAGTCTATTTGATCTGACTAAAGCCCTGAATAATTTTCAGAAAAACAACTCAATAATTTATAAACTCAAATGTCTTACTTTTGGACATACAACTTGAGACAGCTTGAAGTTTCTTTCTCACTTGTCAGAATGTCCAGAGCAATGCTTACACATTTGGGCAGAGAACACAATGCAACTTAAAACACAGGCATTCAAAACCTTTCAAAATCTTGCTCTGAGAGCCCACATTGAGTTTTGGTTGATAAATGGTGGTATATTTTGCAGAATGGAAAGGCTGCATAGAGTTTTAACCATCCTTCTACTTTAAAACTAATTTTCAGGTTTTTATATCATTATGGATTACACAAATGTTGAATACGATTTTGGATATGTTAATATTATTGGCTATGAGTATTGAATATTAAATATTGACTAATGAATATTACTGCAAGACCTACCATATGCTTACCAATATGAGGGAAAGGGAAACAAAAATCTGGTTAAATTCCTTTCACCTGTTCCTAACCTTTCTATCAGTGGAAAGCAAAAAGAAGAGTTTGACCATCTGTTTCAGTGGATCTAGGATTCTCTCATCTCAGAGCAATAGCAATAATATAGTCAAAAGGTAATCTGCTGACACGTAATACAGAAATAAACTAATTACTCTTTTAGATACACAGAATTTTATTTCAATGAAAAAAATCCATTCCCTATTCTTAATTTTTAAGGTGTTCAACGCGACGGGAAAGAATATAAATTAAGTAAATTAGGAAAATTACATTAGAAAGAAAAAGTGTAATTATCTAGCCAAATTGTATACACCCAGTCAGACTTCAGTTATTTGCCAAGACCATTATTGGTAGTGAAATTGCTATGTGTATTTGTGCAGCTGTAGTAGATGCACCTTGATGAAGTCTAGAAAATTACACTAACGAGCCTTGCAGGGATTTATTAAGACAGTCTGGAAGGTGATTTAGTAATTTGTTCATAAACTCCTCACGCCTGTTGTTTTTCACATCACAAGAGTGTTTCCAATAATATACAGCAGACACTTCTTCAAAATGAGGTTCACATTTCAAAACCTACTAATCCTTACCAGAATAACTGCATTAAGAACATAGTATTTTGACTTTCCTCTTCTTGTGTCCCATACTCATAGGTAATGTGGGCACATCAGAAGTACTGAAGGAGTCACTCAAGTAAGGTGAGGAAGAGACAATTCCTCGTATATCTGCTTAGCAGGAATGTCACAAATTCAACATCCTTTCAAATTTCCATATTATCCACGGTGATGCCCTTTTATGAACATCTGCAATCCTGTTGCCCTAGATGTTAGCATAAGATGTTGCTTAACCTCAGAGATATTAGCTGGCCAGCAGCATTGAAACAAAGAGAATTTATTACTAGATCAAAGAAAAAGGTTAAAATTTCCTGTGTTAAATTTTAGTAAAATTACTTTCTTTCTGCTAGATTGGCAATAAGTCACAATATTAATATTTTTCTAGTTTTAATTGTATGTGTGTGTTATTATTAAAAGATAATTACATGATAGTTTAAAAAATCTATGTTACTATTCAATAATTGTTTTTTCATCCTGTTTCTAACAACATATTTCCTAGGTATGCTTTATCTAAACTTTTCTACAATACAGGATAATAAAAAGATGAATACATGAGAGGTTATTACAGATGAGCAGGATCTCGCCATTGTGCATACTGAAAAGCAGCAAGCAGCTCTGGTAAGAACAAGTTTTGTTATAGATACCTACCATAAAAAGTCATACTACTTCTTTGACAAAAATTAAGTTTTACTTTGATTTCCAGTGACCTCTCTGGTCATTTCAGGAATAACAATGACAGACTTGAGTAAGAGTCATGATGATCATCTCACCTGGATGCATTTGTCAGAGGATTGCGGAGGGAATGTAAATAATAATGACAAAAGATAACTTTTTTTTTTTTTTAAAACCTGAACATCTCATTCCTACATGGAAAAAAATGATGGAAGAAATATTTGTGAAAGATTCATTGTAGAGCAATTACACCATCCTGTACCAAAACCTAATACTTTTTGTGTCAGTAATGGAAGAAATAGAAGACATCAGGAACAGCCAATAAAAATAATCTTTTAGAGAGCATCTCCTACAATTACATGGCTTTGGATAAATATGAAATAACCTTTCCTCCTTTCTAGAGACAGTTATATAAAAACAACTATAAAAACACGGAGCTGCTAGCCTGTCTTTGGAAGTCAGTCCCTGGAAGCTGCATATGTGTTAGGTACTGTACTGAGACATGCTGAGAATTCTGAAGGGTTGTAGAGAGAGGAGAAGGAGCTAAGATAGGCTGCCTCTTGAGAGAAAAAGGCCACTCCTTCATTTTGCTGAAATCATTAGTCACACAAAGCCTCATCCCTGAGTGGGATCTGCAGCTATAATTACTGCTCAAACTCTCATTTGCATTCTTGCTATAAAAGTTAATATTTTTCATGTCAAATAACCCATATGGATTCACTTTTAATATTAAAAGCACTACTGTTCATAATACATATGCAGAAGGCTTTATTACACATATTAATGTCTCATACCAGGTATCTTTTGTGTTAGGATAATGAAATATGACAACTTAATGCAGATGTGAATCTTTTTGTTAATAGCCTGATTATAAATGTGTTTAGTCTACAAAATTTTAGTACATTCTAAATTACCAATAGTCAGAAATACAACTTTTTGTCCCTTTGCACAATTTAGCATCATGTTTTCTTGTAAGTATCCTGTTCTTTCATTGCAAAAGATGCCAAAAATATTTCTAACTGTTGAGTCTCAGCAAAAGTGAGAAGACTGTGACTGGAAATGTATCTCTGCTTCATGAAGTTCAATGGCTGATCAATTGCTAAACATACAGAATTCAGAATCTGGGTAATAGAAAATGCCATGTAAAACGAAACCTATTATTCTTAAAGAGCTTGGTGTACAACTCCCCACGTATTTTGAGCTCTACTTCGATCTAACCAAAGCTAAATCACTCAGCCAGGAAGTGGTAGGAGATCCTTTCAAAACCAATCTCTGTGTAAGCATCCATTAAGGGATCCAAAATGATCCAATTCACATAAGTCCATATGTTTCACATATAGAAACACCTGTGACATCTATATGAATAGCAGATGAATTCTTTATGATCAGTGCTATTGCAATGAATACTAACTGAATTCCGTGTGATCAGTGCTGCTGAAAAGAGTATCAAATAAATTCACAATGCAACAATTCTCAATTCTTCAATTAAAGAGCTCCTTCTAAAGAGTCCACCTAGCACAAATTCTTAGTACAATAACAATATTTAAGGCAGCAATCATTACATGTATTGTAAATGTAAAAAAAAAAAAATCAATAGCAGTCTGCTAATGTATTCAGAACAATGAACAAAAAAAGCCAGGATCATCTCATTTCTTTTAAGAGATGCTATAAATCTAGAGCATCATTACTACATGCTGCTTTTTATTCTGGCCGACTTAGATTTTGTACATCATTGTTCTATGCAAAACTGTCAAAACCATCTCTGTGGATCCAAGATGTACTTGTCAGAGTGATTGAAGGGTTAATATAAGAGATAAGTATGGGACAAATGGATAGCACTGTGCACTTAATGGGAGTGTTTAGAAAGTTACCATTCTAGCTGAAGGGCTAGCTTATGGATTTTAATGTACTCAAAAGATTTTATTTCACTTCTTGGCAAGGCTAATGTGGTCAGGAATTATAAATACAGTAATTAGTAGTGAATGTAAAGATCTTCACAGGATCAGAGTCACGTTCCTCAAGCCCATTGTTGTTTCTTGGAGGGTTGGAGGGGTGAAACTGGAAAGAAAACAACAATGATTTTGCTTCATAGAAGAAAGGCTATGCTCCAGAAATCTTGAATCAGTGTAGTAACACTATTGTCTTTCCATTATAAGGTAGTGTAACAATTGGTGCCAAGAATCATAATATGAAGAAAACAAAAGAGTGCTTGAATTTGAGAAATAATTCTCAAATATATTCCTGCCAAAATCATATAATTGCTTGTGCTGCTTTAGAAGCTGCCATCTTACATTTTTCCTTAGGCTTTCTATTTCTCTGCTATGTGTCATGCTGTAGGAGCATGACACCCCATGTGAGGGCTTCCATGAAGTTTCGAGAACCTGTGCTGTTGCAGTGTGCCCATAGAAATCTGCCTAGCTGCATTCAAATAGCTTCAGTGCAGAAATAAAATACAAAAAGCTAAGTTACCGCACGTGCAATAATGATACATCGATCTTGTTAGTAATACTGTTACTAAATATGTATGGCACTCAGCACAAGATAAGGGGAACAATACCCTGATTATTGTGCGACCTGAGAAGTGAACACTTCATTAATTTACAGTAACTTAACAAATCACTCCCACATCAACCAAGTCATACTGTGTGTACTCTCAGAGTCTTAGAGAAGCTAATCTGTATTGATTTATGATTTTAGCTCATATTTGGGGTGAACTAAGGCATTCAGTTGCCTCAGCTTAGCTAATGGGCAGTTTCTTAGAGCGTTATGAATATTCACATTGCAAAACAATACTATCAACTCTAATTTACAAACTAGAAAGTTTCCATTAAAAATGTAAAGATAGACTGTAATTTAAATTCCTAGAATACTTAAAACTAAGATAATTCAGAGCAGGTACAGGTCATAAAAACTTTTAAATCAGACTGATGTACATCAAGCAGGCCATGTTAATACATGACATTCATTCACTGAGGTCAACTGCCTAAATTTTTCTCCATTAGAACCGTTATTTTGTAATATTAACACCCATGAAAATGGTGGTAGGAAGTCAGTGTTTTGACTTAGTACTTACATATGCCAATGTTGTATAAAAATAGTAAAAATAACCAAGCAGAGTGATAAAAGAAATACTATTTAGTAAATGCTGCATCGAAAGACATAAAATTTTTAAACACTGAGTAAAAGTTATTAGAGTATCAAAATGCCATAATTTACCTAGGCATTGCTGGTATTCAGCAAGGACATTAACCCTCATGTACTGAAATTAACATCTCATCTTAGCGGTATCCTAAATACAATGTCTGTTCTTAGCCTCTCCATTTGAAGCTGTCTAACTCATATATAAATAATTTTCTGTTAAGAAAGAGCATGGTGTATGAAACTAGAACCCAATAATCTGGTAGCTATATAGGAATGAGAAAATCTAAGAATCAACCCTTCTGCCAAGATTTATTAATTTATTTATTTACGGCCATAGTTTTTTGTTAAAATAAAAAAGGTCATTACCACATGACTTCCCGAGCTTCCTACTTCTAGATATGCTTTATTGACCAAAGTTATCCTGAATAAGAAGTACAGATATAAATCTATTGTGGCAAAAAAAAAAATAACAATTGTACTATGCTGCAACTAATTGACATTATTTTATAAAGACTACAGTATTACTAACTCCTCACTGGCACTACTCTTTTAAAAAGTGACCTTGACTGTTTTTCTGTAAAGAAAACATTTAGGCACCTTGATTGAGTGGAGGTTTCTGTAGTTTTCTTGTAAAAAAGGATGTATGATCCTCTGATGTTCTGAGGGACCAAAATATTCTCTAATTGCTGCCTGTTGGACGCTGCCCATTCAGTCTGCCGCTATTTGGGACTCTGCTCTCAGGCACCTAATGCTCCCCACAAAAGTGGATTCTAGTCATTGTAGCACCTGATACCTTTAATGAGACTTACTCTAAATGTCAAAATCACTTTGAAAATAAGATTTTTATTCCTAAACCACCCAGATGGATTAACATTTTATAACCATTAAATCCTACCTTTAAAAAATTTACTTCACTGTCCACTGAGCTCCATAGGAGATTGTTGCTGTTCTCTGTAGAGAGCAGTTAAAAGGTTTTTTGCTTTGTTATCCAGTAAGTGAACTTTTAAATGTGTACGAAGAAGTAACAAGTTGTATAATGATACCTTTCCCTCTGGAATCTGACCTATTGTACTTTCTGATTGTTTGGTATCTGTCCCAGTGTGCCGATTCATATCCAGTGGAGTTCTGTTATCCTAATAAAATCAATCAGGGAAAACAGACAGGGTCAAAGCAGTATTTTCTGAAAGCAAGTAATAGCTCCACTTCGAGCTTTTAGGGTGGAATTTTTTTATGCTCAAACTAAAAAGGTGCACATTTTGTATAAATAGAATGTATCTGAAACTGTTGGAATTGTTTTCAGTAACAGGAACACTTGAGACAATTTAAGTCTTGAAATAATTTAAGCAATTTCTAAAATCACACTTTGCATATGGAGAACACCACACAAAGCACATAGCAAATCTCTGTCAGTGAGTTATGGAAATTCTGACATGCAGAACTACTGTATGAACCCTAGACAACTCTGTGGTGACATCCAGGCTTTTATGAGCTACAAACGCTTAAAATCTTCCTAGGTAAAGTGAATTAATAAAGACAATAAGGTTTTAAAAGTTTTTCATCTGCTTATTTACGGAAGAATTTTAACTGGGAAAAACAAGGAAGCTTGTCACATAAACAATGTATCTCTTCACTTGAAATCTGATTTAAAATTTATAGTGTCTTGCTACGGTAAAGAATTTATCAACTTGCTTTTTAAAGTAAATACTGTTTAGGAGGATGAACTGAAAATCATTTGCCTATTTTGATCTAAATAACTAAGGCATATCTCTAAAGCAGGGGGTTTTAAGCAGCAAATGATTAATAAGCTGCCTACCACAGGTGATATTCTCAAGACATTTATAAAGAAAAAAAAAATGTTTTGCTTGACTTCAGTGTTAACAGAATAAACACAGAGAGAAAGCAATGGTAAATAGAAAATAGTATGTCTCTACTCAGCTATAACACCCTGCATCAAGTAAATGTACTCATTTTCTTCTTTTCAAGAAACAGCTTTTGCTGTCAGTGTTCCATAAAAACTGCTCTACGAGATGTTAACCTGTATTTCATTTTGGTTCCAAAAAAGACTACTCATTATCTAATCAGAAAATTCAAAATGTACTTCTTCATGCCTCAGAATGATCATTTCAAAACTCCAGTCATATCTATAGTAAAGTCAAAAGCAAAGTGGACTAAGAAGAATCGGGCCTTTGTTTTTGACAGCAGTCACACACCTGCAATCCTTCTTCTGACTGCATCTCATAACAGAGAGGTGGGAAAAAAGCCAGCCTCCCTGGCTGCTGGCCTCTCTACTGGCATCCTTGTCTCCAGTCTCTCCACCAACATCCCTGCCCATGAGCCTCCCCACTGGTCTCAGCATACTGCATGGCCATGACTGGCTGCTCGGCCTCTGCCCGCCTCATGGGAACTGGGGCCTCACACCACACTCCTAAACCAGCAATGTAGCACCTTCCTTGCTGAAAGCAGGGCTAGAGCTTAACTGGGACAGATATCCCCAAATCAGTAAGAAGAGACAGACACAGAAAATGCTTCTGACCCAAACTCACAGGTCTTGGCCTCACACTGCAGGCATAGTGAATTCCTCGACAGTGGCTACAAATGCTATAGTAGATGAGGCGGTTCAGAACCATTATCAAACTAAAGCCATCAATGCTTTCATTGACCCATATTTCTATTGCAAAGTTTACTCTGAGAAAAGCGTACTTGGACTAGAAGATCAAGAGTGTTTTACATGAGTCTGAAATGTACAAAGAACAACATGAAAGTTTAGGATGAGGATCTATAATTCCACCAGACAGGAGGCTATGTGCCATCTGACCAATGAATGGTCAATCTTGGACTGAGCTTTTCATGCATTTTGAGGTACAGACACTAACATACCTATGTCTATTTTGGCTCGTAAAGAAACTTTACCAGAGGCAGTCACTTTCTGGTCTGTTTCCCTTGTCCTGAGAGATGCAGGTATTGAAGCAATGAGGGTGCTATATCTATAAAGCCAGATAAGACTCTTAATGTTATTATATTTTAAAATTAAAATTACAACAGCTTGCCTTATGATCTGAGGATAGCTAGGAGCATGGAATCTAGAAGGTAAGAAGGACTTCCATCATGGAGGATTGCATGAAATACTTCTTTCCCAGAGAAGGAAGGAAGAGGGTATTGCACCTACTGCTACAAACACACTGCTCAATGCTTATTTATTATTCTATTCCAAGATGCCTAGGTTTTCCCCAATAATAAATAAAGCTTAACACAGACTCCTAGTTTCAGGTTTCGGCATCAGATGTTTGGAAGTTAGGCACCAGCGCATGTATTGTTGTAACACTTTTTGGATATAGCCCTAGCTATACGAGCGAATATATGTATGAAAGAAAAGATTGAATATATTAACTTCAAAGCTCTGAGTCACATAGCAAAGAAACTTTCCATAATGAGGTGGAAATGCTGATCTTCTGAGAATATTTTTCTTTCCTAGCAGACTTCAGAGCATGAGAAAGTAATGAAGAATGAAATCCATCTTCACAAAAAAAACCCCCTTTTTAAAAAAACCAAAAAAACCAAAACTGCCTACATAATTTTTCCCACATAAATGCCTACTGGACTTAATTATATATATTATTTAATTATTTTCCTTTCAAAAGTAATGTGTATTTTTTTTTTACTCTGGAATTCAGATATTTAAGAATTCCTTAAGAATTTAATCTAATTTTCTTAGATTCAAGTAGCGATCTGTGAAATCAGTGACTCAAGGTTAAGACCTGAATAAATGCAGGGTAAGAATTTTCTATTTCTATTTCTAAGCTTATATATATATGTATAAAAATGATAATCACCTTTCTACCCTGTATTAAGCAAACCCCTTACACCATTAAAGGAATAATGTAACTCATTATATAAAATATTGACTTGGGACTTATAAAATATGAATTCCAGATCACAATTCAGGCACAGACCTTTGTTGGATAAATTACTGTGTCCTTTGTGTCTTTTTTTCCCTTGTCTGTATAGTTAAGCTATTTTATTGTAAGCTCCTTGGCACAGAAAGGTGCTGTCTTCCATTAGCATGCCTAACACAATAGGACCTTAATTTTAACTAGAATCCCTGGTCCTACTATAATCAAAACATCATATATTTTCCTAGTTTACAATAAAAAAAAAAGCTTGAGGTTCTTTAACATTCTTTACAGTTCAGCTATTGGGATCTTATATCCTTTGTTTCCCTACAATGAATCCCAACATGAAAATATTATTTTCCCTGAACAACAATTAGCAATATTGTAGACTGTGACCTAGAGATGCTTTTACTACAGTTTTGTGTACACTAACAATATTCTTTTTTTTCTTTGATATGTTCTTCTCTCTTCTAAAACATCTTCGCGTCTTGTTGACCTTTCAAAATGCTGCTGTGCTCTGGGTGGGTGGCTTCAATACATTTCTTCAATAAGTCCCAATTTGTTTTGTTGCTTAGTACATAGGATTATTGTTTTCTTTAGTATTTGATAATTTGGTTTTGTGTTTTTAGATTAATTATTCTACCATTCTATGTTTTCTTAGCCAAATTCTGGTGTTTTTTTTGCTAGGCAAGCTATATAGATGATAGAATACCTTTCAAATATGATCATACTGCTGTGTGCTTCTTGCAATGCCATTAGATTCTGCATAAGCTACAAATTCTCCCCCAATCGCTTACATTCAGACATACACAACAGAGAACCTAATACTGATTCCTCAGAATCTCTGTACAGATTTTCCCTTTGTGGCCTACCCTTAAACTAGTTTTCCATCTCAGTTTCTTTGCCTTCATGATGATTTCTCTTAGTCATTAATCTCAGATGTGGTGCCTTGTCAAAGGCTTACAAGTGGACTACATCCATTGAATTTCCCTTATGTACAGTGGCAGTAATATCTTCAAAGAACTCCAGCAGGTTAGTTAAGCATGACCTCCCCTGCCTGAATCTATGCTGGTTATCCTTAATCAAACTGATTTTCAAGCTGTTCTTTCACAGTTCCTTATGGTAGTTTAATTTTCCCCACAACCCTTGTTAAATTCACTGATGTATAGTTTCTTGGCCTGTCTTTAATCTTTTCTGAAGATCTGCTGGGGTTTTTTTCAATCTGCAAAAATCGTTCCTAGACAGATCTGGTTTAAATAGCCTTTTGTCCCTCTATGTTCCTCACTAGCTCTTCAAAAGTATGTTTTCAAAACTGCTTTTGATGAGAAAAACAAAAGCCACAAAAAAGTGTGTACTTCATGTTGTGGTTTTTGGTAGCAGTCGTGCTTTGGATTTTTTTTTTTGTCTGTGTGCATGTAAATTGTAGTCAAATGGAACAAACTACTGCCGTGAATACAGAGTGGTAAAATTCAAAAGGTTTTGATTACTTTGCATTTGTGAAGCTGGGGAGGAGCTTTCCAGGGTGGCCAAATCTTTAGTAGGGTAGAACAGCTATCAAAAGCTATACCAAATGCATTCCTCCACTTACAGGGAGCCAAAATGCAATGTCATCCTGAGGGAAATGGAGTTAGTGACAAACTTACAAATCTGTGGCCTCCAGTCCCAATTAGGTGACTCCCTGGCCCTTTAGGTTAAAATTCATGTAATGTTGCTGTTGATAAGCATAGCAATATGCTGCCAGCACATGGCTCCAGTACTTCAGAAATCTCTGGTTAATGTTCAAGGTCATGGACTTGAGTTGCAGAACTTCTATAGGTTATGGTGAAGTATTTCAGTCATGACATCTACTGCTGCATTCGTAAACAATGGGAAAGGTTTTTACATTATTAGAAAAACGGTCAAAACAACAGTGAAAGGTAACTATGGGACTACAAGAGATTCAAATGACTGCAGTTCCCTCCCTCTCAGACACACATATAAACATGTTTTTATATTATACTCATTACTATAGTAACAGGGTACTTTAAGACTAATGCATGCAAGTTCAACTGGAGTGTTATACCTAGACCTAAATTTTTTCAGCTCTCCAGTATCAATGGTGATGTCAACAGTGATGTGGCAGATAGAAGTTAAGTGGCACTGCAAACTTTGTACTAGAATAAAAAAAAATTACTTGGTCTTAAATAAATATGAACAACGGGACAAATCAAACTTCCCCCGATAATAGCATAACTCTTTGTGAGACTTCTTTGTAGACTTTATTTGAAGGTCATAACATCATGATTGTTAGGTCCCTAATGATAAAATCTATTGATTATTTCCTTAAATGAGCTGAAAATAGGTATTGCAGCATCTATTTTTTAGGTGTTTCCTGGCAAATGAACCCCAGAGCAGTATTCCAGGTGGTCTACTTACGCTTTCACTTTTCATAGAATGATTGAATATTCACTGAGAAAGACAGAAACCCAACCGGGAGCACAACTCTGATGTGGCAAGTAATGCTCTCTGTGTAAGAGGGGACCAGTAGGAGTCCAGTTACTGTTCCAGTAGCTTTTAAAATATTTGATATTGAACTCCTTTAACCAAGGTTTAGAACCCAAACCTCCTACCTCAAAAAGAAACTTTAACTGCAAACCGTCATGGCACCAATGGAGGAGAGCCTAGGATAGCCCCAGTAGATACCAGAAAAAAAAGGATGAGACAGGCTTTAACTTTCTAACAGAAGAGGAAGCTGAATGTAGATTTTTCACAATACAGCTAAGTGTTCCAACTGTTAAATTACTCTCTCTGCTGTGGGAAAATGAGAGGTCACCACTTCAGCCCCCAGGAGTATCTTATATAAGGCCAAAGTTGGCAGGCACACTTAAAGAAAACTAAGCAGCTTCATCCCTATGGAAGAATATCTAAATTGAATATTACAATGATTGTTGTATAACAGTTCTATACAAATTGACAGTATGCAACCATTCTGAGTATGCCTAGAAATGTAATTTTGGGCTCAAAGGAAATTTTCTAGTGAAAAATAGGCATGTGTAAATTTGGGCATTTCTGGAGTTAAAGTAGCCATTGAGAATCAGTTCAGTAATCTCAGTACTAGATGTAAAGATCTTCACAATAAAGGGAGAACTTGATGCTTAAATTCTTCTGTGTATTTATTAGCTGCTGAGCATCCTCAACATCCATGAAATTAATTAGGAACTGAAGAGTTCAGCACATTTCAGATCTAGCTCTTGAATTAATAAGTTACATTATATTGCATTAGAATAATCAGGAAGCTTTTATTTTCTGAAATTTTCAGGTACATACTAAACAAAAATTATTCTAGGCAGAGAGAAGAAAATACACATATTGAAAGATTATTCTAGCAACATAAGAGTAAGGAACTTTATATCTTAAATAATTTTCTTTGAAAAAACACTTTTGTACTAATTCAAGCAACTAAGTGTGTATGTCATCTGATTTTTAAATGAAAGTGGTTGAGATATTCTATATGAAATTTTTTATTATGGTCAAGTGAGTAATTCTTAAAAGAGGCAAGCTTCATATATAAACACAGGACTACACAATCTTTTATGTCATCCCAAAACAGCATTGAAGTATTTCGACCTAAAATAAGAAAATAACTTTTAACTAATTACAGTAATTATTTGTAAACTTAATCTAGGTTTTGATCACAATCTTTAACTGTACAGATATTTTATCATTTTAGTAAATGTTTGATTTTCCTAATCAAGCAGAAAACAAAACTTACTTGAAAAATAATTCTGTTATCCCATTAAAACAGTCCTACTCAAAGAACTCAATCCTTCCTCCATCTTTGTGGAAAATTATATTACAGTGTGTCAGAAACTACATCTTGTTCGGATGCTGTCCTTTTTCCAGTCATCTTTCTGAAACTTGTGTTCTTGTCAGTTCTCAAAAGCTAAGAAATGGTTTTGTTTGCATGGGACAGGAGTGATTAATGTCTTCCATTCGTGGATAGATTTTATCAAGAAATATTCACAAACCTCCCTTTTATGGAAATGAAATACAGTCTTTCTGAATGAAGGAGCAAGAACAGTCATGGGAGATTTGCTAACATTCTATCTCATGCTCCTCTTGCTCATAATAGTTAGCTATGATTTTCCTAATTATTTCTTTGCATCACTTTGTTTTGGTTTTACGATCATATGCTTTTCTAAAGACGGTCCTTAGAGAAAGAGGTAGAAGAAAGGGGAAGGGCAGAATTTGTACATCTCCTTCAGAGCCAGTTTAAATACTTGTAGGAAGGCTGCTGTCTTAGGGAACAACAGAAACAGTTTTTCAGACAGTGACAAATGTCTAACATAAAACTAAAACCAGAAACCAATGGATTGGAGCTCATGGAGTATCTTGTTTTAAGATTTGAGATAAGCCTCTATTTAGGGGCAGAATTTTCAAATTTGTGTAAAATTTTTTTGGGGGGGTTTGTGTTTTGTCATTTGGTGTGTTTTGTTTTGTTTTTTTTTAATTTGTTCTAGATCTGAGTCTTGGGAGTTGGGAAACCAGTTGTTTTAGAAGGATGACATGGTTTCAGCATTCTCAGATTCTCAGTATGATGGACCTCTTACTAAACCTTATCTAACAGAAATTCTTGCAGCGTTTCCCTAATCTCTGCAGAAACTCAATCTTTTACCAGATCTCATCATTAAAATTTGTCACAACTCTTACTAGTTTTCACCAGACTTTTTGCTTTTTGTCCCAGGAAGGAGAAAACTACCAAGATATAACTTGTGACCAGTGATACCTCAGGCTACAGAGGAGCAAACAGCATACATGCAAGATGAAGCTACTATACAGTGCACTTCTTATTATCAATAAACTACTAACATGCTCCATGTAAGTCGATGTCAGTGGGAGAGATCACTAAGTGCCTGTTTTGCTGAAATAATTTCTTACCTGGACCTCATTTTCTAAGGATTTTCTCTGCCATCCCTCCAGAAATGTCTCATAAGGTCTAAATGTTGACCACTGCTGTCATTCAGGTGGTCACCCATGTAGTCTTTACCAGTTATTGGAAAACAAACAATCAAAATATTATTGATGAGAATAAAAACTAGGTGATGAGATGGTGGGTTACTTGAAGTTAGTTGCTATAAATATCCATAGGTGTATGTGGAAAACTATGTAATTTACAGATTCGCATCATCTTTTCCCATTTCTCAAAGTTCTGTGCAGGGTGAAGTATTTCCAAAGAGCTGGAAGTGCTCAGGGAAATGAGCAGGTAGAAGCTTCAAAACAAGTAAAACGCATTACTTTGCTGCACAGCAGGAATTAAATTGTAAAACAGATTGTCACAAAATAATGTGGTAGTCTGAATTATGAATAGGTTCAAGAAAAGATTTGTGAAGGTTAAATTTATTGATGGATGTTGAACATAGATGTAACCTCTGGCTAAGGGTTCTCTAAATTGGCTAGAGGTTCCTAAAATATAAGGCTGTCAATATCTCGTTCCTGCAATTTCTTCTATGCATTTGCTAATGGCCATTGTCAGAAAGAGGTTATTTTGGTCTGATTTGATGCAAAGCTTTTTGCATTTTTAAATATGCAAAGTGTGAAACTTAACCAAATTCATGGGACATGCACAAAATCTGGATACAGCTTATATCCCAAACTTAATTTTTCAGACCTTAAGAGTATCCTATCCCCATCTTCAACCTCTGTGCTCATTGCTTCCACTGCAGGAGTCATCATAGGTTAGACTTTGGGTGCTTTCCTCCATGGGAATGTTAAAGAGCGACTTTGAAGCATAACACAGGTGTCTTATACTCCTTCAGCAGAGGAGGGAGTAACTGGAACAAGAAAGATAAAGTCTGCAAAAGGAAAATTTTAACAACATGGTAAGGGGAAAAGAATTAGTGTTTAATGATGCAAATCTGATGATGCCAGTTCTGTCAGTTCTATGAGATAAAAGCCATTACTTTCAGCACATCAGCATAAAGGCTGTGTATGGGCTCAGCAACTACCCATCAACATGTTCATCACATGTTGTCTCTGGCACTTCCACATCAGACCTAAAGAGTAGTGGCACCAGGGCTTCTACTGAGGACACTTGCCAGCAAATATTTCAAGTTTTGAGCTATGTTACTAGTTCTGCTTAGGGAGACTACACCCCTATGCCTGTGTTGCTGGAGACAATAAGAGAAGGTGATTATTCATTGCTCTTCATTAAGACAATGGAGATCAAAAAGAAAACCAAAAAAAACCCAACTAATTTTGGCCCTGTACTCCAAGGCAGCATGAAGCTGCTACAGGCTAGATTTCGGAAGATAAGTTTTTTTGCTTGATTCTGATCATGGCGGAAATAACATTTCCCACACTCAAGTTTCCTGTCACAATGTTGCCCACGTTGTCCATTTAATTTTCTCTATGTTGATATAATCCTTTGGGTCCCTGTACTCTAGGATCTACCATAAAGCAAATGAATAAATCACAGTATACACATCACTACATGATGAACTTTCGTTTTTAAGAATAAATATAGTAATAGTCAAAATATCCTAGGAAAAAAAAATGAATGGAAGAGACCAAAAGACAAGACTAAGGACTGATTAAAAAAAATAAAATAGTCTTGACTGAAATCCCCATTAAATGCTGTCATATTTTTTCATATGTAGCTCCCTTTTTGAGACAGCTCATCTTCCTCAGTGGTACTGTTGGAGAGTGTGTCAATGAAACTTAAGAATGATTTCCATCAGCTGCCCATGTTGTCCTCTGTGCTGAACGACCATCCCTCACCTGACACAGTTTGCCACCACAATAGCTTATTTTTTCACAGTGGGCAGTACATCATCTTTCTAGCGTGAAAGACTATTTTCTTTTTTTAATTGATTTTTTTCCCCCAGGGGACCTGATCCTCACACACATCGCTCTTCTAGGGTAGTACCTAGACAACGGCAGTGTGACTGAGTAGGTCTGAGAAGCAAACTGCTGTTGAGACAGTCGCGCAAAACGTTTCTGCTTTACAAAACTGTACCTGAAAGTAATGATGCTATGTGACTGTGATGGATTGACCCTGGCTGGGTGTCAGGTGCCCACCAAAGCCTCAATATTCACTCCTTCACTGGAAGGTGCAGAAAAACTATAATGAAAGGCTTATGGGTCAATATAAGGACAGGGAGAGATCACTCAGCAATTACTGCAAAACAGATGCATCTTGGGGAAATTAGTTTATTACCAATCAAACCAGAGCAGGATAATAACAAATAAAGCAAACTCTTAAAAACACCTTTCCCCCATCCCTCCCTTTTTCCCCAGCTCAACTTTACTCCTGATTTTCTCTACCTCCTCCCTGCCAGCAGTGCACAGGAATAGAGAACAGTGGTTGTGGTCAGTTCATCACATGTCGTCTCTGCTACAGCTTCCTTCTCAGGGAGAGGGTTCCTCACATTCTTCCCCTGCTCCAACGTGTGGTCCCTCCCATAGGAGACAGTCCTCCAATTTGAGCCCTTCCCATGGGCTACAGTTCTTCATGAACTGCTATGGTGTGAGTCCCCACAAGATCAGAAGTTGTGTCAGCACACTTACTCCAGCGTGGCCTCTTCCTCTCTCTCCACAGGTTCCCTGGTCCTGCTAGAAGCCTGCTCCAGTGTGAGCTTCCCATGGGGTCACAGACACCTTTGTGCATCTACCTGCTCCAGCATAGAGTCCTTCCCAGGCTGCAGGTGCATTTGTGCTCCCCCGTGGCCTCCACAGACTGCAGGGACAGGGCCTCACCATGGGCTACACCACAGGCTGCAGGGGAATCTCTTCTCTGGCATCTGTAGCAACTCCTCCCCTCCTTCTTCACTGACCTTGGTAGCAGCAGAGTTGTTACTCACATATTCACACTTTTCTCTCTGGCTGACATTGCACAGGGATTTTTTTTGTCTCCTTACATATATTACCACAGAGATACTACCACCATCCCTGATGGGCCGAGCCTTGGCCAGTGGCAGGTCCATCCTGGAGCCAGCTGGCATTGGCTCTACCAGACATGGGGGAAGCTTCTAGAAGCTTCTCACAGAAGCCACTCCAGTAGCCACACCACTATCAAAATCTTGCCAAGCAAAGCCAATACAGTGACAAAGTATATTCAAAACATTTGCATAGATCTGTCTGTCCTGCAAATATAGTCTGCAGAGCAATGCACAATGATACCAAAATAAGCTTGGGGTCTAACCTACAGTGGTAAAACTGGGTAGATACCTTATTTTCACCAGAGCCAGTCTCACCACTTAAAATACTTTCTTAGAAAGAAAAATAGAGCCCAAAGGAACTGCAATTACTCACCAATTAGTTATCACTGTGTGATAATAATCATAGAGGAAATATAGTGGAGGTGGAGCTGATTGTTTTTATTTCTGGGCCAGGACAACAGCCTTCATTATCCAATATAGCCAGTAGTCTCCAAGTTGGCTTCATGCCAAATTCTGATTGTTTTTTAATGTTTGCTTTGTAATCACAAATATTTTTTCCAGGGTACATCAGATCCAGTTTGGGAGGGTTTTTTATACAGAGATCAACAGTCTTAAAGAAAAAGAAACCACAATTTCACTCAAGAAATCTTTCCTTCCTAACAAAATAAAACAGCAGTTGTGGATTTGGAAACTGTGCTTAATTCAGATACTACCTAGGAGATAACAGTAGTAAATGCTGAATATTGTTGTCTATGGATTCTTTTTAAAGTACTATATTACATTCAGATTATGATGATTGTCAAGTGTAAAAATAAGTACAGTATAAATCCCTTGATGATCAAAAGTGATGAGATCTGCAGTTTTCTCTCATGAGAGTGGGAACTACAGATATTTGGCACTCCTGCAACTAAAGTAAAAATACAAATCTAGGCTCTTGACAATAGATAGTACCTTCTGCCCTCTTTCCAGAACCCTTGAACTTGACACTGAAACTTGTTTTGCAGGTAAAGTGAGCTCAGAAAGATGTTTTTACTCTTCAGTATGTACATGTTCTTTTATTCAATAAATGGATCCCTCTTTCATCAGATATTTTGGATAATTTTTTTTTTTCATGCCGAATGCCTATGACCTTATGTATCACAAGTGTATTCCATCCACAAGTCTGTTTCTTTATCAAATATTCATATATGTAAGTACCACTTCACCTTAACACTGTGGATACACACAGATGCATAACGAGTAAAGCAGACTTATAAAATCAGTACAGAAAACAGATAGAAATAAAGATTTCTCTACAACATGAAATCCTGAAGCCCTGTCCTATAGTCCTTACCCAGCCAACTCCTGCTCTAAAGGCAAGGAGATCGAAAGACTTACCAAAAAAAAAATCGGTGCTTGTAGACATTGGAATAATTGTGGTCCAAACTAGCTTGACAATAAGATATTTTATACTTTAAAGAAGATGCACAAGGCTAGCTGAAGGGAAACTCCAGCTCCGTCACCTTTACTATATAGAAATCATAGATCTGGGCTTATAATTTCTAGCAACAGGAAGACAGATTTATGGACACAAGAAGAATCAACACTAAAAAAAATTCCAAAACAATTTGGTGTCTCTGTTTAAAGACAACTAATAATTTGAGTTTAAATGGAAAAAAAAAAAAGGAAAACTGAATTCACTTTGACAAAACAACTTCTCAGTTTTCCTTCTAATGTGATATGACTCATCTCAAATCCATTGCAAAGAGGTAAACAAACTACACCAACTCAGTAGCCATCATCTGCCAGGAACATTTTAAAAAGAAAACTATTACAGAGCTACTTTTCTTGTCTTCTATACAGAGAAACTTATTTTCCCAGCAGAAACAGCACTTCATGTTATCTTCTTTTCATTTACCATGTTTCCTTCACTGCTAAGAGAATCCTAAGAAATACTGCTTTAAGCCAGTAATTTATTTCTTAAGAATTAAATTAAAGTAGCCTGGGCTACTTTTAGGTATTTTCAAAATAATTCATTTAATTTAAAATAAATCAAAGTTCAGTTTGATTCTTAGTAACACTGCATATGGGACGTATCTTGGACAGCAATTTAAATATGTGAACAATAGTCTTTTTATTTTATTCCTTATTCATTGAATTATTTTTATTATTATAACTGTAGGAAAAATAAAGTCATTAGTCCTTCTTTATTTTATAATCCTTCTGTTATCTAATTTCCTAAAAATAGCTGCAAGATAAAAAATTTCTATGAAAATCAAAATGACAATTATAAGCTGGCCTCTCAGCTCTTTGTTATCCATTATTTTTTTAATGACTACTTATTTTTATAATGTAGTTAATAAACAAAATATAAATTGCTTGATAATGCATCTGAAGTCAGCTTCTCTGATGATGTAAAATCACCAAATATCCACAAAGAGGGTTTCATGATGTTAGATTTTTTGCAATAGTTCTTGCCTGTAGATTTTAAAATCTTATGGGTTTGGACCTTCAATGTGTTAAAAGATACTAAATTGAAAAAAAAAAAAAAAGTAACTTCAATTTCCATAATATTCCTTGATTCATTACTTTAAAGAAATTATTTCAGAGCTTCTCAAGAGTTGACAGGAAAAATCTAAATTGTCATGGCAACAGGAGTTGAAGAAATCCTTCTTTGCTGTTTGCATAGATCATCTCCATGCTATCAATCTGTTTACTAAAGGTTGCTAAAGAAAGCAATTAAAGGTTAATGTCTCCACAGAAATCAAATAAATTGTATAACTAGCAAAAGACAGTGAAGTGAGATTCACTTTAGATAGGTCAAAAAAATTGAGGCATCATGTATCTTCAATGTAAATGACACCAAGCTGTGTGTTGCAGCCAACACGCTGCAGGGATGGCTGAGAGGTGGGCCTGTGAGAATGTCGTGAAGCTCAACCAGGCCAAGGGCAAGGTCCTGCTCATTGGTTGGGGCAAACCTGAGCACAAAAACAGGCTGGGCAATGAGTGAATTAAGAGTAGCCCTGTGGAGAAGGACTTGGGAGTGTTGGTTGACAAGAAGCTCAACGTGACCTGGCAATGTACACTTGCAGGCTGAGGGAGGTGATTCTCCCCCACTACTCTGCTCTGATGAGTACCTGGAGTACTGTATTCCGTTTTGGGCCCTCAGTACAAGGAGGATATGGACCTGTTGGGTCAAGTCCAGAGAAAGGCCACAAAGATAATTAAAGGGCTGCAGCATTTCTCCTATGAAGACAAGCTGAGACACTTGGTGTTCAGCCTGGAGGAAAGCAGGCTCCTTATAGCAGGCTTTCAATACATAAAAGGGCCTACAAGAAAGCTGGAGAGGGGCTTTTTACAAGGGTGTGTAGTGACAGGACAAGGGGTAAGGGCTTTAAACTGAGAGTAGATTTAGATTAGATATAAGGAAGAAGGTCTTCACTGTGGGGCTAGTGAGGCACAGAAACAAGTTGCCCAGAGAGATTGTGGATGCCCCACCCCTGAAAGTGTTCAAGGCCAGGTTGGATGGGGCTTTTAGCAGCCTGGTCTAGTGGAAGGAGTCACCGGTCATGGCAAGGAGGTTGAAACTAGATGATCTTTAAGGTCTCTTCCAACCCAAAGCATTCTATGATTCTGTGATTTTTTTTGCATAAAATTTCATATTAAGAGTTTTAATTTTATTGTTAATTTTACTCCAGCATCCTTGTTTTAATGCAAGTCCTCTGTGTGATATGTGGCTATATTAATGGTCAGATTCAAAGTCCACTGAGATTAATGAAATTTATTTTTTTGTGTGATTTTCCCAGCCTTTGGATTATGTCCTATCTGGTCAGAATTTGACATACAGCAACCCAGACTATTCAGCTGATGAATAGAGTCTATGTCCAACATACTTAGCTCTGTGTAGCAGAATACTTTTTGTCTAAAAAGCAGCAGACTTGTTTCAAGTTAACTACATTGTGTACCTGGAAAAAAAGAAAGGAAGATTTCAGCATTTGCATTTATGTTAATTAAATACCATGATGATGCCTCCTCTATCTGGGTTTCCTATGAAAGCAAGACAGAAATTGTTGAGTATAGTTCGTGATCAAAATGCTACTTCTGCTGTCACCGTTGACTTCGTGAAATCTATTAACACTACATTTTGCAGTGTTAGTGACACTGCAAACAATGGGTCAAAGCATGCACTTGGGATATTTACTTGTTAAGGTAAAGAAAATCAATTTAATTTCTCATGAGAGATGTCTACAAATGCAAAGGGTCACTCACTGTGAGATTAGCAGTTGCTTGATTGTACTGAGGTTCTAAAAGTGAATTATAAAACAGCTTTTACCCCCCAAAAAAAGCTTAGTATGACTCAACCTATGTATTACAATAAACATCAGCAGGATACCAATAGAGAATCTGGCTGTTGGGGCAAAGCTAAAATAGTGTACTTAGTCACTATGAAGCAGTCAGATTCTGCACTGATATCCCACAGACATTAGTGAGAACAGTGTGATTTGTCATGACCATTTGTTTCACAACCAGAAGCATGTAAGATTAGTCTAAAAATAAGTTAAATACTTTGGTTTTTTCCCCAATTATTTCATTAAAATGCTACCTTCAAAAATGTCACTGTTTTATTTTTTCTTATCCTCACAGTCACCTATGCTTTTTTCTAAGGTTCAAAGCAAGGTGGATTCCATGAGCTCATATGTATTCCTGCAATATCTACCTGCTTGCAGTCCAATGTCAGCTGCTCCCTGACAAAATCACCTCCCTGTTCCTTGTACCTCCAGCTATGTTGGACATTGGCAGTCTGATGTGGGTCTCAAGCTACATGGTGTGTACTGTATGCACCCTGAGTTCAGACTGAACCCTGATGTACTCAAGCACGATGCCCAAAGCCAAGCCTAAGCTCTCACTCACATTTTGGATGCGCTAAGCAAAGTGAGCCAAGGTCTCCCATCTATTTCAGCAGCAGGCACTGCAAGCACAGTAAGGGTGCTTTAAATCCAAGCTACAGCCAGGCCAGTACTTAGAAAAGAAAATATCCTGCCTGCGGTTCCCAGTGTTTAGGCCACCCTTTAACCTGAGCTTTAAATACAGAGTAAGGTTGGCTGCACTTTTGTTCCTGGTGCACCGAGTATTGCTGGTGTTTCAGCAATAGTGCAAAAAAAATAGAAGTTTTTGTATGTGAACACAATATGGTGAATAATATAGGTCAAAGGATGTAAACAATGATTTATAAAGTATTGTATCATGGTTGCATTTGATCTGCAAGTCATACAATGAGGAAAAGATATCCCTAGACCCAGACTTGCTGTCAAATGTCAAGGGTTTGCTGCAAACAACAGAATTTTAAGAACATTTCAATAAAAAGCCCTCCAGTATATGTTTAGAAATGGCTCTCTAGTAAACAAAAGACAAGGAAAATTTTTAGACTAGAAATAACAAAAACTTAATGTTTGTCCAAATTGCATGAAGAAGTCAATGCCTTGAATTTGAGAACAAGGTTTGAAGCAAGTGCTGTAAAATGGAATTTTAAAACACTGTCCATATTTTATACAAGTTTGCAAAATGAATACTGCACACAAATTTTATTCATTATTATTTATTCAGCTCTGTGCAAGCTGCAGTGCTGTTTCTCTTGGAAAGCCACCATACAATGGAGACGTCAGCATGGAACATTATTCTGTACTTCAGTATCCATGAGACACTGTAAGAGAGGCATAAACCCTCCAAAGACTAAAATGATCCTAGGTTTGTCTGTGTCTTTTCCTTCATAATTTCTTTTAGAGAAAAAGTAGAGAAAAAGAAGTCAGATAAAACTATGCTCGGAGATATCTGAGATATTGTTTAAAACTAAATTACTTCCATAAATATGTAAATATTTTTATAGTAACAGGATTGATTGCTTAGAGTTTTCCAGTTTTCCTTTTTTGTCAGCCGTACATAGATGTAAACATTGCCAGAAGTTCTCAGCCTCAAGAGCTCATATGAAGCAGGACATGACTCTGCTATTCAGCTCCAGTATCTGCTGTTGCCTCCCTTATTCAGAGCAGCAATCTTTTTGAAATTGGCCAATCCGTCTACTACTGAAATCAATAGAAATTTCGGTTTCTAATGCAGTAGAATAGGGCCATCACAACTGCCCAAAGTTACCTTTTTTACTTGATAATGATGACTCAAAAAATGATGTTGACAGAGGTGGAATCACTATTCTGAATATGCATGAATGTATTGTTAAAATACATAATTTAATAACTATAAAGCTGTAGCAAACTGTGATTAATTTTTTATGCTGGAAATTAAAGCCTTACTGTAATTGCAAGAAATTGTGAGATTTTTTTCTTATCTTTTGCTAAAAGCAAATCATTGATGATATTCTGACTAATCAAGACGAATTCTGGTTAATCATCAGCAATATAACAGTGATTAAATCTTGCTCTGCCCTTTTAACTGAATCTTCCCTCCAGGTAAAAATGGCAAGAAACTGTTGTAATTTTATCTTTTTTTTTTCCTTCTGAGTAAGAAATGAAGAAAAAAATATTGTCTCTGAGCAAGTAAGACTTGTTATTAAAAATAAG
Organism: Colius striatus; assembly: GCF_028858725.1. Lineage (NCBI taxonomy): Eukaryota > Metazoa > Chordata > Aves > Coliiformes > Coliidae > Colius > Colius striatus. The sequence continues at coordinate 23,665,186 of NC_084760.1, read as the reverse complement.
ATGCAGTATTAGTCTTGTAAGAGTTTTCAGTGCATGCATGCCTCCATTTACCATCCAATTACTAAATGCAGGCAATTGATAAATGTTGCCTTTGTGTGTCAATATAACACTAGCAATAATCCAAGTAATTTTTTTTGAGCAGCTGTCCCATCGGGAAATTTTTACAACAAATATAGGGTAGATTTTCTTAAATGCAGTGGACATGTCATATAGTGGAGTGATGTCTTTCATCCAGCGATAACAAAGATGGATGAGGATGAAGTAAGATCTTAGAGCTTTCCTCAGGCCTTAATGACATTCTTCCTTATTTCAAAAGTTACTGGTTGTTAAAAATGGTTTAAAGGAAATTGCAACTGACACAGAAAAGTAAAACATCTAAGTAAAAGAAAGTGACTCAAACGCATTAGGAGAATTTCCATATAATTCTTATTCTTTGTTCACTGCAGAAACTGGAAGAACATCCAATTTAGCTCAGTTTAATCTGGCTAATTTTGCAGCCATATGGAGAACTAGAGGCCAGATACTTATTTGGTGACCCTGACTTAAATCCAGTTATATGCTGGAGTTTTATTAGAGATCATCTCTCAAACCTATGGTACTGCTTTGGTGGATTGTATAGTGAAACTTGTAATTCCCCTTTCCACACCGCATCCCTCTATCCCTCTGCTGGTTACAGGCAGCCCGGCACTACACTGCAATATCTGCACTTATACCTAAAGCTGTTTACTAGCTGAGTAATGTCATCGTGGTCAGAGAGACATGACAGTACAACACAGATTTAAGCAAAACAGAATTACATCTTATCTTTAAATTCATTGGACGTTTTATACAGTCACACTATTAAGCAGTCACTTTTCTGAGGAAAGGTTGCGAGAAGAAGGTTAATGTGACAGTGTACAGATTGCATGTCTTGAAAAAGTTGAAAACAATGGTCCCTAAGGCTTTTCAGCCTTTCTAGAGAGCATGGTAAATCTTGAATGCATCGGTCGCCATTTAAAATCTTTACTGGTGCAGTCTGCTCCTTATTTGGTGGGGCCAAGGTCTTCATGAATGTAAATGCTACTGAGGCCAAAGTCCCGTAGGTGTCTTTTAAAAACTTGCATATGTCAATGCATCTGTAATAATGTTACCACATAATGAGTAACAATAAGATGAAGACCTAGATTAAATGTTTTTATTAAAAAAGCAGTCTGAAGGGGGGAAAAAAAAGTCAACTCCCCAAAGAAAAAACCCACGCTTGATGAAAATCATCTGTGTCTGTACAAAGGGTCATGGGAGTGACAGTCAGCAAAACAAACAGAAAACAATCTGCAGAACAGTTCCTATCTGTACACATCATAGATGGTGCTGAAGTGTCCTCACAGATTTCAATACATACTGAAGTTCTTGTGTGTTCACATCTGCATGTGCTTCTATACTGTCTCCAAGTCCCATACTATCACCAGTGTCCCATTCCACATACACCAGAGAAACTGATAACCTTGTCCTCACTGACAGTGGAAATTCAAATCTCATCTTTGAGTTCAAAGCACTAAAATGAATGTTTAGCGAATCTTCATTGAATTGATACAGTTTCCACTACATGCTATTGAAACTGACCATATATTTCCTGTATTTATTGTTCCTATGTAGAGTTAAGGACATTTTACATATATATATATAAATATATAAATATATATATATAAATAAATAGAAAAATGGAGAAGATGCAGATCTTACCAAAACTAAATGCTGTTTTACATTAAAATGTTAAGAGGTCAGAGCTAGCTATTCTCTTTTCTGTCTTTCTATGGCCATTTCCTCACTGGGATGGAGAATGGGGAATGCATCCATCAAATACTTGGGTTTGCAGTTGGGTATTCAACACCTAGCTGTGATATTCTTTTAAAAAATCCTCTTTTTCAGCTCATTTTCCCTAGAATTGCTTCAGTCTTCTCTGGAAGAGAATGAAGCCTCTCTAGAGAGACCAGTTTCACAGTTTGAGAAACACTGCTTTGGAGAGAGAAAATACATGACCTTAAAAGAGACAAACGCTCTCAGACCAACAGAAGTAGGGCTTAAACATAATGATAAGTTTGTGTGATGTAGTCAAAGCAATTATTTTGACAAAGTGCTAGCAGCAAAGAGAGAGTACATAAAATGTTTGGGGGTTTATTTCTTCCTCTTTTTTTTAAAAAAAACCAACAAAACAACAACCAAACAAAACAACAAAATCCTAAGCTGTAAATGTAGGAGTCCTTTCCCTGTCTGGATTCAGTTTAAGAACAGAAATGTTTTCTCTTTGTTATTTCTGTTAATCTGAATGATACCTTGGTGCATAAGCCTGCTTATGCACATTTTGTTTGAGGCAATTAGGTGGCAATGAAGGTGTTGTATTTGATTATCTGAACAAGTCCAGGAAATAATCTTGAAAATATGTACCGAGGTAATTTTAAGTATTACGCGCTATTTATTTCTATATTGAAAAGAGATTGTTCACAGACTTCAGGTCACAGTGGAAAGATATTTCAATCTTTTATCTTGAATTTCAGTCTTGAGTTCAGTCTAAATCTACCACTTGTTCCCCAACAGTATGAATTTTTATAGAAATGACACTGATGTGTTTTGTGTTTCAAGCAAATCAATAGGTTTTTATGTTTGCTTTTGTTTGGATACAACCTATTAGAATTAACAAATGACTCTATAAATAAGCCCATCTTAACATTCAGAGCTGTGCTGCCTCTCTTATTGAAGCATAACTGCTATGATAGGGTTGTTTCAGGGAAAGTGTTTCCGTTAAATGACTCTACACCAATTTCCCCTTGATGCTTAAAGCACAATGGACAGCGAAGAATCCCCCCAAATGTTTTGTAAAACACTCAGATGCATCAGTCAGACAAAATGAGTTCAAAGAAAGGTATAGAACTGCACCTCAGGTCTACCACAATGAACAATGACGTACATTCATTTTTGTCCTTTCTTGCCCCTTTAAAAAGTTACATAAAATTGCACAGCAACAAAGGGTTTCCGTTTCATTTCATAGTGAGGAACAATGTGGAAAGCAGCTCACCTCTCATTCTACTGAAAGATACGGGAATGCCTGTGGCAACACCTCCAGAAATTCAGTCTTTTTTTTTTTTTTTCCTCATGAAACCTCCAAACCAACCAAACCCCATACGAATTCCTATTACAGTGACTACCACATGACTCAACTACCAAGGGGCTGGCAAAACAAAGAGTTCTGGGGATCTATTAATTAAAATGTTATGTGCCTCTGAGAGCTTAGGCTTTTCACATTACTAAGGAAGGAGTTCTTTCACTCTCTAAACTATAAATGTAATTTCAGCCTCAGGATTACATTTGGCTAAATATAGATACCTGTGCTCGACTGCCTGGAAAGGTAAGTGGGAAAGAATTATGTCAAATGTCCCTGCTGGTCCCTCTTCTACCTGTTGTTTGACTTCAATATTAAGTCAGTTTGTAGCTTTTAAGTAGGTGTGTTGCTGCTCCACATTAAGCGAGGTGTAATTACATTCTGCAAAGCAGCATCCGAGGCAGTGCCCAAACGTTCCTGGCAAAACCTCTGTATGTAAGCAAAACACGTCGGAGATCCGCTGAATAACCCTGATCCAGCTTCCAGCTTTTCATATGTGCTGTCAGCCATGAAAATAAAACACTTAAATGTCAAACGACACAACCAGCTACAGTGTATTTAACAAATGAGTCGCGGGTGTCGGCCCGCCCCACTAACCGGCACGGCCGCGGCCGCCGCTGCAGCTCGTCCCGGGGCGGCCGAGCCCACTGCGCACCGGCCGCATCGGCTCCGCCGGCCGCCACCCCCCGGAGCAGCGCCGGGCGAGCTGCGAGCGGCGGCCGAGCCCCGGGCGCGCGGGGAGACGGAGACCGAGGCACCGGGGGGGGCGGAGGTGTGGGGGTGGTGCTGGAAGTTTGGGCAGGGCGGCCGCGCCGAGAAGCGCCCGCCCGCCAGCCTCGGGCTGCGAGTGCCACCAGCGCAGCCCCGTCGTCAGGAGCCGCTGACCCGGCGGCATGGGAACGCCGTGCGCCGCGCCGCCCCCGCGCCTGCCCCGCGGGGACAGCGCTGCCCGGCGTTGCCTGGTGAACGGAGGCGACGGCAGGAGCGGGGCCACTGGGCTGGAGCCTAGCCGCAGCCGCTTCTTCGGACCGGCTGAAGCTCCCCGCCCGGCTGTCGGCCGACCGGGCTGGCCTTCCACCGCCTCTCCCTGCGGATGCCGGCCAGAAGCTGCCGGAGGGAGGGAGGGCGAGCACCCTGCCGCACCGCCCGTGGGGACGAGAGAGCCCGGCCGCGGGCACACGCAGGACGGGGAAGGCTCCAGCTTCGCCCCCACGGAAAGCAAGGGGAAAAAAAATAAAAAGAAAAAGCACTGAGAAAAATAAAATGGTGGTAACGCCTTGGAAGGGTTAAGGGAGCCTCAGACAGCAGAGACCGCAAGGGGAACTGTGCTCCCGGAGGCAGGCAGAAACAGCTGGGAGCGAGGTGGGAGAAGGCAGAGGCTGTAACGAGGACAGGTGCTCAGCTGCTAACAGCCTCCCTCTCCCTCTCGCGTACACACACACACACTCGCATCTCTCAGCATGAAAAAGCGCAGGGCTAATGAGAGGCGAAGTGAATAATGGGGAAGTTGTTGTCTCCAGCGATGAGGCAAGTGTTGGGGCTGAGGCCAGCAGTGAAGTTGTGTAACCCAATTCTCCACCGTCACCCCCCTCGTTTCCCCTCCCTCCCCCCATTGATTTTAAGGAGAAGCCCAGCTGGGAGTGGGAGAAGCTCCCCACCGCACGCCCAGCAGAGACGAACCCTCTTCCCTCCGGCAGGGCAGGTAGCTGCCGGAGGGGGACCCCAGCGCCGCATCCCCGCCTCCGCGTAACTTGCGGGGAGCGGAGCCGGCTGAAGGCAGGCGGGGCGGCTCTCCGCGGCCACCCACTCCGCGCTCCCCCCCTAGCACGGCAAAAACCGGGGAGGCGGGAGGAGGGGAGAGCCAAACTTGCCAGCCCGGGGACTGTCCCTCGCACGGCAGCGAGTGCCGTTCGTGCGTGCGCGGAGAGCGAAGTGTTCCCAAACTCCGTCGCTGCCCAGGCGGCTGGATGCGGGCAGCTCCTCCGGCAGCGCTGCAGCGGCTGCTGCCCAACTCCTGGGGGTTGGTTTCTCCCGGGGAGGGGAAGCGGCCGGCCGGGAACCGAACCCTCGGGGAACACCGGCGGACCCGGTGGGAGGGCAGGGAGAAGGGAGACAGGGCTGGGGGAGCTTGCCGCTTCCCGGCGCAGAAACGAAGCGAGGGACACAGCTCGAGCGAACGGCACAGGTTTAGTCGGGGCGTGCAGGGGGAGGAAATCGGTGCCATAACCACAGCCTATATGAATCCAGTGCAAGAAACCCAAATCTTACCCTGAGCTGCAGTGAGGAGCCCCGCGCAGAAAACCAGCAGAGACTTGAATTTCCTCCACGCAGTCATGTCTGCAGCTACTCCACACACACACACACTCACACAAAACCCCCGGCGGCTCTTCTGGGCTGCGACCGTGTCCTCCGAGCGGCAGCGGGGCTAAGGACGGCGCCCGGGAGCCACCGCGGGGCGCGGGCGGGCGGAGCGGCGCGCGCCGGGTCCCGAGCGCCGCGCAGCGCCCGACGCCTCCTGCAGGACTGCGCGGGCGGCTCGCGCCGCTCTGCTCATAGCATCGGTCCCGCGCCGCGCGGGGCTGCGCCGCTCGCTCAGCGCCCGCGGAGCCCCGCGCCGCCGCCCGCCCAGGGGAGGGAGCGGGGAGCGGGGCGGAGGGAGGGAAGGAAGGAGGGAGGGAGCAGGGAGGGAGGGGAGCGCGGCCGGTGCCGTGGGCAGCGCGGTGTCCACCGCCGGCGGCGGGGAGAGACGGGCAGCGGCGGCGGCAGCAGGAGAGGGATGCGGAGAGTGCGAGGAGGAAGAGGAGGAGGAGGTGGCGGGGGTGGGGGGGAGAGAGGGAGGGAGGGAAGGAGGGATGGATCGCGGCGAGAGCAGCGCAAGGCAGCGCAGCGGCGCGGCTGCCAGCCACACGAGAAGCCGCCGCCGGACTCAACCATCACTTCCCACGGAGAGGGGAAGGGGCCGGCGCTGCGCAGCCGGCGCACGCCAAGCCCGCAGGGCCGGTCGGCCCCCGCACGGCCCCTCTGGGCCGCCCTCGGCTTTGCCCCCACCCGCCATGACCCGGCCGCGGCTCCCCAAAAGCGCCCGAGGCCAGAAGGCTTTCTCTCGGCGCGCTCTCCCTCGGCGCGTAGAAGGGAAGGGTGGTGGCTCCGAGGGATGCACCTGCCCGGGGGGCTCCCGCTGCACCGCCCCGGCGCCCTGTCTCCCGGTGCTGCCCGCAGCCCGGGTCCCCGCTCTGCAACCCGCGGGTGGTGCGTGGGTGTGCTGGGCTGGGGTGGGAATGTCCAGTCCTAGGTGAAACTCTCCGTTGCTTTAGATCCCGCAAGTGATAGGGTAAGGCTTTCGGGTCCAAAATCTGCCCTGCTCATTCCTTCCAAGTTGCTAATCAGAATAAACTGTTGTTCTCAGGGTAAGGTGGGGAGCCAACATCTCCTTGAGGGACACTGCTTTGTTTTTGTTGCCATTCCCCATGGCTCCTGTTGCCAAGAGTAATTTCTGCCATTAACTGTCCTTTCTGAAACAAAACAAAAAAAAAGCAACCAAAAAATTGGGCATGACAGTATGTGGACAGAGACTTCTCCACCACCACTCTGAACCCAGCAATGTTGATTCTCTGAGCCTGAGGGAAGGAAAATGGTGACCTCGAACTGGCCTGTCACAGGTCCCCATATTGCCACGACCTTGGCAGGTGATACCCTTTGCCAACACCAATTTCTGTGCCAGGCTTATCTGCAAAGGCATCCCTCTGCAAAAGAACACCCAAACCCGACTTACCGTCCAGAAAGCATTATACAGATTACCACTACCGCTCACTGGGTCTGACTCCCTAATTAATGCTTACCCATATCCGTAATTAAAATATAAAGCCTCCTAAGAATGGAAGACAGAACCCTGAACACCTTTGGAAAGGTAGTTTAAAGGTTGTAATTATTCACTTATGATGAGTTTTCTTTCATGGTGAGATATGCAAAGTTGTTTTCTTATTGTAAGTTCCAAGAAGGTGGTGAATGGGTCCTGAACGAGGTAGGCTGACTTTGTAATAAGCTTGTATTTATGTATAAACCTTGCGGTTCTCACGGAGAAGAGAAAAAAAAAAAAATAAAGAAAAAAAAAATATCCAGGGCCAGGCAAGCTGCCGAGACAGACGTGGCATTGCTGCCATCTCGTGGCAGGCTCTCCCTCCCTGCCCGCACCATCACCCTGCCCGCCTTTCCCCGTCTGTTCTTTCCCTTCATTCCCGAACCCACCACACTCCGGAGCCGGGCCCAAACATACCCATAGGAAGGATCCAGTCCTTACTATTCTTCCGTATTTTGAAAACGCCTCGGGGACTCATTTTTGCATTCATGAAAGTAAAATGATGCTAATACTAGTTAGTACCAGACATCACGTAGCCAGACTGCTGTGCAGAATTCCCCGGTGAGGGCTGCTCAGGCTCCTCATGTACACTCGTCCACTTACTCCTTGTCAACGGACTACGGGGAATTTGCTAATGATTGTGAGAAAGACGGAAATGGCCACCAAGCTTAAGCTTGAGAGTCTTCTTTTCTGGCCTGAAGTAGTCTGGGTCTTAGATTCCTGAAAGGATGTATTTTGGTATTGTATCTGGTCAAAGAGATCACAGTGGTTTTTAATTTTGTTTCGTTGTATTGTCTATTGAGTTGGAAAAATTAATAAATAAACTCCATTCATGAATATTTGAGTCTAGTTGAAAACAGTAATGGTTGTATCATTTCCTACTGTGCTGTTTAAGTACACAATTTAGAAGTTACTGTTTAACCCTGCTCATAGCAAATTCTGCAGAAGCTCCACTGTGCCGTAATTTCTTGGTCTTGACTCACCCTGGTTAGATTTACTGTTTTCTGAGGCTTGCCATTCTTCTGAGGATTTTCTGGGCTTTACTGAGGTTTTGGAACTTTGTAACAGAGGTTCCTTCTCTGTTAAGCTAAACAAGTAGCAATTTCTTCTACTCCTAGAAGCTACATAAGGCCATAATCTCCTTTCTTATGTCCTCTGACACTAACCATATATGTAAGCAATGTTGGCCTTTAGCATATTGTTACTTGTCACTGGAGTTAGTACCTTACCGAGATAAATGAGATAGCAAACACTCCCCTCTCCTTCCCCCCAGCACATCTAACATTTCAGGCTTGGGTGGCTTTCACAGTGACTTTTACAGACCCTGTGTGACTCGAAAGTTTTGCCACACCCAAAAGAGCCATAAGATGACCTTGGAACCAAAGCTTGGCATTCCAGAAGGAATCTCCAGTCTGATTCCAGCTCAGCCTGGAACTGAAGTACCTAAACACGGTAATTACAGAAGGTGATCTAACCTAATGACTGTAATCTCTCTATTGTATTTTAAGTACTTAATGTGCTACCGTAAAATCCCCAAATTTATGAGTTTGAACAGAGGCAATATTTCTCTCTATTCCCTATAGACAGTGTGGGGGAGTGTATATGTCAAGACTGTTTGTAGTAATCGGGATGACTTAAAGGCAACTTGACAGGGATTTATTTTTAATTGAGAGCTGTCCTTTTGTTTCCCTATGCCATATATACATAAAAGATCTGAAAGATTAGATTTATGATTTTCATTTTTCAGATTGTTATGTTAATAATTTTGAATCCACGTTTCTCTGATGTTGCTTTCTGAGAGGAAGAAGCATCTTTCTGCAAGGTGCAGGAATAATTGTGCATATCTAAGCAAAACCACAGATTCAGAACATAGCTGAAAATGTACTATATAATCTTTAAAAGGGATCCTTGGGGGAACCCATAACCAGAATTTCTACTTGCCAGTGGAGACAGAAGGCAGTAGCTTTCTGCCAGAAGATTATTGTGAAGTCTGAAGTTAAGAAATGTTAAAGTTTAAAATTAAAAATAGTTGAGGAAAAAAATGTTTAAGAAGACATATCTTCAACAGAACACAGATTTAGGGTGAGGAAGTCGGAAAGTAGAAGTCTTCTCCATAAGCAACTTGACTTTTTTTTTTGTCACACAAGCTTTTTAGTTGTTAACAAAAACAGAGCAGAGTTCCAAATACTCTCACTTAACACATTCTCTTTTTAATGGCTCTGTTTTCAGACTTGAAACGTTTCATGATTTCTTTAGTTCTAGTAGTACTCCAGGCTGGAACAATAAAATCTTTATATGTACATATGTTCCCAACCCCAATTTGTTATACCATAAAGAATAAAAACAAGGCCATGCCACCCACAGACTGTCTACAGTTAGAAATTTTGTTCAGATTTGACTGCTTTCTTTTTGTGGTAATGTTCTGTCCAAACTAAGTCTCTCTGGTAAGACTGCTAATAATGATGATTACAGCCACATCAACTAGAGCTGCAGCATCAACTATAACTGCATGATTGTTTTATATACTATATCAGCACAGACCAATAAATGTAAGTACTGAAAGTCTTCTAAGCTGGAAACACAAGGAAAAAAAGGGAAAATGTTGTAGGGAAGAGATGGTTACAGGCTGTCTGGGACACTTCAAGACAATATTGGTCAGGAAGAAAGCATGTTATGATGCTTTTGTTCAAGGACTCTGAGGCTAAGCTGATTGCTCCACTATATTCCCCCTGGAGTGCTTAGTTTAGGGGCGACAATTGGTAAGGTGCTGGGGGAAGATGTATGTTGCCTGTTTTAAGGCATCTTCAAGCATTACTTAACTCCTCAGGGACAGGCTTCCGCACATAGTTTCTTTTGTAAGCACTTCTGGTCCCTAAGGTGACATTAATAATAATAATAATTTTGGAATATGAGACTTCCGAAAGACATTTCTGCCTTTGAGAGAAGGTGGCATTTGTAGATAGTAGCCTTCAGGCTGCTACAGGAGACAACACAAAGGTCATTCCACTTCGGTACTGTTGATCAGAGGTTTTACTGTTGATCATTCTGATTTTGCAGGGTTAACAGAGGAAAAGGGAATTTTGTTGAATCAGTTCAAGGAAAACAGATGATTTGTTTTCTAGCTAAGCATAAGAGGATCCTGCAAAGCATGAGGTATGCTAAGCAAGGCAGTTTGAAGCAGCCTGTTGTCAAGTGGGTAACTGTAGCTAGCATTATAGTCTAAAAAGAAAAGGAAGTCAGTAACCTGACAGTGAGTTAAATGTGACAGTGTCAGAAGGCTTTGAGAATGAAACGTAATAACTTCTATCAGATGGGAGGGATGAGGAAGAACCAGTGGAGGGAGGCAAAGAATAGCTCAGAAAACAATCTTTTTGGCAGCAATCTGATTGGCTAATAGGAAGAGCAAAACTGCATTTGTTAAAGCTGGAAAGATACTGCTACTATTGAGACAGAAGTAGAGATATTTGGTTGCGAGAAGGTTTTGGTCAGGCCTTTTAGGAGGGCTCCATACTGACATGTACCGAGACTCTCAGATAGTGACTCCTAGTTCCTTCACTTGAGCTGTCTTGCCTAAGAGTGACCACAGTACTGAGTGACATAATGGCTATGCAGCGTGTTAATTATGTGCACACGTTGACTATATTAATAGAGTGCTTAATTTAACATGTAGTGAACTACTGTGACTTGAGTTGCCATGAGCCTTCTATACCGTTCAAGCATTTGAAAGAGCCATGCTTCAACCTAGCTCTCTTTGTGCAGTTTCATCATTGGACGCACATTTCATTTAGTCTTGAAACTCACTTGATAGAAACTCACTAATGACATTTTGTGTATTCAAAAAGACTTAAGTTAGACTCTTGACATATTTTGAGCTAACTGACTGAGAAAGAAAGATTTAGTGTATAGGAATGGATAAGCTGTCTGTTTTATGCATGATGAGTTGGAGATGGTGGCTGCATATACATGAGGAGATGTCAGAGGCAGGTTGAGATTTCAGTTTGGACATAAGGAGATTAGTCTGGAGTATACTAGTATATCTGTGAGTCATTAGCAAGCAGATGGTAGTTGAATTTGTATTTGGTGATGAGATCACACAAGGTGTAGAGAGAAGAGAGAAGGAAAACAAGGACAGAAAACCCACACAGTAATTTGAAGAGCAGATGAGAAGTATGTTCTCAAAAATGCCACCTTGGTAATCAGGTGAAGAGAGAATTGTTGAAGACATGGACATACAGTATTCTAAGAAAAGATGTGTGACAGATCTGGATGAAAATGGTATCCTCATGAAATTTAGCTGTTTAGTCTGGAGAAGAGGAGACCGAAGGGAGATCTTATTAACATTTATAAATATCTAAAGGTTGGGTGTCAGGAGGCTGGGACATCCCTTTTTTCTGTAGTAGCTATCAACAGGACAAGGGGTAATGGGATGAAGCTGGAACAAAAAAAGTTCCACTTAAATATAAGAAAAAACTATTTCACTGTTCAGGTGAGGGAGCCCTGGCACAGGCTGCCCAGAGGGGTTGTGGAGTCTCCTTCCTTGGAAGTCTTCAAGACCCGCCTGTACATGTTCCTATGTGACCTGATCTAGGTGGACCTGCTTCTGCAGGGGGGTTGGACTAGATGATCTCTACAGGTCCCTTCCAACCCTTATCATTCTATGATTCTATGATTAGAGATTTTAGAGTGAATATTTTCACGTGGCTCAGAGGTAGATTAAGACTAAATCAGAGATAGGTGGGAGTTGAAAGTGAAATAATGGGAAACAGGTAAAATCATGCAATTTTTAACATGGCAAAGAATAACCCATAAATAAGTTATCAGAAGACAGAAAAGAGGACAAGGAGAGAACAAGTCGTGAGATGGTGAGAAATTATGATACTCAGTTTCTCAATGGTGAGAAATTATGATACTGATTATAAGATAATCAGATGGGTGGATAGAATGGAAGTACTGAAGCAGCTAGAAGAGTCAAAAGAGACAAGTAGAGAAGAAACTTTTCAATCTATGTCTGAAAAAAAGAAAATAAGATGAGAGTTAATAGTTAAAGGATGAAAAAAAATAAAGCAAAGGTAATTTTGAGCAATTTTTAAAAAATTGTCTATAAGCACCTCTTCTAACTAGTTTGCTTGAGATTTTTATTCCTTACTAGACAGTGCTGTGATTTAAGATTTAGACTGTTATTGTGGTGGTGTACACTTCATATATAGATAATAAAATATATTGCAATAAAAATAAAAAATATCAACAAGAACAGTTAGTCAAGTGTCTTGCATCTCCTTTTTTATCGCACCTTGAGACTGCTTGGTTGGACTTAAATTCTGCCAGATTGCCAGATGAAAGAAATTCCAAAGATAGAATCAGTCCTTCTGTCTCTACATGGATTTTTTTTTTTTACTTAGTTTTTAATAGCAAGGACTTCACAAGGAGTGTTAATAGGTATGACTAGAAAATGGGGAGAATGCATAGATAACAAGGTGCACAGTCATCAGTGCTTTAAAAATAATCACTATCAAGAAATTACACATAGACTCAAAGAGGCCTTGACTGAAGTGGCTTAATCTCTAGAAATGCATTCTCTTTGGCAGGTGCTCCAGGAAATGAGTTTATATGACTTATACTAACCGAACATTTTGAGTACAATTCCTCTGGTCTTAAGAAAACAGTATCACAATAAAGATAGGGACGATTGTTGTGAGGTTTTTATTAGGAAGATATTGCTGCAGTTTTCTGAGCTCTGATGGTGGACTCATTGGGTGTACTAAGCTGGAAAGTAGTAATGGTTGGTGACAGTCCCATTTGGGATGTGAATCATGTTGTGCAGCCCACTTATATGTTCTCAATAGACATTGAAAAATAACTTCTATCATATCCCAAAATATTTCTTCAGCATAGATTAACTTTACCCATCTACCTTAATTATCTAATTTCTACCTGCCCTCACTTCTCAGGTCTTTCTTGACTGGATTCCTTACACAGACAGTGACCTGTGCAGGTCTACAGTGGACTAGGTGCTTGCTGGATTTCACAGCTGCTTATCTCTGTATTGACTGGAAAGAGAACTTGATGATCTGAATTAAGAAAACTGCATGGAAAGTCAGATTTTAAATGACCTAAATGTCTCCAAACTGTTCCTTCATTTGCTGTTTCATTTATGTATTAATTTGTTCCTAATTCCTATTTCCACCTCGTGATGTGGCTGCACAGAAGAGCTATAGCATTATGAGTTGGGATGCATGAATCCAGATACATCAAAGTGATTTCTTCCTCATGTATATATTTTAACTCTTCATTAAGGAAAAAAAATAGGCATATTCCACTTTCCTTGAAAGGCAAACAGTCTCACAATTACTGCAAAGTAATAGAGTACGCAGGAACGCTTACTGCAATTATCCATCGAAGCCTTTGTATACCTGGAACTTGAGCTAAGTGCTGCCGCTGACTTCAGTGATGACAGGATCATGTTCTGTACGAGTAATGAAACTAGAATTGTGGTGAGAAGGAAGTAAAAATTTAAAATATCAATTGCATTCAAGTTTCAGTTGCAATGCAGCACTATTCCTAACAGCTATGTATAAGCTTGGAACAAGAATAATCTACTGGTGGAATTTTGTATCTGTAAAGGAAGAATTGGACGTTTTCTTCCTGCAGTAGCCCATTATCAAATTAATAATATCTCTCTCCACAGGAAAAAAAATCCAAGAGGCTCATCACCAGAATATAGTGATTGGGAAGTGATCATCTAGTCTCATTTCTCTACTCATACATTGACAAGCCTGATGAGGACCAACTATATCTTTGAAATGCAAACATTGCTAGGGTTGACCCATCAGCATAACCTCAATTATCTTCCCAAATATTGGGTGGCTTGACATTGGACAGTTATTGGCATTGCTAATATCATCCAAATATGAGGTTTTTAGCAAAAGCCTGACTGGTGCTTAAGTAAAATTGGCAAAATGCCCCTCTGAAGAGAGGCATTAATGGTGTTCATCAATAATGAGCTTAAGTGTCTCTCTACTTGCTTTAACCAGCTATGAATTTTTCATTGGAAAGATGGAAAGAAAGCAGAAGCATGTTCTACCCTTCATGCATGAAACTAAGGGAGTCTAGCCTTGTTCACAGAATGAATTTTTTGTTCTTTGCTGTCTCATTCCTTTCTCAAACAGCATTTCAGCCAACTTTTCTAAAAAGTAAGTTTCAAGCAGTGATGATCTGTCCTTCCTCCTTAGTCCTTTGCAATTCATCTACTTGCTAAGTTACCATTGCCTATCCTCTCTCAGCTTCTAACTTAAGACTTCCTCTCTGTCAAAAAAAGATGCAGAAGAGGGTCTCTTTTTTTGTTGAGAAGGTCAGTAACTTAGTCTGCCTGCAGGATTTCTATGCACTAAGAAGGGAATTTACCACAGAAATAACCTGCTTCTCAGATTTGCCTTTCCTCTTAAGTCTCCATTTCTGTCTTTGTAGGAAGCATAACTCCTGGACTGTAGAGCTGAAAAAATGGACGAAAAGATAGCATCACTGTAATTTTTTTCACAGGGACCTATTTCTAATTAAATTAATTATCAGTTTTTGCATAACATACAAGTCATATTTACCTGGCATTACCCAAATCTCTTTCTTTTGAACCCTGCATAATATGGTAGCAAAATGGAGTCAATGGGAAGCTGAGTGAGGACTTTCACTAGTGTATATTCTAAACATGCAATAATCTCATGTCTTAAAATATTTTTTTTTTTCCAGGAAGTGACTAGATAACTGAGCATTTTTGAATTTTATAAATGTTAGTGATATTATTTTTTTTAGGAAAAAATAAAGAACTAGAAATTTTGAGTCTTATTTTCTGTGGCCCGTGGTTCCTCGTGGGAAGATGTGTCTTTCTATTTCAGCCAGCATAAAAATTCTTTGAAGATTTTGGGAAGTAGATCAAAATTCATTTGATCCTCAGAAAAAACCCCGCACATTCTCAGGGTAGCGTGTTGGAGATAGTGTGGAATACATTAATGCCTGGGAGGAAATTGACATACATCTTCATGGGCCCATGGGATTGAACTGGGTCACTAAATTAAATGTAGTCATTAAAAAGGTCATTAAAAGGTAACAGAATACTTCCAATTTAGAGTTTGATAGAAATAGGTTCTGCAAATCTACAAAGGCCTTAATAAAGCATATGTGGCATGATCATCTGCTTTTCTTCTATTTTTTTCCACGGGACCTTAGTGCTCAATCATTCATTATTTTTTGCTTTTCGTTTAGAATATACAGAAGTAGGTGATAATGGTATTAGTGTCCTCCTAGTTCATAGTATGGGTAGGTGGTATTCACCCTGTTCCAAGTCTCCAAGTTTCAAGTCTGCCTTGCCTGTATAGGCAATGAGGAGATGTAGAAATTAACACTCGTTTTACATAATTTTAAGCTCAGGTAGTATCTGAGAATATATTCTGTATTTGCTATGTAAGTAGCCTGCAGAAATTATATGCCCAACATTAGCTGTGTGGCCTTGGTCCTGCTGTTAATTGGATGAGTGACTTTCTTCAGTCATCCATCCACAGTAATGGCATATACTGCTTCATCTCAGCTGAGCTGTTGTGCTTTCCACAACAGAAAGAAAGCAGGGCTCCTAGGAGGGTTGGGAGATATGGTATGATCCCAAGACCAGGGAGAGAGAAATTCCTGGTATCTTTTTCATTTTGCATGTTCACCAAAGGATCTGTCAAATCATTGGCTTTTATTTCAGCAGCTTTAAAGTATGGTCTATCGCAAAATAAAAAAATGTGTGTTCTTCTATGATATAGGTGATTTGCTTAAGGTTTGCAAAGAAAACAAGAATATATAATACAGCGTCAGCACTGAGTGGATTTGATATACTTAAAGCTTCTGGGGGAGATTTTCAAAGGCATGAGGGAGCTAGGAACCAAAATCCCTTTGGCGTTCAGTGGGTGTTCAGCATCTATCTGCCTACTTCTACTTTTGAAATATTCTTCCATAGCATTAAGTGGTTGAATTGTAATGAATAAACTCAGAAAAAAACCTAGAGCAGTCTGTCTTTTTCTGACTATTAAAATGATGCTCCTTTGAAGAATAAAGTTCTCAAAACAGTAAAAGGAATATCAGTGGATCTCTGCTCGCTATGGGCTCTATTAATGCCTGAAGCACCCACAGAGCCTGTATTAATATGAAGAAGAATTATTCAGACATATAAGGCATATGTAATTGATAATAAATTCTTGCTGTTGCTTAGAATAGGTCTCTGTGAGAATCAGGCTGTAGGTGGGGTTTCCATCTGTTACACCTTTAATCACAAGACTCAGCTTTTTAAGGATAATTCTGTTTATTATGAGAATGTAATCTCTTTTTTTATATGTGTTGTGGCAAGCTGAAATCTCCTTGACTCAGTGCCACAGCCTCCTCCAAAGTCACCAGCCTCCTCCAGAGGCACAACAGTGTAGCTGTGGATGTAGCACCACATAGCTCACATGCTCTCTTATCCCTCACCAAAAAAAGCTACAAGGCTCTTATCCTAGCCTTGAAAGGGCATTCCATTTCCCCATCGCTGTTACCAAACAGTAACTACAGCAGAATAAATTGTCACTAAAAGATAAACTAAGCAAACAGTTACATTGAGGTTTCCCAGTCTGATCATATGTCTCAAGGGCACATAACCAGACCAAACATCACTAACAAGACCTTAGACCAGGTTCTGAGATATAGCTACCTTTCACACTAACAAGGCAATGCTGGTGCAATTAGTCACACAGTGCAGGATACCACAGTGTCACTTCTGCATACCTGATTCTGAAATGACACAGTCCTTTCTGCTGCTTAGTGGGATTTGCTACACCTTTATATTCCCAATTTAGAGGTGGCATTATCTGTGCTGTGAGCTATGGTCAATTTTTAGGATTACCTATGTGTTTAAAATATGATAATATTTTTACCCTTATTCAAAACTACTTGATCAAATTATTTTCTGTTTTCTTTAATAGGTTCTGTGGACTATCTTTTAACCTGTATTTTCCCAGATTCATCTTGTTCACATTGTGGGCCATCCATTCTCAGACAACCTGGTCAGCTTCAGAGCAACCTCCTTTTCAAGTAATGTGTTCATCTGTGAATTATCCTACTGGTCACTAACGTATTTCTAAGACATCGCATCCGAGTGACCTTTTTTTCTGAGCACACTTCAAGGATGTCTTAACATATTCATGTAGGCATATATTCTTACTTGAAACTTCTCAGATTTACAGTTCATAGAAATTCAAGACACCTAATAAATGTACAGGAATCTTTATGTGTGTATGTTTAGTAACTGTCTAACCTCTTGCTATTAACATGTCAAAAATCTATCAAATTACAGCAGTGTTAATGGTAGTTATCAAAATTGCTTAAATTTGTTTGATTGTCTTCAATATGAAAAGAAATCTTTTTCTAAAATATCTGTACCAGAAATTTCTCATGTTAAATGCAGTGACTTCCTATGCTCCCACCTGTAACATTTCCCGGATAGCACCAACTGTGCTGAGCAGACGTGTGAGCCTGAGTACTTTTATTTCAACCATGAGAGGAGCTGTAGTTATTTGATGCTGATTGGTTCTGTAGTGGAAACTGATGTGTACTCTGATACCATGAAGAGCTCTACAAGGGTTAAGCAGTGTTTTGATAGCCAAGGTATTCAGATAGATTCTTCTTTCTTATTTTTCATAGACTCATGGAATCATTTAGGTTGGAAAAGACACTTAAGATCATTGATTCCAACCGTAATCTTGACATTTGCCAACTCCACTACTAAACCATGTCCCTAAGCACCATGCCTGAATAGTTTAAATTTAAAAATCTAAACACACATAAAATCTCAAAAAAGAATTAACCCACAAGTCAGCACTATAATTAGGTTGTCAGTTTAATTTGATCACTGTTTCTGAAAATGTAAGATGCTTGTTTGTTTTTTCCTCAAACTGCCTGAATCATCTTATACAAAGAAGAGATAGCTACTGTTCTTGAGCTACAAAAATACTTTCTGTACTCAGGTTTGATTTTTTATTATTAAATTAAGGTAATATATATTGTTATCTGTCACAAGTGATTTACAGCTCTGCACCTTTATCAATTTTTCCCATCCTAAGCAAAACTAACTTTTTTTTTTTTTTTGAAATGAAGAACTTATTGTTATTCAATGACATTGACTCTGCCAGGCAGGTCTGGAGTCATGGGGAATAGGACTGTAGGGTAACTGAATCCATTCATAAGGCTATATATAGTATATTTTTGATTTCCACAAGTTACTATAAAGTCTAAGTTCCATTTTGATGTCTGCTTTATATGTAAAGACATGCAAATACCGTGTTTACAAAGTCCACTAGCTTTCATCTGTTTACACACTGAGACAGCTTCATGCAAGTAGATTAATCCCTCTAAAATTGCAGTTACACACGGTACATCAGTTTGTAGTCCTTTTTAGAACGTCGTCATGGTTTAAAAGTGTATAATAAACTGACCTTTTCTTACAAACCCTGTAAGAAATATGAAAGTGGAGATCTACACTTTTTCTAGTATAGAAAAATGCAGAGATCTCATTTGGAGAACAGTGATTTGTATATTAAAGAAGCACTACTTGCTTTAAATGACTGTGAAAAAAAGTACAATCAGGGACAGAGTTTTGCTTACCCTGAGGATGCGACACAGAGTTGTGTTGATTTTTACATGTTCATAAAAGTAATCACTAAAAATTGCAATCGGAGTTGTGCTTGAGCATTCTCCTGTGGTAGAAACCTGTATTTGAAAATGTTAGTTCTTTTTTTGCCTAAATTATTGTTAGTATTACATACCTAACATTTCTGTGGACTTCATTGCTATTCCCATGATCTCTGCATGCATATAAGAAGCAGTAAATGCCTTCATGAAATTGTGATATTGCCTCTTCTAGTATAAATGGAAAGCAACGCAGTTCAAATCATTTACTCTATAGAGAATTTATTTCTCAGCTGGAATATGGGAAGAAAATGTCTCAAGTTTTAAATATGGTATTTCTTTTATGCTCTAGTTCTAATAAAAATCAACATCCATTCTGATGTATTTCTGTTTCCCAATTTGCTTCTGTGATCAATGTGAGGACCAGAATTTTATTTGAGGGCAATTGTCATGGTGTAGACCAGAATCTTTTATGACAGAAATTGAAAAATCAAATTCATTGATTTTTCTGGAACAATGCTGATTTACGTGACTTATGTATTCCTGTCCCAAAAAACATGGACCAGAACAATTTTTCCTGTCCCTTGGCAACAGCTTTATAACTGCATACCTCATTGTATTGCTGTCCTTTAATCCCTATTCACCTAAAATATCGCAAGATACAAAACATTCATTTCTTTTACTCAAAGGAATTGGCTTCTGTATGTCTGCTCTTGAGAGATACTCACTAGGTCTCCATTCTTGAAAACACTTAAGCACTTGCTAACTTTTACTGAAGTGTCATTGAAGGTGCTTACGTAACAGCAGTGAAGTGTTTGCAAGGATGGAGCTGAGAAGAACCTACAAGATAAAATGTAAAAAAGGGAAATTGGATTGGGAGAACACAGGCAATTCAAATAGCCAGGTCATATTCCAGAATAAGAATTTTCCTACGTATGCGCTAAAGTTTGAAAAGAAAGGAAATCCTCCAGCATAAATTCACTTTCCTTCTGGAGTAGTGTCACCTTTGAAAAAAATATTTCATACAACTGAATTATTTTGGAATGATGGTCAAAGTCACCTTCCTCTGTTAGGGTGAGGCCTCAGAAACCTTACTTATGTGTGTAAAACGTTAAAATATTCTACTAGGTTTCATTTCCGTCTGTACCCAGAGTGATCAGTGTTAAATTCCATTGATATCAAGGAAAGCTTTGTAAGTTCATGAATGATAAAGCCCCTAAAAACTAGCCTTATAATTTTTGACCTGCCATTTAACACCTGAATTATTTCTTGCTTAACTACTCTGATTAGATCTAGCCAGTGCTCTTAATTAGTCTTGCTGAAATTTCCTGACATCATTCTCCCCACCCTCTGCCAATTTAAAAAATTGATTTAATATTTGTCATTAAGGTAGAATCTGAGTCAGTGCTTACATTTATCTGTAAGCAGAATTAACCCCTGATGTCCCTCTTAGCAGCTGGGAACAGCAGAGGGGCTAAGCAGCATCTGTCTTTACTGAGCTCATGTCTCTCACCCTCTATCTTTCACCTTAGCAGGGAACGGGGGCTGTACATACAGCTGTGGATGTACCACCTGAAAACTATCACTGATAGAACTAGGTCATGGTTTTATAACAAAAAAGGTGAAGACTTCTGCTTCAGAAAAAATGCAGTCACAATAAACTTTTACAGCATGTATAACCTGGGCTACCGCTTTCTTCACAGCTGGAATTTCACTATAACTCGTTAGCACTGGCTTCCATGGATTCATCCTGATTTGTAGTGACATAAATTAGACTTTGCTAAGAATTCATATTCCCCAGTTTATATACTGGCTACTAATACCTTAATTTTTACTAATTCCTATTTTTTTCAGCTTTCTTAGACACTGAGGATTTTTTTTTAGAAGTTAATATTTTGTAGTTAATATTTTGGAACAGTACAAAATATCTTCTATCTCTTTTGCAGAACTTTAATCCATTCTTTCTGTTAATTGCAATGGCAATCTGCGCTGTGCTGTTTTACCTTGTTTGATAGAAATTGTGCATTGGTCTGAGTCTCTGTTATGGAAGAGTAAATAACGGACATTCAATAGTTTGTAATCAGTTTGCAAATTGTCTGATGTTTCCTTAAAAGTGCAGGGCTGAAATAATTTATATTTCAGTTGGTTTGTTTTCCTAAATAAAACAAGAGCTTTTGTTTGATCGCTTAAAAAATCTTTTATCATTCTTCTGCCTGAGAAATATCTGGGAGGTGGTGAATACAGAACTCTGTAGTGTACACTTTTCTTGTTTATATTCTTGGTCAAATTGCAGTTAAGGTTGCTATAGTGACTAATACGCTATACAAAACACATGACAAGAACAAAACATTGAAAATAGCCTTAGCAATAGAAAAGATCAAAGGAGTCATTTAGGGTGTGGTAACCTTTGTACCGCAGATTTAAGAGCATTGTGAAGGTTCCTGCCAGTGGAGCTCAGAGGACGGAGCCAATACTCTGATGAGGAATTTGATGCACAGATAAAGAGACACCTACTCTGTCAACAGCCTCATTCCTTCCTTGCAATACCTTCTGCTTCCTTTTTTGAAACTTACACGTGATGACATTTCTCTGTTTGTCTGTCATTGCCTACAAATAGAACGAGTTGTAGGCATCCATAAACAGCCTCCAGCATGACACAGCCTCCCACTGCATCTCTGCCATTATCCTAAATGAGCTTGGCACCATGAAAGATATATGCCCCAGAGAAAAACAAAAAAAAAATAACAATAAGGATGAGATGATTGGAACAGCAGAACTAGAGGAAGGATTATGGAGCTATATAAAATCTTGAGGAATCACAGAATAGGAGAGCCTGGGGCAGGTGGGAGGAAGAAATGGACTGCAAAGAAATAAAAGGCACATAACACATAAAATTAGGAAAAAAGGGAGAAGGTGGAAGAAAATGAGAAAAAGTATACATGGTATATCACAAAGGAGGAAACAGGAAGACAAAAAACTTGAAAAAGGCAATGGATGTTTTTCTCGCAGAGAGAATAGCTTGAAGGACACTCAAAGCACCTGGTACAAGCAAAAGTGTTCATGAGTTCCCAGAATAGAAGAAAGGAAGAATCACTTACACACAGGAGAGAAATGGATGACTGATAGAAACTTTTAATGTCCCTGGTCTACAAGTAGCAAAGGGAATGATTCTGCAGCATTCAGAAATAAATATGCACACAATCACTATGGTTTCCTGCTGTGAAAGCTCTTGTTTAGTTCTAATCTTTGGGAAAGATTCACTTGCTCCCCTCTCCTGCTCTGAGCAGAAGCTGTTTCTGGTATTTCCTCAGGCTGTAGAACTCAGTCAGATGCATTCATGGGGATTGTTCCCAGACCGAGAACTCACTGGCTGTATCAGAACAGGAAAATGCTCCTTGCTTCTCATTCATCTCTCCTCTACTGGGTGCCTTTTTATTCTGCCACACTTTTTTTTTAGGGAATTCTTCTTTTAGCTGTCCAGGTCAGTCACGCTCTTAGCTCCTTCTGCAGTCTGTGAAAGACAACATTAGCTTTTCTATACCATAAGGGATCCATCAGCATGCAATTTTACAGCTACAGAAGGTTTGGAAGAATGCCACTGGAGAAGAAGTCTGTCCTCAGTAGCTGCTAAGAACTGTCAAACTGTCTTTCTGCAGAACCTGGAGCTGCTCAGGGTAACAACCAGTCTGAAAAGTCTTGCCTATTTTCTTTCTGCAGGATCTCCAACTAGCTTTTCAGCGCTTTGCATATGGAAAAAGGAGAAAGCAGAAATTTTGGTATCAAAATGGAATATTTTAGACTTCAATAGAAAAGTCTTTGCAAAAAAATTACAAACTAATATTTTTGATCTGTCAGTTTTCATGGAATAATAATTAAATAATTAACCTGTTTAAGTTAGATATGGTTAAGATTACTGTAACTAAATTTTAAGGCATTAAAACACTTTTGAAACACTTTTGAAAATAAGGAGTACTAAAAAAAAAATGCTTAAAAAAAGGGTATAATTTGAATTGTAGTCTTCACTAATATAATCCCAGTGTTCCTCATCCAAAACCTACTGAAGTGAGAGAGAATCCTCTATTGACCAAAATGGGTCCCAGCTCAGACTCTGACTGAACTAGCAGGATGTGTGCATGGTGCATCTAATGAATAGTAGACAACCAGGTGAAAAATATTATTTGGGTTTTATGTGATATCTGAAGAATAACTGTGAAATACAAAACTTGAAAAGTTAGTATGTCTATTTAGAAACTGTAAGGAAAGTGTCTTGACAGACGTTTTAGTTCCTGCAAAGTGCCACTAAACCTTTAAGCTATTGCATTTCTAGAGTTATATCAAATTGAGCTGTCAATATGCTCTAGATCTAAAATTCTTTATTTCTTATGACATTCAATAGGCACCTTTTTAAAAAAAAATGTGAAAGATTATTAAGTATGTGTCGTTTTCCTTCTTTCCTCTTCTATACTCTCCATCTTTTGGCCTCTTTTCTATAGAGTAATTAGGTTAAATTCACTCTTTTCTAAAGCATCAGCCACAAAAGTGTTTTCTACAAGACAAGTGAAAATGTTGGGTTATATACTGTAATTGTCACGAAAAAAAAGGCATTGGGAACTTTATATGTGGCTATACCGAAATGCAAGCACCATTAACTACTTTGTTTTCTTGCTGTGTTTCTTGTTTAAAAAAAGTTGTTTATTTTCTAACATACATTGTATGAATTCCAACAAGAGCGGATCATGCCAACACCATTTATCTTCCTCAGATAATTTTGAGATGAAAGAAAACATGAAGAATATATGTGTACAACCTTTTGATGTACAATTCGTGTAACCTTTACAGTCATACTTTGCAATGATATCAGGATAATAATTTAACTTCCCCAAAAAGCAGTCACCTTATTCCTCCTTCTTCTGTCTCTCCCTCTCCTTTAAGATTGCATTTGACAATGGAAAACTGCTACCACATTATATTGTCTCATTTTAGTTACTTGTTCTAAATATTTCCTTTCCAAATCTCTCCTGTTAACCTGAAGAAATACTTGCATGGTGGCTGTAATTGGTACCACAAAAGCATTGCAGTGGGGAGAATGTACTTCTACAGAAAAATCAGAAAGCTCTTGAAGTTCAGAAATGTAGAGAGGACATTCACACTGGAAAGGAATAAAACATGATTGGGAAGTCAGGGTATCACCATATAACTTTGGAAATGATTTTTGAATTATCTTTAGGCTATAAGCCTCATGTAACCATTTTTGTCTCTTATAACCTCAGTTTTCTGAATATAAATTGGAGATAGTGGCCACTTCTTGGCACGTGGGAAAGATGCGTTAAAGATAGCATACCTGTGTACATGGATGTGCACGGGCAGATGTGAGCTCACTTGCTGAAGACTGAGCCAGTCAGAGACAAGACCACAGTTCTACAGAAGCCATGTAGCTCCATCAGTTGGTGCTGTGCCAGGGCTGAGAAATTGTGACAAGACATAAGCTACCTTAGAGCACAGCAATACTCTCCTATGTCAAGTAAATATCTGCAGCCTTCCCTTTAAGGGGACCATGGGGGCTGGTAGATCCCTTTGCACAGGTCTCCCTAAGTTACACCTCTGCTTCTGTGAGGCTTTGCAAGGCATCAGAATTGCTGGTTTGGCCTTTACATGCCTGGCTTGTAGCTCCACTTCATATCTCCCTTACATCCTCAAATGCCTGGGAAAGTTTCCTGTTTTCTGTCATATTGGATTTTAGTTTTCACTTTTACAAGACAAGTGAAGGATGACTGGAAATTATTCTTACCCATGTTCCTTTAGGTAGTTAATTCACAGGGATATCAGTTTGGAATAGATCTTTTTTATTAACTGATCAAACTCCATAGCAAAACTGGTTGGACTTTTTTTCTGCCACTAGGTTGCTTAAAATGCTATCCAAGGATTTAATCCCTTGATGGTTAGGTATTGTACTTTCCAAGCTAAATCTATCCCCGATCGGTTTTTCCTCTTCTGAGAATCATTTAATTCCAGATTTTTGCTTTTAGTCACCAAGTCCCAATGGGATTTCATCCTCAAGGTCAACAACTCTTCCTACATTATATTGTTGTTACACTTCCTAGCACCGGTCTTTCGTGTAATCTCCAGATTTCACATTCTCATATTTTTTGTACTAAGATCATGGATGGTGGTATTTAACAGAATTGTTTACAAGACTGATCCTTAGGTCCCTGAGGTCTCACTCAGTAGTAGTGATGACAGCTCAGATCCCAATATTGTGCATGTGAAGCCACAGTGTGTCACTTTGCATTTACCTACATTTCAAATCTACTTAATTTCACTTTTTTTTTTTTTCCTGCCAGTCACTCACTTTTACATGATTCTTCACCATTTCTTCTCAGAATTCGTGCACCCTCTTTACAATTGTGTTAAACTTGGTATGATCAGCAAACTTTGTCACCTTGTTTTTCATCCTCTTTTCTGGATTGAGTAGCCCAAGGACTGCAGCACACATCTCCAGGTATCCAGTGGTCTGCCTTCTCAACAAGGACACAGTGTTCTCTGTTTCCCATCTCTTAATCAATTATTTACCTCTTTAAAGACCTACACTTTCTTCCCGCGGTTGCTTGGCTTCTTTAAGAGCCTTTAAAACAGATGTTTGCTAATGCTTTCTTGAAATTCAAGTAGACTATCTCAACCAAATCTCCCTCATCAGCTTTACTATTAACCCCTGAAAAGAGCTATTGCTGTGAAGCGTGAACCAATACTTGCCCTTCAGCCTAGTACTTCTCCTTTCATCCAAATCTAATGTTATCTCCCCTTTACATTGTTCCTTAGGAACTATTAATAGAGATTTCTTTTTTCTCCAAAAAACTATTCATCTAAAAGTTGACCTAAATTAAAAAAGCAAATGTTAAAGAGAAGTTTAAATAATGTTAAAACTTTTATTTGAGTTTTTTATATCATTTTTTTGCTCTTTTAAAATATTTTTTCAATGTAAAAGTAACAATATTACTTCATCAGTTCAGAAAAGGCCTCCTTTGATTTGTCAATGAAACCAAACTAACTTTAATGTTAAATCCAATATTTCAACAAGAACAAATATAGAAAAAAAACAGTCATGGCAGATATTCTTGGTTTTAGCAAAAGAAATATTTGAATGTGTGTATTTTCAAATGAACAGAGGAAGTTTCTTCTTCAAATAACATTCTTTCTTCGTCTTACATATTCACTATCACTGCACTGACAGCGGTTGTATCCTCTCCTTCTATATTTATATTCTTGTGCCTTGGGACTTATGTACAGAGTCTTACTGTCCTCTCTGTACCTAGGTTTTCTTTCAGTGAAAACTGTTAACTCTTAAATCATTAGTCCCAAAGTCTGTGGTCAAATCTGCTATAGACTTTGTGACCGAGTATTTTGGTATTCTGTTGTTGTCTCCTTCCCTCATTTTTCAGAGTAATGTGATATATCTTGTTCCTTCTTAACTGCTGTGCAGTTTTGTTTGCTCAGGTTAAATTATAAAATTCCTTCAGTTAGAGTATTGACATTTATAGCTTTCATTCTTTGCAAGAAGATCTCCAGCAATAGGGATTTGAGGGATATGCCAACAGAGGCAAGGCAGCATACTTCACTGCATTTGTTCAGTGACTTGCTCGATTGTGTCCATGGCACAATTACAAGGCTCCAAGATGACAAGTGAGATGGCTAAGCTCATTGTGGATATATAATTTAGTTGGTCAACTCTCAGCATAGCTCTGAGGGTAAATCACATCCAATCCACATGTGTGTTGATTTCTTCCTGGGATCTCACCTAAACCCAAGGCAGCTTTCTTGATTCATAAAGTTATTTGTAGAGGAATGTGGTGGTTTTAGCCCTGGCTGGGTACTAGATGCCCACTAAGTTGTTCTATCACTCCCCCTCCTAAACTGGGCAGGGGAAAGAGAAATATGATGAGAGGTTCGTGAGCTGAGATAAGGACGTGAAAATCACTCAGCAATTAACATCATGGGCAAAACAGACTCAACCTGGGAGGAAATGGTTTGATTAAATAATGATCAAAACAGAGCAGGGATATGAGAAATAAACCCAGATTTTAAAAACACCTCCCCCCATCCCTGCCTCTTCCCAGGACTCTCCTTCCTTCAATAGCAGCACAGGGGATGGGGGATATGGGTTGCAGTCAGTTCATTACAGATGGACTTTGCCGCTGCTTCTTCTCAGGGTGAGTCCTCCTCACGCTTCCCACTGCTACACTGTGGGGTCTCTCCCCATGGGAGACAGTCCCTCACAAACTTCTCCAGTGTGGGTCCTTCCCATGGGCTACAGTTCCTCATGAACTGCTCCAGCATGAGGCCTCCCACGGGGGCAGCTCCTCACACCCTGCCCCAGTGTGAGTCATCCACCGAGAGAACAGTCCTTCAGGTACTGACTATTCCAGCCTGAGTCCCTCACAGGATCAGAAGTCCTGACGGCAAACCTCTTCTGGAGTGGGTTCCTCTTTCCCTGTGGGCTCACAGGTCCTGCCAGGAACTTACCGCAGGGTGAGCTCCCCACAGAGCCACAACTTCCTTCAGACATCCACCTGTTCCAGCGTGGGTTCTTCCACGGGCTGTGGGTGGATATCTGCTCCCCCATGGTCCTCCATGGACTGCAGGGTCATGGGAAGCTTCTAGCAGCTCTTTGATTAAAGAATCACCCCTGTAGCCCTCCTACTACAAAACTTGGCCCAGGCAAAACCACTACAAGGAGAAAAGAGTTTGCTTCAGGCTTTGAATTTTAGGGACAGGATACACAGTGAGCTGGTTTGCCTTGATGAAGGTCACAAAGGTTATACAGAAGTACCTATTATACTACAAAAAAAAGGGACTTAAAGATTTTTATACTTGCCTCTTTCTGACATGTAACACTATATATGATATCAGGAAGTGAAGAGTATAAATTACAATGTTTGTTTAATCTGTCCTGTTTAAAACCATTTATAGTCTATCTTTCACTAGAAGAACAAAATAGTCTCAAATCTGGATACTTTTTAGATCAACTTAAGTTAATATTAGCTGAAGAGCAGTACACAGAGAGTTAATAACTACAGTCTTTTATGAGTACAGAACATGAACTACAGGAGGAAAAGAAAGCAAAGATTTGTTTATTCAAAACATTGATTTTTTTTATTACATTTCCTATTTTGTTTACTTGTTTTCCTCAGTGACCAAAAAGACTGTAAGATTTTTTTTGTATAATCCTAAAGAAAAAACATCACATCATTATATTCCCATTTAGAATATATTTAGTAATAAAGGATTATTACAAAATCTTCCAACACATATATATGGTGTTTGAGGCTTGTCAGCTTTACTATGGTAGATTGTCTTCTTCATATACAGTTTGTAAAGATTTTGCAAGACTGTATATGACAAAAATACTAAATTATATAATTTGCAGACATAAGTAAAGTATACAGGATTGTATTTTTTTATTTTATTAACCCTTTGTGGGTTTGAACAAAAACAAATATTGGTTTTGCTATAGTCAGCAGACAAAAGACATTCAGATAGAAAGTCTTAGAGCTCTATTTGTCTCTAGCTGGCTTTATGAGTCAGCTCCCACAGATCAAATCCCATTTTAATAAAACATTTTGTCATTTTAATAACTGTGGAAAGCCAGACAACAGTGGAACTCTGTCTGATGATGAAATTGCCCATAAGAAAACTGTGGGCATTAGGGGTATTATGAAAGGATGTCTATTAAAACTGTTTCCAGATTGTGAAGGGTATGCATGTGCCTTAAACCCACATAGATTCCTAGGGGCTTCAGTGAAGTTTGATATAGATAATTTACTCACTGATGTGAGCATTAGCAATACAGAATCCAGTTTGGATCTTTGAATCCTTGAAAAAATAAGGAAAATGTGAGTGGCATTTTCAGAGGAGTGGTTATGAAGAACCTCTTTTGCAAGTACATTAAATGGAATCCACTATCCACTGTCTTACAGAATATTATTTTTCTATGGAACACCATTAGTGATATGGAATATAGCCTAAATAAATAGCCAAATATTTTCTATTTCTCCTTTTCTTCCCAATCCTATTTTGTCTTATTGTTTAAGCTGTCAAAAGTCTTATCTGTAATCCTCTACCTATCCACAGTTAGTGAAACTAATCTCTCCTGACTTGGGCATTTAAAACATTAGCAAAGTCCAGCCAGCCACCCTAGATCTGTCTTCTAGACAGTGGGAAGAATGATTCAAAAGAATCAGTGGGAAGAATTCAAAATAAGTGTCTAAGTTAAGTGAGACAAATTTCTTTTGGCAGTGTATACTACTCTTAGGTGCCTAACCTGAAATTCGATTAACAATTGTTTGATTAGGTAAAAAGACTGTCTCAGATATATAAGTTCCCTAGGTATAAGCTATGTATTTAGAAAGCATGCACATTTTATCCTTTTGTTCTAAAACCCGATCATGTTTTATTATTGAGCTGAACTTCTTTGCATTTCTTAATATGTATGAATATAGATTATTTCAATGAAAACAAATAGATTTTTTTTATTGATTCAGAGTGAGAAGTTTTCTGTTATAATTATTTTCAGCTTTATTGGGTCAACAGTGGTGGTGCTTATGATGACTCCCTGAACAGGTAGGAAACAGTTACAAGACTGACTGCAAAGTTCATTGCGAGGATGAACGTGAGCTTGCACTGTCTCACACTTCATAGACTTCAGAGAGAGACTTTTTCTTGTGTTTTTAAAATAATAGCCTTTCATTCATAACCCCTGCAGGTTAGCTACTGTGTAGTCCTTTTTTTTTTTTGTTGTTGTTGCTAAGTTCTATGATCTTTGGTTAACACTGGATTGTCATGCCATGACGTTTTATGAGCAAAAAGTATTAAAATATGTGTCTTTGTAACAGGGACTAAATTAGACAAAATATGAGAGAGTACAATAATACACATGCATATGAGGATCACATCTGTGCAATTGGTGGGCATAGGAAAATGTTCATAATTTTGTGCAGATGCTGTGCCCAAAATTCAGGAAATAACTGAGATGTGGGCTTAATTCTTGCTGAATTAAATGGGACTTCTTATGTGCACAAAGTCTACACATTCTTAAGCACTATAATCTTTATAGGCATTGCTCTCCTTGCCTGCCTTGCAAATACATGCATCCTGATCCTCCCATCTGAAAAAAAGAGAAAAATAACCCAACACTTGTTTGCTATGATCCCACAGACAGTATGTTAATATGACTACACAGTGCAACCTGAGTTAATGGAGACATATTTTTTCCTATAACTGAACTCTGGAGTAGTGCAAATGCACATACTGCATATCAACCTTAGAGAGGCGTCTTTTATTTTATTTTGTATGCAGACATTCCTATCAGCTCAATCTTCCCTAGGGCTTTCTGGCAGTTAATAACCTAGGGGCACCATTGCAAATCCAGAGTCTGCTTTTTGGATCATTGAAAATCTTATACTGTTCTTGAGTTGTAACAAGTTTGCTATCTATAGACTTTGTATAACTAAAAGTAATGATATATTGTGAAAAAACACAATACAGAGAGCAGTTTAGAAGACATCACCTTTTTTTAAGATTGAAATAATATTCTTAGTTTGTACTGAAAATCTCCCTGCTTATGGAAATACCTTTCAAAACGATGCAGAATTTGAAGGTACCTGTTGTTCCTGCCTCTAGGACGGTTGATGATTCCTCTGGCCATCCTCAGATGGTTTTAGCTGTCAGTATTGGAGCTCTTCTATGTTGCTAAAGTGAGGAAAAAAATCCAGGTGACAGTTGCTTCCTATAAAAGGTGACTTGACTGCAGTGGATATAGAACAGGAAGATTTCTCATAATTTTAGGGAAAATGGGACTGCTAAATAACACCTCAATCAAAAGAGGGTTCTGTAACAGAAAAAGAAGGTATTCCTAGCTGAGGAAAATGTTTGATTTACATTGCTGCATTATCACATTTCATTGCTTGCTTGTTTTCTTACTTTCTTTCTTTGTCTTCCTATTAGAACAATATTTGATACACTTATTTGTTTCAGCACCTCAGCACGGGATATGGACAACGCATCCACCTGTGGTAATTCACCTGTGCACTTGAGCCTATTTTGCTATATAGCTGTAGTGACTCCAGTGAAATCAACGAGAAAGAAAGTATACTGAGATTGAATTCAAGTCTACTTAGCTCAAATCAGAAGTGGTGCACAAGTGAAGGTTCATGGCATGTGACAGTTTTTTTGTCCAATCTTCTTCTGCAGAGAATTGAGAGAAAAGTACTCACAGAGAGCAATTTGCGTTATCCTGAGCTGCAAGATAAGAATCACCCTTAGAAGGTTCCTCTTTCTAACCTGAAATTAAAGCGAGATTAGATGATTAGCGTTTACTTAAATAAAATCACATGATGTGTCTATAAAAGCCTGTAAAGCTAAGTGTGTAGGCACACTGAAGTAACACTGGCTTGTTGAGAACGCTTAAGATTGCAAATTGGCACAGACTATATTAAAACTTATCTAGGTTCAGTAAACTTCCCTTTGAATTTGGACATAAGTCAGCTATGACTAGTAGATTCTGAATGAAATGAAGAACAGCTGTGCCTTCATAACAAAAATCTCTTAGACAGGGGAAATCATTCAATCAAGTTAGTGAGAAAATTAGCATATTTACATTTCATTTTCTCTCTTGTCTCTCAAAGGAGTTTCATTAGGAGTGACAGAACTGATGATACTGGATCTGCAGACCAGAGACTTGCCATAGTTGATCTGTGAAATCATGGATGCGCTTCAGACTTAGTTTCTACTGATAATTGGATCTGGTCTACCAGTAAATTAATTATTTTAAGTTTTCTTTAAATTGTGCAGCGATGGTTAACATAGTATGTTACTGCCTACCTTCCTCGTTTGACAGATAAGAAAAAGAATGAAATCGTGGTCCCTTCTTGCCTCAGGCAATTAATCAACAAAATCCAAATTTTTTATCTTGCTATCTGTGTCAGAGGCTGGAGAATTCAAGGCATGGTTTCCTTCTTCTGATACAACATACAGCAAGATTTCATCCAGAAACAGATGTGGCTGCTTTTCTGTGAGGCAGATTATTCTTCTGAGAAGCACGCTTGGAGTCCTTCTGTGATCCAATGCGAACCTGCTGTGGTGTTATTAGTAATAGTGTTGCTGCTGATATTATTCCAACCTGTGTTTATAGAGTAGGTTACACTGTGACTGCTGCATGTTTCAATTTATCTGGGAAGAGAATGTTCCATTTGCAAATCAGTTATTTATAGGCTAAAAAACATATATACACATATTGTGGTATGAATTTACATTAGAAATGTTCAATTGAGTTTTTACCATGTCCTTTTAAAGTGTGAAAAGAAATGAGTTTAACATGCATACTAATAAGATTCTGCTTGCTTTCTTTAGTGAAAGCATGTACTTTTAAAATGCTCTTTCTAATATTAATGTTTTCCACCCACTAGGTCATCCATTTCATTAATCGTGATTAAAACTAAGCCTCTGTGCTTGTAAGCTTGCCCTGATGAACACTGCTAAATGGTAGTAGTTTAAAATACCCTATTGGGAAAAGTTAGTTATCTAAGAAATGGCTTCACAGACAGATAGAAAGATGGATGAAAAATATTACTCATCTTCATTTCTAAAACCATGAACATTCACAACTGTTCTACAGTTCAGGATTAAAGGCCCTAAAGCAAAACTAGATATGTGTTTGCAATTTAATATTTTTTCTTTCTAGGAGAGACACTCCGATAGATCAGAAAAATATAGCATATTTTGTGATATTTTCAGCAAGCTGCTCGAATCCTTTGGCTGCAGCAATGGTCCATATGTTTGACATCCTTTATGTAACCCAGTGATACATCATTAATTGTAATTTCATGCCAAGGAGACTGGTAGTCTCTGTAGACAATGGCAACAACTACTGCCTCCTAAAATTCTTTAATAAACTATGGAGGATTTTTCATCTGTCCCCGTAATCTAAAAAATGCCTAGTCTGTCCCCATAACCTAAAAAAATGTCTAGTATTCACATAGTATCACATTCTTGTACTCTAAAAAGAAGGCAGCCTGGTTGTGGGTGAAACAATTGATTCATAGGAAGCTGCAGAAAGGATAGTTAAATATATCTCTTTGGAATTTGAGAATCATTTCTGTGGTAGCTGGAACTGCTATTAATTTAAAATTCAGTCTTCATGTATTAATCTGCATTATCATCTAGGGATTTTTTGTTACTACCATCATCTCTCAAAAAAAACAAAACAAAAGAAAACTCTTTCTTTTCCCTAGTCCTTTTTTTGTCTCATACACTTTAAAACTCTTAACCTTGTCAAGGACTTGCTACTGTTATATGTGTAAGGAAGCAATCAAATCTGTCACACTAGTGAAGTCTGATGGTTATTGATACATACAAAGTCCACAGCACGTAGGATTTTCTGAAGCCTGTGAAAAGTCCATTTCTTTTTCATCTTTTCTTTTTTGTACATCGCAAACATTTTAAAACTTTGAATATAATTGCAAATCTGTGAGAAGTCATCAGACTGGATGGCAAATTGAACTTCAAACAGGAAGAAGGTGGTTGGGAGGTAAAGTGCAGACAGATTTACGCTTATGTATGTGTTTCTCTTAGCCTCAAATTATTTACTCTCTGTTAAAGCTCAAAGCATTCGTATTTGCTTGATAGTTACAGCTCAGGCAATCACTTTAAGTATGCCAATTTGCACCAACTGAAGATTTGTCCCTCTGTTTCCAAACTTGTTTTCCAGCTGTCATATTTGTCTGCACCACACAATTCGCTGTGTTCTTACTACTTCTCTTGTTTAAAATACAAATATTTGCTTCATTTCATGAATAGACGTTGCCACTAAAAGAGAAGAATAATGCTGGGCACAGTCTTAGCATGACTGTAAGGATGTACCGATTCAATATTAATTATTGTAATACTGATACTTACCCTGTCTACATCTGTAGTTGCATGCCTAAAGTGCTGTATGATTTCCAAGCAGATTCATTAATTTACCAGCCTGTTCAGTTAACATGAAAAGCAAATAAACCAAACTGTTTTAGGTTTATTTATTGAATTAAATCCAGAGTATGCATCTCGGTTCTTTTATTGAGTGGCTGTGGGCTGAAATGTGACATACCTTTGGGAAAAACAAATCAAGGATTATTTAAGTGGTTGTTTACTTCAAGAAATGCAAAGCATGCTGTTTGAGAAGCTAAATCGTTAAAACAATTGCAATGGAACACAGTGCTTTTCACACTGAGATGAAAATCTTTACATAGATTATCTAATCTGTTTACACCATATTTTCACCAAGATACCAGATCACCGAGGTACTGAACTTAAGTCCTATGTAAGTTGCTGGTCAGATTAACTCACAGCTAGATACTTAACAACCTTTTACAAAGAGATACTGTCTTTAATTGTAGTAATATACACTTATACTCCTGTCTTTCCTGGAACTGAATGTATATGGGAAGTAGTGACAGGGGTGATGATGATGCCTCACCATACTTAACTTTATTCTGAAGGGATGAAATTTGCACTTTGCCTTCAAGATGGGTGAGCTCCATGGCTATTTCTATCCTCATGTAGAAGAGTGCTCCAAAGCTTGTTCTGTCCGCATAATTGCCTGCCTAACTGATAGCTCCACCACCCCTGAGGAGGTGGAGAAATCATTATCCCTGAAGTAACATGAATCTAGAGCTTTGAAGATTAGGATTAGAACAAGGAATATGATTTAGCATTCACTCACGAGCCAGTGTAGCTTTCACATCACTGCGAGGATGTACCAAAATTGACTTATTTTGCTTAGCAAGCAGAGTGACAAGTTTTGATCAGCTGCCCATTGAAGTCTATCGTTGGCATGGCCAGCACAGAATACTCTAACTGTGGAGCCTGGAAGCCATGAATATGTACAAAGCTATTGCCAATTCAGCATCTGAGAGGACGTTCATAGGAACAGCCTGCTGGCTCATCATGGATGGAAGAATTTATTTCTGACAGATTTCATACTTGGGAGAATGTCAGCTAACCTCGAGGCTGTGAAGTCTCTTGACGGTCAGAAAACAGACCCCTCATTTGAGGACATTGTCATGACTTTGGCTAGTTCTTCAAAATGTCATCCTTTTCCTTCTAACCTCACTTCTGTCTTGTTCAGATTTAGTTTCAGCTAGTTGAATTTCAGTTCAGAAGCTGATCTCCTGTAGGCACTGAGGCAGATGGGAAGCAGTGCTGTTAGGGTATGATGTGAAAGATGGTTTGAACTGAGAGTCAGTAACACACTGTTCACTGTGGTGTTTCAAAAATATCTCCTGGTAATTTTACATGTGTGGCTACCAGAATGAAACAGAAGACTGGAGAAGTTCACCAGCAAGGGGGCCCAGATAAGAGGTACTATTGCCAGTCACAAACATTTTGTATCACTCACAGAGGAATAATTTAATCCAGCTTTGTGCAGTTTGCTCATTGCTATGTGATGCTGTATGCATGGCTAGTACAGCAAATGTAGCTGCAAGACAATAGCACAAGTATGGGAACATTATTACAGCCTGAGAATAACATGTAGTAGATATCAAAACCAAGCAGAATCGTTCCCTAGTGCTCCTTCTCTCTTAAATATGGTTTGAAACTCATTAACAAATTATATGATGGTGGTTTTATGTGAAATTAGTTAATTGTCACAGCTTCCTCTGGGAGGTGGACTGCAACAAAGGGAAAGTATAACAATCAGATACAAAAAGCTGTTCTGCCATCTGTTTGTTTATTTTTACAATTCTGTATATTACAGATTTTTGCTTGAGAAAAAAAAATACTAAAACTTGCATTTCAAATAAATATGGAATAATCTGAGGTGTAACATTGACAATAATATAATAAACTGATCAAAATGGACTGGAAAGGATGTTTTAAAATATAAAATTTATTTATAGATAGTCAATTTTCAGTTCTTTCAGACCTATAAGCCAAGAATAAATTGGATAGGATAGAATTTTCTAAATATGTGAAGTAAAGAAATTACTTCCTGTGAGTGTTAGTCTCTTCATTTCTGTATCTAGAACAATCACCAAGAAACTGTTGATTTGAAAAAACAAGGAGCAAGCAATGTTACACTTGCATAGTGTATCCTTTTCGACAGCATAAGAAAGGAATTTCAGAGCTATACATACAGAAAATATTTAGCTCTTTTATCAGAAAGAAGAGGTTTAAATCTCTAAGTGAGGGAAAGGACAAAGTTAGATCCATCCAGACATGGGGAATCCTATGAAGTATCTTACAGACCTAGTGCAGCCTCACCTGGATGACTGTATGTTGTTTTCATCCACTGACAATGAAAGTTAGTTTTACTAGTTAACAGAGCTGCTTATGGAATCCTGCAGTGGAAAACAAATCTTTCGTTGCACTTTATGCAAGCAGTGGTGTGTTCTAAAGAACAATGGATTAAGGTCTGAAATGGATGGGGATAATAAGCATGCAAATTTGATATGAGCTCAGAAGATTCCTCTGAAGTCCCTCCTCAGTCCCAAAGACTGAGAAAAGACATGCAGAAAAAGAAATGAATCTTCTAATCCGAAAAACAGAGGTGGCTCAGTATTTTCTTAAGCATTCCTGGTCAAAGATGCCAAAATAGTCTCGCCAGCCTTGTCTTCCACTGCTAAACACTGCCACTACAAAAGTTTATGTCAGCTATAACACGTCTGTGAAATATGCTCTCCACTGGTTTTACCTGCTGAGTCCCAATAACTGTAGGCTTGTTGTTTGTGCTTCTGTTTTGTCTCCAGTGGGTCTAGATGAAGGGACTGTTAACTCGGTGGAAAAAAAAAAGGAACTGCTATTTCCATCTGAATCGGATTCTTCAAAGACTAAAATATATGTCTGTCTGAAAAGCTGTTTAATTTGGGGGGAAAAAAACCCAAACAAAACAAAAACAAGAGGGGGGAAAAAAATTTGTGACCTGTACAAAAGATCATTGCTGGCCTGTAAACCGAACAGACACACATCACACACATCACAGTAGGACTTCATACTGTTAGCAAGCAAAACATTTCTCATATTATTAAACTGAGAGCAAAAGTTACTAACACACTGGAAAGGCTCACAGAATGAGAATGGATTACAAGGTTAACAGAGGCACCCTCACGTGAAGGAATTACTTACAGACTACAAAATAACTGTAATAAATTTGAAGGGAACTCTGGACAATTTTGTGAATTTATCAGACCTTGAAAATAGTCCATGTATGTAAGCACAAAAGATTAATGGACTCCAGCCCTGGCCTCTGCCTCTTCTTTTTTCTCTCTGACATCATGCTTTGTCACAAAGACAGAAAAAAACATAGATAGAGTTTCAGTAGTTCATTTCCCATGTAAACAGGAAAAAGCCAATAACAATTTGAATAGTGATTATGTATGGAGATAATACTTCTCATTCTATTATTAAAAAAATCCTGTGTTTATTCCTGTTTCCTATTTATTATCAGACTGTTTGGCTTGCTTTTTCTGTGTATGGTAGAATCAAAATAATTATGATTTTTAATTAAGAAATAATTTTAAGATGTGTGCCTTGTAAATCAATGTATCTCCTCATGATAAGCCACGTGCAAGGAAGAGTTCATTACAGAGTGGTTGCAAAAACTGTTTGGAATTAGTCTTGCCTTTGAGAGGAGACATGTGCCACATAATGATGGTCACTGTGGTGTCACATTAAGCAAATTGTCTTATGATTATTTGCATATGATTCCTGAACAGAACAGAATGCAAGTGACACTGTAAAGATGCACAAGACATAGGATGCTATAAAGTTGGTCCTGACATAATTTTAAAAGATTTGACTGAGATCACATCCACCTAATTTTAGTGTTAAATAGTTCATGGGAATGATCTCGCTCTCCTAGTGATGAAGCCCAGAACAACCAAAATCCTAACTCAATTGTGTCCCTGCTATTTACAAAAATTCTATCTTTATATCTTAACTCAGCAAAAGAAGAATGCTGTATGGCTGAGGTTATACAAATAAAAGGCAAGTTTTATGCAAAAAAAACTAAGAAAACTTAGATCAGCAAATGTTTCAAGCAATAGTGGGCAGAAACAGCACCAATGTCACATTAGCAATGACTCCAACTGGAAACGTACAGACAAGAATAATCAAAAGTCTCTTCGTTCCAATAGATCTTCTGTAACTAGTTCAGAATATACAGTAGATAGACAAGTTATTGTTTTCATACTCCATTAGAAGGCAAGGATACGCAAACTAGTATTAAACATATTACATTTTCTTAGGAGTCATGTATTTCTGGCAAGAAGGATGTGCTTTTTATATATCACTTCTGGTGTGGAAGATGTCACTTTATAAATAGATACTTTAAAAAGTACAGGATTGAAATGGAACTGAGGTACTTATATCCAAAAATAACCATCCAGCTGCTGCATGATCCTTGTTTAAGCCTAAACTTCATGTCTGCTTGGCTTCACACCTTCTCCTTGCCAGGAGTAGTACATCTCTGCAAGGCCAAGTGTCTTGAATGCATAAAATTAACTGGAGTCAGAAACTACAGATTCTTCTAGGGTCTCTGAAAGGTCTGATCTATAAATTTTCTTAACATGCTAAGCTGCTTTAGCAAGTAGTCTTTAAAAAGATCAGAGTAACTCTGCTTCCTGTATTAGTCAACTGCTGTTTTAGTCACTCAGAAGTGGAGGAAGCTGTGTTTAATTCTTCACCCTGAAGAATCACTTGTTACAAAAAGCTGTCCTGAGCAGCTATTACAGATGTGGGAAATTACAGGTGGAATTAAAGATGAAGGAAGACTTTCCTATGGGACCTGAGGTATTATGTAGCAATGAACTTTCAATTCATGTGTCAGAGTGCACAGAAAGACAGATATGACCGTTCAACAGACCAACTCCCCTTTCCTTTGAACTTTTTAAAAACTTTGGGTAAATGTTCCTAACACCCAGAAGGATACCTCGGACTCCATGCCACAGATTCAACTAATCTTTTTTCCTGTTCTTCTCTGCTGCCCCCCAATTTACGTTCATTAACATGAATGTACTATGTAAATGAGTTTGAAAGATTGTTAAGATTTCTTGCCTTACATTGATATTCAGCTACCTGCTATAAGATAATTCTAAAGAGGACAGAAAATCTGGTAGCAAGGAGCAGTAAGCACCTATAAAGCAGAGAAAAATCCAGCACTGCTTTAGGACAAAGTGACATCTTAAATATCAGTGGAAGCTGGAATATTAAGATCTGTTAGCTAAGAACTCACCATAGGAAAAAAAGATTAAATAATCAGAGTCATATTATAGCTTAGGCTGAATGGAAACCTAGACACCCAGAAGACACCTGTGTTACAATCAGCTCAAGTGGAAGTTATTTTCAGATTAAAGATGTTAATGTGTCAACTAGTAAAAGCTAAAATCTTAGCTAAGTTTACAACTCCTTTTACAGATAATGGATATTTAGTCCTTGATCCTGTTGTCTGCATGCTAAGACCACTATCTAGTATCACTTAGGAGCCTTTGGATGCTGCCTTACCTCCAACTGCCTCTCTTGCAAGGCCAAGCTGTCCAGTAAGTCCTGTGACATCATTGCCCTGTATTTGATATTTTAATATGTCTCATATGGTACCAGATGTCCATCCTAAGGCAACTGAATCGAGTCTGTAGACATTTAAATAAACAAAGATGAAAGAATTATTCAAGGTATATGTGGAAGGCTTTCTGACAAAATTTGACTGCTAAAGTTGGCTGAACTGAATCTTAGCAATCATGTCACAAATACAAAGCAATGACTGTTCTTTGTATCTGCCATAACAAACATTTCACGTACACAAATGTGCTGTCTATTTTTAAAGGTAATCTCTGGTGTAGAATAACATTTTACCTTGTAGTACTTTTCCCCTTGCAGATATAATCATAAAGCTTTCTTTTACAGAATTATTCTGGTTTTCTTTTGGTTTGTGCTTTTTTTTTCCCCTATAATGACCTGTGTACTAACCAACAATATATAGGTTATCACAGTTTTATTTGTGTGTCCTCTGTACGCTGGAATAATGAAGTTACTGAGATCTTCGTATAGCCTTTCACATAAGTTGCAGGATACTTTCCTAAGGTCATGGCCTGGGGGATAATCTTGGTATATTTACTCTTTGGCATAATCTATTGAGAGCTTCCTTGTGTCTATGAGATGTCTTTCTTATCATTGCCCTGTGTTATTTCACATCCACTCTCTTTTTAAGGCGATTTGCTAATTTTAAACCAAAAAAGGGTGTATTTACTTCCAGCTCCAGTGTAAATTTCATATGTAGGCACAGCATTTTTCACATTCATACTGCAGAAGATACAGTCTTCTTCCCTGTATCAGAATATTGCTTAGAATTTTGAGGTGAAATTAAGTGAAATGTGCAATATTCAATTCAGATCATATTCTGTTTTAGTGGGGACAATTTTTTTTCTGACTACAGTAAATCTAGAGCTTCAATGATTTATTTTCTGCCAAATGTGTTTTTCTTACAGCAATGTTATTACTATTGCTTCTGGAAGCTTGTACTTGAAATTAGTATCTCTCCTATTTGTTTTTACAAGGATGTAGTCATGCAAGGCAATGTTGCCCATTACTCCTCTAAAGAGTTCTGTTTAACTAGAGTTGACATTGTCCATCCTTGCACATGCAGCTTGTCTTCTACTGATGCCTGCAAACTCCTACTGTGAGGCATAAATTTTGCAATTTTGACTTTTTTTTTTTTTTTTTGAAGGTATTGCTATGTCACAGTTTGGCAGATTGTTATCTGAGTTCTGTCATAAGATACTTTGCAGCAAGTGTTGTCCCATATGGGACACTTTTGCACCTACAGCATCAGATTCTCGTCAAATAAACTTAGCTATGTAACTATTTTATCTTAGAACAATCTTGTAAAAGTATTAATTATATATAGTTCCCATAACTGTAGATTTTTTCTTTTTCCCTTTTTTCATTCTCTTTCTTATTGTGGTTTGAACCTCCAAACTGCTTTTCTTTCATTGAATATATATTTTTTTTTTTCAGTAACTTGAGTGTGATTTTTACCTTCTTTCTATGCTTTTTAGTTTCATCTGTCTTGTCAGCTTAATTCACTCTTGGGCCTTTTGAAGAGCTCTGTTTTACTAGTGGGGAGGATGTGAATTTTTATTAATTGTTAAAAAATAAAACTGAACTATAACTTCCAAAGTGACCCCAAAGTGACTAGTTTAGATGGCTAGCTTTCTGATAGCTGTGTTACAGGGAACTAATCGCACTGTCTAAACTAGTTATCTAGTCTTCATTCATATTTAAAGAAGGATGCTCAGATTTTCTGTAAGATCATTCAGTTTACCAGTGTTGAATCTTATTTTAGGATTGATTTTAATGACTCTCTGGTATTGAATCCTACTGAGGTCTTTATAAGTAAAAACAAAATACATCTAAAAGTCAAATTGTCAAAGCAATTTATATCCATTGTCTTGCTAGTATAATTTTGGTAAAACAGTGCATAGGTTAACATTTAAAATGTATGCAATATAACTACTACCAAGTGCTGTATAAGATAGACTTACTCTACCAAATACCATAAACTTTGTGCTGTCATAACTAAATAGTTAAGACTGAGAAGTCTGCTACATAATTGGACAAGAACAGCACCTGTCTTCATGCATAATTCCGTGTGTATTGTCTGTAGGCGGAATACTCTATCCCAATGTCTGTAGCATGCTTACAATAAGATGTATGTCAGAGTTTTGAATGCTCTCACTCAAAATAAAGTATGACAAACCAACTAATGTCAGCATATTTGAAAAACACCAAATAGCTCTTTCAGTATTCCTAACCATTCTTCTGAGGAGAGAAGGAATGACAGAATGTTTCTGAAAAAGGAAACAGAAAATAGTTTTAACTAAAAATATTTAGAAAATACAAGTTCTTTGTATTCCAGATTTGTTTGTGGCTATTATTACAGCTGCTTTGGGCAGCTGACCCGTTGAAAGTGAAAGACTGAATTAAAATAAGTATCAGAAGATCCAGCTTTAACAATTATTCTCAGTGGTTATTGACTTCTTAATAATTATGATATTCTTCTTGCTTTGAAACTGAAAAAAAGAGTCTAGAACAGGTCTGAATACCTTAAAATATGTGCATAACATTTTCCAATCTTAGTAAAAATTTAGATTTCAGCACCAGAAATGTTGAAGTAGTTTAAGGAAAAACTCTGAAATAAACATTACACACTGTACACTGTATTATCACTGTAAAAATGGAGTGATTTGTGTTGCTAAAGCCTTCTTTTGGACATGTCAGTATTCTTTTGGAGATGACCCACCTGTATTAGTCACACAAAGAACAACTGTTCAGCAAC
Organism: Colius striatus; assembly: GCF_028858725.1. Taxonomy (NCBI): domain Eukaryota; kingdom Metazoa; phylum Chordata; class Aves; order Coliiformes; family Coliidae; genus Colius; species Colius striatus. The sequence goes on along the minus strand of NC_084760.1, from coordinate 23,623,153 downwards.
AGTCAAAAGCTTTCTGAACTTCATGAAGTATTAGCTAATCTGAGAATGTTTATCAATTAGGTAATATTCTGGTAAGTGCTCAATCACAGTTTGTATGATTCTGATTTGTTAGAAAGTAGTCCAATAATATCTTAGAAAAACAATGTTGATCTGTTTGCATTCTTGGTTAATTATCATGTTCACTTGCACAGCAACAGAATTAACCATCAGAATGAGAAACAGTGTTTCTGAGCTGAAGATCTGCCAACAATCTTCCAGCAAATCTGAAGCAGAATTCCAGTGGCCAAAGTCTGTTTCATCAGGAAAGTCACACTCAAAATTACATTTTTGGTTAGATACCTTGACCACAAATATGTTAAAGATTCAATATTGTATTAAATTAGTAGGGTCTAATTATGGCATTCTTCAAACTCCTTTCCAAGAAAAACTGCATGGTTTAATAATTCTTTAAAGATTCTAGTTTAATGGAGTTAGAAATATTGGAATGAACTGGTTTGGCTAACCCTATATGAAAAGATCAGGTTGCTGTTACCTTGCTGTTTATTCTCATTCCCCAAATTAAGATATCAATCCAAGCAAAACCAAGTCACTGAAAACATATCCTGGAATGGAGAATGTACAGGCAGGAAAAATACAAATGCAATTACAATGAAACTTTATGTTTATCAAGTATTTTGCTGCCAGAACAAATTGACCAGAAATAGCATGTTGATCTTAATTCTCAGCTGTCTCCCCTCTGCTTATTTCCTAACAGAATAGTGTAATATATATATTTACAGAGCAAATGCTGGAATTCGCAGATACGAATTACACTCTGGCAGAAAATGAATTATATCTGAGGAATTAAGAGTGTGTAGCAGATTAAGAGAAATTTTTAAAAAGAGCCATTTTAACTGAATTCTTAAAAGAGAACATGCAATCCCTGTCAGTTTTACTTTTTACAAAATGAGATGATTAGTATATTGAGAAAATGTGTAAGCAAACATGAAGACAATATGTAAACCAAAGTTGCTCAAAAATACAGCTTATTTTCTTTGACTATATTCTCATAATTTGTATTAGTTTCAAAGGTATATGAAAATAAATTATTAGTAAGTAATGTTACTTAAAACATGATAAATTTGATAAAGGTTCAGGTACTTCATGACCACTTATATAAAACCACTAAAAAACTGCAACTGATAAACCAACAACTGTAGGATTGATAAGTTTTGTTCATAACCACAAAGCCTATCTTAAACTGGTTTCCAGCAGTGCTTGCTTCACTGCCAGATGTGTGCTCCCAGCACCATCTCTGAAAACGATCATGAAGAAGTATGATAGTCATCAGTTAGCACAGTCACAATCCCAGGCCACTTTAGAAACCATTTACATTTGGGATTTACTTAGCCTGGTAAATATCAAGTAGCTCTACTGAAGTCAGTGAAATCGTTTAGAAGTTGCAAATTACTTCAATTGTTGTCTTAAACTTAGTCAGCATTTGGTTTGCTGCACTAGTAATTATTTTCAGAGACCTCTACTTCACTGTGCTAAATCATGTCTGGTCAATGTTGTTCTGTTGGTATCTAGATACTCCTAATGTCACCTATCAGTATTAGACAGATTACTGCTGAAGTGTTTTTTAAACAAGTTATTTGCTTAACACAAAGTACTTTTTGTGAGTTACTTCAATATAAGACTGTAACTTTACATAACTTTATGACATCTATAACTTTAGTTGATGTTTTCAGGATTTCTGCAGAAGATGAGTATGTATTTTAAGAACTCATGCAACAGAAATAAAGTTGTATACATAGTCCATGTTGGAGTAGTTTAAGTTCAGAGTTACAATGAGTTCACCTGTGTCCATCCTACATGGATCTTTTCCCAGTACATTTTATTAAAGCATTGTTGAGTATTCTATCTTTTTTATATTCTACTGAGGAGCAATTTAAGATACAACATATGGAAATATCTTAGTATTATCTATATTGTTAATAGCAAGTATCTGTCCCCACATCACTTAAGAGAATATAAGTGTATGTGCTGAATCAAGTCTGATGTTTCAGTCAGCAGAGACTGAAATCAGGAAGAACAACACAGTCTGTGTGTCTGTAGAGACTGAAATCAGGAAGAACAACAAAGCGTGTGCTTTAGACAAAAATTAAATGTCATAGAGTGGTTTGAGTTGGGAATGACCTTAAAGATCATCTAGTTTCAAGCCCTCTGCCACAGTCAGGGACACCTTCCACTAGACCAGATTGTTCAAAGTCCCATCCAACCTGGCCTTGAACATTTCCAGGGATGGGGCTTCTAGAACCTCTCTGGGCAACCTGTGTCAGTGCCTCACCACCCTCACAGGGAAGAACTTCTTCCTAATAGCTAACCTAAATCCTTCCTCATTCAGTTTGGAACCATTTCCCCTTGTTCTATTAATGCCTGCCTTTGTTAAAAATCACACTCCTGCTTTCTTGCAGGCACCTTTAGGTACTGAAAGGCTATTCTAAGAGCCTTCTCTTCTCCAGATTGAAGAATCCCATGTCTTCACAGGAGAAGGACTCCAGCCCTTTGATCATCTTTGTGGCCCTCCTCTGGACTCACTCCGATAGAACTGTGTCCTTTTTTTCCAGAGCCCCAGATATGAGGGCAGAGTTGAGAGGGAGAATCACCTCCTTCTGTCATCTGGTCATGCTACTTTTGACAGGATACATTTAGCTTTCTGGACTGCAAGCACACGTTGCTGGCTCACATTCAATTTGTCGTCCACCAATATCTCTAAGTCTTTCTCTGTAGAGCTTTCAATCCATTCATTGTCCAGGCTTTATTTGTACTTGGGATTGCCCTGACCCACGTGCAGCACCTCTCACTTGGCCTTGTTGAACTTTGTGAGGTTCACAGAAGCCCATGTTTCGAGCATATCAAGGCCCATTTGGATGGCATTCCCTCCCTCCAGTGTGTGGACAGCATCATACAGCTTGTTGTCACTGGCAGACTTGGTGAGGATGCATTCAGTTTCACTGTCCACGACTCCTAACATTGAGCTATTGATCTCAATCCTTAGAGTGTGACCATCCAACCAATTCCTTATCCACTGAATGGTTCATCTGTCAAATCCACATCTCTCCAATTTAGAAACAAGAATGTTGTGCAGAACAGTGTCAAACACTTTGCACAAGTCTAGGCAGATGAAATCTGTTGTTTGATCTTTATTCACCAATGCTGTAACACTATAATGTAAGGCAACCAAATTTGTCAGGCAGAATTTGCCCTTAGTGAAGCCATGTTGCCTGTCGCATTTCTCACATGCCTTAGCATAGTTTCCAGGAGGATCTGTTGCATGATCTCACTGGGCATAGTGGCGAGACTGACTGACTTTAGTTCCCTGGGTCTTCCTTTCCTCTCTTTTTAAAAATGGGAGTTATATTTCCCATTTTCCAGTCTGTGGGAACTTCACTGGACTGCCATGATTTTCAATATGAAAGATAGTGTCTTAATGACTTTGTCCACCAGTTTCCTCGGGACTAGTGGATGCATCTCATCAGATTTCATGCATTTGTGCACCTTCAGGTTTCTTATATGGTCTGGAACCTACAATCATAAAACACTTTTACACATACAAAAAAGTAAACAGAACCACAGAACTTATTTTTATGCTGTTAATCTGTGAATATTGTTTATGTAGCTTTAGTTGTTACAAATCTGTTCTGCTGAAACGCTAAATCGGGGTTTAGAGAAGTGGCTGGGAAATTAGATGTCATTATCTTCAGGTCTTGGTCTTTCTGCTCTGCAAGAGCAACCATCTGCAAACAACAGCTCTATAACAAAGACTCTGATGATGTACACAAACAAGATAGAATGAAAAGTTTGAATGATTGGATTCTAATCTTTACACCCAGAGTAGATCATGAACTGGGTGATCTAATTTTAGTGCAAAGGAATCTTCAGATAGTGATAGTGCAATGAGTCATGCAACTAAACCACCATTCTGTTGTCAGATAATATTGGTCTGCTTATTTAACTATCATTATTTTTTCAGTAGTGGTTGAATGTTAGAGCAATTGACATATTTGCTCTGGGTCTATAACAAGCACAAATTTTGTTTTTTTGCTGCCCTGGTGTCATGATTTAAATCCAGCCAGCAATGAAACACAATGCAGCCACTCACTCCCCCGACACATTCCCACCTTCTGTAGGGTGGCAGAGGCCTCAGTGAGATGGGAGGAGAAAAGATAACCAAGGGCCTTGCGGATTGAGACAAGGACAGGGAGGGCTTGCTGCCAATTATGTCTCCAGGCAAAAGAGACTAAACTACTCAACTTAGAGAGGAGAGTAAGAAAAGTTTATTCTACTACCTACAAGAAACAAAACAGGCAGAAAGCAAAAACAGAGCAGAATGATGAGAAGAATACAAACTTTAAGATCTCCTTTCCCCATGGCCCTTCTTCTTGGGCTCAGCTCCCTGCTCTTTACTGGTCTCTACTTTCCTCTCCTCAATGCAGGGAGACAGGGAATGAGGCTTGTGGTCAGTCCCTCACAGATGGTTTCTACTACTTCTTTCTTCTCAAAAGAGCAAGAGTCTTCACATTCTTCCCCTGCTGAAACACAGGGTCCATTCCATGGAATATAGTCCCTAAAGAACCTCACTGGTGTGAGTCCTTCCCAAGGGCTGCAGCTCCTCACAAATTCCTCCAGCATAGGTCTCCTTTGTGGCCAGCACAACTCCAGGCACATTCTGCTCCCACACCACCTCCCCACAGAGTCATTGACTCTGGGCACAGCCACCCCCTCTGCTGTGGGGTCCTCCATGAGCTGCCAGCAGATCTCAGCTCCACTATTGCTCTCCATGGGCTGCAGGGGGACAGCTTTTGTCTCACCATGGGATGCAAGGGCGTCTGTGCTCCAGCACAACTCCTCATCTCTTCCCTTATTGACCTTGGGGTTTGCATGGTCACTGCATGGTTGTTTCTCCCTCATCTTTCCACCACTTTCCAGGAAGAACAACCTTCATCTTCTTAAAAAGTGATCACAGAAGTGCCAGAGATGGATCTGACTTAGAGCTGGGGAAAGCTCTGAGTGACTTCTTACAGGGGTCATCATTACAGACCCTTCCCCATTACCACAAAATGACTCTGTACAAACCAAACACATCTGGTGTGGAAAAAGATCTTAGTAGTATTATCATGCTGTGAATGATTAATAGGTTAGATACACAAAAAGATATCGGTACCACATATGTTTGCATTACTGTGTGCTAATCTTAGGTATCACAGACATTTATCCCTTCCCAAGCCCAGTAACCTAGAGTTTACGCCATGCCAGAGGATTTCAAGCACAGAATTGTCACTGCTCCAAAGAAAGATGTACCACAAGGAAGGAATGCTTATTGACTGAGGTATTCTCAGTTCTTATTGACCAGTCTGAGTTACTGGACCAAAGATAAGACATGCTCTGGCTATGCTGTTTCCTGCTCTAAGAACAGTTCACACCTTTTAGCCAATCACTATTTACTTAATGAAAAAAAAAATCCCGTCATGCCATCCTTTAAAGACATTGTTAGCTACTAGGGTGAAGCCTCTTCTAAGAGCTGTACCTAGATAGTTCCTCAAAAGCCTTAGATGAAGTGCTGCAATTTCTCAATCCCAGATGTGCTTTTAGCTGAAATAATTCTAAGCTATTCCATCACAGTAAAGATGAGGTGATTTGAAAATGCAGAACTTTTGCATGTGAAGAGTAATTGAAAAAGAGAAGTGTCTCTGCAATTCAAGAGTTTTCAGGTTGAAAACAGAGCTGGATGGGCATTTTCAGGTTAACAATCCACTTAAGCACCTAAATTTCATCATAATCCCACTTTGGGCTTAGTATTCCCTCTTTATATGAATACAAAAGTGTTTGCAATGTATGTTATTAAAATAGACTGGAAACCATTCTGAGCACTGGATAGTAAAGAGGCACCTTTAAAAACACTTAGGGTCCCTTCCACCATGTGACAACACTGGCACATGTCCGTTATTAAACTATCTCTTGTTCTCAATACTTTAATTATCATTTATCCCCTTCTACAACATAATAACGTGCACCAATATAAATCTACTCACTCTATACATAGTAAATTTTACAATATGTTTAAGTACTTCACAGACATGGATTATAGCACGAGTTTGTCATTTATGACCATTTAATTACCCCCAATGGACATGAAATCTGTCCAGTGTCCCTACCTAAGGCCCCTTTATCCAGTCTTTGGGTCTTTGTAGATTCCAGACTCTTCCTACTCCAGCTGTCCTGTAGGTCTCTTGGTCATTCAATCTGTGCAGTAGCTTACCCACAGAGCCAGGTAGATTTGTTCTTGACACATCTTGTGGGGTGAGTAAATACTATTATCCCAGTATCACTGATGAGATACTTAAGAAGGATTCTGAGTCTCTTAAAAGACAGATTCTGATTTTCTCCATTTTTTCTTCTTCTATTTTCTTTTTTTTAACATTGAGGGACATGTCTTCCTGGTTTACAGTAGTTATGACTAAGATCAGGATCTAATCCCTGACTGATGTCATCAGGGCTACATAGTGAGTTAGTGATAGAGCTGATTCTCAGTCTTGACTCCCTGTCTGGCATTCATCTTGTGCTTGCTGATAATTAACAACAAACCAGTTTAATTCCACAAATCTCACTAACTAGCAAAATGTCTCACAAACAGCATCAGTATTTCCTGTTTGGCCTGCACACTATAATGAGTACTGGACCTTGAAAACGAAATAATTGGTGATATGGTGCACCTTACAAGGAAACAATTTCCCTTCATGTTTAACAAGCCACCGAGTAGACGCAGTAAACAAAAGCACAAGTGCAGCTGGCAAATGTGAGTGGCTCTATGGTTTACTATAATGAAAAGGAACAGCACACCCAGCTGCTTTGGTCTTAGGCTTTGCTCATTAAAGTCTTTGGTACCTCGGTGAGTACCCAGCAGCACCATGGCAAGCCTGTAGTGCAGTAGCTTGCTGCTTTTCAGCATGCAAGGAAACTTTCTTGCCATGTGCACCTGTAGTCTGAGCAAGCTGAAAGAGGGGCAGACTCAGCACAAAAAAAAACCAACCTTCCTTGCAGGTTTTTGCTTGTACTCTTGACATTTACAGAGTAGTACATTCTAATATTTATTCTAATATTAAAAATTCTCCTCCAAAAGAGTTTTGTCATTGCTTGACAGACATTTGCATTGCCGCTAGATAAGAATACGTCTACAGAACAGGTTTGAAATACATCTCTGAAAATATTTTAATAGCCTATTGATTTTTTCCACATTAACCTATTCTGAAGAGAGAGAAAAAAAGTGTGAGGGCTGGCTAGAGTCTGCTTTCTGTGCAGAATTTAGAAGTAATTCAATGCCTTCAAGTTTCTTGCATTCTTGTTACCCTTTAACTGTGTCCTCCAAAGTTACTGTGACAGAAAGCAAGTTGCATTTCTATCTTATTTCAGCTTTTACACCATAGAAACTATCTGGTATGGTTTTTTTCTTTCTCACTGCTGGCTTACATTTACATTTCCAATGTTTCTTGAAATGCACCCTTGTGGATCTCTATTTTTCATTATGACATAGGGAAGCTGATCCCTCAAAGTCAGATTCTGCATTTGAGCAAAAAGCTTGGCAATTGTCACACTTCCTCAATTCACCACATCTTTGGCACGGTGGCAGAGAAATTCTGAGCACTGCCTTGCAAACATACATTATTTCCCAGTGCCTCATCAGCTGCATCACACACTGAATACAAATTAATGGTAAATGCCAATCAACGTTGGTTTATGGTTCCCCGTGCTGCCATTGTTGTTCCTCCATGCTCTTATTGGATTTTCACGTCCAACTGTATGTTCACCCACATTTTGCCTCATTCTCTTTGCATGAATGAGTAATGAAGGCATTTCTATTTTGGAATCTGGCAGCTCTGCTATGCACTGGCTCCTGTGTAAATGTTCCGTGGGAAAAATCAAAGAGTGGCTGGTTTTGTCTTTTTTTTTATGGTTACAGTTCTATCTGTGCAACATGTAACTAGGTTATCCTATGGAAAAAAAGTAATTTATTTATGCAGAGATAACATACTGAGTTGATTAAGTTTTCCTTCAAATCTATTACCATTAATTATATTTAAATTCTCATCAATTCTTCCTCCCTCTTCAAGGTAAAAGTGTAGAATCTGTGAATACATAAAAGGAAGATATTAAAACAAGTTAGTCAGCAATTATTCAGAAAAAAAACCCCTCTCAGCTAGCCTTATTCTTTTCAAGAATTTCAATGCAACCATTGTCTGTTAAAAGTGATAAGAAGTAGCTGAGCCAAATTTTATTCAATTCTGATAACCACATAAATCTTCTTTTATTATAAACTGTCTCAAGGAGTAAGCAGGTACATTAAAAAAATGTTATTTACTGACTCCTTTTGATACTATTGTATTACTTAGATATCTGAGTTAAAAAAAATGTCACTCTTAACAGTCTTCCTGAAATTTACAGCCTCCAATAGACTGAATATCAGTACAAAACACAGACATCATACAGCTCTTCCCTAACTGCTGTATGTGCATTCTCACTGTAAGGCAGAGCTCTGAGACAACACTTACCTGCAGTTTCACCAATCATAAAAATCCTTATTATTAAACAGGTCAGATAACTGATGAGGCAAATATTATTTTGGTTGGATTTTTATTAGGGTCTGGATCACCTGCTTTTAAGCTGCTGAATTTAGGAATTCTTGATGGAAGTCACCAAAAAACAGGCAAAAGTCTTCCAGTTCTGAAGAACAGCTTTACACAGAAAAGAAGTTGTTTACGGCTGGAACTTCAGTAAAGAGGGAGAAAACGTTTCTTGTAATCAAAGGAGCAGTCACAGAGGTCTTTTTGTATCCAGTCTAAATCAATCCTGCCTGGACTCCACCTGCAAAAATGGAGATCAGTTGGACAGTGTGTCATGAAACTTCATTGTTTCCTATGAAGAACAAAATATTCTGTGCAGCTTCTTAACCTGCTGTTTCTGAAATGTGAAAGTTGTTCTTCTCAAACCAGTGCTGAGTGTCAGCAGAGTGATTTAGAGTTGCATTAAGAATGGAGAGAACTGCTGTTCTTATTGAAAATAAGACCTCAAAGATAACCCCTAGAAATACAATTGCTCCAAGTGCAATGAGTTCAAATATCACAAAAGGCCAATGCACATTTTCAGCCGTGAAAAATTAAGTTTTTAAGCACCAGGAAAACAGCTTTGCTCAGGAACTGTTCTGGAAAAACTGCAACCCAAGAGATACTCATTTACAGCAACTGTTCAGTATGGAACATAGTTAAATTGCCCACACAGCAAATTTGCAGTCCTGGAGCTATACAAAATTATTCAGCCCTTTTTATCTTTATTTCTTTATCTGGAAGGGTTGTCTATTCTATTTTGAAATTATTTTTGCAGGTAAGAAGGAAAGAAGCTTGTTGGGATGAATCAATAACTTGGATAATTTTTGTATGTAAATGCTCAACGTATATTTTTCTGATGCGTGCTGCCCTAGCCATTTCCTGGAACTATGGTTGGAAAGAGCCCTTTTATTGCTCATTTCTCACTGCTAAAACTCAATGAAATTCAATTATCACAAAAACAGTCAGTAGGCTTAAAATTTGCGTGTCCTGTTACTTCTTAAATTTGGAATGCCTCCCGATTGCTGTCACAGCTATTGCATTGTCTAAATCAATTGCCATGGCATGCTCACTAAATTGAGAAATGCTGTTGTGAATGCATAAGAGGTCTCAAGAATCAACAGAACTAGATAAAAACAGGGAGAAAATAAAAGCTAGGGGAGTTTTTCATCTGATACAAAACTTTATTCCTTTGTCTGATTTCCTTTGAGGATTCGCTGAGGGACAAATAATACTTTACCCCTTCTGCCTGCATGTTTGTTTCAAAACTTCTTACTCAGACAAAAGTACTGCTAAAGCAGTGATTCAAAGAGAGATGGTTACAAGTGGAAATTTTATAGCTTCAGGCCTGCAAATCCTTTTTCAAACTCAAATATTGTGGGGTTTTTTTGGGAGCATATTTACAGAGACAGATACTTAAGGCCATATCATGTCTTGCATATTAAAGTGTTTATGGAAAAGCAAAAACCACAGGATATTGGTCACATGCTTAATGACTATTTCCAGTATATTAAAGGGTTCGGATAGCTGAGCAAAAAGCTCCGTTCTCTCATTACACCTTTATTTAAAGGTGGAATAATGTATTTCATGTCAACAAGGACTTGTTAGGCTTCATTCTAGCAGCTCTAGAGGTGCTCTCTCTTCCTCTGGTTTTATGTGAGTAAAGTCCAAAGAGGGCACAAACTGCCTGGCAAAAATCACAAGCAATTGTTGTCATTTAGCAACTTGAAGGGAATACAAGGGATTCCAAGAAGTAGCCCAGAGCATTTGAAACTAGAATTCAGTTACCACGGTTACACATATATATGACTTTGACTCAGTCACGTAGCAAGTAGAAAATATACCAAGACGTGAATGAGAGAATTTGTTAAAAACTACAAAATATGAAGACCTTGTTCAATTTAAAGATAAATACCCTAAGCATAAAGGAAAATAAACACAGTACTTCTAATGTAAAAGTATAAATCTGATGTAGATCAGATGAATTGCACCCAAAGAGTACTTGTTTTTCTCCACTCTCTGTAAAGGGCAACTCTTCAGCTAGCTCAGAAAAATATATAGATGCAATGGCTATACAGACTGGATGAAAAGCCAAACCAAACCAAACCCCAAAAGTCCTGCTCCTCCTTCAATAAACAAAAATCCAACAGTGAATTAATTACCTGAAATCTTGTAAAATTGAAATTAAGTTCAATTATTTCACAAGATTTCAAGATTATAGACTCTTGATCTATATCCTTCATGTTTGACTGAAAAATGTTATTCTTTGTTTTGAGGTTTTATCATCATATTTAAACATAGAGATTGCAGTTGAATTTATTCCTGTTAAAATTTTCTTTCCTATGAGCAAATCCACAGCTCCATCTCAAGATCATCAGGCTTCATGCCCTCACATCTATGAATTCCTAACTAAGGGTTAACTAATGCTTTTCTTTGGAAAACTCCAGCTCCACCATGAATTACAGAAAGGCCCTAAGAAGTGTAAGAACGAAGAGGTGGTTGTGTCAGGTAGTAACCTTTTGTCTCCTATAAATTTGATCACCTCAAAAGACAGTTTACCTTTACTCAGTACAATTTTACGTTTTGCAGTTCTGTATCTCACAGATTCATTTACTTGGGCATGTTCAATTCCTGACACTTTCAGTGTTTAGCAGGATTTTCAATGCAGTTGCAGCTGTTGGCTGCTGCAGGCAGGCGCAGAAACAATCAATGTGAGTAAGGGCAAGGATACTCTCTTCCTTATACTGTCAAACAACTATCTTTAGGGCTGTTGGCTTTAGGAGGATCCTGTTTGATTTAAATTCAGAGAGACGTGAGTAGGACTTGAATAGGGTAGATGGGGACAGGTGGTGTAGATTGTAGGAGTAAGAAATGAAGCTAGGACTGCCAACTGAGGTGGGGGGAGGAGTATCCAAGTGAAGAGAGATATGGCTCTTGGCTTGTGGATATGAAGCTACCGCAAAGATTACCTGAGAATTTTCAGTGTTTCTCTCATTCAGATAGAATGAGTGATGATATGTTGAAATAAGCAAAAAAAAAAAATCCCAGCAGTAGGTGGAAATAAGATGAGATGAGACATCCTTTATGAAGGAAAGGGTACTTAAAATAATTAGATGAGGACAATGGGAAGAGGAGGCTAAGTTGGACAAATAACATGAGGACTATCAAAGGCATAGTTGAACAAAATGGCTTACACTGCAAGTGTCGTGGTTTAGGCCCATCAGGGAACAAAGACCACGATTAGCCTCGAGTACCCAAGTGGCTGAGAATTGCTCAAGGGCAGGGAGAGTTTAATTGCCCCTTAAGGTTCAGGACAAAACAGACCAGGCCACTCAGTTTGGGGAAGAAAACAGAGAAACAATTTAATGCAACATCAGCTAAAACATACCCCCAAAAACCCAAAACATAACCAAAACGAAACAACACAGAGTAATACATCAATGAAGAGTCCAACCAGCCTTTTTAAGAACACCTTCTTGCTACACCTCCCCTCTTCCCGGGCTCAGAGCCCTGATCCTGGGGTTTTTACCCTGTCCCCCCCTGAACGGTTCGGGGGGACAGGCAGTGGGGGTTTCAGTTAGTCTGTTCCCGATAGCTTCTGCCGTTTGTTCCTCCTCAGGATGGGTGAACTCCACACCAGTCCTCCCTGCAAGTCCGTGGGGTAACTCACACGCACGGCAGCCCTGCACGGGGTGCTCCGACGCGCACCCATTCCAAAGGCTGCAGCTCCTCTCTGCCTCTCGTGTGGGGCTGCTCTGCGGCGTGCAGGCTCTCCAACACGGCCTGGGCCATGGCCGTCTCCCCACACAGTCCCTCGCCCGTCCGGGCTCACTCACATGGAGCTGCTGGTGGCTCTCAGTTCTGCCATGGATCTCCATAGGTTGCAGGGGCACAGCTTGCATTCTCGCCACGGCTTGCAGAGGAGTCTCTGGTCTACTGCTTCTCCTTCCTGCCTCCTTCTCTGGCTGAAGGGTCCGCGTGGTCGCCTCCATCTTGTATCACTCTTACACCTCCTCCCTTGCATTCCAAATTCCCGTCCCCTAAATAGTGATCGCAGAGGCGCCAGATTGGCCCAGCGGGCCGGAGGTGGGTGTGAACCCAGGAGCCGGGGGAGAGTCCGCAAACTCTTTACCGGGTCGTCACTGCAACCCGCTCCCCCTGTTACTAAGCCAAAAGCTGCTCCTTGCTAAACCAGAACAGCAAGAAAATGGAAAGCTCTTGGTGACAAGCCCATATTCCTCTGTCATAGTATGAAGCTTGCAATAGTCAAGCCTCTCCTCTATTATCAGAGTTGTAAATATCTCATGTTCTAGTTATGGCCTAAAAAGTCTGATATAATTCATAGAATCACAGAATCATAGAATGGTAAGATTGGAAGGGACCTTTAGAGGTCATCTAGTCCAACCTTCCTAGCAGAAGCAGATCCACCTAGATCAGGTCCCACAGGAACGTGTCTAGGCTGGTCCTGAATACCTCCAAGGAAGGAGACTCCAAAACCTCCCTGGGCAGCCTGTGCCACTGCTCCCTCACCGTCATTTTTGTAAGAAAAGAAAAGTTTTTTCTTGTGTTTAAATGGAACTCTTTGTGTTCCAGTTTCATTCCATTGTTGCTAGATACAATAGGAAAAAGAGATGTCCCAGTGTCCTTACACCCACCATTTATAGGCTTGTAAATATTAATGAGTCACAGACTAAACAGCCCCAGTTTCCACAGCCTTTCCTCATAAGGAAGGTGTTCCAGTCCCCTGATCAACTTGATGACCCTGCGCTGGACTCTCTCCAGAAGATCCCTGTCCCTCTTGAGCTGGGGAGCCCAGAACTGAACACAGGACTCCAGATGAGGTCTCAACAGGGCAGAATAGAGAGGGAGCAGAACCTCCTTTGACTTGTTAGACACACTCTTCTTGATGCATCCCAGGATGCCATTGGCCTTCTTGGCCACAAGGGCACATTCCTGGCTCATGTTCAGTTTATTATCAACCAGGACTCCCAGGTCTCTCTCTGCAGAACTGCTCTCCAGTAGGTCAACCCCAAGCCTGTACTGGTGCATGGAGTTGTTCCTTCCCAGATGCAGGACTCTGCACTTGTCCTTGTTGAACCTCATGAAGTTTCTCTCTGAGCAACTCTCAAGCCGGTAAAGACCCCTCTGATTGGCAGCACAGTCTTCTGTGGAATCAACCAGTCCTCCCAGTTTGGTGTCATCAGGGAACTTGCTGAGGGTACACTCTGTGCCCTCATCCAGGTGGTTGATGAAGATGTTGAGCAAGACTGGCCCCAGAACCGATCCCTCTGGAACTCCACTGGCCACAGGCCTCCAACTCAATTCTGTGCCATTGATCACCACCCTCTGGGCTCTGTCATTCAGATAGCTCTTAATCCGCCTCACCGTCAATACTCGTGCAAGCCACACTGCCTGTTGAGGATGTTATGGGAGACAGTGTCAAAAGCCTTGCTTAAGTCAATTCCCTGAGTTTGAAGAAGTGTCTCTGCAGTAGATTTACTAATTCTAACTGTGCTGGTGAAGAGTTGATATATGATTCTACATAGGCCATGGCACACAAAAATAATCTGAAAATAATCATTTTGTTTGCAAATTCAACTGCTCAGATTTTAGGAAATTTCAGGATTAGAGATAGTAGACAAAAGCTGGAACATGAAAAGTTCCACTTCAGGAAAAATTACTTTACTGTTCAGGTGAGGGAGCCCTGGCACAGGCTGCCCAGGGAGGGTGTGGAGTCTCCTTCTCTGAAGATTTTCAAAACCCACCTGTATGAGTTCCTGTGTGACCTGATCTAGGTGGACCTGCTTTAGCAGGGGGATTGGATTAGATGATTTTTAGAGGTCCTTTCAAAGCCCTACCATGCTGTGATTCTATGATTCTGTGATTGATATTGCCTGAGAAACTCTCATTATTTTGATTTGACAAAGCAGTCTTGCCTTGACTACTAGTGATTTCTTTCACAAGATTCCTGCATAATATAGCATGCTGAGTAGCTTTTCTCAGATATTGATTAAAGGTTATTCAATGAAAGACAATTGTTTGTGGTAGAATTCCTTCTTCAGGAGATGAAATATTAAAATGTGGTATTTTGTGAATTAGACAATAAGAGGAAAAGCAAGAAGTCTCAGTTAAAAGAAGCAATTCCTTCAGGAGAACTGAACTCTTGCTCTGATCCTGAGGGACAGAGTTCCTGACTAAGTCTGTAAAATTCAGATAAACCAAAATTTGTCCTAGACCATACTAACCATGACTTTCTGAGACTGAGCACTCAGTAAAAGTTTCTCCTGTTAATATCTCTGTGTTTGTGTTTTCAGTTGCTAAAATGTTGATAACCTCAAACCTGACATGGCAGACATTAGAAATCATTCACAGAATAACTAACTCTCACAAACTGTAATGGTAAGTGCCCTTGAAAAAAACAAGAGGAAAATAGACTTGTCTTAAGAAAAGGTTTTGAATCCTAAGTAGTCGATGAAGCATGGATTGTAAAATAAACAAGAGAAAATACAAGATTGAGTAACCATCATTAAGCAGTACTTCTTTCAGAGGACTGAAAAATATTGTATTAAAACTACAATTTGTAAAATATTAATAATAAAAGAGGATTACTTAAGGTTACTTTAGAATTTTTTAGCTTTTCCAAACTTGCAACTTTAGTAGTGAACTTTTACCTTTGTTATATGTTCTTTAGAAACTTTGAACTTTTAATTTTTAAAATACAAATTTTAAATTAGACTGTGTAATTTAGTTACATTTCCTATCAATTATTTTTTACCTTCTTGTGCTAAAATAATTTTAAATTTTGTAAAGAATAAAACAGTCAAGGCAGTTATTGTGTTCCCAGGTGGGATTAAACCAACATCTGTGGAATAATTTCTTTTTTCAGTGAAATATGGCAAGCACAACACTGAGACAACATAGGTCTTCTGCCTGTTTGTTTGTACCCAGCCCATTCATTTTTGCATTCCACTGTGCTGTATGTTATAGAAACCCACTGAAAGTGTAAATTCTGTAGACAGGCTGTAGGAAAACAGAGAAAATAGCATATTTCTAATTCTTCTGTGTTACAGGATCAAGAGTCTCTAGGCTTGTGTTACAGTAGCTGTGTCTCTACTCTCACTTACCCTTAGAGTGGGGACAGTTAGACCAGAGATCAGGAGGAAATTTCAGATACAGAACTTACAACTCCTGCTGCATCTCTGTAACAAGGCAAAAGGGGCTTTGTTTGGGGTACAATTTGTCTGCTTGTGTTACTGTAATTTTGGTACATTGGTAGGGTGAATGAAAAGCTCAGTGCATTTAGACACTGGGAAGAACTCATTTTGTACAGGTTTTTTAGCAGCAGTTTCTAAAACCAGTGGTAAACTCTGGGATTGGGAATGAACTCTAAGCTATTTCTGTAAGTACTTGTAAGTAATCTTAGTAGGTGTTCGTGTAATCAACCGTAAAGACGTCTCAAATTTTGTCTTCCAGTCCTTCTAGCTTTACAGAGATTCATATCTGAAGCAGTGTGTATAAACCTTCTCAGCAATCACAGAGGGTGACAGACTTTCCCTGAGAGGCAGGTGGTGTAATGAGCATCACTAGTCTATCATCTCTCTGAGGGTCAAAAGGACAGAGATTCAAAAAAAACATGCACTGTAGAAGTCTTTGAGATTCAAAAAAGAGATATTGTATTTTTTGAGAAGTTAAATGTGTAAAGTTTATAGGCATGACTTTTAATAAAGCTTTTTTTCAGTAGCAATTTTTCTACCAGCTTTCAATCTAAGGAAGACTAAAAAGTGGTACTTTCCTGCCTTCACCTCTCTCTCCCCTGTTACTCTGGTGCTGCGTCTTCTCCACATCTCCAGGCAGAGACCTAGCTGTAACACTGCAAGCTCCTCATTGCACCTGTGTGTAGCCCTGGTTCACCTAAGTTGCAAATGATTTTCACAGTCACAAAGAAAAGACAAGGCTCTGAGTGATGGACGAGAAGACTATGAAGAAACAGAATTACTTTAATGAAGTACAAGTCTTTATAAGCTAGTTTTTCAAACAGGCTTGTGCACCATTGCATATGCTTCTTGAAAAATGAAACTTATTTTATTTTCTCTGTGTCTGCTAGTGACTGCCTGTTACTACAAGGGAAATAACTCACAGAGGTAGTCTTTTGGTGTGTGCATCTATGCATTGCTGTTTGAATCACTGTGCACAAAAATGGCAACTAAAAGTGCCTGGAAGCCTAAGATGTCATGTCATATGTTTGTTTTGTTAAATGTAGTGAAATGGTGGTAGGCTTGTGAAGCAAATGGTGTCAAGTGCTCAAGTGAGCACCGTATTTTGTGAGGCCATCTCGTACTTCTTTAAAACCCTATGAGAATGCAAAGGTGAGAGATTACTGCTGTAGAATGATCTGATGTTTGTCAGTACTCTGACCAAGAGAAGACGTCTTTTATGAGGGCGTGTGCCTTTCCAATGCTTTTACATCTTCAGCTGCTGGAACCTAAATAGTAAAGTAGGTATATTGGGAGAATGTGCTGTTTGTATTACCAAGGGTCTGTATTGGGGCAGCAGCTGTAGAAAATCTACCTTTAATCCACACCTGTCAGCATCCAGTCCTAGGTAGCAATGCGAGTGCAGCATTTTCCCTAGCATCTGCACATGGTCATGAGCTTGTGACCTTTCTTTCCAGACACAGATCTATCTTCTTATCCCTGCTTGAGATTAAATAATTTTTTGTTTTCTCCATATGTTCAAAGACTAAAGCTCTACCCTGAAATAGTATAGTTATGGTCATCTCTTTGCTAGCAGGTGCAAGAAGCACTGCGTCATTATTCTGAAAGTATCCTGCACCTGCCTTTGGGCATACAGCAGTTCTGACTGCCCGCAAAGGACAAAGCACAAACTAAGCTACAGCATCCTTTTTCAGTACTGGAGTTTATGTGCCTTCGTGAGGATATACAGATATAAGAAATGATCTCACCACAGACTCATTGCATCTAGAAAGATCAGAAACACTTAAATATTCAACAAATAACTGCCATCATGAAAATCTCATGTTATGCTACTGTATTTCTACAATTTTACTTTGGAAAACACAAAGTTGTTTTTTCAAAATAAAGCACTTTCATGTCTTTTTTTTAAGCTTTGAAAACAACCCCCAGAATGACCATGCACAGATAGCAGATTAATAATAAAGCTACTTATTTGAATTACCATGACTATTTCATCTATAGTCTAGCAAGAGGACTGCTGTATACTAAGAAGAGGGGTCCTCCCTGTTTACAGTAAGGATTCCCAGTGTTTATGGCCAGCTACAGTAATTGAGATGTAAATGACCCCAAATGATTAACAGTAGGGTTTTAGAGAAGCTGGACAAGAGTGCTCCTACCAGATGAGTTAACTTCTAGCATTTACAGGCATGTGGCAGCTTGGGGAAAGTTTAGTCTTTTTATCTGGCACTCTGGAGGGCAGCTGAAAGGAATCAGACTTTCATTGTACGAGGAGAAGTGCCCTGTTGTGCAAAGCCAATGAACTGAAAGGAAGAGAGCAAGAAAGGGCTAAGAAACACTGCAGAGAGACTCCATTGTTAACTACTTGTCCATCCAGTATTTTGAAAAGACATCTAGGTAGGAGAATTATATACAATACTCAAACTTGAGGATTACATCACCCCATATGGCTTTTTTTTGTGTCACAGTTGCATTTCTCACCTTTGTGGCAATTCAGATCCTATTAGAGAGTGTGTTTTGAACATCATTACTCTCAGTCAGTGAGTGTCTGCCTTGCTGTTTGTTGGACAGCTTCAAGATGCAAATGTCAGTACTTACAATGGCATTTTTTCTAGTAAATTGTCCTAAACAAAGTGTTCTCATGCATCTAAATTACATATGCTTGTAATGTACTTTTGGAAGGGATTAATTTTATGAATGGAAGACACTGACATTTAACTTGTGTGTTATCCCAGGGGTCTCTAATGTAACAAGGAAACTGCTGATTGATGTAACTTATCCTGAAGCAAAACCAACTCAGTTATGTAGATGTTGTGTAGAGCTCAGCAAAATCACAAAAGATCCTAAAGCTGCATATTTGGCTTCAGTTCACTGGCAGTAAGATTTTTTTTTTCCTAGCATGAAATGTTAAAAAAAAAAAAATATTTTTTTAGCCACACTTTCCTTGAAACTTATGGTAGGTACATGTCTCTTACAGTTTGCATGTTGTTTAGAGGAAACTTCATAGGCATCTGTTTAGTCTGAAGGTCAAGTCTCCTTTCTCTAGCTAATTAATACAGGTAATAATCGGTAAGACTGCTCTAGTTATCAGTGTTTTCTCTACACCAGGGTAATCCAGAAGTGTCAATTTAGGGCTAAATTTAAAATTCTGAAGAAGTAGGCATATGTGATGCTTTTGGACCATTTGGAAGAGGTAAATTTAGAGCTATGTCTCTCATTCCTGGTGAGGAGATGTAAAGATTTGTATTTGTGACCAGTCTTGTCCTATCATCTCTCTGTTCCCATCGCACCCATCACAGCATCCTTCTGGTGGCAGTTTCCTCCATGGTGTCAGGTACCCAGCAGCTCAGTTTCTCACCTTGTGTTTGTAAACAGAGGATGAAATGTTTTTATGCACTTAATTTGCTGTCTTTCGTCTACTACACATTCTACAGACAGATGCTTCTCCCTCTGTGTCCTCCTCCCCAAAGTTAATAAAAACTGTTGCAAATTCCACAAGGGAAGAGCTTCAGTAGAAATCTGCTACAAGATCTCCTGCATGGTCAGAGAAACATTAAGCAATATATTCCTTCAGTTTGAAGCATCTTTTTATGACAGAGATTCCTTTACTTCTATCCTGCTTTTTGAATTTTCTTGTTTTGGCCATAGACTCCACAGAGTGCTGGTAAATATAATGGATGGAAGGGCAGAGGGACACGTGTTAAAGCAACCATCAGCAGTACAATGGTTAGAAGACTCCTGAAAACCAAAACAAAAGATTTCTTTTTTCAGGCTATAACATCTAGTCCTTGACTCTTAGGCTAGTCTCTACTTCTCTCCTGCTACTAAAACATTGATTTCTGTTTTTCTTTTCCTAGAGTCACTAGTACCAGTGGTCTGGCACGCTACTCAAACTGTCTCCATTCCTAAACTGAAAGATAACTCCTTTGGGGTACATAATCACAGAATCTTAAGGGTTGGAAGGGACCTTGAAAGATCATCTAATCCACCCCCTGGCCAGAGCAGGACCTCCTAGACTAGATCACACAGGAACTCGTCCCGATGGGTTTTGAATGACTCCAGAGAAGGAGACTCCACAACCAATCTGGGCAGCCTGTTCCAGTGCTTCCTCACCCTCACAATGAAGAAGTTTTTCCTTGTGTTTCTTTGGAACCTCTTAAATCTTTAAACTTTAATTGACAGCTCTTCTTACTGTCACATACCTTTAGTTGCTGAACTGTGTGTGGCTTTTTGATCCACCTGGTTGTCAGAAGTCACTCCCAATAGCCAATAAACCAAGAAAACCAGAAAAAACCCCCAAAGGTTACAAATTCCTCACACTGGAGAGAGACAGAAGCAGTTAGTTTTTAGTAATTTTTAGCTGCAGTCTGATCCTAGTGTCATAACCAGCTTAAATTATTTTTCTCTTTTATAAAAAAACTTAAAAGAATGAAGAAATAGTTTTGTTATATAGTTAGTAATTCTCAATGAAAAGCTATCTAATTAGTTCCTCTTTATTTTCAAACTTCTGGGTTAACTTAGCATCTTATAAGCACAGCTTAATGTAGCATCTGACTTCTGCGATGTTTTCATTGTTTAAACAGATTTAGAGAAGTATACTTGTTCCTGTTATTAATATAGAAGAATCCGTGCTACAGATGTTTTGGTACAGGCTGACCATCTCTTCTGTGTTCACTGGGGCTTTAGCACAGAGGGATTCTGGTTTGTGACTGGAGCTTCAGGGCACTCCCGTGGAGGGGAAATTCAGATGGCAACTGTTGAGCAATAATAATTTGTGACTGAAGAGTGACCTGGTTTAATAGGCTTGAAGGCCCAACTGCAGAACCAGGTTAAACTGACTGGAAGTAGGAATGCCAGAGGGGGAACCGTTCCACGGAAAGGAGCATAAACTCCCTTTCAGATAGGGTGAAAATGCTGCTGTGCTGATTTATAATGATGTGATTGGTGCTGGTGTAAGTGTGTATAAGGAATCAACTTATGCCATGTGCTTCTCATCCTACCTGTAGAACCACAGATGATGGTGAGGCTTTACCCAATGCATTCATCATTAAATATCTTTATAATCAAGCACAAACTTGTGTTTAATTCACCTCAAGGGATATGACAATTTGCTGTCAAAAGTGGGATTGCTGCACACTGGTGACCAGACTGGAATGAGAGGAGATACCCACATGGTGCCACCACAAGAGATAAGAGATCTTCATTTAAAGATCTCACTTGCATCTAGCATTCTCCCCTATCATGTCTCCTTCATGGCCATCATGACAGAAATAAATAAACCTAATGTTGCTTTAGTTTCTGCTAATGATGTAAAGATCAAAGGGAAAATTAATGAATGTTTGTTCTGTTGTCAACTTTTGTTAAGTTCTGTGTTCTGATTCTTGAATACGTTTGAGACTGCTGAAATCTCTGATCACTCTCTTGGGCAATTTCTATGGGTTATGAAGAGGCCTTTGTATGCTCAAGCTAATGTGAAAATCATAGAATCATAGAATGGTAAGGTAGGAAGGGACCTCTAGAGATCATCTAGTCCAACCCCCCTGCAGAAGCAGGTCAACATCGGAATGTGTCCAGTCAGGTCTTGAAGATCTCCAAGGAAGGAGACTCCACAGCCCCTCTGGGCAGCCTGTGCCAGGGCTCCCTCACCCTCACAGTGAAATAGTTTTTTCTTATATTTAAATAAAATGGCTTTTGTTTTGTCAAATGAGTCTAGGATCTGAAAACATTTTGCTTTCAGAGGATAAAGTTGAAGCTCTATTTTCTCAAGGATTCCTGGCTTCTCTTTGTATCATTTTGCTATGGATAGATCTTGACATTGTATTACCACACTGAAAACAAATTTGAAAAGCAGGTCAAGGTTCCTCCTATCTGGATCTGGAAGATCTGCTCGGTTCCATGTGCCAAAACTATGGTGCATGACCACATTTGGTTCAGCAGTGGAATGGCTATACCTGTGCCAAATCAGATCTGCAATTTTCACTGTCACTTTGCTTGTCAACAATACCCCTCTTGAAGTTCTAATTGATACTGAAGCTTCTTTCTCCAAGATCCAGAGCTCAGAAAAGTTTTGAAACCAACTGATAAGATAATTAGCATTACAGAGGTTGGTGGAAACATTATCTTCCATGCTGTATCTGAACTAACCCACTGGCATGTTTTCCTCCTCAGTCCAGCTTTCCCAGTGAACTGGCTAGCAACGGGTCTGTTGTGCAAATCAGGACCTGCAATTTATCAATGCCCAGATGGTGTAGATTTGGACATTCCACATCACACAATGGTAGGGGTTGGAAAGGACCTTTAGAGATCATCTAGTCCAACTCCTCTGCCAAAGCAGGTCCACCTAGATCAGGTCACATAGGAATGTGTCCAGGTGGGTTTTGAAAAATTCCAGAGAAAGAGACTCCACAACCTCCATGGGCAGCCTGTGCTCTGTCACTCTTACACTGAAATAGTTTTCCCTTATGTTTAAAAGGAACTTTTAGTGTTTCAGCTTCATCCCATTACCCCATGTCCTGTTGCTAGATACAATAGAAAAAAGTGATGCCCCTATCTACTGACACCCACCATTTAGATGCTTGTAAATATTAATGAGATCCACCCTCAGTCTCTTCTTCTCCAGGTTGAACAGCCTCAGATTCCCACAGCCTTTCCTCATCAGGAAGATGCTCCAGTCCCCTGATCATCTTGGTGGCCCTGTGTTGGACTCTTTCTGGAAGTTCTCTGCCCCTGTTGAGCATTCCCTGTCCCTCTTGAGCTGAGGAGCCCAGAATTGGACACAGGACTCCAGATGAGGCCTCACCAGGGCAGAGTAGAGGGGGAGGAGAACCTCCCTTGATCTGCTGGCCACACTCTTCTTGATGCACCCCAGAATGCCATTGGCCTTCTTGGCCACATTCTGCCTCATAATTCTGTCCTTAAAGAAGTAAGAAGTCTTAATACTAGCTAGATAGCCCTGTAACACATATATTTAATCAGTAATGAAAGAGGGGGAGCTTGATGAACAAGGAAGGCAAATCTGGAGGTCCATTCAAAACTTGTGAAAAATCAATGTTTTTGTTGTCCCAAGTCACCCAGTTGTTCCGAGCCCTGCAACTATTCCATCCTCAGTCTCTGCAGAGGCTATGCATTTTGCCATTATTGATCTATGTTCTGCCTTCTTGTCTATTCCCACATACCTCAATTCATAGTTTTTGTTTGCTTTTATTTACCAGGGACAACAGTACACCTGTACCAGAGTATTGGTCCTCAAGGTTACTGAGAATCACCTGCTGTTTTCTCCTCATGCTTAAAATGAGACCTAGATTCTGTTAACAGTCCAAAGTGCCTTATTCTTGATAGAGTATGTGAATGATCTTGTAGCTTCCTCCCCTTTGGAGTCTTGCCAAAAAGACACACTCTGTCTACTGTGTGCCTTGGCCAATAAAGGACACAAAGCATCCCAAAAGAAGCTGCAGTTTCGCAAGCAAGAGACTGAGTATCTGGGTCATACAATTTCAGAAGGGAAATGCCAACCAGCTCCAGAGTCTCTGCTCTTATCAATTCAACCCAGACCTCGGTCTCCTTACAGACATCGCTTTCATGAGGCAAACTATTTGCAGGGTGTTCTATTTGCTCCCAGCTCAAAATTATCAAAACCTTTTCCTTCCCCACAGTTTCAGGCACACAGACTGCTGAGTTTGTTGTACTCATTCAAGCTTGTACCCTCACATTAGGAAATAGTATAAATGTCTATACAATTCACAGTATGCATTTCATGTTTTTCATTCTACAAGTTAGGTGTGGAAATACTGAGGATTTGTTACCTTCTCTGGTGCTTGCTTTTTCTCATGTGCCCCTCATCTTGGAGTTACTATGCTATTATACTAGCTACTACTATCTCTGTGATGCATTGTTCTTCTCACATAGGTGCATTAGATGAAGTAAGCCTTGGCAATGCATATGATGGTGCTCCTGCCAAGCTAGCTGCCCTTGAGAGTTCTCCAGTAACATTTTAAAATATTGCATCTCTTAACTCTGACCTCTCCATTTCTATTGAATATCTTCCCAACTTACAAGAACAAGCTTCAGAAGGAAAAAGCTTGTTGTTTCACTCTGGCTGCTCATTACACTTGGATCATAAATGGAGATCTCATGATGTGAGACCCATAGCTCCCCTCTTTCTGATTCCTACACTTGCATGTGCAGCCTACTTGATTGGCCACTTGTCCAAAAGGGGAGTTTCATTCTACAATGTCTTCATAGGTCCAAGGTTCACTTACTGTATTAAATGATGTGCCATGCAATAACCTGAGAGCTGCAGGCAATGTTCTGTACTGTTTCAGATGAAACATGCTCTATCACTAGATTGGACTGGTCCACTCCAAGTGCTTCTAGTGATCCACATAGTGATGAAGGTTGCAAAAATCTTTGTCTGGAACTTGTTGTAGGATGGTGACAGCCAAGGAAGTCTAGGAAACTCTGGAACAACCAAGGCAAGCAAAGTCAGAAACTGGGCCACTGCCAAAGGAGTCTCTCATCTTGCCAAAAGATATCTCCATCAAAGAAGCACAATAGATTTGGAGAGCTGTATGACAAGAACAAAGGTTACAGGAGAAATCTCTGTGACAGTGCAGATATTCTCACTCCAGAGGTACTGCCAACATTAACACCAAGGTACAATCTGAGACTGAAAAAGCTGAAAGTGAAGTCTGAGACAGTGTAGCTTGGAAGAGTTGCCTGCAAGCCCAACAATAGTTGTGTGACTATGTGTATACACATACACATGCATGCATGTATGGACCCTCCTGATCAAGAGATGCATTGTGTTATACTGCTACTTATATTGTTAATATGGAGCATTTTGGTTTAGGTTTAGGATCTGTAACTTCTGACAGATGAGTCAGATTGATGACAGATTTAAAAGTTGTATCTATTTTCCTGTTCATTACTATAGCAAAGATTGACTGGAAAAAAAAAATTGCTTGTTAAATTATCCCAAATCTGGAAAAATTCCACTAATTGTAGCAACTGTTGGCTATGTACTTCTCTACTCTCCCAGGGAGCACTGGCATTGCTTCTGTTGACTTTGTCACTGAGGATGCCCAGTAATGTTCCTTGGAATTATAACTCCAGAAATCAACAGGCAGGTTCCTCATGAAGCCCTGAACCATTAACTGCCAGAAAGTTCCTGTATATCTGCATTTCTAGTGGACTAAATGCATTACCTTGCATAAATAGTGATGGAGATCTAGGAAATGTTTAGAGGTATGAGACAACATTAATTAGTGTACAAAATCCTGTGTGTATAGATGTTACCATTGAATGAGGGAGATTTAGATGGAAGTACACATACAATTATTCACTGGAGTTGAATCCTACTAATTATTGAACAGGCATTCCTTATGGTATTTCTGACTGCATGACCTGGTACCAGCATCCCCACTATGTAGGCACAGACATAGCTTGGACCAGCCAGCTTGAATAAAGATGGTAGGGATAAGTTAATGCAGCTGGCATGCTACTTCAGAAACAGGTGCTGCAAGTTAATCAATTGGGCCCTGGGTGATCTCATGGGCAGAAGCAGCATATAAGGAGGTAGCTAGCAAAGGAAGGGTGGCTTCGAGTCAGCTCTGGTGGTTGTACTATGTTGCCCCTGTACGTCTCTGCACGTGCATTACTTAGACCCTCTACGTCTTTGAGTGATTATTGCCTTCACAGCAACAACATTTGGTGACCCCGACGTGATTCGCTGAATCGGTTGGATCAAGAACCCTCGGCAGAAAAGCACTTGGATTCCTGCTGGAAAAGGCAAGTAATCTGAGCAAACTGATATAATGGGAAAAATGCTAAGCAAAGAGGAAAATCCTATTGACACCCTCCAGCATATCCTTGCGGAAAAAGGATTCAATTATGAAAGAGAGCCTTTGCTAAGGCTTGTAAGATGGGGACAGGAAGTAGGTCTCTTTGCTTCCCCCCAAGAAGTATATGAAAAAGGACACTGGGAAAAGCTAGGAGACATGTTGAATAATGCTATTGGCTTGTGTAAATTGGTATCATCCATTATACACCAGCTAGAAGCTGAGCGTGCTGCCGCTGCTGCCATGAAAGCAGAAGCTGCTGCACCATCTGCGTTCCCGGTGGATGCTAAAAGATTCTTTGGAGGTGGTGACTTTATAGTGCCATCGGCTCCACCTCTAGAAGAAAATACTCAGAGATTCTTCGGAGGGGATAATGTCGTAATACCCTCGGCTCCACCTCTGGAAGAGGAGAGCATGGATGTGAGCCCACCTCCCCCAGAACCCCCTAGAGCACCGTTCCAGGAGCCGAATACACACATTGCTTCTCCTCCCCTCCCACCCACCCTTCACCATCCTGCCCCATCCCACCCTTCTGCTATGTCTGAAGGAGTACCTAACAGAGAACGGAAGGTACGTTTTACAAATGATATGCCGTTGCCCCTGAGCTCATCAATCCCTGAGTGTATTCCTCTGCCATCATCACCCCCAACTTCTAGTGAAGATCAACAAAGACAATTATTAAAGGAAGAGTTAATACAACACGGAGAAGATATGAAACACACTTTGGCCCAGCTGGAGGAACTGATAGAAAAACCAAAAGCAACAGCTAATCAACTGTTGGAACGAATTAATGAATTAACCAAAACAAAGATTAAAGTTTCATCCCCACAGGTACTCAGAGATCCTCGTCCAGATGATTATGATCCGGCTAAGAAATGGAGAGGCCTCATACGTGATGCGGTAATCGAAGGCGAATTTATTCCGCAAGCCTTTCCAGTAATAACAGCACAAAGAAAACGACAATGGGCACCTTTAGATTGGAAATTGGTAAGAGAAGGCCAGAAAGCGGTAATGCAATATGGCTTGTCCAACCCATACGTTCAGACGTTACTGGATCATATTTTTGCCAGTGGGTTAATGACTCCATTTGACTGCCGGAAGCTTGCAGAAACTTTCCTGAAGCCCACTCAGGTATTACTATGGGAGTCTGAATGGGAAAAAAGAGTTGATCTGACAGTGGTGGAAAACATGGACTTACAACAGGGAGATCCGCGGCGAGTCGTCACAGCAGACATGATGCTGGGTAAAGGAGCATTCGCTGATCCTCAGGTACAAGCCCGGCTGCATGAAGCTATCTTGCAGCAAACACAGACACTGGCACGTCAAGCATTTAAGATTGTTCCTGATATGGGGGTGCCAGTTCCCTCATATACAACTATTATTCAAAAACCTAATGAGCCTTTCATGACCTTCCTAGACCTAAGAGCAGCTCTGGATCGTATACCAAACATGTCTGCTGAAGTAAAGGCGGAAATAGGATTACACTTAGCAGTTGCTAACGCTAATCATGACTGCAAAAAGATCCTGCAGGCTCTCCCGCGGACAGCAACTTTGGTCGACATGATAGAAGCCTGCTCTAGGGTAGGATCGTCAGCACATTTAGCTGAGGCAATGGCAACAGCATTGAAACCTTTAGTTCAAGCCCACAAAGGAGATCGGAGGCCAAAGTGCTTTAACTGTGGAAAAATAGGACACGTGAAAAATCAATGTCGGTCCAGACCATTGGTATGGACAAACAGCTCCGCCAGGCCATCTGGGTCCAATGGCAGATTTCATGGTAATTGTTACAGATGTGGCAAGTTTGGCCATAGAGCCACTGAGTGCCGCTCTCGAGTGGCCAGACATACAATGCATAAGGGAAACGGGTTGACGAGCGCAAAAAGGGAGAGCGCGATGACACAAAAACGCCCTTCAACACCAAGAGCTGCCTGGATGGCCTCAGATCAGCCACTGCAGGAAGCGCAGGAGTGGATGTGGAAACAGCAGTAGATGTAACCATCCACAACACAGAGGTAACAATTATCTCCTCTAACGTTAATGGACCCCTTGGCTATGGATTAAGCGCTTTGCTTTTAGGACGGTCATCGGCCTCTCGACAGGGTATTTTTGTGCTCCCCGGTGTAATTGATGCAGACTATGAAGGAAATATTGGAATAATGGTTAAAGTTTGGCAGCCACCAGTTCATATACCTAAAGGAACTAAAATAGCGCGATTAGTTCCTTTCAGAGCTAAAGTTCCTTTCGCAGGAAGTCGTAAGCGTCGAGACGGTGGTTTTGGATCCACTGGAGTACCTGAGGTAAGACTGGTGGTGCCGCTTTCACAGGGAAAGCCCACTCAGACGGTTGTATTCCAACATCCAAATGGTGAACACATGGTTGGGTACAACACATTACTGGATACGGGAGCAGATGTTACTATTGTGCCATTATCCTATTGGCCAAAAAGCTGGCCTTTAGAGAATTTAGACACCCCTGTTGTTGGAGTAGGAGGAATACAGATGACAAAAAATAGCACAGACCTGATTTCGGTATGCATACAGGGCGAAGAGAATAAATGTGTGCAAATTAGGCCCTATGTAATGAATACTTCAGTTTGGCTTTTGGGTAGAGACGCCTTAAGCCAAATGGGCTTTCGTTTGTCAAATGAAAATTTTTAATGGCGGCCATTGATGGGCGACCAATCCTGAAGTTAACCTGGCTCACGGATAAACCAGTTTGGATTGATCAATGGCCGCTAAGCAAAGAAAAGCTCGCCCACATTCATGAATTAGTAAATGAACAACTAGAGAAGGGTCATATTAAACCATCCACCAGTCCATGGAATACACCAATTTTTACTATCCCTAAAAAATCAGGGAAGTGGAGGCTGTTACATGATTTAAGAGCTGTTAATGCAGTGATGCAGGACATGGGTGCTTTACAGCCAGGATTACCCTCTCCTGCAATGCTTCCAAAAGAGTGGCCCCTGTTGGTGATTGACTTAAAGGACTGTTTTTTCACAATTCCCTTACATGAGGATGACAGTGAGAAGTTTGCCTTTACAGTACCATCGATTAACAAACAAGAGCCAGCAAAACGATATCAATGGACTGTTTTACCTCAGGGAATGAAGAACTCACCAACTATTTGTCAAACTTATGTTGCCTGGGCGCTGGCACCTCTGCGCAAAAAATACCCTCGTGTCTTATTTTACCATTATATGGATGATATCTTGATTGCAGGGAAAGGCCTGGACCAGCATCGCATTCTACAAGAAGTGAACCGACAGTTAAGCAACTCCGGGTTGGTGATCGCGCCAGAGAAGGTACAAATGCACGCCTCTTGGAAATATTTAGGTAATATTATCACTGATGCGCGCATTTATCCTCAGAAGGTGGCAATTAAAACAGATATTGCTAACTTAACAGACGTTCAAAAGCTAATAGGTGATATCCAATGGGTACGGACCATATGTGGTATCACAAATGAGGATCTTGCGCCACTAATGCCTTTGTTAAAGGGCTCAGTAGAGGCTGATAGTGCGCGAAGACTGTCTCGGCAGCAAATCCAAGCAATAGAAAAAATAGGAAGCAAGATAGTCAATAATTACAGTCATCGATATGATCCTGACTTGTCAATTAACATTGCTGTGATAAGTCAAAAACAGCATGTAATGGCAATCTTGATGCAATGGGATTCAGTAGCGAAAGACCCATTGAGGATCTTGGAGTGGATATTTTTGCCATATAATTTACAAAAAACAATTACCACGAGGCTTGAGGCAATTGCAAAAATAATAGTTAAGGCCAGGAAACGTCTGCTGGAAATAGCAGGGATTGAGGCAGACGTCATTTTCGTTCCTCTCACAGATGAGTTCTTGAACTGGGCACTGCAACAATCTGATGAATTACAGTGGGCCTTATTGTCTTATCCAGGAACTATAAATAATCATTATCCGGCCCATAAATTGTTCTCTGTTAAATTTCAAATGGAAGACCGGCCGTTGAGATCAGCAGTACCCGTTAAAGGCCTGACTGTTTTTACCGACGCCAGTAAGATCCAAGCCAAAGCAGGAGTGGTTTGGTGGCAAAATGGAAAATGGCAAAATCTAACTGTCCACTCCCCAGGCAGTTCAGTTCAACTGCTGGAACTGATGGCTGTAGTTAAAACTTTTGAGAAATGGTCAGACGTCCCATTAAACATCATCTCTGATTCCCTCTATGTGGTCGATGCTGTCACTCGATTAGAGAGAGTGCTGTTGAAAGAAATTTCTAATCAGAATCTGTATAACTTATTTCTGAGACTCTGGCATCAGATAAATGAACGGCAAACTGCTTATTATATTGGACATATTCGAAGCCATTCGGGCTTAAAAGATGGCCTATCAGTTGGCAATGAAATTGTTGACAGGATAGTGGCAGCTCCTTTATTGATACCTACGGGGCCAATAATTGACAAATTTTCTCAAGCCCGAAGATCGCACGATTTTTTTCATCAAAGTGCGAAAATGCTGGCGAAGCAGTTTGACCTGACTATATCGGACGCTCAGGGTATTGTTTCCACGTGCCCTGCATGCCAGAATCAGATCGGCCTAGGAGTAGGAGTCAATCCCAGGGGTCTGGCACCATTAGGTATATGGCAATCAGATATCACTGTCTATGCTCCTTTTGGGCGATTTAAACGTATACATGTTACTATTGATACTTATTCAGCCATGGTTTGGGCCACAGCCTTAACCAGTGACAGTTCTCGAGACGTCATAAGACATTGGAGGAGTTGCTTTGCTGTCCTTGGTGTTCCAAGAGAGATAAAAACTGATAATGGCTCGGGATACATAGCCAGTAAAACACGTAAGTTTCTAAACTTATGGGGTGTTAAACATACTACTGGTATCCCAGGAAATTCCACCGGTCAAGCCATTATTGAACGGACACATCAAACCTTAAAAGGCCTTCTAGAAAAACAAAAAACGGGGGAAGAGGGGGTGAGTCCTCAAGACAGACTAATGAAAGCCCTTTATACAATGAATCATCTCAGAATTGTGGCAAACCGGAATGAACCACCGGCATTAACACACTTTGCCCAAATGAGTCGGGATTTGGATTTTACTGACAAACCTAAAGTTTGGTATAAGAATCCCACTACTGGAGAGTGGCAAGGACCTGCAGATCTGTTAACGTGGGGAAGAGGCTATGCTTGTGTCATTACAGATCAAGGTCCCCGATGGATTCCGGCAAAATGGATCAAGCCACATCAACAGAAAGGACTTAACTGTAAGACCAATGGAAAAAACAATCTTGAGGAAAGAACCAAGTGATCCACCCTCAATCCATCACTCTATTAAAATGTAAACCCTCGCAACTGTGGCACCACTTAGGCTGCTGTAAATTCCTTCAGCTATAAAAGAATTAAAGAACTTAAGATGACCAACAGATGAAGAGATATTTTCATCTTATTGATAATGCTCACAGATCAGCATGCTAAAGGATCTGAAGAAAAGTCCAGAACTACATCAGGAAAACGAAATATCAGTGGAGCTACCAAGACCTCATCCCTTCCTGCCAGTGTGCGTCCCTCCTACCAACACATATCAGATTGTTTATTTTGACTTTATGGATTTCTGTATTGTATTGTTCAGCGATGTAGCTGTTATTGACCTTTTGTTGTAAACTCATGGCCATGGGTAAAAATATTTATGTTTTCTTCATGTACCTTTAATTCTGAAATGTGTTGCTAAAGGTTGGCTGGTTCAAAAAAGAAAAAGGGGGGAATTGTAGGCACAGACATAGCTTGGACCAGCCAGCTTGAATAAAGATGGTAGGGATAAGTTAATGCAGCTGGCATGCTACTTCAGAAACAGGTGCTGCAAGTTAATCAATTGGGCCCTGGGTGATCTCATGGGCAGAAGCAGCATATAAGGAGGTAGCTAGCAAAGGAAGGGTGGCTTCGAGTCAGCTCTGGTGGTTGTACTACGTTGCCCCTGTACGTCTCTGCACGTGCATTACTTAGACCCTCTACGTCTTTGAGTGATTATTGCCTTCACAGCAACAACACCACTATATGCAGAAAGATGTTGATTCCCCTGGGTTTGTAAATCATACTGGATTTTAGTGGATATGAAGAGACTGTGACTGCGAAAGCCTGCTGCCAAACAACACAGGCACTGGCACCCTGGGATGGCTACTCATGCATGCTGGACCACACATCACAGCACATGCAATTCTGGCCTTACAAGAAGCAGCATTGGGAATATTGCAAGTAGTGCTCAAGAATCAATTGACATTAGATGTGTTGGTCTCATAGGGTGATACGTGTATATTGATAAATACTACCTGCAGTACTTACATTGGTCAATCTGGCTGTATAGCCACCGACATTTCTACTGTAAGGAAAAATTTGCAAGTCCTCCACAATGCAGAGGAATGGGAGTGGAAAGGGAAATGGTGGAGATGATTGTCAGACACTCAAGGATGGTTTGGGAATACTTTTAGGTCAATCTTGAAGTGGACCATTATAATGCTCCTAATCAGTTTATAGTTTAAATGCTGGTACAATTAATTCTATGTTGTCTAAAAATGGGCTGTAAATAAGTTAAGAAGGGAACAAAAGTGATAACTAAAAGTGAGGTAAAACAAATATTTTGTGAATTGAAATAGATAAGCTTAATCGGGATTTTGAAAGACTTGCATTAATGAATGTATGTGATTAATTACAACTCACAAAGGGGAGGAATGAAGGGGAAATTAGAATTATAACTTCTCAGTGATAATATTTTGAGACTGAAGAACTATCTGGATTAGCAGTCTTGAAGGCCTGACTGCAAAACCAGGTTAAACTGGCTGGAAGTGACAAAGCAGGAGAGGAAACAATTCTGTACTGGGTGCATAAATTCCCTTGCAGATAGGGAAAGAAATGCCACAGTATTGACTTGTAACAATAGGATTGGTGCTGCTGCAAGTGTTGGTAAGGAATTGGCTTGTGCCGCATCTTTGCAGTCTGCCTAGCAAATCAGATATTGTGGTGAGGCCCTGCCCAATGCATTGCTTGTTAAATTTCTTCATACTCAAGCATGAATATGTGTAAAATTCTTCTCAAGGGGATTGACAAAATATCACCAATATGTGCAATAAGTAAAAAAAGCCAACTCTATAATATATTGCTGATTCACCTGTAAATGATTATTTGACAAGCTTTGGAGAACTCCTTCCTCTGAATAACAGTGAAGTACTATCAGTATTAAACTCTCTAAGACTAAGCTGATGTTGTCATATGGCTGAGTGCCAGCAATGCTTTTGCAGCCAAATTTCCAGACATTGCACCCAAAGCTGTAATGACTATGGAAAGGCGTAATGACAATGGTTTATTGAAAGACTACAAAAAAAGTCTGCTCCCAGGTTTTACAGGACCACTGTCCAGTGCACATCTCCAAGCTGTCTTGACAATTCTTAACCTGCCCTCACTTCTCTAAGTTTGCCTTATGGGAGAAAAGAAAGCCCATATACTCTTTGTACTAGTCCTTAAAATCATGTAGTCTCACCACTTTGACAAATGAAAAGTGCTATGTTCTGCCACTTTTCTAGGGTACCCCTCTAAAAGAGTGTTGCTGAGAGGAAATCTCCTGCACTACAGAAAAAAATCACTGGACAAGCTCTCAGCGTCAGAATTTGAGTCCTCTCCAAGATGGCAAATGGAGAGTCTTCTGTGTGGACTGTATGACTAAAATGGATGTATCTCTTTTCTACATTCTCCTCTACTTTGTCTCATTGACTTTCAGATATTTTATTCCCTTTCGTTCCTCATGCAGCCTGTGCTCTATCAGTGTGGCTAAACATCAAACCTGGAACCATGAACCAAAAGGTGTCTAATACAAGCTGCATGTGAGCCTCAATGCAACACTTCAAAACAGCCTTGCATTCTCAACATACTTCTATGTCCCCTTGTCCCTTACAGCTGCTATTCACATCCACAGTTTTTCACCTGTTTTGTCGCACTTCTATGTTTCCCATATTTTTATCCCAGCAATCATGAAGTTTGTTCTGATGACCACAACTTTTCTGAACAACTATAAAGATTGCTGGTAGCTACTGTGAAAGATCATATAGTTGCAGAAGAACTCAAACAGAAAGGATATGTATTGGTATTCAAAATATTCCCATGACACATAAATCTGCTGCTCATGCTGTTGTCTTCCTTCAACTCCCTGCTCTTTTCTTCTCATAGCACAATCCATGCAAGTATTGTTGTAAAGATCAGCCACTTACTTGTGAACCTGATCAGAGCACAGCTCTCAGAACCACGTAGAAAGTTCATAGCAAATAACTCTTGCTCTCTTCTTTTGCCCTGCTCACGTTGCTAGGCTCAAGCTACTTTCATAAACTTTCCAGACAAGCACTGAGGGGACATGCCTCTGTGAACTAAAAGAGAGATAAAAGATGGAGAAAAGAGCTTCACAGCTGGGAATTAATTCTGCAGCCAGCTGGTCACAATTTGACCTCCCCCTCTCTTCCTGAGAGACTATTCTTACTGCTTTCTCTAAAAATGGCAGACAGGTTATTTTCCAGAGTCCATTTCAAGTTCCCGATCCCAGGTCCAAAGAATTCTTAGATTCTCCACTGCATAAGTTGCAGTCATTCTGAAGAGAGAAGCTCTTGCCTGTGTCAATAACCATTCTTTCAAATGCCTCCAAGACAAAAGAAACAGTATAATCTTCAGAAGTGCTCTTGATCCTGTAAAGAGTCTGGGAGCATTTTGTGTTCTGCCTTGAGTAGCTGGAGTTAGAAGGATCTGCAGACAATTCAGTCGTATTAAATACATGTATTTGTCTGAGAAAGAAAGTTGGAGTTGGACCACCTCCAAACCAGGCTCTGCAACAGGGCCAGCCTTCAGAAAGGAATATCCTTTGATGCTAGCTCTCTGTGGAAAATTAGGTCTAGAAGAACTGCCTAAATTTCTGGTCTTACAGTCTGTTAATTTGATTTAAAGATCATATTGGAAGGATGGGTTCTTTCTATGGGGTTCTGTATTTTTCAGAACAATTTCTGGTCTCAGAAGGACCACTACTTTGCAGATCTCTATGAAATGCAGAAAGTCTTCTTAAATTTCACCTTTTTTTTTTTTTTTTAGTGGAGTATTTTATAAAGAACCATAACACAGAAACTCTTTGCAGTATTTTGTGTGGCTTCTGGAATGTTAAATGAAATTAATATCAGGGGAGTACTAATTGAAGTATACTTGCTCTAAGGATCTACTTTTGCCCATAGCTTGTGTGCATTATAAGAAAAAAAAAAAAAATCTATTGGGAAAAGATGATGGGGATTTTACCTATTCCCTGGATAAACTGTATGTCACCTAGTGGCAACTACATCATCTTTTGACTTGATTCCTGGGAAGGCAAACTTGTTGTTCTCCAATTCACACTGGCTTTTTCAGCTCTTCCCTGGAACATTCCAGTCTTTGAGTATTTTGGAGTATCGTCCTCTTCTGTCATTTCTCTTGGTTCCCTTCAAAGCAATGTGTATGTGAGTCCTCTCGCAAATAGCACAAAGAGGTGTCCGCCAAACAAGCTAGTAAGCCTTGACGGTGGATTCTTTAAGGGAGCAATGAATATCTTGTTCTTGTGGTACTCAGGAAGACTAGGTGAACAAGGACTGATCAGCCTGGCATTTTTTGACTGAAAGACTCTGACCCAGACAGGCAGAGTACATAGGGATGAAGATCAGATAGGGAAAAAGTCATGTGTCAGAAGAATGAAGATTACTTGGGATCTTACAGGATATCACATCCATCTCATGTTCCTCTAAAATATTCCTAGGACTTGTAATGTGGCTGTGGAAGATGTGCCCTAGTCTGGGACTTCTGGAACCACCATCATATAGCTATTATGCTGGAATTCATGTTAAATTTAAAATAGCTACATTTAGGCATATGTGAATGTTTCTGTGTGTAATGAGTGTCTAAATTCCCATGTTAGCTGTAGAGATGGAGTCAGTATATCCAGCGGGTGTAGAGAGCTGTTCAGCCAACCAAACCCTAGAGAGGGGATGCAGTTTCCTAAGTACAGATGCCTACTGTCAATTAAGGTCTTGTAGGATATCTAAACAAACACATGGGCTTCTAGATATGACACAGATGTTACTGGAGTTACTCAGACTTACTAATTTTCTACTTAGGCCACGTGGGATAGCCTACATTATCTGAAATGACACCAGGTCTCCAGTTACCACAGTCAGTGGAGAATAGAGAGTGCAGATGATAGAGGCTTGATGCACTTGTCGAATTGTAAGCATCATTTGGGATACTCTAAGGAATCTTGCTTGTTTACTCAAATGCAAGTCAAGATGAGGAAGTCTTTCCAATGTCTTGAACTGTATCTGCCACTTGTAGTTGTGTGTCCAGTAGCCCAGGTAATCCTAAGTAAATAAATGATTCTATGTAACTATTTGTGGGCAACTGAGCTGAGCATATAATATGAATAAAGTAAAACACATAAAAATAAATGTGCCAATACTTAATAGATTATTTAAAAACGTGTGTTTTAGCCATGATTTTAATAACTCTTTATGACCTTTATATGCTATTATATCATCTATACTGACAACTACATACACATACGAGTAATGTTCTCTGATCTTTTATCCTGTAGCTCTCATCTTCAATGACTGCAAAAAAGTTCTGAGGCCTCAGTGTGAATTAAGCTGATATAAGGAAAAGAATATTTTTCCAATGTTACACTGGTTCCTGCGATGACAGCAATGTTACTCTTCTCCCAGAATAATGGTGTCCTTATTGTAGATTAGCAGGAATGTCATGAAAACAAGTATGACTATCCATTTTTTAGCATGCCAGCAAAAATTCCTAGTCTGGACACAAGTCAGAGGTTGATGCAGTGGTCAGATTCCTCAGAATTCAGATAATTCAGATTTCATATCATTTTTTTAGATGTCTCCTCTGGTGATTTAATTACTTAGTCTGATTCTTTGACATAGATTTTTAATTTTAACACTTCTATAATAGTTCTGATTCCCTTGGTTGAAGAGAAGTCTTAAATCAAATTACTATTCAATGTTTTTAATTATTTTTATTTCTATCTTTTTTTGAATAATTGCCTTTATTAATGATATACTGCCCATAAGAACACAATTTCATCCATGTTTTTACAGAGTATCACAAAAGTTATAGCTTATCCATCTTAACGACTCTTTAGTTCTCCATAATTTAGCAAGTGGCTAGTATTTAAACAATTTGAAATATCTTCACACCCAAGACAAAAACCATGGTTTGGAGCTTGCAGTCATAATGCAGGTTCTGGCATTGGTTGCTTCATGACCTTGCACAAGTCACTCTGGCTATTGAAGTTACAGCAGCAGTATTTCCCAGGCTCTGTATCTGAGTGTATACACTATATAAGTAGTTCTGGGTAAAAACTGGGAAAAGATTTAGATGTTTACATTTTGCTCATGAAGCCTCCTCTCTCACACATTATTCTTCCACATACTGTCAGTGTCCACTGAAAAACTTTTGTTAGGCAGTCCAGATAAAATCATGATTTACCCTGGCCTTGTCTGTACTATGGACATAATACCAATAACATCGGACAAGGCTATCACTCATGATTAGTCTTTGTTCAAGTACTGCATTAAATTGAAATCAAATGTCTCATCTACAAAATGGTAACAATTTAGCTTGTCGGGACAACATATATTTGTCACAATTCAGGGTTTCCTTGTGTGTGCGTGGCTACACACAGCATAGAAGCCTCCAGTAAATGTTATATCTTTATATTCTGTTTTGATATTAGTATCACTCACTTTAGATTATTAAGATTGTGATGACATTTGATTAAAAAAATGATAAAATTCATGCATATTTGTCACAAACATGTCTATTATAAACAAAATAAGCATCAATCGTTATTTAAAGAGCAAATTCCAAATTAAGAATTTTTTCATTACTCAAAGAAAGAAGATATTTTCCTTTCTTTTATTTTTTCCCCTTGTGGACCTCTTAATAATTACACAGTATGAAAGTAAGGGAAATAGTTTAAAATAATTAAAAGCTCTCCTTCCATTTCTATTATCCCACTTCTTAAAAAATTCCATTTAGTGATAACATACTTCAGTATTGGTTCTCACAACCGTGAATAACTTCCTTACTTTTAATGTAACAATACAGACATTCTACTTATAAATAAAATAAAAGATTTATTTTATTTAGAAGCTACACAGAAGAAAATCATGTTTTATGAACATCCTAAGATATCAAATGTAGACCAAATATTCATGTTCCTTAGTCCAACAAATTCATGTCCCTTAGACCAGCAAGTTACATTTTTATTTCTCTTTTTTTTTTTATTTCCCTTAACAGGTTTATTTGTCCTATATGGGTAACTCAGTATCAAGCATATAAGTTTTTTTCTTAATTCTTTATGAACCTCTATCCACAGCAGTAGTGTCACGTCATGCTATGAGATTTAATACACTTACTTTACTACTGCGTATTTTCTCTAAATGCACATGGAATTTTATCCTGGATAACTGTATAATGTGCTTTTATTAAACTATCTTTTGTCTTTTTATTCAGAAATACTTGACTTTTCCTTCCCCTCAAAAAATCTTAAAAAACCCAATCCACAAAACAGGAGAGAAAATAGAGGTAGGCAGTGAACAAACTCAAGGCCTTATATTCAGATGCCTTATATTTTTGTTATTACATGATTATATTAACTTTTTTATTTAGATATCCATTAAGTGTACTTCTCAGTGCCTGCCACTATAGTAGTACACAGTTTTAAGCAAATATTTTCTTATAGTATTCCTAGAAAGTATTGTTGTTATTCAGCAGATGGATGTTTCAACCAATAGAACTATTTCACAGCATGGAGAACCTTAAGCCTTAATCATGTAAGAGAAACCTAGATTTCTTAATGCCAACTTTAATATCCAGTCACATCATGTTGTTACCACTGAGATTGTCAAATCCTTTTTGATTATCTAACTGTATTTTGTGGACATGTGAATAAGTCTCTAAAGGCCAAATTGCTTGGAGACTGAGCTCTGGAGCATCCCTGAAAAGCATATTCCCCAACCATCTTGCCTTTGGGTGAGGTGTGCCATGTATTCCTAGAGTGTTTCTGCCACAATTAGTCTTGTACAATAAAGATCTGTTGACTTAGATACTAAAAGATGTCTAAACATGTTAATGCTGAGATGAGGCTCTGATCTTTGGTCTTCTGAGTTTGGAGCAGCATCCTGAACTCAATTCTCTCCCAGATAAGAATGCCTTTGTCACTAGAGGTTGTGCTCAGGTGTGGGTCCTGCTGCTTGAACCTCTTTGAATGACCAGCTACACACTCTTTAGGGTACAGGCCCTGGAACTTGTTTCATATAGTCACTATGGATGGGGCTGCCCGTTTTGGAGGAAGGAAGAGATTTCAGCAGTATGGATATGATGTGACCTGGGCCATGTAATTTTTCTTCAGGACCAGGGAACAGGATCTGGTCCATTTAATAGCACAGAATTAATTATGACAAATAGCATTGGAGGAGTTACTTTCCCTAATTTCAGTGCTATGCCATGAGTGGACATTACAAATTAGCAAAATAAAACCCAGCACCCCATATGGACTATAAAAGTTAATTTATAAAGCAGACTTAAAAATAAAAGATGTAGGGAAGGCATTGGCTAAGAGACTTGGCAGACTGTTTTTAAACATGCTACTAATTTTTTGTTACACTTCTGTCAGGTCACTTATTCTTGAAAAAATTACAAAAAGGAGTTAGTAAATCACTTTTAATTGAACATCAGTGTTTATTTTTCTGTAGAAATGGTATACTTTATTAGAACTTCTCCCCACTG
Organism: Colius striatus; assembly: GCF_028858725.1. Taxonomy (NCBI): domain Eukaryota; kingdom Metazoa; phylum Chordata; class Aves; order Coliiformes; family Coliidae; genus Colius; species Colius striatus. The sequence goes on along the minus strand of NC_084760.1, from coordinate 23,583,634 downwards.
TCTCCAGTCTCAGTCCGCAAAATTGTGATGCCACTTTAGTGTACTGCAAGAATGTTGTGTCTCAAAATCCACTAATACTGTGCAGGTATCAATTTTTACAGTGTTAAGCAGTGTAACAACTCCAATAAATACATTTTTAAAAGATGCTTTAGCCAAGAGGTTAGAAATTAAAAGTCTATGTCACTAAGTATTTGCAATACTAGACTGTCCTATCTAGTAAGCTGTCATTTCTAGGGAAATACGGAAAGAAAAAGCAGTGGAGATATGCAGGAAATGTAAAAGTCCCTTTGCCCTTTCCTTTGCTCTCCATACAGTATGTGAAAGATGTGAATAAACTAACATAACTAGTAAAACAAATACTGAAGTGACTTTTACATTAAAGGCAGTAAACCAGCTAGGATGTTCCAATAGAACATAAGTCCTACAGAATAAAAAGTGGGAGGAAATGTCTAAATTCATTACAATTGAAAGTATTTTATTTTAATATTCTTTCCAATTTTTTCTTTCCATGAAAAATGTTTCTAGTTTTGACCCCAAATAAGCCCTGGTATATCAGATTTCTCAGCAAGATGAAATACAATTTTTAGACTAAAAAAACAATAACGAATCAAGTTTGTTTAAAACCCTATTGAGCCCTAAAACAGTCCCATTTTAGAACTGAAAGGAGGCAAATCTACAGAATACCACAATACTGAATATATCTAAAATTTACCAATATTTTTGAAACTGCCCTGCAAATGATTGAAAGTTATTACATACTCTTAAAGACAGAATATAAATATAGGTATTCTAAACAGAGTACTGGAGAAAAAAGAATTGTATTAATAACTCCATGTAAATTACACTCTAAGGTTATGTGGAATAATATGTCAGCAATATATGATGCAATTACTTCTATTACTTCAAACATTTGTCTATGAGATAACAGAGTATGAACCTTTCCAGTTTGAGAAAAGTACAGAGGAGAAGTACATTTCTGTGGCCACTTCAGCGGCGGTTTTTTAGTTTTGTTTGGGTTTTTTTGTCTTTTAGCAGAACAAATTTAAATGTCAAATAGTTCACATTTACTATCTAACCACTGTAGCAGTTTTAATGCCATGGTTTTCTTCTCCATCTATAATGTTACTGTTATCTGGAAGTGAGACCAAAACATAATTCTTTAAAGCTATTTTGTGCTTTTAGGACTTGAGATTGCTTGAAATGTAAATTCCCGTCCATGCAAAGTTCTGAAAATTAATGTTAAATCTAATAGACATCGAAGATCCTGAATATAGAAAATCCAAAATAGATTTTACATTCTAGAAAAAAGTCCATCTCTTTTATGTTGAAAGATATTTTGGGATACTCAATATTGCAATCTTTCTGTCACAGAAAAAAAACCCCCAATATTCTTTTCCTCTCTGCAAGTCTAAAGTAGCTGGGTTTTTTTCCTTATACTGCCTTGTATAAATCTCAATGGGGAAGAATACGTGGATTAATTCAACTTAATGGAAATAAAATGACATCTTTCATGACATCAATACGTTTTGAGACTTGTCACAGCTGGTTCTGGAAGGTAATGCAAAGATTAATACAATGGGGTACCACGTGAGACGCATTCTAAAAAGTTCTTCTGTACAATGCATCTTTAAAAGTATATATTCATGGAACTTTAAAAAATCTCCCCTTTATGACTGCAGAGTTTCTTTTAGCTGGAACAGAGCCTTGGGACTTTTCCTGAAACCTTATCTCTTGTGCTGTGTACTCGGCTGCATGATGTAACCTGCATGACATGTTGTCTGGAGGATAATTGTGTGACTTGTACTGCCATAATGGATCATAGTATGCAGTCAGATTGTTGTGCCTACTTGAAAAGATAAGTGTGGAGTGTTCTTTGAAGTGTCTTAGCTGAGCTTGTCCCAGTTAACATCACAAACCAAACAAAATTTTAGAGAGTGATGCAAGTAAACTGAAACTTACAGCCTCTTTAAAATTCACATTTTAGTGTTCATGGAGTGTGTTTCAGAAGCCCAAGATAGTCCTTGGGAAATATCACTTTCCCTAAACTTTGCTTTCAGCCTGTCTGTTTTCTGAAGTAATTTCCATCAGGATATTCATATTACACAGCATTAATCCACAAATGTCATTTAGCATTAAACTCTACCCTGGTAAAACAGTAACTAAGAAAGATGACACTAGTTTGTCATCATCAGCTGTCTTCAAGACAAATGTTAGTGTTGACTATTAGTTACCGTTATCTACTTAATAAGTAAAAATTTCAATTATTTCAATAAAGCCACATCTTAAGAAGATTAATGTACTGTTTATGTCTAAGGGGAGAAAAAGACTACTGGGAAAGTACAAAAAATGTAAAAACAAGTTTTACTGAGGGCAAAGTACATTGTGCAGTATTTCTCTGGCAATTTTAATAAAAGAACCAACCCTTTTCTCTCTGAAGTACTTCCTAATTTTCATAGTTTACCATTTTCTATGAAATTACAAAATTTTTATCTTCATATCTGAAATAATTTTTAAATGCTAAGTTGTCTTAAAATATGTATAGAAAAATGTGTATCACAATATACTTGCATTAGAGGAGAAGCTATGCTTCAAGACACTATATGCCCTTGTTAAATCAAACAACTTTAGCAACATTGTACCTATTTACTGATAGTTTTGGTATTTTGAACCCTCTCTGAATGAATATTTACAGTCCCACTTTTCTCATCTAGGGCTCCAGTTTCAGTACTGCAGATATAATAACTGCAGGGTTTTTTTTTTTAGAGAGGCTCTACCATATTTTAGCCTCACACTCACACAAAAAGACAAACACATATAAATATAATCCAAAAGCCTGTAACTAGCTGTTGGTCAAAACTGCTCTCAGATGAGTACAGACATGGAGTTACACTTACTTTTTTGTTAAAGAGCTCCAAGGTTTTTATTTTGAATGACACCATTGATTCTTCAGTTCTACAAATTAGGAAATGCTTGGGGCCATCTTGGTTTGATCCCATTAGCTTGGAAAAAGGGTGACATGAGTCACATATTTTGTGAGGGTCATTTTCATTTCGAAATGTATATTAATGTTCTTTTCCCTCCAGACTTTGGGAGAAAAGTCTGGTGTTTTCCTTTGTGCAGATTCTAGTTGCCTCTTCCTTCCATCTCATTCCGTGCTCCCAAGTGTTCACTGTCTCTGAAAATCACACAATTGTTCTCTCCCCTTTTTACTGCCTCTTGGTTTTCTATTCACCTTTCAGTCTCTGACAGATATAACAACTACACATGGAAGTCTCAATAAGCATTAAATTTTAGACTACCGTTTAATGAAATACTGTGTTGTTACAGATAATCAGATGGTTCTCTTTGTGTTTAGCCTTTGTGTTTACAACCAACCTTGTCCATACAACCCAGCATGGGTTAAAAAACTAAGGAGATATTAGACTGTACTGCCTCAGCTGCTCCTAAGCAAAACATTTTTAATTTCTTCTCCATCTTGCTAAATGAATTGTGAATTCCATACTTGTCATTTTTAATGAGGCCTGTGATTGACCTTGTGATTGATAATAGTGATTAGCATTTTCTGACATAACAATACATTAAATCTTGGGCAAATCATACAAGACATGCAATCTCGACCCTATTTACTCTAGAATTTAACTAATTTTTCCATTTTAGGGGCTGTTTCTTAATACATATTGTTCTATCTTTTCTGATACATTCCCTATCCTTAGAAATAAAACAGCAACAACAGTGTCTTCTTTAGTGTGAAATTTACACTATAACCTAAAATATATCACATCTCCTGGAGAAATACTTTATACTCATTTGTTTCCCAATTAAGTGCTAAATAAGTAATTTGTATCATACAAAAAAACCACACTGTTTTTACTTTAAACATCCACTTCTGAAAATGTTGGTGTCAAATATCAGTAAATAAGACACTCATAGATATAGATATATATATATATATTATCTACCAATTCTTTAAACCTTTTCTTTTGTCCATTTCCCTGACACTCTTTACTTATCAAAAAGTGGGTAGTCTAAATCAGGCTTTGTCCATTCATAATCAGTGGAGAAAGACAGGCAACTCTAGAGGGTGATTCATTCTCTCTTAAAATAAAGAGGATGAATCACCCTCTGGAACTGCCTTCTTTTACCCTTGATTGCAGAGGGAATCTTGATGACTGCTTTATAAAAAGACATCATTATGCAGTTATTTAAAACGAACATAAATTTAGGTTGTTGTCAAAAGTGTTGTCCCACCTTACTCCATTGTCGCTGCTTATTTCCATATCTTTTTTGGTGTCATGAGAGTGAGAGCTGGTAAACGATTGGTTATAAAACTGGATTTTCAATTTTCATTTTTTTTCTTTTACAAAGTTAGATTTATCTAGTTATATTACCTGATTTGGCTCCCCTAGTGGCTGCAAAAAGTTAGCAGTAGTACAAGTATTTCTGGGAGCCATAACAAGCACTGCTCACTTTAAAGCTGCAGAAAAGTGCTGTCTTAGATTAAAGTGACAATGTTACCACAGTCCCAGTCACACAGTTTATACGCAAATATGTTCAGGTGAAACAAATGTTTCAACTGAAACTCCGTTCCTTTTCCTAAACATAGGTGTCTAGTGTCATCTGACACCATTTTAAACAACTTTAGGAGTTTTGTTTTAGTTTAGGATTTAGACGTTAGTTTACTCTTAAAGGGGGAATTGTAGTTATAACTTCTGCCAAGGAGTCTACAATGGGAACATGTCCTGAGACCTGTAGACTTTTGAGATACAGGAAAAGAGCTGATGCCAATCTAATTTTCTTTAACATATACCCCAAGGAGCATGCACTGTGAAGAACCCCTTCCATAATAAGTACTGTAGTCCTAGCTGAAAGATCAATCTCTTTACAATTCTTATATGGCTCACGGTTTCATATCATGTATTTTCCTTCTTGTCCAGTAATGCACTTGTTGGGGTTTGTCTTTGGTCTCTTTTGACAGTTAACAATTGCATCTTTTTAGTGTTTGACATAAAACAAATTTTTAAGAGGGAAAAGAAAATGAAAGAACTGCTACAATGAACACCTGGAATCTCAGACCATATCTACACATATAAATGCAGTGATGCCTACTCAGGCCACAGAGGGTGGTCTAGCCTCTTCCTTATAATGCTTTCAGTTTCTAAACTAAGATGGCTGCATGCAGTGCTGTTTCATTGCCAGTGGTCCATGAATCCACATGAGGAATGGTTTGCAAGTGTTGCCACAAGGCCAAGCAAGAGACCTAGGCACCAGAAACCTTTCTTGTGATTAAATGGTGTAGACAATCAAGTTTTAGCACCTAAACATGGCACTATTTGACTTAGCGTTATAACCATAGTCCCAGAAATCTAGGTAAAAGGTCCTTGCTCATCATGGGGAAGCATGAGAAAGACTGTCCAACTGTCAAGTTGAATTTGCTCTTTAATTTTTTCAGGATCTCAGAATGAGAAAACTTTAAGAACGTTTAAGATTTTTTTTTTCCTCAGAATATGGTTTTTCAATACTGTCTGCAACATGTGATGCAAATACATTTTTCTTTTCCCCCAATCAGATAAGTGCATTAAAAATAAAACTGTAAGTTAAAATTATTGGAGTTCTTCCTCAATATCTTTTTCACACATACACAGGCACACAATTATTCTGGTAGAATTAATTCAAAGTTCTCTGAGAGCTGAAAATCTTACGTATTTATACTGTTAAAATACTGTGAAACTTCAAACATAATTTTTCTTTGACTAAGTAGATTTGAATTGCAGAAAAAAGTTATCCTCTCAGTATGTGATCAGATATGTCTTCCTGAGGTGGAGGAGCTCACCTCAGAGTCACTGTTATGTTCATTGATAAATTTCTCCTGTCCTTTGAAAGTACAAGCTGCAAAGTGATGGAGGCTCCTATTGCCTCAATTAATGCTCAATTAGTTACTCCTAAAAATGTCCCCTGAAAAAGAGTACATTTCTCTTAGATAGAATCACTTTTCCTTCCTTCCTTCCTTCCTTCCTTCCTTCCTTCCTTCCTTCCTTCCTTCCTCCCTCCCTCCCTTTCTTTCTTTCTTTCTTTCTTGCCTGCCTGTCTGCCTTCTGTTCTGTCACTCACTCATCATGTTCATTCAAAAAAATCCCACTCAGCTGTTGATGCGTTTAACAGCGCATAAGGACCCTTGGCATCTTTGTGCTAGTAAAGTTCCCATGGCATTTACCGGCATTTACCTTTTGTTGCATAAGCACTTAGTGCTAGGCTAATTGTTCGGTTTACATCTTTGCTGTCACAGGATTAATTAGACCAGCATCTCTCTGCTTCTCTCACCTATAAAACTGATTTAGTCCTCATGATGTTAACCAAGCTGAACACAGACACTGTTTATTCCTAGAGCAGAACTGTTTTCTGTAAACTCACTGTAATAAAAAAAAAATTATAATGTCTATCTTTCCTCTAGGGACAAAGTTGGGAAACTTTCCTCTTAAAGCTGAAAACTTTAGAAGCAAACAAGCAAAAAAGAATTTTGCTAAGCAATATTTTTTTTTTTAATTAAACCCTCAAAATGCATAGAGAATGACAGCAAAAATTGTTTGTCTGTTGGAAAAATTAATTATCTTCTGTTCAGAAAAATCTATCTTTCGAAGATGCCAGCACAATTCTTTCATCAGATAAGAAGAACAATAGAAGAGCAAGCCCCCTCTCATCTATTCTTATCTACAAAGACAGAGATTCTGATAGCTACTCCATCACATTTTAAAATATTATTGGCAACAAGAATACAAGCAGCAGTTCTCAGTGTAGAATCGACAGAATGCTTTCGCCTGAAGGAGCTGTGGAGACATACCTTGTTCAATGTGACTTCATTTTTTGAAAATAGTTGTCTGAATAGAAAATCCCATCAGAACACATTCACCTAGAGGGTTCATTACAGATTTCTTATTACAAAGCCTTCCTCTTGGGAGACAACAGACACAATTCCCTGTGGCCTGTGGAAATTAGCACATGAGCAGGGCAACCTGCTGCATGTAAGACTTTTCGTCTCATGTCTGGGTGTGGATTATCCATACCAGATTGTGAGAAGGTTTCTAGATTTGCAACCTGAACTTTGCAAACTGTTCTGCAAACTTAAGCTAAGTTTAAGTACATATTGCTCAGGAAAAAGAGGCTGACTTCCTAAAAACCTGAAGTCTTAAGTGGCTGAACATTTATTAAGTACTGACTATGTATTCATATTCTGTAGAGAGTTAAGAGACACGACGAACCAGAAGCTTAAATGTAGATGTTGGGAAAAGTGCCCCTAAAATTACTGAGTAAAGAGTTGGGTCTCCAACATCTGTCAGTGATCCCTCAGCAGCAGACAGGGAATAGAACCGGAAAAGCAAGACGTTTTACGAGATCCTTCTAGTCTTTACTGTAGGGAATATTGCTAGATAGCTCTCAGTTAAGGTAATTTTATTAAATAAAATTTTATCAGAAGTTGTTTGCAAGTAGGACATTAGAGATCAGAGACAGTCACATAAGTAAATCCATCAGCCAGTGTTTTTAATTCAAGAAACTATTCGCTACCAATCTAGTACTGTTGTGGCAAATTAAAATCATTTTAATCGGCCTGAGATTTGTTTTTTATTAGCACTGTTTAAGCAGTAAGGTCTGGAACAGTAGTTATTGTTTGCATATATTTAAAGTTTTAAAATATAAACATACATATGGATATGAAGAGTTTATTTAATTTTTTTTTTCTTTTTAAATTTTGATAGTATCAGAAACTATTTCTAGGGAGGTTTTATCTGAATCTCTACAGGAAAAGAAAGAAAGAATAATGTTACAAAAATATCAGTTTCTCAACTGGGAGGAAGATATCTAGAACAAGACTAAGACTTACATAATTGAAATATTTGAAGACCAAAAAATCCTGGCAGGGATAAAATAATTACTTTTCACTAAAGGAAACCCAGGGGCCTTATGCAGATTTGGAAGGCTAAGTTTAGCAGTTATATGCATACATCTTACAGCAGGATCAAGACCTTTAGTATAAAAATCCTGAGAGCTTCAGCAAAGGGGAAATGTTAATGGAAGAAAATTTTTATAAAACCATCAATACAGGTACAATCTATGAGTGTTATAATGCTCTAAGTTCACTAATGTTGTACTTTTTCAATATGGAAAAGAGTATGATGGAGCTCATTCAAAGCATATATATTAATTGTGCTTCTAATTGCAATCTGAAAGTTAACATATACATTTATGTAAATCTCATCTCTGTTTCATGAATTTCACATTTACTCTTTGAATCTGTCTTTCACTGCTACACTTCCATTCATCAGACCCTCCCTGCCTGCTTCTGAGATGCCACCAATTTTTTTACCTAACAGCTACATAAAAAAGATTATATCACTTTAAATTAGCTCCCATAAAGTAATTATTTGATAACTGCAAAGCAGAAAAATAATAATTCCTTATCTTTGGCTATTTTGGATCTCCAGGTATTGTAAAAATAATCTTTAACTATTGTTCACTACTATTTCCAGCCACACTTATCACTGGAATTTCAGCTTTTAGCAGTCACTACTGAGAGATACAAAGGAAATAATACAATACAGCTAGAGGAAAGCAAATTTCATACAGGAAAGAATATGTGCAGCCATAAAGGCATCCGAGCTCTCTGCTAATCTCATAGTACATGCGGCATGGAAAACATAGCTTCCCTAAATATGCTATTCCCTACCACTTCGGCGAAAAAAGGCTTTCCATTAGCTGTCAGTAAATTAGATATTCTGGAGGAAGCAGTCAAAAGTCCATTGATGTTGGTAGAGCTAAATACAGCATTTTAATATCAATACAGAGCTCAGACTGCCTTGTCTTTCTAGTTTCCTACCTCATATATAATTCACACTGTGGCTTGTAAACTGACAAACTCTGTTTCACAACTATACTAGCAAGTGTATGTTTGCTTATTTGTTTAGCTCATTTTCATAAGCAAAAACACTTTTGTACTTATGTATGTACTTATGCATGTACTTATGCACTTATGTATGTACTTATGCAAGTACTTATAGTACTTATAGTTGTGAATAGCTTTTTGAACTACATATATTTTGTTCCTCGCCTCTAATTATCTTGATTTTTTCTTTTAAATGTATGTCCCTTCCAGCCCTTGAGATTCTGCGATTCTGTGATTATTAAGCTACACCTGTATGACCTTTATTGTGTCTCCTTAATCCTTCATAACTGTCAAAATTTTTCATAGGTTTATTGATCGAAGGAGACTGGTGTCATATTTGAATCAGAAAGACTCATCTGGCAGCATTAGCTAGCACTGGACTTAGCTAAGACCACTGAAATATTGTTATCCTTTTTCATTGGTATCTTTGGGTTTTCTTGCATCTATCTGATTTCTAGAAAGTTCTAAAATGTTGAGAGAATAGAGTTAAGAAAATATTTGCCTTTTTTTTTTTTAAAGGAGTCTGCAAAGGTCCTTTTGGCTTCATAGATTCATAGAAAGAAGCACGATGTGAACTTTTTCTATGTTGCATAACTCAAGCTGCCACCTTTAAACAGTTTTTCATAAGGTCATGTTTTGTGGAGTTCGAAGGCTTTGACTTCATAATAAACATCCTCAGCTTTATTGGTATTTGATTTTTTAAACTCAGGAATTGTGTACAGTTCTGTTTCTGAAATTTTGAAACTTTTGTTGCCTAGGATATATATAGTGGGACCTTTTCTCTGCAGGAAGGAGTGACAAGATTATTAGAAATAACTGGAAATTGTCATATAAGTATTTGCTATATTATCCTTAGTGTATTATCGCTCTTGCAATTTTAAATATTCAATTAAAATCAAATTCATCCCAGATGGTTACCAAGGAACTCCTTAAATTGGACAGCATATGAATGTCTTTTCTTAACCCAGTCACTACTTGGAATTTAGAATGGCTTATACAGGTGCAGTATTTGCATACAAAGACACCATATAAGACAAATCTTAAGCTTGAATATTTCATAAATATTAATTTCAATCAGATAAAAAAGGGATTAGTATGTCTATAGTAACAAAGTTCAGAAAGTTTCTTGACATTTTGAAAGCAGAACATCTATACTTACCCTGAAAAAGATGACAAAAGATGCTAGGATCACCAGAGTTTGAAGACTGCAGTGAACCTGATTTCATCACTGTCTCTTTCTTCATACTTTGACAGACTGTTATTTTCATCACACAAATAATTAACTTTCTGTATTTTAATGACTCTGTAACTTCATTTATTGCATATATAAACTGCTTTTGAAATTGGGCAATATGAATGAACATATACTTGGATGTATAAATGCCACCTGAGCTTTTAAAGTAAGATTTAAGCAGAAGTTAGAGAGCTTAGTCTAAGAAATTAACTCAGAAAGCTACTATTTGCTGGGACTTTATCACACTAGAGATGACTGGATTCACATAATTCCCTCCCTTTGATCTGAGACTTACTTAGATGCCTAATTGCAAGACTCCAGAAGAGCATGGGTAACTTTGTGTCCTGCTTCTTTCTAACTTCCTACATCATTCAGAAAGAAATCCTAAGCTGTTGAATGTAACATAGCTTTTAGTCTGACCACCTTTAATGCAGGTTGGTTTCACTGTGCTCAGTGCAAAGGAAGTTCACTGGAGGTTTCCATTCCAAGAGGCAAGGGAGGCAGTGTTTTCTGCTAATCTCCTATTGGTTAGAGTACTTTATACAGGAGGGAAACCTATCTCTATTACCTAGAATCCAGAGTGGAGTCAAACCCACGTCTCTAATTTACTAGGGAAATAGTCACCTTCATCTTGAAACTGGGACATAGTGAAGAGAAATTTAAAACATATTGTCTGTGAAGTCGCAGAATCATAGACTGATTTTGGTTTAAGATTATTGAGTCCCACTGTAAACCTAACACTATCAATTTTACCATTAAACCATGTCTCTAAGTGTCCCTAAGTTTTTTAAATACCTCCAGGGATGATGACTCAACCAATTCTCGGGTAGCCTGTTCCAATATTTGATAACTCTTTCAGTGAAGAAATTTTTCCTAATATCCAATTAAATGGAGATTTACTCTGCTGCCAGAAATTCAGGCCGTTCCCTCTAGTCCTATTGCTTGTTACCTGGCAGAAAAGGCCAACACTCAACTCACTACAGTCTCCTTTCAGGTAGTGGTAGAGAGCCATGTCTCTCCTGAGCCTCCTTTTCTTCAGACTAAACAACCATAGTTCTCTCTGCCACTCCTCATAAGACTTGTGCTCTAGACCATTCGCTAGCTTCATTGTCCTTTTTTAGACATACTCCACCACCTCTACATCCCATTTACAGTGAGGGACCCAAAACTGAACGGAATACTCAAGGTATAGCATCACCAATGGAGAGTAGGGGAGGATGATCACTTCTCTGATCCTTTTGGCCACTATTTCTGATGCAAGCCAACATGCTGTTGATCTTCTTGGCCACCTGGTCACACTGCTGGCTCAAATTCATCCAGCTTTTGATTAGCACCTCCAGACAGCTTTCCAGTCACTCTTCCCCAAGCCTGTAGCATGTAGGACTTTGACTCAGGTGCAAGACCTGGCATTTCACCTTGTTGAACTTTATACAGTTGGCCTCAGCCTACTCATCCAGCCTGCCCAGATCCCTCTGTAGGGTCTTCCTGTCCTCCAGCAGATCAACACTCCCACCAACATAGTGTCATCAACAAATTTACTGAGGATGCACTCTATCTCCTCATCCAAATCATTGATAAAGACACTAAACAGAACAGGCCCCAACATCAAGCCCTGGGGAACACTGCTGGTGACCGGCTGCTGACTGGATTTAACTCTATTAATCCCTACTCTTTGGGCCTGGTCGTCCAATTAATTTTCAACTCAGCAAAGAGTATACCTGTCCAAGCCAAGAGTAGCCAGCTTCTCCAGAAGAATGCTGTGGGAAATGATGTCAAAGGCTTTATTAAAGTCTAGGTAGACAACATCCACAGCCTTTGACTCATCTACTAAACGGGTCACCTTGTCATAGAAGACTAGGTTAGTCAAGAAAGACTTGCCTTTCAGAAAGTACGTTGACTGGGCCAGATCACCTGATTTTCCCATATTTGCTGCATGATGGCACCCAAGATTATTTGTTTCATAACCTTTCCTGGCACTGAGGTCAGGCTGATAGACCTGTAGGTCACTGGATCCTTCTTGTAGATGAGCATTACATTTACTACCTTCTAGTCAACTGGGATCTCGCTAATTAGCCAGAACTGCAGGTAGATGATAGGAAGTGGCTTAGCGAGCACTTCTGACAGGCCCCTCGGTACCTTTGGGTGGATCCCATTGGGCTCTGTAGACCTGTGTGTATCTAAGACATGTATCAGTTCACAGCACAATTCTGCTTGATTAAGGGGGCTTCATTCTGCTTCCCATCCATGTCTTCCAGCTCAGGAGGCTGGGTACCCAGAGGACAACTGGTCTTACTGTTAAAGGCTGAGGCAAAGGTGGCATTAAGTACCTTAGACTTTTCCTCATCGTTTGTCACTATATCCTTGCAGTCCTCTTGAGTCTCTAGCCCCTTCTTGCAAAAGTCATAGACTCTCATTTTTTTTCCTGAGTTCCAGCTGAAGCTCTCTGTTCAGCCAGGATGGTCTTCCCTCCTGGCTTGGTTTTTTGAGACAACTTGCTCCCTCATAAAGGTTTCTTTCTTGGACAAATTCCAGTCTTCCTGGACCCCCTTGCCCTTCAGGATTTTTTCCCAAGAGACTTGGTCAATAAGTTTCCCAAACATGCCAAAATCTGTCCTCTGAAAGTTCAAGGTAGTAGTTCTGCCGACCTCCCTCCTTACTTCTCCTAGAAGCAAAGTCTTTATCATTTAATGATCACTATGCCCAAGATGGCATCCAATCATCACATCACCCACAAGTTGTTCTCTGTTCAAACAACAGGCCCAGTGGGGCATCATCCTTGGTTGGCTCTCTCACCAGCTATGTCAGGAAGTTATCTTCCACATGATACAGGAATCTCCTAGATTGCTTTCTCTCTTCTGCATTACGTTTCCAGTGATTTTCTGGTGGTTGTTAGTGATTATCCTTTTTGATAGATTATACAAACTGATCTCTCTGAGACTTCTGTTGCATGACATGTTTTCAAACTTTCCCATGGTACTTTACTAAGCCCTGATCATTGTTCAACATTTGCCTTGAGATGTGGATGTTAGAAACCATCAAGGTATGCCCATATTGACCAAAAGGTCTCCCAGCTGAAACAGTTTTATGATTCTATGGTTCTAAGTGTTAAGGAAGTATAATCCCTTTATTCCTATTCAGTATGTGTGCCACCTCTTTAGGCCAAGCATCATCTCCGGCACAGAATCAAGTTGGAGGCCTGTGGCCAGTGGAGTTCCACAGGGATCGGTTCTGGAGCCAGTCTTGTTCAACATCTGCATCAACAACCTGGATGAGGGGACACAGTGTACCCTCAGCAAGTTCACTGATGACATCAAACTGGGAGGACTGGCTGATTCCACAGAAGGCTGTGGTGCCATTCAGCGGGATCTTGATCAGCTTGAGAGTTGGGCAGAGAGGAACCTCATGAGGTTCAACAAGGACAAGTACAGAGTCCTGCATCTGGGAAGGAACAACCCCATGCACCAGTACAGGCTTGGGGTTTATCTGCTGGAGAGCAGCTCTGTAGAGAGAGACCTGGGAGTCCTGGTTGATAATAAACTAACCATGAGCCAGGAATATGTCCTCGTGGCCAAGAAGACCAATGGCATCCTGGGATGCATCAAGAAGAGTGTGGCCAGCAGGTCAAGGGAGGTTCTTCTCCCCCTCTACTCTGCCGGTTCTGGGCTCCCCAGCTAAGAGGGACAGGTAACTTCTGGAGATAGTCCAGCGCAGGGTCATCAAGATGATCAGGGGACTGGATCATCTTCCTTATGAGGAAAGACTATGGGAAATGGGGCTGTTTAGTCTAGAAAAGAGGAGACTGAGGGGGGATCTCATTAATATTTACAAGTATATAAATGGTGGATGTCAGGAGATTGAGGCATCATTTTTTTTGTTGTTGTTGTATCTGGTGACAGGACAAAGGGTAAAGACAAAGAGTCTGGAACATAAAAAATTCCTTTTAAACATACGGAAAGCATATTTTACTGTTCAGGTGAGGTAGCCCTGGCACAGGCTGCCCAGGGAAGTTGTGGAGTCTCCTTCCTTGGAGGTCTTCAAGACCTGTCTGGATGCTTTCCTATGTGACCTGATCTCGGTGGACCTGCTTGTGAAGGGGGATTGGACTGGTTGATCTCTAAAGGTCCCTTCCAACCCCTACCATTCTGTGATTCTGTAATTCTGGGATTCTGTGTGGTCATGATGTGAATTCATAATTACTGATTATTCAACACTACAACCAAATCTTATGGGACTTTAAGATATAACTTGTGCTGTGTATTTTGGCCTTAAATATCTGAATTAGTACTTGTCCATCTTTCTAAATGCACAATTTCAATGGGAATTATGTTTCTAACTTGCCTTATTGCTTACTAAAATCTTACTTGTTTCTTATTTGTTTATTTTTTACCAAAAAAAAACTTTGAAACTCTGGTATAAATTTACATAATATAGATAAAACCTTTTAATTTCCCGAGATTGGATTTGAGGTGCATGTTGTAAGAAAAATAAAAAGGAGAAAAATGCATTCAACATTTTAAAACCAAAACTTTCTACATCCTCAATAAATTGAGGATAGCAAAACTAATTTACAGGAGAGTTGTATCCAAATGTAATAAAAAATTCTTGGAACTCAGAATTAGATGCTCACTCTTTCGTTTACTGATCCTTACAGACACTCATGCTCTTTTCTGTCACCAGGTTGCTATGACCTTTTTGAGCTGTGAATGTCTGATAGAAGAGGTCAACCTCATTCAGTACTAGAAGTGATTTGAAACACAATGTCCATTAAAATCAGCCATTCATAAAAAATTAATGATATTAAATATCTAAACACAAATCCAGAATGTTTTTAATCCAGAACAAAAACATTTATCTGTGTTCTATTGACAAAATAAACTTTTAAGTGCTTTTGATGGTATTTTAAAATATTGATAGTGTTATAGACTAAGGTAGTATATTTGAGAAGCTTTACAGGAATAGACCAGTTTAATATCCTCAAGTGTTTTTGTTGTGGTCAAGGTAATGGTATGAAAGAAAAAAAAAAATTACATTCTTTAATATGGGTAGATTTTGAGCAAAGAAAGAACAAGTTGTACTGTCTTTGACATAATCATCTAATGGGGCAAATGTCTATATTCTACATTTTTTTTCAGCTTTCCAAGTTGCTTTCACTGGTTTCCCAAAACACTGTATAGTGTTGTGATCTTTGAGACTGTAAGAACTCTCTCCATTCAGGAGTGTAAAAAGGCAGAAAGTAGTGAAAGTAACATCTCACCTTCTGTCACTGAACTCAGTTCGAGTTAGCTGTACAAACACCACAATCTTTTGTTGAGTATAAGCTGGTGAGCACAGCCACAGACTTGATATGAGGAACGAATTGGTGAAGTTGTTATTCAGAAGTTCTTTCAGGCAGAGGCAGGAAGAAAAGTGTGGTGGTTTAGCCCTGTCTAGGAGTCAGGTGCCCATCAAGTCTTAATATCACTCCTAAACTGGACAGGGAAGAGAGAAATATTATGAGAGGTTTGTGAATTGAGATAAGGACACTCAGCAATTAGTGTCATGGGCAAAACAGACTCAACTTGGGGAGAAAAGGGTTTGATTTATTAATAAACTATCAGAACAAGGAGATGGGAAATAAAACTGAACCTAAAAACATTAGCCCCACCCCTCTCTCCTCCATGATTCTCCTTCCTCCCCCGACCAGTTGCATAGGTTGTAGTCAGTTGATTATAGATGGACTTTACCGCTGCTTCTTCTCAGAAGTAGGCATTCTTACGCTTCCCAATGCTACACTGTGGGGTCTCTCCCACGGCAGATAGTCCCTCATGAACTTCTCCAGCCTAAGTCTTTCCCATGGGTGGCAGCTCCTCATGAACTGCTCCAGCATGGGGCTTCCCATGGCGGGAGGTCCTCACAACATGCCCAATGTGGGTCACCCACCAGGAGAACAATCCTTCAGGTACCGACTGCTCCAGCCTGAGTCCCTCACAGGATCACAACTCCTGACAGCAAAACCTGCTCTGGTGGGAGCTCCTCGCTCCTCATAGGCTCCCAGGTGTTGACAGGAACTTGCTCCAGGGTGAGCTTCGCACGGAGTCACAGCCTCCTTCAGACATCCACCCATTCCTGTGTGGGATCATCCACAGGCTGAGAGTGGATCTCTGCTCCCCTGTGGCCTCCATGGACTACAGGGGCGCAGCTGCCTCACCATGGTCTTCACCACAGGCCACAGGAGAATCTTTCTTTCAGCGCCTAAGCACTCTCCTCCCCCTTCTTCTCCACTGACCATGGTGTCTGACAATATGTTTGCACATTCTCACTCCCTGTTGCTGCTGCAGTTCAGCAACTGCGCAACAACTTCTTCTCAAACACATTATTCACAGAGGTGTTACCTCAGTCAAAAATTGGCCAGGCCTGGGTTAGCTGTGAGTCCATCTTAGAACTGACTGGCATTAGCCCTATCAGCTACAGAGGAAGCTTCTGGCAAATCTTGGTTTAAAGAAGCCACCCCTGTAGTTCACCCTGCTACCAAAAACCTGGCCCAGACAAAATCACCACAAGAAGAGAAAAAAGAAGTGGAGTGACTCATTTAGTCATACCCTCTATAGCAAGTTAGAAACCTTCACTGGGAATTGGGAAATGGGGTGTCAAGTGTTTGTCCTGAGTTTAGTAGAGCATAGCTGAGCTTGTTCTCTTTGACATATGTTATTACTATTAACAATTGACTGGTTTGGAATGGATTTCAGATTTTTTATAAAGAAAGAAATGCAACATTTTCTTGAAATTCATGAAGTTTAATGGATAAAAACCTCCTTTCAATTCTGTAATCCATATTTCTGAGGTAGAAATCACTGCATTCTTCAGAAATATATCCTCTTCCACAGAGAATTCAATCCTTCTGTGTCTGTTCAGTTATATTAGCACTGACTATCTGGTAAGAGAAAAGGCCAGTCTACATTCATTTTAAGGTGAAAGGTAGTACCATTGTTTTTATGGCAATATTTAATAATTTTTATTAGAACGAATCAGAACTCTCAGGTAGGCCAAAGACAAATTAAAGTGATAAGCATGCTATTTATTAATTTTA
This sequence comes from Colius striatus, assembly GCF_028858725.1. Taxonomy (NCBI): domain Eukaryota; kingdom Metazoa; phylum Chordata; class Aves; order Coliiformes; family Coliidae; genus Colius; species Colius striatus. The sequence continues at coordinate 23,566,402 of NC_084760.1, read as the reverse complement.
AATATGGAAATAAATTCTGTTAAAAAATTAAAAATTATTTTTGTGCAATAATATCGAATGATCTTTATTATTAAACTTAAAGACGAATTGTTAAAAAAATCAGCAATTTAATAACTCCTGGTTTGAAACCAATATAAAGATAGATTGTCCAAAAAGTTAATTTTCATTTAAACATATAAATGAAACAGAGAGATATTCTAAATTATTCAATTTTCAGCATGTCCCACTGAGAAGAATGGATCTGTAGAATTAATGCTTTTGAGAACAGAACTGTTTCAGCTGAATTCTTTTGACAGTTCTGCAGAAATAAGAAAGTCTCACAGATCAAAACATTGTCCAGTTATAAAGGAAATATATTAATGGTAAGATTCTCATATCATTATGTGAACTTACTTCATTCATAAATACTTGCATTCTGATTATAGAAAACTAATTGATAAAATAAGCAATAAAAAATATATGGTTTTAGATTTCCCCAAAATGTTTTTTTTCTTTCTAAAGTGAATTTCCCCTACAGTGACACAATCTGCTGGGCCCTGTAGTGGAATTTCTAAGGATATCTGCAATAGATTGAGTTATAAGCTCAGGGATACAAAAGTATTTCTTTATTTCTAAGAATGCACATTTTGAGATTACTAGATATGTATAAGCAATTCCCTACTGAATCTCTGTGGATTTACTGGAAACTGTTTACCTCCTTGAATATACCTTTGTAGCTTCGTAGGTTTTTAGAGCAAAATGATCGTAGTCTAATGGCTTGTATATCACCCATAGAAACGTTTTTCCAAGTCACTGCTGCATCAAACACATTATTTAGAGGTTGTTCCAGGCAAGATCTGAGTGGCCCAGGGTTATGTTACAGGTTTGTGCCTTTAAAACAATGAGTGGCAATTTCTACTCAGGAGCAAGGGTATTTACACATATGTGATTGACAGAAAAATAGCCATAAAAGCTTTTTTCCTCTTGAGTGGAGAAAGCATGAGAACCTTAGAGAGTTTCAGGGGTATGAACATGAATTTTAGATTTCTGCTCTTTTTCCCATCTTCCATCTTGGAAATACTGAAAAAACTCCATTGTCTCAAAGAATACATTTCATCTTCAAATACTCACTGAAATCGGACTTGAGGAACAGCATGTGGTATTTGTCTTGAGCATCTGCATTTGGCTTGCCCAGCTGGTGAAATAACTGGCACCAAGTGGTCTAAATGATTTCTACATGCCCATTTACTTTGATTTTTCACTTTACACCCATCTTTCCATGTCAGGAAAGCATCACTAACTAGCACTAATTGGATTTGGCTCTGAATTGAATGGGAAGACAGACAAGTTGTGTCAGTAATTCTAGTCTTTTCTGAACACTTCTTAACTGGGCTCAAAGTAAAAAAAAAAAAAAAAGGAAGTTCTCATTGCAGTGTTCCATTTACCCAGATCACCTCTTGCTTAGTTTTTTCAAGCACAAACCTCTGTGGGTAAAAATGCATATTTTAAAATCACAGAGAACTACTCAAAGCTTTTTAGGAAGTTAGACATGAACCATTATGACAAAATCATTATGAAAGTAAGGATGAGGATATACATTTTTAAGTGAAGAGTAAAATATTAAAAAAGCGAAATAGGGTTATTTGGGAAAGTCTCTATTTGTGCTTGAATTTAAAATATTTCCATGTAGTCTGACACTTTTAGATTTTTTTTCCCTGGTTTCCCATCTTTTTATCCGGTAAAGGAGGAAAATAGTGGAGATAATATTCAAGATTAGACAGAATGTTTCATAGCAGCATAAGTATAAATGGAATTTCTCTTTGATGTTTTCATAGAATCATAGAATGGTAGGGGTTGGAAGGGACCTTTTGAGATCATCTAGTCCAACTCCCCTGCAGAAGCAGGTTCACCTAGATCAGGCCGCACAGGAACGTGTCCAGACGGGTTTTGAAAACCCCCAGAGAAGGAGACTCCACAACCTCCCTGGGCAGCCTGTGCCACTACTCTGTCACAGTAAAATAGTTTTTCCTTATGTTTTAATGGAACTTTTTGTGTTCGAGATTCTTTATCTTTTTTGGTGCTGTTAATGTCAGATGTATATACCACGAATAATCATGTAAGGCATAGACAACTGAGTTAGAAATAATGAGATCTTAATGTAAAGTTTTAAAATGTTCCTTTCTTTGAGTTATTTACATTTTCTATAGTATTGTTGTCACATCAATAAGATTTTATTCAGAACTTGGTGGACTAGAAATCTAAAAAAAAAAATATTAAGAGTTGTCTCTAAGAGCTGTTGCAAAAATATGAGAACTATGCTGAATGAAAACATCCTTTTCAGGTTTCCCTCTCCTCATCTCTTCCTTCTTCCTGGGCTCAGCTACCTGCTCCAGATATCTCTACTTCCTCCCTCCCTCAATGGCAGAGGGAGGGTAGGGAATGAGGGGTGTGGTCAGTTTCCTACAGATGGTCTCTGCTGCTTCTTTCTTGTCAGAGGAGGACAACTCACATTCTTCTCCTGCTCCAACACAGGGCACCTCCCACAGGATACAGTCCCTAAAGAACCTCTCTGGTATGAGCCCTTCCCAAGGGCTACAACTCCTCACAAACTCTGCCAGTGTGGGACTCCTCTGAGGCAGCAGAACTCCAGGAACATTCTGCTCCTAGGTCACCTCCCCACAGAGTCACAGCCCCTCCAGGCACAGCCACTCCCTCCATCAGGGAGTCCTCTGTGAGTTGCTGGTCATTCTCAGTTCCACCGTTGCCCATCATAGGTTGCAGGGGGACAGCTGCTGTCTCACCATGGGATGCAGGGTGGCCTCTGCTTTGGCATACCTCCTCCTTTATTCCTGACTGACCTTGGGGTCGACATGGTCACTTCTCTCTCATCCCACTCCACCACCTTCAATTCCCTTCTTCTGGTATCTCCTCCTTATAAGGTGATCACAGAGATGTTAAGTTGGCTGAGTACCAGAAGTGGGTCTGACTTAGAGCTAGGCAAAATTTTGAGCAATTTCTTACTGAAAACACCACTGCAGCTCCTCCTTCAATACCAGAAAGGGCTCCACATAAACCCAACACAAATCAATGGTTATAAATACTCATTCCACGATTATTGGCAGTGCTTGTTATCTACCAAAAGACCATTTTCCAAGCCTCATTGAAGTAACTGTGATTTTTCAGGTTATCTTCAGTGAGCTTTGGATCAGGCCCACATACAAAGACCAGAAACATAGATCTTCATGGATACGCAGATAACGAACATGAAAAATGCTTTGTAGCAATCTTCTTAGCAATCATTTAAAAACCTCTGAAGTCCTTCTTTTTTACTTTGACTTTTGGCTTCTTTGTCTCTCAGATTTTCCTTGGCTTTCCAGAGCTTTATCTCCAATTTTTTTGAGCATATTCTGATGTGAAACATCTTACTCATGGAATTTGAAATTCAGCTTTATTTATGTTTAACAACATGAAAACATTCAGTCAGCAGCTGTGTACTTGTTCACACAATCATGCCATTTTTTAATACCTTTCATGTCTACTGTCTTGTGGATAGACTGCTTAGTTTTATAGGAGAAAAATCAATGCACCCATGTGTGAATCACACCTAAATATACATCAGCTTAAAAGTAATCTCTTGCCCTCTTCTACAAGAGAGAGCACTTTTGTCAAGTTAAACCTTTCTCAAAATCCTAGGTAGTTAATTTATTCTTAATAATAGCCAAATTAATTCACAGTACTTTTATCATTCACTTTGCATGACATAAGTCCTTGTACAAAGTCTCAGGAACAGAACGCAATGAAATTGCACTAGTACCAATGACACATGGTCAAATGTGTGGTTTTTCACTTTCTTATCTACACAGTCCTACTTCTAAGATCAGACGGTCTTAAAATTACTTGATCTACTTACTTGCTTCTGCCACTCTGTTGTAATGTGCCAGACCACCTAGCACATGTTCCTAGCTAACACTCTATTAACTTTTCTTCCCTTTTGCAAAGAAGAAAGGGTTGTGTTTATGGTTATGTGACCTCATTAGTGTTCCTCACCTGCTCTTCAGTGCTACATAGTTTCACTCTGATGTTGTCTCAGTAATCCCGAAACACCCCTGCTGAATTTGAAAAGGCAAATCCCAAGACTAACTGTCTTCTTAAAGGACCTTTTGAAACCAATAGGCACTTCATCCCATCTTGACTATTTTTTCTGTCAATGGCAACCATTCCCTTTGCTTGTAAGTGGCTGTACTGCTGCTTTCTCTACCAATGCGATGATTTTTTCCTGCCAGTTTAGCTAGCCTTAATCTGACCCCTCTACTCTTTTCCCTCTGGTGCCAATTACTTCAAGCATTTTTGAAATGGGCTCAGCTGGAAACATATGCCAAGTAGGAAAACAATGCTGCTTCCAACTACTTTCCCCACATGCTTCTAATACAAGAAGATATTTGATCTACTCTAGAGCTTGACCACATGAGATATTCAGCAAGGTAATATGTAAGAGATCTTGAGCTAATTTACATTGAAAATAACAGTTTCTCCTTTACTATTACTAGATTAAGTACTGAATCATTTGAAAACCTATGACTTAATTAAACTATGGAACACAGAGAAAGCTTCTTTATTTATCAGGCCCAATAGCCATCCCTTATAAAGTTTATTTTTATATGTATTTACATTATAAACCATATTTCTGTAACGTTTGCTTCCAAGATCTTGCACGGTCATGGCTTTTATTGAGGGATTTTTCTTTCATTGTCTATTTGTCTCTCTATTTCCTTTGTGAAACTATTATATCTACTCTCTGCTTGTTATCTATTTAATTTTTGTTCCAGATTTACAAAAATTCCTAGACTGAGATTTTTCCTTTAGGATTCCAAGTTGCTTCAGTATCTCAGTCATGGAAATGAACACAGAAAGCTGAAATATTTGCCTGTATGTGTCTGAATGTTTTCAGGATTATGATATTTACTGAAGTGAAGTCTTTATCAAGGCAGGAGACATGGAAACACACACATTAGGCAAGTCAAGTCAAATCTCATCTAAATTGCTTCTGCCTCTTTTGCTTCATGAATTAATTTCTCACTCATGTTTATGTGTTCCAAGAAATCCTTAGATTCCAGACACTCATACTTTTTGTGCTAGAGTATCTAAGTATTTATCTGTAAAGGCTGAGAGCCTTTGACACAGACTTGAAAAGTATGGTTTCCCTCCCTGTTTGGTAGAGAAATTGATCAGTGTTGCTGTATGTCTGTTAACTCTTCCCCTCATGGTCTAGTTCATTTTTCCAATTTATGCTACATTTTTAAAATACTTACTGACCTGTTGATAATTTTCAAAAATAGCTTAATATCTTGAAACATTTAAGGGACAACGTCTGTTCTAGGTAGCTTTGTTGCTGCATTTGCTTTTGTTATACCCTTATATATTGCTTTCATGTATCTTCTGTTGCATAAAATCTTGGATCTATGTTCAGAAAGGGGAGAGCCTCAGAAAGTCTAGCTTTCAAATGTAAATATGACTGAGAGAATAAAGGGTGTTAGACAGGATGTTAAGGTGAATCATATTTCCTTTAATTTACACTTTTCCTTCATCTATATATTTATTTCTTAGAAACTGTACTTGAGTCCATCCTGGATCTCATACAAAGGGAAAAGTTCTGCTGCGGACGCCAGGATTTTCATCACCAGTATGATTCTTCAAGCTCACCCGAATATGTGGCCATGAAGGACCTTTCAACTCAAGCAAAATCGATTTGTCTCACGTTAAGAGGAAAAACTATGTTACATTTCTGCTCTAATCTTTTTTATGTAGTTATTCTTCTTCCATTATATTATCTGGTTATCATGGATTTGTGTGGATCTGCTTTTTGCTTGGTAAGAGGGGGAGGGAGCTGTAGTGCTGGTAAGCAGTTCTTGAAACAACCCCTGACTGAGGTGGACCGACCTCCAGCCTGGCCAGGGCAATCTGGTGTCTCTGCCATCACTATTTAAGGAGGGAAATCTGAGCTGGAAGAGGAGGTGGAGGAATGGTATAAGATGGAGACAACCATGCACACCTCACAGTCAGAGAAGGAGGAAGGAAGGAGGAGCACCGAACTGGAGTCCCCATAGCAAGAATGAAAACTATGCCCCTGCAATCCATAGAGGGCAATGGCAGGACTGAGAGCCACCATCAACTCTGGGTGAGTATGCCCAGATGGGCGAGAGGCTGTGTGAGGAGGCAGCCATGGCACAGCCCATGCTGGAGAGCCTGCAGGCTGCAGAGCAGACCCATACAAGAGGCAGAGAGGAGCTGCAGCCTTTGGGAAGACACGTCAGACTGGCCCATGCAGAGCTGCCCAGCCTGTGAGGGACCCTGTGCTGGAGCAGGGAGGACCGACAAGGAGCCTACCTGCCCTCATGAGAAACAAATGGCAGAAGCCATCAGGAAAAACACTGACTGAAACCTCCATTTCCTACCTCCCTAAGCTATTCAAGGAAGGAGACGATAAAGACACCAAGATCAGTGCTCTGAGCCCAGGAAGAGGGGAAACTGGGGAGAATGTGATCTTAAAGGGTTGGTTGTACTCTTCATCATTCTGTTTGTTATGTTTTGGGGGTTTATGTTTTTGATTGGTGGTGGATTAAATCAATTTGTTCTCTTCCTCAAGTTGAGTAGTCTTCTCTGTTTTGTCTGGGAGCATAAATGGCAATTGAGCTCTCCCTGTCATTCCAAAGGCCCTTGGTACTTATGGCTGATCGAGGTCCTTTGTTCCCAGATGGGCCTAAACCTTGACACTGGTCAGACATTGTGAGGGAAAAGGCTAGCACATTAGAGTTTGAGGTACTAGAGGATGTAGTACCTCTGGGTTTAGGACCTTGTTAAGGTTAGGGAGTGAGGTGTCAGGGTAATATCTAAAGACAATATCCTAGCTATCCAGTCACAAGTTCTTCCATGCTCTGAGGCACTTTCCATCCCTCCTTCTGAAGTCTGAGCTACTGATGACCAAAAAGGCAAAACTTATGAACCTAGATAACAGCAATGGAGCCCTCACAACATCAAAATCTGAGTCACTGGTGACCAGGAAGGTAGTTTATATTATCTCCAGACTGAAGGTGCCCTTGAATCATTGGTGACTGCTGTAAATGCAAGACTGTTATACAGAAGATGGTTGTAATAATGTGATGTTTATCTTTTTTAAAATACTTAGTGGGATTTATTTATCTTTTATTTAGATTATGTGACAATGCATTCAAAATAGCACTGTGAAGAAACAGTGCTTAGGATACATATGTTTGTTTTCCCAGATAAGGCACTTCTGAAAATGTGAGTATAATTTCTGGATTGTGAAAGAAGATACCTTGTGAATTTATTGTCTCCAGGTTAGGTAGTTCTGTAAAGTAGGTAGACTGGAGGACACTCTGGGGTGTATCAGTCTTTGGCTATCAGAAACCCCTTCTTGCTTCCAATTTCATAAACATAAATATAATCTCTGTTTTCTTACTAACAATTTTTGTCTTTAATTTGAATTTATATGTGAAGAGAGTAATATTAAGAAACTCTGGCAAATATAGAACACCTTTGATCCTTAATGCTGTTCTCTGAACATTTGTTGTAGGGTTTCTCACACAGACCAGAATTGTACAAGGCACAGAGAGTCATGAATTTCAAATTCTACGTAAGAATGTAATGTGGAAAGACACAAATCCTGTAGAATAAACTGGCTAAACCTTTCAAATAATCTTTTTTTAAAAAATAGTATTTTTTTAAGAATGGATTTTGAAATTAATTTTACCATAGTATTTTCTACTGTATTAAATTGTAATAGGGCTTTAACCAAAAAAATATTGCCAAACAGCAATAGTTATTCTACCATAAAAAAAGTTTGTCATACAGAACTCATCATGGAATGACAGGGCTTAATATACTGATGAAGTCATTTTTTTAAAAAAAACCATAAGAAATTTAATTGAGGTAATGTAAGTTTTTATTTGGAATCAAGAATATCATATCAAGGGGATTTTTTTGACAGATACCAGAGAAGAATTTAGATCTCCAACTGGAGTGAGTGAAAGTTTCATCAGTGACTTCAGTTCCTGATGACTGATTATTATAAGACATAATACATGGTCACTGTTAATGGAAAAACAAAAGACACCTCAGGAAGAAAATCATCTGGTAATCTCTAGTACATAACTAGAAGGCCCCTCATAGGAGAGATAGGATAGCACTTTTCTACACATCATTTAAACTTTCCTAAAAGAGAAGTGAATCAAGATACAGAAAGGCTCTTTCCAATGTATATCTGTTTTAATGTTTATCCACTGCTTGTTACCTTGCTACCCAGGTCAGTGGTTGAGCTGGGTACTTCTCTGTTCTTGATTGATCACATTACAAAGATACCCAGAAATGGATACTATCTATCAAATCTCCTTAAGGTATCCAAGAACAGTTGTCATCCATGCTCAATAAGCGGATTGCAATGGTAACATTAAGGAATAAGTTCTGATACAAAAATTATGGGATTTGAGAACTGTAGAAATTTTGAACAAAGACTACATTTCTCACTTAACAATGTTTATACCCAATCAAAGTACACTTACACATATAGAAGCTTGCTGGATATTCAACAAAAGTGCTGGACAGCAGAATGTTATTAGAAAAAGTACAAGGAAAAGCTTTTTGACAAATTATCAATGGAATCTTGAAGCTGAGGTTTAGCCAAAAGCAGTTGTAAACTGGTGCTGAATTCAACAAATACTTTTGGCTGGGAAAAAAAGAAAGAATTTTTTTTTGGTGAAACTTGAAATATTTTACTTCAATATTCTAACAAGTGTGATGAAATTAATATACTAACATTTAATTCTAATAAGAGGGTAAAGGACACAAAAATCAAATGGTTCATTTGGAATATAATTAAAAATTTTCTTCAGCTCAAAGAAACAACAAAAAGAAAAAAATAAAAGGCTTTATTTCTGCAACAAGAACTCAAGAATTAAAAGAGCAGGTTGACCTCAAACTTTTTTTTTTTTTCTTCAGCCACTGTGCTGAAAATTCAATTATTCAGATCAGTTTATTTGCCAATGTTCTGAGACCTTTCTAGGTGCCTGCTGGTTTTCATATGAAAACTACAATGTTGATTTTAACTTATAAAGGACTCAATGAGAAATTTTTCTGCCTTCTCATGCTGTCAGCTTGAGCCACATTCCTGTTGTTATAATGAAAACTTGATCCTTCTTTTTTAAAAATATGTGGTATATACTACAACAGTCCTTTCTCTTCTTTAGGATGGTGTCCATTGGTGTCCTAAACCATTCATTCCTTGCCCTTCAAGACATATTTCAAAGCCTGCCTGTTTGCATAAATGTTAGCATGGACATAAAGCAGATGGGGATTAGATTTGTATGATTAGGAAAATTGATAAGAAGTTTTAAGATTTGTTTGACTGTAGCTATTTTTATCAAAAGATATGTGGAAAAGAAGCAGCACTGTGTTATTATAATTTTTTGCCGTATACTACCGACTTCTGCTGTCTTTTTAATTCTAACTAAAGTCTACACAACTTTGAGTCATTCTTTTCATTGTGGAATGTAGGGAAAAATACAAGTTGGTAGAAGCAAATTCTAAGAGTATCTAAGAGTGTAATTAAAAGATGAATAAACTCTTTATCTTTTGAGTAGTGTAATAAATGTTTGGGACACATGAGATCTTGAACCTGCTCTCTATTGCAGAGATGTGGACCTTCAAGAAGGCCATCAAACTAAGAGGAATGAATTTTGAAATAAGTGTTAGAGGACTCAGTTGCAGATGGGTAATTGGAAGAAAAAAGCAAACAGGCTAACCATTGGTGCAGATAGAGGACCAAATTCTATCTGAGGACACCCACCAGGTAAAGAAGCCTGCTTGTAAAGTTGTTGAACTTTAACCACACAAAGTAGGCCAAGAGGCAGATAAAACATAGAGCTATTAAGTGTAATACCATATTTTTTTAATTCCTTTTTTTCATCTTTCATCTGTCTCAGGGTACAAGACAGAAAAAACATTGCTCTTCAGTCTATGGTGGTGTAAATGTCTATATCTTTCCATTATATGATCCTAGTCAACATTTTTGGCTGCAAATTTTGATGTATAAAAATTAGTCTAATTTCCAACAGCACTAGGTATCCATAGTTTCTGTTGAGAGCTTCTGGTGACATATTTTGTGGCTGTAAATAGGGACAGAAAAGGACAAGGTAAAAATGGAATGTGTTACCTTTCATTGCCTAGTGGCTACCTCAAGAGTGTGAGATTATTGCTGACTCTTGACAGGAACTTAAGGGCATCGCATCATTTAGTTATGCTCCGGTACACAATTCTTAAGGTCTCCTCAAAAAGATGTCGTGAGAAACTATGAACTTCTTTCTTTTTTGAGGAACATAGGTCATAGTGCTGAAGTGCTTTAAATAATAACTATGATTTAGGGCATTTTCTTTCATCCTTATGTCAATATTTTACAAAATATATTGTAGACTATGAATTTTAGAGATTGATGTTTGATATTCCTGCTCTGATCACAGAGAGGAATAAAGTGCATCTTAGAACTAATGTATGCTCTCAAACCAAGATGAATTGGACTGATTTGAGTAGAACTTCAAGTTTAGACTGAGGTAAATGAAACAAAAATTTGCAAGTTTTGCACAGAATGGAATTCTAAATTGTATATTATCAGTGAATAAGCACCTGGCCTGGTTCATATTTCTCAGTCTTATATCTGTAATGTTACAGATGATCTTCAGAAACAGTCATAATTAACCAAGTGCAATTTTGTTAACCTAATTATGAAAGCCAGGCATATGAACATTTGCCTAATGAGATGGAGCATGGGGAAGAATATGGCACTGCTGCATTTCAGCAATTCTATTTGTCTCGTTGAGAGGATGTAAATTATGGAAAGAACATTTAGGTCACATAGCAGGTGTGCATAATCATAGAATAGTTTAGGTTCGAGAGAACATTAAAGTTCACCTAGTTCCAAATTCCTTTCATAGGCAAGGATACCTTCCACTAGATTAGATTGCTCAAAGTCTTATCTAGTCTGGCATTGTACACTTCAAGGGAGAAGGCACATAGAACTAACAGAATACAAGGAATAGAACAGAATACAAGAAAAAAATGACCAGGCATATGGAGGACAATTTGTGTAAACACATTTATTATTTACACATTTTATTTAGATCTTTTTTTCCTTTCTAAATAGATTGTGGGCTGGATGATCAGGTAATGAGGTGAATTGTTAACTGGTTGAAGGGAAGAAGGCATAGAGATGTGAATTAGAGGCTTGAATCTAGTGGAGTCCTTCAGTGGTCAGTGCTGTCACTGGCACTGTTCCATATATTCATTAATGACCTCGATGAGGGAACAGAGGGCACTGTTAGCAAGTTTGCTGATGATACTAAACTGAGGGGAGTGGCTGACACACTAGAGGTTGTGCTGCCATTCAATTAGAAGTGGACTGGCTGGAGGGTTGGGCAGGGAGAAATCTAATGAAATTCAACAAGGGCAAGTGTAGAGTGTTGCATCTGGGAAAGAATAACCCCATGTACCAGTACTGGTTGGGAAATGAACTCTCAGAGAGTAGTGTAGGGGAAAGGGACCTGGAGGTCCTGGTGGGCAGCAGGATGAGCACGAGCCAGCAACATGCCTTCGTGGCCAGGAAGACCAATGGCATCCTGGGGTATATTAGAAGGGCTGTGGGCAGTAGGTTGAGAGAGATTCTCCTCCCCCTCTACTCTGCCCTCGTGAGACCACATCTGTAATATTGTGTCCAGTTCTGAGCCCCTCAGTTCAAGAAGGACAGGGAGCTGCTGGAGAGTTAAACATAGGGCCACAAAGATGATGGAGTGGAGCATCTCCCTTATGATGAAAGACTGAGGGAGCTGGGGCTCTTTAGAGCCTGGAGGAGACTGACAGTTGACCTTATTTATGTTTACAAATATGTAAAGGGTGGATGTCAGGAGGATGGAGCCAGACTGTTCTGAGTGATGTCCAGTGATAGGACAAGGGGCAATGAGTATAAGCTGGAACATAAGAGGTTCCAAAGAAATCCAAGGAAGAGTTTCTTCAGTGTGAGGGTGACAGTGCATTGGAACAGGCTGTCCAGATGGGTTGTTGAGTCTCCTTCTATGGGGACATTCAAACCCACCTTGACAAGTTCCTGTGTGACCTACTCAAGGTGGCCTGCTCTGGCAGAGGAGTTGGACTAGATGATCTCTCGAGGTCCCTTCCAGCTCTTAAAATTCTATGATTCTGTAATTTAAATTCCTTCTAGAGATAATATTTCTGCTACTGATAACCACAGAAGTATATCCTTCAAACTGTTTTGGTCACCATATTGATTGTGGTTATAATTGCAACTGGGATGGGACAGAAGGAACACAATAAACAGTAGACTTCCTTAAGATAAAGGCACTTTTAGTGCTGGCATGTAAATAAAATTCTGATTAGATTCCAAATAAAAATACTTGAAATTACTAAATTTTTTTAAAAAATATTTCATAATAAATTACTAATTATTAATTGTTATTTTAAAGCTTTTAGAGATTATCTGATTCATGTTTACAAATACATAAAGGGCGGGTGTCAGGAGGATGGAGTCAGGCTGTTCTCAGTGATGTACAATGGCAGGACAAGGGGCAATGGGTACAAGCTGGAACACAAGAGATTCTAAAGAAATGCAAGTAAAAATTTCTTCACTGTGAAGGTGAGGGAGCAACGGAACAGGCTCCAGATGGGTTGTGAAGTGTCCTTCTCTGGAGACCTTCAAAACCTACCTGAATGAGTTCCTTTGTGACCTAATCTAGGAGATCCTGCTTTGGCAGGGAGGTTGGACTAGGTGATCTTTTGAGGTTCCTTCCAGCCCTTGAGAGTCTGTGATTTAAAGCTTTTATTCTAGGGTCCTCACTGACACAGTTATTGTTGATTTAAATTTCTTGACATTTTACATTTTGTCTGTTAGGTCTCAGGGAATGAGTGCTTATATCCCTCAATACTTTCAACATTTGGATAAATAATCACTGACAAAATATATCTCAATCACATTTACTTAGGAAAGATAATTAATTACAGAATCTCCAGAGATAAAAATAAATGGAAAATAGGGGAAAAAAGGGTAATTACAGATTACATAGTATTCTGTTTCTATAAACTGTACTCTTTTTTTGTGTGTATGCAGGGGAATTCACTGTATATGATGTTGACAATCATTCAAAGTGTCCATAGTGTATTAGTCTCAATTGAGGAATGCCTGAAATTGGAGTAAGGGTTCAAAAGCATGAAGGAAAAAAATTGTGACAATATTGTGCTAAATCTTTTCTACAGAACCATGTCTTAAGCAGTGAAATGATGATTGAAGAATCAGGGAAGGATCAGCAGCAACTTTCCTCCAGGATTAGTACATGTGCACAGTCAGGCAGGAATCATGAAGAATCACACAGGATGGATGGAGTTAAAAGGGACCTTTGCAGATTATCTAGTCTAACCTTCCTACACACACGAGGCCACCTAGATCTGGTTGCCCAGGACCCTGTCCAATTGGGATTTGGATATATCCAAAGATGGAGGCTCTGTAATCTCTCTGGGAAACCTCTGCTAGAGATCAGTGAGATCACTTTCACAGTGAAAAGGTGTTTCCTGATGTTTAGATAAGACATTCTGTCATATCACTGGACATCACTGAATGAAGCCTGGCACTTTCTGCTTTACATCTATCCCATCAGGTATTTACGTACATTGATGAAATCCATCCCCACTCCAAGCCTTATCTTCTGTAGCATAACGGTTGCAGCTTTCTCAGAAATGCTTTTAAAATCTAAACAGATTTTATCTCAATTGAAATTGTTGCACAAGTAGTACTGACATCTCTTCCAAGTTCTTCATTTCTGTAAACTCTACACTTTCATCTAAAATCTTATTAAATTGTTCTTTCCTTTAAACATTATTCTGTTTCTGATGGATGATTTACAGGCCTATGGATCTCTGCAAAGTGTTACTTGTCTCTAGGAAATGTGTCAGGATGATTCAATGATCCTAGTGAGAGATTATTTTCTTCCTAGTGTCTCTTAGCTCTGTCTTCCCAATGCTTTATCACAACATCAGAAAGATGCTTTCCATGTAATTTTGATTCACTTGAATCCCGAATCACTTGAATTCTGCTGTGACTCCTTACTCAAGCATTCCATGTTAGGTGTGCTTCAGTCCTTTTGTCACAGTTCTTGCCTGAATGTGTTCCGCAGAGTCTACTTCCACAAAATGTAATTATCAGGTACCACGATGGGGTTAGAATGAATGAAGCCTAATGAGATATCAAGTGAAGAAAACATGAACAGCATATGAAATGAATCTTAGAAAATGAGAGATGTTGAAGGTTATATTGAGGGGAGTGTGAGAAAAGAGCTCAACTGCTCAGTTTCTAAGGCTCTTGGGAAAATAAACACTTGTTGGGTGGACAATGAAAGAGCTTTCATAATTTTTGACAATCCGAGCCTGTCAACTTTGCAATGCTTTTGGACTGTTAAAAAATTTCCTTCTGAGGACCCACCATGATGGAGCTCTACATGCTCTGCTTAACTTATCTGTTTTTCAGATCTGGTGTGTTATTTAGTTGTTCAACTTAATTTGTTGCAAATGCCATGCTGCATTATGCTATTTTAATATTTTAAGGGTTTTGAGACTCCTGATAGCTGTGTACTGAATACAAAACCACTTATTTGGCCTGTGTATTTTGAAATGCTTTGGTTTCTCTGTCTGTATACTCTAATGGTTCCTAAAAGGTAAACGTGCTTAAACAAAGGATCAGCCTTGATCAGCTTCAGTCTCTCTGAACTCAACCTAACATCAGGATTCCAAAGTCTATTTATAATTTGTTGTGGTATAATATCATGGGTCTGGACATATTTTTTTCTTGGAAATTTTATCCTTTAAAACAACAGCTGCATCAGGTACAACTGTGATGGCTGCTAATATCTCTAGGGTTTGATCCAGTATATTTTGGAGGATCTGTATGATACTAATTATGTCTACAAGCATAACCAATTACTGGCCTCTATGGAAATGTGACAACAGTTACCAAGAGGGTGGTCTATGAAATTCAACATGCTGAAATTTATTTCAATGCAATAAAAAGGAGGATATTTGCACTGGGATAAATTAACATCACATTTCTCATGCCTATGGACTATTTAGCAGTAGGAGGATTGTCTCCCTCTTTTCTCTTCAGTTTCTGTAAGGAACTATCTCTATCTGCTTTTGAGGATGATCTCATTTTGTATTCTGACCAGTCAAGTAGTTTGTATTGCCTACAGCAAGTGGTGCTTCTGTCTGTCAGCTACTCAAAACTCCAAACAGCATTGTCTCTCATTTTATGGAGTCTTATTGACAGGATGCATTTTCCCACTGGCCTCAGGTAGTTTTAGTGTACATCATTATAACACTGTCATATTTCTCTGTGCATTAGTGTTGCTAAGATTACATCGTGGCTGGCTTCATAATCCATCTGGAATCAAATTGGTCATTGATCTAATATTGCAGTTTATCAGTGTTGCTCAGATTACATTGCAGATGACTCTGTACATCAGCTGGAATTGAATTGGTTGTTAATCTAATAGCACCACTGTAAATGTAGCAGTTGAATGGTTGCCTCCTTCTGCACTTTCTATGCACTGGATGTCTTTACATTTGCTAGAGTCAAACTGCAGATATCTTCTTCAATTGAGATCTCTATCTACTGAATCACTGCTTATATTCTCCTTTTTATTTTATTCTTTCATTTCAGAAGTCACTTTAGGACAAAAAATCGTTTTGTTTCAAAACATTAAGATTGTGACTCAAAGGCAAGACATTTTTCTGCCCTTTCTTTCCATGTTATTTCCCAGTGTAATAATTACACTGAGATGAATCCTTTATTTCATCTAATATTAATTATTCAGAAGGTACTTGCTAAAGTAAAATTTTAAAACTTGCTGTCAAGGGGAAGAGATGGTCATTTTTAGAAAGCTGTTAGTCCCACTTGTGTTTGATTTAGATTTAAATGATTCACCCAATAGAGGAACCCGCTTCCTCCACTAAGTAGAGATGACCAGACTGTGCATAATTTTTAGGTTGTTAAATTTTGATGTGATTAATTCTCTGCACTGTTTCCTTGGTTTCTTTTATTTAGCCTATATTTTTATTGTAAATCACAAGTCACTTTGGTTTGTTTCTCTTGCTGGACAGTTCAGTCTGCTCTGCTCCCACAAAGCATACTCTGTTCTTCAAGAGTACCTTCCACTAGCTGGAGCCTCTTATCTCACAGGAGAAAAACAACTTGTTAGAAAACAGTTACGATATTATAGATCTAGGACTTGTAACATATCCACTCTGTCTTCTTGGTTTCCAATAAAGTCTTTCATCTCTATAGTCATGTTTTGCCTGGGATCAATTTCTAATACCTTCATCAACCGTTTCAGTACCCCTTTAATTGCAGGCAACAGTTTCTTATGTTCTTAACACTGTCGCTCCCCTCATGATGATCTTTGCCTTCCTTTTTTCATTTTTAATCACTGCACTGAACTGTTTACATGTTTTAGCAAGGTATTTGGGCAAGTTCAAGTTAAGGCATTCTCTTTTCTTTCTCTACTTCTGGATGCTGCTTTGTCTACATATTTGTCTTAGCATCTTATTGAGGCTATCAGTATGACAAGTTCTACTATGCTTGTGAGGTTGAACTAGTTCCTCTTCAAGACCAAGTACTGGAGAACAGTTTGTCATATAGCTGCCTTTGCAGCCCCATACACACATTGTGTGCTTCCTCTACACTCTTCTGAAAGCCGTGCTTCTCCATGTGCTCTCTAAACTACAGCCTTTCTTGCTCTGGTTGGTAAGTAAAGGATCTGTCACTCTGTTTTGCAGTGTGAGAAAACAAAAGCACGGGTCCAGTAACCTGTTGAACCATTCCAAATGTTTTCATGAGGCAAGAATACAAGGCATAAAACCAAGACTGAACGTGGATTTATTCTTCACAGTTTCCTTTTACAGGTGATACCTTATCAAAATGACATTATTTAACCAGTTAGTCTGATGGACTAGAATTTGTCTTTCTAAGTAAAATGACAATTGTGTCTCCTTAAATTTCTTCTGCAATAGGAATTCTGAAAGAAGAAAGGAAATGAAATATATTTTCTCTTCTTTTTTGGTAAAGGAATTGAAATAATACAATGTTTTTTGCATATTGAGATAATTTTTTATATCATCTCAGTATCTCAAGCCGTCTCTTCCTCCAGCTGAGAGAGAACTGTCTTTTGGCAATGATAGTGAATCTTTCAAAAATATAGTATGTAAAAAATAAAAGTGACATATATTCATTTAAATTCTTTAAATTCTAATATTTTTTAAATTGTTTAATATTACTGCTGTGCTCAAGGAAAATGCTCTAATTATTTATAGATGGCACCGGGTTTCCCCTCTTCAAGTGTTTTCTAACCTTTTCCTAAGTGCCTAGCAAAAAGTCTGAATATTGGCCAGATAGGGAGAAGTATTTATCTTGGTCTCTTCCACCTCATTTATTTTGCTTTTCTATTTATTGTTTAATGTTCATTAGTAAGTGTTACTTATCTCTATTGTGGTAAGCCTTCCCAGTACACCAATGGATATGGTAATCACCTCTAGTGGGAATCCATAAAAAAACTCAGAATCCTAAAACTTTTAATATTTTCCATTTGCTTTTTGTTATTTTTAAACGATAGCTTCAGTTAATCTTCAATGGTAGAATACATTTTATGCTGGAGGATTCGTACTTCCCTTCAAATACAAAAGTTTCATAAGGGTAATGAGGATAATTCCACCTATGTGAATCCAGTAACTGAAGTGTGTAAGCTGAACTTGAATCAATATTAAAAAAATTGAGTTTGTCTAAACTGTTTTCCTCAACTAGCAGTCAAGTTAACAGGTAAGTTTTTTAAAAGATAGATACCACAGTGGAACACTAAGAGTGAAATACTGCTCCAATAATGGTAAAGTTGTAACACTCAAAACCCACAGTGGTTTAAAGATAAAAATTTTTAACCAAGCTGATAACTGTTCCAAAACTGAACATAGTCTAGCTTACACTGGGAGTTGGGAAAATGTATCTTTTTTGTTATATTTGGTCTTCTGTCATCTAAGACCATGATGACAGCTGAACACCTCTTTCAGCATCCACAAATGACTCAGCACAGAGGTGAGAACTATTAGCTCTACTAAGTCAACACAAAAAGATAGAACAAATCAGCATGGGTGCTTCAGATACACAACTAGTTCATGAAGATTGCTTCAAATTACAGGTGGAAGATGAGTCCAGATCCTCCTGAAAAATGAGGTGCATCTGTTTCTGACTATAGTTTTCTCCTTCTCTGTTGCTGCAAATCACACTCTGTCTTGTAAAAGAGGACTGGAAGAGGACAGGGAGAAAGATAGGGTAGTTAGGTTTGATCTTTTTCTTTTGGAAACCAGAAAGGCAATCAGGGCTCTTGGAGAACTCCAATCACTTCTCACCTGGCACCAGTAGTGGAGTGCTCAGACACATATCTGAAAGAAAAGCTCATTCTTTTCAGAGGACCTCATCTCATTTGTTTGTTGGCTTCATCATAGCACACAACTGAACATAATAATTCACTTTGGAACAATGATACAAATCATGGTAATTCCAAAATAAGTTATTGTCCTTAAAAATAGAACTATTTAAAAATAATCCAAGTGATGCATTGCATATATTGGTGGAAGGAGCTCCATCTAAATGGTAAATGAAGGAACTTGTAAATCTTCAACCTAATTGCATGACGAGGACAACTTCCATGCCTCTCTTCCTCTATTAAGCTGTCCCTCAGCATATGTTCCTGCCACATTGTGTATGCAGATACTAAGGTAAAACAGGCAAAGCTAAGCGTGATTGGAGATGTTTTAAAAACTAACTGGAAATGAGAATCTACTAGCTTATTGATATGCTTAATGTTGTGTGAAGTTACCACTTAGATCATGGCCTAATACCTTGGACCACATGTAACTATCTTAGCAGAAGCAAAGCAGTCTGATAAACTCTTCATTCCTTGCTGAGCTTGGGATACCTCTTTTTCAGCACAATTTATAGAATGAAAATGAAAGAAACAATTTATTCTAATAACAATCCTAGCTCTAGTGAACCTTCCTGATTTTTTTCTTTAAAGGCAGCTATTTTGCTGGGCAGGGTTTCACTCTGTTACTTTAAAATGAAAAGCATTTGAAACTAAAATAAATTAACATTGTCATATGAACGGCTTGGGGAACAACCACAAACCAAAAGAAAAAGAACAAGGAAACCTACTATGCGAAAGGAGAAGAAAAAAATCAATCCCTTTGTTCTAAGATGACAGTGTTTTGGGCAACAGAAAGGAGCTGTTTTCTTGTCTGCTGTGTGACTATTCCATTCAAACCAGTAAATTGGCAGCAGTCTGTCAGCTACTCTTAATTCTCTCTAACTCTCTAGGTAAAACATCTACACATTGAGGCAGGATGACCAGGACACCAGACAGTACCCAATACAGGGTTCTACACACTGGCCTGTGCCCTGTGGACATAAAGATTTTACAGGCAGGAAAGAGTTTGGGATAATAAAGGAAAGATCTCCATACCAAGGCCGTTTAGGCAGATCAGGACGACAAATGCCAGTGGAAAATATTATTTGGAGTAAAAAAATCTATTATGAGGCATCTTGTTTGTCACTTTAGTTTTTGAGATTGCATTTGTATGTTCAGATATTTTCAGTGGATGATGAATCATGATTATGCTAAGTGTTCGCTTCAGGCCTGGGATTAGTGGGTATAGATCACAGGTTTACTGTGTATGGGGTTTATTTTCTTGGCTATATAATGAACAAATTTGTGATTATATGATAGTACATTATATTATCATGTTTATTTCTGTATATTTCACACAAACTGGAGCAATAGATGAGTCAAAGTTTGGCAAAGCCCAGAATTATCTTAAAGGAGAAGCTCGGAGAAACTTGGTAGATGATGCCCTTAAAATAGATCAGTGAAATAAATCTAAACCTCTGTTGTGAAGAATTGCAATAGTCTTATGTTCAGAGTAACACTGGCACTGAGTGCTCACAGTTTATTTGGTTGATGTCAGTGAGGGCTGCAAGTGCTCAGTATACTGTCTGGCACCACTGTGAACACAGACCTGGCAGCAAATTGATGCTGTGAGGAGTTAATGATTTCTCTTCGTGACCAACGAACAGCACCCCACTGTCACTATAGCAGTAATTCACACTCCACTCACATGTTCAAAACTAGTCCAGCTAGCAAGAGCCCCACCACCATATGCATCTATACAGTACAACTGTTTTGTACATTTACTTATTGATGTAGCATTTAAACTTCAAATTTGAATTTATTAGATTAGACAGAGAAAAAAAGCGGAAGCAGAACAGTAATCTACTAAAGAATTAATTATTCTATAACATTACACATACACAGCTCAGGCAGTGCGGCTTGGATGAGTGGATGGTGAGGTGGATTGAGAGCTGGCTGAATGACAGAGCCCAGAGGGTGATGATCAATGGTATAGAATCGAGTTCGAGGCCTATGGTCAGTGGAGTTCCACAGGGATCAGTTCTGGGGCCAGTCTTGTTCAACATCTTTATCAATGACCTGGATGAGGGGACAGAGTGTACCCTCAGCAAGGTCCCTGATGACACCAAACTGGGAGGACTGGCTGATTCCCCAGAAGGCTGTGCTGCCATTCAGCAGGATCAAGACTGGCTTGAGAGTTGGGCAGAGAGGAACCTCATGAGGTTCAACAAGGACAAGTGCAGAGTCCTGCATCTGGGAAGGAACAATCCCATGCATCAGTACAGGCTGGGGATTGACCTGCTGGAGAGCAGTTCTGCAGAGAGAGACCTGGGAGTCCTGGTTGGTAATAAACTGAACATGAGCCAGGAACGTGCCCTCGTGGCCAAGAAGGCCAATGGCATCCTGGGATGCATCAAGAAGAGAGTGGCCAACAGGTCAAGGGAGGTTCTGCTCTCCCTCTACTCCACCCTAGAGAGGTCTCATCTGTTTTGGGCTCCCTAGCTCAAGAGGGAAGGAGAACTTCCGGAAAGAGTCCAGCACAGGGCCACCAAGATGATCAGGGGACAGGAGCATCTTCCTTATGAGGAAAGGCTGTGGGAACTGGGGCTGTTTAGTCTGGAGACGAGGAGACTGTGGGGGAATCTCATTAATATTTACCAGTATCTGAATGGTGGATATCAGGATGTTGGGGCATCCCTTTTTTCTGTTGTATCTAGCAACAGGACAAGGGGTAATGGGATGAAGTTGGAACACAAAAATTCCATTTAAACATAAGAAAAAACTATTTCACTGTGAGGGTGAGGGAGCCCTGGCACAGGCTGCCCAGAGGGGTTGTGGAGTCTCCTTCCTTGGATGTCTTCAAGACCTGTCTGGATGCTTTCCTGTGTGACCTGATCTAGGTGGACCTGCTCTGGCAAGGGGTTGGACTAGATGATATCTAAAGGTCCCTTCCAATCCCTACCATTCTATGATTCTATGATTTTATGATCTGTTGTCTGGCTATACTGAAGTCTCAGAATCAAATTAATCCAGTAATCGCTGGTTCTTAAATAGTCACTGAAATAACTTCAAATGTCCAAGGTTTTATAAAAAGTCAAGAAGCAATGGCTCAGAAAATATTGTTTTCTACTGTTTGCATATTACATCTGGCTGGTAATAATCACATGTTATCCCTCAGAATTAGAATTTGCATAGGTAGATTTTTTTTTTGTTTACCTAGTGATTTTATGCTCTTACTATTTTTCTATGTGAACTCTCCAAATTTTAGGTGATACATTAGTATATGCTTTTTTATTATGTAACACGCACCATCTCAACAATAGTTCAGATCGCATTGTTTACTGAGGAGATATGCAAAGCATGATGACTTCAAATGAAAGCTTAGTGCTTAAATAACCTTCATACTTATGAAAATTTCCCTCCCCACAATGTGTTCATACTGAATAGTTTGTTTTCTGTGGCACTCTGACTTTAAAATGGTTATAAAAATATGATGGAGTTAATGTAATGCCTAATAAAAGACATAAATTGCAGAAACCAAAGTAAATTCATTATTTGCTTTAAAAAAAAACCCAATCCATCTGTTGGGTTGTTTAAATGATCCATAACAGTAAGATATCCTCAAAGTTTTTATAATTTAAATTACGTGGGATAGATGTAAAATACAAAACCAAAAGTAAACTGAAGTAAAATAGTGTAATGTGTTTCGAGCTACCATTTTAATCCATTTTAAGTAGTTGTGGAAAAAATAAGTATATGCAATAAAGATTCTACTAAGATAAAAGAGCTAAGAAGAAAAATTATCAGTAAATTTTACCAGGTTTTTTTTCCTTGTTTATATTGTGGTAGAGATCAAAAAGCTATGCAGAAAATGGCAAAACTTAGCAACGTATTAAAATGTTAGTACACCTAGTACTGCTTTATTTGGCTTATAAGAGCTTTAAGGCAGGTCTGGCTTTGTCCAAGCTATGGATGGATGGCCTCCTGGAAATCTTAATTACTGTAGGTAGGAACAGAGGACTACATCAACTCTGGAAAGTACTTCTGTACTTGCTGAGTTAAAGGATGAAAGAAAAGGGTAGAACGTGCAGAAAATCCAGGAGTGAAAAATGACTGCTATCCAGACACCACGAAAAGCTCTAGCTAACTCTGAGGAATCAGGTTGAATAGTTGGAAGACTGGGAAATAAAACCTTCATTTTTTCACCACTTTGGTCTCATCCTCAGTCCTCAGAACATAAAGGGTCAGAAGCTTGAACCTTATTATGCAAAAAACCCTAACTAACTCATGTAAATTCTTCAAAGCTGTAGAGGATATCAGAGACAGATTGGATGATAAAAAAAAAAAAAATTCACTGTAATCTTATGCTCTTCTCTCTGTAGCTATTCTACTGTCTCTGTATCAAGGTGATTCCGATATATATTTGTTCAAGGTCTCCATTGTTTACTTTCCGTGTTTTGTTGTTGTTTTTTTTTAATTCTCTTTTTCAGAAGGAAAACCTAAACAAGAAGTAATAATCATAAAGTGACCTTGTTCTATATTTCAGGATATTTTTAAAGAGAGACAAAGTGTCAGCCCTATAGACTACAATAGTGAATGGGGAAAACTCAATAAGCTCAAAACAGCTGCAGTTCTACTGATGGTTGAAAGGCAAAAGCCCCAGAATTTTGAAAAAAAACTTTAGAGAAAAATTAAAGTGAGTGAAAGGGGAATGAGACAACTTGAAATATGCTATCCTAAGGATCAATTGATCTGAATTTGTCTAAACACTCAAAAGGAGCCATGTGAGTATTAGCTGTTTTCTGTCTGTATCCTGAGAAGGTTTTTCTTCTCTGCGTGAGATGGAATCAAGCTTTCTAGTTCCATTTATTTATTTATTTATGTAAATTAATAATGTCCAGCGAGTCCTGGTTTTAAATAAAGAAGTTGCTGAAAATATGTCTGTGTTCAAAATGGTGACCTTTTTTTGTTTTGCTCTTGGATTTTTTTTGTCAAGAAAACTGTAAGCCTGATTTGCAAGAATCCTCTTTCAAGTAGGTCAACAGAGAACAATGGTAATGTCCAGGTTGGGTGCTTTATAAGTGCTGTGGGAGAGGTTACTGGAAGAGTGTTTTGCAAAGATCCCAGGGTAAAAGATATAAGATATAAGATATAAGTGGTGATGGTGATAATTTTGTGGTCTAGATTTTCAAATACTGGCAAAGCAGATTTTTCACATTGGCTGAAATTTCATATAAAGCAAAAGTACAAGGCCCACTGATCCTGTAAATCAAGAAAGATACTTCAAGCTATGTGTGTGAAGCAGAAAATCTCAGGCAGGATCCTGCAAGAGCATACCCCATATTACAAGGAAAATCTCTCTAACACTATTTACAAACCGAATTATCCATTTTCCAATCATTTAAAGAAAAATACGTCATTTGGGGACCCCTTTTACTATGTAGTGTTCAGCAAGAGTATGATCTTTGTTGGAAATGATGTGTGTGTCTGCACCGATTCAGCAGTCCCCATGAAGATACCCACTGCACTTCCCATTCAAGGGCAATTGCATCTGACACATGATTTGTAAATTTCTCATTATACAGCTGTCAATTCCAAACTAAAAATTGGAGATTATATTGATGTGAACTTTTTTTTTTCTTTATTATTAATTATTCAAATTATTTGAAAAAGAAGTAAAGCTTATATTTTGATGATACATGCAAAGAACAGAGTTGCCAGAAAATATTTCTGTACTCCCCCAAGACAGTTTCTGACACAGTAGTTTTCCTGGCTGATGTCAGCACAACACACAGCAATTGGGAAAATGCTGTCAATTCCTTTGCTTGAGAAGATACAGCTGACACATCTTGAAACTTAAACTCCTTCTGAAAGATGGGAAAAATCAAAGGAAAATCAATGTAACACTTTGTTTTGTATTTTCAATTCCAGAGAAAGTATGTATTACTCAGGAAAAAAAGGGAAGTGATTCTACTGATCCACAAAGCCAATAAGAGCATCTTGAGCAAAATAAGTAGAACTGGCCGCAAATTGTTAGTTTTTTTGATGCTGAGGCAACTGTAGCCAGTGTAATCTGAAAACCATAATATTTAATATTTAATTAATAATTTCTGCTGGTCTTTAGAGACAAATCTGACATAACCAGACCTAAAAATATTTCAACAAAGCTATTTGGAAATGGATTTTTGCTTTGAAATGTGAAGTATTGGCTATGAGGAAAAATTCAAATGTGAAAGATTTGCGTCATATAAACTGCTAACTAAAATATATCTCTACACAACAAAAGATGTGGAAAACAGAAGTAATTTACTATTGGAAACATAAATAGTGACTGTTTCCAAAGCTTAGTAGCCTGGTATTTTGTACCCAGTCTATGCCTTCTACACCTATAAACTTTGAACATTCCTTCAGTTTAGAAAACATTTAGGCAAAAGATAAATTTCAGCTGGAATATTAACATCTGAATTTGTTTTATGTCTCAATTTGTAAAGACAACTGTGAAAATCACAAAAGTAATGCTTCTGGTCATCACAGAGACAAGCATCTGATGAAACTGATTTCAGTAAAGACTTGGCAAATTCCACTGGTTATTTTCAGAAGAAAAATTGTGCTCTTACAAACCTTACAACTTTATTTTGAGGCTGGATTATGTAAATATGTATGAAATCTTCACAAGATTGCAGCTGGACTTATAGATAGGGAGCACCTAATGATGCAGGAAAGTATGAAACCAAGTAAAAATTATCAATAGCAGTAAATGTCAACATGAATAACCCTGAGTAAATGCCAATTTTACACCTCAATTTTCATTAAAACTTAAACTGAATGCTAGATATAATTGACAACTTCTATTATCAATTCTAAAAATTTGTATAACTTTCTTTGATAGCCATTAGTATGAAAAGTAATGTATATTACTTGCATCTCAAATGCTATTCAGGGAGTTTCCAGAAGTAAGGAGCAGGTAACTGGCTGACTGCCCATGTGGACCCATCCACGCCCTCTGGTATAAATACATTATAAACCCAAATTAAGATGTTTTCTAAAGTGTGAAATTATTCTGCCTTTCAATTTGTATTTGGAGAAACAGCAAAAGATAAAGATTGAGTGATGAGCTGCTCATAGTCATATACAAAGGCCAAGACAAATTCTCTAGAAAAAAACAACCTTACACAATGCTCTAAGGGGAAGTCTCAATTTCCTTTTAATTGCTTGGGATTTCTTCTGACATTTTTGTACTCCACTGTTAATGAAATACACTAGAGAAATATTTGAAGTTACTGTATGTAATTCAAAACAGCAAAGGAATGAGTCCCCAGCATTCCCTGTGTCTTTCCAGCCTACCATGCTTGAGAAACATGCTCTTTTTTGACCCAGTTACCCCTCAGATTTTGTTCTATAATGAGGAAAAATTAATTCCAAAGGGTTGGCAAGTCTCCATAACAATATGGGAGAGTTTCATGCAATTTTAATAGACTCCAGAGGTTCTCTACAGAATCACAGAATCATAGAATGGTGGGAGATGGAGATGACCACTAAAGATCATCTAGTCCAACTCCCTACTAAAGGAGGTTCACCTCAATCAAAGCACACAGGAATATGTTCAGGTAGGTTTTGAAAACCTGCAGAAGAGACTCCACATCTTCCCTGGGCAGCCCATGACAGTGTTCCTTACAGTAAAGTAGTTTTTCCTTACATTTAAGCAGAACTTCTTGTGTTCCAGATTTTGTCTATTACCTTTTGTCCTGTCACAATAGACAACAGAAGAAAGTGCCATCCCATCTCTTAACATACATCTTTAAATACTTCTAACTATTAACGAGATCCCCCTTCAATCTTCTCTTCTCTAGGATGAACAGTCCTAGGTCCATCAGCCTTTCCTCATAAGGAAGATGCTCCAGTCCTCTGATCATCTTGGTGGCTCTGAACTGGACTCTCTCCAGAAGTTCCCTGTCCCACTGGAGCTGGGGAGCCCTTGTCAGAGAGCTGTATGATTGTTGGTGTGACTGACACATAACCTCATAAAAAAAGTTCTGTCCTGACTTACTGAAAGGATAAAAAAGTGTATTATGGCTAATATCACTGCAGAGCTGAACAATGAAAGAGTACTGTGGAGAACAGAAGAGCATGTTAGTCCCAAATGCCAACTTAGTTACTAGTATTAATGAACAACACTAAGGGAATAGCATCATTCCTTTCTTTCTGCACTTCATTAGAGGAACTCTCAAAAGACTAGAAACAGAGACAAGAGCTTAAAGAACTTGTGCCTTGGTTATATTTAAAAGTAAGTGCAAAATTATGCCTGATTCTCTGTTCTGCTTACAGTTTATTCTTAATTAAATCTGACTGTAAGGCACAGTTGGAGGGAAGTAAAAGCAAAAACTACCATTAAGAAACTTCTCTTAGAAATTCTCTCTCTTTTAAATTAATTTCTGATGTGTTTATGTACCTTGTGGGTTAGCTCTAAAAGATAATTCTAGTTTACTAGAAAGCAAGTTCAGAGAATCCTTTACTTTCAAAGGAATCTTGTAAAATACTGATAAAAAGTGCATTTTGAAGTGGCCTATGTGATGGTCTGCATTAAAAAATAATTTGTGCCAACTAGGGGACATATTGCTGAACACCATGCTTTTCATAAGCCAAGAGTTATCTTTTCCTTTGTGTTTAATTCTCAATATTGAAAATAGAAAATAGCTGAGGAAACGGAAAGCTATTAAAATGTAATTCTAGAAGAGGCATGAGACAGGTCAGTATATTGCAAATTACTATTTTTTTTCAAATACAGAGTGACTCCAGAAGAGATGTAAGGAAGGATATTAATTTTGTAGTTAATTTTCAGTTCAATTAACTTTTTCCACCGAGCACCTAAAAACTTGTAAATACCTGGCTTTAACAGGGTCTGAGAGAGAACCCAACATAGAAACCTACCTTCCCTATGCAGCTAATGAAGAGATGAAGGTCTTTGGCAAGCACCTACTAGCAGATTCTATGCATGAGGTTTCAAACTCTTTATCCTCAGGATCCTCAGTTAAGACCACAAGTTCTTCTCCTAAGGACGGAGGTTTTCAAAGGTCTCATTTATTTTGAAAGAACCCCAGACATTTATAATGAGCACTGTTTTGTAGCATACCAGTGATTCACATGCAGTTTGGCATTAGCAAGTGTATTCTCCAAGAAAACTTTTCATTCCTCTATGAACGAAATATAGAGATTTTTAATAGTAACCTCTTGAAATTGCTCCTTGGAAGATGTTGGTTCAACAAACTGAAGTGTTTTAAGAGAATTCAAGTCATAAAAAAAATAGACTGAAAATTATGGATGTGTTTTCTTCTTAAAAAGATTGGAATAGTTTGCACTTATTTTTACGATTAATATTGCAATAAATAAAAAAGGCACCTATTGCCTATCAAATACAACATTAAATATCTGTTTTCTGCATACCGAAGTGTTAACGATACAAAGCAAGTAAACATGCTTTAAGTCCAGGTTTAAAAAATTTTTTAGCTTTGTGCTACTGTATCAACGTTGCATCTAATTTAGCAATTTCCTACTCATTTGAAAATACTGTCCCTCTGTTCATTCTACAGTTATTTGAACGAAAACTACCTGTACTGTCTTGCTGCTATCTACAGTGTGGGTATTAGACTTTTATTACCCTTCAAATCTAACTAAATTTAATACCTAATTTAGCTTTTGAAGATTGGGGATTTTCAGAAAAGCCTCTAATGCTCTCCTCTACTTAGAGAAGCTCTAACACTCAACCAAGAGTTTCTGAAGCTAATGATTTATTTTAAATTCTGAATGTGCACTGGGGAAGTTTCTTTACATTTTTCTTTTCTCCTTTAAATCCCAAATATTTCTTTTTCCTGGTGCGCTTCTGACATTTCTAGCAATGATGAAATTTCTCTATTTAGCTGGTTACTGGTGCTCCGACTTTCAGGATAGCTAAGTCTTCTAGATGAGGTCTTTAATAAAAAATACAAGAAAAAGTAAAATTTGTGACAACTTGTTAGTTCTGGACTGTTATCACTACATCTTTGCTGGAGATAGGAGAGATAGACACCAGGTCAGAGTGATGTCTCAGATAAACTGGGAATTACATCTCACTTTTAATGCTGCAAATTTTCAACCTTTCACTCTGATTGAACTTTACAGTTAATTTACCAGTGTGATTAAAATTAGATTGTAGTATTTCTATGAACTTCTTTGCATTTTTCTTTACACTCTTACTGCTGTGCTTTTTTCACTTTTCCCATTACATATTAATTTTATATATATTTTCTTCTCCCACCCTATTCTGGTTTTGCCTTTCTGTGCAGTCACTCTAGTTTTTCTTCCAGTCTGGAAATCATCCTGAAGTTTACTTCTGCCTTCTTGTGTTCCACTTCAGCGATAATACCGCACTAACAACTTTGAATCGCAACACCCACAATCTACCTTTGTAAAAGTCCTGAACTAGTCATTCCTTTACCATAACTTAAAAACTCCTGTTCTATCAATTTTATACTCTTTCATGATCTTTGAAATTTTGTTTTTTTCTACTCTCAAATCTTATCCTGTCTACCAAATATTTGCCAATCATTGTACTTAATTTGTTTCACCTCACTCATTGGGTCCTGATAGAGCCAGTGGTGTAGTCCATTACCATCCTGATTCTCCAAAAATTGTAATTTTTTTTTTTAAATGTACAATCTCACCCCTTTTCTTATGCAATTTTGATTCTTGCTACTTGAATCTATCCTCTCTGGTTTAAAACATCTTGCTAACTTATCTTTTTGTGTTTGCTGTCTGTTGTTTCTTCTTCCTTAGCATTGAACCTGACTGGATGCAGATGATCTCTTTGCCATCACTGTGGTCCCTCTCCCCTAGGAGGTGGATTTTTCTGTTCTCTCTCTGTCTTCTCTTTCACTCACCACACTCCTAGAGCCACTCACTTTGCAATCGTCTATTCTGAGCTCTCTGAGAGTCCTCTAATATTCTTTTCTCTTTTACTCACAGTTGTATTGGCAATAATCAGACAATTAATGATCTTTTTTTCCTTTCCTTTTGCAAGTCTGCTATGCTGTGACAGGGGGTAAAGGTAGTGTAAGGACAGCATTAGCCCCTTCCAAGAATCCTTTGAATGCTCTTTCTCTCAGCTGCTCAAACCAGCCTAACAAGGGAATGTGGATCAGCTAGTGATGATACAAAGTAGGATTGTTTTGGCATACATGGAAGATTGAGAAGAGTAGAAAACAAGATAGTAGCAGCTACTCTGCTTAATCAATATACCTTTAAGAAGTTAGAGGAATTTGAGAAGATGAAAAGAAGGTTACATTTACAATAGTGGTGTGATTTTAATTATGAGGTGTTCTCTTATTGAGTGATTAGCATCAAAGAGACATAAGCAAATTGTTAAGCATAGGTTTGTCACAAAGATCTAAAATATTTACTTTGGTATTCACTGCTTTATGTCTAAATCTTTCTACAACTCCCTCTTCAGGTTGCTATTTCTAATGTAACTACTTTCTAATAGAAACAGTAGAAATGACAGTTTACCTCATTCAAGTGAAAAATATAACTAGTATGAAAATCATACTAGTATGATTTCTACTCTCATGATTTCTCTCTCATGATTTATACTAGTATGAAAATCATACTAGTATAACTAGTATGAAAATCATACTTCACCAGAATGATAGGCATTGCATAGATGTGCTAAGCATCCTCAGCTGCAGTAGAGAGATCCTGCTATCTTGTGGTATCAGCTGTCTCTAGGCAGAAGGGGCATTGATTGGACAAGAAGACACAAGCTCAGAAGGAAGGATTAAAGGTCTCAGTCCTCTCATGTTATCTTACAGATGTCTCAAGGAGTTTTGGGTTATGTAGCACCAAGTACTGATACTTGAGGAGCAAGACTGAAGTCTTGGCTGAACGTTATGAGTTTGTATATAGTCTATAAACCAGCTAATG
The DNA here is from genome assembly GCF_028858725.1 of Colius striatus. Lineage (NCBI taxonomy): Eukaryota > Metazoa > Chordata > Aves > Coliiformes > Coliidae > Colius > Colius striatus. The sequence continues at coordinate 23,535,899 of NC_084760.1, read as the reverse complement.
ATGATTTCTCCAGACAGATCAACAATTTATCTTAGCTCTGTTCTGGATGAACCATTTCCCGGATAACTTAGCTTTCATAGCCAGTTGATATTTACTCTTGGCAAACACTGTTAAATAATGCCCCAAAGGAACTGCTAACTGTAATAGAATACTGCCAATATTTTATCAAGCTGTTATCATGAAACTGTCCCTCCTTAGCTTAGCTGGTAGATATCTTCCTACCCATGTAAACATGAGGGTTTATTCCTTCTGAAAATCCGGTAAGCATAAGTTAGCAAGACCATGTGCATTCATTGCATTCTGCCAAGACATGTATGTTTTCTGATAAATTTAGCGCTACCACATTGCTTGTTAAGCAGAATTTGAAGGAAGCAGGAGAAGTGAGAAAGCATACAGGAAAATCAAATGATTTAATGCTGTCAGAAAGAATCTTAAAATATTAGGCAACATTTCTTATTCTCCGAGTCCTGTACCCAGGATACACTAGAAACGTATTTTCTCAGTGATCTGTGGTCTCGAACCCATGCTGTTTAAAAAAGTATTTTATCAAAAGTAAGGGAGTGAACTCTGCTATTTTTCACTAAATAAGAGGTAAGAAGGAACGTGCGACAGAAAGAATGTGGTTTCTGTGTGCAGTTCATTCATAAACTACTGTAAGAAAATAGCAAGGCTTTATTTCCATGTTGCACTTAGCAAGATTTGACATCTCTTGCAACTCTGATTATCAAAGCACTCCAGTGGGCAAAGGGTATTTCCTTGTGAGTGTCATAACAGGATAAGCATCTGTTTTCTCATCTTGATTCCACCCACAAAAGAAAAAAATATGCAGATTATGGTTATTTTGAATTAGATTAATCAAAAAGATGCTTTCATTTAAAGAATAAAAGAAAAGGCAAAGAACACCTGCATGGTCTAAATAAAAAATGAAAATCAGACAAAGGATTCTTTTCCCTCCCTCTGCTTCTCTGATATAATAGACAGGTGCTTACCGTTTTGCATTGAGTGCTGTTGTGAGATTGTTTACCCTTTTCTTGCTTCTTGACTTCTAAAGTGTACCTCCCATAAGTGAAGCATTCCAGAGATGAAACAGGAGAAATGAGTTATATGGCATCCTACTACCCTGCTTCCCATGCAGAAGTCACATATTTTCCATGCCTTACCCAGTTCCACTCTCTAACTTTACTCTGCTGTTTGGTTGAGACATGCAGCGGTATTTCAGTGTTAGTTATAATCCCAAACTGAATGCCACAAAATATAGATTTTATAAGCAAGTACAACATTTATGGAGAAGAGTATTAAAAGGAATTCATAAAACAGGAAACATATTACTAAACAATATTATGGCCTTTTAGTCTCTTAAAGTGCTGAGTTAGTTTGACAGCTGATCATGTACCTGCACTTTGAGTGTCCCTCACTTTTTTAACATCTGGAGTGCTTCTAAGCATTGCCTTTTATGACTTGAGTTATATTTCTGGTTATCTTAGTAGTGAATGTAATACACTTTCAGTAAATGAAGTGAGGATATTTGCTGGTTTTCAGAAAAGATGAAAAAGGCTTACTTCCTTTTCCATTACCTTCCCCAAATCAGCTGCAACAGGCAAATCAAATTAAGGAAATGAATGCAAAATTATTTCAAATGATATAGAAAAACAATAGAGAAGAGTAATTACAGAAGAATAATTGACATCTGTAGCTAAAACTATAAGATTAAATGGTGAAGGCCAGCATTTTCAGAACACTGACAAAATGATAGTTTATGGAGACATGTTGTGTCTGTAGGGGTATGTTAAAAAAATTTTTTTGAATACAAGGAATACAGTTCTTGCACTAACATTGCAAAATTTTGCATCCCAGTTTCTGGAATCTTCTCACAGAATTCACCCCTGCAGCCCTCCCTGCTACCAAAACCTTGCCACATAAACCCAATGCAACAACCTACAATATTCATCTCCTCATTTTCTATTATTAAGCAGAATGCTGAATGAAGCAGAAGAATATGAAACAAAGCAATGATTCAGCAGAGAAAGTAAGCACATTTGTAAGTTACAGAGACTATTCAAGGACGTAAAAGATGTGTGGATGCATAAATGAAACAAAGAAACAGGGCTAGAAGTTCTTAAATATATTATTCACCTTGGTTAAATGTAATGTAATTTACACAATAATTCCTATTGGAATAAATTTGGAAAATAAGATTATTAGTAAATTGTAATACTTTAGTATATTTTTAATGCTTATTGATTGAGTTCCCAAAATATTATAGTCTGGTTCATATATAGAAAAATAAAACGTTAAAAAAGCTGCCCTGCACACACTATTAAATTATTGGTAGTATGTATTTTTTAAAGAGAATTCTATTCTTAATCTAAATCACAGCTACCTTTGCCAGTGATGCACTGTCAACCTAAAAATCTCTCTAGTTGAATTTTGGCAGTCATCCAGCTACTGGATCTTATGACTTAAGTTAGTTGTGGTTTTCATTTCTGTTCCAAGGGACTAATTCACAAATCTTTAATGAAATTTCTATGCCAAAACCATACAGAATATATTTATTTTTCTTCCTGTTTATCAGGGCCAAAGAACAAGTTTCTGTAAAACTTGGGGCTTTCTAAAATGCTCAGGATGCCAATTCCTTTGGCTTCAAAGTTCCAGTAGTGAAGCCAGAAAACAGATGAATTTGGCACTTTCAAAATTGCTTAAAAATAGAAATATTACAAAAATTGCACACATGTGCAATAATGATACTTGTCCTGATGGTAGGAACAGCATGTACAGTGTTCTTTTTTTCTTCCTTTTTCCTCCTTTAAAGACATAAGCTCAGTCAACCCTTCCAATTGTAGCTACCTAACTCAGCCAGCACTTTCTTGTCTTCAGAACAGTAAGCTGTGTCAGCTTCTACACAATGAAATTTCACCATACTGAAAGTCACTAATTGAAACAGCAGGGAACATTAACATCTTTCTGCCTCTGATACTTACATGTCCATTGCTGCTACAAGAATTTCCCCCACTTCAAAGTTCCATATTCCTTTGTTTTGTCACTGAAGTTACTCATTCCTCATAACAAAAGCCAGATACTTACCAAAATAATGTGAACTTGCATTAATAAAATACGAGCTACAGAAATGTTTAGAGTAGTGAAATGTTCAAAATTATGAAGGAGGAAAAGCATCCTTTTTCTCCACATAAACTTGTAATCAGTTACCATTTAACACCTGGAGCTCATAGGAAAGGTTTCTGGGCCTTAGACAATATTTTTGTGGCAATGTGGCCAACTGTTTTTTTAACAAAGATCAATTCAAAGGTGTGCTCTAATCTCCTGTATGAGCTCCGCAGAGGAGATACATAACATTTACACTTCATTATATGTCTTTATTGCCACTTCAAGGACAAGTGCACAGTTATACCCAACATTTTGTGATGAAGGAATGAAAGAAGTAGCAAAACTATTCTCTGTACCAAAATTTATTAGAATGTGAAAGACATGGTCAGTACAACCATATTATTTTCTTCTTTCCTTTTACCATGTTGAAACATCTTTCCTTGTAGGTTTGACTTCTGTGGTTTCAGAGAAACATAGCATGAGGAAGAGAATACTAAAGACAGAGCTTCTCCTCTATGGCAAAATCTTTCAGGAATTCTTCAGCAAATCCAAATATTCCCATCTGCTTTTCTAACAAAAAACTGAAATAATTAACATAAATTATCTCACCACCTCAGAACTGCAAAACCATTAATCATTAAAAAATGATTGTGTGATATTCATGTAATACTACAATGAACTGACACTGGGCACTGTTTCATGGCACATCCAGTTCTGATTTAATCTGTGTTTTTTTCACTTATCCCTTCATAAATCTGTTAAACTGTATGCTGATAATTCTCCTTTTTTTTTTTTTGTTATTCGTAATTTGTGTAGTCAAAGCATCTGAACATTTCAAAAGTTTGACTTGCTGTTGTGCTAGGTGCAATACGCACAACTAGTAAATGATAGTGTGATAACAAAGAGATTATTACAAAGTTGTACATTAGTAAAAAAAGAAAAGGTAAAAGAAAAACTTTTCTGAAACTATGAAAACAAGAGAAGTGAAAGGTATTGGGAAAAACAAAACAGGCAGTACATAGTAATTAATCACAGAATCATAGAATGGTGGGGGTTGGAAGAGACTTTTTGAGATTACCTCGCCCAACTCTCCTGCAGAAGCAGATTCACCTAGATCAGGTCTCATAGGAACAGATCCAGGTGAGTCTTGGAGACCTCCAAGGGAGGAGACTCCACAACCCCTCTGGGCAGCCTGTTCCACTGCTCTGTCACCCTCACAGTAAAATAGTTTTTTCTTATATTTAAAGGGAATTTTTTTGTCTTCTGGCTTTATCTCATTACTTCTTGTCCTGTTGCTAGCTACAATAGAAAAAAACAAATGCCCCAACCTCCTGACACCCACCATTTAGATATTTGTAAATATTCATAAGATTCCTCCTCAATCTCCTCTTTTCTAAGCTAAACAGCCAATTAATATTGGGCTAATATCCACAGAGTATTTATGTGGGATGAAAAAAGCAAACTTTGTTATGAATATATGGAAATATCAGCATTATACTGTATCACATAAGACCAAACATGGCATAAGGCCCATGTATTTGCTTAGACAATGTGTATACTTAAGATAATTGTATGTTCAACTTAATACTTTGATGTTACATGCTCAGAATTAAGCATATGCTGAAATCTTTTTGCAGCAGATTAATGACCTAATCCTTTTTAGCAGGGAATATTGTAATTTTGCACACAAACGAAAGCCACAAAATTTGTAATACTCTGATAACCACCAATAAAAGTACTACATCAATTTGAAATTAAAAAAGTTACGTCGATGAGCAGGCTTGACTTCTAATGTGTTTTGGCATAGACTGTGAAATCAAAGCTTTCTTACACACATGGGCATTACATAAGAATTGTTTATTATATTCATAAAAATATGTCTGTGAAGATTCAATGACTGTAACAGTACAGTGCAGTTTTATGACAAACTATTGCTAATGGAAAACATCTACTAACAGTATTGTATACTACGAACTATTTTTAGTAAGTCCCAGATGGTTTATTTAATCTCACAAAGACAGTGAAGATTGTTCATGAGCTTCTGGGAGGGTAGTTATCAGATAAAACATTTGAGGCATTCTATGGTCTGCTTCAATAATTCTACTGACAAGCCCAGCCTTGGAGCATAAGTGAACAATCTCAGCTGAACAGTTATTGTTATTCTTGTGCCTTCTGATTCTGTAGGAACCACTTCCCAAAATTTACTGCAGTTGAATTCTTATTTATAATTTGATTTATTTTTAAGCAATCTTGATAACATTTTTTATAAAGGTATTTGTCCACAGTTTTCCCTCAGCTATAACCACTCAAATTGTAAGGCTGTGCGATACAGCAATTGCCATCTCCCCTACTGTATGACAGTTTGGCAGATTTTAGAGAAATCTTAGATAACAGTTATATACAAAAATATACAAAACCAAATAAAAAATATTTAGGATGCTTCACAATGTAAATTGAAATAAAAATCACAATCTATCATAGGTAATAGGGGCCAGCAAATGGACTTTTGACTAAGCATCTCCAGTTTCTAAACAAAATTATTTTCCACTTCTCACTTTGAACAGCAACAATTTAGGCATAAAGTGTTGCAAAAAGCCACAAGTCACGTCCCCTTACAGCTATTTTTGGCAGCCTGGGATCTTATAAATTATGTCTGGGAAAGATACAGAGACAGAGAAGTCTTAAGTGATGGCATCAACTCTATCAGAAAAACCTAATTTGAAATATATGCAGTAAGACAATGTAAAGGAAGTCTCTGTCATCTTCTGTTGACTGTTCTCATCCTCTTCTTCCCAGTAAAAGATATCTAAAGGAAACTGGCTAAAAAACTTCAAAACTTCTAAGCCGAGAAGATACCAAGCCACAGAAATGTGCCAGTCACAGTGTTTTCCAATATATTAAAATCTAGACCCATCTAGTTCATAGATCACTTGAGCTTTTTGACCAAACACTTGGTTTAAAAGTAAGGTAATTCAATCTTAGTATGTCCTTGTTCCTAACACAGGGGCCATGGAGCTTGTAATTTGCATGAAGTTTCAGATCTGTTGTTTTTTTCATCTGTCTTTTAATTTGTATAAGCATGAGCCTGTGTTATAGTAAACAGTAATAAAGTTTATAGTAAATAGGGACAAATACAGAATGAGGAAATGTCAACATGTATGGTGTGAGATGAACTACATTTCAGTAAAAAAAAATTCACACACTTGTACCATCAGTTTTGAAAGATCAGTGGTGAGAAACCAAGGAAAAGAGTAATTAAGCAATGCTCCATGGGTACAGTATTGGGAGCAGTACTGTACACTGTGGAGAAACCAATATAAGTGATTTGGGATCCAAAAGTGATGCTGAAGAGAGTCATCAAGGCAGCTTGCAAACAACCTACAGAGAGTAGGGAAGTGACTGATACAGCATGTATTTGAAAACAATGAAGAAAAAAGCCTAGTGGAAGAGTCGCATCTGGTTATTGCCTAACAGAAAGGGAGAAAACCCCCAAAGATATTCACACTTAGGCCTTATGATAACCTTTTTTCTAATTAACTGATAGATCTTAATATTTTTATACATTTGTGTAAACATCAATGATTCTCTTGGATTGCAGTAAGATACAGGTGCTTGTGCACAGCTGCCATACTTTCTTTTGAATTCAGGGGATGATGTTGGAATTTTTTTAGCTGTTGCTATCCCAATACTTGTTATTATTTTCAGAGTATGGCGATTTTCATGGTTGGATGATGATTGAACGTACATTACCCTAATTCATAGCAAATATTAAATAAAAGATGTAAAGCTTCCTTAGGGAATAGCAAGCTGAAATAATAGAGAGGCTGTCATGCAGCTCCTGAGTCGAGAAAAGCTTTCATACACCTAAGATACAAAAGCAGAGGTTTCATCAAGTCTAGATAGGGAAGGAGTTGAATGTCAGAGGCAGTGTCTACTTTTGTAAGGAAGCTGCAGGCATGTGTAAGCCAGACAACAGGAGAAAGATGCTCTGAAACATTCAGGGAAATACTTTGTGGTACAACCTGATAAGAAGACAGGATATAAAAAATACTAGATAGTTTGCTGGATAGAAATAACTCTTGAAATGGTGAATAAATAACAAATCTCCTTTCATTTAGTTAATGTTAACTTCAGGGGTTTCTGACCTTTTTACAAAAGAGTATGTAAAAGACATGCCTGGTGATGTATTTATTACTTGCTTCCAACCAACATTTGAACAAGACAAAGAGATTTACAAATTGATCAGTGAAAATCAGCCAAACATTCAGTCATTATTCCCCACTAGATGCAGGGGTGCAAAGAGAAATTATTTAACAAAACTTAAGAAAAAATCTGGCCACTTGCACTCTCCCTGATAAAGCATCCTCTTCCTAACTTAGCAAGCATGGAACCCAGGATGACAGAGGAAGGCTCACAAAATCCTTTCTTCTAGTATTATTCTACATCAAGAATATCTTAATATAATTTATATGGGTATTTTCGGTTTTTTGTTTAATTTTCCATTGAGAAAAATATTGGAAAGAGAATGAGAGCTTGCTAAACCAGGAAGGAGTGGGGTTTTGAGATCTGTCACAGATACCAAAAATGAAATCAGCTGCTCTGATTCAGACCAAGTATTTACATCTTCTCCTAGGTGAATGTCCTGAGTGTATGTTGTCAATAGATCTTGGGCTGAGAAGGAAGATATGACAGTGTGTATAAGTAATTGGCAATTTACTGGTCCACAGCTGTAAGCAAGTTTTAGATGACAAATGTTTTTAAAAATGTCAAGAAATTTCTTTAATTGCAAAACATTTTTTTAAAAAGATAGTGCCTTGCTCTTCTAATACTCATATTTTGTCAATTAAAATTCATCATTTCCTACAAAAGAAACCCTACCACAAAACTGTTTTGAGTGTATCATGTTTTACTTTGTCTGTGGTCTTGCAGGTTCTTTTTCCTTACTTGTTTTATCTTTACCCTTCTTTATCACTATTTTCCTGTTTCCATTTCACTACATGTACTTTGTGCAAAACCTTCACATTAGTTTGGTAATTGAGTGTATTATTCTTTATTATTGCTTAGTCTTGTGCACTACTCCAAGGTACTATGTGCATTTCTATATGTGTCTTTGTTAAGTCAAATCTTGTCACTCTTATCTATCAAAGTAACTATGTAGCCACTTATAGTAGATAAGTAAATACTGCAAATAAGAAAGCAGATAGTGTAGAGACAGTAATGATACTGTACTTTGTAGATATATCTGCTGTTTCTTTTTTTTTTCCACAATATTACAGATGCACTTAGAAGTTTGGCATTTATTTAGTTCTAAAACTACTTTCAAGGTTACTATTTCTGAAATGTCTACTGAAATAAATCATCACACCACCAAAAAAAAAATCCACTCCTCTTTGGAGCCTCTCTACTTTCAAGGAAGGAGAACAAGTAATCAGTAAACACTAGAGTTACACAGATAGAGATACGATGTTTTTCTAAAGTCAATCCCATTTGGTTTTCCAATAGAGGTTTGGCTGGAGTCATATCAGGGGACAGATGGCATTGTCTCAGTCAGGACTTTATATATACTGCTCATCCGAAGGCTGGATTTTTTGGTTGAAACCATATTTGCTGGGAAGCTGTCAGAAGATTCGTCCTGAAAGACTGAGTACAGGTGAATTGACAGAGAACATGGGATGAGATATAGGATTCTGGACAAGAGTCTTATACAGATGTTAGAAGTGCTACCAAACACTTCCAAGTCAGGAATTATACTGTTCTGAAAAGGATTCCTTGCTCCAACTTATGGAATGTTTAGGATGCATGAAGTGGCTGTCATCAAACATACTGAATATTGGCAGTGGATATATTTTTACTGGAAGGACTGATAATCTCCATAAGCAATCAAGCACGGACCTCAAACAAAGGCAAAAACAGGGCAAGAAGGCAAGAACTGAGGCAAGAACAGGTTTTGCTGCCAACTCAAGGCTCTGAGAATGCATATTTTAATACACTGAAAGGCAGAATACAGTTGAAAGAATAGAGGTGTTATGCTGATTTTTGTTCATCAAAAATTATATAGCTGAAGAATTTAGGGATGGATTTAATGACTAATGGCCCAACACAATGTCTGTGGTGCGAGATATTTGTGCTGTTTATGTTATGCTAACAAAAGGATTCAATGCAGGCTGGAAGATCAAAGATTAGTTCCCAGAGGAAATGGAGGATATAGACAGATAGTATTAATCTTACTAGGTGTGGATTGGAAGAGCTTGAACCTGGGGAAAGAACTTCCTTGATGACTGGTCTTAAATCATGACAGCGGTAGATAACAGAGACAGTAACGTAGATAAGTGCACTCTGGTTACTGCTTGACGGGCCACTGAAGAAACCAATCACACAAGTGAGTGTCCATCAGAACCTCATGAGAAGGAAACAGGGTTATCATGAGTCTGATGGGAAAGAACAATCCTGTTGCAGGATATTTAAGAAGGACTTTTTGTGTGTAAAACTTATTCTGGGATGTTTTAAAAGGATTGTGATAATGTGTAAAGCTTATTTCAGACTGTAGAGAAAGATCCAAATGCAGGGAAAGAAGAGATTCACAGTAGATCAGGGAGCAACAAATATTGGAAATTAGAGAGGAAAGGCAGAATAAGAGGCCATTTGTGTGCAAATGTACTGATCTCTCTGATTAAGCTTTGAACCTGATCACCAGTCTGTCCAATCTTGTATGACTTTGCTTTCTATTCCATTATTTCTATGATTTGTTAGCAAACTTCAAGCTGTATTAGCCAGTGAGAATGAAACCAGAGTCTGGGAAGACCTAAGGTCAGAGCTGGAGATGGGACAGAAGACCTGAGGTTTGCACATAGATTCCAGATGGACTAAAACCCTCAACATACACCTCTGAAGTGCTTGTAAATGTTAATGAGATCTCTCCTCAGTCTTCTCTTCTCCAGGCTGAACAGCCCAAGGTCCCATAGCCTTTCCTCATAAGAATGATGCTCCAGTCCCCTGATCAGCTCGGTGGCCCTTCACTGGACTCTTTCTAGAAGTTCCCTGTCCCTTTTGAGCTGGGGAACCCAGAACTGGACACAACATTCCAGATGAGGCCTCACAAGGGCAGAGTAGTTAGAAAGACTTGCCTATTTACTCATCATGATTTGAAAAAGAATGGATCAAAGGATTTCATCATTCTACAAATGAGGTTATATGGTAATGCATCAAAACAAGGCATATATATATATTGCGTTACTATATATCTTTAATAGAAATGATAGTTGGAGTCTATCATGAAAACTGACTGCAATGGCTCTGTTTTACTTTGAGCTTGAAGCAGTAACAGTTTTGCTTCAGAGTAGTAGTTCCTCTGCATGTTCAACCATTGGGTTGCAGGGTGCGTTATTTTGCATTTGTTCTTTCTCCTGTTCTCCAATGTGACTCCTTAGAAGCTAGAATGGCACAGCTGTGTTCTGAACCTGCTTGTACTTCTCACCTCAGAACTGGCAAAATCTGAAAAATTAAGATGTCATCAAAAAGGGCAGAAGGCAAGCAGTGACTATCATACACTGGATTTTCTGTCTGCTTATAATTTTTGGGACGTGTCTGTAACTGGACATCGGCAGTGTCCATCCACCAAAAACCATTGTACCACAATGTCTCTAACTTTGCCTTGTACTGACTTTTCAAATAACACGTGAAATTTGATGTCTTTCTGAGGAAAACAGTTTTGCCTATGACTTTAAACACAATATGGGACAAGTGCATATTAGCATATCTTTCCCTAAAGGACAGGAAGTATGCATTATCAGTTCATCAAAGATGGGCTCACTAGACATATAATTTGATATGCCTTAAAACATTAATTTAGATAGTGTAAATTGTGTAAATGAATGCAATTATCACTGCAGCTACCTAATGATAGCATAGTGAAAGGTTATGCTGCTGTACGACAAGTTTCTTTTGACTAATAATAGTTATTGTTCCATTATTTCACTGAATTGAAGAGATTTGCTGATATAATTTAATATTTGGCTTTTAATTTACATTTGCTTTGTGAAACTATCACAAAAATTTACTAGTAGAGGAAAAAATTCCATTAACACTTCACAATATTGACCAGTAAAAATGGTAATACTTAGATATTTTAATCAGCTATCAAAGACAATCTATTTAGTCTGAATTACTAGGATTTGAAAAAAGGGAGTCACATAATGCTTTGTTTAAAGTCTAGACAGGTTCCATCCAGAAAATTTCAGATGCAGATTTCAAGTACTGCAAAGTCATAGCCAGTTTCTGTTATTAATTTAAGTTTGAGTATTTCTTTAAACCACCCAAGACGGAAAGCAATTCAGGAAGACTAAGAAATAAAATAAAATGCATTAGATCTGAAGGATCCCAAATGGAATGAAACAGTAGTTTAACACCTAGGATTCTTAGGGAATCCTGCCACTACTGATTTCACAGTTTATGACACTGTTTGTGTCAAACATATCTGTTAGTTAAAGTGAGGGATCCCATGGCTTTAATTGTATTCTTCGTAGTGCAACTTGGCTTTATGTGACATATATATGTCTGGTTACATAGGTTAGCCCTGACAGATACATTCAGTACTCTCACAGACTCAACACCAATGGCCTCATCCTTTTTCCCATCTCTGGCTGAACAGGATGGAGATTCACATACTTACAGGTGAGAGTATTCATAGTCACTTGTGTAGCTCATACACCCTATCTGCCTAGTAGCTGTTTCTTGATCCAAGATTCCTCAGTTGTGAATGCCCAAGACCAGAACCCCAGTCTTCCTGATTGTGCTTAGACTTATGCACACACACACATATATACAGAGCTATCTGGGACTCCTCTGTTCCCCAAAAGATACCCCCATAATGTTATCTGTGGATAATATCCCCCCAGGCTCCCTGTACATGTCACCTGCCCACCAGCTCATCTGGCCAAAGCTTTGCTGTTGTTTACACACTCACTCACACACCTGGACTAGCTCCCAGTGCTGCACTGCAGCCAGATAGACATTAGTCCTAGTCCCACCCTGAGTTGCCACTTGCTGTTAGTCACTAGGGTGTCCCCAGTTACTAGGCCACAGACACATGTGCCCTCCAGCTCATGATCCAGCACCCCAACATGCACTTGCCTCAGGCTAACACAACCCACCCAGGGGCCCCTATGACATATTTGGAGAGCATGGCTGGATAGGTCACTATTTGTAAATTATCAGCTCTGTCCCCTCATGCCATTTTCCCACAGCTGTTCTTCATTAAGTCCTCTAAATCTATCCCCTTCCCCATCTCTGGTTTCTTCCCTAAACATAAGTCTTGTGCAATCCAAATTTTCTCTTCTCCAGCATCCCATCACGTCCCACACATCAGGCAGCAACCTAACCACTCCATAAGGGAATCTGGAGCTGCTCCTCTTGGATCGTCATGGTGGATATCATATCTGGACACTGAGGTTGAGGTTTTCCTGGGACAGCCCTTAGTTTGGATTCCTGCCTGCCATGGGGCCTGTATGCTTCTCTGTGCTTCTGAGGTGTGGCTCTGATGGGCTGATGGTACCTGGGATAGCCCCGAGAGGAACAGGGGCAGGCTGCTGTTTCATCTGCCCCAATGGCTATTGCCAACCTGTGTGTAGACAAGTTTTTACACCATATAACATGACATAGTCAGAACAATATTTGATATTAAAACCATCTATTAAAAGTAAATATTATATTTAGAAACTAAATATTTTGCAGAAATGCAACTTCACAAAAGCCTGTTTCATTCAACATCTTTTTTATTAATGCTAAACAACGTATAACTTCAAAGGAAAGCCAGTCTGAAGAAACAACTCAAGATATTTCTTTTTTATTTAATATGAAAACTGAAAATTTAATCACACAGATATCCTATAATTATCTTCAGTCATAAAATGTCCGATATTGAGCCTACTGAGATCCAAAAGAGAGATTCTGTTTTAATCAGCTCTCTACATTCTCAGATGCTTACTGTGATGCTTTAGTACTAACACTACTTCAGTCAGAAAATGTCTGTCCCTTACTCCCACACTGTCAAGTTTTGAAAGATGTTTTAACAACATGGTTTGAAGATTAATACTAGGGGAAATTCCTGTTAATTTCAAAGTTATTGACTAAAATGGCTGAAGTTAATCCAACATCTGGCTCTAGATAGTAAACTGTACCATAGGAAGATCCCTTTAAAACACCTGAACTGTAGGAAAACTTGTTTGTGCCTGATGCACAGCTGTGACCACACATCACCCCAGAAGAAAACTGTTGTGAAAGGCAATATCCATATAGAGAGTATAGAGACAAAGAATGATTTTCAAAGGCATCATAACTTTTTTAGCTGTGATTTTTCACTCGTAATGAAAACTCTGAGGGCAACACCATGCATCCAGCTACCTGCAGACATAATATTACATTCTCACACAATAAAACTAGAATCCCTTTGAAAATATTTTTTTTTTCCTATCTGCCACTAGGAAGCCATGTTACTGAATCCAGTAAATCTACTGAGATTCTCTAGACAGCTTTTCAGGGCAGTCAGTAAAAGATAATCTTCAACAGCCTTTTCTGTCCAAGCTTCCATCTGTCCTTGATGTACTTTTCCTTAGAGGCCAACATCAGGTAGTATATCCCTACTCTCTGGTGCTGAACCCCTTGAATCTTGTTTATTTTCATTGACATCTGATAACCCTCTATCAATCTTATGGTGACATTTTGAAATCCACTAAAATAATTTTTTGATCTGTTGTAAGACTTCACATAAAATGAAGGTGGGAGGCATTATTGTTTTTACTTCTCCCTTTTGTTTTGGTTTTTTTAGATCTCAGTTTATCTCACCTGATTTTTTTACTTCTTTTTTTTTTTACCTTCTCAGAAATGGGTACCCAGGATAGCTAAACTTAGATCTATTTCTTTATCTGGAACTGATACTAAAAATCCTCAGAACTGATATACCTCTAACTGCTAGCTGAAATGCAAAATAACCTCCTGGAGATATTTCATCTCTGCACGAGGCAGCATGGATGTTGCTAGTAGGGGAATCTCTGTCTTCAGGTGCATCAACAGAAAAATCTGGTAAGTGTTCTGTCTTCTCTACCTGCTCTTTTCTAACAAAAGAATTGCTCACAGACTTTCATTCAAGTACACATGAATAAAAGAATCTACAAATTGATGAATTAATAATGGAAACATAAGGAAGTGTTTGTGAAAAACAAATAAACACAAGATGCAGGAGAGGATAATAGATGACTTTCATTCATAAGGAGCAGGTTTGATCATGCCATAGTTACATTCACTTATCCCAGAATCTTAATTGCTAATTTTTTTAAAAAATATGCATGCCTTGGATTTTACAGAGTATTCACACATGCCTGTCACTTTAACTGTCTGTTTTCAAGTCTTTCTTGCCTAGGATTTTTTTTCAGGGACTGTAATCTGGTTTCTTGGTTATGATGGCCCATGATTTCAGTTTCATTGCTGCTTGAGAGCAGGAGTATTGCTTTCTCTGACAATACTCTTACATAATTCACATGAAAATGCATAGAGCTCTTTCAGTGTTAGCACACAGAAACAGTTACTTGAATCAGTAGAAATTATTGAAGTAGTCTCTCACCTAAATTTAAATTCATGTGACGTTTATAAAAGTTAAAAAGTACATAAATGCACCAGCATTGATTTCTATATTGTGCTGTCAAGACATAGCCTCATATTGTTAACACTGGTCACATTCTTTAGTAACTTATAAATAACTTACTAAAAATTAATTTCTTTTTTATGTGCATTTAAAATGCAATATATTAAAAATCAGCTGGCTAGTGTATCAGTCTGTGCTAGTACAATATTTGGCAAGTTAGAAAGCTTCGGGGAATATTCCACAGTTTTACAGATATGAATAGAAAGTGAAAATTGAAAATAAATTCTGTTAACCAAGTGTATGACTTTGGAATGCAATTTGGCAAACCTTTTACTCTAGTTTGTCCTCTTTTCTCATTTTCGTTTGACTCTATCTCATCCTCAATAAAGTCCAATTAAGTTCGTTTAGATCACGTGGAAGAGTACACTGAATCTAAGATTTGAAGGACCTAAAACTTAAAGCTTAAAATAAAGTAAAATTCAGTTGAGCAACAAGTGAGAATGAAAAAATAAATGATCATCAAAAATGAATCCTGTAATTCAGCAAGAAGTCTGTATTAAAATAGTTAATACTTTATAGAAAAAAAAATGAAGTCAAGAAATGTAGAAATAATTTTCATGTCTTTCACATAAAGAAAAACCTGAGTATTCATATTTCAGATTATTTTTAATATTCTTAATCCTTTTCTGAGCTTGCTTGTTCAAAGTCTCTGCATGTTCAATGTTGTCTCATATCAAAGATAATTCTAGAAAGAAGTTGGCAGGTTCCACATTGGTTCATTTTAGAAGTATGGTTATATTAGAATAGTATTTGAAATTAATTGCTTGCAGCATTTGGGTGAATGGTGCATTTGTGGCTGATACAAATCACACATTCTTTGCTTACTTAGTTTCACATCCTTTAGAAGATGATTTCAACTAATAGCTTGAACCTCAAAATATAGTAATGGCAGTACAGTTGATGAAAGTACTATAGTGTGTTGGAATCCTGGTAACAGAAAAATCTTAACGTCTAGTGCTTCTTATCAATAAACTAGACAAAAAATGCCTCCACATTGGAAGAGAACTATCTGAGAAACTGCATTGCTCAAATAATTCTGAACCAAATTTTGGGCAGCACAAGATCAGTCAACATCTCACGATCCTTACGCATACCCCAGCAGATAATATATAGGCATTCGTAAAGGAAAGGTAAAGCAAAGACTTTGCATTTCCTAAATAAGCTTAAAAACTGTATTGTCAACCTTCCTATCCCCCTGCCATAAACAGCTGATCAGTCCTGCACATGATGCTTTTTTATGGCACTTGTATACTGAAAATTAATTACAGGATCAATCTAGATAGTTTCTCAATTTTTATTCCTAAAATAATGTACAAGCACAAGCATTTGTGCATAGAATCATAAATCAAATGGTGCTGCAAATATGCACATAAACTTTTTAAGGGCCAAATCAAACCTGAAAATATAACAAAAAGTATATGGTCTCATATGTTACATTTTAAACAAAGCCATTCTTTTGATTCTTATTAACAGTGGAAATGACAGATATTGTGGGTCTGGTCTAAATGACTTATGTGTGTACAGTGAAGCTACTGAAAAAACAACCTCCCACTTCTGCAGCAAAGGTCAAGTTCAGGCTATGTCTCTGCATTAGGAAGAAGTTCATCCCCATAGCTGCAGATTTGTAGAAACAGCACTTGGCACATTGCATTCATACTATACGACTTTCAGGGTTGCTACTTCACACTAATGTGGTTCTGACCCTCTGAGCTGCCTGCCTGCAACTGGGTGACAGGCTTTGTATTTCTGGAGCACATGTGCTAGTGTATGCTTATCCAAAAGGAACTGAGTCTATGTGATCTTGGATTGCTCTCAGTATGAACAAATACATAGGAACTAGAGGGGGCTGGGCTAATCATTTTAAAAATGTACTCCTGATCTAAAGAAAAAAATCCTAATGCAAATACACCCTTAATGCTACAGAAGACAAAGCCCATCAGAAGGGCATCTTGATGTGGTTCACATTGACCAATCTGTACTGATAGACCTTCTTTTAAAACATAGTCCAAATCACTAGCTCAAAGAGGAGATTAATCTCTTATTTACCAGGAAAATTTCACTTTGCATACCTAATTAAACATATACTGGCACAGGGATTGGATTTAATCCCTCACTTCTTAGGTGCAGGTGATAAATTAAATACTCATTATGAAAGAGCATTTCTTATCCATATTAATCAAGAAGAAAGCAAGTGTCTTTTCTTTTTTTTTTTCTTTTTTAAGGTCATAACCAGGCCACAGAATTACTCTCAAGAAATATTTGTTTATCACATAAGGTGAATTATCTTCAACAGGAGAGACCAAGAGCAACTAGTCACTGTAGAACACCTGAAGAAATGGTGTTTGGACTTGTCAGACTTAATCTACAGCACCACCAACAGGAGAGAAAGGTATTCCCAAATCCAGTACAGACTGAAATTTAATGCTTCAACTAGTTTACTCCAAGAATGGAGGTAGACTCAAATTCTCTTATCTACAGATACCTTACAAAAAGGGAGGTGCTTCCTGCTCTTCTGCAGCTATGAGCATGTAGTTCTCTATCTCCTTTGCTTTTTGCACTCATTCTCAATGTGATGGAAGTAATTATTTCTTCAGTAACTTGAATGTTAAAGTAAAAAAAGAAAAATAACCCAAAGATGGGGAATGTGCTGCTTGTACATCTACTGAGTCCTTATGCAACTGGGTTTGTAAAGAAACTTTTTTCCTTGTAATTACCATGAATTTCAAGACAAGGAAGGCATGAAGAGGAACTGAATGTTACAGCAAAAATGAAGAATGACAGCGAAGTACAAAATAATGGAATTAAGTCATTGCATCCATATGCATTATGGTTGGTTTAACTGGTATTTGTTGAAATTATATTCAGTTCAATTATTATTGTACTTGCACTGCTGCTTTAATAAGTAATTATGAAAATGTGTGGCAGTTATGTATCATTTTTATCTTAAAACTTTTAATTTCTTTGTAGGAAGAAATCTTTGTAGAAGCCTCTGAGCATTCTTAACCAGGAAGGTAAGTCTCATTTTGCATTTCTGCATAATAGGATGAATATTAACATCAAATACCAATACTCTGAAATTGCATAGCCTTCATACTTTCCCCACTTTCTGCCTCTTTCTCTTCAGAAATATATGAAAAGCCATCTCACTTCCCTCTTTGAAATGTCTTCTTAACACTTTGTTCTTCTAAAATGCCCTAAAAATCCAATGGAAATGACTGAGGAATAAGTGTGCTGTGACCTCTGTTTTTCATGGGACTCTCTTAATTATACTTACAGTGGGAATTTTATACTGTATCAAATCTTCTCATCTGACACAGCATTTAAAGAAACAGATTTTGCCTGAAGGGTTTTCAGAGCATAAAACCTCTTCCAGCACAGTGCAGTCATGGCAGAACAGCCCCACTGTGACCAGCAGGTAGACAGTGCAGCTGTGGCCACAATCATCTCCTCATATGAAGCCAGAGCTCCTCCTTGCGTACCCTTACCTGATCGTGTCCTCTGCTGCTTTCAAGAGTGTCAGAGGCTGGAAGTCAAGCAAGCTACATACAGGATAAGCAGCCAGACAGAAGTTATGGTGCACCAATGACGTGGCAAGGTCACTTGGATTTGACTACAGGGATATAATGTGTTCACAGGGATATAATGTGTGCACTGAGTGCCTTCCCATGGGTCTCCCTGTGATGATAAGTCCCTCTCCTCAGTGCAGAATAGTGCTTTCTGATTCCTACTGCACTTTACTTTCTTACAGACAGTGAAGGTAATTTCTGACATCTCATATACATACTAAAAGTGATATCAGTGTTGTGAATGTTGAATCATCTTCTGCAGCAGATCAAAGTTCATGCTAATGTTATATTGGTCACATTTGCAATGTATCTTTTAAAATAGAAAAGAAATACTGCAAAGGTAGTGTGTACAGCAAAGTTCATAGTTGCATCTATTGAATGTGGGAACACTAGTGGTGCTATATATGTCTATATATATATATATATCACTAATTCTTTATTGGCAGTTCAAAGGAATTTGTTTAATTTCTTATGCTTTTGAACTAAAGAAATACATAATTATATCTGTAAATATATGTCATCTTTTGATTGCAAATGTAACAAGAGAACAGTCAGTAACCAGTTTAAAATATAAAATGAAGAGAGAATGTAAATATTATGCATAAAAGTCCAGATAGATGTAGAAGCACTGACATATGTCTAAAATCACAATAAACTCTGATTTATGCTATGAAATAGAAGGCAATCTTCCTTTTTTTTCCTGATTTTTTTCTTGTCTTGGTAAAGAATATTTGTTGGTCAATTTTTTCCTTCCAGAAGCACAAACCTCTTCGTGCCAGAGATTATGCTTGCTTTGCACAGTAGAGGACAGCATGCATTTTTTTCTTTTACTGCTGACTCTATCCACATTTTGCCTGGTATGCTTTTCTGTCCCCACCTTCACCTTCTGCACCCTGTGAACATAAAAGATAAAAAATAGATTAAATACAAGGAAGCTGGAGAAACTGAAGTGATCACACAGGTTTGCTTTTCTGTGCTCAAAAGTAATATTGTCACTTTCTCCATTAAAAAAGTTCTCATATTCACACGGGGTTCAAATGAAAGTGTATCGTTACATTACAAAATGCAAGTCCACATTTTGACTTATTATTAAAGTATACTAATTGCAATGAAAGGTAACATTTGACACACATAAAGGGAGTAGAATCTGACCCAAAAAACCCCTCTGAAACATGCAACTTTTTTGTATTGATCGTGATTGTTATTTTAACAGTCAAGATTCTTCTAAAACAATTGTACTCTGAAATTGCTGCTTTTAGTGCTTGTTACAAAGAAAACCTTTATTTTACATAAGAAAAAATTATTGTCTTCTGATATCTTTTGTCTATGTATTTTACTGATTCTTTTCATAAAAGACACTTTCTTTCTCCTCAAAAGAAATAGAAGTATCTATCGATATATATTTTGGAATTGATTTGTACCAGGAGCATTGACTAATGACCTGTAGCGCAGACATTCTCATTGTGTCCATGTGTGTGTTTGCATGTCTGAGGTAGAGACTTTTTCTTTCTCTTCCTCTCTTTTCTCTCTTTCTGGCAAGCTGAGCAGAAGGATCTATATTTTGACAGGCTGCCACTCTCAAGAGGGCATAAAATCTGCATTTCCTTTCATCTATCTGGATTAGTGGATTATCCTGCAGTCTGCTTAGTGACTGCGATATTTTATATCCTTCATCTTTGAGTACTTAAAATAATAATACAACAACAACAGGTTTGTTTATGAGAATTGGCATGTGTTAGAGAGCAAGTTTTTATCATATGGCTGATTGGTATCTTAAACTCAGGTATTTTTATTTCACAGAAACCTCATTTTAGCAAACAACAGTATCATAATAAGGAAGACACGCTTCTTATTTTTACTTCATTTTGTGATAAAAGCACATCAAACAACAAAGCTGGAAGCTTGCCCCTATTATTTGATCCAGCTTCAGAAGGGAGGAGGGATGGGAGACAAGAGAAGAGAAGAGAATTAATTAAAGCACCAAAAGCTGTGTAAAGAGGAGGGTTGGTATGATGGTCTCAAGTGTAATGCTGGAATATACAACAGAATTTAATTTAAAAATAATAAAAAACCCCAAACTTTTAGAAGAAAGCACTGTGCCAGTTAATTGCCTTCCAAATTCCAAACTAATTGTAACAAGTCTAAACTAAAGGACTTTCCAACATTTCCATTCCCAAACTCTACTACCAATGCAACTGGAAAGAGTAGCTGAGGTATCCTGACACTTCCTACTTAAAATTATGCATCATTTACCCTCACCTAGAGAGAGTCTCTGTGAGCCTGAGGCAGGTTTTCTGGGCCAGGCATGTGGTAGCACTGTAGCTTTTCCTGCAGTGGTTTCAGGGAAGTACCACCAGCAATTGGCCAGAGACAGTGAGAAAAAAAGCAAACAAACGAAACACACATCTAAAGAGAAAAATGAAAATTAAAAATGTAATTTCACCTAAAAATATGATTTACAATAGGTAAGTCCTGTTATAATATTTGCACTCAAATAGGCTTAAATTTAAGTGCTCTGTGCAGTTTTAAGAATGGTATTTCTTTCTCTAGGTCTTTTGTTTTTAAAATCCTATTTTTATGACTAGTTGCTAATCTATTTTGTCAATAATTTTGCCATCTATCAGAGAATGTATGAGCCAATGAATTTCTTATCTATAATTCCTAAGTATGTTATTAATCCATTTTTTGTGTCCTGCTTCCAGCTGGGATAGAGCTATTTTTCTTCCTAGTAGCTGATATAGTGCTGTGTTTTGGATTTAGGAAGACAATATCATTGATAAAACACTGATGATTTAGTTGTTGCTGAGCAGTGCTTATCACACATGAAGGACTTTTCAGCTTCTCCTCCTGTATTGCCACAGTGAGGAGGCTGGGGATACACAAGAAGCTGGGAAGGGACACAGCCAAGACAACTGATTCAAACTGGCCAAAGGGATACCCCAGAACATATCATGTACCAAACAAAACTGGGAGGAATTGGCCAGGGGTTGAGGGCCTGCTTCTCAGGGACTGGCTGGACATCAATCAGTGGGTGGTGGGCAATTGCATTGTGCATCACTTGTTTTGTATCTTCTCTTACCATCATTTTTATTTCCCTTCTTTCTCTGTCCTATTAAACTATATCTCAACCCACTAGTTTTGCCCTTTTCCTGATTCCTTCTCCCATTCCACTGCAAGGAGGTGGAGCAAGTGGCTGCGTGGCATTTAGCTGCCTGACAGGTTAAACTACAACAGTCCTTTTTGACATCCAAAGTAGAGCACGGGTTGAGATAATGACATATCTGACCAAAATACGTTAAAAAAAAATCACCATAAGCAATCATTATATTAGTTTAATACTTGCTGGTCACAACATTGATTTATTTGTTCTCAGAGTTGTTGTACTTGTTCTCAGAGTTGTGTTGTGTAACACCTTACTTGCTGCATATGTTCCTTGTTGTGCTGTTTATCTCCTCTGGGGAATGGATTAAAGTTATCACTTTACTGTACTGTGTAACACTGGCTTATGACATGACAAAATTACTCGTCATGAGACTGTTCAGGTATTTGCACCCAGCATTGCTGTCATCTCTGTACTTTGGGAACCATCTCTCAGAAGCTATTAATAATCACACTCTTTGCCTTTACTCCTCAGAGAGCCAATGTATGGGGGAGACAAAGGGGTACACTTTCCCTAGCTCCTTCACCTCATCTTCTCTTACAGGTTCATTACAATAGCTCTTGAGAATTTTTAATATCCGTGGGATGTTCAAAATAGCCTATTCTTGCTGTCATGACTCTTGAATGTGTTTCAGGTTTTCTCTAAGGTTAAACAACTATTTAAAAATACCATGCAGAGGTCTGCCCCAAGGTTGGATAGTTGTGAGTGGCAGGGTGTGTAGGATAGTATGGGCAAGTACCTAGGACATCTCCAATGTTTTTGAGCTTCACCCTTGAAAAATTGCAGAATCCAGAAAAATCAGTAAAATTACAGAAAGTATTCTGTCACCCTGGTAATTCCAGACACAAAAATCACTGCAACTTTTTGGGACCAGTCCATGCCTACTGAGCCCTATTCAACAATATTTAGTACCTTCAAGGAGAAGAGAAGGTTTCTGCATATGACAAAAGAAAAATGACAGGGTCTGAAACTGCTCCAACCCCTATGACAACCACTGCAGCTGAACCAGAGAACCAACCTGTTCCAGTATCAGTTGCCCCTACACAAAAGGAGAAGTACTGGATGTGAAAGTCAGCTCATTTTTTAAGGGAAGAAACTCCTGGTAAGGATTGGAGAGAGGGAGTGGACAAGGCAGGCTACTCTAAAGCACGGCTGTCATGAGAAGAGGATCAGGAAGAGGCAAATAACCACTTGATCGCTATCCTTAAGTGAGCTGCAAGGTATGTGAAAGGATTTCAGTAGCAATCCAGGTGAGCTGACTGTCACCTGGCTGATCCGATGCTGGGATAATGGGGTCAGCCCAGAATGACATGGTAGGCAGGCCAAGCAACTGGGATCCCTTTTGTGCAAGGGAGTAAAAAGTGCACTGTCAAGTAGGGTAAGAAAAAGGAATAATCATCCACTGCAGCTGTGGGATTTAACACTCAGCAAAGTGCCTTGTCATTCACAAGGTAATGACTCAAATAGCCTGCAAATTTGCACCTAGCAAGATGGTTTGAAAAGTGACTACTACATATTTGGACTAAAATTACATAGCTCAAACATTTAAAAGTGCTTTCCTTTGCTAGTATGCCTTTCCTTGATATTGCTGCAGCGTAATGGGCATTCTGTGCCAAGATCAGTGGTGGAACCTTGAGGACACTGCAGTGCTGTGACACAAGTAACAATAACAAGGTCCATTGAAAAATACTGAATGTTCACTATTTATCTTTTTTAACTATCAGCTTTATTTAGCCATTGTTATCATAAATTTGCATGATACTATATGGATTTATAATTAATTCCAAACGTAAAATAAGCAGAAGTTATTAAACTGGGAGGTAGGTGCTCCCATGAGAGAAATGCACGGAAAATGCAAGAAACCTCATATTGTGAGAAAAAGGTAGCTGTTACTAGGCTAACAAATGCCTATTCCCAGATAGTGCCAACAGCTTTGGTCTAACAGTGAGACCTACAAGCTATGTTGTGTAGCCTGGCTATAGTTACAGGCTGTTTCTCTTTGATCTTACAAAGGGTAAGAAGGGCGTGCTGCATTCTTGATGCTTATGGAAGGTGTCTCCTAGAAGGTAAAGGGTTTTTCTTAGCAAGAGTAGCTATTTACAAAGCCAGCTGATGTGTCTCCCTGAGGGCCTAACAAGCAAGGCAGCATGTTGTCATGCGTGGGGCATGACTTGATTTTTAGAGAGACTTAATGAGGATGCTGGAAGATCCTGCAGCAAGATTTCAATCATGAGTATATCCACATGAGTCTTCATGTGTCCAGAGAAACTTTCAAGAGCAGCTGATAGAGCAGCATAATGTCTAAACTTCAGCTCCTGGAGTTTCAAACTTTTAAAATTTAAAACATTTTTAATTTTAGTTTTAAATTAATGTTTCCTCTGATAAGTCTAATACTCTTAATTTCCTTGAAACCAAACATTATAATAAATTAAAAATCAGTTTTATTTAAAAATTGGGACAGAACTGAAAATAAAAATATTTTAAATTAAAGATTTTTATATCACTATATAGATTAGGTATATTAAAAAATAACAAACTCACAAATACTTTTTAATTCAGTTTTACTCTAGTGCCTTTTCCAAGTCAATGCTTCCCACATAACTATTCCTCACTCCATAAATATGATGTACGTTCTTTTTTTCTTGTTATATGACCTTGTATATGTTCAAGTTAACCCTACCATCTCTTTAACAAATGATACATAGAGATCTCTATTACTAACCTGCCTCTACTATAATTTACTGCTCTACCACTGTTCACGTCACCCCCAAATTTGTCTGTATTGATTTTATATTTTCTTCTAGAACATTGATAAAGACACTGAACAAGAATGGTCCTCGATGGATGCACATAATAGAATAGTAGTTACAGTAAACTATAAGCTCTCAATTAATCAGTTGTTAATATATTGAATACAGGTTTGGTAAATTTTATACAGTGCCATATCTGTAATAGTTATGGTCATCGGAAGACAAATATCTTTCTGTTCTATCTCTAGCTATGTTATAAAAGTCCTAGTTACTATCCTAAGCAAAATGTAATCTCATCAGAAACCCACACATGTTTGAAAAGGGCTGTTTATATTAAAACTATACTATTTGTTGTTATTTATGCTACTATTGTAACTGATTTTATTCCATATTGTTGTCTCTTAGGGTATAAGATGAAAGTCAAGCTAGCCTAGCAGTGCTTCCAGAGCTCAGGTTCTTAATATCTCTTAAAATTGGTGAAAGAAAATATAAACATTTTTCTAACACTTTGAATAAGCAAATAGTAGAGTGGAAAGAGTATCTTTGGCCGGTTCCAGCTATCACAGGCAATCAAACTACGCAGTGCTTCTGTATGCATATTGATTGTCAGGAGAAAATCAATTTGTTTTTTTTTCTCAAATGGGACAGGTTTTGTCCGAAACAGGACAAGGGGTAATGGGATGAAGCTGGAACACCAAAAGTTCCCTTGAAATATAAGAAAAAAATATTTTACTGTGAGAGTGAGGGAGCCCTGGCACAGGCTGCCAAGTGAGACTGTAGAGTCTCCTTCCCTGGAGGTCTTCAAGACCCGCCTGGACATGTTCCTACGCGACCTGATCTAGTTTGACCTGCTTCTACAGCAGGTTTGGACTAGATGATCTCTAAAGGTCCCTTCCAACCCCTACCATTCTATCATTCTATGATTATTTCTATTAGAATTTTATGTCAAATCTCCCCCATAGAGAGCTTACATTTAGGCCAACATTATCATTTATTGTCAAAGGTCAAACTCCTTCCTAAAGTATTTGTCCTTCTCTTCTCCTCTGAAATATTTATGCTGCTCGAAATACCATAGTCTTAGATCATTCATCTTTTCTTCTACTAGGCTCATCAAAGTATTGTTTGATAGTCTAAACAAAAAAAAAATCTCCATTATAATATCAGCTTTTCTCTTCACCTATTTCACTCTGATATACATTTTCTTGTGCGTGACCAAGCTATATTCAGTATTTAGCAATGTGGGTACTTTTATTTTACTTTTCTCATTTTAACTTGTTTTTTCTTCCCAAGACACACTGGATTGCTGGCTCACGGGTATTCTGTGATTGACTAATACACTCAGCTCTCTTTTTCTGTGTCATTTCAAATTAATGATGCCGGTTAGTAGCTCTGTTTCAAGATCGGTAGTTCAGAGACAATTCTACTCAATGATCCAGTCCTGTGATTTAAAAATGTTTAACTTATTTAATGGTTGCTGTTAATCATCCTCTTGAGCTACTAATAGAAGAGAACATATTTCATTTTCTCTGAAAGATGTGAATACATTACCCCACTTTTTTCCAAAGATAAAAAGATGTTCAACTAAATGTTTCAAATTTCTGTGTATTATGATGGGTATGACCACATGTGTCTAGATCTTGAGGAGACTCCTTTCAAAAACTACAAGAGATCTAATCCTTCTGATGATAAGTATCCATGTAGTATCAGGGAATGTTGTCATCTTTTTATTTGACTAACAAGAAATACTATGAAAAAAAGGATGGAATAGGAAGATTCACAAAACTGCTAAGTTAAGCAGTTATTACCTACTGAATTGACTTTAGATTTTTCTCATGTATCAAGGAAACTTTTAAGCTCTTTTAAAAAAAAAGAATCCCTGTTCTAGGTGTTTTGGTTTGGGTGGTTTTTTTTTTTTGTTTGATTGGTTGTTTTTTTTTCTGAAACAAATGGAAGATCCCTGTGTCTGTTAAACTTGCAAACAATTAGAAAAGCTTTCTTAAGAGACATTTGGGATTTTCACTACAGATCTTGGAAAACATATGTGGTGACAGTAAGAGGGTGGTGGAAAAATGGAGAAGATTGTGAAGCAAAACATGATTTCAGTTCCAAAAAGGAGAGGTTCAAATTTGATTGTTAAAAATAGGAAAAGAGATAAGAGGTTTGGTTGAGGTTTTTTTGTCCCTTGGAAATGATCAGTCATCTATTGTAGAAATACACAAAATAATTAATCTGTATTTGTTTCATGACAGAGCATAAAACTATGATGTCACTGGCATGGCAGCTGATCACTCTTTTTAATTTGCCACTTAGGCACTTTTAATCAGTGATTTAATTCTCCTGTGACACGCATTATTGAGCTGGGTGACTACCAGCTTTTAAAACTTGTTACTATAACTTAAATTCTTATTCCTGAAAACAGCAGGGGGCAGAATCGGACTCTCTGCTTTGGACCAGTCCATTGACATTACTAAAAAATTGCATTCTTGGGGAAATAATCCAGTCCAATAAGAGTATCCTTGCTTACTGAAAGCTGCTTAAAACCTTAACCATGGTTGTCCTCATCTGAGAGACTAGTAGGTAGCACCCTTCAATCTGATCCTGCAAGTGACGAGCACTCCCATGTTCAATGTAGTGAACCTCTCCAGAGTTTTTACATGATGGAGAGGTTCTTCCATATACAAAAGAGAAACACTGCAACAACTCTGAGAATGTAGGATTCACTGAGTAGTAAAACTGTTTTGTATTTAATACTGGGATTAAACAATGAAACAAGAGTTCAAATATATGTGTTTACTATAGAGATATTATATAAATTTCATGTCTGTGAATAAAGACCATAATGTGACATGTTGAGGTAAATTTGTTTCTGGTTCATGATCACTTGTTTTTTGAATAAAAATCATCCCTACAGAGTAAGCTGTACCTAGTTTCATTTCAGGATTTTCTAACTTTCTCTTATATATGTACTACTGTGTGAAATGCTCAGATAGCCGAGCAATTGAGTATGGGCTTTAGAATCAAAACAAGTTATCTCAACTGGGACTAATTAGGACAGTAGTTAATTTTTCCTTCTTCCTCTCTTTACCTTTTTGAAGTGTTTTGGAGGCAGCCACTTCTTCACAACATTCATCTACCTTCCTTCATTATGGTTTTGGCCATGAGTAAGAGGTGGTGGGAGGAGACATTAGATGCTAAAAAATTATCTCTGAGTCTTAAGTGCTGTCATAACTGTTTATAGTCTGACAAAGGTAATAAGCCTTTAGCATGCTCACAGATCAGTAGGTATATTTAACCTGTCCGAGTGAGACTCATTGAAAGATTCAGTCCTTCTTACAGTTTTATTTTCTGAACTAAAATGAAATAAAATTATCAGAAAAAAATCAGTGGTGCTCAAACAACCTTGACTGATAAGGCAGAAGGTACTATTATTTTCTCTGATACAATTGCCTTCTGCAAAAGTGTCTCATGATATCTCTAACTTTCATATGAAATGCAGAGTCTTTTTCCAGTCAATCATGGGCTGGAACCCATCTTTCTTAGCACACAACATATATAACATGCAACCTCTGATCCTTAAAATGAACATTCTGTCTAACAGTCACTGGTAGAAAATATAGGAATTGTAGAATTACACTTAGAAATTAGCTAGAAAAATCTTGCATGGTAGTTTGGGGTTCACTAGAGTTTAAGAACTAAATTACAAGAAAGTTTCAGTCTCTTCTGTTATTGTAATTTGTAATGGGAAAGCACTCTCCAAAACAGATTTTATAGTTTAGAAAGCTAAAGTTAGTTTATTACAGAACTGGGTGCATGAGGTATCTTTCCTTCTAGTGCATGTACACTGACAAATGAAAGAACATTCCTTATATACTTTACAGAAAAATGAATTATCTGCCTCTCCATTATACACACAATACAAGGTGACGTGTAGCATGATTTGGATGGAGGTTTGAGGAACATAGTCATGTGTGTTTAGCACATACTCCTTTTAGCTCGTTATAATTTTTAGAGATGTCAAAGGAGTGTTAACTGAAATATTAATGTCATGGTTAATCAAGCAAGGATATCACTTTGGACACTGTGGCCTTGCTCAAACTGTTTAGAAGTTGTTTATCTGCTTAGTCACATGGTCTATAGCAAAAACATAACTCTCTTGCTGCTTTAAGTTTCCCTTAAAGCTCCCTTACTCTGCTGCTTCTCAGACTGATTTTGGAAGCTTCCTGCTCACAAGTGTCTGCAGAGCAAATAAGTGGGTACTGGCACTTTCACTTTTAATTCTTTGCTTGCAATTCTCTCATTCATCACTCAATTCAAAGTTCAAATTGAGCTTGTATGAAATAGTAAATGAGGATAGAGATTTAGGGTTTATAAATGAGGAGAGGCAGAAATCTAAGTAATCTGAGGGGAGGTCTATAAATGAGAAATCTCTAGAGTATGGTATAACTTCCTTAGAATCGTGATTTTCTTACGTATTTCATTGGGATTTTAGGAAACAATGTATTATTTGGGGTTACAATAGGAGTTATCTGTTGAGTTCTGTCTGAAGCAGTTAGCAGTCATCCTGTTGTGAACCATATCTTAACTGTAATATATCACTTAGACACATGGATATAAAAAAACTTCCCAGGATATATTTTCAAAGAAATGGGACCTGTATTATAAAGCATTTCTTTTGGACGACAAACAACTCTGAGATGGCAACCAGTGTTCTTTCAATAAGGCACAGTTGGGATTCACAACCTCAGCAATCCCAGAAGAACTTTCTGTAATCTATACCATTCAAAGTATCACATGAAGAGAAGTAAAAGGCATTGAAGTGTTCTAAGTAGCAAGGAAATACATGCATGGTACTAATAGTCAATGGTCTCCTAGTGGTAGGTATCTGGTGAGATCAGTCTTTTCTCACACAAGTTGCAGACAGCGAGAAGATAGAAGTTATTCACGTCCCTTAGCCCCACTGAGACATCATTTACACCAGCAACAGATCTTTTACCAAGAATGTGAAAGACCTGTGTTCTTGCTTTGCCTAGTTTACTCTGAAAGTAAATGTCTTCATGTCTCATAGGAGACTGATATAATTACTGTCCTTTTGGTGAGGAATGGTACTTAGAAGTCTGAGTGGAAGATGAATTATTTCCTACAGATAAGTGGTATTTCATCCAGTAAGCAACAAAAATCCCAAGAGGTTCTCATCAGTGCGTGGGATAAGATAACACCAATTCACTTGGGATGAAGAATCATTGAATTTGACTATCTGCTGCAGTTTCTAGTCATTTAGGAAAAAAAAGAAGTGCTTCCAACATAAGGATAAATAGTTTGTCTCAGTGTATTGAGTATTCTGACAGTTAATAAACTTTCCCAGCAAACAAAGGATTAAATTCAAGACATTAACAGAGAGATGGTTTTAAAACTAGATATTATCATTTTATTCTTTACTTCAGCGTGCAATTGTAGATGGAGATTAAATAAGAAACAAAATGCCTCAAATTCTGTCAAAAGATGGTTAAAATGTTCTCAGTTGTGTGAAAAGCTGTGTGAGACACGTTTGGTTGAAGGCTGTTTGAACATCAGTGGCACCACTCAGCAATGGCATTTCAGGCACCACGAAGCATTTTACTACTAGAAATAGAGTTGATAAAAGATGGAGTTCTGGGCTAGGGGGCACCTAGTTTAGAGTTCTGGTTTCAAACCACTAGGAAGACCTTTTTCCATCCTTTCCTCTACCATTCAACCTAGTTTTCTGTATGCATATGAATAACAGTTTACCTGAACATTGAAGGGACATATCATCTTTCGTTTTGTCATTTTATGTTTATCCTATGACAGCTGTATAAACTGTAACTTGAAATAAATGTGAATCAACACTTCTGGAAGCATCTCTACTTGGAGATGCTCTTTTAGGGAAGTTTGATTCAGCACTGTGAGGTTTTGAAGGCCAGGATGAATATTTTATAAATCTGTTTTGCTCAACTACGATTACATTTAGAAGAAAAGAAACTTCAGCACAATGTTAAGCAGTTTTTCATTGTATCTTGTGCATTGCTGTTCAAGAATTCAAGGCATGAGCAAAGTCAATGAAAGCTGATGGTACTGCTTTTTAGAGCTAAGTGCATAATTAATTGCATAATTTAACATACAATCTTATATCACACAAGCCTGTATCACAAAATTCTTAGTATAATCATATCCATTTCTAACATGAAGAAGTGAAGGAATTACAAGTGATATCAACAGTGATAATGGATCTTCTCAGCAGATATTTCAGAGAAGCATTTGACAGAGGTATCTGAATAATGGTGACAAAATTAGCTCTGAGGTACTTGACATAACAACAAAAGAATATTCTGAATTATACATGTTTAAGTCCTCACTTTTTTTTTTTCCTGTTCCATTTGTTTTTTGTTTTGTTGCTGAGCCTTTTTTTTTTTGGACCGTGTTTTTCTGACCACTTTTTTCTGTAATCTAGCTCATCCTTCTCCCTGATATAAACAGAATTATTCTTTTTTTTTTTTTTTTCAAACATTTGTGTGCTTTCTGAATCATTTTCTCTACTAAAAAAATAAATTTGGAAACTGAGAACCCATGTGGCCCTCACTTTCATGAAAAATTCATAATGATTTAGACATAGTGATAATTGGACCACAGAGATATGACAAGTTTTTCTTACTATAGTTCTCTCTAGGACTAGAAATGATGGCTGCTACTTTAATACATCAGTGTTTAATTAAATTCCACATAAGTCACACGAGTAAAAATGGAAATAAAATGCAACTTTTTTACAGTAAGAATAATTAACACTGAAACAAATTGTCTGAAGATGCAGTAATTAGAAAGACCATTTAGAAAATATGCCCTATTTCAAGCACAAATTAGTATATTTGCTGAAGGAAATTGTAGGTATTAGCCAATGGTTAATCTTGGGCTGGTGAACAAGTTGATGGTAGGTTATATATTGTCTGTTCTGAGCAAAGAATCAGAGGCTTACAGAAAAAAAAAAAAAAAACTTTTACAAGGGGTTGTCGAAATATATAAATACAAATAAGATTAAAGAAAAATCCCCAGCAATATATTCATTCATGGTCATTCCCTAAAGCTTAGTTCTCTTGCTACTTTGAAGCAGTCTGGGGAAACAGGTTAACATCATGGTATACCAGAAATCATTTGTGTTATTTGTGCTTCAACAAAAGTCAGCATTCAACAAGATTTTTTTTTTTGCTGGTAATGGAATGATGTGGCTTAATAGCTTCCAAACAATGCAAAAGTTGGAAAACTAACTTCACTGATTAGTTTCAGCTAAGGAAAACACCTATGAAGAAACATTTTGAGAGTGATTTTTCTTGTTGATTTATTTGGGTGGGGTTTTTTTGTCTTTAAAGGAGTTATTGAAAACCTGAAGCAAATTTACCATTTATGTAACTTTCCTAGTAATTCAGATGTTCCTGATTTCAGCACTATAAGGAAGAACAAGCTCTGTTTTTTAGGTCTTTTGCACATTGTTCACAAATGTGTGAAGCCAGGAGATGTGTATTTGTAAAACTTCCTACACTAGAATGAAATCTCAGGTGTTGCAGTAATAGGAACCTCCACTCATCTGTACTAGTACAGTCAGTTTAATGGTGGTAGTGTCACCATGTTGCTGTAAGAATTTCCTGGGTGTACAAGCAGTTTCCTGGATATAGTTTTCTTGCAGCAAACGCTTAATCTATGACCTATCTAATGCTCCAGAAACAACATAAATTTGCAGAAGAGACTGTCACTGCAGATTACTTTTAGCTGTAAATGGTCTTTTCACATTTACCATGGGGCAGGTTTTCTCTCAGGTCACTAGGGTGTGTGTTTGTTCTCATCAGCTGAAGAATTTACAAAACCAAGTTAATTCTGCATGTTCACCCATAGTGTCCAGACGGAATAGCTTATTTATCAACCTGTCTCTGCTGTGCATGGAGGTTGATGTATAGATCCCTGAACTAGCAGAGATGCCACTCAGTAAATCCCCATGGTGTGGATCAGCTCTACAGCTGACCTAACAAGCTCTGCTTCGCAGCTATCTTTATGAGCTTGAATGCACTGCTGCACAAAAGTGGCTTAGCCTGCAGTCAGACCCAAGCTGATTCACATCCAGTCAGCTCAGGGAGCTCTGCACCATGCTCCCACTGCTTCTGCTTCTGGCTATCATTATCAGCTCTGGGTCAGATGTGTTCATGCCCATGCTGTAGACTGATTTATATGCCTACTCATAAGCTCACCTGAACAATATGCCATTGAAAAGCTTGATTTTCTAAAGCAGATATGGACCAACATTTCAGTCAGTGAAGACTTATGTTTCTTGGAAAGTTTGACATTCAAAGAAGTTACTGGTAGTTTGTTTTAATTAAATAAAAATGATCACTTAATAGCAAAGATTATCATGTAATATTCATTTGTTTGTATCTTCAGTGTAATATCATTACCACTAATCTACTGACAGCCACTCCTCTAAAAAGTGAGACCTTTTTAAGCACAGAGTACAGAAAAGTACAATAGCAGCTTTTTCTCAGCATGATTTTAAAGATGATTTTTAATGTGAACTTATAATTTCTAGGAATCTTGGACAATAGAAGGTTAAAACAAGAAGGACGAACACTTTCTGCATAATTAAAACTACCTATCCCTTTCCAATCTTTCCATGGTTACATACAAATTATATGATTTTCCACTGTTAGTATAATCTGTTCCTACAATTAAATGCAGCACAACACTGTTTTTAAGAGCTCACAGGTATCACTATGAATTGTATGTATCCTGCTGTGCTGGGTTGCCAGAGGCCAACCAAAGCCACTCTATCACTTACCCTCCTGAACTGGACATGGAAGAGGAAATATATTGAAGAACTCACGGGTTGAGATAAAGACACTCACCAGTTACCGTCATGGGCAAAACAGACTTGACTTGGGGAAATCAGTTTTACTTACTGCCAGTCAGTGTAGGATAATGACACAATAAAACCAAACCTTAAAACACCTTCCTTCATCCCTTCCTCCCAGGCTTAACTTTACTGCAGTTTTCTCCACAGTGGCCCCACAGTGGCACAGGGTAACGGGGAATGGTGGTTGCCGTCAGTTCGTCACACATTGTTTCTGTTACTCCCTCCTCTAGAGGAGAACTCCTCACACTTTCCCACTCCATCACAGGGTCCCTCCCACAGGCCTCCATGGGTTGATGTCTGCTCTGCTGTGGCCTCTGTGGTTGCAGGGGCAGGACCTCACCATGGGCTTCACCATGGGCTGCAGAGGAATCTATGCCCTAGGTGTTTAGCACCTCCTTCCCTCCTTCATTGACCTTGATGTCTGCAGAGTTGTTGCTCTCATATTCTCACTCCTCAACGAAACTGTCATTGCACAGGGCTTTTTTGCCCTTCTGAAATATGTTAATCACAGAGGCTTTACCACTGTCACTGGTTTGGCCTTGGACAGCAGTGGAAAAAGTTTCTAGCACCTTCTCACAGAAGCCACTCCTCTAGTGCTCTTGCTACCAAAACCTTGACTATGCAACACCAACACACCTGCAGAGGCCCATTATCACAATCAGAATGCAGAGGACACCAATTTTTCAGTAAACATTACCATTTGATATAACGTTCCAAGTGTGACTAATTTAAGGAACCACGGGAAGATTTATCTATGAAAAATAAATTACAAATCATTATAAACATTATAAAAAAAATGTTAACGTAGGCCTTTGTTAAAAGTCTGTATCACTGAGGAGATAGCATTTCATATGATTGGAAAGGAAAAGGCTGGCATTGGTCCAGCCTGTGAGTGTTCCTGCTTAAAATCTCTGCAATTAAGTTGGTTAATGAGAATCATGTTAACCACGAAGCAGTTCACGCCATAAAGTTGAGAAAGAATCATCATGCTCCAAGTTAATAGAGGGGAAAAGGGACAAATTAATCCAATTACCTTTTTTTAGTTATTCCAGGGAAAAGCAAATTTATTCACAATCAGCTTTCGATGCTTTTCCCTAATTAATGCAATTTGATAAAATGAAACAAATTCATTATGTCATTAGCAAAGTTGTGCTTAATGAAGTTGGTCTGTATGAAACATTAACTGCATTACCAAATCCACTTCCTTGGACTAGGAAATATGCATTTATCATTTCAGTACATTTACTCCGAAAGTTCCAATCATGAGGCCTTATCACCATAATCATCATGTTCTGATAAATCTACATATATTAACATTTTGATCAATGTTATTGTTAAGCTCAGACTATGAAGAATTCTATCACTCGGCAGCAAGGAAGAAGTTAAATAGGTTCTTTGGCACTTGGGGCTCTTTTCTGATCAATGGTAAGAAGTTGTCTGATAGACAGCTGTCAAACTGTACATAGAAATAATAGTGTGTCTGTTATCAGCTTTGTTCAGCTACTTCTTCTGCCACAGAGGTCTGTACATGGAAGTGGTTTCTGTACTATTTCTGTTTGCACAACAAAAGGCATGCAGTGAAGAGTATCTTCAGAAGGTATATTGAAGAGATTGAAGCTGTGGTAGGGACATTCAAGTGGGAAGAGCTGTCAAAAATTTAGCATTGCATCCTCTTTTGTCTATGTACTTACATTTTTTGACATTAAGACTATGCTATTCAAAACATGGAACAGCTTCAAGCCTGCTGCCTAACACTGAAACATTTGCTCATGTGAGGCATCTTTATTTACTAAAATCTGATAGGATATAGTAAAAGGAAGGATTATTTTTATAGGAGGCTATTGGATCCAAAAGAAAGTTTCTGATGTTATGAATTTGAAAATATACTGTATTAAAGTAGAAAAATTTGCATGATCCTACTAATGAGCATGGTGTCATTCTCCACTCAAGAACTTGAGTGCTGTAATCCTCACCAAAAGGGAAATATCAAAATACTGGAAATTCTGTTCCTAATGTTAGGCTATCCAGTACACCTAATTGGCAGAAAAGATAGGACAAATCCTATCTGTGGCTTTGCAGAAGGGAAAGGAAGAAACATTTTCCAGAACTGGCCCACAAAGTGTGTTTCAAAATTAAATGATTAGAGAGAAAAAGTTATATGACTATGGGATTGATTTTGCACTGATAAACTTTTGAATACTCCTACATCTTCATTTCCTAAATTTTCACTGGTATACAGCTGCAGAATTTTAGTCTAATGGACTAATAAGACAGCAATTTACTAATTTGTTTTCTTATGGCATAATGGTATGATGAAATATATTAGCACTGTTATACAGAAAGAAGGAGTGAACTGCCAACGTTCAAGTTATAAGCAAGCTCTGTAAGGCTTCATAATGACAGACTGCAAATTTTATTTATTAATTGAACTCATTTAAATTATTGTCTTGTCTGAGTTTAATTTTCATTACAGTTAATTATAATATTACAAGGAAGAGATCATTAAGACTAAAATTTGAAACTGGATGTTTGGCTTGAACAAAACATTGACAACAAACACAGCAGAGCCCAATTAATCAAACGTTTTCACATTATTTATGCTAAAAGAATTGAGGCCATAAGCATCAATTCAAACTTCTTGCATTAATTCAGTACTTATTGGCCTTTTGCTAAAATCAAGTATGGGATACAAAGCCACTCCCAGCGAGAAAGCTGTGGACCAGAATTTAGAAACTCTCTAAATAATTCTGTCAGTGAGACTTGTTTCAGTTTTGATGTGAGGTTTTTTAAATATTGAAAAGTGAAAGCAGAGGAAATTTTCAAATACAAGCTCACCTAATTTTGAAAGAGATTATAACATCTCTTTTTAGTTTTTCAGTTTGAAATAAACTTTAAAAAAAAAATCTTAGTGTAAACTGATAACATTCTCCATATTCCATAATAGGAAGAAAATCTTGTATTATCTGCAGTTTTTAGTTGTTTGAAAAAAGATAAATTCCAGTAGCCAGTGCCATAAAGTCAGGTTAGGGACAGAAACTTCCTGGAGGTCTGTTTTTCCTGACATTGTCGCCTTAGCACTCTGAGTTTTGTGACACTTCTCTTGACAACCTGTTAGTAATTGTAGAAATTACAGCAGTAACAGTCACAAGGCAGTTGTTATGTCATTTAAATATATTCCTTGAAACACAAATGTTTTTACAGTTCTGCTAGTAGTTTGTTCTATCTGGTTGTAGCTAAGCAACCAGCATTTTGACTAGATTCTTCTGTCACTGTTAGTGTCTCGAAACATATGGTTTTCCAAAACTATAATTACAATCTAACAGTGGTAAAACATGGCAACTATCATGGGACACAGCCTTGCAGATCTTCATGCTCCAAATTAAACCAGTGGTAATTACATTACTATTGCCAGAAGCAGTCAAATCTTTTTCTTACATAAAATTAAATGTTGAACTATGTAGTTCTAGGATAACAATCTTAACAGTTTTTTGCATAATGTGTGATGAATTAGATCAAGTTTTCATAATACTCCTACTAAAGTACTGTAAAAATATTAAGCATCATTTAATCACATTAATCCTCAACATCTGTCAGTTTTCCATCTTTACAATCATCAGTAAAACACGTCTTGGTCCTATTCTATGTACAAAGATGAGATAAGAATATGCTTTCTGCTTGACACCTACTATGCTGCAATGTTACCACAAGTGGCCCCATTAATCTTTCTTATCAGAAGGCCCATCCTAACACAGTATAGTAGTATTTTAAAGCATTCAATCTGTGCTCCTTCCTTCTATATGAAAAGTAAAGTCTATTGTCTGGAACCATAGGTCTGTTATCATTTTGTTGCAGATTGCTAGAGAAAACATGCAAGGTGAAGGACTACTCCAGAAAACAGCAGTTAAACTTTATGCAGTTTTCTATTCAGTGGAACCTGAGTGGAGGTGAATGTTTTGCATATGTAGCTCATCTATATTATCATTAATAAGATTATTAATTTTAAATGGTGGTTATCATAGAGCTGCAGGTTATCGTGAGCTTGACTTGAAGCATGTGATTAAATCCCAGTGACTTCAAAGCCCACAAACAGCACAAAGAGTCACTATCATGTTTAACTTCAATTACACTTTCTAAGGAAAAGGTACTCTTGCAAATTTCCATATTGATGATAAAACATTTTATCTCTTGACAAGGACAAAAAAAAAACCCAAGTACATTTGTTTTGTCAGGCATATGATATCTACTTTGAGTAGTTTAGCTTTAAAGTTTCACAAAAAGTCTTCTGCAGTTCTGCCTCTTTGAATATGATTTAAAAAAATAATAATAGTGTCAGAGTTTTATGTAGTAGTATTTCCAGAATATCAAATAGAGTATTAACTGAAGTAATTCTAAAATTTTAAAGAGTTTATGCCTGGATTCTAGACCTCGCATCTGCCTCTAAATTTCTGGTGGAAGTTTTGTCTTTATTAATTACATTTATGTAGACTACTATTACATTGCAATTTGTCCAAATTCCTTTGAAAATATTCTTTGCTAATACACTCATGTTCAGTTAAAAATTTACTGTTTATGACCATTTGATTTTTGCCATTGTTCTGCTTTCAGTGGGAAAATCTGATTTTATATTCTCTCCTGGTTCTCATTGTTTTGAAGCTGTGTCATAATGTTTCTTATTCAGCATACAGTGGCATAATATGGGAAATGTGGAAAATAGATATTTCATTGATTTAAATTTAATTAGAGATTTAATAAAAGTTGATCCATCTCTAACTTTCCCCCTTTTTAACCTTTCTTCTTTTTTCATTGGTTAAAGGGGGAAAATAATGAATGAAGAAATCTTTATGTTGAAATTTTTAGTCTAAAAAGCTAGGTTAAAATGAGGTTAATATAAAGTTGATATTTGAAATTAAACAGGGGTTTTTTTGTTTATTTCTCAAAATAAATTAAATTATAGTAAATATTAAATCAAGATAAGTTTAAAAACATGCAAGGAAGAAAAGTGTCGTTATGGCATAGAGTGACGTGGTACATCTTACAAGCATGAATATAATGTCCTTTTCCCTGTTATTGTGTCACTAAAGGGGAAATTGCATATCAGACTGAAGTATGAATTGGATTAAACCTGTATTATCATTAATAATTATAATTCTGTCACAATGAAGTCAGTTTGGCTGTACTTTTTGCCAAATGCATGATGTGGCACCCTCCAGCTGTATTAAAACTTGAGGAGATGGTGAACAAAAGGAAAAGCAGCAGGAGAGGGGAGAATTGCCCTGGCAAGAGGCCACCATCACTGCAAGATTTCTTTGAACTTTTGTGCTTCTGTGCAACTTGCATGGTAATCTTACAACTTTCAGTACTAAAATAATTCCAAAGAGACAGGAAAGATTTAGAAATAGGACTCTGCTAACAAGAGAAGCAAAGTAACTGAGACATCAGTAACAGCACACTCACAGCTCTGGCTTTTATTTTTTTTTTCCAAATAGTACACCTATAAACCTGTACGTTATAGTGTGTACTGCATGTTCAGGGAGATACCCATCTAACATTGCCCATCTAACTCTTGGGTATTTGATTTAAGACAAGCAGATGGATCCCTGCTGTTAATGAAGAGAAATAACCCCGTGGACAACGCAAATCACCCAAAAATAGATTTCTGCATTCAATAATGTCCTTGTAGGTGCCATAAGAAATTAGTACCTATTTTGTGACAGATGCTTAACCTTTCAGAGGCTGAAGACAAGTAAGATGTAGCATACTCTTTGTGCCTATTGCATCAATGTATCAACTGTAGTTGAAATCCTGGAAAATGTAAAGTTGATTGTTATAAATTCTACATATATGTGACCCAGTTCAGTGAAAGAATGTCTTCTTTGTGTCTGTTGGCATTTCTGAAGTTAAGTAGCTAAGTTTATCATGAAATAATTTACTGAATCAGGACCTTGACAATGTCTGCTCTTTCTTTTCGGAAATCAGGTCAAGCATAATTCAATCCAAAAAAGACATAGTTCTCAGGGCCACTAAGTGAAATACAGGAAGAAATCTAGTTTCAAAATACCTAAATTATAAGACCATTTTGCAGTTGCAGTATGTGAACCACACTTTAGACATATTTTGAACCATTACATTTGAAATCCATAACCAAGGTGTGGAGCTCCACACACACATATATAACTTTGCATGTGTTTCCTAGCATGTTGGATTAAAAGAAGTTTTATTTCTGTCTCCAAAGTTTGTTTCATCATTGCTCAGTAGGTAGGTACCAAACTGTGATCTAAGTGTTTATTTAAACAACTATAACTGAAGTTTAATTCACCAAAGTTATAGCTGTTAAAAACAAACATTTAGATGTGAAGATATCTTGGTGGACTGCACAGTACTAGTGAGATGAGCATGAGGAGGTAGCTGCAGGACGTGTTGTGCCTCTTTGAAGCAAAGCCATTTCCAAGTATTGTTGTGAAAACACTGGCTGAACTTGTTAAAATAAAATAAAGCAATGCTCCTGCTCCATTCTAGTGACACATTCACTGAAGTTTTCTCTTCCCTAACACATTACAGGAAATAAAACAAAGAAACAAACAAAA
Organism: Colius striatus; assembly: GCF_028858725.1. Taxonomy (NCBI): domain Eukaryota; kingdom Metazoa; phylum Chordata; class Aves; order Coliiformes; family Coliidae; genus Colius; species Colius striatus. The sequence goes on along the minus strand of NC_084760.1, from coordinate 23,496,137 downwards.
AAAAGCCCAGCAAACCAAACCAAAAACATGCTAAGAAATAACAAATCTCTACCTGGAATGCAGCCAAAGTACTAGCTGCTCAAAAGAAATTGGTTGAAAATAGGTAACAACACCACTTATACCATTTACACAGCTGTCTCTATTGCTTCATTTCCAAGCTTAATGTTTAGCTCAGGAGCTCTCAGCTCTGTTTATTTTAACTGGCAACATCTGGAGTAAATTAAACACATAATTTAGACCTCTGTCTTTCTTAAGTATAGATTTCAGTGAAATTACACCATATTACCCGTGTAGATAGATGAACTTTGCAGATTTACTGTCTGTAAATGCTCGTAACTCCTTATAAACCCACCGTTTACCTAAAATTATGACTATGACATTGCAATATGAAGACTTTTTTCAGGAGCTAAGAGTAACATGTTATCAGATATTGTTTTTTACACATTGATATAAATACATTTGTTTTGACAGAAGTTATACAATTGCGAACAAATTTATTACATATTTTACCGAGATTTTATCCCTTCTTTAGGAAAAAAAAAAAACTAATTAATATAGGGACATGGTTTACTGGTGGGCCTGGATGTGTTAGACAAGTGATTGGACCCAGTGACCTTGAAGGTCTTTTCTATCTAAACAATTCTATGATTCTATGATCCTTTGATTTTATAAATATATGCTTTTTAATTTCTGGATACTTTAAATAGTTCCTATGACAAAATAGTATTCTGGAAGCTTTGATGATTAAACTGGAGATAAAAATCTCATATTTTTAAAGGAATTTTGAAAATTTAGCTAAAATATTTATATGCAAAGGTATGATTAATATTATATGATGAAAACCCTTGCTGTTTTGGGAAAAATCTATTAGTTATAAAAGGGTAATGATGACTGATGTAAAAAGGCAAACTAAATCATACTACTTTAAAGTTAGGCATGCAGGTTAATAATGGAAGAGGAACCTTGAAGCCTTGAAAATTAAGTAATCAGAATCAATATTTGGGAGATATTTTTACTCACTAATAAGTAGCTGTGAACAATACTTTGTAAAAAGTCCTTGAATGAAAATATTTTTGTGATTTGAATATGTAGATTATTCAGAGATTTATGTACTTCTCTGTGACTCAGCTGACAAAATCAGCTATAGTATCCTGAGAAAAACAACATGCAATTTCTTAGAGCAACAAAGCCTGAAATCAATTTTCTCTATAGCTTCATCTGAGACAAAATAAACTTTACGAAAACCTCAGAATGAAACATTAAAGTTCCTCAGGCAACCTGACTATTTTTTTCTATTCATGTCCAAAACTCCTTTTTTGATAATCTTTCCTCAGTAGACTGGTTAAAACCAATGAAGTTTTGCTAGACAGAATTCATTTGCTTGTGTCTTCCTAGAGGGCTACTCTGGAGAATATCTCGGTTGTCATTCACCATGGTAGATGCTGAGCACATCCACCTCCTATTTACACAAGCCTGGTGAAGTTTTTTGTCATAACTTCCCATTCATTTATTCATGCAGTAATCAGAAAGCTCATCCAAATGAAAAGAATGCCAGATTCATTTTTCTTCCTGGTGTGAAGGAACTGAAACACAGCCCTTACTTTACTTTTACCCTAAGAATCACACTACCTCTACCTCTACTGTACGTGCTAATGCTGTATTCCAGAATGATGAAAGCAGAATGAAGTCTGTGTGGGCAAGCAGGTAAGAGGGAATTAGACAAATCCCAAAGCTCTTCATTGGAATATGTGGCTGGAGATGATTACATGGGGTTTTGAATCCCTGGAAGAAAAACTGAACATCTTCTATAAGATAGACTACTACCAATGCCTCTGTCCCACCTGCATCTCAGAGCAGAGGCTGGTGGGAAGACCACTGCTGCACTATCCTGTGAATTATGGCATTGCTCAAATTGTAGATGGATGTATCTGAGACATGTGCTGTGCCTCTTTATTGACTTCATGCATAGATCTTTCCTTCACTTCCAGAGATGGTTTTGGGTTTGGAAGAAAATGATTCTCCATACGATTGTGTAATGCCTGAATCACATCATCAGAGAATGTTTGAGGTTGGAAGGGATCTCTGGAGGTCATCTGATCAAACCATTACTCAAGCAGAGCCTCCTAGAGATAGTTGCCCAAGATTCAGTCCAGATGGGTCTTGAATATCTTTAAGGAGAGAGACACTCTACTCTGGAAATCTGTTCCAGTGCTCAGTCACTTTCACAGTAAAAAGGTGGTTTCTGATGTTCAGACAGTACCTCCTATTTGTGCTTATTGGCTCTTGTCATAGCACTGGGTAACAATAAGAAGAGCCCAACTCTATTTTCTTTGCAACCTCCCTTCAGGTATTTACATAGATTGACAAGATCTCCTCTGGGACTTCTCTTCCCTGGGCTAAACAGCCTCAAATGAAGAGAGACATATACTTTTATGGTATAGTTTTGTCCTCAGTGATCCCTGAGGTCTTTAGTCAACTTTTAATCTTTTAGTCAGTTGCATGAGCTGCTCTTTCTGGATACTTTTCTTATAACAAGACTACAACTAGATTATAGGGAAGACTATACAAAGAGTACAGGTACATAGTTTCGAATTCTATGACATAAGTAACTCTTGTTGAGTTGATAAGACACAGCAAGGTGATTATTTAAAGACATCTCAGTAGACGCTAAGAAAGCTATTAAATGTAAGATGACATCCTTCAAAATGGTGAAGTCACGTCCCATTGAAATAATAACAAACAGAAAAGGATGCAAACACTGATGAGCTAAAGGTAAAAATACAAAAAAGTGATCATAACAGATTTTGATCAAAAAGTTGTGAAAGGTATAAAAACGAATATTAAATCCTTTTCAAACATATCAGAAAGAGGAATAGTATCAGATAATATGTAAAGCCAGTAGGTGGTCAAAAGCGTAAAGGAATGTTAAAGAAGGCACAGCTGCAGCAGAAAAGCTAAATCACTTTCTTTGCTTCTATATTCACATGGAGGACCTAAAGGAAGTATACAGTCCAGAAACTTTGTTTGTGAGCAACTTATTGGAGGATCTGCATCAAACTGCAGTGTCATTAGAAAAAAATCTAGAAAAAAAGAAGCAAAACGAATAGTAACAACTTGACAAATCCAGATGATATTCTTCGAAGTACAAATCATCTGACCTCTTTAACTGTGGGGTATGTTTGTGTGCTATCTGTTAATATTGCTTCAGCAGAGTTGGAACAAAATAAATATAAAATAAGTAATAATAAAAATAATAAATAATAAAATAAAAATAAAAGAAATCCCTCAAATCTGCAAATCAGAAAAATGATTTCTATACTGGAAAAGAATGGTGGAAAGTTTAACAGACTACAGACTCCGCACAGATATACACGCAATCACAGAACTATGTGATATGCTAGGGAAGAAGCAACTATTGGCTTTTGGAGAAAGGGGTCCTATCTCACAAATCTACTTGAGTTCTTTAAAGGAGTTATTGTGCACAAGAGCAAGAGTCATCAAGTTTTTACAATCTATTGCAGGTTCCATAAAGCTTTTGACACAGCTTTTACCAAAAAACTGAAGAAAACTGAGTTGGCACGGCATAAAAAGGAAGTTCATTAAAAGCATAAACAAGTATAAAAGAGTAGAATTTAAAAGTAGGAATAAGTGGTTGGTGAATGTAAATGACTGAGGCCATTATTAGAATCACAGAATCATAGAATCACAGAATGGTATTCATACTGCTAAAATGAACCAACGTGGAACTTGCCAACTTCTTTCTATATTTATATTTGATATGAGACAACATTGAACATGCAGAGGTTTTGAACAAGCAAATTCAGAAAAGGATTAAGAATATTACGAATAATCTGAAATATGAATAGTCAGGTTTGTCCTTATGTGAAAGGCATGAAAATTATTTCTAGATTTCTTGAATTCACTTTTTATAAGGTATTAACTATTTCAATATAGATTCCTGCTGAATTACAAACAGGATTCATTTTTTATGATCATTTATTTTTTTCATTCTCACTTGTAGCTCAGATGAATTTTACTTTGTTCTAAGCAAAATTTTAACTTCTTCAAATTTTACACTCCCAGAATCACAGAATCTCAAGGGTTGGAAGGGACCTCGAAAGATCATCTAGTCCAATCACCCTGCCAGAGCAGGACCATCTAGAGTAGGTCACACAGGAACTCGTCCAGGTGGGTTTTAAATGTCTCCAGAGAAGGAGACTCCACAACTCACCTGGGCAGCCTGTTCCAGTGCTCCCTCACCCTCACAGTGAAGAAAATTTTCCTTATGTTTCTTTGGAACCTCTTTAGCTTTAGCTTGTACCCATCGTTCCTTGTCCTACCATTGGACATCACTGAGAGCTGGCTGATGTGATTGCTAAGCTGCTCTCCATAATTTTTGAACAATCATGGAGGACAGGCAAAGTACTAAGGACTGGAGAAAGGCCAATGTCATGCCAGTCTTCAAAAAGAGCAAGAACGACTACCCAGGAAACTACTGACCGGTCAGCCTTACCTCCATCCCTGCAAAAGTGATGGAACAACTCATCCTGAATGTTATCACTGAACATATGAAGGATAAGATGGTTATCAGGGGGGGTCAACATGGAGTCACCAAGGGGAAATCCTGTTTGACCAACCTGATAGCCTTCTATGAGTGCATAACCGGCTGGCTAGATGAGGGGAGAGCAGCGTATGTCATCTACCTTGACTTCAGCAAGGCTTTAGACACTGTCTCCCATAATATCCTCATCAGAAAGCTCAGGCAGTGTGGCTTGGAGGAGTGGACAGTGAGGTGGATCGAGAGCTGGTTGAATGACAGAGCCCAGAGGGTGGTGATCAATGGCACAGAATTGAGTTTGAGGCCCATGGCCAGTGGAGTTCCTCAGGGATCGGTTCTGGGGCCAGTCTTGTTCAGCATCTTCATCAACAACCTGGATGAGGGGACAGTGTACCCTCAGCAAGTTGGCTGATGACATCAAACTGGGAGGACTGGCTGACTCCCCAGAAGGCTGTGCTGCCATTCAGTGGGATCTCGACTGACTGGAGAGTTGGGCAGAGAGGAACCTCATGAGGTTCAACAAGGACAAGTGCAGAGTCCTGCATCTGGGAAGGAACAATCCCTTGCACCAGTACAGGCTGGGGACTGACCTGCTGGAGAGCAGCTCTGCAGAGAGAGACCTGGGAGTCCTGGTTGATAATAAGCTAACCATGAGCCAGCAATGTGCCCTCGTGGCCAAGAAGGTCAATGGCATCCTGGGATGCATCAAGAATATCCAAAATATCTAAAGGGTGCGTATCAGGAGATTGAGACATCCCTCTTCTATAGTAGCTAGCAACAGGACAAGCGGTAATGGGATGAAGCTGGAACACAAAAAGTTCCACTTAAACATAAGAAAAAACTATTTCACTGTGAGGGTGAGGGAGCCCTGGCACAGGCTGCCCAGAGGGGTTGTGGAGTCTCCTTCCTTGGAGGTCTTCAAGACCGGCCTGGAGACGTTCCTATGCGACCTGATCTAGGTGGAGCTGCTTCTGCAGGGGGATTCGACTAGATGATCTCTAAAGGTCCCTTCCAACCCCTACCATTCTATGATTCTATGAGAAGGGCTTGATTCCATCCACCTGACATCTACCATTTATATACCCTAGACTACCCTGAAAGAGTTCATTCCCCAACCTATGCTGGTACATGGTTTTTTTTTTTTCCAGATGCAAGACTCTACAGTTGTTGAATTTCATTAGATTTCTCCCCACCCAACACTACAGCCTGTCCAGGTCTCGTTGAATGGCAACATAGCCTTCTGGGACTATGAATTGTTAGGATTCACTATTCAGTTTAATAATTAATGACTGTTCCAAGGATGTGAATGAGATGAGAAAGGTTTCTAATGATACTAAGTTATTGGGTTAGTAAAGATGGATATTGACCAAAAAAAAAAAAAGCGAAATTAATCATCTGATGCCAAGTGGCTGAGAAAGAAAATGGCAAATTAAATTTCATATTTATTAAAATATCCTAACTTCAAATATACAATGATAGGAACTGAACTATGAAGAAGATTTCAAATGTGAAATCGATACTTTTAACGCAAACATCAGCTCGATGCTCAGTAATTATCAAAGAAGCAAGCAAAATATATTAAACTATTAGGAAATAAATGCCTGACAGAACAATAAACATTATACTGCTATACAATCCACAGCATGCCCATATTTTGATTACTGTTCTGGTCAGATAGCTTCAAATAGGATATAGCTGAACTGCAGGAGATGCAGAGAAGAGTTAATGAATTTTTATATGAGGAGCAAATAAATAGACAAGAACTCTTCATCCTGGATAACAAATTAAAGAGATTTTTAAAGCCATTGAATAACTCTGAGAAAGTAAGTAGAAAACAATAATTTCATGATCCTTATATCGTGAGAACTAAAGCAAATTAAATGAAATTATGAGGTAATAAATTTAAAGCAAGAAGGAGGTACATTTCTATGATATATTTTATTAAACTTTGTAATTAATTCCTATCAGTTGTCAATGATTTTGACCAATATTTTTCATAGTTTGAAAAAGTAATTGGACAAATTCATGAAAGTGTAACTCATAAAAGGATGCTCCAAGCAAAGTTATACCCACTATTTCAGAAATTTAATTCTGAAGAAATCTTACTGTATGTATTTGTGTTCCTTCTTATATCCTTAAACATCTTCCTCAGACATCTGTGTGGGTATCAGTTCTGGTGTCTGATTATGTGCAGCACAACTGTTTCTACTTTGTTGCACTTATATTGTTTGATAATGAGAACTTTTTTTCTTTCCACACATATTACATGAAGGTAATCAGAAAATGAAAAATATTAGAAAACAGAAAAGAAAAAAGTTGGCTACTGCAAAAAAATTAAGACCAGTAAATCAACTTGACTTATAAATACTAAAAATTACTACTTTGACAATTCATTCCAAGATAGCATAGTTTCTAAATAGCTGGAAACAAAAAATGTATTTCCTTCAATATTTCAAAGTGATCTCTCTAAAGTGGGATACTTTTGAAAATATATTTCATATCATATCTATTTTTCCCCTCTGTATATTTCTTTTCATGTTCAGGAGCTTCATGGGCACAGTTCAAATATTTATTGAAGTTCTTTTGATTTTGCTGCTCCCTTTTATCCCTCATTTATTTCACTATTACCTTTACAATTGCCTAATAAATTTACAATTAATATTTAAGTATTGCCTCCACACAGTTCCAGGAAACAATAAATTAAGAACATTCCCTCAATCTAGATGGGAAATAAAATATACTATCTCTCCAGATATACTGAATTACTGAATTTATAACATTCTCATCAACAACTTTTAAGCTTGTATTTTTCTTCTCATGACACAATTTTTTGTCTCTTAAAACTAATCAAGATTTTATAGGAGTCTGAACTAGGCCTCTTGAAGCAGAGCTCAAGTCATATCAATGTCTTTATCTACATCTGATTCAAGAAGATGTAGCTTCAGTTCATAGCTCATTCCTTTTACACCTGTCTGCATCAGATTTCACTTGTACCTGGATATGACATTGGCTGAACTAACATCCCCTCTTCAGCTCACTTCTTGTTACTTAACGTCAAATACTATTATTACAAATGTACCAGCTGGAGGCTGGGAGAAGGTTTGAAGTGGTTTTCAAATGAAGATTTCAGATCACAACAGAGACATACGAGTTTTTCCTACTTAGTGTGTTTTGACAAATAAATCAGGCATTATGGGCAGGTATAGTCCATCTACTCAGGGCAAGAGTAAATTAATTTCATTTTTCCATTTCATGAGGTTCATGAGGTGGAAATCTCCTAAGCATTTTGAGATGTGTAGGTAAGAGAAGTAAGACTCATGCTAACATGACAGATCCTGCCCTGACTTTGTCAATTTTGAGGTCTTATCTGGAATTTACTGCACTAGAAAGAGTGATTTCTTTTTTTAAGATGCATGATGCTGACATAATCATTTGTAATAGCACTATTGTCGCATGTGTCCAGCCACAAATGGCTAATAATTCTCCAGTTCTTCTCTAGTCAGTTTCTGTCTATAGCAGAATACTATAATTTATTTGGTGCGTATAACCATACAGTTTTAAAATAGTTTTCACTGATAGATTATCAGTTCTGTCATTCGAGATTTCTGTGTAGTGTGGTAGGTGCCTGACTTAGTTCAGTTTGCAAAGAGTTGTGAAAATGAAGAATGCTTTAGGCATGTTACTTTGATCAATACTATCTGTATTTGACAGGAATCTTCAATTCTAATCTACAAGGGTCCTACAGCATAGGCATTTAGATTTGCATAGGCAAAAATGACATCTCTGCTAGACTTGTATTCTGGCAGAATTTTAATACTTAGTTGAGTGACTAAGATCTAGGATGCAGTTCTGTCTACCAAATTTCTTTGAAAAGAGGTATAACCTATAGTCAATTCCCCCTAATGTAAGTCTCTATGCAGGAGAGAAGGAAAGGTCTCTAAAGATTCAATTTTCTCCTAAATATAGGTCTTTAACTGGAAAATTAGAGACTCCGAGAATTGGTGGATTCAACTGCAGCAAAGCTTATCTAAAGGCATCCATACATTAGTGCTACATTGGTCCTTTGAGCCTTTTAGTCGCAATAAACATGGGCTTTTTTTAATTAGACCAATTAGACTCTTATTGGCTTATAAACAGAAGATGTCATCGGTTCCTAAGTACATTTAGGAGATAGCCTAGTTTACAGTCAGAAAGTAAAATTACTCCTAACAGTAATCAGGTTTCTCTAGAGACTTTCATAAAAGTTAAGGGTTGTACACCTAACTCTGGATTAATAGCAAGCTCAAACAAGAAAATGTCTTCCAGAATTGGCACTTCTGAACAAGTACGTGCAACTATGCTTAGTCTCATTCAATGTTGTCAGCTAATTAAGGATGAACCTAACTGGTTTTGTAGAAGGTATTAAGAAAACAGATGGATTGTCATGCAGCTGTTAGACATCTGAATTCCAGTTTAGGGAAGATTTGTTTTGATAATTTTTTGTAGGTGTGTGCATTGTCTGTTGTTAAGCAAATGAGCAGTTTTCTGTGTTACTCAAGTGGATTTATGTGTTAAAAATTTATTTTTGGAACCTATTGTTGTTTCAGCTGGGATAGAGTTAATTTTAGGGCTATGTTTTGGGTTTTTACTGAAGAGAATGCTGATAACACAAGGATGTTTTGATTACTGCCAAGCAGCAATTGCACAGCATCAGTACCTTTTTTGCTTCTCATTCTGACCTGCCAGACAGGAGGCTAGATGTGCACAAGAAGCTGAGAGGAAGCATGGCCAGGACAGCTGACCTGAACTAGCCAAAGGGTGTTCCATACAGTAAAACATCATTCCCAGGATATAAACTATGGGCCAGTGAGTCATGAGCATTTGCATTACACATCATCTGTGTGTTGTGGTGTGGTTTTTTTTGTTTGTTTGGTTTTGTTGATTATGTGTTTGTTTTTATGATATTTTCCCTTGAGTTTTATTTCTGTCTCTGTTCTATTTATTTTCATTACCATAATTTTGATTATATATTATTATTGTTGTTATTAATGATATTTTATTTTAGTAAGTAAACTGGTTTTGTCTCAACCCAGAAGCTTTACTTACTGTTTCTGTTTCTCCTCCCCATCCCAATGAGGGGTGTGAGGTGGGCGGCTGTGTGGTGCTTAGTTGCTGGCTGGGGTTAAACCATGATGTCACTCCAGACTACCTCTGTATATGATTATCAGTATATTTTGATCAGAAGAGGAAGTAGTTTTTCAAGGTTTTTGGACTCATACACGAAAAAGGTTTAAATACTAATCTAGGAGCTCAGAGAGGGGAAAAAAGTTTAGGGGATCTAATAGGAATTCAGAGTCTGTTGTACTGATACCCTAATATCCTAATGTACTCATATTGGTGCAGGTTAAGGAATTCTGCGAGTGAGTCATATAGGAATCAGGGCAAGAACTGGCAGTCACACAAACACAGGAAGCTGAAGAAGAAGGTGTTTGGTGGATCTAAAGAGTACTATGTGTCATGAAGCTGAACATTAACATTTCAACTTTTGCCTTGTTGTGAAATATTTTCCACTGTTGCAAAAAAGACACAGACTGTTCAGGATTACAAAAAAAAAAAAACAAAACTCTGCACCTTGTCAGACTTGTGAAGTCTGATCTACCCTGAAACTGAAAAGTTCCAGATGGCATAGGGTTTCTAGTTTTGGCAAAGATCTTTCAAGATGGACTTTTTGAAAAGGGTCTTGAATAGAGCACGGCATATGACCACAGGTCTAGGAAATAAAACCTATGAGGAAATGCTGAACAAATGGCAATGATTTAGACCAAAGGAGAAGATTTTTGAGAGAGGTTATAGTCCTCAAATATGTGCAAGACTGTGAAACTGAGGAAGGAAACATCCTTTTTTGCACATCAGTGGTGAATTACAGAAGGAGAGATGGGCTTAATTTGCAGTAAGAGTGGTTGAGATTAAATTTTAGGAGAAACTTTTAGCAACAGCAATTTTGAGGAACTGGAACAGTGAGAAAACTGAAGTGTTTCCAGTACTGGAGGTCTTTTAGAACAGATTAGAGAAACATCTGTTGAGAATGATAAATGTAGAAAATCCTGCCTAGAGGTCAAGTTCAAATTGACCAATGCTTCTATTATCCATAAATAACCTAAATTTAACCGCATAATACATTTTTTTTTTACACAAAGCTTTAGGCACTCTGTTTCTTTTAACTGCATGTAATGAATGTCTGGTTTTGGCAGTTTGTTTCACAGCTTTTTAAAAGATTTAGGAAGGACTAGTGGCAAATAAATGGTTATTAACTGTATGTTTTCTCTGTCATGGTTTAACTCCAGCTGGTAACATACCTGCTTGCTCACTCCTCCCACCACAGGATGGTGGAGAGAATTGTAAAAGTAGGAAAACTCGTAGGTTGAGATAAAAATGGTTTAATAGGTAAAGCAAAAGCTGTATGCACAAGCAAAGTAAACCAAGGAATCTATTCACTGCTTTCCATGGTCAGTCAGGTGTTCAGTCATCTCCAGGACAGCAGAGTTGCATTGTGCATAATGGTTAGCAAGGAAGACAAATGACATCACTCGGAATGTTCCCCTCTTCCCTCTTCTTCCACCAGCTTTATACTGCTGAGCATGACCATATGGTTTGGAAGAGCTCCACAGATAGTTTGGGTCAGCTAGTTCAGGTCTTGGCTGTGCCCCTTCCTAACTTCTTGTGTATCTCCAGCCTCTATGCTGTTGGAGTGGTGTGAGAAGCAGAAAAGGATTTTACTCTGTGCAAGCACTGCTTAGCAATAACAAAAAGTCCTTAGAAAAATTACTTCACTGTGAGGGTGACAGAGCAGTGGAACAGGCTGCCCAGATGAGTTGTTGAGTCTCCTCTGGAGACATTCAAAACCCACCTGGATGAGTTCCTATGTGACCTACTCTAGGTGGTCCTGCTCTGGCAGGGTGTTGGACTAGATGGTCTTTTGAGGTCCCTTCCAATCCTTAAGATTCTGTGATTCTGTGATTTATCAACATCGTTTCCAGCACAAATTCAAAACATCCCCATACTAGCTACTATGAAGAAAATTAACTCTATCCCAGCCCAAATATGAACAGTCTCTAAAAAATTAATGAAATGAGGAGATGCAGAGTGAAATGTAAATAAGAATGAATTATATAGTTACTAAAGAAGTATGCTGACAGTCTAACTGGCCCTAGCACACAAAGTGTTGCCTTTTGTCACCAGTGTATGCTGTACATGTCATCGCCTGTATAATTTTGGAATATCTCATCCAGTAGGTATTCCTTTTATCTGTTTGACTTATTGTTTCAATGTATCTTATTATGTTTTCAAACACCAGATCAACACAGAAGATGTCTTTGGAGGATGATTACCTCACCTGAACTCTTGTCTTTAAGATTCAGCCACATTCAAGAATCTGATAGGGAATAAAATATTGCTTCAGGTTAAAACCTTCAAACAGAATTTTCTTCAAGAAGCCCTAGTTCAAAACTGGACTTTGACAGCAGGAGGGTAGGGAAAGGAGTCTTCAACATGATACATTTTGCCTGTTCTATTAATATCCAATGAAGTATGATTGTGCTATAATTCTTTGAAGAAGAAATTTGCACATGATAAGTGAAGATTTGCCAAAAATTGCTATCTACATTCTCCATATAGTCCTCTGCTTTGTTCTTCCTACACCTCTACACCACCTTTTCTGTACTTGTAACTCTGGACTGCTACAGATGATTTATAGGTGGGTACCTAAAATGAGTGCGTAGTGAATGTCCTCTGTGATTCCTCCAGGACTTGTGGAAGAAGAATCTGTCTGACAAAAGTTCAAATAGACTAATATAAATTCAGTCAGGCTCATCAAATTATATGTGTTGAAGGAAATGGTCTTGTTCCAGGAAACATGGAATAGGAATATAGGGACTGATGGTTAATTTTGGGGAAAGAAACATGAATGAAATTGCTATTTGTCAGTGTCTTGAAAGAAGAGTAGGAATTGGGATTTGAGGAGAGAAAATGGAGAGGTTCTGTGGAGCTGCTCGTATTCTCATGCTGCATTTCAGTCACATCCTGCTGGTTTTACAATGGGTACATGTTGATAAATTAATCAAGATATTTTATTATCTGTTTGAAATATCCTTAGAAAAAATCATGCAAAGGACAACTTTGTAAATGTCTCTTCCTGCCTACAGAAATTTCTCCCTCTGTAATGCGACTCAGCAAAGAGCTCTCTGTAGGGTAAATTATTTCATCCATATTAGAGAAGTAGAGAAAGCTGGTGGCTGTAGAAAATGTATATAGAAAACAGGCCCCAAAAGATTTATCTTATATTTGTGGTACGGAATTTTTACTGTTAAAGTATTTTTGTTTGTATAATTTCAGATAGATGCACTTCCCTCAAATACATACATACATATATATATATATCCCTCATATATAAGCTCTAAAATTAACTAAAGAAGAGTAAACCTCATTTAAAGCACAAGACTTTGGATCTCTGCTTGTATTTTTCTCTAAAACTTCTCAACTTGGATGAATTTTCCATTTTTAATTTTACTTAATATACCTGACAACAGTACAACATGAAGTGTAAATATTCTCTCTGTTCAGTTGACAAAGATTTTCCACTGCATCCATCTTTTACAACTAAAGCAACATTTCTGAAGCTTATTCATCAGTCCATATTCTAGCAATCTGTATGGGAGGGGTGTGTGTATTTCAGACGTACTGGGCACAAACCACTATATCACAAACAGGTTTTATACAAAGAAACTCAGATTAGCTTTACTTTTTGAAGTGAGCTTATTAATGTAGGACACAGAATTTATAACTCTATTAGAGAAGATTCTTTTTGATGGAGGAAAGTGGGGGAAATGGGAAATGGAGTTTTAATGACCTACAGCACCTGCATGTTATTTTGTGTATGACACGACTATCACTCCTTAGTCTTATGAGATTTGATTATTCTACTGAGTCTCCAGGGCCAGGAGGCATGGGAATATTAGAAAGAAATGTATTTTGGAATTAAAAGATAAGTTTTCAGTATTTAAGAGAAAAGGCTGTAATTATTATGAAGTCACTAATATGTGAACATCACATCCCAAAGGTAAACCAAAACAAGACCATGAAACACTATTTTAGGAAATCCTCATGTTTTTAAGCCAGTCCTTGGATTCTAACTCATTATTTCAAGATCTTTGCTGTTATCAATGCTAAGAAGGGCAGAATTTCAACTTATAAGAAATAAAATATATCAAGAATGATTTTATAGTTGCATAATGGGATCTTTTTTTATTGCTTATGTTTTCCTGCAAAGTCAAAGCCTGGACATTTAGATAATGCAATCCAATATCTTGTTTTCAATTTGAGATAGTGTTAGTTCTGTTCCCTGTTATGGTTAAAATGACTTTATTTCACAACAACTTACTTTCATATGGGTCTTTATCTCCAGTCATTACAGAAGAAGGAAGTCCTTGGTCCTGTTTATGGAATGGTTTTCTTTATTTCCTAAATCATTGTTCTGGTTATCCCTCTTCCTACTTCCCTTATGTGAAAGTAATCTTAATTTTGATCTCCAATATATATTCTAGCAGTTCTCCTATCTGCCCCACAGAAAGTAACAGAACATTTTGTAGCAGAACAAAATTGAAGCTTTAGAGCAAAAAGCATGGTCTGATTAGTATTTTTTGAGTATTAAAAAAAAAAAAAAAGGAATAATTCATACTTCTAATTTCCCCAGCACTCCACTGACTTCCACAAAAGAGTTCCTTCAACATGAACATGGTGACAATTCCTTTGGAGCAATTTTTTAAGGTTAAATATCCTCCATTTAATGTCATTTTTGAATACAACTGTTTTTATAAAGGTATTGAAACACCCTGTAGAGAGGGCTCAACCACCAAAATTTGAAAAGCTTAAAAAAAGAACCTCCTTATTTATCTTACACTAATGTGGTATTCTGACCTTTCCATTAAAAATGTTTTGTTTTTTTTTCTTTCCCCCAAAAGGTTTTTTTAAGAAGATACCACTTTCTTTTGAGTCAGGAGAGGCAGACATGCAAAATTACATGACTATAGCTCTGCTTGCATTATCTAGAAAACCAGCAGAGGTAGAATATTGCACTGTTTCCCTCTGAATTAAGATTTTAGATTATTATACAAATATGATACCACTGTACTTCCACTGCCAGAGCTTTAGCACCCATTAAAGCTGTGCCTCAGGTCTAATTTACAAACTAAAAATTTATTGTATCAGTTGTTATTAACGTTTCCAAAAAAAGAAAGAAAATGTACTATGGAAGCATGTCATGCTTGCAAAGCAGTCTGGACTCAAATGACTTCCAGCATAACCAATTGGGACAATAGTATAATATTTTGAAGCATCAAGACTGTGTTTCATCTAGTCAATTGTTCCATCCTTAAGAATGTTCAAACTTCATAGTACTTAAATATAGTAAAAATCTTGCTCACTGTAGATATTATTCAAATTCCTAATAGCTAAATATATGCTTGAACCACAAACACAATGATTATTTTATAGTTTTAATATAAGCAAACTCTGACATGGGCTTTGAATCACCTCTTCAGCTTTTCCTTACTACCCCACTGACAGAGATTGCTGCCTCTGCAGCAGGGCTGGAAGGGATGTGTGTTTATATTCTTCTAAGGCTACGAAGATTGTCCTAATGCAAATCCACTTTCATTGGTGATGCCTGCTTGTGTGCTCATTTGTGAACCTGATACCCAGTCCATGTTCCATTCTACTGACTGCTGTACATTTGTTTTCTCCAGCAGATGCTTGAACCCTGTCTTCCAATAACATTCTACACCAAAAAGTTATACATTCAAATCATGTATCAAGTGAAAGACCACTACTTTTTTGTGGAAAAAATGTCATGGGTTTGTGTGGAGATGCTTTTTGCTTGGTAACAGGTGAAGGGGGCTGCAGTGCTGTCCCAGTAAGCAATTCTTTAAATGTACCCCTAACTCTGGGGTGGACTCAACTCCAGCCCATCCAGGCCAATCTGGTGCCTCTGACGTCACTATTTAAGAAGGAAAATCTGCAGCCAGAAGACGAGGTAGAGTGGTAGTACAAGATGGAGGCGACAGTGTGGACCCCACTGTCAGAGAAGGAGGAAGGAAAGAGTAGTGTCGGACTGGAGATCCCTCTGTAACCCCATGGCAAGAACACAGACTGTATCCCTGCAGCCCATGGAGGGTAGGACTGAGAGCCACCAGCAGCTCCGTGCGAGTGCGCCCAGACAGGCACTCTGTGTGAGAGACTGTGTGAGGAGGCGGCCATGGCGCAGGCCATGCTGGAGAGCCTGCACGCTGCAGAGCAGACTCACATGAGAGGCGGAGAGGAGCTGCAGCTCTCAGGGTGATCGGTCTGTACAAGGCTGCCCGGCCTGTGAGGGACTCTGCCCTGGAACAGGGAGGACCAGCGAGGACTCCATCTGCCTTGAAGACAGATAAATGGCAGGAGCCATCAGGAAAAGACTGACTCCATTCCCTGTCCCCCTGAACCTGAGTTCAGGTTAGGAGGAGATAAAGACACTGGGATCAGGGCTCTGAGCCCAGGAAGAGGGGAGGGGTGGGGAGAAGGTGATTTTAAATGCTGATTGTGCTCATCTTCATTGTACCACTCTGTGTTGTTTTCTGTTTGTTATGTTTTTGGTTGGTGGTGTATTAAACTAATTCTTGTTTTCTTCCCCAAGTTGAGTAGTCTTGTCTGTTTTGCCTGGGATTGTAAATGGCAATTGAGCCTTTCCTGTCCTTGGGGAGTTCCAAAGGCCCTAAGTGCTTATGGCTGATCATGGTCCTGTGTTCCTAGATGGGCCTGCACTGAGACAGAAGGACATGGAGTTTTTGAAAAATATGCATGCAGAACAGCGTTTCTGACAGAAATTATTGCATAAATAGCTAAGCTTTAAATGAACTTTCATTTATCCTGCATGTTCCATTGTGCAGGCAGGATTATCTTCCAAGAAAAACAGTGTCTTGTAAATTTTTTAACATGATACTATAGCAGAGGGACGAGGTTCAATCTTTCGGATTATTCACAAAATATCTGGCTGATTATTCACAAAATAGCTGTAGATGTATATGTGTAAGCTGCTGTGCTTCTCCAAATGATACACTTAAAATCTGAATATTAGTAATTTACTAATATTTACTACTATTCTATAATCAAGCAATTAATAATGTAGCAGTTTTCAGGAATCACGTGGAAAAAGACACAGGAGCCTGCTGGCCATTGCCTGTGTCCTACTTTGAGCAAGTGCTGGAAGAGGAGTAGTTTTCTGTTACTGGTAGGAACAAATCCTACTCTCACCCTTCCTCACACTCTGTTCATTAACTTCTTTCATTTTAGGGAATTTATTGGAGTCACTATTTCTTGAGCATAAGTAAACTCTGCTCAGTGATTCACACTATCCATTCCTCCATGAGATGCCACCTACAGTGTTTGCTGCCTGCCACAGCACTCCTGAGCTATATCAATCAGATTACACATATCACTTTTGACCTTGCTGCTGGTCCTTTCCTGCTCTAATCAGCCAGCAGAAGAGACCAGACATAGTTTGTACTGACAGTCAGTGGATCACTTGCTGCCTGGTTTGCTTGCCACAGGTGGGAGAAGCTTGGCTTGTTTTAGCTTATGGATTTGTAGCGTAGCTATTTCTTGCTCCTCTGAGTGGTGTTGAAGGAGGAGGGATGGCAAGAAGAACTGTATTTTTTTTTTCTTGACAGAGCCTTCAACAGGGCTATTTTTTGTCAAAATATCAACCAGAATTTTAATTTTAAGTATTTTTTTAGTCTGTCATTTCAGCATATATTTTGTTAAATATGTAGGCTGAAATACTGTATTTTCTGGAATTGTAAATTTTGGTGCCAATATAATTTGGTGCTAATAATCAGTCCTTGTAACTGGCCTCCCTGGAGACTTTAACAGGACTTGTGTTTTTTTCTTTTTGACAGAGCCACCTTCTTCTCACAAAACATTAAGCTGAATAATATTATTGTGATAAGAGTTAATAACTGTTTTTTCTTGTTTTGAGACTATGTGCTCATGAAATTTTTATAGTGTACCCATAATTGTTGTAGATGAAAGATCATCATCCAATATATGACACATGCGTTGATGTCACACAATTTTATTTTACAAAAGCACAGTCTCACTACCTTGCATTTCAAATCCAGGCAGATTTGTACCAGCAATGGAAGTGGGAACATTCAGTTCTTCAAATCTAGATGTTGTCTTGTCCTTTATAGGACATCAGAGGGACTGAGCTAAGTTTGATTCTCATAAAAGGTGTCAGAGTTCTCTATAAATAGGACTTGCATTTTCCCTTGTCATTGATTTTCAATCAGATGGCAGAAAAGTATAGAATAGAGCAAAATGTTAATGTGCCCAGCAGAGTGTAACGTAAGGAATATATATAGTCAATAACTTCCACCTGTTCTTTTGAGGTGGAATATAGTATGTTTCTTTCATGCAGTAATAATGTTAAAACACATGCAGAACATCCATTCCTTTTGGAAAAATATATTCATGAAGGCAAATAATTCAGGTAAAGCTGAAGCTGTATAACTCAATAGAAGAAAAGTCAGTATCAGGCGTCTCTGCAGTAGGAAAGTACTAACAGAGCAAAACAAAATCTGCAATGTAGAAAACTGGTCATTAAAGGAGACATTGCAGAATTGATAAAGATCGTTTCCTTTGTTTTGGTTTCTACGAGATCAAAGTTGTCATTGCTGTATTGTATTCTCTCTGAAATAGACATTAAATGAAAGTATACAATAATGGGCTTTGCTCCTCTGAAAAGAGAGGCTGAGTTCAGATAATAACTATAACTATCTCTTGAAGACAGATTTTGTGAGTTAGTAATGCAGAACCATTATTGTCCCACTTTGATTAATTACTATAGTCTTATGTCAATCAAGACTTAGCAAAATGCAATATGAACTAATCTCATTTATGTGAATCTTGTAAATTTGTCATTTCATAGATTACTATAAAATACTCAGAATTTGAGAAGACATGTGGCATTGTAATATAGTCACCAAAGGAGTAGCTTAATGATAAAGCTGTCTCAGGCACTCTGTCACACTTTGCTCTGTCTTCACGATGACCCAGCTGTGCTCAAGAAGTTACATTATGGCCATTGCTAAGCTAAACCCAGAACTCAAGCTAATATATTTACTCCTGGGGAAGGCTTAGCCTGGGTTCACAGCAGGCAGAGCTAATTCACTTACTAGCTGTCAGATAAGTTTGCTTATAGTTGAGCAGCCTGGGGCATGGGCAAGGACTATATATACTTGTAATTGTGTATGAGCCACATGTTAATAAACATTTACCCTTTTCAATGAAGGACTTAAATTTTATGGCGGATTTTTGTCTTTCTTTTAAATATATCTTCTATATATTTTTATTGTAAATGATACCTTTTTAAAATAAATTGCTTTAAAAATACCATGTCATGAATATGTTACAGCTTTTCCAAGCAACTTAAGGGATTTGTTTTCCCCTTCATTTGCTTTAATTTTTCTAAGAAATCATGCAGTTTCATGCCAGTGGTTTTCAGAAAGTTCATAATTTCCAGTAGAGTTAGATCAAAGAAAGTTTGGTAATGTTTCTACGTGAGAGACTGGGAGCACTGGGATCATAGAATCATAGAATGGTAGGGTTGGAAGAGACCTTTAGAGATCATCTAGTCCAACCCCCTGCAGAAGCAGGTTCACCTAGATCAGGTCGCATAGGAACATGTCTAGGCGAGTCTTGAAGACCTCCAAGGAAGGAGACTCCACAACCCCTCTGGGCAGCCTGTGCCAGGGCTCCCTCACCCTCACAGTGAAATAGTTTTTTCTTATGTTTAAGTGGAACTTTTTGTGTTCCAGCTTCATCCCATTACCCCTTGTCCTGTTACTGTCTACTATAGAAAAGGGGGATGTCTCAATCCCCGATACACACTCTTTAGATATTTATAAATATTAATAAGATCTCCCCTCAATCTCCTCTTCTCCAGACTAAACAGCCCCAGTTCCCGTAGCCTTTCCTCGTATGAAAGATGTTCTATACCCTTGATCATCTTGATGGCCCTGTGCTGGACTCTCTCCAGCACTTCCCTGTCCCTCTTGAGCTGAGGAGCCCTGAACTGGACACAGGACTCCAGATGAGGCCTCACCAGGGCAGACTAGAGAGGGAGAAGAACCTCCCTCGACCTGCTGGTCACACTCTTCTTATGCTCTTGCTGTTAAGTCCAAATGTTACGTAGGTTCACCTGAAAACTCCATCATTTTTAATCTTTAAATCTTATTATTTTTACGAATAGAATTACCGTTTTGCCTCTGTTCTTAAGAACATGGGACAAAATGATACTGCTTGTTTCAAGGAGCAAACGTAGAAAATAAGGTACTTACTGTGTTCATTGACTTTAATATATCTTATCCTAAACTTAAATGGAAATTTTCAATACTTCTCAAGAAACATAAATAGGAATGAAAACAATTGGGGAAAGTTAATGTCAGTGATATTAAGCATTAGTCTATTTTGCATTAGGAGCTAATGAAATTCCTTACATAGATTTCTAAAGTGAGATTAATGAACTAATAATGAAACAATTATTATTAGAGATGGTTGGAGCATTTGTGTAATTACAAAAATGTGAGTTTAATTTGACTGAAATACTGAAAGCACAAACCCCAATATTTTGGCTGGTTTTAACATAAGAGTTATTGTCTATAATATGTCATGGTGAAATATTCTTTAGAAATTCTTGAAATTAATTATTGATAATGGAAATGCATATTGTATGTTGCCATACTTTCTATGTGGTGTTGTAACACATACTACAGTGATGTTTTGTTTTTTGTTTCAAGTTTCTATGAAACATTCATCTTAGACTCTAAGGAATACTGAAGCTCCATGGTGCTAACCAAAAATAGTATCTGAGCTCCTGAAATGAACTACACAAGGTTCCAAGCTTCCAAATCCATGAGACTTACCCAACAGAACATGTCTGCATCAATGGCTTGAGAAAGTACACCCTGAAGGGACTTCATGCAAAATACGTAGCCCATGCACCACTGATTGAATTCATTGATCTGATGAAAATTAAATAGTGCTGCCCACACATAATATTACCACCAAAGCCTTTCAAGATTCAAAATCCGAACAGCTGTTCTCATGCTTGAGAAGCCTCCCCACAAGATGTCAATCTATTAGATCAATGTACCCTCAGAAGCATGAATAACAAGTAGCAATAGACCCAAGTTGCTCAAAGTACAGCATACATTACTGTTTTCATTCAGAAATGTTTTCATTCCTTTAGTGGCCACATTGATCTGTGTCTTATTAAATTAGGAGTTAATGTTATTTCCTATAAAGTTTTATACCTGGATTCTGTTCCTTTGTGACTCTGTATCTTACTAATTATTACATCAATCTCTGGTAGCTAAAAAAAGTGACAACAATGTATTTCTGCATTTGAAATGGTATGGTCTTTGTATAAAAGCAATCATCTTTCTACATGCAGAGTATGAGCTATGAATCCCATTCTCTTCACTGTAGACATATGGACAGTAAGTGTCTAATAGACCACTATAGAATCCAGTCATGCATGTCTGAGCTATACTCTACTTCCTTTTTATATATTTGTTGTTGAATACCTTGGTAAGAAATAGCTCCTGCTGTGCTGAACATTCTAACTTAAAATCACTAAGTATTTGCTATAGAACAAAGAGTTTAAATTGCTTTTTTTCAAGCTAACTTCCAGTTCTTGGCACACAGAAAGCTGACAGTGAAATAAGAACCTGCATACAACAGCGTTTCTTGGCTTTCTGTCCCCTAGATCATGGTGACTTTACAAAAGCTTTTTTTTTTTCAGTTTAAGAATGTTGAAAGTGAACCAGTGTGCCACTGTGATAAGGAAGATAAATATCCACGGGGAAAAAAAAATCTTCTGTCCCAGAGAGTTTGTAATTCCAGTGCAAGAGAAAAGAGGATATATGCTGACAGATGGAATTGATGAAATACAAGTATCTTCTTACACTATCAGTTGAATCAATGAGTATCACATCTGATGAAATAATTCTGCTGTTGAACTAGATTAGAAATATGGACATATTTACACGAAAACTTAACTAATAGATTTTTACTATTTGATTAACTTCTGGACAAATACCTATCTGGACCAGCTCAAACAGAACTGGGGGTCTGAGCAGACAATCATGACTGCTTTATGCACTTCATAATACCACAGCAAGCTGAGAGGACTTATTGAGAAAAAGAAAAGGAGAGGAATCGCAAACCTCCAGAGTCCTTTCAGTAAATCGGTATTTTAATCAAGCAAATATTTCCTTTTTGTCACTGTCAATTAGTATACAACAAATCCTACAGAGGAAAGACTGAGCAAGTAATTGGTAAAGTAATAATCAAAAGCAGGGCTTTACAACCTTCTTCAGGTTTTAAATATTTCATTCTTGTCAGTTGCTGAATCCACTGGGTTTAAGGATGTGCTTCCAACACTGCAGTCAGTCTTGTAATAATGCATTCAACTAAGAATCCCTGAGGAGAGAGCTGAATCTGTTGTTCCTGACACTATGGTGCAGAAACACACAGTGGAAATTACAAGAACTTTTAGTGTTGGCTTTTAAAAAGTTTGATCTGGTTTACCTTAAAAAGTCTGGTCTGATTTAGCATAAAGTAATCAATACACAAAGTTAACACCAACTCTCCCATCCCCCAACCCTCTCCCAGTGACTGAAAAGACTTAGAGAAACAGGATTCATTGGGAGATTAGGATGACAACAAATGTCACACTTCAAAGGAGAATTAAGAGAAATTTACAGAGATTTTATTCAAGTAAACAGAGGAAACCTCTACTTATGCCTAAGACTGTTGGTAACCATTAAAGCTTTTAAGTGAATGTTAACTTATACATGAGATCACCCATACATGTATAAAGCACAAAAAGTGCCATATTACATTTTGGCATGCCTGTAGTCATTATATATCAAAAATGTTGATTAGGAATGAAAGTTCCCAGGAAACGTCCCTTCCTTTGATTCTAAAGCACAACATGAACCCTGGCAACATAACGTTCATCACAGGATTATTCTGAATGAGAATTTAGATAACGTTTCTACAGTTTTGTAGTGTTCTTAATGAAAAATGAGGCACTAAAAAGGCAGATATCAGTAAATGAAAAAAAAAAGAAATCACTTCTGGCATGAAAAAAAATGTTGGAAGTGTATTTTATTTTAAACATTCACTGCATTTTTTCTCTGAGTTGCTTCTTTAGCATTACACTTATTATTCTTCATTTTAAGATACCTCTATTTGGAAGTTGTGGGAGATATAGAACATATAGGCAATCACATTAGCATAATTTTCTCAATTTCCTTGCCTGGAAGACATTGGTAAGGCCTTTTAGCAATCAGATAGTCTACAAATTCATTGTATGTGGAAAAAAATAGGTTTAAATTTTTTTACTGGCTATACTTTCCTTTATCATATGTAGATTATAAAAATAGTTCACAATTTCAGTTCAAATCTTTAATATGAAGGCTTAAAATGCCCTGAAATTATCCAAATAAACCCATATTTTACCTGCATAAAGAACTCTGACACATTGCTATGCATTGCGTGATCACCACACTAGACCACCACAACCTGTCTGGATAAATCCATGGTATCTACAGAACAAAAAGTTAATAATAATAGAAGAATTGCTTTTTGTCTTGTACGAAAGTTCTCCCATCTTCTATAACACACAGACATGGATTCAATTTTGTTATGTCAAAAGCTTTACAGTCCTTTGAAAAATCAGGGTATATTTAAGACTAAGAAAAATGAGTACATTAAAACTAGTAAAAATAACAGAAAAATGACACACCACATAGTCCATAATCTCTGCTTGTCACCAATATCTTAACAGTGAACTAATCATTTGTGCAGGTTAGCATGAATTTTGATTTGTAAACACAGGAAAATAAATTATTTGCAATAACTTCTTGTTTTTAGTATACATTTACTCATAATACAACAAAAACAATCCAGAAGATCTGCTTAGATCTTCTTCAAGTAATAAATTTTGGAGAGTTCCTAGTCTCTTGAAACAGATTCATTTTCTGTTAAATATGTTAATGTCCATTGTAGGGACAAGCTGGATGGAGTGTTGACATGAAGTATTTAGTTCTAGGCTAACTAGTTCAAACTTCAGAGGGATTTTTCCAAAACCATAACATGTATTAATGGGACTCTCTTCATGCATTTTGCTCTTTCTTACACATGGCTATGATTAACGTATATGAAGAAGCAAGACATATTCAAATCAGGGGGCTTAAAGTCTATTCAATGTAAAAGGTTGACACATTTTTTGAGATTCTCCCTCCAAATTATTTACTGATCATGCAGGCCAGTAGAAAGTCTAAAAATCTGAACAATATTTACATAAATTCATGAGCACAGACTTGATAATCAACACCAACAAAGTCTAGATATTTGAGATGGGAATCTAGTTGTTTATTTGCTATTAAATGTAAATGGATTGCACCCAAATGATCTTTAAAGTCTCTTCCAACCCCAAACCATTCTATGATTCAACAAATCTCAGGATTACATTTCTAGAAGTAGATTGTCAGGACAAATAAATTAATTGGGAGGATAAGTATCAATTATTCCTTTCAAAATATACTGAATTAAATATTATCATAATTTGTCTTTCAGAATAAATCATTTATGATAAAAAACACCATTAATATTTCTCTTATTATATTTGTTAAGATTATTAATAATCCTGCAGCAATAAATATTAACAGTCAACTAAAAAGGAATTTCCTTCCAAAACCAAACATTTTCATTTGCTTTGTGTTGAGATTTTGAAAGTATTTCTGAAGACTTGATCCAGATCCATATGCTGGAGTTCCACTTCAGCATCAAACTGCATGAAAAAAATGGAAAACTGCCAAAGGAAAAGCTGAACACAGCTAGGACTTAAAATTACAAAAGTACACGCTTTACAGAGTCTTCTGTTCATCAACCTAATCTGAGGTAGAAGTGTGTACTATTACTTCAGTGGCTAGAGCTGTCTCCAGTACCATGTTGCTAAAAATTATCAAAAGGACATTTATTTAAATAACAGATGAGTGTCACTTGCTGACTGCCAAGTACAGAAAGAGAACAGTAATGACTAACACCAAAGCTCAATCTTCTTTTTCCTCTTCCACCACGACTAAGAAAAAAGAATGTCATTCAAAGATCAAGAGCTCTTATAAAGATTGAGAAAGTGAATAGTCTGCAAATTAGCCTTAGAGAGCAATTTCAATAGCCTTGTCTGTCTAATTCCACTTAAAACAAAAAATCTCAGCCTAGTTGCGGTTCACAGAAGCTGAGTTTAAGAAAAAGGAGATGAGTAGTCATTGAATCTAGATATTTTTATCATTAAGAACTGCTAGATAGGAATGGCCAAAATAAGAAACATGGAGAAAATATTCAGTTTGATTTCTATCAGAACTTGGATTGAAATCAGTCTTTTCCAAGCTTACTCCAAGATGGATATTTAAAACCAAATCCCATGCTTGGCAGCACTGAGACAGAATACTTCTCAAAGTAAGTCCCCATATCGTTTCTACTATAAAATCAAACGTGTAGTGTGTCTTCCTTGTATCGTAGCAATTATCTCCTGTCAAAAGACTGAGGAAAGTGAAAATGTCAATCAGTGATTGTTGTGTCCCTGCAGTGATAAACCAGCTCCCCTGTGAACTGCACCAAGTAGGGGAGAGCCAGCTCAGATTTCTGTTGCCAGGGCAGAAAGCCCTGCACCACAGCTTCAGGCTTCATGTGACAGAGCAGGGAGCCAGGGTCGGATCCAGGACAAGACACTAAGGGTGCTAAATCTAGCAGCAAGATCTGGAGATTTGTACACCTTTTTGCCCCAGGGCTGTAGGCCATCAAAGCACGAAGTTCCATGATCCCTAATGTCCCTCATGGTTACAGGTAGAGAAACCACGAAAGGAATGAAGCAACTTACTGTGAGGCCACAGAATAGTTCAGAGCCAAACCAGAAATGCAATAATTTCTCTAAGACATGTGATCGTGATGAGACTACGGACACCACCATGCCAGCTTGTCAGTGTAGGCTATTCTGTGTCTGGAGCTTAGCAAGTTTATGCTCTTCTAAATAGTACTGTCAAGCCCTGCAGCATTCAGAGTTTGTCTCCCAGGTCCTTGTTAAGATTTTTTTTCAAATATGTCAATATATGAGCAAAATATTGTAAGTTTTTAAAATAACAACAGTGTCTTCAGACATATAAGGATTTTAAAGAAAAGCAAGACAATCACTGGTAAGGTACAAGCAGATTTCTATTAAAAAAAATATATTTTAAAGACTTGTTATATGGTTTTACATTCACAACTACATGTATATACAGTAGTACCTCTATGGTGAAATAGAAACATATCACAGCGTATGGGTATTTCCTAAGTACTAATAAATGTCAGGTGAAGTTTGAATTTGGTGGGATTTTAAGGAAAATACATACCATGTATATAAACTTAGATTAAAATAAATAGGGGTTATAATATCTGTCTGAAGAATCAGATATTAAACTTAATTCAGTTGGTGAGGGGTTTGAGAGAGCATATTAATGTCATTTAAAACTATGGTATTCACATCAAATTGAGTGAATTGTTAAGTGTAATAAACTATGGCATAAACATCTTTTCCACCACAATGTCAGGAAATTTAAGTTTTTAATGACCTTTGGATCTTTCACATATGTAATTTAACCAACTTAGGCACTGTGTCTGACTGTTCTTCAAATGGTGTTTAAAACATCACATAAAGAGAATATGGCAAAAGTTTTTAAGTTAATACCTGAAATTCTCTTTCTATAAACTGGGACATCAGTTTATTTCAGTTATATCTGATTTTTGAAATGATGGCTTCTGACAATGTCATTTTCCATTTTATAACCAGCTTCTGTTGTAGGCAATTGAAATAGATATTATTTCTTCCTCACTTCCTGCTAAATTCAGTTAGCTTACAAGCTTGAATTGCCTTTAAGATTCTCTTCTCTGTCTCTTGTACTCATATTAAAACAATATCTTTTTCCCTTGTGTTTCCTCTAACTGCTATAAGATAATGTTTCTGCTCTGTAAAACCTAACACTAATATTATCATGTATCTGTTCATTTTCTCTTACCATTAACCTTTTCCCATCTTTTCAATACATATTTATGCACAAGATTTCATATAAATTTAAGAATTACTATTTTCTTTCTGTGATCCTCCCAGTAATTAAATGTTAAATTAACTTCTTATGCTATCATTAAGCTAGCAGGAACATTGCATTGTGTGTTGCATTTAACAATAACATCTACAGCTTGGCTGTGCTTTTGTCTTTATACCAAAAGATTTGTCCTGCAATGTGTAACATATTAAAAACAACAAGCTAACATTACCACACCAAAATAATACTGTACACAATGGTTTCCTATTGAAAAAAAAATGCTGGGTTTTTTTTTGCATCTAACAAGTGAGCCAGATTAAGGTTTTTGTCTGAGCTTTCTCATGAGGAAGATAAACTGGTGACGGAAGTATGGTTTTCTTTCTCTGTGTTTTTTTCAGTGCTGTGAAGATATAAACCTGTTTTTCCAGAACATAGCAAAAACTGAATGAAGGAGCTATATCTTTACATCGTGTCTCTCCAGGTGCATTCAGTATCCACTTCTCTCAGGAACAATTTTTTGGGAGGACAGTCTCTTCCTGTCCTAACTTCCTCTGCCCTGGTTGTACTGAGACAAGGAGAACACACTTGAATGCAAGATTCAGTTTTCATAATAAGAAGACAGATGCCTCTTTCCGGAAGGTAGAGTTTAGGTCTGAGGCAGTTGTCCCTTCCTGAAAAACCCCTCTGTGTACTCAGGTGACAGTCAGAGAGACACTTGAGTATATAGGCCAAAGGAGTTTTAACTCTACTAGTAATCTGTACTGTGAGATAACGTGTGAAGTCTTGTCTCTCTCTATCAGATTTTATTATCTGCACAAAATTCGAGTTATCGAAACTGGTGGCTCCACGTGACTTGGTGCTTCTCAATCATTCCAGCTCTGTAACTTATGGTATTCCCTTTGCCCAAGGTAGCTGATAGAATCTACATTTAAAAAAAATCTCAGACAAGAAAAATACTTATTTTAACTGTTGACTTCAGAAATCCAGCTTACAGTGTGAACTCACAAAACCCAGCATTGTTACAATAGAGAGGGCAGTTCTGTGTAGAGGCAGGAGCAGGCAGCTAGAGAAGGACAATGAGGAAAAAAATTAAAGTTGATTTGTCATGGTAGCTTATTTATCACCAAACAACAGTCTGAGCACTTTGACTGAGATCACATTTCATGTGCTTAAATTTACACACAGTAACTTCATACTTGCAGCTCTCTGTGTTAATTTTCTTGAGTATCCCCATACAAATAAAATTTACTGCACCAGCCTAAAGCATAAAATGAGAAAGCTTTGATAAAGATGGTTCTAGTACGTCATATCATAATTTTGACAAAACTTGTGAAAATGTTACTCCCATAGAAAGTATGAGAGTAAATTTAAAGGAATGTGCTGCTTTTGGCTGGATTAGAGTTACATTTCTTTATAGTAGCTAGTATGGGTCTATGATTGGGATTGTGATGTAAACGATGCTGATAACTCAGGGATTTTTTCATTATTGCTGAGTAGTGTTTACAGAGTCAGGGCCTTTTCTGCTTCTCATCTCACCAGCAAGTGGGTTGAGGAGGCACAACAAGCTGGGAGAGGACAAGGCTGAAACAGCTGACACTAGCTGATAAAAGCAACACTCCTTAACATATGACATCATACTTCGAACACAGGAGGGAGGGAGGAAGGAAGGAAGGAAGGAAGGAAGGAAGGAAGGAAGGAAGGAAGGAAGGAAGGAAGGAAGGAAGTGGAGAAGAAACTTTCAGAGTTAACACTGTTTGTCTTTCTAAGTAGTCATTATGTGTGATGGAGCCCTGCTGTCCTGGAGATGGCTGAACACCTGCCTGCTGATGTTTTGCTTTGCTTGTGTGCATAGCTTTTGCTTTACTTAATAAACTGTTTTTATCTCAACCCACAAGTTTCCTCACTTTTCTGATTTACTCTCCCATCCCACCAGAGGAGAGTAAGTAAAAGGCTGTGAGGCACTTAGTTGCCAACTGGGGTTAAAACAAGACACAGAAAAAAACCTCAATGTAGTTGAAAAAAAACTACCCAAACTAATTTCAAATCAGTAACTATATCTGGCCATGAACTGTAATGGTAACAGAAACTACAGTCAGAAATGTTACACAAATGGATATTTTTACACAATTAGGTCAAAAACTCCAAGAAAATGGGTTGATACGGTACAGGAAATCTCAAAGGGGAAATTACTCATCCCTAGACTCTCTTTATATTGGCAAATCAAATGTGCCTACAATCAGTTTCTGACATAAACACCAAGATGCTATTAAGGTATCTAATCTCCAACATTAAACATTCTTACTTGTAAAACCAGGGCAGCCACCTCCAGATTCCACATTGGGAACAAAACTGGCTTATATGAAGCCATGATCTGTGCTTAAGAACTCTTCCTCATGGATCAGTCCCAAAGTCTAAGTACTTCTCTGTTAAAAAAAAAAAAAAAAAAAAGAATCACAGTGACTGGGAATATTTTTCTTACCTGAACAAGCATGAGGAAATTCAAATACATGCCTCACGTTTCATGTGAGGGAGTGGGAGAGAGAAGTGAATCTAATCTTTGGCAGGATTTAATCTTTGATTAATTTATACATTTAAAGAGAAAACAGAAAGTGTGCTATACAGTCTTTAAACATGTATGTAAATCTAAGGTAACTGATCATCCACATTTATCTCTATGTAGAAAAGATTTGATCCTATTTTTTCTGAAACACTTCTTACAGATTCTTGATAGACTCATAATCATTAATACACTTTTAAAATCTACCTGTGCTTCAACAAGAACTAATCTTTTTTGCCCCTTCTTTGTGATCATACTGAAATAGTTCAATCAAATAATAAAGACTGCTCCATGTAATACTTCTAAATCCAGAGAAGTGTGGATTTGTAGAGACAGTAGAAAACTAGAGCAGATATTTGACCAACATCAATCATGATTAATTTCATCATTAATTAGATGAAGCTTATAAAACCAGGAGTTTCTTTTGAATTCCTAGCTTTACAGCAAAAAAGCCATCATTTCAATTTTCATCTGTAATGTAAAATTAAATTGATGATAAGCTGTTCACTCTAGCAATTATGATGAGGTATTAGACTTGGATGTAAAGAATGGCTTGTGTCATTTTTTAACATGTTGATTGCTAAATGGAAAATATAGAATTTGTGCTAGGGATTAGAAGCACACCTGTACTAAAGATACCTGTGCAGTGTATTATCAATTTCAGTTGCATCTTATTTTTCTTTCTAAAGATCACTGACATAAGAAACAGACCTTTGAAGACTTCATAGACTTAGAACTCCTATATGCAAATACTGTGTGGCTTAATGTCTTTATTAGGAACAAGTTGTCCCCTGTTAGTTAAAGTTTGAGTGAATAAATTTTATGAAGGTAATGTACCTATAGATGTGAGAGTTTATCAAAAAGATAAAAACTAAATTATAGTTCAGGGATGATATGGTAGGGAAGATAACTAACTTACCCTGTTCACATCTTAGACATCCACTGCTTGCTGTTATCTGATATAGAAAATCAGAAATATTCTTCATTTGAACTGCCATTTCTGTTCTTGATAATAGTAATTAATGAAACTTTTTTATTGATCATTACTTAGAGCTATTGAGAAAGATAGTGGGAGAATAATTAAAATTTAGAGATGAAGCAAAATATTTTGTTGAGCACTAAAAACTATTATAGTTATGAGCTGCAATATTTTTTATTTAAAAAAGAAAATTACGCTCATTAGAGATGTTAACCGTTCATTGATATTAAATTACAGACAGTTTTTTTGACTGATACGTTATTGAATTTGCTTTTTTGGGAATCTATATACTAAATTATACAAAACCAGCAATGGACAACCTAAACACGATTACCTAAATAGCCCAATTAAACATAGAAACATAAGATTGAGACTTAACATAGTCTTCTAGTATGTTTCACTGCCTCAGGGTGATGCAATATGTTAATCTAAAGCAAATATGTTTTTTACACAGCATTATTTTTTGCAAATTTTCCTCATGGGGTGACAGTGGTGGTGCATTAGTAATGTATTCTTGATAAACCTGGGGCTGAGGACTAAATGTTATTGCTTGAATGTGGCTCAGCAAAGACTGGAAAGATGAGGAAGAATTGCTCTTCCTTGGGATTACTAAAGACTGGTTTCATCTTTTTAATGGTTCTTGATGTAAGTTGGTTTTAACTCTCCGAAAAGTACTTGCATCTCTGAAAAGGACACTTGCCTTCATGCATTCATCTTTATTCAGCTGAGGCTTCCATACCTAGACCCACCTCCTACTTTTCCATCCCAATGTGTCTACATTAATGTGCTGTAAGAATTCATTAATGCTTGAGTTCTGCCTAGTTTTGTCACACATACCAAAAGAATGGGTGGCATTTTGCTTTAAAGTGTTAACTCATTTGTATAGCTATGATAATAAACAATAACGTCCTATAAAATATATTAAATATTTTCTGCAAACTACAACAAGACCAAGTTCTCTATTTACGATTTTATTGTCTATAAACTATACCAAAAACATTAAGTCACTTTTGTGTTTCAAAAATATCTCAAGTCATGAAACCTGAGATATAGATAAGGTGTTAAAGTTGTGTGACAAAGACACAACTTTCAAGACAGTTTATACTTTGGTGTCAATATTTCTAATACAGAACAAAAAGATTTGTATGTGTTTCAGGATAGTAGGATGTGAATTACACAATAGCACACATTTTTAATATGATTGCTTATGACTGCAATGTAATGGGGAAAGAGAACTTTGGCATAAGTAATCATGGTCTATAATTGCAAGCTCAATGACACCACTGAAAGATTTATGGAGTAAGCAAGGCATTATGTGGATCAATACAATCCTCTAGGCAGAAGGGTATTACCTTCTCTACTCTAGTTCCTTCTTCTAAGAGTGCTAATTGTACCCCCATGCCTCCTGGATTTAAGGCTTGTATTCTACTGAGGAGTGATATATGGAAAAATATTGAAGATAAGAACTTAATGAAGTATAATGAAATTTAGTTAAACTCACATCTGCTATTTGATTTTTATTTTAAACCTGATTTCAGACGCCAGCACGATGCCTAGAGCATTCTATTACATTTCCATTACCTGAAATCTTTTGAGTCTTGCTATCAGCACCTGGCACAGAGCTGGAAATGTGCAAAGACAGAGAATTCAAAGTGTACAGCATTTTCTTCTGGAAGAGTTAAAAATACATATAATGCAAGGTAGATTGGGTACTGTACTATTTACTGCATACTTGATTCCATACATTTTTGCAGTATTTCCAAGACTTTAACACCAGCTCTGTTTCCTGTAAGACAATAGCTTTAACAGAGAACAGTTGTTCCCTCTCTGGATAGCTCTACATTACTGAGAAATTAAAGAGTACTTTTGTGATATGAAAGAACTAAATTCCAGGCTAATGTTTGAATTAGCATAAAGTATCTCCCAAAGCTGTAACTTCTAACCTCTTTTTGACCTGCTTTTACTGAAGATGTACCTTTTTTTTTTTCTCTGGGAAAAAGAAAAAAAAGGTTAGCTAAATATATTCTGTCCTTCTCAGCAGCATACAGATTTCAGGAAGATGAATTCCCAGTATACAGACGGGCATGATTTTTCGATACACAGAACAGAGTAAGGCTTACTAAATACTTTCTTCTAACTAGCTTTTGCAGTTGCAAAAAATTTTTACAAGATCTTATTAAAAATTATACCTAATTTTGGATAAGCAATTATTTTATTTATTTCAGTTGGTAAAAGGCTACTTGTCCAGAAAAGTCTTAAAGGCTTTTCAGTACACCAGAACTAATAAGGTCTCTTTTGAACCCCTTCAGAGCATGGGGCTTACTGAAACTATAGCCCTCATGACAATTTCTGATGCTCTGTGTAGAGTGCAAGAAAACGTGTATCAGTCCAAACAGAGTCAATAAATCGGTACTTTGAAGGGGAAGAAGTATTTTGAAGAAAATCTGTTACAGTAAATAGGATTTATTTTGCAGACAGCTGTCTGTAAAAATGTTGCAATTGGAAAGAAAATTAAAAAAAAAAAAATCTGAGTTCGGCACAGTATATTCTCATTACAACTTTTACTGCCTTGGGAAAGGATTCATCTCAAGGCAATTAGGGTCCTATCTGGCTCACACTGGCATGAGTTAGTCAGCTAACAGCCCTATACTGTCATACTCTTCTTTTTCTGCCCCCCATTTCTATAGTTGGTGTCTTTTTGCATCCTAAATACCAACTTCCCTATAGACACCAATTAAGCTTTGGGAGTTTTTCTCTATTCTGGAAAGCTACAGTAGTTCTTTTAAGAAAGACCTTGGAGAAAATCAAACATATAGTTCATTTTTTTTTTTAAAGTGGT
Source organism: Colius striatus (assembly GCF_028858725.1). Classification (NCBI taxonomy): domain Eukaryota; kingdom Metazoa; phylum Chordata; class Aves; order Coliiformes; family Coliidae; genus Colius; species Colius striatus. Next base: position 23,462,984 of record NC_084760.1, on the reverse strand, counting down.
GATTTAATCTGTGGCAGCGAGGACTCATATCCATGCAACAATGAGATCTGAAATTCGAGTGGGATTGAATCTCTCAATCTAACCCATTAAGAGGGAAAAATTAGAACAAATTTAGCTCAAGAATTCCCTTAAGCACAGTGGAGTCTTAAATGCATATTTTGCATGTGAAATCAATCCTTTTGATGAGGGAACAATCCTGAGTGATTTTTCAACTTTTTATTTCCTATTTCTGAGAGTTCTTTTCATTCATTTACTACCATCCCATACACTCCAAGTTTCAGACACCAATACACATCCCAATACATTCTTAGATTCATAGTTCTTTGTTATAATTAATCTAGTACAGTCATATGTCACCAGCTGCACTCTGTGGTAAAGCTCAAGTCAGAAAAATGGGACTCTGTGAAATTGTGACCAGAAAAACATGACTTTAGAATAAAGGAAAAGCCTGCTTCTACTCCTTCCTTCCTTCTCAGTCATTCATCTACTGGGTTTCTGTGTTTTGCAGGAGATGACCCTCTCTCCATGGAAGCATTTCTCAAAAAAGCTTTCTGGCTCCAACAATAAGTTGAGAAAAGATTTGAGGAAAATTTATTGTCTCCTATCAGCATATCTCATTCTTATGGTCTACTGAACCCATTCATTCCCAATAAGTCTGCTCCTCATCATGTTTAACTTTCTATTGCATTTTAACCCATCAGCAACCAAGCATCACACAGCCACTAGCTAACTCATCCCTTCCCACCCTTGTAGGATTGAGAGGAGAACAGAAAAGAAAACAAAACTTATAGGGTGAGATGTAATAACTAAAATAAAATATAATGACAGTAATGAGAAAAAAATATAATAACAATAATAGTAATGAAAAGGAATATAATGAAAAGGGAGAGAGGCTAGTTCAGGTCATCTGTCTTTGTCATTACCCTTCCCAGCTTCTTGTACACCCTGTACCTACTCACTGGCAGGGCAAGGTGAGAAGCAGAAAAAGCCTTGTTGCTGTGCAAGCATTGCTTGGCAATAATCAAAACATCCCTATGTTATAATTATTCATTTTAAATATGTACACACATGCATGTACAGTAAAGCACAACAGACACGCAGGATTCAGGAACTAGTGAAAAGAGAGGAAAAAGCAGAAGACATAAATAAATTGCCTAAACTTGTACTAGTACAAAAACTTTAAGAGATGTAAGACCTTACTAATAAAGCTGCAGTTTAATATTTTATCCCAAAAGGACAAATTTTTCAGAAGTATTTCACAGGATACTCACGTCTTCCACATCACTGATGTTACAGTCCTGCTCCATTTGATTATCAGTTGTCACTCCAGCATTTAAATAGCTCCTTAATTACCTAATTATTTAATAAGAAAATAAATAGATAAACTGTATTTGACTTAAGATTTCAAGGGAAAAAAATCAATTATTCTTAATGAAATAGTTAGTGACTTGGTAATCAGTTACCAGTTTTAGAAATGTTGTTAGACTTCAGTCTCAGTTTTGTTTGGGTTAATTGAATACTTTTAATTAAGACAGCTGAACTCAATCCTCATAACTTTAAACAGAGCCCCAAGGGCAGCACTTAGTTAAAAAAAGTTCAAAGAAAAATAGTATTTGAAATACAGCATAGACTCTATTGGTTTGCCACCTAAATTAGTATAGAGGTTAATAATCACACTTTAGAAAACATTGACATCAGTTTAATTCCCTTTTGTGGATGAGGTTGCTAGTCAAATTAATTGGTGCCAGTCCCTAAGAACGGCAAAAATAGCAACTTCATTATTTCTAGTAGCATTTCACAGAGCTAACTGTAAGTACACACAAAGACTAAACTCCCAGAAAGTGTATGTTTTGCTACTGTAGCATGAAAAAATTACCTTAAGTTTCTTCAGAAAACATGTTAGCATTATCTGTTTACAAAAATGTTCTTTCCAACAGAAAAAAAAAATTAAACTGTGCCAAAAAATTAAAACTTCAAACATTTCCTATAGATATTGAACCATTTACATTATCTTTTACCACTGTATTTGATATTCACAAATCCAAATGAAAACTAGAGTTTGCAAAAGTGTTTAGGGAAACAAACTTCAGTTTGATTCATGAGAAGGGCACATAAAAATTACATTGAAACATAATGTGTGTGGTTTTAAGTCTGAAAAGGAAAGGAGGCAATACTTAGAAGAGTAATATTACAGAGATAAGTTGATAAAGACTGAGGTTATGAAAATACTGCTGTCTGGATATATTTATTCTTTAGAACAATCCCTAATGATTTCATATTTGACCAATCAGTACAGAATTCTACAGCATTTTGCATTCAAGTTGTCAGCTTTGAAATACTCTTTGGAGACTGAGGGACAGTAAAACAGGCACTACTCACAAAACAATTCTGTTTTGTAAACAGAGGTTTTGTTTCCTCTCTGCAGGTGAGATCTCATTTTTTCCTCCAGAGTCACAGTGATGCCAGAACATAGCCTTTGAAATCCCAAGGGTCACTGTATACCTGAATAGCACTCCAAATACTAATTGTTGAGTTCCAAACTAATGTACCACTTGTGTACTGATTCACATTCTGTTTAACAACAAAGAAAAATGTAGTTCTGTAAACTCTGAAGATGGAAGAGACCCTTAGATCACCTAACCTATCCTGCAAATTTAGGATAATAGTATTTAAAGAATTGCATTCAGGTGTTTTGTTTGAAGCCTAGTAACTGGTGTTTGATTGAGGCAAGGATATACTGTGTATTCAAGAAAATCCATTTCTGTTGTGAATATGAAGATACCTAGGATCCAACATGGATCATATATTTGCAGAGGCTACAAATATTTTTTTCCATTCTACTCTTGGTAAAAGAATTTGATAACCAAATTCTTGTTAGTTATTATTTAAGTTTGGAAAACCAAATGTTTTTCAGCCAAATTTGTTTTGCCAAAGAATGAAGACATTTAGCTTTCACTGTGACAGCCAATTAGACTGAAAAATCAAAAACTGAAGGATCTTTTTTTGTGGCTGACAGCTTTGGCATATTACTGCTTCATAATACCATTCTACTCTTATTTGACTGTTGCCTGATTATCTCAAAATATGGAACTACAGAGAAATAATATATAGGAAAGACAAAATATGCTATCCAGGCCTTCTTCCATTAGTATAGGATTATTTGTAGTTATTAATGCTGTAGTTCAGAAAGAATAGAAAGAAGGTTTTTTGGCTGGCTGTGAATACTGCAGGGGTTGCTGGATATTCTATAAAATAGAAAACTAAATGGTTTACTATTTAAAAGAAAAAACAAGATAAAGCTGCTGGATGAAGACAGAACAATAGTCAGGGAAAAAAAAACTCTAAAGACTGTGTGAGTACCTTGAATATTCCAAGTCATTAGCCAGCTCAGATTCAATTATTTAATTTCTCAGTGAGGACTCATCTTCAGAGTTAATAAATCTTTTTTAAGGTCAATGTATTATAATTCAACAAAAAATAAACTTGAATCACAGTTAAAATTTATCAAACTACCATTCGCCTCCAATTCAAATTAATAATTTTATAATTTATACAATCAGTATACTTTTTAAGATTTAGGATGCTGGAATGAGATAAAACATTACTATCAAAATACTGCCAGAGTTGTGTCAGGCAATGAGTTTAGAAGTTATTTCCCTAGAGTATTGGATAAGATATGTGCAATTAATCATCCTTTAATTGGCAAATGTATTATTAAGATAAATTAGTTATCCGAGTTCTGACTACCTGGAAGTACTGCCATTTACTGGAAAATAAGGTTTGTCTTTCATCTGGTCTACAAAAAGAGTAGTTTCTAATTTCTAGTAGAATATATAGTATACTATAGCAGGATAGTAGAAAATGGATATTTCAATATAAGTTAGGAGATGCTCTTTATTGAAAACACTTTCATAAATTGTATATAACAAATAATATAATTAACTCATAGAATATAATGGTAAGTATACATATGTCTAATTTAATTGAAAGCAAATCTTAACTGGGATACTGGTTGCAGGAGTAGTTCTTTTTAATATCTATTTCTGAGCAAAACTTGGCTTTTGATGTCGGTATCTATCCATTCATGTCTTTACATATTCAGCAGAAACCATCAGCACATGATCTTGCATCTAAATTCTAGAAAAAAGAGGTATTCAGTCCACCAATAATGAAGGAATATAGCCAGATGGATATTGCCAGGTGTTGGCAATTAATTATTGATGTGGTTCAGGGAATATTTAAAGGATTATTAAAATATACTCTTCTTGCATGTGATTGCTGTATTATAGTGATATTTGACAATTGAATGAGTTTTGGTTTCCTACCTGACACAAAATGTGCAAAACAGAACCTTCTAAAGAATCAAAGATATCTCCTCTGGCAGGTTATTATGTGGTCTGTTGAAATCAGGGTTAGAAAGAGATTATTTCAGAATGTATTTTGAAATGAATAATGAATGACCACACAGAAATGAATTTTCCATTCTTTTCAACTTGCTTAAAATTTTTTCTTTCCACTCTTGTTTATTCCAATCAAGCATATTTCAAATCAGAGCTATAAGGCACTGATAAAATGTAAGAACAGAAATAAGCATAACCTCTTGTTAATGGTCTGATTATGTTTTTGAAGCACTGAAGGACAACTAGGAAGACAATTTACCAATCTGTGATTTACAAGATATGATGCGATAGTTCAGTTGACAACATCAAAGATTGATGCCCTCTGTTTCACAATGTAGAGATGGCAGTAGAAAAGCCACCACAGAGGCTTATTCATGCTGTACTAGTAACCCAATGTTTATCAAGCCTGTCCTTGACACCACAGCTCATTCTTTACCAGTTCAATTTCAGTATCTCAGCTGAATGGCGTACCACAGCAGTGACAGTAGTTTCTGTGATATGAATATTTGTCTATAACATCTAACCTGTGGGAGCTCGGCAGGTTTCCAATTCAGTTTAGAACTGATATAGTGATGTGACGAAATGAAGTTAAACACTACATTTTCTTTCTTTTATTCTAAAAACAGTGAACTTTATTTTTGCAATGCCTAAAAAAGGTCTTTGAACCTATTTCTGCTTTAAAGTTCCTTTGAAAGACTATTGAAACAGAGCTAGACACAAAGCTCCTGTTCTATAAGAAGCAATCTCCACAGATTATCTTATTATTAATAGGCTACATTCCATGAAGAAAAAACAAAGGTGTGATCCATTTTACCTAACTTTGGCATCTAGACTTTGGGAAAGTTGAGCGTAAGCTAGTAAAATTTGTGTCCTATTTCAATCAAGACAGAAAAATAGGTTCCTCCAGACAGTAATTCATTTGACCTATTCTGTAAACCTCTTTTACAGTGAAATGATTCTCCTTCTATATCTACTTCTTTACACTGGCTGTGGAAAGAGGCCAGGATAGCTTACTTAGTTTTAGAAGACTAACTATATTCTGTATACATTAGGTAATGAATTATTTATCCCAAGATATCTTGCTTCAAAAAGAGCTCTCAAAACCTTTTGTCTAATGTCATGAATGGAGGATTTCCCATCATCTCAACATCTTAAACAGATTAATATCTTTCCAGAAAAAATACTACAATGTGAAGAAAAGATATGAGACAGATGCTCAAATGATGTTCAAATTTGGTCATGTTCAAATAAAGAGATTCAGACAAAAAGAAAGATTCTGTTCAAAATCAGCTGTCTATACATGAGTACCTGTATAGATGGCTTCCACCAGTGAGATCTGAGGATGACTGTGTTTGTCCAGTGAAGTTTTACATGCCCTAGGGTCTCCTGTGAAGGTTCTTTCAATCTTTCTTGAAGGGGAGTAATCTCACATGTCACATCTAGAAATGTACCTTATGGTATCTCAAATTACCATAGATGCTTGTGCAGTTTAGCCACTAGTTAATGTAATTAGTGGAATCTAACCTGTAATTCAGCTAACCTTAATCATATTCACTGTGCAATTTGGTTGCCCTAGTACAAACATCTGCTAGGATGCCTAATATTACCAGAGACATCTGCAGGGGGGATCAAATACAACAGAGGGACTCTGGAGGGACTGTGACCTTCCGATGCACAAATCAGACATGAGACTGGACAAGGTCATCTTGAACTGCTTTCAAGCCCCTTCTGTATTTAAGTTAACTTCCACTGGCTGTGATGAGGTGTTGAGCTACTCAGTATGGCACTATATAATCGCACACATTGACCCTTAGCTCTAAGTGTTTTAATCTTGAGCCAAATTCTGGTAACTAAAGCTCAGACTGATCTCTCTAAATGCCAGACTTCAGAGCTCATGTTCCACATTTTTGAAGTCACATCAAAATTGAGAAGGGTATATAGAGAAATAGAATTTGTATTGTCCTTTATCTGCTTTCTCTAGCTGGAAAAATGGTAACAGGTTTTCATGTTGGCACGTTGCTCATGTCAGAGCAAAGCCGCTGGGCATTTGGCACCTCTTCAGGCATAGGAATTTCTCTAATGGATGTAGAGCCAACACAACTGGCTTCTCCATCATCTTCCTATTCTCAGAATAGGAAGTTTGGCTGTGATTAAGGCAGTATGGGCAGCACACTGCTCTGCTCCAGTGATTTCTTGGCAAGATTTTAGCCCTCTGGGGCTCTACCTAGCTGAAGCAGCTTGACCAGACTTAAAGTTCTTTTTTTTTAATTTCTGAATGTTTCATCATATGCGGAATGCATAGCAGTGAGTAGTGACTGGTTTTAAAGTTGTGTGGATGTTTACATCCTAGAGGATTGGTTTGAGCATCTTTAAAGCTTCGGTGAATGTGTTTAGAGAGAAAAAAATGTCTTTTCCTATAAGAATCAACCAAGATGTTCTATCTGTTTGATCAGCTAAGACCTCGAGACTTACAGGGACAAGGTGTGAGGTTAGAGAGCCATTCAGACTCATCTAGCTTTCACATGGCAATACCTTGAAAAATAAGAACCTAGGATCAACAGAATGATTCCCATGAAACAGGGAAAATAGACTGGCTGTACTGCCAATGAGAAGATTGTGGAGCCTTTGAAAGATAAAAATTCCCTGCACGTACAAGAAGAAAGACCAAAGTACAACTGAGTTTGAAATGTGTCATTCCTTGAAGCTCAGGTGACTGAATTTAAAATGCACATTAGACACCTGTGTCCATTCAGTTTTTTATGAATAAAGCTAATTGGATAGGATTCCATTTTTAAAGTTTAAGGGGTTCCACTCAGCTATCAGTTTCCTCTCTTACTCCTGCTCCCACTTCTCATTGCTCAGCTTGCCCTCTCCTTTACCTGAGATCTGGCACTGAAAAAAGAATTCAGATTTCTTCTGCTCAATACCACTCTCTCAACTTTCTCTGTAGAAAAATACACACAATTGTGACTGTTCCTTCATAGAGACAAAATGTCACAGAAAAGTCAATCCTATATTATTAAATTCTTACTCTCTAAAAAGACCATATCCAAACAGTTTGCTGGGAATTCGTTTAGTGTATACAAAATCTTTAACTAAGTCATTAGGCTATAGATAGACTTATAAGAGTACCTACTCCTTTTCTAGTCCTAGTATGAAAAGCTTCTCTTTCCTCAGTTTTCACAAGTGACTTTCTTGTGAGGTTGTCTGACTGCCATAGCCGTTCAAATGTGTATGTTCAAACAGCTTTGTTTTGAAGAGAAGGCACCACACAATGACAACATCTAAGATGTCTTCTTAGACTGTACAAAAAAGAGGACATGTGACACCTCTCTACATACGGAATACTTACATCCAGTATGACTGACAGACTATGCTTGAAAGCATATCTTCCTTCTGCCCACTGTTCTTACAAAGTTATCCATTCTCTGCAGCATTGCTTTCCAATGCAGTAGCTCTTGCAGCATGCTGCACTGCACAGACACCAATCTGACTCCCTTCATTACTAAGATTGTTTCTTTCTTCCCTTCTTCTTTGAGTATTGGCTTTGACTTTGCTCCCCTCAGCCTTAACACCTCTGCTTCCCTCCAGAACCATCCTGTCTGGCTGCTGCCCAGCACCTTTCTGTTCACTGCCTCTCCTCCTGCTGCTCCCCTGGAGCTTCTTCCTGCTAAATATGTTGAGCTGCTCCTGGGGTGAGAAAATCTATCCCAGCCCTTCCTCTCAGATTTTCCATATGACTAGGGATGCAGCTGCCACACCAAGGAGACATTCCACTCCTGTCTACCTCCACAAAAATATTTTTTCTACAAAATCCATTCACTATTTTTGCATTACTTTAAAGGGGAAAAAATGAAACAGACCAGTTAAATTGTCCTACTATATATCACACTGTTGACTTAACCTAAATACAGCTACAAATCATGTCATACCAGCCACTTCTTTGCTGTAGTTGTCATATTTAGGGGGCATATCTAGAAGACTCTTTGGATCATCATATTTTGCACAATGCAATTTCTTCTTTTGACTTTTTTTCCTCATAAATTTCTTACAAATTCTGAAAGCTTTCAAGCTTGTGCTTAAAATATTCCAAAGGTAAACACCTTTCTCAAAACACAACTTCCGTAGAGTACCAGTTTACTGGGGAAGATGTTAACTGCATGGTCATAATCAGGTTTTTTTGCTACTCTGTTCCATTTCATGTAGAAATTAAACAACAATTCATCACTGCCTCTTTCATTACCTGCACTAAGATCCAATTGAAGAATGTCATAGGTAGAAATATAGATATAGAGAGCAACGGAGGAATATTAAATCAATATGCACAAGACTAATGATAAAAAAGACAATTTTAACATGGGAATTCATTTACTTTTGAGTGTGTTGCTCTGCAACCTTTCAGGTTTGTTGATACTGCTTTTCATACAAAATACACAAGAAGTCTTTGTTGAGGATTAATCCCAGCTGGCAACTAAGCACCATACAGCCGCTCACTCAGACTGCCCACAGCAGGATGGGGAAGAGAATCAGAAGAGCAAAAATGTGATAACTTGTGGACTAAAGTAAAAGCAGTTTACTAGGTGAAGCAAAAGCCATGTGTATTCAAGCAAAAGAAGGAATTTATCCACCACTTCCCATTGACAGGCAGGTGTTTAGCCATCTGTGGGATAGCAGTGCTCCAACGTGTAATAGTTACTTGGGAAGGCAAACACCATCACTCCAAATATCCTCTCCTTCCTTTTGCTTCCCTCAGCTTTATATTGCTGAGTGTGACCTCATATAATACTAGATACTCTTTTCACAGAATCATAGAATCATAGAATGGTAGGGGTTTTGAGTCAAATGATATCAGCTGTCCTGGCTGTGTCCCCTCTGAGCTTCTTGTGCACCCCCAGCCCACTCACTGGTGGGATGATGCAAGAAGCAGAAAAGACTATGTAAGCACTGTTTAGCAGTAACTAAAACATCCCTGTGTTACCAACAGTGTTCCTATTATAAATCCAAAACATAGCCAAACACCCAAAAACATACTAGCTACTGTTAATAAAATTAACTCTTTCTGAGTGAAAATCAATGCATTACCTCTTATTTAATCCATACACATCCAGTGAAAAATTTTGTATGCCTTCTGTGGTAGGATTAAAGGATATTGTCAAAATTTCTAAATTCACCTTGAATTATCCACATTGTCATGGAAAAAAGAATATATTTTGAAAATCATGTTTAAAGCATATTTGATATGAGGTAATAAGAACCTTGATATTTTTCAGTTGCAACAGCTTTGACTGATAAGATTCAGAAAGTGATCAATCAAAACTCTGAGACAGAAAAAAAAAGTTTTATCTCTCTCAGATATATACAAATAGATGACACAATTTTTCTTCACATTTTGCTTTGTTGTTTTTTTTTTTTTTTATTTTCCCAGAATACAAAGCTCCAGATGAAAACAGACCTTGATGTGCTGTGTATACCCTGACATATTGCATATATATCAGTGTAGCTTTACTCACTTTAAAGCAGCTTTTTTTCACTTCTACATGATAAAAATCATGACTACTTCATGTAATTGCTTTGAAATGGGATGTGTAGAATTTTTATAAACCAAGAATATATGCTAATATGTTGTCCTGAATTGAGGTTTTAATGCACAGTAGAATGCAATACCTGAGTTTTGCTTTCGATAGGATGAATTACTACACTTCTGCAAAGCAATATTAATAAAATGATAACAACAAAAGTTTGAACAAGAAAGCCTTTATGTCATCTACTGCTTGAAATTAATTGAGACATCCATCTTATAAAGATAATTAACTAATGCAAGAGGTTTATCTAGTTATATTTGCAAAGAAGGTTTGTCAAAAAAACCCATGAAACCAATTATTTCATAAACAGCCTGATCAAATATCCACTAAAACCAGTAGGAATCTTTCCAATGATTTCAGAGAGCTTTCCTTTCAGTCTTACAACAAAACATCAAGGCATTCATAAGGAATAAATTTGGTATCAGAATATTTTTTAGTTTTTCATCAGGCAGAGGCTTTACACAGTAGACTGACTCTGACACTAACTGCTCATCTCCTGATTGGCACTGTAGATTTTTGAGAAAAGTTTCTAATTATGCCGGTGCAGTCATTTGTACCTTTACCACTGGCTCACCCACACTTGTTAATGTGACTTTAGTGTCCTTGACTCAGGAATGCATGACAATAACTTCAATAAGTGCCTGCCTAATTTGCTATACAAAATACATTGCTTAAGCTTACATGTGTTTGGAAGTCCAGTTGTTAGCACAAATAATCCATAGTTAAGGAACTTATGGTTATCTTGCATAAATACTTGCATTTGATCATATGATTAGTGAAGCATGTATACAATGATGATACATTGCTTGATTAGTTTCTTTTACTGATGATTAATATATAGGCTTTTACTTTTAGTAATAACAAAATCTCTATGTCTTTATAGGTGAGTAAAATATGATAACATTTCAATTGCTTACATCTCTACCAAATACTCACTGTTTTTCCCTCAGGATAACTAAAACACTATGATTTTTATTTGACCTTAACAGAATTGTTCTCTTAACTCTGTAAATTCTCCTTCACTTGTAAATTCTCCTTCACTTAGGTTTCTTAGGCAACATAATTTGCTTCAGTACACTTCTGACACACATTTTGACATTTGTCAACTAACAAATCAGACCATCTTGTAAATGTAAATGCGCAACCATAGCTGAAAAACCTTCTCCCCCACTGCTGATCACTCCTGGATGGATAAGCTCTGTATGGTAACTCAGGTATCACCATTCTGCCTGTGATGTCATGTTTTTGAAAGCAATGCAAATCTGAACAGTGCTTCATTCTGTTTTGCCATTTTCATGTTTGTTTTTTCCGATTTTCTTATTACAAGACAACTTCCATTATTCTGCACCAATGAAAGCAAAATTGTTTACTGTTCACAGCAATGTTGTCTCTCTGCTTATCCAAAATTCATTGACTAACAGAGGAGTGTAAAACCAAGGACTTTTACCTCAAACAATTTTTTTGTCAAGTAAATTGTTTTCTTACATGGCTTCTGAGGGTACAAGTGACCTATCTTAACACCAGAGCTATTCCAGTTATTCTCAATACTCAGACACTGGAAGAAACCAAGTGGGAACCTCCCAAAAACAGCTTTATAACAACTTCAAACACCATCAATACAATATTGAGAACCAATATAAGCCATCAAGAATTAGAGCTTTCTTTTACTGTCATGCTCAATCAAAATCTGCCAAGAGACAACATTTCCTACGGAGTCAGCAGTCTTGAGTACTATATTTGCCAATCTTTCAGGGGAAAAAGAAAAAAAAAAGAAGCATTAGTAACAGAATTAGGCCAAGTGTGATATTTACTCACTTTAAATATCAATATCTCAAAAGTATTCTCTATATGAATATTATATCCATAGCAAAAATTCATTGGTTTGAGGAGAGTAATAAATGATCCCTTGTAGTGGTTTTGCCTGGGCCAGGTTGTTGGTATTGGGGGGAGCTACAGGGGTGGCTTCTTTAAACCAAGATCTGCCAGAAGCTTCCCCTGTAGCTGACAGGGCCAAGGCCAGTCAGTTCTAAGATGGACCCACAGGTGACCCAGGCCTGGATAATTAGTGATGGAGGTAACATCTCTGTGAATAATGTATTTGAGAAGGAAAAGAAGTTGTTGCGCAGTTGCTAAACTGCAGCAACAACAGGAAGTGAGAATGTGAAAACATCTCTGCAGACACCAAGGTCAGTGGAGAAGGAGGGGGAGGAGGGTGCTTAGGCCCTGGAAGAAAGACTCCCCTGTGACCTGTGGTGAGGACCATGGTGAGGCAGCTGTGCCCCTGCAGTCCATGGAGATCACAGGAGAGCAGAGATCCACTCACAGCCAATGTAGGATCCCACACTGGAGCAGGTGGATGCCTGAAGGAGGCTGTGATTCCGTGGGAAGCTCACCCTGCCAGGAGAAAGTTCCTGTCAGGACCTGTGAGTCTGTGGGAAGAAAGGAGCCCACGTCAGAGCAGGTTTGCTGTCAGGACTTATGATCCTGTGAGGGACTCAGGCTGGAGCAGTCAGTACCTGAAGGACTTCTCCCGGTGGGTGACCCATGTTGGGGCAGGATGTGAGGAGCTGCACCCATGGGAAGCCCCATGCTGAAGCAGTTCCTGACAAACTGTATCCCATGGGAAGGATTCATGTTGGAGGAGTTCATGAGGGACTCTCTCCCGTGGGAGTGACCCCACACTGTATCAGTGGCAAGTGTGAGGAGGCCTCCCTCTGAGAAGAAGCAGTGGCAAAGTCCATCTGTAATCAACTGACTGCAACTCTCATCCCCTGTGCTGCTGGGGGTGAAGGAAGAAGAGCCCCAAGAAGAGGAAGGGGTGGGGGGAGGTGTTTTGATATTCCGTTTTGTTTCTCATATCCCTTTTCTTATTGTTCCTTTAATAAATCAAACCTTTTTCTCCTCAAGTTGACTCTGTTTTGCCCGTTACACTAATTGCTGAGCGCTCTCTCCGTCCTTATCTCAACTCACAAACTGTTAGTTATATTTCTCTCTTTCTTCTGTCCAGTTTAGGAGGGGGAGTGATTTTATAACTTGGTGGACACTCAGCTAAGCCACTACATTCCTAAACTTATATTTCTCCATCTCTCCTTATTCTTGTCATTAAGAGATAATACTGAGATGCTGAAGAACATTTCCAGCAATGAAAATTAGAGTTTATAAATATTTCACACAACCAGGTGATTATACTTGATTAATTAGCTTTCAAGAAATGAGTTTAAAACCATGAAAACATCAACATAGCCTCTCAGAATAATTTCTCAGAGATAATATCAGTAAGCAGAAATCTCTTTTATAGCACCAGTATTATAAATTGCCAGGGACACCTATCTCTAATACATGTGTTTAAAAAGAAAATAATATTTCAGTATTACCTTAATGGCCATTTTACACAACAAAAGATCTGTATTTACCTTGAGAGAAAAAAAAAACAAACAGAATACAACTTTACCAGAATATAAACATGAATGATCAGCACTTTTTGTGCTCATTCCTATTTTTAGTCCTAAAGTATTTTAAAATACATTGTGCTGCATAATTGAACCCATCTTGTCTTAAACTCACATCTGAAATCTCTTAAGCCCACTCAATGTATATGGTAAATAGGAGTTAGAATTCAGTGTTTTCACACTTCCAACAGGATTGTTCAATAGCTGATTAACAATTCACAGAAATTACCAGGAATAAAGGTTATGTTAGACACCAAACCAATACAGTAAAAGTGTAATGAACCTTCTTGCTTAAAATAGAGATTTCCAGAAATCATATACAAATTAAAACCAAATCTGAGTTTACAATGTTTTTGCCGCTGTTGGAAAGTTAGTTTCAATTAGACTTAGTGAATGTGCACATGTTGAATTCACTTCAATCTCCAGTTTTTTATTCTTTAGAGGAAAAGCAAAGGATTATATAAGTTTGCAAAGATAATATAATTCATAGGTAGTATTTTTAAGTTCCCATTGAGCCAGGAGCAACACAAGAGACAGGACATTCAGCTGCAGAAACTAAAAGATTCAGCTTCCTAACTGAAAGAAACAGTACAAGAGGGCAAAGCCCATTTCACCCTAATGCAGAGTGAGATGTAGACTCTTCTCTATTTAATTTTAAATTTTCTATCACTGAAATGAATTTCCTTGATAGGGGGATAAAGGAAAATAGAATACTTTTCAGTACACATGTACATGTAATATTCTATTTTTTACAAGGAAAAGTTTTGGTATAGGAGCAAAACACTTACTGGGTCATGTAAGAGTCTGAATTTGAGGGGAAGCTTCTCTAGAGGTAGTGCCCTGCAGCTCTAATGGAACTGGATTCTTGGGAAATACAGTTACTTCTCTTACAACAACACTATTTCTTCACAGCTAGAAATTAGTAGATAACGGTCTTCAAAACTGGAGGAAAGTATCCTAATGGAAAGAAAAGAATACAAAACAGTAGTCAAAGGACATGGACAGTTTCTCCCTTATTTGTGTTGCCAAAAGAAACAATGCTCAATAGATTTAACCTAAATTTAGCTAAATCTAGTTACATTTATTTGTTTATATTTGAATAAATCCTCTCAGATAACAATGCCACTCTGTCTACACTAAAAATAGTCATTGCTCAAGTTGCAAAGCATTCATCTCAAATGTTTCAACAAATGACAACACAGTCCTTTACTCAAAAAGGCCACAGAGTCTGTAGTTATCCTGAAGAGCTACCACCTACTGCATAGTCTACCCACATACTGTGTAAATTATTGTAGTGGTTTTGTCTGGGCTAGGTTTTGATAGCAGAGGGCCACAGAGGTGGCTTCTTTAAACAAAGAGATGCCAGAAGCTTCCCCTGGTTTTATTTCTAATTTTCCCCGTTCTGTTCATTAATAAATCAAACCATTTCTTCCCAAGTTGAGTCTGTTTTGCCTGTAACACTAATTACTGAGTGATTGCCCTGTCCTTATCTTGACCCTTGAGCCTTTTGTTGTGTTTCCATCTCCCCTACCAGTTTAGGAGGAATGATAGAATGACTTGGCGGGTATCTGGCACTCAACCAGGGCTAAATCACCACAATTATGTATTTTGGTTCTCTGTTACTCTTGGAATTTTACTTCCTTACTTGAGGCCTACATTTCATCCTTTATTTTCTAAATGGCTTCTGTCTCGGCATGGCTGCACTGCAATCCCTTCAGAAAAATTTGAAAGATGCCAGTATTAGAAATATTATTGAACTGATGCACTTACATAAGACAGATGGCTTCAGTAGGCACTGAAAACATATACACAAGGTAAGTGCTAAGGCAGACTGATCCCGACTTTATTGTTCCTAAACTGGAAGCAAGAAGAGAAATACAAAATGAGAAGATAACAACATACATCAGCCTAATGCAATAGTTATTTCTTCTTTGATCTGAGTCCCTGGCAATCCCAGAGACAGAGCTCTGATCCTGCCTGTTGAAGAAGTGTCCTATTGCTGTAGACTGTGGACTGTAGCTGTTATTGACCACGAATCACTCATTAGTTGTTATCTGGTCTCCCCTGTAAACTTCATCTGTCAGATTTTAAGGTCAAATCTCCTACGTTTATCCAATATCAATTATATCTAATGTCATAAAACAAGTTTCAACAATGGCTTAATAAGATAAACCATTGTCATCTGGAAAAGCATCCAGTGGATAATTTTCATTGGATTCAGAACTGCAGTTGGAGGAGATAATATGTTAAGAAGAGCACAAACCAAAAGAAAGATGTACCTAAGTAGCAGCTAAAACGGGATTAGAATGCCACAACTGTTAACAAACATTTCGAGTAAAACAAAGAAGAGCTGACTGGAAAACAGGAAAGATGTCCCAAGTACCAAAATTTCTAGTTACAGTTCTGGTTCATTATTTTTGCATTACTAAAGCTTTATTATTCTCTGGGATTATGGTGCAGGTGCGAGGAAAAAACAGCAAACTAAACCTAAACATAAGCAGAACAGTCAACAGTGTAGTGGTAGAAAATAATTTTCTATCTCTTCTCATTGATTACCAATGCAAAACCCTTACAGTGGACATAAAGAAGTTCTGTCAGAGATCTATCAAATCTATTATCTTCTCTTAATTAATGTAGAAAAACATTTCAACAGCAAGTGCAAGGTATTTTCCAAAGTCAGTTATGAAGGCATTTAATGGTTAGATTTATGCCTTGAAAAATCAAAGTGTATCTCTATTACAATGTATTTCATATACTGTTAAAAATATAATATATATTTTTTATATTTTTATTTATATAAAAACATATTTATAATATATTTTTAACATATAATGTTAAAAATAGTTTTACTTCTACTGAGTTTAATAAAACAATTTATTTCAATTAAAAAAGACAAACTTTTCTTTTTACTTGAGTTCCTTCTGTTGCATTTTCTCCATACTGAAATCTCTTTCTTGTATTACTAGAATGTAATCTAGGATACCCTACAATCCCAGTCTTTTCAGTCTCTCTTCGAATGGAAGCCTTGCCATGTCTGTCTTAATTCATGCTTGAACTCTCCACATGACAATTTGATCCACAGTAAGTAGGTTACCATGCCAACCTTCTTAACACTAACTTTTGCAAGAAACCACAAAAAAAGTCCCACATTATACAGGGTAGCTGTTCTAAAATAAGAGCAACGTTTTAAAATGCTACCACCTGGTGGTAATGGAGCAGCGAAACTTGCCACATGCTAAAAACAGATGACCAAATTCTGCCTGACTAAATATAAATTCAAACCTTATAGAGGTTGCAAACCAATTAACGGGAGCTAATGGGATTGCACTACTCTAAACCTACAATATCTTGTAGCTACACTCAAGAGAGGAAATATGAGACACCAAATCTCACACAATCCAGAGACACGTGTTAAGTGCTTCAGTTCACATACATATCTGTGGATTAGAAAGCCGAAATTCAGTCCCCTTAACAAGGTAGTTATGGAGATGGTTCGCTACTTGGCATTGAATGAGTAGGCTATTTGTCCTCCTACAGAAAAAAAGAATACAAAAAAATTACACAAATAAAGGGAAAAAAGGCTGCATTTTCTGCAAGTGTACTTGCACTGCCTTCAGCAGAGATACTGGCACAGGAAAACTCCATTTGGATCTCCCTTTGGTGACTGCATTATATAACATGATATGCATTAATCAGTAGCTAAGATAAGGTAAAGGAAACAAGTGTGGGTTTCTACAAATATATAGTGATAGCTATTAAAATCTTAACAGTTATCACTTTCAAGTAATGAAATCTCTATTGTCTGGGCAGGGAAATCACAAACATTGAGTGCTTTGGTAAACTTAGCTGTAACAGACCTAGACCTGATCTCACACCAAGTCAGTACAAGGCTGCTGGCTTCGGCTGAATTAATTCTGATTCATATTGGACTGAGATCAAAACAAATTCTTCCTCCAAGTCTAATTAATTTTATTTTCATTCTCACTTGCATCTGAATTAACAGTGGACAGTTGATACATATGCATTAAAAT
This sequence comes from Colius striatus, assembly GCF_028858725.1. Classification (NCBI taxonomy): domain Eukaryota; kingdom Metazoa; phylum Chordata; class Aves; order Coliiformes; family Coliidae; genus Colius; species Colius striatus. Next base: position 23,445,522 of record NC_084760.1, on the reverse strand, counting down.
TTCCCTGTTAACTCTAATGATAGAAGCATATGTGTGTTTCACAGAGTGCTGTGTGTCAGGGTACCTGGAGAATATGGTTTTAGTTGGTACAGACAGATCGTAAAGGAGGATACCCATAGGTATGTGAAAAATGCCTGATAATTTGCATAAGCAGCTGGCACTAGGCTCAGAGGGCCAAAAGCTCCCAGTACATCTGCAAATCCCCATCAGATCACTCTGCCTCTGCTTCTGAATTGGTTCTTTATAGCATATATTTCACTACAGAAATTAAAGTTTCTTTTTCTCCCTTTCAAATTACTGTTAAGCTCAGAGGTGAATGTGCTAGCTCTTCGCCCTTCCCTCAGAAATAGGAAACTCTTTCCTATATGCAAAGTATTTTTTTCCTCTTAAGGACGTGGAGTTTCAGTTTTTTCTCCTTAGTACATTCAATTTCCCTATCCAGAATCATTACATTGATTGACAGATGCATAATAACCAGAAATGTATGGTAAAGTCGAAAGAGAAAATAACCCTTGCTACAAGATATTTCATGTAAAATACTAGCAGTAGTAATGCCTCAAATTTCCTAAATTATTGCCCATACTTATGATAGCATTTAAATGTGATATGTACTTGCACTTATATTTTATGATTATCATTGCAGAAACTGACTACTGTGAAGTAGACTAGACTGTTCAAAGAAATAAGGAAACATACCAAATAAGAAGATTCTTTCCTTTTCTTCTGGAATAAGGACAGGATTTTAGCCTTTCCTTTATGTCTGTCCAATTGGCTCTGGTCTTTATTTCTTCAGATGACACTGGAATGGTAGTATTATGCACAAAAGCAACCAAACCTTTCAATTACTTAAGCATGTGTTCACTCTGAGTATTTGTCTGGGACTGACATGGAAGGTGATTTGCACATCCATTTGTTCTTTATTCATTATAAGTAGCTGCTACTAAATTGATGTTGGTAATCAAAAAAATCTTTTCCTGACGTTATTTTTGATTTAGCTTCTATTGTTGAGGAACAATCAAGAAATAAGAATTAGAAGGTTTTGATAATGCCATTTCTTACTGAACCCCTAATTAGCTATCGGTGTTCATTTGTACCTGCAACACAATATCCTTTTTTTTTCAACATTCATCTTTCTTTGGAAAATCACAAAATACTAAATATACTTAATATTTTCAGGTTGAACGTTTTGTAATCCTGGGTATTGACCTAGCTTTCCCACAGTAGTATGGTAGTGCTTTAAGAGCCTTGCTGAGTAACTAAGATAGTGATGGATTGGAAAAACAAAGTAATTTCAGTCACCTGCTACACACAAATTTCAACCATTAAAGTTAGATTAGGTATTTTCAGTTTGAAGTCTGGCTTGTAAAAGGTCTGATTGCCCAGCATTTTGTCAATGCCCATAAGCAGAAGGAAGTACGCCTCGGGAGAAAGGAATGAAATCACTGATGGGAGCTGCTAGTTCAGTCAGAAATCAAGAACTACAAGGTACGTGCAGTGTGATTAAAATCAAGATAACATAGTTGGCACTACTAAATAAGAGCCTCAGAAGGGACAACCTAAAACAGTGTGAAGAGCAAGACAAACAAAAGAAATGGAGAAAAGAATGGAATGATTTCATCAAAAAAAGACAGGGTATTACATTTAAATTTGAATATGACAAATAAAATTACTTCATAAAAGCTGATATATATATATACTTGTAGAAAAAGCCATGTGATGAGGAAAAAAGAATCTTAAAAACAGCTCAGTTTTTTTCAAACAGGGAAGGGCTTAAGCATAATATATGTCAGGGCACTGTACAAGAGTGTTAAGTAGAATCAAGGTCATGCTAAAATAGGTGAAAAACAGTGTCTGAGTTGGAACAGACAGGACACAGGAACAAGTACAAAACTATGAATGAAATACAAAACCTAAATTTAATTTCATTACCTCATCAACCATGGGAATACAGAAAGCAGGGTATGTGAAGAGGCACATAAGCAGGGATGCAAGCACTGCAGAGCTTGGTCTGTGCAGAAGAATCACCAGACCTGCTATTTGCACCTTTATTTCAAGGACTGCTACAGGCTTAATTTACGAGTGCTTTAATCTTTTTGACATTAGGGCAGGATACTCAAACATAGGAATCATTTAGATTGGAGAAGACCTTGCCCAGTAGGATGCCTCCAAGTCTATCACAGGCCTATATTATCTAAACACATCTTTTCCAATACACAAAGCCAAACAGCAATTAATGTGACATACCTGTTTTTTGATGCCTCAACTGTAAGTATCATGTTTACAACCTACCTTACCAATCTTCTATCATTTCCTACAAACAGAGAGACTATTTGAGACAGCATATTTGGGATGCAAAGCAAAATACCAAATACAGTTCCAATTCTTAACATAAGCCAAGACAGAAATCAGACAAGGATTCAGCTAGACTGTTTTAAAAATAGAATATAATGTGAAATGTAGTAAAAAACTCTTTAGAAGGATGGTTCTACAGGATGAAGGGAGTTATTCTAATAATAGAAATGGCTGTGTGCAGTATTTTTAAATGTTTCAGAGACAGCAGGTCATTTACACCTTCAGTGCATATCAGAATCACAGAATCATAGAATGCAGAAAAGCAATCTAGGAAATGTTATAACAAAATGAAAAAGGGAATCTAAAGTGTTAGCTGCATAGTTAAAACAGTACAGAATTTGGCCTCACAAGCAAGCTGAAGAAACTTAATAAAGAAAAAGCATAAAGAAAGCTGCTTATAGAGTCCAAAAACAAAAGGAATTCCGGAGGTGAAAGTTCTAGCCATAGAAAGTGAAATCCCATTATATTGCAAGGTATGATTCTCAGTAGTTGTGACACAAACAGGTGATTTGGCAAGTAAGCCAAAATTCTAAGCAACATGGCCAGACTGTTCCTTGGTGTAACTCCATTTATTTGGAGGAATTTGTATCCCAGACAACTGTTGTGTTGGGTCTAATTCAAACCTGATGTAAGCAGGTTCAGCTCCCTTGATATCAATGCAATACGACCAGCTTAGCGTAGGAGGCCTGGATTTGGCATAACATGTCTCTTGTAGTGAATTGATTTTGCAAAACAGCACGGTTTGTCAGCCCTTTTGATATCTCCAGTCTCAAGAGAACTGCCCCCTTCTAATATTGCATTGATTCATTGCTGAGATGACCTTTACAAATGAACCAGAAGAGAATGGAATTTAGATTATATATCATCTTTCATTCAGGAGATCTCTCCAATCATTGATAAGCCCATAATGTGGAGGTAACATGTAGGCAAATATAAAAACCCTGTAAATTAGGTAGCAGTACATATATTACCTTAAATACAGAACTGTTGTAAATGAAAAAAACCACATTGTTCACTTGTATTTGAGAGTTTTTCCCATCCTTATGTAAAGGATGAAGTTGCAGAATTCGTTTTGTGGGCTAGGAATACACTAAACTGTAACATAATATTGCACGTAACTAGTTTCACTAGTTCATTCTCTTGGTTTTAAAACTATTCTTAGAGGTGAAAGGTATATATTTTTAATTCCTTTCTGTAAGTAGTTATTTTTGAGATGTATGAGGCTGTATTCTGTAGATCTTGAATATCTCTCTTTCCAAAGCTGTCTGTGAACCATAGTGAACCATTCTTTTCAGCTTCATTACTTCCTTTCTATTTCTTGATACTTCTGTAGTACCACAGAGGTAAAGAGTTATCATCATGCTCATCATCTGAGAGACTGAAAATGCTTTAAATAATACAGAAGTGATGGAGAAGTATACTGACACATTAAAAATGTTTGTGAGTCTGCAAAGCTAATATATTCCTTACACGCCTTTATATTTACCCTAAATTACATTAAGCTTAATAATAGGACTCCTAGCAGCTGAATTGATTGGTATGCTGGTGATCCCAGGGAGCATGGAAACAAAGAGTATACATGAAGCTTTTGTTTTACTAAAAATGCAAAGGACAAACATGAGAAATAGCAGTCTATGAGCCTGAAAAGCCACGAAACCATGGAATAAGGGGATGCAAGGAATTAAATTTCAGTAAGGATAATTTGGAGAGGTTTAAAAATGCAGATTAGTTTCTTCTCTGCCTCATACCAGCTGTGGTTGCCCAATGTCAGAAGCTGCCATTCTGATGCATGGTTTGTATTTTTTTTCTACTAGTTTAATAGAACCTCAAATGATTAATGCATCATCAAAAATACTTTTGTAGAAGAATGTTGAAAGTCCTCAGAGGTACTCATCTTGCTCCTAAACATAGCTTTGTAAATCGATTTTGTCAAACAGTGGATTTCCCACTCCTTTGCACCAGCTAATGGGTGATTACAAAATGCCAAGTACACCCAGACCTCTTTGAGTTAGGGAACTTTTCAAATATAGACTTTTTTTTTTTTTAAGTGGGTACAGTAGATTGTAGCAGATGTCTTCTTCTGTCTGGTAAATCCATCCTCATTCGTGTTTCATAGAACTAGTAGTGTTGATATTGTCTAGCATGTTAATTTGGAACCCATGTACTAAACTTCATTGAAAATGTTATGATTAAAATATTGATTTGTGTGCACAATAGCTACTATTTATTATTCAATGTGGCAAAATAGTTACAATTACCTCTAGATCTTTAAAAGCTGCATTTTCGTCTCTCCGCTACTGTTTGATTAGAAAAGCAAATTTCATGATTCACTGTTTAGTTGCTAGGAGGTTAACATGGGAATATATTTTTTTTTCTTAGTGACTTAGAAACATGAAGATTAAAATAAAGATCCCCTCAAAATGATCAATCTAACTTTAACTATATTTTACATTTACAGCTGTATCTTTCAATTCTTTGCAACCTTTTTCTTGGCACAGGAGTTATTGAAGAACTTCACATTTTGCATACAAAACTGTTTGTCTCTACAACATAAGGCAATTTACACTGGAAGCACACATTAAAAAAACTTGGAAATTAATCTTCAGCATTAGGTAGTGGATTTCCATAGGCCTTTTAGTGATTAAAATTTTAATCATCTGATGATTAAAGGTTTTATTACTAGGCAATTAGCACTTAAACTTTAAGTACCAGGCATTTAACTGTGTTTCTGGAAGTGGAACTGTCAGTGATTGGAGATTGTACAGTTGAATGGATCACAAGACAGCCATGAACTAAGAGCAAAGGGGCCAGACAAGGTCAGAGGTAAGATGAAGTTTCAGGGTGCAAGTGCATGAACAATGTAAGGATTCATTTCAGCACATATCAGCATCAGAAGGAGACTTAGGTCTAATGAAAGAGATCATAGAATCATAGAATGGTAGGGGTTGGAAGGGACCTTTAGAGATCATCTAATTCAACCCCCCTGCAGAAGCAGGGTCACCTAGATCAGGTCACATGGGAACATGTCCAGGTAGGTCTTGAAGACCTGCAAGGAAGGAGCCTCCACAACCCCTCACAGTGAAACAGTTTTTCTTGTATTTAAGTGGAACTTTTTGTGTTCCAGCTTCATCCCATTACCTCTTGTCCTGTTGCTAGCTACTATAGAAAAAAGGGAATTCCCAACCTCCTGATATGCACTCTTTAGATATTTATAAATGTTAATAAGATCTCCCCTCATTCTCCTCTTCTCCAGACTAAACAGCCCCAGTTCCCGCAGCCTTTCCTCATATGAAAGATGTTCCATTCCCCTGATCATCTTGATGGCCCTGTGCTGGACTCTCTACAGCACTTCCCCGTCCCTCTTGAGCTGAAGAGCCCAGAACTGGACACAGGACTCCAGATGAGACCTCACCAGGGCAGAGTAGAGGGGGAGAAAAACCTCCCTCGACCTGCTGATCACGCTCTTCTTGATGCATCCTAGGATGCCATTGGCCTTCTTGGCCACAAGGGCACATTGCTGGCTCAGAGCGAAGGCAGAGTCGAAAGCTCCCTGAGTGCCAGGAGCAAACAGGCAGCCCCAGACCCTGGGTTCAAGCAAGTTCCTGGGGATGGAGGAAGTTGTTCAGTTGTTACATGATAATGTGAATCTTGAGGCAGAGTAAAGCTTGCCCTAAAACTGGTCACAAAGAGTATTTGTTTAATCCTCTGCATGTTTTGAGATAGAAACCACCGTTGAAAACTGGAGTATTTATTCTAGTACATTTTTACTCATGAATTGTTATTGCTCTTGTTTTCCATAAAAAGATATATTTAGCTGGAAACCTTCATTCTATTACCCTAGGCAAACAAAACTGCAATTTAAGCAAGATGCATTTTTTTTACTTGGTTTCAGAACTGTAGATTTTGCATATTGGCACTGAGAGTTGAAAGATGGAGCTGGAAGCTGATTAGTTCTTTTCTTAGCTCTTGCTAGTTTTAGCTGCCTCTTAATCTTTTCTTTTTTTCCCCCTCACTGGCAGGAACACTTTAGTCCTAGAAGGGTTACACGGTCTTTTCCCAATATGAACATCTAGTATTGATTTGTCTGTGAATAAACTGGATTTGTTACTTCATTCTAAAATATTTACAGTAGATGTTGGAGCTGGAAGATGTTAGAATTCTCTGATCTGCCAGAAAAAAAATTTTAAAAGACCAGATTTTTAAAAAGACCTAGTTCTGACTCAGTTCTGTAGTTCACTTTGATATTACAAGAAGCTGCGTTCATGTATCAGAGTCTAGACTATGGAGCTTAATATATTCTTTCAGAGTTGTCATGCTGTTTCAAGATAACATAGGGGTTTGAAACTACAACCAGTCATTCAGACGAGTAAGATCAATGTTGTTGTTGTTGTTCTTGTTGATTTCTTTTTCTTCACCATTTAACTAACCTTCCAGGAACTAAAGGAACACCATTGAGATGCTGGGCAAGCCAGTCAGCAGCATAGTCCATGGTACTCGTAGCAGATTCACTAAATGGGGTGGGGGAGGAATACAAATTAATTGGTTTTATTTGGTAGAGAGGAATATAATCATTGGACAAAATCCTGTCCTTAGTTCTGCTGAAAAGCCAGATAGCAACTAAACAAGGAAGCATCAGAATGAATCTGCCACTAAAGGAGCTATGTATGAGTAGGAATTAGATGGTGAATGTGAGATGAAATAGGATTTTCTGTAGAGAAATTTTTTAAAAAAGCACAAAATGATGTAAAAATAGTTAAAGAATGAATGTCTGGTTTCAATCTTGTGTTTTGAGAATAGCAAATAGTTCACCAAAGTCTTCTATCACCTGAAGAAATAGTGTGAAGTCACAAGCAAAATCGTCCTTGCAAAGCAGTTATTGAAGAGATATTCTAGTATAGATTTTTTTATTTTCCTTTTTGTGAATGATGTAAAGCATGAAGACTGCACATGTCCTTATATATTTTTTACTGAAATGATGTTAATTACAGTGATCTCTGCTTGCACAAATAATCGCATTGAGATAGACAGGATTCCAGCACAGAAGAGAAATTTAAACTCTGGTTGTTTTTTAATTTTCATAAACCCTTACTAATTTACAGTAGAGAATTCTACAGATGCTATAGGCACAGATGCAGCTTTTCAAGGATAGGTCTATATGGCCTATAGAGTGATTGGTGTAGTATTGTCTCATCTTTGTTTTAGCCATCTTCAGAAATTCACCTGACTAGTTTTACATACACATCACAGGAGAAAAGGGTTTATGTCCTTGAGGTGTTTGTTTCTGTCCCATGACTGTGGAGTGGACTGACACAGACATGTTTGCATTGTGGATATTTATGTCTAATGAGAGCGATTTTGTCCTTAGGAGTATGAAGTTCTTCCTCGGGTGTTCATAGTCAGCTTTCATTTTTTATAAACCCTTAATAAATCTGGATCATCATCAACCTGTCATATTACTTCTAGGATAAGATGAATCAGCCAAGGAAGTGTTGTGGGGGCTTTTGTGGTTCATTTTTTTAACCCTAGCACGTGACCATGTAGATTAAAAATCCTTAGACAAATGCTGTTGTAAACAAATTAAGTGGGATGCATTCAGCCTTGAGTATTTTCTTTTTTTTAACAGTCAGTCATTATGCTTCTGAGCTGCTAATGACACATCTCAGAATGAAATGAATTGTACAACACTAGCTGCAGCTACATATAAGTCATTAGATGGCAATTTCAGTGAAAGGAATTAACATAACAATTGCTGTACTGGCAAAACTGATCTCAGTACCTTAAGGGGAGTTTTCTTTTTTCCCCGTTTTGCTTTCAGTATCAGGCTACCATACAGCAGGGAACATATAACTCTGTTGTGTTTGTTTGTTTGGGGGTTTTTTGGTTGTTGTTTTATTTTTTTGTTGGGTTTTTTGTTGGTTTTATGGGGTTTTTCAATTCCATGCTTGCTTTTATACTGGTTATAAAAAGAAATTCCAATGAATTTTGAGTAATACTAATTATAGAAACCCCAAAACCATGAGTTAAACAGTGATAGAAAGTCTTAAGTCACTTAGCAAGCATTATCAAGTTATGTTTTTTTCTGTCCAGCTTTTAAAGAATATTTTTAAGGAAATTATTTGGCACCAGGCAAGACAATTTCTGAAGGAAAATACAAAAGTATAGTAATAGAAAAAGGCTCGATCAGTTAATTAGATTTAAGGAGGTAGTTACCTGGTCGATTGGATGTAACCCTATGGTAAACTAAATTAACAGGGGATCAGACTTTATATGTTCATAATCTGCCTTTGTTAAAAATATCTGGTTGAAAATTATAAAAAGGAGATTGTTCAAAGCACTTTGAAAACATAATTTTTACTTTAACAAGCACAAACATATGGAATGGAAAAGAAATGAGAGATTTAGAGCCTGCACGTATATTTGTTTTATCTTCCTGGTGCAATGAGTAGACCAAAAAGGAAATTTAAAATTATCTGTATCTCATTTACCATGAGATGCAAAAGAATTTAGTTCCACTTAATGTATTGATCTATGAGATCAACCTGCATACAGAAAATTTGTTCTAGGCTATTTCATTTCCAGTAGCAATCAATCTCAATTCAGAAGAGTAACTGATTATAGCAGTGTTACAAGCAACTTCCTGTATAAATGAGCACGATCTCTCAATGAATTAGAAATAAATCAGTGATCCAAGCTGCAGCAACATAAAGACACGTTTGAAACATTTAAATCCAGAGAAGATATTTTAGTAACATCAGAGTTAGTATGTGGCTATCATCTAAGAGTCAAGCATTAATGTTAGAACTTTCTTTTGTCCTTCCTTATCTTCTGGTAGAGTCTGAGCTATCTGAAGATGGAGAGACAGATAGAACAACGGAGTAAAGTCAAGACTGCAAAATATAAGTGCTACAAATTAGCAATTTCTCAACCTATTTTGTTCAATTCAACTGAAGTAGGATAAAATGGATTAATACACTATATAAAACAAGTCACATTATTTTACTGTATCTCATTTTTCCTTCATGTAGTTCATGAGGTTTTTAAAGCTTTATGCAGTCTTTTAAAAATGTAGCCAGTGGCTATAACTTTTCCAATATCGATCTGCAATTTACCTTGGATCTACTATGTTACTTCTGCCCTTTACTGTCACCCTTTTAATGCATCCAAAATCTTCCCTAATCTTCCAATCAGCAAGTTCCTCTGTGTTGCATATCACAATATATTTATTTGATAGCATTCAAATTAACTTGTTGGAATGGAATGTGTCACTATATTTTCTGGATTATATTATGGAAATGGCCTTGCTTAATTATTATCATTCATTCTTCAGATATTTGAAACTCTCACAGATTGCAGGCTGCAGTGGGTGTTCAGACCCATTGATGTCTTGCAAGAAACAGTCATAAGGCTCCACAGTATTAGGGGAGCTGAGATGGAGATTGGTAAATGGTTTCAAAATCATGCACCTTTAGCTAACACCACAAGGCATGTTGGACTCTAGTGACCTGAAAAAGCAGGGCCCTTCTTCATACTCCACCCTCCAGCATTCCTGTCAGAAACAAATATGAGGCATTAACACCTGTTGACATACATCAGCAAGGTCTAGAAGGGGAAACTTTATCAATAACTTCAACATCAGCAGCCAGTGGACACCGTAAAAAGAAGTGACCTGTGCTTGTGTTGAGTGACTGCCTGTTAAAAGGCACTGAGATATCAATTTGTTGAAAGGACAAGGAGTCACATGAGGTCTGCTGCCTGTCTGGAGCCAAGATCCAAGATGTTGTTGAGAGAGTACTATGACTTGCCAAGCACACAGGCTACTATCTGCCATTGCTCTTCCATATGGACATGCATGATGTGATGAGCCATAAACTGCAAAATCAAGGAGGACTACAAAGCCCTGGGGGAACAAGTGAAAAATAGTGGAGCCCAAGTTATCTTCCCATCTATTTTACCAGTCAGAGGAAAGGAGCAGATAGAAATGCACAAATAATACATGTCAACTCCCAGCCAAGTGGTTGATGCCTTTGAGAAGATTTTGGCTTTTATAACAACAGGACCTTCTTTGATAACTGTAATCTGCCAGGTGGTAATAGGCTGGCCAACTTGATAAAGTGAGCCTTAAACTCAAGGACTTGGGATGCAGGGTGCAAAATGGTAATATTTATGCCATGTCATCCAACTCAGAAATATGTCAAGGCAACAAAAGTAGCAAGTGTTATTCAATTACATGCCAAGGTAAGAGAAGGCTGACCAGCCCAAGGGAGTGTATAACTGTGGAGGTTCCTCTTTCACTGATCCGGAGAAACCTGCATGTTCATGTAATCTCTTGCATTGTCTGTACACTTGGGGAATGAGCAGAAGGAACTGGAGATGTGGGTGTAGATGTAGTGCTGTGATCTCATTGCAATTACAGAGACATGGTAGGACAGCCCCCATGAGTGTAGTACAGCCATGAATGGCTATGTGCTATTTAGGAAAGACAAGCAAATGAGGCAAGGAGGTGAACCTGCTCTTTATGTGTAGAGCAAATAGAATGTACTAAGCCCTGCCTAGGTGGCAGTAAAGAGCAGGTTCATTGTTTATCAAGGAGAATAAAGGCATAGGGTAATGTGAGTGTTACTGTTGTGGGAGTTTACTACTGGCCACCTGATCAGGAAGAGGAAGTTGATAAGGCCTTCTATAGACAGCTGAGAGCTGCCTCACAATCACAATCCCTGGTCCTCATGGGAGGATTCAACGACCCATATATATTTGCTGGCAAAGTTACACAGCTAAACATGCACAGTCCAGGAAGTTCCTGCAGTATGTTGATGAAAACTTCCTGACACAGGTGGCTGAGGAGCCAACGAGGACAGATGTGTTGCTGGACCTTGTACTAACAAATAAAGGAGGTCTGGTTGGAGACAGGAAGGCTGGGTGCAGCCTTGGATGCAACTACCATGAGATGGTGGAGTTCAAGATCCAGCATGGAAGAATCAGGCAACAAGCAGGGTTGGGACTCTGGGCTTTAGGAGAGCTAAATTTGGTCTTTTCAAAGACCTACTTGAAGGAATCTCATGGGCTAGGACTCTAGAAGGTAGGAGTGCCCAAGAAAACTGGTTAATTTTCAGTTGCTACTTCCTCCTTCCTTCATCCCTATAAGTAAAAAATGAGGCAAAGAAGGTAAGAGTCCTGTGTGGATGAGCAAGGAGCTTCTGAAACAACACAAATGGAAAAATGAACTCTATGGAATGTAGCAAAAGGGACTGATAACTTAGGAAGACTATATGAATGTTGTCAGTGTATGCAGAGATGAAACAAGGAAGGCTAAAGCCCTCCTGGAATTAAATCTAGGAAGATGTAAAGGAGAACAAGAAGGGCTTCTTCAAATATATCAGCAGCAAAAGAAAGACTAGGGAGAATATGAGCCTGCTGCTAGACAAGATGAGTGCCCTAGTGATAGAGGATAGAGAGAAGGCATTGCTACTGAATGCTGCCTTTACTTCAGTCTTTACTGTTAAGGATAAGTCTCAGAAATCCCCGACCCTGCAAGATAGAAAGTTTGAAGAAAGGAAAATCTTCCCTTGATTGAGGAGGATTGGGTTAGGGATATACTAGGCAAGTTGAACACCGAAAAATCCATGGGTACTGATGGGATGCACCCGTGAGTGCTGAGGGAGCTGGTTGGTGTTATTGCTAAGCCACTCTCATAATTTTTGAATGCTTGTGGAGCACAGGTGAAGTACCTGAGGACTGGATCAAGGACAATGTCATTCCAGTCTTCTAAAAGGGCAAGAAGGACCTGGGAAATTACAGACCAATGCATCCCTGGAAAGATGATGGGAAAACTCATTCTTGATGTTACCTCTAAGAATATGAAGGAAAAGAAGGTTATCAGGAGGACTCAACACAGATTCACCAAGGGGAAATCGTACTTAACCAGCCTGATAACCTTCTCTGATGGCATGACTGGCTGGCTAGATGAGGCAAGAGCAGCAGATGTCATCTACCTTGACTTCAGCAAGGCTTTTAACACTGTCTCCCATAACATCCTCATCAGAAAGCTCGGGCAGTGTGACTTGGATGAGTGGATGGTGAGGAGGATCAAGAGCTGGCTGAATGACAGTCAGAGGAGGGTGATCAATGGCACAGAATCAAGTTGGAGGCCTGTGGCCAGAACTCCACAGGAATCAGTTTTGGGGCCAGTCTTGTTCAATATCTTCAAGGGGACAGAGTGTACCCTCAGCAAGTTGGCTAATGACACCAAACTGGGAGGCCTGGCTGGTTCTCCAGAAGGCTGTGCTTCCATTCAGTGGGATCTCAGCCAGCTTGAGAGTTGGGCAGAGAGGAACCTCATGAGGTTCAACAAGGGCAAGTGCAGAGACTTGCATCTGGGAAGGAACAACCCCATGCACTACTACAGGCTGGGGACTGACCTGCTGGAGAGCAGCTCTGCAGAGAGAGACCTGGGAGTCTTGGTTGATAACAAACAATGAGCCAGGAATGTGCCCTCATGGCCAAGAAGGCCAATGGCATCTCGAGATGCATCAAGTACTGTGGCCAGCCCCAAAATATAACCAAAATAAAACAACACAGAGTGGTACAACAATGAAGAGTCTGACCAGCCTTTTAAGAACACCTTCTCCCCACTCCTCCCCTCTTACCAGACTCAGAGCCCTGATCCTGGTGTTTTTACCTCCTCCCCCCATGAACGGACCAGGGGCACAGGGAGTGGGGGTTTCAGTCAGTCTATTCCTGATAGCTTCTGCCGTTTGCCCCTCCTCAGGACAGGTGGGCTCCACACTAGTCCTCCCTGCATGTCTGCAGGATACCTCACACACACGGCAGCCCTGTACAGGCTGCTCCAAAGCGCATTTATCCCAAAGGCTGCAGCTCCTCTCTGCCTCTCATGTGGGGCTGCTCTGCAACATGCAGGCTCTCCAGCACGGCCTGGGCCATGGCTGCCTCCCCACACAGTCCCTCGCCCGTCCGGGCTCACTCACACGGAGCTGCTGGTGACTCTCAGTCCCACCATAGCCCTGCATGGGTTGCAGGGGCACAGCTTGCATTCTCGCCACGGCTTGCAGAGGGGTCTCTGGTCTGGTGCTCCTCCTTCCTTCCTCCTTCTCTGACTGTGGGGTCCATGTGGTCGCCTCCATCTTGTATCACTCTTACACCTCCTGCCAACACTTCAAATTCCCGTCCCCTAAATAGTGATCACAGAGGCACCAGATTGGCCCAGCTGGGCTGGAGGTGGGTATGAACCCAGGAGCCGGAGGAGAGTCCAAAAACTATTTACCAGGTCTTCACTGTAACCCCCTCCCCCTGTTACCAAGCAAAAGCTGCTCCTTGCTAAACCATGACACAAAATAACCTGATCAAGATGAACTTGCTTTAGCAGAGGAATGGACTGGATTATCTTTAGACATCCCTTCCAACGGCTACCATTCTGTGATTTTACTAGATTGACTTTTTTATTTGGATTTTTTTTTCATGTCTAACTATCTCATTTTGATGAATATTGAATTATATCAACATTATTTATAGTCAACACAGAACGTCACTAGAAATATGCTCATTTAGCACCTTGCAAGTGCAATTCAAGTATTTGATCAAGAATATAGACAACAATATAAAGTCTTGTCTGAGTTTACAACTGACACAATGATGAATGGCGCAGTAAATAAAAGGAGAGGTTACCATTACAAAGTGGTCTGAATTGTTCATTTAAATGGTTACTCTTCAACCAAGTGTGTTTTCAAACACATGAAGATAAGGTAATTCATCGGAAGGCAAGGAGTGCATGTAAAGGATGGGAACATTCTTTTGGAAACCGCCTTTCACAATTTACGCGAAGTCATAGTATGTAAGTGTCTTAATATGCTAATCCAACTTTTGAATGCACAAAAACAGGACAGTAGAGTAAGAATATGCCACTGCAGACACATTTAGACGGTTGCTATGCTACTGGGACCATCCCTACTGACTAGATTTAAAGAGAATGTTAGAAAAAACAACATGTAGTAGCTGAAAATCAAACTTTTACAAACAGAGCCTTTAGGGACTCAATTTATTCAGCAAATCAAAGTAGAGGTTAAAAGGTAATTTGGTTGCCATATAGAGATTCTTACTTATACTTTGAAATGAAATCTGATCATGGAGAGAAAAAAAAGGAAAAACTTCAGTCTTACAGACAAAGCTTAACAGGATATGCACATTCAACCTTGAAACAGAGACAGTAAATGTAATTAACAATTTATCAGGAAAAGCAATAGATGCACTCTGGCTCTGAGTCTGTAAAATGAGATTAGATATCTTTCTGGAAAACATACTTTAACTCAGCATCTGAGAAAATTATATACATTGTAGACCAAGTGATCATAATGGTCTGCACATAAAGATTGTGAATCTATTTGTCAAATGAGAAGCACTGGCAAAGAAAAACTATGGGAAACCTGCCAGAATTTAATTCTGTCATGGCATTTTGAAATGGCAATATTTTGCTCCTTTGTACTGGGTAAGAATATCTGAAATGATGTGGCAGATCTCCTCAATCAGGCTGAAGAGTACCTCCGGTACGATAAGTAAAGTAACCTGCTTACTTCAGTGGAAAATGAAGCAATATTATCAGTACCAATAGCATCCTAAGACAGATGATATATTGAGAGAAAATAGGGTTTGGGTGACTGAAGAGAGCTGGTGAATAGATGACTTCTGCTTGAAAATGACCCTAGAACGAGACTCCCGTAAATTATGCAATTTGACTTGATTGGCTTAATGGGATCTTTCTGGATATTTTTTGCCTAGCAATGTCAGTGCCATTTCAATGTAAATGAGCATAGAACACCTTTGAAATATATCGGTATATATATACTAGCCATACAAGTAGATAAATGCATGGAAACAATTTGTAAACCAGGCAATTAAAAACTTTAAGAGAGCTGAAGGCAATTTTATTCAAAATGGAATGAAACTAGTAAGTCAAATTAAATAAAATGCTAAAGAATGTGGTGTAGTACAAGATAACAGGCTATTCTATGAAGTATTTGAAAATGAATTAAAGCAAAAACTCTCATTAAAACCAAATTACAGATGAGAAGCAGTTAAAGCATATTACTTTGACCCTGTTGGGGTTTTTCCCTCATCACACAGTCATATTAATTAGCATAAATCTTCTTAAGAAATAAACATATTTACCAAAGATACCTTGCAAGTGTGGTTTGTAGTCATTTGGTAAAAGCCTGAGCAACCCTGTAAAAACTTCAGCAGCAGAACAGCTTGTCAAAATTAAACCTTAAGCAGATGGTTCTAAATCACTGGAACTCTACTGCAAATTCTGAATGCTTGAACAGTTCTATGAATAACAGAAAGCTGTCCACAAACACAGAGGAGAATAGCAGATGTGTCAGGCTGATGTTACCTCATCTTCATCACATGGAATCCTATCACTGTCAAAAGTGCCATCTCTTGCTTACTTGAGAAAGTGACTAAAAAGTCTCTGTTGATATTGTTCTTAATAAACACATCCATTTTTAAACTCTGTTCCTCAGACCATTGCTGTGAAAAGGGGAAACTTACCCTGACACAGACAGAAGACAGGTACAGCAACAGTTCTAAAGGGTGTTTCAAAATTTCTTAACCTCCAATTTACAGGTAAACATGAAATGCATATGTACTTTCTGTTATTTTACCAAATGCATTTTACTTTCACCAAACTGAGCAGGTCTTATTCACTGAGATTTTTGTTCATGAATTATAGAATCATAGAATAGTTTTGGTCGGAAAAGATCTTTAATCTCATCAAGTTCAATCACTAACCTAACATTGCCAAACCCACCACTAAACTATGTCCATCAGCATCTCAGCTACAAGTATTTAAAATATCTCCAGGAATGGCACCCTGTATTTAACAACCCCTTTGATGCAGAGGTTTTTCCTGATACCCAATCTAAACTTCCCCAGAGCAACTTGAGGACAATTCCTCTTGCCCTACCACCTTTTACTTGGGATAAGAGACTGACTTCCACCTCACTACAATTTCCTTCCAGGTAGCTGTAGAGAAGGATCATATCTCCCCTCAGCTTCCTCTTTTCTAAGCTAAACATTCCCAATTTTCTTAGCAACTCCTCACAGGACTTGTTCTCCAGATCTTTCACCAGCTCTGTTGCCTGTCACTGGATACAGTCTAGCACCTCAATGTCCCATTTATAGTGAGGAGTCTAAAACTAAACACAGCACTTGAGGTGCAGCCTCACCAGTGCTGAGTACAAGGGGACAATCACTTCCATGATCCTGCTGGTCACATTATTTCCAATACAAGCCAGAATGCTATTGGCCTTCTGGGCACACTGCTGGCTCACAATCAAGAGTCTGTTGATCTACACCTCCCAGGTCCTTTTCTGCCAGGCAGCTTTCCAGCCACTCATCCCCAAGCCTGTAGCATGGCATGGGATTGCTGTGGCCCAAGTGCAGGACCTGGCACTTGGCCTTGTTAATCCTCATACAATTGGCCTTAGCCTCTTCAGGTCCTTCTGAATCTCTGTTTTCCATATCCCTCTAGAGTCTTACTCCAGTGTAATGTTCTGAAGTAACAATTGTCTTCAAAAAAGAATCTTTATTTATCATGTCACTCTCTAGAGCTTTGGTCATCTAAGAGAAAGAGAACTGAACTTGGTCCCTACACCCAATATTTTTCTTTTGTTTTTCAGTGAACAATTTAGTACAAAAAAATACAGCAGAAGTCCTTCTTTCTGTAGTAAGTGCTATAGCTTTTGGCTTTCAGAGCTCTAGTTTCTGATGGAGTATGTTTCTCTGAGAAATATGGGCCTCATAGCAGTAAGAAGATTCATTTTTGGTAAACTGAAGCAGAAAACAGAGTCTTTGTCTGCTGATCTTCATTCTCTACATAAATAGGAATCAGTCATACTTGAAGACCTTCAAGTATGGTTTGAGGTTTTTTTCACAATATGAATTGATTTCATTCATAACCATCAATATCTGGTATTGGTGGAAGCTGCAGCCATTCTTCCATTACATTACTGACTTCCCTGTAGCATGGTGGAAGTAGTGGTGTTCCCAGAGACTGTTCTGGATTAAATTATAGTCTTAAACCTGTATAGTGATATCGCAAGAAATATATAGCAGAATACAGATTCTTTTCTGCATGAGGATATATGTAATATACTTTAAGTATTATCTATAATAATACTATATCATTATGATTCTATAATGATACTATATGAAATTTTAATGATACCATACTATCTACATGACACTATGTGTTATCTGTAAAGTCTAAGAATATGCCACAAACCACATTTTCAGTATATTCCAAGAATATATCTAAATAAGATATTATTTTCTATTTTTAGCTTATATAATCTTTTCTACTTAAAGTAAAGAGGGAATTCATGCAAACTGAGAAGAAATAAAATTATTTTGGCTGTGTTTGACTGAGAGTTTCGCTGCAATAGCCTTCCAAGTAATTTCAGTATGTGTCTCTGATCCTAAAATTTGGCAAATTGACTAGCACCTTGAGAGTCCAGAGTCCAAAGGTGTCTTTCATTTGAATTTCAGAAGTCCAAGCCAAACATTAAGAACAAAGTGCATTTTTAGCATACCAGGTAGTTTGGCATCACTGGGTAACATGTCATCAGAGAACTGCAAATTAGACCCTTCTGTGATTTAATGTAATATATTGTGATGTTGAGCCTTTCCTTTGAGTCATCAGGGACTTTCAAAAGTTTTGAGTCTCCAGGGAAAATGTGAAGATCATATTTTTCCATAAGATTTATTTTTTTTTGTAATCTGGCATAAGTCTAATGAAACTAACAGAGTTATCATCTGTAGTTCCAGTGATAGTAATTGAATTTTCCATTACTGTATCAATAGAAAGTCTATTTTTTATTTTAACCTAAAACAGGAGCTACTGTATTTAATAGTGCCTGAGAGTTTGGATAAATGTTCTAAATATAACTGAAATGTTATTTTATTATTTTGAGTGCAATAGCCTCAGAAGACAAGAATAGGTATAGTGTAAGCTTCTCTTGGAAGATAAAAGCTTGAGACAGTATCATTAGCTTTCCAGAAGCTTTAGCCCACGATTTGCATAATATGGTACCAAGAATAAGGTATAAGGAAGATTATCAGTTATTTGGATACTGTTAAGCTAATATGTGCTATTTTTTCCCCTCCTCTCTTATTTTATAGAGGAAATCCAAGGAAAGGAACAATTACCTTTTCTTCTTGTGATTAAGATAGCTAAATTTAGGTACCTTTGCATAGTTATCTAAAGAACTGTGTAGTTAAGCCCCCATTTCAAACAATGGAGATTTGATTAAATCAATGGCCAACAAGGTTGTCCTTGACTAACACCTTAAAGCCTCTGAAGGTGTTCATGTGTGGGCAGTTGAATTGACCCACTTGATTCCACTGATTTTATTGATTACTATACCCAACTCTTCCTTGGTGGGCTAGTTTAGATTTTTCCTGAGGGGATTTCAGAGTCTCCCTTCCATTGTTTTTTCCCATAGATTTTGTATGATAGTTCCACTGCTTGTTTAAACGTCCACAGGTTCATCAGTGTTGTCCAGGTGCTTTGATGAGAATCTTGATCATGTATTCTGTGTCATGGAGTTTATGGAAGGAAATACTTCTTTGATGCTTTTAAATCCAACAAGGCACAATCTTACATTACATTCTTGTGGGGGTTTAGCCATGGTTAGGTGCCAGGTGTCCACAAAGTCGCAATATCACTCCTCCTCCTAAATTGGACAAGGAAGAGAGGTTTGTGAGTCAAGATAAGGACAGGGAGATCACTCAGCAATTAGCATGAGGGCATTGGAGTCCTTCATGGGCTGCGAGTGGATCTCTGCTCTCCTGTGATCTCCATGGACTGCAGAGGCACAGCTGCCTCGCCATGGTCCTCACCACAGGTCACAGGGGAGTCTTTCTTCCAGGATCTGAGCACCTTCCTCCCCCTCCTTCTCCACTGACCTTGGTGTCTGCAGAGATGTTTTCACATTCCAACTTCCTGTTGTTGCTGCAGTTTAGCAACTGCCCTGCAACTTCTTCCCCTTCTCAAATACATTATTCACAGAGGTGTTACCTCCATCACGAATTGTCCAGGCCTGGGTCGTCTGTGGGTCCATCTTAGAATTGACTGACATTAGCCCTGTCAGCTACAGGGGAAGCTTCTGGCAGCTCTTTGTTTAAAGAAGCCACCCCTGTAGATGCCCCCCTACCAAAAGCCTGGACTGGGCAAAATCACTACATTCCTATATACATATTCTTATGCCAATTTCTTCACCTAATTCTCTGAATTATTTCCAACATATGTTAAGCAAAGTAAATTACATCTCAGTTTTGTCTTATCTCTCATCTGCTCCCCATGTGCAATGTGCAGGTTTTGTGTCAGTGAACACTGGTTCCTATGTTTGGGGGAGCTATATGAAAATGTCAGGAATTTATATTGAAAATGGCTGTCAAAGGAATATATTCTGTAGTCCCACAGAAAGCATCTCTCTAGCAGAGATGAGCTTTTTAGAACAGTGGAAAATTCACTGTACCAGAGGAATGAACCTGTTGGCCACCATTTCCAGTCTCCAGTTTTACATTGGTTTTAGATCCGTTTGGCCTAGAAGAATTAAACATTTTTATACAGGAATTTGAATTTGACTCATTATTCTAAAAAGCAGGAATAACAGAGAGGAGAGGACAAGTGAGTGCGCTTCAGCTGAGAGTGTCAAGGGAATTGATTTATGACTTCACAATCATAGATTTTAAGGGTAAATGTAACTACAGATGTTATAATCTGACTTCCTTCAGAACAGAGACCAAATAATTTTCTTTTTGCCCTCTAGTGAGTTGTGTAAGTGTTGCTTAACTAAAATATGCTTCCTAAAGCCTTTTGCCAGGAGGTTCAGGTACTACTCTGTCTTTCAGTGAATCAGATTCTATGTGCTTTACTAAGGTCTGTTTCTGTTCTGTGGGTGTCTCTGCTTTTCCTCTATTAAATATTTAACTTACTCACTGCTTGGAGCTGAAATTGTCTGGAGGCAGAAACTCTTGAAGATATTAACATAAAAATTGTCCTCTGGGTAGAGGAAGGAGGCATAGTTAATGTTTCTAGTGAAAGAAAGGCTGCAACATAAACTCATCTCTTTAGCTGGCAGTGAGGGAGGATGAGGTAGAGGTCAAATCCACGGAAGTACAGTGACCTAGGCTGATCTATAGTCCTTTACAACTAACTTTGCATAGCTCTGATACTGCCTCAAAAGATATCTGTTTATAATGGATATGAAACAAATGTAGATGTTTAATCTTCCTTGCAGGTTCCATAAAGAAACATTTAAATGCATTGGCTTGGCTTGTGCAAGCTCTAACTGTTAAAGGAAAACAGAGGCACATAAGTCAGGTGGACTAAGCATCCCTCTGAAAGTCTCTCAGGGCACTTGCTTCTTTATGTTATATATAAGGAATAGAGGAGTTTACACTGGCTGAATTCCACTCCCTCTCTACTTCATAATCTTTTCAATGAAATAAGGCCTTGAAAGGTCACATAAGTCAGGTGCGTAAAATTTCACCCTGAGGAATCCACGCAGGAGAGAGATACTATGAAAGTCACAGAAAAGAAGTTTCAGTCAAGGCTTACATTTTTTAGATACCAAATATATCAACCTCAAGGAAATTGAAATCCAGTTTATTTTCCAATAAATTCAGTTTAAGTGTTCCTAATTATCTTCTTTTTAGATCAGAATAATGACAAAGACTTTTGGGGTGATGTTTGAGAAGTGTTATACAAAAGCATTTCTTTTGTTTCTCTATCTTTCCCAACTTAATTACAATACTAATTCATTAGTCAATATTTGTTCAGTGTTTTGAAACTGTAGCAGGATATATTGGAATAAAGAAGAAACCATTTGCACTCATCTGCAATTCTATGTGAATGAAGACTACACTAATGTAAATTTATGGTAATTTTTCCACTTACTGTGGAATTTTGTTATCCAGAATGCTAGGGCTATAAAATACCTTTTCCTGGATATCATGAAGATTATGCCAGATAGTCAGAAAAGACTGAATTGACATATGCTGAGAAGAAATTTCCATTTATTTTTTGGATATGAATATTCAGATTTGTATAGAACTAGCTACTTCCATGGCAGAAGAGTTGTGCCTAGAGGTTAAATCCAGTCTTCTCTATTTACACTTCAGCCAATGCCACCTGGTGAAGTCTGGGAGCTCTAGGGGGACACTCTGTCAGTCAGATATACATTTGATTTCCCTGCTAAGGAATATGAAAGTAAAAGCTACTTGGAGAAGCGGAGTGAGCTTTGCTAAAAAATTCCTTAAATTTGCCAGTTTTTCAAAATAGATTTTCATCATGCAGCAATAGCTTCCTTTTGGGGGCAGAGTGAATTAATTGTGCTGAACTGACTCCAGCACTGTTTGAAGTTTCCTGGTCTCTGTCTTAAATTGGCTTAGCAGTGTGTTTAGTACACTGTATCTGCACTTGGTGATAGGTGAAGATATGTGACAATTCATAAAACACTAGAAAACTCCAGTGGGTGTAAAGTCACACCTGAATGATGTAATTCCTTTGTTTTTGAAAAAAAACTCATTGAGGTCTATAGTATTGGCTGACTGATCTTTTACCAATAAAACTTTCTCATATAGAACTTAAGGTACATATGGCAAGAGCAGTAAGGTTCATGACTGGGTATAGCCTTTTTTAAAACACTATTAGTTTTCCAGCCCCAGGGTAAATTCCTTCAGTTTCCAGAGGCCAGTTTATTCCTTTGGGAAGTTAGAGATGATGATTACACACTAATCATATTAAAAATCAACAGTCTTCATCTACAAGACCA
Source organism: Colius striatus (assembly GCF_028858725.1). NCBI lineage: Eukaryota > Metazoa > Chordata > Aves > Coliiformes > Coliidae > Colius > Colius striatus. The sequence goes on along the minus strand of NC_084760.1, from coordinate 23,423,323 downwards.
TAACAGTGGAACTAAACTGACATACTCAAGCTAAAAGACAGAAGGCTTATTCTTTCACTTCTGAAGTTATGGTTTCAATGAGAAATTATCAGCCTTCTAACATTTTTTTTTTTTGATTGGTCCACTGGAGTAGAGCCTCACCTTTTTCAGGACACTGAGCTGATGGAAGACCAAGACAGAAAGAAACCAATGAGCTTAGGAAGGGAATTTCCTGTATCAGTAACATAGCATGATTTTTTCTCTAGGTAAACCCCCAATAAAACCCCCAAAAAAATCAATATATATCCTTCCTAGGAGCACAAATAACAATACATTAGATTGAAAATATACACAGGAGTTGTGCTGCTATCTATTAATGGATGTTTCAAAACTCTTGTAAGTAGAGACTTTTTAAGTAAAATATGTTGCATTTCCAGAAAGGTGATTCCTGGAATTTATGAAACCAGCAGCATAAAGCTGAAGGGGGAACTTAGTACTAAGAAGCTCAGGAAAACATGTTTATGTGTACACTTAATCCCTGTATTTAACAGACAACCAATAAGATTTCTCTGTAAGGAGCTGTAAGAACTCAGAAGCAGGAGATGTAAGAACTCAGAAGCAGGAGATGTCTCTTTGTGTTCATATCAGGTTCTATTCAATCCCGTAACAAACAAAACATAAATAGTTATAAGCAATAATCTTTTTTTAATTGTTTTGTGTTGTTGTTTGAGTATTTTTATAATGAGATTGGATTTGTCCTTTTCAGAAACTAGATGGAATACAGGTCTGTGGACTGATTTCCACCAGGTCACACGCTGTTTTCATTCACACTGACAGTATCATATCCAAGTGCCCTTACTCTGCCCCGGTGATAGTTTGGCAGGAAAGTCAGTAAATGAAACAAATGCAACACATCCTATGCACTATTTTTTGCTCAACTTGTTCTCTGACTCCCAATGCAATTTCAGCTTTTTTTTATAATAAGAAGAATATATGGACCTAGTTCCATGAAAGGACTGATAGGCTCAGCAAGAGAGTTACAGGCCCTTAGGCAAAGAAACGTAAGACATCTTCAGGGTGCAGTGCAGCACTTTCTCTCATTTTTTCCCCCTTCCTTTAAAAAAAAAAACACAAAAAAACAAACAGCAGACTCTCCTACTAGCTTATAGAGTCATGTTCACCTTAGCTTTTTCTTTAATAGCTCTGCATATACACCATGCAATGCCTGGACCAAAGCAAACTGGAGAAGTTGTGAGTTTTTCTGTAGTGAAAGAGATATGCTCCAGAGAGTACAAGAACATAGAGTTTATTCTTTTCAAGAAAACTCTAGTCACTTATACTTTGGCTGGGAGTTTTAGTCATTGTAACCCTTAACTGGTGAGGCTCCTGCTCTGCCAACCTTTTGGCAGAAAGCAGGAGGAATTGCTCTATTTGTTCAGCAGGAATTTGTTTGGACTCACTCATAAACTTAAATCCTTAAAGAAGATAGAGGGAAAGATGAGATATCTGGAGCTTCTGACAATTGTTGTACATGAAGGTCTTAATGATGCAAATGAGAAATTTCTGGCCTTTCTCAGAACACAACTGAAAACACTCAATTAAAATGGACATAAAATCTGGGATACCTTGCAGTTTCTCTAGTTCCAGAGTAGACAACATCTGAACAGAGATTTAGAAACTGGAAATTAGCCTTCAAAAGTGGGATCTAAGTGGGATTTTGATGCACAGGCAGAACATAAATATTTTTTATGAATTTGATCTTGCTAGGAGATTGGACTGATATTACCATATCCTATCCAATATTAATCAGTTGGTAACAGCTTTCACTTGCTCATGATCTGTGAAGGATGAAAGGCTGTTTGATGTTTCCTGTTATTTATTTTCATCTTTTTCCAAAGACCTGTCCTATGTTTATCAATTTGGCACCTGAGCATTAACTTCAAGTATGTTGAACCATCCACTGTCATCAGATTTTTATGTTTTGAAATTGTCCTGCACATTCATTTACATGTTGTTCATGGACAAAGGCATGGCTGTGTGAGATGACAAATGAACACACTGATTTCTTATGATCCAAAATCGATTGAAGCACCAAGCCATATAAGCTGGATTTTGCCAGCTAGCACATTGTATGGCAGCGTGCTGAAAATGGTTTCTTGACTAAGTCACTTGCAAAAGAAGTGGTCAAGAGCTGGATTAATATTTATTTGAGCAACACTTTCCCTCAAAGAATATGAGTCCTGAGTAACAGACCAGTGTTTCAGGATCAAATTTTATCTTTGAAATGGGAATTTGACTAGATGAGGCAAGTGAGTATTTGGCTGATTTATTAAGGTCCTTATTCCTACTTCTGAGATGGTGTATGGTAGGGCAAAGTTTCACTAAATTTAACACTCAACAAAATGCTGGCTTTGAATACTAGAATTGTACACTGCTCAGTCCACTCCCCCAAAAATGCCATGGCCTTTGCAGATAGAAGAGTTGACTGACACTTTTGTGGGCATTCAGCTGTCATTTCCTACTGAGCACAAATGAAGCAATAACAGCAAAAATGAATTACTACTTGCAAAGAGATACTCACTTTTGTGGATTGCTCAGAAAGTGTGGGTGTTTAGATCTTAAACTTCAGATGAAGCCAAGCAAACAAGAACACAGGAGCCACAGGAACAGTTGGAAGTAAATCTAAACATATATTTCAGAAAACCGCAGGTGAGTTTTGTGAGCAGGTGTAAAAATTATTACTGTGGGGCCAAAATGTCTGTTCTAAGTAAACAGTGCATTTTTTAATCTCATTCTATGTGTATGAAGAGGAAATAACAATTCAGATATAATAGATTGTATTTAAGCAGATGGGAAAAAAAAGGAGAAAGACACGAACATATGATACAGATCATATTTCTGTAACTTAATCAAGGCTTAGGATATAAAGTGACATATATAGGGAAACAGGTCCATCAAGTTTCCAAAAAATAAAGAGACAGGATTCTTTTTTAACTGTGAAAAGTCCTTCATATGAAAGGTTTTTCTGTCCTATTCATTTGACCTATTTTTGAGTTTCTAATGATTTTCCTATTTTTGTTACTTTTTAGTTTGTTACTCATCTCTAGAGTAAAAGTTATCAGTTATCCTATGAGCTATACATAAGTAACAGTTGAAATAATTGTGATCTCTGCAGCAGATGTTGTGAGTGATCCCCGGTTCTCTTTCCCCTGGCATTTTTGGGAGATATGATACATAATATGTGCACAAATAAGAACTTTCTGGAACTAATAAAGCGAAAAGTACCCCAGGTTAGTAGAGTTGATAACTATTTCTCTAACTTTTTTTCTTCATAGGTGATGCACTTTGAGGTAATTTAAAGTTTCTCCATTGTCAATCAAAATATCTTGGAACAACTTCTAATAGGGGTTCATCGGCCTATTAAATGAACTTGACCATTTCAGTTACCAGATGACAGGCGTCTACACAAACAAAAACTGCTGCACAGCTGACACTGGCTTCCAACTTTGGCCACACTCCTAAAGCAAAGACCAGGCACTGAATCAGATGTGTGCAATGGACTATCCTGATGGCTTATGTCATTCAGGTTCCAGGCTTATTACTGGGAAAACCTTCACTGTCACTATTTGCATTTTTAACCTCATTTTCAATAGAAAAGACACTACAGAAAACATAACATATTTTTCAAGGCCATGAAGAAAAATCCCCAAGAGTCAGCCTCTTTAGGAAATGAACGTTTCCTTGAAAACAAGAGGGATCTGAAGGAAGACCTATGTAAGAAGACTGGACTTTGTATACAATGTGGGATTTATATTGACTTGGGAAGTAAATTGATTTCTTCTGAAAAAAAAAGAGAAAAAGTTGCAGTTTAGAAAGATTGTTTTTCTTCACTGAAAGGATAGGTATTCCAAGACCCCAAGCTATTTTTTCTGTGTGCAAGACAAACAATTTTGAACCTCACCAACCAATATTATTAAAACATCAAGATCTCATATACCTAGGATCTTTTAAATTACTTTATGGTTTATCCTCTCCTATGGAATCAATGTATATAACAAATTTGATGTTTGCTTTAGATGTTAAAAAAACTTGCTACTTTTTTCTACACTACACAGTTTCATGCAAACTGACATCTTTATTTTTGTAGCCCACTGCATCTGAAGTCTCTGTACTAGGTGGTACGAATTTTGTCTAATCTCTCTAGAGTACTAAAACTAAGGGCATGATTGTAATTGTAAAAGCAAACAACAGGCAAGTCATCAGCTGCAAAATTTGTCAGGAGAAGAGCAAACAGGAAAAATCTCAGATTAATCTTTTTTTAAGGATTCCCAAGACTAAGGAATGCAAATATAGGGATTTAGAGGAAGAACGCCCTAACATCTCAATTTGAGAACAAAATCAATCATTAAAAGGGGAAGCTAAATGCAGTATAACTAAAAGACCCCAGACACTGATATATATACATTGATATGTCTTTACCAGACATCCCCAATGGATGAGTAAGACAAATTATTCACTGTAACAGTAGCCTTTGATGAAAGTATTTTGTGTCTCTCTAATGACTGTTCTTGCCTTACTATCTGAAAGAACTCTTTTTTCGCAGCACCACTTCTTCTATTACACACTCTCATAATGTTGAAAGCTGTGCAATAGTTCTTCTAAAAGAAAAAAAACATAAAAAACAACAACAAACCATCTAACAAAACAAAAGACATCTAGAAGCTACTGACATCCAGAAGCTACATGATTTTTTATCATGGTTGTATAAATAAAGCTTCAAGACCTGAATATTTTCAGTCAAAGGTTTGAATCCCATAGGCCAAGAGGATGACTAAGCTATCAGTCTATTGTCTATTCAACATAGGATAAATGATTAAATATTAATTTAATCACAACTTTTCCTCTGCACCTTCTCTGAATCCATGTCTATCTGAACCAATTAAACTAAAGGGAATTGAATTTTGGTACCATCTACTCGATCATAGTTTTTTTCTGTTCCAAAATAAAATATTATTGCATAACTGTGACTATAATAATACTTTATCTGTTCCTACTCAACAGTGTAGATATTCTCTCTTTTGCTTTGTAGTTATTCATCATTTGGCTATTTTTCCAACAGATCTGTATTGCATAAATAGAAAGTATGTACTTATTAGAGAACTTGAGAGAAAGGTTTTGGCTGTTGTTTACCTAGAATTTGTTAAAGCCTTTGATACTGTTTTCCAAGCATACTTCTGAAGAAACTGGCTGATCATGACTTGAGCAGATATACTCATCTCTGCATTAAATGGATGGATAGCCAGTCCCAAAGAGTGGTGGTGAATGGAGTTAAATCCAGCTGGCAGCCATATACCAGTGGTGTTTCCCAGGGCTCAGTGGCAGAGCTTGTTCTGTTTAATATCTTTATCAATCATGTGGACGAGGGCATTGAATGCAACCTCAGTAAGTTTGCAGATGATGCCAGGTTGAGCAGAAGTATTAATATGTTTGAGGGTAGGACTGCTTTTCAGAGGGACCTGGACAGGTGGGATGGGTGAGCTGAGGCCAGTTGTACAAGGTTCAACAAAGTGAAGAGCCAGGTCATGCACTTGAGTCACACAACCAGATGCAATGTTCCAGGCTTGGGGAAGAGTGGCTGAAAAGCTGTCCAGCAGAAGAGGACTTGGGGTTGTTGGTTGACAGCCATCTGAACATGAGTCAGCCGTGTGTCCAGGTGGCCAATAAGGCCAATGGCATTCTGGCTTGTATTAGAGATAATGTGGCCAACGGGACCAGGGAAGTGATTGTCCCCCTGTGCTCAGCACTTGTGAGGCTGCACCTCAAGCACTGTGTTGAGTTTTGGACCTCTCACTATAAATGGGACTTTGTGGTGCTGCAGTGTGTCCAGAGAAAGGCAACATAGCTGATGAAGGGTCTGGAGAACAAATCCTACAAGGAGTGGCTGAGAGAGCTGGGGATGTTTAGCCTGGAGAAGAGGAGGCTGAGTGGAGATACGATCACTCTCTACATCTACCTGAAAAGAGGTTGTACTGGGATGTGTGTTGATCTCTTCTCCCAAGTAACAAGTGATACGACAAGAGGAAATGGCCTCAAGTTGTGGTAGGAGAGGTTTAGACTGGATATTATGAGAAAGTTTTTCACTGCAAGGATTATCAAGAGTTGGAAGAGTCTGCCTAAGGAAATGGTTGAGTCATCATCCCTGGAGGTATTTAAAAGACTTAGGGATGTTTAGGGACGTGGTTTAGTCGTGGGCTTGGCACTCATAGTTTTATGGACACTCAACGATCTTAATGGTGTTTTCCAACCTAAATCATTCTATGAAATTAACAAATGAATTTATATTGGCAATGTTTGAGGGCTGGAAGAAATATCCCTGTAGTGTCTTTTACCAGTTTCTTACATAAATGGGAGAAATCCAGCTATATAATGTTACACATAGTATATTTTAAACGGTGGTCACCCATTTTTTGTTTTGTTGGTACATAAAAGCCCACTGAATTCCATAGGACTCTATAATGTTGCAATTGTCCATCCATGCAGAAAGGCCTGCCAGATCCAAACTCTGAATGTATACTCATTTTCTCAGTTATCTGTTGCTGTGATACAAGCACATCCAGTCAGTGGTGAAATGTGGGTTCAAATAGGTGAAGACCTTCAAGATTTTTCATTTCTTATCAATAGATAGGCATATGGTAACTAAAAAGGAGACTGTATGAAAATTCTTCTAATATTAAGTACAACAGATTCTCCTAATACAACCATATAAGTCTTGGATCAGTCATTAACTAATTAACTGTTTTGTTTTCAACACTATTTTAAAAAACACTTTACTTTTGTGTCTATTTGTAATTTTTTTAGATCTTATGTCATTAAAAAACTTTGGTGGATATAGCTGTGACAGTAAACTTGACAAAGTTATTGGCTTTCTTTTTTAGGTTCTTTAAATTAAGAGATGTTTAAGTTGCAGAAAAAGTATGCCTATATTATAGCAGGATTATCTTGTATCCCAAAGCCTTTAGCATGAAAAAGCTAGAAAGCAGTTAAAACATTTATGAACAAGACTTTCACATCTTGAAGCTCTTCTCTCATGTACCTTTTTTCTCCTATCTAAACCTTATCTATTCTAAAAGACTTTACACTGTAAAGAGCTCTCAGACTGACATCCTGCAGCAGCCACTGTGTTTGTGGTTTGCTCTTCTTCCAGCCCGGTAGCGTGTTGGTGTCAGAGCAACTATGCACATGTATAGGTTTAGTGCTCCTGTGGAAGTGTTCTATGTGCTGTCGATGCATGAAGGAACTGCTCTTCTGGAAAATAAAAGCTTTCCTGTACCTGTGCAATAGATACAGTCATATTGTCAGGCTTGAAATGCGCCAAGCATTTCTTTTGCTTAAACAAGTCCTACTTTTTCTAAAACTGTCTATCTTAGTCATATGCTTCCCACAAGATGCTTGCTGCTATCTGACTGCTGATTTTTTTGTTAATTAGTGAGAAAACACATGACATTCTGGTTGTGGATATAGTGGAGACAATCGTTGCAGAGATCTAAAATTTTGGGTTTTTTTCCTCCTTTCCTCAAAACTCTTAGCTGATGTAAGAAAATGTTGCTTTGAATGATGACATGTCAGCCCATTAGTTATATTAGAATTTGTTTCATTGGCATTGTTATGAAGTCTTGAAAAAAAAATACATTCAAGTATTTTGAATTTACAATGATATATTTTGCTTCAGAAACTTGGGAACTTCAGGAAGCATTTGAAGATAATCTTCAGTAAAAATGGATTTGGTAGTGTGAAGGTGTTCAGCTTCATATCATTCATCTCTGCTGTTTGATAGGTCAAAAAAGAAAAATATTTTTAAGTTTGCAGAATTCCTTATTTATAGATCTGTAGTTTGCATAACTGATACTTTTACTTTTTCCTCTTTTCATTGACAAGCTTATAAAACATCCCACCAAATTTCAGTTACTTTAAATTTTCTTAGCCCCATTTTCCAAATTTAATGTTTTAATTGTGTATTTTCTAGGTAGCTCTGTTGTCAAAGAAAATTGTTATTTGTCCCAGAGATTTATGAATTTAGCTTAAGACAAGGTGCAGTAAAATGGTAGTTCCAGCTACTGGAGGAGACGTAGTAGAGATATTAATATACATAGCTTATTAGCACCACATTTAGATCAATTATAGGCCTGAACTATGGCCTTAAGTCAATTCAATGATTTCCATTAACTTCAAAGAACAACAGATGAAGGCCTGTGTGACAGGTTCAAGTAGCTCTTAAAAGTAGATCAATAAAAAGGAACATGAATGGTATTATATACTTCCTGTTGACTGCTTTCTTAGGCATTTCTGTTTAAAAGGAGGATAATACCTAGTAATATCATCCTCAGGTCTGACATATTTAATTATTAAACTAATGCATATTTTTCCCTAACACAACAGTTTATGCCACAGTTGTACTTTTCACCCAGTTTCAAGGCCTCCTTTTTACTGAACAGTACCAATAGCATGACTCAATGCATCAGGCATGATGTCCTGAAAACAGCTCTTCTTGGTCATGTTCTACAGATGATGCTTAGTTTTTCATGTGTATAAACAGGGGCATTTAAGAAGGCATAAGAGGTACTCAGTGTGTTAAAGTTCACTAAAATATAAACCAGTGAGTACTCAGGTCAGATTCAGAATTTCAGAAAGAACTTTGGAAAAGACTGAGCTGGATGCAGCTTCTAGGGGAGATGCAAGATAATACGAGCAATGATGAACTGATTGGATGCAACTGGAGCAGACTATGACATGATCTTTCCCAGTTTCCTGTGTGTTCCTCTGCTAGAGGAAATCTCTCTCATAGCTGAGGCAATTAGGGCAAAGAAAGTAATGTGCAGCATCCTAGGGCAGAGGCTGGAACACAAGTGCCAGTAATGAGAGATTTATTCTGGGCTGTCAACTGGGAAAGCCCATGCATCCCTTGATAAACCTTCTGGGGAATGCAAGATGCTAATCTTGTAGCTGAAAAGAAGAAATGTCTCCTCCTGGCTTCTGCAGCTCCTGTTTTCTGAGACCTGCTGCTGCTGCCCACCTATATCTTTCTTGGAAGAAACCAGAGGGCCACCAGTTTTGCAGTGAGAGGACGGTAGCTGCTGCTGCTGCTGCTGCATAGCCTCTAATGCTGGTCTGCATCAAAATAGCATGTCTGAGTCATTTTAAATCAGTTTTGGTTGTTGGATGCAACCATGCTATAAGATAGTGTAATGACAAGAATAGTTGCAAAAACAAAGGATCTGTGATTTTTTTTTTTAATAGATTTGTACAGCTAGACAGAGACAATCTTTTCTAGATAAATGTCATCACATGTATACTTCCAAGTGTGTGCCTGTGCTCAACTGATCATGCACCAAAAGAACAAAAATATTCAATGAAGTTTTCAAATATTCTGTCACTGTCATGATTTCCATTCACTAAACAGAGTTGTTTCTCTCTTTGGGAGCTGCCATTTTAATGACATTATGAAGCAGACGTCTGCTCTGATGATGACAAGAGGAATGAAAGTGTTAACTTTGCCATCAGGAAAGAAGGAGAATTAGAAAGTCTAAGTATTTTCATAAGGTAAATTCAGTAATGTAAAAACATTTTTGGTTAATTAAACATCTTATTTTTAGTTAAGAAACATACTTTTCAGCAATGAACTTTTTGTCTGTAAATGCCATCCAGAGCTAAGAAAATCCTTTCCAACTTTAATTAACTTTTGCTTTCTCCCTTTTTAAAGGAATAATAACCTTTTCTAGGTTAATCCCTTACCTACCATATCACCTTAGCCTAGTGGAATTGAACATTATCCCTGCTAATGCTATAGTTGTTCTTTCTTTTTCTGCTGGCCCTCACAAAGGGCATCTCTTCATAACTATCTCACTTTCGGGGTTCTGCCTTGCTTGGTACAGACATGTGCACAAGTGCAGAAACAAGATACCCCTGAAGGCCAACAGCAAACAGCAGGATATCTCCATCCCTCTCTGAAACAGCAAAAGAAGGCAGAGACGGCATACTGTGCTATGGGACTCTTGGGCTCAGTGATATATATATTTCGTCACAAAGTGTGGTCACTCAGGAGATGCAATGTAGGCTCTTTTTCCCAGTTTACAGAGATGCCTTTGAGCCGGATGGAAATGTACTTCACTTTTAAACTATTTTTTAAGCCCATATCGTCTCTCAGTCTTTGGCTACTGTGAAATGATTTTAAAATAGCAAATGTCAATTGCTTTAGAAAACTCTAAAAGCATTAGGTGTGAGACTAGTTTACTCTGGCACTTGAATCCACTGGATATGCTCAGTCTGCTGGAATAATGAATTCATGCATAACAAACTGCCTAACTGAGCTTATAAGGAACACCTCTTCCTCAAGACTGCTAAAAATTGTATTCAGTCTTTGTTTTGTGCTATTACAGAGCAAGACTGCATGTATGATTTATATAGTTTGATATCCAACTTATTAGAAATTTATTAGCACCGAGGAATATATTTCAACATCTACCTAGAGTTTTACTGATCAAAGATTGTAGGCCAGAACTCTATCCTTTCAGTAGTATTTACCCACTGACATGGAAAACCTCTGAAAGATTCAACACCTTCAAGACCTTCCTGCATATTCTTCTGGATGTTCTCTTTTTTCTCTCCTTCCCTTTTCCCTGCTGGCTCCACTGAAGGAGCAAGTGGTTTGTTCCTCAGATTTCTAGTCATAAAGGGCTGTCACAAACTATAGTTGGAACTGAGCCTGTTCCCTTTGTGATTCTCTTTCTGTAAGTACAACTCTGCTGCACTGCTGTACACTTCACAATATGCAATTTCCACATCTTCTGCTGCTTTGCAAGAGGAGGTTTTATGGAAGTACACTTCAGCAATATAGGTCACTGATCTGCTTTACCATTTTCTGGCTCCAGTCAGATCCAGAAACCTACCAGGTGACTAAGAACTATACATTTTTCCCCGTTCTTTTGTTAAATGTCTACAGAAGATTGCATGCTCTTGACCAGTCACTTCAATTAATTTTGAAGAACATCTTTTTTAATGTCATGCTGTTGGATTAATATAAGCAAATTTCATTAAGTGCTCTTCCTCCATAAGATTGAAAGCAAGCATTACTTAGTATTCACAGACTTGTTTAATGAATTTAGAAACATCTGTTGCATTGCTTCCAAACTCTGAACCTGGTCCCAGTAGCCTGGGAGTATCAGGTCAAGGTTTCCTTCCAAAAAGATGTGAGTTAGTTATCTTGCTCTTAGTACATAAGACAAAAAAAAAAAAAAAGATTGTTCTTGAGTTCTTATTTTATGTTTTTATCTTCATTTGAATTTGAATATTATATAATAAAGAATAACTGAGCAATAAAACCAGATATACTCATGGCATTAGTGAAATACCAATCTTTTGTTGTAATACACATCACGTACTTCAATGTTATGTGGAATAGTGAAAGCTTCCCAGTGTGTACAACAGAAACACATTTGGTTTGAATTATTTAAATGTAGCTTGGTCAAAGCAACTGAAAATGCACTGGGGAAATAATTCTTCATTAAACATGAGATGGACAAGATAACCTAATAGATTCCAAATAGATTTTCTGAAATACTAACAATAATTTTATAGTGCATACAGTGCATGTAGAGGCCCCATGAGATAACCATGGACAAAGCTATGTAAACACAAAATTAGAATGAGTCTCCAACTCCAAAGAATATTAAAAGAGTTCCACAAGACTGAGCAAGCTCATCTAAGCAGCTTGGTGACCCATATTACAGAGTCTGAGAAGTTGTCCTACCACTTGGGATACAAATTAGTCAAAGCCTTCCATTGAAAAAGAAAAAATCATTCTAATAGCTCCTATTTATGCTACAAAAACATGTCATTTTAGTTTTTAACTCATGTTGCTGTATTTTAGAAGTGTTACCCAGTTGAGATGTGCCAGCAATTTACTACACAAGACTTCAGACTGTTTTCAGACTAATTCAGTCTGAACTGTAATATGCCTGCTCTAAGTGAAGTCAAATGTAAAATTCCCTCAGTCTTAACAAGGATGTGATTAGCCTGCAGTTCTCTTTGGTCTGCTCTGGCTCTCACTTATCTCAAATCCAGCTGCATCTCATAGCAATATGTCAAAGATCAAACAAGCCTCTGCATATTTCTGTTTTAGTCAATGAGAAAGGCATATTAACTGGTATTATTATCCTTAATTTAGAACAAAAGTGTTGCTTCAGAAAAGGATAAAGATCAATTTTCAAACAGTAACAATTAATCATGCTGCATATTTTAGCTGTGAATGCTAAGATTTGTTTTTAAATATATATGTATTTTCAGATTAGCCTTATGGTTGGTATGACCTTCAATTAACCAGATCAGACATCATACATTCCTCACAAGCAATTTACAAACTTAAATAGCAGTTGATCCTCTCAAAAAAGTCCCTTCCAGATTATCAAAAATTAACTAAACTAAGGGTAGCTCTGAAGTGATGCAGCTCACACTTGCCCTCTTTTGAAGAACTCTGTTATAATAGGCAGCCTTTAATACTCTGTGAGGGTACTTGGTTTCTAACTGTGATAAATCTTCCTATAATCACTGCTTTTAACAAGATCAAACAGCTTAGAACATCCAAAACTCTTATTTTCTTCAGGTTGTTTTCATTTATCATCAAAGACTACAGAGTGTATCGTATGACATTTGGAAAATTGTTTTAATTGGAACAGAAGTATCATGAATCCTACTGTTTTCAATAAACAATAGCATTATTCAGGGTTTGAGACAGTTGTCCTCCAGATATTCCTTTCACCTAATTTATTCTACAATTTCATGATTAACAACCACATATATTTGTATTGCATGCTAAAGAAGGTGTCCGACAATTCCTCTTCTATAGAAAGGGATGTGCTTGAAAATTCAGTCATCTTTCTTCTTGAAGGAGCAACACAACTAGTCAAACATAAAGTCAGATGTACTATGGTTTTTAAGGAAGTGTAATTGGACAAGAAAGAGAAGAGTGAGAGGGAAATCACTTCCTGAAATGCTGTAGGAGGAATGTCTTGTAAACTGTGGAGGAAAGCCAGGAAGACAAAGGATAAGCTTAATGGGTTAAAACTGGAATTATGCAAGATATCATTATAAAAATGTCACAGTAAAAATAAGGGGAGAATTTAGAGAATTATGTAAGATGCATTCAACAAAATAAGGAGGAGCAGCACGGACACTAGTACAGGTTGGGATGGAGACTAGCAATGGGTTAATTTCAGAATGCTTTCATTAGAAAACAACAACTTAGACCACCTTGTTGAGCTAACACTAAGGTGAAATGCACAGCTGTGTGAAAAAAAGAAAGTAGTTGTTGTTTAAGAAGAGCTATTGCCTTCGGGTAAGTGGAAGAAATGAGAAGATTAGTACTGCTGCGTGAAACGCTTTTGGATCCGAGAGGGAAGTGCCACATTTACATCCTGCAAAGTAGAGGGCCCTGAATCAGCTCAGCACCTAACCATACACTGCAAGCATATGTTGCAGAAGTCAGTGGATTCATATACAAGATTCTGTGGAACTGGAGAAATGTAAAATTTAGTATTTTTTTCATATCTCTTTTCTAAGTGATGCTACTCCTCCTCAATTTGATTATAGGTGGCCAGAAGTGGCATTTGATGGGAAAGAGTAGTGTTAGGTACTAAGTTAATTATTAACTACTGTTATTTATTTTATTGTATTTATTGCATTGTAGTCATTATATTAATAATAATAATAATTCATTAATTTAGTTCAAATATGGCAAGTAGCTTAATCTGAAGAAAAAAGGAAAATTTAGAAAAATCTTTTTATTTTGGACCAAAAAACCATTTTTTTTCTTCTGACAAAAATTTTTACAGTTTATCAGAGTTCATTTCAGAAAAATCTTCAAGTCCGAGTCAAGTAACGAAAGTGTTCATCATAGATTAAATATTTTTTTTAAAGTTTCTTTTGCTTGTTCTCCTATGAAAACTTAATTACTTACACTATAATATCCAGGAGGTCACCATTGCTCAATCTCTCCAGACAAATAAAAAACTAAATTAAAAAATCATTTTGTTCGAAGTCCTTCTAACAGTCATTTGCATCCACAGAGTTGTTGCTGTACGCAGACAACTTGTAAGTTCTACAGGGCCGCTGAGGGAGCTGGAAGAGAAGATGATGACAGAGGCCATCTTTGCCACTGCACTAACACCAAGCTGCTAAATTCTCATCATATCACTGTGTCAGTCTGAGGAACAGCTGTGTGTGCCAGTGGACAATATATGTAGCTGACTCACTCTAGCTGTAAACGAATCTCAATTGGCACTGACTGGGAATTTTTCAGTAGACTAATTTTGATGGAAAACATTGATTTGTCAAAACTAAAATACTGAGGTAGAGATGTACATACCAATTTCAGTATCCAGACATTTGTCTACTGAAGGATAATCAGTATCACTATAATAGGGTTCTCCCCTGAAACAGGGGTTCTGCTCTGAATAAACCTGCAAACATAGCACTATGTTTTCCTGCACTGATTATATAGGGAACCTAGCAAAACTGGTCAGCTAGATTATGTCTCTAATCTTGAGGTATACAAATACCTCCCCACAGTTCCATCTTTTCATTCTGATGACTTCTCACTTAAAGGGAAAACTATTCATAATCTCAAAATAAATGAAATAACAACTGTTCATCAGTGACACACCAACATGCCAGGCTTCCTACAAGAGTGAAAGAAAATGCTTGCAACACAAAAGGCCCAAGAGGAATTAAGGAATGAGATTTTTATTTGTGTTTCATGATTCACCAGTTGAGCTCTTTATTGGAGATTTCATAAGAAACTACCAGAAAGCAGTTTTTTCACTGATGAAAAGTTTTAAGAATATAAACAGTTTCCTGTGCTCTCTCAGGATAAACCTGATATCTTACAAATGTGACAAACTGTGAGAGCAAGACCTCGAAGACCAAATTTAGCCAATATTTGGGATCTGGGAAATTCCAGTCCAAATCTCCATTTGGTAATTTATCACAAGGACATACCTCTGGAAGTTACTCAGCACTCTATAGTCTTACAACAGTCAATATCTGATTCAATAGGTCAGAGAACTCACCTAAGCATTGGTAAGTTACCTTCTGGGATGAAACAAATGAAACAAGGAATACACTTTTTTTTTTTGTTGGTCTCCAAGTGATCAAGTTATGTTTCTACTGGTATTTCCCTAATAAGCAAGATTTCATCCCCTTGCTGACCATTTGACATTTTTTTTCATACTGAGTTTAGAATATCGAATTCCTATAAGCAATATTCTGATTAAACAGTATCTTCTATGAACAGAACACACATAACTGAAAAAAAATCTCTGGTAGTACTAGTTTCTTTTGACTGCTACAGAACGTTCTTGAGTTCCTCCCTATGCTTGTAGGTAAACGGAATCCCAAGACAGCTCTGTGCACAAAGCTTACAGCCCACCTCAACCATCATTTAAATCTAATCTCACACCAAAAATAGGTGATTTTCTTCTGCTGAAAGCATAAAGAATATCCTATCCTTTTTCCTTCTCACTTGTGCTTGTTACAGCACATGGCAGAGATTTGTTTTAGCAGTTCATCTCTTCAGTTTGGTTCTCTGTGGGCAGATAAACACCTTAAATTTAACTTTGAATTGTAATGGAAAATAAGTTAAAAATATTAATATAATACTCATTGAAATTCAAATATTTTATCTAAAATTTCCTCTGTTAATTCTCATTCTCCCTGCCATTGTAGGCTTTAATCTGAATACCTAGAATAAACTTAGACATCATCAGATTTTTTCTGATCGCAGCCCTTACTGTGATCTTGTTGTTTTCCAGCAATTATATCCCTGACATCCTTGATCTATTTATAAGCCAGATGCAGAGACTTCATTTTGTGAGAGTAGTTTTGCGAGTTTTTCTTCCATCAGATTGATTTCATTACTGCTCTATAAATCTCTACTTGAATATATCTTTCTTAAATACTTGTGATCAGATGTGTATACAGCAGCAAAAATGATCTTGTAGCTCAACCTCTATAACTTTACTTTGTACATTCACTGGAAATATATCAATACAATATACAAATACCTTTTTATCATCTTAAAAAATGTTTGTCATTCATCATTTGTAGTCTTTTTGTAACCTTATATTAGTCAACTAATATAACTGTGTTTTTCTCCTCTTTTGTCTTCGCAGGTGGTAAGTAGCCAAAAATTTCAATTTCTATCATGTATGTACATAATTTTGTACTTTATGCCTTGAAACTTGAATACATTGCTATTATTCCATTCCCCTAAACCATTCACTTCATAGTATGGTATTATCAGTCCTCTTGTCTATTGGCAATATTATTTAGCTTTTAATCACATCTGTTGTTCAATAACACATCCCTCTTTTTTTGTAATTTCAAAATTCCAGGTAGGGCAAACTTGCTACATTTCTTTAAAATAAGTTATCTTGAGAAAGAATAAAAGAGTCAGATAAAATCTATCTTTAGTGAAATTTGTATGAACTACTATTTTTATTGGCTTTCTCTTCCTTTTTTTTTTGAGGGGTTTTTTTTGGTTTTTTTGCATCCTTTCCCCACTTGCCTCCTTTTTTTTTTTTTTTCCTTACATTCTACTCTTAGAGCTTAGAGCACATTTTGCCTTTTCAACAAGTTTGTTATTTTCCCATCCTGTAGACTTGGTAGGTTTATTTAAACACATGCGGCAGGACCTGATCCCATATGCAAGTTCTTTCTGTGTTTGAATTCTAAAGAATGTCATCTGGATATTTGCAAGTCTTGCTTTCATCTTGAACTGAGATAGTTTCACTAAACCCTTTGTCAGTCCCACTCAGCTTACTATTTTCACTGTGAGGGTGAGGGAGCCCTGGCACAGGCTGCCCAGAGGGGTTGTGGAGGCTCCTTCCTTGGAGGTCTTCAAGACCCGCCTGGACATGTTCCTATGCTTCTGCAGGGGGGGTGGACTAGATGATTTCTAAAGGTCCCTTCCAACCCCTACCATTCTATGATTCTATGATTCCTGTACATTTCCGTGTCATTATCCAGGTTCTAGACAAAGATATTGAACAATTTTGGCTTCAGTTTCAGTCCCTAGGATATCCATATGTTACTGGCCACCCAATGAATTTCAAACAATTGGTCACAACTCTTTGAGCTGGGCAGTCCAGTCAATTTTTAAGTCATATAACAGGACTAGCCTATAGTTTCTGCAATTTTAAATGAAATGGCTGTAGGAGATGGTATTAAAAGCCTCCATTTACCCCTCTTCCTTACTCACATAGCCAGTCACTCAATCTCAAAAAGCACTCCTGCTGATCAAATATGATATGCCCCTCATAAATCCAAGTTTCTTATTCATAATTGCCTTCATGTCCTTCATGTGTTTGGAAATGGTTTCTAATAGGATATGCTGTTGGTTTGGAGATTAAAATGAAGCTGACCAGTCTATTATTTCCTGATTATATTTTCTTGCCTTTTTTGAAAGTAACTTTAAGATTAAAGTTTCTTTTATCATCCATCAGGAAACTCTTCTAACCACCATGACTTTGCATAGAGAATGACAGTGGCCATTCTTAAGTGAAATCTTTCTGTCCCCAAAGACCTTAATACAGTAATTTTTTGTTAATAGTACTAGTCTGTTTCTGCCAAGACCAGGCTGTTATGCACAGAGGTTTGAGAACAGACTTATTCATAAACAATGAGATAGAATATGTGGTGAGTACTTCAGCCATTTCTCTATCACATTTCCCTGTTTTATATTTTTCTTTGCTTCCTATCTCTAAAGAGTTCCTATCAACTGTTTCCATTCTTCTTACAAGGCTGAAATAAGTTTGATCTCTGATTTTGACTTTTGTCATATCTCTTGACCTGTTAAATGTAGTGTTCTTTGCTGATCAGTCCTTTTCTTGGTTATTATTTTCTAGTTCTTTACTCCTAATATTCCCTTTTTTTACCACAATTAATTATCAATTCAACTAGTGATGGATTAACTCCATACAGGATTTGTAACCTGACACAGAAAAGCTTCCATTCAATTTTTATTCTTTTTAGTCATGTAAATTTTGTTGCTGTTTCTAGGTACATTTCTTCAATAACTCAAAGTTCATTACAAAATAACTCCTTACTTATGGATCGATTTTATTTAAAGGTCCCTCTAATATCCATAAACTTTTGACCTAAGGTTGTTGCCTACAAGTTCACAACTTCTACGATTTAAAACTGGCAAAATTACATCTAAAATTATATTAACTCTGAGGATTTCAGATAAAAATACTTTGGTTGTTATATGTAGGAATTCAGTATCATACATGGGAGCTATAACTGTGAGAAATATATTTTTATCTAATCTCTGGAAAGTTTAAATATTAATACAACTGCCAAATGTTTCTCTTTTTTGGCAGCCTTGCAGAAACCTATCTATACAAATGCAGTTTTTAGCAAGGCAGAAGCCCCTAGTAATATTCTTTTCCATTGCAGCTTATGCATCTTATGAGATTATAAAATCCTAAGACTTTATCTTTGTGTATCTATGTATACAAACACTCATATAAACCATACATACATATATCTATGTTCTATTTCACCAAACAAGGTCTTTTTCCCTAATTTTGATCATTATAAAAGAATGTCTTAAAATATGTTACACTGTATTTAAATATTTTTTATCCCAAATTATTGTAGGTAAGGCTATACTATAATAATGGAATGTAAATTGAACTACTTTTCTGATGTAACAGATTAGGTAATTTGATGGCAAATCATATTTTTCAAAATCAGGTTTCTTTAGGCTCAGTTCTTTGCCCTTCTGTTGCTTCTGAAGGACATAGTAGGAAGATATCATAGAATCATATAGAATCATAGAATGGTTTGGATTGGAAGTGACCTGAAAGACCATCTAGTTCCAACCCCTGTGCCATGGGCAGGGACATCTTCCACTAGACAGGTTGCTCAAAGCCCTACCCAACCCAGCCTTGAACACTTCCAGGGATGGGGCATCCATAGTCTCTCTGGGCAACCTGTGCCAGTGCAGCATCACACAGTGCAGTCCTTCTTCCTAATATCTAATTACTAATATCTAGTGCATATCTACTTTTTTCACTTTTGAGCCAGTACCTCTTGTCCTGTCATCACCTGTCCTTCTAAAATGTCCCTTTCTAGATTTCTTGTAGGCCCCTTTAGGTGCTGGAAGGCTGCCTAGAGCCTTCTCCTCTCCAGGTTGAACAACCCAAACTCTCAGCCTGTCTTCATAGGAGCAGTGCTCCATCCCTCTGATATCCCTTTGTTTTTGCTTCCTACATCTTTTAATCAATAGACATTGAGAGTTGCAAGAATATGTTCATTGCTGTGTGCAAAAACCTGACTGCAGGAGATTTTTCAAGCTGCAGTGATGCATATGACACAAAATTCACTAGAACACAGAGTCTGCAGAAAGGACTGCCCCTATTTGTATGCATTTAATAGTACAATACATTTCTCTTTGAAGTCTACATCTTGCAGAATCTTCAAGGATATCTGTATGATCTGGATGATTTGACTGAACACATTTATGAGAACAATGAAACTTGACTTAAAGTCACGGAGAGAGAGAAGAGCTGCATTGGATACTAGATAAAAGACAGGGCTCCTCTGAGTCAAGGTGACAAAATGCCTTGAACTGCATGCCAAATACGCAACTCTTAATGATAGATCAGCTCTTATCTTCCAAATCTGAAAAAAACCCTTGTTTTGCCTTTTTTTAAGAGGCAGAACTAGTTCTAGCTATGAAGCTAGACATTTAGAAAGTAATATTTTCATCACAGAGACAAGCACATCCATATTTTTAAGACGGAGTTTGGAAATTGAGCCTCAGTCATGAATGTGAAATAAAGATCACTTTAGATGTTCAACTAGAAGATGAAAACCAATGTCAGTATTGCAAAATAGGCATGCAGAGTTAGAGGAGACAGAAAATGAGGCAAAAGCAGCTCAGATTGGGAACAGGTAAAGTGTTGTAATTAAGCCACCTGGCTTCCCATCTTATGCATTGTATTGAGTCTGCTGCTAAACGTCAGTGTTACTTTCAGATTGAATTTAAGTTGACCCTTTTGGTCTGTCGTGGCATACTAACCTTAATCATTTTTTTTTCCCAAACGTTGATCATATTATCACTGGGATCTGCATTGCTGAAGAAATTAGGCTTTCCAGTTCCTTGCTTGGCATAAGCTGCCCACGATACCCTCTCCATTTGTTTATGAAGAAAAACAGAAATATGAAATAAATATTCTGTCTCTAATAAAAATTGCTCACATTTTCTTAATATATTATTTACCTCTATACAAAGCAGGGTCCGACAGAACTACTTGAATGCTTTCATACAACCCAAATACTTTTGTGGCAGAGCCCTTCTCTTTTTTCCCTTCTTTTGTATAGTTCTAGTCATTATTTACTCTCCCCTGCTAAATCCTTTCTGCAGCAACTTTTCCTGGTGACAGCAGCAGCCTGCAAATGTCAGGCACATTTATCCTCCTTCTATATTTATCCATAGTCTTTGGTAGATTGTGTAAAAAAGATATCAGGCTGAAAGAAGGACTGCACTGTGTGATGCGGCACTGGCACAGGTTGCCCAGAGAGACTATGGATGCCCCATCCCTGGAAGTGTTCAAGGCTGGGTTGGGTAGGGCTTTGAGCAACCTGTAAGAAGGGAAGATAGCTGTTCAGAAGGAAAAGTAACCACTGGAGTAAGTGCATGTATTGTCAAGATGAAACAGAAAGCTGGTAAAATTTTGTAAGGGATAAGAACAGATAATCTGTGAACACCTGGAACTAAAAGAAATTGAACCATATCCAGGTTCCTGAGTCACCTGGGATGTCCTAAGAACAGATTGATGAGGACTTCTTAATGAAACTGTACATCTCAGCTTAATTTTACTTAGTTATGCAGGTATCCAGTAAAAATAGTTTTAGAGGACAGATCGTCTTTATCTCAGCTGCCAACTGCCCACAGCCCAAGCTACACACTCTGATGATGGCCTTCCTCAGCAGAAATAGATTTGAAGTTCTGAAAGGATATGGTCACAATTTGCATGGTTACTGAAATTCGCTTTTCATCAATATGAGAAGGAGATGCAGGGATCATATCCTTGTTTCAGACCAACAGATCTGCAAAGATATTTCAAATTTCGTGATAAGCAAGATAATGATTCATTTCTATGGCTTCAAATAAATTTTATATCTTACAATTCTGTTTTAAAGAAACCTTCATGATGAAAGAATGTAACAAGTTTTGCAGAGACACAGTTATTCCGGAATAACTTTTTCATCAAAGCGGGTGCTCATCATTCTTTCATTTAGACCCACAAAAATGAAATAATGCAAGTGAGAGCTAGGAATATTTTCCTACACTGTAGGAAACTAGGTAAAACATACAGTGAAATCTAGACATGATTTCACTTCAGAATGCCTTAAAGATTCACAAGAGCTTCAGCCATGGCCCAGCTATTTGTGATTACAGTGTCAATTCTAGACATTCCAATCATAAAGAGAAAAAGAAGTAAATTACAGTCTAATCCTATTTGCATGAATCTTATATAATGATGTCTTACCTTTAAAGGCTCATTCCTCTCTAAAGAAGCAGATTTTATACCTGTAAATTAAATAGTGTCAGGGGACAGACATAGACTCTGGAAGGTGAATACCTTATGACATTATCCTGTTTTAATACTCCCTGAGTTGCTCACAGCATGTATTAGCTAGCAGTCCCCCAGCAGCCATTCCCAAGGAGCTATCTGGATCACACCACATTGAAGGATGGAAGAGTTTGATAGCTGGGACTTAGATAAAATTTGCACAATACACATTGTCATTGTTTAGTTTAAACGTAGAAAAATCACCTTAGTATCCCACATACATCTCAGATGAGATGCCCTACATTCCCATTTTAAAACGTGGTTTGGGGAAGGAGATAAGCAGCAAATATGCAGAAATCCCACAGTGGATACTTATCTTCTATTTTTTAGAGGAAAATTGAGAAAGAAAACATTGTATGATGGACTTAACTGCTCTCAGTAGTAAGACAGGGTGTGTGGGGGTGACGGATGTATAAAATGATGAAGCATCAACCTGGAATTTTATTAAATTTGGGAGTTTAAATGAAAACAATGCTCTGTGTCAATCTCTGTGGAATAAAAACAACAGTGAAATGCCCATATGTTTCATAACATTTCTTCAGGTTTTGACAAGTTGCAGCTGAGAATCAGCATGCTAAGCACAGAAATGTTACCCTTCAGGCATAAAGGAGGGAAGGTGCTCACCATCTCACTTGTAATGGGTATTTTCCCACCATGTAGAAGCATTCCCAGCCAACCTGCTCTGAACATCTCCCTAGCCTCATTTCTAGACATTCCATCTTCCTTTGCTTTCATCGGTCTCACAGCGTAACATGGAAAAAAGCATGGCACTTATCAGGTCTCAGAAGACCAATTGAGTTTGAACAGCACAAAGATATTCTTACAGTCTGAGCCCGTATGCTGAGCATGGTAATCAGACCACATCTGACTTGCAGATAGCTTATGACAAGGTGTGTTTCCTGCAATATTATCAACAATAGTTTGCACCACCTTTTTAGGAAAGGTGAAGACTGTAGGAAGGGTGACTTGTCAAACCTCCTAGTGAGGCGAGATTTGGAACTGCAAATTTTCTTTAAAAATTTCAAAGGCTAATAGTAATAAGAGTACATTTATTGCAGAGAAAGTGAGACTAGTACAAGGAATAAGATTTTTTTTTTCTCTGAAGTAAGAATTTAAGAGGATTGTTTTCATTCTGAAAAGTAGAAGTCATACTGAAAGTAGTAGTTAGTGGGAAGCTACATTTTTTTAGCTCAGAGTTCAAATATCATTTATCTGGTATTACTCCAGTAATATGATGTCTAGACACCAATAACTAAAGTGGAACCAGTAATGGACAATATAATGATTTATTTACTGAAGTCTTTGTAAAAGCACTTGAATTTTAAATGCTTGGCATCTGCAGAGACCTCCTACACTCAATACTTCGCATTACTGATTCTTTTGCCTAGACCAGCATCATGAATTACATTTTTACATATTCGTTCTACCATTTAAAAAACCAATATTTCTTCCCACACACAGGTCAACTACCACACTTTTAACTTCTTTTATGTCTAGGCTGAGTCAACATTTCTAGAAGTGCTTTGCATTTCTTGTTTTGCAACTGTAATAATCAGCTACAGGAGGGTTCTGCATGGTATCTGCTCTACTTACTTCCTTTGGGATTGAAGCATTTCTTTCAAAACGAAGGTGTATGATTCCCAATAAATCCTTTTACCAATAACTATAACAATCTGTTCATGGAGACAAGACAATTGAGGAGAGAGTAGAGGAAATAGAGGCAGGGAAGGAAGGAAGGAAGGAAGGAAGGAAGGAAGGAAGGAAGGAAGGAAGGAAGGAAGGAAGGAAGGAAGGAAGGAAGGAAGGGGAAAGGGGGAAAAGGAAAAAAATGGAAAGATAAAGGAAAAATGGAAAAGGAAAGAAATGACAAGACATAAGCAGAGAGATCCTGAATTTACTTATTTTGACTAAGAGACCAGGACTTTACAGAATCCACAGCCTCATATGAATCTTGTGTGTACCCAGAAGGAAATGAATATCCAGAATAGAATGAGCAACTGACAATCATGGTCTCATCCATTAATCTATCCAAATACTTGTCATAACAGAGTGGAAAAGGATATAAAATAGCAAGAATATGAAAAAATCTAAATTTAGACTTACTGTAATTTTAGACCCAAGATGGCTACTGTCTGAAGCAAAGACTCAGTTGCTAAGTGACAGATGTTGCAACTCAGAAAACACATCTGTAACATGAGAAAATAAGTAGGGAATTCTCTCAAAGATAAAAATTCCAGATGATAAGGCATTCAAAATTGAGTTAATTTTATAATATTTGGTAATTTCATTTTAGATATATTTAAAGTAAAAAGTGTTTATTTGAAACAAAAATATGGAAGAAGTTGGGGTTTTTAATTACATAATACAAGATTCATCTACTTGCTTGCTGTGCATTGACAAAACCTAAGAATACTAAAAAACAAAGCAAAGCAAAACAAAAGAGACAGATTTATCTAACCTGTAGTAGGCGCTTAACTGATGACATCTCTACTAGTAAAGAAGGAAACTCACAGGCTCCAATTTCCTTTTGTTACACCTGGAATTCTTACTAGAAAATGGTATACTTTGTATCATTTTCAAATACCTGAAGGAGAAGGGGATTATCCTGCCAGGCTCCCAGTCTGAAAAATTAAATCAAATGTACAGTGACCTAGTCCAAGAATACATTTGAATCCATGGGATGGAGTTTACAGACAAAGCTTTGGCCCTATGCTTTACCGTTTACATTTAACTGATGTGACTGCACATCTTAATCATACTCATGAAGTATAGAATTCTTTTATCTTATTATTTCAATGTGCTCTACTAAGTTCATTTTTTTTTCTAAGTAATGTAAGGTTTTAGATTAATCCACTGATCTTTTTTAAAGGCTCTTGTCCTCTAATGATCTAACTTTATCATTAGTCAGCTGATTCTGTACACAGTAGTCATTTATATTATTTGGCAGGGGTAGGAATGAGATTTACCTTAATCCATTATAATTAATTTTGAGAGATTCTGTATGTCACATTTGCACTAATGAAGATAGAGGGAGAAAAGAGTGAAAGAGAGATGGTCTGTAGAAATCAACTTAATTTTTGAAACAAGGGCATTAAGAATGACTAATAAACTAAAATCCTATCGTCTACCCCCAACCTCTGGTATTTTTGTGATCATCCAGCTACAAGTATGTTATCAGGAACACAAACACACACTGCCCTTTTTAGTGATGTCTCTTGAAATGAGGAGTAGTTTGGCAAAAATCCATGACTGGCATTATTTAAGTAATTACTTAAGTCCTTAATGAGACCAGAGCCACCATGTTATACTAGCTTCCTTCTGTGCAGGATGGGAGTCAAGGATAAATCGGTAGTCTGTCTCAAAGACCTTATCACCCAAATGGATGGGAAGGATAACAAGAATGCATATAATTTGAATTGTTTGTGTGTAGAAATACAGGTGGAATGTGGCAGAATCCAAATAGAAAGCTGCAGTTCTTGGAAATATTTTGCCCATTGGATAAGACTCAGGATCCTGGTCATGTTTAATGTTGGGCAGTGATGTCTGCCTGAAATATCTTTAGATTATAATTTTCAATTCAAATTTTTGTGAACTGATGCTGATCCCTCAGTACATACATAATCACCATCTATGAAATAATATTTCACAATGCCTAAAATTTATTATCTTTTTAATACATTTGTGCATATTGGTTAGAAACCACCATAAATCTTTCTCCTTCCCATGGTGTACTCAAGTTTTCAAGTTCACTGAGCATTTGCTGCCTATTCAGTTTTAGTATAGTAAAGTTAATGTTGCATTCTTTTATCAAATAGACAATAAAACTAATTCAGATAATGAGCATTAAGAAAATTCTCTCTTCTGGAAAATTAAGAATATTTCTCCCGTGGTTTTAAATTAAAAAAAACCAAAACACAACCATGCTTTTCTCCTGCTCTTATTTTTAATTCACATCCTTCAAAGATTTTCTGGTTAAAAGAAAAATGAGCTCCCTCAGTTTCCAGCGTGCACCTTTTCTTTGAAGAAATTCCATGTACTGCTGCTTTAAAATTAACTCTCACCTTGTGGCAAATGGAAACTAATGAAGCAATCAGACTCCAGTAACTGCAGTGGAATAGTTTTCACCAACTTTTTATTAGTAACGGAAAAACAGTAATTAAGTTGCTGAAAACGTACTTACGGGAACCACAGAAAACACAAGGATTGTGATTGGCAGAATCAAAACTCTGAGTTCTTTTTTCTGCTTGTGCTTGGCCTAAAAGAAGGGGCTCATAATATAAATAAAATTGATTGATTTGAGATAGGATTTTGGAGCGTGAGTTCCACTGACAGTCAATGAGATTTCTCCTAAGCCTCTTAATTATTTCTGGGATTCTTGCCCTCAAAAAAGATCTATTGTTAAACATACTAGGGTTTTGGTTTTGGCTTTTTTTCCCCATTGTATATAGCAGAGATATGCATTTTCAATATTATTTGATGGTTCATACTCTTCATCCTATACTCACATGGGTATTTTCATTGACTTTGAAATAAGTATCATAAGGAACATGCTCTGTTTACAGAACTACTGTAGAAATTACTTTTCAGACACAAACATATTACTTGTTACCAGCATCTAATTCTACAGCCTACAATAATGCAACAAAATCAAAACCAAATGCAGTAATATAACAAGAGATACCAAGCTTGACTATATGCTGACAGTTGATGCTGAAGAAATACAGCTTGGCCATTTGAATTTTCTGTAAAATGTGGAATTTATTTATAGCTATTGCTTTTTATGTTGGAATAATGCTCCCTAAGCCTTATGGCATGTCTTTAAAGTTTAGGGGTGCCTTTGAGAAGGAAATATAACTGACTGTAAATTATCAGGCTGTCACAAGAGGTAGGGAAAAAAATCTGGTCATTATGTCCTGGAACTAAAGTCATCATTATGGAAGCCAAGTAGATGGTCTGGGGGGACAGAATAACTGTCACGTTACATGCAGCTCTTTGAGTGACAATTTAAGAGTGGATCGGCATGAGCAAAGGCATTGAATTTTTTTTTTCTTTAGCTGTCTCTCATCTAATTTATCATCATTGATTTTCATTCTTCCTTTTCTATCTCCCACTCTTTCTAAAAATCTCTTTTTTTTTTTTTTTGCTTTGTTTTTTTTTTTTTTTATAGTTACTTTCCCCCACTATTTTTTGGAAAATCTTCCACTTGGTTGGTTACAGAGCAAGAGCTCCAGTGCAAGTTCCAATAAGAATTATTCAGGTGGAAGTACATTGGTAAATCCTTCTAATGGAAATATGTCTACCACCAGTGAAAGAAATATCTTTTTTTCCCTGCTATAGTTAAGCCATATGTTGGAGTGACGTATGCTCTAACCAGAGAAAGGATCTTTTGCTTTTGCAAGCTTTATCTACATATCAGTGATGAATAATTTCAAGTTAAGAAAGACTTTTCATGTCACAATTATTGCAGGACAAAGTACACATCTTTAAAATTTCCTAATAGCCAAGTTTAGCTAGAAAGAGCTTGTAGTATATACAGATCTTCCAAGTTTCCTTCCTAACAAAATTGTTCCATATTTTTAATTTCTAAGTCTGTATTTTTTTTATCCTCTCAAAGTTCTTTCTTCTGTAACAGTGCTGTCCAGACTGTCTCAAGAAGCAGACCTGCTTTATTGTGAAAATATTCTGAAATTCAATAAACGTTAGAGACAACGATAAAACCTAGATGTTTTAATAAAAACAAGATGATAAAATGTGGCAAGGAATGTCTTTTGACAGCTGGTAACTAATTCTTTGTCTGATTGTTCCCAAGTTTCAGATAAAACCTGTCCTTTGCCACATTGCTAAGGACAGTCAGTGTAGGGAACTAAAGTGTCAGGTTTTTCTGCCTTTCCTCTCAACTCTTTCTCTCTGACCATTTCAAAGGATGCAATTTTGGATTTCAAATGTAGCAATGGTAGTCTGGGCCACCTGAAACAGGTCATCCTTGTTTCCTCAAAAATGACAGAGATGCATCCAGCTTTACTGAGTTTTTTAAATTTAATAAAATATTTCTTTGCTTCATCTCTATTTCTTTTGCAACAAATTCCAATTCCTCTGAAACAGACAAGAAAAAAAAGAATAAAATTGCTTTGTACAGCAATCAACTTTTCCATTTAACTCTAAAACAAGCATTCTTCCAAATGCTATTCCCAGTACTTCTTTCTTGCCATGCAGTTCTTTAAAGACAATCTGAGAAACCTGTACCCAAATTAATGTCTCCACCTCCGATGTTTTCAGTCAGCAAGTCTATGTCTTTGACAAGCTTCTCTTTATCTTGGTCTTTGATCTCTGTGATTACAAAAAGAGATTTTGTAATTGTTTACTTGTTTCTCCAGAATAAAATGTGTGACTAGCATACATCCTCTTAGCGAAGTCAGACACTACCACCAACAACCAGCAGAACCCACAGTTACCTTCTGTGATATCTCGAAAATTTTTCCAGAGATCCTTCTCATCTACTTTATACATTATATCATTCTCCTGATTCAGAGTATAATGTCTTTAGCAGAAAGACCCCCTCACAACACAGTTATGTACATGAGACAGTGTGGTTCTAATCTAATCTCCGTGCAAATAAACTATTAATGTAAAAGAATGATTTTGAGTAAAAACAGAAGCAAATCCAGCTACTTGTGTAAAGCCCCACAAAGTTCTTCATAGTTTGTAAAGGAGGACCTTAAATTATTTAATGCTTCTATACAAAAATTATTTTTTCCTTCTGGGTTTGTTGTTTTTATTTGCTTTCCTTAAGCTGGTATGTAAAATATATAGCTGTTCTATATAAGACATTTTCCAGCACCAGGTTCAGTATCTGGTATTAACCAGAAAAAAAAATAAGGATTTGGGCAAAAGCAAGTAGAAAAAAAATATAAAAGAACTCCTCATAAAAGGATAAAAGAATAAAATTAAGAAAAACAGGAGAATAGAAAGACAAAAGTACGAGTGAGGTGTGCAGGACTAGGAATTTGTAATGTTCCCCAGTTGCAGAATTTGTCATTGCCCAAAACACCAGGATAATACATGAATTGCACCTTTTCAAGGTGAGAATACTTAAGGAACAAAATGAAGGTGGAGGGGAGTGAGCAGAATTCACACCAGGCAGATGTGTGAATTCACCTAGGGAGCAGTAGAGACAAAGGTTCCTCTCAGAATCATTACAGCCAAGGTATAATAAAGCTATTAAGGACACAGAAAATGAGAGCATAGTTTAAGCTCAATACACATTAAATATTGAGAGCTCAGATAAGACTAACTTTTGAAAAGCCTTTCACAATTCTTGTACAGTAGCAGCAGCCCTACGTGTTTTTGACATTTTTTTAATATGAGTTTGAGGCTGTGGTGTGGAAAGAAAAATGTATGAATAACATTATAATCCATGAAATAGTGAGATCAATGCATTTTAGCATAGACTTTCTTATTTAATTTCTAGCAAACTTCACTGTTCTCATTGCTGACAGCTTCATTTACACTGGCTTGACTGAAAGATGAGCACCCCATGTTGCCACAGCCTTGTACCGTACCTTGCAGCACAGAATGTAAAGCAGAAGTGGCAGCTTGAGCCAGGAGAAATCGCAAGGATGGGAGAAGGGGGATGTTTCTCAGAAATATTTCTCTTTCAACTACTTATTTTCAGGTAGAAATTTTATCCTGAAGTTTCAAAGCTTAGCCTCTACTGCAAAGAGAAACATCTTGCATGACAAAAGTAAATTAATGCCTGCCCCACGCACTCCTCTCATCAGTCCGAATCCTTCTGCTCCATTCATTATTTCAGTGTAATACATTCTCTGAGACTGATGCAGCAGTTTCAAACCCACTTATGTTCCCAGTAAGAGACATTGGAAATGAAATTGTTGATAATGAAAATGGTGGTGCCTCCTATGTATTAAAATACTCGTGAGCCTTACTTTTCAGTCACTTACTGTGTCCCGTAAGTAGTATGATTGTTCTCATTCCTACGTACAGAAGCAGAGCTCCTAAGATTAAGATGCCTTTGGCATTTGGAGCACTTTGTACCTGGAATGTGATAAACAAGTTAAGTCTAAAAGTTTCTAAAGGTTCTGTAATAACAACTTATCAATAGTGTATAAGGCAATGGGGCTACTGGCTGTGGTTCAGTCTAGAATCTTCTGCAATATTTTATTTATCTGCAACACAACCATACACTGAAAAACATTGTTGGGAACAAGCCAGGTTTTTTCCTTAGTAGCACCTAGTGTTTACCAGTATATTACTGATGAACAGGTCTTGGGATTAATAGATAAGTAAAGACTTCAGACTTTGCTGGCAGCTCAGAGACACCAGATGTGTCAAAACAAAGAAGTTTTGAAGTCAGTAATTTGAACTGATCTAGGTGAACCTGCTTCTGCAGGGGGGGTGGACTACGTGATCTCTAAAGGCCCCTTCCAACCCTATCATTCTATGATTCTGTGAATCCCGAATGGCAGCTGCTACTCTGGGCTGCTACAGATGGCAGTTGGAAGGAAAGGGGTAAAAAAAAAAAAAAAAGCCTCATGGTAAACTGTGGTGGTTTAGAGTTTCTTATATGGACAACTGTGGGGCTGAGTCAAGTTTAAATAGTCCTATATCTCTCTCTATCCCAGTAAAGCCATATACATTTCCAAAACCTCTCTGCCCATTGAGACACTGCAATGGTGATACTTGCATTAACTTTACTTTCTCTGACCATAAACCAAAAACCCAGACCTACTCATGCAGACTCAGTGACAGTAAAGCCCTTTGGCAGATGAGTCTTGCTAAAAAGAATATCATACTTTCTTGCTGGTCTGTGGAGAAGATCTAGTCTTCTCAGTTTAAGTGTGTAAATTTTGATGTCCAGGGTCTCCTCCTCACAGTCATCAAACACAATCACTTGCATTGTTGTGCTGTAGAGGGACCATGAGCACCCATCTCAGGTCCCAAACACAAATTGATCAGGACCAATCGTCACACAAAATAGCAGTCACCCTGCAGATGAGAGACTGTCTGCTCTAAACCCCTGTCATAAACGGGTTGGCAGAGGGTATCTTGAAGGAGGTTTGTACTCACAGGATGCAGAGATAAATGAGGTCTTTCCCTTTAAAAAGAAAGACCTCCTGCTGGCAGACCTTTGCCCTCTGGGGAGCTCAAGGGATATCAGTACCAACAGAGGCACAGGACTTCAGAATTCATGTAGAATCAGAACATAATTAAGACCAAGACACAAGAAGTGCATTACAGACACTGGGAGGCAATAAGAGAGAAGGTACAAGATTACAAAAAACCTGCTATTATGTAGGCTGACAGTGTGCACAGTTTGACAGTTCAATATACAGCTTGTAAATTGTATACAATTTCATATTTCCAAAATATTATACTGAATTAGTACTTCAACAAATCCCACTAATCCTTGCCCTGAATCTAACAGTACACCCACAAAAAGTGTCAAACTGCCTTACTCCTTTTGAGGTAGATGGCATTTTCTGAGTTCTAGGGCAGGCAAATTCTCTCAATAGCAATAACTCTTTCAAATCCTAGTCCTTATCCTTGTTCCACAAAAGCAGATCCATGCAGCTCCACAGCACTGCAGTGGAGATTCAGCAAGAGATTCAGAATCATATCTGCAAAGCCAGTTTGTGCCCTGCATGTCTTAGTTAGGATTTAAACAAAGCAGAACTGAATGCGTGAATGGAAGTGGTGGATGGAAGTTTTTCCATTGGGAATAGCAGCTCCTTGTGTATAAAAAGCTAACAAATTATAAGAGTAACACAGAAGAGGCATGACTTCAAGTTATAGTGATATTGCTTATCACTGTCAAATACATCGAGGCAAATTACTTAGCATTTGCATATAGTGAAAAAAAATCTCTGTAGAAGCCTGAAATGTTGCTCTAGATTATCATTTCTCTCTAGCTTACTACAGAAAAAAACATTAGCCATGGACTATTATGGACAGGTATGAAACCAGAATGGAAACAAATAGCCAAAGATGATGAACTAGAAATGCCATCAAACCACAAGGATTTTGGTTTGGTTCCATGCTTTTCTGCTGTGGTCACACCTTCCAATATTCATCTTTTCTGTTACTTCCTGGCAGCTCCCCTGGAATAACTACACACTCGTCCCAAACTCTGACAATGATTTATGTAGCATCGAATAGTGTAGTTTCACGCCTTTAGCCATGGACTTCAACAGAGGGATACCCTATACCTTGGAAAGGAAAAGGCCTTAGTCTGTATGACATACCTTGCTTTGTAGTTGTAATGTATTTCATCACAGTTTACAAGTGAACAAGGAGACAGAAAATGGAAATTTCGACATAGGCTACAACAGATTTCTTAAACAAAACTGGGATGCATATGTTCTGTTTTGGCTTCTTCCGATCTTTGGTCCATGAGAAATGGAGATCCAAACAGAAATCCATATATTATAGATTACATATCAAGTGTTGCAGAAGTTCTCTGCAAGTACTAAGGCTGGTGAATGACCAAAAAGATGAATGACCAATGTCCATGTTGCTGGGGACCTAATATTAGGATTAAACTGAAGGAGATGATCAAGAAAGTTGCTGAAAAGCTTCAAATTATAAGATTTGTGATAATTGTAACTTTATTTCATTCAAGATTTGTATAGATCTCTTTCTATTCCTTGAATGTTTCAGTAAGCACAATTATCTCAAATATCTGAATCACAGTTTAATTCAAAATGCAAATAAATTGTTCTATGATTTCAGGAAGAAATCTAATTACTCAAATAAAATCATTACTAGATGATCAATGTAATCTTGCAGAGACAATGTGCAAAATGAAAGTGTGCATTTTAAAATCTGTGAGTGGCCCTAATAAATCATTAGGAATTTGTCAGCTGATTTAACAGGGAACAGGCTTCTACTAAGTATTATTATTTCAATACAACACAGGAGTTCATGAAATCATTTTAAATATATACAAAATCTCTTCATTCTCATTCCAGCAATGAAAATAAAAAAATAACCAAGGCTTTCTAAATGTTCATATTTGAATGAATAATATTCCTTTTATTTTAGTAACATGAAAAAGATTTAAGATCCAGAAGACTCTTCTTTCTATAACTCATTAGAATATATGTACTCTCTACCTTAAGACGAAACTCTAAAAATTCATGGTACACTCTACTCATACAAAAAGCCATCTCTTGCACATCTTTTCCATTCATTTTCTCAATTTGAGATAATACTTTGGGGTTGTTTGTTTTGTATTGACTTACCTGAATGTAAGTACTGAAAAAGAATAGATGGGTTTTGCAAGATGTCCAAGTCATGTGTATCATTTTCCTTAGAGAATAGTAATTCCTTCATTCTCTATGCAATATTTGTCACAGTAACTTGTCACTCACTTGTACTCAGAGAGCAGTAGGGTGAACATGATGTAACAGCTTGCTGATAAATGCTCCCACCCATGTCTGGACACTCACTTGCTCTGCCACAAGCATAGGATAGAAGACAAATATGTTAATGTATCTTCAAGAAGAGATAAAATGTTCAGCAGTTGTTACAACCAGCTTACAATACCAGTAAGTCAAATGGATCAGTCTGGATGGCTTCATCCTGTTAATTTTCTTACTTTATTATAGGACTGTGCATTGGTTACTATGTTAGCCGTTTCTAAATTCACCTTCTCACCTAACTGACTCAATCAGACCTTCCTTAATGGAATAATATGCTCTTAAGACGAGAGACACTTTTGGTTTGCCAATCTAGTACGTTTGTAATAGTCTAAAAAAATCACCCAAGATTACTTTTTCTTGGATTTCTTACTCACTTCTATATCAAGTATACGTAGTATTGTATTACTACATATCACACAGTAAAAATATGTAATCTCACTTTAATCTAAGGTACAGTGACTCAGAAGTTCTATTTAATGGCCACAAAGAGGTGCTGTAGCTGGCATATAATGTCCACATTCTTTCATAAATGTTATCAGTATTGGTAATATGAATGTCATAAAACAGCAGTCTGCATAGAGGAGCCATTCAAAGTACACTGGTAAAAGCAGAGTGTCTGATGCCAAAGGGAGAGGGCATCCCCATCCTTCTCTCAAGAGCTCGAGGTGGGAGGGAGCCAAAAGGAATGCAGTGATCTGTTGGCTTCTCATGGAGAGAAGGAAAAAGTCAATGGACGGGCCTGAGTCATGTTCAATTTATACAGGTTCTTTTAAATGAGTTGTCTCAGTTAAGAAGAGGAAATCTTGCAATGTTAAGGAAGATTTAACAATTTTATGAAGGTGTAGAAATGTAGGCCATCGAACTATGGCAGACTGCATATCGATGCTTTGCACTCTGTTAAATATATCGCTTGTCAAACTGGGCTGCAAATGCCACAGATTTAGAAAAACAACTAAGTGGGAGAGCATGCATGGGGAGCTTCTTATAGGTGAAAACCTCTGTATACTCATTGCACTCCTGTTCGTGTTGCAGAAATCACTATGGAGCAAAATTTGTTAGTGAAGGTGTGATGAGCACTGGGAAGGCCTGTGAGTACCAAGTGGGATGGACTGGCAAGGCAGGTGATGCTACAGAGAAGCTCTGCCTAAGCTGAAACCTCTCTACCCTGCAGGATAAGCATAAAACCTACAAGACCCAATAGTTTGAAATTAGAAAAAGATGCTACTTCTGAAACTGGGAAACAATCAGATGCCCTAGCAGTTGTCTTATCAAGGAGCTAGAGAAGGAGAATTGGGAATAGTTACCTAAACTATGGAGAAATGTACTTAATCACTCTCTTTTCTCCTTTTAGTAAAATATCATTTTTCAAATCAATGATATCTCTATGACTAAGGGAAGAAAATTAAATCCCTGAGCATCAGATAACTCAGGTTTAGCCTTTCAGATATGCTGATGAGGCCTTGAGGTCTTCAGATTTGTTGATTGAGGTCCTCCTCAATGATTCCAAAAATTTGAATTTGACTAACATAATGACCATCAGCTACAGGAGTTTCACTAGGACAGCTAAGCAAAACCTTAGGGATGAGGGTCAGGGTTTGCATTTTGCCTGTTCAACTCAACTAAGTTAACCAATCAACCAAGAAAATAAACTCTCTAATCAGAGCTTGTTTCTCTCAAGCCTAGACATGTTCATTGTGGATCTGTAAGGAATTTGCCTAAACTTGCAATCATGGCTGTATAATACAGGAGACTTCCAGAGAAACAAATATATCATTTTCCAGCTGTTTTATGGTCCCTTAACACCCAGGTTTTGAAGGTGACCAATCATTTTCAGACGAATACACGTGATTAAAAAGAGTTTTTTACCTCTTCATGTTGTAAGTCTGAATATGTACTGCATAGGCACACTACAATTCAAAGCATAATTCTACTTTCAGGTGTTGTGTTCTTTCATGAAGGCTCACAGACTTTATCAAACTATCTCTCAAGAGACGAGGGCTGTGCTAAGATTCTTCCCAAAATAAATAATCAATAGAGAGCTACCCTACTGAGTGAGAATACTTCAAGGAAACAGCATGTTATGGAAAACTACATCATCATTTTATACCTAAGCGACAACAAAAAGAAAGAAAAGACTATTAAAACTGCAAGATGTGCAGGAAGACTGTCATCAGAGCAGGAACTGGTAAGTGAAACTGAAAAATATTAAATTGCCTTTCTTCAGATACAGAGTTACAGGGACTGAACTGCTTCCTTTGCACACCCTCTGAAAACATTAGGAGTGACACAAAGAATGCAAGATCAGGAGCCTGCAGCAAAACCAGGGCTTAGCTCAGCCACTCAGGGAATTTATGTTCTCTCAGCTAAGATAAATTAGAATAACAAATATTGGGAGAGTCTAGACAGGGAGTTCACCTTGTTAAGTGGTTACCATTTGGGCCCCAAATAGAAACATTAAGTAACCAGATTATGTCTGATTTACAAACAGGCAGTTCTTTACTTATGTGATATAATGAAGCATTCCTGTTTTCATGTGCACCTTTAAGTTTGCACTCGTGTAAGAGTTAGACTTCTTAAGCCAAAGATTTCATTGTTTAATTCATTATTTATGTTAGTGTTAGCATTAATATTTCATAGCCATTGGCCATCCATGAGATAAAAAAGAAACATAAATTTTGAAGTCAGAGAAGCAAACATATAAAACTGTATTTTTCACATACAAAATTGCTGCATTAAAGAAGAAAAATAATACAGCAGAAGTTCATGTTCTCTGCATATAAACTTCAGTAGTAATTTGAAAGCTAAGATAATAAATCCCAAAGGTCAAGTCTTCCAAATGATCTGGCTAACCCTGGAATCATTCTGCAGGCTTCTCTCCATGCTTTTAAGTATAGTCTCCCAGGCCTCAGTGATATTAGATCTTTTAAGCCTGGCAGCTCTCATCCTTCTCATTTCTCTCATGAATCATTGTGGAACTCTGCCAAGATACACTGGATATATCCATAGCTTCCTTTGCCCATTATGTAAAACCATAAAAAATCTCACACCACTACCATATGCAGCAGGTACTTATTCAAAGTAATAATCTGTGGTTTTTTCCATCAGAACAAGGAGTAGACCACAGCAAATGGAAGTACTGTAACATGGCTTTCTTTTCCAAGAATTGAGGCTTTTTTCACAAAATAACAACATAGCCACAGAGCCATAGCAAAGAGCGCAACAAAGCAGCAAATATCTGAGACACTTTGGTCGCTGGTGCTGCTGCAGCTCCTCAGTTTGGAGCCAGCAGGTCCAAAGAAAGTAGCTGTAGCAGCTGGCAGAAGGCAGAAGGTCAACTGAGGCAGCATCCCAGATGCCAAAATATCTTATCATGGTCCTGTACAGACATGTTTTGTTTAGCCCCTATTCACTATCACAGCTGATAATTTCCTGTTTAATTTTTCTTTTTTGTAAAGGGCTCCATATTCCTCCTTCTCTTTTATTGAGACAATCTTTCAATTTTGCCTCTCCTGAATTTAGCTACTAAATTTAGACAATAAAGCACAATTTTCGTTTTTAAACAATAGAACTGTGGGCTTTTTTTTTTTGCACACAATGTCTCAAAAAATGGTTTTCAATTAAATTTCTGTTAATATTTTCTTAGAATGCTACATAACACCAGCTAATGAGAATACTAATAATTGTTGCCTGTAAATATGCACCCAATAGACCACTAAATACGACGTAACATCTAAGTTTTTAGGCATTGTCTTTAAATGTGAAAAGCAAAAGAAAAATCTTTCAAAAGCATGAGTGTGTGGATTTTTTCTCCTGATATGTAATCTCCTTATCTACAAGAAGGAGATTTGCCATGAATGTTATGTGCTGTGTTTTAAACATTTGAGTCCAACTTCTCAGAGGAATGTCTCATCTTATTATTACTTATAAAAACTTCTTTTTTCATTTGGGTTCCATTGAGCTCTGTTTTTACTGTAAATAGGTTTTCCTGAAAGAGACTTACTTTGAAATAGGACTAACAGCTCTACATTTGATTCACAATTTTTTTTTTTGGGAAGGGGACATCCGTAATTTTAACTGCCGCTCCCAATTAACATCTTTTTCCTGGCAGTTATTTAACTCTAACCCAAGCTTTTCTACCAAACTATGTAGGATTTGCCTGAGTAGATATAGACATCTACCTCTCACTTAACCGGTCTCTAATTGCTTAGAAAAAGACAGACATTTCTAGGAAATAATAAATTTAATTCTAATATAGATGCCAAACATTTCTTTCAAAACTAAATGCTTTAAAGTGAACAATTTTTTATTGTCTTTTGAGGTCCACCTTTGTGAGTGGCCTGTGTAGAGTCTCTTTTCATGATGAACTAATGACTATTTCTCTATGATCATTGATTACGTGTTTGACCAGCTTTGCAGCATCACACTCCCTAGATATTGGAAGCTCCTAATGGAAGCTGTGTACCATTAACCTGGCTTTCCAAACTCATCAGCTTACTCAGGTACAGATCTACGGTTACTAGGCAGAAGTGTACATTGGAAAAGATTTTAAGTTATGTAACATAGCATGTTGGAGGCTTAGCATTTTACCCATCCCAGGGGCCACATCGTGAAGTATATCTCTATATTAAATTAGAAAATATAAGTGGCATTTTAATGCTTAAGGACTCAGATGATCCATGCAGTCTAAAGGCTCAAGGACAGGAATTAATATGTAGTAAATTTCTGTCAACAATAATGATTTAGAACTAGAATATTCAGTGATGTCATGATACCTCACCAATGAGCTTATTCTGTCACCTTCAAAACAATGTCATTATTTATTTATTTACATCTTTCCTTTTTTAACCCATTTTTAAGTAAAAAAGTAACCTGAAAAGTATTAGAAAGTAAAATGAACATAGGATATAATAAAAACTGCCCCTGCAAAGAAGTATCTGATTGAGCACCTAGGTACATGTAGATGCAAAATTTTTACTAAGAACATGACAAATCTTTTTCTGAATCTTTTAATTTCTCTTGGTGTATTGTTTAGAATTCTCTGTTAAAGAGTTATTTATATTTATTTGAGATGCCTTAAATACAAATCATTATTTTTACCTCCTCTTAACATTAAGTCAAAAAAACTTTATTTTCTCCTATTTTTAAAGTTAACAAATTAATGAATCAATATTTAAAAAAAAGAATTAGTAAGTTAGAAGTAATTCTGATGGTTTGGGATTTTTTATTTCTAAACCATACAGCAGCTTCGGGTATGTTTATTTAACACATTTCTGTGACAGAAAGAAATGGCAGCAGTATTTGTTTGATGGTATGTCAGCTGTATCTTCCACTGAACTGGTGAGAGAAAACCTTACTTCTTTGTAATGTCTGATAATGCTTGAAAAAGGAGTCATCCCCATGCTGTAGATAAGAATATACTTCAGAAGGCAGTGAAGTACCGATTTACCTTGGCAGTTAATTGAATATCAGAAAAGCTAAATTACTGAGCTTATAGGATGAAAAATAGCCCTAAGCAGTAGGCTTGCCAAAGACCAACATTTAGATCTCAGGTACGTCTTAGTTTGCGAGCTTACGTGACATTTAATTATGTATGACAAAACTCTCAGATATGAAGATGTCAACTGATACTTCAAAAACGAAATCTGCAACGTTTAAACTGAAAATATGACTCAAAAATAAGAGTCATAAACCACTAGGATAGCTTATCAACAAAGGTGATAAATTTTCCATTACCTGAACTCCTTATGGTCTTGTTTTAGCAAAGCACTTAAACTTCCATATCCATAAATTCCACTGTATGGTCACAAACATTTGTGTCCAGGAAGATGAGTTTTGTGGAATATCCAGACAAGAATGTAAAACTGCCTTTGTAACATACTCAAGGGAGAGCTGCAGAATGTAATCATGACATTAACCGAAGAGCTTAATGGAGCTGAAGTCTCACTCCTTTGAGCAGTGTCTGGTACAGAAAAAGTGCCGCATTGTCTCCTGAAACAGATGTAACAGTGCCTGAGCATCCCATACATTCAAATTGGACTACACACACAGGAGATATGGGCAAGCAGTAGGGTTACAAGGTGAAAGTAGATATAGAATCAAGTAGAAGTGATGTGGAGTTGATTTTGATTACTTAATTGAATGGATAGAAACCAAAGCCAATTTATACATGACTGCATGGTACTATGCTTCTCCCTGCACCTCAGCATAACCTTGTATAAAACAGAAACCAGAAACCTTTTTTTTTCTTGTTTATTTTTCCCTCTTTTTTTCCTTCTCCTTTATTTTTCTTTTTCTTTTTTTAAATACAAACACTATAGAGACCTAATATGATTTCTCAGACTTTGCAAACATGACCATACATTGTAGTGCAAGTCATTCTGCAGAAAAATAGCATTTTATCATTCTCCAGATAACTCTGCCAGGAAATGTTCAGGCTTATGTGTTAATAATTGATGAAAGTAGAAATCCTCTGTTTAAAATAATAGAGATTCAAGAATCAACATATGCCACAACCCTTTCCTGGATCTCTGTAGAGATCTAATTCTGTGGGTTCCAATTAAATTCTTGAAGAAAATACCAAATCATCATGCAACCTCTGTTCTCCTTTCAGAAAGGACAGACCTGCAATTTAAAACAGGTAGGTAGGCTATTTTACTGGTAGGTTGCTTCTGGAGATGACAACTGCTTCTTTCTTATTTATCCTGCTGAATTCTGAATGCCTGTCTAAAACCTTCCCTCTGGGTTTTTCAAAAGTGTCATATCATAATAAGCTGCTCTTTTGGATAAATAAGCATTGACAGCACAAAGGCTGATGGAGGGATCCATTTGCCTTCACAGGAAGTCTGTGCATAAAATTTTCCTTTATTTACATGTTCTGCAGTCCCCCAAAGCAGCCAGCTTGTGCTCATCTAAAAATCAGTAGCGTATCAGGAGTTATTATTCCCAAAATGTTAATTTCCCATATACAGAAATGCCACGCAATTGAGTGTAGGACCTCAGTTCTCACCAACAGTAGCACAGCTCCATGACCAAAGTGTTTTCAACTTTGCCACTCTGCAGCCACTCCACTAACATGAAGAAAAGCCATCAGAATATTTGCATTTATAAACAGGTACACCTGCCAGAAATCTACGCCTTACTGCTAATCTGAGTTAAAAGGAAAT
Source organism: Colius striatus (assembly GCF_028858725.1). Lineage (NCBI taxonomy): Eukaryota > Metazoa > Chordata > Aves > Coliiformes > Coliidae > Colius > Colius striatus. The sequence goes on along the minus strand of NC_084760.1, from coordinate 23,383,048 downwards.
TTGTTCACTGCTTAGGGAGCCCATTAGAGTTTGAGATGTATAGGCTCTTTGCTGATGCAACACGGATCTTCTGCCTGGCTTTAGACAAATCTCCCAAGCTGTCATTCCAGATTGCTAGTTCTGTCAGTAGCAGACCCAGTTTAAGCACCTATGTCCAGACCCTCTTCCCTTCTCCATTATATCTCACTTCTCTCTTAGCCATGCCAATACAGCTGTTCATATAACTCTGCTTCAGTAGGTTTTGCCTTTCGCATGTTGGAGTTTTCAGTTTCATGCACAACTGCATAAACCTGGTTTAGAGACAGGTCCCTTGATCAGATATAAGTGGGGAAAACCAGTTTCTGATGAGAGTACCAATGTGAAAAACATCTTTCATACGAGGAAAGGCTGTGGGAACTGGGGCTGTTTAGTCTAGAAAAGAGGAGACTGAGGGGAGATCTTATGAACATTTACAAATATCTAAAGGGTGGGTGTCAGGAGGTTGGGACGTTCCTTTTTTCTATATTAGCTAGCAACAGGACAAGGGGTAATGGCATGAAGCTGGAACACAAAAAGTTCCACTTAAACATAAGAAAAAAACATTTCACCGTGAGGTGACGGAGCAGAGGCACAGGCTGCCCAGAGGGGTTGTGGAGTCTCATTTACAACTTGCTTTTCAACTGCTGTGTGTTCAGGAGCTACAACTTTTAGAAAAAAAGATAAACAAAACGTTGCTAGAGTTACAGTATGATGTAGCTTTGCATGTGTTGGGTAAATCTGATGTGATTTCCTGAGGTGTTTTTTAGATGATGGAGAGATAAAGGTGCTTCTGTAAGCTTCCAGTGGAAAAACCTGTCTGTGTGAGTTCAGGCATCTAAGGTAGACAGACATGATCTGTCTACTTGATGCCTTTAGAGGCACATATTTGAAAGCTGGATGTTTAAATTAGAAAGATTAGAGCCCATTCCAGGACACTTGTATCAACTCATACTTTGTGGCACTCTTCTTGTAATGAAAAGTTGAAGTATTTTGCTATTGTTTATGTTGTCATTATGCACTTCACATCCTCGCCATTTGTCACTGTTTTCAACATCCTTTCAGAAGCATTGCAATGCCTACTAGCCTGTAAAAATTTTAGCAAGGGTATTTTCCAGTATTAATGGCTTCCTTTATACCATATTTAAATAGATTGATGTACATCAGCAAGGTTGTGGGTTTTTTCCTAATATTTGGATTAATATATATTAAACCTTAGAGATACTAAGTATCGTTCTGCAAAAGCTAAAAGCTCAGAGCTTGATTTACCAAGGAATTCAAAGACTGAAGAGTGTTTGCCAAAATCTTGATCTAATGAGAATATAAGAATCTTCTCTACTTTGATAAAATCCAGTGTAATGAAAGCAGTAAACAGTAACAACAGGACTCAGCACCACATGAGATCCCAACATTATTAGCCCAAATTATTGACTAGCAGAATGGATGTTAAGCATCTGTATTCTTAATTTAACCCTTATGATACTATTTTCAATTTTGAAAAGGTTGATTTAATCTCAAGACTTTAAGAATTTTGGATACACAGATCAATGCTTCAATTTTCTTCAGAACTAGCATGTACATTTATCATCAACTTTAAAACCAAGAAATAAAGTTCTGTGGTCTAGATATTGCTTACTTTAGTCTCATGGAGCACAATTTGGGAATACATGTTATAAGATATTCATTTGCTTCCCCTGTCCTACGCAGAAGATTGCCTAGGCAGGGAGAGTCAGGAAATTATTCCATGTATAGGAGCCATTACAAATTGTTTTAATACATTTATTTTTACAAAATTGCAGTGTTGGTTAAAGAGGCCCAGAATGGGAAGGCTCTACAGAGTATATTTAGCAAAACCGCTATCACTACATTTGCTGTTAAACTGTTTATGATATTTTATTCTGAATTAGAGTAACGAGATCATTAGAACTGGCTTCAAATCAGAATTCTCTGAAATTCAGATTTAATGCCTCATGGAATTCCATCCATTTGCAGTACGATCTTACCTACTTTCACATATTCTAAATGCTGTTTTAAAGAATATGTTCATAAAATGTCTAATTTTCCACTGAAAACATGTCAAAAAGGATATATACGCAGCAGATTCTTGCAAACAATCTCTGTTGAAAACCAGAATTATTTCAACTAAACTATCCTTCTATCTTGTGTTATGCTATAGAAGACACCTAGAAACTAACTACTTTGGATTTTGGTCAACTTTATGTAAATATAAGAGAGAATACCACAAGAGAGTCTCAATGACAGGGTGCTCTGTCACATTAGCTTCTCACTGAGGCTCTGCAAGAAGAGCAACTTTTGGGTAGTGGTTTCCATTTCAGTCCCAGCCCTGCAGTCAAATATCATTTGTCAGCTCTGCCACAAGAAGTTGAAAGGCTATTGTTGGAGTTAATTTGGCCACAACTTTACCAGCTGTTCTAGAAAACGCACTTTGAGAGATATAGATGGTTTATTGTTCTTTTCATGGTCATTCCCACATACTCTGTTTAAAAGGCGGTGGCCACTAGTTTGAGAGTTTCCCATTTGGAAGGGACTTGCCCCTTCTGACTAGCTGATATGTAAAATGAGAGCTTCCTAGTCTTTCTCTTTTCACCCTAAAGGCAGAGGTTTTAGGGACTCGTCATACCATTTGTATGTTAGAAGATAATAGTCCCCAACTTTGAGTCTAAGATTACTTGCTGTGCCTCTCAACAATGTATGCTTCACACTGCCTGTCTGAGCTGATGTAGTACCCTACATTTGTGAAAAAGTAAGTTTCCTGCCTGAAATATCCCAGCAGTGTTGAGAAAGAGCTTAGGAGCCAGGTGTTTATCACACCAGGAGTCTTTCTGCTGCTCCCAGTGTGAGTGCATACGTCTTTCCTCCTCTCAGCCTCACTGTGGAGGAGACTCATGCACGTGGAAGAATTACAGCACATCAAGCTCAAAAACCCAAGAGGCACCCTTACAGCTGCAGGTTTCACTGCCCGTCTGAACCAGCCTGCTAGACAGACACCCTTGGAGGCTGAAGCCCTTTTTACAGGCAGAGCAGATACATTGCTGTCAGTGGCCATGGAAAGCTCTTGATTCAGATTAGGGCTGGATTTGAACCAATGATCTAAGCCACTGAACCTCTGCAAGGAAATGCCTGTTCCTCACAACAGATCATGTATAAGATGTAGTTAGTGCCTTCCTTCCAGCTGCTTAAGTTTGCACTTTGCGCAGTATCTGTCTTCTGCTGTCAGAAGCTCTATTATAACTGAAAGGACAACAAGGGTCATTGTGAAAGATGTGCTACCCATTTTGAGAAGAATCTTTCATGGGTATGGTATCCTCACAGGCAGTCTACTTAACTCTGTCAGTCCAGCTCTCAGTAATCCACAACTTTAAGCAGCAGCAGTGAAATGAGAGGGTTCTACCCCACTGCTTCACAGTCAAGCACAGAGGCATACAGTCAAGTACTACACGACAAAAGTTTTCTGCGGTCTGAATGAAACCCATAAATCTGTAACCAGTACACTGGTCCTTCTCTCCAAGGAACAGCTGGGAAAGCACTGCTCCTAATGGCTACGTTCTTATTTGCCAAAGGGAAAATGAACATTTATTTCTGCCTTGGGAAGCACTACATTGTTCGTTATTTTGTCATTAGATACAAAATACAAAAAAGTTGATTTGCAGCACAATGATGGAGTACCAGGAAAAAGTGCCAATCAGATCAAAAAGTGAGATATCACATTAGATGTGTCACCCATTGCATACAAATTATTAAGAAATTTTCCATGAGCTACCAGGCAAAATCATCTCAATTACATAAAAATGCATAGTTTTGAAATGCCTGGCTCACCAAACAAGATGATACCCCTGCAAGGGCTGTTCAAATTATCAAACCTCATAAGCATAAAGAAATAAAATACCAATTATATGCAAAGCTGTTATTAACTGTAGCTACAAGAAGAAGAGGGAGGGGGATCAAGCAGAGATTCTCCCTCCTTTTTATTTTTGCAAACCAGTACAATACATTAGCATCTGATCAGCCCAAATTTTTGCAAGCAGTAGATAAATGTATGGGTTAAGTGCTATTCCTTGTAGCAGCAAGATCTTTTTTTTTTCCCTTATAAACTTTATTGCTATTATTTATCACATTTTGAAATGCACAGTTATTTATACTGGAAAGGGACTAACCAGGCAATCACCTGACAAGTAAATTCAGATAATACCCTCTAGAAAATAAAAATGGTGACCACCTGCCAACCTCCAATATAATTTTCTCAGTGGAGCAGCAATTCATGAGTAATTCAATCAGGTATTCAATAGAAAATTATTCCTATTTTACAGACTGCCGTCACTAACAGTGGGGCCTAATTTTGACACTTTACCACTTTGGCATGCAACCAAGGAGCATGCAGCATTGGATTTTCTCCCATGCCGCTTCGGTAACTGCTATGTGAAAAGACTGAGACGGTAGCTAGAAACATGGACAGAGGACTTTGCATGTTAGCGTAATTCAATCTGCACTTCCTTAGTCATTTTCAAAAGATTCTTAAATGGGAAAACATTCACAAAAGTTAATAGCAGGTCTATAGTACATGAAGAGCACGGTGATAATACACTTCAGCTGTGACAAGCTAACACACAGTTTTTCTGTTGTTCACAGAGATGTCTGAGAATGGACATTGGAGCATAGCAGACATATTGCCTTTTATAGGAGTACAGACTGAGTCCTTCCAGGAGCAATCCTAACAGTAGAAAATACACCTTAGCTCACAAAATATTACTGAGATCTTTCTTGCTGTAAGGGTAGATGGGACAGCAATGAGCTGCTCCCAGTGCAGGGTAGTGCTCTGCCATCCTTCTTCCTGCAAAGCAAGCAGTTAGACTGTGGTTTCTCTTGTGCTGGTGTCCTGCTCACCTCTCTCCTGCCTTCAGATCAATGTGTGTGGCTGCTTCTCCCCACGCACACTGCTTTGCTAACAACCTCCACCATCTCTCACTCTTCTTACTTACAGCATGCTTGGTACACAGACTTAAATTCTCACCATCAGCTTCTTAAGTAGCCTCAAAATACTTGAAATACTCAAAATACTTGAAATATTATGCCATTTATGACATGTCTCATTTTTTCATGGAAATATCCCCACACAAATGTAAGGAATAGCAACAGATGCCTCCAAACCTCTCCCATTTTCTCTCATGGTCTATTTTTCTCCAATGTGTAGCCAATAGAAGGCTCTTTCCCTTTGGTTCCTCTCCCTAATGAAATTCTGACTTACGCGTTGCTGGAAGACCAATGTCCCAGCACATGTTCTCTGCAATAATATATGGTGCATCACAGAGACCAAATGAGACTTACTCCTTTGGTCTCATAAAACAGAATATTGCAAAGTAGGCCATTTTAGTTGTAGCTCAAAGCCCCAAAAGGTCCTCTGGATACCTGTTTTGTTTAGCACAGGCTATAAAGCAACTCCCTTTCCCTAGAGTAAAGAAACGGGAAGTCAAGCTCCACCAGTTGAAATTGTACAGGATTTGCTTACTGAGATATATTTTTAATATACAAGAACTTTCAAGGCCTGTCCCAGGTCAAAGTACAGTCCATCTAACAGGCTAACCCCATCTTTGGAAAGGATCTGGAATTTAGAGTACTTATACACAGGACCAGCGTATAAATGATTTTCTGATTATTGTATCGAGAATTTTAGCAAGAAGCATGAAACTTGATTCTTTTTCATATCCCTGATTTAGTTTCTTTGAATTCCACTTCAACTGACTCATGAAAGACTGATATCTTGTTCTCCATAGTATTATGCTGTAGTATCAATGTTTTTGCCTTCAAACAACAACAAACAATAATAGCACCTCATTCCAGATTATCATACCTATTTTTAGGCAGACAATTTTAAGATATTAGAGGTCATTGTGATCTGAAATGTTCTAGCAGGATTTCACTGTCAGGGGAATGCACTGTCAGAAGGAATCACCCACTGGAAACAGTTAAAAAGAGGCCCCTGTCTAATCACAGGCTGTCATTTTTTAAAGTGTAAAGCCCACAGATGAATGATACTGACCTCCAGACATTAGCTGGGAAAGCAGGAGTTCAAGGAAGCCACCCCAAAGAGATTAGGCTTTCATGGTAACAGACAACAAGAATTTTACTTAACAACTTGTCATGTGGTGTAGATATGACACGGCAAATTCATGTACTGTAATAGTACACAGGAGATGTACATAAAGGCTGAATAAAAATAATAAAAAGAATAAAGGAAGTAGGTTTGAAAAAACAGTTAAAAAATGTTAATAAATGCTAGTAGCAAAATTACCCCCTGGAACAGAGATAACATTTATTTTTTTTTAAGTTTCAGGAAAGGTTTTGCCTTCTGAAAGTTAAAATATATGCATAGGTCAGTGATAGATGAATGCAGCTGGAGTGCCAGTAATGTAATATAAAATGTCTTAAGATAATTGGACATGATCTAACTCTTCTATCTTAATCTAATAATGGTAAAATATTTTGTTAGCTGCTTATTCCTAAAGTTATTTCTTCTAAACTACTTTGTAGGGGAAAAACAAAAAAAAACCCTTATGATATATCTTACATCTTTGATATTTCCAGTCATGAAACTTTTTAACCTACTAAAAAATCTAAGTTTGCATGAGCTACCCCAATAATTTCACATATGTGCTCAATACCTAAAAGAATTAGGACTATATAATAGGCCTGAAAAGACAAGTTTTGAAAGACTCTCCGAGGTAAGAGTCTTTTAAAAAAAATTAGGATCACGGTTAATAAAGAACTGTGTTCTATTTTGGTTTCTTTTCAGAGATGAAGGATTTTAATTTGCAAATAGCAAATCTATATCAAGCCACCTTAAGCCAGTTCCATGCTGATCTCTAAGGCCATCAGAGTGAGAGGCTGATATCTCACCTGCAGTTCAGGAAATGTGAGGAGAGATTTCAATTCAAACCTCTGCAGGAGCAGAGAAGCCTTGTTTGGAAGTTTCTTTCTTGGTGGTCCGTACATAAAAGAAAACTCCTTAAAAGAGAATAGATTTTGATTTCTCATTGCAGAAGGGGTCTTTTTAGTCAGTTTTACATTACAGAATGAAGGCTTCATGCAAGCTAACATCTACAAATAAAAAGTAGACACTTTTCTTTCTGTAAAACTTGCTCCTCATTAAAATTTACAGCTTGCACATTTTTTTTTCAATGCCACTGCTGTACAGACTGCTTTGCTCCTACAGCAAACACTCCTTTCCCCTTGTATCTATGATGGAGCTTTTACATCCATTTTATCAGGCAGCACAGAGAGGGCTGTTATGGATTCACGGAAGAGGGAGAAGAAAGTGATGGTAAATGTATAAAAGCTGGTCATCATACACATATGGAGTTTACATAGTTTCTCAGAAATTATGGTTTCCCAACAGAAACAAAAACCAGGCAGTAGTAGGAGCAGAATTAAAATGTAAAATGACTTACAAATCCCAGAGAAGATTTACAGAAGTGGGAATAAACTTCTAAAATTTTACATTACATTTAGGCAACTTTTAAAGCTTCAGCATTGCAAAGAGAAGCTTACAAGGAAAGAAATAAATAGCATTCATATTTCCTTGTGCATGTAAGATGTCTGCTTCTGATGAAAAGCACAGTCTCTAATAGACTGTGGAGAGAAGTGTGGTAACAGGTCCCTGCGTGTTTCTGGAGGAAAAAAAACCCTCTCATTTTGTATTTGCAGAATGTTGCTGTGACGATGTTCTGCCAGGTTCCTCGTCCTGTGTAATTCTGAGTACTTCTAAACTTTGCAACGTTTTGTCATGTTAAGATTAAAGAAAAATTATAAACTTCTTTGAAAGAAATGAAGTGGAGAAGTCATTGTCCCTTCAAGAGTTGAATTAATTTTTTTCTATTATTTCCAAATTTTGTCAGGATCTAACATCAAATGTATTTTCAAAATGTATAACAAAAGTAATCCAAAATCATTTGGGAAAGAAGAGATAACTGAACAGTTCCCATTTTGAGAATTAAATAGTTACATGTGAATTTGTCAGACATTTAAAATCAAGACTTCTTTTTAAAAAAGAGAAAAGTTAACTTCCAAAATAACCATCCAGCCTTAGGTTTCAGAAAAGTAAAAGAATGATTGAGCTAAGGTTCTAGGTATCACAGAATCACAGAATCAAAAGGGCTGCAAGACACAGCACTCTGTCATTAAACGATAATTCATATAATCAAATTGTTAGTGAGATTAACTTCTGGAGAAAATCTACAGTCAATAACCTACCATATCTTCCATTGTTAATCATTCATCTGATTAAACCCTGCAACACTTTCAGCAGTGGAAGGGTGCTCACAATCTCAAGAACACTTTTTGGCCCAGAAAATCCAGTCTTTTACAGCTTCTACACATGACTCACCCAAACTAGCCTTGGGCCTGTTTCTGGAAAGAGAAAAAAAAGAAAAAAGTTTTGTATTTGCTCTGTTGACAGTCCGTTTGGTGCCTGATTCTCTGCAGTTCAAAGCTGTTGGTGTCCTCAGGTTTAGCGTCTCATCTTCCTCACTCTTCCCAGTCAATGTATTCAACTCTGGCTATTTAGGATCTGTAATACTTCTAGACATATTGCTGTTTTTCTGTTGCTTGTAAACAGAAACAAGAGGAGACTGAGGTTCTAATTTATACACTTCTGTTGAGGGATGAATCTCCACTGGAAGTGATGCTGACTAGAATCTCCAACAGGATTAAGGCACTTAAAAAACTGTTAATTTTGTTAATTTCAGTTTTTAGTAAATTTGAATCTATATGGCTAGATTGATATGAAAACTAAAGAAAAACTATTGTTGATTTCAGGGTTATCTGACTTTTTGCAAGTCACTCATCATTCCTAGTTTTCTTTCCTGCATTTAGCAATGCTCCTCTTCTTTTCTGTAAAGTTTGTCAGAATTAGAATAGTACATCACAAAGCATACATGTGAAACACGGTACTGAATCACTGCAACAAGTCTGGCTTTACACAAAGTAATGCAAAGAATAAAACACAATAACAGGCATCTAAGTTCTTTTTAAAAAATGTAGTAACACAGCATAGGAGATAGAGCAACTAGAATTTAATTTGCTATTTGTTTGTTCTGGCTGAGAAAGTCTGGTTCCTATCAGTTCCCTGATGAGTCTGATGAATGTTATCACATACTGTATCTGTAATCTGTTTTTCTTTATGCTACAGATAATCCCTGTGGCATCTTTTTCGTGCTATTGGGCACCATTCTTTCCCTGAGCAACCAAGAACCAAGAATATTGAAACTGTTCGTTCCAACCTTGTGCATCTCTCAGTGGGACCTGCATAACAACTTTTTGTTCCACATTCTTCTCCATTGAGAGAAAAAACATTACTAAGGTTTCTAAAGGTAAGCCTTTTATAAATCTTAAGATTGTGAAAATCTCATAGGATTGGTATTAAAAGATGGCCTTTACTCTTTTTTTGCAGCAACTTTCAATTAAAGAAACATTCCAAGTAGCCCCCAAGCCATTGGAATAGCTGGTGAGTCACTGTAACCAGAGTCTATAAATAAATCATTTAGTTCAGTGTTTGTATTATACTATACTACAGAGTCTATCCAGAACAATCATTACTCAATGAAAGAATTGCTATTTCAGTTTTTTACTATCCACCAAAGGGTACTTTTGAGAGTATTCATTGACAATACACTGCCAAAAACACTATTTGGCAGCTAGTAACAAAGTGATTGTGATTCTAAAAAAGTACAGTAACTTTCTGAGGGAGTTCATCATACTATATTAATGAATTCATCATTGTAGCAATTTTCTACCTGATATTATCACTAATTATTGTCTGTGGTGTAGAGTGAATAGCTATTGAATAATATACTCAACATTTTCCTCTGTATCAAAGGAATATTGGCTAGCACTAGTATATTTAAATAACGTATTTCAAAAAGGTGATCATTTTACTGTTAGCAAAAGGCCTGTCATGATGAGGCTGTATTCTTGCAGCAAAATTATATATAGGGAGCCTGTCCAACTAAATTTCAGATTATAGATGTTAATAATACTTTGCATTTATATAATAATATGTACAGCTTATCTGAAACTGACCTACAGATACAACTGAATAATTTTCCTTCATATTAGCAGTTCTCTTCCACAGGTAGATAAAATGAGATACAATGCTGATTAAGCTAGTTTTACCTAGTTTTATCAAGCTAAGCACTCACATTTATCCTCTTAAGTCTGTGGACTTGATTCCCAAAGAAACTGAGGGAATTCACTCTTTGCTGAATTTCTCACTTAGTAAGTTTGTAATATTTAAACATCCAGACATTAAAATGTTGTCTTAATTAGCTTACAAGTTGGGAACATTTAACGTCAGGTCTATAACTATTCATATTCTGACTCCTGAGATTATTTTCTAAACACCAAGTAAAAAGTTCTCTATTTTTGTATTGTAAAATACAATATTTCCTATTTTTTCTCAATTTCCAAAAGCCAACATTAAAATTCCAAGTTTTCATTGGATAAATCATCTGTTTCCCTGTTTCTTTATACAGCTTTGCAAATAAGTTCAAATTCATATGCGACATTAGCAATGAATAGATATTGTGACACTGGTTTTGACATAACCATGTAAACAGGTTTATCTTTCTGCTTTTGCTTGCCTACTGATGGCCCAGTGATTTCAGAAAATGGTTACCCTTTCAGAACTCAAGATTCTAAATACCAGTTACCCATTGAAAAGCATATTACTATACACACACACTTCCACAACAAGTATTGTCTTTTATTGTAAATAGTAATGTTTTTACCTCTAATTTCTGTCAGTGAATTTGACATAAAGTTTCTGAGCCCTCAGTAGCTTAATTTATTGGTTGTGCCTACATTGAGGAATGAATCTTTATCCTGAGATGACAATGACACGTGGTTTGTTTGTGTGCACTGAGGTACCATAGGACTGAATATGATTCTGTAGGCTTGGCCCTGAACTGAGCTGGTATGGCAATCCTGTGACAAGACTGACTGGTAATGAAACTGGGACTTCTATGTACCTTATTGCACAATGCAGTTGTGTCTTTATTCTCCTGGGTTTAGAAAGGATGAATGATTCCCAGATCTAGAGTGTGGAGAGTTTTCTGGGCAGAGGCCTCTCTTTCCACAGCTGTGCTGGCAAGCTGCAGGCAATGTTAATTTCTGTCAGTTAACATAAACCTTCCAGAACAGCACCTAGAAAGCCAAAAAAATCTTTCTGGCTCAATTTTTTCTTTCCTGAAATCCTATCAATCTTTCCCCAAAATTTGATTTTTTTAAAATATTCATCCCCATTTGGGAAACAAACAAACTTTAATAATGTTCCTTTTTTTTCACCACAGTCACCTGCTATTTTCCATCTAGGTCTGCTAATGAATGATTGAATTTTTGACATCTCTCGCAAACTCTAAATGAGTGAAGCGGGAAAATTCTAACCCAAAATATTTCAGCCAGCCTGGAAGATTCTGAGTATCTACATAATTTGCTCCTGCCCTGAGCACCAATGGTACAATGAGATGGATGCAAAATTCAATTAGATTTGAAGGGCTCAGCTGGCCATCATTTTAGAACAGCATCAAAGGCATTGGGATCAGCATATCGCATTCCTCTTGATGGCTTCTGGAAAAGTAACCAATGAGAGAGTACAAAATGTCATCTTGGCACTCCTCATATGTCAGTGTGAAACAAGGACCCCAGGAAACCTCTTCTATGGAGTTGTTGAAGAGGAACAAAGGACTTTGCAGAAAAATTACAATCTAAAATTGAAAACTCATGTTCCTTTGTCAGAGGAAAGTTGAGAGCAACTACCATTAAAATTATACAAGGTTATGTGGGAAATGTTTAAATGTTTCACAATCCTAGAAATAAATCATATTGCTGAGTTGGAAAAGGCTTCAGAGGGATTTTAGGTAGCACTGATGCAAGCAAAATGTATGGCATGTAGAACACAGCTAGGTGCACAATTGCACCAAATTCCTGAAGAATACTGAAGGAAATAGCAGCAGAAGAAACTAGGAATTTAAATGTGACAGCTGAGAATGGAATGGTTGCAGCAGTACTTCAGTTCTTCAGTTGAACAAAAACAGCAGTCTCAGACTAACTCAGATTTCACAGAAACGAAAAATACCAAGAGTAAAAGGAAAAAAAGAAAATCCACCACAAAGACAAAAACTGCAAGGAATTTAGGGTGTTCATCAAATCACTTGTTGTTGGAGATATAAAAATGTCCTGTCAGAAAAAGCTGTTGTTATGAAAATTTTATTTGTAGCATATGTAATCCATTAATTACCTTTTTCCCCCCTTTCTGTTCTAGGTGGCCTATATTGGACTCTGCTGAAAAGATGGGGCAAGTCGAAATGGAGGTGCCACTGTTCTTGGGACTGGTGGCCATCATTCATTCAGTATATGTTAATGTTCAGAACTTTAAAAACTGGAGATCTTCCTCAAAATAACTGGCATATATGGTTGATCAGAAACCATGCGGACTGAAGAGGCTTTACTGTTTATTTTCTTGATGGATTTTTCAGAGTTTTTGTGTGTTAGGAACAGCCCTAGAACCTTCAGAAAAGTGAATTCAGTCTGTAGCCAGAGAAGTATCTGCTGTGTGATACTTAAATGGAGAAAAAGCTTTGCAGCTAAACTTCTAGCTGAGAAAATGCTTTGGAGATAGGGGAGAGAAGCCACATCCTGCTGTTTTATTTCTACTGGATATAGTAAATGAGAGCTTGCATATATTTTCTGAATATAAAGTAAGTTTTATCCAGTTCCATATAGCCTTTTTTTTCTTTGCAGCTGCTGAAACCTTCAGCCTGTATATACTAGCAAATGACTGAACACAAAAGAAGCATCAATAACCATAACTAGTAACAAAATGTACTATTACAGGCAACTGATGCATAATGCAAGGGACATTTGGGGACAGAAGGCAAAATCAACAATTAATTTAGTTAATCAGCCTGTTGCTAAAACTCACCTGCCTGTTGTCTTCTAGAAAGCCTGCTCAACCTGTTGCTGTCCATAACTAACCTAAAATACACAAGCCCTTTACATCTAGACTTATTCACAGCCTAATTGAGATAGAAAAACTGAAGCTGTGAAGCAATTTAAAAATCCCTCTGAAAAAAATCCATGTAATTTTATTTCTAATAACATAACTTGTTTTTTTTACTTAACCACCTTGTGTAATTAATCATCCACTTTTAGTAAAGGCCACCTTTAGCTATTCAACAGTCTGTTTACAGTGTCTACCATTGTACTATATTCATGTACTCTTGTATTTTAATTTGTTACAGTAAAACTTGATTGACTAGATGGCAACAGATGAACTCTGTCATACTTCCTCTAAGAATTATTTTCTGACTTCTCATCCCTCAGCACAAACAGGATCTCACAGCCCACATACCCTAAGTGCTTAGAACCTATGCTAGTATCACCTAGAGTCAGGCATTTAAAGGATATGCCTGCAAAGGCTAAATTTCTCACAGAAACTGAGATCAGTCTAGCTCTTCCATAACTTGTACGATCAGAAGACTATGAATAAAATTGCCACAGTCACAAGCCGTGAATCAGCAATATTTAGCTTCTAAAGGGATTTCCTAAAGAACAGGATTATATTGAACGATGCTAAAAAACATAATCTTTGCCCCCCTCTTCCAAGTGACACTGGTGTTGGAACCATAGTCAGCATTCATTTCAGTATCCAAGAGGAAAAAGTGAAACTCAGTTATTTTTACTCTGATTTTCTACAATATCTCCAGTGTTTTAGGAATATTTACCCCACATCACCAGTTAAATATTCAATTTCTTTTATTAGTGTTTATTAACTTAAGGCTACATGAGAGATGCAGATTTAAAAAAAATACACATGCTTAAAAACCAAAACAAAACAAGAGGTTCCAATTGTAGTGGCATCAGAGTCAAATATCTTCTTGTCACACTTTGCTGGTTACACAGTGAGATATTTTCAGGAAGTTGTATTAAGTGAGCATTGGAAAGATTGTACTAGACACAGTGCTCCAAAAGTGTCCAAAAGTGAAATGTCAAATCTACAACAGCTACTGGGGAAGATCTCTGTTACACATTTTCAGCCAGCTATTTTTTTCTGGAACTTTCACTGGGAAGTATCATTGCAACTCTGACATGTACTAAACGTTAATCAGATTTATGAAAAAAATATCATCTGAATATTTCTCACCCTGACCATGATATTACCTAAACTCATCTTGTTTGTAATTGGAAATAAAATTCCCTGTGGAAATTCGTAGGCAGTGCTGAAGAGAAGACTTATTGTTTAACTAATTTGTCAGGGACCCCACATTTAACTGTATAATTATATTACATTAGCACAGGGATTACTCATGTGACAAACCTCTGACTAGTCAACATTTGAAGGGATGTAGAGCAGCCTTTGCTGCTAATTCACAATGCACTACTATTTCCAGATGCAGGGCAAGACGGCACAGTCAAATTGAGGATAAGTGTCCACTCAGTTTTTACTGGGCTGAAGTAGTATCTCAACTCCAGGCAAGCTACCCTATTTATCCCCACAAAAAAAATAAAAAAGCCAATAACCAAAGAACTCCATAACCCCAGATATTCCTTGGCTCCACATATTTTTAATTTTTTAATGTTAAAAATATTTTTACAACATGCCTAGTGAAAAGATGAGGGTTTTATATTTTGTATGGAAAGGGCTTAATTCTACAGTCAAGTACTTGGTATAATAAAGGATGTTTAAGCACAAGACAGAATTTTAGTTCACAAAGTATGCTCACCAGAAGGCAATCAGTTCAGAACAACTCCGAGGTGCTGGATGGACAGTGGGCATACCCATGCAGCTGCAGTAGATCTGGATAACCTTGTTTGCAGAAACTGAAGAGCTTTGAGTGATGCTCTCTTCTGGTGTAAGTAGACTGCTTGTGCCATCTTGAAATGTTATTTCTTATACTGGAAATTTACAAGTTTAACAAATACCTCCCTTCCACACCATATCTCTCAACAGATGACAAAAGGAAATACTTCCACACTGAGCCATTCTAAAATTCAATAGATTTTTAGTTTTATGGCAAGTAAGATTGTTTTATCTTGCTGCCTACATAACAAGACCGTATCATTCCACTATCTAGCTTCTGAAACAAGACAGTAACCTCTGGAAGTGCTGGAGAGTACACCCTTTGAAAGAAAGACAGGCTCACTGCAAATTCTTTTAGCCACAAAGAACCCATCACAATTTCTTCATTTTAAAGTCACTCTAGTGGTCAATTACCTTCATTCCTAGACAAATGGGCCCTTCTTATAGTTTGAATTAGGCTATCCTGATCTTTCAGACACTGAGGCTTACAACGACTTTTCTAATTAAGGGCGTCTCTACTGTCTAATACCTTCTGTCCATTTAAGTTCAAAAGATTCAAGTCATTTTATAGCACAAAGATGAAACTCATGTTGTCTCTTGTCTGCTTCTCTGCTCTGCTGAGCTCTGGATGCAGTCTTAATGGAACATATATGTTGGCTCCTGCTAGCTTTTATTCATTTCACATAACCTGTGGAAGGTCAGATGGATGTAAAAGGAAAGGCAAGGGTTTGGTGGAGCTTTACGTGCATTTCAGGAAGTAGGGGCACTGAAAAGAAAACATTTCTGTTTTTTCTAGCTACAAGTCTAAGGCTTCATTATACTTCAACTCCTTCAACTGCAAGGAGTTGGGAGTACAGAGGGTTCTCTGCCTTGAAGTCTCAATTTTCTGTTTAATGTTAATTGGAGAGTAATAATGGAAGCAGAAATGCTTTGTGGCTTTTATCAAAATAGCTTTTTTTAGTGGTTAGTTCTATTAATCCACTCTTAAATCTAATCATGTAACCAGATAAAGAAAAATATTAGATTGAAGGAAGACAACCACAAATAAAGAAAACTGTGAAATTATCAGCCTCTATCTGTTCAAACTATCTAGTGACCTTTTCATTTAAATGTTACACTTAAAAAGTAAACATTACATTATATTTTATATCATTTGAGAATCATAACTACAGGAAAATCCAGGTGTTAAGTGAATAGCCTTGTTAATACCTATTCAAGAGTGATATAGCATGCAATTATTGAAGTCACCGGTAGCAACAGCATTGTTCAATAGGTGTTATACTCTTAAACTATACCCCCTTCTCTCTTTGTTTCTAAAATAAATCCTCCTGTATCTGAATTTGGCAATCTCAATGTCAGCTAAAATTTAATTTTTTTTGGAAAATGTTGATTAATCTCCCAAATTCAATAATTATATCTTTTGTTATCATAGAATCACAGAATGGTAGGTGTTGGAAGGGACCTCTAAAGATCATCTAGTCCAACTCCCCTGCTAAAGCA
Organism: Colius striatus; assembly: GCF_028858725.1. Lineage (NCBI taxonomy): Eukaryota > Metazoa > Chordata > Aves > Coliiformes > Coliidae > Colius > Colius striatus. The sequence goes on along the minus strand of NC_084760.1, from coordinate 23,366,664 downwards.
GGTCCACCTAGGTCAGGTCACACAGGAACATATCCAGATAGGTTTTGAAAACCTCCAGAGAAGGAGACTCCACACCTCCCCTGGGCTGCCTGTGCTCAGACTTACAGTAAATAAGTTTTTCGTTAAGTTTGTGTTCCAGTTTTTATCCTTTAATCCTATTCTTATCAATGGAGCAGAAAAAATATGTTGCTCCATCCTCCTAACATATACCTTTCAAATACTTGTCAGTATCAATGAGATCCCCCCTCTGTCTCCTCTTATCTAGAATAAACAGCCCCAATTCCCACAGCCTTTCCTCAGAAGGAAGATGCTCCAGTCCCCTGATCATCTTGGTGGCCCTGTGCTGGACTCTCTCCAGAAGTTCCCTGTCCTTCTTGAGCTGTGAAGCCCAAAACTGGACAGAGTACTCCAGATGAGGCCTCACCAGGGCAGAGTAGAAGGGGAGGAATATAGCATTATAGCAATATAAGCTATAGCATTATATTGTGTAATATGAAGAAAAGAAACGTAACTATAAGCAATTTTGGCAAAAAGCTTCTCCAGGACCAATGAGTATTGTTCATAATTCTGTTTTTCTCCAGGCCCCATGTTTAATTACTGTCAATTATTTTTAAGTCTCTTTTCCTACTAAAAACACTACAGTACAGTAATATGACTGAAAATGTGTTTCACTTCATTCTTCCTGTAGGGAAAATGATTCCTAATGCTTAACTGTGACTGCAAAAGGATACCTGTAGGGCATGGGCAGAAAAAAGGAGGAAGTGAACTATTGAGTGATATTCAAAGAGTAAATTTTGTCTCTTAGGAAACCTGAAGTACTGATGATCACAGAGAAAGAACAAATACCTGCATCTGATTTGGCCTTTATGAATCTGAGGGTTTCAACAAGCATCAAAAACTACTGCAGAGTTGTATTTCTCTTAAACATATTTACAATTACTACTAACATTGTAGAAAAGGGATAGGAAAATCACATTTACTCATTGTGTAATATAACTGCAGCTAAGTTAGCAAGATTCTGGGAAAAATGCCTTTTACAGAGCTCGGACGCTGCACAGTCAAGAGGCAAGAACAAGGAGAAACTGTGTTAATGAAAAGGTCAGCTGAATCACCTGGGATGGATCACCTGGCAACAAGAGGCTGTTTCAAGTACAGTGGTGCAGGAGAATTTAATGCATGAGAGAAGATACTGTATACAAGGAGAAAGGGAGAGAGAAAATAAAAAATACTGAATGGCAGCTGCAGACTAAACCTATGCCATAATACAAGCAATGAATAAATATTCATCAATACGCTGTAACATTAACATACTAATTAATTAATCCAAATTAACTATCTCTAATAATTACAGTGACTGCTGTTGCTATTTCCCATTGATGTTCTGTCATTTCAGTATACTTACATCAACTATTTTCATGTTAGAACAAATACTTTGGGCCCTCAGAAAAAAACAGCCACTGCAAAAGTCTGATAAGAGTACAACATCTTGTTTTGTAAGGAGAAAGGAGGAAAAAAGATCTCATTTCCATCGTATTTTCTTACCCAAGTTCTCTTATATTCTTCCCTGTCCTGATACTGGGCACATTACCTTCCTTCCTCTTATCTCCTCTTCTTTTGGTCTCAGTTTTCCTCAGTTGATTGAAAAGACAAAGAAAAAGCAAATACAGTAGAGGTGAACTTGGTAGACAGAAAGGAGAAGATGGAATTCTTTCATCAGTGAGAGGAGGTAAGATAAGGGGTAAAGCAGAGAGAAAAATCTTCTTTGGGGGCAGTGAAAGAACAGAACAGCCTTTGAGCGAGTGATCATGCTCTGCTTACTCACAAAATTCATTTGTATATATGTACCTGAAGAGGAAAAAAGATTAATTCATGATCTGAAGTTCACAGTTATGTATGGAAATTTGTTAAAGCTACAGTAAAAAAAAGCTGTTTGAATGACTGCAATATCTTTTTGTTGTTGGTTAGCACCAAAGCCATCGACTTCATCAGTGTGGGACATTCTCAAAGTAACAACATTCAAACCACTCTTCTCTGCCCATTGACTACTGATACAAACTGTGGGCAGGTATGGAAGTATTAATGCTATTAATATTGCTGACACTTACTGTGAAATCCTGCATGAAGTCAACAAAGCTCAATGAAGTTGATTCAAAGGGAATGAGAAAAGCTCCATTAAAATGACCAGTATGATGTAGTAGTTATTTTGCATGAGCAAAAATAAAAATTAACCTCTTCAGTCCAGCAGAGAAAAAGAAGCAAAGAGAAGGCTAAGTGAGGATATCATTGTTTTCTATAAATAGATCAGAGGAACAAACAGCAGAGAGAGGAGTTCAAGCAAAAAAAGCTATTGCCTAAAATAAGCAAAATAACATTTTATGGAAAAGGGCAATGCTGACACAAGAACAAATGAGTAAAACCTAGTTGTTTAGCCGAACAGTTTACAAGATTTTGAAACACTGGAAGAATAAGACTCTGAAACAATGGTCAAGAATCCTTTCTCTCTTTTTTGGTCTCAAACAGAACTTATTATGATTGGGAAAATATGACTACATCACATAAACTGTAAGACATAATTGAGCATTATGATCCAAGGATTCTCATGTTTCTACTGCAGATCTCATGTAGCCAGAGATGGCTGTTAAAAGCGCCAAATAAGGTTTTATTTCAGCAACATTTATAACACTCATCTCACGTAAACTCCAGATTTAATGGTATTATTATTGCTTTTCCTGTTTTACTTGTTTCATAATGTTATCATCAGATCACAGCAGTACACAGCTGCATCCACTTACCCAGTCTCATTGCATCAACACCTGTATACATACAGCAGTTATGAATTGTTGATGTCTACCTGCATCTACCGGTTTCTCCTGCACATATATGCACAGTGAAAAAGCCTTTTTCCTAAGAGATGTCTGCTGTTTGCCTGCCTATTTAGCATTAATCATACCAATTACACAGCAAGGGGACCACATATAAGAACAACTTTACCTAATGGGATGGTACATATTTCTTTAGCACAAAGTCTGAAGCATAAATATTGCACATATAATTCTTTTTATTATTGTCATAGTAATGTTTAATGCTTTTTTTAAACTCAAATACTGCCTTGGTAACTGTGTAGCAGAACCAAAATTACAGCTTAATTTATTTTCCTTGGAAGAAGACAATGGAGAATGGTGCTGCAGATGCCTCATCCCAATACGGCATTGAGTAAGGAGTACCTATACATGTAGAGCTACACAGCATGAACCAATAACAACTTATAATTAAACTACTAGTTTATATCCATGACAAAAGTTCACTCTATAACTCCTGTACCATCAGTCAGCATGTTACATTTAGTCAGGTGCTTTTGTTCTTCAGCAAAATTACCACAGGAACCAGAGGGATGTTAGAAGGTAGATCCATAGCTGCAGTTATAGTAGAGTAATAATATTGTAACAGCCTTATAGGTATAAAGTTATAACCTTTTTTCTGGTATAGAGTCTTCAAAGAAAGCTATAATAGCAGGTCTATAGCAGTATATTTTTGACACTATTGCTATACCAGTGAATTTCTATGATTCTTTCTCAACCCTGTTCTGGAATAGGATGTCTGCAATCTGATCCTCTGTGGCTTCCTCCACTCCCTTCTCCCCCACAGAATAAAAAATACTGTGACAATCAATTTGTCTATGTACACAAGCTGACAAAACCCTCAGAATTCAGAGAAAAACTCTGTGGCAGTAAACCAGAGGATTTCTGATAGTCCATGGTCAACAAGCAGTAGTGCCTTTGAGAGAACGTGGAAAGCAACTGAGGATACGATGTTTAAATTTGTTTGCATAGCATTTGTGCTGCACAATAGGTCAATACTGACAGATGTAGATGCACCTGAGTTTACAGTGCCTTGCCAACGCCAGAAAGGCACACTCAGAAGTGAGCTGGCAAGTCTGTCTGCTTGCTGTATCAAGTGAACTTTCTTTCCTGGGCCTCAGCCAGGTGCAGGGTTTATGTACATTGCATTTTTTATTAAGCACAGTGTGCCCTACACATCTGAAAGTCATCTTGATCTCCATATCATTAATATAGGGAATGGCCAAGACCTGAAGATACACAACAGGCCTATAATAAATTACAGCAGATTGATAGACAATTTAATGCAGAGGTGGCCTTCAGGGCTGAATTCAGAGAAAGGATCTCTGCAAAATATCTTTTGTGCTCTCATGCTCCACAAAAAAATCAGATATAATTCCCCACAAAATTTGTTTGTTTGGACAGTTCTTAGAAAGTCCTTTAATGGTCACTCTATAATCTTTTCTTTGATAGAAAAAAACACCGAGTTTGAAAGCTGCTGTTCTGCTGCCTTCCTTCCCTATGACCCAATATATCCTTCTCAACATGAAAAGATAACTTTCCTTTATATGACACTTCACACCTCTCGAAGAGATCGAGAACACCATTTGCTTGTACATCTTCACAGTCTAGTTGAACATTACTGCCTAGCAGGTTCAGAAGGATCACAGAATCACATAGAATTACAGAATGGTAGGAGTTGGAAGAGAGTTTAGCAGGAGTTCAACTCCCTGCTAAAGCAGATTCACCTAGATCGGATCACACAGGAACGCGTCCAGGCAGGTTTTGATCCCTGTGTTTTGATTGTCTCTGGCACTTCATGTCCTGCATTGTTGTATGCAAACAGGTAACAATCCGATGGTGCACTTTTCATCACAAGATGAGAAGCTGTGGCATGACATGAACAGAACTGCCAGAATTTTGTTCTCATGATAGATGTTTATTTGTCTGTTCACTGTGTGTCAGCAGTACAAATCCTTCAACTACATCCAAAGAAGTGGCCAGAATCAGCCAGACTTTAGAGATGTCTTATCTGATTTGAAGCAGCAGCACCATCCTGTGAAATGTGGCTAGTCCAGCTGGAGCTTGCTCTGACCCCATCATTGCAGTTAATTTTTTTTCTGTCACTAAAAATATACCAATAATGTGTAATATTTGGAGTAGAGGACACAAAAGAGAAAAAGAAGAGCTGTTGATATGGCTGTCTTTGCAATCCTACAAGTTCTAACCTTTGCTTGGCACCCATCTTTTTTACAAGATTGTCATTTTAGAAACAGGTCCATATAGGATACACAGTTCTGAAACTGTGGGATTTTTTTGTCACAACAAACTTTCCTTATTGTGCAAGTAAATTCTTGTAGTCATGTATTGTGTGAAATGAAATTTCTTTTGTAAGAATTTGTGTGTATACATAATTGAATCTGTGCAGGTTTAATTTATAGAGTATTTTCTTGTTCTGCTTTGTAAAGGATAATCAAGAAAGCCTGACTGACCTTCTCCACAGTAGAAAATATTATATGTTTCAAATTTGTTATATCTTCTCCTGTGCTTATTCTTTCCATAATAATTAGACAACACTTCTTTAATCTCTCCTCATATGGAAACTCCCATCAAAGGCTTCCACAGAGAACTGGATTTGGTTTAGAAAAGAAAACTTCTGTTAAACTAATTGAGACCCTCTTTGAGGAAAATGGAACAAATGCATCAAGATAAAGGGGGACAGCACAAAAAATTAAAAGTAAGCTTTCTTTTCTTTGCATACTGGAAATACCTCAGGCTAAGAGCTTATTGAACAGTTCAGGGCACATATATTATTATCTGCTTCTCAAGGGACTTGCTACCAAAGGCTTTTTATCCTCACTATTAGTCATGTTGGCAGGTGTTCCTCGCAGCTCAGAACTTGGCCATTAGGAAATCATGATTTAAGTTATATCAGAATCTCAGACTCCTGACAGGTGCAATTTGATGTCATTCTGTGCTACACAAAAATATATTTCTTAAATGCAACGCATTGCGCTGCTACTTTTTCATGGCACAGAGCAGAACTTTACTGAACTGTGATCCCAGCACATGGCTCTGAACTCAACTGATTGTTGTTAATGGTCATCTTATTCTTTTGAACTTGTCTCTGCTATTACACAATTTTGGTTTAATCTCACTAATAAATCCACACTTTTAATTTTATCAAGTTCACCACTGATCTCACAAAGTCAGACTTTGCGTTCCATGGAACCTGAGTGCTTGGATGGAGAGGAAGTTCTGTCCTGAATATTGAAACATCAGAACACTGGCATTAGACTAGATTGCATCACGCAGAATTTTGGTAAATTCTAACTTAGTTTTTTGTTGCACAATACCTTTTCTCTCAGAATTTCAAATGACGTGTGTTATGACCTTTCTGCCAGGCATGAAAAAGAACAAGGATAAACCCCCTGTGCTCCTGTTAAAAAGTAGTTAAATGCCACCAACTGGAACCTCTCTCAGGAGTCTGGGAAAATATACCACTTGAGCACTCCAAAATGAGCAGGACTTCTCCACGTGAGGCCATGTCTTTATCTAAAGGAGCTGGAGTACTAGACTTTTGTGGAGTGAGGGAAGACAAAAGAAGCATATTAAAGCAATTTGGAAAACCAAAATAATGGAAAGAAGAGAACACTGTCACTCCTGGGCTTTGTTCATTATCAGCCTGTCCTCTTCCTACAGCTGTCAGTATGTTGGCAGAGTGCCCTTCTCCTTCCTGGGTTATTCACCACTCACAGTTTGTTGCTTGGTCTCAGAGAAACCCAACTGTTTGGCACAGTCACCTACTATTGTTTCTAAGTGATGTATAGTTTCCTGGGACTCTATTAGCAATATGATCTAAAGTATTGCTGGACAAGGAGCACCAGATTTTCCGTCTGAGGCTGCTGTTTAGAGGATCTCAGCCTCAACAGCTGTTCTTTTTGCCCCTTGCTCTGTATTGCTGTTCTGAGCCATTTGGATGCATGCTCCTTGTCCTCTCTCAACTCTTCTGGCTACCTTTCACAAGAAGCTATGCAGTGAGTCAGTTCTTGATTAGAATTCCCACCTCAGAGACTTGGCAGACCTCTGATCCTAATACTGTACGTGTCCTCTTGTCCATTCATTGTGAACTAGGAATACAAATGCTGTGTTCCTCTCAAATTTACAGCGGTCTTCTTTTCCAAGCCATCACGGCCTGAAATGTATCTCATATGCATGCAGACGATGTATGATGCTGCAGGGATCTCTGTGTGTGTGCCCACACATGCTGGCAGCACACACCCTCCCTCAGCAGGATGTCTTTCTCTCTGAAGCTCTCAGGACCTATAGATTGCCCTTCTCTCTGTTCTCCCACAGATGTCAACAATTGGATCCTGCCTTCAGGCTTACACCTGGGGTTGAAACTTTTCCAAATTACACGAACAGGCCACAAACATAGGAAAAAATGTGAGACTGCATTTTAACACACCCAACATCTATGTGTACACATATATGCCATGCTTTCAATATGGAAGGTGTGTCTGTGTGTAACAGAAGATCAAATCCACTTTTATTTTATTTTATTTCCTTTTGGATACAATTTTAGAGTATCTTCTAAGATAAGTCAAGCTAATTTTGAAACACAGTATTTTATACAAACAAGCTTCATTGCCAATCTCTGGACATGCTCCAGCACCTCAACATCTTTCTTGTAGTGAAGGATCCAAACCTCAACACAGTATCTGAGGTGCAGCCTCACCAGTGGTCTTGATGACCTCACTTCCTTGGTCCTCCTGGTCACACTATTTCTAATAAAAAAGCTGGAATGCCATTGACCTGTTCTGACAATTTCTGCCAGAACCTCCTGGCAACCAACTCCTATGGATGTGGACTCTACAAAAGCTGAAGTACATTGCACACAGATCTGTAAAAGTACTTAAAACTATATTGAATATATAGTAGTATTAAAAAAACCCAAAACAACAGAGTCAGAAGACCTTTTCTTTAACAATGTGAGAATATATGTTCTGTTTTCCACATTTCTCTAAACATTACCTGGATTTATGGATGTTTAGGATATGTGGGATACACTGGAGTATTTATCATCCTTATATCATGCTTAGTAGCTCATGTTTCATAGAATATCTCTCTTGCTTTAGGGTTAGTGTCATTGTTAACCTAAATCTTCCAAATACACTCACTATCCTGCACCAGTGAAGTGTTTAAATTTTTCTTAACAACACCTTACTTTGTTCCAGATCATGACATTTCTAACTCACAAACTCTAGTCCTTCATAAGGTATTCTAAGTTCATTTTCAGAAAATCAAACAGAATTTTCACGGCATGTGATATTCCCCCATCTAAGCACAGCAGGGCCTCTCTATTCCAAGGCAAAGCTCTGGCCATAAGAGCTATTAATTGATCTCTTTTCTCTTACTCTTTCCACTTTTCCCTTTTCTCAGAGTTCACCAAAAAAAGTATTTTGTGAATTTAATTTTATGGGAAAAAAAAACAGGGAGTTTTTTACTTTAATTGTTTTTCCTAAATAGAATCATAGAATGGTAGGGGTTGTAAAGGACCTTTAGAGATCATCTAGTCGAATCCCCCTGCAGAAGCAGATTCACCTAGATCAGGTTGCATAGGAACATGTCCAGGAGGGTCTTGAAGACCTCCAAGGAAGGAGACTCCACAACCCCTCTGGGCAGCCTGTGCCAGGGCTCCCTCACCTGAACGGTGAAATAGTTTTTTCTTATATTTAAGTGGAACTTTTTATGTTCCAGCTTCATCCCATTACCCCTTGTCCTGTTGCTAGCTACTATAGAAAAAAGGGACGTCCCAACCTCCTGATACTCAATCTCCTCTTCTCCAGACTAAACAGCCCCAGTTCCCACAGCCTTTCCTCATGTGAAAGATGTTCCATTCCCCTGATCATCTTGGTGGCCCTGTGCTGGACTCTCTCCAGCACTTCCCTGTCCCTCTTGAGCTGACGAGCCCAGAACTGGACACAGGACTCCAGATGAGGCCTCACCAGGGCAGAGTAGAGGGGGAGCAGAACCTCCCTTGACCTGCTGGCCACACTCTTCTTGATGCATCCCAGGATGCCATTGGCCTTCCTGGACACATTGCTGGCTCATGTTTAGCTTATTATCAATCAGGACTCCCAGATCTCTCTGCAGAGCTGCTCTTCAGCATTTCAACCCCCATCCTGTCCTGGTGCATAGGGTTGTTCCTTCCCAGATACAGTACTCTGCACTTGTCCTTGTTGAACCTCATGAGATTCCTCTCCGCCCAACTCTCAAGCCAGTCGAGATCCTGCTGAATGGCAGCACAGCCTTCTGAGGAATCAGCCAGTCCTCCCAGTTTGGTGTCATCAGCCAACTTGCTGAGGGTGCATCTGTTTCCTCATCCAGGTTATAGATGAAGATGTTGAACAAGATTGGCCCCAGAACTGATCCCTGAGGAACTCCACTGGCCACAGGCCTCAAACTTGATTCTGTGCCATTGATCACAACCCTCTGGGATCTGTCATTCAGCCAGCTCTCGATCCACCTCACTGTCCACTCATCCAATCCACACTGCCTGAGCTTTCTGATGAGGATGTTGTGGAAGACAGTGTCAAAAGCCTTGCTGAAGTCAAGGTAGATGATACCTGCTGCTCTCCCCTCATCTAGCCAGCCGGTTGTGTACTCATAGAAGGCTATCAGGTTGGTCAAACAGGATTTCCCCTTGGTGAAGCCATGTTGACTCCCCCTGATAATCATCTTATCCTTCATATGTTCAGTGATAAAATGATCATTGTCTGAGCAGACTGGAACTCACATGTCCACTCCTCATTTGAGATGTAGGCTAAGCTCTTCTCCCAAAAGAAGGTGGGAGAAGGAAATGTGGGAGAAGAAAAGTGACAGAGAATAGAATTTACTATCATTGAAAAGAAAAAGTACAAGAATAGGGAGATTTTATGTTATTGAAGAATTTTTTTCTCCTAAGCTATTTACAGAGAAGTATGCCTACGTGCTACCTATAACGGAAAGTTTCCTATAAACTGTCATGCAATTTTTCTTGAGCTTTATCTGAGTAATTCTTGGTTTCACCTGCATTATCTTTATGTTTGTCTTAGAGAAACTTGTCCATAGATTTTTCTCAGTACATACAGAAATTCTTGATGCAGAATTTCTGTGAACGTGAACATATATGCACATGCTAGCAGAAAACTAACATGTCAAATTGATACATTAGCCCTTGTTATTCAAGCAATTGTGAGAGTCTACCTCTTCAAACTGAATGTCTTACTGTGTCTTGGTGTTGATCTATGTCATAGTTACAGCTCCATGTGTTTGAGCTAATTGTCTCTGATGTAAGCACAGATCAATGTTCTCCTTTTACAGGATCACAATACCATCCTCCATAGCTACTTAAAACCTACTCCGATGCCATAGTACTAGTGGAATTGATGACAACAATAGAACAGGCTGTATGCAGCGAGTTCTACTTACAACATTAATCAGAATTATCTCATAGTCACTTTGGGCTTTCTCATGTTTGTTGTTATATATGCCTGTTGTTCTGTCTTTGTTTTACTCTAGCTGCTTAATGTGTGTTTATGGCATGCAGATACACCATCCAGCAGAAGCACTCCTGGCTGGGGAACTACATGACACAGTAACAAAGAACTTAATAAAGACATCACAATGAGGACAACAATCACAAGAAGATCAACACTATTATCATTTAACAATAGCAGTGAACAATGTTGGTGGTTATGTTATTGTTATTGCTACATCTTACTATTAGACTTACTGTCTATTCTTTGGACAGTTTTTCTCAGATCTCTGGAAACGAGTAGGGACTTGGAGGCTCAGAGCTGTGCTTTGCTTGAATGCACTCTTTTTCTAGTAAAAAATTAGATGTTGCGATAGGCAACACACAAGTTCTGTTGCTGTTGAAAACTGTTAGCACTTGCTTCCAGGTCAACAAAGTAGTTGAAGGTCTAACTACTTTTTTTTAGTTCTCTATCTGAGATAATTTGTCCAGAACTGATGACTTGCCGTTGTGGCTAAGATTAGCTTCATAAGGGAGAGAGTAAAAATGTGACTAAACCTAAGCATTAGATACCTTGAAAGTGACCAGAAACACATCCACAGATTAGGAAATTACACTGCCCCATAAAAGGGATTAACTAAAAAAAGGGATCTACTTTGCAGAAGGGAGCTGCCTAAGCTCATCTGCAGGAAATGTCAAAGAGAAGATGAGTTATATGCTTAATTCCAGAAAAGACGGATATACTTCCCTCTGCTTGGGATCTGCAGCTAGAAACTCTCCCCTAGAGTTGACTTGCAACCTTTTTTCTTTTTCTTCTTCTAAAATAAAAGGAATGCAGCTTTTCCCTTCAGTAAGCATTCAGCTGTTGGAATGCTATGGACTGTGAGCAGACCAGGTTTAGTTTTCTAATCTTTGGTACCAATTTTAACCTGTGCCTATACAAATGCACCAAACGTTGGCCTCTGTAGGAATGCCTTTTGTTTTTAAGAGAGGAGTACTTCCTTCATCCCTGCTTTTAATATGAAAAATAACTGAATTTTGGTGGAAACCAAGCAAAGCTGAGAACAACCTTATAGCCTATATTTTGGGAGTCTCCTTTGGTAGACTCAAGTTCAAAACAGCTTTGCAGACTCCACTTGAAATTGTGTAGGAAACTGAACATTCTGAAGTCAGAATGGTTTAAATCTGTCATTTCTGCATTGCTGCACTGCACCAGTTTCTTCTCATTGTTTTGGGAGGACTAGGGTCCTTGCCTGAGATTTCCAATGAGGTACTCTATGAAATGCCCCACGTGCATATTACACAAGTCTGATTTACACAGAGGAGTGAGATAGACCCTGAGATAGTCAACAATGCCCCAGCTTGTTTAGTGATATGTACAGATACAGCTGTTGAAATCTAAGCATTTTGGGCCAAGATTCACTGAGGGTTTTAAGGTCCTGAATCTGAAGCACTCACCATTTCTATTACTCTCAGTTAATTAAAAGCTAGCAGGATAAATCCCTTTGGGGATCAGCATTCTAGCAGCTACAGACTTTTTCAGGCTTAGACACTGGCTGAATAAGGTCTTATAAATGCTACTGGCACATGAATTTTAGAAACCCTTAGGTGTTTGAAGTAAAGAGCTTAATTCAGCCCTGTCAATCTAGCTCCTTCTGTCTATCTTTAATCTCATTTCATCCTGTCAGAGCTGAAGTTTCCTCAAGGAGAGATTTACCTTTGTGCTCAGTCTATATTTGCTGATAATAGTTATTTGGTTTGTGAGGACATATAACTGGTACTGAGGGCAGTACTATTTTCATTGACTAAGATTGCTTGTGTGATACACTTTTGAAAAATATTTTAGCTTTATTAATGTATTATCATTCATCTTTGTTAAGGTGGGTTTATTATCAGACAAATATGACTTAATTCCTTGGTTAAAATACAAGTCTTTTAGTAAAGAACTGTGTAGGTATAATAGATTTAGACTTGTGAAAGATATTTGGTTTAGAACTTCATGACATTTTTAAAATAAACACGATACATTATCACCCAGGTACCTGTTAAATTAATTAAGAAGTAGATTGTTGTAATATTTCAAAGAATATTTGTGAGCGAACAATCATTATCAGACATAGTCCTAGAGGAGGTACCCATGAGTTGATATGTAGAACTAACATTTTCACCTGTATGCAGATGTAAAACTCCAATTCACAACATATGTGGATCCCTTTTTTCTATTGTAGCTAGCAACAGGACAAGGTGTAATGGCATGAAGCTGGAACACAAAAAGTTCCACTTAAATATAAGAAAAAACTATTTCACCGTTCAGGTGAGGGAGCCCTGGCACAGGCTGCCCAGAGGGGTTGTGGAGTCTCCTTCCTTGGAGATCTTCAAGACCCACCTGGACATGTCCCTATGCGACCTGATCTAGGTGACCCTGCTTCTGCAGGGGCGTTGGACTAGATGATCTCTAAAGGTCCCTTCCAACCCCTACCATTCTATGATTCTATGACACTCAGACTGCAGTGTCACACTAAAAATGACAAATCAATTAGACAAAGGACTCACAGTTTCTCAACAAGTCTCCTCATACCTGTAAAACATGTACTGAAGAACTAAGAACGCTGTCAGTGCCTACAGAGTAAGATATGGTCACTTGGAAGACAGAACTTCTAAAAGGCTTCGAGTCACTGAAACTTCATACCTGAACATGATGTTTGGTGTGGCATTTGAGAAACAATTTTATCTTTGTATGATGTACTGCTGGATCTAACTTTGAGAAAACACATTCCTGTGTATCCTGCTCTAGGCTTTAGCAGGGTTTTTAACTAGATGATCTCTGGAGATCCCTTCCAATCCCCACCATTCTGTGATTCTGTAATATGGTTCTAATGTAACTGCTGATATTGAGGTCACAAAATATAGACTTGGTTCTGTTGTATTTCTTCTTTAAAAAAAAAGATACTGGGACATCTGAAAGCATACAGAAAAGAGCTCTCACAATTATTCAAGAGTTGATAAAATGACCTTACTAAGAGACTTAGAGGAGTCAGTGTAGCTTCTAAAAAAAATAGAAAGGTGACTTAATTATAGTTTATGAGTATCTTCCCCGGGAGAAAATAGTTAGTTTTGATGGATTCTGTAATCTACTGGAGAAAGACATAATAAATTTCCTTAATACATATGGGAATCACTTCACCTTTCACCAGTGAAATACATATACTTCTGAATGAGAGTATGGAAGTTAGTAATATTCAAGAGCAATACAGAATAATTAAGGGTAGAAATAAACAGAGAGTTCTGGGCAATTAAAACTACAGGAGGAATTTTACTAGAGAGGATATAATTTTTCCAAATGGGTTTTCTCAGAACACAAGGCCACAGATTCCTATTCTTTGTAAAGTCACTTCATAAATTATTACAGCTTCTTTAATGGCCAAAGTGTTCAGGACTCCCATTTTCTGTACCACGCAAAGTGTTTTCTTCCAAGTGAGATGCATTGTCACAATGAGAAAACAGCAGTATCTTTTTCTCACATGGGCTTCTCTCAAGCTGTGCTGAGCTCCCAAGGTACCCATATTCTGTTCATATAACTGTGTAGCCACATCAGTAATGACTTCTCATGGCTGTTGCAGGTTTTGCACAGAGGAAACTATTCCCAGTGGTATATTGCATCTTATTGTGTATGAACACCATGTCATCACATGCTCTTGGGGTGTGAAAAAAATATGAGTAGCTGCTCATATCTGTCAATTGCTGGAATAAAGACTAAGCTGACAACTGATGTAGTGGTTCATGTTAATTTGACAATGTTCACTTGAGACTGAGACCAGAGCACTTATCTGTTATCTAAGCCAAACTTCCATCATATAGGTGAACAGGTAGGGCATTCATTGTTTTTATGTCACTTTGTCCCCTAAGTTGCAAAGACAAAAGACCAGGTACCGTTTTATATCCACTTTCAGCCTCAAGCAATGTTCCCAGTTTGGGTCCAATTGTCTGGGAAGCAGAGACTGCTCTTCTAATAGAAAATAATTTTGTGATGAAGTTTAGAAAGTGACAAAAAATTCTTCATGTCCACACAGAGTGATTGCTATCAGTGAGTGAATTGAAGCACAGTCCCTGGGGAGAGGAGAATGTGGAGCAAATGGCTATACAGGAAAAATCATGAAAGTAACAAAGTTTATAGAGAGACACAATAAAAAGGGAGGCTTGGACACTGTCAAAGAAGGCCTTTATATGTATTTTGGACTGATGTGAAGTGTTGGTCCCCTATTCTTAGTTTCTAATTCTAGTAAAAGGTTGTCACTGTAAACAAATTCATTCTCTCAATCTTTCCCTACAGAGACAAAAGTTTGAAGAGAAATGAAAAAAATTTCTCCTCCCAGCAGTCCCACAGTCAAAACATACATAATGGCCTAATGTCAAGATTTCTTTGAATCACACAAACACTTAAAATCTCTCTGTCTTTAATCTTAGTAAAATAAACCTTTGGATACCTCCAATACTATATTCTCAAAGTTCTAGTATGAACATAAATCATGCAGTAAAACCATGAGTACTTTGTGAACATGCCATTTAACATGTAGGTTTTTGAATGCTGAAAGTCTTCTCCAGTATTTTTTAGGATTTTTTGGTTTTTCCCCCCTAAAGTTCTGATGACTAGAATTATTTGAAAAAATGCACTTAAAGAAAAGGTGAGGGTTTGCAGACAACAAGATTTCTGAAGTTGAGGCTTTTGAAAATTCACTACAGTTATGAAATACAGAATACAAAAAAAAATTAAGCTTGCTGGCACAGAATAAATAAAGTGAGAAAATAATAGTCGTGTTTGTGTCCCAGATATCTGGGATATTTACAAGCTTTTTCTTATAGGCTCTGCATTTACAATCAGAATTTTTACTTCCACATTTGAAATAACAGATTTCTGATTCGTTCATCTGAAGGCTGATGCCAGGATTTTCTCAACAAAGCAGGCTTGACTTGGGAACCCACTCTGTACAAGAAACAAGCATTAAAGTTGTATGGGGAAAATACTTCAGAAAAAAAAATAGATTCATTGGGAAAAAAGCTTCAGTGCTGTAGATAAAAGTCTTTACTGATTTCTGGTTGTTGATTCTTTTTTTCATTGAATTCTTTTGGCCAAACATTTTTTGACTTCTCATTTAATTCATTTGATCTATTGCTTGCTCATTCTTAGCATCCCCAGATTTTAGCAAACTGTGTCCCAAAACATTATGAACCTCAATATGCATATATGCCCTTTTCTACTCTTTATGAAGAAATAATCACAAGCTACTAGCAGCATATTTGTTTGTTTGTTTCTAAGTTATTACAAAGAATAATTATGAAGCTTCAAGTCATAAACTGATTGTACACTTGAGTTCATAAAGTGATGCAAATCTTTGTTTACTTTACTGTAAGAAAAATGTGGATTCAGATTATATAAATAGACTTATTTACAGTTGTGAGGATCTGAAAAGACTGAAGGATCTATTTGGCAGAAGCCGTGGTTTAAGGTGGCACTTCTCATTTTCCACTGCCCACAGCACAGTTTTGTGCAATACAGTCTCTGCTATACTGCTATGTGGCAGGGTCTTACAAAGCTCTGAAAAACTGTGTAATAGAGGTCATACAGATACCACTGTCAAGCCAAATAAGTGCCATTTGACATTTCGTGTCGGAGATAGCAAATGTTAAAAGAATGTTATTGTTTTCTTACTCTGTACTTTCTTTCTTGATCATTGCATTTCAGTATTACAAAACAAATTTATTTCTACTGTGAAGAGACTGCCAGCAAACTCCAGGCGTTTATATTTCTCAGAGAAAAGCACTCCCAAGACAGGGTTAGTACTCTTCTTTCACCAAGCATGTGAACCCAAAAGGAGTTTCCCAAGGGGCTCCTTCACTATCTTGCAAGAGCTCATTTGATTTCTGACTGTATCTGGCTATTCTTAGAAAAAAGCAATCTCTAACTACAAGAATCAGAAGAGCATTATGCTAGATGGTCTATGTCTCAAAAATGAAATGAAAAAAATAAGCTTTCCACATCATTTTCAAATCTTAATTTCTTTAATATCATCATCTTTCACTTCTTCTCCTAGAAGAAGATAGGCTGAAACATTAAAATGGGAAGGAAACTGTTGCATGTGTATATCTGTTTATCAGTTTCTTCACTTGAGATCCCTATTTCTTTCTTCCAAGCAAAGGTGCACATTGCTCAGTGCTCACAAGGCAATGGTCCTGTTGCAGTTACCATGATGCAGCGGAATTCAGGAAACTAAAAATTTGCTTTTGCTGCCTTAGAGTACATATTCCATGTTATACTGCTATGATGTCTGTAAAGTTCAAGATGATTTGTTTGTAAAACTGTTTTCTCGGGCATTAAACACCTTTGTGATTGTTTCTTCATTTGCCATGTGCTTTTCAGAGGTATGAGTATTCAAAGTTCAGCTCTAGAAAATCAGAGAAATGAACTGATTTATTTTGAGTAGCTGAGAAAGTAGTTTCAAAATATGAGGGCTATATTTTGCTGGTACGAAGCTAGCTCTTACAGCTAATCTCTTCTTTATTTTTAATTCTATTAGTAGCAAAATTGAATATGTACATGTTAAATGAGGAAACATAGTCTAAAATTTCTGCAGACATGAGTTCAGGTGGCTTCATTCCACCATGTAATCAAAGAAGGTCATATTGACTGAGACCTGGTAAAAATGTTTATCATTCTGCACTCTGAAAATGTCACACTCTATAGAGGTAAAAAACCAATAAAAATAAAAATACTGGGATCATTTTAGAGAGCTTTTGAAAATGCCACTTGTGCTAATTTTTTCATCCATCTACTTTTAAAACCCTACTTATCATCTAAGTAAGTGTACACAAGGCACAGGGTAGAGGGAGACAAATAAAACTCTAAAATTAACTAAATGCTCTTTTATACTTAAATGGTCCTATCTGGAAAGTCTGATCTTTCTGAGAAAGGAGGAAGGTCACTTTTGTGGTACTGTGGAGTTTCTACTACAGAGTTCAAAAAAAATATACACAATTGTGATGAGATTTATGTGTTTGAAAGCAGTTACTGAGTCAGGATTAAGTACTGCTGTGTCCTGTGTCTATGACAATTTTAATTTTGAAAGAAAATTTCTAGCAGGTAGAGAAGAAGAAAAAAAGTAAGTGATTTATTGTTATTATGCATAAATATTATATGGAAGGTGGGACAAACCCATGAAATTTGAGTCTGAGCAAGAAATCTGTAAGGAACTGCTCACAGGGATAATATGATCAAAACCAAAAGCAATGCAATGGTATGAGAAATTGAATGATTTGGGGAAAAACATTTAAAATCATTTTTTTTAAATACTAGCATATATGGCATTCAAGATTCCAGAAAAATCTTTTACAGTTGCATCTGATCAGCTATCCAAATACTTTCTTTCAGTGATTTCGTCTGGGCACAGAAAATTATAAGAAGCCTTTTCAGAAATTCCAAATTTTTAATGAACTCTTTGTTAAGGTGGTGTTAGTACTATATGTAATCTATAGGATTATGGAGTATTATGCAACACCTAATGGAAGACTACTACTTTCATGTGCCTTTCGTGGGTTCCTCTCTTGTTTTCACTTGAATACAGTTTTTAGAGTTAAATTTCACGTGTTAGATGCCTACCTCAAAGTGACTTGTTTTTTTCACCTCAGGTAAAGCTTTTGGTCATTTTAAACCAGTCTGGAGGAAGTGAAGCAGGTAGTAAGGATGAAAAGGAGACCAAATGAGAAGCTGATGGAAGTGGGAAAGGAAGCTGGGTGACAGGAAGAGACTAAGGCAAAGTGAGGACACCAGGATCGGCAAGCAGTGAACCCGGACTGATGTGAGGTGTTCCAACAGAGTGTAGGACTGAGCAGGCTAGGATCAAGAAACTAGGGACAGAGAAGAGAGTCAACATTAACTGAAGAGCTAAATTAACAGAAATATGTGGAAACTGTCTCCCTGAGTGCTGACATCTAGTCATAGGACACTTAGGCATCAGATCCTCTGATGTGTTTCAGTAAAGTACATTTCATACTGACTGCTCTCTTGGAAGCTGTTAACATGGGACTCTTCTGTAGACAATTTAATAAAAGTGTGATGTTTCATAAATTTGTGACTGAAATAATTGAAGGAGTCATTCAATCAGAACAAGACAAGGTTGTCATACATAGATATTATAGAAAAAGGGGTAGCATTTCACTTTTGTGATATAAATGCTTAAATTCCCCTCTAGGTGAATAAGGCAAATGTGACACACTGTGGAGTCATAGCTTTACTCTCAGTTATGCCAATGTGACAAACTCCCTGAGGGAGCCATTTTCATTCAAAAATTCTCCTGAATATCTTCCTGCATATGTTAAAGAGAACTGTTAGCCATTTTTCCTTTTGACTTTTCTGATACCAGCCCTCTGTATGCTCTCTGAAACTTATATGCCTAGATTACGTTGAAGGTTCAACGTAGGTTCATTCATAGGTTCACAGATTATGACCTTTTGTGAGAGTCCGTCTCTTGTTTTTGACCAAATACTTTGAAATCATCCATAATGTAAGCAAAGTCAAGTGCAAAAAGAATTTGTTAGCTACAACATAAAAAACAGGCAATAGGCTTACAAATATTTATGAAGGTCCAATGTGGACATTAAAGAAGAAGTTTGTGCTGTTTTTGCTAGGCTTAAACAGAAAAGGCTCCTGAGCTTTTTTCAGTCACTGACACCTGCCTGTGAGATGCTACTCTCCAGGCCATGCATACCACAGATCATTACGTTGCCCAATAATTGAATGTTTTTAAAAACACACAAACTCTTCCCAAAAAAACCCCTGTTTTTAAAAGTTTGGGAAATTTTACACATATGCAGACTCTTAATTTGTGGTTAGAGGTACAAACACTATGACTTTAGTAACTACTGCAATGAAGGTTGTCTGAATAAGGAGAAAAGTTGTTCTCCAAGCTGTATATTGCTAGGAAGAAAGACATTTTATTTCTTTGTCAGAATTCCTGCATGATAAACAAATCATTACAGCCACGGTCATCAAGGGAAAGCACTAAATACTTGATTCATCTTCCCTAAATTTAGATGTCTAAAGTTTCTCTAATAATGGAAGGAGGCAGGCATTTCTAGTGGGTGATACTTCAAATCTCCTTTAGGAGAGTTTTGAATGGTATGAATCACCCTCTGAAAGATCTTCTCTCTCCTGACTAAAGTGAACTAATTTAGACCAAACATCTAACTTTCAGACCTCAGCCTTTGCCCTCTCACAGAATGAGATTCCTCTTACCTAGCCTCAGTCTACGAGCAAGCCATTTTTTCTCTGCTACTGCAAAAAGACATGAGACAGTCCATAAGACATTTCATCCTGTTCTTAAGCTCTTTTATAACTGATGGAGGAGGCAATGGCTCTCTTCAGTTGCCTGATACTCGATTAACTGGAAAAAGATTAGACAGCTATTTCAGACTAGATGCCTTAATATTAAATAACTAAATAGACATGTATTTCAACCTACATGTTTGTTTTTTCAGCTTGAGTTTTGGATCCTCATTTGCTGAAGTTTTGAGTGTTAATAGCTGTGCATTCAATCAGCAGGAGGCACAGCGTGCTCTGAGCAAGAGAAATGCCACAACATACTCAGAACTCTGAAAAGTGAGCAAAGAGATTACATAAAGTGGATTTGCTAAAATTAGTGGATAATCATTAGGATCAATATTGCCATGCTCAGTACTGCTAAAATTGGATAATGTCAGCCTGTTTCACTATGGAGATATTTTGTGAAATAGAGCAACTGATGTCTGAAGTGTCTAATAATGTGTGTCACAGAATGGGTCCTGAACAAATTAGTAACTATTGTTAGAGCAAGATTTTAATAGTAGGTAGTAAACAAGCCCTGAGAGAAACACAAAATATGGAACAGCCGTTCCCTAAGATCATCGAGCATACCAGATGAGACAGTTCTTTGAGAAGAAGAGAAAAAAAACAAAAAGACAAGAGTGATTTGACCCGAAAGAGATGGTTTTAAGGCAAAAGTTCTGTTGCAGATCTACCTAAATTTGGATTTCTCTACTTTTTCTTGTTCATTTAATAATCTTAATAAAGGTTAAATATTATTTTTATGTGTATCGAATTATACTTTTGCATACAGAATGCCTACTGCATGCATATGTGTATGCATATATGTATTTATACACAAATGTGCATATATAATCTTTTATTTATGTATTTATATAAATCTATACATTTATATTTGAAGCTGTGTTGAAGTTGGGAAGGTTAGCTTAAGTTAGTGGAGATGATTTAGCGCACAGCTGGAAGGTGACATGGTAAAGGTGAATGATAAATCACGTCTGGCATTAGCTATAACTTCCTGGCAGCTAGACTATTTAAATAAAAATATAGTTTAACATATCATTATTCAAAGGACAGAAAAAATTCCAAACACCCACGATTAAAGAATAAGCATGTAATTGGTTATTGTTTTAATAGTTGATGTGAATGTTTCATAAATTACAATTGAAACAACTTTAGACCTATAATAGATTTAGAATTTGATATTACTGTTGCTAAACTTCCATATCATTTATATTTGTAGAGAAATTTATACTGTTCTATCTCTTGTGGTGCTGAAGTATGTACCCAGAAAGTAACAGTGTGATCCATTTAGTAGTCATGGAAAAAAAGAATCACAGTCATACAAGAAGCTTTAAAATCTAATATTCAACTAAAAGGCAATACTACCTTCAAAATTAAACAGCAGTCTTCAGAAAACAATTGCAGAGGAAGCGGGTATATTTCTATTTAAAGAGCTATTTATAATTTCAAAACAACTTGTTGCTAAGTGGCTACAAGTGGCTTGTGTTTCTGCCATTAGAAAAACATATTCTCTTCCAGCTGCATTGAAGCTGATACAGGCAAATAACTACCTGCACTGGAGAAGAACAGCTAATACATACACAGTGTGTACACTGACCAGGAATAAACCAATATTGTTAATCATGAAAATCTCTAAAGAAATAGCATTTGAATTAAAGCTGTTGAAATTGGCTACTATTCTCTGAATTGGGAAGAAAGATGACATCATGAGATTCCATTGACTAGTTTGACTCCTTCTCCAGTCAAATATACTTTAATGACAAAAAAAAAGAAAAAAAACCTCATTTAATATCAGAACATGAACTCATGAAAATTACCATCGCCCCACAGCAGTCAAGAGTGTCATTAACTTGTCAAAGTTAAAGAACCTTCTCATACTGTTCATATTATAAACCAGTTGACTAATTGGAGCTAATAAAGCCCTCTTACTTATTTGTTAACACACACGCAGATACACACACACAAAAGTTTTCCCCTAGTTGCTTATGCACTTTCTCCTTTAAATCATGAGAAACTCAATTGGAGGAAGAAGTTACAGTGGTGCAAATGTAGTGGAACACAGAGAATATCATAAAGTCCCAGTGCTTCGACCCTACTCTAATTGAAATCACTTAAAAATAGGCCCAACGTCTTCAGTGCTGCAGAATCAGCCCCTAACCACTGAGAAGCCGACAGATTTTACTATCTCTGAATGCTGAATGTCTCATTTGGGATTTAAAGAAATATGTGATTAAAATCTAATTTTGTCACTGGATGTACTCAGACTGAAGCTGAGCAAATAATTGATCATGAATAATTTATCTGAGGAAGTTTATCTCTTTGTCCCTGAACACCCATGAATAGAGCATCATTTCTTCAAATTCACTTTTGCAGACTTTCTTGATTCTGAATCAACTGGGTGCAGTTTTCTTCACACACAGATTACTTGATCTCCACTCTTTCAGCTGTGTTAATTATTTATGATTAGCCAGAAATCTCATGATGTATCCCTCTAATGGCATTTTTGGCACAGATACTTCTCTAAAATTAAACTTCAATAAAAAAAAAAGAAAACCCCTTGCACAAGAGCTTAAAATCTCTTTTCTTTTCTTACTTAAAAATGAAAATATAAAGGGGCATAAGTGTGAGCAAAGCAAAGTTGTTTTATTTTATTTCACTGAGTAATTAGTCACAGACTTTCTCTGTCTGACTTTCCAATAGATCTCTATTACAGAGATTGTGCTGCAGTAGGGGATTATATAGAATCATAGAATCACAGCATGGTAGGGGTTGGAAGAGACCTTTAGAGATCATCTAGTCCAACTCCCCTGCAGAAGCAGGTCCACCTAGATCAGATCGCTATGGAAGTGAGTTTCCTCTCCCTGTGTAAGTGATATGGCTGCAGTCTTGCAATATGACATGCCATCTTTTGTCTCTCTAAAACTTTACAAGGTGATGCTATCATCAATTTATGCTGATGTTCACTTTCTAAATTGCATAGATTAACCATCTATTCCCTATATCCATTTTCCTATGGTTAAAAAAGTTGAATTTGTGCTTGAGCCATATTTAGTAATTTCCTACCCTCTTTCAAATTTTCCTGTAAGTTTCATCTGTATATGGCATGTAATAGGAAAGTATTATAAATTTGAAAGAAAAATCATACCAAGAAGCTTAAAAATGAGGGTTTATGCGATCTGATCTAGGTTGATCTGCTTCTGCAGAGAGGTTGGACTAGATGATCTCTAAAGGTCCCTTCCATCCCCTACCATTCTATGATTATATGATTATATGATTCTAGGATTTAATTCTTCAAATCTTAAATCACCATGTAAAAGTGTAACATTTCTTCCTTAACTTTTTGAAACTCACACAGAGGAAAGTCTGTACAGTGCATGTGAAAACATCCCTGATTAATATTTACCTGACAAAAAATAAACCACTACTGTTAAAGGACTAAACTTGTAAATAAGAAAAAGTTGCTATAAGATTGTAATTTGAACTGTCAAGAAATACATATAAGTCTTCTAAAAATGAGAATGAGTCATCATATATTTATAAAGCGTACTCTGAAAGCATCCAGAATTGGTCAAGAAAAATCTGACACAGTGAGCAACTCTACAGAAAGTATGAATCTAAAACAAAAATTGATGTTACAGTTATTAAATTAAAAACAGTAGGGGTAATGTGGCAAAACTGTCATATTAGACATTTCATTTTTAAGAATTTTGTCCTTCATGCTTTCAGTGTAAAAATGTGACAGTGAAGCTAAGAATATATTCTCACATGAAATTGGGTCTCATGAATCCAAAGAGGTACTGTGTTTATCCTCCTTAGACCTCAATTTCAAAAATTTTTACTTTTATTAAAAATCAATCCACCTTTAAATCAGACACAAACTAAAAGGAAGTTGAGAAACGATCTAAAACATTTTTTTTAAAAATAAATAAAGTGGAATTTAATATTAAAATAATTCTTCAAGAAAATTGCAAAGAAGGGGAAATTGTGGGCAGAAAGATTAAGAAAGGTCTTTGAAACTAATCAAGACAACTTATTAAATAAAGAGGGTTAATTAAAAGTCATTTTGCTGACTTTAAAAAGTCAGGCACTGAAAGAAACACAAGAGCATACTCCGTAACTGCAAACACTAGCTTAACTATGACCAGAAGGACAAGTTGAAGGATTATATTACCACTTTTAGGTGAAGAATCAGAAGTTAAATAGAAACACCTAATGTAAGTTTGTAGACAATGTGTTACTTCTGTTCTCATTAAAAAGTGATTTTCTCATAGGAGTATAGAATGAGTTAAAGACGTTGTATTTTGAAAAGACATGCATTTACACAGCTGAAAAAGATACATAAAGAAGAAATAAAACAGTGGTATTTAAAACCTTATATTTAAGATGAGAGGAAAAAGCAATTTCTCACAAAAAATTCTCATTGAGTTGGTGAAGGACACTGTTGTGACAAACATGGAATACTTATTTGGTCCTGATTTGTAACTGAATTCATTAGGGATCTATTTTGCTGGGAATTGTTCAGTGTTATTGTTTTTAATACAAATGCTAATATATCAAAATTGATTCTTTCTGGAGGAAAGTATCAATAAATATTTAATTAAGGAATACATCTCAAAATATAACTGTTAAAAAAAAAAGGTTATAAAGACACAGATATCCCCCAAGACAGCAGCCAACTAGTAGTATCACTTAGGCATTAGGCATATGACCTTACTGTTTTGCTTTCTCTAATTTGAACCTGTATTTCAGCATCCCATGGGAATGCTCAACACCCATGCTAAGAATCCGTTTTCTCCAGGTCAAAGAACACATGTTCATTTATATTTTGTTTAAGCATCAAGGAGGGAAAAAAAAAAAAGCAAATGAGAAAAAGTCTGGATGAGCTTGTTTATTTTGTATGTCATTAACAATGGAAGTTCACATTTATTTCAGAAAGATAAATTAATAGTTTATCCAAAGAACAAAGGGGATAGGTTTTTTTTTTTTCCCCTCCCAGTAACTAGTAGGCTGCTAAGGGTGCAAAGGAAGAATAAATAAATAGGTCAAACTGTGGACCTCTCCCAATTCTTGATATTCACTTCCCTGGGTTTGTCCTGGGAAGATCAAGAAAATATTCTGGCACGTTACCCTCACGTGTTTTGCTGGGTGTGACTACGAAAAAACAGAGGTCTAATAATTTGATTATAGATCCTGCAGTACTGGTAATGCTGGAAACGTGTGTTCCTTCCCAGATGCAGGACTCTGCACTTGTTGAACATCATGAGATTCCTCTCTGCCCAACTCTCAAGCCAGTGGAGATCCTGCTGAATGGCAGCCCAAGCACAGCCTTCTGGTAAATCAGACAGTCCTCCCAGTTTGGTGTCATCAGTCAACTTGCTGTCCCCTCATCCAGGTCGTTGATGAAGATGTTTAAACAACAACTACCTTTCAGGTAGTTGTAGAGAGCAATAAGGTCTCCCCTGAGCCTTCCTTTCCCCAGGCTGAACAGCCCCAGATCCCTCAGCTTTTCCTCACAGGAGACGTGCTCCAAATCCTTTACTAGCTTGGTAGCCTGCCTCTGGATCCTCTCCAGCACCTCAATGTCCTTCTTGTAGAGAGGGGCCCAAAACTGGACAAAATATTCAAGATGTGGCCTCACCAAACCTGAGTCCAGGGCAATGGATCACCTCCCTCCTTTTGCTGACAACACTGATACAGGTCAGGATGTCATTGGACTTCTTGGTCACCTGCGCACACTGCTGGCTCCTGTTCAGCCACTGTCAACCATCACTTCCAGATCCCTCTCTGCCTGGCAGCTTTGCAGCCACCCCTCCCCAAGCCTGTAGCACTGCTGGGGGTTGTTGTGGCCCAAGTGCAGGACCCAGCACTTGGCCTTATTGAAACTCATGCCATTGGCCTTGGCCCAGTCATCCAGTCCATCTAGAGCTCTCTTCCCTACCCTCAAGCAGATTGGCATTTCCACTCAGCTTGGTGTCATCTGCAAACTTACTAAGGGTGCACTCTATCCCTTCATTCGGATCATTAATAAAGATGTTAAACAGGAGTGGTCCCAGTACTGAGCCCTGGGAGACACCACTCATGACCAGCTGCCAACTGGATTTAACTCCATTGGCAATAACTCTTTGGACTCAACCATCTAACCAGTTTTTCACCCAGGAAAATATGTGTCCATCTAAGCCAAGAACAGCCAATTTCTCTAAGAGAACACTGTGGGAAACAGTGTTAAATGTCTTACTAAAGTCAAGGTAGACAACAACCACAGCCTTTCCTTCATCCAGCAAGCAAGTCACCCTTTCATAGGAGATGAGGTTTGTTAAAGAGGAGCTACCCTTCATAAACCCATGGTGACTGGGCCTGATCACCTGGTTGTCCTGCATGTACTGCATAATAGGATGATCTGCTCCAGATACTGGTCAACTTGAAAGGTCTTTAATTTCCTGCATCATCCTTCAGTCCCTTCTTATATATGGATGTTAAACTGGCTGACTTCCAATCAGATAAGACTCCCCAGTCAGCCAGGACTGTTGATAAATGACAGACAGTGGCTTGGTGAACATCCCTATCAGTTCCCTCAGCCCTCTAGGATGTACTCCATCCAGCCCCATAGATTTGTGCACATCAATGTAGAGAAGCAGGCCACTGACCATCTCCTCCTGAATTGTAGGGGAGACATTTTATTCCTTGCCCCTGTATCTAGATAAAAAAAACAGAACAAGCTGCTTAGCTAACCCAGCTGTCTTTGCCAGAGTCATATTAGGAAGCCTTCATGTTAATCACTCTGCTGCAAAATCATGAGGGCAGCAACATCCAGGAAAATGACAGTAGCAAACAGCATGGAGAATAGCAATTACTTCACCCACCGCCAGCATCTGAGGGGCGTGTGGCTGCCTGAAAGGTTGGACTTTGTGCCCTCCTGAGTTCTGACAAGTCTCAGAAGGTATGCTAGCTAAAAGAGATTACAACTGCATGAAGTTTTACTCCTTTTTCACACAACTCCAATATAAGAAAGGAAAACCATCTTCATTCTGCTATTAGCTTCCACTGGTCTGGGATCTATTTTTCAACCATTTCAGTCTGAGTAGTTTCAGTGACTGAAGTAATTCAAATCTATAAGATCAAAGGGCTTTTGGGCAGTTTCCGATCTCTAAAACTTTCAGACACCCTGGAGAAGAATGTATTTTTAGAATATATTAAGGAAATATAAAACCTGAGCTACATTGCCTCTCTAAAGTAAATCCATAGAAAATATTTTCTAGAAGTCATCTCTTGTGTCCAATGGTAATGATGAGGATGTAAATATAGTGTAGTATATTTTAAAATATTTTTAAAACATACAATAATGTTGCAGAAATAACAAAAAGACATTTTCATGCATATCCTGATGTCTGTCTTAAAGTTCAGGTAATAAAAGCTAGGAAGAAAAAAAGGCAATTTAATTATTCCTGTAGGTCAGTGAGCAGTTAACATTGGTATCCTGATATAAAACTAGATTTAACACAGATGGGATAGGTTAAACGTTTGAGTATATGTATGCCCAAGATCATAAATAACTGTCAGAGGCTTATAATAGGTATAATTCTCAAAAGGACTTTTGTAAAATAGGAATGTGAGTGCAATTGAAAATCTCATTTGATTTCGAGGTGTGCTCTTAAGATTTATATTCCATTAAGTATTTACCATATGTGCTTCTTTGAATCAGATGGCTAGATTCCCCACTGAATTGCCAAAGGGGAAAATGAACACATTTGATAACCTGTAAATGTCTCTTGTTGACTTGGAAGCCGTTCAGTATGTGATCTACGGTTTGGAGGCTGCTAGTGGAATGGACATCAATCTGTAACATCAAAATGAAGAGAAAAAAAACTCCTTTTCTGTCAGTACCTTGCCATTTCTGCTGTCAGCTGTTTCAGGACTGTCAGGAGAAAAAGAAAAAATAAGGTCATCTCCCTAGCCTGTAATGCAGAAAGACAGGTAAATTTCAATGACTAGAGCCAGCTAAAAACTTTAAATAGAACTATTTACACAAGAGAGCACCATGTAAGTGACTGGAAAGCTCGTGGGATTTAATCAGCTTCATCAAATTTAATAGAACTAATTAAATCAAAGAAAAGTAAAAATTAATTACTCACTTTAAAGTTTTGTCTTTCATATGATACTATTCATGCTGTATTGTATTCATCATACACTATAGTTAATAATAATTCTTCTTTTAATATATCTTGAAATAGATTTTCAATAGTGAGGGAAAATATTTCAATAATATCAGATCTGATTCCAAAATCAAAGTGACTGGAATTTCCATTCCCCCAAGAAGTGGACTTTTCGGCCTGTTTGGGAACAGTTCTGAATTGTGAAATGCCAGAGTATTCCCCTAAATCAAAAATTCTGCATTCTGAACATCTCCAAACTGTAATTTCTCTATGGGATTATTAAGGTTCTAATTATTCTCAGGATACTTTTCCATGTAAGCAATTATAAAACTTGAAGAACACATACAGGCAGCATATTCAGTGCACATAGAAACATAGTATGGTGGCCACATTATGGAACAGCACCAGGAAAGTCTAGAGTGAAGGCTAAAGAATGTGATTTCATAGTTCCAGCATTTTCCCTTTGTGCTTTTCCCACAATATCTGACATGTGTCATGCTTTTTGCATCAAGATTTCTGGATCCTGCCTAACACAAAAACTATGCATAAAAACGAAAGATATGCTAAGTCTAGTTTTCATGATATTATGGTATGTCATATTTATTCTACGATGGGAAATGCCTTAGAAATAACAAACAAAAGTATTTTCATGGTCCAAGACTAAATTTACATACCTGTCTAGGCTAAATTATTTACTAAATGAGTACTACAAACCCTCACCTAGATTCACCTGAGCTTTGATTCTACAATTTATATCCCTCCAACCTACTTTCTACAGTTCCAGAACTCTTAGGCTGACTTTTTTCTTTTCATTTAGAAACATCTCTTTACTTCTGTTCTAAAACTTGATAACAGTGCTGAAGGTCCTCAGCCAGAGCTCCGGTGCCTAATGCTTCCCACATGCAGGGCCAAGTTTTCCTGCCAGTATTCTGAACATACTGGGCACAGGTGGAATAGAACTCATCACAGTTCAGAGGCAGATGACCACAACTGTCACTTCACTGAGAGCAGTGGGGCAATGTTCAGCTGTAGCTTGATAGGAGATGCACCAGCAACAGCTGGCTCAGTAAGCTTCAGTTAGCATTGGTGCTCAGACTTAACACACACAGATTCCTGGAGTCCAATTGTCCATTCTACTTCAATCACAGTAGCCATGACCTCTGCCCCAAGCAAAAAGAAAGTTAACCAACTGTGGGACAAGATGAAAATTCAACTTGTGCTGCTCCCTTCCCATATCTAGCACAAGTGCAAAGGTGGTGGGTTGACCTTGGCTGGTGGTCGGGTGCTCATCAAGCCCATCACTTCGTTCCTGAGCAGGATGAAGAAGGAAAAAAGTATGATGAAAAGAAAGAAAAGAGCCTGTGGGTGCAGATGAAAAGAAGTTAAAGAAAGAAATCAAAAGCTGCACAGAGAAGAAAAGGGAAACAAAAAGATTTATTCTCTACATCCCATCAGCAAGTGATGCCCAGCTGTTTCCTGGGAAGTAGATCCTTTATATATGTAGTCTTAAGACTGCTTATAAAGAATCAAGGGTTGTATCACATGGTCCTATATGTGCTTCCAGTCAAAAGCAACCTTTATTTCTGGCTATTAAAAAGGGGTTTTAGCTAGGTGCATGCTTTTTCTGCCTTCTTTCCAGCACCCGCCAGGAGAGCAAGAATTCTGCATCTCCTGATGTCCCTCATCACCAGGAGGGCCTTTGGACTGGGCCCTGTAGGGGAAAGAGGGCAGCTTGTCCTTGAGCTGCTTCAGGATGTACTTTATGAAAAGTCTCTTCTCCAGATGCAGCACGTTCTGAAAATGAGAGATGTGGGAGATGGGTCCAGCGCAGCTTGTTGAAGACATCCTGGAGCTTGCTGTGGTCTGCCCTGCAGCTTCTACTTGGGTCTCCTTGGCCATCTACTCCTGCATCTCGCAGGGCTAAGCCTCCTTCCAGCACAGCACGTGACAGGCCTCTGCTGCCTACTGCAGCTGGTTCAACTCCTACCGCCTCTGTGAGCTGCAGCAGAGTGCCACAAGCCCTCAGCCCATACCATCCCACATCATGGCTGGAGGGATGAGGAGAAACCTGTCGATCATGGAATGACAACAGTGACCAACAAGTGCATCCCCTGGACCTGAAAGGGTCAGCAGCCTTCTGACCCTGTTGCAGCAACTGCCTCCATTCACCATTGCCGTGGTTCAGGCCCAGCTGGCAACAAAGCACCACCCAGCCTCTTGCTCGCTCACCCCATACACCTCCATCTTTCTTAGGATGGTGAAGGCCACAGCAAGATGGGAGGAAAAGAGATAACCAAGGGCACTGTGGACCAAGAGAAGGGCAGGGAGGGCTCACTGACAATTATGGTTCTGGGCAAAACAGCCCTGTCTACTCAACTTAGAGAGGAAAGTAAGAACAGTTTATTTTACTACCACGTAGAAACAGGTGAGAAAATAAAAAGAGTAGCATGATGAGATAAATAGAGCCATCACTTTAAGATCTCCTTTCCCCACCTCTCCCTTCTTCTTGGTCTCAGGTCCCTGCTCCTGATACCTCTACCACTTTCCCCCTCAGCAGTGCAGAGGGGCAGAGAATGGGGGTTGTGGTCAGTCCCTCACAGTTGGTCTGTGCCTCTCCTTCCTTCACAGGGGAGAACAACTCCTCACATTCTTCCACAGCTCTAGTATGGGGTCCCTCCCATGGGATACAGTCCCTAATGAACCTCTTCAGCATGAGTCCTTCCCAAGGGGTACATGTTCTCACAAACTCCTCCAGCATGGGACTCCTCTGAGCCCAGCAACATTCTGCACACCTTCTGCTGCATTGTCGCTCTCCTACAAATTCATGGCCTCCTATGAGCACAGTCACTACCCCTGGCATTGGGTCCTCCCTGAGCTGCCAAGAAATCTCAGCTTCACTACTCCTCTCCTCTACAGGTTGCAGGGGACAGCTGCCATCTCATCATTAGGAGAGTCTCTGCTCCAGCACACCTCCTCCTCTCTTCTCTCATTGACCTTGCAGTCCACATGGTTGCTTCTCTCTCACCTCTCTCTTTCCACCACCTTCCAGAAAAGAACTAAGAACCTTCTTCTGGCTTCTTCTTCTTAAAAAGTGATTGTGGAGGCACCTAATTGGCTCAACCCCAGAAGTGGATCTGATTCAGAGCCAGGGAAAGTTTCAAGCAACTTCTTACAGGAGTCACCATTACAGCCCTTTCGCCATTATCAGAAAAAGCTCCTCACAAACCCGTGAAAATCATGCAACAGCAGAGACAGCATCTGCCATTGGCCAGCAGACAAGTGTAGCCTTATATATGTGTCCAGGCCCCAAGCACTTCACGGAGTAGCAGGGCAGTATGGCTTTATACAGCATGTCTTGGCATCCCTCCACTATGGCCTTTGCAGCAGATTGACCTTGGCTGGCTACCAGGTGCCCATCAAACCACTCTATCACTCTCCTTCCTCAAGAGAACAGAGGGGGAGAAATTTAGTGTAGAAAGAACTCATGGGCTGAGAGAAAGGCAAGTTAATAAAGGAAAAGCAAAGGCTGGACATGGAAGCAAAGGAAAGCAAAACCAGGTATTATCTACTTCCCAGCAGCAGGAAATGTGCAGCCACTTCCTGGAAAGTTGGGCTTCAGTATATATAGCTTTTCCTTAGAAGACAAATTTCCTACTCCCCTGAATGTCCCCTCCCCTCCTCCTTTCTCTTAATTGCTGAGCAGATATCATATGGTATGGAATATACCTTTAGTCAATTTGAGTCAGTTGTCCTGGTTACGTTCCCTCCCAAGATCTTGCGCACCTGTAGTCTGCTGATGAGGGGATAATGTTGGAGATACAGCCTTGATGCTGTGTGAGTACCTCAGAAGTAGCCAAAACACTGGTATGTTATCAACACCTTTCTAGTTACCAATACAAAGCACAGCACTATAAGGGTTGCTCTACCACAGCTAGGCCCAGTGCAGCAGAGAATAAATATCTACATGTGCTGTTATTCACTTTGCATATTCGAATATCACCCATCTAGGGTTTTATGACTGTGCATACTGTATCTATACTAGCAGAAACAATTGTGGACAAGAACTTTGTTAAGACTGTATGCAGAGCTATAAGAAGTATTTGTTTTCTTCTAGGGCATTACTCACTTTCATCATCACAGCTGATGTTTACCTTGTTACTAACACTACAAGGTCTATTGGCAGCACCTCTAAAGTTTTTCTACATTAGTTCATGATGGGTAGGTTAGCAGGAGATGAGCCCAGTAGTGTGACAGAAAGGAACCTTATTCCAGGCTGTAAGATCCTACAAGTTGGCACAGCATTTGACTAAAGCATAGTTCCCCAGCCTTTGCCCTGCTTTTTACTCCTCTCACAACTGGCATTGAGAAGGTCCAGGTCACCTTCCTGTGACATCAGATCCTGGACTGCAGAGAGGTAATGATTTTGCACTGTATAAAGGTATGATGTTCTCTCTTATAGTGATTTACATAAGACAAAATGTTTTCCAGTGGAAAAAAAAAGATTGCATGAGTACATGACTAACTTCCAGGTTCATTAATGGAGCAATAATCTCTGGATACAGCTAAAATGGTGACATGGCCTGGCAGTTGGCCATGCAACACCTGTGCTCCATTGCTTTTCTAAGACAGCAACTTTCACCACCATTAAACTCACTTTAAAATATCATATAAAATGAGCTCTCTGAGCTGCAGAATAGAAACCTATGCACCAATGCTGTTTCATTAGTCACCATAATCTGATCTCCTCTTTTTGTGAGGAGTCACTGCAACAAATTAGTTGAACCAACAGAATCACCATGAGATAAAGTGTGCATTGTTAGTAGCACACACAGAAGAGTAAAATAGAGGTAAAATATGTTTTGCTGAGACTTCTTTTTTGCATGGCATTTTGAACATAGTGAATTTGCTGTGTAGTAGGGCAAAATGACATTTTCAATAATTACCAGCAACTACTATAAAAGATCATTTGTTTTGATTTCCCTTCCATAGAATATAGAATATAGAATATAGTATAGTTTCTCTGCACAACTACTGTATGAGGCAGTTAATCTGTGCTTGAGTGCATTATAGACAACCAAATCTCCTACCAAACCTCACTCAGAGACAGGTTATTATTTCAGGTGAACTACTGTTTTTTTCAATATAGTAATTACATATTTAATCTGGTTTATAAGTGTCTGTACTATTCCGTAGATAGATGTTTTACTGCAGCCATAAATTGAAAGGAAATCTATGATTAAATATTAACCATTTATATAAAAACAATACATTCTTTATGAAGTAAAGGGGGGGGTTAGACTGTGTTTGTCCCATATTTGAATTTATGAAATTAAATATAATTTTCACCCTTAGTATACATTCTGACAGGAGCACATGTTTGAGGGCAAGAACCAGGGAGATAGGACCTGAAGAAGGAGATATGATCTCATAGAGAAGAATAGAGCAACCAACTTATGGAACATATGAAAGGTCCCTCTAGTCCATATTCTATCTTAGTGGATAAATCAGCGGAATTGTTATTTGCTTGGAAAGCAAAAGATGCAGAGTGATGAAATCAAAAGAATGATAAAACAAGGTGAAGAAATACCTACCTAAAATGTATACAAATGCATATGGGCTGGTGAAATGGGAAGGAGGAACTGAAGCATTGCATACGGTAACAAAATGATGATATTTCGGAAATGACTGAGATGTGGTGGGATAGCTCCCAGGGGAGAACGGGAGCATAGCCCTGTGTGACGCAGCAGCTCACACATGGACAGCTCTTGTATGGGATGGCCAACAGGCTGGGCAAGAATTAGTGGGTCAGAATCAGAGAAGAGTTCAGTGAAGGGGACGTCATAGTGGGACTGCACTACAGACCACACACTGCAAGTGAGAAAACGGTCAATATTTCTAACTGAAACAAAAAAGAACCTTTAAACATCTCAGGGAAGTGTCTGGATCTTAGACTCTACTCCTTAACAGCTGGCTTTAACCTCCCTGCTGCTTGCTGAAGGACAAATGGCAGGATGCATCAATCCATCGAATTTCTGGAAGGTGTCAAGGACAGCTTCTTGATACAGGCACTTGGTAGACCAATCGGGGTTGTGCACAGATGGATTTGTTATTTAGAAATGAGGAAAACGTGATTAGGGATGTGAATCTCCATAGAACCCTTCCCTGTAGCGATCATGAAATAATGAAGTTGAAGGTCCAGTGGGGAGTGAGAAAGGCAAGTCCCAGAGCACAGATCCTGGATTTTAGGAAAGCTGATTTTGGCTAACCTAAGAGTTGGTGAGTGGGATCCCATGGTAGGTGGCTTGGAAGCACAGGAAAGCTGCCATATCTGTAAGGACTACCTTCTCCAGCTGCAAGACTGTGACAATATTCAGGAAGACAGGCAGACTTACTAGGACAACAGTTTGACTAAGCAAGGAATTTGTAACAGCTTCAATGCAAGAGGCAGCACAAAAGATGGAAGTAGAGACAGACTACAAATGAGGAATTTGGAGGTATGTTAGGTAATGTTAGGAAAGTCAAAATTCACTTAGAGTTGATGTGCTTGAGGAATATCAAGGGTTACAAGAGCTTCTATTGAAACATTAGGAGTGAAAATTTCAGAAATAAAAACTCTGGAGAGAAGAAATGTTGTGTCTGTTGCTGAAAGTGGTATGCACAGACAAAGTTTGTGATCAACCAAAAATCCCTACACTGGAAGAAGTCTCAGAGGAGACAGGTATGGGCAGTATGCTCATGAAGTTCAAGGGAGAATATAGGGAGTGACCACAGCTGCTGCAAAGATAGATTAACTTATCTGAACACAAAGGGGACTGTTTTATTTTAGAAAAATAAATGGTTAAATCAGTTGAGTGAACCAGATGATTGTGTAAATTTTTTTACCAAAGTTAATGGTTTCCCAGAATTAACTAAAAGAGTATTAATGTTTTCCGAGTTATCCAAGTCAGCAAGAGGGAAGTGTAGATGTGCCTCAGTCCAAGATAAAAAAGGAACAACTAAATCAACTTCAAAGATAGCAAAAGACCTGTGTTGGCTTCAATCCACATATTCTTTCCTGGTAATGGGAGACAACTGTGCAAATATGGAGACTGGCAGTGGGAATCACATTTGAATCACAATCCAAGTGCATATTGCAAGCGCATATTGCAATTTTAGTACACCGCTGTATCACCCTTCTAAATCAAATCCCATGTAACGTGTATAAACAAATAAGTAAATTTGGCATTAAACATGAACTCTTCCTCATGTAGCATATCTCAGTGAACCTGATCAGAGAATATTGGGCTCTGACAAAGATCTTTGCTTTGGCCATCACCAAATATCTCCCAGGCCTCACTGCTTAGCAAAAGAATTTAAGGAATTCAAGAAAAAGCTTTATTACACTGAAACTAGTCCTGATGGGGAGGTCACAAAGATGTTTGTGGTCAGAGCACTTTCTCGGTGAGGAGAGACTGAGGAAGATGGGCTTGTTCGTTCTGGAGAAGAGATAGCTTCAGAGGGATCTAACTGCAGCACATAGTGACAAGAAGGAGGGGAGGGTATTGAGATGGAGTCAAGTTCTTCACGATGGTGCATGGTGGAAGAATAAGAGGTTGAGTTTGCAAATCAAAACCAGACGTTCAGACCAAATGTGATAAAAATATTTCACTATAAGGGCAGCTCAAACAAATTGTACTGGCTCTCTGATTAGAGGGTTTTTAAAGTCTCAAGCAAGCTTGTTTGATCCCATAGCTGGCCTTGTTTTGAGCAGAAGGTTGGGTGAGAGACCTCCAGATGTTCCTTCCACACTCAGTGATTTTAATTCACTAGGGATATATGAAATAATGAGAAAATAAAGCATGCTGCTAGACACTCCTTCATTCTAGGAAGCTATAGAGGATGTCCAGAGCTAGCAATTGTGTTTGCATTTTATGCTTAATAACATTTCTTCCTTGAAGTAGTCTAATTGGTTTATACCTTTTGCATTAAGACTCTCAAGAGTATCCTGTGGTGATAGAATTAAAGGCTCTTGCAGTTGCTTGTTTGCAACTCATTCATTGCCAACTTATTCAAGACCCCTTTTGAATCATGAGAAGCTGTAATTATTTGTTCCTTATTCCTATTCTCAACACTATCTATGATTTTCACAGGTGATTTTTTTTTTCCTGATTTTCAGTAATCTCAAGGCTGAAGAATCCTGATTCACTAAATAGCGTTAAACATAGCTCTTTACTTGCTCTGAACCTTTGCTTAGTTTTACTATATCAGATTTGCACACAGTATTCAGGATTTGGATGGACTGTAAATGTACACAGCAACATAATGATGTTTCTTCATTTGTTCTCTATCCTGTATTAATAATTCCTAGCTTGCTTATTTGTCTGGTACAGAACACTGTGTTGTTGTGAGATGTTTTCATAGAATTATCCATAACAACGATTTCTCCTCTGAGAAGTAACAGCTAATTTAGAAGCTATCAGTGTGTATACATAGTTAGGCTTGTTTTTCTCCAGGTGAATTACTTTGCATTTATCAACACTGGATTTTATCCACCACTTTATCACCCAGCCACTCAGTATCATGAGACTCTTCCCTAACTCTCTTCAGCTGGCTTTGAATTTTAATATCCCTAAAAAACATCAGTGTATCAGGAAACCTGTCACTTCATTGTGTAGCTTCTTTTCCAGGCAAGCATGTACGCTGAACAGCACAGGTTTCAGCATAGCACACCATTGTATTTCACTGGTAACTTCATACTTCAGCTACTCCTTTAATTTGCTTTTAACAGGCTCCTTCATAATTATAATTCCTCTTTGTGAAGCTTAGATTCTTGTAGAAGTTCTGGGATGATTTTTGCTCCTAGAAAAAAAATACATTTGAAGTCATGGTTGTCATCATTACAGTGGCTCTTAGAAAGGATGTCACAAAACCAGTTTAACAGAATTTACTTTCACTCTTGCATCAATCTTTTCTCCTCCATCATTCATAAATCAAGGTGTTCTTTTGAATGTGTATCTCCCATCAAATTTCTGATTCTCTTTATGCCCATACTACTTTAGCCCCACCTTGTTTTCAGATTTCTGGCATTTATCTGGACATCTTGTCTTATTTTGGTTCCCTGTTTTTTTGCATCTTGTTTACAAAGGACTTTATTTGTTGAGATTGCACTTTGACTATACCTTATCTGAATTTTATTCAGGTCTGTCATGTCTGTATAGAGTTATCATAAGCCATGAGCTTGCTTCCATGTGCAGACAGAGGCATCACACTTCTTGAAGCACAATTCCTGCCATCTTCTATCTTCTCCTGTCCCCCTCTGCATTGCTAATTCCTTGGAGTTGTCTTACAGGCACAATTAACTTCATAACAAACAACGTGAGATATAAATAACACAAATACGTAGGAAGATTGATTAGAATTTTAAAATTCTAGGTCTAAGGGAAATCTGCAAGCAATGGGGCACGCTGGGCCTTTTAGACTATCTCTGGGACCTGACTGGAGTTACATAAGTTGGAAATTGCCTCATCTGTTAAAATACAGCATTAGACAGCAGTATGCCTGATTTCTTTTCTCAGGATAACACTAAAATCTGTCTATATATAAAATCGCTTTGTGTTGTCGTTCTTATACTCAATGTAGGATTAAACATTGCAAGGACATCAGGACTGTCCTGTTTTGGTCTAGGGAAAAGAAATACAAAAGGGAAAATGACCCTTAGAGCATGACAGGAACTAGCTTTATCTTCACCAGTCAGGGATCTTATCGACCTTCAGGAAAAGCAAAAATAGATTATTCTCTCCTGAGAGAAAAAAGAAAAAATCCTTCCATCACAACTCAAACACTCAGCTTTCACCTGCAGCAGATTTAGATTTTTTTTTTGCCCCAATGTGGAATTAAATTGAATTCATAAACCAAATGTTTAGAGTGGAAGCCATCATTTTGTAATCGTATTTGGGAATACACACTGCATTCAAGCCCAGTCCTTTGGGAGCAAAAATGCCAATGAAACGGGCAGCTCAGTGCCTAATAAAATATCTTTTCCCCAAACTGATATATTTCTTCAGCTGCTGTTAAAGACAAAGAATCTAAAAGAACGAGATACTGTCTCACGGCAGGAAATATTTTACATATTGTAAAATAAGACTAAAATGAAGTACCATAATGTAATGTGGGAAAACAAAACAGGGGAAATAATCTCCACAGAATCTCATTATATCGACTCTACTGGAAGCTCAAGCTTTTCCGTGGCCATGCATTTATAATCTTCAGGAAAATTAAAGCAGATAATCTGCAATTTATAAGTATTTATACAAAGCAACATTTGTTTATAGGTCTTTAACTGAGTTCTCTCCTGAGTTGTCTGTAAAATATACCTGAAGATAAGCTTAAAGCCCAGCTCTGGAGTAAAGGATTACTTTATTTTTGTGAAGAGGCAGAACAGTCATTTTTATTATGACAGTGTGATATCTCAAATTAGATTTACTTTACTCATGTTTCCAGTTTTGATCTGCAATTGTTCCATTTAAGAAGTATAAACAACAAAAAGCACAGTCAGAACTTTACAGGATATATGTATTTCATGGAAGGATTTTAAATATACAAGACAAAACATAATCTCTACTAAAAGTAACTAATATTGTAAAATTTCCCAGTTGCTTTTCCAAATATTACCCATAGAGAAATGTAAAAATTTTATGTAGAAATGGGTTATGAAAATCTTGCCTGACACAACCTCTAAAACCTATGTGGAAAGGATGAGTTTCCTGGTCTTCACCTATACAGGACAGGAGTTGTCTTTCTGTCATATGATTGGCAGAATGTACTCACACTTTAAGATATGTGTCCAGAGACAAATTCTTTGTGAGAACTGTTTAGATCAGTTTACACAGTCAGTATTTTAACAGTGAGGTATAATATGGGGAAATAAGTTTCCGTACAAATACATTTGATGGATGCTTATTTTTCAGATTATATGCCAAACTCTGGAAGAGGAGAGGAGAAGAGAGAGAAGAAAGAGAAGATCTTCAGTGAAAGGAACATGCATTAATTGTCTACTCCAACTGCCTGGATGGACCAAAAATTAAAGCAAATTATCAAGGGCAAGGCCCCATATTAAATATTGACAGGTTTGGGACACTGATCACCTCTCCAGTAAGCCTGTTCCCGTGTCTGACCACCCTCTTCATATGCAAATGCTTTCTAATGTCAAGTTGGAACATCCCCTGGAGCAGCTTTGAACAGTTTTCATGTACCCTGTTATTAGATATTAGGGAGGAGAGCTCAGCACGTGCCTCTTCATGTCTGCTTCCCAGGAAGTTGTAGAGAACAATCAGGTCACCCCTCAGCCTCCTTTTCTCCAAAACAAACTCAGAGTCTTTGGATGCTCTTCAAAATACATGATTTCCAGCCCTTTCACCAGCTTTGTTGCCCTCCTCTGCATATGTTCAAGGACCTTCACATCCTTCTTAGATTGTGGGGCCCAGAACTGTACACAGGACTCAAAGTGAGGCTACACCAATGCTAAATACAGAAGGCTAATAACTTCTTTTGATTATCTTTTTTTCTTATTATCTTATTTTGATTATGTTTGATGCACTTTGGGATGCAGCTTGCCCACTTGGCTACCAAGACACACTGCTCAGAGTAGCTTTTCAGGCTTCCACTGAAAAACCTCTTCTTTCAGTAGTCTTTTCAACCCTTGGATGTGCTCCTTTACAGCTAGCTTGTGCTACAGTTCTCCTAGTAAGGACTGACCCCTTATCTCTAGTAATGTTGAATAAAGAATGTTCTACATTTATACCAATACAATAGTAGAAAAGACAGCATGTGTACTATTAACAGCAACCAGTTAATCAGGAGACAATGTTGCATACCGACTAGGGTCTAACATTTTTTCTTTTTTTAATGTAGATCCTTTGGTGTCACCCCTGCACTTCCACAGCCTCTGTGCTAAAAGTCAGCCTAATAATATTAAATTATGTAAAATTATAGAAATGTTATCCTAATTTCACTGTAAGTAAAACAAAGTCGTAACTTAGCTGTCTGTCTTTGCCAGCATAAGCAATTTTTTAATGTTTTGCTTGAAGTAAAGTGCACCAATATGCAAGGAACTAAGATATTTTTAAGTGTGCATTGTGATCCAACCAAAATACCCCTGGGCTGTTTTCTCTGATATTTTGAAAATTCTAGCAAATGATCAAAGAAACAGCCTATTGGCATAAGACAGTGCTACGACTGATAAACACCTAAAACTGTGGATTCTGCCAGCCTTACAAATCAGGAAATGACTTGCTTCAAAGAATCAGTAACCAAAATGAACATTTCTAAATGTGCTAAGTGCGAATAATAATGTTGCTGTTTGTCTTCTCATATTTAGTCCTATTAGGCTTATTGAATGATATGTTATAAACAAAATTGTGTTGGAAAGGAGAAAACAAGCTTATGAAAATAAACATGAAATACATTTTTTAGAAATCAAGATTTAAAATGATCTTGGGGGAAAAAACAACAGTGTGGCCAGGTTAAAAAGGAAAACAAACATCAATATTCATCCCACAAGGGTCATAGAACATTTATTTTTATTTTTCCACAGTAACAATCTCTTAAAACAAACTATTTAAGAAGAAA
The DNA here is from genome assembly GCF_028858725.1 of Colius striatus. NCBI lineage: Eukaryota > Metazoa > Chordata > Aves > Coliiformes > Coliidae > Colius > Colius striatus. Next base: position 23,326,179 of record NC_084760.1, on the reverse strand, counting down.
ACACCAGAGACATCTTTCGAAGAAGCTGGTGCCCTGTCATCTAAAGACAACCTCTTGACAACAACCTCTTTATGATAACACATTGCTGTAATGACCTCTGTCTCAGAGCTACATTCTCTGAGTTCTCTTAAGCTATGATGTTATCCTGTGTGGCAATTGCATTTCACACACAACCATTCTGAAATTGCTACTTTTTGTCTTTTTGTTGTTGTTGTCTTTTAGTACTTCATCATATCAAAAGAATCTAGAATGTTCAGAGGAGACCACTCATTTACTGTATAGTAATCCCTGAGAGTCAACAGTTGTCAATCTGCTTGATTTGATGCCTCTGTCAAAATGATCAACATTGCACTGACACAAATTTCTGCACAACTGTCCAAATGATCTCATTCCTGTTCTTCCAGTCTGTTTAAAATTCAAAGTTGCCCTCTCCATATCATTTACAGACAACAACAAAACCCCACAGAAATGTACTGTCCAAAATTGGTATTTGATGACTAGAAGTAACTCAACTTCTTCAGATTCCCCTTCAGAACTCTTGATTGTTTATAGTTATCCAAGAAATTTTTGTGTCACTTCTACACCAATTTATACTACAATTTATAGCATTCTGGTTGACAATGGCTGTGGTAGCTTTGTTTTCTTTAATTTGTGCTTCGTTAACTATGTGCAGTCCCCCACAGGGGCCATGATAGTGTCAGTAAACTTGTTGACAGACATTGCTTGTTTCCTGTAATGGGAATTTACTAACCTTATCTTGAACCACAAGAATTTCAAATCCAAATTCCTGGGCTTCACTTGAAACATCTCACTCCAACTCCAAAAGTCCTCTAGGTGGGTTCTCTGAAACCACCAGCTAAATACCAGACTCTCTCTGTGAGAAATTCCTTTAAAAGAAAATGAAGAACACAAGTAAGACTTCGCAAATGCAGTGCACTGTATTTGTTCTCTACATACAGTTTCCTAATGTGCCAGTAAACCCAGGCAAAACCTTGGAACACTGTAGACACCACTCTGCGACAAGCAATGATGATCAACATGCCAACAGGATAGCATGCATCTTGTGGGATGACATTATTATGTTTCAGGACTTTAAACAGGGCCTCAAACTCATTCCTAGCCATCTGTAAATGCAGTATTGCTTTTGTAAAAGGTAAGGCAGTATGAACGGAGATTAGAAAAAGGAGAAGGTCTTTACTGTCTGTGTCAAGGACATTTTGTAATGGTGTGTCATTGCATTGAGCTGTGGAACTCTTTGTGCTTTGGATGTCTGTCAAAAGAAAGTCAGGCCTTTAAGATCAAAACTGGAGTGCAATCCCCAGTTGCTATGAAGTTGCTCACTTTTCTATTCTTGAATTGTGCAGTGAGCTATTGACAACACTCTAGATACCAAGGACTATCTCTTTGGTCCATAACAACATGAAGTTTGAGTATCTGTCCCTCTCATAAGGAGTTTTCTACCTACGATAGTGGATGGAGTACTTCATGGTTCGCCTTGTCCCCCTGATAATCGCTCACCAACTCTGCAGAATCAAATGTTTCTTCAGATATTGTCACCTATGGACTATTCACATCCTGGGTAGGTTCAAAAATATGGTAGACACTGAAATGGAAGAGGTGAATGGGGATGGAGCTTTTGCTCACTTCAGTATGAGCTGTCTCTTAAATCTGTTTCAAGCTATGAAGACATTTGTATTTTTGTAATTTGGTTTTCAAATACACTTTCATATGACCTGCAGGTACAGTCACAGTACTGTACAATTATAACTTATTTGGACTTCCAAGAGGACAAGATTTCTGCACTGACAATTTGTATATTCCCCTCCACCTCTGTGTGAGAAAGTAATAAATTATGCTCTTAAAGTAGCTTCAGCATTAGGAAGTACTGAGTGTTCCTAAAGACTTGCCATGAAGAACTGTAATCTATATTAAATAAATCCCCGTTTGATTTGCTGAAGTTATGAAGTTCTGGCCTAGCTCTGAACGACCAAAACAGAAATAAGTCACTTAAAAATCATAGAATAAATTAAAAATAAATTAAAAAGCATGTCCATTTCAACAACTTGTGTGAACAGCTCATCTAATAGGGAGAAAGTGAATGTATAATGCAAGATCATTTACAAAGAATGCAAGGGATTAAGGGGATTCACAGCAATCAAGAAAATTGAGAGTTTATGCCGAGAGCCATCTCAATCCCTCTAGTGGAAGCTTTATTTTTGTAAACAAAAGGAATCTAAAATTCATCATGTCTAGGTTCAGGGTATCATGTTTATGCACTGCAAATTAGCCTTTTTACTGTAATTTTAACTCATCATCTAACATAGCAAATCCAAATGAGACAGTAGGACAGACAGTCCTGTTATGGGCTTCATTTCTAATTACTAAGATCTTCTGATAAGCCTCAGCCTCAGTTTTCAGGGGACAAAATATTTGGAAGTAAAATACCCTGGCTAAACTAATTTAATACAAGACTGGGGGCAAAGGATTATAAGAATATAATTTACCATGATATGCACAAACCCCAGAAAGGCAGAGCACTGTCATGAACATTTGTGAAGGTGTATGGGTTTCAGTAGCATTGGAAGCAGAGGCAAAGAGCAGGAAGCAGCTCAAGGGTGAAATATATTTTAGTAACTTGAGAAAACTATTGAGCAATTGCACAGAACTTGTAATGATTTTTCAATGTATCTCACAAAGACAACAGGGAATGTCAATTTTCAAACTCTGCAGGAAAATTTTTGTAGCTATTCTCATTTAGAGCCACACAGAAAACCTCCAGGTTTTTATCAACTCCATGTTTAGTGTGGACTGAAAAACAAGATTGAGTATGAAGTTTTCATTTTTTTCCCCTAGAAATGGGGATTAACATAAATCTTACATATTTCTGAAGAACAGAAAATATATCAGAATGTATTAAATTTGATATGATTAATATTTCTTCCAGTGCAAATTACATACATAGGCTCCAAAGTCCAGGTTTATGTAACAAATGGTATTATAAATTTTTTGTTAAGGGACATTAGGAGCAACCACCACCTCCAGTAGGACCCAGGATTCCATCTCATCCTGCTGGACTGCTGGAGCCCAGACAGTTGCCTCGGGGGTCTCTGCCTGGGCTGAAGGACATGGCTGACACTTTCCTGTTTGCAGGTTAATCCAGTAGCGAGGCTGAGCATGTATCCCAAAGACTCACACAGGACACAGGCATGGTCAGACACACAGAGAGGACACTGCCTTTCACTGCACCTACATATAGGACTGACATGAGAGGTTAGCACAGAGAGCCCTGTCCCCTCCTCCTCTTGGGCTGGCCCATTCATGTGGACACACATGTGGCACTGAGCTGTCCCATGGGTCACCAACTCACCATCTAGTCCAGCTCAGTGCTTGGTGTGTGCAGACAGACACACTCACACCTCCATCCCATGGGCACCTCATACCCACAGTTCTCCCCAAATGCCCACAGACTCTTCATCCACCCAATCTCCAATACTCCTATCCAGCTGGGGCTTCCTACTTGACAGTTTTTCCTTACAATCTAATTTGACAAAGTCCTTGTACACATGACATCAAGGGTGCAGACACTTTCTCCGTCCACACATCTTTACACTATTAGGCTAAGTATCACAGAATAGTTGAGGTTGGAAAAGACCTCTGGAGGTCATCTGGTCCAACATTCTTACTCAGGCAGAGTCACCTAGAGCCTTTTCCCAGGACTATGTCCAAATGTTTTTTTAATATCTCCAAGGAGATATTCTGGCCTAACTTTACACATGTAAGTGCCCTAAATTAGGTGGTTTCTTTAGACTTCCCATTTAGCCAAGTGAAAGACATGGTCATTAGCCCAGATGCCCAGAATAGCTCAGATTTCCAGGGAGAATGCAAAGCATCCTAGGGAACCTGGCCACTTATGCACTGAGTTCATTTTCTCCTCTGTGACATGTGAATCTTCACCATTGTCCTGAGGGCAAGTGGCGTGGCACAGCTTATGCTCACAAAGAACCCCTTCTCTCCACCCTCCTGCAAATCTGGTCTTGTCCATACTGCTGATGGACCTATGACATCTCCAAGCCATACTCTTCTGGTTGGTTAGCCTAAGGAGCATGTCAACAAGTAATCAGCATGGCTGATCCCATGCCAGTCTTCAAGCCACATCTCACACTGTTTAAATTAGACATAGTCATGGAGGCTATTCCTCATACTCTGCTTCTATGCATAATCATTATTTTTGTATGTCACTTAAGTCAACAGCACCTGTACTTCTATCACAAATTCATTAATTTTGCAAACTGCTATAGCCCTGGAGGACTTTGCAGCTCTCAGTCATTCTACCAGAGGTCACTCTTCCCACAGCTCTTCCCAGGGAAAGATCACACAAACCCTCCCACATCCTCTTCAGGCAAAGTCAGTCAGGTTAACTTAACCTGTCAACGAAAGTGGTTTAAGCTAAACTGACGAACTTTGCCAAAAGCAGATTAAGGAGAAATCACATGATCTCTCCTGCTGACAGGGATTGAGTGGGTGGTGAGATTCATCAGCTGGAAGCCAACAAGAGGCCATTAGTAGAAAGGAAATGTGAGGGCTAGTAAAACCCTCATGTGGTCTTGGGAGGTGGCTTTTGGGGATCAGGCACCAAAATTCAAATAAATTAAACGTCATGTGCAGCTGCTTGCTTAATGAATGCCTGCATGCAATAATCAGACTGTTTTCTGAGAAAGCAGCGACAAACTAATATAAACCAGGAGTAATTATCTTATCAAGTGAGTGAAAAGTTCACACTGATGGGTGAACAAATTACAGACTAATGTGTATGTAAATATTCTGTGACACAAGGCCATCAGTGATTTGTTTTAAACAGAGATTGATGCCATTGCAAATCTTCTGAGCTCCATGCTGATAAAAGCTCTAGCCACCATGTGAATAAGGACCTGTTTTTAGGGAAAGTCCTTGCCGTTGGACACAAGTTTCAAGCATATATGTGTACCGTGGCTGACAGTAGCTGGTAGCATTAAACTGTTCTCCTCTTGGTCCCATTGATGCAATTACAGATAACGTTACATACTGATGCCAGTGGTGTTCAGCTGGCAATGACCTACAATGGACACTCTAGTTACACTGACACAGTAGAGGAGGTAGATAACCCTGAATGAGAAAAGGTACGAATTCAACAAATTAAGAGGGAAAAGGCTATTCTTTACCCTCTGCACAGCATATTGAAAACCGGAAAGGAAAGGAAAGGAAAGGAAAGGAAAGGAAAGGAAAGGAAAGGAAAGGAAAGGAAAGGAAAGGAAAGGAAAGGAAAGGAAAGGAAAGGAAAGGAAAGGAAAGGAAAGGAAAGGAAAGGAAAGGAGATTTTACCCTATCTTTAATCCATAATGTTACTTTCTAATTCTGATTTAAGGAGTCACATCTACCTTCCCTCTCCAGTGCTGTAGTAAAAAACCCTTCTGATTGTAGTGATATAACTCTTAACACGTTTATGGTTATAAGCAGCTGAAAGCATCCAGGGTTATAACAGTGTTATGCTTTTTTGTCTTCCTCCAGCCACTGAATTTGTTATTTATATTTTTACATGAGAGATTTCAGTGAGTAGATTTGCAAAGAGACCTGCAGACCACTGTGTCAGGATAACAATTGAGGGGCTATTAATTGTCAGCAAAGGGGAAGAAAGTAGTGGCTCAAAGTAGAAATAGCATACAAGAACTCTGCTGCCTGTGAAAAAGCAACAGTGATCAGAGGGAAGGTATTCACTGCTAGTCAGGCATAAGGCAATCTCAATTACTTTGTATTGACAGCATGGAGTTGAAAGACATCAGTGGAGCCTGGATGCTCACATTTGAAAAGATCACGTTTTCACATTTAAGTTAGCCAATTTTTAGGAAAGCATCAGAAAGGCATCAGCAGGCTCTTCAAGGATCGGGGGATAATAATTTAGAAATGAAATCAGTCTGTAGTTTTCAATCAAAGGCACTCAGTATTGAACTCTTAGATTCCTATTGCAAAACCACACTTCTGCACAGTAAGCTGCATCCACTGCTGTTTGCTTGTAATATTCACGGGCTTTCATGCAGCATTTCTGAAAATCAGGTGGCCTCAGTGAAAGGTGAAGCTGAACCACAGCCACTCTTCAATCACTTCTGAAGCCCTCCTTGCTTTGCCTGCTGTTGGAATTATATTCTCATTCAAAATTCAAGTGGCAGGTGTATCAGTTATTCTTTCATATCATGGTAATTCCTTGGTACCAAGGCCACTATTAAATGTGTTTAGTTTGAAGGAGTAGGGAATGACAACACATGTAGTCCTAAGATTTGACACGCTCTTTCAACTAGATAAGACAGACTGAATCACAAATACTGCAGGGCAGCTTGTTCCCAGCTCAAATATTTGTTCACAGCGGGAGAGGTATCATGCCTGTGACAGAGTTCATGGCCACTTTCAGAAGAAACAGCTTTTCATAAAAAATAACTTGGGAAAAAAAAAAACATTTCATTGTCAAAAACACCTATGTGCTGCTGCCAAGACATTTTACTTCCTAAGGTGGTGCTCCTGAAAGTGACATTAGCTTAACAGATCTCACTTTCACTTTCTTTTGGTACGCACATCATGGTGTTTCCTGCTGGTTACCAAGCTGCAGACAGCTATATTTGGATCAGTGTGTCTTTTTTAGAACACTGATCTTTCCGTTATCGGCATCATTAGTATAAATTACAGGACAATCTTTCTTGTCCTATGAGAGTCACTAAGAGAATTGCATGAGCAAATCAGATCAAAGTTAAAGCTTAAATACAATAAAATACTAAGAATACCTTTTGAACAATGTTTCTTATGTTGAGAATATGGTAAAGAAAACACACAGTCACTGCATTAGAAGTATAATTTTAAAATTAATCTCATGAATAATACACTAACCTCAATTCTTTTTATAATGCTCTCTCATTTCCATTAGGAACAGACTTACAAAATTTGAGTGCTATAATCAAGGTAAATGTGTTTTTCAGGTAGGTAATCCCCTTTTGTTTATGCCTGCTAGCTACATATTGACTATTCTCATTTGTATTAGCACTCAGGCACTGTATTTTAATTAAGTAAATAGAGTTTCCAATTAGCAAACCTTAATACTTCACATATTTGGCCTAAGCATTTGAAGTTCTCTGGGACGTTCTTTTTCATTGAAGTTAGTTTTGCCTAGTTGTCATGTCCAATTAAGTAACTTCACTGATAGTTTATTCAGCCCTCATTCAGTGACAACATGCAAGTAAATGAAAATATTAACTTGCTTTGGCTATTAAAGAAGGAATAAACCATTTCTTGAAATCAGGAAATATGCAAAGACTCTAACATATCAAATTATACATTGAAAGGCCATTGAATTATATATCTATTAAATGGCTTCTGATGTATATGAAAGGAATTTCTTACTTGTGTCCTACTACAACAAAACACTTCAGCATCAAGAAGTTTGGGGCCCAGCTCTGTTAGCTATCTGGAAACAGAACTGTCGTCTGTCATCAAAGACCTGCCTATGTAGGAATCCCCACAGGCTCAAAGACTTCTATAATTTATCTGCAATGTGCTGTGAGTTAGTTGCACTGTTACCTGGAAAACCAAAATTTAAATCAGTCTCATTTGGGAAACATGTTAAAAAAAGTAGTAGATGAACCTGTCAAACTCACAGTTAGTTTAACTTTCATGTGTCTGGGGAGGTGCCCTGGTGTTGGCCTTTTGCAATTTGCTATGGACAGCACTAGATAAGTAGGAAGTCTCGGAAGTGCTTAGAAATTTTGTTCAGAAATGCTCATATGAGCCTACCTTTCCTTTTCTAAGTTTGTTTATCCCTAGTTCCAACAGGAAAAGTAAAGACCCAAATAAAGATGCAGAGAAATAGAGTAATTCTTTGTCTTTATTACTGTTTCAGGGTTAGACATTTTTAAAACTCGGATGTTTGAAAGTAAAATTCTGATAGGCACATAACATTTATCTATTTATTGAAAAATTGCCTTGTATTCGTATTTAGGAATGAGAAACTGGACATAACTGTCCTGAAATATCACAATTTTCCCAAATATTTTTTCTATGGTAAAATGCAAAGAATATATAAGAAGTTAGTGAACAAGACAGATTTTTATTTCATGCTTTGGATAGCAGATAAAGGGAATAAAATATTCTGCTACTATATTTGCTGGCAAAATAGAGCGACCAACATGATAAATTGTATCATTTTTTATCTGTTCAACTTTTTTTTTCTGATATGATGTAAGGCCAAATAGGAGAATTCCAACAATTTTTAGAACAATGCATAATCACAGATTTAACAATACATTATCTTTCTCTCTAAGGCGAAATCTGCACAAGTAATCTCAGACCCAATGTGATGTAGCTTATATTTCTAACATTCTAGCTATTTAAATGGCTAACAAACTATCATACATATGTTAGTGCATTATCAATGCCTCAGTTCTATTTGTTGCAACACATGGAAACAAATTTGTCACTTTTCATTTTGACCTAATTCTTCCATTGCTCATATGTACATATACGCTTTTTCAAAAGCTGATAAAATTTGGTCCACTCAATAAAGGGTCTGATATGGTACTCTCACCTATACATTATAATTCTAAATTGCAGATTACTATTGAATAATGAAGTGTTCCCATATATCTGATATATGACCATATGGTTCTATGATCTGGTGATACCAGCTTCTTACTACCAAAATCATCACAGAATCATAAAATGGTAGGGGTTGGAAGGGACCTTTAGAGGTCACCTAGTCCAACCCCCCTGCAGAAGCAGGGTCACCTAGATCAGGTCGCATAGAAACATATCCAGGTGGGTCTTGACCTCCAAGGAAGGAGACTCCACAACCCCTCTGGGCAGCCTGTGCCACTGCTCCATCACCCTCACAGTGACATAGTTTTTTCTTATGTTTAAGTGGAACATTTTGTGTTCCAGCTTCATCCCATTACCCCTTGTCCTGTTGCTAGCTACAATATAAAAAAAAGGGATGTCCCAACCTCCTGACACCCACTCTTTAGATATTTGTAAATGTTAATAAGACTTCCCCCGAGTCTCCTCTTTTCTAGACTAAACAGCCCCAGTTCCCGTAGTCTTTCCTCACATGAAAGATGTTCCAGTCCTCAGATCATCTTGGTGACCCTGCACTGGACTCTCTCCAGTCCTTCTTGAACTGAGTAGCCCAGAACTGGACACAGTACTCCAGATGAAGCCTCACCAAGGCAGAGTAGAGTGGGTGCAGAACCTCCCTTGACCTGCTGGCCACACTGTTCTTGGTGAATCCCAGGATGCCATTGGCCTTCTTGGCCACAAGGGCACATTGCTGGCATTGCTCATGCCAGTAATGACCCCTGAATTTTGCAAAAGAAAAGAAAAACTTGACAAAGAAAATAGAATGATCGGAAGAAGCTTGAGAAACACTGAAAAAAACATGCCATCTGAGGTAGAAATCCACAAAAGTGAGTGAATTTGTGCCTGTGTATATGCAATCACCCCCAACAATGTAGTATAAGATTGCTATATGCACCACCTTAGATACTAGTCATGATCATAAAACATCATAAAAATTTGATCAATGGGTCTATTTAACCTAGAAAAATGGACATAACTTAAGCCAGTGAAGTCCCCTTTCCACGTGATTTGCATTTGATTATTATTTTAGCTTTTTCAATTTGAAAATGTACATAAGTACCTGTGACAAGCTTGAGTCACCTGGATGTAACTGCTGTCATCACTCATTTCAAATACTGTCCTGTCCAATACAAAATATAGCTAAAAGATACAATATTTCACAAACCCAACAATCAGATTTGTACAGACTTCAGTGTTTCTGTGACCTAAATGTGAAGGTGAAAAGATTAGCTTTGCAATCTGGAAAGCCAATAGAGCAGAGTCCTGGTAGAAAATACCGATTTTATATCCCAGGATCTGTGATGAAGGACAGGAGCTTCTGGCAGCACTGTCCTCAATAATGAGAGCATTAGCTGATCATAACTGTTCCAGCATGTCATGATGACAGAGAGGAGCACTTGTATCTCACCCAGCCTGAGCTTTACCGCTGACCTCCATCCAGAAACAAATCGTCAGTCACAGGAGATCAATGTTGAACAAACACAAAATGCTATCTATGTGGGACAACTGTATTCTGTTGTCAGTCCCTTTTCCATTTCAACCTAAAGACCCACACAGAGTATATTATAGCAATTTTACCTGGAACTCACAGAGACATAGATCACTGTGGCAAAGGATACCTTGAAGTAAAAAGGTTATGCTCTCCTTGTCGGTCACAGCTATTATTAGCTGTGTTTCAGACAAATGCACAATGTTGTAGTGGTACACCTTGGAAATGTCTGTATGGAGATCCCCAGGCTAGGTCTGAATGAGTTAGAGTCAGAACTGGAAGAAATGTAGCTACGACGCAAGGGGTAATCAACCTGCTCTCCAGGGGCTATGACGCCTGGGCTAATCATCCTGCTCTCCAGGGGCTACTCACAACCATATTCATGGAGCAATCAACACAACGTTGATGCAGGTATATTGTTTCCGTAAGCCACTGCTACACTCCAGTGCAGATAAACTACTTCACTTAGAGCTAGTTCTATTGCTAGTATAGTGCTATATTGGATGGAGAGAGCAAGACATCATACTAAGAAAAACAACCATTTAAATTAACCCAATAATGCTGGTGTAACCCATTTGGATGTGTCCCATTAAACCAAACTGTGACTTTTAAATTGCACAGTTGACACTGATAAAATATTCCATATGGCTTGAAAAGCTTTCAAAGAGTATTGATCATTTTACTGTGCAAGATTTTAGACACTTTGATAATAACAAGGAGCCTTGCTGATGGTGGATGGACTTGTTTTCATCACCTGTCTCAAGACACTGACAAAATCAGAAGCACCCAGTTCCTGTACTCTTGCCTAAGGCATAAGGATATACTAGATGTTTAAGCCAGAAAGAAAAGAAATGGGATGAAGACAGAACACAAAAAGTTCCTCTTAAACATAAGAAAAAACTATTTCACTGTGAGGGTGAGGGAGCCCTGGCACAGGCTGCCCAGAGGGGTTGTGGAGTCGCCTTCCTTGGAGGTCTTCAAGACCCGCCTGGACATGTTCCTATGTGACCTGATCTAGATGACTCTCCTTCTGCAGGGGCGTTGGACTAGATGATCTCTAAAGGTCCCTTCCAACCCTTACCATTCCATGATGATTCACAGCATAATGGTAGTCACAAGTCTACTCTCTTTTTTCTTTTCTTAATTCAGCCCAAATATTGTAGGGTCTTCATTTTTACATAAGTCAGAGGACTCATTCTTAACAAAATCATAAACAGAGGAGCTGAACATGTCCTTTTTGCCCTTTCCTTATTCCTATTGAACTAATTAATTCATCACATTCTTTCACTGCCATGAAAGCAACCACTGGGAAAAATTATTCCATGGCAGCTCAGTAGATTGCACCAGTGTCTTGATAATGTGCGTCTATCTGGCACAAGAAACATAGACCTTCAAATTTGTTTCAATCTTTTAGAGCCCAGAAGATAAGGGAAGTCAGCCTAGTGAATGGATCCCACTTTGCTTTTATTTAGTATTTTACTCAGTTGGTCTGCTCAACAAGAAACAGGTATTATTTGCATTCATGAGAAATACATGAAAAAGAAACTGCATTTTCTTTTAAGTATACACAGGGTAATAGGATTTTTTTTTTCTATTGGCAAGGCAACTTTTTTCCTTTTCAGCTGTTTTTTAAATAGCAATAAGATAAATTGACATGATGTTTTATCTTTCATACTTTTTTCTTTGACTGAAAGTACAGACTATGGATAGTGTTTTCAAGAAAATGCTACTACTCTATATGGAAAATTATGTCCTCTTCATACTTTAGGATACTGATGAATTGGACAACTCATTTAAAAAGATTTTTTTAATGCTAAAAATTTAAAACAAATTTAATAAATAAATAATGTCAAATTTCTTCAACTACTGAGCATAAAATTAAACAGCACAATCTTTTCCCAAAGCTGAAGCTTCCTTTTGCCTTTTGCTCAACAAGATGATGGAGAACTACAGATGTGAGTAAATGATAAATGACAGTCACCACCAACTAATAAACTAAGCAAGGAATACCATTACAAAATTACTGCCCCTCACAAATCAGAACTTCAGTTTTGCAAAGGTGTATGACTGCAAGAGACCTAAGTGCAACTGGGGAGATCACCCACAGGTTTGCATATGTCAAAGTGTTTTAAGACTCAGTCCTATAGCCTAAAATAAAACATTAACATCTAGGCTTCACAGTCAGAGTGGATGTCGTAGTACAGTACCATCTTACACCTCCTATAATTAGCTTCCTAGCTTTTTTTTTGTTTCACTCCAAAGAAAAGCTGGAGACACGAGATGGAACTATTCCAGTTCTAATTAACCTGTCAGAATACAGGGGAAGTTGTATGAAATCATTTGGGTTTGCAAATTGTGCCTATGAATGAGATCCAAGGAGCCCATTTAGGTGCTTAAAAGAGTGAGTCATGTATTTTCAGGAAGCCTATTCATAAAATCAGCAATCTCCAGCTGTAGCCAGACGGTCTTGGAGCATCTATGTTATTAATCACCTATGTTTTGAATCACAGACATTCCCAATGCACCTTGCACAAATACTCAAAGACTGTGACAGTGTAGATATGACGTAATAAAGTGATACCTAAGCTCTGTCTATTTCCCTGAATAACCCTACTCACTGTGCATATTCAAGCCTTCGAACAACACATCAAAAGCAATAAGCCCATCAGAAAGCATTGCCTTACTGGCTAGTGTCCTGGTCATGTCAGTCATTTGTCAGGGAAGGAGAGATTTGTATTCTACTCCTCATTTCACATTACATACATCCTGGTCAGTAGAAACAGTCACGGGTGCTGGAAAAGAACAGTAGGAACAATTCTTTCCCAGCTTCTGTGATGAAGTGTCAGTTTCTTTTCTTTCTCTTATTATCCTGACATAGCCCCAGCAGGATCAATGTGTGTTTAAACTGCAGGTATTGCCCAAGCAATTGGTTAGGTGGCTTCTCTGGGAACCAAAAGATACACGTTAGGATTGCTGTCCAATTTTCCAGCTAAATGCACTGATACTTTAGTAAGAAAGAGCTTTGCCTAGATCCACACTCAGAAGAGCACTAGAGTATCTAGAGTAGATAAAGATCTGTTCAGCTAACAGCAGAAAATGGAGTTTTTACTCCAGTGAAAAGGCCAACTATAAGCTCAGACCCATCGGTCAGCAGTATCTGTCTATAAGTAATGCTTTTGGGTTTCTGTGTCTTTCATGTTTCCTGAGGAGATGAATGTTTTACAACATTACATGGAGAAGACTAGTGTCATTTAGGGCACTGAGCTGCTGCAACATCCAGCACATATGGGTGATGCCTCCTGTGCCATTCTACTGGGGTCAGCTGTCCACAGGCTGCCAAGGAGAGTTTCTCACACTAAAGGCCCACATTGCCTCATACAGATGTTATGGCAACAAAGAAAATATGCCTAACATAACAACAACTTTGTTGGCTTTTGTGATCTTCTCTTTGCCATCAACATATTTTTGTCTTTTTTTTGCTTCTGAGATTTTATTGAACTATAGATTACGTACAGTAAGTAATAATTACTTTTTTAATATCAAGATTCAGCTTCATACTGTGAGCCTTGGAGAGGCATCATTAAAAATACATATTTATGGTTACGTGTAGGAAGGTCCATACGCTTCAACCAGCCTTTGAGGAGAGGCTCATGGTTTGAGGTACAGACTGATGTATGACCTGTTAGCCATTCAGTATGTGCTAAAATCTGAAGGAATGACAGTCTGATCTTAGTGTATTTGGGGTTTGTAATTTTAAATAATCAGCAGAAAACTTACAATCTGTATGACAGACCTTTTATTTCATTGTAAACCTGAAGAAAAAGCATAATAAACATTATCTTTTTTAATAATATTAGATTCCTGTAGTAGATCAGAGAGATAGCCTATCAGCACTACAGTTTTACCTCCATCTACTACATAACCTTTTGAAAAATACGTACATGTACATATGTTCATGTGTTGGGGATGGATGAGTCAGTATGTAATTGAAAACTTACTGTGTAAACAGATTACATCTGACCAACCACATTTAATGCTCTGCACTGATCTAAGAATTGTCATCAGTTTTATGAGACAGCAAATCCAGTTGGAGAAGGCAACTTTCTAATGTGGCAAAATAATCTGAATCATTGCTTTTTCTGTGAAATTTTTTTAATTCAATTTAGCAGTATATGTAACACTATAGCATACTAATGGAGGAGAATTTGAGTAATGAACAGACTTTCCAAAGTAATTAGAAGTGGGAAGTCATGCTTCTTGTAGGCTCCAGTTTTAGCTTAATGGTATTTGGTATCTTTAACAATGATCTGTAAGAAAACTACTGCTAATAAAATCCAGTGATGACAAAAAATCATTGACTAGTCCACAACAATAAGTCACTTATATGAATCTAAGATGATCAATGCATATTTAGATATTAGGAAGTAAAATCATCATGGCAACTAGGTCATACAAATCTACTTCTGTAAAAAATAACTTAGGTGTAGAAAAGGTGCATAGAACATACCTTCTCAACGTGACACACCCACAACCAGGGCTAACACCATCAAGGCATGACTAAATCAGGGCTACCTGAACAGGAGTGTGGATCAGGAATGAATCTAGAGAAGAGCAGTAACAACTACCAAAAATGAACTCAGCCCTGGCAGTCACGTTTCAAAAAGAGTGTTGAAAAATGGAATTATATTGAGCAAGGAATGACAAGAAGAAAGTTCCTTTCTTCTTCAAGGTAATGAATCTTCTCTGGCACTCTTACCTGCATAGTTATGCCATGTTAAGGGATGTACCACCCACAAACATTACTCTAGACATAAACGAGACATCTACTTTTCAAATCCATTTCTGATATTTTATGACTTCCTGTGGCTATGAATTCCACATGCTGAGAATAGATATATTCATAAATAACCTTAATAACCACTGTTGAAAAGTAGGTGTTGAGGGAGTTTTCAAAACGTATTTTACTCACCTGACATATGGTAGTTATTTTGTGTACAGGGAATTCTGACAGACTTTAGAACTTGCAATGTAAGGTATCATCAACCATAACAGCCACAGTGAATATACCCAGCTTCTAAAATGCAATGAGCTAAAGTACCTGTCTCCTGTATGCAAAGGTCATTAAATATATTTTTATGTTGTATCTCATAAAAGCACCACACTTATCAATTTGTAATATGTTACAATGTTAATATGGGCGTGCACACACAATTATAAATGACATAAAAAGAAGTTACTGTGCACATAAATTAGACAGTTTGCAAGTGATAATAATTTCTCCTCAATAAAAAAAATCTGTGATATGCTGATAAAAGCAAATATTGGGAGCATCGTAATTTTATTTGAATTAAAATAATTGCCTAGTTGAAGAAAATGTTGACAGCTCATCTAAAGTAACTTTAAATAATATATGGGAATTCTGAAAGAAATTAACAATAAAGCATGTACAAGTAAAGGATGACATGATGCAGGAATAAGTTTTGAACAAAATAGAATTGACTTAGGTCAAATGAATTTACGTGGTAGATATGAACAATGCTGAAGTGCTTAATACATTCAATGTGAGTACACTACATTTTTCCATATTGTTAAAAAGTAATTTCTGGAAGTTCTTAATGTGAAACAACATAGGAAAAAACAGTGACATTTCTGCCCCAGGAGAAATAATACATACTATAAACTACAGGATGTACAATACACATGAAATTACAGTAAAAATTAGAAATACTCATATCTTATTTCACACAAATAGCAAAACTCATGGCTTCCTCTGCACCTTCGGGACCTTCAGAGAAGATAAACAGCTCTGTAAGTTTTGGTAAGCTGCTTTAGACTGGCTTTACCCTGTCATCAGAAGAACTTCAGATAATCTCTTCTTAAAACTCTCTAATTCAGCACTGCAAAAACCTTGTTCTAGTGCCATGCTGTGCAGCAGTGTCAATCCTTCTGTGTCACCTGCCCAAGTCTTCAGCTGCCCATAGAACTCTGAATCCACAGCCTCGGCCTGGTTAGTTTAATGATAGAAACACTGAAAATTGTGTTTTGAAACTAGGAGCTCTGGCTTTGGACCTTTCTGATATAGGCATAAGGAAACATACTCTTTGGACAATAAAATAAAACAGAAAAACAGTTGTGAGGTATTTTCAGAATTCAATTTCATAAACCTCTGTAAATACCATGCCTTCATTTATTTATTACAAAACATTTCTTACCAGCTTTCTTGGATATCAACTTCATTCAAAATGGCAGGACTTCATAGTTTAACCTTGGCAAACTGCACAGTTCTTCCTCTCAGTGTCATGAATAGCAGACCTCAAGCCAATCCATTCTGCTAAGTAAATAAAGGCATATTTGGATGTAACAGTTTGACATGGAGCTGTTTCTGGTAATGGGGAAGGGGCTGTAGAGATGGCTCTTGTAAGAAGTTGCTCAAAATTCTCCCCAGCTCTGAGTCAGACTCACTTCTGGGGCTGAGTCAGTTAGAGACCTCCACAATCACTTTTTAAGAAGAAGAAACCAGAAGAGGAGGTTTCTTCCTGTGTCTTCCTTCCTCTGTCCCTTCTTCTTTTCTGGTTGGTGGTGATATAAGGAGTTGGAAGAGAGAGAGAAGTAACCATATCAGGAGCAGTGAGCTGGGCCCAGGAAGAAAGGAGGGATGAGGGAGGGAGATCTTAAAGTGCTGGTTGTAATTTTCTCATCATCCTACTCCCTTTTTGCTTTTTGTTCTGTTCTGTTTCTTGTAGGTAGTAGAATAAACTTTCCTACTTTCCTCTCTAAGTCGAGTCTAAGTTCTAAGGAGGGTGGTGCTTCATTGCTGGCTGGGCAAAATCACGACACTGGAGCGAGGTTAGAAAATACTGTTTAAAGTAATTTAATTTCATTTGGAAATTGGACAAAATTCAGAAATTAAGGCATTTTAAAACATTTTTCATGAAGGAAACAACAGCAGTACCATGTAAATTAATATACATATTACTAGTATTACACTTTCTTTTATTTGTAGAGGCTTTTTCCTTTCTCAGTCAGGAAACATTTAAAACCCAATACATTCTTAAGCCTAATATCAGAATCCCTGTTGCCATAGAAATGCTGACAGACCTCTACCAATTGCAGAGGAGCAGCCACCACTTCACAAGTATAAAATTTACCCATGAGCACAAACCTTTCCCCAGTGGGCTTAGTGCTTTCACCAGAGTTTCTCAGTCACGTGGCTACAGTCCATTAGAACAAGATGTGACATATTCTAATATCCTGTGGTTTGCAGGGCTTCAGGGTAGGATTCTTCCCTCACAAATGTGATGTACAGCCTTCAATATGGATCCCAGTATTTGCACCCTAAAAATCTTGGAATAGAACTGTTTCAGTTGGAACAGAACTACAACAATCATCTAGTCCAACTGACAATGTCTACTACATACACTGAATTTGTGTATGCTTATACTATGTGTAATGCATAATGGGTTAACACTAGTAAATACTAGTTAACTGGTAAATACACTAAAATAGATACACTCTTTCAGAAATCTACTTCAGATTCATTCATATCTATTTCTATGAAGGACAATTCACCACAAATTCTGATCCTTTTTTACCCTTCATTTGCAAATATCATTAACACTCACACAGGAGACTTACTTTTTTGCCTGGAAGACAACATGATCATCTAAGCAGCTTGATCTTAACTACTGTGAAAAACTAAGCATCTCTGTGCCTCCACAGTACTTTGAGGAGAAACACAGAAATGTTAGTTTCTGGAGTCTATGATCCATGGTATGGGCTTTGGAGAATACTAGAATATAGACCTGGAATAAGTCCTAAGTTTACACTGAGCCCTGTTTTCTCCTCTTACCTACCCAACAGGGAAGTCAGGTCCTAAGTAAGTTTACCAGTAAGCACAGTCTTTCCAGCATATGCATAGAATCATAGAATCATAGAATGGTAGGGTTGGAAGAGGCCTTTAGAAATCATCTAGTCCAACCTCCCTGCAGAAGCAGGTCCAACTAGATCAGGATAAGTGAATTACTTTCTGTATTAAAGGGTGAAGACGCACAATTTCTCATCAGCATAAGGTAATAAAAAACGTAATGCAAAATAGACAAAATGCTATACAGCATGGGATTTTTACTGTTAAATACTGTCCTGTACTGCTTTCTGCAACTTCTGTTTCACACTTAGCAATGATATTGACTTTTACATCAAACTTAGTGGCTGCTGTTTTTCAGATTTATTATCCTAATTCACATGAATGAAAGCATCAATGAGCTGATAGTTGATTAGTGACTGGTAAGAGTTCCTTCTTCCTGTTCTGGGAATGATTTACCATTTACCAAAGGGAAACAAGTTGATTCATTGAAATGATCGTATATAATGTCTTGCACCAAATGCCTGGGAGAATAATGAATTATAACTAAGGGCGGGCACCTTCATTTTGCCTGTGATAAGTTGAAAGTCACTGAGATGTTATTGGTTCAGAATTCAGTGCTATGGAGCCTTTATTTGATGTATTCATTTCACCTGCAGGAACAGATGGGATGATGGAGAGTAAAATTAATAATGAAAAATAGGGAGAAATTAGAGCAGAGACTGGGCAGAGTGAAAAATAAGCTGAGAGCCTTTGTATGTAAGCAGAGAGTAGAAAGAATGGGGTAAAATAATAGCAGTGATGTTAATTTTAAGCCTATACACAGGGAAGAAAAGAGTGGTGATAGCTATATATGACATATATGAGTTATATGACAGATTTTCCAGGATGGGTAGCCCATTCTTATAAAAAGTTGAAGATAAAGACATTTGTCTTATTCTGGTAACAATTACTACACTGAAAATTTAAACTGGCACAGAATTAAGTGTTTGAAAGTTGGGGTTCCAGTCTTCTGACAAAGATTACTGTCTAGCTTTGATCAATATTTTTGCTTTCTATGTCTCTTAATTCGGCATTTATGAACAAGGATTAAAACATTTCTCCTGCTTAGAAAGGGTAATGAGGTCAAATCCACCAATAAGAGGTTCAGGCACTACTTAAGCCCTCCTGCTAAGCCGTTTCTTCTTAGCCTATTCCCTTTGCATGGGACCTTTCCCAACACACACAAACCAGTGATAAAGTACATTGGGTGAATGTTGGATTTTCTTGAACCTGCAGTCAGGACGTGAAAATTAAATTATCAGATCATCCAAGAAAGGAGGTACTTGTTTGCACAGATCTAAAGAACTGATATTGAAATCAAATAAATCATTCTAACGTATACCTGATCTCCGTCTCTCCATCCCTATTTAGTGAAATAGATGGACTTAAAAATTCTTTTGCTCTATCCAGATAACCACCTTATAATTAAATTAAGTTTACCACCCCCTAGCTTCTCCTACCAGTCACCCCTAAAATGCAGGTCACACTACCCATTGCAGACACCCTGTTGGGACAGAACAACAGCCTCTGGAGGAGTCTTTTTCCATCAATGGTGGGGAAAGTACTCCCATGCTCTGGATATTGCAGGACTAAAGCTCAGCATGCTTTCTTTAAAAATCGTTAGCATATTTGAATTTAACAGTGATTTAACTCAGAAAAAAAAACCCTGATAATGACAAAGTCTCCAGAGACATATATGTTGACAACTTCGCAGTTGCTTTCATATCCAAATATCTGTGACCTGCACAAAAAAACAGAATATGTGATGTACATAGATCACTTTGGGAAGTTTTGTTATTGTTTTTGTTTGAGCGCCTTGATTCCCCTTGAGACTAATGGCAGCATTCCAGCTATCTTCAGGACCACTGGGACATGTGCCTTCACTGACACATGTGCCTTCAGACTGGATACCTCCTAGTGACATTAAAGAAAACTATGCACACAAACTAAAATTATGGTGTTGCTGCACACTACTTTCTGAAGTTATTAGATACACAAAACAATAGACAAAGCGGCCCAGAAAGCTTCCTTTTAGAAGGATTCACATGGGTCTTCTTGCCTCCTGTTGTCTCACATTTCAAACAACATTAAGAAATTTAGGATTAATTTGCATTTGATAGCAAGAGTCTGTTTAAACCCTAATGCTGCTGAATCTCTGTTTCCTTCACAAACAATAGTGATGTTGCTCATTTCATATACTGTTGCAATAGTGTTGACCCTTTTGGGAGATGTTTGGAATGCCTGTCACTGTGTTTTGCAAAGGAACGTCAAACTGTCTGTATTGGGGAACAAAACACATTCTCTGCAATGCCCTGAAAAGAGAAACTTAAAATGTATAATGTACCTGACTTACATAAATGGATGAGAGCTTTCAGTTCTCCAAACCATCAGTCATTCCTTTGAAAAGAAAGTGATGACTGATGAATGTGATTGGCTAGGCAAAGAATCACAGAATCTTAAGGGTTGGAAGGGATCTAAAAAGATCATCCAGTCCAACTTCCTTGCCAGAGCAGGATCACCTAGAGTAGGTCACACAGGAACTCATTCGGGTGGGTTTTGGATGTCTCCAGAGAAGGAGACTTAACAACCCATCTGGGCAGCCTGTGCCAGTGCTCCCCCATCCTCACAGTGAAGGCATTCTTCCTTGTATTTGTTTGGAATCTCTTATGTCCCAGCTTACACCCATTGCCCCTCTCCTGTCATTGGACATCACTGAGAACAGCCTGGCTCCATCCTCCTGACACCCATCCTTTACACGTTTGTAAACATTAATTGAGATCACCCCTCCATCTCCTCTTCTCCAAGCTGAAGAGCCCCAGCTCCCTCAGCCTTTCATCATAAGGGAAATGCTCCACTCCCTTCATAATTTTTGTGGCCCTGTGCTGAAGTCTCTCCAGCAGCTCCCTGTCCTTCTTGAACTGAGGGGCCCAGAACTGGACACAATATTCCAGATGCAAAGACAAATCTTTAATATGCAATTCTGTAAGAACACATTAATACATAGACTAATATGAAAGCCTTAGGACACTTTTATTTCAGATACAAGAATTCTTATTATAGATACTATTTGTCAATCTCATTACTGCTTTGTATATCATTATGTGATACACATGTAGAGTTCTTGCAATTTTGTTTTCTTTTATGATTAATTATACATTTCTGCCCTGACTTTGGAAAGACCAAAGTGCCCATTTGACTTCAAGCATGTGAGTAGGTTCACAAGCTTTCCAAGATCAAGGTTTGTAATTGTGCCAAGAATACTACTCAGGTTTTGTTTATGTTGTCCTCTAAATCCTAGGTTTATCCTCCATAACAGTAAATACAAACTTTTGAATCTTACACAAGATTTACAAGCATTTCACAACCACCCTAAATAACAATATAAACCCAAATATGGAGACATCCTTCAGACTTCAAGCATATTGCCTGAGGAGTAAAATCCATCCACACTATTCTAATAAAAGCAAGCACAAGACAGAAAGCAAATTATATCTGGATGAAAACAGTTACTTCGATAAGAAAAAATTCTGCAAGCATGTTAAAAGATAATAAAGGATTCAAAGGAACCTGTTTTTAAAATAGGACAATTGCATTATGACAAAGTTTCTGCTGAATTTACATTGGAGAAGCATGGAGTACTCTTTGATGTTTCAGAAATTGCTGATTCTTTGCCACTTTACCCAGACTATTCTGAGCTATATGAAAGGTCATTCAGTAAAAAAAAAAAAAAAAAAAAAAAAAAAAGAGCCAAATAAAGGATGATTATGTGAGCGATGACTAAAGAAGCAAAACAGAAGAGTAGAAACAAGGCACAAAAAGGTCAAGGGGAACCTTACACTGCACCAGATCTACAGAATTAATGACAAATCTTAATCGTATCCCTATCACTTCAAAATTGTGTTTGAAGGAGCCAGGTGGTATCAAACACTAGAACTCCTGCTTGATGGACTTGAGAGGAGTTAGAAGATAGTATTTTACCTGTGGTTGTGAAAACAATGAAGTTTCTTGGAGAAAAAATAAAGTGACTCCAACTTCCAACCCCTTCTGAACTGCAGCATGCTACTAAAAATTTACTAGCACACAAAATCAGTTGCACATCTGTTCAAAGTACAATTACAAATTATTTCTTCAACTACTCCATGAGGGTATAATTAAGCTTTAATCATTAGTGTAACTTTGCTACTAACTTATTTATAATCTTTAAAGATACTTCTTGAAAAAATTCTGAAAGGATTTTTGAGGAACAAGTATATGTTTTCCTTTCCTGTTTCCATTTTGGGATACATCTCTGTAACAAATAAAACTTTCTGAATATTACAAAGGGTCCCCAGTGTTTAAGTGAACCCACTTGGACAAAACCTCTTAGTTTTTCACCAGTGTTTATAAGGGTAGAATTTTACTGTGGGTCACAAGTGGCATTTGTAAGTGCAGGAATCCACCAACTTTTACATTTCCCATCAGGTGGCCTATAAAGGGACCTTTAGAGAGCATCTAGCCCAGCTCCCCTGCAGAAGCAGGGTCACCTAGATCAGGTCACACAAGAACGTGTCCAGGTGGGTCTTGAAGACCTCCAAGGAAGGAGATTCCACAACCCCTCTGGGCAGCCTGTGCCACTGCTCCATCACCCTCACAGTGAAATAGGTTTTTCTTATGCTTAAATGGAGCTTTTTGTGTTCCAGCTTCATCCCATTACCCCAGGTCCCGTTGCTAGATACCATAGAAAAAAGGGATGCCCCAACCTCCTGACACCCACCTTTTAGATATTTATAAATATTAATGAGATTCCCCCTCAGTCTCCTCTTTTCCAGACTAAACAGCCCCAGTTCCCACAGCCTTTCCTCATATGAAAGATGTTCCAGTCCCCAGCTTCTAAACATTTTCTGGAGAAATTACTTTTTCATTAAGAGCTTGGTGTTGATCTTCAACCTACAGTTACAAGTACTTAAATTGAAAACTCAAATTAAAGGATTCTCTTTTCTTTTGCATCTATGTATTAACTGATCATGAGTAAACCAGGCCAGAAATTCAAAAGAAATTTAGGCTATCAATCAGAAGACAGGAGTGATTCAGTGACAAAACAGATCATTTTATGGTAGCACGTTCCTGTTTTGGGAACTGTCATCACTCAATGACATAGCAATGTAAGAAAAGCAGAAGGAGGTAAAGGAAAGGTAAGCTTTTATGTTGATTTGCTTTGACCCAGAAAACACAAACCTCCACCTAAGTCCTCCCAGAGATATCTACCTCAGTGCGACTAAATGCGCCGTCCAGCCTCTTTCTGCAGCACATACATAGGCACAAGGTTGTAAAGAGTTAAAAGCAGAGCTTCTGAAAGATCAATTGAGCTCAGCAGGGAAACATTCCAAGATCAAAGAAACGATTTTTTAATTTTTTTTTTTTTTAAGATAGAAAGCAAATAGAGTGAGATGATTTTTTTTATCAGCAGGGATGCAGGTATTCAACTTAGTAGTGGCAGCAAGTGTCTCTGGTCCTGTCTTTGGATGTTGTCATGTGTGGTAAAACAAATATTATTCTTCATTAGTTTGTTTATTTTGTACATATTTCTGTATTGGGTTTAGTTTCACAAAGATGACATAGAAGGAAGAAAATTATTTCCATAATTACACTTTAATAAAAATTAATTGCTCTTAAATTACAGATAATGACTTCAGCTAACTGATAATGAAAGAGAAAGCAACAATAACAGAAACAACAAATAATCTAGGAACATAGGTTGTATTTCAAAACAAAAAAAGACCAAGAGTGTGCAGATTTCAATTATGATAAACATTTTAACATCTGACCTTCAGATATTTGTTTTACAGACTGATGAAGCTTATATTAACCACACAGAAAGCATTTGGGTGAATTAACAGAGAAACATTGCACAACCTAAAGAAACCAAGAGCTTCACATTCTGAATGGCAAGATGTCACCTTTCACAGGAGTAGCAAGTGAAATTTTTCTAAGTCATTTTTTACTATTTGCCTCCACAATAGAAAAAAAAATTACAATCTCAAATTACTAGAAATTCTGGGACTTGGTTTTTCTTTTTATTGATTTTTTGTTGATTTTTTTTGTGGTGGAGTGGAGGCATGTAATAGGGTTGTATATAGGAATGGGTATTTGCTTCTTCATTTCATTAGCACTGAATTCTGGTTTAGAAATCATTTATCCTCTCCAATCTAACCACCCATTCAGACTAAGGGCTTCTTCTGAGACACACAGATCTATTATCAGAAAATATCTTAATATTTATCTTAAACTTCTATCTCAAAATGTATTTCTTCATTTCAGATTAGACTCCCAAGTTACGTCTGTCCTGACAGGCTGAACAATTTCAGGGAATATAATTATTTATACATTACTGCTGAACTGTCCAGATGGGTCCTGGCACGTTCTAAGGACCCAGATGGGTCCTGGCCAGCGTTATCTCAAACAACTCTTGAGTGTAATTCCGTAGTTGGAAGGGACCAGACACTGCTTCCAAATGGCAGGTAATAAGTTGACTCTATGCCAGAGCTTAAAAGAAATTTCTCAGGTAAAAAAAAATGTAATACCATGGACAACAGATATTATAGTTGGCACCAATGAAAAGAACAGCCCTGATGCTATTTAGTTTACTAATATACTTGTAGACTCTATGTCAGGCATGGGTGAATTTCAGTATTTGCATTTGACTACTTTTCTGGACATGCTGAAAAGACCTAAGATGTCTACCGGAGTATCTTGCAATACCAGAAAGCATTTACGTTCTTTCTAGGATATCTGTCCTCACAGGTGGTGACACATTTCCAATGGAAAGCAAATGGATTATTTTTTATCCATCTGCTGCTTTTATGAAAGCTGTGTTGCTAGTGTTGCCTTAATTTTCCTTGGGAAAGATAATTCACTTCTCCCCTAGAAAACTGAAAGTAAAAGAGCGGCAGCTTCAAAGGAAGCACAGATTGAAGACTCTCTTCCTCATAGGAGGAAAAAAACCCATCATCTAAAAGTCTCAGGGATTACTTTGCCTCTCTGCTCTCCAGAGAACTTACAAAGAAGTATTTGGACTATTTTTTGATGCCAAATGTAACCCAGCAGAGGCACATTCTTCATGCTGAGACGGTTGTCCTTAGAACAGTCCTGAAAGGTTTTGAATAGGCAGTAAACGAGATTCAGGTGAAGCACTGGATCTTACAAAGTTGCTAACAGGTTCTTCTGTAGGCATTTACAAAACAATGAAGCTTTAATGGTTTTTTTCTTCCTTACAGGTTCTTTTGTTTTGTAGTTTACAAGCTCAAGCTGCACTTATACCTCAGTTTCACAAACCAGATTTAGACTCAAAGATTAATCTGAGAGATCAGCCTGCTGTATCCACATTTAATTTGAGTAATGATCTTATTTTCTTGTCTGTTAATTTGTTGGGAACACTCCTTCAGCTGTAGGCACGTTTGACACCAGGGGGAAAAACAAACACATGCTAACACTTCAGTTCAAGCAGATCTTTAAGTAAGAGCATCCTATATACATCATTTGTTTGACTCTGCAATTTTGCTGGTGCTTTGCAAGTGTGCAGCAAGTCCAAATGCCTTAAAGATCATGCAATGAGTTCACACTTTCATGATGCATTGCCTGGAAAGCCAGACACTCTGAAGTGAGAGGTAGGGTCACTTGCAGCAAGAATATACCACATTCTTTGCTTTCAGTGTCCTTACTCTGCTCCTCCCTGGTGTGAACATCCCTGTGCACTTCAAATAATTGGATCAAGAGAAAAGGAAGTAAGTGCTATTCATCAGCTCTTCAGATATTTTTGCAGACATATATGACCCTGTTTCTACCTTTTTATAAAGGCGTGCTTGGGAAACTACATTTTTGTGAATTACATGGAATTTTGGTAGAATTATACCTTAAAGCTACAATAGCTGTCCATGAAATATTGAAACAACTTACTGAAACTCTAAAATTTGTGCTCTTGCTTATTTTTTTCTAAACGT
This sequence comes from Colius striatus, assembly GCF_028858725.1. Classification (NCBI taxonomy): domain Eukaryota; kingdom Metazoa; phylum Chordata; class Aves; order Coliiformes; family Coliidae; genus Colius; species Colius striatus. Next base: position 23,300,165 of record NC_084760.1, on the reverse strand, counting down.
TACTTTACAATCCTAAAAAATAAATCTTGTCATTCTACGTCTAACAAAAACTTGAAATCCAATAGAACAGTTGTATTATTGCTACTTTTATACTATTTTCATCCATTTTAAAACACAGTTCCATAAAAAAATACAATAAGCAATGTTGATTTCACATCCTTTGAAACAAAGAGCTTTGAAATGTCAACAGTTTAACATCGACTTTTCTTTTTTCAACCAAAATTAATTCCGTGTCATTTTGCAAAAGAAAGTAGCAAGATCTATACATTCTATTTATTCCAAAGTAGAAAAAAAATATTACTAACAAAGCAAAAATATTGTTTTGTGTTGTTCTATACTGAAGAAAATGGTGGAAGAGCTGTGTGTCATGCTTTCATCTGAAAAAAACCTTTTAGCATCACTGGATAGATGAAAGACCACGGGTTTTATTTACTGTTTCTCCAAAATAGTAAGTGCCAATTGTTTTGAGGAAGATATATAATAGGGTTTATCAGGAAAAATAGGAACTGCTGGTAAGAAAGATCTATATTTTCTGCCAAGAACTCCCATGAGTTCAGAAAAAAACAATTAGATTTGCATATTTTAAATTTCCTTGGCTTTACATTTCTGATGTGCCAACTGCATGGTATCAAAGTAGTTATGCCACTTGTCCAAAGTCCTGGCTTTGAGGGCTCTAAAATTTATGGGAACCACTCATGAAACATAGAAATCTGGGGAACTTCAGTTGCTGACTGTCCTGTGCTCTAGAAAGTTAGAGAATGCATTAACTTTCTTTTCAAGTAACTCTTAATGCAACTATCAATGCTCTTTTTATCTACCAGGAAACCAAAAACTCCCCCATGTAATAATCATGAATAAATTATACTGTTGTTCCTTCATTTATGGTGTTATTGCATACTTACATAAGTATAGGGAAGGACATGTTATATTTTTGCTGTTTTAACTTCACAGTAACATTTTTTTTTTGCCTTTCAGAATATTGCCTTATCCAAAGCAGAGATTTTCACTGAGCTGTTATGCCTTAGACATACACAAGACGACTCTACTGTTGTTCACTGAAATTGCTTTTCATCATGATAAATTCCATGGAGCAAATGGAAACAGGGAATGAGCGGAGTCTTCATTGTTTATTTTGAACTGTAGTGAATCATGTTACCCCTCAGAGATTAACAGTGGCACCATGGATAGAGGAAAGTCTCTTCATTGTTGTACTTCATGCTTGAAGACATAGTATACAGCATGAAGAAGCAGTGTTTAAATGTGTACTTAAACTTAGACAGGTATAAGTTCAAGGTTTAAGCTGCAGCTTTAGTTCTTAAACCATCCAGTTCTTTGCACCGAAGTCTGAAAAGGCTTTTCCTTAACATGTAGTCATGTCTCTGTTTTGGAAAATCTTACTGCAAACTTCAAACACTTAAGGAAAGAAAAACTTTTTAAACTGCATGTCCTCATTAAGGCTTTTGTCTTCTAGTTTTGTGAATTTCTGTATAGCTGTGCAGAGTTCTTACATTTCCCTTAACTAAAGAGATGATGATGTACTTTGGGGATGATTATAGTAGCATCAGTGGAGCTGCCTCAGTGTAGGTCAGTATGTCTTTTGTTTACAAACTTTCTGCACTCTCTCTTTGGAGGTCCAGGAACAAGAGACATCACAGCCAGCTGAGGACAGAGCTTCCAGAACTTCTGTTCGTCCTCTCTGTAAGTTACTTCCTCAAAATTGAAATTTAATCACCAATCTTACAAGAAATTTATTTGTTCCCCACTTATACAATATCTATATAGCCAGAATTAGAAGTTATCATGAGCAGTCAATGACACATCATCAAGAGGAAATCATGCTTGACTAATTTGATAAACTTCTATGGTGAAATGACTGGCCTGGTAGATAAGGGGACAGCACTGTATAATGTTGACCTGGACTTTAGTAAGTCCTTTGAGACTGTATCCCATAAGATCACAGAATCATAGAATGGTAGGGGTTGGAAGGGACCTTTAGAGATCATCTAGTCCAACCCCCCTGCAGAAGCAGGGTCACCTAGATCAGGTCACATAGGAACATGTCCAGGCAGGTCTTGAAGACTTCCAAGGAAGGAGACTCCACAATCCCTCTGGGCAGCCTGTGCCAGGGCTCCCTCACCCTCACAGTGAAATAGTTTTTTCTTATGTTTAAGTGCAACTTTTTGTGCTCCAGCTTCATCCCATTACCCCTCATCCTGTTGCTAGCTATCATCATAGACAAGGTGTTGATGTAACGGGCAGGGTAAACAGTGAGATGGATTGAACACTGGCCGAATGTTCTGGCCCTGAAATTGGTGACCAGTGGCTTGAAGTCTTGTTGGAGGCCAGTAACTAGCAGTGTACCCCAGAGGTCAATACTGGGTCCAGTCCTGTTTAATACCTTCATTAGTGATCTGGATGATGTGTCAGAGTTTGCAGACAGCAAAAAAATGGTAGGAGTGGCTGTGCCATAGGGTTGTGCTGCTATCCAGAAGGAGCTTGTCAGGCTGAAGAAATAGGCAGACAGGAAGCTTGTGAAGTTCAGCAAGGGGAAGGGTAAAGCCCTGCTACTGGGGAGGAACAATACCAGGCACCAGTACATGCTGGATGTCACACAGCTGAAAAGCAGTTTGGCAGAAAATAACCTGGTGGACATCAAATTGAACATTAGTCTGCAATGAGATCTTGAGGCAGAAAAAGCAAATAATGTCCAGGGCTACATGAGGCAAAGTATTGCCAGCAGGTCAAGGAAGGGGATCCTCTTCTTTACCCAGTAGTGGTGAAGACATACTGTCACGTGTATCTCCATAACAAGAAGTAGAAATCCTGAGATTCATAGATATGTGCGACATAGGTGTCACTGTTTGGACTTACAAGTTAAATGTCTTTCCAAAACAGACTTTGGAAGAGGCCTACACTCACTGTTGTCTGTGAGTCCAATTCAGGAAAATGTTCTTCAAAGGAACTGCAATAATAAACGCTGCTGTGTCACACCACTGTGACTGTCAAAAGCACTTATTTCTCAACCATCCTTTCTCCCTATCTTCCCTGCACCCCACTTTCATCCTCTGTTCAGATGAACTGGTGTAATGACACAAGGTATAACTGCTGAAGTTTTAAGGTGTCAAATTTTTATTTCAGACAGAAGACATCCATTGGTACAGTTAACTTGAAACTGTTCGTACATTTACCTGTTTTCTCTTTCACACTTTTTTATATTCTTATTCCTTCTGTATGACATATCCAGTAGAAAATCTGTCTCTGATGTATTCAAAGGATACAAAATCAAATCCTCGTACATTACTTGCATAGGAAAAATGTATTTGCATTCAAATAAGGACTTTATCTTTTTATGTATGATAAAGTTTAACTTCCACTTACCTAATTAATTCCCAACAGAGTTCTGTTTTCACAGAACTACACAGTTGCCTCTTTAGTATCCAGGCAGATAATCCCTCCTGTGTGCTCAGTTACCTGAACCAGTTTTAGAAAAATAAAGTTTTTCCATTACAGATTATTTTTTCTCCCTGGTTTGCTTGTCTTCCCAGTAAGCACATAGTTAAATATCAAAAAGCTATTGATATCACTTGTACATCTGGCATGGAAGTGATTAAATGTGTCATTAAAATTAGTAATTTCCTAGCCTATATTTAAAGCCTACAGTACTTTTGCTGCTTCTTGGAACCTACTGCCATAGTTACTGTAACATTCCAGGATGCTGTGTTTTTTATGTATAACTGAAATTTCAGAAAAGTCCTACACTTTAAGTTTACACAAAGCACCGGCATCACTTATAGGCAACGGCTACTCTAGTCTACAGCCTTCTCTACCATAGACATGGAGTGGATTCCTTGCAGAGGGCTCACATGCATGCCTGAATATTAAAGATGTGAGTACCACAAAGAGAACAAGTGCTTAGGAAGCTGGAAGAAGACAGAGTCTGGTATTCTAACATTCATGTTTGATGGCTGGGCTACTCTATGTGTATTGCTGCTTACTTCATTTTGTCCTGATAACACATTTTCAATCTGATAGGCTTTGAAGAGTTGATGTGAGGCAGCTTGAGAAAGGAGCACAGCTCCATTTCCCAATTGAATGGCTTTGATTCACAGAGGGCAAGATCTGATCCTTCCATTTAACTGTCAGGATTACAGGTGTACCTTCTATAAGAGTTACTCCTACAAAGCAAGTGAAGAGACCTTTGGCTTGAGCAAGCAGCTGACCTCAGAGAAGAATAAAAAAAAAAGAGCAGGGAAGGGAAGAGCAGAGCAGGGAAATTTTCAGTTGGAAGGGACCTACTGTAATCATTTAGTGACTGACCACTTCAGGGCTTACTAAAATGCAGAATTACTTCCAAGCATAGGGGTATTGCTCATTCCCTCTTCATATCTACCTCTTTCGTCTATGCCTCATCTCCTAAATAGTGTAGAATAAACAGTGCTACAAATTTGTAAGAAGAGACAAAATTATTAAGTATTAAAATACAGAAAGAGGGAGAAAACAGATAATACAACAAGTTTTTAAAAATTGTCTATTCATCTGTATACAAAACAAGGTTCTAAAAGAAGATCAGTAACCCATATTTGATGACAGAGAAACAACCATTAAGCTCTACTATTCTTAAACTACCAGCAAACTAAGAACTAATCCACTATTTTGAATCAAGGATCATAGACTACATGCAGGTCCTTATTTTTCAATATCTATGGAGCATTAGTTACTTGTAAACAGCAAGTCAATATCTGTATTGATCATCCTTTACATTTCATCGGCATTGATGAAATTGCTTTCCTTAGAGAGCCAACACACATAATGTCAGGCAAGATGTATTTCCTCTGTGAAGTAGATTGTCAGTCCTATTTTACTAGTAAGTGTACTAATCCTATCCATTGGCAGCCAATAAGAGCACTTGCTCCTGTGTCTAAATCCTTCTGTTAGCAGACAAAGTCAATATTTTGGACACAGATTGCTGATTGGCTTATTCACAGTCCCTTCTCAGCCCTTCCAATCAGCTTTAGAGACAGTGGAGCAGTGGAACTCAAAAGATTGAATGAATGGAGACAAAAGGGGCTTGTTCTTATAACAACATTTGCTAGCTGCCTCTTCAGATAAGGAAATGTGCAGCACACTGTATGTGCTGGCCATCCTCCAAATTGCACCATGAATCCCTGGACTAGATCCCAGAATTTGAATTTAAGCAGGGAATGCCTGGAAAAGACACGTTGCTGGCCTTCCAAGAGGTGAAACTCTTCTGGTTTGGACAAGAGGACATAATGTTCAACCTCAGGAAATGCACAGGTGGTGCATCTAAAAGGCATTGCTTACAGTGGGGATGCATCATTAGGTCATCATACTCAACTGTCAGATCCAGCTTTCCCTAAGATATTGCAAAATACATATACAAGGAAACTTGATTTCTTTGCACAAATCTAGCAAGCCTCAACATGCTAAGGAATATATGATGGCATGAATTTATGTGTCATCTACAAACCAGCATGCCAGTAAGCTAATACTTGTAGATCTGAGAAAGCCACCAACACTTTTAAACTACATTAAGGCTCAGACTATGAACTGAAAAAAGATGAAAAATAAGTATGGAGGGATAAAAAAATATAACTGCATCTGATGCTATGTAGAAGTAATAGAGTAGTTAGCAGAAGAGCAAAGTTTCTTGGCAGCTGTTACAGGAACAGAACAAACAATTAAATTTCCAGCTGCACAGAGAGAGAGAAGTTCAATCTGGAGTAATAATAATAATCAGGCACAGAGAATTTTAAAGGAAACATATTGCTTTTTGGTCCCAAATTAGCTGATGTTCTTAAAGGTCAACTGCAATGGGTATGACTCAGCAATCAGCACTCATACTTGAAACCGTAGTTCCCACATTTTCCTATGCCACTGCCTGGCCTAGAGAAAGAGCTGCCAAATGACACAGATTCTCACATTAGCAGCACTTTCAATTTTATCACAGAAATAAGAAAGTGGAGTTTGGGTAGATATGTAATGACAGTCAGTACCTCAGTACCTCAGTCATTGAAGCAATCCTTCAGCTACAGGAATTAATCTCCTCCTTCCCATTGTTAGCCACTTCTCAATACCTCCTTCACCCTCCTTTGCAACAACTGGCATAGCTCTCAGGCCCATCTAAGCTGCTGGACCAAGAAATAACTCCTTCCCTGAAAACGGGACAGCACAGTCATTTCCCTTTTCCCCAGACATACTACATTTTTCTTACAAAGAAACTAACATGATTTAGCCAGAGGTTCATCACCACGGCCCACATCAGCTAGATCTCAGGCCTGGATTTTCAAGGAAGACCAATTACTGAGATGATTAGCAACCACCTCTTGAGCTTGATATTATTTCAGTTACCAGCTCCCCATGAAACAGTTTGGAATCCACCTCACAATTCTCATCTCAGCCAATGCCTGCTTCAGTGATGATCTTTGTCAAAGAATGCAAACAAATACTACAAGTGCTAGAAGATAGGTGGGAACAGTTTATTCCCTTTTGAGAACTAAACATTTGGAGGCAAGAGAGATGGCTGGAGGATGGCTAAACCCTCTGTCAGTTTTAGTATGATTTAGTCCAAGGCACCTAAAGTCATCTTTTAAATTAGAGGAAAACATTTCAAGAGAAGTCAAAAGCACTTTATGTAAGTCTCAGAGAGAGAAATAGCTGAGCTAAAGATGTAAACTGAGTTGTAAATTAATCAGTATGTGGATACAGATCTACCTTTGTTGACAGTTAAATCATGTAACTTCTATCATTTTTATAGCAATTTTATCACCTGTAAATCAACTAGATTTGTGGATGTCATGGGGATAAATATCTGAACACAATTCATTCAAGGACCAGGATCATATCTTACTTACACGTGCTTTATCTTGATGTAACCTTGCTAGATTTTGATCTTATTCATACCACATAAATTAAGACTAGTGAATCTGTAACAAGTCTTACTACTTGTTAGGCAATGTATGCTATTCCCAACTTATCTTTCCTAGACATCAATGGAGAGTTGTACTAATAAATAGCACAGTATGGCCAAAAGCCGTGAAGGACATGAAGTTACTGATTCAGTGTAGATATTTCCCAAGAAAATCATGGAAAGGGTAGCCTTAATTAAATAAAATGAGCGTAATAGTTTTGCTTCTGCATACATGGACAGTACTCTGGAAACATTTCTGGTTATTTGTAGCAATTAATTGTTTTATAGCATTATAAAACAAACATTTCTGTGGTATAAACAGCACACACTTAAGCCTGTTAACACAACTGCAAATCTTCAGACATATATCAAGATATAGAGAATATGTCCAAAAGAGAAATGTGTCAGTGATGTTAGAGAGATATCAAGGATCTACTGATTAACTCTTCTTTTAAAGCAAAATGTATTACTTCTAAAATTTCAGATAAAGAAAAACATTAAGTATACCAAGCATTTTTCTTTCTTTATGTATAATTGCTGTAGAGCTGTTTAAGACTACTTTGCTAACAATATATAGCCAACAAAAGCAGGTATGTCTCTTAGTCAGTGTTACTAGGAGAAATAACAGCTTCCTCAAAGAAAACAGAGGTAGACAGAATCATCGTATTGTCTTATTTTTTTTCAAAACTGTTATCAGTCATTTCTGTTCAATCCATCTATATATTTTTGGGAAAATAGAAGCTGGAGCAACATTTGGGACACAGAGTTTGGTGGAGATATTTCCTCCCCTCCATATACACTTTCCACTTTGTCTTTCACCTTTGGCTCTTTGACAAATCAGATATGTTTATACCAAAGAGCCCATTTACTTTGCCCATGTGAAATATCATAACACAAAATACAATCAAAAAATAGACCTGGAGTGTTAAACAAAGCAGATATGCAAAAAAAAAAAAAATTACTGAGGTTTTTCATCCTTTAGAAAATTGCTTTCAATGGCTAGAAATTATACACCAGAGAAAAGGAAAATGTGATGCAGATATTCAACAGTCACTTTACTCCATTCATTCATTATCAGTTTAGCAGAGTTGACAACACTTTTTCATGTGATCAAATTTTGATTTGTACTGAAACTGAAAATCAATGTGCTTTGTGATGGACATTAGTTTCAGTAGAGCAAATGCAAAAGCTTTGCACCTTTCATTGATGCCTGAATTAGGTCAAATTAAAGGACCTGATATGCTTGATTGAGTGGTTATGTGCCCCTTGTCAATATTACTATAACAAGCCATACTGAAACTCACAAATTAGTAATGCTGAAAGAGCATAAGGAAAATTGCTGGAAGACATTTTGATATTTTGTAATGGTACAGCAATAGGTGTGGCAAATCATGAGAACAGCATACCCTTATGCTTAAACTATGTTAAGAACTTTGACCCAAGTTTCCATGAATATCAAAAAGAATGCTAGAGGAAAAGTCAAGGTAAAAATAACCCAGTTTCCATATCAGAGTGATCATATATGACTTAGCAGAATTTCTGCAAATAGCAGCTTCAAGGGGGGTTGGGCTAGATGATCTCTAAAGGTCCCTTCTAACCCCTAAAATTCCATGATTCAAATAACTCATCTCCTGATGACACAGCATCAGCTAGACCTTTAAACTGTACAACATTAAAGTGAGATGATAACAGCTCAATTATACATGTTTAATATTTGTGGTTTAATAATCTCCCTCACAAGCAAGTTTTCAGTTCTAGAACTTCAAGAGCTTGATTATAAATTCTGTGGTTTTTATTTGGTACTTCTCCTACATACTTTCTAAGTGTGAGGTCTAGGATAAATTTGATTTATCTTCAAGAGTGCTGTCTTGGGCATTTTCCAGTATTTTTACAAATGAGTATCCACTCATAATGAAATTCTGTTATTGTTATTCAAACATAAGCACAGGTAATTGAAACTACTTTATATAGAAAATTGAGAGGTTCATCATTTGGTTGCTGCTTTGAAGTATTTCTCCATCATTTTGCCTCCTATTTTAATGGTGTGGGTTTTTGGGGGGAGGTTGGTTGGTTGGTTGGGTTTTTTGCTAGCCTTCAGGCTATTTTAATTCCACAATACTAAGTTAATTTCTCTGCATCTTTTTTATTACTTTTTTTAAGATTATGTAGCTTTTTAATTTTTTTAGGAGCCTAAGTTTTTCAGGAGCATAGTTTGTTTCATGAAATCTCAAAACAACAGCAGCAGACCATGGAGGAGGCTTTAGTAAGCAAATTATATTATCTTTTCTTTCTTTCTGTCCTTTTTTTGATGGTCTGTTACTGTAAACTCTGAAAAGAAACTCAGAATAAAGAGATTGCCAAGGCTTTCAGATCCATAAATACACCTACCTGATGGAAAAAAGAAAAGTTTGCCTTAAATAATTCATAATAATATAGATACACTACATTGAAGCATTATTTATGTTTGTGGACTGGCACCAGTCTACATATCCCATGTGAATTGTCTTTAGTTCACATAGTGCAGAGAGTGGCAAAATGCTGCTTCACACAAAAATGTTTTCTGACATAACAAAAAAATTTCAACTACCATTCCTCAATTCCTTCTTCTTTCCTTGGTCCAATGTTCCAACTGAAACTCTAGATACAATGCTTATGTTAATCTTGTCACCTGAAATATTCTGGTAGAGAAACACTTCAAATTCAAGACATTTGATTCAAGAAAGGACAAGAATGTCTCCCACTATGATTTGATAGTGATTTTTTTTCTACTCAACCCCACAAATTAAGCATCTCAAAAAGCCTCTTGATGCCAATTTGCTTTGATCTTGCAATCATTACCATTGTTAAAGGCATTAATGAGTCCTGATATGCAAAATTTTATTCATCCATTTCAAAAAAGATTAATTCATATCAGAATGTGTGCAGAGAAATCCTGCTAGAAACGATTAACTGAATGGAGAGCTTATGTTTGGAAACAACACTTCAACAAATGTTGACTCATTTAATTCAGGAAGCAAAAAACAGAAAGCAGCCTGTAAAATCATCAGGGTGATAAATGAGAGGGAGAGACAAGAGCTAATTTAAGCTAAAAAAAATGGCAACAGAACAAATTGGTATGAACTAGTCATGAATAAACTCTGTCTGGATTTTACCTATTTGAAGAAAGAAATTTGGGATTTTTTTTTTCCACCTGGATAACTAAAAAAGAAATGTAACTGATTTCAAGTATCTTCCCTGTGACACAGAGAACTCAGTTATATAGCTCATAATGTCTTTTCCTTAAATGTTTCTTTAAGGGTTATTCTTCTTTTCCTAGTAATTGTGTTTAGTAAAGTAACTAGTAAAACCCACACTCTCTATAGAAGATATCCCTCATCCTCCAGCTCCTCTTCATTAAAAATCTGTCTGTATTTAGGGAGGCAGAGTTCCTTCTTCATCAGATATTGGCTCCTCAGGTAAACTAGTGAAAATGCCTGTCAAAAATGTAACTTTGGAGGTTTTTTACCTGCTTTCTGCCTCCATTCCTCAGAACACAATGTGCAGAGGTCCAACAGATAACCAGAGAGCCCTACTGTGTGAACTGCTTGCCAGATGATCCATTTAAACCAGTTCTCTTGACCAGGTGCCAGCTTTTTTTTAGGTTCAAACAAATCCTCTGTTCCTGACTGCAGAGGCAAATTCTGAGCATACTGAATTTTCAGGGAGGCAGGAGAACGACAGAGGGGCTTAGGAAGCTGCACCTTAAAGCTGAGAAAACTGACTTTGATTAAGATAAACAGCAACTATGATTTTATAGAGAATTCAGAACTTATTAGTAAGCAGATATTCTGAATTGTTATAAAATGCACTCAGCAGCACATTTCAGGATTAGGCATTAAAGATGGGAGGCAGGCCGTGAAGCAGAAGAATTAAGCAACCCAGCCTTAGCCACCAAAGCATGTTTGCTTACTTAAGGAAGTACCATATTTCACTAATTGGATTTGCTGTCCTGCAATTTTCACCTCTCAAGCAGTTAAATCAATACTAAAATGCAAAGAAAATCAGTTCATTCTAAGGGGTTTTTTTCCCCAGGTAATTTATCCTCGGCATAATCAAGTTCTTTCTGTTAAATTTTAGTTGTTTATTAGCACTTTGGGAGCACAGTATTTAATTGTTTTCTTATGCATGTAGATCCTAAGGCCAGCCAAACACTGGGCATTAATGTCAGATCAATTTTATTGAAATAGAAATAAGTAGAACTCTCTGAACAACATTATTTCAGAGTAAGCTGTAGTTTTTGATCCATCCATGTGCCCCTGTGGACATGCCTTTCAAGCAACAGGCCTGTATCACAGGCAATTACATTCCAATGTACTGTCTCTGAGATGAGTTAACCCATACGATGTTGTGTTTTGTGTTTGTGGCTCAAAATGTCTTGGTAACATTGATGTTTTGCTTTTTGCTAGCAGTGCCTACACTGTATCAGGTCTTTCTCTCCAAATCACCCTCCCATTCAAAGGCCAGTAGGTTGGACTTTTACAAAAGGCTAGGAGGGGACTTCTCCGATTGAGTTTGGAATATCTTGAAGGACAGAGATCCCTCAACATCTCCAGAAACTGTTTCCAGTGTTCAACTACACTCATGGTGATTTTTATTCCCTATTATTGAGTCAAAATTTACTGTCTTCCAGCTTCTGTCCATTACCTCTCATTCTTCCTCTAAGAGTCTGTCTCTTTTTTTCTCTATTTCTTTCCACTAGATAGTTGAGGACAGCATTAAGATTTCCCCAAAACCTTCTCCTTTCAGGATCAACAAGCTCAGTTCCCTCAGTCCCTGTGTTCCAGTCCCTGATCAAACTTGATCTAGTTTAATGACATCTGCTTTCTACTCAACTAAGACCTAAGTTACAATACTTCAGGAAAGACTGCACTTTCTCAGTTAGTCTTACTATGTTCATGTACTTGCAGCTTTCTCTTTATGACTCAGGTACAAATAGTACACAGATATATAACAGCCTTCTTATAAAGGAAGTATTAAGCTATTTTAACAAAGTGATAGCATTTCCTCATAGAGCAGCTGTCATAATCAGCTATCTTAAAAGCTTTTGATCTCCTAATGATAATGAAGGCAGTCATAACTTCTTCTGGTCCCATAAGATCCTGTGTCTCAGGTGGCTGTTCCAAAATAATTATTCTCCATGGAGCAAGTGTTCATTTTTAGACCTGCAGGAGAGTTCTTTTGATCTCCTGTATGCCAGGAACATTTCCTGTCCTGCTTCAGAGCATTTTCTCAGCTCAGTATTTTCACAGGCAATGGTACCCGAGTCTCTCTTGTTTCCCATGCTCTGACTTAGCTTGAATCATTCTGTGTCTTTAAAAAAGAATATCCTGATCTACTAAACAAATACAATCACTGAGAAAATGTATCAATATACTGACTGAATTAATTATTACAGTAGCACTTTAAGTACAGCACTCTTCCAAGCACAAGAATGGAACAAATGCTTTAAGGAATCTCATAGATCTCCTTTTAGGTTATAAGCATAGATGAAGTTCTGAGGGATACGGTTTAGTGATGGGATTGGCAGTTTGAGGTGAGTGATTGGACTCGATGATCTTAAAGGTCTTTTCTAACAACAATTCTATGATTCTATGATAAGCTGAGATGAACAATTAGTATTTAGTTTTAGATCAGTTCCCACAATATCATGTTCTTGGAGCAAAAAACACTAAGTCAGCACTTTGGTATTATGTCTTTCACAAACAGGAAATGTTTCCGAAACAGCTAAGCACAGTCCTCTCTCTGTGCCAGGCTGTCATCTCCCCACCCCATACAAGGATTCTGGAATGTAGCTGGGAGCCCTCTTGAGGACAGAAGGTAAAGAAGGCAAAGCACAAAACCTCCTAGCCCTGCCTTTTAATGTAAAGGCTTTGAGCCTTCTGATAACCAGACGCGAACACTTAGAAATTATAATAGAACAGCTCCAAACATGTCATATCAGCAATCAAAATGATTTAAGAAAAAAGCCCTTCAAATAATAATTTAAAAAAATCTTGATCAAACATGAAGCTGCTTCTGATGTTGCTCAAAAGGCAGACGAAAAGGCTTCGTTTATTTAAAAGCTAATGCTTTTTCTGAAGTTTTGTGCTGTGCTGATCTCTCCCTGCCAACACTAAAGATGTCAATAACTAAATAGTAAATGCTAGATATTAAATACTAAATAGCAAATAGTAAATACCAGACAAGTAATATATTTTTTCAAAGCTTCATTGAGTGCAATTATTCAAAGGTTTTTGTGGTGATGAAACTCTGTTCAGCAAAAAGAGACAGGCTTGGAGCTTCCAGGACTGACAGTAAACACTATCCTATCCAAAAAGGGGTGATAAATGTACAAAACTGATCCTCTAAATTGAATGCAAGCTATTATCCTTATTGGGTCAATACAATGGATTAATTTATCAAGCCAAAGGCACAAGGCATTGTGACAGAGCGTTTCAAGCACCAGCACTGCTCCTCCTGAGGTAAGATGACTATCACAGAAATGTTTTGAGCTGAATATAAAAATTCAGAAATTAGGTCTTTTTATTTCAGGAACACAATACAGTGCAGGCACCGTAGTCTGACCATCAGTGACTGTATTCAGACAGATCTGGGTGTTATCTTTTGTAAGCTGAATATGCTCAATTTGTCTCTGAAGAGATGAGTCTGAAACAATGGACAAGTTGTCTGCATTTCAGGAAGCTTAGTCTGTGAGAAGATGGGAAAAAATAGAAACAATGACATAACCTGACTTGATCTTTTTGTAGACCTCTATAAAAATGAAAATGTATGTGCATACCATGAAAACACATGCAATGGAACTCTGCAGACTTGGAAAACAAGCTCATGAAATATTCTAAGATGACAATTGACTGTACAGCTAAGAAGTCTTTTCAATAAAGCAGCTTTCATTGTGTTTCTCTACACATCAAAGAGACTGTTGACTGTACAGTGAAGATAAAATCAGAGGCACTGGATTAGCTGTAGCACTAAAAGAATATTTGGCTGATATGGTTTTGCTGACACTTGGAACTACTGTGAACTACAGCTTTCTGTATGTCTGTAATACTAAGCAAGCTTCAGAGAGATTGCATCTTGTAAATTGTGTTACATAAGAATTCATCTAAGGACAACTTACCTGAAAAATCACGTGGAATAATAGAGATATTATATCATGAAATTTAGGGAATCAAGCATGGATAAGAGTCTTCAGTTGAGGATAAAAACTTAAAAGAATATTCTTTGCATAAGGAGAGAGATGTGATTGATTGTCTGTTATTAACACAGATGGAACACAGCTATTAAAGGTCAATGTTAATGTAAGACCAATAGAACATACGTATATCTACATGACTGGAGTGCAATCACACCCTTCCCATCCAAAAGATGTGGTTCATTGATTGTACTCTTTCTGAGTATTTAAAAACCCATGTTCATTAACTTAAGCATGCTTATATTTTTGAAGTTAGGAGTCACAAATAATATTAACGTTGTCAACTTATCTGGAGGACAAGCAGTTTGGAACAGAATGGGACAGTCTGGACAAAGACTTAAGAGATGAGAAAGATCAGGTTGTGACTGTTTTAAAATAAATATTGAAGATGTCCAGGCCATGGAAATGGATCCTTTTATGTATTTTTCTATTTAGTCTCTGATACAGAATATTTTCATTTTCTATCTCATTTACAAATAATGCAAAAGTAATATAATGCTTCATGCCTACTTATAGTCTGCATCTTTTCAAATTGAGCAATATATCAGGTTTTTCTGAAGAAATAATTAAAAGAAAGGCAGTTCTCACTTCAATTGTTATTCTGGTATTTCTTGAAGACAATCTCTTATTCTATTACTAGAAAAATTTTGTACTTTTCAAATTCCATAGATTTTGGTACTTTTGTCCCTGGCTCACATCTGCTGAAGTGGGAGGGAAAGTGGACCTTTCAAGCCCTAAGAATGCTTATATGCACACCATGAGCATGACAATGAATTTGTGTCCTTCAACAATCTTCTCTTCATCAAATTACCAAAATTTTGTAATTTGATGAAGAGAAGATTGTTGAAGGACACAAATTGTTGAAGGACACAATTTGATGAAGAGAAGATTGTTGAAGGACACAAAAATTTTGTAATTTGGAGGGAATCAAAAAAACTGCAAAATCGTACAGTAAATATGCAATATGTTCAATTTTTCAAAGTCCAGTTTATTCCAGATTAATTTTTGAAACATAAGATATACAGAAAAGGTATACTATACAGTAAATCTACTCATTTGAAAAAATGATAGAATTACAGAACTACAAAACTACAAAATGCTTGAGGCTGGAAGGAACATCTTGAGGTCACCTAGTCCAACTCCTCTGCTCAAGTAAACTCATGTAAACTCACTACTATGTCTAGACTCATTATTAATAGAAAGCAGACTAACTGTTTTAAAGCCGTTATTCTTTCTATAATTCCAGTAACAATTTGCATTTCTAATCAAATAGTCACAATTAAGATGACTGATTATTTGTGATAACCATTCTGTCAGCCCTGAGTGGCCGTTCAATTTACAATCAGAGTCAAAGACTCTTTCAGGTCGAAGGGTCTCTGGAAGAGGAGAGGGAAGGGGGGGGTTCATCACAGATGGTCTCTGCTGTTTTTTATCTCCTCAGAGGAGGAGAAGTACTCCCCATATTCTTCCCCTGCACCAACACAGGGTCCCTCCTATGATATACAGTCTGCAACAAACTTCTCTGGCCTGAGTCTTCCCAAGGACTGAAGTTCCCCACAAACTCCTCCAGCAGATCTACTCTGCAGTGGCAGAACTCCAGGCACATTCTGTTCCAACACTGCCTCTTCACAGCATCACAGTCCCTTCGGGCACAGCCATGCTCTCTGCCATGGGGTCCTCCACAAGCTGCCAACAAATCTCAGCTCCATCGTTACCCTCCATGGGTTGCAGAGGGACTGTTGCCATCTCACCACTGGATGGAGCGAGGTCTCTGCTCCAATACACTTCCTCTATTCCCTCACTGATCTGGGGGTCTGCATGGTTACTTCTCTCTCCTCTAACTACTTCCACCACCTCCCAAAACTCCTCCTCTTCCAGCTTCTTCTTTAAAAAGTACTCATGGAGGTGCTCTGTTGGCTCAGCCCCAGAGGTGGGGAAGAAGTGCCCAGACATTGGAAGAAAGATTCCCCTGTGACCTGTGGTGAAGACCATGTTGAGGCAGCTGTGCCCCTGAAGTCCATGGAGGTCCATAGGGAAGCAGAGATCCACTCGCAGCCTGTGGAGGATCCCATGCTAGAGCAGGTGGATGCCTGAAGGAGGCTGTGACTCTGTGGGAAGTTCACCCTGGAGCAAGTTCCTGGCAGGTCCTGGGAGCCCCTGAGGAGAGAGGAGTCCACACAAGAGCATGTTTGCTGTCAGGACTTGTGATCTTGTATGGGACTCATGCTGGAGAAGTCAGTACCTGAAGGACTGTTCTCCTGGGAGGAGACTCACGTTGGGGCAGAGTGTGAGGAGCTGCCCCTGTGGGAGGCCCCATGCTGGAGCAGTTCATGAGGAACTGTAGCCCGTGGGAAGGACCCACATTGGAGAAGTTCATGAGGGGAGATCTCCCATGGGAAGGGACTTCACACCGTAGCAGTGGGCAGTGTGAGGAGGTATCCTGAGAGGAAGTAGCAGCAACGTCTGTAATGAACTGGCAGTAACCCCCGTCTCCCAATCCTCTGCACTGCTGGGGAAGGCAGGAGGGAGAATCCTGAGAATAAGGAGGACTGAGGGGGAGGTGTTTCAAGATTTGGGTTTTGTTTCTTATTTTCCTTGCTCTATTTTGATTGTTCCTTAATAAAACAAACCTTCTTCTCCCCAAGTTGAGTCTGCTTTGCCTGTAATCCTAACTGCTGAGCAGTCTCCCTGTCCTTATCTTGGCTCAAGAACCTCTTGTGGTATTTCTCACCTCTGCCCAGTTTAGGAGGGGAATCTGTCTCCCAAAATAACTGACTCCATGATTTCCCCAGGGATTGAAATGAGACTGACCACTTTGCAGTAGCTCTACAGATCATCCTTTTGACATTTTTGTAACATGGGGCAATTTCCATGTGCCAATATTTTTAAGACTTCTGCATTTGGAAAATAACTTTATTATTTGGAGACATACAACAGCCATATTTAAAATCACTATCCATCAGATCTTAAGTGTGTCTATACCTTGAGTCACTACTATGTCCTATATTTTGTTACATAATTCTTTAGTTTGATAAGGGTCTATAAGGTGGAAAAAGCTACAAATAGTACAGTAACTTGTACACAGGATAGAGCCATTTGTAACTTTTGGGTCACTTTTAAACAGTAGTACATAAATTACATCATTTCTTCTCCTTCGATGTTCCAGATAGTTGCCTAGAACAGGACTCAGAGACCGTTTAAAGTCAAAGTTGAAGTGAATAGATTTTTTTCTATTTTTTTGATAGATTTTGAGTTGTACCAAATCAGATATTAATTTCTCTGAAAAGAAGGTACACAGTTTCACCTAAGAAATAAATGGTAGTAATTTTTAATGATTAATAAGAAATGTGTTCAAGAGTTATGTCATCTTATCACTCTCTTCCTATCCATGTTTATGTCTAAAAAATGTTGGTGTACACAAGCCACTAAAGAAATAGGATACCCAGCTACGTGTTTTAAAATGAGGTTGCATTCTTCTCTAGTGACTTTCTTAGTGAGAAAATATTATTCTGGTAGGATATTGTCTCTATTTGCAGTTATGATTTCAATTACCTTCTCTGGATTCAATTCATCAGCTTATTTTGTTTTCAACAAATGCCTCAATCTACTTACTAATATATCTCATACTAAATCACATTTCAAGAGCATTACAATGTGGATTCTCTTCAAAGGAGCAGCTATGGGAGGCAGTAATTTTTTGATAGGTGAGCATTTGATCAACTGTCAGAAAGAGAAATTACATCAATATCAACCTGTCTTAATAGTCTGACATGCACTGACATTTATCACAGAACTCTGGTGAGAGAGTCTGCTTTTTTCCTAGATTTGTCCCATTCAGCCTGGCAACAATGAAACAAGAAAGCTGTGTGGACAAATCTCTGCTGATCAGGTGAGTGAGCAACGTGAGTGAGGAAAGCATTACTGCGGGAAAATTCTACAGTGTAGACCAGGCTGTGTTCTCCAGTCTGTCATCCGAGAGTGGAGGAGAACAATTTGTGACAGAGTTGCTTGCTTTACAGGGCTGTACAAAAAGACTTACTCCTACGTGTGGTACCTCACTAACGATCCATTGCTTTCCCTGGCAGCAGAGCATGACATGGTGGGGTTTATGCTGTGGGACTCTTTTTAGAATCTTACTTTCCCATGTCCCTTCTTAACTCTCTCAAATAGAAATGTTTGAGAATCTTTTCTAAAAATCCTGTGTCCTAACAGCAACTACTAAACAGGATAACCTAGGAACAAACATGACAAGTAGCTTTTTCATTAAAACAACTGCAATTCCCAGTTTCTTGGATAAGTTTATTATTCCATTATCGATGTTGGCCAAGATCCAGGCCCATTGTACCACTTTACAAAATGTGCTACACAGTGGTTTTCTGCTACCATAAAGTGCATCTGTCACTCCAATTATGCAAAGCAAGTGGTTGACTGCAAAACTACATCAAGAACTGAATTAAGACTTTTCATTCATTTATATAAGAAATGCCAACACAAAACATACGTTTATTTTGTAGTAGAGGTACTATATTACTACTACAACAGGAAATTAGACCCTTGCATCTGTATCAGAATGCAATTACCATAATATAAAAACTATTTTTATTGTTTTGGGTAATACCTCATGTGCCATTAACAATGTCACAAAGACTGAGATATAGCTTATTCAAAGCCATATCTAAGCATATTGCTTATTCAAAGCCATATTCAGACCATTTAGATATGGCTTATTCAAAGCCATATCTAAACATAAATCCAAAAGACTCCTCTTGCCTTTTGAGTTTTATCAAAGGGACAGTTTCTGTTCTTGTTTTTCATAGAGATAACAATAGATTCTATGGATATCCTCACTGATATCAGTAGAACTCCTTGGGGCTTAAGGAATCATAGAATCATTTCAGTTGGAAGAGACCTTTAAGATCATTGAGTACAACTACTAAACTATGTCCCTCAGCACCTCAGCTACACAAATTTTAAATATTTCCAGGGATGGTGACTCCCACCACCTCCCTGGCCAGCCCATTCCAATCCTTAATAATCCTCTCAGTGATAATGTTCTTCCTAATCTTCATTCTAAACCTCCCCTGGCACAACTTAAGCCCAGTTCCTCTTGTCTTATCATGCATTACTGGAGAGAAGAGATTGACCCCCACCTCACTACAACCCCCTTTCAGGTAGTTGTAGAGACTGTTCATGTCTCCTCTCAGTCTCCTCTTGTCCAGGCTCCCTCAGCCGCTCCTCTTGTTCTCTGGACTCTTCACCAGCTCTGTTGCCTGTCTCTGGACACACTCCAGTACCTCAATGTCCTTCTTGCAGTGAGGGGCCCAGAACTGAACACAATATTCAAGGTGCAGCCCCACTAGCACTGAATACAGAAGGACAATCTCTTTCCTGCTCCTGCTGGCCACACTATTTCTGATATAGGCCAGGATGCCACTGGCCTTCTTGGCCACTTGGGCACACTTCTGGTTCATATTCAGCCAGCTGTTGATTAACACCCCCAGGTCCTTTTCCTCTGCGTAGTTTTCCAGCCACACATCCCCAGGTCTGTAGCATTGCATGGGGTTGTTGTGGCCCAAGTGCAGGACTCTGCACTTGGCCTTTTTAGAATCTCATGCAGTTGGGCTCAGCCCATTGATCCAGCCTGTCCGAGTCTCTCTGAAGAGCCTTCCTGCCCTGAAGCAGATCTACACACTTGTCCAGCTTGGTATCATCAACAAACTTACCGAGGGTACACCTGGTCCCCTCATCTGGATCGCTGATAAAGATGTTGAAGAGAATAGGCCCCAACATTGAGCCCTGTGGAACACCACTAGTGACTGGCTGCCAACTGGATTTAACTCCATTCACCACCACTCTCTGGGCCCAGCCATCATCCAGTCATCCTTCTACCCAAAGAGCTATTGACTGTGATGAGATTGAAATCTCACTGTTCACAAACCCCTCAACCAAGCACCATAAACTCCTCCTTTGTCTTTTGGAGGATTGTTGACAGATTCTTGACAATAACAAACAATATTACTGAGTATTTCTGGGTTCCCATATTTCTGGGACACAGAGTATTAAAACAGAAGTGTTCAAAAAGTGAGGCATTTTACTAGTTATTTACAAATCCTAAATTTTGTTCTCTTGCTTTTTTTTATTATAGCCACAACCCATATAATAAGATGTAACAAGGTTGACCTGGGCACGTTGAAGAAAAATAGTTCACAATTCAGAATATTACTTTAGATAATTTTCTCTTGGAAGAGGCTATTCACTGGGTAAAATGGAAAATAACTTTAGTTACACTGAAAAAGAAATCCAGAGTTCTTTTGCTAGGCATTATGATCAGTTTTTAAAACATAGAAGCAATGTTGCATCTAGTAACATGCATTTCTCTGGCTTGGGGTTTCTAAACATTTACAGCAGTACAAATTATCTTCTCTAAATTAACTTTGTTGCAAGGCAAAAAAAAACTGGACAAGACAGCTCACAAGTAAACCTCCAAATGATGACTTAACATGAATAAAGTATTAGCCATGATGATAGAATCATAGAATGGTAGGGGATGGAAAGGAACTTTAGAGATCATCTAGTCCAACCCCCCTGCCAAAGTAAGTCTACCTAGATCAGGTCACACAGGATCACGTCCAGGTGGGTTTTGAAGACCTCCAGAGAAGGAGACTCCACAGTCTACCTGGGAGGCCTGTGCCAGGGCTCCCTCACCCTCACAGTAAAATAGTTTCTTCTTATGTTTAAAAGGAGCATTTTGTGTTCCAGCTTCATCCCATTACCCCTTGTCCTATCACTAGATATAACAGAAAAAAATCGATGTCCCAACCTCCTGACACCCATCATTTAGTTATTTGTAAATATTAATGAGATTCCCCCTCAATCTCCTCTTCTCCAGACTAAACAGCCTCAGTTCCCACAGCCTTTCCTCACAAGGAAGATGCTTCAGTCCCCTGATCATCTTGGTGGCCCTGCGCTGGACTCTCTCCAGAAGTTCCCTGTGCCTCTTGAGCTGGGGAGCCCAGAACTGAACACAAGGACTCCAGGTGAGGCCTTATCATGCAACAGCAAAGATCATAGACCTTTAAGATATTTTGGGGATCAGTAAACATAGTGGCAAAACAAATGCACTGGCCACATAAACCCATCAGCCGTCAATGTAAAATTCCTGTTATATGCCTCAATATCTGTTTCAGCCCCACAATCTGTTTGCAATACTTGGATATAGCTGTAGTCATTTGATCTGATAGACAATATTAAATACAGATAATTTTTTAATCTGGGATTAAATATGTAGATGAAATACATTATGATAAAGGGCAAAGACCATTACATTTAGTGTATGTGTTTCTTGAAAGAAATGGTTAGTTTTGTATACAGCTGTGGAGATATGGTATTTCCAAGAGACTGCTGAGTGAGAATACAGGCCCTAGTCTTCCAAGTGTTTTGCAGAAAACTAATGCTATCCTATACAGAAGTCCATGGACTACCTCTTCCCTCCATCACTGTGAAGTCCATTGGGCTGAAGGGTAGGGAGACCTACAAGTTTAGCTTGTCCTGCAGCTTAGACATTAAACTTAAAAAGAAAAAGTTGAAGTCATACATGCTCAAAAATCTTCAATTGCTTCACTCTTTGGAGTGACAAGAAAATTGAATGTAAAGTTTCCAAGAGAGCTAATAAACTTGGCAAAAAAAAGGCAAAACAAATAGGGAATTTCAAATATTCACACAGTCCAAAATTGTTCATGACATAGCTTTCAACACAAATTGTTTTTCCAACTATGTCACTAACAAAACAAAAAAAAAAATCATAGTCCAACAATTTGTGAGTGAGACTAGACAAGTTTTGACAAATATATTATTCACAGCAAACCGTTAATTCACATCCTGTCTTGAAGTGTCATATTAACAGTCAGTGGTTCTGTAGCTATATTGGATGTCACAACAAGACCTCTCTGCTTATTTACTGCATAACTTCTTATTTCTTAGATTGTTTTAATACCAAGAAGTATAGAAAATGGTGTTACCTGATAATGCAGTCAAATGTTCACAAATAGTTTCAAATACAGGAAAAAAGCATTTTCCATTTTCATCAGTAATTTCATATTTTGTTTACAGGACTCATTCTCCTCTCATTTGTTGCACAGCAGATTCATGATTCTCCTTTCCTAGAATGAAAGACTGAAGAAAACAAAAGCTCACATTACAAGCAAGGTCAAGAACCCCCTTTTTTTGAGACAGTCTTTCTGAAACATTTGATTATAGTGTGATAAGTATCACACTATAATTACCAACAGGGAAGAACATCCTACATAGCACTTTCTAAATGCAGTTTGCTTAGGTAAGAGCATTAATGACAGTATCAGCAGCAAAAGCTCTTGGCGCTCCACTAAGTTGGGTACATGCACAGAAGGAGGCATTTGGCTGCTCAAACAGGATTTATGCATATCTTTGGAGTAACTTTCATATTACTAGTGGGATGCTTATTACAGATTGAGAACTCTGGCTCAGACTCGTCTTTATTTTTGGATGAAAGTGGTGTAAGAGTCATCTTAGTCTTGTCATGAGACAGACAAAGACTGAAGTCCTTGCTCATTTCAAGTGCAAATCAATGTCTGCTAGCTTAAAACATTGCTGAGCTGAATAACCGAATCATTGTGGACCAGGTGTTGCACCCCCATTGTTATGGATATGGTGAAATGAAGGCTTATGTTAGTCAGTGAAATATTTGTGGCATAAATATGCAAATATAACCTACTACAGGGAAAAATTGATAGAGGTGATAATGATCATCATCTTAGTTGTTCATGTTGCTTGGAAAAAAAAATCCTTGAGTGGGATTGTTATTGCATTTTAATTGCTATTTATGACTTGTATTGATTTTACGATGACACACACAGAAGACAAAGTAGACATACTCTAACTGCTAACTCTTAAACCAGAAAATAACAGTTGTTAGCTGGAAACTAGAGCATATTACAGCATATCAGAAGATTTCTTTGTTAATTATATCTTATCTTAGCCATGTTCAGAGGTTATTCATTGCTTTCTAAATTTGCAAGCTTATTGCAGACCAGTCCAAGGTTATAGAACTCTCTCAACATAATTTTTCTGTGTAATATATTAGCTAACAAGTGATTATAACCACTAGCCATTCCCAGATGGTAATATGTTTGGGGAATTCATATATTTGGACTTGTCAGTTTAGGTTAAATTATTTGAGAAAATGCCGGGCTTAAAAAAAGTGCCAAAAGAGAGCGATTCAGGTACAATAGTAATTGTATAGGATTGCTGCTTTTAAAAAGGAATTATTTAAAATGTAAATATTTTTAAATTCAAAATTCCCATGATAATTTGTCTTACAATATGGATTTGAAAAAACATTATATTGATAACATTTTGATAAAGTACTGAAAGCTCAACTCTTGGAGCATATGCCAGGTGGCAGAGGAGTTACGTGGCTTGCATTTATTTTTAACTAAATTACTACTTTGAAGTCAATAATTGTATAGCCATCTTGGATACCAAAGGAAGGCCCTTCTAGCATCTAATCATGCTTAATATCCACTTACTTTCAAAATAATGGAAAACTTTTCATTTAAATAGTTCTGCCTTCAAAAGACATCTTTCTTCAATATATTGGATAATGTTGCCTTGGGGTTTTTTCCCTTGAGTTTTAAAAGTGTTGGGATACTATTTTTGCAACACCTGCATTATAAAGAAAAACTAATCAATAACCATCTAGGAAATACGAAACTAAATACACAAGAAAGAATGATCTTCAAGATGCAAAACAAAAGGAGGCAGAGCCTGGTAATTTGAACCCCTGATATTCTGTAGAAACAAAAAAATCACTATAGCAGGAAATTGAGAACTGAGATGTTGGAATTACTAAGGTGATGTTTTAGCAAAAGATCCGGTACAGATTTTAGGCCAGAACACATAGCTCAGAAGTGGAAGTTGTGATGACTGTAAGCGATTTGAGACACCTTTCAGCTTTGGGATGTTTAATGAGCTCAACCATCATTTCAGCAGTACAGGTAGTGCCAAAGAACAATCCCAACTAGTGCACAGAGGATAACAGGCAGTAGATGTCCCCAGGAGCTCCACAGCTACTTACAGCTACCTGTATGTCACTCTGCCTTTACATCTCAAAACCAGGGCTTGTATGGGCCCTTTACTGTTCTTCCACTAGCTACTTTCACCAGAATTTTAAAACATGCTATATTTATTTGTATTTTGTACCGAAGTAAATGAGACTGGACCAACAGGCTAAGAAATAACCTTAACATTTTTGCCACAAAACAGAATCATAGAATTGTTTTGTGGGGAAAAAAACTTTAAGATCACTGACTCCAACCACTAAACTAACACTGCCAAGCAGTAAACCTGGTCTCTAAAATATGCGAGTATTGATTGCATTATATCATGAGGTGTCGTTTCTCCAGAAGGCAACCTTAGAAAGGTGGAAAGTCGATGAGAATATTAAATTTAAGAATGTATACTTTAATTCTTCTTTTGAAATTACATGAGTTAATTTTAGGAGGTAGGTTTTCTGCAGCAGAAAAACTCTCCTCACTAATGTTGTTTATTGTTCTTTCTTTGGTTTATCAGTTCTCCACCTGTGAATACAGAAATATTACTTGTACTATAACTCCTTGTTTTTTCCATCCCTGCCCACAAAGTGTTTTGGGGGTTTTGAATGTCCTCGTGTCACATAAGTCTTCTTCACATTGCACTTCAAAATAATAAAAAATCTCCTCTGCTATTTAGGGCAGTGTTCTGAATAACTTCATCCCAACAAAACCTGTCATTTTAGAATAGACAGAACTACAGCATCATGTTTTTCCTGCTGAATTTGCTTTCTTAACCTTAAGAGTCTTCAACTCAGAAAAAGAATGGAGTCAGCTGAATTATAAAACCTGCTCAACTTTCATGGTCAGTCTGATGTAAACTTGATGGGCAGCCTTTACCCAATATGTTCCAATTGTTACCAAAAAAACATAAATAGCAAAGTCTTTTTGTCTGAGACATATCCTGTTTATCTGTTTTTCTTGATGAAAAATAGAAAATAGGCATTTAGCTCACACTGTGCATGCTCATTTGTATACTTAATTTGGCGTAGCATTGTAGTAGTTCCATACCCATTCAGTAAGTGCTTCTTAGTTCCCCTGGATTTGACTTTCAAGTTTTTTCCTTTGAGGATATGTGCTTGCACACTATAGGAGTTACTGATCTACTCTGTTTCCTAGGTATTCTCAAATTATTTTTATCATTCACCTTACTTCCTCCTTTAAAACATGACCAATGACAATGTCACATCCATCTGGCTAAAGTTTTGAGCCCTTTTCTAAGGACGGTCATGGCTTAATTCTTGTAGCAGTCACCAAACTGTTCTCCTACTGCCTTAGCTATAATTGAACCATGCTGTCACCTACTCCTTTACCTTTCAGAAGTGATCTCCAAAGGAATATGTGGAAAGCAGAATTACATCACTGCACTTCTACCTGGTTCTGATCCTGAAAAGAGATCGCTATTTTTAATGCATCTTCTCGGTCCTCGAATTCAGCTAGTTGAGCTATGTACAGTTTATAAATTATTGTACAGCTTAACTGTATAAAAGTAATGCCATTATCAGTAGACAAGTAAACCCAGCTACTTAGGCCGGTATAAGATGTTTAAGTTCCTTATCTACAGTAGAAAATTATTTTTAGTGAAATCAATAGGAAAGCTTCTAATGGGATCTTTGTCCTTTAAATTCACTCATATCCATAGAGTTTGCTGGAGTCGGTCTCTGATAAAGCTATCCCATAAATAGCTGACAAACAAGAGGAAATTTCCGTCAATACAAAATTTGTAAAGGGTAGCCAGAGAGTCACTGAAGCCAAGAATAGAAGATTTGAAGCTTTTAGTTGCCTGAAAAATTTTATAGTCTTGGTGAGACTGGTGTATATAACAAGGGTTCACCAATAACAAGAAAGGTTATACTTGATATAGTATCACTGTAAAAACTAATATGTCTTAACTCAAATGTGTTCTGAATATCAGAAGACGACAACCCGAGCAGGAAAGTATGGAGCACATTTTCCTCAGGAGAAACTCATTAAGTCCTGGAGGTGCCCACATTCACACTAATAAACTCTTATTGATGTAACTTCATCATACTTGACATAATTGTGATCATACCTATTCCATCAACTTTACTATTAATCTGGCCTTGAGCTGAGAAACTCCAGACTAGAAAAAAATAAGAAATAAAACTAAGAGAAGTTTTTTTCTGGGATTATAAACCTAAAGATGCATCTTATTTTCACTAGACGAAAGAAACTTTGGGTACAGCACTCTGGTTTGGCAATATGCAATTTTCTTGAACAAGCACATTTTCATTTGGGCTAGGTTTCATATACTACATTTTTAGCCAAGTTTGTAACCTAATTGTGTGAGAGAAATACAATTTGTTATTTCACTTGAAAGGGGCAGCTGTTTGTTCAATAAAAGGCTTCTCCAATGAGTGTTGAGGTTACTAAGGACAGAAACTTTCTTTTAGGAGTAAGGAAGGTGCATAACAGAAAGAGTGTTATTTCAATTCTTTGAATAATTTATTTGAGGTTTATCCATATCACCATATCTGGTTCACATTTCAGACAATAAAGCATATCCCCTGCCCAGCACTTGCGGGCATCATTCAGATCTTTAGTGCAGAACACTATGAATGTTTTCTAAAGTTAATGAAGCATTCTTCTCCTTCCACAGCAGAAAACTATTCTGGTACCAAGAAAAGAGAGATGCCTCAGTCAAATGTTTAGAGCTTTCAGCTGAATCGGTTGTTAAATAAGCATAACCTGTAGTTTTCACTCTCTGTTGGTTATTCCAGCTTGAAAAACCAACCAACCCATTATAGTGTTTGGAGAAAAGACAGTAAAAAGCCCAGTGATGGTGCCAGAAGCTGCTTTTGATTCTGAAGTATATTCAGAAACTGCCTTCCGGATTTTCAGTATGCGCAGCAAAAGAGAGAGTTGGAGACTACAGCAGGCTGGATTCTTTTAACTACAACTAAAAAGGGATATGAGGCACTTTGTACAATTTTGACTTCATGAAATCTGTAGCATGCTGTCAGCCTACACAAAGTCCAGCCTTTCATCTAAGTAAATCTAGCTGCAGCAAGTGAGCTAAGTAAAGGTCATGATGTAGGGGAGAAATCTTGGATTCGAAGTCCCTCATGGAGCCTCCCTTTGGGAGCACAAGGAAGATTCTTCCTCTGCTAGATAGCACACACAAATATGTATAGTAATACATGAGGGTCAATGTTAACATCTGTAAAAGTGTTACAGTTACAGAATATTTCACAAAGTACCATGAACAGCCATTCTATACCTATAAAACCTTCATAGGCTGACACAGCCACCAAAAGACCCCTTGGTATATGTACAACTATAGGAACTCCTAAGAAAAGGCAATTGGCATAGGCATTAGTGCTGAAATACAGCTCCCTCTTCACTTCTAGGAATGGCTCCTGTGACATTGACAATCTACAGGATGGTGCTGATGAGTCAGGCAAAAGAGTGACAGAAAGAAGCATGAGGTAAAATTTACATGAAGAATTTTTTATTTTCATCTTTTTTTATCTCCAAAGACCAAAAGGGAAAATTAAAGTGGACACAGGAGTAGTGACAACAGGCAGGGAGCTGTTTCTGTGCTGCCCATCAATAGGTATCATTACATCATTTCAGAAACACTGCTGCAATTGCTTACCAAAAAGTCCTATAGCCTTAGTGTCAACAGCTAAGTTAGTGCATTGCAGGAAGGGAAAGGAATGGAAATGGTATGACTGTAGTGAGTGGCTTGAGGTAATAAGCTTAGGGAAAGGAAGATGTCTACCAGCACCCTTTAGATTTATGCCTTTACCAGTTACAGGAGCTGAAGAGAACAGCAGTCCAGAAGGGAATTTTGACAGTGATAAGGTAAAGGAAAGCTAGTAGGCTTTTGATAGTGTTACTACACAGAAAGGAGAGGGAGACTAGAGAGAGCTCTCCTGGCATGAAAGAAGTTGCATGCAGTTTGCAATTCAAACACTGGTCAGAATCTGTGCTTATATTTATTCGTTGGGACACAGCCCATCCTCCGCATCCAAAAGACAGTGGTACGATACAATGTGGCTTATGCAATGTCCTAAACCATGGCGATGCGTGGCTCAGCACAGAACAAGATGGCACAGGTCAGAATCATTCCAGGGAGCAACAGATACTGATGCATCATTGCTCAAATTGTGTCTTGGCATGATGATTTTATTTACTATAGAAGTAGTTCGTGGGACTATTTTAGAGAGCAGGAAGAGCAATTCTACTATGCTATGCAAGACATACTGCTCTGACAGGGCAATACAACACCTGAATATAGCTATGAAATGGTCTTGCAAGTGAAACCATACCTGTAGTACTTGAAATGTCTGAAAAGTTATGGAAATAAATTCCTTCAGCCATGTGAAAAATGATCCCTTATACTGGATGCCAGGTGAGTGGTAAATAGCAGACCACTATAAAAACTATGTCATACTACAGTAATTTATCATTGCATTATTGTCTGGAAGAGGTACTAGCTATGCTTTCTAGAATTATCATAGAGGGACACAGTAATTGGACTAAAGTGTTAAGCTCAGGCTTTGAAATAGGTTTATACAGAACGAGAATATTTGTGGCATCTTTCAGGAAGGTATGCTGGTGGCATTAACTAAATTCTCAAGCAGTTTTCTAAACCTCAGAACATTATCCCTTGTTCTGAAGATGAGTTATATAAATAAGAAAAGCGAGAAGGCAGTAACAATCTCCGTAGCAGAGGGAATCTAGGACAAGCTCAAGTAGATTTTGATTAGTTTATTTATGGGAATGTGGATGCTACTTCTGGAATTAAAAGATATGCATCAATAGAAGTCATTTCATGTTACCATTTCATACAGTTAAATGTCCAATCTGAATGAAATGGCACATTACAATATGGTGATGAACCATAGATAGAACCATGACAGTGCTCCTGCCATACAGAAACTCTAAGCAGGACATATAACCCTTTTAGCCTCATGGTGACTATTCTAAAACTACCTATGAGAGTCAGGTAAGCCCACAGAAGTTCTTCACTTTTGGCAATGTTAATTAACACTTATTACCTACAGATAGGTAAGTAATGACATTGTGAAGAGAAGCCATCAGTAACCTGTATTGGAAATGCTTAACTGATATTAAGTTAAGGAACAAGAAGGCTTGTTGTCATGGTCACTTTGGGTTCAGAAGAAGCCACAGTCACTCCAGCAGTACTCTGCTGGACACAGCTAGCAATCCTTCCATTTCAATAGCTGCAGCTGATAGACATCAAGATCAGAAGCACAGCTTGAAAACATGCAAAATTGTCATCCTAATCGTTTGTTTCTCTTAAATAAGGGTCAGCTATACTTACCTCCATCCTTCTAGAAACTTCTAGGAAGAGAAATGCACTAATATCTGTAGGCAGTCCATTCCAGTGTTTGTTTAGTTTTACTGATATTATATTAAGTATATTACATATAGAAATGATGGTGTTGCTCTAAGAGATGTTAATGCTGTCTGTGGTGCTTATTCATATGGTTTTCTTCAGAGTATATTTAAGCTCATGCTAAAACCCTTAGGAAGCTGCTTCCACTTCCACTGCTTACTAACTTGTTGTAGTGGTTTTGTCTGGGCCAAGTTTTAGTAGCAGGGGCCTACAGGGATGGCTTCTTTAAACAAAGATCTGCCAGAAGCTTCCCTTGTAGCTGACAGGGCCAAGGCCAATCACTTCTAAGATGAACCTGCTGCTTACCCATGCCTGGCCAATGGTGACTGAGGCAACACCTCTGTGAATAATGTATTTCAGAAGTGGAAGAAGTTGCTGTGCAGTTGCTGAACTGCAGCAGCAACGGGGAGGTGAGAATGTGACTACAAAGTCAGTGGAGAAGGACAGGGAGGAGGTGCCCAGCTACTGGAAGAAAGATTCCCTGGTGACCTGTGGTGAGGACCATGGTGAGGCAGCTGTGCCTCTGCAGCCCATGGAGGCCACCAGGAAGCAGAGATCCACTCACAGCCTGTGGAGGGCTCCATACCAGAGCAGGTGGATGCCTGAAGGAGGCTGTGACTCATGGGAGGACCGTCTCTCATGGCAGGGACCTCACACTGCAGCAGTGGAAGGTTCATGAGGTCTCCCCCGAGAAGAAGCAGCAGCAGAGTCCATCTGTAATGAACTGACCATAACCCCCATCCCCTGAGCCACTGTGAAGGAAGGAGAGTACCAGGAAGAGGGAGGGGTGGGGGAAGGTCTTTTGAGATTTAGGTTTTATTTCTCATCTCCCTTCTCTGTTCTGATTGTTCATTAATAAACCAAACCATTTCTTCCCAAGTTGAGTCTGTTTCGCCTGTGACACTAATTGCTAAGTGATCTCCCTGTGCTTATCTCGACTCACAAACCACTTGTTATATTTCTCTTTCTCTTGTGCATTTTAGGAGGGGGAGTGATAGAGTGACTTGAGGGGCATCTGGTACCCAACCAGGGCTAAACCACCGCACTTGTCTAAAATTAATCTGAGTAGAATTTACATGGACTAACAAATGAAAGGGAATGAGTATAAATGTTAAATTAAACAATTAAAGTAAAAAGGAATCTGAGATTTTTAATCATATGCTTATAGAGAGATGTACAAGCAAGAAACAGTGCCTCAGATTCAGTGTGGATATATATATCTGGGTACACAAACAGATGCTTATCTGATTTTCATAACTATTGAGTATACGCAGTCTCTATTGATTTCTGTGAAAGCTAGACACATTTGATATTTCAAGGAGATGAGAAGACATTTATTTTCAGTATTTATGTCTTTGAGTAATACTAGCTTTTTGCTGCTAAATTTATTCATATTTATGATAGGGTTGCATCTGTTCTTACTTGGTGAACATGGTGCAGGATTACTGACATGATAAACTGTGTGGTTGCTCTTGAGATCTTTGTTTTATGGCACAGTTCTAGATAAAACCAAATAAAGTACACTTTGTATTATAGGCTTTACTCACATTGAGCACCCAGAGGTCTATCTGCATGAGGACTCAAGAAGCTATTTTTTTTATGCACTAGCACTTTCAGTGTTTCTAAAAGGAAGGAAATAACAGAATAAACATCCCAGAAAAAAAAAAAAAAAGACCTAACAACAACCCAAGAGCAACATTTCATTCTAGTAGTTATCCAGAAATCTGATTTCCTTTGCTTTGTGTCAGCCACTTAGCATTATTGTTGCTGTTAAGGGAATTTTATGAGAGTGATTAAAATAAAACTTCTTGGAGGAGAGGTGGCACAAGAGACTTCAGCATCACCCGTGAAGTCATTTATCTACTGTGAAAACACAGGTCTCTTGCTTTATTAAACATTTCTATATAATCTCTACCTGATGTCTCAGGCCAGATATTCATCTGGCACAGTTCCATTGAAATCAGTGGGCCCATTTGATTTACACAAGCTGAAAATCTAAACCTCTGAGTTTATTACAGTATCACTAAAAGGGGTGATTAATTGTAGCACAGCACAACAATATGATAATAATGCTCAGAAACCTCTCCAGAGTGGAATAGAAATATGTTGTGTCTTTCTGCAAAGCATTTGTTTCATGCAAGCTGTGTCTTTTTCAGTTGTGAGGACATTTTTCATTTTTAAAATATAGATAGCAATCTTGTTACTATCTCAAGTTTACCCTACAAAACACATCATGATATCCTGATTGTCACTGGACCCCAGGCACACAGTGATTCTCTTGAGGATGAATATGCATTCTCCATTTGACAGTGTCCTACAGATGTGGCCTTTCTGTACTGCAGGACAGTTGAGTTTGGGCCCTTCATACACTCCCAGTCTTAACCTTTGCCCACCACCCTGGGGTTAGCTGCCTGTGCTGGTGACCAGCTCTGATGCAGCTCAGTCATATAAGCTGTGATCAGGCTGCTGAGAAAAGAGCTGTGTAAAAGAGCTATGAGAAGCTCTGTCAGGCCCTGCTCCTGTTTTATTCATGTATTTAAGCTACAGCTGTTGCCCTTGGTCCTGCTCTGAGTCATGCTGCAGTTGTGCCTGTGCCTGGCCCTCATCCTGACCTGCTAACTTGACCTCAGGTGTACCTTGTCACCAGGGACTTGTCTGCGCTGTGACCGACCCAGGTTACCATCACTAGGCCTGCCCTGCTCTCCTCTTCCAGGCATGGTGGCATTGTGCCCTTGCTGGTGAGGATGGTGCCCTCCCTCACTGCTGTCACCCTGGCTCCTGGCTGGCCCTCCGCTGGGAGCAGTCCACTCTTGTTGCTTCCTGAGAAGATGAACCCTTAAGTCCCGCACATATGCTGCTATTGACATCAGGCATAAGTGAAAGAGCATACACTGTTGTGTTTGAAAAACAAGGATGAAGAAATGTGCTTTACAAGAGCATTCTTAATTAATATTAAATCTAGCAGGAATGGTAAAAATTGAGCTGCCTTTCTTTTGGGGTTTTGCTATACAGAATTCTTCTACAAGAGCTTATAATTTGAGAAGTTGAATGTCAGAGAAAAAATTGCATTCAGAGCACCACAGTCCAAGAAAAACTTTCTCTGCATCTGCTTAGTTTTAAGAATAAAAGTGAGTATTAGCACATTTCCCAATCTATAGACCTGTCAGCTGTCATGCAGAAGTGTTAGATGTCACAGCCTATGGTCTCCTGCAGAATTCCTGTAGCTCACATAGTTGAAATGCAGTGTTCCTGTCTCTTTTCACCACTGAGAGATACCACATGTGAAGATACAGAGGGGAAGAGGAGTCAGGGCCCTGTGCTGTTGGAAAGATTGGACCTCTTTATGAAGTGTCCCACTCAGAAGTCACAGGAGAATAAATGCTTACCTCGCTGCAGTCTCGCACCATTTCTCCTGTCCTGTCACAAACTCAGCACAGAGAAATGAGCTGAGCTGGTGCAGAGCGGCAGGGATACATTCATCACAGGATCCATCTTGTTGAGTCTCACAGGCTAGGTCAGAGAAAAAGCAGAGGTCTGAATCAAGCCATCCTTGGCTGGCTCATTTCCTCATTCTCAGCTTCATGGCAGACGTGGGTCATGAGAAGGAAAATGAAAAAAGCAAAGGCAATAACCTTAATGCATGAGTCTCCAGTCTCAGCTGTGTAGTTTAATTCTGAAAGGACAAAGCCTGCTTATAAGACTGCAAACAGTCAATAACACTGTAAAGTCAAAATACTTTTAAAAGACAACTTGTATCAGAATTAAACTGTTAACAGGACAAATTCCCTTTTCAAGGAGGAGTTTATTACACTGCTGCACACTCACCTTAACAGCTGCACTAAATGTTAATAACATGAAGAAGTTAGGTGCAAGTCTGACATTTTGATGTCACATTTCTCAGCATGAATAGTCCTTTGAAATGGCAACGGGCATGATACAGATTTATCCTAATACAGTTGCTACATGAAATGGTGCTTGAAGTGTTTTGGGTAACCAGGCTGGTGGCAAGGTTTCCACCGGAGGCACCAGGCCCCATGGCATTCCAGACCCAGGGTACTACAGTTCAGCAGCTCATTAAGCATTTCAATCATGCCCAGCAGTTCTCTGAATTGTGGCCTTTTCAGTACATCAATTTTTTTTCTCTAATTATATTGATTTTAGAAAATTGCAGTGTCCTTCTGTTGATTTTCAACCAAGTACAGCAAAAACTAGGAATGTGAGAGGAAAAACAAACTGATTGTGCTCCAGCAAGTTATTTTATACCATTAGACATTTCATGGGACAAAACAGAGACTTCAGAGATAAGAACATATGAAAACATTATAGTTATTAGAAACATAAACAGAGGCAAAGTTTTTAAATGAATGTAGACCTTGCATTCAACAGCCAGGAAAAAGAGAAAAAAAACCACTCAATTGTCTGGAGCACTGGCTCTGTAATTACATGCCCATTTATTTTCAGTGTGTGAAGGGTGTAATTGCCTGTGCCCAGCTTTATCTTTGGGTCTTCGCAACAGACCAACCATGCCGCATGCTGGCACCTGCCATCTGCACGATGTCCTCCCACACCAGAGACCTGAATGCTAGCCCACTCTGCTTCCTAAATCACATCTTAATAAGGCAGAGAGCTACTAAAATCTGTTCCATTAATTAGAGGCTATCATATAACCTCTAGTAAACCAGCAACACAACCCCTACCCCATTTCTTCCCCATGTAGATAAGCTATGATCCTCCCCAACACACTCATTTTACAAAACATTTCAGTAATTGTATTGACAAGTCATGCTAGAGGTAGGACATCTGCATCAGGGTAAACGCACTGAAGTCATGGCAGCTCGATATTGTAGCACCAGTAATCTCATTCATGGTGGGAAGAAGGAGTACTTGGCTGTTTGGGGAGTATGTGTCTGTTCCTGTTTCTCTGACCTTTTTACTCAGTTTAGTGAATGATTTGTTAATGCAGAACACTTAAGCAGCTCTGGGAGCTGAGAACAAAGACCAGCATGAGTGCTTTAACAAGCCAGATAGCACCAAGAGTATTTTAAAGGAGAAATGAACTTTGGTCCATTCATCCAAGAGTATATGTGCTACATATAGCCATCTGCTGCCCTTGTGGATGTAGCTCCCACATACCTGACCCATCACTGCAAGTAAATACTTTGGCTTTAGAGAAGGGTAAGACACAACTATACATTTTTCTCCAGTTTTCCCTTCTGGTTAACTGTAAGATGGTCCTAGTTCAGTGCTGTTCTTTCAGCCTTTATTATAGTAAACCAGTCCTTTATTGGATTTAGTTCATACACTTTACAGTCAGTTTAGTTGTTTGGTTTTTTTTACCAGCAGTCATGATAATGGATAAGAAACATTTATTTTTCTGTTTTTTGGTGTGGGAAAATTAATACATGTTCACATAAGTAGGGTTAATCTAGCATTTAGAAGCAATCTACTCTTATGTTTTCTGACCTTTTTATTATGTAAATAGAAAACAGATGGATACAGTCCTAAATATAACAGCTATCACTAGTTTCATTTAGCTATTGTCCTAGGTATGTTTAGCCCTTATCCCAAGAATTTCAGGTGTCTACAAAGGGCAAAATAATTTACACAGCAGTTAGAAGCTTGAAATTACATGTTTAGGGGCATATCACACAATTTGCACTTCTTTGTGTTTGGAAATCTCCTTTCTCTGCTACTCAGTAGACACGTTGGTAGGTTTTATTAAAGAGACTTCCCAGCTTAATAAAAATGTGTGGCTTCAAAACTTAATTTAAAATCTGTTCAGGTCATTGTTACCCTCACTAAAAATCAATGGACCAAATCTCATACATCTCATATATATATCACCAGAATTCCACTTAAATCAAAGAGTTGCTTTAATATAAGTGAGGAAGACATTTGCCCAATGGGAATGTTCATTCAAGTAATGACTGTAGGCTTACAGTTATCCATAAGACTCACCAGTCACTCAGCAATGTCAACTTAATTAATTTATTTCCTTTTAATTTTTTTTTCCCCATCAGTGAAAGAGTTCCATTAAATAAGTAAGGAAAAGCTACAGCAAATCATTAACCTGTAAAGATAGGATAAGTGTCTTCCCTTCATTTCTTTCCCTCTTCACATCCAAGCTGACAGGTCCAGATTAGCAAGTCTATCTACCATCTCTGAAGTTTTAGATTGTATCTTAAACTTGGTGTCCGTGGACAGCTTTGAAGGCTAAGGAGTCGAGTGTCTAGGGAAACGCCATGGTAAAAAGAAGTGAAGCAAGGCTAGCAGTGGAGAGAAGTAATCATAAAGTCTAACATTAGTCTTGGGGACACCTAACCTGCTTCTCTAAGCTTCTTTATAATGAATGGAGGATAATTATGTAGCAGACATGTCAAAGCAGAAACCTAACTTCAGGCTCTCTGAAACTGAACCCACAGGGGATCTTCTCTCCCATCATATACTTCCACACCCCCAGCCCCAGTTTCTACACTTTTTAAAAATGATATTTTAAAAGTAGACCTTGCGCTGGAGGGAAACACAAAAATCATTTAAGAACCAAATAAAAGGCCTGTCTTTGAGCTTGGTCTGTTTATCTTGTCAGAAAAGAAGATTGAGGCATGACTAGAATAAGGTGTATAAGTGCTTTCATGAGTGAAAAATACTGGATACTAAAGAAGACTCTTGTCTAGCCAAGAAATGCATAACAGAAATCAATTGGCTGGAAGCAGAAGCCAGACAATTCAAATTAGAAATTAAGCACACATTTTTAACAGTGAGAGTGAACAGCTACTGGACCAGACTACAGAGGAAAATAGCAGATTCACTACAGTCAGATTTCTCAAGTCAGGGCTAGATGCTGGGCTGAAAGAAAAGTGTTATTGAAACTATGGGTCTAAATGCAGTGTTACAGTCAAATACTTAATGGCCTGTGATATTCAGGAGATTAGATAGT
Organism: Colius striatus; assembly: GCF_028858725.1. Classification (NCBI taxonomy): domain Eukaryota; kingdom Metazoa; phylum Chordata; class Aves; order Coliiformes; family Coliidae; genus Colius; species Colius striatus. Next base: position 23,263,556 of record NC_084760.1, on the reverse strand, counting down.
GTAATGGTCCCCTCTAAATCTTAAACATTATGAAGCTATAATATTAATCTATTTTTTTCTCCAGGGATTCAGATTTAGGCTTTGCACAGAAAGATCATCCCCAAAATCTTTAATTCAACAGTTTTGATAACTTGTGGTATCTTTCAAAACTGACTGATTTCTGGAAGATTTCTGGCTGAAATGTCACTTGTGAGGAGAACTGGAGAGATGAATACAAGCTGAATACAATTGCTACTTGTAGCAATAACTTTATTAGTAATGGGACTTTTTTCTATTCTGTTATATTAGTTCTTAAAATGAATAAGGTGGCTGCAATTTTATGGCATAAATTACTATAATTATGGTAATAAACATGACATTTAGCAGCTATAATTCACCTCGAAATCAAGCTACAGAGAGAGGTGCAGGGCATAAGTCTACTGATGTGATTTGCAAATATTCATTAATTGAACATGACCATAATACTGTGAAGTAAGTATTATTCCTCAGATTTCACAGATATTTTCTTATCTAGGTAAAATGGCTTGTTCAAAGTCATATTAAAAATTACCATATTTTAAAAAAAAAAAAAGACAATGGGAAAAAAAGAGCATTAAAACACATGTGGCAAGCCCTGACCTTCTTCAAGTTATTTGCAGATTTAATGGAAATGAATATTCAACCTGCTTTGTATCTCAGCTTGAACCTAAATCCATCCTAGGCACAGGGAAATGTTTTTAATTCAGTTTGTGTCTATCTGACCTGAAAACATGTGCTAAAAGAAGTATAATGATCATTCCAGTCTTATTTATTTTCTCCCTTTTTCTGCACTATGTCTTGTTAGATGGTCACACTGAATTATCAGATGGGAAACATTATTTACTCTCTGCCTACTTTATAATATTTTTAATATATTTCCCATGAGGGTAAAGTGAACTATGATTAAATTCTGCTAACAGAAACAGTTGACAACTCATAAACTGTACAAGGCAAATGAAATCGGGCCTCTATCTCTAGTACCACAGTTGACTTTAGATGTATTCTTCAGCTAAGTAACCAGATGTTAAGCTTTTCTTTGTACTCAGGAAAAAACCCCAAACATAAAGATGAAGACAAGTCTCTTGAATTGAGAGTGATTAAAGCTAAATGAGAAGCACCTGAATGATTTTGTGTGAAAAATAACTTGCAACAGTTCTTAACTGTATTTTATTGAAACATGTACTGGGGAAGTAGCAATTTATCCCAATAAGTTGACATTGGCTATTAAATAGGTTTTGAGCTCTTTTAGGTGATTTACAACTCCATAATTTTGGCTAGATTTTGCTTGAGCTAATAGGGGAAAGGACAAAGGCAACTGAACATAACTATGTGGTTAAACTTACCTTTTTCTACCATGTGGCTGCACTCTCTCTGCCACAGGCACTCTTGCACTCCCCAGACATCTGAATGGCCTTTCCTCACCTCCACATTGATGAGGAGAAACTGGCAAGAACCCATCACAAAACCAGGATCTCCACCCTTTTGCCAGTGAAGACATCTCCTACTCTGGCCCTCAATTTCACACGTTTTCTCCTCTTAAATGAGGATCTCAGTGCCTCCCCTTCAGAGAAAAAACTGCAGCCCTTGAGAGGTAGTACTCCTTGATTCAACAGGCCACAAAGCTTTTCTCTCTCTAGCTCTGGATTCTCAAAGCAGGAATTTTTTCCCCATAATTTCTACAGTGACTCCTACCTGACTTCTGTGCCTTTTAACTCAAAAACTATGCCTATTATATGGGTTGCGGAATCTCCTTCTCTGGAAACATTCAAAACCCACCTGGACAAGTTCCTGTGTGACATACTCTAGGTGGTCCTGCTCTGGCAGGGGGGTTGAATTAGATGATCTTTCAAGGTCCCTTCCAACTCTTGAGATTCTGTGATGCTGTGACTCTGTGTAATTATCTGGGACTCAGCAAAGCATTTCCATTTTAGTCACTTGCAGGCCATCTGTAGTTTCTCTGTCCAAGGAAATGTGATTACCCAGAAAAATGACATATGTCACCTGCAAGAGATAGACTCTTGGCCTTGATTTCCCTGCAAGGTCATTGTGAAATGGCTTCCTACATTTGCAGTATTTTCCTTATATCTAACAGAATTATATCATTAGAGCATCTTCCTCTCTGGCAACTTGTTGCGGTATTTCTCCAAGCTACTCCTTTACCTCAGCTGTACAAGAGGGCATTGTTTAAGTGTTCAAATGGACAATGGACTTTACAAAATGTGTCTCATAGAAAATGGAAAAAGTTGAAATTAAGCAGTGCAGAGTTAGAAAAGATCTACAAGGAGAGGAAGTAGCAGGAATGACATTTTCCTTCTGGCTGTAATGCAGAATAAGGACGTGGATGCAATAAAACTTAATGTTCTTCCCACTCCACAAAAAAAAGAAAAAATCCAAACCCAAACACACATTAAATCAGTACCCAGAGTACAAACTAATAGTATCACAGAGAGAGAAATAGAGTAAGTAGATCCCACACTATGATGTCAACTGGAAGGATATGGAGGGCATCCATCTGCATATTTTACAGTTGTAAAACACAAAATTAAATGGGCTATAAATCTGTTTTCCTTTATTTTTCCAGCATCATATGACTATGAATCTCCAAAGCAGGTGAATAAATTAATTTGGATAGAGAAAGTCGTTACATTGGTTAACCTTAAACCCCCTCTTAAACTGGAAAAAAAATCAGGCAGATCCTTCCAGAATAAAAACAGCTAAGTCTCAGAACTTAGAGAAATTTCTGTTAATGCAAACACACATCATGGAAAATAGACACAATGAGGTGAAATAGCAGCTGATAACATGCACTATCATCCCTATAGCCCCAAGAACCATGTATTACACAGGGGAAAGATAATAATTCAGTTGTCACAACACAATCCATGCACAGACACCCTGACACCCTTGTATCTGTACGCAGTGGTTGCAGTGGAACTGTTGTGCTAGTATAGAAATTGTGGCTATAGTTACAGAAAATGCCTTTCCAGTGCTGCAGATGGGCATGCTGACAATCCCAACATAGCATAGGTTCATTTAATTGCTCACATTAAGTCCTTATCTAAGAAAAAATGTCAGATATGACATCCAAAAGCAGAATGTCACAGAAGCATCTGTAACTACACTCTCAGCTTCTCTGAATGATGGCTTCCATTCATAGTTAGGTAATTTCATTTCAAAGAGGCCTCAGATGTGACATTAGGATGTTACTTCTTTTGTCTGTGCCCCTGTGTATGTGTATGCTGAGCTGAGGTGCTGTGAATTGAGGATGTGTTTGGAAAGCTATCTAATGTGAGCCTTCATTTGAGAAACTAAGTTAGACATAAAAACACAAGAAAAATAATTTCTTAACAAAAAGAATATGAATACACATACACAGGGTCAAGTGTAGTCACATTGCTCTCCTATTATGAGTCAAAGTAAAGCATTCTCCTCAAAGCATGTTTTCTTAAAACAAACTTCTATGTTGGCTCTGTGAGCCATTTGAAGAACGGACTTAGTGATTTCTAGCAGCATGAATCATGTTAGGTTACAGGTCATTTAACCAAATTGCTTTTGATTTTTTCAAATGTGCAGGCTGCCTCTGCTGAAGGACCTGCTGGCATGAGAATGCATACTTAAGGTGTATTAAATATACTAGTTATACAAAAGAGAATTATGTAATTGTTATATTTGTACATGAAGGCATAGAGGTGAATATAAATTTAATTTTCCAAAGTGATCAGTTAGGTATTTGCATATAAAATTTGACCTAAAACATTAAGATCAATTTATTTTTCATTTCAGAATAGAAAGCTTTATTAATCTAGTATCAAATATCCAAGTATATAATATATAAAACCCTTAAAAACAATTTGAATTTTTTTTGTGACTCTTACAGGATGGGTTAGATTAACTGTTTTTAAATTCATTTTGCTTCCCACTGTCAACTGCTGTTCTCAAACAACAATATGTAACACGTACGATTTCATCCTGCAGTAATCTGTGGTAAATCTGATGATATATTGCCTGTCAACAATAAACATTCTGGCAAACTGTTTCATCAAGCATCATTTTCAGGAAGCCATCAAGAAGGGAGCCTTGGTGCTTCAGGCCCTTTCACAAAGATAGGTTTGGGCTATGCCATCGGGTGGTACAGTGACTAAGGCCACAATACGGTTAAAGGAGCTCCACCAAGGAGAAGAAAAGGAAGGTCATTGCATCAGCTTTTCTTTAGTTAGCAATAACTTTGCATTCTCATTTAAAATTCCAGTCAATCTATTTCTGTGCTTCCAAGGACCCAGTGCCCGAAATACAAGCTTCAAAGCTATAAGTTTGTGACCTTAGTAGCAGAACTAGTAACAAACTAGATGTCTCTGTCACAGACCAGTTATTTATGCTCAGAGCAATGGGATGTTTCTGCATTTATGTCCAGGACATAAGGAAGATTGCTGCATTTTAAATAACTTTATCAAATTATATTGATCAGTATATGGTTATGTCCTTTCAGAAGCTCTTTCTGCTTGTGCATGTTTGTCCTTGTATCTGGATGTCATTAAAGGTGTTCTCCAGGAATTAGTCTGTATGGCTATTGCTCCTTCATATCCTCCTTATAAATTAACTTCTGGTGAGTGCCTTGGAGAAATCAGGCAACTACTAAAGGTTAGGTTGTGCAGCAGTGAAGAGAAACAGATGTTATTTATTTATTAAAACAAACTTCCAGATGGATCAAGATCACCACATTGTGCAAACAGCTTAAACTGCTGCTTTGCTTGTATTGTCATCACTCTCCATTTTCCTTCTTCTTCCATTCTCTACTGTATATTATGCTTCCTTGCTTCAGCTTGTGTCCAAACATTCTATGTTATTCAAGAGATTAACTTTGTCTGCTTATCAGGCTTCTAGAAGCCTTTGGAGCAAAAATAGTAAAAGGAAAATGGTAACAAATCAGAATAAAACTGTCTCTGTGAAGAGAAATACAGAAGTCCAACCAATCTGATAGCATATATCTATTAGTTTGAAATTGCTTAGGAATGAAGTAGCTATGCTTTTAACAAAAATAAAATCTGTAATTTCTCATAAATATCTAACCCTAAAAAACAGGAAAATGTCAAGTTAATGTGTTAGTCACAGTCTGTTCTTCACACAGCATGTTTCCACACAGTAACAACTTTTGAGTCTCCAGAAGGAATTGTCTTCTGCCTCCAGCTGATAATGAAACACACTACACACAATACATTAATCTCCCTTACAGAACAGCACAAACCCTTACCTATGACCTCCGCAAAATAACAAGTACTCAGCTCTGAGATGTTTGCCAAGATTAGTTACACAGTACATCACACCTGTTACAGTATAAAACCCCAGCAGACATTTTGTATTGTACTGTGAAGAAGACCTGCATGTAGTCAGAGTCCACAGAAGATACAAAATCTCAGCATCTTGTCAAGTGCAGATCCAAAAAGAAACAGAGTGGCAAGCTCCCTGACTCAGTTCCTTGCATATCCACTTTCCCTATCAGATATAAAACACTCATAACTCAGTTAGGTTCACATTGTCCTAAGAAGGGCCAGAATTTGGGGATCCTATATACTTCAGTGACACTCATTGCATGCAATGTTGAGACCTCCTTAGAAGGCCTGACCTCTTCAACACTGAGTGCATAAGATGATTGACTGAAGGACTAACCAGACACAGTGATGGACTTGCTTGCTCTGGTAAGGGCAATCATTTTGCCCAGCATATTCAAGAACTTTAATGATGCCTATACTTGCATATGATCATAGATGCAATATGAATTCAGGACTGAATGTGACCAGGACTCATAGTTAAAATGTTGTATTGACCCATCTGATCCCATCCATTACACTTTTGCAGCTATAAGAGTTGTTGCTTTTCAGAGTAATGCCACTATAGTCTGCCTTGGCACATTTGGATGCTATTAACTATATCCATCTGACTCAGGTATTCCTATGCCCTGGTGAGGTATATGCTCTAAAAGCACACAACAATAAATAGTTACAACCCTGTTAATGTTTTAGCAGAATGAGAATTATCTACAAAGATATTTTTCAGTGTCAAATTTTTTAACTTATTATTTAAGGTAATGATAGAGATCATATTTATTTTCCTACCACTGCCTTAAGTGGCAGAAGAAAAGCTTATAATTCAAATGAGCCACTTCTCTGAAACTATCAGACAGAATGCAATTATAGATGGCTCAGACAGATGGGATTCTGTCCCTACTATGCGAGATCCCAATTATCTCACATACAAACTGCCATGAGAAACAAATGGAGACTTGAAAAGAATAAGAACTTCCTTTAACAGGTGGGTTTGTGTAAGTCATTCTGAGCTTGTACCTGAATAATGGTGGTCTAGTTGCTCTAAAACAAGGATAATCCAGCCTATTGGAGCATTCAGTCACTGCAATGTGACCACATCTACACACAATGCCAAAAATATGTGAAAAAGTTATAAGCACCCTCAGTGGGAGCAGAGTGCTAACTTACCCCCACATAGCCAGCCACCCTTTGATATATGAAATGTAAAAAACAGTGTATTATCTGGGCAATGTATGGCCAATTCAGTATACTCATAATTCAGGTCATTGTGAACAGAAATGAAAGAGAATATGGTAGTACTTCCTATCTTTAGCTCTGGAGGATACTACTTCATATGACGAGTTTTCATTTCTTATTTTCACCCATTAATCATAGTCATGCCTGAGGGCTCAAAAGGAATCATCAATGAACATGAAAGAGCTCCAGCAGACCTTGTCAGATGAGAGACCAAAAGGGGGCTCAGCAGTTGCATGTTGGAGATGCTCAGAATTCCTTCATTTTCTTACTCTGTGTACCACTTTGACCTCTTGGAAAATGTACTTGATATGAAGTAGTGCCCTCCTTTTTGATATATGGACTTTGTATTTCCACAGACAATTTTGTGAGTATTTCAGCTAGCTGAATAACTCCCAGCCTACACTGTACATTTTCAAAGGGACTATAACCACAGAGAAAGAAATTACAACTTTTAGCTTTATTGGAAGTGCTGTATCTTGCTCTAGTTAGTTAGCTAAGTGAATAAATGAATGAGCGTACAAACAACTAGAAATGACATCTCAGTTATTTTTGCTAGCCTGGAAATTGTGTCTTGTAATTAACGAGGTTGAGATTTGAAATTCTGTTGCAATATTTCTGACAATGCAATATTTCTACAATAGCTCTGGGACTGGAACTCAGACAGGTAAGAACCATCTTGATCATTTTCTCTCCAGCCAAAGAAATTCAAGCTGGGATCAGTGTGCCCTCAAGCACTCATCACAAGTAATTACCCTGCAGAGGGAACACAGCCAAAGAAATGTTACAGCATTACTATTATTACTTTTTGGATTAAGTAATAAATATTTAAGAGAGTAAAGCTAGCTCACATCAAATGACAAATGAGCACATGCCAAAAACCCATCTACTTGACTGTGCACCTTAACACCTCTTCTATCTGAAATAAACAGCAAAAATAATTTCCATCCCCACCACTGTGGGCTCTTACTTTCCTTAACAAGCTAATCTCACCTTCAAAGCTAACCTCCATTGTGATATTAGTTACTGTTATAAATTTTTCTAGTGTATGTCTTTCAGAAAATCAGAATGAGGTCAATGAGGTCTTTTTTTTGTTGCCTTTTAAGTCTAGCCTTATTATTATTTGCAAAGGACTAAGTTTTGCTACACAGGACCTTCCAGGCACGGAGCAGGCTCAAGCCAGCCGGGCACTACAGTAACATAAATATTAGACAATAGTTTATATCTCCTTGTGTGCACAGGAATGAATCTTGGCCCAGACATTTCCCTTGTAGGAAAGTTCTTTAAAATGTATTGCAACTGCAATCCATATTTATTTAGTTCTGCCCCTCCAATATCATATGATCTATAGAACTAAATAAAGCTTGAGTTTTTTTCTATATTCCTGATATCGTACTGTGTAAACCTAAAGCTGAGGTGTGCTGGGAATGGCCTAATAAATTGTTTAGTGTGAATCTGAGCAACTGTGGAATAAATGTAACATTCTCAGGCTAGTTCTGTGGAACTTTTCTTCAAAACTTAAGACAAAACTCATGACAAATAACATTAAAAATATCAGTGAATTGATGTCCAGTCATTTTTTCCCAAACAGCTAACACAGCTGCTGAGGTCCAGGGCATGTACTAAAATTGAAGTTTTTCCTTATAAACAATAGTCACATTTATTTAATTGAAACAAGTCTGAAAACTAATTTATGCAACCTGATGAAAACTTCTTGGTGGGGACTCTTGCAGTGGTTCTGACACATTTTATATTTTTTACTCCACAGAGGAGTCGCACCAAGCCATTCAAAATACTCACTTATTTCAGAAATAAAAGGATATGGCTTTGTGCATACATGTGACCTGAGGTGCCTAGAATGTTTATAAGTACTTTGACCCACAGCCTTGTAAGAATTAGTTTTTATGAGCTTCATATTTCAGAAGAATTTGCTGTAAGGTGTCTCTACAATGAAGGCCAGAGGGAAAGGTACCCCATTGGTTTGAATCTACTGCTTACAGCTTGTTTTTTACCTCCTTCTGTACAGAGACCCACAACAGTAAATCTAACCCACAGTTCAGCATAATTCTCATCTGTACAACTCAAATCCAAAATTTTATTCAAGTCTTAAGGTATTTTTTTCATATAATTGTAAATATTTAGATTACATTAAAGATTTAATAATGAAAATAATAGGAGTTAATATGCGATTTCAATTCAACTAGAGAAGAAAGCTCTTAGCTCTTAGACTAGATAACAGCTGGAGTTCCATAGGGATTGGTTCTGGGGCCAGTCTTGTTCGACACCTTCATCAACAACCTGGCTGAGGGGACAGAGTGTACCCTCAGCAAGTTGGCTGATGACAACAAACTGGGAGGACTGGCTGATTCCCCAGAAGGCTGTGCTGCCATTCAGCAGGATCTCGACTGGCTTGAGAGATGGGCAGAGAGGAACCTCATGAGGTTCAACAAGGACAAGTGCAGAGTCCTGCACCTGGAGAGGAACAACCCCATGCACCAGAACAGGCTGGGAATTTACCTGCTGGAGAGCAGCTCTGCAGAGAGTGATCTGGGAGTGCTGGTTGATAATAAACTAACCATGAGCCAGCAATGTGCCCCCCGTGGTCAAGAAGGCCAATGGCATCCTGGGATGCATCAAGAAGAGTGTGGCCAGCAGGTCGAGGGAGGTTCTTCTCCCTCTCTGCTCTGCCCTAGTGAGGCCTCATCTGGAGTCCTATGTCCAGTTCTGGGCTCTCCAGCTCACGAGGGACAGGGAACTGCTGGAGAGAGTCCAGCTTGAGGCCACTAAGATGATCAGGGGACTGGAGCATCTTCCTTATGAGAAAAGACTGCAGGAAATGGGGCTGTATAGTCCAGATAAGAGGAGACTGAATGGGGACCCCATTAATACTTACAGTTATTTGAAAGGTATATGTCAAGGGGATGGGGGAACACTTTTTTCTGTAGTGTCCAGTGACAAGGGAACACAAAATGTTCCGCTTAAACATTAGAAAAGCTATTTCACTGTGAGGGTGAGGGAGCCCTGACACAGGCTGCCCAGGGAGAGTGTGGAGTCTCCTTCTCTGGAGGTTTTAAAAACCCACCTGGAGTAGTTCCTGTGTGATCTGATCCAGGTGGACCTGGTCTAGCAGGGGAGTTGGACTAGATGATCTCTAAAGGTCCCTTCCAATCCCTACCATTCTGTGATTCTATGATTTTATACGCATAAAGCTAGTTGAGATTTTTAGTAGCACTTTGTTCAGAGAGTGTTCCAGTTTCACCTGGGAAATTTCACAGGCTTCTGTTTAATATTTCCACTATATTTTAGGGCAAGTGAGGTGGAAAAAAAATCTGTGGAAGTTCTCAATTTATAGAAAGCATAACATGTCACGTCTGCTCCCAGTAGCAACCTTGGGCTTGTTTTCTTCCAGTCCAAAACACACAGTTATTCCTTGAGTAGATGGGATTTTCTCTCAAAGGAAGGATGATTAGAAAAAAAGACATGAGGACATAGAGACTTTCATTTCTTTCATTTTAATTCATCTCTAAATTTTCTGTCCAGTGTTAAAGAAATTGGAACATTTGACCTTTCTCAAGTAGTCACAGAGGAGAGGCAGACAAGGGGTATGTTTCGACAGACGGTAACTGTGGTACTCCTGGGCTTACCTTTCTCCTTGCTGAAAAGGCTAATTTGGAAAGAAAGATAAAGAGGAAGAGTCAAAATCAGATATATTTAGAAGCATTTCACAGTGGTGGTTCCTGGTATATGTTACCATAACACTAACAACTCCTCTATTACAGAAATTTAATGTAGGAGTTATCTTAGATTTTTCCATATTAAAGTTAATTGTCCAGCTTAGCCAGTCACTTATGCTGTTCTTTAGTCACTGGAAGGATATATGCACTTCCCAAGATGATTCTTTGCATCACAAGCAGGTTCTTAAGACATGCAGGATGAACAGCACCTCCAGCAGGGACTCCCCTATGATGGGTGGAGACCCCCCCAGCAACTCCAATGGTGACCATCAGGAATCTCCAACTCTTCCCAAGAGAACCTAGAAAGTGTACATTAGACATTCTTCAGGCAGCTAAAGATGAAATGAAGCCACTCTGTGGATATATCTTTCATGTAGTGATTCCCTTCAGCAACACAAAAGATACACTCGAATGCAGGAGCCAGCTTGGAGTCAGTCCTATTCTCCTTCCAAGTCTCCTTATTATAGCCCTAGTGTCTGTTCTGTACACACAAAAAGACAAGTAGACACTGCTAAGGGCAGAGGCAGAGGTCACTAAGATGACCCTACGTATGAGTAATACCCAAAGGGATCACACCACAATTGAGGACACTTCTGGGAATTTTTCTCTCCTGGATGCTTTAAAGCCATGGGGCAGTAGGACACAGTTTCCTTTCTTTTTTAATTCCAATCCATACAACTGCACACAACAGCCTTGGCAGTCACATGAAGGAAATGAGCTCAGATTGCCACTAGCAGCCCTTCTGTTTCTGTGCCATCTCTGTGTTTCTGTCACCTCTAGCACTCTGGCCAAGGACAAAGGCTTGTAGTTTGCTTCAACTACTGTCTCTAAGATCCCAGCTTGATCAGTTGTCATGATAATAAGTAGATGGTGGTAACAAGTCAAAGAAAGAAATTCATGTTTCCACCGCTGAGCACCAGCTGTTATTAGTAATAATTAAAACATTGCTTTGGGAGCTACTGTCTTGTCTGGCTGAGAGCTCTTGCCCAGAACTTTTGCCAGTCTTGTCCAGCTTGGCTTCCTTTGAGTCTTTGAAGAATTAACATGCAAACTCCATCACTGAATTTAAATTCCTGCATTAGAATAGCAAGTCTCTATTCTTTGTATTCTGGGAGTATGTGGGAGTTTTATGCACATAGCCTAGTTTCCACAGTGTAAACTCTTACAGAAAGCCCTCAAAAACTTGTGAGGTAAATCCAACAGGGCCATGAAAAGGTGACAAACAGACTGAATAATGCACAAGGAAGCAATGAAATAATACAGGTCAGCAAGAGAGTGCTATATAACAAGAGGTAGAGCACAAGCAGTTACAGTTCAAAGGGAGGGAGTTTAAAGAGTTGCAAATATCTAAGCAACAGAAATTACCTAAGAAGAGGTGGCTGAGTTTGAAAGTTGCACTTTCTTATTTGAATAGGTCTTGAAAAAAAAAAAAAAATTACACTGATCTCAGTTTATAGCAATATTTCACTATGGGATAAATTTGCACTTTCGATGAAGAAAAAGAAGAAAATGGAGGCAAGGGGGAACTATCACAACTGAGTACAGTGAGTATATGGCCAACTTAGGTTGTGCAAGGAGTCTTAATAGAGACAAATACCACTGCTGCCTGGCATGATATGTGAAAAATAGCTTCAGCATTTCACTGAATCATAACAGTTCGTTTACTATAATGACTGCAGAGAAAATTTATCTGATCTAAAGGAGAATTTTATCTATGTGGGATATTTTTTTCATCCCAAAACCTGTCAGAATCACCAGCCACCTGAATCCTAGAACTTATTAATTTGAGTTGAAGAACTGAGTATTGTGTCTTGCCTGTCCTTTGTGTTCAACATGAAAAACTGTTTTGCCCAAAAAACAAGCAAAGTGCCAAGCCTGCAAGTCCAACGAAGCTTGACTTAATTTAAGGGCTTTCAATAGTTTTTGATTAGTGGCGGGTTTAACCCTACACATCTTTCACAAGCACTGTTAGGACAGAAGTAATAAATTAACTGTATTCCTTTCACACATATCTAGTTCAGTCCCTGCACTAGGATGGAAAGAGTAGATCCTCTTATTCTGTCCAAAGAGCAGAAGCATCTTAACATAACAAATACCTTGACACAGCTAGCACTTCAATCTATCCAGTGGTCTGCAAGAGAAACTTGGTTTCACAATGAGCCAGATTGTGTGTCAAGGCAATTCTGGCCATTGACAGCATACAAAATGGTGGAAAACACAATCTCTGTTAAAATTCATTTAGTGAAATATATAAACAAGTTAATAGAAGACACACTGATTAAAGGATGCTCTTTTTGTGTGTGTGTGTTGGAAAAGTAGTCATATTGTCTTCTTTCAAGGATCCAAGCTGACTGACTTGCCTTTAACAGTAGTTCTACAGGTACAATGAACTGAACTAGTAAAATTGTTCCCTTGGGAAAACAGTTGAAATCACATGCCAATTAAAATCCTTCAATGTGTTCACCTAATAGCAAAATATTACAGCAGCCTACACAGCCCAGTAGTGTTCCATATATAAAAACAGCTTTCTAGAAATAACTATTCTGCTGTATTGGACTATTGCATTTCCCAGAGGATCAGTTACTGTTGTTTTATATGTTAACACACTTTCTGTAGAGTCAAAGTACTGAATCCGAATACATTAGCAGTAGTTTGCTTATTGCCTACAAATGGCATTTAAACAACAGTAATACTGCTTTAGACTTGAAAGGCTTTTGCTTTCAAAATTTTGGCAAGTTGTTGGAATAATTCTGTGCTCCATTCCCAGTGCATAAATCTCAACACAGTGGGTATATATTCTCAGGCAAATAACTGTGAGGGGAGGAAGCCTTGCAGTTGTCTGAATGCAATGAGTTTGGCAAGAGAGCAAGAGAGCTCTATTATTGTACTTTTTAATCTGACATTTTTTTCACTGCTCAGCAAGAGCAAATAATCAGAACAGAAAGTGATTCCAGATTCTAAATTAGGGTGTCTGATGCAGGGATCTAGTGCATACAATAAGTCCCGTATTTCCTTTTTCACTGCTGGCAATCAACTCTATGAAATTAAAGACCTGCTTTTCTAATCCTGATGTTATTTTAGTGTTTCCTTTTAAGAATGCAGCACATGGCCACAAACATATTGTATACATATCTTTGTTTAGAGGTTGCAGCTTCTAGTCCATTTAATTACTTCTTTCTGTGACTTTAAATGTTGGGGAGCTTGAAAGTAAGGGCAGTTTCTATTTAATACTGTAACTTTCTACAGAAATATATATGTTAAAGATGTCTGGCAGAGGTGTGGCTACAAAATTAAGGTTTTTGTTAAGGAACAGCACTACAAAATGAAAATACATGGAATGTGACTGCTGTTGAAGCATCTCAATGCTAACAGTTTTAGCCTAATGAAGCACATATTCAAAGCAGGACAGACCGCAGATCCTTCCATCACTGCATCTTGAAACTGTCATTATAAATATTCTAATGAGAGCGTTAAGAGAGAATCTGCACAGTCAAAATTTTAAGTAATGTTCACAGTCATTGCTTGAAATTTCATTCGATTCTCTTCAGTATTTACTCTGGCATAAAAATTTCAGGTTATTTCAGGTTTAAATACAACAGAATTAGAATAGGAGTTAAGCACGTACTGTTAAAAGTTCAGAATATGTTATTTAGAAGACTTGTCCTCTCAATATTACTTAATCATAAATTTACAGAAAAGAGAGTAGTTAATGTTTATGTAACATCACTGAAGTATACAGGCTACAAAGGATAAAAGTATTTCACTCAATAAATACAAAAGAGTGGATCAGTATGCTCACAGAGATTCACTGAACTCAGTAAGGAATCAAATATAGATCTGATTGCAGAAGTTGAGCTTGAGTTCCTGCTTTGACACAGTGCCACATAATACAAGGAAAAGATTTGACCCCCTGGTCAATATATTATTAGAAACCCTGTACATCCAGGAACATATATCGCTTCACTGACTTTCCTGTAGCTATGTACAGACACTACTATTATTTATTATTTGCATTATGGTACCTGCCATCAAGGACCAGAGCTTCAGTGAGCTAGTCATTATAGAGACATTTATAGAGCTCACAGTTTTCATGAGAGACAATATATCAGAAAAGACAAGCACAATTGGGAAGGATGACATTACAAATGAACAAATCAAGCAGAGAAGTCTGCTGAAGTCATACTCATTGTTTCTGGGTGTAAAGCTACAATCATCCTAAAGCATATTTCAAAATAAGGTTCTGTTTCAGATAGAAATGAAGGAGACATATCTACACAACACATGACTGTTTAAGCAAAGCGCGTATAATTTCTAAGATATTTTTCACCTTTCTGCACACCTGTCATGCTTGCATGGAGAGGTTTTTTTCTAAACTCATTTCAATTCTAACATGTTATGATACGTATTTGGGTCATGGACAGAATGAATCAGTCATAGTCACCTAAACTAATCTTTCTATGTGGTACCTACCACAATATTCCTTGATTTATTATCATTATGTACCTAACAGTTTTGAAACAAAAGCTATATTAGACAATTGAGAGAAAAAAATACCACATATGAAACAGGCATTTACTTCCTCTTTGTGTTTAATGAGAAAGTAGGTGCTGAACAAAAAGACATTCAGCCTAGAACCAAACAATGCTGCTGGGAATAGCTGATCATTATTTTGTTCAAGATGATTTTCAAAGTTAGACATTTGCCCTGAATACAGGGCATCCAAAAAGGATGTCTTTCAAGTGAAACAACAGCATGCTTCTGTAACAAAACTGTCATCAGTAAGGGCCAGAAACTTGGAAAGAGTGGAGCTCTGCATTTGGTATCATGTCAGGACAAGGAAAAAAAATTAAGCTTGAGAATTTTATTTATTAGAATCAGTAATGCTTTTTTACTATATTTTCAGCTATGCTTTAGGATGGTTGAAACAGTTTAGGCTAAATCCTCAGATCTAAATTCTATGAAGTATTAAGTGTGTTCAAAAATAACATTTCAATCCAGAACATAATTTCTGAGTAAGCCTATATCTTCAGCCCAGGTACTGATGTACCAGTATAATCTTGACCTGATTTGAATTTTGCAGGTTTCTCCAAACAACAATTCCTACAAACTGTTTCAAGTATGATCTTCAGAACTAACTACCACTTTAACTATGAAATATAAAATTCAAGTTTCAAAAGCTATTTTAAATTGTCTTCAATGTTACTATACACTATGCAAATGTAGCTAAAGTTATCTAAATCATCAAAAGCACCATTTTTAGGTTCTGTCAATGTTTTAAAAAGCATAAGAGATAGTGATTCAAGTAGTGATGACAAAAGCCACCTGATTTTAAACGGTGTTTCCTCTTGCTTGGGATTTTTTTTCTTAAAATGGTTTCTGCAGCTAGCTGAATCCCAGTTTATCAAAGCATCTTCTGCTGCAAGGCTGAGAAGCTTTGAAGAGGAAGACCAGATTACATGCTTTGCATCCAACTGAACTCTGTAGATATTTCCAGAATGGACAATTTTGAAAATGGAAATGCTGCTAAAGGTTCTATAAGCACTATGCTGAGTGGTACAAATTTCTGTTTCTAGAAATTGAAACATATCCTGTCACATTAAATAGTATTGGCACTGTTGCATAGAGGTTGTATCAGGGAAAAATTCCTTGAGATCATAAATTAAATCAAAGAAAACTTGCAAGTGAGTTTTTTAAAAGAGATTTTGGGTGAGGTCATTTTTATGATGGGAACAGACAGAGTCACAGAATCATTATGATTGGAAAAAATCTTCCGGTCCAACCACTCACACTGCCAGGCCTATCACTAAGCTAGAGCACATCCCTCAGCACCTCATCTACGCATCTTTCAAACATCTCTAGGGATAGTGCCTCCACCACCTCCCTGGGCAACCTGTTCCAATGCTTAATAATCCTCTTGGTGAAAAAGTTCTTCCTAATGTCCAACCTAAACCTCTCTTGGTGCAACTTGAGCCATTTCCTCGTGTCCTATCATTCTTTACTACAGAGGATCCTTTTGGATAGTCCCTCAGTCCAGGCACTGAGCTGCCTAGAATCTTACCAACAAGCTGAATTGGAGGACTTATAAACAAACAAGAAGTCACTCCGTTTGACTCTTCATCAAAATCTATTAGAGAGGCATTCAGACGTCTTGTATAACTATCATGTTAGGTAAGTATTGTACATTGGTCACTAGTTAATTTCTAAATATTTCCAGAAACAAACACCTATCAATATTGGCCTAAATCTCAAGGGCGGTAGATAATTAGAATGAGAGATTATGTGGTCATTGTCACGTAGTATCCTAACCAAAGGAAACATCTCTTAATTTCTTGGGGGCGCTTTCCTATGAACCTGAATACAATATATTTGCAGAATGTAACATGAGCCTCAAGATCTTTATCAATATCAAACAACTGTTTCAGGTCTGGCTGAGATGGAGTTAACTTTCCACAGACCAGCCCTCATAGTAGATTGTATTGGCAGCCAGCAAAGTGTAGATAACACACCAGTGTGTTGGCTACTGCTGAGGTACTCACACACCATCAAGACTGTCTCTCCAACATTCCCACCTCATCAGCAGGCTGGGGGTGGGCATGATCTTGAGAAGGGACATAGCCAGGACAGCTGACCCAAATGGACCAAAGGGATATTCTGATATTCCGCATCATATAACACCTGCTCTGCAACAAAAGCTATAAGAAAAGGCAAGGAAGGACAAGGGATGTGGAACAATGGAGAGGTGATGGAGCAGCATTTGTTATTAGCGAATTTGTCTGCCAGAGCAACCACTACACATACTGAAGTCCTACTCACCAGGAAGTGTCTGGACATCTATCTGGAGATCAGCTGCTGTTGGGAAGTAGAGAGCACATCTTTTGTTTTCTTTTGCTTCCACACATGTCATTTGCTTTCTCTTTATTAAACTGCCTCTATCTTGAGCTACAAGTCTTTTTCCATCTTATTTTTTTCACTCTCGTCCTGTTGAGGAGGGGTGTTATAGAGTGGCTTGGTGGGCACCTTGTGTCCAGCTAAGGTTAACTCACCACTGGCCCTAAAAACTGATATCTAAATCAATTATATGTGGGCAGACCAGAGTAGAATAGCATCTTCAGCACTGGCTAAACCTCTACTGAATCATTTTAACTCACATCCATCTTTGCTATAACTTAATTAATTTATAGGATTTTTTTCTACAGCTAGAATCCGTGTTGGTCTTAGAACAGTACGTTTAAATGCACATAGCTTAACATTTTGTACTGGTTTTAATCCACTACTAGAAAATAAAGGAAACCACAAGAATTATTATCAGTTTTGCCAATCTTTTGCTGGCAAAACTGCTGTCTGATGAGAGAAAACTTTCCAAATGTAACTAAGGGCACAGAGCACTACTGAAAAGTCAGTCAAACAAAGCTAGATTTTAGTAAATGGACAAAACACTTATGTCCTTGGACTTTTCCCTAATATGTATTCCAAATCACTAAAAGATAAATTCTGGTGTGGGGTCTAAAAAAGTAAGCTAAAATCAAGTACCAGTTTTCAAATCTAGCCTAGTTAGGATCCCTTATTGTTTTTATCTCTGTGATTATTATTGAACTTACATATCCCCATACTGAATCTACATACATCAGCCCTGAGTTTTATGAGAGCATTCATGTTGCATTTCTGCTTTCTTCTCTTCCTGATATTTGTCTCTCACAGGTCTCACAGAAGACACTCTGTTACTTATTAAAGATCTCAGTGATAGATGATCTCTTTGTGATAATCTTGAATTCTCACTGCACTTGAGAATGTTCATGGCGTACTGAGAAAATTTTTCACTACCTTTGTCAACCTCTGCATTGGTTTTACTAAGAGCACAAGTGTTGGGTGTGAACAAATAAAAGTTTTTAAACAGATGTTTTTCCTCATTTGTTTTCCCCCTGAGTCTCTACCCAGGCTGTTTTATGAATTACAGGTGTATCCTGCTGTTATTGCCCTCTATGGAAGTATTGTCATATACTTCTCTAAAACCTGGATCAGATTACAAGTTACATAATTGAAAGTTTCTGCAGAGGAGAAAAGAATATTTTATTGTCAGCAAATACAACTTTCTCACAAGCTAGGTATTAGTAAATAACAACAAATATTTAATTCTTAATGTAACTCCTTGTCCTCATCATGGGGTCATCTCTATTAGTCATTTAATGTAGTCTTGCCAAAAAAATAAAAAATAGGGCAACAATTACTCCCCAGAGCTGTTGACCCTTTGCCTCTAGGAAATATCAGAAAACATGAGTTCCCAATTTAGACTGGAAACTTAAAAGTAACTCTATACTGCTTTTTATCTCTAAAATGATTAAATTCTACATTCTGGCACAATAAGAATAATGCGATTTGTTTTCAAGTCCCTGTAGATTGCCATGTTGTTGGGTGGTTGGCCCAACATCACAGGACTTTGCTACAATTCTAAGCCTGCCATTTACTCACACCGTGCAGCATGGGAGCCTACCACTGTTTCCTCCAGTAAAAACTTTTCCCGAGTGGACTTCTGGCATCAGCCAGTTGGAAATACACAAGCATTGTAATGGGAAACTTCTGGTTCATCAGACAGGCAAAAAGGAGGAAAATGAATTTACATAAAGATCCTCTTGAAACTTTGAGCTGCAAAAAAGCATTTGAGTTCTGTAGAGAATTGCAGCAACCTTCTATTCTTTGCCATTTTTTTCAGATTTTAAAAACTCATGTGATAAATAAAGTATTTAAATAAAAATCCTGTTAACACAATATTTCATTTACTAGGAAGACATGTTTGTCAAGGAACGGGACTGTAACATTTTTTCATTTCACTTCTTTGTTTGACAGATATGTTATCACTGGTGCAAGAACAATTTCAAAGAGAAGGGTGGAAGTTGGCTTACCAAAGAAATAAGGAAGCTCTAGGAGGAAAATATAAATATTAAAAACCAAAGAGAGCATTTAAATCATAGAATCATAGAATGGTAGGGGTTGGAAGAGACCTTTAGAGATCACCTAGTCCAACCCCCCTGCAGAAGCAGGGTCACCTAGATTATATCACATAGGAACATGTACAGGCAGGTCTTGAAGAACTCCAAGGAAGGAGACTCCACAACCCCTCTGGGCAGCCTGTGCCACTGCTCCATCACCCTCACAGTGAAAATGGTGCTAGATGAAGGCAATTGAGAATGTACAAAAGCAGGGAAAAGTCAGAGACTGGAATACGAGAAAATTAACCCAACTGGAAATGCAGAGGAAGTTACCAAAGGGACTCAACAACAACAGTAATGGGGGACAGATAAGACAATTTTATGGCAGCATTCCAGAGTCTAGATTCTGAAAAGTAAGAAATTGCTATAACATGGAATCACAATAGGCCCATGTAGCAAGGGAATGAATAATGTAGGGATATTTTTACAAGTAATCAAGTGTAACACATAATTCAAATGCTTTAGCAGAGTTCACTTTGCAGTTAAAATACAATTCTCATACACGCTAGGGAAGCTTAAGTATTGCCTTCAAGCAGATATAAAGGCAGATGTTTTATTTGTTGTAAATCTTAAACACTAAGATTTGGTTAACAAATCTAACTGTTCAGAGAACTTTCCAACTTACTTTTAAAATCTGCAAGGATAGTATGTGATGGGTCCACAAATGATACAAACGTGTGTGCATCAGAAATTTCTGAGGACTGACCTGAAAGGCATTTGAGAATCAAGTGACCATGTAACTGAAGGCTTACACTAGGCAAATAGATTACACGAAGATATAAACCACTGTGCTCTGAGCAAATGGCTCCTAAGCAGGCCATACATATTATGACAATTAAAAAATAACAGTGAGCAAAAATCCCCAACTTATTTATACAGAAAAATTAATTTACTGAGTAACTTAGACCCCTCTAGTGAGTTATCCATTTGTATATATTTGTATTAATGAAAAACTAACATGTCTACCTTTTCTTTCTCCTTTATGAGGGACAAACATAGTACAGATCTTTCTGCAGTATAATTTTTGGAGGGCTCAGCATCCAAGAGAAAGAGGTGGGAGTCCACAGTCACTCATCGCTAGAATGCAGAAGAATAATGAAATGGATCAAGAGGATACATAAAGAAGAAAGGTGAGAGAGCTTGCAGCTTCTTAATAGGCAGTATCACAGGCAATGACAATGTGAGACAGGGAGGAGATAATAAGTAAATCAGAAGACATCACAGCACCATTCAGAGGTCTTGAATAAACTGATTACAAAGAACTGCACAAAAAGTAGCAAGAACACACAAATGAGAGGGATTCTAAATAAACAGCAAAATAATGTAGGCAAAAAAAATGTAGACAATATGCAGTTTAAGACCTACTTACCAAAACACAAAGAAAACACTGCATATTTCATTTGGAGTAAGTCGAAGGAGACTATAGATCAATTATTTAAGAGGGAGTGTGGATAAATAATGAATAATGCTAATAAAGTCAAAATATTTGGTGCCTTTTTGGTATGAGCCCTTTTTACAAAAAAAGATTAATAGCGACCATGCATATAACGTAAACTTTATAACAGGGTAGCTCCAGCCAGCAGAGAAAGAAGAGGTTTCAGAATACTTAGAACAACAAGATGTACTCAGACAGTAAATGGGTTGGATTTCAATCCCTAGTTTTAAAGGAAACGGCAAAAGGAATCCATGAATCATTTGCAGTTAATTATCTAAGAGAACTTGAGGAGACAGAGACAGAACTGACCGTAAACGCTGGAGGACTGGAGAACAGTAAATACAGGGTTTTTTTGTTTTCTGTAGAATGAGAAAAAAGTAGAATTCTACATAACCAATCCAGAAAGATACTGTGTAAAACTATGCCATGGATTTGTGAGGATCCGCTTGTGCTTGGTAACAGGGGGAGGGGGCTGCAGTGCAGGTCCTGTAAAGAGTTCTCGGACTTTCCTCCAGCTCTGGGAAGAGCCTGTGAGCCACAGAGATCCACACAGTAGGTGGAGAGGAGCTGCAACCCTCAGGATGAATGCTTGTCCGAGTGGCCCATGCAGGGCTGCCTGGCCTGTGAGGAACCCTGCACTGGAGCAGGGAGGACCGGTGAGGAGTCCACCTGCCTTGAGGAGAGAGAAAGGGCAGGAGCCATCAGAAAGACTGACTGAAGCTCCCATTCCCTCTCTCGAGCTGCTCATGGGGGCAGGAGATAAAGACCAGGGCTCTCCCAGGAAGAGGGGAGGGATGAGGGCTGGTTGTGCTCTTCATCATTGTACCACTCTGTGTTATTTTCTTTTTGCTATGTTTCAGGATTTTATGGTTATGTTTAAGTTGATGGTGGATTTCTGTTTTCCTTCCCAGAGCCGAGTAGCCTGGTCTGTTTTGTCCAGGAATATAAGCAGCAATTAAGCCCTCCCTGTCCGTTGGGAGTTCCCAAGTCTGTGGTACTTAAATCTAATCATGATCTTTTGTCCCTGGATAGGCCTAAACCACAACAAAGTACTAAACAGTCATTTAATTAGTCCCTGAAGGAAATACGATAGGAAATATCCCAAAGGGAAGTACGAAAGCATACCTTGTCAAAATCATCTAATCTTCTTTGACAGGTTAGGGTTGATAGGGAAAGCAAGAGATATTTCATATCTTTATTATGGAAACGTACTGCAGCTAAAATTATCTTATAATGGTGAAAAGACTGGACAAAAAAAAATCAAAATGTAATGTTCAGTATTTTCTGGCTATCTTTGGATTTAATGCTGGAGGAGAGAGCACACAAACAATCTATACTAACAGCAAGGTAAGTAGAAAGCATTTCAAGGAAAGGCATCTACCTTCAAAATTATTTTCCTCAATTGATGAAACAATTTAGCAAGACAAAACTAAAAAGGAAAAATAAAGATAAAATGGGGAGTAACTTCGCTAGGTAGGAGATCTACAGAAAAAGCTTGGGACTTATAACAGGTTGTAAGTATGAGGAGTCTAAAAATAGTTGAATAAATATTTTAATCTAATGTAAAACACTTATACCATTATAAAGAAGAGTCTTGTTCTCCTGCTGGCTCATCCTTCTCCCTGTTATGGTGTGGAAAAAAAAAAAAGATAGCTTTCCTGTAAACCACATAAAAATAATAATGCTGATGATAACTTCCTTTGGCAGATTAGTTGTCAGCTGAGAGGAGAGACACGCGGACAGAGAGACAGAGGGAAGCTATAGCAGCACTGATTTATTCCAAATTTAAGTTTACTCACACTTTAAGCTGGGTTCACAACCTGATACTTTTTCTAAAAAGTGATGTGGGGTGTTCTGAGAGGAACTTTAGATATAAGACAGAGACAGGTAGTCCCAGTGGTGAGCACCTGCCCTCCAGCCCTCCACTAAGGCCCAATCTAAGAAAGGGGTGAATGATGTGGAAGGACTCCAGAGGTGCAGTGCAGATGAGTCTTTAAAAGGACTGATAGTATTCTAGCCTTGATGGAATTGGAACTGGATCAACATTTTACAGCCTTGCTAAGCTGGATCTTATTTCAAATTCCCCAGGTTCCTTCTAGGCAAGTATTTTATAATTTTGAAATGATTGAGGATTTTCTGGAACATATTTTTTTAGGTTACAGAAATCACATACATGCTTTAACATGTCCTGTTATCTTCATTCTACATAACATAGCCATGTCCACCAACTGCATCGGTAGCTATGTGTTGCATCCAGTATTCTGTACAAATAACTTAATCTTATATACGTTTCTATATGTTTCTCCATTTCCTAAATGCTTTTTCAAAGATTTAAAGATTAAAAAAAAAAAAATGATCACTTTTAATTTATTTTCAAATCAGAACATTTTTAATTGTGTTTACCAATAGATGTGCTAGCGAAATTTCTACATCTACTTGAAAATTACAGACTTTAACAGATGAGTTACTAGAAAGCTTCAGGAAAGATGGTGGTATGGGCAGAATCATGACATTTTGACTTTTGCAGTTGCTAAAACTGGATTTAAAAAGCTATTGAAGTAATGTCTCAAAAAATCCACTGAAAGATAGTCTGTTACCACCAAATAAACTTTTTGGGTAAAAAAAATCACTAGCAGCTGCCTGGAAAGATCTTTCTGTGAAGCCTGTGTAACTAATTTTCAGTTCATTATTCTTAGTCCATTTGTGGGACACATAGCAGAGACAAAAAGGAGAAAGCCATTGACACAGTGTCTCACAATACCCATCTCTCTAAATTGGAGAGACAGATAAATGGATCAGTGGATGAGGCATTGGTTGTATGGTCTCCTGCAGAGAGTAGTGGTCAACGACTCAATGTCCAGATAGAGATCAGTCATGAGTGGTGTCTCTCAGGAGTCTGTATTGGAAACAGGACTATTTCGTATCTTCACCAATAACCTAGACAATGAGATCAAGCACAGTCTCAGCAAGTTTGCAGACCACATCAAACTGAGTGGTAAGGTTGACATGCTCAAGGGACAGGGTGCCATCCAGAGGGACAAGTGGGCCCATGTGAACCTCTTGAGGCCAAGTGCAAGGTCCTGCACCTGGGCTGAGGCATCATAACCAGTCTGGCATCAATCCAGGCTCAGAGATGAAAGGATTGAGAGCAGCACTGCACAGGACTTGGGATTGCTGGTAGATGAAAAACTGGACATGAGGTAGCAGTGTGTGCTTGCAGCCCAGAAAGCCAATCATATACTGGGCTGCATCAAAAGCAGTGTGGCCAATAGGTCAAGAGAGGTGATTCTGCCCTTCTGCTCTCATGAGACCCCACCTAGAGTACTGCATCTAACTCTGGAGTTCACATATGACTACCATGCCATCTCAGCAGTAAGAGTGTGGATAGTGCAGTAAATGATGCTTGTTCTGCTCTGCAAAGCTATTGCTAACCTTCTTAGTGTCCTTAAAAAATTCTTTATTTTTCAAGAGAGTATTACAGCTTTAAATTAAAACAGAAACAAACCCAAATTATTCCTTGCTAATTTTACTTGAAAGAATTATTTAGGCCACTGTAGAAATGCCTATCATTTCTTCTAATCATCAAAGAATATTCATTTCAAATGTTGGGTTTGCTCTTTCATACATACATCACTGTAAAAAGACGGTCCTTTCAGAACTGTCTATATGTGGAACACGTTGTGATGCATCTTAGCTGAGACTTGATAGACTTTACGTGATATGTAGATGTGGCACTCAGAAACATGGTCTAGTGGAGGACATGGTTAATGGTTGGACTCAATAATCTTAAAGGTCTTTTCCAACCTAAATGATTCTATTATGTCTATTTGATAGTTTTCTATAGAATAAGGAGAAAATGCATATGAAACAATAATTTCATACTTCAGTGATTTATCCCAGTCTGCATGCAACAGTTGTAAACTGGATACCTTCTTATCCGATTTCCGGTTGCACATTCGAATTTACCTTAATTACTAAGATCCAAAATTTTGCATAGCAGAGTGGCAAGAAAATCAAGTTTCCCAAACTCATTGATTCAAACATCCTACCTCACAGAAATTAACAGATTTGCAGAACAACATAACTTTTACTTAGACCCAGATCTTTTCAAATGAACTAATTCATTCATCAGTAATCTTTGGCATTTTATTTTTTTTTTACAGCTAATGGAAATTTTTCCCCTCTTCATAGTTTTGAATAGAATCATAGAATCATAGAATGGCAGGGGTTTTAAGAGACCTTTAGAGATCATTCAGTCCAACCCCCCTGCAGAAGCAAGTCCACCTAGATCAAGTCACACAGGAATGCATAACCAGGCAAGTTTTGAAGACCTCCAAGGAAGGAGACTCCACAGCCTCCCTGCGGAGCCTGTGCCATGGCTCCCTCACATGAGCAGTGAAATAGTTTTTCCTTATGTTTAAATGGAGTTTTTTGTGTTCCAGCTTCATCCCATTACCCCTTGTCCAATACAACAGAAAAAAAGGAATGTCCCAACCTCCTGACATCCACCATTTAGATATTGGCAAATATTAATGAGATCCCCCTTCAGTCTCCTCTTTTCTAGACTAAACAGCCCCAGTTCCCACAGTCTTTCCTCATAAGGAATACATACTAAGTAAGTTTGTATTTTCCTGTGTATGGAAGAATCAGTAACGTAGCTCTAGTAACAAATGACCAACCTCAGCTTACCAGATAAATTATTTTATTGGATCTTGCCTATCTTATGAATTTCTTTATTAACTGTACAGAATTGACTTCAAACTTTAAGTGCTTACATAACAGCCCAAAAAATAGAAGAAATAGTCAATTTGCACAATTCCAGATGTATGGAATGAATGAACTGTGAAATTGCAGGAGTACAGAATTTTAGCTTTGATCATTGTTAACTGCTTTCTATTTTCTTTTCATCAAATCTTAAACAATAAAATAAAAAATTACTAACACTGGCCTTTGAAATCTCCTTTATGAATCATATGAAAACTGAAAACTTTTCCAAAACTACAAAATAGCACCATACACCAACTATAGCTTAAGGATTTTCACAACAAATTTTAATTGAACTTCCCACATTGTCAGTAACCACTTCTTCTAGAAAGGTAAGCAATCAAGACTTCCACATAAAATGTGTTAGAAGTCATAAGTAAATGAATGCCTAACTTTGCCCATTAGTCTTTATTATATCTCTTAGCGTTAGGAGGACTGTGATTCAGAAATCTTCAAATCAATTGTAAACCTCTCTGCTTATCAGCTGAAAGGAACTCTTACTGTCTTTTCCTCTTACACACTCTGCTAAAGTTAAAAAAAAATACTCTCACTCCTTGGTTAATTTTAAAAGACAACATGCCATAATGGAATTGCTTCTCTGTTCTACAGTTCAGCATTTTACTTCAGCATAGCATTGTTATGTTAAATTTACTAGCTCTGATGGCTGAAGTTCTGGGAAATTTGCACTCTCTTTTGTGAGGCAGGGAAGGGTGGGACATGAAGAAAAGAAAGGCTTGTGAGATCCCCAAAGTAAAAAGAGACATAAAAATAGTGAATCACATATCCCACTTCACTATAAAGTGCAGTGAATAAGTATATTTCAAGGGTTCAGTCTCCATTTCCCATTTCTGTGACTTTAACTTCAAAATATAGGAAAGATAACTTCAGTGGTGCTAAATATAAAATGCGTGCTCAATCACAGAAGATAGTTCAATGCTTTCTCATCTATTGTTGACAACTCTGCAACAAGCTATTCTGTTGGCAATTGTTAGGGCTGGATCAATAATTATCTTTGTGGTAGCACTTTGCTTAGATGGAAGCAGACAGCAGTAAAGTCATTCTTGCCTCTTTAATGAAGAAAACCATGAAACAAATCCAAAGAAAACCTGACGTTTTATTAATCACAAATATTTATCAAGCTGGTGATTGCCATAATACTGTTAAGTATTACAATAGTATTAAATACTCTTATTGGAGGGTAACTGAGGTTTTGGAGACCTGTTGATAGGAAGCAAGGTGTCTCTGCTTCAAAACTTCTTGCTGCTTCAGTGATCTTACTGGGGATGCCCTGTATCTGAGGGCAGGGGAAGCTATATGAAGAGAGATACAGAACGAGGTGCTCATGGATCCCAGAAAAGCCCCCGCTCTCTCCCGTGAGCAACAAACTCCATGTGAACTTGTTAGCTGGAGAGCTCTGCTCAGCCATTTTGTGCCGATGCTTTATTTCAGCAGGGACAGGGAAAAGAGCTGAGAAAATGAGGGGGAAGAAAGGGGTGAAAGCATAACATAGCAGTTAATAACAATTTTGCACTACAAGAAGATAGCCTTGGATCTGTGCAGGTAGTTCACAGGTCCAGTCTCTCTTTAGTAAAGGAAG
Source organism: Colius striatus (assembly GCF_028858725.1). Taxonomy (NCBI): domain Eukaryota; kingdom Metazoa; phylum Chordata; class Aves; order Coliiformes; family Coliidae; genus Colius; species Colius striatus. Next base: position 23,236,470 of record NC_084760.1, on the reverse strand, counting down.
TGCAAGTGATTTTGAGTTAGTAATTCTCCATCATTTCTTTGTGACTGCTTTGAGCTCAGCTGGAAAAAGCCAAAAGTCTTTCAAATGCTCCTGAGCTTGAAAGGTTGTCCAGGCCTCAAGGGTAGTAATGTGCCTGATTCTCCCTGCCTAGTTCTCCCACAGACCTCCCCATCCCCAGAAGCGCATTGCAGCCCATAAGGCCATCAGCCTCTGCCCCAGTGATCCTGCAGCAGGGTTCTCCAGCTTCCCACAACGCTGCTCTGCCCAGTCGTGGGCCCTGCTGAGCTGCAGGCCCATATCCTGGCCCAGCCATGGCCCATCCCTGTCCCCAGGGAGGTGCCCAATGCCTAAGCCTGGGGGTTGCCCAGGTGTCCCCGGCTTTCCTGCTTCTGGTTGGGGCAGTGGGTCAAGCCCTGGCTGCCAGGCCCTGCCCACACTGACAAGGTCACTGTTGACCCCCAAGGAAAATTAGACCATCACATTACCTCACATGTATATAGACGCCTACATTGGAGATGTAGATGTCTTAATCTGAAGCTAACACCCATCCCTGGAGGGAATTCCAAGAAAATGTCTTGTATGAGGCTTCCTGGACAAAAAGTAGCCTTGAGTTTGACTAATGCAAAGTTTTTATTGGTGATAAAGAACTTGATCTTTCACAGTTCTACTTCATAAAATCCTCTGGGTTTCCTCTGGGTGAAATACCCAGACTTCTGAATCATTCAGCATGATGAGTAACACGACCCTGTCAATCAGCTTGGTATATTTTAAAAACTTTATTAAACTTGTGAAGCACATGAGCTACTCTCTAATTCCAGTGGAGGCTTTTATGCTCAGAAGTGACCAGCAAGACTATTGGAGCCAAAGTACCCTAGAGTAATTGAGTAATAAAAAAAAATGACGACTTTTGCGTCATCTCACATGTTTTTCAGATAAGTATTTGCAATGTTCTTCTTTAAGACTATAAGAGCTCTGTATTTCAGTTGATACTGTTTGTGTTCCTTTGCATGGAAATCCACCTGGACAAGTTCCTATGTGACTTACTCTAGGTGGCCGGCTCTGGCAGGGGAGTTGGGCTAGGTGATCCCTTCCAACTCTGAAGATTCTATAATTGTGTGAATTATTTTCTAAAATAAGATTTTGTCTGGCTGCCACAGCCTTCTCTCCAAATGCAGTGATTCTTGGGCAGAAATAGACCTAACATATACTCTACGATCTGAATGACAAGGGCTTTGCTCACATTTTATTAAGAATGGATAAAAGACATCATCAACAATTTTAGGTCTGACGTGTCACTCATTTTCTTGTATAGGAGAACAGTAATTGTACCACTATAATCAACTACTGTGGTCTCATATTCACAAATGGATACAAATCACAGTGTATGCCCATGAAGAAATGCTGCAGCATCATAATTAAGAGGAGCAAGAGGCAATGCCTTTATGGTCTAGTGAGTGGTGACTTGAGCTAATGTATAGCTTTTTGATTTCTTCTGAAGATGCTGGTGCTGTTAGTGCTTGAATTGTTTCTGCCCGTGGTTTTTTTCTCAATTGCCCTCTGTAGAAGGTTAATAGTAGGTTTAGAATGCCAAAGTTTTCTAGCTAGTGAATCACAATTTCAGATTTGTCAGTTAGTGATGTGAAACCAGCTGCTATTTTAAGTGGAACACTTACACTTCCCCCCCTGCCTTGCTCCACAGATGCTCTTCAGTTGTATGAAGAAATTGATCATTTTGTCTCTTCTGCAAGCCTTCAGAATATCACTAATTTCTTATTTACCATGAATTTTTCATCTTGCGTAAGATACACTGTAGAAGTGTTACAGCTACCCTATATTCTCTACACTGATCTCACAGTTGGAAAATGAAAGAATGAACGATATCCAACACAGAATTAAAATTCATAAGTATGAAACTTGTCGTAAACATGAAAACGCATCCTGTCTGTAAATCTCCTGTAATGATGCTCTGAATTAGTATACTTAAGTTACTTCCAGGTTAAAAACTCATTACCCCTGCTATGAAGAACAATTTGCTGACAGTTTAGTAAAATCAAGCTGATTTTACAATTATTATTTTCTTCTGATAGTCATGCTATTTACATTTTGTGTTCCCCTCGACCTAGACAACTTTTATTACCAAATGGCATCCTGAAGCAGCTGCAGAGAATCAGCAGCTCAGATTAGCACTGGTTTCCTTACATCTTCTGGGGCTTTTCTACTCTCTGCTGCACATGACAAATATTAGCATGAAGGAGAAAGATGAAGTTTTAGACATTTTTATCATCCTCAGAAGAAGTCACTGTAAACAGCATTTGGCCAAAACCTTTCTGTTTGCAGATCAAAGATGGAAAAACCTGTCACTACAGTATACTGACATTTAAAAACCCGCTTGCTCATCTTTTTTCCACCCTGCTCATTATGATACTACATCATACATGCTCCTCTGATCTCCAGTTTCCCTCTGGTCACAGATCATTCTACGTTGAGCTTTTGATAGGTCATTGTAATAGCATGGAATATGACCATAGTTCAGGAGCTACAAAAGTGACAGTTTTATAAGTAATGGAAACAGGGTTACTTTAACATAAGATCTGACCTCAGAAAAAGAGTCATGATTTAACTGGTTAATTGAGGAAAATGTGAAAATGTGTTCCCAAAATTTTAATTTAAAATTATGGCTTTTAGTTAGCTTCTTCACGCTTCAGGAAGAACATCATAACCAGTTACTCAGCCTGAAATAGGTCTATGCACTGTGTGGGGGAAAAAAGATCACGTAAGTCATGTACGGTGTTTCCAATGTTGCTTCCTCATACTATGTGTTCCAAAGTGTGTGTCAGTAGCAAGTAGTTGTAATGCATCAGCTTAGATGTTAAACTATCTTTCAAGATATAGTCCAAATTTCAAGGATCTACTGTTGAAACCCTGCAAATCAATAGAAGAGCTAGAGAATATACATTTCTGTCTTATACTCATTAATGTGGTATCTAACATCTTAGTTAAAATTTCTAAGTCAACCAGAAGATATCTTTGGTAAATTTTAAATGCTTAACAATGCCAAAGATGGGAAATTGAATGTCTTCCCCTTTCACACAAAATTAACTCTGACAAAGACAAGTTAAAAAATAATCAGACTAGTATTTGCTGCTTCCCAGTGCATAATAATATATTCTGTTTATTGAGAGCAACACATCTTTGGTCTCTGAATAAAATTTATTTATACATAATATTAACTCAGTATATACGAAGTGTCCCAATTAAAGATTATTTGGTATAGAAAGAATTAATCTGGTTATTTCATAAAGCTTGAGATTTGTCAAAAAAGTCCTATGTACTTATTAAGGGTAAGTAGAATCACCAGATACATCAAAGTAGTATTTCAGGAAAATGAAACAAGTATCTGATTTCTTTTTAAACCTGGCATAGATTAATTCTGTACAAGTATCCTTGTCACTGGTATTGATGAGGGATAGATATCCAAAAGCCATTGGATTGATTTTTCTTTTTAGAATTAGCATTTAGAGTGTTTTTTCATCATTTATTAAGTTTTCCAAATTGGAATAGTAAGGAAGCATTATTAAAAATAGACCTTTGGAGAATGTCTTACTTGTTCATCATCTTTTTTTTTTTTAACTTCTCATCGTCATAGATCTTCAAAGCACAGAGGCAGGTGAAATAGCCAAGAATAAAGTTTTTTGAACCTTAAGAGTGTTTTGTCTGGATTTGATTCAAGGTTAGGATTGATTCTTATTTCACACAAATGAGTTCATTACTCTCAATATACCGTGTCTGTCAATGTAACACACATCCTAATGGAAACACATACTTTAAAAATACTGACATTCAAATTAGCAATACGCTTTACATAAATAGCTTCTCTGCAGAAGGGGAAGAAATATCATGTATCACCTACCAGAAGCATCTGAGATAAAGAATGAAGAATATGTGGCTGATCTGCAATGATTTATTAATATTCTTTATTGCCTTGTTGTGGGATGGTACAACTGTATTAGCTTGCTGGGATGTTTACTATACATATATGCTGATTTACTTTTATAAGAGAGTAGTTAGAAAACTGCCAAAAAGGCAAAATAAAGATTCTCCATAAGTAGCCTGCTGGTAAACATTTCAAAGGCACTATGAAACAATGCCTGAATTATTAAGCTATTCCGAGGACTAGTCAGGTCATTTCTTTTGCTGAGACTAAGAGCAATAAGATTAGAACAGTAACATGATAAAGCAGTCATTCTAGAAGGAGGATGGAAGCTTTACAGTGCAAGATTAAACTTCAAGCTTCTGACAGTGATAAAAAGAGCCAAAATCTCTAGACAAAAATTTTCTAAGCATTTTTGCTCCAGTGACGACGTAACTGACCATAATTAGCTTTTCCATGGTTAACACTGTGAAAGGAGCTGAATGCTGACCTTATTTGGTACAGATACTGAAGGGAAAATATCACTTCTAAACTCCTCTTTACAAATCAAGGCATTTTTAAATGAAGGTCAAACATATCAGTACATGCAGATAATAGCTTTTGGAAAGCATTTTCTTGTTTCTGACTTAAGTGATTCTCTAAGATTGATGACCAGCAAAAAAAAGAATTGCACTGCAATATGAAATGAGAAACATTTTTTCTAGTTTTGCATTGTTACTTTTTTCCCTCCCTGCTGTTTGTAGTACACTCTCCAAAGTTTCAAAAGGAAAACTACTGTCATGGATGTAATGTCTTTCCATGCTCAGACTTCCTCCATTCATGAAGCAAATTGCCAATCAACATTACTGTCCTCAAACTTTGATACAATGGAACTGAATTTTACTGAGCTAGAGTACATAAGATTTTCTCTCAACACACAGAAGTTCTAAGAATTGTCTGAACTACAGTTAAAATACAGGGGTAGGAGACACTCATAATCCTGTAATTAGCAGCCACATCATCTTTGTAAACAGGTAATGTCAAAGGAATTGGAGGCAAGGAAGCATGAAATAGTAAAAACAAGTGGCTTCAGAGAGAAATAATCAGCATCACAATAGGGAATATTCAGGAAACAAACAGAATTGATTTTGAAAGCTCCAATCCTTTAGACCAACAAAACAATCAACACACTTCTGTGTATGCTTACAGTTACTTGTGTGAGTAGTATCGAGTTGACTAGAAAAGTACAGAAAGTTAAAGAAAACTTGCAAACATTTCCAGGAGATGCACTGATGTTCCAGCAGCAACACATCAAACAAGCATGCAAATTCTGGGGGAAAAAAAAAGTCTAGCATAGTTAGCATGGATACACTTCAAATCAGAAGGAGTCTCTTCTAAGTGCATAGGGACAGAAAACAAGATTCAGTATACAGTACTGTCAAAACAAAGGAAATTAAAAGACTTAATACTCTACAGTCACTTTCTGAAGTGCTGTGTATCACTGTCTCAGGAGATAGGCACAATCTTGTATAAAAGAAGAACAGAAAGGCAAAAAAGTCTCAAATTCCATTTTGCTCACTAAGGAAGTTTTGGCCAGAGAGCAGAAATCAAAGCTCTGTGAAGGCAATCTACAAGAAAGACACAGATTGGTCATAGGTGTCAAAATAAGTATATTAATTAAACACTTCGTAAGTTTGAAAGAAAATGGGTACAGAAATGATATATCCAAAAGTCCTTCGGGATTTTGTAGGAGACTGCAGTATTCTCAATTCTTGTCAAAATTAGTGCTGTAGGTTTCACAAGTGAAAAAATAGTAGAAAACTCACACTGATGATATGTCATGAGAGGGGTCTCAGCACTGAGAACAACAGCGGCTTTGACTGCAAAAGCAGAATTACCTTAAAGAAAATGAGTAAGGCAATTTAAAACTCAAAGTGAGATACCTGAGTGAAGCATATCTAAAAGGTTCAGTTGAGACTGTCATGCAGTAATTCAGCAGCTTTCTATACTGCATATTGTACTGACCTGCATTAACTTCAGTTTTTAGTTTGTCCTGTGTGATTTCTCCCGAGGAAGCATGACACACATACAGAATAAGCAGTTGTTTCCATATGAAAAAATTGAGCAAGGTCACTCCATACTGTGTTGAAAGAGGCATTAATGGCATCTCAGTGTCTTCCAATAACAAATCCATTTATGTATGTCATCACAGTAAGATAGTAAGCAGTCACAGCACTACACCAAAATTAATCAATATGCAATGTATTGGACTCTGAGCAAAATTTTAGTGCTGTTTTTAAAGGTACCTTAAGGTATGCTTTGGTGAATGGTAACTTGTTAAAGGTAGCCTGAAACCATAACAACAGGATAAGCATGCTTCCTTAATTTTCTTTTCAAAAAGCTGAAGTACGAAATAGAAAAACATATATCATGCTTTACCTAAGCAACAATATCCTTTTGTGGCAGAAAAAAATACACAGACAGTGTTTCTTAAGTTGCCTGCAGTCAAACATACATAGAAAATGAATTGTCTGCAACTTGCTCACAAAGGGAATATTTTCCATTAGGTCAGCCTAATGTGATGCCCCTGTTGGCTTACAGGTTATACTTTAAACATATCTCCTATTTCATGAACTAATTTCAGACTCTTGGAGGCAAGCACATAGTGATGGCAAACGTGAGGACACTGATTAGAGGACACAGCAACCTTTTCCAGGAATGTGTTTTTAGCAATGCTGTATGGGATCCAAACAGGATATGTGTTTAGCATAGACTGAGTACTTGATCCCAGTCTGACCATGCATGTAGATATAGTGCATACAAATACACACTACAATGTATATAAATAGATATCTATCATATATATATAAATATTCACTATATTCCCCTTACCAGTGCTCTTGAAACCAATAGAGTTATCAGTGCACGTAATGCCTTTACTGTATTGGACATAGAGTAGTCTTTCCCAATAGTTGACATCCTCCTGCTATTTTCCAAAGGCCAAATGCAATGCCTGTAGAGGTATGTAGCATTCTTCTTCTAGAGGACTTGCTTCATGTTTAGCTTTAGCCCACTTTTTGTATGGGTTGCTCATGAAATTTCTTTAGTAGGCAAGAAATATGTTGCACAATTCAACTTCCTCATGTCTCATTCTTCTTTTCTCTAAAAGCCCAGAGGAACCCTACTGGTTTTCAGTAGGTTTAGATAAGGATGCCTCAGCACACTCTGCTTCTGTTCCATAGCCCTATGCAGTTTTTGAATGGGCACTAATAAGCATGCTTTCCTGAAGGAGATCAGATCTTTGCTTCAAGTTTAGTATCATATTTACACCTTTTGAGTAAGTATGACTTACTGATTTATTCACTGACATTTACTCCTCATTAATTGCTCAGCAGTAATTTGCTCTCTCCCAATCGTCCTCTTTCCCTGCTCCCAAGAGTTTGTCTGTGTTTCCACACTCTCTGTATGATATTTTAAATTCTTCTCCCAGAGCCATAGGACATCTGCCTAGTCCTGAACCACAGGAAATGCAGATGGGCAGGTATCTCTACCAACTTTAGGTTAGATAATCAGGGCTTCAAGATATGACTCCATTTAGACAGAATGCAGGTTCTAGGATCTTCCCTGGGATTGGGTAAAGAGGCTCTTCAGTTTAGGTCTCTGGATGTGTCAGATGACACTGCTACTATTAAAAAGCAACTAAATGAACAAAACAAAGTCTTTAATGAAAATAATGGCAGATACCTATTGACAGCACAATGTAGTTGAGAGTACTAAGAGAAAAACTTGGCTTTTTCTTGGACTCTAAAGAGAGGATGTCAGCAAGAACTGTGCTTTAGGGAGACACTAACTACCTTTGGGTAAGATGTTGGGGGTTTTTGCTCATTGCTTACTACTCCCTGTACACTTAATTGGAGACAGAAGCCTAAGTATAGGGCACTGATTCCTTTCAGAAAGCCACAGTAGTCTCTCATTTCTGACATACTTAGATTTGTTTCTTGATTAATTCCCTAACTATAATGACAATTATTCAAAATAGAAAGTTACATAACCTCTATCTTGTCATAGTTTATGTGAAAAGGGAGATTTTCATCTTTTTTTTTTATAACTTTTTGTGTTCCAGCTTCATCCTATTACCCCTTGTCCTGTTGGGATGGGATATCCCAACCTCCTGACACCCACCCTTTAGATATTTGTAAACGTTAATAAGATCTCCCCTTGGTCTCCTCTTTTCTAGACTAAACAGCTCCAATTTTTACTAATCCAAATCCGAAACAGTAGTTTTACCCTGCCATTTTATGTGTCGTGTATGGTCAACACATTTAAACACCTTCAGGGGTGTACTGGCTGATAAAAAAAGTGACAATATAGTCAATTCACCCTTCACAATTCGAATTCATTAACACTTTGGAAATAAAGGCAGGAAAAGAACACGAAACAGGAGCATTTACAACAGCAGGCAAACAAGCAGCAGACTGTGCTTAGGGGGAGCTGTCAGGCTGCTTTCTCTCGCTTTTCTGCACTTTCTTCAAGGACTTCTGACTTACTATCTAGGCAGCTTCTCCTAGTGTGCCAACAAGCTCACTTAGCTCTATGGAGCTTTCCATCCTTTCTTCAGCAAAATAATAGCATTTTTTACTTATCAAATGTTCGAGGACTAATAACTTAAGCACAGTTTTTCTGTTTAAACATCAGAAACCACTTAATCTGTTATGACAGAAACTAGGTCCCCAGCTAAATTTCAATATCTGACTAATAAAGAGATAAAGGATTCACCTTCATCAAACAAAAGGTTTGTTTGACCATTAGGGAATAGAGAAAAAAGCTACGAATCTAAGCTAAAGGTACATGAAAGGAAGAGAAAAGATAGAAGAAAAGAGGAGGGAGCTGAGAGAAATATAACCTTTGCAAATGTTATTGACTCTTTCTAAAACAAATACAATATAAAGCACCCTATGCATTTGGGCCCCATCAGTTTGAATAACCCAACTGCGATCAAAACAATTATTTACAAAAATTAAGTGGAATGCACACAGAAGTGTTTGCAGCATAAGAGGTGTTGCAAGATGACAGAAAGTACTAGCTAGAGTCAAGAAAAGCAGGGCTTCAGCAACTGTTTGAATTTTTATAAGGAAGATTTGTACTGCAGTAACTAGCAAGAAATCAATATTTTCCTGATTTAGTATTTTCTTTACAATTTTGCATGTGTTATTTCATCAATATTTTTTTTAATACAAAAAATGGTTCAATCTTTCAACTGTAATTTTAATGTCATTGACTCTGTCATACGTGGGACGGGGGGAAGAGTCAAATATTCGTTCACAAAAAATTAGTAAACTTGCAGACAAAATCATTAAGACAAACATTGGAGGCTGACATGAGGAAAAGATGTGTTATCTTGCTCTCCTCGAGAGAATAACCGCAATGGCAAGGTCACTAAAAGTGTCTCTGAGCAGCTTAAGAAATGAGTTGTCAACAACTTTTAAATTCAATATTCAATTTTAAATGAAAACACTGAGGGATCTGGAGAAAAACAGTACTGTGGTTTAGTAATTTGGAATAATTTAATAAACTGTGCAGAAACATTTGGATTAAGTATACTCCTAACATCATCTTAAGCATATTTTTTGAGTATACTAAGATTAACTTTGTCAGTGACTAAAACATCATCACTCTGGAATTGGAATATAAATGGTTTCTCTCCATCAGTATTCTCTAAGTGATAAGCCAATCTCTTGTCAGAATATATATGTTACTTAGTCTTTAAAATAAAGACATTGATTCAAAAATAATATTGAGATTTTTAAGTGAACAAAGAACACTGGACTATTAAATTACATGGTTGCAGAATTACATTGTTGCAAGCTTGTGCCATAAGATAATCAGTTTTACTTCTATCTTGTTCAGATTCACTTTAAAATTAAGGTGTTTGGTTCTGAATTTCTGCCAAACACTGCGACAAAACATAGGCTGCAGCTGAAGCATCAGGAAAGAGAGAGGGAGCTGGGAGCCACCAACAAAGTAAAAGAACATTATACAGTGGTGGTGAAAAATTGACACAGCATATAAAAAGAAGAAAATAAAACAGTCGTTACACAGAGCCCTGGGATGGAGCCATTCTACATCAAGCAGAATAAAAAGGAAAAAGAAGAGGGAAGAATTTGGTCAACAATCTAATGATGGTCTCAAAGATTTTAACATAGCCTTGCTAAGGTTACAGTTGCCAAAGTGGCAGCAAAATATGTCTTGGCAGCACAGAAAATTAACTATGGCACTGACTGGAACATCAGGTTTAAAGTAGAGGTGCATATGTCATGCAAAGTAAGTAAATACAATGAGAAAGAAATAAGTAAGACCTCCAGTGGAGTATAAACAATGCCTCAGTGATGACCTGAAAATCAAAAAAAAATGTGGTGTTTGCTTTCCCTATTGGCATGGAGGGCATCTGCCCCACTTACAGATACAGAATGGAAAACAAATCAAGTAAGATAGCGTATAACATCAGAAAAGGTAACCTAAGGTGGCAGTAGGTAAAGCTTGTTACTGCTCAGCACTCATTGGTGTATGAGCTATGTTGACACAAACAAATCACTAACAGCCATGACACAACATCCCAAAGTCAACAGTAGAAATCTGTACTCATTAGTTCTTTATGCTTGTAGTCAAGGTCAGAAAAGAATGAAGATTAAATGCTCATGGAATATTGATAAATTATTTCAGTCTTGCAGGCAGTAAATGTGAACGGATGTGGATAAAAGTAGTAAGAGGAATTCAGCACTCCTGTTGACTCTCACTTGTGCATAATGCAGGATGGATGGTTGAGAAAGCACTCTGCAAAGTACTGCATTTTTATTTTATTTCAGAAATAGAATTGAAAAAGGTTGCAAAGCAGCTGATAGTAAAAGGCTTGCAGGAAGATTAACAACTACTGACTACCAACACCAAAATCATCTCATCGGCAAGCAACTGAAGTATGTCATTCTTGCAGAATCCTCCTAGAATGTAGAGAACCTTGAAGGATTTTATATTCAAATCCAGCAAAGGGATTGCAGGAAATGTCAGTTAAATATCATACCCATTTTTCCTGAGAACAGAGCCCAGAGACAGTGAATGACACATAGGCTCCCCCATGCAGTCCACACTGAACGGGACTCACTCTTCTCTTGGTTGTTCACTTAATGGCTCCACATTTCACATAACTGTCCAAAGGCTGGGGTGCTCACCTTAGGTAAGGAACCCTAAATTCAGAATCTTCCTTATCTATCTGCTTTACTGTCTTACCAAAATGACTTTTGTGTGTACATGTTTCTCTTACCTGTGAAGCCAGTCCCATGAAAACAAAGATAACGCAGAACAACTGAGCACAGTATCACTACAGGGAATGGTAGAAGGGAGATAGAGACTCCATACTCTAGGGAATGAACTGGAAGATGAGAGTTTTTTCCCTTTCACTGGGTAGGTTTTATTTTGGGTTTTAGTTTGGGCTTTTTAGTTTTGGGATGGGTTTTTTTTCCCAACAACAACTAGAAAAAGATCCAATTATAAACTTCCAATGATGAAAATCCAATGATAAACATCTCTGCCAGGATATAGGAAGTGGAATTAGTGCTGTCTTCAAAGCAAGAGAAAATTAAGGGTCAGGTTAGTGTGATGGCACTCTAATAATGAAGCTATCACATTAGGAGGGCACTACTACCCATATGCCAACAGTACATGGTATAAAGCCTTTGTGAATGCCTGTCAAATCAGGTCCTTTGAGGAGCTTGCAATCTGTTCAACTAATCACAATTAGTCCTAAGATACATGCTGATCTGCTCAGCAGAGGGCAGTTCTATACATGCTCAGATGAATGGTCAGTGCCTAAAAAAATACAGGTATGAGAATCTAACAACTAGGACAGAAGGCATATTGTGTTTAAAACTTAGTAAAGACTATATCTTACAGCAAGAAAAAATATACGTCAAATGCACAGTAACACAGCCTGGGTTACTACAGAATTAAATAAGTCATCAGACACTTAATTTGCTTTGTTTTGTTATAAATTTCCTCAAAACCTTTAACATCAGTACTTCAAAAAAAAAGTGAGAAGATAAAGCAAATTTTGAGTGTGGATTAAAGTTAAATAAAATCATCAAGCAAAATTGTGTCTTCTCTAAAAGGATCTAGAAATAAATTACACAAATATTATAATACTATATAATATATAAAAATATCTATAAAACAGAGCAGAAGGATGCACAAAAGACTGATCCCAAAGGGTGAGACCTGCTTTTGTAAGTCATACATTGCAGGCCATACAAACCATGATAGAATTTAGAAGGAATATGTTCCCCAGTTCAGGTGAAGAAACATAATGAAAATTATTTTACTTGGGTCAAAAAATTTCTGCACTTTAACATCCAGAGCAACAAGCATCAGAACTCAAATGGAATCAGTTGTCTCCTGAAATAAATTACTTGCATGTTCCTACAGATATGGTTACTGTTAACAAATGAAAGTGTAGGATTTCATGAGCTGTCAAAAGTACATATACCTTGACACAAGATCTTGAAGGTGACCTAACCAAACTTTATTCTATTCTTTTCAGCATATATAAGTGCTAACAGATTCTAGAATCATATCTTTAACTGCAGAATAAAGTATTAGCCTAGTCAATGTTTATTGTACAGTATTAATGTAATAATAATATTTCATTATTGTTGTAATTGTTATCATTACTATAAATTATTCAGAAAACCCACTGGAAAATTTGGTCTCATGGTACTTATGTAATTCTGTCCTAAATAATGTCTTGGAGAAACAGGACTCATATCTGCATATGTTGATATCATATGAAACATGACCAATGCACTTTCTGCAAGTAGGATGTTAAACCTGACTCAAAACAATAATCTTGCATATTTCAGTGTGTAGGGGTTTTTTCTCTAGGCCAGATTTTGGTGGAGGGGCTACAGGGGTGGCTTCTTTAAACAGAGAGCTGCCAGAAGCTTCCCCTGTAGCCGATAGGGCTAATGCCAGTCAATTGCTACTGACCTGCTACTGACCAAGGCCTGGCCAATTAGTGATTGACGTAACTCAATCTGTGTGATTAACATATTTGAGAAAGGGAACAAGTTGCTGTGCAGTTGCTGAACTTCAGCAGCAGCAGAATGGAGTGAGAATGTGAGAACATCTATGCAGAAACCAAGGTCAGTGGAGAAGGAGGGAGAGGAGGTGCCCAGCCACTGGAAGATTCCCTTGTAACCTGTGATGAAGACCATGACAAGGCAGCTGTCCCGGTCCATGGTGGACCACAGGGGAGGAGAGATCCGCTTTCACCCCATGCCACCCCACATGGAGGACCCCACGCCAGAGTGGGTGGACGCCTGAAGGAAGGCTGTGACTCTGTGAGAAGCCCACAGTGGAGCAAGTTCCTGGCAGGACCTGAGAGTTCATGAAGACAGAGGAGCCCATGTTAGAAAGCAGGTTTGCTGTCAGGATTTGTGATCCTGTGGGGTACTCTGTCTTTTTCCGAAGGACTGTTCTCCCAGTGGGTGACCCACATTGGGGAAGTATGTGAGGAGCTGTCCCCGTGGGAGGCCCCATGACAGAGCACCTTGTGAAGAACTGTAGCCTGTGGCAAGGACCCACGTTGGAGAAGTTCATGGAGGACTATCTCCCATGGGAGGGACCCCATACTGTAGCAGTGTGAAGTGTGAGGAGGCCTCCCCCTGAGAAGAAGCAGCAGCAAAGTCCATCTGTAAGGAACTGACCGTAATTCCCATCCCCTGTGCTGCTAGGGGGGAAAGAAGGAGAGTCCTGGGAAAGGGGGTGGGGGGGGAGGTGACTTAGGATTTTATTTTATTTCTCATTTCCCTACTCTGTTCTGATTGTTAATTAATAGATCAAACCGTTTCTCCCCAAGTTGAGTTTGTTTTTCCCATGATGCTAATTGCTGAGCAATCTCACTGTCCTTAACCCGTGAACCTCTCATATTTCTCTCTCTCCTGTCCAGTTTAAGAGGGGGAGTGGTAGAATGACTTGGTGGGGATCTGGCAGCCAGCCAGAACTAAACCACCACACAGAGTTAAGAAAGAATTATCCAAACATGAAAATTTCATATTACTTCATGCAGGGACACAAATCAAAAGTATATAAAATTTAAATTGTATTCAAAAATATCTTTTGTGGAAACAAACTCTAATAAGAAACTAGGCAGCTGATTTTTAGGGTAGAATTTATTTTCCATTAAGTTTAAATAGCTATACTGTGAACGTTTACATCTGAGATTCTCACACAGGTCTACCCATATAATCAATGTAGAGCAACAGGCACATTCAGGGAGTCATTCATCTGATCTATCTCCAATGTGTACTGTAGAATAACATACATCACACCCTGGGGAGGCCTATTTCTCTGCAATGTCTATAAAGGGAGTTTCAAGTGACTGATTCACAAAGTACTATAGGTATCTACATTTGTTCAGATGAAACCCACCCTAAATGTATTCTTGAAGATGAATGTCATGTATCTTAAGGTAAAGAGAATTATGTAGAAAGAAGAACATAATGGGAAGTACTTTAGAAAAAGAATTTAAATTTCCAGAATCAGTTGCTAAGAAATTACTATAACACAATGGACTATGTTTCATTATATTATCAAAAATAAACAGAAAAAGAATGAACTTATTAGCTTACATTGGCAGCCACGACCTGCTAAAATGTATGGGGACAACTTGGAATGGTGAGATAAAAGCCATAAGTTGCAGCTGGAGTAACCACTGTACATCCAGGTATGAGAAATAGAGACCATATAACAGAGAGGGCTTCTCAATTTCTATTTGAAGACTGGGCAAAGAAAGGCTTTTACATTGCTAAAGATATCAAATGCATTCCTTTGACCTTCCCTTGCTCTATTAGGCAAGCATCAACAAATCCTGAAGCTTTCAATAATATAGATATGAACTTTGTTGAAACACTTCAGGACAATGTAAATAAATTCGCTTGCCTTGTTTCTTAAACAAAATGATAAACATATACTTTGTAAGAGGTGGGCAGTGCATGAATGCCTGCTGGTTAGGACCTCTTCATCAGCCGTGGCTGCTATGGCATAAGGAGCTAAGAGGATGTTTAAGCAGTGAAGGAAGTTGCCCAGAGGAGTTGTGCTACCTCTGGTTTTGGAGGTTTCAAGATCTGATGAGACTAAATAAATTTCCACAGTCCCTTCCAATCCATATCATTCTGTGTGCATTCTTCTTATTCTGAGTCTTTCAAATACACACAGATGTATCTAAAACTACCCTGATTTATAAATTGTGCCAACATAAATTTCTGATTTTTCAAGGAACAACACAGTACAAATCTTCTAAATAAATAGGGAAAAACATGTGATCAACTATGGGTAAATGAATATAAAAGCTCCCTCTGACATTGTACCTTTCCTTTTGACAAACAGTAAGGGAATATTCCCACAAAGAACTAAAAAAATCACAGAACCATGATTTTGTGGCATGTCCACACAAAAAGTCAAAATGTAAGACTTATTTCAATTACTTACAGGATGTGAGGAGTCTCCATTTCAGTTCTTCATGTAAACAGAGAGATGGTCCTCAAACCTATATTTAATTTCTAGCTTTTTTATCAGAATCACTTAGGTTTTTTCTTGCCATTTTTCCAAAATGCAAAGAAAAACCTACATCCAATTTGCATCCCTGTAGACAAATGTTATGTAGTCAAAAGGTAAAATTATAGAATTGTTGCAGTTGGAAAAGACCTTTAAGACCATAGAGTACAACCACTAATCTAATACTGCCAAGCCAACTACTAAACTAAATCATGTCTCTTAGCGACATATATACATGTTGTAAATATCTCCACGAATAGTGACTCCACTATGTCCCTGGGCAGACTGTTCCAATGCTTGATAACCATTTTGGTGAAGAAATTTTTCCTAGTATTCAATCTAAATCTCCCGTGACACAACTTGAGCCTATTTCCTCTTATCCTGTCATTCATAACTTGGGAGAAGAGATTGATCCCCACCTCACTACAGCTCTCAAGTAGTTGTAGAGAATGATCATGTCTCATCTCAGCCTTCTCCAGGCTAAACAGCCCCAGCTCCCTCAGCTCTTCTCATCAGACTTGTTCTTCAGTCTCTTCACCAGCTTCGTTGCCCACCTCAGGACACTCTCCAGCATCTCAATGTGCTTCTTGTAGTGCGAGGCCCAAACCTGAACATGGTATTTGAAGTGTGGCCTCACCACTTCCTCAAAATGGCTGGCCACACTATTTCTGATACAGACCAGGATGCCCTTGGACCCCTGAGGCACACTGCTGGCTCATGTTCAGCCAACTATTGATCAACACCCCCAGGTCCTTTTCTGCCTGGCAGCTATCCAGCTAGACATCCCCAAGCCTGTAGCACTGCATGGGGTTGTTGTAACCCAAGTGCAGGACATGGAACTTTACCTTATTGAACCTCTTCTAGTTGGCCTCAGCCCATCAGTCCAGCCTGTCCAGGTCCTCTGTAGCGTATTCATTCCCTCAAGCAGATCAATGCTCCCACCCAACTTGGTCTCAAATTTACTGAGTGCACTCAGTCCCCTTGCACAGATGTTAAACAGAATCGGCCCCAACACTGAGACCTGTGGAACACCACTGGTGACCCTCCACCAATTGGATTTAGCTCCATTCACCACTACTCTCTGGGCCCAGACATCCAGACATTTTGCCCAATGATGAGTACACCCATCTAAGTCATGAGCAGCCAGTTTCTCCAGGAGGATGCTGTGGGAAATGATGTTGAAGGCTTTAAAAAAAAATAGGTAGAAAATATCCACAGCCTTCCCCTCATTCACTAAGAGCATCACCTTGTCATAGAAGGAGATCAGGTTTGTCAATCAAGACCTGCCTTTCATAAATTCATGCTGACTGGACATGATCACCTGGTTATCCTGAATGTGCCACATGATGACACTCAAGATGACTCACTCCATAACCTTCTCCAGCACTAAGGTCAGGCTGACAGGCCTATAGTTCCCAAGATCCTCCTTCCAGCCTTTCTTGTAGGCAAGTGTCACATTTGCCATCCTTCAGTCCAGTGGAACCTCTCTGATTAGCCAGGATGGCTGGTAAATGATAGAAAGTGGCTTAGTAAGCACTTCTGCCAGCTCCCCCCTACCCTCACATGGATCCCTTTTGTCTGTATGGACTTACTTATGGATCTACGTGGAGCAGCAGGTCACTAACCATTTCCTCTGAGATTATGGGAGTTTCATTATGCTCCCCATCCCTGTCTTCCAGCTCGGAAGGATGGATACTTGGTTTTGCTATTAAAGACAGAGGTAAAGAAGATATATGAAGGAACCTTTAAAAAAGAGATATAAACCACAAATCTTGTAAGTAAACTAAAAATCTGCCAGTAACTTCATTTTAGAAGAGTAAAATTTTGTTTCATAAAGGTTATAGATTATACATAAGCAATCTCTAACACACTTGTCTATATTTAACTTGGCAGTTTGGAATTTATGAAACACATCACGCTTTTCACAACTTGAAAACTTGGATATGTAGTGTAAATAACAATATGGAATGACAGTAATTAAATTAAATTACATCTTTAAACATACTTGATCAATTCAAGTTTATTATGAGGAGAGTAGTAATAGTAGTGTTTGAGGGGTTTTTTAATGTATATAATTTCACAGACCATTTCTCTGTACTAACAAATAGTAAGTCATAAACTTCTGTGACTTCATAGAAAGAAATTTGCATTTTATCACTGGAGTTGTGAATATTTTCTGTGGGATGTGTTTGTGACTTCATCCCAGGCACTGCAGCAGTAGTTAAACTAACTTGGATGGTATCACACTTGATACTTTTCAGTGTGCTAATGAAATCAACACCTAAACAGTTACATTTATTATGTAATGTTAGTCCTTTACTTAAATCTGAGAGCCAGGTTGCATTGACTATTTATTTTAAAGGTAGAAATCTTTCTGAAGCAACTGATTTAACTCCTAAAGATAACTGAGGTCATTGTGGGTAGAATTCATCCACTTCACTTTAGATGCCTGAAGCGTGATCCAAGTGTTTAAACATGGGTGCCTAGAGACATGTGAGATTTTCTAGGACATCTAAGCCACATATAAGGAGTTTGCAGGAAGACCTAAATGCTCCTTTATTCCCAACAGGAGATGGGGATGTCTGGGAGTCTTGAGATGACATTCAACACCTAAGTTTAGGCAACAGAATCCCACTTTGAAAAATATTTATTAATATTAGTATCAGTATTAGCATTGGTATTATTTAAGTCTGAACTAATTTCATTAGTGTCCCTTTACAGTCAACGTAAAGAAGTAAACACTTCACAATATAGTTCTGATTAATTATTTTGTATATCTACACCCAGGTCAAATGACATACCAGAAGCAGTCTTTTCTGCACACAGAGTAAAAAGGAAATCCCCAGACAGGGCCTGTCCCTCTGCCCTTTCAATCATTTTTACATTTACTGAACATAAAACAACTGAAAGCATTAGGATATTATATGATTCAAGTAAATTCCTTTCTTCTAATCTAAATGGTCTGGCCATTATTTACTGTTGCACTGCATGATGAACATCAAGGAAAAGAGTAGACAGGCAGTTGAGATGCCTATTTTACGCTGACAACACACTTGAAGAGACAGAGAGGAGATTCATAACAAGGATGAAGAATGTATTTATTCTGCTTCACCATGTGCTATGTTACACAGAAACATAATCACAATGATATTACCAAAATAAAATACATCAACAAATGTGCAGTATCTCCAGGTGCAGAGTAAATGTTAGAGTGTGATATATGAGACAACCAATAGTCTCAAGTGTACCTCTCGAAAGGGGTTATTTAAGATACTCTGATCCTAGATGAACTGTTTGTGATCACATACAAATGGTTTACATTGAAAGATTTGTATATCCGCATTTTAGTAAAAGACAGTTTTTCCATCAAAGACCTTAATTCAAACTTTGGTTTAAATAAATGAAGTGTGTTTGATACATCACCCTAACCCTCTGTGAATACTGATTACATCACATATGTTAGAAAATTGCCACCCCTGGCAATCCAACAAGGGAAGTCACGCTGTACTGATGAGTAGGGGATGAGGTTTGGTGAGATAAAATGAACAGTACAGGCTCCACTCAGGACACTGATTCCATTCTGCCATCAGATGTACATTATTGATCCCAGCAGTTGAAAAGAAGAGTATGTATTTGATGTAGCTGGCAGCAGTCTTCCAGTTAAATTGCTCTTCAGCTGGCAGACTATTCTGTGAGCTTTGTTACAGAACAGATCAGTAAATGCACACATTTCTTACATTTCTCACAGTAGCTAAGACAGTGAGTAATCTGAACAACTATTTAAACATTTCCAGTCACTGCCTTAAAAAGGTGTAAATGGAGCCTGTGTGCATGGATCTTGCTGCTTGCCAACAACAGGCTGGTAAACCAAGTATGGTCTTTTGTTCAGCCCAACAAGTTGTGTCAGAGAACACACTACAGAGAAAATCACTGAGTCCATGACAGATATGGGGCTAAAGTGCTTGCGAAAAGAGACTTTGGGGATAGTGTATTGTTGATGTCTGATACACTTTGGCACAGATGGTTCATAAATAGATTTCCACTGTTAAAGATACAGTATTCTTCCTTTCTTTTTCATGTTGCACAAAGAAATTAAGGAGAAGAGAAGGGAGAAGGTAGAGAGAAAAAAGGTTTTCCTAAAAATGTAGAAATGTTAAATATTGCTAGAAAAGGGTTATGAAAGAAGTAGATCTAAAACTTAAAGATATTTTCATGCATTTGTATGTGTTCCTTACAAAATCACTTCTGTCTCACATGTTAATAGAGTATATGTAAAGAAATTCAAGCAATGACTTCTATGAAATTATCCCATTAATCCCTAAAAGAATTCAAAGCTGAGGTCTGAAGAATGAGATCGCAAAGAGCTAAAATCTAGGGGAAAAGAAATACAAGGGCTATGCAGAAAAGGTAGTGTCCAAGGAGAAACAGAGAGTGAAGAGGCTCAGAAGGAAAGTAGCAGTTAGGTGTAGCCTCTGAAAAAGAGAAGACCAAAAGATAGAAAATAGCTCTTAGGAAAGAGAATGGGAGCACAGCCAAGATGAGGAGCAGCACTTGTACAAACTCTCTAATGAGGGTATACTTCAGGTGTCTATAAGAGATTTTCCTGTAGAAGAAGCTTAATGGCTAGAAAAGGAATCAATTGATGGAAACAAACACGGGTGGTGGCAAATTAATCTGCAGTGAATAACACTACTGCCTTTACAAAGAGCTTCCTTTGAAGTGGTCAGTACATTTGTTAACACGGCCTACATGGTAATCTGAGCATAATTGGTTTTATGTTGTGTATATATACATCCCACACTGGGGTCTTGATCACTAGGTGGACCCTCTCGATGTTAACATGACACCACTGATAACTAACAGGATGAAAAGCAGTCAGAAACAGCATATCAACAATATGCTATCCCCAAAGTCTCTTTTCTCAAGCACTTTAGCCTCATATCTGTGATGTACTCAGAAGGTCTAAATGGAAGAAGTTTTACTGTTTCCCCTTACAGCTCCTTCCTGGTCCCGGAAAGCCACACCTAAAAACCAGCATATGTTACTGCATTAACAGAAAGGTTTTCCCACCCGCTTCACCTGTTGGATAGGAATTAGCACAGTGATGTGTTACCTGTGTGAAAGTGCTCATGATTATAAATATAAGAAAGCAAATAGCATGTTTATGGGATCAGTCACTGTACTTTAGAGAAAAGGAAGCTCCACTTAGATAATTTAGTAGCAGATTTTCACATATGCTTACCACTGTAAGTACATTGTGTCATGTATTTCAATTGTTCTCCAGCAGAAGGCTGAACCTTTGCAAGCAGGGTATAAAAGTTTGGGCTATTCTGATTATGTCATTTTCAAATCTGTTGTGCAGCCCCTGCTGTTAACTGGCTGACATGATGCATGACCCCACCAGAGGATAACAGCTCAGCATGCTGCATGAAGCCCACTTGAACTGTTCTGGCAAGAACAAGTGAGTCATTAATTATCCCACAGCGAAATCTATTGAAGACTTATTAACACTCATTCACAAGAAGGGGCCTTGTTTGATTCTCAGCAGGGATGGAGAAGCTGAAATAGACTGTTAATAAAATGCACCTAATATTAAGGAGGTACCTCCTAAAGTAAATCAAGTAATTTTAAAGTGATATTAGTAAAATCATCTGAAAAATCCTTGACTTCTCCATAAATATTACTGTGGTATTACTATGCAATTACTGTTCATTGTCAAACCAATCTTTCCTTAACTATGACATTTAGAATAACCTTTAGAGCCCCCAATATTATCTGAACTTATTCCAGGTATTCACAGCTAAAAGCTAAGTCTGCCTATTAGGATTTCATTCGTGTTAATTTCACATATAAAAACTGATTATCATGTAGAAATCTATCATGATTTAATTCAGAAGAAACTGAAGAACACTTGAAAAGTAATTCAAGGAGTAATCAAATACTTTAAAAACTCACTATCATTGGCATTTAAAAATTGCTGTCATAGGAAATCAGAAAGTAGGACTAGTATTAATTATGTTGACAATAGTTAAGAATTGTTCTGGACTATGAAAACCAGCAGTAAATAAAACCTCTAGACTGAAACTGGAAACACAAGCTGGAAATATATTTTGTATCCCTTTGGGAAGTTTGAAAACCCAACACAAAACTACAAGGTTAGGTTTGTTTGCATATTTGCATTAAAATAGCAGCTTCCATTCTAATTGCAGCACTCTCATCTGTGTAAATCTACATGCAGGCATTATTTTGGATAAAAGCCCTTTTAAATGCTTTTTCAGTGAACAAAAATGGATCAACAAGAACGATATAGCAACCTGGAAGCCCAATTTTTTTTAAATATATTGTTAGAACATTAATTTAAAATACTTTAAAAAAATCTAATGATAAAAATACCTTAATTTTACTTTAAAAATTAGTCATATCTTAAACAAACTTTACACTTTTAACTTAAATGTTAACTGCCATGAATCTTAATACAATCTGATTCCTATTGGCATGTTTTGGAAGAAGCTGAAATTTGCAGTCCCCAAAACTGTGTGGATGATGCACAATTGCAAAATCCTAATAATTGATCAATGCATCTCACTTTTTAATTGAAACTTTCCCAAACTGTTTTTCAGGCCACAATCTTTCACAGTTCATTTGGACTTATGAGTAGCCTGATAAAAAGCTCATGTCTGACAACGAAGCATTTCTTTGCTTATATTTATTACCAAACTGTTCTCAGGGTGTCCTCAAAAGCAGTTTAAGAATAGAGTATCTATCTATATGCAGTGCAGTGGGTTTTTTTTCTTTCTCAAAATCCTTGAGAAAAAAATAGTCCCCAGAAAAGGATAAGATTCAGACATTTAAACCCTTTTGATTTCTTGTGCTCCCTAAGATGAGAGGACACTAGCCAAATAAGCACACTATTGCCTGGAACCCTGTCCTGCAATGCCTAAGCCCTTCCCTGCCTCGTTCAGGAGGCCTTCATGTTTGACACACAGCTCTGGGGTACACTTCAGGAAGCAGGACAAAAGTCAGGCTCTTAAAAGCTCACTGATTCAGCTCTTTTTGTTTTTAAATGAGATTATTTGCCTGACAAAAGATAAAATGTTCCTTGTTGGATTAAATAACTTCATAATTTGAATCACAGGGTTTTTTCACATAAAAGGAGAAAAGATTTCATAGAGATCCTTAATGTACCCAACATATGGACAAACACTGCAGTTGGTATCTGGATTGATATGATGTTCTGTTATGGTATGTAGAGTCAATATTCTGTAACGCTCAAAGCACTATTTACATGGCAGAAGACTGTGGTTCTTTAAGAGAGGCAGAATGATCACTTCTTAAATGGTTAGAGAAGAAAGCTCTCTCTGAGCTGTTAGGAGGGCCTCATAATAAAGTGATTATGCCTGGTTGTCTATTGTAAAATCTTCCTGTTACTGAACCACTTTTAATATTCCCCACTGAAGCTGCACACTCAGGATCTGCAAGCATTCCCAAAAGTGGCCATGAATTTTCAAACCGATTATGGCAATCCGACAGAAACATTTTTAAAAGCTTGACCCAGCAAAGTGCTGAGCAGTTTTCTAAGGTGCTGGACAGCCTCAAACCCAATTGTTTCTAGGGAGAGCTGTAGCTACACACTGAATTTTAGGAACACTCAGCATTTTGCAAGATTTAACTCTAAAGATCCTAATTGAAAGTCAATGAGAGTTAGTTTCCTAAGACTCTAAGATATTTCAGCACTTGAGATCAATGAAGTGAGTTTCCTAAGTGTCTTAGAAGCTCAGAGTTTTCACTTTGCATAGTGCTGTGCCACGATGCCCAACTCCAGCATAAAAGTCCATAATATCTGAAGGATATGCTGATGAAGTTGCATATCTGCCATGTAACATGTAACTGACAAGGAAACAATAAGTTGCAGGGCAGGGGAAGAAGGAAGGCCCCTAGTAATAAGCCCAGCCAATCAATCTTTTATGTATGCCATTTGTAGAAGACAGACCACAAATTTTGCAGCATTAAAAGGACAATAGAATGGAGAAAAGGAAATAAAGTTGACATTGGAAGATGACAAACAAAACCTTGTTTAGCCATCCAGGTATGTTTGTGCTCCTCATATAAGCAACACAGATGCTTTCCAGTTCTTTCATATGAAAATAGTATGCTACTGTTTTTGAGCTTTACTTAGAAAAAATCTGATCACTAAAAGTACTTTTTCATAGGTAATACAAGAACCAGGCTTTCAGCAGATATGGCTTATTGCCTCCAAGAAAGTAAACATACGAAATCTGTGTACCATTTGGCAGAAGGAAAAACTAGCCAAAAATATACCGGTGCCATGTTTGAAGAGCCTGATAAGGCATTCACTGATAGTCCTAGTTCTGAGTCCCTCATCTTCCACAACTCCCCTCTTCAGCCTTTGGCAAATCAATCAGGGGGGAAAAGAAGGCCACTATCAACACAGTAGCTAACACATAGAGAAACGTGAAGTCTCTCAAGATGTAGTCTCTAAGGGTCTGCTTTGCAGACAGACCTAGCTTTGCCCAAAAACTTCCTCAAGAACTTCCTCCTCCACTCCCAGCAGAACAGGCTCTTCTCCACATCTCTCAAATGGGGAGGAATGGTCACAGTACAAGTATTGATAACTCCAGCATATTGTCCCCAGGAAGGTCATTATTGCTCAGAATATTTTACAAAATCTTTGTTAGCATGTACTAATAATCAATGTTGTACATATGCCAAGACTCAAAGGAACAGTCGGGGTGTTAGTCTAATTGTCTATAACATCCCCCACACTGAGGCCCCAAGAGCACTGACCTTGCTGGAACCCCAGCTTGACACCTGTGTCCTTGTGGAGAATTTGTTCAGGAACAAGAAGCACACAGAGAAGCCAGCTGAAGGTAAAACTTTCACAATGTTTTGTTTTTTCCTTTACAAAAGCAGAATTTAGCACTACAGTTCTGGGTTAATTTGAGGTAGGCATTTTGTCATGTGATTAAAATGCAATTAGACCACTGTCCTCTTGTAATATTGATTTAATTTATAATCTGCAGCTTAAGTCAAATTGTTTTAATATGGTCTCTCTCTTGACTCTTTCTCTAAATACTACTTTTTATTACCACATGTATTTTAGAAGACATTTAATCTCATTTTAAATAAAAGGAAAAGAGAAACTGAGTGTAATATGTATAAAACTAGATATTAACCACTCACGCAGTAAAACTAATCAAAGTACAATCAGGATCACCTCAATATAGTCTATGCTCTCACCAAGTAAAACCCAGAGCACTCAAACCCAGCAGAAATGCTGGGGCGCCCCACACAGAGGGTAAAGCTATGGTTCCACCTGCCATACCTGTCAGCCTGCAGAGCATAGTGCTTGCTGTGAAGGGTTGTGGCAGCTGTCACTGCTCTGTTCTTTCCTTCAGGGACATTACATTTGATTTTGGATAATGCTTTCATCAGCTGCCAAAAGAGCTTCTCTTCACATGAAATTGTAGTTACAATTTACTGCTAAGTATCTGTGAGGTTAGGTCTTGGCTGAAGACGATGCATCAAATGAACCCTAATGGCTGAATCTCATTACGTAATAATTCTGGTCTACAAACACTGATATCTAGGCCTGCCACATGTTTTGGATTCACCACATAAACCTCACCAACTCATTTTGAAGCCTCACAGGATTAGAAATTAGGACAGGAGAGAACTCAAAACTTCAGCCTAATTGTCTGAACTTTGACCTCAGATATCTCCACTTCCCTTTCACTTCTAAAAGCATTTTTTTCTAATTAATTTATAGATACTATTGAGGATTTCCATTCTCTAGTATAAATGATTATGAAGCACATAGTTCTGTTTTGAAGCAGTATTTTTAATATATCCACTTCTATTTATCCTTTTTTCATATCTACAGTTGAAAATATTTCTGTAATACAAAGTCAATTAAAAACAATCTAACTGCATACATTTCCAACTTAGTACAAGATAATCTTTGAATAAGAGTATGTATTTGTGTATATACAACCAAGCAAAGTTAATTAGACAAGCTTACTGGCTTGTTTTTTATTGCTCACTCTAATTTTTTGAAATTATTTGAACAAAGCAGTCCTCTTGTTGGTATTTATACAGTGCCCAAAAGTATGCTATCTGCTCTTCAGTTGCTTGCCAATATGCTTATTAATTTATAAATCAGTGTCTTCACCATTAGATCTACTGTTGATGACACATTTTGTACATGTAATAGTATAGCTTTAGTGCTGTTTATATATTTTTCAGGGAAAAAGCGCCATCTCATATTCTTGCAACCACTTGAATGTCATCTTGTACATAAACAATTTTTAATAAAACACATTTTAAGGGTGGTTTGAATCATATGGGATTAGCAGGCAGTTCATTGTGATACCTGTGAAGAGACAGATAGTATATATTGATTTTAACTTCTGTAGTAATAAACATAGTAAAGATCTTGATTGTTAAATGCCAGAATGTGACAGGAAAAGGAAAAGAAAGAAAAAGGAAGGAAAAGGAAAAGGAAAAGGAAAAGGAAAAGGAAAAGGAAAAGGAAAAGGAAAAGGAAAAGGAAAAGGAAAAGGAAAAGGAAAAGGAAAAGGAAAAGGAAAAGGAAAAGGAAAAGGAAAAGGAAAAGGAAAGAAAAGAAAAGGAAAGAAAAGAAAAAAGAAAAGAAAAAAGAAAAGAAAAGAAAAGAAAAGAAAAGAAAAGAAAAGAAAAGAAAAGAAAAGAAAAGAAAAGAAAAGAAAAGAAAAGAAAAGAAAAGAAAAGAAAAGAAAAGAAAAGAAAAGAAAAGAAAAGAAAAGAAAAGAAAAGAAAAGAAAAGAAAAGAAAAGAAAAGAAAAGAAAAGAAAAGAAAAGAAAAGAAAAGAAAAGAAAAGAAAAGAGTATATAAAGTAGTTACAGATTTTTCAAGGACAGAGTTCCATGCCTCTGGCCTCAAACATATTTCACCATCCAGAGAAGTTTCACTCCTACTTTACCAGTTAGTAAAAATCATGTCTAATGGCTTCTACAGACTCAGGTAACAAATGTAAGACTCTGAATAAGGACAGCATATTACAAGAAGGAGCAGAGAGCCTTGATCTAGCAGTGACTAAGGCTGAGATAACTGCACAGAAACAGGTAAAAAAGCAGAAACTGCAAAACAGGACTGAAAATTCAAGGAAATAACATGCTTGTCTATCTGAGACGGGGTTAGTGTTAAATAAAAGAACACCTTCAGAAATGCCCTGATAGATGGCTTCCCATGCTTTAAATAAAGCTATAAAACATGATACAGTGAAAGTGTTGAGGGAACAGCTGAAGCAGCAAAATATTCCCAGTTTTGCTCATGAGAAATATCTTTTCAGAATTGAAAGTAGAAGGCTCAAAATGTTATACGTGCCCTTTTTTTATTAGCAAGTGATATCTTGTGTTAGATTTACCCCTAACTATGTCCCATAATTTCACAGATTTTTGAAGGATTATCTGATAATATCCTAACTGATAACAAAGACAAATGTTGCAGGGAGCTGGAAGTCACAGAGCACAACACTCCAAAAACTGGTCTAATAGAATATATGTATCTCAGGCATAATATAAGTTGTGGAAGCTGATAATCGGGCAACCAAATTAGACGTTAGAGCTGCCAGTCCCAACTCGACAAAGATTGCAAATATTGGCCTTTGTCTGCAGTACCACCTAGTGTCAAAAACTCTTATCTCTGAGCTGAAAAGAACTGTATTGAACTTCACCTATGCTTTATTTCCTCTGTCCAAAACAACACTAGATTATACAGGAAGGGTGCCCAGAGAGTCTCTTTCATGATGGTCAGCCCAAGAAAGTGTCTCTCATAATTTTGCTGCCTTTATGGAAACAAAACTTTAGACTTAAAAGGAGTTTGGGTTTTTGGCACGTAAGACAAAAACTCCCCCAATACTATGTACCATTTTAAATGTGGTTAATATTCTCCACAGTATAAAGCAGCAGAAATGCTCCAGGGAGCAGTCTGCGCTGGAAGTGACAGAAATCCTAGAGTAGGTCACACAAAACCTTGTCCAGGTGGCTTTTGAATGTCCTCAGAGAAGGAGACTCAACAATCCATCTGGGCAGCCCGTTCCAGTTCTCTGTCACCCTCACAGGGGAGAAATTTTTCCTTGTATTTCTTTGGAACCTCTTATGTTCCAGCTTATACCCATTGGCCCTTGTCCTATCACTATACATCATTGAGAACAGCCTGGCTCCATCCTCCTGACACCTACCCTTTACATATTTGTAAAGATTAATGAGATCACCCCTCAGTCTCCTCTTCTGCAGGCTAAAGAGCCCTAGCTTCCTCAGTCTTTCATCAGCTCCACTCCCTGCATCATCTTTGTGGCCATGCACTGAACTCTATCCAGAAGCTCCCTGTCCTTGAACTGAGGGCCCTAGAACTGGACACAAGCTTCCAGATGCAATCTCAATGAGGGCAGAGTAGAGGGGGAGGAGAATCTCTCTCAATCTATTGCCCACAGCCCTTCCAATACACCCCAGGATGCCATTGGCTTTCTTGGCCATGAGGGCACATTGCTGGCTCATGCTCATCCTGCTTCCACCAAGACTCCCAGGTCCCTTTCCCCTACACTACTTTCTGAGAGTTAATTCCCCAGCCTGTATTGGGACATGGGGTTATTCTTTCCAAGATGCAAGACTATACTAGGCCTTGTTGAATTTCATTAGATTTCTCCCTGCCTAACTCTCCAGCCTGTCCAGGTCTTGTTGAAAGGCTGAACAGCCTCTGGTGTGTCAGCCACTCCCCCTAGTTTAGTATAGTCAGCAAACTAGCTGACAGTGCCATCTGTTTCCTAATCAAGGTCATTAATGAATATATTGAACAGTACTAGTCCCAGCACCGACCCCTGAGAGACTCCATTAGACACAGGCCTCCAACTAGACCCTGCCCTATTGATCACAGCTCTCTGCCTTCTTCCCTTCAACCAGTTAAAAATCCACCTCACTACCTGATCATCCAGCCCACATCTCAGTTTTGCTGCCAGGATGTTGTGGGAGATGGTGTCAAACGCTTTCCTGAAATCAAGATAAACCACATCCACTGCACTACCACCATCTATCCACCTTGTTATCTCTTCATAGAAGGCTATCAGGTTCATCAAACATGACTTCCCTTTGGTAAAACCACGTTGACTCCTCCTACTGACCCTCTTATCCTTTAAATGCCTGGAGACAGCACCCAGGATAAGTCGTTCCATCACCTTTCCAGGGATGGAGGTGAAGCTGACCAGTCTGTAAGTTACCCGGCTCCTCCTTCTTGCCCTTTTTGAAGACTGGAGTGACATTTGCTTTTCACTAGTCTTCAGGTACCTCTTCTGTTCTCCATGATTTACTAAAGATAACGGAGAGTAGTCTAGCAATGACTTCCACCAGTTCCCTCAGCACCCGCAGGTGCATCCCACTTGTCTCCTCCCTGCCCATCTGAGAGTGGCACCTGCATGGCACAGGAGCTAGGCACTTCTGGAACCAAAGTGTCTGCCTTCTTGCCTGCAGACACATCTGGGCACCCAGTAGTCCCTCTGGAGCAGACTGAGGGGTGGCCACCCACTCTAGGGGCTGCCAAGATACTAGGCAGCTCTGGAGCCTGGCAACTGGAAACCAGTCAGGCAGGCAAGGTGGCAAGTTGCACCTCACCCAATCTAATCAAGGCTTTTTGGATCTCTCCCCTCAAAACCTTTCTTGTGGAAATGAGATTTGCCCCAGAATTTCTTACCTGTTTAGGACTTCCCAAAACATGGTATCTAGAAGAAAAGTTCACAAAATTACCCTAGGCACAGAAAGCTCACAACATGAATTCAAATTAAACTAGAATAGAATCAGCAAATGTGAAAGGATACACAGCAGGCACATTTACTAAACCAGAATGGAGTGAGTCAACTGTGAATTCCCTGGAGATGCAGCCAGCCTACGTACATGGACCTCACGTGACTAATGAGTAACTGCCACGGCAGTTTCATGTACAGTTTTTAGATTTACTTATAAATTTAATAGAAGAGCAGGCCAGAGAAACAAGATAAAGATTAAATATCTAACAAAAATTTGTAGCAACATCAGCTAATTGCATAGCCGAGGCAGGAGGTGTTAATTACAATTATAGATGAGCCAGCTAGTAATTCACATTAGCGAGCATAGAGCAATTATCAACCTGCTGGTTTTCTTGCTACTCACAATATACATGTTTTCCCATTTTTGATGGAACATAATAGCTGTATTGAACAATGTAACAGAACAGTAATGGATATAATGCCTATTTAGGTAACCTACAGCTGTGATGTGCAATATTATCACAAAAATATTCTGTTTCATTTGGAACAAGTCACTATCCAGAAAGCTAAGTAGTTCTACTGCTCAACTTGAGTAGAAAAAATGTCATGGGCATTTCACAGATGGACAGATACGCTTTGTTTCTCACATTAAGATTTACAAATACAAATTAACCTTGACTGGACCTGAGGCAAAGTACAGTTTAAATTATGCACCAGTAAAAAATTAAATCTAAGAGTATTGACATTAGTATGCTTGCTTCTAAGTGATAAAACGGAAGAATTTCACTGACATATGACTGAAGAAATATAGTCTCTAAGCCTGGCAAATCTGTTTTTCCTACAGTCTTCCAACTGACTTGGTTCAGCACAGCTCACCTAAAAGAGACCATGCTATCGCTGAGTTAGCACGTAACTCATCGTTGTATGGGACACTAGAAAAAAGGAGCTAAAGATGAGATGATCTTCTCAGCAAAAGGTCACTTAGTCTCTAGAAGTCATATTCACTTTCTTCACTGGATGCACTGTCAGTGGACAGCTTCCCACGGGAAGGCAGAACACGGGTACCACCCAAAAAGTCTGTAGATGGAAGACTGGCAAAATTACCAATTTACAGAAAAGCAAGGCTCTGTCTTACTCTATCAAAAGTTTTTAATTTGTACCATGCACACACTACAGTAAAATGCTTTCCAAACGGGAGTTTCGTGTCTGTTACTAGACTTCTTTGGGATGAACTCTGCACATTTGTACCTACAAGGTGGTCCACTGGTATGTTCACGACAGTGCCTTACCTTTGATCACTCAGGACTTAAACAATCTTAAAAAAACCCACTCTTTACTTGAACCTGAAGCAGAATATGAGTCACTTTTTGAAGATGTAACATTGTCATTTCACATGTTTTCCATATATTTATTGCATTAGTTCAGTCATATTGAAATTGAATACAAGGATATCAAGCAACCATGCAATTTTTGTCTGAAAACTAGTACTTTTCTGGGCAGATGTTTATCATTTAACAGGCACAACTGGATATTACAGCCACACTACACATTTTCTGCTTGTTTAACAGTAACTGCAGCTGAATTCAGTATAGTATGTGTATCAAGAGAAAATTAAATCCTATCTAGGTTAACGTGTGAAACAAAACCTCACATTAGCAACATTATTTTCTTACTACTTATGATTTGAAGCATTTTTAAATATCAATGGAACGAATATTGGTTAGAACCAACTAAATATTTTGAACAAATTCCATGACTATTTGCTTAAATTTTAAAAGAAATTTGTTTTGAGCTGCATCTGCACCACTTTGTGTTTCACTACTGGATTACATTCAGCAAAACCACCTGCTCAACAGAAGATTCGTGTATTACAGAAGTCAACATAGCTGCTATTTTGAGAGCTTAGCTGAGATATAAAGGGAGCATACCCTTCATACTTTCCATGCAGCAATAAATATACCTAGAAATATGATATATCTATGTGTGCTTCTTCCTCCAAGTACATATAGATTATCACCCTGTCTTAATCTGGGATTTTTTTTTATCAGTGTGATTGAAAGGAAATGATCAAATAGTTCTGGTATTATATATTGTCCTGGACTTCCTAGATCCCTTAAGGTCTGACAGTGAAATAGGGATCACATTAGTGCCAGAAGCTGAAACCGCCCTCCCTTGAAGAAAATTTGATGCCTATAATGACATTAGCTGATTCCATCTCAGCCATGAGTTCCTTGAGGAACTCCAATAGCTTTTTGTTCCTCTGCCTTTCAGTTCTATGTAAACTTTCACCTTCAATTCCCCTGAAGCTAACAGGCACTCCATATTGCTGTGTTCTGTTCCCAATTCTATTTAGCTTTGAATATCACCAGATAGTCCTAGTTCTGACCAGCTGAAGATGTGGCTCCAAATGTTAAAACCACCGCATTCATATACTAGCACGTATTTGGAAGGGAAAAGTCCAAGAACCATGAGTTTGATACATAATTATAATGCCATCCTAGGACAACAACTAAGTAGACCATCTAGAGTAAGTCCTAAGTTTGGCCACATACCACAAACTTTTAAAGGAACTTCTGGAACAAAAAAAGCAGTAATTGTGCCATTGAGAAAAAAAGTGAGTTCTCCAGCAATGCATAATAGACAAATTCTTAAAGGATTTCCATTCTGTGTGCTGCTGTGATTCAGTACCAGAAATGCTAGACACAAATTCCAGAGCAAGCATAGATGTTATCAGAAGGTGATGCATGAAGCGAGATAGTGCAGAGTCATAGAGGACTTTTCATATGCTCTGAGTCATAACACATGGGTACCTTTCACTTGTGAACATCACATACATATTCTGGCAAAATTATTGTTGCTTTTTAAAATTATTGTTCCTTTTGAGGAGTAGGAAACATCAATTGCCAAGGACAGGTCTATTGTAATTCTCATGCTGTGACATCACAGATGATCCCAACCTGCAGGAAATAGTCATTGCATTTTGTTTGTCTAGGCACAGCTGCATTTGCCTTGGCATTGCTAAATGTAATATACTAGTAAAGAAGTAGTCCAATTACAAGAACCTATACCATACCTGAGCATTGGTCTGTGTTAATTGAAATGCACTTCCAAATGCGAACTGCCTGTGTTGAGGAATTTTTATGAGATCACTCAGGGCAAATTAAACTCAGGTTTGTGCTCAAATATAAAAGAAAAATTTAATGCAGCATGCATTAAGCAGAGTCCTACCACAATACACAGCCCTACACAGAGTCTGCAATGATGCATCACAAGTAGATTCCTGTTATACCCTTGCGCCAGCACCAGTCCAAAGAACAGCTGCATGGGGCATCTCAGCCCAACATGGGTCCATCCCCTACCCAGATTTGTTGCCCAAAGGTGGCCCCTGAGCTAGGGCCCCTAACTGTTTTTGTTCCAGGATGGCTACAAGACAATGCTGAAGATGTTTCTTATCGCTGAGGGAAACTTCACGCCCTTGCAAGTAGTCTGTTCTGTCTCTGTCATTCCTGTTTCCAGACAGTTTAACTCATTCTTGCAGTTAGGCTTTCTTGTCCACCGTGTCAGATCACTCCTCAGTCATCAATTACCACTGCTGAGCAGTTACAATTAGAATTTCCCTTTTACCTGGATGTGCTAGGAAAGCACACTGTGGCACAAAAAGCTAAACTCTAGGTAGTTTTTAGGTAACCCTTTCCAGTTCCGAGTGTCTGCTTTGTTTAGTTTGTTTATACTGGAATTAGAATTCAGCCTTCCCAGAAGATAGATGTAAAAGACTAAAATCAAGCTCAATGTAAACATAAAGCATAAAAAATCATACAAAAAAAGGTCTGTAAATTGTCATAGCAGTGTTTACTCAAAAGATCGCCTGTCTTCCAACCTTAGAAGACACAAGTAAGACAGAAATTAAAGCTGGTCAGAAACCTGTATAGTTATCATCAGACCACGCAAAACATGCTTCCCATGAAAGCATAGAAAAGTTTTGACATTTTGAATCCAGGTCTTGACACAGGCATAGTAACACAAGCACATATCAGGCAGGCACAGCAAAAGTTCAGTACTTTTTAGATTAATGGAAAAAGAGGAACACAAAATGCATTACAGAGAAAATTAGGGCATAATATACCTGAAAGCTTTTAAAGAAATTAGCAGGGGAAAAAAAGCCTGACAACAAGACAACAAAAGAGGTAATTTTAAGACTGATTTATATGTTCTAGTTACAAAATACAACACAAACTCAAGAGTACTAACTAGCTTTTTGGAGTCCTTAGTGGTGGAGTTTACAAGTGCACCTCTGTAGTGATCCTGCCCAGAAGATCATTGTACCTCCAGGAATTAGTGATCCAAACAACCATTAACCTGAGTCCTAAAGGCCTGTGCTGTACTACTGTGCATGTAGAACCTGGCCTTCAGACTTGTGTTGTGCTATACATACCCCTTGTCCACAGGATAACCTCATTGTAACAGAGAAGCCTCTGGGCAGCTCCCATACAGTGCCAGCAATTACAATGTCTGTGTAATCTTGCCTTTAAAATGTGCAGCAAGATGTTCTTATGCCAATATCACTTTTCTCTGAGAACAGAAATTATTAATAAAGTTGCTTTCCTTTAATAAAACCTATAGGACCTCAACAAAAAACAGACACCTTTCTACAGATGGGATCCACGTACTGTGCTGTGCCCTGGCTGGACACAGGTTAGAGACTTGTTTGATGCTATGCAACTAGGGGTTCCCATCATCTCAAGGGACATAAAATATTTACACTATCTCCTTTTCCCTTATAGTATTAACCGAAAAATGGGAT
Organism: Colius striatus; assembly: GCF_028858725.1. Taxonomy (NCBI): domain Eukaryota; kingdom Metazoa; phylum Chordata; class Aves; order Coliiformes; family Coliidae; genus Colius; species Colius striatus. The sequence continues at coordinate 23,202,365 of NC_084760.1, read as the reverse complement.
TTTAAGTGATACTTTGCAGTCTCTGTCTTTCTTAGATCATAAGAAATCAGCACCTTCTGGTGCAAAACAATGCTACTCTCTTTCTCTGGCCTGCAGTAGGAAAGTAGTATTGTTTTTTGTTTGTCTAAGTCTATGGGGCTTCATTTTACTTCATTTCAGACCTCTTAAAATGTATCAGAATCTAGTTACTGGAATGAGTCAGGTGTTAAGGGAGACAGTGGTCATTGGTGTTTTCTGAGCATCCAGACTTCAGGTTTGCTAGCACTAGGAAATAGAAATGTCATTTTGTTTTAGCTCTTTGGCACTTATGATCACAGCATGTCCAATTGCTGGCAGAAAGATGGACAACTGAAAAGTCCTGACACACTGTAGTACAAGCATCCATCATTATGTCACCTTTGCTTTCACCTTTTATTAAAAACTAAATCAGAAGATTCACTTAAATGTTATCAAATCTGGTCAAAAGCTAACCTCTAGCCACAGATCTTGCATGCGTATTTCGAAGTAGAAAGAATAATTTCTAAAGATTTCTTACATTAAGACATGGAAGGCAATCTTATAAGGAAAAACTACTACCCCTCTTCAGTAAGCGACAGTAGTGTGAAGCATTAAGAGCTCTATTTATACTATGGGGAAAAAATAGACCAAAGAAAAGAAGATGCAGGAAGTTTCAAATAAAAGCTAACATGAGTTTTGTACCTACGATAATTCTCTATTTTGCTCCAAAAGTTTAAAAGTTGAAGTTAAAAGTGTCTGCTAAAATAGGCATTCTTTTGATATAAGACAGGGTGAGAGAAAAGATCTGAAGTAAAACATATTTTCAGATTTTCTGGAGCTTACCACGGTATTATTTCTGCTATTAATAACTATTCAGAGATGCATAGCACAGACACTGAAGCACTAAGCACTTGAGTGAGTGTTCAGAAGAGCATAAACACCATGTCTCAAGTTGTTCTCTTTCCTCTCTCCTACTTCATGGGAGAAAGAAAATTCATCTACTCTGGACCAGCACTGGTAGCAGACTGTTAGCCTTTAATATACTCATCTGTTCAAGGTAGGACTCTGCAGGCAGAGGTAAAACCCTGACTTGTAAGATAGAGCCCTTGCCCCTACCACTGTGCTTACAATATTGACATAAAATGCTGTGACCATTTGTTTAAGCCCAATAGTTTGGCCCAGGTAGTTTTCTAAAGCAGGTCTGAAAGAAATGCAATTTTAGTTTTTTACTTTATGTGAAAAGTCTGACTGTTACTTAAAATACTTAGAGAGGCTCAGAAAGAGTTTCCATCAGTCATTAGTGTTTGTTGGGGTCTGCTTTTTTCCAGCTCTTGAAAAAAAGATTATTTTTAAAAATGAATAGATATATTACTTTTTAAGAACACTTAAAAGCACTAGAAATAAAAACATTTGTGCTCCTGACTATTTTCAGATGCTCTGCAAAATCAGTGAAAGGCAGTGACAGAATAGATGCCACTGCGTCTCAGGTGTGAGACATCTAACAAGGGGAAGAACTAAAGATCTACAGACTGGTTATTTTCCTTGTACTCACTGTGTATTTACATGCTTATGTGTGTGGTTAACTATTACATTGACTAGCACATTGGTTAGTTAACCATGCTTTTACATTCAAAGTTACCTATAATATGAAGTGGACAATGGGACCACAGCCTAAGGTTCTGTGCCTTTAAATTAGAGTAGGGATCACATGTGCCTTGGAGATGACGGGCATTATCCAGTAGCAAGAAACCACTTTGATGTGTTAGCAATAAAAGTTGATAACAAAGAACAGAAAAATTATCTTTTTACTGATATGCTCCTTCCAAATAATCAAATCCACTTTTTTGGGAAAAAAAAAAGAAAAAAAAAAAAGGACAAAGTTTTATCTACAAAAATTAAGCCAGAATTTATAGTCACTTACTAGTTTTCCTCAGTGCCTGGCACACAAAGCATTCAAAGTTTAATGACCTGTGAAACATTAATCAACAGGAAATCTAAAAGACAAAATCCATGTTGGTATTTGTTGCTTCCATCTCCTCAAATATAATGCACACATTTTATGTAATATAATTAATAGTGATTGCTTTCTCCAAAGCTCATAATGACAGCAAGAGGAAAGGCTTGCTATCATCAGATCTGATGTTGTTCAATCTACAAGCAACTCTAAAAATGATCTGCTTAAAGGAACTGCTTCTAGTATTTAGTAGAATGTACTACACACAGGTCCTGCCCCTACCTGGAATTCTACAAATCAAATAGGGGGCTAAGAAATGTACTTTTATTTTTAAACTAAACACACAAAACTAGCCAAGCCACTGACGGAAATCTGTATTGTTCTAGTGCTATCACAAAAAGCACTTTCAAAATGACCCATTCAGAAAGCTAATGTTCCCAACAGTACAGTGAAGATAAAATACAATGAATTGGAACTCTATGAAACATTCTGATAAACTTCCTATTCATTTCACTACTTCAGTAGGATCAATCTTATCAGAAATCAGACTGCTTTCAGAATTGGCTGGAACTGCCGTTACCTGTCCACCAAGCACTGAGAAACAGACCATACTCAGTTAAGCAGGAAGTGTTTCCATGTTTTTACTACAAATATGACCTGAGCTTTCCAAGAGGTCTTCAACCATTGCTTCACTAAGAAAAGAGCAAAGAGTAAATCAGTTCTCAGATGGTTGATGATACTAGTGAAGGGCCTGTTAACACAGATCACTGCTTGACCTATAATGACCTGTAATAAGCAACTTCTTTTTACAGCAGCAATGCCTCCAGATCATGTTTTAGCTGCTCTGTTTTACAGGCTTAGTATCATACCAATATTGTCACAAGAGCATTAGAAACTAATCTGCTTCCAAAGCAGACAGAAAAGCTGTCCACATTAGCAAGACTTTAAGACAAAAAGAAGATCTGTAGAGTATAACACTTAGTGGTAGAGACTGGCTATCTGTGGCTTTTTTGTACTAGATTTGCCTTAATCTGGTCCCATTGCCCAAATGCTCATTTGCCACTGATCCTCCTTTTGTTTCATCTAAAATCTAATTCATGTGTGGTAAGGCCATCCCACAATGTGTCTTGAAGAAAGCAATTGCGAGATGTCAGGAGATTCACTTCAAAAGTTCACACTAGATCTGAACTAAACCACTTTGTACCTAAAGGGGGAGACAAGAAAGCTGGAGAGGGACATTTTGTAAGGGCAACAGCTTTAAACTGAAAAAGGGTAGATTCAGATTAGACGTAAGAAGAAGCTCTTTACTCTGAATGTGGTGAGGTACTGGGACAGGTTGCCCAGAGAGGCTGTAGATGCCCCACCTCTGCAAGTTTTCTAGTGTTTTGATGGGTCTAGTGGTAGGTGTCTCTGCCTATGGCAGGGGCGTTGGAACTACAACATCTTTAAGGTTCCTTCCAACCCAATCATTCTATGATTGTCCATAAAATCATACTGTTGTAAATTTACTTCCTTTTTAAATGGCATAAAGTCCATTATGTTCTTTTTTGCTTATACAAGAACTGAGAATTTTCATGCCCATATCAAAGCCAACTTGGTTGTGCCGGCAAAAGTCTATTTCATAAACCTGGTACACAAGTAACATCACAGGCAAATCAGCACAAAGTACTTCTAAACATAAGACAAAGATTCCTGCATGTATATCACTCTTGTAAACATGATAGATCTATTCATCATGCCACAGACAAGCAGAGCTGCTGACACCTAATGCCATTTCTGTATTTTCTGAATTTATTAACATTATGTAAAATGCAGCATCAGCCATTCAATACATAAAATTTTTATTTGTTTGACATTGAGGGGGAAAAAATGAATAGAGAACACAGAGCCTCCATAGGTATGTATACATACATAATCATTTAAACTATGGTTTGCATAGCAACTATCATTAATTTTAGAAGTCATCCAGTCATATTCCTACACAAAGCTTTGAGTGTAAGAGCTTTGAATAAGCTCATATGTACACAAGAATGATAAATGTATTCCTCTGCCTCACAGATATTATTTATATTCACCAGTGCAGTGCCCATCATTTTTATGTAAAGCAAGGCATTGTAATGACTTCTAAGTAAAGAAATACTTTAAAATAAAATAAATCAGAGGAATTCAGGTGAGAGCTTGTTGGTTTGTTGGGTTTTTTTCAGTGCAACTTTTATTATTTGGGAAAGCCCATTAAAAGCTTTTGTAGGATTACCATGAATGACACTTACTGGGAAAGGCTTCTGATATCCCATATGCTCACACTAGAAATATAGAATGACATACAAGCAACAGAAGCACTTGCAATTGCAGGAGATCTTTCTATGTGCCAGACTTTTAGGAGCCCTTCTTTCTCATGACTCATTTTATCTGTGGGTGGTACCTTTCTTTTATCTGAAATCAGCTATCAGTTGAGAGAGAAAGAAAGGGTATCCCACATATACTAGAGCAGTGGTCTCTAAGTTCTTTTGATTGTGAAACCCTACTCATAAAAAAAACCTCTGAACATATATACCCAATATAAATTCATATAAAACATACACAAAAATGGAAATTAAAATGCATGAGATAAAATAAACAGTATTTTACATTTTATTTATTAATGGTACACATTTTCTTCTTGCACCCTAGTGGTTTGCCTTGAGCAATTCTGAGGTGTGTGCACATCCTATTTTGAGCGTGTTTGGATTGTTGTCTGGAGTCATGACTTAAAAGTCTCTTTTTTAATAACAAGTCTTCTCACTGTTACAACCAGACTTAACCCTGCTGGGTCTTCATCTGGTCTGGTGATACTTTTCACCATGTAAGGGTTCAAGATACAAAAGAAAGTGGGGAAAGTTCATTCATTCATATTGCATGTAATGCATGAAGACAAAAAACTACTGATGAGACTATAGATACCTTTTTAATACATCTTTGTGAAATCTCAGATATGATGCAAAATCATAATTTAATCATTGGAGTAATAACATTAGCTTTGGTAAGCAATTAACCCAATTAATTTTACATTGTTGATATAAAATCACTAATGTATCTTGTCATTCCAATGCATCAGCAAGTAGTTAATTTTGTTATAGGGTCATCCTCCTATGCCAGGTAAGAGGAAGCTTGCTTGAGGGCTGTATTGTTGATATGGGATTCTTGCTCACAACCACACAGGTCAACTGGTTCTAGACAGATATGGAGTACTCTGCCTCCCTCTTAGGTATGTAAAGTTGCAGAACTTTAGCTCAAAACACAGTAAAATTGTGCTATTTAGAAATTAAATTCTGCTTCACATAAGTTCACAATGCATTTACAACTACCTTTTCTGAACATTTGAGTAAGACTGTCCAATGAAAGCTATTTCTGAATCCGTAAAATCCATGTATTTTAGCTTGATGACAACACTTCCACTTAAGTGGAAGAAGAAGTGAAGACTGGTTATATGCTCCACAGTGAATCAGAAACAGTAAGATAGATTTTGGCTAACCAGTCATAGTCTGTCTATGAATCCCTGAATACGCTCTTTGAGTATGCATAAAAACTCTGGAAATGTATTTTTAGAATAAGGATGCTTTTTGACTACTTTTCTCCCATGCCTGTCTTTCTGAGGCCTGATGAACATATGAGATGGCCAACCGCCAATTGTATCACACAACTCTTCCTATCCAAGAGCATTTAATAAACATAAATTAATCACTTCAGACACTTCATGGTATTTCAGCATATAGGCCAAAGTTTGGGGAAAATATTTAAGTGTTTGTATATTGTCTATCTATAATACTGCAATTAACCTCAGTATATTCTTATATTAGGATATGTAGAAAAATCTGCATATGAAGCTCTTGCTTATCCTGCTTTCATTCAGTATATTCATTCAATGTAACTCAATCATCATTCACTGAACATTCAGTTTCAATGAATAAAAGCTTTCTTATGCTGACACAGTATGTATATTTTCTTGCCTCAACTGTCTCCAACTGCTTATCCTGCACACTCCATCTCTTCCATTCACATGTCCCTTGAATCTATTCTCTGTCTCTGATCTTCCTCATGTGTCCAACATTCCTTATGTAACTAAAGTTCTGATTCTTTCCTCCTCAAGGGCTGTGGGGCAGGTGATGAACATGGGATTTATGAATGTTAGAAGCAGGGAGGAGAACAAAAAAGAAATAAAAAACATGCAAAGGATTCAGAAGATCATGGAAAGGAAGAGAGTGCATGAGGTGAACTGATAAGTATCAAGGACAATCAGGAGTTTATTTTCTGACTGTTCAAATTTTCAGAAATAAAAAGTTATGTATTAGTTGCTCTCAGAGTTCAAAATACACACACATACTGCCCAGGGAGGGTGTGGAATCTCCTTTGCTGGAGATTTTCAAAATTCACTTGGATATGTTCCTGTGTGTCCTGATCTAGATGTACCTGCATCAGCAGAGGAGTTGGACTAGATGATCTCTAAAGGTCCCTTTGAACCCCTACTATTCTGTGATTCTGTGATACACATTCCTTTCTTCAGGGCAGGTAGCACATTTGCTTCACAGTTTGTGAAGCTCAAAGAATTACTCAGTAGTCAGGAAGAAAAGCACCTATTGACATAATTGTGTCTAGTTGATCTCTGGGAATTATGACAATACTTGGTGCCATTGACTGCAGTAGCGGCCTTTATTGAAGAGCTGATGAGAATTCTAAACATAAGACAAATCCTAGATTTTTCAAAAGTTAACACGGAAAGAACAGGGGGAAACAAAGACAGCAGGCACAAGCAGCAGACCACTGCTTTAGTACTCTCCTGAACACTCAGACAGCTAATGATCTTGCTAGTACACCTCAAGATCAGATGTGAAAACATCCACGGCCCCAGTATTCTGTCAGTGCAGATACTAGTGATGTTTTTTTGAATGTGTTCAGAGATACATCTCCTAATACAGTCTCCTCAGACTTTCATGGTTAAAATGTTTCATAATACTAAAGTCAGAATATGTTACATGTTGTTCATATTTGTAGTGTCAAAGTTATACAATAACTCATAATTATATTTTTCTATTTTAAAATATTTTACATTTTTCCAGTGTCAAGACACAGATCTGCAACAGTAACTGGCACTGAGATAAATTTGCTTTTAAGATCCATTTGCAGACAATTAAATATGGGGTTTATTATTCACTGTTATGCTTAACATAATGGCAGATACATGAAAAATTTAGTGCAGCTTCGGACCAAGCTTCCATTCTCCAGATGACAGAAACAAGTGTCAGACTATTTGAAGTAGCTACTCACAGGATAGGTTTTTTCATTGAAATACTACCTCCAATCTGTTCTTTCTGGAAACAACAGGCTTTATGTATTTTCTGTAGTGTTTGCAAACTCTTCAGACACATAGTCCATTGAGAATAAAACTGAAATTGCATGTTACCTCACCCTACACCAGTTTCTAGTAATGCCTACAAACAAAAGTAAAAGTCAGACCAACTATGGCTTGAGCATTACCAGTGTCACTGATAACTGATTACCTTTCTTTGTTTCTGTATTTTTCTAACACCTCAAGTGTAAAACATGCTTCCCTTTAAAGCTTCAGCCCATTCCTGACCTAACAGCTCTTAATCAGTTTGAAAATGGTAACTCTCACCTTCACTTCTTCCATGAGGTCAGTCTCCAATGTGCATTTACTCAATTTTCTAACATTTTCACCTTATCTCATGCCAAATTCATGTAGATTTTTCACCAAGCATTTGGAAATCCTTTCTTTCTCCTCCTTCAAAACACTTGTTCAAATTCTGATTTACAGCAAAGATCACTGTCAGTACCCCTAACCAATGTCTCACAATGTCTTTATGCTCACTCATGTTAAACATCCTTTCTCCTGTCCTGTGCACAGACTGTAAACTGCTTGGGAGCCATTTTTTTGTGCTGGATTTGTGTACTACCTGATTATGACTAGCATTTGTATGTGCAGCTAGGAAGATAACATATGAAAAAAGTAGTCATTTTTGTGAGAAGACAGGCATTCGTAGGAGAAGAGCAGTATTTCATAATGTCCCACTGAGGCTTTTGATCACTATCTACCCAAAAAGAATAGTGCCATCCATGAAACTAGTAATACAGATGAGTCATTAAAAGCATCCAGGAGTCTTTTTACTATAATAATTTGACTTAATTCAGGCAAGCCTACATTATATGAGGGGGAAAAAAGTTAAAGATAACAAGGCAGAAGAAACAAAAGGGTGGAGAGTGTTTCCCTAAAAATAATTATTTTGTTTACCTAACATAGAGCTACACCGTAAGAATTTTTCCACAATGGTTACTCCACATTCATATTAAATGACTTGGAACATAAAGAGCTCATTTAATACAGTCATTGTTGTTTATAGTTTTTAAAAATTCATGAACTTACTGTATAGGCCCACTTGCTGAGATTCATGCTAAGTATTCTTCCCTGAAAACAATGCTACACCTGCATAAAAGAAAATTTGGTATAAATTGGGGAAAAAAGGTGCAAAAAAATGATCTGCAGAACAATTCTGTACAATACTTACCTGAACTTGCACTGAAGAAAATTTTATAATTAAATAACTATGGAGCTTATTAGAGCAATTTATTTTACAACATTAAGGTATATCAGACATATGGTGGATGAGCCATAACGATTACTTCCCATGAGTCCTAGTTTGCATACATGTTATACAGAATGTTCTATAGAAATAATACAACAGATTCATTGGAGTTTTGGGGATTTTTTACTAAATGGAACACTCTAAATATCAAGCATTCTTTGCAAAAAGCATAAAGTTAAAACAATATTTGCAGGCAGCATTACGGAGGAATGACCAATGGGAGGAATAAAAGTTCTTCTATTTATTGTGGTAGTATTTAGGGACTCTGCACTTGGGACCATTGTGCTTGGAACTGTGCAAGAATATTTTTTTTTAAATAAAGAGAAGAAAACAGTGCTGACCCTATAACCTCAACTTCATCGTGACTTGATTTTGATTTTATAACACATAGGTACATGGAGCTTTGTACTTCACTCAGAATGCGATGCACTGATGCACTTTGTAGTCAAGTGCAAATTTTTTGCTTTATGCAAGCTATAATAGGAAAAGTCTGCTTATGTGTAGAAGCACTTCCAAAAGATTTAGATAAAAGCACCTCTCTTAGGTAATTCATAAAACTTTTTACACAACAAGATGAAGATGAAAGAAGTTTGCTTCCTAAAATTGGGACAGAACATTAAGAACGAACGCAGATGTGTTGCTATATACAACCTAAACAATTTTTTCCATATATAATTTTTTAAATCTCTGGTATATTCAAAACATCAGAGTATGACAACGCAATTTATTTAGAACAAAATATTACAAGAAATCCAGCAGTAGTAGACCTTTAACTTAGTGATAATATAGTAAAAATAGTTTTTAAATAGCAGCATGGCACCAACCTCAGTGTATTACTGTCTATGGACATCAAACTTGTTAAATATAATCAAGCCTGGGATTTGCATGGGGGCAGAAACATATAAGAAAGGAGGGATTTAAATACATGATGTAGGTTAGTCATTGTGTTAGACTGAAAAAGTCCTCTGGAAGTTCCAACAGGAATGTTGTGTGCTAAAACATCTGCCCAAATTATCTCCTTGGAGCTTTGCTTACTCTATGCATGAATGGCTCCAGGAAAACAAGATTCTCTGCTTAACTATCTCCAAAAGCAGAAAGCATGAAAAAAATTTAATTACCACTCAATAAAAAATTAATATTCTCTTTTCTTGAGGCTTTCTTCATGTTCACAATACTTTGATGGCAAATACTGCCTTATGTTATGTAAAAATGACTTATTTTCATTCTGGCCACAAAGAGGAACTGAAATTATCTTCAGTAAATAATTTACCACCAATAAAATAGCTGCTTTTTGGAATGTGGCAGAATAAAACATTGAAACCATAATCCTCTGCAGTGGTCATAATCTAAATCAGAAAAATCACCATATAGATGTAAACATCCACACTGAATTTATGACATGTTCATCACTTTACTCGCATACTTAGCATAGTAAACCATGCACAGTTGTTAAGTACCTCTCTTGCATGTGACTGGGCAAAAATATAAACCCAAACTTGTGATGTTCTATATCATTTTAACTATCAAGTTAACAGAGTTATGATTAGGACATTATTTAACTTAATACAATTTGTCCACTTGCCTACTCAGTAATTAGGAAGAAAAGATAGACGTAATGTGAAGGAGACAATCGCAGATAAAGAAGAAAGCAAGGCTACTTCAAAATCATCCCAACAGTCAAAAGTTATTGCTTCTGAGATATTGATTTCCAAAAGCAGCATTTGTGATGCATGATGCTGAGATACTGTCTCCTTAAGGGTTAGGAGATTGGCAATTATTTTTCTGGTCAAATCACCCAGTCAAGTCTGCAAACAGCAAATCTTTCTTGCTGCTGGTCTCCCTTGTCACCTTGTCTTGGCACATTTCCCTTTCCCTTCCTTGCCAGCAGCTATTTGAATAGCATACTATTGCAAATGCTAATGAGGGTTGTTGTAAACTTTTCCAAAGGTGTTTCTCATTTTTCTTTTGCTGGTCAGACAAGTTTATTCAAAAATTTGTAATAAACAATTTAAGTAAGGTCTGTCGGGGAATAATTGAAAAAGAAATCGAGTGCTAATAGTGTGATACGTTCTGATACACAGTATTCAAGACAAGTAAATTTCTTTCTTTTCATTCTGTGAGACTGATATATAGAAGGTTAAGATACCAATATGGTCTTTTGGTCAAGACTCTTCCTTTGGAGCTGGTAAGGACACTGATACATTCCCAATATTAGCTGGGATAGATCCCGAGGAATCAGGAAAAAGGTTGTAAAACATTCTCTACTGGCTCCACTCTACTAGCAAATAGAAGTTTCTGTCATATACCTTTCTCTCTAGTATGAAACCCAAGTGTAGCTGTGACAGCAGTGCTTCTTTGCAAGGTACCTGGGGTATCAGGAAAGACGTGTTTTGTCTGATGAATGTGCTGTAGCATCTTTTCCAAAGTGTTCTTTAGGTTTAGTTGAAAACGCCTTCAAATGTCTATCCTTTAGGTGCCATGGACCGAGGCAGGGGAAGGAGGCAAACTCAGGCACAGCAGAACACTCTTGTCACCCAGGAAGACATCTGTGACATTTTACACATGGATAGAGAGGCAGAACAGCTGAATCACTTATAGCTACATACTTGGACAAAATTATCCAGGCAATGGAGTTGGAAAAAAAGGTCCATGAACTGTGTAGAAAACAGTGGATAAGTTTAGTTTCTGAATGAATAAAAGCTATGCTTTCTCTATAAACTGCTCACTGAACATAAGCAGGTGGAATACAAGCTGAATACTCAGTGAATACTCAGTTAATTGATGTTTCACTTGAAGTATATTCCTCAACTGACATACCAATATCAAAGAATTTTGCAAATACTTTTCTTATATCTATCATGAAAGTATTTCTTCCTCTTTTTATATTACTTCTCATCTCTGGTCTACATCTTTTGTAGCTGTGGTTAACCAAAAAAATTCTGTGGAGTTTCAAATATTCCAATGGTACTTTTAATTCAGAATTACTAGTGTCTCTCTTTCCTTGCTCCTTTTCCTGCAAGACCTTTCACCATCATAAATCTAATATCTGTTATGAACATTTACACAAAAACTGCATCAGCTATTGCTTTTGTCTGACCTTCACTTCCCTGTAACTCATGATTTTACAAGGAAAGATCTGTTAGGGAGTAGACAAAGGCATATATCTGGCATATCTATTTCTCTTTGGCTCATGTTAGAAGTGGAGAGCTAGGAACTCAGTCATAAGCACTAGAAGTACTGCATCTGAAACATTATTTTTGAAATCAGAAAATTAAAAACTAAATCTGGAGTTGTTAAGCTTTCAAATGGGTCTAAACTCACACCTTGCAGATCTCACTAGTGCTTTATTTTGTTCTTTCTAAAGATATGCTGCTCAACCTATCCTCCCATGCACAATCACACACACAAAAAACCCATATTCTAGTCCAATGATGGGGTAAATCCCATTGCTATAAAACCCAATATACAGCTGTGAGCAAGTGATATAGCTACCTGCCAGCTCAACTGTAAAGGCATGTGGGAAGGGTTTTTTCCTCCATCTGGAACAATGTGAATAGGGATGCGATTGCTACCTGTGGAGTTTTATCATATAAAGCAAAATACTCACGTTGTGCTGCAACATTTCATCAGTGTCTTAGCACTCTTTATTGGATATGTAATGACAGCTCAAAACTGCATGGCAATTTTCCTTTGAAACGTGATGATGTCAGGAAGCCTGACGCCATGTGAGTTCCCTTCCTCCTCTCAAACTGAAAGCCCAATATCACAGAAGTTTCATGTCAAAAATTCCAAATCCAAGGCAAAGGTTTTGTCAAAAAATGCTGATTGACTGAGATAAAAATATTTTGTAAAAGCATCTTGGTTTCAGCAACGCACAGCACAAACTTAGGCTTTTAAGCAGAAAAAAAAATAAATCTGTTTCTGATGTCCGATTTCCTCCTAACTAACATGGAAGGCAACTTGGACCTTGAGTGGTAAGTTTAATAAGTTACATGTGTTGAAAACTGGAGATCCTAAGATTTCCAGGCTGCAGAAGAATCCACTATGTACACAAGACTGAGGTCAGAGATGGTGACAAGGAATTTCTTTTGCAACTGGACCCCTGAAGTCAGAGTGCTAATTCACAGCACCACAGCTTCGGCGCCTGAAGAACGCAGGCTAAGCATGGACGCAGGGGTTCCATACCTCCTGCTGTGAATTTATGAGTTTGTGAGCCTAGAGAATCTCTGAGTAACAGCCTAAGTTAAAGTTTTCAGTGTTTATAGACTCCCCATAGTTAGAACAGAAGTAATTAGTTTGAGAGAGGCTTCACAAGCTATCCTACCCAAAACCACTGGAAAAAAAAGTGTTCACAGTGCCAGACCGTGTAATTATTCATTTCATTACATAGCTTAAACTCAGGTGACAGACACAGTGCTTCCTCAAGCTGGGGACCAGGTTCACAGAGCCTATGGCCCATATGCCACATCATCATTCTGAGACTCTTGCAGTCTAGTATTGTCTATCAGGCTTTGATTAATTTCTGAAGATTTTAGAGGTTGATAAACTCCTGCAAAAATGTTACTTACAATATATGGCAATTTAGTGATTTCGGTGGACTTCATGTGAGAGTCTAAAGTTCTTCTGGATTTTTAAAAGCACTAAAAGTTGCCCTCACTCTCTTCTCACTCAAGTCAAAGGGGCACCAGAGACAAAAAGCCAAGAAACTGGTTTGTATCTTTAAATATAGCCCTCTCTGCTCTTCTAGGGCTATGGTTAGTAACTATCGGTAGTGATAGTGCAAGGATAAAGATTTTACAGGCTCAAATCTATCTAAATACAAAAAATCTGCTGAATTTCATGCAGCACAACTGCATATGAAAGTGTACATAGGCCCTAGAGAAAGTAAAACTCATCATTCTGCAAGGTACCACCTTATGTTGGATAAATTAATTCTTACACTGTGAACAACAGGTTGCTTGGCAACAGGCAAACACAAGACAGACTAAACTGTTGTATTGCATTCAGTGCTTCAGAAAGGCTAATTTTACAAAGCTCAAGAAAATTCGAACATACATAGAGCTGTATAAAAGGCTTCCAAAGGAGGGTCTTGCCAGTGCACTGTACAATGGCACTTTCTCTACTGGAAATACTTTACCAGATACATCCTTGGGTTATCTGCCCTTTCCACATACTTGCCCTATTGTCACATCCTGGCTGACCAAGATCACTCTCCTTTGCTGTGATTTCCAACTGATCAGCCCCCAGCTCCCTAAATGCATGACCTGGCACTTTTCATTATTAAATGTAATCCTGTTCTATTGTGGCCGTCCTTGAGGTCATCCAGTTTCTTCTTTGTTTTGTCATCAGCAAATTTCATTACAATATTCCTACTATTTCTGCCAAGATCATTAATTAAACTATTATATGAGATCAATCTCAAAAAACAGTCCTTGAGGAACTCTACAGGTAAACTCTTTCCATCACAATTCTTCTTTCAAACAATGTGTTGTCATATGTCTTTAGCCAGATCACCTCTCAGCTCCTGTATTTTTATCCATTTTTGCTGTTCTTCATTTTAACAAATATCTTCCGATTTGGTGGCATACGGAATGCTCGGATGAAGTTCAGATAGAATGTATTGAATTTCTGTTACTTTCCAAATCATCTAAGAGCAATAAAGAGCTTTATATTGGCATGGCTGATAGTCAGGAGTTTAAACTGGTTAGCTGACAAACCAGATATGATTTATGTTCATACAACAAACATCAGGAAATTTCAGAAGAATAGATATGTGAGCATCTCAGCAAATATGTTTTTAAAATAAAACATGTTTTAGTCATTTGAATAGCTAGGTTGTCATCAAAACTAAGAAGAAGTGGAGAAATCCAGAAAAGTTAATAAAGATTTTCTCCAAAAGGTTAAGACAGGAATATAATTAGTGTCAGGAACTTTGATTTTATGGAAAACAGATCTCATCAAACAAAAGTGATTTCATTCTTTCATAAAACTTAATATACTTTCATATACACTGAATATATAAACTTGGGAAGCATTTGATGTGCACGACATTACATCATGATTAATAAATGAGCATCCCATCATATCAATAAAGGGTATGGTAAATAGGTTAACAGCTACAATGTATAGCATATACACTGAATCTTGGGCTGACCTTGGAGTCCCTCAAAAGGATGATCACTGCCCTCTCTGATCTGTATTATACACTGTACCACCCAGTAGAGACACATAGGTTATGAGACGATGAATCAAAAAAAAGAAGAGAGACAGAGTGCAAAAATGCCAGAAATCATTGTTATCTGGAAAATTTTCTTGCTCAAAGCTTTCTTATGGAAGTGAGCTTGAAATACTTTTTTGAAAATGTACGAACTTACTAAGCAAGCAAAGTCAGATTCATCTTGGAAATTCAAAAATCTCTGAAATAGGGCTGGATCATTCCTGTGAACAAGCCAAAAGACTGACAGATCAGGAGGCCTGAGAACGTGGACTGAAGAGCAATCTGGTTAAGATCAAGTAAGATGCTATTTACTGAAATACATTCATGAACTGGTCACTGAAAAGTTTTCCATTGGCTGAGAGTGTTTTTCAGGCAGTCTCAAAGGAATGGGTTCAAGGCCTGATTCTAATTAATCAGTGAGATAGTTAAAACTTATTACAAACGACCATATAGTGAGCAGAGTGATAAATCATGATGAAGAAAAGAAACCATGCAGTACAATCTGTCGCATTTGCTAAATTTGGCCTTTATTTAAATAGCATACAATTTAGTAATACAAAATGAAAAGTTATATTTGTAGAAACCAAGAATAGAGGTAAATTCTACAAGTATGACAGACAGTATAATGAAAACCAGTGATTAAAAAGCATCTAAGAATCATAGCAGACTAACAACTAAATAAAAACCCCCGGTGCACTACTATCACTGGGCTATATACAGTACTACTGACAGTACTAGTGAGAGTAATACAAGGAAACTGCATCTAATATTAGGAAAAGTTGTTGAAAATTCAACAGTATAGAAAAATATACAGAATAATTTGAGGGTTGTAGAAAATTCCTTTCAGTGAGGGACAAAATAGATCCATACAATTTTATCAAAAAGATAAAGTTATGAGATGATTATGAAATATAAGTGCATTTGCAGGGAGGAAATTCCAGGTGCTAAGGCTATTTAACCTACCAGGAGAGAGCAAAGTAGGAATCAGTGGCTTGAAGGTGAATCCACAGAAATTCATGTAAAAGTTCAGGCACAAAATTTCAGTGATGAGAAAGTATAACCATCGAATTTTCCTATTACTGACAAAAAGCCTCAATACAGATTTGATCTATTTTCAAAAGATGTGCCTTAGAAAACCAAAGTAAAATGCAATGACCTGCTATGAGCAACTAGATGATCTACCAATTTTGATCTTACATTTATGCATGCCAAACAAATGACAACATAATCTCTCTATCATATGTCAAACATTCTCTATATTTCTTAGATATTATCAAAAAGAAATTATGCAAGAATTTTTTGTATTTAAGAAATGTTATTAGTGTCACTTTCATCTTCCTCCATCAGTAAAACAAACCCTCTAATATTAGGAGTATAACTATGCAGACATCTAAAGAAGAGTGAAACGATCACTGACACATAGTAGAAATGTAATAATTAAATATAAATTGCTTTTTCACACATAATATGACAAGTACAAGGTCTAATATTTCAGCAATGACATGACTGATAGAAAGTACTGCACACATTCCATTTCCTTTCCAATGATCTACCCAGCCAAGGGTATACAGCTCCCATTTCTACACTGATGGATCACAAAATACTGGATCTTAATCCTGTCACTGGTACAATTACAGAATATTGCCTGTCCTGGGCTTCAGGCCATATTGAAAGAAATTCAGCATTTGTTGGTGGAAGCAGAAAAAATGAAATATTTCTCTATCAAGACACTTTTCCCCCTACTTTTCAAAAGAGAAAGTGCATCTTGAAATTAATCAGTAGCTTAGAATGTTCAAAGAAACTCCAGCAGAACATTATGGGCAAAGTAGAGTAAAAGATGCACTGACAGGCTTGGGACATCAATCACCTCTCTAGAAAGCCTATTCCAGTGCTTGACCCCCTTCTTGTTAAAGAATGTCCAGTGTAAACCTCTTCTGGTGCAGCTTTGAACCATTCCCATGCATCCTATCACTGGATACCAAGTAGGAGATATTAACCTCTCTCTCCACTTCCCCTCCTCAGGAAGTTGTAGAGAATAAAGATATCATCCATCAGTCTTCTTTTCTTCAAACTAGACAAGCTCATAATCCTTAGCCACTCCTCACAGGACATATCTTCCAGCCCTTTCACTAGCTTTTTTGTCCTCCTCTGCACACATTCAAGGATTTCCACAGCCTTCTTAAATTGTTGGGGCCCAGAGCTAAACATAGTACTCAAGGTGAGTCTGCACCAACACTGACTACAGCAAGATAATCAACTCTTTTGACCAGGTGATTATTTTGTGTTTGATGAACTCCATCATTTTTCTTATATGGTGAAAAAACTACACAGATTTATGCCAGATGTGGGATGGATATTCATACAAGTTATTTAGAAAAAAATACACCAGATTGTGATAAGATCTACTCCTGAGCAGGATGGCAGATAAACTTAACATAAACAACTTTCTTACTAATCTTATCGTAAAAATCCTTAGGTCACTCCTTGACACCATACTTAAAAGAATAGATAATGTTTGAAGCAAAGGACATTAACAGTTATTTTGCAAAGTCACTCCAAGAAGCTAGAGCTAGTTGTGGAAACCACTTGCCATCGGTTTGAGGTCTTCAGGACTCATATTCAAGGAATACTTTATACTAAATATTAATACTCCACAAAAAACGTGTCTCTAGCTTATATTGGGAGGGATTAAAAGACATTAAGACACTGTAAAAAAACTCATATAGATATACTTCTATGTTTCTCATGAAAACTCTTCAATTAAATGGTTTATAATGGGTAAATGAAAGACTGTTTTTGTTACTTTTTCTAAAGTTAATGGTTGGGGTTTTTTTTGACAGGTTCACATGGGCAAAGATTATCAGCATCTGTATCAAAGGCATATAGCAAACTTAACAGCAAAAGTTACTTTGGGGGAAAAATGAAAACAAAAGAGAGAAGGGGGAAGGGAAGACTTTCAAGTGGCCAGCTGAGAAGTGATGGGAGTTCACAGTCAAGTGTCCTCTAGGAAATGTTGAGTAACTTGGCTGAAAGTTTACAGAGCTACAAATGAAAAGCAGACTACAGAAATGGAAAGAGAAGGCCCTTAGCTCTACAAAGGCTAGGAGACCTAAGGCATTGTGCAATGTCACCAATACATGCCAACATTAAATTACAGAAAACAAAAATCTCAGTAACTGAGAGGAGCCACAGAATTTGAACTCAAAGAAAGATTCTTGGGTTTATCAATTAATTCAACAATTCCAGTCACTGGGGAAAAATTTGTCTTTTCATTTGACTTCTCAGGTACTAATCAATTCTTAATTATCTTTAATCGTATTGACCTACTCCCACTGTTTGTGTCATATAGATTAATGAATGACATTCTAAAGAACACAGTATCACACTTGGAGAGTCTATGTATGAGAGAGACTCATGTATTTTTCACTCTAAATATATACTGTTGCTCTTTTTTGACAAGCAGATAGCCAGGTTGTTTGTGTGAGGAGATGCTAAAAATGCAATCTTGTTTATTTACATCAACATTAAAACCATATAAAATTCTCTCTCCGTGAACACAGAATGAGTAAGTCTCTTAGTTTTTGGCTCTGCCTCAATTCTCATTCCGAAAAGCTACCTTTGTCAGAACCGCATTCCCAAGACTGGTTCAGGCTATGCCTGGTAGTTCCTTAGTAGCTCCTATATTTTTTCCTCCAAGTTTTCTGCCTTAACAACACAACAGGCCAAAAAAACCTCACCAGCCTTTCATCTGCTTTTCTTTCATACCCAGAAACATGTACCTAGGTTTGGAACTGAGGCTGCAGTCTAGTTCTTTGAAGAACTGCTTTTTTTTCGCAGTGGTTGTGCTCCCCTCTTGGCACAGAAATATCACATTTGGAGGAGGTGGGGAGCTTGAGAGGTCAAAGCACAAAATGTAAGATGGAAAATGCTGTTGTGTAGGCAGACTAGGGAAGAGAAGTCACTGTACATAAAGAAAGAAACAAATGCATGCCTCAGGAAAATCCAGGAAAGAAATAAAATAGTTGAAGAGATGAAACTGAAACTGAAGATTCATTTGAGCACTTACCCATGTTTACAAGCCTTTTTCTCCCATGGTGCCCATAGTCAAGTGCAACAAGCCTGTGGAAGGCAATCCCTTCCAATATATGATAGTGGGGGAAAAAAGTATTTCTAATTTTGTTTGCAATGCTGTGATAAAGGGGAAGGATATTCTGAATTTGTGCTTTGTTCAGATGAAGGCAAAAGTGCTGTTCTGTTTTCTACTGTCCTTTTCCTAAGACAACGTAATTTCTCATCTATCAGACATGAAGTGATTTCTTCTGGTTTATGCCAAATGTCATGGCAGCCAACAACCTGTCAGATCATTATCTACTCTTGCCTCTTCCTTGCTTCCTCCTATGAGAGCAGTTGGGACAGGTGCTTGCAGAAGGGTACTCTGACTTTATGAAAAGGAAAGGTTGAGAACTTTAGGTAAAAGGATTTTTTTAATCTTTTATGGTTTCATACCAAACAGGAATTTGGCTTCAGAATTATGATGGATGGGTCCTTTGTCTGACTCGCTGATCTAGACTGGAGTGAGATAGTTGAGAACTGGCGTACCATTTTAAACCAAAGTCTGTAAAACAAAGAAGCATTTTGTTCTGTTGATGTAAATAAATCAGAAGGTTACATGAAGATACACCAGATACACAGAAGGTTTGGTGATATACCTGTAAACATGCACAGAATTAAAATAACCCCTGCATACAGAAGCCAACTACCCACACTACCAGATCTTTACACTCATTTAGAGTCTGTTTCATTAGATGAGGTGGGATTTGAGTGGATACTTAAATTTGATGCATATCCTTTCCTGAGGTCTACTCTAAAAGTTACTCTAGTTTTCCTGTATAGACTACAACTTTCAAAGATTGACAGGTAATAATATCATGTCAGAAGACAAGTCACAAATAAACACTGAATTGAATGAACATTTGTAGCACCTTGGTATGTCAAGCATCAATCCAAGTACTTCTCCAAATTTAGAAATTCAGTTCTAAGTTGCATATATTTTCAAAATTTAATACTCTGAAAGGGATAAATCCCTCATCAACATTGTCTTATTCTAAACCTTGGACTTTTCCAAGGATAGATTTATACCGCTGCATGCAGCAACATGAATGGTGATAGTACAAAGTTTACAAACTCTTCTCCAAAGCAGAGATTCTATTCCCTACTATAGATTCCCCAATATTTTAAGCATCTTTAGATACTCTGTACCATATTGTCAAACTCTGTACAGGAACACGTGTGCTTATGTAACTGTGGCTGTCTCCGCATCAGGGCCCACATGCCTGCTTTACTGCTTGGGAGCTCAAATGTGCTATTTTCATTTTCTCTTTACTTCTTTCATCTACAGAACAACATTTTCCCTTTCTGGTCCATGACTAAATACATAACTAGAGTTACTGTAACCTGAGGAGAAGTGAAAGCCAGGGGAAGATGAGCATCTGTGTAGAGGAAAACATGAAAGAGGGTGCTCTTGTACTCTATTGCTAAATGCAGTGTGAGCAGAGGCCTGTGTCAAGTGCCTATACACAAATGGTTGCAGTGTGGGAAATGTCAAGAGCAATTACAAGTGATATCACTCAGATAGAGAAATGTGTGGGACAGTTCACGTAATTAAGTGCTGCAATAGCTTTTTGTCCAATTTTTTTATATCAGAGGCCAGACCAACATTGTGGTATGTATCTGCTAGACACATCACTTTCACATACATGCCCTAGTACACCTGGGGACTTTGGGCACTGCTGGGTGGACCTACAGCTGGGTGCAAACCATCTGCAAGATTTCTGGAGTGTGTTGAGAAATTGAGTTCTTCCTGATAAAGGGATCAAATGGCTAGGAAGACACTCTGCTGGACATCGAATGTGAAGGTCAGGGTTAGCCTTGGCCACTGTATCCTTAAGATCATGTAGTTTAAAATTCTGATAAAAGTGAACAAGACAAATAGAAACACAGCCCTAGACGTAATGAGAGCAAATTTCAGTGTGGCAGACATTTTCAAACAAAAACTGAAAATGTGGAGAAGCTGCTACTTACTTTTTTAAATACTTTTAGGCAACTATTATTTATTACTATTTACTATCTATTACATTGATCATCTAATATACATTTGACAATTTTAAAATATCCACGTGTCATAGATGTGCCCTGAATATATCTACAGTCATGTATACCAAGGCAGGGAGGCTGTTAAGAAAACATAGCACCTGTAAGTGTTCCTAAAAGTGAATTTTGGGTTTTCAGTATTTTTTTTAAGTCTAGCCCTTGTTAAAGTATAGATTAAGAAACACAACCTCAAATAAGCAAGAGCAGAGGGTGGGGCAGGCTATACAGGAGTCACAAAACCAAAAACAAGGACTCTTATTTCTCTAGGCTTGTCGTATACAGTAGAGGAGGAACATTGTCTCTAGAAGGCACCTCAGAGCAAACTGAATTAGGGCTGTCCTGTGAAGTATTTCATAAAGGGATCTCTAACAAATACTGAGGAAGCCTAGAGAGATTAGCCTCCTGTGCCTGAAGTTAGTCATTGTAAATACCTCCCAATGCCCTGCTTTATCATTTGTCTTTATATAAAAGTAGATCAACTAATTGGACTGTCATAAAAATATTGCAAAGGTACTTGTGCAGATAAGGAAGACTTCTTTGATGTAAATTTGAATTTTGAACTTTAGGAGACATGGAAGGATATTAAACTAAATTAGAAAGAATCACTACGGTTGGGAAGACAGATAAAAGCAGAGTATGGATTAATTCTGCCTCCATTTCTCTTTCTCTAACCATTAGTTGGAATCTTAACCTAATGAATAATTAAAAAAAAAGTTAATATTTAAATGTTAACATTTTCTTACTTTAGAAAAGTAGAGGGTTTTTTTTCCTTACCTTTATTTATCATTTAATCATTCAATTTCTGTAGGGAACATTTAGACCATCATTCTAGGAAACTTATGAAGATAAGAAATACATGTTTAAAATTTACTTGGCTACAAACTGCAGGATTGGATTATTTGTAAGTCAGAATTTAAAGCAGAAAAAAAAAATCTGTTGGACTGTAAGAGAATTTACCCAAATGTCTAATGAAATTTGTTTACACAGCACTATAATAAAAATATGGATTTTATGTATGTGCATCCTAAGCACGTCACATCACAAGTCTAAAACATTTTATATCACCCTGAAGGTCCTTTAGACAACAGTTTGAAGACAATTTTTTGCTTACTCTGCTGGTTTTTTTTTCCTATTTACATGCCTTGAATACGCACAAGGTTAACTTTGAAAGAGGTGATGCATTCCCTGTGTGCTTTCCATATTGGGAAAGATATTTTGGATATGTATCTGTTTTATCTTTATTTGAAAGGATTTCACAAATAGATTGTTTTATACTTCTCTTCATGATCAAAAGAGAAAAAGACCTGCATAAGCCATGATCAAAAGAAATTTAAAAACAATCCCATAATAATTCATTTGAACATAAATAAAGAAATAAATGCAAGTCAGATAAGACTGAACAGACAGATGGCAAATAAAAACCATAAATAACTAACAATAAACTTATGACTGTGCATAAGACCTTTCATGCAGTACAACGAATCTACAAAGACAGAATCAGTGGCAAGTAACGGTTTTATTCTTTCTATGTAAAATAAAATTTTCTGCTTAGAATCGAAAAGAAGTTTAGTAAAGATGTGTTTCTGTAATTTTGCATGGACTACTGTACATCTATTATAACTTGATATGCAGAACAATTTTTACAAAGGAAGAACAACAGAATAACCATCATCCATACCATAGGAATGTCCTTGGATTCAAAAGAAAGGAAAAAAAGGAGATTTTGAAATGTCGCTATCCTTGGTGCAACATTTGGTATAAAAACATTGAAATCAAAATATTGGTAAGTGCTTAATCTCAGCAACTCATTCAATATTAAACCCTATTTCAAAGTCTGTGCCTTTGTCTTTAGGAAGGATGACAGTGCAGTAAATTTCAAACCTGTAAATATTTTGGGATACTTTGTTTTAGTAAGTGTACTGAATTCCATGGAATTCCAGGATAGAAAAGTCTATTTGCTTACTATGCATACCCTAAGGCAATTACAATGCTGCAAATATTCAGTAATTTTTCACTGGTGTAGATCAATCAACAGTCAATCAACATGAGTAATAAACTTATTGTTCAGTATTTACTTATTATTTTAAATAGCCTCTAATATGTCCTAGACAATTACCATATTGTGACATGCAGTTCACTTGATATCAAATAGGGGATGACTTAACCATATAAGAGCTCTATTTAAAAGCTTTGTGAAAAAAAATCTTTAGAGATTCTTTCTAAAATCAATGGTGAAAAAAAAGTCTCCATCAAAAAAAATAGAGCAGTTTAATTAGGATTTAACTAGGAATCATCCATAGAAGGAGTCTTTCTATTAGTTATAATGAAAGCCTACAGAAACCAGGGAAAAATAGGTGTTATGAACACCCTCTTATGTCACCATAAAATTGGAACTGTGGATGCTGAATAGTTATTACAGCTTAGGGTGTAAAACCTTAAATTATCATTAGGCGTGAAAAAAAAAAAAAGAAAAGAAAAAAAACCCTAAATGTTATATCCAATTGGATTAAAGTAGAATGGACAATAAATGGTTACTGAAAGTTGTAATCCTGAACTTCAAAATAATTACTAGGAAATGCATTTCCTGGGATGTCCCAAGTGACTACAGATATACCATTCTTCTCCAATATTAATATCACCACTGAAGCCTGAGGCCACTGTCAGACTGTTCAACAGACAGTGTTCAACATCTTCAACAGTTTAAAGACAAGGAAGACAGTAACATTAGAGTGGGGGATAGAAGCCTAAAGTCATATATATGTAGGCTAAATTACTTCTCTACAGATGGCAATTTCTTGCATTTATATAGATAAGATTGGTGGGATTGCTTGTTATTGAGGTTGGTTGACATTTCCCATTATAGCATTCTGCACTTAGCTGCATATAATCTTGCAAAATTTTATCAGTTTCAACTGAAACTTTTTAATTCAAAACTCTTTGGGAAAAATCTTTCTCAAGCTGATTCATTTCCTCCTGAGGGCAAATATAGGGTAAGTTATATTTCAAACTCATGGGAAAAGTATTCTGAGGGCTATTTGCCCTGTAAAGATCTGGTACTCAAATGCTTTGACTTAAGGCATATTTCTAAAACGTGCCTTATCTAACTTTATGCAAACATATCCAAAATTGTCCAGTTGAAAAACTCAGAAAATAGGCTCTGTTTGATCTTAACAGCTTGTCATGGTTTAACTCCAGCCAATAACTAAGGACCATGCAGCCACTTGCTTATTCCCCCCACGCAGTGGGACGGAGAGAATAAAAAAAAGTAAAGCTTGTGGCTTGAGCTACAAACAGTTTAATAATTAAAATATAGTAACAATAATAATAAAGTAATATAACAAGAAGTGAAAGAAATAAAACTTCAGAAAAGACAAGTGGTGCCCAATGTAGTTGCTCACCACCCACTAACTGATGCCCCAGCAGCAACTCAATCCTCCCAGTCAACTCCCCCCAGTTTATATTCTGGGAATGACGTTGTTCTGTGGTATGGATTAGCCCCATAGCTAGTTCAGGTCAGCTGTCCTGGCGACACTCCCTCTTAGCTTCTTGTGCACCTGCTGGCTGGCTGAGTCTGGGAAACTCTAAAGTCCTTCAGATAAGCGCTACTTAGCAACAACTAAAACACCAGTGTGTTATCAGCATTATTTTCAAATTAAATCCCAAAACACAGCCCTGTACCAGCTATCGGGGAGAAAATTAATTTATCCCAGCCAAAACCAGGACACAGCTTTGGCTTTGTGTAGATGTCTTCTTTGCTAGGCGAGTCTGTGTGTTCTGGTTTAGCAAGGAGCAGCTTTTGGCTTAGTAACAGGGGGAGCGGGTTGCAGTGAAGACCCGGTAAAGAGTTTGCGGACTCTCCCCCAGCTCCTGGGTTCACACCCACCTCCAGCCCGGCTGGGCCAATCTGGCGCCTCTGCCATCACTATTTAGGGGACGGGAATTTGGAATGTAAGGCAGGAGGTGTAAGAGTGATACAAGATGGAGGCGACAGCGCCGACCCTCCAGCCAGAGAAGGAGGCAGGAAGGAGAAGCGATAGACCAGAGACTCCTCTGCAAGCTGTGGCGAGAATGCAAGCTGTGCCCCTGAAACCTGTGGAGGTCCATGGCAGGACCGAGAGTTACCAGCAGCTCCATGTGAGTGAGCCCGGACGGGCGAGGGACTGTGTGGGGAGACGGCCATGGCCCAGGCCGTGCTGGAGAGCCTGCACGTCGCAGAGCAGCCCCACACGAGAAGCAGAGAGGAGCTGCAGCCTTTGGAATAAGTGCACGTTGGAGCAGCCCGTGCAGGGCTGCCATGCGTGTGAGTTACCCCACGGACTTGCAGGGAGGACTGGTGTGGAGTTCACCCGTCCTGAGGAGGGACAAAGGGCAGAAGCTATCGGGAACAGACTAACTGAAACCCCCACTGCCTGCTCCCCCGAACCGTTCGGGGGGGGGGGAAGGTAAAAACACCCGGATCAGGGCTCTGAGCCCGGGAAGAGGGGAGGGGTGGCAAGAAGGTGTTCTTAAAAAGGCTGATTGGACTCTTCATTGATGTATTACTCTGTGTTGTTTCATTTTGGTTAGGTTTTGGGTTTTTGGGGGTATGTTTTAGTTGATGTTGCATTAAATTGTTTTTTTCTGTTTTCTTCCCCAAACCGAGTAGCCTGGTCTGTTTTGTTCTGAACCTTAAGCGGCAATTAAGCCCTCCCTGCCCTTGAGCAATTCTCAGCCACTTCGGTACTCGAGGCTAATCATGGTCTTTGTTCCCTGATGGGCCTAAACCACCACACTGTGTCAGCTAGAGTACTACTGCTTTCTATGCAGCTGGTAGCTTGGATGGGTGTGGGTCCCAAATTCTGTACATCTGTACATTAAGTAGGAGTGCTGCCCTCTGTGTTCACTGAGCACTGACGAACTGCAGACACTCAAAACTGGAAGAAAAACAAGCTGAGTCTAAATAGATATGAGGGAGTGACTTAGAGACAGAAAAACCTACCTGTGGGAAGACAATACAAAATTGGAACTAGGAGTGCTGTAGGTAGCTACAACCACACAACAGAAGAAACTAGGAAGCACAGGACAGAGAGCAAAAAAAGAGTCGGGGAACAGGATGAAAGTAGGTACAAAGAAAGAATCAGAGGCAATAGTGAGTAAAATTAGCTGACAAGTCATAGGGGCTGAGACTGGGGAGGGAACTAGAAAGGGCAAGCATGAGGCAGAGACCTCAGGATGAGATGGGGTACATAAGGGAACCAGGGCAAGACACGTACTGTGCCATGGCTGTAGAAATGCATGCACAGGAGTGACACAAAGACTAACTGAGAAGCCAAGACAGACTTTGGAATAAGCAAAGAAACTGGGGAAAATATAGCATCTGACTGGACCAGAAGACTGAGTGGGTTTAAAGAGTACATCCGAAGTCTGGAGTGAGAGGAGTAGCTGGGCAATGACCAGCTGCATCCTGTCACCATGGAAAAAGCTGAGGAAGAGTTCTGGGTAAAGCCTATATGGTCAATTGAACCATCTCTTAATTCAATAAATTACTTAATAAGTAATTTGACCACCAGGTAATGTAGTCAAGTGGCCAGAGGAGGAATGCCTGTTCTCTATGTGCTAATTTCAAAGCTCTAACCAAGCTCAACTTGAAAAAAAACGCTGGACCCCAGTGCCAAGATCCTCCACATCTGGCAGTGACAAATGAACAGTATGGCTATAAAAACTTAATATACTACTTAATCAAAAATTACTATAAAGCATTAGTGTGAGGTTGCTAAGGAAAAGATTATACGTTTGAGTTTGATCAGTTTCTGAACACAATTACTTGACACAGTCGTTGGTAAAAATAGGAAGTGGCCTTAGTAGCCGCTGGAAAAATTCTCTTTCTTCTGCTTTTAGTAAAATTATATAGACCTATACTTTTCCTTCAGAAAACAACATACTCCTCAAACACATGCAGCAATACAGTAGCATTTTCCCATTTCCCTGTTTTATACTGGGGAAGTATTTATCTATGATAAATAACAAATGCTACACAACTCTGCACATTAAATGATGCCAGAGCATAGAAGTGGCAATGTCGCTTCTTACAAGAATATAAATAGATAAAATGTACCATACTTCAAAGTATTTTCAGGAACGTTAAAATTTATTATTGATATGTAAATACATGGTAAAACATGACAAAGATAAGGCAGTTTTCAGTGCTATGAAATTTATACAGACTAAATTATTTTCATATACATGTGAGTGAGAGGAGGGAGAGGCATGCCTTGCAGATCAAACACATTACCATAATTCTCTACATGCCCTAAGATACTTACATTGACACAGTAACTTTCATTCGCTTGTTCAAAACATTTCAGCTTTCCAAAAAAACAGCTGAGAAATACATTCCAAATTTCTCTTTATGATTTCCTTTCTAATCCCCCAAGAGACTCGTCTTTCTACTATGTAAAAAAAAATACGGTTTGTGCATTACTAAGATGAAAATATTGACCTCTGGCCCTTTCCCCAGGCAGCCTGTGCCAGGGCTCCCTCACTCTCACAGTAAAATAGTTTTTCCTTATGTTTAAGTGGAACTTTTTGTGTTCTGGCTTCTTTCCATAGTCACATAATTAATTACCTAAAACCTCTTATAGTAAATCCTTTTAAAAATGTTTTTAATTTATTTTTAAAAGGAATGTTACAAAGTATTACACTAATGTTGTAATACATACATGTGGAGATAATTACCCTGATAAGTACTCAATTTACAATAAGGAAAGGCTGAAATCTTTTTCAAAGCAATTGTTCTCTTTGCTAAATTACAACCTTAATTGTAAAGCAGAAAATGTTTCTAGGCATCTGTAACAAACACTACGAACAAGATCATTCTGATTACACTTACTTTTTTTCTAGAGATTATATCTTCCCTCTTTAGTTCACCTGTCTTGCAGCCCTGATAAATTCTAAAGCCGAGGAGCACCATCTAGTTGTTTCTATACCAAAGCTGCTGTCCTTTTCTTTAATAGTCTGTACTGGTTTTGACAGTATTATTTTCAGACATAATTATTAACAATAAGATATTAAACAATCCTAACTACTTTAGCCACATTTAACCAAGAACTCCCTTTGTACTGTTTAATATTTATTTCTACACGAAAGCAAGAAGATAGTCAAACAAGGAAGAAATTGGCATATTCTATTTGCTTGGCTCTCCTGTGTGTTTGTAAGCAGGATTTGGTGGCTAGACAGAGGACATCTTAGCACTGTGCATCAGCAGGAATGATCTCAGGAATTCCTTTGTCTTATTCTCAGAGATATGAGCAAGACCTGCCTAGCACAGTCAGCCCTTATCAAAGCTGTCAGCCAAGGGGAAGTAGCAGATGCATGAGATACAGCTTGCTAATGTGGGATACATGCCCATGGCTCTTCAAGCCTTTCCTAAAGCAAACAGTTATAACTTAGGTGGGTTTAGCTTTTTCCCTTTTAAACTTAACTTTTGGGTTTTTTACAGTGTTTAGGGCAACACAATTGGGACTTTTAGTACTAATTTTAGCAGCATTCTCCTTATTGAATACAGCACAGGAATTTTATGCAGACCCCAGAAAAGTGCAAAGTCGGGATTTTTGTTGTAATCAGCTCACCCACACACTAATACTGCAGACTATTTACTAAAATATTAAAATGGATAATTTTACCTATGAATTCTGTATATTGTCAGCATGTACTAGTACCAGAAGAAAATAAGTACTTGGCAAAAATATAATACCTGAAGAGACCTATATGTCTGCCTATAAAAGAGTCTGGCAGGAGAACTAAGAAGGTCATTGTATCACTTTTACAGTTGCTCAAGTGAAAATTATCTTCATTCTGAAAAACTTCCTAAGGCTGCATATCCAAAGGCACCTGCAGACTTACACTATATTCTAGATGTTAATTTAAGAAATCCAAAAAGACTGTAACACACAGATGAAAAATTATCTTGTCACAGGTATATTTACTTCAGCTTTCTTCTCTAGGAACCAGGAAGCTAGAGAGGCTGAGGAAACTGAAATTTAAAAAAAAAAAAACCAAAAACATTAAAACAGCAGATGGCATCTCATTTTCTACTCAGATCCTGGAACTCTGCTGAACTTTCCTTATTGATCCTGAAAATTGCCCCGACCTGTCATATAAATACAAGTAAAAATAAACACAAACAAAAAATAAACACAATCAATAGTAAGAATAAACATAAGAATATTGAAAAGCTGGTAAATTCACATCTAGAAAAGTTAAAATACCCAATACATTTTATGGAACTTTACGAGGATCTCGTGCCAACGCCTACTATCCTTCTTAAAGGCTGGTAATCCTGCATTAGTCAAAAAGAGTCAGAAAAATAAACAGGAAATACTTCAGTATCTGTATCAATCACCTAATCCCACTGGAAGTGGAACAGTGTGTCAGAGTGTTAAAGTCTCCAGCAAATCTCCAAGACAATAGCTCAGCAAAGTCATACATCATAACAAACGATGTCTGTAGGAACAGAGACCATCTAAATAAAATCCCAAATGATTACTATTCTCTGCTTCTTAGGAAGATCTAGAACACTAGCCAACACTTGCTAGGTTGCTCTTGATGATCAGCCCAGTCATGGCACCTCAGGTCACTATGTGCTTTCTGCATGCATGTAGCTTCTGACTTAAACCCTAAGGTGTGGGATGTCCTTGTACAAGCCAACTCTTCCACAGCAATCTATAAGATGCAGCAAGGCCTTCCTATTACTTTGTCATAGAATCACAGAATCATAAGGGTTGGAAAAGACCTTTAAGATCATTGAGTCCAACCACTAACCTCACACCACTAATCACCACTAAACCACCTCCCTCAGTACCTCATATATGTGTCTTTTAAATATCTCTAGAGATGGTGTCTCCCCTACCTCCGTGGGCAGCCTGTGCCAGAGCTTAACAACCATCTCAGTGAAAAGGTTCTTCCTAATGTTAAACCTAAACCTCCCTTGGTGCAACCTGAGCCCATTTCCTCATGACCTCATTCATTAGTGGAAACTCTTTTTAGTCTATACTACACAAATTATTAGTTGATTCACCTCACTGTCTCAGATGCTGCTGCCTTTCAACCAACTGCACCAACTACATTGTGTCAGTACCTTGAAAAAAAGAGATCATTTGTGAGACTGTGGAAAGTTGAGAAAGAGCTTGAGCTCTGAGAGCTCTATCTATACAGAATCAACATCCAGCATGGTAATTTCCTATTTTATCCCTCTCCTAGTCTTTATTCACAGTGAAAGGTAAGAATTGTCCCATGCATCTACAATAGGGCATTAGTTCCACATCTACTGATGAGCTGACAAATGAATATCAACCTTGCTGAAGGCATCTCAAGCTCTCAGAAATGTCACAAATATTAGAAAAACATTCTGGCACCCTCTTCAGGCAGCAGGTTCATACCATGGTCCCAAGGTTGTATTTGTTTGAGGAGGAGAGCTATGACTCCAGAACTATAAGAGAACAGAAAAGGCCTAGTACTGAGCTGTACCTAGGGCTCAAATTTTCTACCTAAGCTTTGGGTACACTTACCACAAGTGTTGCACTTTTTGTTCATATGATGCAGGCTGCTGCAAGCTGCTCTTTACTCTTGGGTACAAAGAAGCAGCCTGGGCAAGGAGAATGAATGCTCTAGAATCGACCTTCCCCCTCCCACAGTTTCCTCTCCCAGCGCCCCAGTGAGCTGCTGGCCTATAACCAAGGGGCAGGAATCTGTAGAGGAACTGGCACTGCTGCAGCTGCTGATCCTGGCCCAAAATTAAGTTTCCAGCCTTTTTTTTTTTTTTTAATTTTTTCCCCCCGTTTGTTTTTTAAGAGGGAAAAGGCAGTACAATGGCAAGGTCAAAAGAGCAGTAAGGGAGGTTTTATGACTGTGTCAAAGGAAAGCACACTCTACATTCTGGCAATGAGGGACAGTCAGCTCTACTCTGTTAGGGAGTAACACTGACATTTTTTATTGATTTCTGGGTTTAGGTGGTAGGGTTTATGGTCTGTACCAATTCTGTTGGTGGGCAGGAAGGCAGGAAGCCTCAAGGACATCATTAACACATGCAATTTAACACTTTCTAGTACTGAGGAAAATCCTTTTTTCTCACCTTTATGTAACAGGAATTTATAAGAGAACTCATGCAGTCAGTAAGTGGTTTTGCTTTGCAAATGCAGTTGGCCAATTTTGTAAGTGCAATACGTGGATGATGATTCTAGTAATATATTTTTTTCAGAAAGATTATTCTTTTTTCAATGTTTGTGAACCAGGCAGTAGCCAATTGTCATTGCCAAAGACCTGCTTCTTCATTAACAATCTTACCTGGACCTCAGCCATGTTCCTTCCCTGCTACTCTCTCATTTCTCTCAAACTGTCTTGCTCTCTCTGCTTCCTCTTCTCTGTTGCAAATACTGTTTGTGAGACAGGAAAGTGCTCTCTCCTTAAAGAATATGTTCAACTCCATCCTGTTTACTCCACGTTCAGACTGACCTCCTGGTCAAAACAGCAGAGCTGCCCCATTTTATCACAATAAATTACAGCCTCTTGAAACAATGAAACTTGAGTTGACATATTTCTGCTGACTACAACAGGACATAAGGGCACCAAGGAAAAAAGCAATGAACAAACATTAACTAATTAATTCTTGGAGCATTCCTGAGCTACAGGGAAGTAGGAATGATTAAATCAGACTGAGAAAACAGATTCATCTGCTGACATTTTGAAAATATATCATTGCAGGTTTCTCACATTAAAAATAGCTACCTTGTTGGTACCTGTTTATATCCAGAAATGAAACCCTTTGGTCATTATCTGTGAATCACTTTGGTTACCCTTGAATTTAGTAAATAATATCTTTATCTCTGTTGGTCAGATAGTCTATTTTCAGAGCAGGAGAGAAAAAGCAATGTTCCTATGAACACAACTATTGCAAAAATTACTAGCTGTGTTTCCTTTTTAGTTTCTAGGTGACTTCTGAAACTCAAGTGAGACTGAAAAGTTATGTAAGAATAGTTTTAAAAAATGAAGAAACTATTTTCCCTGCAGCATTTCAGATTAATGATGCTCCCGATTTTCTCTGGTGTGTTTCTTTCTTGTGATGTGATAATATAATTTCCTAAAACTCAATATGCTTGCTTTACTAGCAGAAGATTTTTTTCCTGCTTCTTGCTTTTTCCTCCACAAATTATGTGTATTTCCTGTCATCATCAATCAAATATAACTTTTGCAGCAATACATGCCATATCTTGGCCTCATAGTCTGGATGTAGTGATCCTGATGTTATAATTACAGACAGATCCAAGACAAGAACACGATTCTCCTTTTTCTCTCTGAGGTCACCTATGAATAAAGTCCAGAATTTTCTTCTCATACAACATAGGGTCATGTCTGGAGAAAGCAGGGATCATCACTGAATAATGCAAAGAAGAGAGGCTATGTATAACACAGCTGTCAAAAATGAGGCTGTAGTTTTTAATACACTGTCTTTAACAATGAAGCACACTTAAGAAGTTTCTCATCCTCAAGAGCTCCTCGTGGCCCCTTCTATTTGCTCTGACTCAGGTCACTAAAACGAAGTAACATTGTTCAAAAAAGCACAGCTTGAAGGACAAGACACTACCTTTAATTTGAACACAGCCAACAATGTACCATGAACATCTAATAGCTTACTGCCACTAAGAAAGGACAGCAAACAACAATGGTATTCTGAGTGTGTATGAAAGGGATAATTTCTTAAGCTTGTTTCACCTTTAAAGATATTTTATTATGGACGTACTGCATGAAAGTTGTGTGCTCAACTGCTTATGGTCTCTGCATTTAAAACAAGAGGAGTCAAATTGTATCCTTGATGTTGTGGTGAACCATGTTGAGAATTATGATGAGTCTAATTTGTAGTAGACTTGTTAAACTGTTGGAAAGCATACATCATCCCAGTAATATTTTCTCTATGCTTCTAATAAGATACATGCATTATGGATTCTAGTTCTCCCCTTATAGGGAGTGAAAAAAACACAGACCTCAGTCAGAAAGGCACAGAGCTCCCTCATTCTATTGTTTCTCCTGAGCTTTGCTGCTCCTGAAGTTTCTCTCTGAAAGAACATTTTGTTTCTTCTTCAGCCTCAATATCCATTAAAATCCTTTTTATAACCCAATATATTGCTAGTAAGAACGCCTCATTCCAACAGGAAGGCAAAGCGGATGAATTCCACATCATTGAGTATATTCCTAGAACATTAATCCTTTTACAATCCCATTTGAGACTTTATACACTACTTTTTATTCCAGCAGGTAGAGTGATGCAATTTTTTTCCCAATAATATATTCACTTCCTTTGTGCCTGACAGAATTTTGCTGCTACCTGCAAGTTCTATGTGAGAGTGCAATGAACTATTTCTTTGATCCAGTGTCCATCCATTTTTGAGAATGTTAGGTTTAGGCCTCATTTTTCCAGAACCATTAACAGTTATAGATGCTCAATCCAAACTTCTCCACATGCCTTGTTTCAGAGGAAGGTAGATGACATTTTCTAAGCCAATTTACTAAGACAAAAGAAGTTAACATAGGCCATGAACATGCAATGAATTTGTCACTCCAGTGTAACAATTCATGTACATACTTTGCCTCTTGTGAACATTTTCTCACCACTCATTGAGAAAGGGTAATCAATTATTCACTCGCTTCTAGGTAAGAGCAGTTACTTTTTGTCAGTTATTGGAAAAGCTGTTGTGCTGTAAATTAAAAGATGAATTCCATAGTGAATTCTCTATAGATCTGAACAACAAAAATGTTCTAAACTATAGCCACACTGAAATTCAGACATTCCAAATTATCAGAAATTCTAATCACAGGTCTGGAACCTACTAAGTGCTTTTACTGCCAGCCACATCCTTGTGAGTCTTGGGCCTTAATTTCTAGACAACAAAAAACAATGTGAAAATTTCAAATAGATGAACAGAAAGCAGTTTCTGAGACATTATGTAGTGCTGCTGGGCTGCATGAAAGAGTAACTTTTTAACTTTTACCAACAAGCATATGGAAATATAACATATCATATTTGTATGATCAGCAAGAACAAGGTAATCTTTTAGTTCACAGGCTGTCTAGCTTTGTGTTATACAACATATCAGAACTGCATTATGAGAAAGAGTACAAAATACAGAAACTAAAGTAGCTAGATAACAACCTCAAAATTACCTCATTCTTGGACTTTGTCCAATACAATCTTTGCTCTAGAACTTTGGGATGCATAACAGTCTTGCTATCAGCCTGTGACTTTCGGTATTTTCCAGTCTGTGGATCTCTACAGCTTTTCCAGTAGATCTATATGTCACTTTGAATTTTCATATCCATTGGATTGTTACACAGCAAATCCTTAATAAGTAATCTATGCATCTGTAACTCATAAGGTAGAAACACTGTCATAATAAATATCATTAAGTGTTCTGCAGACATTCTAACTGTGAAGCACCTATTTGTCTCGTTTCATAGAATCATAGAATGGTAGGGGTTAGAAAGGACCTTTAGAGATCATCTAGTCCAACCCCCCTGCAGAAGTAGGTTCACCTAGATCAGGTTGCACAAGCCTCCAATTCGACTCTTTGCCACTGATCACCACCCTCTGGGATCTGTCATTCAGCCAGCTCTCTTCCACTTCACTGTCCACTCATCCAAGCCACACTACCTGAGCTTTCTGATAAGGATGTTGTGGGAGACAGTGTCAAAATCCTTGCTGAAGTCAAGGTTAATGACATCCACTGTTCTCCCCTCATCTAGCCAGCCGGTTATGCACTCATAGAAGGCTATCAGGTTAGTCAAACAGGATTTCCCCTTGGTGAAGCCATGTTGACTCCCCCGATAACCATCTTATCCTTCATATGTTCAGTTTCACTATGTTTTGAACAGTCTAATAAAGTTGCTTAGTCTTCAGATAGCTTTTGTTGTATTCTAATGATGCAAACATATTCTCTGCCTTGCTGAAAGTGAAATTTGAATCCACTTTCAAAAAGTTGAAAAGCAAATGGATTGATCTTTAACATTCCCAAGTTTCCCATCTGCCATTTACCTTTTTCCTTATAATCCATTTCTGAATTTTATTCTATTTAATATTAGATGGGCCATATTCATCACCAGCTTCACTACAATTGCATAAAAGATTAGTTTGATCCCTGATGACTAAAGAAATATGACAAGCAAGAGAAATAACCAAAATGGGTTTGCTCTACTTGAACATAAATGGATGTTTATCAACATTTCTTATTTGGTCTTTTGCTGCTTTCCTACAGTATGCCTTCAAATGTAACAAAACTGAGAGTTATACTTATTTCTGTTGCACTTCTTCCCTCCAGTCTCTGTGATAACAGATTAATTAGGCGGAGGTAGAAGCATGCACAAAACTTTCTGCAGCTCTCATTATAGACATTGTTTAAACATATTTGAAGAGGAGGGGGAAACAGATAAACAGAATGAAAAAAAAAATCTTTCCAGATCAATCATATGGTTAGAACGTAGAGCAGAAAAAGGCATTAGACAATGAGAACTCCAGTAAACTCAATCAATAATGTTTATAGATCACAGAATCATGGAGTGGTAGGGGTTGAAAGAGACCTTTAAAGATCATCTAGTCCAATCCCCATACTCAAGCAGATCCACCTAGATCAGGTCACACAGGAATGTGCCCAGGCAGGTTTTGAAAACCTCCAGAGAAGGAGACTCCACACCCTCCCTGGGCAGCCTGTAAGATGCTACATTAAAAAATAAGTTCTCCATAACACCCTGGAAGACAGTAATCCCAATGGTGGTCTTTTCACAGAATCATAGAATATCTCAAGTTGAAAGAACCCATAAGGATCATTGAGTCCAACTCCTTGCTCCTTGCAAAACTACCTAAAACTAAACAATGTGACTGAAAGTGTCAACCAGATGCTCCTTGAACTCTGACAGATCTGGTACTGTGACCACTTCCCTAGGGAACCACTGATCAGCTACATTCTCAGCAAAGAACCTTCCCCAAATGTCCAATCAGAACTGCCCCTGACACAGCTTCATGCCATTTCCTTGTGTCCTGTTGCTGGTCACCAGGGAGAGAATATCAGCACCTCCCCTTCTGCTACCCAACTTCAGGAAGCCGTAGACTGTGATGAGGTCACATCTCAGCCTTCTCTAAACTGAATAAATCAAGTGACCTCAGCTGCTTCTCCTAAATCTTGCCCTTGAGACCTTTCAGCATCCTGGTCATCCTTTACTGGACACACTCTAACAGCTTCATCTCCTCTTAACATTGAAGTGCTAAGTCCTCTTGGTTATCAGGGCACACTGCTGACTCATATTCAATTGCCGTCAACCCACATCCCCAGATCTCTTTCCATGGTGCTATTCTCTAGCCTCTTGTCCCTCAACTCGTACATAAAACCAGGATTATTCTGTTCCAGGTACAGAGCACTTGCTCTGTTACACTTCATACGTTTGATGATCACCCAGATTTCAATGTAAGGCCTCACAGAATCACAGAAGGACAGGGGTTGGAAGGAACCTCTAGAGATTATCTAGTCCAATTCCCTGCTAAAGCAGGTTCACCTAGATCAGATTACAAAAGAAAGCATCCAGGCAGATCTTGAAAGTTTCCAGAGAAGGAGATTCCACAACCGCTCTGGGCAGCCTGCACTAGGGCTCCCTCACCCTCAAAGGGAAGGTTTTCCTCATGTTCAAGTGAAACTTCCTGTGTTCCAGCTTGTGCCAGTTACCCCTTGTCCAATCACTAGGCACTACAGAAAAAAAGACTGCCCCCATTCTCTCAACACCCACTTTAGGTATTTATAAGCATTGATAAGGGCTCCCTTCAGTCTTTTCCAGGATGAACAGCTCCAGTTCTCATAGCCTTTCCTTGTGAGATGTTCCAGTCCCTTGATCATCTTAGTAGCTCTCCATTGGACTCTCTCCAGAAGTTCTTTATCACTCTTGAGCTGGAGAGCCCAAAACTGGACAGAGTACTCCAGATGTGGCCTTATCAGTGCAGAGCTGAGGGAGAGGAGAACCTCTCTTGATCTTCTGGTCACACTCTTCTTGATGTAGCTCAGAATGCCGTTGGCCTTCTTGGCCACAAGGGCACATTGTTATCAACCAGGACTCCCAGGTCTCTCTCTGCAGAGCTGCTCCCCAGCAGTTCGACCCCCAGTCTGTACTGGTGCATGGGGTTGTTCCTTCCCAGATGCAGGACTCTGCTCTTGTCCTTGTTGAACCTCATGAGGTTCCTCTTTGCCCAACTCTCAAGCCGGTCAAGATCCCACTGAATGGCAGCACAGCCTTTTGGGGAATCAGCCAGTCCTCCCAGTTTGATGTCATCAGTGAACTTGCTGATCACTCATCCAGGTTGTTGATGAAGATGCTGAACAAGACTGGCCCCAGAACTGATTCCTGTGGAACTCCACAGGCCTCCAACTCGATTCAGCACCATTGATCATCACCCTCTGGGCTCTGTCTTTCAACCAGCTCTCTTCCAGGCAGAGAGGTGAGGCTGACTGGTTAGTGATTTCCTGAGTCTTCCTTCTTGCCCTTTTGAAGACTGGAGGGACACTGGCATTCCTCCAGTCCTCAGGCACCTCACCTGTGCCCCACAGTCATTCAACAATGATGGAGAGCAGCTTAGCAATAACATCAGCCAGCTCTCAGCACTCATGGTTATATCTCATCAGGATGCATGGATTTCTGGGTATCTAGCTTGTTTACTAGATCCCTATCGCAATCCTCTTCAACCAAGGGAAGGTCTTCCCTTCCACAGACTTTCTCTCTGTGTTCCAGGAAGTGGGATTCCTGATGTAACCCATCAGCCAATTGCTCACCCAATGTATTATGAACTTTTCTAGCTATGTGTCAGACAATTTATCCAGAAGGATACTGCAAGAGACAGTATCCAAAGCTTTGCTAAAATCCAAAACAACAACATCTACTGGCTTCCCTTTGTCAACCAGATGGGTGACCTTGTTATAAAAGTAAATGCTGGTTTAGCAAGACTTTCCCCTTGTGAACCCATGCTGGCTTTGACCAATGACTGCATTGTCTCTCAAGTGATTTTCAGTAACCCCCCAAAAAAAATTCTCATCATTTTACCAGGCACTGAAGTGTGACTGACAGGCCTGTCAGACTTTACCTAACCCAGTAACTTGTCTCAGATTGAGTCTCAATCTATTTATGTCTTCAGGATTGCCTGAACAAGGGATAGTTGTGATATTTAGTAGCTCACAGTATATTTTCCTTCCAGCCTGCATCTGAATTGTGTGACCACTTCTGTCATCCACCACTTCTTTACTGGAAAGAGAGACTGAAAAACCTTTCCCCAGTTCTCCTCTGGCCACTCCTTTTTATATCCCCTCCCCCAGCTGACTGTTTTTCAGTCCATTTTGAAGGTCATTTAATCATACAGAATCTATTGCATACTTTTGATCATATCAGTAACACCTCTGAACCTGAACTGTACTGTACCCTACTTAACTTGGGTGACACCATGTGTTGACATGTTGTGGG
Organism: Colius striatus; assembly: GCF_028858725.1. NCBI lineage: Eukaryota > Metazoa > Chordata > Aves > Coliiformes > Coliidae > Colius > Colius striatus. Next base: position 23,163,898 of record NC_084760.1, on the reverse strand, counting down.
CAAACTATAGTTGCAAGTATAGTCTGTTCCTGAAGAGACAGTAATAGAAGGCTTCATCCTCAACACAAGTCAGAAGCTCTAGCTGGCAAGTAAAGCACTTTAGATGCCTTCAAATGAGCTTTGATTATTCATGTCAGAGAGATAAAAGAAGTCCACACTTATAATTGTTCTCTTTGCTATGTGCACTGCTTCAGGAGCTGAGTCAGCTGTAGCATATGCGAATTAGTGTCTTTCCTGCCTCAGTTCATTGCCTGAACTCAAATTAACCCTACTATCACTTTTCCTGAAACCCACATAAACTATGAAGCTCATGGCAGGAGATGGAAACCCCTTAAATTGCTCTCACATGTATTACCAAGACCTGTCTAAACATATCTAGTGAGACAGTGTTTCTAAACAGCATCTTTAGGGCTGCTTTGCAAAGTGAGAATAGAATCATGAAGCATTTTGGACACTCGTCCTTAATGCTGATTTCCACAGTCCAGGTCTGCATCTCCACAAAGAGTTGTATGAAGAGCAAGCAGCCTGTGCTCAGTCCAGCTCTGCATTGCTTGGGAAAATCACAAACCTTCAATACAGAATTTTAATACAGAGGTCAGATAAACCGGCTTTCCCACCCCTTCACAGCTGCAGTCATAGTCGGAACCGCAGGCAGTGAAAACTGTTCAGAGGGCACACGCATAAGCCAGAACAAACAACAGACACCTGCTTATTAGCATGTTGTTGAGTCATGCTTTCAATTACATGATGGGCTGTTATTTTTCAGCATGGTGCTGTGTTTTTCTTCTGTGACAGGTCTTTAAGGTCATCACATATCAAAGATATTGTCTTACTGGGCGAGTTAAAACTTAACAAGGTAGGTGTCTATCTTATTATCAGTGTTTCACAAACTCAAAATAAAGCCACTACTGTGTCAGCAGATTAGCTGTGGATCTAAAAAGGGTGATTTCTTAAATTACAGGGTAGAAAGAGAAAATAAAATTGGTGTCACTGCCTGAAAGAAAAAAAAAATATTAACTGCTTTTTCCTTTTCAGAAGAAGGTCTCGTACTTCCTTCATGTCATTTTATCATGAGCATCAGCACTGGAAAATGAAGAGTCATCTCACTGATGAGAACATTTATAAAGTTGTAAGACTACATGATCCATAATATTACACTTTCTTTGCAACAAGAAATAAATGTCCCTCATAATTTTTTCCCCATTCCATCAAATGCAAGAGTGAGACTATCAGTAAAGGTTTTTGAGAATGACAAATGCACATTCATCTGACAAGCTTAAGCAACTTTTTTTTCTCAATATTGCTCATGATGGCTATTAAAAAAACAAACAAGCCACCGCTGGCAATCTCCAGAGGCATCTTGCTTGTGGACAAGCAATGCGACTAGAAAGCCCGAGACTACTGAGGCATGACTCCTATACCTTATTTACAATAGTTCAACACAAACTATTGCCAGCAAGTGTCTTAGATTACTATGTGGTACAAAAATTGTCAGCATCAGTGTTTCTTTTCTTACTATGGCCCCAATTTTGACCTATATTAGTACCACTTTCGACTGCTTTCCAGGCCTGTAATTCCACTGTATGTCATCAAAACTCAGTTCTAACCAGCTGCAGGTGGCCATTCCTGGCCTCAATGATGTCTTCCTCTTGCTAACTGGTCAGGAACAATTTTGCTGACTTTTATACTAACTAGGATAGGAGAAAAGAAAATGCATTTAAGGACAATGTATGGCATGGGGAAGGGATAAAAACTGACTACTGCATAAATTAGGATTCCCAAGATCATTACTAGCATATACCCGTTTTTTGTAAGAAAATTGTTTTCTAGACAAAGGTAACAAAGATCAAATCTATATTGCTTTAATAAACCATTTGATATATGTTATTACTACATACGAAGAAGAAGGAGGTTTGTTCAAGAAGTCTGGCATGGGGAAGGTAGATAGGGATAAGAGAGGTCACAGCAGGAGGAGAACTAAAGATTCTAATGGGGATCCTAAATGAGCAGTTAAGAGACAGCTATAGCTTCAGCTAAGTCTTTGATCCAGTTAAGATCACACTTTACTTACTATTTTAATTATGAACTCAGAAATAAAGTGTGTGCTAATGAAATTTCCAGATGGCCTGAACAGTCAAGTGGCACTGTAGAGAAGATAACTACAAATATGTTTTGGTATATAAGCATTCAGGTGTTAAACACACAGACTGACTGATGGGGATTTACTATTTTAGAGGAAGTAATGTACTGGAATGTTTAAAGTTATCTGGGATACAAAACTCACACTTGGAAATTTAAGAATGAAAAAAATAACTCCCCCTCCCCCAAAAAAACCCACCAAAAAACCACACACACACATATAAAAAAAAAAAAAAAAAAAAAAAAGGCTTAAACTGTTGTTTTCCCAATCTGGAAAAAAGCCCATAAAGCCAATAAGGTCACAAAACCAACACTTCCCAATAATAAATACACAAAACTAGACTATACTGAATAATAAGAAACCTCCTTAATTGTTCCAGATATCTTTCACATGTTTAACATATCAAGTCTTAGGGAGTAATTCCTAGCCTACTGAACTCTGTTTCTGGTAAATTAAGCTTCTATCTGTGTTACAGCCTTACAAAATACCACCCCAAAGATCCCTTCCAATTTATATCAATCAACTAATGACTGGCTGAGAGAGGAATCTTTTGAATTCCCAAAGAAATGCTTGAGAATTCAGCTCCTTCTTATACTTTACTTAATTCTGGAAAACTACTGCATTGTAGGATTTTTTCGAGATTGTTTGGATGCCTGGGAAACATTTAGGCATACATAGAAGTATTACTTGTTTGCAACTATTACTTTGTTCTGATTAGGAGGTCAATTGAAATGTAACTTTCACCAGTCTTTCCTTTCTCAACATAATACAACCTGTAAAACTCTTTCTTCTCAGTGCAACACAATGTCCTAGTAAGGACTGACTATATAGAAACCATGTCAATCTTGCAGTTTGTGCTATATTCCTAGCTTTACTGACACCACGGAATTGTGTATCACGAAGCCAAACGACAACCCCATTAAGAGAGCACTTGCATTAAGTTTACTTCCACGCCATTTGTTGTAATTTTCAGGAGTTCATTATGTCACAAAAGCTAAAACAGCCTGATATATTCAAATCAGTAAAATAGCAGCTGCAAAAATATATTGCTGCTTCCTGTAAGTTCTACGGAAAGATAAATGCCAAGGAGGAATGGACAGCATGAGAATACTGGCACAAGAACAAACAACTATTAACTACCAGTGGAATTTTTAAGTTTTGTCTTCATCCAAGAATGAAGTTCTTGTAAGGCCTGAAGTAACTGTGAGGTCAAAACTTCAACAGTTTAAGACAAAAGTGTAAATTAATTTGATACTTTCAGTATTGCACATATTTGTCTCAGTAACAAAAATGGTAGCTATCCCAACTCCAGTGTCCTCATGACTAGTCCTAACCTGTTCTGATAATGAGTGGTACCAGCTTCTTGCAGCTACTCTTCTTCATTGTCTCTACCAGTGTACAACCAGAGCATACAGATATAATTGCACATTTGAGCATACTTCCCTTTACAGTCTATAAAACCTGATACTACTTTACAGCTAAAGGCTCAAATACAGTCTGTGCTCTTTTACTGAGGGTCATCAGTCTTGTACTCTAGACCATTATGCCTGGATATATATGTAGAGACTCATCAATTTTGTTTCTGCTGCCATTTCCCTCTCTCCTGACTTTGATTAGAACCGCTAGCTGTAGGATTCTGTTGTGTTATCTTTGATCACGCTGATTGAGTTGAACTATTACATGGACATGGAAACTACTCACAGAAACAAGTAATTTTCATGGAAATGGTGAAAGTAGTACCACTACTTTCTAATATTGGTACTATTTTAGCTGTCTTACACATTAGACAGTTTCCTATCTCATGACAACCCAAAGAGATTGTGAGGATGTGTTGCTTAACAAAGTTTGATCTGCTTGCAAATTTCCTGAACATCCCAACTTCACTATGTGTGTTCTCAAACTCCATTGAAAGCTCACAGCTACTTATTTTAATCACTAGTTTAGAAATGGTTCTAAATCTAAAGAAGCACTAATTTGATGACAAGACTCCCATTAATTTCAGTGAGGCCAGAATTTCAGCGATTAAATTCTGCCTCTTTAGTATTATCATTTCCATATCCCCCATACACAACAGAGCTCTCACAAAGCATAAGTTATCCCCAACAGCATTGACAACTGAATCTCTGACTGTAAACATTGAAACCTCTCTTATCTCCACTTTTGGACCACCTCTTCTTTAAACCACACTTGTAAATCTTTGTAAAAACATTTAATTACTGCCTAGCAAAGAGCTGTGTAACATGCTGACAGAAATACAAAGGAAAAGTTATTACATACATATACATGTAGATCAATTGGTCACTATTCACATAGTGAATGCATAAGCGAAAGGAAGTCTGGCACAGGTCCAGAAGACAGAGGACCCAAGAGCTTGTGCTCAAAATATGGCATAGATGTAGGTTTGTATTAATGCCCTGGGAATTTAACAAAGTATCAATGCTAAAATATTATATACTAGTTTAAGATACATAAATAACACTGGTATAGCCATCTGCTTGGTAGATTCCTAGGAGTTAAGATTTAACTTTTGAGCCTGTACAAGAAAGTAAGAACAGGCATAATGGACCACATCAAAGCCTTTTTAAAAGGTCAGCACTGTCTCTCCAGTAGGAGATGACTGAGCAAAGAGCAAAAGAAAACTTCAGTGTTTACTATACCTTATAATAGTCCAGCATCTGCAATTCAGGGCTTTACTGAGGTAAAGGTGGTTTTGCACATTTTTGATAATCCTAAAATGGATTTCACAAATTTGCTGAATTTGCTTCCAGAAACGTGGCTTGCCAGCTCTCTGCATACACTCCCACAGCCCGATAAGTGCAACGTGGAAACATCTCTTCTAAGGAGACCTCTGTAAGGTACTAGTAACGTGCCTCAATGGTGCTGGAAGTATAGTTAACCATCGAAATCACATTGCTCCGGCCACGAAGGATTCTGCCTGTTAGAGACACTGTTGCCTTGCACAGCACATCCCAGCTCTCCCAGGATACATTCTGCGCATGCGCCTGGGGCCAGGATCAAGGGACTGGGACTCTCCTGGACGTGTAGGGACTTTCTAAGACCCTCCCGGACCCTCCAGAACTTTCCAGGATCCTCCAGAGATGGCACTGGGTATCCACCAGCAAGAAGAGTGTATGTAAGAGCAGGACCAGTGGAGGGGCACCATTTTTTTTGTCTTCTCACCAGACTGAATGCAGCATTGGAGCTTTCAGACCAGTGACTGCCAGGGCAGCTGTGGACTTGCGGTGGTGACTATTGTACCTTTTCCCTCTTTCTCTCTCACTTTTTTCTTTCCTTCTCCCTTTTCTCTTTTTATTGTGGATTGTTGTGGGTAAAATGAAGTACTTTAGCACTTGACGCCATTTTGAGTATTAATTCTGTTGCCAAGAATATAGGAAACCTGATCACAAGAACCTGTTTGATTGGACATCACTCAGGAGTTAAGCCCAGCTACCCAGAATTGTCAGAGGTCAGTTAGAGAACAAGGGTATTTAACTTCTGCCAAATTAAACCCAACAGCGGATAGTGACAACCCCATCTGCTAGTTTCATTTGGTGCCCACTAGCTCTTACTAGGCACACACTGCTCCATGGTCAGGTTCTCCCCATGCTCATGATTGTAGAGACCCTAGTACACCTACCTTCTGCCATTCCTTTTCCAGGTAGAGTAGTTTTCATCTAAATTGCTACAGCCCATATGGAAACCATGAACCATCCTGGTTTTAAATCTCTGCTAGGGTTTTTTCATTTCTGCTGTGTTATTGTTCAGATGAAGAAACAGAGATTGCATATGGAAGATTTCAGAACAGTACTGATCCAACCATATAGCAAGGTACATGCTTCTGAGCTGTGTGAGTCACATAATAAAGCCATACAGCATCATTTTCCTTTTACAAATGTGCTCCTTCTTTCTCATTGCAAATCTACTTAAGCTCACTATTTATCAGTGTGTCCCAAGGAAGACATTAGTTTTTTTCTCTCTTACTTCTCTCTGGTATGACATTTGCTACATTGCAGCTTTCTAAAACCAAAGCTATTTCACAATAAGGGTGAGCTTACTATAGTTAATAGTACAGTTGCCCTCAAGGAATTTCAGATACTTCAGTAAATGCTGCTTGGCTGTACCTCGTTGTTAATCCCTTTTTCATTGGCTTTATCTGTAATTTCCTCCACTCAAACACAGCTGTTTGAGCCATAAGGGAGTTCTAAGGACATCGGGAGTTCTCTGATGCACCTTCGTGCAAAGTATAAGTCTTCAGAGAGGCCTCCCCAGGAGTCCTCATGGTGTACATTATCACAGAACAAGAAAATTCACTTATTGTTTGACTTTTCGAAGCACTGTTCCCAGGAGCATTTGGCTGTCCCGGGACTCCCCCAGCGCTACGTCTGGCTGGAAATGGCTGGACAGAGCACACCTATTTCTGAAAAGGCCTTCAGGGCACCAGAACCACTTTGCATCCCTGATTTCTACAGCCCTGAGCTCGAGGACGCCCGGCCGCCCGCCGCCCCTCACGCCAGGGCCGCTCGGCTGCCTAGCAGGGCGCTCGCTGCCGCCACAGCGCCGCCAGCCGGTGGGCGGGCGGCGCAGCGCCGGTGGCAGCAGCACGCAGGCGTGGCGCGGGCACGGCGCAGCGCGCAGGCCCGGCAGCGCTGCCTGGAGCGGGGTTTGAACGGCGGCGCGTACCGGAGCTTCTGGGTGCTGCGCCGTGACGGGCCGCTAATGGAGCCCATCTTGAAAGGTACCGGCTCGTTGCAGGGGAACCGCTGGGCTAGACCGGGCCCGGTTTACAGAGTTGCCCCGATACCCCTCTCCTTGCGGCCCTGCTCTAGTGCTTGACAGCGAAGAGCGGCCGGGCCGGGCCCGGCGGGTGGGGGGCCGCTGTGAGGGCTCCAGCTCGCCCCTCTTTTATCGCTGAGGGCTCCCCAAGCGCCGAGTCTAGGATCGGGCCCAGCCCTCTTGGCGAGCCAGTCTTCAGCTCGACCTCCTGGCCTGCCGCCCCCTTCCCGCGGGTGGAGAGCCCTCCCGTGGGCGTGGGACGGGACGGAACGGAAAGAGCTTTGTGTGGGGCTGCTCTGACTAATAGCGAATGCACACGAAACCTGCCATGGGGCCTGGCGGCCGACGGGAGGCAGCTTGTTGCCGGTCGCGGGCCTGGCAGAGGTGTGTGGCGGCTGCGGCCGGGCAAGTCTGGAAGCCGTCTTCGGGCGGAGCAGAAGCCAGTGTCCTTTGGGATGGCCCCCGGCACGGACCTGACCGACGCTGCCACCGCCCCCTTCTGCCGCTTGGCTGACTCTTCTGCCCTGGGCGCTCATAGCTTGGTCCTGCGCGGTTTCTTCTGCATCGTTCTGAATTTCTGCCTCACTAGGTTGCCTTCTGATGTCTGTTTTTCTTCTGTATCACTGGCTTCTCTTAGACCTATCGTAAGTTGCCCTTTACAAGAGCCGAGCTCTACTCAGAGCTCTTCTAGTTCAGAAAAGCTCCAAACCCATGCTCATTTTCTTTTCTATCAACTATATAAAAAATACAGAGCGCCTTATCTTTTGTTGGACTATTTTTGATTAGCTAAAATTGGACAATTACTGTAAAATATACCCTTGATCCTACTGCAGATGCATGCAGCTTTGAAGTAATGTTCTTCTAAGTTGCTAGGTTGACCTTCATGGAAATATTCTGACCTGTTTTTCTAGGAGGATTATAAAGGCTCATAAGTATTTGGGAGGAAGGTGTTGTTTTTTTCAAATCTAAGTGCAATATTCTTAACAGTAGAGCAATAAAGAAAAAAAAAAAGGAACTGGTGAAACTGCCCTGGTCCAATAGTAGAATGAACACAATTAGAAACACGCTGGAGTAGACTTGTCATAAGTTCTCATGTGTATTTCAAGTCACGGTACATGGTAGATAATGAATTTTTTCCCTGTTGTTTGGCTAAGGAGGTGTTTTATGTTCCATATTTCTCTTACATTTCTAGAAATTCTAAAAATATGTTAGTCTTTATTAAAGTTCTGAGAGTTATCTGGCCTGCATTTCATCATGTTTTTGGTGAACTGGCATTCTTGCGGTTTTCTGGAACTTTCCTGATTCATCATTCAAAATCAGAAACTAGCATGGCTAATGGAGCTGAAGGTCAGTTTAGTGCCCATCCTAAGTAAAATTAATGAAGGGATTGTTAGGACTTTCATTTGCTTATCCCTGTATGTCAATACATTTGGGTTTGTTTATTTAAAGACCTTCTCAACCAATGTTCATTTCATTGCTTGGAAGAGATTATTAATTTAGTTGATAAAGGTAGCTACTTCAGTGCAATACACCAAAAGTTACATAAGGCAGCTGAGATGACATTGCATTAGGCACTGTGATATGTACTTAGTTTGAGTTGATTCAGTATAAATAAAGTGGAATTCGAAGTTGATTGGAAATTAAGTTGTATTTCTGTGAAGTTTTTTGGGGGCATGAAAGAGGAATAATTCTATTACATTTATTTAATTGTGTTCTGTAATTTGTGTTACATCGACTTGCCTTGTGTTTTTTTATTACCCTGAAGATTCGGAGTGATTGAATAATGGTAAGGGTAAGCAATCATGTAAAAATACTGCATTCCTTGTTAAACTGGTAGCTTCTTTAAACAGACAAAGTGAAAAGTTGTGTAACTAGTGTCAAACTTCTAAGTTTGTTCCATTGCAACTAATTTATGAGACAGAAATACTCTAAAAAGAACGTTCTACTGCTGACATCTGATATTCAGTTTATTGAAAGCTGTGTTTGCTGCTGAATGCAATATGTCCAAAGGCAAGGTTTTATTGGAAAGACTGTTTAACCAGCTTTGCTATAATAGATACTTCATTATCTGTTTGTTATTGTCTTTCTTCTGATCCAGATATTTCTGCATTTGTAGAAGTTTGGTCATCTAACAGAACAGAAAATTACTCAAAAACCTTTGAACGGCAACTTCTTGATATGGGAGCAAAAGTAAGGAAACTATTTTGAAATAAATAGAATATGAAAGCTCTTACAAACTACCTTGCTTGTTCTGCATGTTGTATGTATATCTTTGTAGCATGAACTTTTAAAGCGCAGAACAGAAGATTATCACAGACCTGAGAACAGACAAATGTGCTCTTAAATTCTTGCTAGTGACGGATGAGAAATGCATTTAAAGCCTCCCTATATCTATAAACCTCTTTGTTTATCAATATGGTAGCATGCATTTGTCGTGAGGTATTTGGCTTGCCAATATATCATGAGGTTTTGTCTTCAGAGAGGACTGAATTAACTTGCCACCAGAAATTTTTGGAAAACCAAATAGCCAAATATAGATCCAACATCTTGGGAGACAAGTGTAGTGATGCAATTGTAGAGACTGCAACAGCTATTTCCATTTGACTGTGCTGAGAAGATGCTGCTGTAAAATAAGAATTTTACTGATCTCACCATGTCAACATTCACAATCACTATCAAACAGTTTTGTGTGCAGGATGTTTAGTCACCAGAGAAAGAAACTTTGATTGTTGAGAATGGAGTATTGAGAGCTAAACAAGGTTATTACTTAGTTGTCAGTAGAGGCATAACTGAACATTTGATCAGTTGTATGACACAATGAAAATATCAGGGATGATATTAGCTATAATAACTCAAGGTTTTTGTATTTCTTACTTTTTGAAGTGTTCCCATATAATTTTGTAGTATCTTCAGCCTTCCCTCAAAACTGAGTGATCTTGATCGATGAATTTATAGGATGAGGTTAAGCCCGTGGATTCTTTGCTAAATACAAGATGTAATTAGGCATTTCTTTGGATAGTGGCAACTACTTTCTGTATTGGTTGTTGCATAGGAAAGTATATTGGGCTACATAGATAAAAACGTTTTAAGATTAGTAATTTAGCTAGAGTACAGAGATGAAAATGGTAACCTGGAGAAAATAAGTCTGAAAACAAAAGGCTACTCTGGCATGCATTGCATTGGCTTGGCTAATGAGACTTGAGTTTTGATTAATTGAGGCTTGCAAAGATGGGAAAGGTCAAAAGAGTCCTTGACACGATGTTTAGAGTAAGTTTTTATGGTAGTGGTTTATACATTAAAAATAGACTACACTAGCTAGTTTCATTAGCATTTTCTGTTAGCAAACTTGAAGATGAACTCTGTACTTCTGCAGGTTTCAAAAACTTTGAACAAGCATGTGACCCATGTTGTCTTCAAAGATGGACGTCTGACTACATGGAAAAAGGCACAGAAGATGGGTGTAAAAATAGTTTCTGTACTCTGGGTGGAGAAGTAAGTACTCATGAATATTACAAATATGACCTATTACAAACATAATGGATTCTAATATTATTTTCTTTAAAAACTTAAATACAGTACCTGTTTTTTAAATGTACTTGAAATAGTGATAAATCTGTGACTAATAACTTTCCTATGACATTTTTTCCTATTATAGAGCATGTTACTTGCATAAAAATGTAAAATATTTACTCTTAAAAACAGATGTATTGAAGTAGTTTTGTAGTGTATTTATTAACCATTCAGTGTTCCACTCCTTTGCTCTCAGATGCCATGTGGGGACAGTGAAGACCAGATATTTACAACCATTTTCACATGAGAAAGCACATTTCATTGGGAATATTGTACTGTTTCTGTCCTTAACTGCTGTAGACAATCTCCTAGGAAGAAGGAAAAAGATTCATATGTAGTTTGGCATTTAAGACATTTGGCAAGTTCAGAACAACACCATTTGCAGATTCTCAACTACCATACAGAAAAAGCTAAATTTAAAAAGAAAACAAATCAAACTTCATTTGTGCAGCCAGTCCATGAGAACTTGATAATCTAGAGCTGCTTCTCTTGAGTTTACAAAGTGGTTATGAAGCCTAACTTAAATTTCAGGTTAAGTATAAAAACACAACGTTTAGCAATATGCATGTATTAAACACTCCAATTGATAAATTACCATGATGCTAAATTAGAACGTCAGTCAAGTAAAGAGGCCCCTTTCCTATACCAATTGTAACATGCATAGAGGTAAAAGTCTGCCAAGTGTAAAAGTGAAAAAGAAAAAAAAAGAGGACTCTGCAGCCACTTCATAGTGGGCCAGTACCACTGCAAAACTTGTGATGCAAGTCTGTTAGCCAAAAGCCAAATTCATGCAGTTCTGCATAAGCAGAATTTTTCTTTAGATTTTTTTATGGAACATTGGATATAGAAGTTAAACTGTATAACCTAGGCAGCTTTTACACTGAGGAAGAAACACCTTCATCTAAAAACTGAGAATGATGTAAACTTTTGTTTATGTGAATATACCTTTCTGTGGCCTGGTGCTATCTGAGTGCACATCAGGGATGGTCATTTCAGTGGGAATATTTGGTTATAAAATTAAATACACTCTTCAGATGACAAAGCATATAAGTATGGAGTTTGAGATGTTAGTCACAGGAACTATGAAGTGTATGAGGACTCAGATGTGCCATAGTAAAAAAGATTCCAGAAAAGTCCAGGTGAGTAGCATTTGCAGTGGAGGAAGACTGGGAGTACCTTACTGGGGAAACCATAGGATGTGCCATACAGAAATGCTGTCTCTGCAATAGCATTTCCACCCCAAGACTCTCCTCTGCAGTACTGGAAGGTATTGAGTCTATGATCACTGTTGAAAGCTCAGTGATAGACACAGCTTGTTACTGTGTTACTGTAGGAGAGGGCATGGAGCTTTGAGATCCATGTATAAAAGCTTAAAGAAACTGTAACTGTTGCCAGATACTGACAAGAAAGGGTAAGACAGGAGAAAGGATCTGGATGGAAACTTAAGCTGTTTGTTAGAAAAGAAGACTAGCATTTTCCTGGTAGTGTTTTGTGTATTCCTAGTATCATGCTCTGGACAAGGCAAGCTCTTGCTAAATGACTTAGAAGATGAGGTTTATTGAAACTGGAGAAATGATTCAAAATAGAGAGGTGTATTTTAATGGAGAGGGAGGATACACACGCTGAAGATGTGAATTAAGATGGAACTTCTTTGTAATCTTTTTGTTCTGCCTTTTAATTTAAAGTTAATGTAAAAAGGTACACAAGAACATACAACTTAGATTAATGTATATTCTAGTTAGAATTCATGGGAATATCATATGCTTGAGCAAAGTATAGGTCAGGGTCAGTAGAAGCTTACATAAAAGATGGTAATGAATAGTGTCACTAGTCATAAGATTGTTCAAATGAGGCACAGACAATACAAAATTAAAATGAGTCTATGCTAGCACACACGCTTAATTTTTTTGTAGTAAGGTGAGGGAACTGGAGTGCCTGACTTGAAATCATGTGCCTAGTCTATCAATATGTCAGAAACTTGGTAGGCAGAAGACAGTCTGTTGAACCCTTGGACAATGTAGACAGGAAGGACTGAATAGTCTGTGCCAGTTATCAAGTATGAATGGACGCTTGTTTGAACCTGATAAGTATAAACAAATAATGCAGAGTTGGTATGATGGCTTGATTAACCAACTGCTCCATTCGGTAGTAAGGAGAACATTCTCACAACAGTCAGAAATGCTGTGAAATATAATTTCAGGAAATAAAATAGTAAAGGGCAACTTTCTAGTGTAGCCTGGGAAGTGGGTGACTCCCATTGGAGAGCAGTGTGAAGACAAATATTTAGGTATTGCTTGGTCTTCATTGGTTTATGAGTAGTTGTTTAAATTATTTCTTGTAAGTATGACCACAGTGTAAAATCGGTATTCATACTGGAAGACCAGAACCCAAGAAGTTCTGTGAGAGTGTTCAACTTAAAATAAAAAGTTCTGTTCAAGTGAAGGTGTCAAGGAGATCTTAAGTATTTCAGAAGAAAGGTGTTCATCACATAGTGTGAAGGGAAAATTAAGATTTTAGGGACTTACAGTAAATGTTTTCATGGCACTCTCACCTCAGCTGTAGTTAAAATGAAATAGAACATAAAATCTCATGTAGTGGCATTGACAGCATTTTCTCATGGAATGTTTTGAAAGGATGGCAATGACCATGACTGAAGTTACAAAATAGTTTACTCACAAGACGTGATTGAAGTGATGTGAATTCTTCAGTCTAGAAAAGAAGTGGGAGTGGGAGAGACTCTTGTGAAAACAAAAATTCATATGGAGAGTAGAGAATGAATGTATGTTTTCTAGCAGAAGACTTGAAAAGCATCACTTCAAATGGGATGTGTGTGGCAGGGATATGTGTTTTGGTAGTAGGGACATTAAAGGAGTGACTGCTGTGAGAAGCTGCTAGAAGCTTCCCCCCATGTATGACACGGCCAATACCAACTGGCTCCAGGTCAGACCCACCACTTGGCCAAGGCCAAGCCTGTCAGCAACAGTGGTAGTGCCTCTGGAAAAACATAGTTGAAGGGGAAAAAGTTGCTGTTCAACAGCAATTGCAGCTGGAGAGGAGTGAGACTATGTGAAAGCAGCAACTCTGCCATGGGAGGGACCCCAGGCTGGAGCTGGGGGACAATGTGAGGAGTCCTCCCACTGCAGAGGAAGGAGAGACTCATCCGTGATGAGCTGCCTGTAGCTCCCATTCCCTGTCCCCCTCTGCCACTGGCAAGGAGAAGCTAGACAAAATCAGGACTAAAGTTAAGCTTAGGAAGAAGGGAAGAGTGAGGGGAAAGTGATTTTCTGACTTGGTTTTATTACTCATTTTCCTACTCCAATTTGATTGGTAATAAATTATTTTTTCCCCAAGTCAAGTCCATTTTGCCTGTGGCAATAATTGGTGAATGTCATGGTTTAGGCCTAGCTGGCAACAAAGCACCACGTGACTGCTCACTCACTTTCCCCCCCCATGATGGAATGGGGAAAAGATAACAAAGGCCTCGTGGGTCAAGGCAAGGACAGGAAGGGATCACGTGCTAATTATGGTCATGGACAAAACAGACTTGATTTAGGGAAAAAACAAAATCAATTTAATCTTTTAACAATCTAAACCAGAATAGGATGATGAGAAATACAACCAGATCTTAAAAAAAATTACCTTCCTCCCACCCCTTCCTTCTTGCCAGGCTCAGCTTTGCTCCTGATATCTCTGCTTCCTCCCCACTAGAGATGCAGGGGGGCGGGGAATGAAAGTTGCAGTCAGTTCATCACACATTGGCCCTGCTGCTCCTTCACCTCAGATGGAAAGGACTCCACACTTTCCCTGCTCCGGTGTGGGGGTCTCTCCCAGGGGACACAGTTCCATGAACTTCTTTAATGTGAGTCCTTCCCAAAGACTGCAGTTACTCATGAACAGCTCCAGTGTGTGTTCCTTCTGTGAGGTGCAGTCTTTCAGGAACAGACTGCTGTAGCGTGGGCTTCCCAAAGCATCCCAGCCTTCTTCAGGCACATCCACTTGCTTTGTCATGGGGTCCACCACAGGCTGCAGGCAGATCTTGGCTCCACTGTTAATTTCCATGGGCTGCATGGCCCTGCGTCACCATGGTCTGCACCACAGGCTGCAGTGTAATGTCTGCTCTGGCACACCTCCTCCCTCTACTCCTTTGCTGACCTTAAGGATCCACGGGGTTGTTTCTTTTCTATGCTACTTCTTCCTTCCACTGCAGGTTTCATAGAATCATAGAATGGTAGGGGTGGGAAGGGATCTTTATATATTACTTAGTCCAACCCCCCTGCAGAAGCAGGGTCACCTAGATCAGGTTGCATAGGAACATGTCCAGGCAGGTCTTGAAGACCTCCAAGGAAGGAGACTCCACAACCCCTCTGGGCAGCCTGTGCCACTGCTCTGTCACCTGAACAGTAAAATAGTTTTTTCTTATGTTTAAGTGGAACTTCTGTGTTCCAGCTTCATCCCATTACCCCTTGTCCTGTTGCTAGCTACTATAGAAAAAAGGAATGTCCCAACATCCTGACACCCACCCTTTAGATATTTGTAAATGTTAATAAGATCTCCCCTCAATCTCCTCCAGACTAAACAGCCCCAGCTCCTGCAGCCTTTCCTCATATGAAAGATGTTCCATTCCCCTGATCATATTGCAGTTCCCCGATTGGGTCAGACACAACATTGGAGCTGAGTGATGGACATTACTTTTGATTATCTCATAGGTGCCACCACTGCAGCTACTCCCCTGCTGCCAAAAAACCCAATCACACAAACTCAGTACAGTGACTTACCTCTCACTGTCCGTATCTCGACCTACAAACTTTTTGTATATTTTCTCTCCCCTATCCAGCTTTGATGGTACCCAGCCAGGGTCAGCCTGTCACACACATGAATCTGCCAGGAGGCAGATTCAGAGAATACGGTAAATGATGTTTTTTAGCAAAACATGGTTAGACTGTAGAACTCCTTGTTAACAGAATCATCATCAGCAAGCATTTGCATGGGTTTAAAAAAGTGTTGAAATAATTAAATGTTTTGTTTATCAAAAAACAAATGCAGTATTGCATTTGACCATCTCTAAACCAGAAACCTGTGGAACATAGCAAAGTAAATTAGGCATGTTTGGCTATATTTTCATGTTTTTACACGCTCTTGGGAATTATGATAATGGAAACAGGATGTTACAGTAAATGCTATTTTATCTAGATGCCACTTTTTGATGTTTGAGCTCTGAAAATACCAGATAAGGAAGCAAATCATAAACAATTACTCCAGTATTTCCTCATTCTTCAGCTTTATGCCAAATACTTCTCTCACTTAACTGCTCATGGACCCCTAATTTCAACCTGTTATGCAAGTGCACTAGTGTTATCTTCCCATGAGCAGTGCTTGAGCCTTGTAGAGGAACATGTGCTACGATTTGAACAATAATACTTACTTTTCTACATAAAACCCAGCATAAATTACTGGAGTACAAAGATTTGTGCAGCATTAAGTGAATGTGGCCTTGTTGAACTCTTACTGGATTTCCAGTGCTCTCTCCAATGATCTGCCTCAAACTTGTATTGGAAGCTTCTACTGGATAGTGTGATCATCTGTTTGAATCTAAACTGAATTAAGTTCTGGAGGTTAATAGGAAGCAATTTGAATGGGAAGAAGGATCTTTAAAATAAGATGACAATACAAATTTAAAAAATCATAACTTCAGAGTAAATGTATTTATTATTTTAAAAAATGATTTGTTTCCATTTTTTTTCCCTAAGAATCGTAGATATATCTAACTTTAAAAATAGTGCACAAAATCATGACTTTGCTGTAAGATTCATGCAAACAAATTATGAGTTAAATGAGTGGTGGTTTTGGAATCACTGAAAAAAAATAGTTTAGTGCTTTTTCAACTCAAATACCTCAATGAGCAACCTAAAAGAAATCAAAACTGAACAACAGAAAGAAGCCTAGATAAGGTAGAATTGGTACAATCTGTGTCCAAAATAAGAATACTTAATACTTGCAAATTCAGTTTGTAATTGGGAAACTCTACCTGTGTATTCTTAACATGGTAACTCACTTATGTCACAAATAAGATAGGAAATTCTTTACATTCATTTTTGTCTGCAAAGTAAAACATTCTTATAAGATATCTAATGGTCAATTTTTCTTCTATTTAGCTTCTCTGAATCAGTGAATTCTCTGAATTATTGACAATTTTAGTGTAGTATAGTCTACATATGTGCTGATTATTATCCTGAATTTAATGATAGCCCCTGAACTTCAGCATATTGAATAGCATATGTATTTGATGCTTCGGAGAACGTAAATTCAATTAGCTTGACAAATACTTGTAGTGGTTTGCTCTTATTTATTGGAAACAGAATAACTAAGCATTAGATTATAATTCTACAGATAGAAACTTTATAGCAGTTAAATCACTAGATGTCACTAGAATCACAATTTTAAATGACTTCTGGGGGACTTCTAATGTAGTCTATTAAGATTTCATACTATTTCCTGTAGTTGGTTTTATTATTTATTGAGAATAAAACTGTATATACCTATTTTGATCAAAAGAAATTTATGTATTAATAACCAAATTCTTGTCTCAACATCATTGTTAGTGCAAGATAATATTAGTCCCACTGTTCTCAAGTCAGTCTTTAGATATGAAAGGACAAGAAAATCTGTGAGTAAGGTATCACTGGATTTTTGGGTTTGTAATTTTTTTTAAAAAGTTCACAGAAATATAGATTGCCCCCCAGCAAGGGGCTGTTTTTATCATGGCGTGTACAAAGAAAAGGCAGAAAAATGAAGCTAATGGGTAAGACATAAAAGGCAAGATTGGATGAAAGAAAGCTGCTTCATCATTCACCTGAATAGAAAAATCTCCTGCTCTCCTCTGCCATGATATTCTGTAGATTGTAGTCAGGAGCTTACTGTCCTCAAGGTGACCAAGTTAAGGTTCATTGTTTGATTTTCAAATTAGCAGTTTGAGTTTCAAAGCAGCAGTTTAAAGGGCATCACTATGACAAAAAATTGTGTGTACTAGACTTCGTTTTTTTTAAACATTACAGTAGTTGTGCTGAAGATACACACTTAGGAAGGGTTGGTGTTTCACTATTACAGGGCTCAGACAACTTTTTTGCAATAGCGATTCACATTCTTGGGGGGAAAAAAAAACAAACCAGAAAAAAAAAAATCCCACAACCCTTCTCTGATTGATTATTCAGGTGTCGAGAAACTGGAGTACACGTTGATGAATCCCTGTTTCCTGCAGCAGACAGTAATGAAGGATTGCTACTACAGATCAAAAAAGTGAGTTTGTGATTTTTTTTTCCAATAGTCAAGTTTGAACTTGACTTCCTGACTTCATATGTTTGAACTGTTTATTTTAAGAATATTCCCTATTTATACATATCTATCTGAGTCATTTTTTAAAGTTAGGCTGTGGCTGTGATAATGTGATATATTGTCTGAAGAAAGCATAATAAGAGTTTTTCTATTGGTGAGTAAAGAAAGGAAGACTTAGATTAAAATGACATAATGATTAACTAACCAAAAAAATACGACTGTAGCATGGCTTATGTTTCACAGAGTTGCAAAAAATCCTTCTTTTTTTTAAAAAAGTGTTTCAAGCCTTACCTTTGCTACAAGCAAAAAAGAAAAAACAGTGACTTAATCTCTTTTTTACTAAAACGTAACCAAAAAAATTCTTAGGTTCCTTTTGATTTTATATTAAAGTTCACTGTGGAAATCATTAATTTCTACAATTATCTCTGCCTCTCATAGAGTTGATAGTAAGTAGCATAAACACTGATAATAAATCCCGTGATAAAGTGGCAGGCAAATAGGAAGTGTAGTTATTTCTGGCAGTTTAATACCATATATTTAATAGTTCCATGTGTCTTGTAGCACAAATGTATGCAACCAAAAGACTTTATTGAAAAAACTCCAGAAAATGATAGAAAACTGCAGAGAAGACTGGACCAGATGGCTAAAGAATTAGCTGTACAAAAGGTCGCGATTAGTGCTGGTAAGAGCTACTAAGATTCAGTTATCTTACTTCTTTAAAGCAGTTGATGGGTTTGGGTTGGGTTTTTTTTTTTTACTTTCAGTTATCACACCATGAGAAACAAAGTTGACTTAGAGTTCTTTGCAAGTCTAAAGATCTTAAGGGTGGTTCAAGATCTTAAGGATGGTTCAAGATCTTAAGATATCTAAAGGGTGGGTGTCAGGAGGTTGGGATATCCCTTTTTTCTATAGTAGCTAGCAACAGGACAAGGGGTAATGGGATGAAGCTGGAAGACAAAAAGTTCCACTTAAACATAAGAAAAAACTATTTTACTGTTCAGGTGATGGAGCAGTGGCACAGGCTGCCCAGAGGGGTTGTGGAGTCTCCTTCCTTGGAGATCTTCAAGACCTGCCTGGACATGTTCCTATGTGACCTGATCTAGGTGACGCTGCTTCTGCAGGGGTTGGACTAGATGATCTCTAAAGGTCCCTTCCAAACCCTACCATTCTATGATTCTAAGTTTGTGATGTTAAGGGATTTGTAATGATATTAGGCAAAAGGAACCTAATTTTGTAAGTATTTTTTTAAAAAAACGAACTTTATCTGACTCTATTGTATAGCACGTAACTCCTAATATAGAAATGTCATTTCTTATGTAGAAAATGATGTACCAGTTTTGCTATTTGAAGATGATAGCTCACTTTCATACAGCCCTGTTAATAAGATAAAAGATCAATGCAGTGCAATGGAAAGGAGAATAAAGGAGATGAAGGAAAAAAGAGAAAATCTTTCTCCAACTGGTAAGAAATTAAATTTTAATTATCTGTGAACATACACAAATGGCTACTGTCTTTATTGTTGAATTTTGGGCACACTTGTTTTGCTCTGGCCTTCAGTTACTTTTTTCATATCCTTAATGCCTGTCCTCCCCTCTTCCCAGGTTTTGAGCAGATGTGAATGCTTTAGCTTTTTGTTTCTTTGCACTAAGGGGGACGAAAAGTCATGGAAGATGATGATGGCAAAAAAGAATTTCTTAACCACTAGACAGCTCAAAGGAACTAACATTTAAGCTAAGCTTTCTGCACTTGTAAATTTATACTGTCACAACTCAGTTAAATATTACAGTGTGACTCTAAATCTTATTTCCTGTTAAAATCTAATATGAATGCGGTACTTGACAAAGATTGTAATGTTATGACTTGCAGGCAAACAGTTTAGAAAGGAGTCTAAAATTGTTATGTTCAGGTACTGAAGAAGACAATTTAAAAAAATAATGTGAATTAGAAGGGATGTGGTGATTAGGTTAAGAGAGATTCTCCTCCCGCTCTACTCGGCCCTCATGAGACCTCATCTCGTATATTGTGTCCAGTTCTGGGCCCCTCAGTTCAAGAAGGACAGGGAGCTGCTGGAAAGAGTTCAGGGCAGAGCCACAATGATGATTGAGTGGAGCATCTCCCTTATGATGGAAGGATGAGGGAGCTGGGGCTCTTCAGCTTGGAAAAGAGGAGACTGAAGGATGATCTCATTCATGTTTACAGATATGTTAAGGGCGAGTATCAGGAGGATGGAGCCAGGCTATTCTCAGTGACGTCCAATGATAGGACAAGGGGCAACGCGAATAAGCCAGAATGTGAGAACTTCCAAAGAACTACAAGGAAGAATTTCTTCACTATGAGAGTAAGGGAGCACTGGAACAGGCTGCCCAGATGGATTGTGTAGTCTCCTATGGAGACATTTAGAACCCACCTGAATGAGTTCCTGTGTGACCTACTTTAGGTTTTCCTGCTCTGGCTTGGGGATTGGACTAGATAATCTTTCGAGGTCACTTCCAACCCTTAAGATTCTGTGATTCTGTGAATGACCTAATTGAAAAAAATCTAGTTGACTTAAAAATGTAGATCCTGATGAATTAAATCTAGATTGGAGTTTCCAAATAATTGTTTAGTGTTTGCATTACCTTACTGTGAAATTATTAAGTCTAAGTTATTAGGTTTTGTCGGTTATCTTAAATACTGTTGAACTATTGAACATCTTTTGTGGGGGGAGGAATCTGTGCTATTTGAAGTTTCAAGTTATTTATGTCAACTGGACTTTCAGTTTATAATTTAAAATACTATCTATGATAGTATTTTCTAAATGGTTTGTCATCATTCTTTAGTTTCAGAAAACTCTTATCTGGAAAAAATGCTTAATATTGTAGAATAGCTGATAATTTTTTTTGTAAATTGATAACTTCAAATACTGCTGAACGGTCTATAATTCTTACTATGGTTGTAATTAGTTGGCAAGCAAAAGACTTGTCTATTATGCTTGAGCTGTTTTGAAGTATGAATAGACGGTGTGGATACCAGTATGTTTGCAAACAGGGCTAACTATTTGTTATTTACAAATTCCTAGCTTCACAAATGTCTCAGATACAACCAAGTAGTTCAACAGAAGATTACCAGCTGTCTACTTGTGTCTTAACTAATTCAGAAGATGTATTGTTACCAGGTAACTAACACAATTTTATCTCTTATAGAAATACATGACTGCTATATCTTAGTTTGAAAAGTACTGCATACTGAAATGGGACTGTGTACATTTGGTCTATCATTTATATTTAAAGCTGAAATCTTTTAGTTTTTCTTAACTGGCAAAATATTAGAAGTAAGATTTCAAAGAAAATGGAGCATGACGACTCATATTGGGTAAAGGCTCTGCCTTATTGCCATTTTGCCTGCACTGCTTCCTTCTCTTTCCTCACACTGTTCTCCATTAGTAGCTTCTTGTCCTGGCATGGTGTTGAGCTTCTTTGCTCTTACAGTGATCTTGTATAGAATAGAGCCCACAAAATAATGTGATGTAGGAAGCATCTGAATGAGAGAGAAATCTCAGAGAACTGACATGTCTTCAAAATTTTCAATCAAAATATGTGAATTTAAAAGGAAACTCAATGTGTTCTCCAGCTTAAGTATTCAAGGATCAAGGAGGTACCAAGTGTAAAAATAAATCAACTTTTAAAGTCTTTCGTGGTTGTGAATGAATTAAAATCACATATTATCAAGATTCCTATTCTCTTAAAGTTGAAAGTTTGTTCCTGTGTTTTGTCATAGTAGCAGGATGTAAGGGAGAAGATGATTCTGAAGGCTGTTGAGCTGCACCAGTAGGCATTTTAACAGCATTAATTACATCTGCAATGGATATATACTGCAGAACTCATCTTCTGTCAGTCATGTGAGAAAAAGCTGAAGACAGATGCTAGTCTTTGAACTCAGTAGAAAAATAAGATGACTCCCTTTAGAATTCATAATGAGGACCACTTAAGTGGTCTATTTAATCTCTATTCTACTCCAACAGTAAGCTATACCTCATGCTGTTTTCATGTATTGTATTTTGTTAATGTGGGTACAGAGGCCGTATCTTGTAGCCTGAAACAGCTTGATGTGTCTTCATGCAGTGTTGGGGAGAATTAATAGCTTCATATGGAAAATAGCATAGCTGTGCCAACAAACTTCTTTCTTTTGCTAAATTAGTTGTATGCTGATGAGGTTGAACATCATGATTTGAGAGCTTTAGCATGAGTATGTCCCTCCAGCATTACAACTGCCCAATATGATTTTACATTAAGAATAGACTTTCACATCATATTACAATATTCAGTGTAGATTCCATCTCTGATGCTCTGTGACAGGGGTCCTTTTGTTTGTGTTTGTCAAAC
The DNA here is from genome assembly GCF_028858725.1 of Colius striatus. Taxonomy (NCBI): domain Eukaryota; kingdom Metazoa; phylum Chordata; class Aves; order Coliiformes; family Coliidae; genus Colius; species Colius striatus. The sequence goes on along the minus strand of NC_084760.1, from coordinate 23,141,725 downwards.
ACATGAGAGTGTGTTAGTTAATGGTTTAAAAAGTGCAAGAATACCGTTTAGTTTGGGGATTAAATTAAGACATTTACAATTGTCAATATGGTCATGTGTAAAATCTTCCTATTTTTCTTCACAAATGCAGGAGTGAAAGGGAGTTCCTCTGCTGCTTTGTTTCAGGAAAGCAGAACAGGATTTACAGATGCTTATTACCACATAAGAAGATATGACAGCTGAAGCTATTGTAGCTTCTTGTCAGCAGAGTTTGTGCTTTGTTTCTAATCCATTTTCTTTTAAGTTTTTGATGACTTGGCATATAATATACAGAGAAGTGACGAAGTCTTGGTTTTTTCTTTCAGTAATTTCATATGTATTTTACTAAGAAATCTGGTACTCTTTCTGTTTTGTTAAATACATTTGAATTGCCACTTTTCATATTTTGCAGAACAAATGGAAGATTCCTTGAACTCAAGTTATGATTGTCTTTTTGGAACTGATAAATTAAAGAGACAGAAAACAGAGGCAGTGAAACAGTCCTGTGATACTTGGACTGATATTCATGCACCCATGAGTACATCGGTGAATTCTCCTCATAACTGTGAGCAGATGAGCTTAACACCAAAACAACATAGCAGAAGAAGTTTAAGAACGAAACAAATTTTATGGCACACTTTGGAAGATAAATTGTCTTTAGAAAAGAAAGATCTAAAAAACATTCCAAAGGAAAATCAGGAGGATGAAAATAGCATGACTACTTCATTTGCAAATGGAAGTTCTCTTCTTAATATCAAGGGCTTGGGTGATAGTACTCCTTCCAAAAATATTGTCAAGTTAAATGCTGTTCCTGCTTTGATTGGCAATCTGTCTAACTCGCCTGTAAACGGCAGAGGCTTAAATACATGTTCATGGGATAGAAACTTCCCTATTGACAGAAATTATTGTAATCATGAAGACAAGAAGAGGAACAAAGCACAAGCACTATCTAGTTTGAAACTGGCTTCATCAGAACTGGATTCATCAGAGTCTAAAGACTTCTTGCAAGAGGTTACTATATGTAGCAAGTCTTTTTCTTATGAAGAGGATTCTTATGAAGACTTCTTTTCATCATCCGATTTTAATGAAAAGGAAGTACATGTACCAAAGAAACCACAGAATCCTCCTAAAGTTAGTTGCAAAGACTCTTTTACAACCATGAACTTACTTGATATGAGTTTCTCTAAGGCACGTAATACTTCCAAGAAAAGTAAGAAAAGGTCTATTACAGCAAATGATGTTTCAGTGAAGAAAAACTTCAAACCAGCTGACTATCCTGGAAGTGTGCTATTAAATTATATGTCAGATGGTGAAAAAGCCGACACTGCGGAAGCTCGAGATTCTGATTATATGAATAGGCTACCTCAGCAAGCTCATGAAAAATCCAGCAGAACCAATGTGAATTATGATACTAACACCACTGGTAAGTTCCTGCATACAGCTGGAAAATTAAAAGATATCATACTTCATTAAATACACTTATTCAACCAAATGACAAAACTAACTGCCATTACAAGGGGAAAAATATTTCAGAATTACACCAAAAGAAGAAAATGCATCAGTACTGACTAGTTTTGAATAAATGAATGCATAAGATCCAAAAGAACACTCATTTATTTTCCTATACAATGCAGACACAAAGAAATTACCAAAGGACAAGGAAACTGTCCTCACAAAACACCGCAAAAGTACATGAGCCTTTTTTTTCCCCTAGTGCTTGATATTCTGTAAACTTTCTGCTGCTATTCAAAATGTGTTTTAAGAAACCAATATCTTTCTGTTTAAAAAGTTACAGTGTTCTTGTAAATTATTTGTACGTAACTTCTCCTCATAGGGTCCTATGTTCAAATTATTTTTATTTCACAAGTTAAAATTGCTACTTTAGATAAATTACAGTTAAGGGCATAAAGTCTCCGGTGGGAAAAGAGTATAATTGATTTAGCTTGAAGATTGCATAAGAGTCTGAGGGCATGTGCAAGCATTGCAATGTAAGCATCTTTCTCAATCATGGCTTAATATGGAAATGATCTTAGTTTTTCATAAGTTTAGGAGTACTTAAGAGTACATCATCATTTTCAAGTTGGCTTAGCCTAAACTATTTCAATGTAAATGTATACTAGAATGTTGAATCTTAGGAACTTCTCTGAAAAATGAAATTACAGACCTGTCAGTTTGACTTCAGTGCCCAGGAAGGTGATGGAGCAGATAATCCTAAATTGTATTGTGCAGCACATGCAGGACTGGTAACCAGGTGATCAGGGATTATGAAGGGCAGGTCTTGTTTAATAAATCTGATCTCCTTCCATGACAGGGTGATGTGCTTGTTGGATGAAGGAAAGGCTGTGCATGTTGTCTACCTTGACTTTAGTAATGCATTTGACACTGTTTCCCACAGCGTTCTCTTAGAGAAATTGGCTGTTCTTGACTTGGATGGTAAATAGTGAGCAGGCTACGAAGACAGAAAAGGATTTGGAGCACATCTGCTATGAGGAATGACTGAGGGATCTGGGCCTGGTTAGCCTGCAGGAAAGAAGGCTCAGGAGAGACCTTATTGCTCTCTACAACTACCTGAAAGGAAGATGTAGCAGAGCAGGTGTTGTTCTATTCTGCCTAGTGACAAGCAACAGAACAAAATGAAATGGCCTCAAGTTGCACCAGGGGAGGTTCCAGCTGGATATGAGGAGGAATTTCTTTCCTGAAAGGGTTGTCAGGCATCGGAACAGTCACCATCCCTGGAGGTGTTTAAGAGACGGGTGAATATTGCACTTAGGGAAATGGTCTAGTGGTTGATAGGGCTGGGGCAAAGGCTGGACTCAATGATCTTGAAGGTCTCTTCAAGGGGAGATCTTATTAACATTTACAAATATCTAAAGGGTGGATGTCAGGAGGTTGGGACATCCCTTTTTTCTATAGTAGCTAGCAACAGGACAAGGGGTAATGGGATGAAGCTGGAACACAGAAGTTCCACTTAAACATAAGAAAAAACTATTTTACTGTTCAGGTGATGGAGCCCTGGCACAGGCTGTCCAGAGGGGTTGTGGAGTCTCCTTCCTTGGAGGTCTTCAAGACCTGCCTGGACATGGTCCTGTGCAACCTGATCTAGGTGAACCTGCTTCTGCAGAGGGGTTGGACTAGATGATCTCTAAAGGTCCCTTCCAACCCCTACCATTCTATGATTCTATTCTATGATTCTCTTTTAGCTGAATCAATTCTATAATTGTATGAACTCATGGTATGCGGTTTTGCTGTGTGGCAGATAATTTTAAGTTATGTTTCTTAGTACCAGAGAACTGTCCATTTTTCATTAAACAAATGGAGAAGGAGGAAGGGTGTCCTGCTTATAAATTTAGGTATACTAGTTAATTTTATAATTCATTCTGACTTTTAAATTCTAGTGATTAAATCATTGTTCTAGTATGTTATGCTTTTATTTTCTTACTGGCCAAATTACTTAAGACAACAGATTTTGAAATAGAGGGAAAGGAAGAGTATTCTGCAATCAGAGTTCATCTATGTTTACACTTTTTACCCTTTTTCTTAAGAATTTCTGTATATCTCAATTTGTGTTTCTTGTGATTTCAACAGTGTTTGTGATTTATCAGATATGGCCATTTCTCCAGCTATAATATATTCAGTTTTATGTGGGTTTTTTTTTTGTCAACTAGAACCTCAATGTTAAAAGCTTGAATGAGCTCATGTAAAAGTGGAATGAGTCAATAATGGAGGATGAGTTATGTTTTCTCTAATAATGCAAGTTCTGTGAAAGAAACTGAAAATCTTGTTTTAAACTTTACTGTGACACTGTATGATGGAATAATTATTTTTTATTAAATATAGGTTTAATAGTTCTCTTTTTTTTCTTGAATGTAACTTATGTTTTGTCCCTTTTAATTAGTAAATAAATAGTTAATTGCTTTGTGGGTTTGTATGTGGAACATACTTTAAAAACTGGAAAATAAAGGTTTTTTTAAAACTAAAGAATTTATTCATCCTATAAACAAACATTTTTAGGTCAATGGCACTCTTAGTGTCATTATTGACACTTAGTGTCTTTATTGACACTTTCTTTCCACAGAATACTTGATACATTTGATTTTAAAGTAGAAGTATAATATGCAGACTAATCAGAAGCCTAACTTTGAGTCCTAATGCTTACACTGTAGTAAACTTCAGCTTCCTTTATAAAGTCCACTGAAGGCTGTCTATGCATGTGTTGTTCAGCCGCATTAAACATGGCTACTTATTTTCACCTTACTCCAAGTCGTAGTCTTAATAGAGAACTCTCAGAAGAGTTGAGATTAATTAGGCTTTATAAGAATATTAAAACATGTTTTCTCATTCAGATTCACTTTTTCTTTCTCAGCTTTGTTTCCAGAGATTAAGTAAATTTTCTTCTTAATAAAGCCAGCCATACCTGATGAATTTCAGTGCTCTCTAATTAATAAGTGCTATGTAACTATCTTTTTTGTGTCAATGACTAAATTTTAAGCAGTTTAAAGTAAGGAAAATGGTGAATTTTCTCTGTCATGAATATAAGTTTGTGGAAGTGCAACAATACTGTGAAAATTAATGATCTATGTTACTGAGAAAGTCCAGGAGCTTCTTTGCCATTTATGTTGTGACTCGTTTTATTTTCAAATGTAATCTAATCTAATCCATCAGTTTTTTAATAGGTAGATGGTAGAGGAAGTTTGTACTTGAATCATATTGCTTAGAATGAAAATACTTGCTCAGATTTGATGAGTTTTCTTCATCTGAAAGCTACAACAATAAATAATACTGTGCAAATAACTCAAGAGTGTGCCTTTTTAAGCTTTTATCGTCCTAAAATCATTTAGGACTTTGAACTGGAACTTAGTATTATTTCTAATCTTAAAAATAAACTTAAGGCTTAGCTGAGTGAATTTGAGATACTTATGAATATGGTATGCAAATATCTCATTTGGCCAAAAGACATAAACTAAGACCTATTATAGTGTAATTATAATGTAGTTCAAAGTTAAGATGTCCAATCTGGAATAGCATTCTGTTATTCGGTGCAACAATTCTGAAGTTTAATTTAGAAGAATGACTTACCTGAAGTTCTAGGTGCTAGGTACTTCATGCTGCTAAAGTACTGTTTATGTCTTTAAAAACACATATGTAAAAACTTCCTTAGATTTCTTCAGTTTTTGAAGGTGAGCTTGGTAAAAATATTTTGTGATGTCCCTATTGACATTTTATTATATACTTTTAGAAAACAGAGATGAATAAAAAAACTTATTTCTTGCTTGATTTCTTGTTTTATTTATCTTTGCTAAAAGTTCTACTGTAACTACTTATTAAAACAGAAAGGACAAATTTCTGAATAGAGGAACAAGTTGAGGATTATTTTGGCATAGTCAAATTTAAAAAGCTTGATGGCTCATCCTAAAGCACAGAACAAGCTAGATAAAATTGTTTTAAACCATTAGTAGGTTCTCTTTGAGAACCCGGTGAGCACATGAACTTTCAGAAAACTTGAAGAAATTCTGAAAAGCAAAAATTTGAAATATGCCTATGCTGGAATCATAACTACAACAATAATAATAATAATATAAGTTGTTTTGATCACAAAAAAATAAAAATTAATTTTCATCACAAAATATGTGATAAAAAAGTCTTGCTTTTTGGTACACGCTCTTTCAGATGGTCCTTTTTCGACACAATAGGACTGATACGCCTTCATGCACACACAATCCTTGCCTGCTAACAGCGAAGTGTTTGGAAACATTGCTTTCAGACGTTCAGGTCATTTCAGATAGACACAGTGTGTACTGAAGGCATTGCCATTTCTATAAGAAAGAAAAATCTAGCCACCATGGCTAAAACATTCAGATTTCTGTATTCAGAGAAATTGCAAATTTTGTAATAAACATAAATCAATTAATCCGATTCTCTGCTTGTAGTTAATATACAGTTTTCAAAATACTGGAAATCTGGTTTTACAACTAGTATTTACAAGATCAGATGCTGGATTTATTTTATTTTACTGTAAGGGTAAATTTTACTGTTCAGATGAGGGAGCAATGGAACAGGCTGCCCAGGGAGGTTGTGGAGTCTCCTTCCTTGGAGGTCTTCAAGACCCGCCTGGACATGTTCCTATGCGACCTGATCTAGGTGAACCTACTTCTGCAGGAGGTTTGGAGTAGATAATCTCTAAAGGTCCTTTCCAACCCCTACCTTTCTGTGATTCTATGGTTCTATGAAAGATGAAGTGAGATGCTTGAATGTCATTCTTTTTTCCATAACTGAAACAGAATGGAAAAATAACTAGTGTCTTAATTGCACATATCTATATGGGCTATGATAAAATAATTGGTAGTTTAATTTGACAATACTGCATTTTTCATTTCAATTTCTAAATTTCATTTCTAGGTGATGAAAATGAAGTTTCAGAATGTCATGTTATTGATGACTCTTGCAAAGTTTTTAATGAACAAAAGAATAAGCACAATGGGGGGTTAAGAAAAACTAGAAGACTTCAAAAGGTCAGTTTAATTGGATATATTGTTTGTTAAGCTCTTTCTTTTTCTTGGGAGAATCACCAGGTGCCTTTGTACATGCTATAAAACAAATGCATGTTCTATCCACTATCAAGTTAGGAACTTTCTACATCTCACTTTCTTTGAAATGTTATGTGAATGGTGTTAAAAGACGATATATATAATAATAGAACTCAGCTTTCTGGTAACTTCTGGTTGCAGAGTCTGTGTCGTAAAGGAGGCTGGTAAAGCCAACTCTTAACTGTTTTGTTGAAAAGGCATGGAAGTAACCTGCAAAGATGCCCACCCTTTTTGGAGGAGTTTATAGATGGGGTAGGGGATTTTGTTTGTTTTGTATTGGATCTTAATCTAAATTTCTGAACTTACTATTTGAGCTCAGTTTAGATGTAAAAAAAGTAGAATTGAGCCAGCACTGAATATTCTTAGATGTTTTTCTCATGTAAATGTGTTTTCTAGGTAAGTATAAAAGTGGTCATAAAAGTAAATAGTTCTTTTTTCAATAAGTGGTAAGTCATAAAATTAAAATGAGCATTGAACTGTTTTGAGAATGAAAAATCCTAAAGTACTAAAAGATGTCTGAGGTAATTAATTATCACAGAATCAAAGAATCACAGAATGGTAGGGGTTGGAAGGAACCTCTAGAAATCATCTAGTCCAACCCTCCTGCCAAAGCAAGTCCGCCTAGATCAGGTCACAAAGAAACGTGTTCAGGCAGGTTTTGAAAACATCCAGAGAAAGACTCCACGTCTTCCCTGGGCAGCCTGTGCCAGGGCTCCCTCACCCTCACAGTGAAGAAGTTTTTCCTTATGTTTAAGTGGAACATTTTGTGTTCCAGCTTTTGCCCATTACCCCTTATTCTTTCACTTGAGACAACAGAAGAAAAGTGCCACCCAAACCTCTTGAAATGCATGTTTTAAATACTTGTGTTAATGAGATTTCCCTTCAGTCTTCTGCTGGCTGAATAATCCCAGTTCCCACAGCCTTTCCTCATACGAAAGATGTTCCAGTCCCCTGATCATCTTAGTGGCCCTGTGCTGGACTCTCTCCAGAGGTTCCCTGTCCCTCTTGAGCTGGGGAGCCCAGAACTGGATACAGGACTCCAGATGAGGCCTCACCAGGGCAGAGTAGAGGGGAGCAGAACCTCAGTCAACCTACTAGCCATACTCTTCTTGATGCATCCCAGGATGCACCAATGGTGGCCTTCGTGGCATATTGCTGGTTCATGTCTAGTTCATTATCTACCAGGACTCCCGGGTCTCTCTCTGCAGAGCTGCTCCCAAGCAGGTCAATCCCTAGCCTGTACTGGTGCATGGGCTTGTTCCTTCCCAAATGCAGGACTCTGCACTTGTCCTTGTTGTACCTCATGAGATTCCTCTCTGCCCAACTCTCAAGCCGGTCGAGATCCCACTGAATGGCAGCACAGCCTTCTGGGGAATCAGTGAACTTGCTGAGGGTACACTCTGTCCCCTCAGCCAGGTTGTTGTTGATGTTGAAACAAAACTGGCCCCAGAACTGATTGCTGTGGAACTCCACTGGCCACAGGCCTCCAACTCGACTCTGTGCCATTGATCACCACCCTCTGGACTCTGTCATTCAGGCAGTTCTTGTTCCACCTCTCTGTCCACTCCTCCAAGCCACAGTGCCTGAGCTTTTCAACAAGGATGTAATGGGAGACAGTGTCAAAACCCTTGCTGAAGTCAGAGGTAGATGACGTCCACTGCTCTCCCTTTATCTAGCCAGCCAGTTATACCTTCATAGAAGGCTGTCAGGTTGGTCAAGCAGGATTTCCAAATTATATGAAATTAGTGTTTCATTGGTAGCTATTGAAGTTTCAATGAGATTGATCACAGATTTTGGTCCTCTTATATGAAAAATCTGAGTAAGTGCAGTTAAACATAATAAAGATGGGATGTTAATCTCCACAGACCAGTACTCTTCTCTGAGTAATAATTATTGTCTGACTTCTTGCCTTCATCTTTTACCTTGTTTCTATCTTAAGTATTTGTTCGCTTTTACTAAATATATATGTATATATTTAATAACTGTATTATATAGAATGTATAAATCAACTTCACCCTAGATCCATGTGGTATAAAGATGTTATAAGTTAGCCTATCCAGAACAGTTTCATTTCCCGACAGAGAAATATGCCTAAAGCTGCTAAATGTGTATCTACAAAGTAACAAACAATGATTCTTCCTAAGGTGGCAGAAATGATGCTTGGAGATTTATCAGATTTATTAGTAATGATTTCTTCTCCTGTGTAATAAAGCTACAAGAACATTATAAAGTAGTGCTAGTTTTGATTAATTTCTCTTAAGAAAAGATTGCAACATAACTATTACATAGTGAAAAGAAACAAAAACAAATCTGAAATTCTTTTTTGTTATTTCCCTTTTTCAGATCAGACCTTGCAGTCAAAGGTTGTATCTTTGAATAGGTCTGGCTGCTGTCTTGCAAAGCGTGCTGTTTGAGATGTTCAATAGTAGCAAAAACTAAGAAGTAGCTGGGAAAAATTCCTATTCAGTGTTTTGAGATGTCTTCTTTCGTCTGTACTTTTCAGCCAGGTGATAATACAATTTGACTTAAATATCAGCAAAATTAGCAACACACACTTTCTTTCATGTCTTGAATGATTTAAAAATAATTTTAAAGGTTTCCAGTTGCAGTTTGAATGTGCAAATTCACACAGAGACAATGTTGGGTTGTTTGGGTTTTTCTGAAAAGTAAAAAGAACTTCACCAAAAGATTTTATGTGGTTTGAACCAGTCTGACAACTAGATTATGGCATTTAGAATTTTTACTCCTTATTTTCATCAAGCAATTGTCCATTAATATATGTTATATGTGTATGAATATTTAAGATCTATTATCTATTGTTATGCATTCACTCCAGCAAAATTTACAGAACCAATGTTGGAGAATGTTTCTTAGTGAAACAATTTTAAGAGGATGTTGTTTTGAACAAAATTAGACTTTCCAAATTTTGATGAAGAATTAAGCTACAAAGCTTCTCTGGTACCAGTCTTGAAACTTTTTATAAACAACCATTTTAATAAATGCTTTTTTTCAATATCTGCAGCTTAAACATTGCATCATTTTTCTAACTTTTGACAATGTGAAAATGACATTTGATGTGAAAATTTTAGTTTGTTTCCTTTGCCAAAAGTAAAAAATGTTTGAGAGAAATAGCACAAATAGTTTTTTTAAATATTATTTTAATTGAATCATCAGTTATGGAGAATTTTCTACTGTTTATTTAAATATTAAATGAAAATTTAAATTAAAAATGCAAAAGAAATGCCGTTTCCTCACTATTTTAATGGACAAATGTTTCCAGAAATGTGACTGTGAAACTCCAGACCTTTTTTATTTAAAAAAAAAAAAAGACCTCAAGCCTTTACATTATAGTTATTGTACAGTATATGCAGTTTTATATTGAATAGTAAAAATTTAAGGCTTCAAATCGTATTGCTAATGGTCTCGGAATCTGCTTGAAGTGTAATCTGTTTAATGGGTTACTTATTGATGTCTGTTAATTTGCGAAGCAACGTAAATTGCAGTTAGTTTTTTCATAGGAGAAGAGTTTGAAACATGCTACCTCTTTAAAAACATCTTAGATGTTTGCTGAATGTAAGTTACTTCCATGGTTATTTTAATTTATCACTTGTAATTTCTTTAATACAAATCAAGCCACAGATTCTGTATTTCTCCGCTATGCAACTGTTAGGCATTTCTTTTCTTCAAAGCCTCATCCAGATTGAGGTTCTCATCTTTTAGCTGAAATTAAAATAAAAAATTACTTTGTTCAGGTAATTTTAGATCACAAGTTCTCATTTTTTGTCTTGATAATATTTATATAGGTGTACTTATTGTTCTTAATGTGGAAGACTTGTAATCAAAGTTATCTAAAATTGCACTGAGCTAACAAAAGCCATGGAGACAGAGAAGTTTATAAAGGCAGCTGCAGGCATGTTGAGGGAAGATAAGTAAGGAATCTTTAACAGCTTCAGAAACAAGCTTTTTTGTGATTTCACAAAAAAAAACCCAGGTGTTTTTGTGTGTTGTGCATATTCAATATTCAAATACAGCACGTAAAGATATATTTATGAATCTGGCCTATAGATTTGAACAACTTAGTTTTGAGACATGACAAACCATGGTTGAAGATAGTTCCATTTTTTTCTCCCACAGAGATGTCAGGGATTAACACTGTGAATTAATGCCTATGAATGTCAGCAGGTGGCTTCCCTGGTCTAGATATCTAAATTGATACTGGATCGCAAGGATAAAATAAACCCTTTATGCATTGTGATTCATTTTTCAATTCTTTTACTGTATTTAATACATAGTTCTTTGTTGATTTGCACGGGGATGACAAAGGGAATTAACTAAAAATCATAAAGCCAAATATGTATTCAAAGAAGTTCTTTACAGTGATATTAATGTGTTGGTGTGAGGACTGAGTGTTCATTTCATTTTTAATGTAGAAAAAATGTTTACATTTGATACACCACCTCCTCCATATCACAAATTTAAATATTTTTTACTTTAAGCAGATCAGAGAAATACTCATTATTAAAAACCAGTTAACTGTCATTTGGTTTATATTGTGAGAGGGATATGAGGTGATTGATATCTTTTAAGTGATCTAACAGTATCACATCACTAGAAATGTAATTTGAATACATTTTACACTCAGAAAAATCCCTTAAAATGCTGTCTTCCAGGTGAATAGAAGAAACTCTTTAACCATGTGAAAAAACACAAGCATCATGAAGTGAAAACATACTTTCACAGAAAAGACAGTATGGACTTAACTGAAATTCCTTCAGTTTTGCTTTTACATAAATTCATCTCGGCTTATATTTCTGTAGCTTTTTTATTAGGATGAAGGTAAACTTATCAACACTGCTTAAGAAAATTTTGTCAGAAAATTTGTACAAAGAATCTAAACTCATGCTGTGGAACGATTATTGTGATCATCACTGCCATCATTAGATCCTGTTATCAAAATCCTTTTTGAAAATATTTCATTCATGGCAAAACAAAATTAGCAGACTACATTGTGAGACAAGTAACTTTGAAAGTGTCAGAGGTAAAAGCACCTAATGTTATATATCACTGCCAAAACTTACTTCTGTGAAGTGTCTGAAATATGCCACTGAATGAGACACCAAAATGCAACAAGAAAGTTTATTTTTACTAGCAAGACAGAGCTTATGCTTGTGCTGTATCCAAAATATAGCTGTGGTCATTTTTTTCAAACGTCAAGGTTTTGTAATACTATTAGCATTTGAGAACAAAATGTCACAGAATCACAGATAAGACTACTTCTTGTATATCACTAAGGAGTGTTAGCATTTGCTTCATATAAATGGAATACACAGATACTCATTTGATAAAACACTTCTTTCTTTTATTATATAGTAATGAAAAAAGAAATTAAGAACTTTGTATTGGCCTGATGGATTTGAAAAATACTGAATCCTCCAAGAATGATATGTAGGATTCTATCATTCTATGACAGGAAAAACAGCAAGATTAATGAGAGATGGCTAAAATCACTGAAAAATATTCTTAGTAAATATTTGGAAAACAGAGTGTCAAAATACTGTCTGTGACTTCATACTTACTGATCATGCTCAAGCTTTTCAGAGTATAGTGCTAATGAATGCCTATGTATTCCATGGTTTGAGACGGTTTTAGAAGTCTTGCTGTATATTTAATCTCATCAGTATTTTCACTCAACCTTTGCAAGGCATTTCTGGTTCTGGACTTTGTCCAGCTAGTGAATTTGTACCCCACACTTCTCTCATATCTATTTGAGAGCTTCCAGAACAGAAGCTGCACTCTTGGCATCCTGCTGCTATGCTGTACAGTGCATGCTTTGGGCCATGCCCCAATGGCAACAGCTTGCTTATCACCACTTATGGATGCTACCATTCCTACCAGGAAAATCTCCTGTAGGTGGACCTAGTGGGTCCCTAGAAATCATTCTCTTTATGATAAGTTTCATACTAGCTATTCTGGACTACTGAATAGCTGTGGTCTATTTTTCAACTTGGAAAAAGAATCTTTTCAAGTCAGTACCTTTCTATGGCAAAAACACATTTAAGGTATTTCCTGTTGTCCTAGAGGCACTTGCAGCTACTGTTCACACTCTTGTATGGATCGCTATTTGGAACACTGGAAACATGAGCCATGACCATGATATAGGAGGTGGCTGACTTGGCAGTTTGTCATCTTAGCAGGCGGGTTATTAAAGATGCAGGAGTTGAATTTCCCCAAGTTTTTGTATAATTTTTTTTTTCAGTCAACTGATTAGCATATTGCTCCTTTTTCCAGAACCTTATTCAAGAAATAGTGTCTTACGTATATGGCGGGTTTTTATCTCTGTCTGCATAAAATCAAGAAAAAAAGTCTTCACTGTTTCCACACACACCACACCCCCATCTCCAAAGATCCATAGGTATAGTGATTTTTGGTGCAGACTATTTATGGGACCTTATAAAGTTGAAACATATTTTTTATTATTAATTATAGGCAAGTAGGAAATGATGAACAGTAGATAGGAATAAGCATCAAGAACAAAATTCTAGAATAGCAAATTATTCAAAAGGCTTCTATACAATCTGCATCCTTTCCTTTAAAAGTCTGTGGCATTCTTGGATTTGATGGTGGAATGGAAGCTTAGATGCAAGAAACAGCTACAACTCTTTCTGTCTCCGAGCATGACCACAACAGTGCATAAACACTGGCTAAGAGCTTGAGACATCATGCCTCAATGATGAAGATATGTATGTATGCTGCAACTTTACTGGTACATCACAATTCTTTTCTAGTTTTAGGTTACACCATTACATTTATGCTATACACTGTTACATTTCATGTAAGAAAACCAAACAATCCACCAGACGGCAGATGGTTTGGCAAAGAATCAATGTTCATCTAAAACTGTTTTGCCTTGTGGCATCAGAAACTACCAGGAGGAAAAACAACTGTTTGTTTGGGGGGAAATTTAACTCTTGGAAAATGAATGCTCTACCTAAACCTAGTGGTATCAGGCTGGAAATATTTTAGTTGAGGAAGCTGCTTGCTATATTATATATAGCCTCACAGCTCTTGAAAATTATTGAAAATCAATCTGAACAAAAGAGTTCTTAAACTCCATTTCATGAGCATTTGGCATTAAACTTTTGTTAAGTAATTGAACAACTACCACCATTCTTTTCTACATTGAAATTAAACATTCTGTGGATTATTGATGTGATCTTTGTAGAACTGATTTATAAGCTCATAAACAAGTTTGTATGGAACAGAAATATGACTATTCAATCAGTTAAACAGCAAAAAGCCTTGCACCACATTACTCTTTTATAGATGTACTACTTCCTTCTTGTATAAAGACTCAGAAATGCTGAAAACAGTGGCTTTTAATCATACAGAAGGATAGATCATACAGAGGGATTTACTTTATGGAGGAATCTGGACAAGCTGGATCAATATACTGAAGCCAACTGTTTGAGGTTCAAGAAGGCACTTACGCAACACTACGAGTCTGGGGATGTGTGGCTGGAAAGCTGTCCAGAGGAAAAGGACCTGGGAGTACTGGTCAACAGCCAGATGAACACAAGCTACCAGTGTTCCTAGGTGGCCAAGAAGGCCAATGGCATCCTGGCTTGTATCAGAAAAACTGTGGCCAGCAGGATTAGGGAAGTGATTGTCCCCATGTACTCAGTGCTGGTGAGGCTGCACATCAAAGCCTGCAATAAGTATTGTTTGGTTGCTTACCACATTGTCTAGAGGGCACTAGACTTTAACTAGGCTAAACTTTAACTCAGGTTGTTGACTATCATCAAGTGTGTTACAATCTTGTCAGACGGGTATTTAATGAAGTTTACAGTCTTTTATCTTAACACAAACTTAACATAATCCAGGCTTGACTTTTTTGGCTGCAAACGTGTACAGGAGTGTATTCACCTGAAATTCCACTCATTACTGCACATTTGGTTATCTCCAGAAGACTCCAACTATCCAAATTAACCTCACAGTGTTAATAGTTGTGTAAACCCAGTATTTAACAGCCAATTTTATGTGATGTAAAACTGGTCTTTCCCTCTTAAAAGGGTTCCATCTCTACAGTCTGCAATTGAAGTTTGCCTCAGTTCCTTCTGCCCAGTGTCCATTGTGAGTAGTATTAACTGATCCACTGACATCTACAATGAAATAGCTGAGACGGATATAATTTCTAATGAACCTTCTGTAATGGGTGGCAACCACCGTTACAAAAAACACATGGATGGATGATAAGGACTTAAAAATCAAACTATTAATTTCTCTACTGTTGCCCACCACTCTATGGCTTGTTTGGGTTTCTTTTTTTTCCTCACACTTAGGTCATTGGTTATCTCAGCTAAAGCTTTATTAAGTGCTTTTAGTTGGTCAGCTGTCAAAAGAAATTGTTCACTTCATTGGGTCATTATGAAGGCATATATAGTTTGTAATGTCTGAACAAATGCAACATAATGCTTAAATTTTTGTTGGTTACATCTGGTAAATTGAAAACATCAGTATGTCATAAACTGTGACGTGGCTAGTCTGAAAAGTCTGAAGCTATTCATCCTTAATCTTGCCAACAGAAGTTCTAGGGATTTCTATAGCTGTGATTACAGGATTTCTCATTCTCATCTTTGGTAGTGAAAGCAAGCTGATGTCCAGGCGTCTGTCACGTCATCCTTTTTATTGCCTGCTTTATTTTTTCATCTTTCCCAATGGCAGTATTGATTTAGTTAAGGTGAGTGCATTTTTCATATCTTTCTAGGACCAAAGCAGAGGAACTATATTTGGTCATGAAATTGAAGCCAAAATTGAGTTTGCAGTCAGGGGAAACTGGAAAAGTATCAGTATCAGAGAACTGATAAGAGAAGACAGGCCAGACAGAAAATAAGTTACAGCTTTAAATAATTGCTGTTTAAAACTACTGGATAGTAATAATTCATTACATTTACCAATTATTTTCAGCTATGAGCCACAGTTACTTGAATAGAATAAATTAACATAGCAGAATTTATAGAGTGTTTCTCAAAACAATCTTAAAGTTTTGGATCCTCATTACAACCTTCCTAGGTAAAACCAGAGTCAACCTGATTCTTTAATATTCCCGTGCTACACATGGCTCTGGTTTTTGGCTGGTTGGGACTGAAGATTTTTACTTCTGAAATACAGCTGTGAAGATTACAAATGACTATAAAAGTTGTGAACCAATTTCAAAACCATCCAATGGACCTACAATAGCCAGAGAAAAAAGGGATTGGAAGAATGCAAAACATGTAGTATAATAATCATGTACTCTCCCTTACACTTTATTTGCATATGCATGCCCTACTTTCCTCTGCCTCCCTCCCAGCCCCAAAAACATCCTTTATCCCTGGTATTTTGTCCAAACCAGACAGGGTATCTTGTTGAGTCCTGAAAGTCAAAGGTTTTTTTGACTCCATCACAACATACGTGTGAATTTGAGTATGATGAAGCTTATTTCTTTTAGAATTTCAGTCAACTTTAATGCATGAGAAAAGTGTTTGGACTAAGTAATGTAAAGTAAGTGTTATTTATCGGTTGAAACAGTTTATTGAAAAATATCTGAGGCATAGGTTTTGACCTAAAGACAAAGTGAGATCTAATAGGCTGGAACTTAACCAGTTACAAACATGTAACTATTCCTATCAAGTCAATTCTTTACTTGAATGCACTTTATTCTTGAGACCTGGCCCGGAAAAACATACTTATGGTCACATTTCAGTTTGTCACAAAAAACAAAACTCATGACATTCTTAAGGAAACAAAATTTGATTTCACTTTCTTGAAAAGCAAATTGCACAAAAGAAGACTTTTCTATTCTTGTCCTTGAGCTCTAAAAAACACCTGCTCAAACTTACAAGAGAGAAAAAATACATTTTGAGATTGAGTGCCTGTTTTTTGGTGTAGATCCATTAACATACAGTGTCACCTTGTATTTTAAGTACTGGTAAGATTTGCTAATACTCTTTCCTTTGAGCTACTGAAATGCATGTTTTATATTTCAAATGACTTAGAAAAATCTTGTTGTTGAAAGACTCTAAAGAAATATTTCATGAAACTTGCTTCTAAGAAATACATAAAGGCATTCCGAAGTGTATCATTTATAACACAGTCCAAATTCCAGACCTAACATTTAGAAAGAAATATGTTTAGAGTACAGATATGATTTAGAGTACAGATATGCAACTCTTCAACATTGAGATTAATGATAAATGGAAGGACCAGTTAATACCACCTTTTCCAATGTTTTATTATTAAAAATCCGGCTAAAAATGTGCATTAAAACTCAAAATTATTCTTGCCAAATGTCATTTTGCTGGTCAGAAAAGAAAATGCTAACTCAAAATATTTTTTTGCAATAAAAGCAACATGTAAAATAAAACAGACACAAAGAGCATAGAAGAAAAATTGCATAGCAAGGGGGGAAGCAATTAACTTGAAAAATATACAACTTAAAATTAAAACACAGGTTGGCAAAGTTTTCTGCTTGGAAACAGTAATTAAAGAGGACTGCTTGTCTTACTGAAGCAATAAAACAAAATATTTTCTGCTTAGCAAATGACCTGTAACTTAAAAAAAATGTGCAGTTCTGAATGCAAATGAAATAATAGTTTGAAAGAAATGAAAGTTATTCCAGATTCTACTGTTTGTACACATCCTTCTGCATTCTTGCAAATCTCTTTAAAGTGCACGGACAGAACATTTTTGCAGAATACCGCCTTGTATGCTATGTGTTGTAGTCTAAAAGCTTCAATTCAAAAGCTCATTTCGCAGGGTAACGTCAGGACAGGCTGCAGGTTTCTGAGTCTGTGTGGATCCAGCATTTTCACTTCCCAATAGATAAGATATTGAGGAACTGTTAACATTTCTGCTCAAAAGCTGAAGAAGCAGCTGTAGGATCTCAAGCTGCTCTGGCCTTGGTTTATAGTAGCGCCTTTTTTTTTTTTTAACCCAAGTTTGGCAAAACTAGTTGTCTGATTAGTAATACTGTTGTGATATTTTGTTTATCAAAACATCGTGAGGAAGGATATATTTCTGCACATTCTGGACAGACACATCAGGATCTGGCTTTGGAGCTAGTACTATACAAGGGTCTCAAGAACCTAGTGCAATTCTTTAACTCCAGACTTTTAGCCAAATAGCTTCATTGTGCTGTCAGTGAGGCTAGACTTCACATACTGAAGGAAAACATCATGACCACACTGAAGCATACATATTTGACATAGATGAGGCTTTCAACCCAGAAAGATTGGAATGAGAACAAAACTGCTTTTAATCCATGTTTTGTGCCTTCCCAGGCTGTCATATCCCAGGATCCTTTAATGATTAGGAGTTTATGTAAATCCAACAACCTATATTAGGACAGTATGAAATATGGCCTCATGTCTGATTTCAATCACCTGACCTAACCTGTGCCTAATACTGCAGTCTTTCTGTCACAAGAACCCTTACTCAGTCTCTTACTATGTCTTTTTGAGTGTATATACTCAAATCTGACTTTGACATTAATATTTAATACCAATTATATTAATGTTGTGATAGATATATTCAATATATATTGTCACATTATTATTATTATTTTGTTCAGACTCTTTGTGTATAAAACACAAATGTGGAATTGAAGTTGTGAAATTCTTGGAACGTCACTTAAATGTGACTATTTGGAGTTGAAAGTATATGCAGTAGAAAGTCTTTTAGCTAAGAATACAACAAACTTTGATCACAGATAAGTGCGTCTTCAACTGTTAGGCTAGCAATAGGCTAAGGAATCATCAGTAAGTATTGCTGACAAGTTAGAATTTAGAAACTTACTTCCAAAGATACTGCATAGAATTTCTCTCACAGAAATGTTTCAATATAAAAGTTTCATCCTTTCCTCGTTTGAAGTTTTAATCCATTCTGTTATTGGTGGATTTTACATTTTCGCACTGTATGTATTTTCAGTTCTGAAGTATTGTAGAGCTTATATTATGTTGTCTGAGTGCATATTTATCATTAAAAATTATTATTGTAGTACAGTATGTTGCTTCTGAAGACTTAAACAGTATCTGGGTTTTATGTTTTAGAAATTTACCCAACCATAGAATGAAATTACTACGTATGTGTTGAAAAGACTACCTCTCATGTCACCTTTAATATCTAGCTTGTCAGTTGTTATCTAAATTGTGTTTTATTTGTGCAAAGATTGTTCATATAATGAAGAGTCATGATGCACACTATTAGTTTACAGTCTGTTACAGAGATAATTCCACGGACCTCTGTTCTTAAACACAATGAATTACTTGAACACGGGAAGGATGCAGATGCATCAGAGTATATTCTCCCATTCTATGATTCATTAGTGGATAAAATGAGTTGCCCTTGAGTCTTTTTTGGCCTGTGCTGCCAGCTGTAATCCAATTTTAAAAATGTTTTTGTGATTTTACATTGATTACGTTACTCAAAGGAAACAATTTTAGCAGAGACTTTGGGAGCTTATTGCTTGTAGTTGTGGTAATATATTGAAGAGATAGAAATGGTAATGATTATTTATGGTGGAACAGTAGTTATGTAGAGAAACAATTCAGAATTCATATATTGATTTTCAAAATTAAGAGTTGTTTGAAATCATTGTATAAAATTGAATCAATGTGCTTCTACAAAATTCAAACATTTGTTATTTGTACTTGTGGATGTTTATGTAGCTACAAGTAATCCTTAGCTAAGATTTTCAAAACCTCTGCTTAGATATATTTTTTGATGACACATTCAGTTTTGTCTTTCTCTGCTAATGCTGAAATTCATGTTCTGTCTTACCTTTGTGCATGCTGGAGGCTTTCATGGTTCATTAGTGATGAACAAAGGATACTTCTTCCTCTTCTGACTTATGTAATACTAATTACACTCCTACTCTGCACAGAAGTGATGGAGGTTATTGCAGGGTAAGGGAGGGATACTTTTTAAGGTATATCAGAATTGCTGGTTTAAGGGTTCCAGTGCTCTTGGTATTACCTTGTGTGCTACATTACTCAAAGAGCTTTTATTCACTAGACAAGGTTTAAGAGTGAAAGAATGTTTACTAAAAAACTTGAATTTAAAATGTTATTTAAACATGAACAAAATGTTTAAACAAAAGTTACTTTAAAAAACCCTACACTATCAAAAGTATTTAAATTATATTTTACAATAAATATGCTCTTGTTTCTGCAACATCTCAGTTTCTGCCTTTCATCTGGAAGAAACTGGAATTGTTTTAACTTAAAGGTTTTCTTTCTTGAAGGTAAGCTGCATTTTCCTTTCCACCTGAACAGAATGGAAGTGTGGAAGACAAATTCTATTCTTTTTTCTGTGGCATCCTAGACTGGAAATCCTTTGTTTTTTGTTTTTGCTAATGAAGACTTAAAGTCTTGCCTTCTGCTATATTGGATGCTTTGATACCAGATGTGACAAAAAGGTTTCCTTCCTTGTCCTGAAAGTTTAATGTTTCTAGTATGTGTGTAAATTAGTACAGCCTCTTCCGCAGGTGATACTGTAATTATGAAGTAATCTAGTCCTTTTAATGGAATACTTTCTAATTTAAGACTTTTTTTCAAAGAGGAAAACCTTTCGGATTTGTAATGTTTTCTTGTCTCTCTCACATCTCTAGCCAACCAGGACACTAGTTATGACGAGTATGTCTTCTGAGTAAGTATTAAACGTTTTGACCCTTTAGTCAGCACACAGTTTAAACTCAAGTATTGATTATCTTTTTATGCCTGTACAAAATTATTTTTTTCTTTGGGTCACATGTTGAAATACTTTATTCAATTCTATATTCTAGCTAGAAAAATATACATATATGTATATGTCATTGCTATCTATATGTATGTATGTTTGTGTTACTGTGGTGCAGACTGAAGTAGTTCTTCCATAGGTGAACTCAACAGGACTTCAGAGCAATGAAACTAAGATCTTAGTCAAATTTTTAATTTTTCTGAGGCATAAAAAGGAATTTTATGTAGTAAATTGTTCAGACTTTCAGCCTGAGACTTAGCTTTTTTGCCATACTTTTTAATTATTTAAAAAGTCATAATAAAAACATCAGGTCAAAATGTTTTCTTTCATATAAATAGTTGCTGAAGAAATATCAGTTGCAAGATTTTTAGCCACTTAGTTTCAAAACATTAGAAGCAGCTGCCATTGCATAGTTTAGAGGAGAGTTAATAATTTTCTGGCATGCTCTTATCATTCTCTTAAAAGTCTTACGGCATAAAGAACATCCAACAAAAACACAATTCCATATTTTATACTACACTTGCTTACAGTATTTTGAATTCTTTTTGAAAACTGAAGATATTTCTGCTACCCACTTATCTGTTTCAAGTTGGAAGTCATTAAAATCTTGACAGTTACATAGGCATAAGTATACAGAAACAACACTTGGTAGCTATCATTTTAGAAGTTCTTTGTAAATCCTGGTCAATAGCTGTTAACAAGTATACGTGACAGAAACATAAAATCTAATTCATACTTCTCTTGTCTTTAATGTGACTAGATGCCAGTAACACCAAGATTATAAAATGCACTTTGCAAGATGTGCAGTACAGGATCACTGTGGGGGAGGCAAAGACATTAGCTAAAACACAGATAGAAGTAGTGGAAAAAAAGAGGCTATGATCTGCCTAAAAGAAGAGATTAAGTCCTGGCAGAGCTGGGGAAAAAGTTCTTTTGTTGAAAGAGGCCATTAATATAATACTCCTTTTATGTTGCTTGCATGTGGATTTTGCCCATTAGCCAATTAATAGTTTATTAAATAAAAATGTCTGGTGATAACAATTGCTTTTCTTCAGAACTTCTTCATCAAGATTGTGGTTTTGACTGTCTACAGTTGTTGGCATTCACCAAACTGTAAATGAGAAACTGTAAAAGAGAAAGGGATGTCTTCTGAAAGAACTAAAAAACAAAAAATAATCCTCCCAAGTACAACCTAACAGCCAAAAGCTAGTTCTACTACCCAGGAGCTACAGCCTCAAAGATGGCTTATTAGAATTTAAATTTAAAGATCATGAGTTCAGTGATTTCATGACCTTAGGTTTTGAGATTATATTAAATGCAGCTCATTGATTCACAGCAAACAGCTACCTCTTTTTCTAAATCACAAATTCAGGGACATTTTGCTGTAAATTTGCACCTGACACTTTTTGCACCTGACCGCAGTAAAAACTGTTGAGTTTTTACTGTAATTTATAAGCTATCTTGGATTCAATTCCTGTACAACAGGACTTTTTCCTCTCACTGTAAGGAATTTTGTGTAGACACAAGAAAGAACTAAGAAGAGGTTCAGGTAGAGCATGAAAATGCATCCCCTGAGCATGCAGTCTAGGCGGGGCCATCTCCTATTGGTTGCAATGTTGCAAAAACATTCACTTGTAGGTTATGTCAAGTTAAAACTCATAAAATCAAAATGAAATCATAAATATTCCAGTAACATTCAAAGCCATGCAGCCAAGGCCAGAATTCACACTGGAGTGAGGTTCAGTGGTTTGATTTTTTTCAAGTGTCTCCACATACCACATCACCTATTGTGAAGTAAATTTGCTATACTGGTTTTACTAGTTATTCATTTCTTTGTAGCTTCTTAAAGAATAGATTGCTGCATGTTCTGTGAAGAATTTTTTGCAGTTTTGTTAGAGTTCCTCTAAGTAGTGTTTATTTTAACCGGGATATTTTGGGAGTTTTAACTGAGTTACTTTCTTTGGAATGAAATGTAGTGAGAAAGTAGCCCCAGAGGTTTCTGGAGATGTTCTGAATGCAATCACATTATGACAGTGATTAACCTAAATGTTTTACCTGAGAGGATCACTACTGTGATAGATATGACTATGTTCAAGTTTCTACTTAATTGTTTTATCTTGCGTGGCATGACATTTCCAAGTCAGCCAAGGGAAGCAGAGAGAGGGCAGCTGGGCTTTCATTTACCCATCTTTAATGATCATTTATAATGATGACCTATAAAAATAATTATTAATAAGACTAGTAAATTATTCTCCTGCAATTTTCTTTTTCTTTAGTGATAACAATATGTCACTGTTTTCACAATGACATATTTATGTGCTTCAGCATAGCTACGTAGAGAATTCCAGTTAGAGGTGACCATTTGGATTTTATATTTAAATGTATATATTTAATTAAAATTGTTTTTAAGAATAAGTGAATTTTTAATTGAAATTGTCTCAGATGTATAGGTAGCAAGCCAGAACTTTAGGACTTCTCTCTAAATTTAGACACGGCATTTCATTCAGATGCTGAAAATCTGGTGCTTCCTAATGAAAACCTCTTAAGGGTGCTGTGTCTAAATGTTTACATTTCCTGGTAATACTTTTTAATAGCACTACAGAAGCAACCAAGAATGAGGCTCTGTTGTATTAGGCATTGTACCCAATATATTAGATAACTCCTGACTCAAAAGCTTCTATTTAAACAGACAAGATAGATGGGGGGACAAAAGAGCTTTGATGTGCAAGTAGATACGATTGTGTGATAGAAAAGGATCTGTTTCGTCTCTGTGGGAAGGCTAATGAATTTAGGGCTAGCAAATTAATAGAGGCTCAGTGAGAAAAGAAGTTTTTGGTGAGGAAAGAAATGAGATGTATTTTAGTTAATTTGTGCTTTGTATATATACTTTTATAATTTTGTATATCCATTCAATGTTTTATGGATTTTTTTCCCCTTTTCTTCTTTTTAGAGAGCAAAATACAGTAATTCAGGTGGTGAATAAATTTGGAGACTTTTTGTTGTCAGATGCTGTATGTGAAACAACAAGTCATGTAGTTACAGGGAGTCCTCGTCGTACCTTGAATGTTATGCTGGGAATTGCTCGAGGGTGTTGGATTGTTTCATATGAATGGGTAAGAAATACTTTTTAATTTTACTACAGAAAAAATTAAACTTTTTTTGTATAGCTGAAATATCAACTATATAAGCACATTTCTGTCCACACTGTGTACAATAGTGCAGTGTTCAGATATTCAAGCTTACCTGGAGTTAGTTCAATTAGAGGAAATTTGTCTGTGTGAAGCTATGTAGCCATCACTTAAGAGTTTTTCAGTGGTTCATCTAACCAAAGTATTCCTGTATTCTGCTTCGGTTTTTATTTTAAAAATGCCAGAATTTCATCTCATAGATGAGGAAAACATGTCACATGCATAATTTTTTAACAGATTAAAGGCTAAACAAACCATTTCTGCTTGACATTTTTTTTACACATGGCTTTAATTTATTTATTTTGTGTTCTGAAAAGTATATTATGTACAATATTGGTAAAAATGAAGATGAATTATTAGTTATTTTACTGCACAGTGGAAAAACAGTAAATAAGAAATTAAAAAAAAAAAGGGGGGGGCGAAGCTATGCTGGATGAGTAGTTGGGGGACTTCGTAACTTACAGAAATAGTTTCCATGCATCCAGATTAAATAATCACTGTATATCCTCAAAGTTTCTTGTAGACTACCACGTAAATACTAGACTGTATTACTGTAAAGACAAAATAATCAAGACTTCCTGTACTGATTCTGGATGATATGAAGTTTAGTTTCTTCATTGCAGCCTGTGTGGTGCTGCATTTTAGACTAATGATCAAAACAGTGTTGATGGCACACCAGTGTTTTAGCTATTGTTGAGCAATGCTTACAGAGTTTCAAGGACTTCTCGGTTTCTCTGTTTCTCTCTTACATCACCTGGAGGTTTGGGGTTTGTTTTTTTTCTCCCTTCACTTACTAACTGCCTTTATCTTAACCCACTATGTAGCCTTTATCCATCCATTTCTCTTCCCCATACTCCAGTGGCTTGGTAGAGAGCTTACCTGTCAGCCCAGGGTTAAACCACCTTAATTGCTCACTGTGATAATACACGTTAACCATTCAATCCAACATTGCAGATGATAGTTTTACAGCTTTCCTTATGTTTTCAGAGCTGTAAAGCATAGTTGTTGGAGTTTATATGGAAGTAGCTCTTCATCTTATACAGAAAAGTGTTGTAGGATAACTAAATTTCTTGGTTTCCTTTTTCTTATACATAAAATTTAGCTTTTGAGCTGAAAGCAAACACCTGTTGCCATTTTGTTTTCAAGATGTCTGGCACGTAGTAGTGTGAAACTTGTCCTATATGATAAACGTGTAGTTATCTGAAGAATCTGTTATGGTATGCTTAGGATTCAGAAGTTCTTGGTGATTAGTTTCCCTTAGAATAAATGGGTTTGCATCTTTGGTCACCTTAATGATCCAGTAATGTGCCTATGTAGGAAAAAAAAAAAAAAAAAAAGACCAGTAGCATCCTTGGCTGCATTAAAAGGAATATATGAGCAGAAGGGTTAGACAAGACAATCTCCACAGGTCCATTCCAGTCTCAGTTTTATATAAATGAAGCACATTGAAATACGTGTCCCACACTTAGCCTTGTATGGCATTTTAAACAAGTAAAAACACATTTGCAATAAGTTACTTTCACATAACAGGGTAGTCAAACATGAAAGGTACATATTTCCCTGAAGAAAAAGCTTCAAATAACTACTAAGATAGCTAAAGATGTAGATAACTACTACAAAAATCCAGTAAATTAGTTTCCTGTCTTTGTGCATAAGGCAATATTTGCATAATCAGTATTCTGGAAATTGCTATCCTGGAATTTCATTGCCTATGCACTACTTTTCTGTGAATCAGGCCATGGTGAAAACATCAGCACATACTTTTCATGGACCAGTATTGACCAGTAGTAATGCCAAATTTTCTTCTGCTATCTTACGGTATACCTTTTAGACTCATTACAGGATCATCTGTATCCCTCATGTAATACCAGTAAGTTAAACAGACCTGCTCCAAAGATTAGTTTGTTCTTGTATTATTGGATCAAATGCTGAAACTGTCTTCACTCATTTCATTGAGCTGCTCTTTAGACAAAGCTCTAAAGTTACTAGGAGTGCCACGTGAGAAGAGAGAAACTTCAGAATTCAGTTCTCCAAATAACAATTTTGTTCAATCGTATAGTATATGCTTATCTGAAACTATGGCAGTTGATTTTTTTTCAGCATGGTGCTCAAGTCTTTCTGTGAGACTGGGTACAACTTTGTCCATTAATGTCTGATCCCTGAAGTAATTGTCATTTATTTCACTGTAAGAAAAGACTGCTTTAAATTTTTAAAATTTTTTTTCTTAATCTGGTTAAATCTGTGCATTTTATCACACAAGGGCATTATTGTCTGACTGCTAATGATGGCATTGGCATTATTTTGCCATCTTTTTACCCAAATTTGTTAGCTGAATACTTTAATTTGAGAAAACTGAAGCCTAACTTAACCATCATGAGGAATTCTTTAGAAAATTAATCAGGAGAACTTCATTTAAGCAAAATAATTTTTATTTTGTTAATGCTACAATATTGAATCTTTTAGGAGCCTTTCTATACTGTAGTAATCCTACAATAAGTACTTTCATTGGTAAAATACTTCAAATTGAAAAACTAAAATAATCTGTCATACAAAATCAGTAGTACCTTTGAAAGAAGTTATTTCTTTTTAGCAGTGCTGATTGGAAGATGTTTCTTAACATTTTCAGAAGCTGAAATATTGTTTACTTTTGACTTGTAACATGAACAGATACTTTAGGCTGCAATATTGTTTTCTTCATATGAGAAAGACTGAAAATGATGTTTTTAAAGGTAGATGTTGGAGAAATATCAAATTTACTATTAGAGTATCTTCATAGTATTCCATTTACGTATTTCAAGATGATACCATATGATCACTGAGTGTACTAGCTGTATGGGTAACAGGCCTTAAATAATGGCTAGTCAAACAGTATATTTTCAGACCCTTGAGAACTTGAGGTTTGACATAAATTTCGCTATACAGTTTGAACAAAAAAACATAGCTGATAGCGATATGCAAAGGAAAATTTTGCCGCAAGGTTAACCTTACAGCTGTATAACATGCCACACATTTGTTGGAGTTCCATTGCATACAATTTGTCTGATAAAACAGTCCATAGATAAAATAGTTCATACTTGAGGGTGAAGTAACAGAAGATGTATCAACTTGATTCTGGAGTCCAAAGCCAAAGGAAAACTTTAAGTGCACAAAAAACCTGTGCTTTTCTCACTTTCCTCTTCCCTCCCTATTTCCTCTTTCCATATATCCTCAATGACTAGCAAGTCTGCTGATACATTCTTAATATATCAGTGTTATCAGCTATATTTTCCTTACTTATGATACTCCTATATATGCTTCGTTTTGTACTGCTTTATCATTCCATTTGAAACTAAATCTTTTGTAACTACACACTTAAAACCTGCTCTTTTTTTCTTGATATAAATGTATTTCATCTTTTCTTAGTCTTTTTTCACATTCTAAGGAACTGTTGAATATATGAAGATTTTGCTGATTTAACAAGACAGAGTAGTTTACTCCAGAATAATATTGCAAACCATAACTGGGTTTTGTCCTACTTGAATTTCAAACATTTTTTTAATGTTGCTATGAAAGTACACTGGTTGAAAATTTGTCCCTAACAAAGTTAGAAGCAAAATTTCAGTGACTCTAGAATGGACAGCTTTTGCCTTTGTGACCACAAAAACTGAACTTTTAAGTGAGTGGTGATGTAATTATTTACTGCAGGTCTTGTTTGTGAACTGTACCTAATTTTCTTTTTATCTAGGGAAGTAAACATGATGCCTTTGTACTCAGTTCCAGAACCATGATAGACAAGCATTAATCCATCTTTTGTTAAGATAAACAAAATTCAGTTCTAAACAAAATTCTGTAAATACTACAAAGATTGATAGAGGTTGTTACTGTAAAATTGGCCTGGAAAATGAAATTAGATTGCTTAATCATAACTAATCTTTTGGTCTTACATTTTAATTTATTTGAGTTGTTTGCCAATTCCTCTCAGTACAAGCATCATTTTGAAACTGCAAGGACATGACGTACACATTATACAGTATGGTACATCTGTTCCTGCTCAAGTATATTTATGAAGAAATTATTTTCATACAGCAAGTTTCTAAGAATTGTATTAGAAGTTAGAAATTTTTGCTTCACTTAAAATTGATTTATACTATGATAAAAGAGAAATGGCTTGGATTAACAAGTTTCTTGTGTTTGCAATAAGTATGTACAGCTGTAAGTATAAAGTCAACAAGTTTCCATATTCTTATGGTAAATTGTAAAAAGTAATTGTAGAAAATATACACAGGTACCACCTTAAAATGTATAACTTTAAATCTTAAGTTACAGTCTTAACCGTACATTTTTAAGAAGTTACTGTACTTTTCTTGGCTAAACACAGCAAAACATTATAAGGTTTTAAATACTTTTAAAGTTTATTGATTTATTACTTTGCTTAAGTCTTACTTTTAGTTTTGGTATGACAGAAATTATTTTCTCTTTTTCTATAGCTATTGCATTTTCAAATATTTTGGTTGTGCATTTTCTAAAAGTGCACAGAATATTCTGTTTTTTTGTAATAAAGTTCAACAATAAGTTTGAAGATGCTCCTCTCCCCTAACAAGTAAAATATCACTTGCCACATCACACAAAGCTTCAGCTTTTCAAGCAGTTCTTACTAGAGGTTACTGGTTCCCCAGAGAGACGTCAAGCATAAGGTACTTCGGACTAAGACCTATAAAACTTGGGTTTCATAACAAACTTTCTAAATTCAGTTTGCAATTTGCTTCTTGTAGCACCATTCTGAGTGGAAAGAGCCCTTTCAAAAATTTCTTTTCCCACATACAATTAGGTTACTTTAAAAGATTTACAGTACTAGTTTATAAACAGTCTGAATCTTTTTCAGTCAGTAAGCAGTAACATTTGAAAGGATTACTTTATTATTATGACAACTATAATGACAGTTTTTGCCAAAGGGGAGCATCTTACAGCACTGCTTCCCTAATTCTGTAAAGTTTTATATATTAAGTTAAAACTAATAATATATGGATTTGTATAGCATCATCCAAAAGAATTTCTAAAAGACAGAGTATTTCATTTAATTGTGAATCAAGCATGGGAACAATTTCACACACTGATGAAATTCAGCTTGTTCTGTGGTGAATAATCACAACAGTTTAATGGTGCATGGCCGTAATAACAGTAAGAAATAGACATCATCTACTTGAAGTGGCTAGAGAACTGTTTACGGAAAATGTGACCACCAGAGGTACAATTATCCTCAACACAGGGATTTACTTTCTAATAAATGCCATATATCTCATTTTGGGAGTATATGTACGCTTCTTGTTCACTTAATACTATGTGTTGCTGTCAGAGCAGCAGGGTATTATGGAGTTGGTGTGGTTTTTAACATTTTCTGTATGAATCGTGCTGTCTCTCACTAGTGGATAGGAATGCTTTTTTTGACTTGTATTTACGGTGTGCCAAATGGCAACTACAGGAAAGACGTTGCAAAGCTCACATATCTGTGAAAGGGGAAAGTTATTGAACTGTGTGACACTGGATTAACTTGGCAAAGAGCTGTACAGTATTTTACTTGTAGGAGAATCTTTAAGGCCCAGCTCACACTGATGAAGCCAAAGAGGCAAATAAACTCTTCTTCCAGTGCGCTTCAGAATTTATACTATCTAGAAATTAGTAGGAAAATGTCCTTTATATGACTCAAGGGCAGAGCCATGGTAAGAACTTCAGTCTTTTTCCATTTTCCCATAAACACAATATTTTTTCCACAATGTTTTTCCACTTGAGGGACAGTCTCTGAACATTTTGTGAGGTGGTCTGGTTTAGGCCCATCCAGAGACAAAAGACCACAATTAGACCTAAGTACCCCAGAACTCCCAGAGGACAGGGAGGACTTAGCTGCGGATTATGGTCCTGGACAAAACAGACCAGGCTACTTAACTTGGTGAAGAAAACGAGACTTAATTTAGTCTGCCTTGAACTAAAACATAACAAACAGGTATCCAAAGGAAAAATAATACAGACTAGGGCAAATGACGGAAGTGCAACCAGCTCTTTAACATCACCTTTCCCCCACCCCTTCTCTCTTCCCGGGCTCAGAGACCTGAGCCCAGTGTCATTACCTCCTTCTCCCATAAGCAGTGCCTGGGACAAGTAATGGGGGATGAAGTCAGTCCTTTCCTGATGTCTCTTGCTGCTTATCACACTCCCAAGAAGTGTTCCTCGTCAGCCCTCCCTTGCTCCAGCTCAGTCTCCCACACACTGGGCAGCCCTGCACAGGCTGCTCTGTTGGGGTACTGCAACCCCAGTCATCTTCTCCAAGTTGGGGTCTAAACTGATGCTCCCTCTGACTCAGAGTCTCCAACTATCACCTCCTCTGTCACAGGGTCTCTGCTTCTTGTCATGGACTGCAAAGATGTCTCTGATCCAACAATCTCCTGTCTTTTCCTGGCTGCAGGGTCCATGTGGTCTCCTCCATCCTGCCCTTTCTTTCCACTTCCCTCTACACATTTCAAATTCCTGTCCTTAAATATTGAACACAGAGAGGCCAGATTGGCGCAGCCGGGCCAGAGGTGGGTCTGAACCTCAGAACTAGAGGAAAGTCTGAGAACTCTTTACCGGGCCTACACTGCAGCTCCCTACTCCTCCCACCTTCCCCCCCACCCATTACCAAGCAAAAGTGGCTCCTTGCAAAACCATGACAGAGGCTTTTAATATTATTATCTACCAGCTGAGTGGTTTAGAAAATCAACACAGGATGGAATAGTTTTGGGAAAGCTTTAACAACTACAAAATTAAAAAGTGTTTTTTTCAGAATACAACTTCAAATGGGTTTTTTCTGTTAATCATTTTGTGATGGCCCTGGTGAGAATAGAAATCTGAAGGTAGGCCAAAGTGTTAGGATTGTTCATCTCCAAGGGTCATATTGATCCAGCATTTCAGAACTCAGTTGAACACAAATGCTCATATATTTTCCAGACAGTCAGTACTCTGCACTGTTACGGGGTTTTTTTGCTCCAGAATATGACATTGACAGAGGATGATACCGAAGCAAATGAAATTGAGCTTTTCTTCCTTGCAGGCTGATTTATATATGTGAATTATACAATAGTTGAATGATCCCCGTCAGCAGTATGGTTTGATACTGGTCCAATATTGTTTCACATCTTCATTTATTATATTGATGATGGAAAAAGTACACTCTCACTAAGTTTGCAGATGTTACAAAACTGTGAGGAGTGTTTGATACACCAGATAGGTGTTCCCATTCAGAGGGACCTTGACAAGCGGAAGAAATGGGCCAACAGGAACCTTATGAATCATAGAATAATTATGGTTGGAAAAGACCTTTAAGATGATCAAGTCCAACCCTTAACCCAGCACTGCAAGGCCCATCACTAAACTAAACCATATCCCTCATCACCTCATCTATGCGTCTTTTAAGTAGCTCCAGGGATGATGACTCCACTACCTCCCTGGGAAGCCTGTTCCAATGCTTGACAACTCTCTTGATGAGAAAGTTCTTCCTAATTTCCAGTCTAAACCTCCCCTGGCGCAACTTGAAAACTTCAACAATGAACTGAAACTAGAGAATAGCGTTGATATAGTATGAAATCCCGTTTCAAATATTTACTCTGATTTTATGTATCCTGATGCAAAATTTCACTTAATAAAATATCCTCACAAAGTTTTAAAATTTAATGTAGCTATGCATAGAAATAGGACTTTGATATTTTAATGGCTTCAGTGGTAAAATTTGTATCTCCCTGATTGGTTTTTCAGTAAATCGCTTAGTTTAGGTAAATGAAATATCAAACCAAATATTGCAATTGCAGTTACTTCTAATTACGCATTCAAAGAGTTTACTATTTTAGAAATGATGATTTCTACTTACTGTGTAATTCATTTTAGGTTCTATGGTCTTTGGAATTGGGTCATTGGATCTCAGAGGAACCATATGAACTTTCATCCACCTTCCCTGCAGCTCCTGTAAGTTTAATGTCTCTTTAAGCTTGTGAACATTACCTGTAAAATGATTGGCCCTCTAAATAAGTCTTGTGAACAAGAAGACTTACTAGAAAAGATTTTTTTTCCCAAACAAATACTGTAGTCTTCTCCTTCATCCACTACTTTTTGACGTGTATACAAATAATTCATTATGCATGGAAAATGTTAAAGAATTGATTCAACAATTAACGTATGAATAAATTAACTTTTTATTTAAGTGTCTTTTTAATTTTGTGGCATATGTTCTTTCTGTGTTTGTATATAAACTGGAGAGGCACATTATTGCCTAATGGAAAGATTATTCAGGTCACAGACTCAATATTTGCAGTCCAGGAATTACTTTAGCAATGGAAAACTACTGTGGGCTTCCAAAACTACTAAGTAGGTAAAATGAAGCATTTTTCCTGCCTTTATTGATCATTCTAAAATACTGAATTGTGAACTAGTGCAATACTGTGCATGTGAGGGAATGGTGTCTTTGAAGACTCAAGTGTATCTGCACTCCAGGTGTTGTAATTGATTAAGCAGTAATTTTATTTTTGTTTTAAAGCAAGCTGAATTGTAGTAGGTTACTAGTCAATCATTCTAACAGTTTTGCCAAGAAAGGTTTCACGATTTCTCTTAATATTGAAGTAGTTTGTTAAATATATTATCATTTGCTGCTCATTTCTCAAAGTTTCATACAAGCTTTGAAAAAGAACATTTACCGGGGGTTGACTGTTATTTTTACTATCATTTTATTAACTGTTAAGAACTTATTTTTAACATTGTTCCTAAATCTTTATGTAAATTTATACGTTCAAGGTGAAAGACTTTATGATAAGTTGTATGTTCTCAAAGTGAAGGAAAACAAACTGTAAAAGTTACTCTGAAATAACCCCTAAAAAATCATAATCCATTATAATTTAGTACTTTCTCTAAAAGTAGATTTTTCTTTTATATAGCTAATATGTTAAAAACAGCAAAACTTAATGTGAAAAATAAATAAACGGCATGTTTCCACTCCCCTGCCCTTTTCTATATTTGTATGAAAAAAGAAAACTACTTCAGATTAGGCTGATTTGAGTTTTCTGTTTCTACTGAGACTACCCTGTCTAATAACTGCATATGCTATCAGTAACTACATACATAGCATTCTTTGGAAGGATTCCTGCTGGGGTTGTTTTTTAGATTCTTGTTCACAATTTTTATTCTTAAAGCAGAATTAAGGAAGGCTTGAGAGACGGTAAGATGATAAAATTGAGCGATGTGATGGCTGCACTGAGAACCTCAGTCACCTGTTTGCAGAGAATAAAGTCAGTGTCCAATGTGGTAATTCCATCACCTTCCCAGTCAGTTCCTTATTGAGTCATCCTGGTTTCTTCCTGGAACAGATAACTTATTTTCTAAGATCTCACTATTATTTGAGCATGAATGGTGGTTTTATTCCCTTTCTTCACATGTTATTCCTTTCCTGCTTCCTAAGAAGTATTTAGAGAAAATGGAAGGGCATTCCAGATTTGTATACTGTTTATTTGATTACTGGAAGGAATTAAAAGAAAGGGTTATCTTGCTGGTATGTTTGAACTGTTTGTACCAAGTCCAAAGCAGTTGTTGCAGCCTTCTTTTTCCTATTATTGCATTCCTTCCAAAATGTTCTTCTCTCACTCACTTCACTTGGGGTTTGGTGTTTAAGCCACACAATCTCATTTGATAAAATGTCGTTTAAAAACGTATTCACACAAAAATTTTACACTCATGTTTATAAATTACTCCATTTTCCCCCAAAATTAAAAAGTTTCATTAAGCAATTGATCCATTCAGTGTCTACATCAGTACCTTCTATCACTTTTCCAGAACAGTAATCAAAAACCTTAAGTTGTATAAAGACTTTTTTTCCAGCAAATTGAAACTAGCCAAGCAATATTTAATTATTCTTGTCATATACTGTTTTCTTACAAAAATAATGAATGCCAAACAGAAATTATCACTGTTTTCCCTTGCCACACTGAGCATTTATATTGTGCCAGAATCCATCAAAGTTTTTAAGAAGCTTTTCTTTTTCTTTTTTTTTTTTTAGATTATTGGGCTGGATACATTTTCTGAAATATTGGAAGTATTTTCTTGATGTTCAATTAAATGCAGTGAAGCAGGAAATCAGTAATCTAGACTCAGCTTTTCTATTAAATTTCATAGAAACATAAAATAGTTTAGTTAGAAGGAATAGTTAGAATAGTTAGAAGATAGTTCTAAAGGTTGTCTAGTTCAACACTCCTCCAATGGACGTGTCCAATCCAACCTCATGGATTTAATTTAATTAAAGTAAAAAGAAAATCCAATTTTCCCAGTTCCAGCTTGTGGTTGCTGCCTTTTGTCCCTCTCTTGTCCCATTGTGGTGCACCTCCAAGAAGGGTCTGACTCTACCTTCTCTGTGTCCTCCGTCAGGCAGCTGTTGACAGCAGTAAGGTGTCCCCATCCCCTGCTCTTCTCCAGGCTGATATAGGACAGCTCTCTTGGCCTCTCTTGGTATATCACATGCTTCTTGGTAGGTCTAGCTTCTTTACTAGCTTCATGACCATCTGCTAGACTTGCACTTTAAAACATTTCTTAGAAATTCATGAATGCAATTTTGTGAAGTAGGTTGGGTTTTTTTAGTTTGGGTATGTGTATCCTTACAAGTTTGCTAGGACAAACAATATTAAACAGTAATCTTAAATACACTGATATTATTTTATGCAATTCTTCAGGTCATGATTGTTAATTTGTGCTTGTGAAGTTTATGTAAAATCAGATCATGAAGTATTATTACAACTTTTTTTTTGTCTTTCCTACCCTTTTGTAATGTTGACACCCCTTTTTAGTGAAGAATGGTGGAGGTGTGAGTCGTGGCATACTCTGACAGCAGCTTTAATGACTGTCTATATAAAATGAAGAGCTTTCTTCCATCTTTCTCAAAATCATTCACTAATTTTAAGATACAACACCTTTTGTTAAGTAAGCCTGCAGAAATGTTGTGTCTGGGTTTTTTGTTTTCTTTTGGTATGAGGGAAGTTCTTGCCTAGTAACTAACTCAACTCATCTGCTGAAATTAAAAGCTGACAAAAATACTAGTTTAAGGCAAAGACTAAGCACGAGAATTAAAATGGAAAGTTAATTTGGGGAAAAATATCCACAAAATTATGTTATGTGATTTATGAAGAAATATTGTCTTAATCTAAACCGCAACAGTACATAGTTTTAAAGCATGCAGTAAGAAAATTTTTAAAAAGCAAAAATCACTCAGTAATTTATTCACATTGTGGCATACATCGAGGACCTACCTACAGAGAACTCCTAGGGAGAAGTCCTAACCTCACTGAAAAACACCCAACAGTATCACCTTGGAGAACCTGCAAATTTTTTTTCCATATTTTTAAAATACAATAATTTTTTATCTTAAATCATTAGCATAAATTTTATCAAAAAAACCCACATGCATATTTTTTTCAGTTCTTTTTTTTTACAAAACATATAGATGTACTACAGCACCAGGTGATAACTGATTGTCATAGACAACAGGACATCTGGTGTTAATGCCGTTGTCTCTGCTTATAAAACACTGTTCAGTTATTTTACAGCTAAATGACAAGGAAAGAAAAAAAAGTGCAATCTTCATAAAAATATAAGGAAATATATACTATATTGTAATTTGCAAGGATTTTTGTAACCTAAAGATAGTGACTGTAGTAAGTACAAACTGAAGAAAATTGTGATTTTTGTACAAAGTACTTCCCAAGAATAAATGCAAAACATTTAAATGATATTTTTCCTCTGTTAAATAAAGTAGTATAGGCTATTGGAAAACATCCCTGAATAAGTGTAAGAAGTTGTTTGGGAGACTGGGAGAAAGAATGTGTTCTTTAGCTACAGAACTGAGATAATTACAGGACAGTATTTTTTATGTACATAAACGGCAAATGACACAGAGAGATAAATAGTTCTAGATCTAGTTAAGTGTTTTATATTAGAGTAATGTTTGAAGTTCGGTGATGAGGCAAAATGCATATTTCTAAAACTACTTTAGGTATTTTTCACAGTTCCAGTTATTTACTAAAACATACATAACATAAATGATCAGCAAAACAGAGTCCTTCAGTTCTCTGACAATTTCTTGGATGTTCTTTTTATTCAGTTGTTTGGCCAAAACACTGTTATATCAGGTAGACGATTTAGATTTTGTGTCTGGTTGAATAATATGAGCTTCAGCTGATCAGGGCTATTGCAATTCAGGAATTGTACTGAACTGATCTCTTCAGAACACTAGCGCATGTTTTCTGAGCTTGAAAATGGGACAAGTTGTAGATGTGTGTTTATATGCTTGCAAATGAAGTCTTTGAAGACTATACAATACAGAATTCACATAATGGAAAAGCATTTAGAAATCTGCTGGTCGAATCATCATCGTCGTGGCTTTGAGAGAGTATCCCGAGCCTTTCCAGTAGTACCACTTGATACCATTGAACTTGTTGTTGTTCTGTCGTAATGGATAATACATCCCATTGAGATTAGAAGGACCGCATGCATCAAACCACCATCCTGCAAAGTAGCAAACAAAGAAAAAAAGTCAGTTGAGGTAATTTTCAAAATAATATATAAGGACATTCTGATGTCCTGAAATGAGAAAGAAATCTGAACCTAGTTTTTCATTCTTATGATATGGAAGTGTCAATACAAAATAGTTGTGCCTATTAACTACATATTCTTGAAGCTTATGTAACACATTGTAGTTTAAAATTGAGAAGGGAAAGTGTTCAATCAAGCTTAACTTATTATCAGTATCAAACATTACTGTTGACAGTCTGAGAGCAGAAATTGACTTGAACTAAAATGAGCCTGAGTTGTCTTGGGTTTTTACCCATGCTTTGGTAAATTCCTGTTCTTCACAGGTTTGAACTCTTAATTCTCTTTAGAGGATTAATCATGTGCAGATCAGTTCAAAACCTCTGTGTCGAAACTTCCTAAGACGGAAAAAGAGAAAAAAGCAGCCCAAACGTACTTTGTATCCTTATGGTCCTGACTTGTTAGTGGGTCATAAGGAAAATGTATTTTTATACATAAGATAATATTTTTATACTTCTGCATAATGGTGATAATTTATGTGTTCTGTTTTCCAGGGCAGTAATCCAATTATCCTTTCAGATAAACAGAAGCTGTCTTTTGTCTTGCAACTTGTGCTATAGGGAAATGAACCATTGCTTAAGTGATAACAGGGGGAGAAATCAAATTTACAAAGCAGTTGTCAACATTTCAGAGATTGACAAATCAAAGAATGGCTTGTGTGGTGCAAGATAAAAACGCCACCTAAAACTCCAATAACTAGTGAACAATCATTAGAAAAACATATAGATCTCTTATCTGTGGTGTATCTTTGACATTTGACATATGGAATTAAATACTTGTACCCCTCTGTGCCATGTACACCAGCTTTTGGTAGTTTTCTTCCCCTCAGAGTAGTAAGGGAGAGGGTTTGTGCCTGAAGAATCAGGAGACATTTAACTGACCAACAGAATACCTAGAACAGTTTTTCGAGGGGGCAGTGCTTTGATCTGTGAATGTTATCTCATTCCTTGGAAGAAGAATCTGCTATGTCTCTGATTAGTGCCACAATAGCAGACTTTTTTGTACACCAACTTTAAAGGCATTTTTCCCTCCAGTTTGAAGTTCTCTTTTTTAACTTTAACCTTTGTCAAATGATAAAATATTTCATTTGGACTCACTAGTGTACTTCTTCAATAGTCAAAATTTACTATTTCAAAATTATCACTTTTTATCTCATACACAATTGCAGTGCCAATAAAAATAGGAAGACTGAGAAACAAAAAAACATTCCTACCTCCTGTTAGCATTTGTGAACATTTGCAAATACATTTGTCATTGTCTGCATCCTTTGTGCTAAAATCATTTCCTGGTTGGCTTATACTACTTATTTTGCCCGCTGTCCCAGTAAGTCCTTTAAGGTAGATCCTGTAGAAGTGAGGAATGGAAAAACAATTACTTCATGGAAGTTAATGGTAGCTGGTAGCTGATCTGCAAAATAATGATGGAATAGTTTGCAATAAATATCCTGTTCAAATAGTTGAGATCTTTTCAGGCCAATGTACTGTTGTAAACTGTTTTGCCACATAATGTTTTCACATGAGCAGAAAAGGTCAGCGTAATACTCTAATGAACAGCTTCTGGGAATGATTTGTTCATGTCATATTAGACAAAAATGAGAGCAGGTAAATATGGAATTTTTCATATAGATCATGCATTTCTTAATACTGTAAGTTATTTTTTCAATCAAGTCTAAAGTTTAAACCAAACCTCCTTTTATTCCTATTTTGCTATTAGAACAACATGGCAATGTAGCATTATAACTTTGCATCTATGAGAGACAAAGGCATTACTTGCACTACTGACTACCAACTAGTAACTGAAATTTTAGGAGTTTCTCACTATTTACTTTTCTACTTTCCTAATTACTTTTCCTTTTCACATCCTTCATAGATTTATCAGTGTTATACCATCACAGGCATGTAAGTTTGCTTCAGTTCCCTGGTAAGGTAAGCTTTCAGTGTGGCTGCTCTGGTTTGGATCTGCTTTCACAGGTGCAGAAGCAATCTCAATAGGAAGGGACACAGGGCACTGAACTGAGGAGGTGATTACACAGCTATGACTGTCGCCTTCAATTGGAAGGGCTTAAACCCTCTGTTCCCAGAGTATCTCTTTGGAGATGGCATTTCTATATGAAATAGCTCATCCTGGTCAGTATTCTATTTGTTTAATGAGGAGATCTGACACTGTGAGGAGAATTAACTTGTCACCTGGTCAGCCTCCCTCTTGCAGGAAATTCGGTGTTTATGATATAAGTCATGTTTGGTAGTTTAACAGATTATTTTAACCTATTTTATATTCCCTATTTGAAAATATTAAGAATGAATGAATGTTTATTCATTTA
The DNA here is from genome assembly GCF_028858725.1 of Colius striatus. NCBI lineage: Eukaryota > Metazoa > Chordata > Aves > Coliiformes > Coliidae > Colius > Colius striatus. The sequence goes on along the minus strand of NC_084760.1, from coordinate 23,103,218 downwards.
GGTTTCAAAAGATCAGCTCATTACAGATTTTCTCAAAAATATATTTCAAAAAGTTAAATATTCTGTTTTTTCTTAAGGTGAATTCAAAATTCTGTAAGCCAATTATCAAGACCCAACCAGATACAGTCCTGAGCAACCTCATCTGACTTCATAGCTTTGAGATAGGAATTCTGACTCAAAAGTCCATTTTGGTCTGGTTTTCTATGAATCTATGAGATTTAAGTTTTATGGCCCAACTCAAAATCTTTCCAGCATTCAGAATCTATTAATGTTTTTAATGTAATGGAAGACGCTCTTAACAGAATACTTTCTCAAGTATTTTTCACTATCTTAATGTTAAATACATTCTTTAAACCACTGTCTTTTATGATGCAGTTCATGTTTGGTTGCATATGAATCTATTTATAGACAACAATCTTAGTTTTCAGTAATTATTTTTTAATATTGTAGATGGACAAGGGTAACGACCCATTTTCACAAAGGTTGCCGTTATCAGTCTTTTAAAGCATTACTTTAAAAAAATCTCTGCTGCAGATTCTAACTGCTTCCAGATGGGAAAATATTTGCTTTGGAGTTGAGACAACTGTGTACTACTCAAGCATTAAGATCTAATGTCTTGCGGGGGAGATGCTGATAGTTTTGGATTGCTTTGCATGTAAGACTTGAGTTGAAATAACAGAATCAGTTCTGCCAGGTGTAAGATTGTCCTTGTTTCCAAAAATTGTTGCTAGAAATCTGGCAGAAATTAATCTAAATTTAGACAATTTTTCTGTCCAGTCACCTACAGCTTTATGAATCTGTAAGAGTGTTATAAAGAAACATTTCATGGATCATGTAGTAGGAAAGCATCTGTTGGAGTGTCTAGTTTCTTCTACAACCAATCAAACGATATCTACTGGATTTACAGAAAGCCTAGAGAATGAAATATGAACTGCCCATATATTTCAGATGTGGGTGATACTATTTCAAAATGTGTTAGTCTGAAACTATCAAAAATGTATAATACTATGATAACATGTAAGTGTAAAATATTTATTTAAATTATGTATTATTTCCTATTTAAACCAAATCAGAAAAAAATGTGACACTTTACATTTTACAGAATGATGGAAGCATAAGTAATAGGACCATTAAAATCTGGTGTTTAAATTGATACATTTATTCGGGTTGAGACTGGGTGTTTTCTATTAGCTTCGTTTTAACAGGCAGGTGAGTTACTCTAAGAGTCCAAGCCAATGGGTCACAGGATAATGTAGAAGGACCTTCTACCTTCATGTCCTTCATAACAACAAAACAGCTCCTACTAGCCACTGTCTTAAGTGGAAAATCTCCTTGCAGTCTTATCCATCTTGTTCATCCATCTTCCAGAAATATATTTATTGTGGAGAATCAGGATTTGATATCAACTGCAGACAGGTTCCTATAGCCTGAAGACTGTGCACTGCCATCCACTATATTGGCATATGTGTCCTATCTTAAACCATACCATATCTTCATCTTTGCACATCTTCTGTGTTACACTTACCCAGTGTGCACTACTAAAGTACACATTCTCTCCATTAGAAGAAAAGAAAAACACAATTGTTTTAGTCAAAGGGTGAAAAATGGAGCAAACAAACATGAGTGAACTGAAAAAAATTGTATGAAATAAGGTCACACATCGGTTTTTTTTAATTCAGATCAGATTTTTCTGCTTACCTGTATTTTAGTTCTTCATTTGCAAGAGAGAAGTGGTCATACAATGAATATGCCTCGTTTCCTTCCCAGTCTTTCAAGTGTATTTTAAGAACATAACGCTTCTGATTAGTCAGCTGAGAAACAAACTCATTTCCCAGCCAGTACTCCCCAGCAGGATCACCAAATCCCTGTAATTCAAGTTGTATATTTAAATGGCTTTGTTTTGTTTTTTGAGTTTGAAATGATTGCTCTATCAAGTCTTTAACAGTTTTCTGTCAACTAAGAACTCTACTGTATCTTTGAGGATTATAGATCTGTAATATTTAAAAAACTTAAATTCAGCAAAGACAAACTTAGACTGAAATAATGAATCAGTATTACTTAGTAAATTTGGAGCGGTTTCTATGTTGCCAGTAGAAACACAAATATAAATAACTCTAAAAATGTGGACATATCACAGAACAGATGATTAAATAAAAGTGAAGTTTCTCTTTAAAAACAAACATTACGCTTGCAGGTCTGCTTAGGCAAACAACTTACACCACTCAGACATTTTTTAAATTAACATCTAAGGACAAAGCCAACTTTTAAAACCTGCTTACATTCTAAAGATGCTATTAATGGAACTTTATTATATTTCAGATAATAATAACTAATATTAAGTCTTCATAAAACAGTATTTACCATCTTGTACTCTTTCCAAGTCCGGTGAAAGTCCACACTACCATCTTCACGTCTCTGAATAACTGTCCAACCTCCTCCACCAGTTTCCATGTCACAGTAAGCCTACCAGAGTAAGCATTTAACAGCTTAAGTGCATGCAGTCAGGGGAAAATGAAAATACAAAGCATGTAGTTTGTGTAATTCTATATAACGGCAAGTTTGAAAGTGCACAAATGTAAAATATGTATTAACCTAAAAATGCTGGTTTTCATAGCTGTCACTTGAATCAGTTGTGGTTGTCCACAAAAAAAAAGTGATTCATAAGTATTTAGCACTTAACAGGATACAAATGACATCTTAAAAATAGCTAATAGCTGGTGTTAAAGGAAGAAAAGATGAATGTAGCTTCTGATTCTATACTTCCCTCTTGCACTGATATTTTTGTGAGTTTGACAACTAGATAGTTCTCCTAAAAGATGTTTTCACATCTCTATCTTTTTTTATGAAAGATCTCTTCCCATGGCTTGTCAGAATATACATACTGCTAAATTCAGGTAGTGAGCAAAATGAAAATATGTTATAATTTCCACTGTCACTGTTCAATGCATTCACAGATGGTCTGACCATTGATTGGTGGAACAATTATCTGAAAGTTAAATCTTGAAGCCATGCTATTATACAGACTGCAATGAATATTTTATACCCTAGAACACAAAAGAGACAACGACAAGAATATTTACAAATATTCATAAATCATCTTTGCTTTTACCAAGTTATTGCAAAACATTTGAAAGCATTTACATGTAACAGGCAGTTCACTGAATTCAGTTTTAGAATACAAATGCATTCCTGGCACAATAAAATTCAAGTTTGTACATGATTTCTTCAGTAAGTTTCTGAGTCTAAAAGAGAAAGTGACTGAGTTAAATAGAATTCTGGTGCATATTCGCTGCATCATCAGGGGTAAAATAGTATTATTGAAGGTTTCCATATACTGGGGAGATGCTGATGGAAAAACATCTTTTGAAAACTTAGAGGCAATTTTGCAATTACATTTGGGAAAAATAGTAGATAAATTAACAAGAAAATCTTGTGAATATTTGGGACAATTTTTCCTGAGAAGGAATTTTAAATTGTTGCATCCAGTTCTGCTTTTCTGAAACTAAGATATTTTAAAACTAGATCTGCAAAGTGAGTGGACATAAGCTGGTGTAAAACAGTGTAATGAAAGTCAAAGTGACATCCATATCTATTCCGATTGCATTTCAGTACTGATACTAACTTTAAGAAAAATCTTAATTTATTGTACAAGTATTCCTGTTTGGATTGTTCACAATTAATTCTCTAGGCTTTCTCATTTGGAAGTTTGGGGGCTTTTTACCACTTTATGTCAAGATATTGAAGTTCTGTGTCTCCTTCAGAATGACTTCACATTTCTGAAACGTTTTTAAATCAGAGTTTGATTATTAAATTACATTAACTTCTAATCTGTATTATAGATCTTTTGTCAATTAAACAAAGTGGCACCTTTCCATTTACAGTAGCAGAGCCAAGATTTGGCTTCTTACACTTTGATAGGATATTTGATCTGTAGAGATTAATGTAAAAAAAACATACCTACATCTGAACATTTCATTATGAATTTGGATGCTTCTTTCTTTGCTTAACAAAATCTCACAGTGGTCTTCCTTCTAACCTAACTTACTACTGCTTCTTGTGACAATGTGCGTGTAAATGTCCCAAATCATGACCAAGTGACATTGAAGCTGTATGTCTTTTTTGTACTCTTCTATGAGAGTCTGTCTTATCAGTGTTAGCAGTTAGCAGATTTGAGTTCACTGAACTGTTAAGACATCTTGGAAATTCACTGAAAAAGTATGACTTTAGGGAAGTCAGAGTTTCCTTCTGTTCTCTATTTTGTGTGTCATCTTAAGTCTGCTCCTTCCTAAGTTTTCAATATAGTTGGCTCTTTCAGGGTATGCAAGTATTTATGTGTATTGTACATATGTTATATACGTATATCTTTATATAAAACAAACTGAGTATTTACAGTGCAAGCAGTGGCATATATACCATTCAAAGGCATCAGACTTCTTAAGAGAAGTCCTTAGAGCTGCATAAACTGAATATATTAGTGTTTCGGCAGGCTGTAATACATTAGAAGTACATTACACAGATCAATAATCATGAGACATTCAACTGGAGACTTTTAGGAAAGACAAAACAAATAAGGAAAAGAGTTGTATTAGGGATTATTTGTATGTCACGTGACTGGAATGTAACTGAAAGCAGAACTTTAATTTGTACTGATGCATGCAATTCCTTACACCTCAAAGCCCATTTTTTCTTTGTTTTTACTAACCCTTGTATTTAATGACTGGTAAAAATTTGGTAACAGTACATAAACAAAATATAAAAATAAAAATTAAAATTAAAATAAAAAACTGCCTTGAAAAGGAAAGGCTGAAGAAAAGGTATTGTAAAATATGATCAATGTTTTAGAAAAGCTAACTCATGTGATGTGTAATACATATGTAAAAATTAATTCCACAGGAGGCTATGAGAAGGGATACTAGGGATGGGCTAAAGCAGATGCAGATACTTGTATTAAATATTGCTACAAGTTAACATGCTAATTTAACAGTGCTCAAGAAGTTTACTCTGAAGCTTCACCTCACTGACAGGACAGTATAGACAGACATCTTTATCTGTTTATCGTGATTCTGAGAACAGAATCGTTTTGCCCTTATCTGAAATGCATAGTTTTTAACTACTTATGGAGGGAGGCCAGGTACTAATTTATATGGGCCACTGGTTCAGTCTGATATTGCTATTGTAGACATTACTGGTGGTTTTGAATGTTATATGCGATTTCCTTAATGTCTATCATCTAAATTTCAATTCAGTTGGAATTACTACTTTGAACATATATAACCTTAAAATAGTACTTAATGATCAAAATTTTCTGATGCAGTGAATGACTGTGAATGTCTTACATAAAATATTCCTTTTACAGTCAGTATCCCTTTTGTATGTGATTGGTAAGTCAGCTAGCATTAATGGACACGATAGGCTCTTTCGCAGAAATGCTAGGGATCTGCAAATTTGTTCCAAAAGGAAGAAGCAATTTACTGCAAACTGAAACACATAACAAGCAAGTGATAAAGTCCTTAAAAATCTCATGCAGATTTTTCTTCCTAGGAACAATTTTATAAACTTTATGTTGATTTGGGAATATCATTTTTCCATACCAAAAAGTTCCATGGCAGTCATCTCTAAGTGCTTGTAAAGGATGCCAGTTTTATGGCCTTGGGAAGATAAACACTTTTCTTCCTTGGTTGAAAAGTGTGGCACAGGCAAAGGCAATGTACTGGTTACATCATCTCTTTCTAGTGTCATGGTAACTGTTTTAAGAGATGAGAAGATTATTGCTGTTTGAGATTTCAGTGTAGGTACATCATGGTTGCACACTAGCTACCTTGAACTACCTAAAAAGGGAAATTTCTATTTAACAGATATTAAGTGCTCATCATACAGTGAAATGTTTTGCTTTCAGGCTTGACTGGCAATCCAGAACCCTGTCTTTCAAGTCCTCATGAGTTTTTCTCATGAAATCATTCCTTTGCTTTACAGTTCTTTTTCTTAGAAATCAATTTTCTCACTAAAGAAGCTGAAAGTAATAACCGTAAAACTAGAAACTTTGAATTTACATACACACTTGAGCTTTAATTTGGGGAAAAATAAAGTCAATGATGAAAAATGGTGGTAAAGATTACAGAAATAAATTCAATGAAAACACTGAACTATTTTTATTACTTATTAGTATATATACTTAAGTGAATGATATGAATTCATAAGTAATTTTAAGGATGGTGATAGGCTATTCAGTAAAATTAAGGATTTGCTTAGTTTAAAATAAACACAATAAATTGCTATTTCAGTCTACAGAGGGAACACAATTTCCTCATGATGTACGTGAAAGATGGACTATAAGTTCTTTTTTGAAAAGTCTTCATTGTCCAGTAAAATAATACACATATGAGGCTTTCTCTAACGTGGACTACTAGAACAGAACTCTTCCAACCTTTCAACCGAGCCTAGGTTTTATATCCAAAAGAAAGAAATGTTACATTTCATAAAACTAGTAAAAATAGTTACCAAGATTATGCAGGCAGCAGGAGTCTTCAAACAGATGCCAAAAAGAATAAAGAGTTTAGCCTCTCAAATTACAGCAATTTGCCAGGGGGAATATTTGGTTTATCTTGTGAACTGCTTCACTATAACTGCCTGTATTTAACTGTCTATATTTCTCACCTTCAGCTAAAGATCTGTGCCATATTTTTGAAACTGCTTTAATCTACATGTAACCAGAAATAGTCCCCTTTCCAAAGATGACAAGTGTGTAAGCTGTGAGCAGTCAATTCAATGTGTTCACTGTCTAGGATGCTGGCTTTCAGAGCAAGTAATTTTTCTTTTCTCTTATACGTTATGATATTTGGTTTGTAACTGTTTTCTGACCTATTTTCCAAATGGTAAGGCTCTGGCTGAGTTATGAGGATGAAGATCCACTACAGTTTTTATACCGAAGCACGTGCAGTTTCCCCATCTGTCTCTAGCTCTTAGAGATATGACTAGATAAGCATTGTGGTCTTAATTTGCTGGTTCTGGAAAAAAATAACTACACGCATGGTTTAAACGTAATTTAACTTCATCCCAGTTACCACTGAAAAAGACAGATAATGAGACTTCTAAAAATAACAAAAAAAAAGAGCCCCCATATATCTTCTTACTGTACTGCAGAGCCTACAAATACGCTCTTCTTCAATGCCTGGGGTTGGAAACACACTTGTGTATGTGTATTTTTAGATGTAAACTCCATGGCATGGGCTCCTTTTGAAATGACTAGCTATTTATCTGGGTGATCACTTTCTAGGAAACTTATGCAAAACCATTTTGTTGCTAAATTCAAACTTGCTCAAACACTTTCTGCAAGAAAGTTTTGGTTAAAAAGGCCTTAGTCTGGAATGTGTATCAATTCCAGGATGAAAATTTATCTCAACAGGGCTGGAAATGAGGAAGAGCTTATCCACTGCTTCAGCAACTATTATAAGATTTGGGGGTAATATGCCAGTAATAGTTGTGGCAATGGTTGAACATATTAGGTAGAGTCATCCAGACTCAACTATCCTGCCTGGTTAAGACCAAGAGGTTAATTGGTTCAGGTGATTGTTGTAAACATGAAGTTATTGACTTTTCATGGGTTTGTCTCTGTCATTTTTCCTTGTGTCAGCAAGTCTTTTGCTGTTTTTCCTCAGTGTTTTTAAAAGGACTTAGCTTTTGTCCTGGTACAAGAACAGGAAAGCTTGAAAATATTAATGGAATGAAATAGTTGTTTTCCATTCAGCTCTCATATACAATTCTTTAGTTTTAGATTATGATGGGAGACAAATTAGTAAAGTGAGATCAGTTACAGATTACACAAAAGTTGTTTATAAGCCTGTTGGGAGGTCAGAAGGTGTTAAAAGAGGAAAAGACAAAAACATAAACAGCAGTGCAGCACTTTTGGCAAATAAAAAAGGTCATTCTGTTTCCTGGTCTGAGTGGCCATCTACATCATAAACAGTTGAAAATGGTGTAACATGTTGATTTTCCCTAAACCTTCATTTCCTTGACAATTCCTCTTATACATTTGTATTTGAATAAAAAATGTACATCAGATTAAAATTTTTTAAGTCTCTTATTTTTAATGTCATATAGGAAGTAAAACCTTTGTTGTCTTTTTAAGTGTATTTTTCATTATATTTGAAGTGGGCAGAATGAGAGTCCAATTCTGTAATATTATTACATTAATCACTATTTGAATTATTATAACTTATTTTTTTTTACCTAGTCAATTACTAAAATGAGTATTTTTGTTAAGAGTTTGAAAACTCCATGTTCAAATGTAAAGCATTTGCTATTTTATAGTTAGGAAATTTGCAATTGTACTTTTGTTTCAGGGATATAATAGCTTGTTAGGCTTTAGTTTTACAGAATGTGTGTTACTCTGGCTTCTCAGATCATACAAATTACCTAAACATTTATGGTTTTAAAAATGCGGTGTTAAAGCTGATGACAGAAATTTTCATTCTACAATATGGCATGCACTTGTCTGTGCTTTTATACAATATGCATGCTCTGTATATTATATTTAATAGTAGAATTACAAATAAAGGTAAAAGCTTGAGAGATTTAAGGAATATAATCCTTCCTGAGAGGTCTGCTGCAATCTGTTACTGTAGAGATGCAGTAACTTGCACCTCCTTTAGCATTTAAAATTGTGACTGTAGATATCCATGTTATTTAAATACCATTCGCCTTTGTGTTAATAGAACACTTTATTGGATCTTATGTAGCTAATTGTCTTATGGAGCAGACGTACTAAATACAGACTACACTACTCCAAAGGAATACCAGTATCTTTTATTTCTTTTCCTCCAAGAAAAGGAGACTACAGATATCATCATTTCTCTAGTTGGTATTTACAAAATTTGCAGGTTTTATGCATTGTATCTTATAGATCTTAGCCAAACAAGTTTCTTACTTTCTTTAGTTGAGAACTTTGTAAAGGTAAAGATCACAAAGTCTGGCTTGGGCTAGTTGAGGTTCTGGCACTTCAAAGACTACTCATTGGTGAACCTGATTTTTCAATCTTTGCCATCAAAACTTGGGGGGAAAAAATGCTTTCTCTGTAAGAATTTTAACATATGTTGTCCCCTCTTTTTCTCTGCTTTTTTGCATTTTCTGTTAAGTTGGGTTTTTTCCCCATGTATTTCTGATATAAGAAAGTAGAGCTTTAGGAATTCCATTTAATATTTCCTTTTTTTTTTAAGAAGATGTCTACCATGGGAAATTATAAAATGAAAACATCCATGAGTACCCTTCCATGCCCTTGATTTTACCTCATTTTGGCACCTGAAGAAACTTGGGCATATGAGGGAACTAAGAATTTAGAGGAGATTGCTGATCATTTGCAAAGCAATTGTGTTGGAGGTAGAGATTTTATAAAGAAATTGCAGTAATATATTGTTTTAATTGCATTAATTATGGGGAAACAAAGCATGAAATTCTGGTATGAAGTGAAAAACAAAATGCTCATTCATTTCAACTGAGCCAAGACCTCATGTGAAAGATTTCTTCTTCCTGTGAAATACTCAGGTCTATAAGTGATGAAATGGTAATAAAAAGTCACAGAATGTAATAAACTTCACCATTAACTATCCTTTGAAATAGCATATTTACCAGATCAAATAAATTTTTAACACATAGTCTGCCTAGGTAGAACTTTACAGCCATCCTACCTTTTTTTCTTGTACAGTGTTTGAAACTGTTAAAGTGTAGATCCCACTTGTTGTGAGTCCAGATTTGAAAGCTTCAGCACAGTCTTTAAAACTGATCTGTTCCTCTTTAGCTATGAAGTTGTTTTTAGCTGTTAAAGAGACAACAGAAATTGAAGGCATTAAGAGGAGATTAATAAAAGTTATTAAGAAGAAATTAATTATATAATTAGCCTAAAGCTTTGCAGTTCCAAAAAATATGCCTGGTCCTAAAAGAAATGACAGACCAAGGTATTAATTATATGTGTTGTTATTTTATGTTATTTAGAGATGTTACTCTGAGTGTGGCTGCTTGACAGGTTGAGAAGTGCTGACAATAAGCTGAATAAGAAAACTTAGGATATAGCATCTCGTTCAGTTGAACAGTTTCCGCTTCCATTCATTGCCTTTCTGGACTCCTACACGCATTATAGCCTCTGCGTGCATTACCTACTATTACAAAAATATCTAACTAGCAACTGATTACATTAATAATAACCTTTGGCCATTACTCTAAAATTCTGAAATCTAACTTAAGACTTACAAAGTCTTCTATAATACAGCTCACTGGAATAACTTCCCTAACAAGGTTTTAGCTAGTTAGGGTTTTTTTACCTCTGTGTTGAGCAGGAACAACTTTGTATGTACCAAAGCTGAAGCTTGGTAGCTCAGCCCAACCTACTAAGGAGACATCCCTTCTGGAATTCATTTGTGTAAAAAATACTTTTCAATATGCCTAAGCATTCTTATTTTCCAGAACAATCTAAGGCTCATCTTTTTGTTCAGATCTTTATTAACTATGGAGTTTGGAATTTCCTGGCATTTGCCTCCTGACTGATATTTCATATTTGACCCTTTGGAGTTGGTTGTGTGTATTTTCCCTTTTAATTTAATCTACAAGCACAGCCAGTTAGTACAAAGTTTTAGGTGCCATATAAACACATGCTTATATTACAGTTGCTTGTTATGTTCTTTTTATCTTGATTATTCATTATTTATCTGTTTACATGCTTTGCCTTAACTATAAAAATAACACATTCAGTGTTTTAATTGCTTTTCCACACTCTATTGTTTATATACGGTCTTAGAAGCTTTCCCTGCTAATTTTGTCTTTTTGGCAAACATTCATTATTTTTTCCACTCTGGGTTTAACAGTGTCGTAGCCAACGTGACTTTGACTTGTTTACTTATTTGTGGACCAGCATAGCAGATAACATCAGCAGGAACATGTACTGCCTTGATTATGGTATTTAAGGAGATAGTAACAGTTATTAAGAAAAAAAAAACTTGGGATATACTCTTTTTAGAAGGTTTATACTCTGTTTAAACCTTCAACATCATATTATGCAGGCCACTACTGAAAGCAAGGACTTCAAAACATCCTTTTCCTTTTTTGTCATGAAATTTACAGTAACGTAGGATAGTCCATTTAGGCTGTAAGTTGTAATGACAACTATTTTAAAATTTTTCTTCTATTTCATTTTTAATCCTTTTTTTGAGAAGTTCTATATGCTTGTCTGTTTCCAGCCCATAGAATTTCACAGACAAATATATGAGATTCTTTACTCTTTTATACAGAACAGTTATACCTTCTTAACTTGTCAAAGTTCTTTATCAGACATGGAATTTAAGGTAAGGATTTTGTTCATTTGTTTAAGTCTTGTTTAGACATAACTTTCAGATTGTGGTCTGTGTTGGGTTTTTTTATGGAGTATATGAATCTGCATAAATTTGGAAGCTATGCTCAGTGGCTATGATTTGTTGCAGGACTGTCAGGCATTTAGGGGTGAGGCTACTGCCTATAAAATTTACTGGGATGAGAGATTTTTAGGATAAACAGGGAAGCTTCAGTGAAAGCCTGGAGGACTTTGGGAATATCTGCTGCAGTTATTTGGTGTTTTCTGTTTGGGACATACATAGGTACTAAAAACAGGGCCATTGCTGATTCTCTTTGCCTTTATTAGCTGCTACAATTTGTCCGTTCTCTGATACAACTCTATGTCCATAGAGCAATGAGAGGTGGCAGAAGCAACCTTTGTGAGCCAGGAAGAAAAGCTACAGCTTATATCATGCAGTCTATATATGTGGTCAAGGCAGTGTATATCGCCAGATGATCGAGTGCCATGTGAGATGAATGATACATGGCATCTCTGCATTTTGTTGAACCACTGGAGAAGTGGGCAGGCAAACCAATATAAAGCACAGAAGATGAACAAAATGTTGGAAAGAACGCACATAAATGTTATAGTTGTTCCTCGTCCCTTGAAAATAGATTTGTTAACTCTGATGCAGAATTTAAAGAAAAAAAAAAGATATCGTTTTTGAGAAGAAGTGTAGTGAAACTGGTTTTAAGACTTTACAGGCAATAATGTCCACAAATTAGGGAATGTTACTCATTATGTAGGCCCATCTGCTTTTACTTACAGTTTGGTGTAGATATCATAGTAAGCAAGTTATGAACAGTCTCCATCAGATCATGTTGCTGTTTTTGCAGAACTGAGTTGTTTACTGTAGCTGTAACTAACTGTTTTTCTAGTTCTTCTATAATAGAATTCTGTCTGGCTACTAGGACTTGAAGCTGATCTTTTTCATCTTTTATTGACTTCAGCTGAAGTGTATGCTTGTCTTCCATCTCAAGAACTCTTTTTTCTAGAAAGCTAAATAAAAGATTACAATTAGGGTCCCCAGAAACAATTCTGAGCTGATAGAATCAAGCCTGTTGCAGTAGTTTTTTCTTCATAGTACTCAACTTCATTTTCTTATGTCATGCATGCAGTAGAAGGCTAAATGAAAGAGAAGTTTAGTTTGATACATATGCTTTAATTTATATTAGTACATTAATAAACAGTATTATCTACTATAATCTATATTGCAGGCTTTTAAAGTGTAATAATTGGGTGTTTGATAATTCAACATTATGAAAGGAAAGATATAGTGAAAGATTTCATGGTGTTACCCTATAAAAGATGAAACTTTATTTAATGACACAACCTATGAGCTTTTCAAATATCCTATAATTGTAATAAAATATATACTTAACATAAATATTACAGCGTTGAGACAGGGAAATGTGCAAATAGTGACTTGAAGATATGTTACCCATCTCCAGTTGTGGAGCTGGTGTGAGTAGGTGACTGGCCGGAGCATTACTTCATCAGTAATTGGTTCTGATGCAGACCATTGGAAAAGCTGATGTTAAAAGATTCATGGCCAGAAAGGAGTAGTTCACCTGAAATCTATTGCTGTTATTGAAAAAAAATCTTGAAGTTTAGATTTCAAGCAAATTAGCTCGAAGTCAGACTATCTTTTGTTAGGTGAGAAACGACACTTCTGTGTTTATGTGGGGTTTACAAGTGAAGTCTAAAGTCTGCTGAGGTCAACAACAACAAGAAAGTGACATTATAAAATTCAGTATTTAGTTTGCTTTCCATTTAATAAGGATCCTTGGTTTTATTAAGTTGGTAGATAAAAACTTCAGGGAGCATGTATAAATGTAGTAAAGTAGTGAAAAAAATGCCAAAACATGTCCTCTGGGTTTTTTAAGCTAATTCTTTCAAAATAAAAAGCACTTTGCACATATGGTTCTCATTGAAAAATATGGCTTTGAAGGAAAAGCTTACTGTTATTGCTGCTTTCAGATTTCTCTGTAAACTATTTATTGCTAAAAGTAAAGTAAGACCCTCATGATATCAAAGTAGCTGAAAGTAGTTGTATGAGCCTTTGGACAACACCTAGAGTATGGAAACAGATAAAAATAACAGTTGGATATAGGTCTGAATTTCAAAGGATTAACTAGCAAGGAACTACTATGAAGTTGAATATGAGTAATATTTGACTTTTCTCATCAAATTAGAAACAAAGTGTGGCAATGACCTATGTGTGTTAGGATATCTATGTACCACATGGAAATTAAAATTTTAGAGGTGTGATTGCACTGGAGTAGTTTTGAGTCAGGTTACATAATCCGTATCTCCCTCTGGGCAAGTCTGAAGAAGAACAAAAATTGTCTACAACTGAAGCCCTGGAAGTAATTCATCTCTAAGCATAAATTCCCATGTAAAGGGGAACTTTGCACAGTGAGGAACTATTATATAAACAGAACACAAGAAGAATAAACCTGCATGATTCTCTAGGCCTTTAATATATGACCTTTGTATTGAGAATAGCTAGGTGTGGGGACCTTCTCTACAAGGTCTTATTTTTCTACTTGACCACATCTGTTTCTAAACCCATTAAAAGATCACTTCAGGAAGTAGCATTTTATTGATTTGATAGAGAAACTTACCTGTTTTTTTCTTGTAATTTAGTTATCTCGTTGGTCTGATCTGAAATCTGTCTTTCTAGTTTGTTTGTGGAAAGAGAGTGTTCCAAAAGCTGAAGTTCAAGTCTGGTTGTCTGGTTTAATACCTAAATAAAATTTATAAACAATATTTGAAAATTGAGATATTTCTTTTAAATAAAATATGATTTCTTCGTTGTAAAATCATGCAAATCTCTACTTAAGCCTATAATTAAAAAAAAGTATTTTTGAACACTTCATTTGCATACAAATGCTCACAGAATTAGAATGAGGAAGAATACATAGAGTTGTACTGATTTTGTTGTTACACTACCATATATCATTGGGAATATTTCAGTAGCATGTTATATTTCTGATCAATGGCTAAGTTACTGTGTACTTGAGTTTTGCTGTCATATCTTCTGATATTATTTCATTACTGGAACTGGGGCTGTTTAGCTTGGAGAAGAAGAGACTGCAGAGGGGATCTCATTAATATTTAAAAATATCTAAATGGTGGATGTCAAGAGGTTGGAACATCACTTTTTTCTGTTGTATCTAGTGACAGGACAAGGGGTAATGGAAAGAAGCTAGAACACAAAAAATTCCATTTAAACATAAGAAAAAACTATTTTACTGTTCAGGTGAGAGAGCCCTGGCACAGGCTGCCCAGGGAGGGTGTGGAGTCTCCTTCTCTGGAGGTTTTCAAAACCTGCTTGGACACGATCCTGTGTGGCCTGATCTACGTGGACCTCCTTGAGTACAGGGGCTGGACTTAATGATCTTTAGAGGTCCCTTCCAACCCCTACTATTCTCTGATTCTGGTTGTTGTTCAGAGAATAATTCGAGTTCTTCCTCAATCTGGTGTAGAAATTAAGTACTTTGTGTATCTCTCACAAGTTGAAATCTCATCTCAGTCCTGAAATCACTAGATGGTTCCCTCTTAGCTATTTTCCTTAATCCCAAATTGTATTTTAAAGTGTTTTAGCATGTGAACCATGCTTTTGTTGATTCATTCATTGCATTTTAATGCTTATTGTCTAAATTTATTTTCATCTTTAAATAATGAAGTGCAGCTATTAGGAAACATGGAAGATACCTTTCAGTTCATATTGGATTGCATTATTTTAAGGCATGTTTTCTAGAAATATTTTCCCGTTGTTTTTGAGCAGCTTTTTTTAATTCAGTAGAATTTGGCTTTCCTTGGCAGGAAGAATTGATTACTCATGTCCTTCATGTTAAACAGTCATTCAGGACATGATTTCACACTTAAGTGTAATTGAAAACTATTGCCAAAAGTAAGTGTCCTTGAGAGAGCAATTGTTTGGTTAATTTCCTTATGTTGTTAATTCAGCCCTTATCCCAGTCAACAGTAATTTCAAGCAGAGAAGGAAAGTTACAGTGATGATTTTCTTCCTCTAAGCAGAAAATAATTGCTTCATTTCCATAAAGACATTAACTGTGAAGGATAAATACATTCTTTCAATATGTGCAAAACACTGGGCTCCTAAATAATGCAATCAGAAAGTTGAATTCAGTTCATCTGTGAGCTATGAACTATCAGTTTATCAGAGATCACAACAGCTTGTGCTTTTTTTAAAAAAAAATGAAATTTAATTAATTGGATTCATTCTACAGATAGTAAAATGTGTAACAATTTTAAGTTCTATATGCTATTTGCATTATAAAAAATGTTATGTGCTACATGCTATATCCATTACTTGTTTTGGCAATTATACACCTGATTTTTCCTAGCATGTTAGCAAAACTACAAATACATACCATTCTACACTGATTGGACTTGTTCTTATAACATAAAAATCTGCATTCTGTTTCACATAATGTCTTACTGTAGTTAATGCTTCTCAATTAAAGCAATTGTTAGATATAAACCCGCAGGTTTTGTTAGTCTGAAATAAGTTTGAGAATAGCAGGTACAATAGGCAAGTTTACTTCTGCCTCCTCCCTATGTCTTTTTTGTTGATTCATCCCTGGTTTGTTTGTTTATCCCTCTGTAAAGTAACAGTAATATAGTGCATTGTGCTAGAAATGAACTGGTATCCTACTTACAGCATCTGTAAAAGCATTCATTGAAAAGACACATTTTGCTTGATAAGAAATAAAAAAAGAAATTAGCCTGGTAAATGGAACAAAGGCAGTTGGAACGAACTCTCTTTTACCTAAGATCTGGTGGTAAAAGATGAATATCAAAATAGGGTTGTATGTCAAACTTTTTAGTAGGGTAAAAGCACACTATTACCCAACTGATGCTTGGATATACTACAGTAGTTTTAAGTACATTATCTTTAAAGATGAATGTAACAATTGCCTTGCTTGACATGCTTCAAATCCTGCTGTAATGGAAGTCTTTCAAGTCACAACAGC
This sequence comes from Colius striatus, assembly GCF_028858725.1. Classification (NCBI taxonomy): domain Eukaryota; kingdom Metazoa; phylum Chordata; class Aves; order Coliiformes; family Coliidae; genus Colius; species Colius striatus. The sequence goes on along the minus strand of NC_084760.1, from coordinate 23,086,859 downwards.
TGGCTTGAGATGCAACTATGTATGTACCACCAAATACTAATGTTTCCTTAATGTGGGTAGAACTGTTAATTATACTGCTTGTAGTCACTTAACTGGATAGTTTAACACTAAACTGTGTTAAACGTATAGTTGTGTAAATGTATAGTAAGTGTTTGGGAAGCAGAAGTATTTTTAGGTTGAAATTCATTACTTACTTGTGCTTCAACATCTGTTAATTTGCGGGTCTGTTCAGCTGTTTGATTTAGTAAGTTTGTGCCTATTTCAATCATTACTGCAGTCTGGTTCTGCACTGCAGTTTGCTGGATCTCTACCATTTCTTTCTTCATACTGTCTTGGATGTAATTCTCAAGCTACATGGGAAAGGAAAGAGAGAAGATAGTTGCATTCTTTAAATGTTGGAAGGGGGGGTAGTACAGTAAGTCTGCTGGCAGCTTGCTAAACAGACTTGTTCCTTGTCTGTTATGCACTTATGTGAAGTTTCCCAATGTTAAGCTCTGTGAAAGGAAGGACAAATATGACAAGGAATGTGTGGCCACCCGTTTTCTAAAGGCAGAAACAGAGATTTGCAGGAGGTAGGTGGAAGGCGGGGTGGTGAGAATGCTTGCTGCCACTTGGAAGCTTTTCTGCCTTAGTGCTCCCAACATTGTGACCATCAGAGGAGCTTCACCAGCTTTGTCAGTGATGGGAATTCTTTAGAAGACAAAAGCTTAGGAGTTTAGTCATCTTCCTGTAGCTAGACTGAAATATTTTCAAAAGCATTTTTCATCATGTGACTAGAAGAGCAGAGGTCAGATGTCATGTAACACTGTTATGTGAGCATTATTATCAGACAGAATTTCAAATAAAGACGTGAAAGAGTAGGAAAACCTATAAATACTTCAAATGCTCAATATTTTTGAACTGTTTTAAATACTTGATTCTGAAGTCATTTCTGTGTCTAAATTAATATGGCTTTTTTGGTAGTGATTTTATAACAACAGAGTACACACCTTCCAAGGAAAGCGAGGAGAAATTAAGTAACAAGAAGAAAATTCAAGTAACCTTTCTTGAAGTCCTTCTTTCCATGCATCTGGGTTACTCAAAAGCAGTCTGTTTTTTTCTGCATGCTTCTTTAATATCATTTTTTCAATAACTTTGCAAATATTTAATATTTCTCTCATGAGTCATTGCTTATGTTTGAACTGTTGAAAATCCAGTCCACATCATTTCTTTTTTGTTTTTAACTGAGGAAATTTCTAGGAATTTCTACAATCAAACTTCTACTTCACTCCAACATTGTTCTAGCAAGAGAACCATAATGCTTTCTTAGCTTCATGCTGTACCTACAAAGAGGATGCCAATAACAAATAGCTAGTGTCACTAGGCACAAATTATAAAATATCAACAATTCTGATCTAAGAAAAATGGTAAAACAGGATGATATTATCATCTTTTTAAATACAGTTATGCTATCTTGATATGAATAATGGTTTAGACTGAGGAGAAGCTATTGTATGGCTGGTTTACATATTAGTGAGGAAAAAGCAGCTTATGACTTAATATTCTGTCAAACCACTGTTAAGATATAGCCATTCCGTTTATGACCAGCTAAAAATCAATTGACATATCTAGCAGCTTGGAATCCTTCCTCCTTAACCATTACTTGAGTAAGGACTGGATTTTTTTTTCCTGCCTTTACAATTGTTAAAAGTGTCAAATGAAAATGGAGTGTATTAAGAAGTTAAAACCTCTACAACTGGAAGGATATTCTTAGTCTGAAGTAAGCATTATCTGTGACCAAATATGACCAAACTTTCCAAGCAGTATTTGCTTGTTTGCTCCATTCTCATGAACTGCACAACAGAGATTATGATCTGGCACAAACTTTGACCCACATCTACTATACTGCTGCATAATTGTAATTACTGCTCAGGTGTACCACAGGGATTAAAAACTATCCCCTAGCCAGCTCTTTGCATAATAACCTTTGAGAATACTAAAAGTAAGTATACAATCAACTGTTTTTTGGCATGATAATTATGTTCAATCATCATCACACTATGGCCAACACTTTGTTCCCTATTCACAGGAGTAGTTCTTAAGTGTTACTTAAAATACCCAGTTTTGCTCCTGGATTCCTTATTTACAACAATTTCCCCACCTAGAGACAAATCTAATTTTACCAAACATCTTGGAGGTTTTTTAAAACTCTGGTGACATCTTTGAGGTCAGCTTCTTTTTTTCTTCTGAACCCAAATCAGCCACCTTTAATTACGTAGTCATGGCAAGACATCTTTGGTCCTTGATGATTAGGCTATATGATGTCAGAGTATGGTGATAATGTAATTTAAAAAGCAGTACAAGATGGTATTTAGTGCACCATAGTCCAAGAAGATGTGTAAAACTGAAAGCTTTTATATAGATAAAAATAACTAATTTTTCACTCAGGTTAGATGTTACTGCATTGAAGATAAGAACAACATCTAATACATGTCTGAAAAGGCTAGACCTCTGGGAATTAAGCAATTCATACGAGCCCAAATTAACTTCAACTGAAGCTGAAGAACTGGACATCATTATTAGACAACTTGGAAAACATCTTTTCTCAATTGCACCTCTGTTAAAAAGAAATGAAGGGAGTTCTCTGAAATGCAGTTTTTTTGCCTCAGTACTACAGTCAACTATTGTAACGCCTTGCCTGGTAGACTCAATGCACATCTGCAATTAGAATAGAAATTGAAAGACATACAGACTAAAAATAAGATATCACAAGTATCAGAGAATTACCAAAAAAAAAAAGGCAATAAATAGTTTAAGTAAGATTGATCAAGAGCTTTGATTGTTTCATAAAATAATTGCAGATTCTAAACTTCGTTCTTTGAAGTTTGTTCTCTGTTCACTAAGGAGAGATCAGAATGAGAATCTGAGCAAAGTCATCCCTGCAAATAGGATTACAGAGCTACATGACTTCTTTGAAAATGTTATCACAGAGATATTCCAAACCACACTACTAGAAAATGAGTTAATTCTGGGCTTAAAGGTAAGGTAAACATTTTATGGTAGGCTTAGGCAATTTCCCAGTTAAAACACACAGCTGTCAGGTTGCTCTGATTACAGTACGCAAAACCTGTGATTACAATTTAAGGCATCTGGTGGTTCTGGTTGCCAGATTTTTATATTCCTTGTCACCGTGCTTGCAACCTTAGAAAGCAGTTTTGTTTGGACACAACCATATGTATTTTTATATTCATGTCTCTAAGTGTAAGCCTGTCTCCAAGTATGTAACCTACTTCAAAGTAATATCTCATTCACATGTTGTATTCTAAATCCTCAAAGTATCCTCTTGAGTCCAGTTTAACAGTTTGTCTTCACATTTGTTTTTCAACTTAAGAATATTAAATAACTTAGCAAATACTGTATCTGTGCTTACTTGAAAGCAGGAAATATGATCAAAAGGGTTTTAGTTTAAGATTTAAAGCCAGTTTCATCATCTGGCTCATTTAATTTAGAGCAACGTAAAGCATCAAAATAATATTGCCCTATTAAGTGGCTTTGGAACTGCTTCTATTTTGGGGGGTTTTTTTACGTAAAAATCCTAAAAAGCTTGATTACATAAACCCCTCCTGTTCTTTCTTTCATATTCACTAACCCTTTCCCACTTTTGTGCATTCTCTACATGTACACATCATAAAATTTATTTTCCTGACCTGAACTAAGATACACACTCATCCCTCTCTGCTTGTATTCCACTCTCTCTTCATCATACAGTGCAAAACTAGAACATATGACTTTTTACAACTACATTTCATGATTGTGTGTGTGTGTGGCAGGTGCTTACTTGCATCTTTCTGCAAAGATGAGTGAAAGAATTGCTTAAATCCAAAATGCCCATCATCTCCCACTGACCTTAGCGCGAGCATGTTCCCATTGCACACTCTTTTAAAGCAAGGCCCCTGGGTTTCCCTGAGAGGGAAATGGAAGAACTTTTAACTTTTAACCACTTAACTGGTGGAAGGCTCCAGTTAAGGCAACCAAGACTGAGCTTCCTCAACAACACTGAGGATTAGCAGCCATTTTGAAAGACTGCAGTTCTTTGTGGCGCACTTCTTTGTTGAGAACTATTCATCGGCTCCTGCCAAAGAGCCTCCTTTATAAGCAGAAGCACGCTCAGAATTTCTGAAGGGAGGAGAATAGCTTGGGTCATTTACAAGAGGGAAAGACACAGAAATTAAATGCTTCTGTCCCTTTCCATGAGTCTGGAAGCTTGGCCGTTTGGTTTGAACAGCGTGTCTGTCTTCTCCAATAGTTTGCTCAAATTTGTAAAGTGCAACAGGGATTATTTGCCAGATTTCTCCTTTGCCACATGGTTAGTTATGGGAAGATAATTTTAAATCTCTTTTTTAATTCACTTAACAGCTAGTGTATAAGATTTGTGTTAATATGTGTTAACCTTGATTACACAATGGTTAATTTGGACGAAGTAATTGTGAAAACCTAGTAGCTGACCATTAGCGATGCATCTTTCAGAAATTATGCTTTTGAGGAAGTCAATCAGTGAATCCTGTCTTAAGGAAATTGCAGGGAAGGGGGAAAGAGGTATTAATCCATTCAGATTTGAAAGAAGGACTAGTCAGTTCATAGCATTTCAGTGATTGTGTGTGGGATTTTTTCATGAAACATTCTTTCTTGTGTAAGGCTTCAATCGGCATATATTCTGGAAGAAAGTAAATACAAAAAATGAAAACACAGATGGGAAAAAACCTCATGTCTCTTAAAGTATGCTTAAATTGCAGAAACAGCTGGGAAAAATGAAAAAAAATCACAATTAAGGTTTGTAATATAGCTATGGTGATGCATTTTTAGAGACAAAATTCTCTAAGGTCATCAGTTTGGGGTTGTCATGCTTTATTACTTCCAATCATATAAAATCATAAAATTTGACGAAAACACTTTAGATAACTTGCCAAAAGAACAAGGACAGATCAATCATATCAGAGCACATTGCAAAACATTGCTTTTATAGCCAAGATTTGACTTTTTTTAAGAAAGCTTTAAATTGGCAAGAGAGAAAAGACAACATGTAGAGTATGCATTAAAAGAAATTGGTTTTCTAACTATTGGCAGATATAGTATTAATCCTTTATAAAGGGTTGCCAATATTTATTTAAATAAAGAGCTTTCCTGAGTGATATTATATAGTTTATGTCCATGTTACACGACAATTTTCTAAAGAATTGTTATCTGTGCATTTTGAAGACACTTTAACATAATATTTTTTCATCGGAAATTACAATTGAGGTCTTGCTTTTGTTCTTTGCTGCCAAATAGTTAGTCTATACTAATTAAAGAGTCATGTTCCTGGCAACATTTATAGCTTTCTGAATATATCCATCCTTTCTTTGCCAAAAGCTACCCCATATAAATGGTACAAATAGTACTGGCTGCTAGATTAATTTTACAGAATTTGTCAGTTATTGAAGCAGTCTTTCCAAATAAAGTTGGGTGATTTTTCTAATGTTTATAATCTGATTTTGTGGCAACTGTAAGATTTCTTTTCAGAGAGAGGTAATGTTAATCATGAGTTTCTACGTAGGGTTGTGCCTCCTAGATGTAGGTAGATGGCTGGAGCTGCATGATCCTTTGTATGCATACCTAAGATCATCAGAATCTATCAAGATTATTTTTCCTTGAATCAAATATGGATTAACAGACTGAGCAATTTACCACTTTTGGGAAATTCATCTACAAGTTTGAGAAAATTCCAAAAGCATTGTTTTTAGGCTCTCTTAAAACTCGTCTACTGAAATCTAAAGATAATCTTTATTTTTACAGTAAAGTATCCATTCTAAAACTGTACGTGCTAGGAGAAAGAGCAAAGAGGTCAAACTTTATTTGCAGTCCTATCTCTATATCCCTGTATTTAGATCAGCAGATTCATTGTATGAAAAATGTCTTTAGCCCCATAAACTCAGCAAACTGCTACATGTGATACACTGTATGACGCTCAATTGCGTTTGAGTTGTTGGGTTGGGTTTCTGTGGAGCCATTACTGGCAATAGCTTCACACAAAACCAACACAGTAGTTCATTCTATCTAACAGATACACCTCCATGCCCCAGGCACGTCTTCCTGCTCCCTTCCTTACATTGGATCTCATTGTTGGACTTTTGACTAAGCCTGGAGTCACTAACCTAAAAGAAAACAAGGGGCAATTTCCTGACAAGTTTGTGGATTGTGGATGTCTCCTAGATGTTTCTTAGTTACTGTTTCCTGCATTCCTACTGAACATTTCCTATGGTTTACTCAAAACTCATCTTTGTGAATTTAAACCAAAGGAACTTAATCAGCCTTCCCAATACCTGTGGTCATCATCCTGACATTTTGTTCCCTGAGATGTTTAGTTTATACACAAAAGTGATCAAGATGAAATTTTGCTTAGCTCTAGTGATAGTATAAAATAAGAAAACAGCTGATATGCCTCTTCAGTTCTTTTCTGAATACTTTTTCAGAGAACAGGTGAGACCTTACTACTTCTCATACTTCCAGATGTCCTATCTTTAACCCAGTGATGCTTAGTCTTAGTTGCCTTGCACTTGTTCCAGAGTGGCAGTGGTCTTTGCATTGTGGCCACATCTGGTTTCCTCATGAGTTATCTGAAGTAGAATTTATCCCATAACTTGAAACTTTTTTTTTAAACTCTGTACCAATGTGCAACTGTCTCATTGTTGAAGGTCATCCATATATGCCACAGAATCCTTAAATTTCTGATTCATAGATACATTTTTGTATATAAAGATGGAAAAAAAAAAGTTTTATCAAAGACTATTTTAACAGAATTCACCTTCAATTAAAATACTAAATACATAAATTGTTTATTTGTAGTATAATTAAGTCTAACTAGGAAGGACTTCTGTCTGTTTGGATCTTACTGGATATGGATAACAGTGAAATGTAATGTAGTCTTTATAAAAAGAAGAAAACATTGTCACAATTTTAACACAGCAGTTTACATGGACAATATGAAGTATTTAACCTACATATATATGCCACACTTGCTGCTTAATATGCATGTATGTTATGAATGGAGCACCATATTGCCAGGCTCTCTATCTGTGCTTGCATTTGTATTTCCACATCATTGCAATGTATCGGTGTTACAAAGACAAAATACCGTAAAAAATTTCAATTTTGCAGACAGTTTTGTTCTCTTTAAAATAGATTTTCATACTTGTTTTCACAGGCTATCAATCTGACTACTTCTTAAAGTTAGAACAAAAATGGAAGAATCACTATCCCTTCCAAGATCCATTTGTCATAACAGACCTAAGGGAACACATTTTTAATGGCATTGCATCAATCTCCATCAATCAGACCTTAAGCTATTTTAAATCAGCTTTTAATAAAGTAATGTTTCTCTGTGTTTTCTGAAAGTCAGTTATCAATTTTAGTAGCTTGTAACTTTTGGAAAAAATCAGTACCCAGCAAAAGAAAAAAATGATTGTGCCTGGAAAGGAGACATTTTAAATTGCCTTTTTTTCCTTTTTTTCTTTTTTTTTTTTTCCTGGGGCAGGAAGTCCCAATGGACTATGTGTTGTTTCTCAAGGGAGGGGAAAAAATCTTTTGGGAATGTATATGGGAATGCTTGAGATGTCTCTATGCTATTAGCTTCTTACACAGCCCATGGAGCATGTCTGCTTGTCCAGACCTCCAGCTAAGATTTTTCTCTTATCTCATTTTCCTGTCAGCAAACAAAAGGTGAAAGTGACATCATAAATGAATATGAGCTGAAAGTGAGCTGTGATTTATTGGAAACTATTCAAGCACAAATTGTGTAATAAAATACTAAAGGTTTAAATGCTAACTCTTAAAATACTAAATACAGACTTTAAAGTAAATTATATACAGGAGATGGTTCAGTTAATGCCACTTGTGCACTAAATGAAAGCACACCAACTTACACTCATGTTTGATTACATCTCAGAGGAAGCTGCTTGTTGTGCTTTTATAATTTACACTTTCTTGCAGAAGGAAAAAAGAGTCCTCTTCATTGGCAATAATCCAGTTAAATTATAACTCAAATATTCCATTAATACAACATAAAACTAGATGCATAGAACCATGTCTTCATTCTCTGTGTATTTATTAATATTTATTATTTTTTATATTTTCTACCTAATAGTAAAGGATGTGACAGCATAGAATCACAGAATGGTAGGGTTGGAAGGGACCTTTAGATCATACTTTCTACTGTACGTTTTGAACTACAAAAGCTCCAGTGAAAATGATGACCTAGAAAAGGCAAAAGAATGCATAGCAAAAGTAAAGAGACTTTGAGAGCTATCTTAGAGTTGAGCTTCCACCATTCCAGACACTGAGCTTGTTTTGTACATGTGATACGGCACTGCTTTCCTAACTGTACATGTGTTGTCCTGTGGTTTGTCACTTGGAGGATGGCATATGTTCTTTGTACTATATATGATTCATATACTTTTTAGGGTGCATTTTTTTAGGAACTGTAAATAAAATTGAAAATTAAAATTATTCCTTGGAGGCCTTCAAGACCCGCCTGGGCAACCTGATCTAGGTGAACCTGCTTCTGCATGGGGGTTGGACTAGATGATCTCTAAAGGTCCCTTCCAACCCCTACCATTCTATGATTCTATGATCCTATGATTTAAAAAAAAAATGATAGAAAATAAACAGTCAACTTGACAAACCTTTTAGTAGGGTGAATTTCTGCATGGGTAAGGAAGCAATTTAAAATCAAAATTTAACAACTACATCTTCAAAACCAAGATCAATTATTTGATGATTAATCATTCTCATTAAGAGTTAAAGATATTCATTAAAGCAGTAATCTAAGATTCTGATTCACTGTTTTTCAGGGTCACAGCTAAGTGATATTTCTCTTAGAAATCAGGAGGGGAATTCATAAAGTTCCCATTAGGCTAAAAATAAAGAATAAATAAATAAATAGCGTGAGTCATGAATGGCATTTTGCCGAAATTCAGTAGCACTGAAGCCAGGAAGACAAGAAGCCAATGATGCTTCTGCCATTCACTGAAATGAATATAAATGTTCTTCGTTATGTGCAATAAGCCACTGACATTCAAAATCAGGATTCCTTGTTTATGAACAGTATACTAAATACTGTCAATATTTAATTTTAAAATACTAGGTTATAGCAACAGGCTAAAATTTCACAAATTCCATATTCAGACTTTTTTGGAACAAGCCTACACGTTTTAACTCATATTTTGTACTTGCATGCTATCATCAGGGAATCAGTATTGTACCAGACTGGTATAAAGATGCGATATTGCCCTAAAAAGCCTACATTTGAATAAGCACTTGCTATCCTAGATCCAAAAGAATCCTTTCCCATTTGTGTCATTTTCCCATTCCACTGAGCAATAGGCAGCTGAAATAAACTTACTATCAAGTATGCTGCTGGGAGTACTTATGACATTTTTCATGAAAGACATTGGCTCGGTAGCCTTAGAAACTTTCTGAAACTTTTAGCTAATTTGTATGTCAGATTTTCCTTCATTTAAAACTACTTATCTTTTTATATCAACTCAATTCATTTTTTAAATGAATTCCTCTTTCAACAGGAGCTAATCTTTTAGAAAATAGCTTATGATGTGGTGGAGCAAATCACAGTACAAATTTTCTGTGGAAATATGAAGAACATTCCTTTTTTCAACATATGTTACTGGGGAAGCGAAAAAGAGCTAGGCATTCACAGTTCATTCTCAGCATTGCTTTCTAGGGAAGCAGTCATCTTGCATGCCACTTCCAACCAGAAGGAAGAATGATTCGGAGTTCAAGGATCAAACTAGTTAGGAAGCTGTGGAACACAATTAGTCCCTTTTGTAAGCTATAAAACTGAATGTCTCCTGTTTCAAAGCGGTGTGCACAGAGCATCTTTCAGCATGAAAAATCATTAGTTTTTTTTTCTAAACTTCACAGATAAAGGAAACTGAAAGCATTTTGAGTAGCTCTTAAATTTTGCAACATACTGGCTTCTAAATATAGTTTAGGGAGCTTTTGTAAGATATTTTTCTTGCAGAAGACGCCTCAATGATGATGCTACCAAGAGAGAACCAGTCATTTGAGCTGAAGGCCTGCCAATTTTTGAAAGCTCAAGACTTGGAGACAATACACATCAGTTGCTGATTTCAGTTTTGAAGGACTAAGTTTTTCTACTAAGAACTCATGCACTGATTTTCCTGTATATTTGAAAAAAAAAAAAAACCACCAAAAAAACCCCAAAAATGTGACTTCCTCTAAGCGCTGTAGTTTTGGGGGGTTTTTTTAAGACATACTGCATCTTTCTCTCTCCCGTTTCCATTACTAATATGCTATATGGACAGGGGAGGTGGTATGTCTAAAAAGCTGCTACATTTTCATCACCAGTCTGAAAATTCCTCACTTCCCAGACCAGACCTGAGGTTTCCAAAACACTTGGTGGAGGAAGCAGGACCACAGAACCAAAGTGGACTTGACTGTGACTACAGAAAGAACTAAAGCCTGCTTTAAGTAAGGGAAGCTCAGTTGGTTACCTCTGCTTAGTTAAAGAAATGAGCATCTTGACATGTTCTTGTCAAAAACCACTTATTTATTTCCCTTTACTATTCCATTAGCAGAGTAAAGAGTCTTTAAAGCAAAAGCTTCTGAGGAATTCCATGCTTTAAAGATAAAACAGGAAGCTACTGTGTTAAGAGTGGACAAACACAAGTATTCGGAAATACGATCAGAACACATAGGCAGCAAATTGCAGAAACAAAATGCAGTGTGTGATGCAGAAAAGGAAAAAAATCTCTAATCCTGATAAAAAATACATTTTTTTGCCTCAATAGCTAGGATTATCTATCAAAAAGCTGGCAGTTTGGTTTGCTGGAACAGAACCAAGAAGAAAAGTCTTTTCAATCCACTGATTCCAAAAGTTCCTCTTTGTCTTTGCTGCCCCACTGAGAACTCAGGCAGTGATGGAAAGTCAGTGCTCATGAAAGCCTGAAGCCAGGCAGCTGCCAGTTGGTGCCCTTCTATGAAGAAGAGAAACTGGAGCCATATCAAAACAAATTATGCTATTGGCAAGAATTATCATAGAAGAGGAGAAACTCACAGCAAAAAATGGCTGAGAACCAAAGCAATGCACTACAGGATGGGTATCTTATAGGAGGAAACTGCCCCTGCGGTCTAGATCTGATGAAACAGGCTTTTCAATGGGAGAGAGATTTTTCAATGCACGTGCCAGACTCTCTTGGATGTAGGACTCTGCTTTCAAGATGAGTAACCACAAGTAGCAACAGAGAAAGTGTAACATCATTGATACTACATGCAGCTACCTGGGAAAAAAAAGAAAAAAAAAAGCTATGCCTTAATACCCAGGAGAGTAGGCACATAGGTGAGGGTCAAATTTAACAACAAGGGCAGAACTAAGACTCATGAAAGACAAGAAACAAAGAGAAATGAGTTCAGAATGAACAGACAAAAAGCTGAATAATCTTAATGATGGGAAAGAAGATGGTTTGTTGGGTTTTTTTTTTTTAAAAAAAAGGAACTGAATCTGTGCAAGCAGAATTTTTAAAATGAGTGTGTCAGGGATAAGAATTCATAAAGGCAATAAGCTGCAGAAGTGGGCTAGAAGACTGATCTTAAAGCTGGCTGAGGGAAGGAATTGTCTGGTTGGCTAGAAGGTCAAAAAGCATTGTGAAGTTGGAAGGAAATTGAGGAAAATGGTGAGTGCAAAGGACTTCACTGGATGACTCGGGAAATGTAACTCCCACATGGATTTGAGAGGGACAAGAAAAGGAAAACGTGTATTTCCTTGTGAGTAACATTATTACTCTTTCTGTCTAGTCCAATAGCATCCTTACTAGTTAGAGGTAGTTCATACAAAGTAAGCCTGAAAGCACATCTGATTTACTGGTTTACTCTATTGTCACCTTTTGAGCCAAATGAGAGGTTTTTTAGATCCATCAGATGAAATCTCAGTTCCACTAACAAGTCAGTGGGAATTTTTCTGCTTGCCTAGAGCTGGGTTTTTCTATGCTGTTCTCAGAGCCTTTTTAAAATAATGAAGTTTACCTTAATAAAGAAGCTGAACTAAGACATGGATAAGCTTTCTCTAGATACCTGTCAAATAAACTTGTGTGTCGGGGGAAAAAAATACGATATTATTAAAATAGACTTAAACTTTCTTTCATGGCTGGTAAATTATACTTGTCAGAATCCTCACTTATATGTGGTAATATTTCACCAGTCAGGTTGTGTAAATCTGTTGCAGTTTATACTCTTTCTAAGGGTTAGAGTTGTGGGACTTACCTTCTAGTTATCTGAACTTTGTTTCATCACGTCTGAGTAGTTTTCAGAAAGCATTCCCAGTACACCTCCAGTAGCAGTTACAACAGAGTTTTTTAATTTACTATTACTTTATAGGCAATTATTATATCTGACAGAAAATTTGGCATCAGAATGGAAGTTTAACATAAGTCAAAACACAGGGATAGTTAATATGGTCAAAGTTCAGACCTCACGCACAGAAGCTTAGTCTTATTTAAGTCAATTCCTTAGAAGCAGAAAAAGACAAGATTTTGTCTGGTTTTACTCATTCATTTCAGCTGTCCTTTGCCTACTTTACGAATTTTTTTAAGTTCTGTTAAGAAACTGGAAATTGGTGTTCCCTTTGAATGGATGAATTACCCTGTTTATAAAAAAGCTTTCTGGAAAGAAAGGCAAAAAAACCATGGAAATAGTTTTGTTAATTCTTCACCAGAGAATTGTATTGAATATTGAACTGTCTGAAAGGACAGGCTATGTCTTAATGCCATAGGAAAGTATGGCAAGCGTGTTTTCCACTGCTACATGTATTTCATTCTTGACCTGCAGCTTTTTTTATGTTTGAATGTTGAGTTTTTGCACAGCTGAGCTGTCAGCCAACAGTTGTTACTGTGGAAAAATGAGGCTACTGCTTCTTGAACTATTGTCACATTCTCCTTAAGAGGCTAGTTTGTATTTCACTTTCAGACTACAGGTTTGAGCTAGTTTCATGCAGGTAGTTAAAACTTGCAAATGAAAAATGGGGAGGAAAATTGTTGCACAGAACAGAGGAAGGAACATAAAGAGGTATATGAAGTGTCTTACTATGATGTCTACAAGTTCTGTGGAGAAAGATAAAACTAAAATGATTTTTAGGTGCCAGCTATCAAAACTGAACCTCTCAGCTTACTCAAATATCCCAGTGGAAGACTATACAACAGATCATATGATGGACAGCAGGCCTCCGGTACACTGACATCATATCATATCATATGTAGGGGAGCTGCTAGTGGGGTAAGGGCTAAAGCTATTGCCCAGGAAATGTCCTTTCCACTGAGTTGGGTGCCTCCCCATTACCACACCCTGACAGAATGGAACAAAAGAGGCTTTTTCCTTCCAGATCATGCACGTCAGGTGCAGGCCTGAACCAAAAAGCAAGCATAGTGATGAAGCTGATACCGTGAGTACACGAGGTGAATGACTCCTAATGCTTGCAGCATGAGAATGAGCAGGTCTGCAGTGTTGTTCTTTGGATTGGGCTTAAGACACTGCTCAGTCATTTTTATATGAGATATTTGAAGAAGATCCTACCATTTTTAAATGCAGTTTTTTTCTTTCTCTGAAGATGATAGCTTGTAGTTTTTCTCCCTGTCAAAAAGTTCTAATAAGTGGAGTGATAATTAAAGCTCAAACATTTGCCTACTGTGTTTTGATAAACACTTTATTCAAAAAGCATACTGAAGCAGTGCCCCTGAAACATCTCAAGTGATGACGGTTCTGCAGTTGATTACGCTGTACCACACCAGAATGCTCTAATGTAATTCTCTGACTAGTTTTGACTGTATAGTGAATTGCTCTGGTCCTTATGTATGCTTTAGCACATATCTATTTTGAGTTTCTTCATAATGTAATTAAAAGGTACTACAGAGTCTAAAAATTTAATGTCTCTTAAAAAATCTTGGTTGCTAACATTGGGAATGTTGTAATGTACCAAGCAACTCTTTCTTCCTCCCTTCTAGAAACTTAGAATCATAGAATCATAGAATGGTAGGGTTGGAAGGGACCTTTAGAGATCATCTAGTCCAGCCCCCCTGCAGAAGCAGGTTCACCTAGATCAGGTTGCTTACGAACATGTCCAGGTGGGTCTTGAAGACCTCAAGGAAGGAGAGTCCACAACCCCTCTGGGCAGCCTGTGCCAGGGCTCCCTCACCTGAACAGTGAAATAGGTTTTTCTTACATTTAAATAAAACTTTTTGTGTTTCAGTTTCATCCCATTACCCCTTGTCCTAACTAACTACAACAGAAAAAAGGGATCCCCCAGCCTCCTGACAGCTACCCTTTAGATATTTATAAATGTTAATAAGATCTCTCCTCAGTCTCCTCTTCTCCAGACTAAACAGCCCCAGGTCCCGCAGCCTTTCCTCACATGAAAGATGTTCCAGTCCCCTGATCATCTTGGTGGCCCTGCACTGAACTCTCTCCAAAAGTTCTCTGTCCCTCTTGAGCTGAGGAGCCCAGAACTGGACACAGGACTCCAGATGAGGCCTCACCAGGGCAGAGTATTAATTAAGTAGTAAGATGTCATGGCTAGCTGTTCCATAAAGCAGTTTGTTAATCTCTTGGCTTTTTTGCTACCACACACTGATTTTAATCCCTGGCCAAAGTCGATGATAGAAAATTGGTATGTTGCTTCCCAGGGGGTAAAGGAACTCTGTATATTTAAAATCTCTATAATAATGCTTATGACCTGATGCAGAATTTAACAGGAATCTCTAGAGACAGCTGAATTGGAAAGAAAGTTGCCGTCACCTAAGAATTCTGAAGTACTTGCTAATCTAGAGAGGGAAATAATATGAATGCTGTAACTGTGAAGAATACTAGATTTCCATTGAACTTAACAGACAAAAGGTTGCATATTCTTCAGTCTTTTCCGTTTTTCACAGTAAGACCTTGTTATGACCTTAGGAGGCTCCCAGAAGATTATTATATAAACTGATAAAGCTTTGTATAGGTGGTATAAAGACAGAAAAGTTCCAGTAGCTCCCCTCTCTGTGCCCAGACTCCACATAATGTGCTGGAAGCTGGAATGAGAGCAGAAGGCTATCTCCTAATCATACAAACTGCCAGACACATTTGCTGAGTTTTGTAAACAACATCTTTATTTTGGGGTTAACCTGTTCCACAAACAGAAGAAAAACTAATAGGATTTTCAGTAATTATTTGGAATGTAGTAAACATATTTTTTAAAGGCATTTTAAGGAGTAGTTTTGTATTTTCCTAGGCAGCTTGAAAACTGATACATTGAGTGTTTGCAGAACTGTTTAGGTGGGGGATTTTTTTAATACGAAACATGGATCTGGATTTTGTAACCTGAAGAATTCTCTAACCTTTCCTCTGAGCTTGATTTACTTAGAATAGACTTTAGGCTCACTAAACAGTATTTCATTTATTCTCATTAGAGAATAAATGCCATTCTTTTTTCCTCTGCCCATTTCCTAGAGATATGTCTGTTAAAGGAAATGAAATGATCACAGTATTTCCAGTTGTAAAGCACTTTTAACTTTTTGTCTGGGTGTGAGGTTATTTGGTTTAACTTGTTCCACTGTGGAATGTGCCATATCTCTAAGGCATTTCGAAGTATTAAATTACTGTGTCATACCTTTTTTATTTTTCCAGATGCTTTGTCCTATGAAGTTATCTGATGCACCTATTTTTTTCACCAGTAATTTATATTTGGCTACTCTAAAAAATTCAAAGATAAAATAGTTTGTGCTTATTTCTGAATTTTCTTATTCAGCGACATAGAAATTCCCCTTTTCTTGAAGGTTATATTGATACTTATGGTCCACTCATAAATTGTTTTCTCGGTAGTTCACCTGTTATTACCAGTGGGAGATTTCCAAAATTTGCACTACCAAAATATTTTCTGTGTATGACATCCTTGTTTCATATGCTAGTACATCCATTAAATATTTTTCTTTATTCAAGAGACATCTTCTCCCACTTTCTCCTCTGCAATCTGTACAAGCATCCTTAAGGCTCCCATCAATATCTTTCTCATAACTAGAAGCCAAAACCTCTTTTAAGTACAAATTGCATCTCCTGTTCCAGGAAGAATTTTTTTTTACAATAAGGGTTGTGAGTCACTGGGACAGGCTGCCAAGACAAGTTGTGGATGCCCATCCCTGCAAGTGTTCAAAGACAGGCTGGATGGGGCTTTCGGCAACTGGTCTAGTGCAAGACCCATGGTGAAGGATTGGACTTGAAGATCTTTGAAGGTCTCTTCCAACCCAAACCATTATGTGATTCTGTCAGGATGTGGGAATGGGGAGACACTAAATTCTATGGGAAGGCCATCAGTCCTGATTTGACTCTTGTACCTAAACTCTTCTACTAAATGAGATGGATAATGTTTATGTATATATTCGTATCATATTTGCAGCCACATTTCTACTGTCTACATATTGTCTCCTGATTCAGAGGCCTGCAAACTTTAGTGCCAAAGTAGGATGAGGGCCAGGATGAGGGCCACAAAGTATGCTGGCTTTTCCAACTTCTTTAGGAATACTGATAAATCTGCCTATTCAAAAAGGTTTTATTTTAAGTTTTCCATTCCTCTATTTATCTCTCTTCCAGGCTGAAGAGACAAACTGAACTTAACTCTACAGAGCTAAGATAGACTGAGTCATCTGATGGAACTCTGGCTTTGCTAAACTCCAGAGAAGGATCCAAGAGTGGCACCTCTCTGTTGTAGACCTTATTCTAAGATCTGACACCATGTCTTCTAAATTAGTTGGCATCATTTTGCATGTCCAGCCCTATTATAATGGTAATGGTGCAGGAAGATAGTCTTACTTCGCCTCCATTCAGGATTTCAGTGAAAGCTATTCAAAATTCCATGAAAAAACAGGTTCAACAGGTGGATCTTGCACTGAAGTATGTAAAAAGTTGCTCAGTAGTGGTCTACTAAGCTGCCTTAGTCTACTGTAAGAAGTACTGTAAATCAATAATTTATGGTGTGGTGTATTTTAAAAAACACAAATACCATAGTACGAAAAGGACAGTATGATACAGTCCCTGAAGATAACAGATGTCATATTCTGAAGTTCAGAAATGGGTACTTGTATCTTCTAGGCAGAATTCCATTCTAAGCAATACATACATGATAACTTGTGATTAGGAATCTAGCAAAAAGGACTGGAAACTGTCAATTCAAGCATCTCCACACTCATTTCCTATACGTGCACTTGAAAAAAAAAAGGATAAAAATAAAGCACTTGATGTCAATAATTAATGGACAAAGTCTCCCAATTTGTTGTTTGGACCAGTAAAAGATGATAAGCTTATGAACATTTTAATAATGAAAGCAAATGAAAATATAACTTGAATGCTAGTAAGACACTGGTTTATTAAAACAAGCCTCTGTATCACATTTTTTTACTGATAACATCTCAGAGATGGCAAGCTCTCAACGTTAATTTTGTCTTGTAAATCTACACAAGAAAATGCCTGATCTCCTTTGTCAATTTGGTACAATTTCATATCTGTATCCCCAACTCAGTATCTGTGGAAAGATGCAGAAACTACAATATATCTTTTAATAAAACACATGCAAAAGTGTAATCTGAAATCCTTTCAGAGAAATTACCGACAGGAGACAGAATATGAAACTGCGTAGTCATATCATGTACTAATCTCAAAGTAAAAGAAGTATTTTGTTCTGGGTCCTGCCCATACTCTTTTGCTTAGCAAATACATAGTCAATAGACAGAAATGAGCACTTTTCACAATAAGTGAAAACAGATGCATTACTTAAGAAAGGAATGCAGCTTTTGGTTCAGAGTCAGAAGCATCTCTTGCGTACTTCAAAACCCAAAACTGTACAATCTATTTACTCCTGTCCATTCTGTGCAATTTTTTTGGACGATGGCATATCAGAATGAAGTTCAATACAATAACTGTAACCTTTCATTGGTAATTACTCATCAAAAATTATAAGCAATCATTCCGGTAAATCTTAAAACATCTGCTTTTGTTGTGCCTAGGGAAGAAACATGTTTCCAAGTGGCAATGGGTTTTTAGCTTCCAGGGTATTATGGCAAGAAAAAATGAATCTCAGTTCAGAGTACCCAAAGATACTGCATCTGTACCAGAAACGTATCCCCCTCCTAGTCTGCTGGGATGGTTCAGGATGAAGTTCTGGTCTTAAGTTTAAACATTGACTTCTGGCACAGACCTATTTTCTAGTCTTTTGATCTGCTGATAAAATGCAAATAAATTACCTATATTCCATATGCTATCACCTATTTGATTATACATTTTTTTCAGCTGTTTGTAACAGGAAAGATGAAAAAAATATGACCCATTTCTTTTACACTACTGCTTTGGGCACAGTCCTCTTGAGTCACAGGATCTAGTCCATGTACTAAGAATTAAATTCACATCAGCATTCAGTTATTTCAATGTCTTAATACCTGAAAAAAAATGCAGTTCCTTGAGTAGAAACGCCATGATCCAAAGCTGCCATTAATTGAGACATGGGTTGTTTAATTGTGGAATTTAAGGGAATTGCCTGTCTTTTACGAATAGCTAAAAACCTGATGTTAATTTATATAAAAAAATACCAAAGTATAATAGCCAACATTGTCCACATTTAAAATTTCCAGTCTTGGATCTCAGCTGTATATCAATCTGCTATCCTCTCAGATCAATTTAAAATCTTTTTCTTGAGAGATTTGTTCTCCCTGCCCACTAGAAGAAATCTTGTACATATACAAATTGATCTGAAGGTAGGGAGAAAAAAAAAAAAATCACAGAAGAAAGTTTATTTCGGGTATATTGCTGCACAGTTGATGTAGGGTTTTGGCCTTCGCTCTGCAGCATCACTTTCTGGCTTACTGCTAAACGCTGGATTAGGTGGAATAGTGGTTTGTCCTAGCGTATCATCTGCACACTTAAACATAATCTGCTTTTGAAAAGCCAATCGCCAGCTGTATGTATGGTACGTGTAATAGTGGCATAAGGCATTAATACCGTTCAGACCAAAAAAACATGTGTTTCCATGAAGCAGCAATTTGTAGCAATTGTAGAACAAAGACTTCTGCTCTCTGTGCAGGAGCAGATCAGAAAAGGACCTGGAGCTACGTAACTCATTTTCTTCCCATTGTGTTCATCCTTTCACCAGATGAAGCGCACACTTCCCATGCTGTTCCATTCATACAGCCGAACGTTCATTCAGAAACAGAATGCTTCCTTTAGTTGATGGATTAAAGGCAGGAGGGGGGAGGAGTGTAAAAATGTTTGGGGATGTGCAATACTTCAGGAACAACGTTTAAAGCTTATTTCACACTAAGAGCTTGTGATGTTGGGGGTTTTTTTACACAACTTCAAAACTAAACAGGTGCTGCCTCTTAAAGGAGCAAAACCATTTAAAAATGCATGACCTAAAGCAGTTTTTTTAAGCTGCTGAGAAGTCATTGTCAACTTATTTTTAAATTAATCTTATAGTATACTTTCAATACACTGTAGAAACTAAGTGAACTATTTATTTCTGCCTTGCCCTGACTAATCTAGCATGATATCTCAGTCAATTGAAATATGAACCTAGGAATGCGTATTAGTGACCCTAAAAAAACCAGCAAGTAAACTCTGTAAGCAGCTTTAAACTTTAATGTTTGCTTTTCATCTTCACTTGCAGACCAGGTGTCTCTAGCAAAGCCAATCTGAGGAAAAGCTACTTTTGTTGGAGTCTCTTTGTGAACAAAACGGATGACATAAAGAGCAGGTGTTAAAATAGTGAGAAAGGCAAACAGCAGTTATTTTACAGGATGTTTAGCACTGGAACACATAGAAAAAAATGAGGCTACTCTGAAGCATCTTATTTGGAAATCTTTGCTCAAATAAAAGAAACGTTTTTCTGCCTTGTAAAAGAGAATCTGCCTTTTGATCCCCCAAAGAATGGGTGAGATATACTTATGCTATTCATTTTGTAGCTGATTTCCCAGGGACTGACAGGAAAAAGCATAGTTTTTACTAAATACGGATGCTGGAATTTGCTTACTGGTTTCTGTTTACCTGATGTCTCTTATGATACTGTGTTTGCCTACTTCAGTGGCATTTGGCACTGGAGTCTTTTGTGTGATTTTACTATTTATATTAGGAAATTGCTTAGCAGCTGGACAGATTAGACTGGTTTATTTTGTGTGTTTTCCATCCCACATTGCACATCTGTTAATGTTGGTCTTAACATTACAATAGTGAGCATTGCAAATTAGTAAGTAGAAAGGTAAGTAAGCATGTGGAGAGAAATGTGTTTGCCTGGGAGATTAAAAACCGAAAGCTACTGAACTGACATCATTTGGGTCTAAATTAAGAATCCTAAAACCATAAAAACATTGATTTAGAGGCCCATACTGCAGCCTTCAAGTGAATGTATTTTGGATTTTAACTTCAGTGTTCATTTTCAGGTAGATGAAAACACTGTGCTTTCAGCTTTGAAGTGTGGCTTCTGTTCCTCACATGCATAAACTGGCCAGCAGGTTTCTTTGGTTGTATCATACCAGTTCTGTAGTATTGTCATTGATGAGAGAACTGAACCCTAACGCAAAGTTATTTTATAGTCACATAAGATGTGGCTGCTCATTATAGAGAATTGTCCACTCTCTATATTTGTAGCAAGTATTTCTTTAGGAAAAAAACCTTATGACAACACTGGAACACTTATTTGGAGACACTATGTCAACTCAACCAAGTCCTCAAAATATTTAATGCTTAGAAGACAGGCATCTTGTTATGAAACATAAACACTCATAAATTTACTAGGCAATTAAACCACAGTATCACACTTTTTCAGGTACCAGTAAAATAAAGGTTTATTAGAGCAAAATCAGTTGAACTATATATGTGGAAGGAATAGTGATCAGGTTTATTTTCCAGTAATATCAAGAATATATGCAGTTTGATATTTTTTTTCTGCTGATTCAGGTATTATTTTACAAATGTTGCCACTTTGTCAATAACCATGTAACTTGCCCTTAGTTACAATGGAGTTGCATTACAGGAAGCTATGTGGCATCTGCAACACCTCTTCCAGAATATTTTTCCCTTGAATATTGTATATTCAAGTGGAGAAATGTTACAGGATGCAAAGGATATCCGCTAATGAGCTTTCTTGAAATCCCATCACTTCACTAGGCTCGTTTCACTGCAAGTCAGACTTGCCGTCTTTGCTTAGAATTACAGTTCTTATCAGTGGGGCTTCACGTTAATTTCTGCACGCAAGTTTCACGTTCCAAATCACAGTTTTCAAACATGCCTCGGAGAAAGGTACATTTTGTAGTCTTTAAACAGAAATAAAGTAGCCCTTATCAGTTAATTATAAATTAGCAGCTGGCTCTTTCGTGTCAGAAATTTCAGATGTGCTCGCAGTCTGCTTGTGTATGGAACCACTGTTTGTCCAAGCAGCCCAAATGTAATGACAAACTTTAAAGCATGAGCTCTGCGGAGCAGTGCAGTGCTCTTTTCCTTTCTAGTCAGTAAAACTGTTCTCAAACTTCAAAACAACTTTTTGGTTGAAAGGTACTTCAGAAGTTTAGCTTAGATAATGCGGTTTGTGGACTTAGAAACTGTTAGAATGGAAGAAAAAAAACCACACAAAAAAAAACCCCAAACAAAAAGCCAAACCCCCCACAATGATATAAATAACAGGATATTGTAAACGAGACTTTTAGACCAGAAATGCCACTATCCTACCTTCATTAGCCACTGAGTGTTGTTTTCCATGATGTTTTCAAGTAATTGCAGTCTCTGAACGGAATCATCGTAATCTAAAGGCGCATCCCTTTGCACCGCGTTGGAGACGTATGACGGCGAAGATCGGCAGTTGTCCGTCTCGGGCAAAAGGAAGGTGTAGCTGCATGACCCATGCTGAACCTGGTACTGCTTCTTGCCTATGGTCTCCATGCTCTTACTGAAGGAGCTGTATCCTGAAGCTAAGAGAATAGTGCAGCCCAGAAAGAAGTAACCAGTCAGCTGCATTTTAGTTCCTGCGGTAGCGCGGCGAGCCCGGAGTGCTTTGGCGCGGGAGCGGGAGCGCAGAGCTAGTTAACCTGCGCTGAGCGCGGGCGCTGCGGGGCCATGTGCCGTCAGGAGGAGGGTTGGGCTTCGCCGCTCTCCAGATCGCCGCGGCGGAACGCGCCCTCTCCTCCGCGGACGCCGTGCCCTCCGCTGTCAGATGCGGGAGGCAAAAGGGGGACAGTTGCGGGGGTCGGGTCGGGTCCGGTCCGGCCCCGCTCCGCTCGGCCCGCGGGCCGTGAGGCTGCTGTTGCTGCCTGCGCTGCCTCCTCCTCCTCGCCTGCGCCAAAACCGCAGAGCCTCGGTACCCGAATTGATCCCTGCCTTTCTCTTATATGATAAGTTGATCAGAGCGGGCTGACATGTGGAGCGGGGCCGCTCCTCCCTCTCCGCTTCGCCAGTGCCTCCCTGCGGGGGCGGGAGGGAGGGGGTTGCGGCCGCCCGGGCGCGGAGCTGCGCGGGGCGGCACGGCGGGGCGCGCAGCGGAGCGGGGACGCGCGGGGCGGGAGGAAGGGCTCCCCGGGGAGGAGCCGGCAGCAACAAGACCCCTGCGAATTCCTGCAGCACAGCTCTCATTAAGAATTTCCTAGACAGAGCAATCAGTTCCGATAGCCTCCAACTACGGTTGTAAATTATTGGCGGTGGTAATCATTTTTAAACGGTGAACTGTTGTTGCTGGGCTTGTTAGTTCTTCTGGGGGGGGAAAAAAAAAGAAGTTTCTGGGCTTGTTAGTTCTTCTCAATTATTTATTTATTTGTTTGTTTATATGCTGAGCCGAGCTGGAATTTCGTTAGTGTTTAATGCATTGTGTAATTACAGGGAAAGACACTGTCCTAAGCATATAAACCCAGGCTCCAGCACTTCCTTGCAAAGAGAACAAGAGAGGGGGTTTAATTACAGACTTTGTATTTTACCGAATCTCTGAGATGGATACTCATTTTTTAGGCATGTCTTTCTATAGTTAAGGGCTTTCAAGAATGGTGGGTTTGTTGTTTTGGCGGGTTTTTTAAGGATTTTTGTCTGTATTAACTGGCTAACTTTGGAAGTGCTAACATTAGCAAGATTTACAGACCACAAGTCAGCTGGGACAGGGAGAAGGGATAACTGCAGGCAGGGTGGCATGGAGGCATGCCTCAGGAAGTGGCATGACAGAATAGCAGCAACCCTGCCAGCTCTCAGGAGCCCGACTCCCTGCTCTTGGAGCTGGGAAATACTTGTAAAAGGTGAGAGGAAAACCTAGTGAAGTATTTGAAATGTATATGCAAGAGGAGAAAGGAGCTTCCCCTACTTCCCACTTCCATGTTCTCTGTAATGATTAGTGATCTTGAAAGAGAAAATTACTAACCAACTTATCAAACCCTGGGAAAGGCCTGATTCCACTGAA
This sequence comes from Colius striatus, assembly GCF_028858725.1. NCBI lineage: Eukaryota > Metazoa > Chordata > Aves > Coliiformes > Coliidae > Colius > Colius striatus. The sequence continues at coordinate 23,063,380 of NC_084760.1, read as the reverse complement.
ACTTTGGAAGAGTTTGCTTCTCTGTTTTAGCAAATGTTGTCTTGAAACTGCACAAAAAGATACCAACACTCGAAGACAAATTTCTTGAGACTATAGCTAAGTCTGGATCTGGAAGCTATAGATTTTTCTTAATTAAAGTGAACAAAGGGGATGCCTCAGTAGTCAAACTAGCATGAATTACAGACCAAAGTTTCTCTTACACAAGGAAAACCTCAGCATACCTTGGGACCTCTTAGGACAGGCTCTCTTATATAACTTGCTGTATTTCATATGGTATATTGATGTGGCTTTTATGTTTCAAATCACGGAAGGTGTGTTCAGGGCTTGTCAAATATAGCTGTAGCAGTTAAAATGCATGCCTTACATTGTTGGAAGCCGTTCAGATTTCTTTACTTACTACATAGTTACCTCTGGAAAGGAAAATCTCTATAATTCAATTCTGGAGATATCCAGAAAAGTCCTAATTGTACTTGTACAATTGTACAATTGGACTCTGACCTGCGGAACCAATTTGTCAGGGTTTTTTTCCTGTTGAGCGTTCATCCTTCCAGCCAGAGGAAATGGAGGAATACGTTTGAAACTTACAATATTGTTAGGATTATTTTTTACAAAACACAAAAACTGTACAGAAGTTTGGCATATAAAGTTACTAACAAACTCATCATACCCTGGGAAAGGCTTGATTCCACTGACATTTTGGAAGAAATGCATTCTCTCAAAGAAAGCATATAAAGTATGTGTTCCCTATTCTTTCAACTTTGTATTGCAATAGCAAAGCAAATTAATGTGACAGCTACCTGCATTGTTAATAAAGTTTCAGAAACTTTTTGTGCACTAATTTCTACTTTTCAGTGTATCAAAGTCTTTGAAAGGATGTTTAATTCCATATGAATCACAGTCTCTTGCAAGGTATTTGAGAAACATACCATTATCCAGTGAAGACAGCATGTAGGATTAGATCTATACACTAGACTATGTGAAGCATTTCTAGGTATCTAACTGGACATTCAAATTCAATATTATCTGTTATATGAGTATTTTTAATTAATTTGCTACATTAAATAAGAATTTCCTGTTGTAATTTGTTCTTAATTTGGTCTGTTCTCTCCTTTCTTTTCCTCTCACAGGCAGCCCAAAAAATATAGGGCCTTCTAATACAGTAGTGCTGCAAATTAGATTGCACCAGAAAAACTGAAAGCATCTGTCTCCTAATTAAGAAGAACTCTAGGATAATCTTAATTTTTATGATTATTCTCATTAACTTTTAAAAATCATTGAGTTAGATATTAAAGGTAAAGATGAGACTGACCAATGTAGTCTTTTATAAGTTTTCTTTTTAATTATGAGACCTCTACTCAGGAAACTGAATATGTATAAAAGGCAAGATTTAAGAGATGCTGAGAATTCATTGGACAGGATCTCTGTGAGAGGCTTGATTAAATGGCTCTTCAATTGCTATGAAGCTTGCCATCTGTATGCCACACTAGTGAGTAAGATCATCAATGCAGTCTAGCAACTCAGTTTTTCTGGGGTTTTGAGGAGAGACTGGAGTGTCTCTGAAGGTTTGAACCAGAGTCTGTTTTCCTTTAGGAAAGGCCAATGCATGACCCTGGGAGGCCCTTGAGCCCTGTTGGCCCAGGAACAAAACTGAACTTGGAAGCTGACTGACAAGGCTTGCTGTATCTTGGACCTCCACTAGGGAGAACTGTGGTTGTATGAATACTGGAAAGAGAAACTAGTTCTACTTTTACTGTTTTTTTGGCTGACTTCATTTTTTCGCGGTGGCTTTTCTTTTCTTTTTTTGAATGAATGACTGAATGGCCAGTTGCTATGGCAGCTGTTCAGGGAAAAGGTATGGGAAGTGCAGGTACTATTCTGAGAAATGACAAGAAGTTACTAATGGAAGACTCTTAGCACAGTAGGTACCACCAGTTAGCTACTCTGCTGTGCTTCTCATCTAACTCTGCAAGTAACACTCTGCAAGTTCAATGTGGTTATATTTTCCCCGACTTTTCTTCAACACTTCCAGGCTTGAGGGGCAGTAACTGGAATACAGCCCCAAACACACACGCAACTGAGAGGGGATTTTACTGTTTCCCCATCTGGGTCTAATGGACTTATATTGCTTTAATGAAGTGCTCTTTCCCACTGCCCAGGAAAGTTAGCAAGTGTTCACCTTGCCAACAAAATATACATCCCTTTAACCCTTCACTACAGGATAGTGCCGTATTTGGTGTATCCTTCGGAGCATTTGATTCTGATCCTTCACCCTTTCTATCCCTTTGGGAGCAGCTTTCCCAGCTGTGGAGGAGGAAGTGGTCTTCTCTGCCTCCCCAGGGAGTCAAAGTCAGTCAGAGTTCAGGGGGAAAGAAAGTAGTAACAGCTAGATTTAGAAAACTGGTGTGAAAAGTAAAACATGTTACATACATTTTTATCCTTGAAAACTGAGGAGGAGGAGGAAGAGGGAAGATGCCGGAGTACAGCTTTTTATTGAGCCTCAGAGGCATAATAACAAGTCTACTCACAGGGCAGGGCTTATTCCAGAAAAGCTGAATGACAGAGACGATGTGTCTCCCGTCAGTTATGAGAAGTAACATCTCATTGTTAGACATGTTGACGTAGGAAGGAATTCTAATAATTTTGCACAGAATCTTATATATGCCAGTCTGAAACTGAGTAAGAAGCTATGATTCAGACCAATCGCTTCTGTGATTTTCCCATCTTTATTGCTCTCTTCATCTTTTATTTCTGCTGTTGATAGGGAGTGGAGTGTTTGCATTTACAACACATTGATTCTGCAAGCTGAAATACAGCTCCTTAGCCTGTGATTTCCCACTTGCTTTGTAGCTGAGTGTATATAGTATTTGGCATAAAATAGCAAATACTGGTTTGGTATATTTAAAGTACAAATTAGATCTTTCCCTTTTTAGAAAGAAGATACCCACTCTACAGAAGTCACCTTATAAGAAGAGTTAAAATGTATATTTTGTCATAAATAAACATTTAGAACATTTTGCCAGATGTGTTGCAGGCAATTTCCTTTCCTGGGAAACAGTAAATTCCCTTACTCAGCCAATCCGGTTTTTATTCCATACAGCATATGACTAAGCTGCTTTGAGAGAGACGTCTGAATACCACTAACATTATCTTTCCAATTATTTTACTTAGAGCTGCACAGCTTCTGTTTGACAGGCAAATACAGAGATCTTGTGAGATCTCTGATAGAAAAGGAAGCACGAAAGTTTTTGAGTTGACTTGGCTTTAGTGTGCTATCTGCATACTTTGCCACCTAAAACTTCCAAGATGTTGATTTAGTAGATAAGCAAGTTCTCATTTCGGGAGTTTTCTTGTTTTAGCAAGGGAAAAATATGTAATGAAATATGTGCAAAATAAAGGCAGGACAATGTAAACAGTTAGGTTCTGGTGCTTCATTCTTACAGCAATATTTGATCTACATATATAAATGAAAGTGCTTTAGTGTGAGAATGCGGAACTTCAAAATCAAATCTGAGATGAAAAATCTGAAATTTAGAATAAATTAATGAAGTATTTTATATATTTCTGGTATTTACATTCCTCACATTTTGACACTCAATGTTAAGTCTCCACCTTTGGTTCCTGGTACTTTAATATTAGCTTATGATAGTTGCATTTGCTGACTTCAAAATATTTTCTTTCATTGTGATTATTTTAGCATATTTCTCAGGAACAAATGTCAACAAGGACAAGACTCATGAACTTGTAACATAAAAAAACAGGGAACAGGATCTTAGACCCTACTAGATTTTAAGTCGGCTGAAAGTCTTGTCTGTTTTGAGTTCTTACACTCTTTGGAAGAGAGGAGTGCCAGGTTATTATGTTTCCCAATAAGCCAAACCAAACTGTTTTCATCAAGACCCATAGTTCAGTTCTTTGGCACTTCTAAAATTAGTGGCAAAGTCTTACCAATCATTCCTCCTTTCCCCGCCATTTGCCTGTTATCCTTTTTGTTCAGTCTGAACTCCACCAGTCTCTCACGACTGCTTTAACAAAATCTCAGGATTCCATTCACTTTCTCAGCTGCTACTTATTTCTAATCATTCAGAACATCTGGCATAACATCTTGTGAATTCATAGTCATCTTTATGTTCTGTCTCTGACGTTCCCTCATGTCTCCTTTTAGTGCCCTTCCTTTCAAGGGACAGCATTTACCCAGTAATTCTCATATCGTACTTTTGCTGAAGGGACAAGAGGTCAAATAATCTGATCCACTGAAAATTCCAGTTACCACTCTGTCTTGGCAACTCAGTCTGTTTGTTCCCATCTTGCCTTGTAACATCCAATCCCTCATTTCAGTACACGATATACTTCCTAGATGGCATGCTGTTAGTGGAAGCATGATGCGGCCAAACCCAGACCTTGTGTCTTCCTTTGGAAATGCTTGCACACTTTTTCACAGTTCATACTGCCACCATCCTTTAATGCATTTAAATCTATAATTTAAATCTATAATCAGCAAGTTATGTTCATGACAAACATCCTCCTTTGTTTCTTTGGTATTTTATTCTCTCCCTTTTTTGATGTTATGCTTTCATTAACATCTCTAAAACTCCTATGTTAATCTTCAACACATTGAATTTTGCAACATATGCTGTCTGACTCTTCCATAAACTTTGCAAAGTGACTTGGTTATGAAGTTTATTATATTAGTTCTCCCTCTCTGAGTAAATTACATTCAAGTTTATTTTCATTAAAAATTGTTAGACAACTGATCTAGGTGGACCTGCTTCTGCAGGGGGGTTGGACAAGATGATCTCTAAAGGTCCCTTTCAGCCCCTGCCAGTCTGTGATTCTATGATTCTATGAACTGTCAGAGCCTCACATAGGTAGACTGTCTACTTAATTGCTTCTGAATTGATTTTGGTTTTGGAAGCTCTAAACTCAGTATCTCTCCAACCAAATATGTCAGCGTCTTTGCCTACTTTGTAGGCACTGACTGGATTGGGTTTCTTGCACTGTCTTAGCTAAGCTTGGGATGTCTTTCCGACATATTTTCCACTTACAGACTTATTCAGATATCCTGCTTTGTTCTGTAACATCTGCTCAAGGCTTTTTGACTAAGATTATATTAACATGAAAAGAAATAGTGTTTTTTTATATATACATAATTATCTCTATATATATGTATTTACTTAATATGTTGTAGATGCCACTGTCACATTGGTCATGTTAATTTAGATTGGGACTTTATGATATCACATCTTGATCAATAATGATATAATGAATTAATGGGTTTTTTACATTCCTGTCATCATCACTGCCACATTACAAAAACCTTCTTAAATATAAAATGCTGCTTAGTTTTTACTGTTTCATTACTTTTATAGTGATCACCTTTATTAGCCCAAACTTTCAAGTACATTAATGAAGTGTCTATTTGTAGGACACTGTGGGTATTTTTTTAATAATGAATGTTATTTTAATCTTTGAAAGCTGAATCATCCACATACAGAAGTAGGAAGTGAGTCCCAGGATTAAGAAGAACAGTTGTTATATGTCTTTCCTCCTTAACATGTTTATATTGTTTGGCTACAGTGGCCAAAGGCTGTGCTCATTCTCTTCAGAGATAACGTGATGACAGCAAACTTTAGCTGGTAACAAGTGTCATTACATCTTAAACTCAAATAGCATGAGTTCAAAATTAACATGGAAATTACAGCTAATGTTAAGGATCTTACAATTGGACTGCTGAATATCTTTGACAGTGTTAAGTGCTGTGCCTCATCTACTTCCCAGATTGGGCAAAACAATACAGCACTTGTTTAAACACGTTGCCACTGGTTTGAAACCGAATGAAATAACTTGCATGCTAATGTGTAGCAACTAGCTCTAATGAGGCCTTTAAAACCTATTTTTAAAAATCATGTCCATAGCACATGCATATTTACTATTAAATTATATGTGAAAAAAACAGATATTCTTACCCTATATGCTCACATACTGTTTATGTGCTCTTTGAAAAATGTCTTTTTAATTACAGTTTTGTGCATTTGGACAATTTAAACCTAAAATTTTTATGTAAGGTTTTTACTTTGGTTGTATTATGTGAATGTCGAATAACATTGATGTGAAAAGGCAGCAGACTCTGAAAGAATCCAGAAGGCTTTTGGAAAATGAAAAATCTGCCTTACTGACATTTTAAAGAAAAATGCATGTGCTCTTTGTTTAAAGGAATGTATGTTAAAAAGGTCTAAGCAGCTGACAGTAATCTAGCCTTACAAATCACCCCAGTCCCTGTGATTTAAACCCTTCTTCTTGTAAGCAGTCGTTCAGGTTAGTGGAAGGTTCTCTCATCTGGTAATAGCACACTTATTTGATAATAACAGCATGTCATACTTCCCAAGAGCAGGTTCAAGTTAAGAATCTGAATTCAAAGATAAACTGATGTCAAAGGGAGAATGAAAAGGAAGTGAGAAACTGTGTTAAGAGAAATAAACAAAGCTTTCGGAGAGAGAGAGGACATTTATGGCAACAGTAAGGTACCTAGTTCCTGACATCTGTTTCCCTCAAGAAAAAAATACAGTACATACGCTAACCTTTTTATAGAGAGTGCAAGAAAAATGTTTGCAGCATATTTTCATATATCCATATTTGTTGGACTGTGTTTTGGATGTGTAATATGAAGAGGACAGAGCAACTGCAAACTATTTTTGCTCCACCGAAAGAAAAAGCTTTGCTTTTTTCAATTCTAATAAACATAGTTCAATAACAGTTCTCTAAAATAGTGCACACCCTCTTGCTCTTTCTGCCACAAAGACTAGGCATTGTTTTCATCATTCCTTTTTCTGTTATAAGAGCAAAGGAAGGAACTAAGCTATTTTTTGGTGAGGCATCAGAACCTGTGATGGGACAGGAGAAAGATTACCTGCATACTGATACTAAGATCAGAGCTCCTTTGAGCTTGAACTGCTTGCCTCCATACAACCATCTAGTGAAACTCCTATTGCTGTGTAAATATTAACATAAGAACCTCACTAGCTGAGTAACGATCTATTCTTTATCTCTCCAAATAAATCATTTTCTAGAAAGATAATCTTTCATCTCCAGTGGAATGTGTACAGAAGATTAAATCTCTTATGAGTATTCTATGATTAAAATGGCATATTTCCTTCAAGACACAAATCAATTAGAAAGCCCTCTACTGATCTTTCATTTTGTCTGAGTTATTACTGGAGTAGTTTCACTACACAGACAAAATGCAAACCATTGAAAATCTTTGTTTTTTCTCACTAGAAACACGTGTAAATGAAATTCAGAGACTTGTCGTCGGTTATGTCTGTCTTGTTGAAACATTCATGCTCATTCAGGCTACTTACAGCCAAACTGACTTATATTTACAAATCCCCTCAAATCGTTAAATCTTATCTTACTAGCTTCATTTTAAACTTTAGAAGAAGATCTTGCTTATAATTGTATGTTCTCCCTTGATTTTTAAGTAAGTCAATATCTTCAGTCAAATCTGTGATCAAATTCTATTTTAAATAACTAAAAAGGTTTCACCTTTAGTGTTAAGTGATATATTACCAGTTGTCACTGTTTTAACTGTAGCCTGTGGAATGTTATTAAGAGCGACGTCCAGTGAATAGCATTTTTGTTGAACATAAATAACTAATATATCTAATTAATCAAATTAATGATCAACTGTTGTTATTCTACTAATTTCTGCTTTCCTTTGCCTGTTCACCCAATCAAAAGTGTCATTTTTAAGGACAAAAATGCATACATTGAAGTTGAAATATTTACTATATGATGAGTGTTCTAACTGGGCTGGCTTAGAATATTTTCCTCTTCTATTAATGAAGATTGAATCCTTATGTAGGGTGTCATGGTGGCTTTCTTTGATTAAATACAAAGACCAGGTCACCCAAGGCTTCCTTGTTGAGTCAGAGAGATTTCTCTTTGATGATCATAAGGGAACTCTTGAGTAACAATCTGAGAAAAAAAACTCCTAAAGTTAGGTGAAATGAATGTCATGGGAAGGAAAAGCCTTTTCCAAAATTATTCACCCTGGAAAGATAATTATTTTACACTGTAGGCTCATTTTTCAAGGTTAAGAGCACTAAATAAAGGACAGTTGAAATGTTTAAGCAGTGCCCGTTCAGGAACTCCACTGAAGCTCTCCCTTATAGATGATGAGGAAGTATGGGCTAGTGAGGCACTGAGTTTTCAGCCAGCTGTGAAGTATTCCAACAGAACTATAGCAGGTAAAGAAGCCATTAGGAGTCATGGCCTAAGCTTTGTTTTACTTTTATATCAAGTATAAAGAGGCTAAGATCTATGAGGCTGTAGAAAAGCCTTTCATGAGAAGCAGCAGAATCCCTGTTGCATGAGTAATTTAATATAGATGTGTAAAATGCTAAAATATGTAAAGGAAAATCCTGTACTGGCAGCAGTAAGAATTAAATGATCTAATAAGCTTTTTCATCTGTTAATTTCACTCATTAAACCTCGTCTCTTCACTGAAAGAAAAATGTTTATGTTGGACCTGCATGTGAAAAGTACTTATAGAAAAAATATTCATCTTCAGATGATAAAAGTATAATTAATATATTTTAATTAATTCTTGCATTTTCTCACAGCCTTGAAATGAAACCTGTCATCCACAAGCTAATATTAATGCCTGCAATAAGCACACTTATTACAATGTAATGCAGGAGTGGTCTAAGTATTGGAAATTATTATCTTTTTAGATTTCATTGCAATATTGGAACAACTTCATTTTATATTATTAATTCTACCAGTGACTTGCAAAAGAATATAGTTACTCCTATTAATAAAAGCATCAGTGAGACACTGCTTCATAGGTTATTATTGCCAGTATGTAAACATGCTTAACAGACTGAGAAGATTACAACCAGGCAACTGTAAATAGTTTTATTGCTACTTTTGTTTTCAGTTTTTTTTTTTAAATCATGCTTGTTTAAACATGTTTACATGTTTAATATCAGCATGTTTTTAATACTTTAAAAAATGCACTTAATGGATGTCATCAACATAATGAGCCACAAAATTCATATCAAAATCAGACTGCTCATAGTTTCTGTTAGATTTTCAGTATTTATTCTATGTTAAGCAAGTTCCTTTGTATTCATATATTTTACTTTCCTGGTTCTGCACTAGAGTGGAGAAAATCTGCACTCACCTACCCCTTAGCTGGCCCAGATTTCTGGATTTGAGCAATACACCCAACAAAGAAATATAACATACTAAGACAACAATTTCAATAAACTGACAGCCTGGAGGATTAAGAAAAAAGTGGTGCTTTAAGGGCAAAGCATGGACCTCTTATTTAGAGGCTTTCCTAAGTGTAAGTCAGAACCTTTTTCTGACTTTTCTAACATGCACAATGGTCAGAAGCTGCTGAAGTAAAGAAGATGTGGGTCTGTTCTCCATTACTATAATTTGCAGATACCCTGTGTCTGCTTACAGAGGATGGCTCAAGGCTTTTAAGTTGTTGATGACACGAATAGTGGCCAAGAACTGTCTTTATATGAAATACAGGTGTATTTTAGAAGTAAACCAGAATGTGTGAATCCTCAACCAGTTGTTGCTCTGCAAAATGGCAATAGAAGGCAGCAAATAAATAAAAGCTTTATTTTGTGTTTACCGTGATTTTTGAAGCCAGAATCATAATGTCTGGGTAGTTAGTTATCAGCCTTAGACATACAAATTCCAGAAAGAGTCTCATTGTAAGACCTTTCTTTCGTATTTCCATAATGTGACAGTAAAAACTAGTAACATTCTACAGATTTGATGTTGCTTTTGAGACTTTTTTGCTTGTGTCTATGTATACGTATGGCATGTATGTGTTTATTATACCTAATGAGAAGGAAGTCCTCTCAGTACCTTTGATACTGATTAAAACTTCAAATTAGATTGGAATTTAGTGTCTGCCTACAGGAACACGATATGATTCGTAGTTGCATACAGGTTGCACTTCCTAAAACTTACTATGGTGGCTGCAGGGAGAGTTTTTATCACATGCAGAGTAATGCGTATGGATGTTTTTCTAAGCACTTCAACAACCAGTCTAACAGAAGGAATCCTAAAAATATTTACCTCAGTTTATCGTGTTTTCAGTAGTAGCTATGTTACTAGAGATGGCAGAAACCACCTACCTGGCATCATCTCACTTCAAATACTATGTCAAAGATGCTACCAGGCCATGATTTTCTGTGAGTCATATGCTGTTTCTCCGTCTAACATTCTACTGTTAGTTTGTCTGGGTTACATCTGTGAGAATAATCTCTATATTCTTTTGATATACAGCTACAGACAAGATAAAAAATAACTTCTATATGTTAAGGATGAAAATGCAAATGGCTATTTTTATTTAATAAAGCCAGATTGTTGAGCATGGCACTAATTTTGTCCTTATTACCAGTGAAGACATGAGAACTTGAAGTACATCCTGCTTCCATACTAGTGAAATTGGCTCAAACTGGAAGGAGCAAGACATAGCATAGTTTTTTTTTGTGGACTGTGTCCTTTAAACACTAGTTCGCAAAGGCATTCTGAGTCTACAGGCCAATTTTGTCCAAAAGATGTTTTTTAAGATGTATGTAGCATATTCAGATAGAACAGCCAAGATTAACACAGTTTCAGAAACCTCTTGAACTTTATAGATGCATCTGATTATTGCTCAGGAACCCATTCTGGGAAGGATGCCCACCTACCTGTGTGGCTTCTCTGGCTGATGTACATGATTTATGCAATTGAGTACGTGAATGTGTCTTGTAATGATTTACAAATAACTTGTTACACCCCAACTAGCTGCTAAAAAGAGCTCTGTTTTAGCTACATAGTTAATTCTCTAGGATAAAATCAGTGTCTGTAATTCCTTTTACCACTTCATAGTCCTTGCTTACAGCATGATAGGTCTTATTAAGAGGATCCGGTTGTATTGCCACACTTAGGTCACCCAAACTTTTAATCAGTTACCTTGCTTGTAATTTTAATGTGTGCCACCAGTTTCCTCTCTACATTCAACCAATTTGGATTAACAGGGAAATGAAAAATGAGTGAATGTAAATTTTTTGCTAAACAAAGGCACAAAGTGTTGACAGGATGGCTGATTCCAGCCCAGAATTTTCTCTGCATATAAACATACAGTACATTTCATAAAGCAAAACTGCAGTTTTTGTTTGCTTGCTTTTGGGTTTTCTTCCAAGTTTCTTGAGAGGACATGATCCTCAAATTATAAGAAACACTACAATGTGTTTCCATAAACATATATGGGAAATGCTATCATAACAAGGCACCAGAAAAGCCAGCAAAACCTAAAGTAAGGAAGCTGGAATTAATATGTAGATATTAAGAACAGAGCCAGACCCGGTCTCTTTGCAAACAATATTACTTGCTAGGAAGAAATAGAGGTTTGTTTTGTTCTATTGATAGAGTTCTAGTAGATCTTTGGCTTGCTGCAATTGTAACACATTGTACATTTTACATTATTGTCTGAACTATAACCTTGCACTTGTAGAAAATCAACATTTGGGGAAGCTGTGTTATCATATAAAAACACAATCAAAGTTTATATTTTGGCCTTATTTCTACAGTAGTGAAAGCCTGGTAAAGTTTATGTGCCTTTGTCTTTTTTTTCTCCTCTTGTGGTTGTGATTGTGTTTGCCTGTATGATTCATTACAAGCTTGCTGGCAGATGGTCACGTACACTTTGCAAGAGTGCCTGATGCTAACAATAATCAGCTTTTAGCTTTTTTTTTTTGCCTTTTTTGGTTTTTTTTGTCCTAGGGTATGTTATCCTAATGCTTAGAAAATCATGATTGTTTTCAGTACCTGCCATCTAAATAGTTTATTCTTCAGTAAAAAATGTTTCTCTGCTCATGTTCAGCATTTTGTGAGTGAAAATTAAATTACATGTGTGGATGGTAATAACAGAGAATTAGTATTCCATCTTCCTCACATGAACAACGTGGAAGGATAACTGTTTCATGAGACCAGTATGTGCTATAAGACCTCCTGGCTCCGGCATATGAATGATTTTTTGTTGGTTAAGCCATTAGAGCCCCACAGGGGCTATATAGATAAAGCTTCAGAAATCCTGCTTTGTCTCACTTGATCCCCACGCTTCTTATGGTAGAAGGAAATTGTTTATGTATCTTATTGCATAACAATAAATCAAGCTTATATGCTGTGTTTATCTGTAATGGTTAAAATGCTGTCAGTCCAAAATGCATTCTGTTTATTTAAAAGGTGAACTTGTAAAGAGCTACTTCTACGCAACACAGTAAAATGTGTATAGCAAGTAATATCATTAGAATACAACACAGACACCTTTTCTTTTTTCAATACCAAGAGTAAGATTTATTTCACAGTAGTTCTAGACAGAACAATTCTGGAAGACACAATATGGTGAAACTTTGTGGGGACTGTTTATAACTATCTTTATGCTGGAAAAGGAAAATTTCTAATCTAGCAGTTTTAGTGGAGGCAGATGTTGAGATGCTCTTGTTGGCTTTTGTTTATCATAATTATAGTACACTATATCCAGGCAATAAAATTAGTTATAAATCTGACTCCCTCAAAACACAATGTCATGCAACGGTTCAAGCAAAAATTAATCTTAGTCATTAATTAAAGTTCCCTTATTTTTGACAAATTCTTTGCTCTGTTACTTCATTTAGTCACAAGCAAACATCTGTATTGCAACTTTACTTACATGCTTGTAAGAGCATACAACACTAAAATGACATGTAAGATCGTGGCCTACAGACCTATTTTTCTGAATATAATAGAGTCTTACTCATCTCCTGATATGTTCCTAAGTGTGTCCAGGGTATGATCTTGACTGCTGCATTCTGTACGCCAAAATCAAGCCTCATTCACAGCTAATACAAATAAAATACTCTATGAACCTGTGCCAAATTATGTCCTACTAGTCTCAGTTGTACTGATATAAAATTTGTAATAGGCTCCTTTGATTCCTAACTCACATATCTTAGCTCCAACCACACAAAAAAAATTAATCAATTTTAAAACTTATAGTTGCAGAACCAAATTCCAACTTCAACTGAATTATTTTGCATTGTTTTTGATTTATTGTGCATGTAAGTATATGCATTTATATATAAACATACTTCTCTTCTTGTTCTTATTATTTTGTGATTTATTATGTGTTGATGAGATTCTGTTGTAGACCTTGAGGACCTACAAGACAAGAAGTTCCATTGTCATGTTTTTCTTACAGTGATTTATGTCTTGTGTATTGAGGTTATTTATCAGAACTATTTAAGAAATCACTTAAATTTGTAATTTTTACAAACATTGTTACTTAATATTTGCCTAAAGTTGGTCCCTGAGGCTGCAATCAAAAAAGGGCCTCACTTTGCTTATCAGTATATTACTATTATAGAGGTAGTATTTCTTCGTTATTTTCAACTGAACATAAAACCAGACTTTGCATCTTAATGCATTGCACATATCAAAAACTCAAGATTATTGTCTGCCCCAGGGACCTTTTGATCTACAGAAGAATATTTCCATCTTTATTTTTCCCAATCTGTCTGAAAGGTCACACTTTACCCATATTTGGTTTTACCAGATTTATTTGTGGCCTGGAGGCTTTATCAGCTTCATTTCAAGTGGAAGATCCTGGCAATAGTTGACATGAGAGACTTTTACCTGTGGAGCTGATTCCAGGCAGCCGGATTCTGCTGACCTTCAATAGTCTTTGCTGCATGGCATGACTATTTTTAAAGCTATTGAAGAGAGAAGTTTAACAGGAGTATGTTTGCCTGAGGGAGGGGAGTTTTATGGGTAGTCTGAACACGGTGGAATTTTGTTGGCTGTTTTAACAGTAACTGTTAACATCTTTTAAATGAATACATTTTGGAGAATTGAAGGGAAATGTGTAGATTTTCTGTTTAATACTATCTTTCTCAATGAAATAAACATTTAAGAATCAGCTTAAAAGCATCCTCGCTACCATGTTAAAACTGAAAACTTGTCCTAAAATGTTAGTTGTCTACCAAAAGTTTTGCCTAGCCCCAGAGATTCTTGGCTGAATCAAAGGAAGTTTTAAGTGCCTGAAAGAGCTGCAGTTTCAGCACAAAGTGAGATCAAACTCTACAGTTTTTGTGGAGTGCTAGTGTTGGAATTCTGGGTTTAGCCTGACATAATGGAGGATGATGTTGATGAAGTTTTGCACAAAGCTTTTATCATGTGGAATCATATAGTTCAGTTGATTTTGACTTAGAAAAAAGATTAAAAAGTCAGAATGTCATAATTGGAAACTATTTATTCCATCCCACTGAGTTTATGCTTATAAAAGAAAAGATGTGTCCTCTTGAAGCGGTAGCATAGTGTCATCCTGTCATATTCTCTGTGGGCAGCTGGCTGCTTACTTACATGTGAGCCACCCAAAGAAGATGGCATTGGTTCAACAATATTTTTTTCTTGGATTTTTCTGGGTTTTCTTCTGGAAGCTGATGAGATCATTTCTCAAATTTAGGATTTTGTTAGGATTAACTAAACTATTTCTATTTTCATACTGCTTTGGAGGATGTTGCAGACATAGTAATGGGTATTTCTGTTATCAGCAGTCTTCAGTGTCCTCCATTAGCTTTAACCATTTACAGTGCATGATTCCTCTCTGCATCTAGAACACTACCCTGAGCAGCTGACTGAGGTTTTAACTGGATTTGCTTGAGAACTTCCCTTTGGTTTCTAAGCAAAAGAAGCAGTTCTGTCCACAGAGCTATCACCACTTCCAATTCTGTGGTTAAATAAATGTAGGAAAGAAGCCATTTATGTTGTAATTTATAGGCTGTATTGTACTTAGCCAGACAGTTACATTATGTTGTGTTTGCAGGTCTGGTGTTTAACTTCACTTTCATGGGAAGTTGATTTTTTAAGGTAATTGCAAATTAAGTAGACAGAGGTCTTTCGTCTGAAATCTAACCATGAACATGTGAAAAATAAGGAAAAAGGGCATGGTAAAGGATGCTCCTTACTCCAGTCTCATACATCATCCTGAGGAAAACACAGAACCATTTCTGTGTAAAAAAACAAAAAAGGCTTTCCAACGATATGTTGCAGTGAGTTATAACAATAGGTGTATTATGGGTGCATTTTGCTGTATATAATAGTGTATGTGAAGTATTCTGCTGTTCTAAAAATATTTTTTACTCACTTCACACAGATGTTATTATGTTTGTATGGCATTAGGGAAATTGATTATTACCTTTAATAGCTCTTATGAGACATTATTAGTGAAAACCCTCTTACCTGTGTTTCATCTGAGAGAGCCGCATGCCATAATTAGGTGCACTTCAAAAGCCAAACAAAACTGAATGAAAGAAGTAACCAGTAAGGATGTTCTCTCGAGCATTCACTCTTGTCATGATGAATGATGCTTGTTTTTCCCTTCTCTTTAATTAGAATGTTTCTACATTTGCCAAAGAAAATGTTGGATTGCAGACAAAAACTGAAATTATAGGAACAAGGCTTGATGTAATAACTTATTTGTAAAGGAAACACAACTTGTTTGGTATTTTATTGAAGCAGGAAGTTCAGAACCTCAGTACACACAAGCACAACAAATTCTCAGGTGCTAGTTGAGTCATCTGTTGTTGGAAGTAGTCTCATAGAAGGCTTCCCCTTGATTTAGTTTTAATCTGCAATTAACAAAGGGAAGGAAATTACATACAGATTTAGTTTTAGATTATGTGCAAAGCTCTCTGGTGCTTTTTAGCTGTCACCCTGATGTGCATGCTTTGTGAGTGTCTCATGTTGGTGCAATCAGAATGTATCTGGGTGAATATATTCAGCTTTTAATAAGAAACCTGATGTATTTATTTCAATTGCAAATTAATGTAAAGCTTACTTAATTGAAATATCCTGATTTTTCCATCTCCTTCCTAATCATCTCATGCCTGATTTCAGCTTTACTTCAAACTGTAGAAGTAGTCATCTGTGACAAGGAGATACTTGATAAATGCTACTGGTTTAAGTTTAGTAAGAGATTATTTATTTATTAATGGCTGTGCTTGTTTGTAATAAGAGGTCTGTTATACAGCAGAGAAGAGAATCATGATACCATGTAGTTTTGTTTAGCTGTGAAATCCTTAAAGGGCACTTGGGAGTTTGTATGTTTATCTTCTCTGTAGAAGACACAGCTTTTCCCCTCCTTCAACCTCTGTATGACTCTGGCCTTCTCTGAATGAGAATGGTTTTACTGAATACCTTCCAAATCCCATCATTACTGTTCCTCTGTTTAACTCCAGGAGTATTCAATTGTTGTGCAGTGAATTCTCCTTTCCTCCGTCAATGGTTTGAGCAACGGTGGATTTAAAACTCTCCTGATACTGGCCAACAGCGTAATGATAAGTGCATCAGCACTTTCATCAGTAATGTGATTTTAAGAAAAAAATCCATGCATTAGAACTATCATGTCAGCTCCTAAATCTTAAAGTTAATATAATTTAAAAATAAAAATAGACACATGATCCATTCTATGATTTCGTGAGTGTGCAGGACATTTTTAAACCTTTGCCCTTTTACAGGGCTAGCTAGATTAGGTTCTTTTTCCCCATCACAGAATCGTAGAATGGTAGGGTTGGAAGGGACCTTTAGAGGTTACCTAGTCCAACTCCCCTGCAGAAGCAGGTCCACCTAGATCAGGTCACATAGGAACATGTCCAGGCAGGTTTTAAAGACCTCCAGAGAAGGAGACTTCACATCCTCCCTGGGCAGCCTGTGCCAGGGCTCCCTCACCTGAACAGTAAAATAGTTTTTTCTTATGTTTAAATGGAACTTTCTGTGTTCAAGTTTATTTCTAATACCCCTTGTCCTGTCACTAGATACAACAGAAAAAAAGGGATTCCCCAACCTCCTGACACCCACCATTTAGATACTTGTAAATATTAATGAGATTCCCCCCTCAGTCTCCTCTTCCCTAGACTAAACAGCCCCAGTTCCCGCAGCCTTTCCTCATATGAAAGATGTTCCAGTCCCCTGATCATCTTGGTGGCCCTGCGCTAGACTCTCTCCAGAAGTTCTCTGTCCCTCTGAGCTGAGGAGCCCAGAACTGGACACAGGACTCCAGATGAGGCCTCACTGGGGCAGGGGGAGCAGAACCTCCTTTGACCTGCTGGCCACACTCTTCTTGATGCATCCCAGGATGTCATTGGCCTTCTTGGCCGCGAGGGCACATTGCTGGCTCATGTTTAGCTTATTATCAATCAGGACTCCCAGGTCTCTCTCTGCAGAGCTGCTCTTCAGCACTTCAACCCCCAGCCTGTACTGGTGCAGGGGTTTTTTCCTCCCCAGGTGCAGGACTCTGCATCTGCATTGTTGAACCAGCCTTCTGGGGAATCAGCCAGTCCTCCCAGTTTGGTGTCATCAACCAACTTGCTGAGAGTACATTCTGTCCCCTCATCCAGGTGATTTATGAAGATGAACAAGACTGGCCACAGAACCGATCCCTGTGGAACTCCACTGGCCACAGGCCTCCAACTCGACTCTGTGCCATTGATCACCACCCTCTGGGCTCTGTCATTCAGCCAGCTCTCGATCCACTTCACTATACACTCATCCTGCCACAGTGCCTGAGCTTTCTGATGAGGATGTTTTGGGAGACAGTGTCAAAAGCCTTGCTAAAGTCAAGGTAGATGACATCCACTGAGTAGTGTAAATACTTTAGCATAGTATGTAAGCACACACACAGTACTTTGTTACATCATGGTAGTTCGTATTGTTACAGCACTAAAGCTCTGTTCCTGATATTCCCACCTTATTCTCACTGCTTTTAGTGGGAATTCTGGATTGGGACAGAGTCAGGTATGGTAAGTATTTATTTGAAGACATTTACTAGAAAAATACTGTATAGGAGATTTATTGAGTATTTGCATTTTATCCAGGATAACCAAGATGGAATAATCTGAGTTATTTGACTAGAAAATAACTAGTATATTTGTTTGAAGACCATGACTGTTTCTGTGCTTCAGAGTATTCATCTTGCACCTAAGCTCCAATACTCAGTTGATAATATTTTATATGCTAAGTATCTTTTGTTTTTCAAATGGCAACAACACGCTTATGCAATGACAACATCTTGAAAAGGTTTTCTGGTCTCACAAAAGCACTTCAATCCAGATAGGCTAAAATATAGTAGCCTTTCTGTCCTGCATTACTCTTTGATGAAGAACACTAATATAGAAAAGGAATTCAGAAAGGAGGACAGGGTCAACAGTTTGACCCTACAAACTTTGTCCAGCTAGCATGAGAAGTCACTGAAAGTCCACTATCATAATAAGTCTGCCTAGTTCCCTGTATTTAACCATGTCATAGCTGACAAGCTCAAATTTAGTACAAAACAAAATTCAATTTGTGATTTATAACAATATTTCCTTTTAAAAAAAGTTTTCTAAGAAGTTCACCATTAAACAAAAGTGAACTTCTCTGTGCATCCGTGAGTCACCTTTCACTGAATCTTCTGCCACTTTAGATTTGCACTTCAATAGCTTCACCTGTAGGGTCACTTTTATTTTATCTTCATAAAGATAGTTCTGGCAAGACCAAATGCAAATATCAGATCAGTCAAATGAATATTGCTTTGTTATCTTTGCCACTAAAAGAATTAAATAAGAAGTGATGGGGAAAAAATGGAAGAGTTATCCCATGCTGAAATTAAAATGCATTTGAAATCTTGATCTGGAGTAAGATTATATTCTAAATGAGTTTATGTTCTTCTTACTCATAGCAGCAAGTAATATTCAATGCTAGACTTTTGTTTTCCTCCAGCATTTGGTAAGGTTACTAATGCAGTGTCTGCTTTGCCTCCTGTAAACTCTTAAGAAGAAAGCAGTAAGTTAATATTCTGCAGATGTGTTTGGTGTATCAGCTCACGAGCTGATTATGCATCAGCTCTTCAAACCAGATATTGAAATCCCTTCTGTTTAGAAGGGAATCATTTGGTAACATTCACAATTTATCATTGTAGTTCTTGGATTATTTTTTCCTTTTGTTAAAAAAACCCAACTTTTCAAAGACTTACCATTAGCTTGAAAAATTCTCTGGTTTAAAAAAAAGAAAAAAGACGAAAGAAGAGCAGAGAGAATAAATGTGATATTAGATACTGTGCCTTTATCCTACCAACTTTCATAGCTTTAAAATTACACTGTGTTCACATCATAAATTATTCTCCCTCAGCTACACAGGAGACCATCCCAGCTTGCTGTCACGATATAGACAAATTTCTTTCTTCTGTACTTTTGTAGTATTGTCACGCTAAAAAGTGCAAGAGTTTGTGAAAAGAATCTCCAAATAGAAAATGTTAATCGTGTCCTTTGTTTAGCACCTATGAAGAAAGTGATGCTCTCAAAGAAACTTTTCTTGAGTAATTGTCATTTAAAAGCATGATTGATAAAAAAGCACCTGGTCAAATATTTAAACACCTGGGGAGTTTTTGTGCTTCATGTGCTGGTAGCTCCACTTGCTACTTTCAGTGCTGGAGGGTTAAATATCTTTGCTTTCCATTCTTCCTATGGGATCTTTTCTTTTAATTTGTGGCACAGATTAAGTGAAGAGAGGTGTTATTACACATAAATTAGCATTGTTTCCAAGGAGTACTAATCATGGAAATTGTAGACCAGAGGTGACTGCGATAGTAGTTCTATCAGAAGTTTCTGAAAGCAACCTAACCTGGTCTAGTTTTGCAGTTGGCAACATTCCACACCAGTATGTGATGCCAGGGAACCTCTTTTGAGTGGGTTTATTTCAGTAGTTCTCAAACAGTTCTAAAAACTTTTCTCTGCTGAACATTTATATAATCTCAACTGATCCTTTAGTTCATATTTTAAACATCTTCTAATTATCATTGTAGTCCATGTGTTTCATTGTAAGTAGAGAGGTTTGCATCTAACTTCTGATCATAACTCTCTGGGGTGCTACTGTCCTTAGTCGTTACCATGAATCCTTTTTAAATAATTGAAGAAAAAAAACAGCTTTTAATTGTACATCACTTTTTCAGTTATATGTTATCCATTGTGTTGTAATAGATGTAGTGCTAAACAGAAGCATTTTCTGTTTCTGTTGATGAAGGAATACTTTAGGCTGCCCTATGTTAGAGGGCACGTTTTTCCTCTGTAGATACAAAAAAAAAAAAGTTAAAGAACAAAACAACTTTTTTAAAAAGTGACTTGCTGATGCCTGTTTTTTTAAAGCCAAGTCCTTTGTCTCACTTCAGCTTAGAAAAAGATTGAGAAAAGTCAATCCTAAGAAATTTGAAGGAAAACGAACTCGCTGTGTTCAAGCTTTGACATATTTCATAAAGCTGTTGAAAACCAAACCATGAAAGCCAGATTTATGAGCTTTTTTAAAGTTATTTGTAGATTCCCAAGACGATTGTGTTCCCATCACTTACTGTAGCCTTTAAAACTCAAATGACGCTTAAAAGTATTCACGTTTGGCACACACTGAGTTAGTGCTGGGCGTTGCAATGGCATTCAGCTAAAACTAAGGAGTAGAGACAAGAATGTACTCTGCCTGCACTTAAATCATTTCAGTGTGTTGAGGTAGAGCAAAAAGACTCACATGTCTGTATTTTAAAGATAAAACCTGGGATTATTTTTAATGTTAAGATTACTTTTAGTGTGGATTAATACAACTATTTGGGGAATGAGCCTTTTGGGAACATCTGTGTAACCCTTCACATTTGCCAGGCTTTTCCTTTCAACAAGATCACTCACATTGTTATTACTGGAATAGAAAACTCTTTTATTTATCAAAGCATCTGCACTTTGCCAGGTATAGCAAATCTGTTGACAGCCCTGGATTTATCATTTACTGTTAAAGGCAAATGGAAGGATTCCCCACATCTCTAAGCCAGCACAATAAATGTCATTCTTGAAGCCTGCTGCTCCATATCCCGTGTTGATTAAAAAAGAAAGTTGGAATGTCCAAAATGATTCAATATCTGAAAAGACTAAGGTAGTTGAAATGAGCTTATAAATTTTAATGCATGTTATGCAAATTCTAGGGTTCCATACCTATCTTCATCATGTGTAGTATTTAACCATGGGGAATATGAAGTTGTTTTCTGTGAACTGCAGCACGTTATTAGCTCGTGGAATTTCTGTTTCAGTGTGGCTTTTCACCAGTGGCAACACTTTTTTCTGTTGTCTCCAGCGACAGGACAATGGGTAATGGACAAAAGCAGGAACACAAAAAGTTCCACTTAAACACAAGGAAAAACTTCTTTACTCTAAGTATGATTGATCACTGGCACAGGCTGCCCAGGGAGGGTGTGGAGTCTCCTCTGGAGGTTTCCAAACCCGCCTGGACACGTTCCAGTGTAACTTGATCAAGGTGAACCTGCTTTAAGCAGGCAGTTGGACTGGTTGATCTCTAGAGATCCCTTCCAATCCTGACCATTCTATGATTCTTTGAAATTTGTTATTTCAGTCTGTGTAAATGCAAATGTGTTTACTCCCCTATGATTAAACACTGCTATTTACTTCATTAATACTTCATTCCTTATGTTAGGCTGCTACAGTCAATGACCTATTCATAGATTACATACTCATCTCATGCAATAGGTACTTATCTATTTTAAAAAACAAACCAACAGTTGACCTTACCTGAAATGGGAAAGATCAGTGAGCCTAGAAGAGACTATATGACATATGGGTAAATTGTTGTAATATGAGAGGATAAATGCCAAGATGCAACTAATGTTCCTCCTTCCTATTGCCGTGTAAAACTGAACTGTGAGATAACAATAAGGGCAAGTTGCAACTGTTATTTTTTAAAAAAGAGGCTAAATTTAGTTGATGTCATTATTTTTGTGCAGGTAATAAGTTTGAAAGAAGCATCCCACACCTATATCACTACCCCATTACATCTCCCAGAAATGACTCCATGCTCACTTGTTCCTGTGTCTGTAATTCAGTAGTAGATTAGAGATTAGCTTCAAAAGTGCAATAAACTAAACCAATAAGAATTTAAGTTTATTTTTTTGCTCAAGGTCTTGTGAGGATATATTCAGCAAGAATTGATCTTTGTCAGCTGTGAGGAAAAACATGCCCGTGTATGTATCATATACCTTTTAAAGTCAAGTTGTCTAAAGCAAATTGTTCAGAGGCTGAGATTTTCTTGGTTTGCACATTGGCTCATTTGTGTTTGCTCAACAGTCTACTGAATCAAAGGAGAACACTTTCTGATTTTATTTCCTTTGCATTTTTGAGATATATGAATATAGAATCATAGAATGGTAGGGTTGGAAGAGACCTTTAGAGATCATCTAGTCCAACCCCCCTGCAGAAGCAGGGTCACCTAGATCAGGTTGCATAGGAACATGCCCAGGTGGGTCTTGAAGACCTCCAAGGAAGGCGACTCCACAACCCCTCTGGGCAGCCTGTGCCAGGGCTCCATCACCTGAACAGTGAAATAATTTTTTCTTATATTTAAATGGAACTTTTTGTGTTCCAGCTTCATCCCATTACCCCTTGTCCTGTTGCTAGCTACTATAGAAAAAAGGGATGCCCCAGCCTCCTGACAGCCACCCTTTAGATATTTATAAATATTAATAAGATTCCCCCCTCAGTCTCCTCTTCTCCAGACTAAACAGCCCCAGTTCCTGCAGCCTTTCCTCATATGAAAGATGTTCCAGTCCCCTGATCATCTTGGTGGCCCTGCACTGGACTCTATCCAGAAGTTCTCTGTCCCTCTTGAGCTGAGGAGCCCAGAATTGAACACAGGACTCCAGATGAGGCCTTGCCAGGTCAGAGTAGAGCATACATTTAAAAACTGAGTTAGTTAAAGCATCCTACTTGTACTGACAGGTGCAAAATCTGCTTCACACAGGATGCATATACGCAAATCAACTCTTTGTCATGCACATAGCAAGGCCACCATGCCAGGACATGTAGGAATCACTGGCAGAAAATATATAATTATCCCATTCATATACTGCATTTGCTGCCTTGTATTTTGCTACACTACCAGGATGGAAAATCTGATTAATCATGACCTAGAATACTAGAACTGTAGAACAGCTGAACTCTGTCAGCTTTTTAATTACTCTACTGCCTTCATCTCAACCCTTGAGTTTTCTTACTTTCACCCATCTCAATTTCCCCCACCTCATCTCGTTGAGGGGGCAAGTGAGTGGCTGCATGATGCTTAGCTTTAGCTGCCTACTGGGACTAAGAGATTGGATTTTAAATAACCTCGAGAGATATAAGGAATGATTAGAAATAAGTATGATGGAGTTCAGTAAGGACAAGTGCAAAGGAGGGAGAGAAACAATCCCCTACAGACTGAAAATGTCATATTTCTGCCAAAAGAGCAAGTGAGTATTTTAGAGGATCCAAACCAAAGTATGTCACCTATGTCACATTGATAAAAGAAGCAGGCACACCGGGATGTGTTCACAGGAATGCTCTGCAGAAGTCACAAAAGTTGTCTTCTGTTTGCAGAGTGGTGATGTGGCCTGAGCTGGAGTACTGAGCCTAGCAATGGGCACTGCACTTCAGGAAAGATGTGGATCCCTTGGAGACAATCCAAGGGAGAATAACAAAATGATCAGACGTCTACAAAATATGACCCATGAGGAAAGACTGAAAGAACTGTGTTTAGTCTAAAGAAGACTGAGAGGAGATACAATAACTGTCTTCAAATATTTAAAAGGTTGTTGCAAATAGAAAGAGAAGAAACTGTTCTCCACATCACTTGGCACTCAATACAAGAAGTAACAGGCTAAAACTGAAGCACATGCAATTTAGGTTCTATTATTAAGAAAAGCTTTCAAAGTTTTTAACTCTTCTCACTGTGAGAGAAGATAAGCCTTGGACTAGATTGTGTATGGAGGTGGAGAATTTCTGTCTTTGAATTTCACTGGGATTCTTAGGGGCTTGTCACATGCAGTATATGTAACCCTCATGGTATGCCAGTGATGCAGGGCTCAGAGTTGTATGTGCCACACTCATATGCTGCTTTACAGTGATGCATAGTGTTGCTTTATTGATATTCAGGTGAAAAAACACCTCACAGTTTTAATTGGTTATCATTTGCAGAATATTGACTTAAATTTGTGATTGCAATTTTCCTGTTGGGCACTTGAGTTTAATTTTCTTGAAATAAGACAAAAACAAGGATGAAGAAGTTCTTGAAGCAAGGTTTAAACTTCTTGAAAAGTCCTTCCATCCTTAGCTAGTCTGTAATGAAAGGGGTTGTTGTTTTTTAAATTTCAAAAATAATTACTTTGTGTTGAAACCAAATGAAAATGTATTTCATTCTGAATCTTTTTGAAGTTATAAACAAATAGCTGTTGTAAAGGGACCACATCTTACAGTCTTAACAGAGTGTTCTCAAGCGACATATCTTGGAAATACAGCTCCTTGATTTAGAAGTCATGCTTCTCCTCAAAAGGGGAAAGATATTGTTTTAGCCTGATTTGATTTTTATTAATCTATAGTTGATAATGTTGATGTTACATAGCATTTAAAAATAGTCCTACCTCTGGAAAACAAGGAAATTAAACTAAAAATAAGTGAATTTGTTATGTTTTTTTCCTGCAAAAATCTGCTATGCCGGAAAAAAATGATTCAAACATCTTCCAGTATAATTTTGAATATCTGCCAAACAGTAGATTTATTTGCCAAATATTTTCATATCGTGTTCCCACTGGGACTCAGTCTTTCAGAGAATAAATTGGTGAAATTAACTTTTCTTATCAGTCTATGGGATTTGAGAGAAGCAAGGTTGTCTGCCAACACGCAGTGGAAAGAAACAATATCAGCTAAATTGTCTGGATTCAAGTGTTCTTCCCTTCGCCCTTGTCTTGGCCAGGAAACACTTATATGAAGGAGTATACAGAGGAGGGGAAGAAACTGTGTTTTGAAGAATTTTCCAGACAATGTAGTCTTGACTGTATGCCATTTCTCTTTCTTTTACTTTCCTTTTTGTTTTTCAAGACCAGACACTGAAGGTTTATTTTTTCTGGACCAAATTTTCCACTCTGTCTCCTTCCGCTTCTGGCTCCCGGCTCAGTGCACCAGTTGTCTTCTACCACACAAACGCGTACCAGCTTTGCCTGTACGTAGTCTCTGTTTGTGTGCATGTGCTGAGGTGCTGATGCAGCCTTATCAAGTCTTCAAAAAGTACATTCTCACTTCTGTCTGTCTGAAGGCTTGTGCTTCCCTAATTTGAGAGAAAGGGAGCAGCTATTGTAGCCAAATGGTATTGATAACCAGTGAGAAAGCATTGTTTCAATAAATATTCAGAAATAAGGGTGTGCTTATTGTAAATAATTTTGCTCTGAGAATGCAGAGCATTGCTAGCAATAAAAAATGCATTTCATGCCAAAGAGTGGAATAGGGTTCTTGGCACTGCAGAGATAATGGTGTGGTAGAAGTGCTTGAACCAGTTGAGGTTTGGCATCTGTGAGAAATTCCATTAACTTGGATAAGATTCTTCAAAGATGAGGATCTATTTTTTTGTGAAACAGCTTCTTGAAGGAAGTTGTTTCCAGTTCTTGACATGCTTCTTCATTCTGGAAAGCACCAGTTGTTTTATCTGGTGCAGCATTTCAATGTGATTTATAAAGCTTTTAGTGAACACTCTTGCAATTTTAGTGTTCTCAATGTATTTAAAGAAATTAACAAACTGCAAAACTAAATTATAAGAAATCAAACTCCAATGACGAGCTTTCTATTTAAGTGGAAAATATTTGCCACACGTTGTTTCTATGAAAATACAGCTGCTGTTTGGTTACTTGTTTCTATTCTCCTGTTAAACCTGATATTTAGAAAGACGAAAAAGACAGTATTTCTTCCTTGTCTTGCAGGAGTACTGCATTGTTAACACAAACTTCCTTGATCCCTGTAGGGTCCTGCAGATTCTGCAAATTCCTCACTGTAGGATAACTGTACTGTCAGAAGTCTGCACGCTGCAATATGCTGCTCTTTATCAGAAGCAGGCTGAGGCTCCACTTGTGTGGCTGCGTGCAAGCCCTTGATCTTTACATGTACATGGGGTTCCACATATGTGTTTTTCTTTAAAATTTCTACTAAATGACGGACTGTCTGAAAACATGTAAACACACAAGTGTAATGTTTCCTAACAGCATTGTAGTTTTGAGTGTATTCTTCTCTGAGGTCTCTGTACAGAATTAGAGTAACTGGAATTGTAAACATTACTTGACCAGTCTATTTATCCACACTGAAGTAATATGAATATTAGAATCTTAGAACCGAGTATTTCCTCATCAATATTACCCAACTATATGAAATAAACACGTCATTTTATACATCTCTTTTTGTTACATTTGTGCATTATCAAACCATCAAGTCTGGTTTTTTGATCAATTTTTTTATATTCTGTCACTTAAGAGTTGCAGAGTGGTGAACTACTCCATAAGACTTCAACTGTCAGATCTTTTTATTTTGAAAATAAGCAACTTCTCATCAACTTTAAATGAAATAATACTTGGTCTTTGTATAGCTATAAATCATAAAATATATAACATCTCTTCAAACATGTCTGAAATTTTATCTCCTGCTGCTTGCATTTAATAAAATGGATTTATTATTTCTGTAAGTAACAGCAACCAAGATATACTTACAGCTTTCCATAAGTTCAGTGAATACTTCATTAAATACAGCCTTTTCAATATATAAATACTTCAATAAATATAGCCAATCCTATATTAAGTTCTCAAATTATAATGAAAAAAAAATGCAAGTTTATTTGTGTAGAATTATTTCTCTCTGCTGAATACTAAAGGTTTACTATAATGCATACACTGATTGTATAATGCAGGCACAAATTTTCAGACATATATTTGTATATATTTGTAAAGTTAGTACTTCACATTTTCAGTTCTAGCCTACAAATACAATTTCTTTGAACTGTAATAAAACATAACCATACTCTCCATTTAGTTCTTGTGAAGAATTATTATTCTAATAGCAATTTAGACTGGAAATTTCTTCATATGCTGTTTTCTGGAAATTTGCCTGCTGAATATATACAGAAAATTGCCTGCTGAATATAGAACATTAGCAGTTTCAATGCTGAAAAATTTCCAAGTACATTCAGAAGAATTATTTTCTTACATTTTTATTACATGAATTCAAGTACCATTCAGAGAAAGTACCTTTATGGGACTCGATGGTTGTCTCCTGAGCCTCATGAAACGATCACATCCTTGGACTTGTATAGGTTTTTGTGTTTGTTCCCGCACCCCGCCCTGCAGGACCTATTTTCATAATGTTCTGGGCAAAGCAGCAAAGTTTGGATTGGTTTTTTTTTCTACAATATATTATCTTTTGGTTTGTAGGGATTGAAAATCAGTCACAGAGGGAGTATTTGGTGAAATGGTTCTTTGTGTTTGGGTTTTTTTAATAATGTAGAAAGGCTCTATTTCTTTATCACACAATCTCCTTTTTTTCCTTTCAAAACTTAGGTTCAAACACACATCTAAATTAACAGTGCCTTTATGAGAAATGCATACATGTAACAAGTATCTTCCCGCTGTTCATCCAGCTAGTGAATTAATAAGGTTAAAGCTTAGGATCTTACCAAAAAGCATAAATAGGTGTTTTTATAACATTTTCATTTTCTGTCCATCTGCTAACAAATACAATTAGAAAGGAAAATTGATGCTGTCTGTTACAACAGGGACTGACACAATTGTATCTGTAGCTACTGACTCACACAGACACAATTTGTGGAAATAGTCATTTTGGGGGTCTGATATTTTCCCAGGCTTGGTCTCTGCCGATGAATTATTTATTTATTTGTAAAAGCTGATGCGGAATGTGTATGGATTCAAAGGGCTGGGAGCACCCCCGGAGTGCTGCGAAGGCTTTGATGTTGCAAAGGCAGCTGAGTCAATTCAGGGGTAAGAGCAAGATTGTGCCCTCTCATCCCAGCACCAAGCCCTGTGTGGTCAGCTAGCTGCCTTCTCAGCAACAAGCTAGTGGTGTTTCTTTCAGGTTAGTTGGCCAGGAAGCAAAGTTAACCTTTCAGGCTGCTCACTGAGCTCTGAATGTAAATGCTGTTATTTTTTTTCCTTATCTCTAAGACCTCCGTGTAGACCCAGAGTGATTGAGCAAACCCGAGCTCAGCCTGCTGGGAAAGCTGTGGTGGTGGTTTTCCAGATGAAGGAATCATAAAGATGATGTTCCATGCTGAAGCTTTCCTTTGACTATGCCACAAAGATGTACTGTGTTGTTACCCCGTCCTCCTCTCAATGCACTGATTATGTACACAGCTGAAATTTTAAAGGCAGATTAAGGGAATTCTTTTTATAGCATGTCAGCATTTCACTTTCCTAGATTCTCTTGATGTGTACTAAATGTCTAGAATAAAGCTTGATATTTGTGGACATCAGCTGAGGTGAGTGCTGTTGGGTCCTTAAAATTTGGATTTCCTGATTTGATTTTTAGCTATGTACACATTTTCCTTTCATATTAATTTAATACAACAGTTCTTTCTATAGGAAAATGTACCATACAAATGAGTTTTCATTACAGTGGCAGCAGATAAATCCTTTCAGAGGAAATTTTTGAGGAAGTGGGAATACAATTAGCCCTTTTAAATAATATTCCCTAAAATATGTGAAATAGCACATTGCAGCAATTTATATTTGGTGTCTTTTATCTAACAGAAGTCCTATAGCATTTTTCATCGTTAAAATCTTAGAGTTCCAGGTTGACAAAACAGTGTAACTTCTGTCTTGTGTTGTTGAATCTGATTTATTTCAGATAAACTAGTATTAAAGTCTGTTGGTAGTTGTCTGTCTTCTGTTGGTTGCATCTGAGTTGTGCCAATAAACAGTTCCACAGCACTCTATGTCAGATCAACTAAGATGGCATTGCATCTGTCATGAGGCTATTCTGAGGTTGATATGAAGTGATTGTTATTTTTTACTACAGTGCATTACTTAATTTGTTGACCTTGCCTACCACAACCACTTTTGTAATTTCACAATTGTGCAGTTTTTTAAGTCATTAAAATAAATGATTGCAGTCCTAGTAATACCAAAATCATGACACCACTCTGAGATTGCAAAGTGGTTTATGTTCTTGAGCTAGTCCCTGATCTAATAAATGGATTGTGGCCTCTAAGCCTCACAAGACCCATTGACAAGTGGTACTCTTAGCAAATTCCAAATTTTATACCATATATTAAAACCATACAACAATGTTATACATGACATCAAGATGCCTAGCACACAGGAATTCATAGAAGAGCATTCTGTTCAGATGGAGATTGGCAGTACTCTACCAGCTTCGAAACCAGATCCTCTGCAGATGTGTAAAGTTTTGAGTGACAACTTACATACAGGAAGGGCCACTAGATATATTCAAGAAGTTTGGGTCCTCCAAAACCTGTAATGTAACTCTGTTTTAATATTGTGATCAACAAAATGATTTAGCAGCTGTTTGACTTCCATGAGACAGGATTAAGTGCCATGTCATTCATAAACTTGAATTCACAGAAGAACATCAAATAAGGAGTATTTCTTAGATTGTACTTTGGTCTTTTGGCCTGTTTCATCCATGGCAGTCACTGTCTTTATAACTTTCTTAATTCAGAATGCAATGAATCAACTTAATTCTATTTTGAGGAAAGCAGACAAGGAATTTCTAATCAGAGAAAGTTGAATTATTTATTGATGGAGGACATCTCAAAATTCAAATTGACATTGACATGTCCAAGAATAGCGCAGAACTGCGGCATAGAACCACTGAGCTATGAATCCTCATGTTAGCACAGGCTTCACACTTTGCAGGTGCTTCATCTAGCTAATTGATCAGCTAAGGCAATTCACGTTGACTTTTATCTAGGGATCTGTAAACATGCCATGGAACTGACTCGCTTTAAAACCCCTGTAAACCAGGTGAACGTTCTTTCTTTGGTCACACATCTGCCAAACACATATATTATTGCATTAAATTCTGAAGTGCCTGTGGTTTCACAACAGATTTGTGCCAGGGTTGGAGGAAGGAATCCACTCAACAAGTAATATCTTTCATTATTCCAGATACATACAGAGTAACCTTTCCTATATGTAATGTGCTTGTGTTGATCATCTGTATGAAAAACTCCAATCATCATGTAAGATGAAACACCTATTTCTGTTCTCATCTCACTGTTAGCTCCTATTAACTTGCTATTAGTCTCATTATACATTTTCCAAACTTTGACAAGAGGTACAGGATCAGGATACATTGATTTGGAAGGTCAATGGCTGCCTCACTCTAAGAAATACAAGTTTGCCCTTTTTTTAAATTGTAGTATGGAACTTTACATTGTGTACCATGGTGGGTACATTTGTTGTATGTCCTGCTTTTATGCATTTTATATCAAAGAAGATGGTTTTAATTGCTAAACTGCTGTCCTGCCTGGTTTATACTGAGAAGAAAATTTATCTTATCTAGATCAAGCAGGTTTTTATTATAAAGATGAAGTGTTACAGGCTCCACAGCATTCAATAAAAGACTTCTTTGATTTTGTGGCAACAAAAGAGTTTACATTAAATCACAGAGTCTTAAGGGCTGGAAGGGACCTTGAAGGATCATCTAGTCCAACCCCCCTGTCAGAGCAGGGCCACCTAGGGTAGGTCACACAGGAACTCGTCCAGGTGGGGTTTGAATGTCTACAGAGAAGGAGACTCCACAGCCCATCTGGGCAGCCTGTGCCAGTGCTCTGAGTTCTGGTACATTTATGTTACTTAGTATCAATAGAGCACAGGAGGGGAAAAGAGGTCTTAGTGTAGTTTAAATTCTGAATTGGATACGTTGTAAACTTCCCCAATACAGACTGATGAGCACTGCATTTTCTAAAGGCTTTCACGGTTTGTATTTGGGGTGTAAGACTATAATTATTTACAGTATCCTTTAATATTTCTATGTGATGGCCAATGTTATAAAATAAGAATGCTTTAAGAAATGTTATAGGTAAACCATCTGATCTGCAATGGAATAGTCTCAGTTCTGGCTCGGGAATGGTATGAAGTATAGCAAATTCTTTCCACAGTTTACCCAAGAGTTTCTTCTACACCCTAAAAGTAAATTTCATACTCATACACTATAATTCTTTTTTTCTGATTTAAAGAATACAAGGATTAGTTTTACTTTGAGTTCAAATGTAACACAATGTTAATGAATTACCTTGTTTCCTCAAATACAGATCTGCAGACTTCAGCGTCACCTATCAACAGGAAAATACAAGCAGAAGCTCTTTTCAAACCAGCCTGTCATGTTTGTATCTCCTACCAGTCAGCCACCCTGCAAAAAGCTAATTGAACTTATCCAGCTGTCAGGAGGAAAAACATGTAAAGCCTTACGTCAGGCAAAAATCTGTATAGGAAAAAACCCAGGAAACAAGTACCAGGAAATAAAATGTCTATCAGAAAAATGGGTATTAGGTAAGACACTAAACTTCAAATGATATAAAATATTGTGGAGTGGGCATTCAAAAATTGTCTGTAAATAGTTCACTAAACTGCTCTTGTGGAGGGAAGAAAATGGAACAGGTTGCCAGTTAGGTTTTCAGGAAGATTGTCTTCATGGTGAGGACTTTCTCTTACAACTAAGACTGCTTCATGGTGGTTCAGTTACTCACCGTTGTAATTTAGTCAAGAATAAATGTCATCCAAAGCTTTTCAAATTTATATTTTGCAATCCAAATTACAGAGAAATCCCCACAGGATAATTGCTTTTTAAAATAGCATATAGTTCCATTTTAGATGTAGTAAGAAATACTTTTAAGTGGTATAATCTGGTATAGCACTGCTGAAATATGGTAGCTGGCATGCTCTGATAGTCTGTATTGAATTATATATTATACATCTGAAACACAGTTTTTTGCTGTCTCTGTTGTACCAACAAAAAGATTCTTTTTCAAATTTGTTGTTAGATTTTCAAGATACATTAATCCATCACCTTTCCCTTACAGACACCTCAATTCTAACAATGATCTGGTCTTCAAGACCCACCTGGACATGTTCCTATGTGACCTGATCTAGGTGATGTAGGTGACCCTGCTTCTGCAGGAGGGTTGGACTAGATGATCTCTAAAGGTCCCTTCCAAGCCTACCATTCTATGATTCTATGATTCTATGATCCGTTTGCAGAGAATCAAATGTAAAATAGCAATATCCACCTGGGGTGCCCTGCCAAGGATGTTCATCTTGGGCTCCTGAACAATCTGGCATGGTCTTTGGCTATACCTCTGGCATCACATGGATGGACACCACTCTGGGGTGCTCACTTGGCCACCCCAGCCAAGCCTCACTGCTAGGAGCCTGGCTGCACATTTCCTCTTCTCTTCTCTTCTCTTCTCTTCTCTTCTCTTCTCTTCTCTTCTCTTCTCTTCTCTTCTCTTCTCTTCTCTTCTCTTCTCTTCTCTTCTCTTCTCTTCTCTTCTCTTCTCTTCCCTTCCCTTCCCTTCCCTTCCCTTCCCTTCCCTCTTTTATTTTCTTGATTTTTCTTTATTTTTTTATTATCTTCTTCTTCTGCTGCTTCTTCTTCTTCTTCCTCTTCTACTTCTTCTTCTTCCTCTTCCTCTTCTTCTTCTTCCCCCTCTTCCCCTTTGTCTCCTTCTTCCACAATTTCTTTTTTTTTAAAAATTTCCTCTTTTTCTTAGCCTACTTTCCCCAGAGGTCACCTCCCATCTTCTGACCATCCTAAGGACTTTTGGACCCAGTTCCTGCTTCCCCAGCCGAGTACCCCAGAAAAATAAGCCTAAATTTTCAACGTGTGCCATGTCAAACACCTCTAGATAGTGCCTCACTCAGACTAGCAATAAATGTACTGTATGCACTGATGTTGAATGAGACTAATCAGGCAAGTCTTATCTTCTGACTGTTAATGCTAACGGATCATAATGATCCAAAACCTGGAAAAATACACCACTAAAGAAGACAGGAAAAGTGAGCTAAAAGAATAAGCATGTAAATGCAAATGTTATTTGATACTTTCTTAAAGTTTAAGATAAAATTTGTGAAAATTTGAGAGGAGCATAATAAGAAGGCATTGTTTATTGTGCCCTTCTCTGGCTTCAAAGACGACTTAAAGAGCTAGTGTGGCCAAAAAAAAAAGTGACCAGATGAGGAAACCAGAGATTTGTGCAAGACTACAAATATGATGTAATAAATTAAACACAAAAGTTTCACATAGTAGTACTCCAGTCATAAATTCCAGATGGACAAATGCAAAGGTCTAAAGCAGCACGCAATGCACATGGCATAACCCACTGTTTTACTAGTCTCATGGAGTTCTGCCTCAGCCCAGGTCCAGTATACCTGTAGCTGGACAGGCCACACTCAGCCTATCAGTGAGCTCTGGCTAATGGATTTTAAATGGTGAATTGTCAAATCTCAGAAGAGGAAAGTATTTCTGTGAGACTTTAAAGGAAGGATACAGCCCTTTGAAGCTCAGCCTTTTTCTCAGCAGCTATTTACACAATAGAATGAACAGCATTACCTATAAATTGCCATCTGAATCTAATAAACCAATTCAGATCTGGAGTTTTGTCTAATCTTTGACTCTTCACTATTGCAATCCAGATGGTTTTTGGCTATCTGCTTTCAGCTGTTAACACCAGCTGCCAATTAATTTCCTCAAGGTTGACCATAATAAAGAGCATACAGGTAGATAATGGAGCACCTTTTTTAAACTTAAATGGTAAATGCCTGCAGTATGATGGTTTGACCAATTATTTTCTCTGTCTGGGTTCTCAGCTCCACCAAACTGTTTTATACCAGAAATCACTGTAAAAGTACATTGTTGCTTTATAATCTGTTTCTTTTGCATTTTTTCTTACACACTCCTGCTTTTTTATTCCTTTTAGATTCGATCACTCAGCATATAATATGTCCCATGGAAAACTACATTTTTCAGCTGTGAGCTAACTCAAGAGCTTCCATATGGTTGTAAAGAAACAAGCCCAGTTTGGATTCACAAAAAACATAAGCTGTGAATAAAATTTGTAAGAAAATGCAAGTTACATATTTATAAATACAGAGAAATGTTTCCTACATTTTTATTACTTGTGGAATTGTTAATCTTGTGAAATCTTTAGCTTTTCATAATAAAGTACTTCCTTAATAAAAATCATCTTGCTTTTATTTATTTGTTGAAGACCTTTGGACCTGACAGTTGAATGAATCACTCATCACTGGGAGGAAGTGCAAAGATTTTGGACTTGATCTTAAAGGTCTTTTCCAACCAAAATGATTCTATGGTAGTTTCTAATCTCTAAGCTAAGTTGATCATGTTACAGTACAATCAAATGATGTACATTCAGTGTGTGTGACATGCCTGAGCTAGCTCTAGTGTAGTCACCAGGAGCTGTGCTACCAGTGCACATCCACAGATCTTGTAAAATCCTCTAGTCTAAGTGCTTCAGCAGAAAGATGAAGGTACACATTGCCACATCTTGATGACCATTGCCAATTAGGTTTCTTTAGTAGAAGGATAAGGTTGCCCATCATGCTCAACTCACACCTGCTGGTGTAAACTTGCACTTCTAAACTGAGTTTTTGTGAAGTGAAGCTCAGTAGTTATGCTTAGATGCATAGTTAATATAGTACTTTCTTTCCATACCTTTAATTGCATTTAAAACTGTGTCTACTTTGTATCTGGACTGAAAACATAAACAGTTACTGATCCTGAGTCGAATGAAGACAGCATATCATTCAAGTTCTAAAATCTGTTGAAAATGGAGAATACCATTAAATCCTTTAGGTATTCTTGGAAAACACTAAATTCCTATTCAATCTGTGGCTTTGTTTTTAGCAGGTATAAAGCAAGATTTATATGTGAAGTATGTTATGTAACACCTGTTTATCTACAAATGCACAACCTTCACTAAATATTTGCAAGGTCCATGAAAATGATAAATCATCATCATAGAGGGTAATGTACTATCAAGTAGCTTAATGGAAGCTCATAACTCACACCTTCCCAACTCAGTGCTCCCCTCAGAGTACTTTCAGCATAAGACAGTGGGAACCTTGTAGTGAAAACAATGTTCTCAAGTTAAAAATACGGACAATCAAGATACAATGATTTATAACTGTTGCCATTCAATTGCATTGTTCTAACTTCTTGGTCTTTTTAAGGATCTGGATGTACAATTCCTGTAAAGTTGAGGACTATGAAAAATTTTCTTCACAAGTTCAGCAGTACCCGGGTGCCAGGCTGCATCAGGCACAAATTCCATTTGTATAGTTGCTCTGTAAAATGTTAAGCATACTTCTTAGTGGAAGAGCTCCAAGTTATGATCATTTTATGGAAAATTAAACTGACTTTATTTTCAGAAATAATGAGCACCTGTAACTCAAAAGGTTAAGACCTCACTTTCAAGTATCTAAGTGCTATATAGCTGGTTTTAGTATATAAACGAGAGAAAATGTCATTTATTGAGGTCTTTTCCTTGCTTAGTTTTCTGATATGCACATTTTTAACAGCATCTTAGCTACGAAAAGCATGTTCACTACAAAAATTGGTAATCAGGTCTGTCTATAAATGGTACTGTTAATAGTAACAACTATTTACATACTTACTGCAAGGCACTGGTAACATGGCATCACTCTTCACCCTTGACTTTATGAGCCCTTTTATTAAGGAACTAGATGCCAAGTTCTCTAGACTAGAATATAAATACTTGAAATAGGTTGTGAATGTGAACATATGGTTCCCAGTAAATAACAGAATAATTTGTTTTAATTATGTTGCTTAACTTTGAATATTACGACCTCCCAGTTTATTTTGTAGTCATTCCCTAAGTGTACTACCCATAAAAATCTGTCAGTATTAATTTATACAATATAACAGTCCGAATCAGTTTTCTCATAAATCTTCTTAAGACTAATCTCAGCTATTTAAATGGTAAATTCTTGGATCAGCTTTTTGATCTTTATTAGTCACATATGTAGCAGACTTGACAACGAAAAGTCTAATATACTTCTTTTTCTATATTAAAATGTTTCAGATAAAACAATCTGTCAATTTACATAATGTCATCTTAAATAAAATGGTTTGATGGAAATCCCTATCTATTGGCTGTTCCTGCAAAATCTGTAATGCACAATACTACAGCCAGCAGGAAATTAAATGCCTGATTTTGGTCTCACGTTATGTGCAATAGGAGAGCTATCCATCCATACTGACTGTTGCTTTGCAATAGTATATAGTGAATACAGGAGAGGTTAGAATTAAATCCAAAGACTCGCGTGTTGTACAGGCAGTATAAAAGAAATACTACATCATATTTATAGCCTGGAGTCTTTTACACAAACAAGTCCTGACCTACGTACCCCAGTGCAGGTTCTCAGTCACATCAGTGTTGGAAAGAAGGCATGTTTCAACTTGAGACCTGAACAGGAAAAGACACCAACTCTGATCACCCTCTCGGCAAAGCAACATGGGAGAGAAAATGATGAAAACTGGTCAAATGATTCATTTGTCTGAAGAAATCTACCAACCAAAAGCCACTTGTGTTTGATACCAAGGTGTTAAGGACAGTAACATGCAGAAGAAAAGGTGGAATACCTAGCAGCATGAAGCATCAGAGATCCATGGGTGGTTTCAAGTTGATGGGTGCTAGGTTCTTTGCAGCAGACAGTGCTTTATGGACATTTTGCCATAGCACAGCACAGCTGCACACTCACTCCTCTACAAAATGGTAGCCTGCTCACCTTGTCAGGGATCTACTTTTTCATTATTTAAAAAAACATTTATTTACTTTTCTCTCAATCTTTTTGTTGTGAAGGAGAGGTTGTCTCAGCTTTACCTTTTTTATCCTTCTCATAGAGCTCCTGCACCCCTGCTAAAGGCTGTCTCTAACAAAGTCACATCAGCATGACTAAAGATCTTTTAAAGTTAGCTCAATTTGTTTAGGGATCTGTTTAAACCAAAATAAATTCAAAAGCCAAGATAAGTATTATTCCTTCCTGAGATTCACATTAGCTGAGTTAATTTTTAGAAGCAGTTTAACTCCCACCACAGGCCCTATTTTAACTGATTTTACTTGCATCAGTGTTATAGGGGATATCACTGGGATGCACAGACCACCAATATCCCTCCCCTCCTTCCTCTACCAAACTTTGCATAATTTACTGAGGACCCACGTTGGCAATTGCAGAAATACTAAGGACAAACAGGCATGTCCTTGAAGAATGTGTTGCTTAAGCTGTGTCAGTATGGCAGCAGAATTAGTGTCCTCTTCAAACAGTATATCCCTAAAAATAAATTAGGATCTAACACAATTTCTTCATACTTCAGTAACTAATGATGTGAGATTGGCTAAGGATGTGTTTGAAAGCAAGACTGCCAGAAACTTGTAAGGTTGATGGATTATACATCTCTTTTTTTCTTCTTTCTCTGCTTTTGTAATAAGTTTTAGATTGCAACTGCATTTGGGTTGTGTATATCTAGTGAGTAAAAAGTCCCAAAACATCCATCAATTCTAGTATATGAACCATCTGCAATTGACTTATGAAACTACAGATTTATGTGCTGGTTTTATGTTTTTGTGTTCCTGACTCAACTATAGGCAACTTTTTGGAGATGCTTTTTTGGATCTCCTTTTATTGCTGTATTTTAGAATGGGCTTTTTGCATGATATGACCAAACAGTGGGCTCTGGAAGAGCATCACCTTTACTACAGCATCGTGCAGCAGCTGACAATAAGGTGCTTTAAAACTGCTACTAGTAAATGATTAACAGTTGGCATTGAGGTTATCAGCACAGGTGTCTGTTCAGAACTTTTGCTGGCACTTGGCAAAGCAGACTTTTTCTTCTGTTGATACAGATGTGAAACAACTCTCTAAGCACCTTGGAGCAGCTCAAGCTCCTGCACAGTGCTGAGGTGTTGACAGGTAGCAGCCAAGTATAATGTAGGACTATTTCATTGAACTGCCTGAGTCAGCATCCTTCAGAGGGCGATTTGTGGCATAGTGCTGGAGGCACTGCTCTCCCAGCCTGCCAACGGGTCCACACCTTCCTCATCTCTGGGAATCCTGAGGTCACACCAGCTGAACCTTCCATCAACTTCCATGCCAACTTGTGCTGTTTACCTAGTAGATTCTGTTGCCTGGAAAGCACCTGAACTATCAATAGAGATAGAATCACCCTGTGGTGTTGATTTCCCAAGGGGATTTCTCAATGCCCACAATGTCTTTTATGCTCTTCTCAGACATATGTATATATATATATGTATATATATATAGCAACATGGGAGGTGGTGAAAAGATTGGTACTACCAGTCCAGGCAGGTTTGGAGTTTGCTTGGGGTTTGCTTTTTCCTTGTTCATGACAGATTTTATGGAACTATAGAGTTAAGGGTTTTAAGAAAGCAAAAACTAGGTCTTTAGGGAAAAGCCTGGAGAAGGAGGTGGTTTCACAATACTATTGCTGTGACATGATCTTTTAATAACAGTCCAAGCAGCTGAAGCTGAACCTTGGAAACTCTTATGTAAGTGGTTACTTTTTGCAGTACATAGGTCTCAAGGCTCTGCCTCTTCAAAACTTTGGGGAATTAAATAAATATACTTTAAAAATCACAGGAGGAGATAGCTTTACAGCTGAGAAGTGTTACAGAGATGTAATTGTGTCTAGATTATAAAGGAGGATATTTACACACAAAAATCAAAAGAAGGCAACGTGGAGCATGGTGTAAGTGAGCATGAAATAGTCTTCTCAAAGATGGAAAAACTTCCTTGATAAGCATATCACAGACCTTGCCACTAGGCAGTGCAGTACTGTCTGCAGAGGAACAGAAACGAGCAAATCCTTTCACATAAATCAAGAAGCACAGCTTCTATATCACACAATGACTGGGCATCACCTTTTCCTCTTTCATATTCTTCAAAAATAACTATTTCTTGCATAGTGCCTACAGATTCATTAGTCTTGTATCAATCAAGTTCATAAAACATTGTCTGTCTGTCTGTTTTAACAGAAACTTCAAGATGTATCCTTCCCTCTCTGCCAGAACTGCTGTCCAAACCCAGAATTACAGTTTTTATCTGGACTGCTGTTATCTTTCCCTCAGTCAACACTTACTATATAATTTCCTCTCGTCTGCCAAACTCCTGTTCCTAAGATTATTTGTGGAGTTCTTTGCCATTTTCCTCATTTGTCACTACCTGTTTCATTCTTCCATCAAACAAAACCTTCCTTTCTCTTCTGTGCTCTCACCACTGTACTCCCACCTTCTCTACCAGGTCTGACAGGTACTTACTTTTGATTCTCACTTCCATTTTATGGGATGGTTAATAACCATTTTCATACATCTCTTTTCAGACTTCCTTTTTACAAGTTACTGTAGAAATCCATTGTGCAGTCCTTCAACCTCTCCATGTCCTACTTCAAAGCTCTCCACTTTTTTTACCACTTGTAGTAGACTGCGACTACCTAGTTAGGGATAGGCAGGTAGAAAGCTTCTGGTGGCACAAGAACTCTTGTTTGCTGTTGTATTTAGATGATGTTACGTTATTCCATCTATTCCAGCTCCCTGGCTCGTTTGTCTCCTTCACATGTTCCCAGAGGAAGCTCTCTGCCACACAGAAGTGTTTGTGAGTGGACAAGTTCTTGGGATCATCAGACTCTACCTTTCCATTAAAATGTAAGAGTCGTAACAGAAGAGATTCACATGGTATTAAGGTAAGACAGTAGATATGTACTTTGCACAACCCTGTGCCTATTTTCAACAGTAAATATTATAACATGTTACCCCAGAAAGACTGTGTAGACTCAAACAGTATGCAACACACAGGATATGCTTGAGCCTTACATTTTTTTTGGCTTCCTTTCAACTCAGGTAAGGCTGTTTTCAATTCAGATAATTTTTAGTTTTTGACTTGGCTATAAAGACAGAAAGAGGTAAAGGAAAAGCACTTTCCAGATTTGCTGCTCTAGATTGAAGCATTCCAGCTCACTCACAAACCAGAAGTTCAGTCAGGGGAAATCTCACTAAGCAAGTTGTCTCTGTGATCTGGAGATAAGCCTCAAGCCAAGATTAATTCTATGTATGCATATGGAAGATGGCATGACTTTAAATGTTGTGTGCAATACACATGGGTAAAACTAAGCCTACATCTGAAATTAAGCATTATACCATTTAAATGTTGAGCAACCCTAAGGTTTTTTATTTTAACAGGTGTGGGGAGGGTAAAGGTTTTATTTCAAGAAATGAAAAATAAGGGCCTGCTCCAATTATAGCCTGATGTATCAATTTGTATGAAATCAAGATACTTGGAAACAGTACTACAAGCTTGCAGATACTTGACCTCTGTGAAGAGCCTCACTGGTCCCTCTGTCACTTTTAACATGCACTTAAATTTGGTGCTCTTCCTCCCCCCAGTGATGACTGAATATTTCTGAATAACTTGAAATTCACACCCACTTGAAATGCTGACTTGGGAATACACTTTTTTGGACACATGCTTCATCATATTTCATACTGTACACAAAGATAAGCATTTTAGAAGTTTGGAGGCAGAGCATTTCCTCCTACAGAAGAGAATTTATATTTTCCCTGACATTGCCCAGGCAACACGGGCTTGAATAAAAAAATGATGCTAAAAGCAGAGTTCTCTAGTCTGGGAATCAACGCTGTTATTTTATTCCCAGCTACGTTCAGTATCCTACTTGATGAAGAGAAGAATGTCCCTCACAAGTGCAGAGATGTTGAACATAATTTGATGACCCATATAAAAGCTCAGGCATTAGGGCATGAAGATGCAAATAAAAGAATGTGGAGGTACAGAATGATCCAACTTGAGATTCACTTTTCCTTGATTTTACCCAGCCTTTTTTCCTTCTGTGTTTTCTTGTCTTCTCATTTGGTTTGGGTTTTTTTTTTCTACTTCCCCCCTCTGTTATTAGTGGTGGTATTTCAGATCTATTGTATTAAAAAAGTGTTGTAGGAGAGACTGAAACCCATAGTCTCTAAAATATACTC
Organism: Colius striatus; assembly: GCF_028858725.1. Taxonomy (NCBI): domain Eukaryota; kingdom Metazoa; phylum Chordata; class Aves; order Coliiformes; family Coliidae; genus Colius; species Colius striatus. Next base: position 23,022,397 of record NC_084760.1, on the reverse strand, counting down.
TCCCAAACAGTATCACAGTCACTTAGATACAGATCTTATCTTCTGCCTTCCCATGTGAAATTTTTTGTACACCTAGAACAGCAGTGGTGAGCCACAAACAAACTACAAAGCTCTGAAAATCTCAGGGAAGAGATGGGCTTGAATCTGCCCAGGCTAACAAGGGCTTTGTACCTAAGTCTTTGCTCCTCTGGATGCCTTTATAAGGGTTATTCAGACCATCTACTTTACTATCTGGCAACCAATTTAGAGCATTGCAGTTAGAAGCCTAAATGAGCATGAAGACAGCAGAAGCTGGAAGATGTCTAATAAAGGTTATCTGAATATCCAGCTGAAGTTTTCCAGGTTATATCATTAATGAAGACAGATGTGTATCTCTGAAAGCCCCTTCTCATGCTGAAGTTAGAGAGCTAAAGGTGCAAGTAACCCAAAAAGTGTCTGCCCATTGAATTCAAGAAAGGTTCTTTACATCCCACCAGACTAGCAGCATCTTCCTTCACATTTCCAAGCATGCAAGTATGCAGTTCTGATCTCCCTGTATCTAAACAGATACGGTACATATTGAAAAGGCTTACAGAAGGGCAGCAAAGTCAAACCTACAAAGTGGCCTCCGTATGAGAAGTGATTGTACAGACTGGGATTCTGCCGTCTGGAAAAGAGACGGCTGAGAGAGTAGTTGCTCTCCATGCAAAATATAATCAAGCTATGGAACTCAGGGGATGTTAAAAAGTTTATATGGATTTAAAAACAACTAGTCACATTCAAGTCAAAATAATCTGGCTCAGGAAGTTCCTGAGCTAGGATCTGTTGGAGGCTGGACAACTCTGCTGAATGGCACGGTGACTTCCTCAATCTTGATGGGCTCAATTCCAGGGGCTTTCTGGCCTTTTTGCTGCCAGACAGCAGTTTTACAAAGATGTTATGCACCTTGCAAAACTATTTGGAAAATGGGTACGATGATCTACAATGGTTTGCAATACTGCAAAGAGACAACATCCTTCCTGATATGTGTGGTCCAGGCAGCAGATGTGTGTTGCATCAGTGGCTATGACACAGCTCAAGGAAGTTAATGACAGCTAAGTCTGCTCTAGCTTCATTTGTGACTGTCATCCTGCAATAATGTGGGATGAACCTTATGAACACCACAACAGCTAACCATTGTCTTTCCAGCCCTGGAGGTAGAAGTCCAAACAATCTTGGCAATCCCCATTTGTGGTCCCATCACTACTGCACCAAAAAGGAGGTGCCTTCCTTTTTTTGAAGTTCTTCCTACGCTACTGAAAGACCATGCTTGCCCATATCAGCAGCACAAACCTGTCGCCCTTCATGGACCAGACACTATGAAGTGGATATATAACCATAGGAAATTATTAGCAAAATAGTCAGCTCTGCCTGCTCTGACTCTCCTGGCACAGATACCATGAGCTGTTCTTTGTGGCATATATTGAGTAGGAAAGCTTGCTCACCTACAGGGCCTCCTAATAGAGTTGCCAACCGTCTCTAGGTCTGTAGTCAGAAAGGGATCTGTGCTGCCGTTGCTCCAACTACAGCTGTCTCAAGGAAAGCTGAAAAAGACATACAGCTCTCAGCATGCTGAGATGCAAACAGCAGCCTGGCTCAGCAGTGACATGCCATGCCGTTCCTTGTGGTGGCTTACTGGGCACTGGGCACAGTGCAGTCCTGCAATACAACCAAGAAGCATCCGGCTGAGAAACCACTATTGGGTCCTCCTTTAATTTGTTGCTGTTCATTGGCAGTGTATTCCTTATAGCTCAGATTCAGTGCTATTGCACCCCTAATGAATTAGCTTTAGAGAGAATAGTTTTCCTGTCTACATTGCTTCTCAGTTATTTACACATAACTGTGTAATGGCTAGGAATCTTTCAGTACTGGAAGTAATTACACTTTTTTTTTCTTCCCTGGAGCCATTTTCTCAGTAGCTAATGGTAGCTACTGATGGATACTACCCCTTATATCTAAAATAACAGCAGAATTCTTTCCAATTAATCCAACAACAGCGTTCCAGGTATCCTTAGGCAGCAGAAATGTTAGACTTTATCAACAAATAACTGAAGCTACACTTGATCTCAACTTGACAACTTTTTGGTAGATTTAGCTTCAGTTACTGAAGTAAGAAAATCTTTGCTTTTTGAAAAGTGCTCTGCTCTGTCATAACTCATGCAATTTACTCACATCAGTGGCCTTATCTTTTTTCCAGTTCCATCTTACCAAGACTCTATAAAACTAGCAATTCACTGATATGATTACTACTTTACTCCCTAGTAAGACAGAATAAATATTCTTAAGCTACCTTTCAAATGCAGACTTTTAACTTCTAATGAAGAGGGAAAAAAATGTGTACAAATGTACGATCCCAAGTTATCCAAGGCAAGTACAAACGTGGTCTCTCAGGAAAACTAGATGGTGCAAACTGAGTGTGGGAAAATGCTAAGAGCTTCAGGTCATGGCTGACATTTAAACTCAACACCTCTGCTTCTGCGTTGTTATTGCTGGTAGTCTATGATATGAACCACTGCTTCACTGTGGGTTTGATACTGATATAATTTGTACAAGGAGCTACTGAATACATATACATTTAAAGACTGAATAAACTTTCTGCAGAATATCAAGAAAAAGCAATATTGCTTTTTAACTTGCAGCTATGCTTTTTTTGTATGACCTATGAGAGGAAAGCAATGAAGTTTGAAAATACCCTTTAAAAACACACAGCAATGTCTCAGAGAACTTGAGTAATATACACATGGCTGCTAATAAGGCTGTAAAATGGCTGCATTACTGCCAATAAAAGACACCATCTGGTAGATCTGCCTATTAAAACATAGGTTCATCTGCAACCTTTTAAGTCTATTTTTTCAGGCTACGAGAGGTTGCTGAATCACTAAGAGAATCATGGCAGTGTTAATAAAATGATTTATGAAGTTATCAAAATGACAGTTGAGATAAATTAGATCCTAAACTCAAGCCACTCCTAAATTTGGCTTTGACTTTGTCAACCAACTTTACCTCAACTTGAGTCATCATCCCTTCATGCTATGAAGAAAAAAGCGCAAGTGCTTCAAGTCAAGCTCTGATGGCTTTCTTCTTTCAACAGTGAAGGATGAGGTCTGACCTGGAGGAGTTATTCTGCATGTACATAAGCATGTGATTGCAACATCATCTCTGAAACCTGTTATACTTGAAAGGGAAGATGTGAGGAGAAAAGAATACCCTACATCAAAAGGTATTTTTTACCCCAAGAAACCTTTGTCCACACCACTGTGGGTCACTACAGAAGCATAGCCAAGTTGGAGGAAGCAGGGTAAGGTAAGAGAACAGATAGGTAGTTTGTACATGCGTATATCCAGCTCACGTTGCTATTCACAGAGACTGCAGGCACAGGGTAAGACAAGCTGGGCAGCAAATGCATACATGCTTGTATCAAAGGCTGGAAGAACCAACAAAAGCACTAGCAAGCAAAAAACCATTTTAGAGGTTGTTGCCTAACTTGGCTAGAGGCATCACTCTGCAGCAGCTCTTTGCAGACCCTAAAACCATGGCAAACTGCAAATGATTTGTAAGGTTTAAAGACACTTGCACAAGTTTCAGCACTAGTCAGGACCAAGGAGAAGCTTGGCTTAGAGCAAAAATTATATATCTGTTGAAATGAAACATTTCCAAGATCAAAAGTGCCTTTTTCTGAAGATACTAAGAGATACCCCTTTCAATACTTGAGATAATCCATTTATCAGTGATACTACTCGAAACACATTCTAGTCAGACAAAGTAAAAGGTGTTGGAACATAGGAGAGGTTTTTTAATAAGCATAATAATACTTTATGAGATTTGGGTTTAGGGATTTGTAAAGAGACAGAGTTCATTGTGTCCAGCTTTGAGGCCTTCAATGCAGGGAAGGATGTGGACCTGTTGGAGCAAGTCCAGAGGAGGGCCACAAACATGATCAGAGGGCTGGAGCACCTCTGCTATGAAGACAGATGGGAAGCTCTAGGGAGACTTTATAGCACCTTCCAGGACCCAAAAGGACCTACAGAAAAGCCTGAGAAGGACTTTTTGCAGGGTTAGTGATAGGATAAGGGGAAATGGCTTTGAACTGAAAGAGAGTAGATTTAGCTCAGATATTAGGATGACGTTCCTCTCAGTGAGGGTGGTGAGGCACCAGAACAGGTTGACCAGATGGGATTTAGCCACAGCTAAAGAGCCAGCATGCAGGTCCTGACCACCCTTTTGGCACCAGATGAAGCTGGCAGGTGCTCTGGGGTAGCCATGGCAGCCACAAGGCCCCACTCTGGACCCCTTTTCTGTTTTCACAAGATGGCATGTACATTTAGCCGAGTTAGTGTCTTTACCTTGTCTTTGATTTGTCCTAGATTTCACATCCCTCTCAGCTAGCCTCATTTCATGCTCAAAAGTCTTGTTTAATGTAACCGATGGATAAAAAGCACATGCAACTTTTTCAATAAGATTTCTGACTTCACCCTTTTAACCCAAAGAATAACTATAAATAGTTTATAATGTCTGGGATTTCCACAGCCTAAGTGCAGCTATAAATAGTTCTAAACATTTTCCCACTTCATGCTTTTGAAAAGAACATTCTCCACTTCCTTTCTTGGTGAACCCCTGGGAATAATGCTAGATCCCAGCTCAGAAAATATGTATATTAGGAGAGTTTAGCAAAACAGAGCTAATAAAGTTGCTAACAGCAGGTCTCCAACTAATTTTGCGTAAGGAAAGGGTCAGGCGTCCTCTGCAACAAGTTCATATTCCTAATTCACCCCAGGACACTCGAGTCAGCCATTTGTGGTATGTCTCTGTTCACTCGGCCCATCAGGATATTTTGGGGGGTTGTTTGTTTTTGCAAAGAATTCGTTGTTCTCCAAGCCTCAGAGCAATGGCAGGATTTATTTGTGTTTACTTGAAGTACGTGTGTGTTCAGCTTTTGGTATTTTAAACACTAGAGCAGGACACGTCCTTTCGACTTATTTTTTTACGCACGACTTCAGCAGGGTCCCGGTGAGGCCTGTCTGCGCCGAACCGCCGTGCCTGGCAGCGCGGGATGGGCCTGGCAGCGCGGGATGGGCCCGCTGGCGCAGCGCGGCGCTCCGCGGAGCCCCGGCGAGGCGGCTGCGAGCGCAAGGCCGCGGCTGCGCTCCGCGGCGCCCGTCACCAGCCCGCGCTGCCCGCGCCCCCTGCGCGCCCCGCTCTTCCCGCTCTGCGCCGCGGCGCCCCCTGCCGGCGGCCTGGCCGCGGCCTGCACGGCTGGCGCCGCCACGGGCGAGGACACCAATAGGAGCTGTGTCTGGGGTGTTTTTGCGAGGAGACGGGTAGTTTGCAGACGAGCTCGGAACAGGAAAGCCGGCCAGCCGGCTGCTGGGAGCGGGTGTTTCCGAAGAAGAAAAAAATGGGGAAAAAACCCAGACCTAATGGGAAATTATGTCCTTCTGCCATTCTGTCCTTCATTCTCTCCATGCTATCACTTTTATATTGCTTGAGGTACCCACGGTCCTTTCACTTAAAAGGCTCTAAATCCTCCTTTACCTACTTCACCCTTTATATGAAGATTCTTGATCAGAGAAGACTGGAACTTACCAGTACAAAGGATGATAAATTATTTCCTCAAGGACAGCAGATCATAGAGTCATAGAATCACAGAATGGTAGGGATTGGATGGGACCTTAGAGATCATCTGGTCCAACCCCCCTGCAGAAGTAGGTCCAACTAGATCATGTGTCTCCTAATGAACAGGTATTTGCAAGATGCAGCTGCAGGAAATGGCTTCACACAAAAGATTTAGGAAGCGCAGGTCAGTAGAACAGCTCAGTTTAGAGACTCAGACCGTTTATTCTGAGTGGCCCTAGTACCATAAAAGCCAGCCTAGGAAAACTCAATTTTTGAGTTTTAGGAAGGATACATTCTTTATTGCAGGGTCAGATGCATGCGAGATGATTCCTCCTGTCATGCATACTGTATGTTGCATTGGGCAATGTTTATATTACCTTGTTACATACATATACATTAATTTTCTCAGAATGTGTATGCACATTCATTTTCTCAGACTCATTGACGTAGGATCCATCCCCCTTGAGCATACACTCTTAATCACAAAGAGGGCCTTTGGAGGTCTTCAGGATCCTCAGATGGTCATTGTCTTGACATTCCTTCAGTTCTAAGTCTGTGCATTATCAGTTTATTAATATATCTCATTTCTCCTTTTCACAGTTAGTATTCCTTACCCACAAAGCTCCAATATTTTAGTTTGTGTCTTGGTCTGCATCTGCATCTACATCCTGAATGTCTCAAGATAGTTGACATCTGTATCCTGGATGTTTTAAGACAGCTGAAGCTGAAGGTGAAGCAAGCACAAGTTAAACTCATAAAATTATGGTAAGAATGAAACTTTCCATTTTAAGATCATATGCATCAACTCAGAAAAAAGTTTGTGTGAAAACAGAGAATCCCATTATGCCGTTATATCTTTTCAAAACATAGTGCAGTTTATTGAGACCATTTTATATGTGGCTTACATGTATACAAAAATCTGGATGAGCAGTAATGAAAGACTAGTTTCAAAACAAACATTTTAAAGTTGGACCTAGGGACTGACAAGGATGTCGAGTTCCTAATATTAGATGACAACAACTGTAAACAAGGAGCATGAGAAGAGGCAGCCCTAACCCCATAGGACTCCAGCAATTCAGAGAACCTCCATTGTGTAAGGTGTGAAGTGTGTGATGACTAAGAGCACAGTGAAATGGTTTAGCATAAACAAAATCAAGCTGAGATGCCTCCAGGAATTAGAACTTTCTTTCTTTTGATGTTTTACATCAATATGTATCTATGCAGTGGCAAAATTAGATACAAAATGAATGCAAATTGTCTGTGATGTAAGCAAAACCAAGATGATGATTCCTTAAAAAGAACCAAAACTTCCACAAGTATTACTGGACACTGATTTGTTGCATGGTATGCAAACTCTGCACCCACTTAAATGCTCAAACACTGAACAAAGTTAGTCTAGCTTATAAAAACCCTCCTTTTTTTTCATTGACTCAGTTTCAGTTGTTCCAGATAAAAAAGTTGGTGAGATAATGGAAAATTTCTCATAAGAGAGAAGATATGATTGTGCATGGAAACAGACAGCTCTGCACAGCCACATCTCACAACACTATTGAAGACTTTGGTGGTTGCACATTGTGGAAGGGACTAGATATTTTTTTTCTCAAATCCCTTGCAGATAGAATGTGGGAACATAAACCTTTATATCACAGGTGATCAACCAAAAAGAAATCGTCCAATAACTGAGTCCTTAAAAACACTCCACTCATCACGGATTACCACTATATTAAGCTAATTGTGAGATAAGAGAAGCAATGACTCCTTTGCTAATGATAAGAGACAAGTCTGGTCTCTTGATCAGGGAAAGCAGGTAGTGTCCAGCAGGTACTCTTGTTCAGGGTATTTTTGAGTCAGAACTGAGATTCTGCCTTTACCAGCAGACCAGTAAAATGATTCTGCTGTTACAACACTAGAAACATAAGCCCCAAAGAAAGCCAGAGAAATAACTGCAACTTTGGTGCACAACACTCCTCCCTCTTTACAAAGAGCACTGAGAATGTACCAAGGATTATATTGCACTTGCAGTTACATGGGATATAATCCCACAATTTTCTGTTAAGTCAAATAAATAAATAAATGTTACAGCTTCTGTCTTATTGTCACAAAGTACTCTGTAAGCATGCCTGCTCCTTGGCCCAGTTTCTTTTCCTTCCAGTCTTGTTTCTCAAGTCGAACTCCTTTACTAGTAAGCATTCATTCAGTCATAGCATGAGCCACAGTCTCTGAATTGGCAATTTCATTCATCTCCCTTCTGTGCAGTGTTTTTCTTTTGCATGTCCCTATCTCTGTAGGGTATAATGTGATTCATTCTAATGGATTCCACTCAAAAGGCTGCTCCCATTTGGCATGGAGTAAGTTCTTACAAAACCCAAGAGCCGATGCACGTTTTCTAAATAGAAGTAATGTGCTGAGAGGGCTTGCTTAAACATTCAAGCCTTAAGGCTACTTTAGGTAAGCTCTACTACGCAGTGGAAGGAAGCTGATTTATGAAAGAGTTAAATGATCAAGCTGAAATGTTATTTAAATATCACAAATTAAAAGCTCCAGCCTAGCTGCAAAGAATAAAAAAGGGCACAAGCTTGGCAATGTTCCTAAGGCAGTAAAAGCAGTGTTTAGAGAGAAAGAAATCTTTGTCTGAATGCAAAAAGGAAATGCCAATTGGCAAAATGGAGCAAGGAAAATGTATCTGGGTGACAGCAAACTGACAGAATACAAATTTCTCTCAATACAAGGAGAATCTCCATGAATTTCAGCATGACCTCTAACAAAGATCTCATAATACAGTCAAGGTGAAACCCCAGCAATTTCAGTCTATTTTTAAAACTGCATTTAATTTGTAACTGTTTCTGTCACATCTCACTCTCCTCTGCTTCCCACTCTGATGGAGGAAGATCAAGCACTTCTTCCTCGGTCATTTTATAAGAAGTGTTATAAGAAATGCTATCTGAGAACTCAAATCCTCTCCCAGTGGGGCTTTTGCTGACAATTTCAGTAAAATGGGAACACAGACACCAGCCTTCCTGGAAAATCTACAGCAAGAGGAAAGGAGCATAAACCTCTTGCCTTTTCAAAGGAAACCATTAGCCAGAGGAGCAGGATTAAGTTGGTGTGATTGCTGACTGTCACCAAAAAGGGTGGTCCTACTGCCTCCTCTGCAGGGAACCCAGTCCAGCATGGGCACACTGAGATGGGTCACTTAGATGATTTTGGGGAATGATTATCATTTCTTTCTTGTTTTGATGGGTTATTTTCCTGTGCAGTTATCTCAACTTGTGGTCACACAACACCTAAATCCCACCTCAGGAAGGCAGTATGTGAGCACAGGGAGTAGGGAGTAGGCCCACTCCTTATCCAAGTTAGATACACTGTGAAATTGTCCCGTAAGAAAAGTATGATCAGAAGCTTCAGTGCTAAACTGTGAAGGACTAGGATAACAGTTTTTACACGGCGCAAATAATGAGATTACTGAGCATCCCATTTCCTAAATAGCAAGTCTGCCATTGAAAAATGGGTGAGGAAAATGAACTCAATTTTTGAGGCTTGTATTGCTTCAGAGTGCATTTATCCTAACCTTGTCAGTGATAAAGTCCACAAAAGACTTTGAAGGAGGGATATGTAGTTCCCTGAAGCTGCAAAGTCCTTTAAACCTGCTACACTAGGTAGACTGGGCAGACAGGTGAGGTGAGCTCTGTCAGTGGGCTGACATGATCTATCCAACTGCTCAAACTCCACAAAAGGTTGTTCTATCTGCCTTTTTTCACTGGGTTTGCTCTGCCACATCCTTGACAGCCAACTCACAGCATTGCTGGCAGGGGAGGACTAATAATAATTAAGCTACAGCAAATGTCCTCACTTCCCACAGCCTCTTCCCCTCCGAGCTGGGCACTCAGAGCTTCAACCCAATGGGGGAAAAGGGACATTCCTCACCCAATGTGAATACAATCAAAACATGTCATGGTACTACTAATGAAATCCTATTTAAAATGATTGCTTCTGTAGAATTCCCTATAAGGAAAAAACCCAGAGTAACTCAGTGAACATCTAGTTCAATTCACCATTGTTATCTGTGACCAATGCCAAACATATCCGAGAAAAGGCCATCACTGACATAAATTCCTGCAATCATATGAACAAGTAGAAATGTCTTCCTGACTGTAGGTGGGATTTAGCCAACAGTGCATTAATAGCCTTTGCAGTTTTTCTCGTAGGTAGTATAACCCCAGAGGCTCTCTATTCAGAAATAATTAAGACTTTGGAGATTCCCTAAACAAGTTCCCATGAGAAAAGGGTTTCTGGGTAAGGTTTCAAGACTCTGGTAAATTGCCTAGGCGGGAATATGACAAGATTCCTTGCAGTGACAAAAAGTTAAGAATTCACAAGATAATGTTGGAAATGGATCCCTTCAACTGGAAATGTGACATTACATGATCTGCTAATATTTGTTTATTTCTATATCTTTTCAAAGCAAAGTGGGATGAACAGTACCAGTCTGCTGTGCTGGTACTGACTAATGGAGCATTTTGGAAATTATCTGCTCATATACCTATATGCTTATTACAAGAGAAGGATGGAAATTTAACTGTATTCAGCTCTTTTATAGCAAGGAGGTTTGGTTATGAATCTAACTTTAGTTTTACAGGACTGGATTCTGTGAAACTAAGGAGTACACTTGTGCTGCTGCATGGGAAATGTCTTGTTTTTAATGAGTTGCCAACTTAATGACCTGTGGGATTTCAAAGTTCCTTTTTGGTTTTAAAGGAAATGATTAATATATAGTCTGTCTTTAATTATGGTGCTATAATTGTGTGAAAGGAATTCCATTCATTCTTTTCTTCATTTATACTTTTTACATTTGTGAATGTTAGACAATGTATTCTCCTAAAAGGTCTGTCTGTAAAAGAGATGTACAATATTATTTACTTTCAAATGGGAGACTAATGACAATATTCCTTAGTTGTGGGGCAGAATATTTTTATTCTTACTTTAAAAGGATACATGAGTTGTTTAAATGACTGTCTGACTAAAATAAAGTGGATTTATATGGAAATAAATGCCTGGCTTCAAATATCTATTAATTTAATAGTCCCTTATTTTTTTACAGAAAAAAATATTTTAGAAAACTGAAAATCTCATGAGTATATTTTTGTTGGTACTGTAATTGGCTATTAGAGCCCATGAGCAAATGTCCTAGGATAAATTTAGATAAACGGTAGTTGCACTTCAGAAAGCAAATCTTAACCCTACTGCCCTGCCTACATAACCTAAGGATTTTCCAGTTCTGTAAATGATTTGTGACTTCTTTCTCCCGTTTTTGCCCCAAGTAATTGGGAAATTAAGTTTCTGAGGTTTTAAGAGCTTGTATATGCACCACATACAAACCTCATCCCTATGGCTCAGACATTTTGATCCCTTAGTTATCAGTCAGACACTTTTCTACAACCTATGAATGTCTGGAAATAAACTCTTTGATTTGATACTCTGTTATACCTAAGGGGAGCCTAATTTTGAAACAAAATATTTAGAAAGACCTTTCAGTGTGAATAACACCACTTCAAATGGATGCAGAACACCCTTCCCCACTACCAACTCAGCTTTCCTGTAGCCAACACCACACCAGACACCACATCAGGTGCTCACCACCATGCACTCCTAATTTGCTTTCCCAGATAGTCTGGGCCAGAGTGGGTCTGGCCAAGGGAGCAAGACCCACTCCTTAATATGTGTCATAGGGATAGCATAGACTTAAGAGACTGTAAACCTTTGAGGTTTTTTGCATTTGTCTGAAAACTTCGTTTGTTTGGGGTTTTAAGTAGTCCCGTGTTCTTTAGAAAAAAATATATGTAACCTGTATTTATAATGCAATTCACATCTTCTCACATGCACTTCGCCATCCTACTACAGACAATTATCTCTTCTCCCAGCAGCACCACCACCAAAAAAAAAAAGAAACAGAGAAGGAAAGCACTACCTGTGTCATGAAATCCCAGTTGTCTGTTATCTCAAGACCATGTCATATAATCCATTTATAAAGTTACAAAGCTCCATCTTAAAACTACTTAGGCTTTGTTGCCTCTCTACACCTGTTGGGAAGCTCTCATTTCCAAGAGATAAGCTTCTGTCATCTAACAGAATTACCTAGTATTAAACTTTCACTGCATTGACTTGCATTTTGCACAATTACATTTAATCCCACTTCCACTCCTCTAGCTCTCATCGACTCTGTTAACCTTTGCCATTTTGCCGTTACAGAGCTGCACCAGGAAGGACAGAAGTTTAAGAGGTTCATTTGATACACAAGAACTGTATTATCATTCTGCTGATAAACAGAAAATGCTTCACTATCCTAGCAAGGTTACAGTGACCTTCCTTGTTAATTCAGAAAGGAAAATATGCACACTCATTCCATTAAATGGGAGTGCCAGCATCTCGTGTTAGAATTGAAGTGCAAAGTTAAAATTGCAATAGTACATCAGCACAGGATTACAAAAGGAGTGCTGAGGTAATTTTCACAAATGTAATTGTGTAGCCCAAAAGAATTCCACTATATTAACCAATATTATTAAAATCTACTATATTAACATAAGAATCAGTATGGTTGTAAAATACTTAGAAAAATAACTGTCAAGGCAGGTAACAGATAAAAAAATAAGCAAGGTTATTTTTCTGCAGCTTTCCCTCAGCTGTGTTTCTGGAAACTGCCTCTAGCGTAACTGTCAGCCGTGTCAAAGCGAACAAGTTAAGTAACTTAGAAAAACAAGAATGATAACTTCCTTTCTCTCTAAGTAGGCTCATAGCATTGAATAATAATTTTGTTGTGTCCACACATGAACCAGCAGAGACCAGACACTAGTCTGATGGGCCATTGCCATTACTGGCAGATGTTCCTACCTTCTCCTCACTCAGGACTTGGCTCTTTGCAATTAAGAAATAATAACAGCAAAGGCCTACTTTTTGTGGCCAAGTCATTACAGAAAATGTTTAACAGTATCAGGCTCAAGACTGGTCTTTGAGAAACTCTGTTTTCACACTAGTTCTCTTTTCTCTTTAGCTAGTTCATCATCTTACCTACAGTTCTAACACTAATCTTCAGGTTCTCCACCACTTGGCACTGTACCAGGTCGTCTATAGAAGCTGACAACTCCATTGCATTTTTTCAGTTATCTTATTAAAGAAAGCAAGCACGTTTGTCTGGCATGAACTACTGCTACCAAATGCAATTTGCATTTTATCCTCCTTTACAGCAATTTCAGTCTTGTTAATAATTTTTTCTAACAAAAATAGACTGTAAAGTCCTGTGAAGTCAGACTGGAAGCCTATCCAGCATACCCTTCCTAAATATAGCACCACGTATTGATATAATTGAAACCTTGCAAGCTGTAGAATCAATGTTATCTGTTTCCTTCACGCACGCAGCACACTCTGCCTACCCTCAGCAGACCATGACAGCACTGCTGATAGATGAGCAGTAATTTAAAATGTCAATAAATTCCTCCATCGGGCATTTCACATAGGTTAATGAGAAATGAACAAATTTTCTATTGCCCGAAGCAGAAGTGGGTAATTTATTTGCATTTACTCTGGATTACATTAGCAATCCCTGTTGTGGCAGCTCCCTGCAGGCCTCTGTGGAGTAACATAATTTTTGCAATCTGTGACATTGATTCCCAGCTATGTTTATAACTTTTCCGGAACTTTGAACATCTATTTGAAACAACTGTGTCTGAGAGGAGGAGCTAGGTTTATCTCACAAAGAGTAGGTCTATGGCATATAGTGTCCTCAGCTTTACAGTCTATGGTATATATGGGAGACTGTCCTTCCATATTGTAATGCACACACCTTTGAGAGAACAATGACACTCCTTTTTTGTTACATACTGTTCCTTTCAGAATGTCTTCTCAGGTAGAATACCAGTGGTCCTGGGTGTTCACACATTGTTTATCACTCTGATTCCAGTAGTCTTGGGTGTTCAGGCATGGTTTACCATTTTGATTATCCCTTTCTGTCTGGTTGGTTTTGTTTCTCCAAGCAAAAGCATTTGTAAAACATGGAATAATTTTTCTATTCTGTTCTGTTTAGGGGAAGTTTTCAAACTTGTGCTTTAAGAAGAACTTTACAAACAAAGGAGTCAAGAAAAAAACAAGTAGTATGAGAAGAGATTTAGAAATTGTGGCATAGAAATAAAATATTGAAGAAATTAGATTTGTTTGCTCCAGGATAAAGGTTACAGAAGAGCCTTCAGGGAAGAAGTCTGGTAATAACCTTCATAAAAGGTAAAAGACTGACTGGGTGTGTTTGAGCTTTTCTTAATGCAAGGGGCCTGAAACTGATAATCTCTTGAGATGAGTCAGTTTTGCATTTCTATGCTTTTGTCTCAAGACAGAAAGTCATTACCAATGTCACCAACAGACATTTTGGGACTGGCAATTTCACCATCAGTGCCTTTGAGCACTGAGATTGTTGTTTCCATGCATATACCTGTATAAAAAAAAAGGGTTTAGTTTTCTTTTTATGAGTAGTTCTTTGCAGGATAGAGAGACAAAGATGGCCTATAGCCAAAGAGAGGACAACTCTACCCTGTTACATCTATTCCTTCACGAATTACAGGTGAACATACACAGAATTGTGACTTCACATATGTGCATCTTCTATGAAGGCACTGACTGCTGCATCTCAGACTCTTTCTTTGGAGATGAACAGGAATTAGTTTTGCTGATGCTGGATCTATTATTAACGCATGTATGTTAGCCTTTTTCCTTGGTGTTACAATATCAGGTAAGGTAGAGTGAAGATCAGCCAGCTACTTCCAGCTCTGTTCTTACATCAGGGTCCCATTTGTAGGCGAATGGCTTGAGCAATGTGTCTAGTGTTCTGAGACTGGAAACTGTGACAAAAGTATTGTGGAAGTGAAAGGATTAACCGTAACTGCTGTGTCAGTCTTCTTTCTAGGGGGTTTATTGCTTCTTAAAGAGAGAGCTATACTTTCCCTTGAACATACCAGCATTAAAGCAAAAGACAGTCCTGCTCTTAAAAGCTGAACAGAGAAAGGGAACTTTGTTTCGCAGAAGACTCTATTATGTCATAATATGGTTTCCTTCTGTTGGGAACAGTACCCGAGTTAGAAAAAAAGGTGTGAAACTACATCTCCAGGGAACTGGAGGTGGACTGCCCCAGAGCCTTGAGCAATGAGAGTCCCCACACAGCAGGCTGCTCCACAGCTGCAGACACTGAGAGCTCCAGTTATCAAGGAAGAATGAGCTTGGGAGCCCTGAGAGCCATGGCTCCCAGCACTTCCCAGATCTCTGCCAAGGAACCAGGTCAGCAAGCTGTCAGGAAGCTGGGTAGGGTTCTCATTGAAACACTAGATTTTGATGAGTCAGCAAATGCTCAATTAAAAACATGTCAGAATTTTTCCAACCAGCTCTGTCCACAATCTAAACAAATCAAGGGTGTAGGGAGGAAATACTGTCCTTATTTTACACCAGACAGACTAACGCACAGAGACATGTAGTAACTTATCCCAGGTGCTACAGAAAGTCTGCTGTGAGGAGGCAAACTTAGATTCCGTGCCGTCTCTTAATCACAAGAGTATCCTTCCTCTAAAGTTAATTAATTTGCCACTACGAGGACCTTGTGAGATAAGTAGTACTTTCATTTTATAAACGGGAAACCAAAATCACTTGTACAGCAGCAGAGAGGAAGCCCGTATCTGAGCCAGGACTGAACCCAATATTCCTAAAGCTATTAAGCTTTAGGAGCAAGCCTACCTGTTACTTTCGTGGACAGAGTACACAGCCAAGCTGCAGTCAGTCTATTTGCAGTAATGATACAGATTACTACAGCAAAATACTTCTCTGCTACAGTCATGTTACACTGCAGCGATACTGTCCATACAAAAATGCTGTTGTGCTGTGAATATAGCCCTTATTTGTGGCTGTGGGTGGTACAGAGCTAAAACTGCAGGTAGAAAGTGGTAACTAATGCTTCCCTAAGCATTAGTTACATACACTCATATATGCAGTTAAACTGGCTTTCCTCCTCCTGCTAAACATGAGCAGCTATAGCTATACTTAGGCATACCACATAAGCTCTTTTCCCAAGTCTTTTATGATCCTAGGTTTCTTAGGCTTGTGTGTGTAAATATTAACTCATCCTTCAGCTGGATTTCTGCTTTGAACACAGCTCTAATTGTGGGCAAGAATAGTATCACCTGATATTAAAGTCAGTTCAGTTTTTATGAATAGATTTTCATTTCAAATGTCATAGAAATGAAATTCAGTAGGTAGTGAATAGCATTTAAGCTATGGACCTCTCATCTGCTGCTACTGTGAAAATCGGCTCAAATTTGGCAGTCACAGACTTTAGAGAAGTCTGTTTGCAAGTGCATAACAGAGAACCCAGAGTTTCCCAACTACCAAGCACAAATTCTGCTCTCAGGGAACAGGCTGTATACATGCTGTTGCTTCTGAGAGACAGCACCCTTTGTACTCTTCAGGTTGTCCAAAGTACAAGCTGGAGGACAATGGTACCTTATTTCTGCCATTCTCTCTGTGCTCTCCCTGCCTGCCTTCAGTGCCACAGAAGGAGAGGCCACCCAAGTTACATGCAATGGGAATGAGGGCTTGACCAAAAGAGGGGGAAAAGCAGTGCTAGAATTACTGGTCAAGGATGAAGCTGTGGCTGAGAATTTTTGAGGAAAGACTGGACAGTGACCACGTAGGCAGGAAGCAAAAATTAGAATTGTTTGAGCAAAGACACTTTGACATACAGAAGAGTGGGTAACAGGATTAGGAGTTCTCAAGGGAAATTAAGAGCAAACTAGGATTCACTAAGAAAAGAAGAGGCTGACATTGTGTGAGAAATGTGACTGGGATGCACAGGAGTCATGGGAGTAGAATTAGCTAGGTTTGCCTGGGAAGGAGACTGGAAAAAAAAAAAACCCCACACATGTAGAGACACAGCAGAGCTGAGAACAAAGGATGCAGTTTGAAAAGGAGACAGAGTTTCATGGGGGAAGGATGGAAACAGGGGCAGAAGACAACTTGGAGGTAGGTGAAAGGTGACAGGGATCCAGCTTGATGCAAAAGTCTGTGTTCATTAAAACATTCTTTCCTTCATGATCTGTAGAGCCCTGAGAATCGCCATTTCTCTAGGGTCATCAAACCATTGCATAAGTGTGTTTCTCCTCCTTTACTAGTTTGGTTTATTAAATTATGACATATCCTAGACTTGTAGCAGAGAATCTGAATGTTATTTTTATGGATATATCCTATGAGAGTGAACATAATGTTTCACATGAACTTTTGGGATTTATTTTTGGTAAAAAAAGAATCACTTGCAAAGTGAAACTTTAAAAGTTAGCAAACGCCATAGATAATGCTGGCTATGCTTGCAAGGCAGAAATTACAGAGCAGCTTTCATACAGGGCAAAATTCAGTAAAATTCAGTCTGGAAAACAGACAGCCTAGAAGGGATATTATAGAGAACTGTAAAATTCATGAGTGGCACAAATAAGAGACTGGTTCTGCTGGATGTTGTGGAGACTAAAAGCCAGTAGGAGTAAAGGGAAGAATGGGTAGGTACAAGTAGGATAAATCTCCTGGTGATTACTGCTGTATATACAGGAGCCATGTCTGGCTCTAGCCATAAATGAGAGGCTTGGGGAAGGCTGGACAAGTATTGAAGTTTGCCCCATCTTTACTTCTTTTGTATCTGCTGTTCTTACAGACTTGTAGGGATGTAAGTTTTAGCCAAATCTTCAAGAAGAAAAATCACAGGAGGCAGAGAACTGAAACCTGCCTCAACTAATGTATAGCTGAGCTTGAGTTTCCCTTTCACTGCCAGGGGATGAAGCAGACCGTGAACAGAGCCATGCCCACTGCCAGCCTAGGAATTAAGATGGAAAATCCTCTTGTAGGCCATGGAATTAGCTCAGAACACAAGCTGGCCCATTGTGGCTCCTCACCATTTTCTGATGGTAAGAGACAATGTCTCTGAGCAGAATGTGAGGGAAGGGAATGGAATGAGCAGAGTACAGGCATGATGTGTTTCTGTGGTAGACCAGCTAGATGTTGTACAGCTTTACCATGTTCCATGAGAAGGGCAGCTGAGGAGTCCCATGGGGCAGAGGCACAAGAAAGAACCCTGCAAGGCCAGAGTCAGGAATGGTCAGGAGCTAATACAGGTCTCACCTGAGGTTCAAGAGGATTGCAGGATTCAAGGAAGCCTCTATCTCTTAAAGCAAACATGGAGACATTCAGAAGGTTATGGCCACTGTTACAGAAAAGGCACACAGCTACAGGAACTGTAATCTACCAGGAATCTAACTATTTATGTTATGTTAAACAATTGCTAATTAAATACATCTTCAACATGAAAGATGCTGTGTCATGGTTTAGGCCCATCACACCACAATTAGCCTCAAGTACCGAGGAGGTTGAGAACTGCCAAGGGGCAGGGAGAGCTTAATTGCCGCTTAAGACAAAAGAGACCAGGCTACTCGGCTTGGGGACGAAAACAGAAAATAATTTAATGCAACACCAACTACAACATAACCTTAAAACCCCAAAACATAACAAACATTAAACAACACAGAGTAGTACAATAATGAAGAGTCCAATCACCCCTTTAAGAACACCTTCTTGCCACACCTCTCCTCTTGCCGGGCTCAGAGCCCTGATCCTGGTGTTTCTACCTCCTCCCCCCTGTGAATGGCTCAAGAGGGGCAGGGAGTGGGGATTTCAGTCAGTCTGTTCCCAGTAGCTTCTGCCCTTTGTCCCTCTTCAGGGCAGATGGGCTCCTCACCAGTCCTCCCTGAAAATCCATGGGGTAACTCACACGCATGGCAGCCCTGCACGGGCTGCTCCGACGCGCATTTATCCCAAAGGCTGCAGCTCCTTTTTGCCTCTCGTGTGGGACTGCTCTGCGACGTGCAGGCTCTCCAACACGGCCTGGGCCATGGCCATCTCCCCACACAGTCCCTCACCCATCGGGCTCACTCACACAGAGCTGCTGGTAACTCTCAGTTCTGCCATGGCCCTGCATGGGTTGCAGGGGCACAGCCTGCATTCTCGCTACGGCTTTCAGAGGCGTCTCTGGTCTAGCGCTTCTCCTTCCTTCCTCCTTCTCTGGCTGAAGGGTCCACATGGTCACCTCCAACTTGTATCACGCTTACACCTCCTACCAGCACTTCAAATTCCCATCCCTAAATAGTGATCACAGAGGCACCAGATTGGCACAGCCGGGCTGGAGGTGGGTGTGAACCCAGGAGCCAGGGGAGAGTCCAAAACCTCTTTATGGGGTCTTCACTGCAACCTGCTCTCCCTGTTACCAAGCAAAAGCTGCTCCTTGCTAAACCATGACATGCTGATTATGCTCATCCTGCAGGTCACTCAGCGCGGTGATGGAAGGTATGAGCTTGATGCTCTCAACAAACCAAATCCATGTCTAATCCAGTTCTCTGAAGTAGGAGGTGATGTTGGTGTTTTCTCTGTCCACATTTTTAAAAGTGTGAGTGTTACCAAACTCTTTGAGAGAGACCTGTGGGTTGCAGATCTCAAGTTGACAGATGTGTTTCTGAAATCCAAAATGAGAATCCTGGGAGACCATACTTAGGTCACAACACCTCAGTGTTTCCTTTTACCTGACCTTACACAAATACACATTGCGCCTGCTAATTTTAATCAACTTCTTGCCCAGAGTGATGATTGCTGTAGATCCTGTTCCATGGTGTTCTTTGCATGACATCCTCTGCATAGGAAGCCTAGACACCCACTCAGAGCCCTGGACTCCAGGAATCCAGGCGCTTAAATCCTTATTTGGATCTAGTCCTTTGGCCTTCAAATCTGTGCTTTCTCACCATATAAAATCAAAGATAATACCAATACATCATCTCCAAGGATATTGTTGAAGAAAAGACCCTCTGTAAATGTTTAGAGTCTAAATGTTGAGGCAGTTTGATTTGCATCTAATGTTACCTGGCTTTGCTTAGTCTAATTGATAATTACAGTAAGTGGGTGAAAGAAATTTGAAACACTATTTTGTGACTAGTAGCATGAGGAAATCCCTTTGTGTTCAGAGTTGGTGCTTAGTGACACAGTTTGTGGCTCCTTCTAGAGGAACAGTCACTGTCATTTTTCACCATGAGGTGAAAATCTGGTATTTTTCCAGAGTTTGTTCTGTTTGGCCACTTCTGAGGCGACAACCACTGGCAGAAGAACCTAACACTAGAATAATCAGGGTCACACCAAATAATTATTCTCACACCAAATGGACTGAGCCCCTTAGGCATGGTAGGGTGATGCTTTTTTCCAAAATTGCAGGCTTGTTTATTCTTTTAAATTTCAGGGTTGTTCTACGTAAGAAAATACTGCTTTGATGTCTTAATTTCCTAAATGGAGACCTGATCACCCTAAATGGGGTGATTTTGATTCTTCAAGCTGAAAGTAAGAATGCCTAGGAAGTAATACTGCTGATGTTTTGGTTGAAGGAGGTGTAATTAGTGCCCATGCTTTCATAGGACTAGAAATTATAAATTGTAGAAAAGATCAGAACATTTTTCTGGGTTTGCCTCTGAATGTGAAAGACCAATATTCAAATTCCTGTGGCACAATTCAGAATGGTCTAGGATAAAAAGTGCTTCTGAATCAAGAGACGATAAGTCTTTGTGGCAGTATCCCACATCTAATCACTATGGCATGCTCATTTCTTGAAGAGTTTGGGTTTCATTCATTTGCAGACATTTCAACATCATATTACCACTCTGAGTGGTCCTTTTCTGGCAGAGGGGTTGGACTACATGAGTTTTTGAGGTCCCTTCCAGTCCTTGAGATTCTGTTACTTCATGCTAATAGATACCAGTAAATTATGCAAGCACTAAGCCATAGTACAGAAGACTCTATACTTTTGATAGCATATATTTGATAAAGAGAGGAAATGTATGAGAAGAGCCTGTTGAAAATATCCAATTATCAAAAGCAAAACCAAAGTATGTGGATGTGTGCATGTGGTGTGGGATGGTGGCAGATTAGGAATCTGTGTATTTTACAGTGACTTTATAGTTAATCTACCTTTCCTAGTCCTGATTGCAGTCTCATTAGCCAAACACACCATGTTGCTCTGAATCCTAGTTGCTCTTTTCAGTCACCTTTGTGAAGCAGCTCTCCAACTCATCCTGCTGTTCCAGCCACATCAGAGTACTCATTCCTGCACACCTGGCTCTGCTCTTCAGGCATCAGCTTTACCTTCTCTGTGTTGTGTTGCATTACTTTCTCCTCCCTATATGCTGGTGAATTACTTTCTCTTTCATGTGACCATGTCCTAGGCATCACAACCCAGAAGCTTCCTACTCAGTTTTCTGTCCAATCTAGCTTTGTTTGGTTTAGACAGAAAAATTCCATGCCATGATGGGGAAAGTGCCTGTGTTCTGGTAGTCCTCAGGCAAGGGCAGCATACATATGTAGCTAGTCAGGACGGAAAGTTGTGCGTTCATCAGGATGAGGAACCCTGACAGAAGAGCTGTCATGACCCCTCCTGCTCCCCCTTTCTGGAGTGGAGAAGGAAATAAAGTCTTAATAGGGACACAGAAGTTGTGATGCATCACAAATACAAATTCTCACTGCAGAGCTCAATATCCCTGAGGTATTTTTAAGAGAATACTGTCACAATACTTCAACCTAGTATCACCACCCCCAGCCTTATTTGCTGAACTATTCAGGATGCCATTTTCAACACACGTTGAAAAAACAGCTAGCACGAGGTAAACAACAGCAAAGGACAAAGGTTGTTCCAGTTAAAGCCTGTCAAAGAAAACAGATCTTAGCAGAAAGTACTGAGCACCCACTTCTTTTAAAATAATGAGAACTTTATGAGCTTCAGGATAAAACTTTTTTAGAAACAGGGAATAAATACTTCAGTGTAAACTAGAGACTAATAAAAAACTATCTTTGTGAAGGTGGTTTTCTCCAAAATGGCACTTTCCTCGAAACCAACTTGTGCACTTTGCTGCTGCTGCCTCCAGCTCATTGGGAGTCAGAGAGAAGAGGATGCCGACAGGTAGCTGCCTGCTGGTGCGAGAACGTCGGGGGAGACAAGACGCCAACGGGTAAGCGTGCGATGTGTACGAAACCCTGGCCATCGCCGGGGCTGCAGCCGGCAAAAGCGCCAACTTCAGTTCTCTATGAGTGCTCTGCTTTGGACTCACGGCAGAAAGGAGTAGCGGTGGGGGGTGAATTTTCATGTAACCTCTGCGAGGCTAAAATCAACGCTAGTTACACCTAACCAATTATAATCGCGACTGCCTAATGGTGCCCAGTAGCCTTCCACTGCACCGTGAGGGAGCGGCCCGGAACGCTCGGCCCCGCAGGGCTGCTGCTGGCAGCACCAGTGGGGCGGGAGGGAGAGGGTGACCCGGCCCTGGGCCTGAGGAGGCCTGGCGAGCTGCGGGCTCGTTGCCGCGGCTGCGGTGGCGGTGGCGGCCGGTGGGGCGGGCTCGTCCCCGCAGCTCGCGGCCGAGGCGGGGCCACAGCAGCACGCGCGCGCGCCCGTCCCGGAAGTCCTGCAGCAGCCAGCGGGGGGCTGTGCCGGCAGGAAGGCGGCTCCTCCTCCGGCCGGGCAATATGGTGGCGGAGCCGGCGCGGTGGGAGCCCTGAGCCGGTGCCCGTTCCCCCGCCTCCCTCCTTCTCTCCCTCCCTCGGTGCCGCCGGCGGCTGCCGCTGCTTCTCCGCCCGCCTGGCGGGTCTGTCCGGCGCGGCGGGCGATGCGGGCGGTGGGGCTGCCGGGCTGTGTGTGAGCGCGCTGCCCATGTGGGTGTCCCGGTGAGGCCGGAGGAGCAGCGGGAAGATGCTGCTGTCGTTGGTGCTGCACACCTACTCCATGCGCTACGTCCTGCCCGCCGCCGTCATGATGGGCACGGCGCCCACCTACGTGCTGGCCTGGGGCGCCTGGCGGCTGCTCTCCGCCGTGCTGCCCGCCCGTTTCTACCGCGAGGTGGACGACCGCCTCTACACCATCTACCAGAGCATGGTGCTCTTCTTCTTCGAGAACTACACGGGCGTGCAGGTGAGGCGGGCGGGGGGGGGCAGCGGACGGGAGCTCCGGCCTGGTGTGCCCCCCGGAGCAGGCAGCCCTTGGGCAGCAGCCGTGGGTGACAGTGAGCCGCGGCTCTCGGTTCACTTCCCGGCCGGCGCCTGCCCCCTCTGCCTCCATTCAGGCCGCTCTGGCGGGCGGGACGCCGCTCGCCTCGCCTTGCGGAGCCCGCCTGCCGCCATGTGAGTCGGCGGCGAGGCAGCGGTCGCGGCCGGCAGCAGGTGCGGGCTGTGGCCTTGCCCCGGTACCGATGGGGCTCCGGAGCCACAGGGCACAGCCTCTTTTCGCAGCCGCTTTTGCTCCTGTGGTGATGCATTTCACGGAGTATTGCGTCTTGTGTTCGTTTTGCAGGTCGGGAAAACGGAAGGGATGTGACACCGGTCATGCTCTGTCAGCACTTGAATGGCAGCCTGCTTTGCACAGTTGCAACCTGTGGCCTGTGTTGTGCGTCTGTAGTATTAAATGGGCAGCAGATAAGAAAACTATAATCAACTATAATTGTTCTTAATACACATACAAGGTTTTAATAAATAGATTACTTCTAAATTACTATAACTTCTCAGATTTCATGCAATCTACCCCCCTCAGTCTTTGGCCCTTAAATTTTGGATCAGCCATTGATGGTAATTATTCACTGTGTCAGAAGCTGACGTCCAAGGTGTCAAGTTAGTAGGCTGGAATTGGATGCCACTCTTGTGTGACCAGAGGGGTATTTATTTTCAAATAGGAATAATACACTTACCTCTCGAAGCGTTAAATGCTTGAAAGTTTACATGTTTGTCTGTAACTTGAAAAATAAAGGAAGAGATTTTTAATTCTACTTGTAAAAAATAATTATGTAGACGATAGATGCTTGCTGTGCCTAAACCCAACTTTCAAAGTTGTCTGAATATACAGAAGTGTATTTGAAGTTTGTATCAGCCGTAGGTACTTGGGAGTAAAGAATAGCAAGGTACTTACATGTTGATTGGCAGGTGACAGAGCTGGTACAAATAAGCTTTTCATATTTGCAGCTGAAGCATTTGTCTTACAAAGCATTTATGTCAAAATCAGGCTAAGTCTCCCCTAATCTCCACTCTTGACTCCAGGCCTCGCTTCATACTGACTCTCATGGAAACTCCCAAGAATTGCACACTTTGACATCAGGATAAATTGAATGGATACAAAAAGGAAGTGATGTCTTCTTCTAGTGAAAATTAGTTAAGTTTTTGATGCATCATGTAACTTCACCTTTGCGTCTTGTCCAAATTATGTTAGCTCATGTTGTGATTTGCATAGCTATTTAAAAAAAAAAAAAAAACAACAAAACAAGATAAAAAACAGAAGTGGGAGTGATAGTTCACAGATTACTTAGTTTTGTCTATCTTCTTTTTTATGTAGTATCTTTACTGCACATATCTTGATGTGTAGTAACACACCTCGGTCATTAGCTGCTGAAAGTAGCAATATAAATCAAGACATAAATTGTAATAGAAAAATTACTCAAATTTCTTACAAGTAGTGTGCACAGAGTAGTAACCACTTTGAAACTTTGATAAGAGGTTTTGTCAAAAACATGCCTGTGACATAAAGATACAGAAAGGGAAATGCTAACCAAAAGAAACAAAAAGACACCTATCATCTTTTGATTTCTCTTCTTTTATTGCATTGATAAAATTTCATCCATGCACCAAGAAAAGATACGATAGGTGACGGTACAGGTGATCACTTAGTACAGTATTAAAATAGAGGATGCTTTGTGACAGCATGCTACAGGATGATGTTAAAGAGGAGATGATATATGCAAAACTGAAATAAAGAATAATGAACAGAAATGAATAAGAGCCTGCAAAACCAGTGTGGTGTAAGTTGCAGGATAAGTAAAATAGTAACTGAGACTGAAAGTGAAATAAAAACTTGGAAAATACGATACATGTAGAAAGAGGTAAAAAAATCCTTAAAAGTCATATATTGTTTAACTGGGTGATATCACAGGTTTGTTTAAGGATGAGAAACAGTGTACTTTCAGACGTCCTCCAAACTCTGAGCACGTTTAACTTGAAACTCACAGTGGGAAGTTAAGCATGTGCCTGAGTGTTTGAGATTGGAATGGTAACCTGAGAGCTGCTGTGAAATGACTGGTTGAAGGCATGTCGTTAGATGCACAAGTGTAGCATTCTTGAACTTAAATCATTTTATCTTCCAAAATGATTCAAGAATAGTAACTTGTGTGGCTCCATAAAGGCAGATGTAAGGCTTTACCAGCATTAAAGCATCATAATAGCCATAGGAGGGAGGAACTTGGTATCTCTTTCAGGTCTATTAATTTGTTCAATTGATTGAAGTGTGTTGGGATATTTTTTGGTAACGACATGAGTGGGAGGCCAACAACCTCAACATCCATCTGAATACTGGAACTTATATAGTTTCACTTAAGTCATTAGAATTATGCAGATACTTAAGTAACTTATGGAATCAAAGCCTTAAGCAACTTCTTGTTAGCACTGCTGCTGTTTTAATGTTGTGCATTGTTTAGCATTCTTTACTTTATTACACTTGGAGTATTTATGATTTTTCGATAGAGAAACACTAAGGCAGTTGCGGATGTTTGAGGTGTCTGATCTTAAAATAATAATTCTTCTGAAATTCCAAATAATGAGTGGGCCTTAAAAGAGTAAAGTTGGTTTGGATCATAAACATAGATTATTTTTTGACTGAAGCAAATACTAGTGTACCTGCGTCAAGAAGTGATGTTTCTATGTATCATCTGCCATTAGTCCATCAACTGTCTGTCTTCCCCTCATCACCATATGCACTTTTTTTTCTTTTTTTGTTCTCCTTGACTTGGATAGTTTTAGTTATGTTTATTAAAACAAAAACTCTAGTTCGTGCAAGGAAGGCATTATTTTGTAGCAAAGTCTTTTCATTGTGAAACGTAACTAGACTGAGGAGGTTGGGGCATCCCTTTTTCTGTGGTATCTAGAAACAGGACAAGGGCTAATGGGATGAAGCTGGAACACAAAAAGCTCCATTTAAACATGAGAAAAAACTATTTTACTATGAGGGTGAGGGAGCCCTGGCACAGGCTGCCCACGGAGAGTGTGGAGTCTCCTTCCTTGGAGGTCTTCAAGACCTGCCTGGACATGTGTGACCTGATCTAGGTGAACCTGCTAGGGGAGTTGGACTAGATGATCTGTAAAGGTCCCCTCCAACTCCTACCGTTCTGTGATTCCAAGCAAGGTTATAACCTGATCTGCATGACAGAAAACCTCTTAATACTAATAATTTAATACTTTTAATACTAATAATTTTTCATTCAGTGTTTGACTTGAGATCTAAAATAACTACAAAGCTATAATTACTGTGAACCTTTATTGAGTATTTATGTTTCAGAGAGCAGGTCATGAAGTAACTGTAAAAGTGTCTTACTTTCTCGTACTGTAAATACTTTTTAAATTTTGTATGAGACCTGTTTGGTGTTTCTCCACCCAAACAATTTGTTTTAGAAAGCCTAAGAAAACTTGAGCTAAAACAAAATCATTTTAAGTTTTACAATAATATCAGAATTGTGTTAATGAGTTTCCAAAAATAGCCCTTTTGTTGTTTATCATGTCAAATAATCCATATGTTGCATTGTGATAGTGCTTTTCATATATCTTCAGGATTATAAACTTGTAGTAATGAAAATCCGCAAACATTGGAAGTGGCATAGAGTGAATGGCCCTGCGTCAGCCCTAGGTTACTTTTGATGCATATGCAGTTGTGTTGCTGTGGAAGCACTAATGTGCTCTTTTCTAGAAAGAATATATATATGAGATGCTTGAACTGTATGTAAAGTGTGTGGAAAGTCTTGGAGAGCAAAGAATGTTAATTTCAACAGCAGTAAGCCAAGCAGTCACTGACACAACCAGGTGCAATTCAAGCACTTTGAAGGACTTGCATTTGCTTGTGTTAGTAGTTGACTTGGCCCCAAGTTTCTAAGTCATTTAAGTATCCTATGAACTGTGGTTGTGTTGCTGCTTTTGTATTTGCTGTGTTAGGGTAGTCTAGTCTCTTACATTTCATACAGACAATGAACAGTTGCTTCTTACCATGGAGTATGAAAACCAGAATGACTGCAAATATGCCTGTGATTAGGATATTTGAAGGGCTGAAAGGACTGGTAGTTGAATATGATGAATGCTGTCACCACTCCTTGACTCTTAGCATCTTAGCCCAGTTGCTGTCAGAGTGATGAAACTGATGCCTATTGTGTTTGTGCACATGTTTCAGATCAGATGAGGACTAAATGTTCCTCAGCTTTTTTTGGTTGTAATTGTGTTTGATATTTTGTATTGAATGACAGTGAAGAAATAATAAAGGAATCATCACTCGAACTGTTTCCTAAAGGATCATTTTCCATCTGAAAGGTTCTGACAATTGAATAAAATCCGTGACTGAATTAATGTGGATGGATTTTGTTCAGTGCTTGTGTCAGCTCTCTTCCCTACCCCCATTTACTGCTGAATAGGAGGTTTTGGAAGTGGTGTTTTCATTAAAGTCATTATGAAATTCTGATTTTCATTGTCCTTGCAAGACTCTGGAAAGACTGAGAATCAGATGCTACCTCAGTGTTGTTTGGTAGAGTAGTAGTGTTTCTAACAATTATTTTAGAAAATACAAGAGATCCCTGTTAAACAATACAATGTACTTTCTGCTGTGTCTCAACAAGAGAAATACTTAAGATTAGAGCAAATAACTCTAAAAAAAACTTTGCAGAGACACTATACTGCTGAACTCTGACGATGCTTTCCAGTGAAGTGGAGCCTGGGCTGTGTTTCATGTCTTGACTTCCTAGGAAAAGTGTGAGGAGAGCTTAATTGAGTCTTATAGGTATTGTCCAGTTTGCAGTGGAAGTGAAGGTCTGTGTCCATCTCTGTTCCCCAGACAGCAGCTTTCCCAGACAAGGTTAAATTTACTTACTCTCTGCTTACTTATTCCTTTTGAACCTGTTTAGCCATCCAGCAAGTAATTTGGCAGGGACCAAGGTGGAGGTGGGAAGCAAAAACAAGGCAGCACAAGTCTAATCACCAAGTTGCAGCGTACTCATGTCAGGGAGCTGCTTCTGATTGCTATTGGTGGGGTGGATTGTCATCTCTTAGGAATCTGATTTTTCTCTCCTCACAATGGAGGAGGCATCGTAACCAGGCTTCATCAAGGCAAGCTGAAGATTTGCTCATCTTCTAACTGCTTTCTAACAGTTGTGAGTGATAGGGTCCCCTTTCCCAGGCAAGTGACATGAGTGTGAGGTGAAAAGGAGATGTCTCTCTTCACCCCTCTCCAGTTGTGTTAGAAGAGAAAGTGCTGGCAATTGCACTTTGGAATGTGCCTGGTTTTATTAACATGTGCTTGACTTCCTTGAGCTCTCCTACCAGTCTGGCAGCTCAAGAGTGGGGTGATTACTGATACGATATGGGAGCTGAGTGGGAATGCACAGAGCTGCAGGGAAAGACAACTTCCAGGCTTAGGCAGTAGCTGAGCAGGATCTTGCACTTCATTTTTCCTATCTCATTCCATGTACCTTGCAGCCTTGTTAGCACCTGCACACATTGCTGCTTTGTGAAACTAGGGTAGCAGTTTCAAGGCATGTTGAGAGGTTAAGACCATCATAGCTTGTCATTTGTTTGTAGTGTTAGAAATAATGGAATAAAAGTTGTTAAAGAGCGGTAGAAGTTTGAGGATTGGTGCAGTGCAAAGATTGGAAAGAAACTGGAGAACATAGTGAAATGAATCACCTTTCTGTGCTAAAGTTTTGAAGGATGCCCAGTGACATTTTTTCTGCTGTGGTACTGGCTCCATGAAGGCAGTCTACCTTGGCTTATCTCATTAGATACTTCAGTGCACAACTTTCTCCAGGTATGTATGTCTTTTATAGTATACAGCAAAGTCCTGTGTGGTGGTGTAGCAGAAATGAAGTGATACCTGCTAAGCCTGAGGGATACAGCTTTCCAGTTGAAATGCATGCCTAATTTTAGATTCTTAATTCAACTGTGGTGTGAGGCAGCAAAAAATAGATACATTAGGTATGTGAGCTTTATGCTCTTCCTTTTTTAGCTATTGCAAAAGATATATTTGCATATATCTTAATTTTTGTTCTGTCTGCCTTTGACTGTCTTTATGAAGGTGAAAGTGAAGTCTTTTGTGACTCTAATTCATCAGGATATCAGCTAGAGTTCTGGCGTGCTGCAGATTTGCCTCTGGGGCAATCTGGAAAGAATTGAGTATGGGGAGATTCTGCCTTTAGTGCTGGTCCTCATCATCTTCCACCTCTTGCCTAACATATGAAAAATAAAACTGAGGTGTGTTAGCGTTTTTAGAAACGAAGTGTCAGCTACTTGAATCAAAACTTCTGGTTTGGTTCATAAATTAGAAACTTTGCATGGAGATTTACCTAGCCTATTTTGTAATTGGCCAAGTTCCATTTGAATCTGAAATCTCTATCAGCCTTATCTAATGCTGTCTGCAATTGAAAACTAATGTGTATATTTACATTTTAAAGTTAGCTATGTGTATTTACAGAAGTCTAGAAAGTCATATGTCAGGTAGGAAAAGCTAAGGAGTCAAAGGGCAGGTTTGAATGCACTTCCAAATTCTATTTCCAGATATTTAACCAATAAGTTTTACAATTTCATGGTTTCATTTTAAAATCAAAATACATTTAAACAAAATGTAAATGTCTTATGATTTTGAGTATATTCGGTTCTTAATACAAGTTGTCCTGGTTTTGCATAATTTGTTACATTTGAAAATGTTAATGTTATTTATCACTTTTTTTTAGTTCTACTTCAAAAAAGAAACCCAAACTTCCGTGAGTCCTATACACTTTCTTTTTGCATTTAACTGTATTTTGATAGATACTGGACTACAGAGATTTACAGTGCTCTTCCGTGCCCTATCCTTCTGGTTACATGGTATGTCTAGACACTTTATGTAAGGATGAGTGTTGAGAAGTTTTTCCTCCTGGTGCTTGTACCATCAGACACTGTTCTTGCTCATGTAAAATTCTATTCATAGTTAAACATTTTACTCCAATTATTTAAAATTATTTACCTCAGGCTTACAGGGTATGTGTGGTTTTTTTCTCAGATTTAGTTGTATTAGATAAGTAGGCTCAGATGTCAGGGTTTTTGACGTTACAATTACAAGGAAGCATATCTTCTCAGAGGAGGAATAGTCTTTGTTCTGTCAATTTCAATTTATGCAATGAAGAGATTTGGAATATAAAAAAACAGAAGTTTTCTTCTTTTGTTCATTTAATTTCTGTCACGTATTACTTGTCATCTTCCCTCTTTAGGACTAAGAAATAGCATTTATGATAGTTTGATTTTTTTAAAAAATATATCATTAGCTACCCATGATTTGTTTGAATCAGTATTTGAGCATATAGCTAGATGTGAAGAAAAAGAGTTCATTTGGATAACTTCAAACCCTATTGTAGTAGTTGCAGTAATTCGTTTGGAACTTAGGAGTTAACTTGAAGAGTTATCCCATCCTGTATTCTAACACTACTTGGGAATCTGATGGCATACATGTTGCTTTTTGAGTAAGCAAACATAGTGTGTTGTCCCAAGCAAACTGCAGGTGCACTGGCTCATTCACATGCTGTGGTGGTGTGCAGATATTACTGATTTTAATTAACTGTGACTATTTTTTTCAGGTTGATTCATGTTTACTTTGTTAAGATCTGGAGCCAGATTAGTTGCAGCTAGCTCAGACACCTCCCTGCATGTTTGGTTTTTCTGTGTAGTGATTCTTTTCCTCACCTTGAAATGCCATGATGCTTACATTCTAAATAGTTACTGAAAGTGGTGTGTGGAGAAACATTCAAAAATCTTAACCCACAATCACAAGCAGAGGACATAGAGGTTCCTTAATCATCCCATTTCCCATGTATGTCAACTCACTGATAATTTCTGTACTTGATACAAATGCTTGTGTAAGTATTACAAGTAAAGATGCAAGTGACAACTCCTTGGAGACTTTGACAGTTAGAAGCAGGGTTCCTATTACAAAGAGGTCTAGCTGGAGGAGCAGATTGCTGAGAGGATTCCTGCTTTTGGCTGATTTGAGGTGAACAAAGGATAACATTTCCAGAGCGTGCTTAATGTGCAAGGCAGCATCATCTGCTATTCTGGGAGCAGGGGGGGCATGGAGGGGATGAGACATGAAGATTACACATTTTCCACTACAGGAGAGTAATAAAATAAGCAATGGCTACATTAAATGTGGGTCACTTTTTCCTTTCTTTTATGGAAAGTTTAAAAAACTTCATGAAGAAATCTTCAGAGGTGCCAGAGGCTTGTAAGGGAATTATTTATCTTCTGAGGAAACAAGTGGAATACTCCCTTCCACTCTCGTGCTGGAAGGCATGTTCAGGTTTTGCTTAATACCAAGATGCTCTAAGTTTCTTTTCCAAGTGGTCATTGATTCTAATTGTGGGCCACTCCATGGTCCATGCCATAGAACTGCACCATAGTCAAAAGCAAGTAATTTGCAGAACGATCCAGTAAATTATTTAGACAGTGAAAATAGCATTTATTCAGAGCTTAGATGCCAAAATCTTACTGTGTTCATAAGTCCTGCTTTTTTCTGTCACCAAGACTGAAAAAAGTTATACAGATGCGCCTTTTTTTAAGATTCCTCAAAAACTAAGCAATCCAGACAGGACTGAAGTAGTTGTGGGTACTTCAAGTTCTCAAGTAGAACTCAAAGTAGAACTCTCAAAGTATAGCTGTGATCAGAATTCTGAAGCAAAGCTGTGAATCTATAAAGTACTGACAAATAGTATTTAACATATGCTGGCAGGACTGGGGACTGCAAAAAAAGTTTATGCACCTTTCTTTGTTTAAATAAAAAAACAAAGGGAATAAATTATGGTACCTGTCTAGAACTTAATGAATTAAAGCATAAACTCAATTTACAGCATGCATCACCTGAGTTCCCTCTGCATACACTTTTCCCCACCACTTCTTTGGGAAAGATAATGTAGTTTGTTTTCAGAAGAAGGAATTCCCACTTCATATATGTACCTTCTAGCAGCAGTGAACACGTGTTACAGCAGGATGGGATTTAAGATGTGCATCTGCTTTCAGCGGGCTAGATTCTGGCAACTGAAAGCTGGCAGGCTCAGTATCACAGATTTTGTGAATGCCCTTCTGACAGCCCTGAGCTTCGCTTAGAAGCCATGAGCTCCCGCTTCTGGCTACTGTGCTATGAGTAACAACTGGAGTGGTTTTGTCGAACCTAGTTTGAGACAGTTGTTTAGATAAGTGTAAACTAACTGAAGTTGCCCTGACATGCTTGGTATTGTACACATTATTTTCTCTGAAATTAGCCTTTTGCTCAGATTGGCTATTCCAGTTGTTATGGATATTTCCCAGAACTTCTTCGCTCCCTTCTGTAAGCATTAATCAGCATCCTAAATCACCTTCTGAATGAGAAGTTGTAAAACCATATACAAGCCTTAGGTAATGTTAGACTGGTGTGAATGGTTTGTAATGTTCTGCTCTGAATCACCATTGGAGGCTTTGGGGAGAGAAAGGTACATAATGCTGCTGTAGGATTAACTCCTGTACATCTCAGTCTCCTCTGTAACATCTGTGAAAGTTGCAGGTGTTGAGCACTGAAAACAAAACTAGTCCAGTTAAACAGGTGGTGTTGCTCATCTGTTGACAAGTGCCTTACTCTGTTTACAGGACTCGGAGGGTTTTATGGTTTGGTTTGGTTTTTTTTTACAATAACCCTGTTAAATATTCAGAATTGGCATCATTTAGTCTGCTGCTGTAACTGGATGTTCTGGGTTTATGCTTTTTTGTTAATTTTGTATGAAACTTGCAGCTTTTGCTTGAAAATAAATGTAGTAGTTATTGCTGTTTCTTTTATTTCCTTCAATAAGCTGATGGCAGTGAAACTATCAAGATTTTACTTCAGACATCCTGCCTGCAGTGAAAATTATTTAATTGGTTATAAAACTCTAGAAAATGAGGCAACTAATTTCTTAGAGCCTAAATATTTGCAAGGGGTTTTTATGCAAAAAAACCTTTTTATACTTTTTTACTTGATTACAAAAAGTAATCAAATATGCACAGAATAAGAGACTCTAGAGCTGTATTTTTACTGGCATATATATATTATAGATGTTATTTTAAATATTAATATATTTTTCATTAGCTCACAAGGTAACTGCATTTGCCTTAAGATTTTATTGATTCTTATTCTTTCAGAAGTTTAGCTTTAATTCAGGAGTCAATGATCTTTAATTCAGCTGAGAATTGTAAAGCCTTTACAATCAGCATCAGGACTAAACTTCTTCTATACATGTAGCTAGTGCCACCGAATGAAGCACAGTCACTCATGTTTGTCAATCACTCATGGTCAATTTAATACATGAGACTAAAAGCTAGTATGAAAGCAAAAATGTGCAGACTGCATACTTAACATCAAATGATACAATTCAGTCCTGCGTAATCCATGTAGCTTGCTAAATAGTCTTATAAAAAGGAGATAATATAATTGTATTTTTTTTAAGTTCTCTGCTTTCTGGTTCAATGAAAGGAATGACACATCAAAAAATTAGAAAGCAATTACATATGGGAATCTTCCAAATACTCCCCAGAGCTCAGGCTCTTGGCAATGGTTTTCTTCACTGAACCCCAGTAAAATCTATAGCTGCAGAATATTTGAGTGAACTTTCTGCTTCAGTAAAGTAGACTGCATTGTGTTGTTATGGTTTGATGCTGAGCCTGAGCAGCAGGCTTCAGACTTGTGCAATTAGGTATTGAGCAGATAGTCTGTTTAACTAATGAGGTTATGAAGGGTAGCAATAATGTGACCATTACCTAAAAACTGTATGTGACCTAAAGGTATCTTAAGAAAAATTATACCTAAAGGTAAACTTTTTTAAAGATCTATAGAAAAGCAACTAAGAACTAAAACATCAAAGTCTTTTCTCCTGTTCTGTTCATATTCCTTATGCTGTAGGCAAGTGAAACCCTTATTCTGGGAAGAAAAATATTTGAAGTTCTTATGGTAGGACATATGAAAACTTGATAAATTTGTCATGACCAAGTACAAGTTCACCATTTGCATCCTGTCTTCAGCCTGCTTCTTGTCAAACAGAGTAAACATTCTGTGATCTGAGGTACTTTCTCTGGAAGCTAGAAGGACTGTTTGTTGTAAGGCAGATTTTTAGACTAAGAGAATTTAAACAGCTTCCCATAAGATGCCTGCAGCAGTGCTGCAAAAGTCAGCTTGCACAGCGTTCAGTGTTGACTTCAGAAGCTGTATCTGGTAGTTGCTTTTGGTTGATTGTTGATGCAGGCTCCACCCTTTCACTGCAAAATTATATCTAGACTTTTTACCAAACGGATGGGAAACACATCCTAGGATTCTATTTATTTTAATAAGCACTCATGTTGTCATAGTGCCCAGCTAACAGAAAAGCTCTTGTCCCACAGAGCATGCAGTCCCAGTTATAAAAGTAGTCATGAATAAATAAGAAAGTGGAGAGAAAGTGTGTGTGGTGAAGCATAGCACAGCTGACTATATGAAGTTCATATGGTTGGTTTTAATCAAAGTTTTGATGTCTTGAATGTTTACTCTTCCTCCAGGAAAAGGAAGGAATGTTGTCCTGCTATATTCTGACTGTTCTTATCCTTCTTTCCAGTAGCTGCGGCTTGTGCTTGAAGCTGATGTTTTTCCTGATCAAAATGCTTTACCACATCTGCAAAGTGCCCCAGTGCGTGTCAGTTTTGTTGATGTAACAGCAAAGAAGGGAGAGTCAGTCCACAGTTCACACTTAGTTTATTTGAATGAAGAAGGGGGGAAGATTAACAAGTCCAAGGAACCAGAAGTGAGTGTGCTGGTAGATGTGCAGTAGGACGTCAGATGAAATGGCTCAAGTTTTCACCACCAATAACCAGGTGTGTTGCCTTACTGACATGGAAGCAGAACTGCCAGATCTGCTTGTAGGTCAGCTCCTGAATTGCTCCCATTATCAGCCACATCCAATTAGCATATTAAGGTAATCTCTTTGCTAGGAGTTTGATGTGGTCACCAGTTGACCTACAAGAAAGATTACTTTTACCTCTTGAGTTATTTTTGTCATGGCCCTATTTACTGAGCTGATGCAGCTAAAATGTAAATGATCTATTTTGTGTTCTTTTGTATGTACAGATTTCATAAGCAAGAAATAAAACTCTTAACTCTAAATTGGGAGTGTCCACCTCGTTGCAGTGAAAACCTATGCAAATTGCGAGTTACACAAGTGTAGCTGATGTGCAGGATTGTTTTACATTGCTACGTGACCTACTACATTAGCTCAGCCGTAGTTGAATATAATGCACTGGAAGAGGCAGAGGCTGCTAGGGAAGCTGAAACTGGTGTCACCAGATCACCCAGGAGCCCTCATTTGCGTACCTAGATCAGCCTATCTCTGAATTAGTATAATTCTCCCAGTATAATTGTAACTGCCAGCCGGTGAATCAGAGATACCTCTGGCCACGAAACTCTGGGAGGTTCTTTGTGCCTGCTGAGTGTGTGAACAGCTTGGTGTGTGGCATCCTGGGAAGCTGGGTACCAGCCTTCCCACAGAAGAGAATCTAATACCATCCATTTTCCTTTATTGGAGACCTCACTGAATTGAGTTTGACAGCACTGCTATGTAAACAGATGTGAAAGACTCATATTAAGAGTAACTGCATTACCCATTATTGTGAAGTGGACTGGGAAGCAGCCAAAACATGGCTAGAAGCACACATTTTAATGTTTTGTACCCAAGTAAAGTTTACACTGTTAGACTGTAAACCTGCATGTTAAATATTTTCCCTCAAATCTCAGCTTACTTTGGCTTGCTGTGTTTCTCATCCTTTTAGTTTGTTTTCTTTGCTTGGCTGCATTGTGCCTTTTTTGACAAAGCAGTGCCTATTCAAATGAATAGGTTCTTCACTTGCTTCATTGTGTCAGACAGGACATTTATCTTCTGAATTTTTCAAGCTGAAACATAGGTAGGATGTATGTATACTGTGGCATTTGGAGACCTGTGCAGAAAATAGCTGAAACACTAGGTACGTTGTCTTCTGAAATTGAAAGTGGCTTCCCAAGCATGTCCTGCACTGCTTCCCTTTTGCCCTGC
Source organism: Colius striatus (assembly GCF_028858725.1). Lineage (NCBI taxonomy): Eukaryota > Metazoa > Chordata > Aves > Coliiformes > Coliidae > Colius > Colius striatus. Next base: position 22,986,536 of record NC_084760.1, on the reverse strand, counting down.
AGAAGGGAAGAGCACCCTTCTGTTCCTCTGTAGGCCTGGGAACTGCACTACTGTTCTTTGAGAAGGACAAGGAGTCTCTTAGGTACTCTGATCTCTTCACGTTGCTTCAAAAGGGGCCTGCACACAACCTGGCACTGTGGACACTTATTTCTGTGTTGCTATCCCTAGTGGAATCATTTGAGTGCTTTCTGTCACTGTAGTCCCCACATCTCTGCTGCACCAGCAGACTGAGAAGGAGACAAGGGACTGCACAGTGTTCGTGGCAGGAAATTTTGCAAAGTTAGCTACATAAAACAGCAGAGAGTAAGAGGTTTTCTGGAGACTGTCAAGAGGAGTACCGTATGATTTCCTTCCGCAGCTATAATATGTATGAAGTGATCTGGTTCACCTAAAAGCATCAGACTGCCAGAAATGACAGGCTTGCCTGAGGGAACTCTTCCTCTCCTTACCCACAATCAGGTGAATTCTTAGGACATTTCAAAGAGAAAAGGGCAATGCTTCTGCAGGATTCAAAGCTCTTAACTGTTAACCCTTTGTTATGTAAAGTCTGTGAAAATTTCCAGAAACACAGCGATAAAGCAAAAGTCCTTCATCCTCAGGAGGAGAGTTCTGTGGCTGCCACAGAGTAGGTGACTCCTGTGAAATCTGAAGAAGCCTGTAGAGAGTGCTCGTTGGAAATTGCCATTCTGCCTGGTTGTAATAGCAGTTGTATTGTGTATAGCTCTGCACTCCTAGCCATGAATGTCTAATAGCTGTTTGATGGCCTTTCATGAACCGTATAAGCCTTTTCTCAAGATTATTGAAATGGACAGTGCTGAAGCGAAGGATACAGCAGTTAAAACTGTTACTGCCTCTTAGACTGAGACATCTGAGCAAACAAAATAGGGTTTCCAGATTTTCTCGCTCTTTCCTTTCCTTTGAAATAAACTATCTGTGTTTTTGTTTGATGAGAGGGAATTATAAATAGGAAAAAAGAGATTTTAATTTTTAATTATGGACAACAGTATGGCTATGTGGTTTATCATGAGTGAAAAATTTTGATCCATTACATATAAACACATATTATTGTTACAGTAAGACATAATGTTGCAAATAGAAGTTGCTTACAGTAACAGTGAGTGGGCGTTCCTCTGGGATTAAAAAGTGAACTGGATCCAATCTTACTGAAATAAAAAATAATACAGATTAGCTGTTATATTTGGCAGACAGGATCATACATGTTTTTCTAAGGAATGATCCTTTATTTTTTACTCATGCAGTAGTCTCAATGGATGCTTTGAATTGTGCATCTGATTACACTGAGATTTTGACTTTACATTAAAATGGACATTTTTACAAGTGGAAGTTATGAACTATATATATCAAACCTTGTTTCCTGCCTGGAGCAGCTCTTACAGTGTCATGGGCAGGTATTGTTCTTATTATGTTTTAAAGAATGACAGGTAGCATTCAGGACCTTCTGATTTAGTGATCTGTTGTGCTGGGCCTGTTCCCTTCCTCTAAAACACCCTTTGCCAGAAATTGCGTAGCAGAGTCTTAACTCGGAATTAAAGAAAACAGTATGGACCTAGTGCAAAACAGTGCTGGAAAAGTGTACACTTGAGAAATGAAGCTTTAACTCTATAAGTGAGAGTAGGAAAACAATTTTTTATTTCAGTGCACTTTTTGCACTTAAACTGTAAGGTCAGACCCTCTCACTGCTACCTTGCACTAAATAGCATGTGATACCTGGAGTGTAAGGTTATAAAAAAGTTCTCCTGGAACTTTAATGAAAAAAATACTTCTCCAGCAAAATTGTATTTTCTTGGCTGCTGTTCAGAATATACTTGTCAAGTAACTTGTTACAAATAATGTTCAGTTAAAATTTATTGTGCATGCCTTTTCTTGTTTGAAAAAAACCATTATTCAAATAGGTAATGTTCTTTACCATATGCTGGAGGATCTTGTGTTCACTTAATATCTCAGTTTAATACTATCCGATTTTGTACCTTGCAAACAAAATTTAGTCAACAGTGCAGTTGCATTTTCAAAGACGGAACACTGTGAATGTAAAACATACAGCTTCTAGTGGTGGGGAGGGAGGGAGGTGTCTGTGTTTTACCTTTCTGGTACCACGTGTGAATTGAGAGGTGGGCAGATTTTACAGAGGTGCTCCTAAAGACCATCTGTAAGGATCAATATGAGACTCTGCATACAAAATTATATTCATCAAAATCTGCATATTAGTTCCACCTTCCTGATAAAATTCGTACAAGATCCAGACTAGGGAAGCAGTAATAATAGGTGAATAAACCTTCCAAGTAGCACTTTGATTTTTGGTGAATGGAGCCACTTTGAAGAAGAGTGTGTATTTAATACAGCTAACTTCTAGAAACAAGTGCAGTCACTGGTATTGGCAGAGCAAGGGGGAAGCACTGGAACAGGCTGCCCAGGGAGGGTGTGGGGTCTCCTTCCTTGGAGGTCTTCAAGACACACCTGGACATTCCTGTGTGACCTGATCTAGGTGAATCTACTTCTGCAGGGGAGTTGGACTACATGATCTTTAAAGGTCCCTTCCAACCCTACCATTCTATGATTCTGTGAATGCTACTGAGAATGTACTAGTTGGAAAAACTAAGCTTCATCAGATAATTAAAGTATTTGTCATAGATAAATACATAGCTGCCTAGATTCTTCAATTCAGAATTGAAATGGCTTAATTTATAATATTTTTATTTTTAATAAAAATAATTTCATTCATCTGTTTTAAAAGGTGACTTGGATTACTGCTTCAGCATCTTGCTTAGTAGTCATGCTAGCAAAAGGTTGTTTCACTGATTATTCACAATTACATTTCAGGGTAGGAAGCTACAAGATTAAATATGTCTTTAATGGAGAAAAAGCAACAAAGCCAGCAGTCTGGAAGATGGAGATTAATTTAGAGACTCTCCTCAAGGTCATGCTTTTGTGTGTGTTCTTGGTGGTTAAAATCATGGCAGATGGTTGAGATTCTGTATTTGATCTAATCTAGGAAAACTTAACATTTTAGATTGAATAATAACGAGTGTCTGGCTGAAGCTTGTCTTATTCATTAGATGTATGAGTGAAATGGTGGTTTTGTACGTGTCGATGATTCCTCTTTAATTTTATTAATGTAGGGATCATGTGGATATAGGTCAGCTTCTATGGATCCAGTTCAAGGGCTGAGGCACACGAACGGAATAGCATTAAGTCCCCATTAATTAATATTCAGCGCATTGTTGATAAGTCAGTTGTGTGTGTGATGGGTACTGATGCAGTGTTGGAGTGTTTTTCTGTTAATGGTGTTAACTTGCTGCCAGTTTTCCTAGTGAACAGCTGATGACTGCATTGGATCTCATCACTAACCAATACAATGGAAAATAAATAATAATAAAGTAATACTGCATTTCTTTTATTTTTTAGGTAATAATCTACGGGGATTTGCCAAAAAGTAAAGAAAATGTAATATATTTATCGAATCATCAATGTACAGGTTGGTGGGATTTTTGTTTGTCTTGGCACTTTTACAGATTAAAAATCTGCTTGTCTGGTTACTATGTCTCTTTCCAGTCCGACCCTAGTGAGCAAGAGTTTCTAGTTCAGAAACCTTTAATGATACTACTCATGTACAATGTGTGGGGTTTTTTTCATTAGTGGTAATTAAGACCTAATTTAACTGACTATTTTGGGCTTTTATCTTTGCAGTTGATTGGATTATTGCAGACATGATGGCAATCAGACAGAACGCTCTCGGGCACGTCCGGTATGTCTTGAAAGATGGGTTAAAATGGCTTCCGCTGTACGGGTGGTATTTTTCACAGGTAAGCTCATTCACTTTTTCCTTGCTGTTGTAGGTCAAATATGTAATATATATCTATTCTGTGATATTCCTTCTATTCATCAAACATGCCAGGAAGATAAAATTTCGAGTGGACACTTGTTTGTTTGAGCATGAAAACAGCTGGTTGCACTCAGTGTAGCTAGATGTGTATCGTAGTTGAGAGACACATTATTAAAGAATCAATTTACTTTTCTAAATGAATACTTCATATGGATGGTGTTTATTACTAGAATTTAAACTGTAAGTTTGTTAGAAGCATTTCAGAATATTCTAGAACTTTGTTCTTCTTACAGTCCAAAACCTCACTTAGCAGTATATGTAAGTGGACTTTTTTTTCTATGCTTAGGGATTTTTAAAATCATAATACAAACTAGGAGTAAATTGATATTGCTGTGGTGTGCTTATCTATTTTTCAATTGTTTAACTTTTAACAAAACATAAGAGGTTGTTTGAACCTTAGTGTGGAGGAAAATCCCAGATCCCAACCTCTATGAAAGTGTTAATTTTTTTGCTTTCAAGTTGAGTTAAGCAAAAATCTGGGCCTAACAGTATTCCTGTTACTACCTTTTACTTTCTCCTCTTCCTGCACAATGCTCCTCTTGTTCTTTTTCGTTGGAGAGCTCAACCTGATGTGACTTAAAATTACACAATTGCTGAAGAAACAGTGAGCCATGGTCACTGTACAGCCAACATACTAAGTGGATGGAGCGCATACTAAAGTGGCAAGGAACAGTGTGGCTGGTTTTACCTCTCTGAAATACTCCCTGAATTTGCCACATCTGTTCTTTGCATTTTCTTAAAGCAGGCTTGTTTCTATATACGGAGGAAATAGAATATAGATGGGGATGATTTTGGAAGTGTTAGTATGTTTTGCTATATTGTCAGAAATGGCTTCACAGTATTTATCTCAGGATTTAGATGAGTACCTGGCTGTTAGAAGTAGATTAAGTTTTGGGTAACCTTTCCAAAGTGCCTGTTCAATAAGATTTTACTCTTTTGACTTCTGTCTTTGACCTTTACCTGTTTCCTCAACATGAATTTGTTTTCTGCTCCCCATCTCTGCCTCCCAGGCAAAGAAAAGCGAAAAAAACCTACCATTTAGAAAAATACTTTTGGTAGAATTAGGCAGTTTGATTGAATTGACTGTCAACCCCATCCAAGAAGATGGAAGAGATACTTATATTAAGAGAAATACTGTGCTGGGTGTACTTTGAACTATATATTAATTTGTAAAGGAATACATGAGGCATAAGGAACTATAGACATATGTCCAACTAGGAGGCTTTACTCTCTCATCCTTGGCTGCACATTCTTCTCTCTCTCACCACTTGCACTCTTGAATCCATAAATCAGGTCCAGTTGATTGCTAGAACCAGAAAAAGGGAGAAAATTTTGAGTATACAGCCATGGGTGGGAAGAGGGGAGTAGGCAGGATAGGCCCTATGTGGCTGTTGACACTGAAACTTTGCCTCTGAGAAGCTAATGTGAATTGGACTGGGTTTAGAGAGCGTTGGGTGAAGGGAGGCAGAGAACCATTAACTGACTAATATATTGAAAAATAGGAGACGCCTTGAACAGTGGCCTTTCCCAGCAGTCAGATGTTGCCTTCTAGCTTGGGTGAAGATACCTAATTTGAACAGAGGCTTAGAGTCTTGGATAATGTAACATAAGATGCCCGTTGCTAGGATATGAACTGTTTTATCTTGGTGTTGCTTGTGGTTCCTACTGCAAGTTCAGTGTGTAAGAGGTTAGGGTGTCCCACAAGATACTAGGAGATCCAGGTTCTATGTTTTTAGCTTGATAGTTGAAAATGTTTGTTGTCATTTGAAGGACTGTATTAAGCAGCAAGTAGACTACAGATCGAGGCTGGAACATGGGTGATTGTCATCCTTTCTCCTAAAATCACTGTGTTTAGGAAAGAATATACTGCAGAGAAAATAATACAATTGTTCAGGACTTCTTTTTATTAGTGGGTTTGTTACCTCAGTCCTAAAAAATGTGCACTCTCATACCCTGTCGTACCTAACTGATGGTATTAATTGGGAGAAAATGGACTTCTCTTCCCTGATGCTTGTTCTCCCTGATGACTCTGGTTCTCTACATATTTTATTCTATTAAAGTGACCAGTGTGCTGCATGAAAATATATTATTCTTTGTCCTTGCCTGTAGTCGTTACATTGGAGGTGATTTAAGGCTGCTTTAATTAAAATACAGACAGGATGTATATTCCATCCGCTATCACTAGGTGTCCAGAAATGATTTTTTTCAAGATTTTGGGAAATGACTATTACTGTCTGGAATATCCGGCACTCAGTTTCCTGGCTGCTGTATTGACTGTTAAAAGAGGGTTCCTGTGGAAATTAATATGTTTTTAATCAAAACATATATATTAAATAAAATCTATTCATCTTTGGATTCCTCAAAACATAAAATTTCTACAAGATTTAGTGAGGAATGATAACATTTTTTTTCCCCAACATATATATATTTTGTTTTTAAAAAACATCTTGAATTCAGTGACACAAATGAAAGGCAGATTTCTGACTGTGTCGATGCATGTGTGTTTAAACGACTGAGACGGGATGCAGCAGGACTGCAGTGCAAGCTAATAGGTATTTTTATTGTTTTTATCACACCAAACAGTGCAAAAACATAAAACACTTCCTGCTCTTCCTGTTGATGTTCTGTCAGTGATGTCACTTACACTCCACTAAAAGTTTCCAGAGCCACGTAATTACGCCATGCTCACGGAATTCATATTCCCTACCTCAGGTAAACATCCTGTTTGGAAATAAACGTGGTCTGGATGTCCAGGAGAACAAAATTCAGGCACAAAGGAAGTATATTTGTAAACATATCCATTGTTGACTGAGAGGCTTTTAAAGTGCAGCGGAAAAAAATTAGGACTTTAAAAACAGTACTTCCAGAAACCTATTTTGAAAAGCATTCATATATTTGATCTCTTACTGAAAAGGAAATGCAACACAAATTGGGGAATTTGAGCTATATACAATTGCATAACTAGCATTCTTCTTTGGAGGCAGATATCTAATAGCAAGAAAAGAAAAAAAAGCCCACTTAAATTAACCTGTTATGGTCCAGGTTTGATTATTACACAGAGCTGTTTCTTCTCATAAAACTGACTTTATTATTTTGGGATTGATTTGGATTTTTGGTTTTGCCTATCTTTCTCCATAAAATGCATCTGGCTTCTATTCATCTCATACCACTTGGAGAAGCTGAGATATAATTTTGATAAATATTTTTGATAGCCCCTAGTTTGCTTTACTTTTCCACATGGGAAGTATGTCTTTTGTCTTTTCTGTTATTCTTCTTCAGCTTCTGCAGCCAACCGAGCATCAGCTTGGTTGTCTCTGATTTTTAGGCAAGTATTTAGCTCATTTCTGGTTCTCCAGCAGGTGAGGGTACAGTGTCCCATCCAAAATGGCACATTGGGAAACAGGAATTTGAAGCTCTTGTGTGAATACTTGATAATCTGTGGACTAAAGAGGATGGACGTAGAACTGCTACCTCTACTGTCCCTAATCTGTTTGTTCCATTGAACACCAATCCAAAGGAGGTCCAAGCAATGAGCAACAAGATTTGATGGCAATCTGAGGGCCCTCAGTCACAGGTCTTTCTGGGTTAGTTGTGGACAGGAGTCTTGTACAGGGAGAACTGGTGACTGTGTCCAAGACAATCATTGAGAAGGAATATCAACGAAGAGTTATATGGCATCATGCCTCTCTTTAACTTTGTAACACTTGCCATAGGGGATCTGATATATTTACATAGTTGGGTTGTATGCGGCGAATGGTGATCTTACGGCATGTGATTTGACTGTCCTTACATTACATGGCTCTAGACTCATATTTACTTGAGAAGTACAAATCGTATTTTCGAACGTTAAAAAGTCTAAAGTGGGGACATATTTCTGGTACTGGAACATCTTTCTTAAGAGAAAAGGCTGAGAGACCTGGGACTTTTCAGCCTTGAGAAGAGTTGGGGCCTCATTAATACTTGTAAGTATTTGAGAGGTGTATGTCAAGAGGATGAGGCAACACTTTTTTCTGTAGTGTCCAGTGGCAGGACAAGGGGTAACAGACAAAAACTGGAACACAAAAAGTTCCACTTAAGGAAAAACTACTTTACTATTCAGGTGAGGGAGCCCTGGCACAGGCTGCCCAGGGAGGGTGTGGAGTCTCCTTCTCTGGAGGGCTTTCAAAACCCACCTGGACATGTTCCTGTGTGACTTGATTGAGGTGAAACTGCTTGAGCAGGGGGCTTGGACTGGATGATCTTTAGAGGACTCTTCCAACCCCTACCATTCTGTGATTCTGTGGTGACACCAAACCTGTCTTTGGTGGTGTAATGTCCCTAAGCAAACTTTGCAATAGTAATTTGTTTTCTTCAAGTTAACAAATTAAACATGGAAAAGGTCGTTCAGTATTTTTCCAGTTTAGCGCAGTTGCTTATTAATTTGATAAATAAGAGAAGACTTTGATTTTAACCTTCTCTCATTTATCAAAGCTTGACCTAGCTGAGCCTCACACAGAATGACAACTTACCAATTACATGGAAGGCAACTGCATTATTTGGCATACCAAACTGAGTTTACCCTTCCTGAAAGCAGTTGTTGTGGTGTCACTGTACAGAATAAGACTTTATTGCTGTCAGAACTTAAAAATGGCCTCGGGTGTGGAGTGTGTCATTAACATCTGACTGTTTGCCACAGAGTAGATGGAACGTTTTTCTGTTCGTGCCATTATCTGTGCAGGACTGGTGGACTGCGTGTGGGGTGGTGCTGATACGAAGCTCCAGCCTGAAAAAGGCCAAGCTTGGTGGCCTGAGGGATTCTGTTCCTGGGTTTGATCTCCTGCCAGCCACAGCAGCACCACTGAGTGTTGCAGCTGGCTATTCCACCTTGAAAGGGAACCACAGACAATAATGTTAGGACAGAATACTAAATATGGAGTTCTGTACCATTCTTTTTGTCTTCCTTTTCAACAACTTGAAAGTCACACCACATATGACTAGCACAGCTGTCTCTTCATGCTATGAAAAGGAAAGGCTGAAAGCACTTTATATGACCACCTCTTCTGCCTGTCTCCTCCTAACCACTCAAACTTAATTCTTGTCCATGTCATGAATATAAAGTAATAGCTCTTTCAATAGCTCTCTCAATAGCTCAATAGTTCTCTCCCCACACACACTAACACTCCTGTTTCTACAACTCAACCTTTTTCTGAGATATTTAAATGAGATTCAGCTCTTAGTAGTATTAATCTTATTGTCACGTTTCTATTAAGTGTGTATAAAACCAAAATGATGGCAAGGAGAAATGATGAGGCAAATTTTATTTCTTTATAACCCTCTTTGTTTGTGTGTACTTTGCTTGTAGCCCTTTTATTGAAGTTTTTGTGATAAATTGTGTGGAACAAGTTATGCAATGAATGTTTTATAGGATATGGTCTAACTTTTTATACTATTTTTCAGTAAAAATGCTTTCATAAAATCCTGTGCCTTCTAGAGACTATTATGTATTCAATTATTATCTTGTTATATCATTTCCTTATTAAAAGTTTGGTTCTCTAATAAAGTACATAGAAGCTTTGAAGACCTATGGTGGTTACTTTTTTGTGATTCATACATTTTGTATGTCCACTATTTGTACAAGTTACTATTTAAGAGTGGGCATTGAAAACATAGACCTACAAGGGCTTGTACGTGAGCAACTTCAGTTCTGTGGTTTTTCCTTAATAGACAAATTAAGTTACTTGTCACTGTTGTTGGAAATAGATAGATCCCAGGGGTCGGTTCCAATCCCATCTTCCAGTTAATTGTTTAACATCTTTAAACAAGACAGATCAAATAGCTTATGCCTTTTTTTTTTTTTGTAGATCTGATCTTTATTTAAGCAGATTTTGTGAACTTAAGTATATGGAAATGTAAAATTAATTTCAGGTGCTTTCATCCTAGGAGAAAATATCTGTGGGTAATCTACAGCATGAGTCATAACGGACTTGTCATTGTCATCTTGTTCTTCTGTTACTCTATTCTATGTTAAATTATTTAATATTTACTACTTTTCTTTTTTTTCCCCTCTGTTAGCATGGAGGAGTCTATGTAAAAAGAAGTGCCAAATTCAATGAAAAAGAAATGAGAGAGAAGTTACGAGCCCAGATGAAAGCTGAGACTCCGGTAAGATTATACCTACCTTGTCATTTGTTTGAGTTCTTTAATGCAAAGACTTGTTGGAGAAATGAGCAAATACTTGCAAACTACAAGACAGTAATCATAGATTTGTTTTCTTTCTGTATTTTACAGTTACTTTTTTGTGATTAGAATGTACTCCTAATTAAATTTAGGAAAATTTGACTAGTGCGTTATGAATGACTAACTTTGTGATTCTGTCTGTAGAGGGCAGGGGGGGGTCTTAGAACATGAGCTATAGCACCTTACTTGACAAACCATTGTTGGTGTTCTCTGTGTTTCAAAAGACAACATTTGGACTACTTTGTGCTTGTCAGAGACTGTTATTCTTGATCTCTGAAAGTCAAGAAGCATTCTTACCAAATCTTAATTAGTCATTCCAATGATCAATCATTTTTAAAGGCAGTTCCATCTTAGAACTGAGTAACTTTGTCTGCTATGCCTGGAGGAGAAAAACAAAAAAACCCTGAACTCTTGATAATTTTCTATTTGAAGAATGATTTTTAGTGCCAAGTGACTTTTCTCATGACTCCCTGTATGGTTTGCGGCTCAGTGGTTAGAATCACTGTGCTTCCCTTCCATCGCTTGCTGTGCATTAAGATGTTTTCTGCCTTTTTGGCTAGGCTTAAGAAAACTATCTCAGCAAGCCTTGATATAGAACAGTTACACTTTCATTTTATTTAAAATGATGTGATTAGGACTAGTCACTCCAAATACTAGGTGGCAAACCTTTTATAAGCAGAGGCATGGGTAAAAGGAGTGCATAGGTTGTTTTGACCTTCGTAATAGTCTTTTGATGTTGTTTTTCTTTTTTAGAGATAGTGTATTTATGTTTGTGTATGTGTTTGTTGAAAAAGTAAACTAACTTTATGCATACTGAGAAGCTTAGAATCATAGAATGGTAGGGGTTGGAAGGGACCTTTAGAGATCATCTAGTCCAACCCCCTTGCAGAAGCAGGTTCACCTAGATCAGGTCGCATAGGAACGTGTCCAGGCGGGTCTTGAAGACCTCCAAGGAAGGCGACTCCACAACCCCTCTGGGCAGCCTGTGCCACGGCTCCCTCACCCTCACAGTGAAATTGTTTTATATTTAAGTGGAACTTTTTGTGTTCCATCTTCATGCCATTACCCCTTGTCCTGTTACTGTCTACTATAGAAAAAAGGGATGTCCCAACCTCCTGACAGCCACCCTTTAAAGATATTTATAAATGTTAATAAGATCACCCCTCAATCTCCTCTTCTCCAGACTAAACAGCCCCAGTTCCCGCAGCCTTTCCTCATATGAAAGATGTTCCAGTCCCCTGATCATCTTGGTGGCCCTGTGCTGGACTCTCTCCAGAAGTTCTCTGTCCCTCTTGAGCTGAGGAGCCCAGAACTGGACACAGGACTCCAGATGAGGCCTCACCAGGGCAGAGTAGAGGGGGAGAAGAACCTCCCTCGACCTACTGCTCACACTCTTCTTGATGCATCCCAGGATGCCATTGGCCTTCTTAGCCACGAGGGCACATTGCTGGCTCATATTTAGCTTATTATCAATCAGGACTCCCAGGTCTCTCTCTGCAGAGCTGCTCTTCAGCAGTTCGACCCCCAGCTTAAATGAGTAAAGCATCCCTGTTTAAGACATTGTTGAAACTTACGTTTTTTTGAACTAAGATTTAGCATGAATAGGGTTTTTTTTTCTTAAGGTAAGAAATTGAATCTATCTCCAAAGAAAAGGACAGAAATTCATTATGACAACTAAACTTGTGCTGTCTAATGTCTAATCTAATCATGTCCACTTGGAGGAGATGGTCATATTCAGCAGTGATAACTTGTGCCCACATTGCCCAGGAGGGTCCAGGGATGGGAGAAGGTTGCATCGCATCAAGTTATTTTTCTATATGTCAGTGACAAAGATTCTACTTTCTGTAAAGCTTGTGGTGTAAGGGAATAAGCAAAGACAAATTGCATGATGTATGAAGTATATTTGTAGTCATCCCTGTAAGCAATTGATCTCCTTCATAGCGTTGGTTAAGTTTATTTTAGTTAGTCTGGATGAAATATCCTATGTGAATGTTTTCCTACATAGACCCATGGATTTCTAGATTGCCAAAGAGTCGTGCTTCTGGTTGAGTCTGACTTGCTGCCTTCCTTATACACCCCCTAAAATACAGGAGGTTTCTTGTAATAATAAGGTTTTGATTGTGATAAGAGTCTTGATTTGAACTCTGTGTTAAATTAGTCTCCCTTATGGAAACATGGAATTTTTTTGATAGAATCTTAGGAACATGTGTCTAGGAACTCACTTAACTCTAAATGTCTCTAGAAACCTGCAAATCATGTCCAGTGTTGCTGCAGTGCTGTAAATTGACTGGAGAGGCTAGTGCCTGATTTTCACCCAACTAGAATGTAAAGGGGAGGTTTAAGAATAAAGCTTTTCTTTAAAGCTAAATCTACGGTGGGTTCTGCTTTCCATGGTGGATGTCTACATATTATTAATAAATTAAACCCAGAAGACTTTTTGTCTGAAGTCATCTTTTTCTCCCCCCTTAGCTGTGTGTGGATTGAGAGCCTATACCTAAGCTAATGGCAAATGAATTTGGGACCCCTTGGATACATTTTTTTTTTTATGCAATTTGGCTGTCTGGAAGTTCAGTGATGTAGGAAATAGGCACTGAACGTGGACGTGCTTACTAGTCAGTTGTTGACGTTTTCCTCATGTTATCTAGGGTAGCATTATAGAAGAGAAATAAGTGTAACTGCTACAGAAATGCATTCTGGTTTAAATCTCTTTCAGTCAAACCATATAGGGAGTGACACTTGAGTTTTAAAAAAACCAAAGCTGTCAAAAGCTTATTTACTGAGACAAATGTTTGCATCTGCTGGGGTGAAAGACACACACCACTGAGCTGTCATTTGAGGGAAGATGAAACTTTCTATAATCCACTTTATCTGAGAATTTAAATGTAGATGCTGGAAATGCCCTTTAACCTACAATTACTACTGGGGGAAGAACGTGATAACCTGTGTCCTTGCTGCATAACTCATGGAGAAACTTTGCAGTCCTGCAACTTAGCCAGACATTTTCAAGTAACCATATTGCTTTTAAAATGAAAACATTTTAATCAGTAAAGCAAGGATGCCCTGAACTCCTCAGCTTCATGGAAAATAATTAGTCTACTACTCTGGGATTTTTATTAAAATTTATGCATGGGATGCCTATGCTCAGGGTGAGCTTTTCCTCAGTTTAGTGAGCAGTTGTTGTTGCTTAGTCATTCTGCGTGTACGTGGCGGAGTTCTTTCTTCAGTGTAGTGTTAGAGAAAAGCTTGCCTTTCATCTGCTAAGGAAAGAATTATATGCCAATAGAGAGGAGATGGACGGGACTATGTGTTAAGGGTCACTTTGTTATTTACAGTTTCTCTCCACATACAGTTTAAACAAAAGAATCCAAATGATTAATGTTCAGTCTGTCTGGAGCCATCTCTATTCCCATTAAGAAACTAAAGACACGTAGGAAGGCAGAACCAGTCTTCTGTTCTCATTAGTGCAGCAAGCCCTTTACTGTTTCACTGGAGTGCTTTTTTCTTTTCTTTTTTTTTAACTGAAAGTAAATAGGAGGTGGAATGCAGACAGGAAAAATGAGGCTGCCTCTTGGCCTCATATTTGCAGCAGAACCAGATTAGTGACCTGGCATGCCTCATTTTGTGTAGAGACAGTGAACTGCACAATGCTTCTTGCTCACCGTTGTCTTATGGCTTCTAGCCACCTGTCTGTCTTAAACAGCCCCTTTTCCTGCCCTGCTGATCACAGTTGGTCCACTCTTCTTCCCAGATGCAGTGCAGCAATATTAGACACGCACAAAACTTTTGATGCTAGAATGAAACACTGTTGCATCTGTGTTTTTTTAGTTGGGATCTTGAACTAATAAATTTTCTAATTTGTTTCTGGAAATTACTTTGCTTTTTAAACTGTCATTGAAGCATGCACTCAACTGGTTCATTATTGAGCCTTTTGTTGGCAAACCTCACTTGAAATGATGTGATTTTGTTTAAAATAAAATCTGGTTGAACAGCAACAAATTGCAATCTTGCATCTTCTTGTGAGCTCAAATTGTCACATGGTTTGAAGGATGCTTTTCTGTTAAGTTTGTTTTAATATAAGCCCTAACAAGATAAACACATTTCTTGATGTAACAATATACCCAGCTGACACTTGACATACTCAAAAATACTTGTTTTGTAAAGTTAACTCTTCTGAATAGCAAACTATTTCATTTGATAACTGAAAATATAGCTCATATTTCTTTTTATCATGCATCAGGAGTAGGAAATCTGTGTTCTGAGATGTGAGATTTAACACAGTATAGCCAATATTTAGCTTCGTCCTGTGTGTTTTGTTTTTGTCATTTTTTCAGTCACAGAATAAGTCTTTGTCATGTGAAGCAGTGTGAATGAAGCAGTAAAAACCTGGAGGGAACAGATACATTACTATACCTGCTATGAGGCTTAATGTAATTATATTGTTGTATAGTTAATAATGTGCAAAATTTCATTCCAATTATACCACATAAGCTTTCTCACACCATGTCTCTTTCAGTTATTGATTGGAATGTTAACGTTTCTCATCCAGTTCACCAGAAGCATGGCTTCTAGACAGTCACCTAAATGGGTTCAGATATGAATCTGTCTAGTTGTCAGAATGAAATAATAATAATATTAAAACTGAGAAAATGCATTACTTAATATATTTTTTTAACTTTGTAAGTAAAAATATTTGTTTTCACCTTTCACCTACCTGGGAACAGCACAGTAAATCCAAGCTATCTTTAGTCAATAGTTGTCACTTCTTGACACCCAGTGTTCTTCTATAGAGTGTCAGCTCCTCTCTCCAGGACACTCTCCAAAGGTTTTCTCTTTCTAGCTGTATGGTTATGATATCTGGGGCTGACTTCTGTACTCCAGGGACTGATGTTGTTTCATGCCCCTTTCGCTTCCTCCACCCAAACTAGCTCCCTTTGTGGCACTCTGATCTGTTTTAAGAACTCCCTTGGCTACTCTGGAAGCACAGATCCTCTTGGTGCCATTGGTATTTCTTTTTACCTGGGTCACCTTTACAACACTGGGGGAATGAATGGAGTTGCTAATCAGGTGAAAGCAGTTACCATCATCTATTCATTTCGTTTGTGGATTGTGTCAAGTTCATAGACATGATGCTGGGGATAACCTGTGGGTAACCTGTGCTTCTTTTCTGATTTTCTGGCTCCAACAAGAATCAGAAGGTTTCTACTAAATACATCCCAATCCATTCCTTGAAGCTTTCAAATTGATGAGGGGTAGCAAGTGTATTGACACCCACCCATTACATAGAAACAGGCATGAAAGTACCGTGTAACTGAACAGAGGGACCTGCTCTGCTTGGATTAAAATTGGTACATCAGTGAATCAGGATTATGGTAATGCTGAATTTTCTACAAACACTCTGTTTTGCAGTCACTGCAGTAAAGTGCAAAAATTTATGCAGCTGATTGCCTTGAATGAAAAAATATGTCTAAAACATTGTCTTAGCTGCAGCTAGTGTTTCTAGGCAATTAGAATGTTTCTACAACTCAGCAGTTATTAATACAAGTTTAGGGGAGTTTATGTAGTTGCTAAAATCTTTGAGGTTTGTAACTCTTCCAATTTTTGTAAACAGTGTTAAGAATTTAGCTTCTGCTGCCCATGATGGGAGAAGAGAAAAATCATTCACACACGTAGGTTTGGTAGGCTGAATTACACTAGCAGAATATCATCTGCAAGACTGCATGTGAATTTTCAGTATGACATCTATTTACATTCATGAATTTTATTCGGGTAAAGTAGACTCACTGGGCTACATATTACATTTATATAGGCTAAATTTAAAGGAAAGGCCACTTCTCTGTCCTGTCGGTTTGCTTTCAATTCAGAGATACTCAGATTCTCATCAACAAACCTGTTTGGCTGCTTGCATTTTAGATGTTTACAAGAGTAATTAAAATACAATTTCTGCCCCTGCTTTGTAGTACACATGTAAGCCTGGAATAAGTAGATACTATTCTCTGCTGTGTAATCAGCTTTTGGTGGCTAATTATCTGCCACCAGTAATGTTGCATGCTTTTAAGTGCTGCCCTCTATACTAAGAATGGTATTCCTATCCTGTGTGCTTTACTTTCTTTGCCTGTCAATTATTACCTGTTACAGCCACTGCATTACCCTTTGGAGCTGAACATTCAGTAATGAATTTGAGGGCAGGGAGAGAGTAACCTCATCTTGAAGTACTATTCTAAGGATCCAAATTAAATTAATCTAAAAAAAAAATGATCTGGGTTTGAACACTGTGCCCTTTCCAGCCAACTCTGAACAGCTTTATTTAGTCATTTAAATATCTCAACAGTGAACTGCATAGATTAAAACTGTACATGACTGAGGAAAAAGTGAACTGCAACTGGGTCTCAAAGGATTCCTCTGCTCACCCCTGTGCTTATGCTACTGTCATGTTATAAAAAAAGTAAGCACCTTGCCTCTTAAACCGATTTTCTTTTGTTGTTTCTCATCTAAATCTTTATACATTTTGGGTTTCTGCTGGTCCTTGAACAGTCTTGGACTCCACCTACCTCTGCAGTCTATCTGCTCTCCTCCTCCCAGAACGTGCCATGACAAGTACAGCCTTTCCTCTAGCTCTCTTTACTCCACTCTGCTGACACTGGTTTTGCCATTATTTTTTTTCCCCCTTCCAGATTCCAGGCTATGTACTCAGTTCCTCTTTTTCTTTGATCTCCTGCTGACTGCACTGTTTAGCCTAGTTCCTAGATTTTGTCCCTCCTCTGCCTTTTAGCACGTCTTTCACCCTTCCTCACTGTGGGGTGATTCTGGAGAGTGTACTTGCTGGGTCCTGTCTTTCTGCATTCAACCTTTCCTCTAGCTGTGGTGCTGTTATTATGTGCAAATGCCACCACACTGATATTTTGTGAGCCAGAAGAACAAAGTTACATTCCTGATTGCTACTTTCTGAGTTATTTAACTTTACACCTTTTCACTTGTGTGCACTCCCACTTGTCAGTGTTTTCCTGCACTCACTGATAATCTAACTTGGACTGTTTTATAAGTCTACTCCCTCTTTTTCTTTGAGACACATTCAGCAAAGATAACAAATTAAATTGTCAGTCTAGGCACAGTAGGCACGATTTTACTTTGAATGTGTTGTGTTCAACTCCACACTATTTACCATTTGTGTCCATAGTCTTTTCTTCTGCAGATGAGCCCCCAATATGAAATTTTCATTGCTTAAGTGATATTTTGCATTAACTTTGTTTGTAGGAGATTATGCAAGACATATGCACCAAAAAAAAGAGAAAGGGAGGTGGAAACTTCTGTTTCAAAAGCAAATGGAAAGTTCATCAAATTTGACTGCTTCTATTTGGGTACTTAATTTTACACTCACATAAGCAGGTACTTAGGCAACTTTTACCTGTGTAATTATTTGAAAACCTAGAGACAGTTGTTGCAGAATAGGCCAGCCAACTAATTTATTTGGGAAATTTAACCTTGCAGACAAGCATTATTTAACTTTAGCATTCTTTAACTTTAAACTATGAGTTTAAGTTCATAATACATTTAATGCATAGTACAGTGAGGTATGTAAAGGCACATAAGGTAGCTGATCCATCATAATTTCAATTATTATATCATTATGTAGGGAATTACTTGTATTTTTTCAGTAGAAGGAAATAGTATTGAGGAAAAATATAATATAGATCATCTATGACATATTTGACTGTCTTTTCAAACTCTTTTATCCCTTTAACAAAACTAATACTCTTGTTGATATCAACTGCTCCTGACTCGCTCTCTTCTGTTGATGTGTGTCATCTCCCTTCCTGAGTTACCTCGGCAGCTTTCTGTGGTGTACATTATTTTGAACCTTGAACAGTAAGTTTCTTAGAGCTAAGGCATTTTAGCTCAAGTATCCTGATTTTCTTTGAATTCTTAGAATAATCAATGGTGTGAAATAAATACAATATGGACCTTCTAACAGATGGTAATTTCAGTGAAAGGAATCAGCTTACATTCATTGTAAGAATTTGTCTGTTTTGTTTCTTTTTAATCCCACAGATGTATTTAGTGATTTTTCCAGAGGGGACTCGTTACAATCCAGAAATACCAAAAGTCATTGCAGATAGTCAAACATTTGCTGAGAAGGAAGGTAAGGAAAAAAAAAAGTTTTGAAATCATTCTTTTGTTACAGTGTTAATATATGTTACGTAAAGTTGTTACATAATATGAATATGATCTCACCTTAAATGGACTATTAAGCCTGCCTGATTTATACTTATAGGTTAGAGTAGCATAAGTCAGTGTTTCTCTTACCATGGGGAAAGATGAGAGTTGATTATATACAGACCTTTCATGCATTTCACATTGTGCCAAGAGCATTACTTCTGAAGAAATCTCTCTTTCATTTCTGTCTATATCTGTGTATTTGTGGACCCTTTTTTCTTGCTCCTTCACGGACATAAGAATTACCTACATTGGATCAGGGCACTGTTACATCTAAATTGACACTGTAACTCCAATGACAGTTGTTACTCAATCTGAGGAATATTTTGCATAGCAGTTGTTGTGCCTTAAAAGAAAAAGTCTTCCATCACTTCATTTTTAATTACCATTAGCACTACAATGGATTCTTGATTTTATTCCTCTTCTACCTTCCAGTGTCATCCTTCCTGGGTTGAACTTTATTCTGTAGTAACTTTGATTGTTAACATTGTCTGTATAACCACAGATGGAATTACTTCATCTTCGGAAAGGCTTGGAAAAAAATCTAAGGGTCACAGAATGTTAAGGGTTGGAAGGGACCTCAATAGCTCATCTAGTCCAACTCCCCTGCCAGAGCAGGACCTCCTAGAGTAGGTCACACAGGAATTTGTCCAGGTGGGTTTTGAATGTCTACAGAGAAGGAGACTCAACAGCCCATCTGGGCAGCCTGTTCCAATGCTCCGTCACCCTCACAGTGAAAAAAATCTTCCTTGTGTTTCTTTGGAATCTCTTGTGTTCCCAAGCTTTTTCATTTTTTCTCACATCATATGCACAGTACACATAAACTTTTAAGTCCAACAGTTCAGTGAACATGTTTCCTGGTTTTGTTTTTTCCTGTTGTCCAAAAGTGAAATAATTCACTCTAAAGGTAAACAAAGAATAACAAATAGGTCTGGTAAATGCATTTCTGTGACACACTGAAATGAATTCACAACTCTGTGAATCAGCCTGTTGATATCATCAAGCTATTAAGTATTGTTAGCTCTTGTCTAAAAGGATATATGCTTTTCTTCTCCTCCTTGGGAAGAATGGAGTTTGTTTGTGTGTATGAGCAAGAGAGCTTAAATCACAATGTATTCTTTCATTGCTTCAGTTTCCTGTTGGAAATGGAAGTCAAATGTTTCACTTAAATTGGCGGCTCTTTGAGAGTTCAGAGGGGGGGTTTTATAGGAGTTGGTGTGTTTGTTACAGAGCACAGTGCTTCAGTTGGCTTTACAGGCATGGGGGACTTTTTTGTTTGTTTTATATGTTGAAGCTTTATAATGATTTGTTTCCTACATTTTTGCACAATTTTATGTTGAGCACAAGCACAACTCATGGTTTTATCACACTTGTCTGAAGTACTGTTTTTGACATAAATGTGTGTGTGTTTCAGTAGTTTTTCAGAGAGGAAATATGAAAAAGTTTTGTGGGGTTTGTGTTTACTTCTATTTTCCATGGTCCAGATTCTGTTCTAGAGAACATTTCTTAATTTAAGCAGAATTATTGGGCTGAACCTAATTACCTGGTCTTAGTGTAACCAGCTGATGAGCTGCACCTCATAT
Organism: Colius striatus; assembly: GCF_028858725.1. Lineage (NCBI taxonomy): Eukaryota > Metazoa > Chordata > Aves > Coliiformes > Coliidae > Colius > Colius striatus. The sequence goes on along the minus strand of NC_084760.1, from coordinate 22,966,625 downwards.
GTTGATGGGTTTTCAAGTAAACCCTAGCTTTGGACAGTTCCTGCCTCTTTACAATTGGTTCTAGGATCAGTTCAGTTAAAAGATAAGCTAGGTTGACATCCAAAGGAATATTTTAATGATGCTGGTTTCAACTATTGTGCCTTTCTTCATTGACAGAGCTACATAAATCAATCTTGATTTGTCTATGAATAGGATAGAAGGATATCAGATAGTAAAGGAATTTAAAGGCGATTGAGATCACCCTTGAAAGAGAGACAACTGTTAAAAATACTGATAATACTTTATGTTACAGTTTATTCTGCCATAGGACTTGGATTCTACACAGAATCTTGACTCCTAGCAAGACCAGGTTGTTTTTCTGAAACACGGGCAAATCAAACACCCAGGGCAGATCCAACAGAGACTGAAGGCTATAAAGCACAGACAAACTTCTAGGGAAGGAGTAGGACTGTGTATCTTCTTACCATTTTTAGAAAGAAATGAAAGATATTCTGCAGTAAAAAATTAAATCCATTTCAAATCCTTTCAGTTTTGTTATTAACTACCTTGCCAAGTTCAGGTTTGAATGTACTGCCAATTTTTTTGTTTATTAAGATGAAAGAATGCCAAAACCATCTAGATGTAAAATTGCTAGAATTAGGGCATTAGTATTCATGGGTTTCATGTTGGAGACTACCATATGCGTATCAGCCATCAGCACTGGCAGATTTGATGCAGCAAAACTCTATCATGGTTAATTTGGGCTTAGAATAAGTTCTGTCCACAATTGTATTCAATGAGATACAGAAGATTGCTTACTTCCAGGAATGCTGGTTTTATGGCAATGAACTGCAAATGTTGTCATCTAAGGGTAACGCCAATACCCTCAGAAACTCAACATTATTCATTCTGTGTGCTTTACAAGTGGCAGAAGTTCCAATCAGATCAGGTTCTTACCCAAGACAGAAGAGGAAGCATTTTAAACTCAAAATACGTTTGTTTCATTGCATTGGGGAAAGAAAATTGCATTTCCTGAAGTTTACAAGTGCAAGCAAATATTGGTTGGTTAGTTGTGGAAGGTAGGAATAATGCGGGAGTCATTCATAGAACAAGTTCTGTGAAGTTGAGACGATTAATGCAGTATTTACTTTTGTTGGCCAAAAATAGCAATATTTGCTGGAGTTTCACAGCTGCAGCAAACCACATAATCAATTTTGCCAGAACAGCAGATGAAGACAAGTTTTCTCATTTCTGTTGGAGGCAAATGAAACCCCTCGCTTCCAAGCTGATGGAGATACATGCGAGGTAGCTGAATTTGAACTTCATGCACCTAGTTGGAAAGTAAGTGACTGTGTGAGATTATTCCATCAATTGCTATCAGGATGAGCTCTCTCTTTCTCCATGTTGTATGGTGTTTCTAATGGGATATCTTGTAACATTTTTATAGTCGAATATTTCTTCCTCTCTCAAAATCTTAGAATGTAACAGCCTGTGTTTTGCCCCTTCCCTCTGAGCTTTTGCCTTCCAAATTCCAATATTTAAGTACAGGCAATAATCTGAGCTTAGAGTTGACTTTTAGTATAGAAGCAGTCAGCTAATGCGATTCCCATCTTCAAAAGCTGACGCCGTCATTCAGTTGATTTACGTATTGGTGACCCCTCTTAGGATCTGACGTCTTAGAAGTGCAGTGATCCTTCCACACTGGTCAGTGAGGTTCAGTTGCTGAGTCCAGGAAATGATAAAGTATAAGTGGCAGTCATATTTTCATAGGGATTTAGTCTGTCATAATGTTAGAAATGGTAATTTTTATTGTATGTATTTGTTTCACACTGTAAATCTTTTAAGGCTGGGTCTTTTCCATGACACTGGACTGTAGAAAAAAAATTCTATAAATTCCACAAAATACATTATTTTTTCTTTAGTACCAGCTTCTGGTATAAAATTTGTTCCATTTATATGCTCCCAAAATATGTATGTATAGATTTTGGATCATTTTCTAGTAGTTAGACCTCTAACTTTTCAAACAACCACAAATTTCTCAGTTTTAGTAGAAAAAGAATTTTATCCAAACATTAGAAAAATGACATTTTTAAAATTGGAGAATAAATGGGAGCAACCCAAAGCCCTCCTACTCCCAGTGTTACTAACTCTGAAAAGTCAAAGAGAAAATGGTAAGAAGCTTGTTAAATTTAACTTGGCTTGCTTTTACTGAATGAAGACAAAACAATCTTCCCTGGTGAAAAGCACTTACAGAGTTTTGTGTTAATGTTTGATTTCTAACATAGGACATTTAATCAAGCAAACATTTCAGGTATTCATTTATTACCTCCATTGTTTTTATGCAGAAAAGTTGCTAATATAAATGACTTTTTAATGCTGAGTTTATCTGGATTGGTATCATGCTTTCTGCTAAGATGTTTGTACGTGCAGGATATGCTTATCTCAAAATTGCTTTTACAGGTCATGTGAAAAAGAGGTATTTCAAGAGCTAATCGAAAATGTTTCCCTTCTAGATTTTGGCATTGGTTTTAGATTGTATTTTAAAGCAACCTTAAGTATTTAATATCCATACATGTTATTTGGAACTCTCTCTAAAGAAAATAGCTTTTGGTGATATTTTTTCCACGCATTTTCCATGTAAGCAAGTTTGATGTTAAAGTGCACAGTGAGATGTGGAAAGGAGAATACAATTTTTTTGTATGGGCTGTGAGTCTTGAGGAACATACTACTGTTAGTATGAAGAAAAGACTTCTGTTACTGCGAATCAGCCTTAGGAAATTAAGTTCAAAGGTAGCAAGACACTACTTTGTATTCCTTGTAGATACCCATCACAGAGGAAAGTGTACCAAAGTGTGGTGTCTCCCATGTTTTGCTATTGGATGGTTATACTCTTGTATTTTACTTGCGTATCTTGTACTGGATGGATCATGGTAACAGAAAACACCTTCTTTAAGAGTGTGCAGTTTTTTAGTGCTGTCATCAGCTGAGTCCTGTTTATGAAAATCGATGGAACACTAGCATACACATGGATGAGTTCTGCCACCATAGAATCATAAATTACATCATAGATTCTATGGAATCATAGATTCTATCGAATCATAGAATCATAGATTCTATGGTCATGTCATGACCATATAAAATGACCATGTCATTTTATGAGTCTGACTCTGGTGTTTCAGTAAGTAAAGCACCAGTCACTGGAGGCATCCAGAAGGCTGTGGGAGCTCGGTGTTGGGTGAGTACTTGAGACACCCCATGCAACTGCAAAGCTTTCAGTTTAATATCACTGATGCACACACATACATACACACCCAAAAAAAAAATCTCATTGATATTATCTAATTGTTTTTCGACGAGCTTTCAGGTTTTGTGTTACTTTCAAAGTAACACAGTTGTATAGAGGAAGGGGGAAAGCCTCAGACTAATTCTGACATCGCTTTCGGTGAGCACATAACTTCTGTTGATGAAATGTGGTAATGCTAATGTAATACTCATCGGATATTCTTAATTTAACGCTGCGATTTTTATTGTTTTCATTTTAAAATGTGGTGTGTGCACTTCAGAATACAAATATGACTAATGAAGTCCAAGTCTGAAAATGTAGATGGCCTACATACACTGAACATCTCTGAGTTTCTGGCCTGGATGAAGGGAAGAGCCATCTTCTCCAATAGAGTTATACTCAGTTGTAATTTCACCCTGAGAGGTTAGATACATTATGTTTTCTTTGGTGGGTTTTATTCTTTTCTGTTTAGATGAAAAATTCAGTCCTCTAGACGTTAATCATTTGGGCCTCTTTGTACCTCCCAAACTAAAAACTTACTTTATTTCTTTCCATTTTCTTGCAGACTTTCTGAATGAATTCTGCATCTTATTGTAGTCTAGTAAATGATTTCTATTAGAAGTACCATTATTCACCACATTTCTTCCAATTTTCACATTATTTTAGGATTTTTTTAAGTCTATTTATCATTTAAAAGTTAACTAACATAGAAGAGCAAAACTACAGCATTTTAAGGTAGAGTATTACATTATTAGACATCTTGTTCATTTTCTTTGGCATTTAAAATAAAATCTCATGACCTCAAATACTTTGACAGAGAGTCCTGACTTAGTATTGCACAACATTAAAAACAGTTCAAGCACAGCGTGTTTTGTGAATTGGATGCAGGCAGCTTGCCAAGGTAACTATACTCTAACTGCTTGAGTTTAAATTCTGATATGTTGATTTTAGCAAAGATCATAAAGTAATTGTAGGAATGTGTGGTTAATGTTTTTATAAAACAGATCCTTTAAAAGGATGTGCTGAACTCCTGGTGTTGCTGTATGTTTGTCATGCACTGGAGTGTTTCTGAATAATGGATTATGGACTTTCTTTATTGATTTTAATTAGATGAACACTCATCTTGTACTTCAGCTTTCCAGAGTCCCCTGGTGGCATGTGAAGTGAGAGGGGCTGATTCTACAGTTGCGCTTCACAGATTGTCACTGACCATCTGTATCACCCAAATTGGCCATGGATTCAAAAAACTAATCTCTGAATAGTCTTAGATATTGTCTAGATATATATAGTCTTAGATATATGTAGTCTTAGATATTTGTCTAGAGGATTCAGTTCTCAGTGAAGGCTGTTTTTCTTTTGTCTTCCCCACAGTAATAGTTTGGTTAAGGGGAAGATGAGTGGGGCAGGAAAGGAATAACAGTGTTTTTAGAACACTTTTGGGAATTTGTCTCAACACAAGTTGTGTTGAGTGTAATGTCCACACTGATTTCGTTGCTGACACAACACTAGAATATTCAGTGCTTCATTTACAGAGTAAACATTTGGAAACATAACATAATTAGCTGTTTGATGTAACAGTTCACAAGCTAAGAAAACACTACCACCATGTTATGCTTCAAAATATTTACATGATCCATATAATATTTTGCATAGACAGTCATTGCTGTTACTGGTAAAGCTTACAACAATGAGTTCAGAAGGAGTAATAGTAAATAACCTCTTATCTCTGTATTCAGACAAGGAGATTCTCAGCAAATGTTACAAAATTAACATAGTGATTTATGCTGAAATTTTCAGCTCTTAAGAATATTAAAGCAATTTAGAAACTAGCATTTTCTTACAGTGTTTAGTAGATATCCTCATCATTTTAGACAAAAATATCCTTTGCCAAAAAAAGGAGAGAATCTCAGTAGAAAATTTGGACATAATATAGTATATTTGAAATTGATTTTGCAAGCAGAAAGGTTTCAAAAGCAACACCACAATACTTTGGTCTAGAAAAAATTCTGCTTTGTCTGTCAGGAACCAATAGCACCAATGGATGGTTCTTTAAAAATGGACTGAAGAGTAAACCAAAGAAAAATATTGCTAGAAAGAAATAATTGCAATTTCCTCTTTGAAAAGGGTACATACAGAAAAGCAGTGATTTTCTTTTTTTCCATAAGAATGCTTTTTTTTTTCTTCTAGAAGCACTTTAAAATACATGTGGAAGAGTCATGTTCACATCATGAAAATGTTTTGGGGGGTATTTTGTTTATTTTCATTTCGAAAGTCATTGTACATTAAAATTCTGGACATGGCATCAAGTTTATACTTTTGAGCCCAATGGATTTCTGATATTCTTAGGTAGCTAGAGGTGGAAGTGGTGAGCTGAAGCAAAGAAAGATATGAAATACTGTTGGTAAGACTTGCAGAGTGCTATTAAATCGTACATTCTGGTGTCCTTGACATACCAACCCCTGTGTCTTGGCCAGGATGGTCGAAGACAATAGTTGATTCTGTATCCATGGATTTCTTAGTAGCCAAGTCAATTGTAATAGGGTATTAGCAGGGAAAAAGAGATTTCATCCTTCCTCTTGGTTCCTGGTGCTGTATTTTCCCCCTCCTTGCTTAGTTTTCTGCTGGGATGGTGAGTTAAATCAAGCTGGTGGGAGAGGTGCGCCAGAGCAATACAAGGTGAGCAGCAGGAACAAGCACGCAGAAAAAAGCAGTAAGGGAATCAACTGCAAGGATAAAGTGAAATATCCCTTTTTAATTATTATCATTTCATTTAATTTTGTTTCATCTGGAAGAGATCTTTAAGATTGAGTTCAGCCTTTGTCCTAGCCCCATCAACCACTAGACCGTTTCCCTAAGTGCAACATCCATCCCTCTCTCAAGTCATTGCAGTGGTCTGAAGCTGTCTTGAGTCTAACTGCTTTCTCTCATCCTTCTGCAAAATAAGGACCCTCAGAGGAACCATATCTAATGTCCCAGAATATGCCATTAGGAGGAGAAAGCAAAATCAGGGAAAGCTAGAGAATAAGAAGACACATTGAAATTTCCAAAAGCATGGTAGCTTTGGAGAAACATTTAAGCGTGTGTAGTTTAAGACAAATACTTGTTTTGTTATCATGGGGCAATACTAGGATTCATTGTGTTGACAAAGTTGATCTATCCTTTGTAAGTAAAATGCTGGATGAGAGTTAGGCATGTGTAAAATTATCTGTGCTTATGCATCACCTACCAAATCTGTTTCTGGTGCAGAGTTTCAGGAGATGTACTGTGCATTTGGTATTTCTCAGTTAATTTGATCTTATTTTTTAAATCTGAGTTGGATAAACAAGCAGTAAAGAGAAGTGCTGTTTCAAAAAAAAACCCACCATTGCTTCTGGAGCAGGAACTCTAAACAGGCTTCTTTTTTTGAGCAGCCTTTTTGTCATGAATATCCTTTAGGATCTCTGTTTCATCTTCTGCAGGTGCTCAGTAGAGCATATGCAGTGTGCACGTGTGCACATCCTCTCAACAGAGAACTGAGATTAAGAATAAACCCTTTGTGACTTTGAATGAGGAGTGCTGAAGTTCCATGATGTGATGTTCCTTTTATGAATGTACTCCACTTTCAAACACTGTAACTGAGGTTTTTTGCCCCTCTAGGACTTGCTATATTAAAGCACGTGCTAACACCACGCGTGAAGGCAACTCATGTAGCCATCGACACAATGAAAGACTATCTGGATGCAGTGTATGATGTGACTGTAGCTTACGAAGGTACTGTGGACCACAAAGGACAAAGAAAACTGGCACCATCAATGACAGGTGAGTTGATGTGTATTAAACATGCTACTGCCATGTGCTGCTTAATATACAGAACCAGCTTCAGATGCTTTGTAGTGCTCTGAAGACAATCTCCACAGTGCTTCAGACACTTCACCATATATTGGTACGACATTGTTCAGCAATGACTAGGTTTTACAATAGTTACCTGTGACATTCCTGCCCTCACCATGTGGAATAGGGATGGGAAACAGAATACTTCTGTTGGCAAATTCTGCATACAGGTGCTCTTTGGAATTAAATCAACTTGGGACCATATGCAGCATTTTTACATTTTTCCTCTAGCAGTGGGATTTGACATGGTGATAAATTCTCTCTTTCCCTCTGCTGTGCTACATAGATGTACAAGTGATTTAATTGCTGTAATGCATGTATTTTAAAGGGAAAATGTGTAATAATGGTATTTGACTGGCAATTTTTCAAATTGCTACATGTACCCAATAACTTTACAAATACTCAACAGCATTTTATGCAAGTGATCGTCACTTGCTGTAGTAGGTTAAACCACCTACAGCACCTGAAAAGAATGGGGTAAATTAGTTGTATGTTCCTCTAGTAATCTAACCAGCAAGTAAATTCTATTGTTTCTGTTGGGGAAGACTCTGGGACAGAGGCCTTTAGGGTTTGCTGGTTATGCTTGGTGGTGAGTTGTTTTTATTTATGTATTTTTTAAAGAATTAAGTTGGCTGCACCTTCACTGGAGGACCAGAGAGCATCTTTCTTTCCAGTTTTAGTAGATGTGTTACTCAGACATATCTCTGCACAGCTGCCAGTTCCAAGAGGTACTTTTGAGTCTTTTGTGCTACTGAAAACAAGTGGATAAAGAAAGTAGTTCCACAGAGCTGTTCAGACTTCTGGGCAAGGGATCAATGTTGGCTGAGGGACCTGCAGGGAATTTCTTAGCTAACTCCCCACTGCTTGGATGGCCCAAAGTCACTGAGACTTCTTCCTTCTGCTGCTAAAAGTAGTTTGTAGTGTGACTGTTTCCATGTTGCTTTAAAAGCAGGAGTAACTCCTTGAGGTGGTGTAAAGTTCACATGAACTCCTTCCAGATGGTAGTTCCTTAGAAGGTCTGGAATTGTCTATTTTTATGTTTTCACTGTTTAAAATTTTTCTGGATAGGTAAGCAACAAACCTGGTAACACTGTGTATTAACTCAACACCTGTATTATACTGGAAGGTTTTAGGACAAGTTTATTTTTTTTGTACATTTTTTATGGCTATATATTAAAAGTACTTTTTCTTATTTAACATATATTCATTTGTAATTTTCTTTGTTATTTAAAGTTTTGTATTTTTTAGAATACCTTATGACCCCCTACAGAGAGTCCTCTCCTTTGAAGGCTGGACAGCCTCCCTCTTGTGCTGTCTCCCAGCCCCTTTCAAGACCCTTTTCAAAGCAAACAAGACTGTTTCTCCTTCCCTGCAGCATATCTTGTTTCATGGCTTAATTATTAGGCAGTTTCAACGATTCTCATGCTGGAATTCTCACTGCCTGATGGTTAATTAAACTATTAAAATGTCATTACCTAATGATAAGATGGCAAATGTTCAAATTCTTTATAAGACCTCTTCACCCATTGAACCTTCCAGTTTGCATGAAGCATGATATAATTGTGCAAAGGAAACCAACAAACTGAATTTCCTTGTTTACTGTTTCTTGTGTCCGGTGTCAAGTGCTAATGAGATGGATTGGAGTGCTTGCTTCACGTCCAGCCTTTTGGAGACTCCACAGCAGGCAGTCCAGGCACGTCTTTCAGCCACCCTCGCTGTTAGGGCTGGGGTAACGACTGCCTCATCCTTGGGTAAAAATAAAGACAGTAACACAGAATGAAGTGCAGCCAACCAGTTGTTACCCGTTACAGAGAAGATAAATGAAATATCCATCCAGGACATTCCGAGCTATGGTGGCAGTCACATGTATTCCATACAATATAAATTATATAGATTAAGGACACTTTCTAAATTACAGTGTGGAACATAGCTGTCATTCTTTTAGGCCCTGCAAACACTAAGTGGAATAAAAACAATTTCTGGTCTAAGAGGTCAAGATCATTTCACCATTTGTTACTCAGAAGTCCAACCAACAATTGGTGTGTTCAGGAATGTCCTATAACAAGAATTCAATTATACATTGTTATGGATTGGAGATTTTTTTTTCACATTATTGCTATTGTTACATTACTGAAATGAGTTACCAAATGTAATTTTCATGTGCACATTTCATATGAGCATTTCATATTTCCATCAGCACTGAATGAGAATTTTGTTTTTCATTCTCATCGGAAGAAAAGGGCAGTGCAATCCTGGTAATTTTTAAAAGATAAGGTTGACATGTCTTTTTCAATCTAGCAACTCGAGTTAAAATTTATTGCATGCAAAACAAACTTCTGATAAACACAACTTTGCTTGAAGATTGTATTTCCCATAGTATGACATTTCCCATGTGAATGAAATCTAAATTCCACACAGATATAATGTGTTTCTTGAAACGCGTTTTACTTTCAATTCTATAAATCTCAATTCCTCAGAAAAGCCTGCACCACTTCTGGCGCAGGATAAGCTGCAACATAAGAGGTTCCAAAGAAACATAAGGAAAAACTTCCCTGAGAGTGTGAGGGAGCACTGGAACAGGCTGCCCAGATGCGTTGTGGAGTCTCCTTCTCTGGGGACATTGAAAACTCACCTGAACGAGTTCCTGTGTGACCTACTCTAGGTGGTCCTACTCTGACAGGAGGGTTGGACTAGATGATTGTTTGAGGTCCCTTCCAACCCTTAACATTCTGTGATTCTGGAAAAGCCCACACTTACACAGGGAAACGATCAGCTCTTGGCTGCTGCCTCTAGCAGTAAGCAGAGCAGGTTAAAAAGGAGCATTTTAGGGACTGTGAGTAGTGCTGCCACACTTTATCTGAGACGTTGTGTTAGTGAACTGTAAATGGGGAAAAAAATCTGAAGAAAAAATTAATTGCATTTTAAATTTTGTCATAGAGAATTCTTAGTATAAATAGCCTTTCTTAGCAACATTGGAGTTTTATTTTCTTGTTCAGTCCAGCAAGCTGAAATATCATAGTGATGGCTTGCTCAACAGAATGAAAACAAAACATACTGTACTTGCAACTGGAAAATAGACATTTACTCTCCTTTTGGCGTTAGTGCTTGGAGAAGAAAGGTGAATCCCAGGTACACCTGATAACATAGTACCTTTTTACAGCAGGCAGAATATTTTAGATTATCCTTTCAAATGTGCTGAACTTTTTGTCACTGTCTATGCATTTTAATGTTTTGTTGACACTTTCCAGCCACAAGTTGTTTGTTTTAAAAGACATCACGTTTGATTAGTCTTAGACAGGGACTAAGATTAGATTAGCTTTACACAGGGATGTTGCTTCCTGCTGTTGCTTCATATCCAGTTGTGACCAATGAATGCAATTTTTCCTACCATTTATTCATTATTCATTCCTCTTCATTACAGTAAGTTTGGATCTTGGTACATTTCCAGTGGAAGCTTGTCCTGCACATGGCAGCTTTTCCGAAGAGTAGTGATTTCCCACACATTTGTCCCATCTCCTACTGGAAATAGTTTCTCCAGATCATTAATGACAGATCACAATGGTCCTGCTTAGGGTAGGACCGTGCTGTCAGACAGCATTTATAGAATAAGATCAAGGTCAAGAATAAGATACAGAAAATCATACAGGTGCTGTGGCACAGCCAACGTGCATCTCAGGTACAGAATTCTGGAAGAACTATTCAGAAGGGAAAAGAAGAGAGAGAAACTCTTCTTGATATTGTTTTACTACACTGTCATTAAGTAAAAAATAGATACAAGTTTGGGAAGAAAGAATGAGAACCTAGTTTTCCCCTTTCTGAATTAATGCCCTAAGTGTTCACATCCAGCTTGGCCTGGTGTTAAGGGACACATCTTGTGGAACGTGGGAACTCTTGTCATTCTTGCACCTGAAACAGTGTTATGTACACATCTACATCTTTATTATTCTGCCTAAAGGCTTTAACATAACCAGATGGTATTTATCTGGCCATTGTAGATGAAAGAGTGTGTGAAATAGCAGCATGTGACAATGATAAACACTGAATAAAAATAGCAAGTACATGTAGACTCTGTCTTAAAGAAGTCAGAGGAATTCCTGAGAATTATTGACTCTGCTGTATATCAATTCCAGAACAAACACTTTGAAAGCCTGTGTATGTGTGCATTTCTGAAAATCTGTACATCACTTTGATCAGTGTAATTTGAGGTCAGACTGGCCTGACTTCCCATGGGGAAATAACACTTTTCCAAATGTTTGCACTTTTATTAGGACCCGGTTAGACAGTGAAGTACAGGACAATAGAAAACTGAAGCAACAGAAACCAGTCTTTGTCTGGGCTGTGGCCCAAATTTGATCACATCTATTGTCTTTCAAGGTTCAAAGAGTGATAACAAGCACATAGTTATGGATATGTTGAAAGAATTGAAAAACCTAAATTAACAAACTCATAAACGGGAATGTGAAACAGTCCAAAGTAAGATTTATAGTGATTATTAGTCATAAGACTATGATTAGTCTTAAGACTAGTAATCAGTTCAGTTCTCTGCTAGCTGTCATGTTCTAATTGCATGCAAGAACACAGAAAAGGAAATGGCAATTCTTTCAGAGCAACTTAAGACAGGATGTAGATGAGAGCTGAGGAGGGGCATCAGCACTAGTGAAATTCGCATCAAGCATGGGATTGCTTTTTAACATGTGTAGTAAATCTCACATCAAGAACTTGTCATTCTGCATCTGTTCAAGTAAAATTTAAGTAACTACCTTACATATTTCAAAATGTGAATTTTTCATGGAAATATTTGGAGGAATTTTGATAACAATACAGGCTAGCAACGTAGTTCTGTGATATTTTATCTTACTCCATCTGGAGTCCTGCATCCAGTTCAGGCTCCACAGCTCGAGGCACAGGGATCTTCTGGAGACAGTCCAGCACAGGGCCACCAAGATGATCAGGGGACTAGAACATCTTCCTTATGGGGAAAGGCTGTGGGAACTGGGGCTGTTCATCCTCAAGAAAAGAAGGCTGAGAGGGGACCTCATTACACAAGTATTTAAAAGGTGTTTGTCAAGAGGATGGGACAGCACTTTTTTCTGTTGTCTCTAGTGACAGGACAAGGCGTAATGGATGTAAACTGGAACACAAAAAGTTCCATTTCAACATAAGGAAAGCTTTTTTACTGTAAGGAAGCCCTGGCACAGGCTGCCCAGGGAAGGTGTGGAGTCTCCTTCTCTGGAGGCTTTCAAAACCCATCTGGACACGTTCCAGTGTGACCTGATCTCTAGAGGTCCCTTCCAAACCCTACTTTTCTATGATTCTGTGATTTTTTTTTTCCTTTAAAGGAATACCTTGGGTTTATTTTGTGCTAAATATTAAAATACAACTTTTTATATAACATGATTTCACCAAATGCCACAAAGTAAATGATCATTCCATTTTAAACTGAAGGCATTTCAACTTGTCCTCTGTGCAACTAGATATTTCATTTTAGAGCCCCTGTGATTTCCTATTAAAAGCAGTTTCAGTAACATGAAAGCCTATCTGTTGTGTGGTTGGCTTATTTGAAACGGCCCTTTGAACACAGATGTGGACATAGGCATCAATATTCTGCAGATAAGGATAGTCTGAGTAAACACTAAGTATTTTCATAACAAGTAAACAAATAAACATTGTACTTCTACTCAAAAATAACTACATTTCCCTGAATAGAAGCGTCAGTTTATGGGAACGTGCACATGCCTCCAAAAATCTGAGAAAATGAAGGTCAGCCTGAGCATGAGTGGCACATCTGTTTCTTTACCTGTCTCAAAACAACAATGTGAAGATGACTATCTGGAGTGGACGTAGCCCAGTTTGTCTCTGATATCAACCAAACTCAGATGCCTGAGGAGGAGTGTTAGAGTAAGGCAAGAGTAAATGATTATTCCTTTTCCCAGATCACAAGCACCTGTGGGTACTGCATCTTTGTGTTAATAACATCCCCTCAATGAGGGTAAAAACTCCCTTGAGCTTCCCCTCAAGCCCAGAGTGTTTGTAAACTAGGACCTTGTGTATCTCTGTTATTCTCTAGCAGCTCCTACCGAAGGTGGGTCTCTGTAGCTTCCCTTTGGGAACCGATGATCAGAAATCACATAGTCGTCAGAAAACCTCTGCTACATAAGGGAAGATTTTGCAAGTATTTTCACTGGAGATTCATAAAATTACCATGCACTCTGGGCCTCGTGCATGTGAGAGAGGAAGAATTTGGCTCCTCAGGCAACATTTCTGTACAACAGCTCGAGGAACTCCTGATCTTTATGCAAAAGTGTATCTAAACCCTGAGGATAACAAAAACAACTTTAATTTCTTCATACTGTCAGGTTTGGCCAGAAATGTGTTGCTGCTTTGAGAGCCTGTGTTTATTTTTGCTTTTTCTGTGAATCAGAGTCCTTTTCTTCTACTCTGTTTGGAATACTGTTCTCTGTTTATCAAAACAGACTGGCTGAAGGAAAGGCAAAAACATCAATACGAGCAGTACTGGCATAGTTCCTAACAGATCCTGTTTATTTGCTAGAGAGTGCACTGTTTTGAACTTGTCCAATCCTTGTATCTTTTCTTGCCTTTTTTTTTACATTTTAATGGCGTAGTTTAACTTTTTAAAGTTTGATAAGTGGGGAAAAAAAGTGTTCTAAGGAAGACACAGATATCTCCTAAATTTACTCCTTTTCAGTTACCAGCGGTGGGATACCCTTTAGATGTGTCCCACAGAGCTGACCTAACCTGATCCACGTTCTGTTGCTGGCAACCTGTTGATCAAAACTGTTATGCTATTGTAGGAAACCTCCTGCTAACTCAGAAAACAAACAACAGTCACAAATTGTTACAGAGCAGTACAAAGGCCAGAATGCATCTGTTAGGAAAACAGATTAAAGCCACTCGAAGATTGTTTCACTGAACTATAATGTGCAAGTACCATGTGTCTTCATCAAATACCATCTTGCTCCAGCGAGACAGCTTACAATGACACTCTTCTGCTCTCCAGTGCTAATACCAGTACAGAAAACTGTATGTACCATTTTATGTTAATAACTTTGAAGGATTCCTTAGATCTGGGCATTTTAGGAAGGTACAGAAATGTGATTATTTACCCTTGAATTTTGCAGGATTTGTTGAGCTACAGTTCTTACCCGCCATCTTCAGGATTTTTTAATGTTGTATCCTGCCTTCTGCAAACTGGAAATTCAGCCTTTTTAATCTCTCCATGTTTGTAATGCAGGTGCTTTTTCTCCTTAAATGTTTTACTTGGCCTTTTCTGTGGTCTCCTTTGAGTCCACTACATCCTTCTTCAGATACAGAGACCAGAAGTGCACACAGTATTTAACATGTAGATTCACAGTCCTTATACGTATCTGCAGAGTGACTGGCTTTGCCCTCTTCTCAATATCTTTGCTGATGCTGCCCAGTATTTGGGGGATTTAGGGCTGGTGCTCCGCAACTGAGAGGATGCTTTCAGAGAAAGATCAGTGACACCCAAATTGTAGCCACCAGTTCCAAGTTAAGCATCACCTAATCAGGGTTTACATTATTTTTCCCCATATTTGTTTACGCTGAATCTCAGCTACCACATTTTCACCCTGTTTCTTCAGCTTTGAGGTCTTTTTGGAGTTCAGCCAGCATTTGACTACCCAAAAGGGCTTAGGATCCTCTGAAAAATATGTTGAAAACTGGAGGGTTCACTCTTTGTTCCCTTCTTCAGCTCATCGGTCATGACACTGAGTAAAACCAGTTCTAGTGTTGATCGCTGGAAGACCCCAGTTGCCGGGTGACCGTTAAGTCTTTCCATTTGCTTCCTCTCCTTTAAGCAGCTTTTGGACTATAAAACATCATTTCCTCTAATCCTATGGCAGCTTAATTTCTTTAATAGCCTTCAGTGTGGAACCCTGTCAGAGGCTTTATGAAAATTCAAATGTATCATGTCCACTGAATCCCCTTATCTGCCTGCTTCTTGACACTGCTGTAGAAACCCAGTGAATTGGTGAGACGGGATTTCCCTCTGCAGAATCCACGACAACTCTTTTCCAACAGACTGTGATTATCTCTATGCTTAGTGATCATATTATAGACCCTGCTATCTTAGCCAGGGATGTAGGACTCCTTAGTTTGTGTTTCCCAGCATCATCTCTAAAGCTCTCATTTGTAGAAGGGAAACTCCCCATTTTTCTGTGACAACGGCTGTTTGTGATGATAGGTTACACATCTTTGGTTTTAAATTCCACATTTGAGAGCTTTTGGATGAATGCTGTCTGGTCTTGGTGACTTCCTGACATATAACTTGCTTATTTAGTCTGATACTTTTTGTCTGTTTACTTGTTGATCTACTTCCTTTCAGAGATCTGGTCAAAGAATGCAATGCGTGTAGGAATCAAACATTTTCAGCGAGAAAATAATGCAAACAAGTATTTGATCTTCTCTTAAAAGGGCTTATATTTTACCACTAGTGCTGCTCTTCACGCCTTTGTCATCCAGCAGTCCCACTACTGCCTTAGCCAGTTTACTGCTTTTAGTATATCCAAAAAAGTTAAAATTGTTAGAGCATCCTTTGCATTTTTCAAGTTCCTTTTTAGTCCTTGTAATTTTATGTTTACATTTGGCATGAGTGGTTTTGTGGCTTTTCCATATTTGGACAATCATTCCATTCCTCAAAGAAGAGAAAGTAGGAATATAGTGGTAGCCTCTTTGATTTTCCCACCAAGCCATACACGTGGGTTTCAGACCCACCCAGGCTTTTGCAGTGGGTTTCTAATACAAGTTTTTCTGAGGGTTGGCATTTAAGGCTTTTTTTAACAGCCTCTGGGTTGCCTCTTTTTAGACTGTTTCTTTTAGGATGTTTTGACCCTTTGGGTTTTTTTCATTTTCTCCCTCATCACATAGTTGCTTTAACTCTGAATTTGTGTGCTGCGCTCATTGAGACTCTTTCTCTGCAATGCTGAGAGCAATTGTGTTGTGGTTGCAGAGCACTACTCACAAAAACCATCCACCACTCAAGACCACAGCAGGAATGGCATCTTGTGGGTTTTGCTACCAGCTTTTTCCAGGAAACAATCTCTTTGGCTTTTGAGTAGTTGGTTGTTTTGGCTTGTGCTTGTTTGAATTTTTTCCCCCTCTACTCCTCACCCTGATGAAGCATTGATGCAGTTTGGTAAAGGTAGCTGTAATCTCAGTCTTGAACTTGCAGCTCTCAGTCTGGCTTCACAATTTGTGGTCACTATTATCAGTCTTATTGGGAAGCCATTTAATATATCTATGATTTCCATCCACAGGAGTTTTACTGTCTCTGTCTCATTATGTAAAGTTATTATACTTCCTGTATTTTTTGGTGCACCATACCGTTCCCTCAGCTGTACACACTATTCTGTCATTCCTGTAACTCTGGTAGCCTGGTGACATTACATGCTTCTTCAAAGACACTGGGAATCTCTTGGTGCCAGTAATTCTTGTTCTCCTCTCTTCATGTTGAGGCTTCTCAAGTTGATACTGAGTTTTGCCCTCAGATTGAATTTTAGTCACATCCACCTCATGTTACGTCCATCCAACCAGGTTGCTTTTCCTGACCTTCAACTTTCCCCACCTGATGGTTGAAATGCTCTCTAACTTTTTCCGTTTCCTGCCAGCACTCTGGCTTAATAATGATTCAGGTGCATCCCAAAAGGTCCCCCAGCTCCTAAGGTGCTTACACCCTGTGCTGAGCCCCTCGTGCACAGGGTAGAGGTTCCAATCTCTCTACACCTCATGCCTGGCACAGGCAGTATCTCTGAGAGTGCCCTTCCTTGGGTCACAGGCTTGTCTTCTGGCTGCAAGCTTGTACCGTATCCCCTCCATGCTTCCCTACATCAGCAGGTGCTGGTGCTGCCTGCCCCTCTGCTGCTCCATACCCCACATGGACAGCCTTTGCTGTGCCCTGGATGTTTGCTTTCCCCACTTACTGCTTGATTTTGTTAGAGCAAGCCACGAAATAGTTTCCTGAGGGCTCACCTTGGGATGATAGAAAGTGTGAAGGTGAGAAGCAACCAGGCACTTAACATTTATGTTTGTTTTGCCAATTGATTGCTAATTTGGTGTACAAAGTCGATGAAAGGGGAGAGATGGGATTTCAGTCTTCAAGGAGGAGGTAGTTTGTAAACTGCTTTGGTAGCCAAACACTGAAGTCCAGACTATTGAGAATTTATAAAGTGGGGAGAGCATCTACAGTTCAGAGGAATGTCTTTGCTGCCCTGGCTTTGCCTGTAGCACTATGTGCACCACGACACACAATGTTCTGTTACCAAAGAATATTCTTACGCATTTGAAGTACTGCTTAGAATAAATATACATTATTGCAATTTCAGTTTCCCGTGACATCACTTTCAATTTATCACAAACATTACTGAAATCTGTTAAAACAGGAGGGAACTGGAGGCCCTTCAAGTGGACATGACTACGTGAGGCTTCAGTTTGTCCTTTCTTAATTTTGAAGGACTTTGGCAATAATTACATTGCAGCAGAAGAGCCAACGTAGGAGGCTGAAAGCTGAGCTACTTTATTGCTGTCGTATTTAAAGTGCATATAAAAATAGACTTCATTAGTAATTGAAAGCTGGAATATCTGTAACACCACTGTCACAACTTTCTTAAGGGGCAAGGCAAATAATTTGGAGTGATGGAACGAACTTCTGTGGTAGCATTAAGGGGATGGTCGTCTGAGGCCATTTGTATGTCCTACCTCAGTTACGGGTATGTCTATGCTTTGGAGCTTTTATCCTTCCTTCACTTTCCCTGGTAATTAAAACCAGAATTCATTGGCTTTTAAGGGTAAAAAGTTGAAAACTGTTAGAATTCAGTGGAAGCCCCAGTGAGCAAAACACCTTCCCAGTACATTAGTTTCAATTAAAAACTCGGTGGATCCAATGCCTTTCCCAGAGGCTGTTGCACCCCACTCATAAATTGTAATTCTGCACTGAATCCTTCAGCCCTGGGTTAGTGTGAATCCTGTCCTGTAGAAGGAGGGTCACAATATCACAGTTTAAGAACAAAAATACTCAATCCACCTTATTATTTTCCATTCCTTCCTTCTGCTGTGGTTGGGTGGTAGAAACGTTATAAACATTCTACGCTTGTATCTCTTATTTAGCCAGATGGAAAGTTTCATGAGGAGGTTATCTCCCACACAAAAGTCAGTCCACTTGGCTCCCACACGTGTTGAGTTCTTGATTGACTAATGCAGTCCACAACATAGTGTTTGATTTTAATGCGTGTTTTGCACTTGAGTTTTGTCTTGTGAAGGAAAGTTTAGGCTTGCTTGTTCCTGCTCTTAATTATAACAAATTCTGGCAAGTTTAGGGATCTGAAAAGCCTATCAGATATTGGCCTTAAGGGCTAGTGTCCCTGAAGTTGGCTGTAATTTGCACATAATAAATTGCTTCAATAAGATTTTGCTTCTTAGCTTAATTACATAAGTCTTTTGGGAGTTAAGCTAATATGAAATTAGGGGTCATGGGACCACCACAAACCTTTAGAGGCTGTGGTGATAAAATGCAGCTGTTTCTTCTCCAAAACAACCTCTCAACATATTGTTGTTATCCACTGGTGTTCTTCTGTGATGGCAGTGACACCATCCACCTAAAAAACCCCAGTGGATTAGTTGCATTAAACCCTGCCATGAAATGGATAATTAAAGGATAGTCAGATTCCCTTACAAACTTGATTGCATACATTGCAGTATCATCTGCAGATGTCCTGGATGCCCAGGCTTTGGATAAAACGGCTCTGAACTGACGGGTAGGAATCAGGATCCTCTCTTGGGGAGCACCTGCAGTTGCAGATCACACCAGTTACAGATCACAGAGTCCTCAGTAAACCTGCAGAAAGTCTCAAACTGCCAGGGAGAGTAAGGTTGTGGAGATTTACAAAGATGGGAAATGAAGGCCAGATTTTAGGATCTTCACATATAGCGACTCAATTTCCACCAGTAGAAGGCAGCCAGTGTGGGAAGCAGTAAGAATCAGCTTGCATTGCAACTTGGGCAGAAGGTTGCTGGTTGTGGAGGGTTACTTGCTTTCTGAGTAGATTTGTAGAGTTGCCTGTTTCCGCTTTGGTGAGAGAAGTAGTTTGTTTTGAAATGCTTCTGTCCTATTCCTGTTTTGTTACCTAGAGCTTATTATTGAAAACATATTCTTTTCCTGTCTTTCAGTGACCAAATATCAGAGGGGTTTTTTTCAGCATTAATTTTACAAGTACCACATAGCTGTTACTATCCCATAATACTATCCCATCAATAATACTATCCCATCTTACTTAGGAATTTTGGTTGGTTTGTTATTTTCTTTACTTTATAACTGAGATTATTAATAACATGATTAAGGCATTGTTTGTTCCTAGCCAGAACAACCTACATGCTAGGAAGTAAAATAAGCATATACTATTCAGTGCACAGAATGCTTCAAGTCTCTTTTAAAGCTAGACCTGCAACCCTAGCTGGATATGCGTAGAATAGCTGCTTTTTATAGGAGTCCAGTATAAAAACCCACCATCTCATCTGGCTTCCAGGCATTTGTTTTCTGGGCAGGGTTTTGCATATTTTTAGACTGTTCCACTTAGTAGGTGATGCCACCAAAAAAGAGGATTTGTACATCAGTGAACACTGTGAGCATTTAAGACGTGGATAATACATCTGTCATTTTAAAATATGAATAAGTACACTTTTAGATGCTCTTACAGTGAATGTCGTTCATATAGTGGCCTGGATAGTATCCTCAGAGAAACAGACCTGGAAAATCTTTCTTCCCATCGAAAGCAAGAGGAAAAACCTGCTTTCAGATACACGAACACTGATTCCTTTGTGGTCAGTAAAAACACATAAACCTGAAGACAAATGTGTATCCGTACCGTCATTTTGCACTCCAAGTACTTCACTTGCCTGCCATCTAATAGCTGTAGCTGGAGAGAGTCTTAGCAGAAGCTTTCCAGCAGCAGTTGTGTTTGCCACTCCATGGCTAGGAGGTGGGCCTGTTCCTGGTTGGAGCCCTCAGCTAGTGGCCTGTGGGCCGTGTCACTCCCTTTGTACTGTGGTGCGGTGCGGTTCAGTGAAGGGCTGTCTGTGGCTGAAGATGAGACAGAACTGCGCACAGCACAGTGCAAATCTCTGCAGCAAAATGCCATAAGACTTTACTGACCTCTTTATCTCTTCTTCTCTCCCCCTCTACAAGCACATAAACACATTTGCATGAGCGGGCTTTTAAAATTCTTTAAGACAATTTATAGCATATGATAAGGTCCTTTTACAGCAAGGTCCTTAACAATCAATGAGGCTTTAAAGAAGGAAAACAAATAAGGGGATATCTGATTTGGCACACAGTTATAAAGATGTACACGCAGTAATAATTATTTTGCGCTGTCATTCCTCCCAGATACCCCTAACAGTTTTGGGTCAAAGTCTTCCATACATCTGCACTGCTGTCCAAAAAATGTCAGCAACTTAAAAGGACCACCCAGTCTGTGTTACGTTGGTTGTCTGTCTGTATTGTAGGAAGGCACTTCTGGTCCCATTTCAAAATATAAAGGTTGTCCAAATTTCAAAGGACTTGCATCCTCACATCATGCATCTCTCTGCACAGGGATGCTATGGTTGCTGCAATACCCCTTGCTACTGATAAGTGGAAATGATTACTAACACACAAGCACCGGCCCATTTTTCATCTCATGTTCAGTATTTTTACCACTTGTTAGTTGTAAGAAATGAGTAGTGGAGTTTTGTTTGTAATTAACACTTATTTGCTTAATTTTACCAGGGACAGATTGAGGAAATGGGGGAGGGGGGTTGCTATAGAGCTGTCTCGAGCTTTGTCAGAGAGAAGAAAAATGAAGGAAAGCAAAATGAAATGCAGCATTTTGTTCTGAGTCTTTCACCCCATTATACTTCTTAATTACAGGTTATTACTTAAACTGAAGCCCATTTCCTCCTGAAGATACTTAAGGAAATCACTGTCATTCTGATTTTGTCATCCAGGAGCAAACATTTAGTTTTCAAACAGGGCAAGGAAAGAAGATCACTAATGTTAAAAGAATTGCAGGCTGGGTAACTTGATGACATCAGAGTTATTGCATCCCACACTACAGAATGATTAAATTGCTATTAAGTGTAACATTTTCAAGCATAGGATTTTACAGTTAGCAG
Organism: Colius striatus; assembly: GCF_028858725.1. Lineage (NCBI taxonomy): Eukaryota > Metazoa > Chordata > Aves > Coliiformes > Coliidae > Colius > Colius striatus. The sequence goes on along the minus strand of NC_084760.1, from coordinate 22,945,309 downwards.
GGTGCATTTGAGGACAATTTTTCCATGCTGCATGTGGTAGTGGGACCACCATTTGAAAAGTGTGTTGGCCAGACGGCTTCTGAGTTAGTGAAGTTATCAGGATCCAAACATAAGGAGAAGCGTCTTTAGAGAACTGAAATTAGGCCTCCAAGGCATTTGCAGCTTTGAGGTCAGATTTTCGGCATGCTTTAGCCAAATAACTGCTCTATGGTGTTTTTGTAACTCAGTCTTTGTTGTTTTGCTCTCTTTTTAGAGTTTCTTTGCAAGGAATGCCCAAGAGTTCACATTTTCATTGATAGAATTGAACTGAAGGACATTCCAGAGGAGCAGATGTATATGAGAAGGTGGCTTCATGAGCGTTTTGAAATAAAGGACAAGTGAGTAGCAATATGGAGAACCCTCCATTCTGATAAGCTGTCTTTTTTATGTTAACAGATGTACTTCTGCTTTCTGTGTTACCAGCAGCATGAGCTGAGGGCTCTCTGAAGAGAGGTGGTGCTGGTACTGCTGTGCATATTTTGTATAATAACCTTGTGGTCAAAGCTGTTGCTCAGGAGGCTGGGATTCCTGAGTTTTAGACCTTCCTTACACTGAAGAGCTGTGAGTCCATGTTCCAGGCAAGGCTCATACTCATCTGAATACTCCCCGTTTTTTCTCCTTGCAGCTGAGCCATGTGCAGCCAGGAATGTGAGATCTCCACAGTTGGAAAGCAAGCAAGCAAAAAGCAGTTTGATTCGAGCCTCCTAATCAGTATTAGGTTACAGTTAGAAAGGGGCAGGTCTTGATGTAATCTCTTCTGCCAGAATTGTTTACGCATCAGACAGCAGTTGGATAAAAACACAAGTAACCCCAAGATCTCTGCCTTCACTGGGGAAATTAGGTGAAGCAGAAGTTTCATCTTTGAATCATGGCAGAACTGAAGTGCCTGGCTCCCTCTTGCATCTTCAAACATGGTCACTAGTGAGCATACGCAGTGGATCCTGGGGGACTTTGTGCTCCAGAAGGACTCTGTACCTAAATGTGGAATTTGACTGTTGTTGAGAGATGGTGGTTTAATTTGACACATCTGAAGTCCAGCTTAAGAGAGCTGAATCTGTTTAATTTCTAGATCCTTGGATACACTGTATGAGAGGGAGATTTCCCTGGTTCTTCTCCTATGTTCTGCTTTAAAATTGTTCTGCCAGTCTCACGTTCCATGAAGTAAAAAACAGATTAATTTGTCCTGTAGACTTTGAATCCATGTAAATGTTAATATGGCTATCTGTAAACATGGCACTGTTACTAAAGCGTCTTAGAAGTTTAGGATCACTAAGTAATTTTTTTTCTTCACTTTTGAAGGGAACAAAGTCAGAATTTTGTATTATGGACAAGTAAATGACACATAAAATAAAAGGCTGCCCAGCGTTCCTTAAGTAGTCTTCTGGTGAAAACCAGCAAAACCGAACCCTGATCATCTGTGTCTCGTTGTAGGCTTCTGTTGACTGGAACATCTTTCCTGGGACCAAAGTTAAAACAAAGCCTTGGAATTTTCAAATCTTATATATTACTGGTTTTCAAAAATAGGAGGAGAAAAATTATTACTAAATCAGTGCTGTGGTATTTTAGTCTTGCACATTTGGCTTCCAAAATGTTTAGTCTTCTGAGTCCTCATTGTTTTATGAAGATACTGTTTCCCTCCCTCCTTTGCTGTTCTGTGATTAACTGTGTGCTATTTTATCCTACAGTATTTCCCAGTACTTTGGGTTTATCTGCTAAATGCTGAATGAAAAGAATTCTTTTCTACTTCCATATTAAGTGTTAAAATTAGTCCCCATGGAAAATCTACTTTTATTGCTTTCAAGAGTTGAGGTTGAGTACCGACGTGTAACGTTACTTCAAATGCATCATAGTCTTCAGGCATACTGATTGTTTGAACTTGTGACAGATGAAATCATTTGTTAAATAACGTGGTTAGAAGCAGTTATTGCATGAAAGTAACTTGCTTAAAACTGCTTATGCTAATATGTAACTTCGACCCTCTCCTTTTGTCTGCCTGTAGGTTACTAATAGAGTTTTATGATGCGAAAGATTCTAAAAGAAGAAATAAGTTCCCTGGGAAAAGTGTTCATTCCAAGCTAAGCCTCAAGAAAACTTTGCCATCTTTGCTGTTTTTAGGTGGCCTGACTGCTAGTATGCTTCTGACAGAATCTGGAAGGAAACTTTATGTAAGAACATGGATATACGGGACTTTAATTGGCTGCCTGTGGGTTAGCATTAAACCGTAAGCAGATGTTAGTGTCCGGTCAGTGAAGTGTGCGGTCTTTTCTTGCACATTGCACCAAACTTTTTCCTGACTTTATAGTAAAAAGAGTGTAAATAAAGCCTTATTGATCAAACATTGGAAATAATAGAATTTGTGACTTAAGCCTCTGTGTGGTTGGTCTGGGGAAAGTAAATGTAGATTTTCACATTTGCTACTGATTTTTTGCTGGAATAATGACAGATAAACTGAGTCATATGATAAATTGCTTTCCCCATGAACTAACATCCATCTCCATCTGCAGATTCGACGAAGTGTGAGTTATGCATAAGGGTGTCTTAAGCGGACCTGTGAATGTATTTACAGAGATTAATTTAGGGCATATATTTATTCTTCTGACATTCGTGTTGAGTTTTGGTTACTCTTTGGTGCATTGCAGCAGCTCAGTTGCATCTATCCCAGCTGTCTTGCAACTAAAATTGAAACTTTTTACTTTCTCTTTTTTTTATAGTTTTGCTTTTCAGTTTTAGCTCAATCCTGTGTTTTTTAAAAGGGACTATGCAAGCTGGCAAATGGTTAGACGTTACCTGAAGCAGAATAAAATGTTCCTGAGAAATACTGTTCATGGGGAAGAAGCTCTGTTTGTCTAGTGCATGGGGTTTGATTATATTGCAGCGTTAGCTGATTATTTTACATATGCAAAACATTAAGTTTTCCTAAGCGAACGGCTAATTTTGCACACCCTGTGTTTGTGCATAAAAGGAATGTGTGTGGTATAATGAAATGTTGAGCTTTTGTTTCTGGCCTAACCAGACTGTAGCCTACCTTGTGTGTGTCTGCATTATCCCTGGCACCTTGAGAGTTTCAGCTGAGCTCATAGACCTTTCATATGTACGTGCCACAAGCAAAAGTTTCCTGTTACCTCACGATTTTCTGGAAGCAAACGCTGTTGTTTGGGTAACACACAGAATGACTGTAACTTAGGGAGTGTAAGAGTATGGTAACGAGGGACCTTCAGATATTCCTGCTAAATCCGAAGCATGTGCCTTTTCCTGCTAATCTGGTTTAGCCTGATGTTTCATAATCTGGCAGTCACGTCCGTGCTGTGGGATCACACTGGATTCTCAAATCATTCTAGGTGATTCAGACTGCAGTGGGGTTGAAGTTACAGGGTTGATGTATACGATTTGCACAGTAGACTAATAGTGAAAGAAATGCATATCCTGTCAGTATTTCACCTGCTTGAAAGCACACTATAAAAACAAAATCAACAAACCCGTACTTACCTAAGTCTGCAATGCCCACAGCTGGTATTTTTGTTGGGGAAATGCCATCTCCTGATATCAAGGGAATAGTCTGTATGTACAGCGATGGGGTAGGAAGGAGGATATATTTTATCTTCTTCCATTAGGGAATTGGTGGACTCCCTGTATCAAAATGAAAAAAAAAAATAGAGAATATTTTTATATCACACTTGCAAGCTTTAAATGTGCACCTCTCTCTAGCTTCAGTAGGATTTCTCTTGCATTAGAGTCCATTGTGAGATAAATGTCTGTTAAAATTATAACTCAGTTTCTCAGACTCCACCGTTGCCAGTTAGGAATTCTGCTCTTACTGTACAGTGGGGTTTTTTTACAGAATTTTATAGACTAATTACAGTTCCACCTTAAAATCCTTTGGTACAACTTTCAGTCTGCAGTTCTGTGTCCTTCCATAATGGATTTTGTCACTGGAGTTATTTATATCGGTGATTGATTCAGGATATGTTGATGAACCGTTTTAAAAACAATGTCTGGGAACAAATGTTGAAAAACAGTATTGTTATGAGGCTGTGAAACCAGAAAAAAAACCCACAAAAAAGGCAAGCCATTTGATGTAACAGCCAAATAGGCTCACATGTAGTTCTTCCTCTTCTCAGCTGTTTCCAGTGAGTACAACCAGAAGGCAGCGTTCCTACCTTAGTGTGGTTTTTCAGGCGTGGAATGAAATTTTACTCTGACGTGACTAAATTTCTTTGTAACGGCAAAGAATAACGGTGAATTCTACATGCAGAGTAAATGCAAGCGGCTTAACTCATTTGTAGAAAAATAACTGCTATTTGGGAGAGCCTAACCACCACGACAAACTGGATCTCTCTTGCTCTTCTAAGCATCGGGAATATAATTGACGCAGTGCAGCAAACAAACAGGATGTTTACTTTGAACCTTATTTTTCATGTTAGTGTTCATTTTTTTTTCCTTGTCATTAATTTATGACGTTTTTGAAACTGTAATTTGCTGATGTATTTGGCGTTGGGAGTATCACATGCTATTTCTAAATATGCACTGATATTAACTTGAAATATTTCTTCATTAAAATAAGACGAGCCAATGCTCATTCAACTTTTCTGTCCTGTCTACTTGTTCCATTCTTTTCTGCACTGTAATGTTTGCAAGTTGGTTAACAGGAACTGCTTATGGAAAGGTGGCAACTGTGGGTTTAAGCGCTTGAGGGAAGAATTTGTGTGAGAAGCAGTCAATGAAAAGAAAACATTTGTCTTTTTTCTGTGCAGCTACAAAAAATGTGTTAGAATCCATTTGTGCTCGTTCTGACGCAACACACTGCCAAGTGGTTCAAATTGCAATAGCTTTTCAGGCATGGACACCTTCACCACTCATGAGTAGTCTTCATTAATGTCCAATACCACAGTTCTGGCCAGGAATCAGGCTCCTGGTGATAAGCCTTGCACAGGCAATGCTGGCAGCGTGTGGACAGACCCGCAGAGTGGGAAGTGCTGTTGCAAAGAAACAGATGAAGCATATCTCTGCAGAAAATGCCACCAAAGTTTTAGTGACATGCTGAATCTGAGAGACACTCGTATGTTCAAAAACTTACCTTCCCAGCTGTATTAGTGCATCTGGTCATAGCAGTTTCCCTCCACACCTTTCATAGTTAGCAACACCACCACTATGTGCCCGTTCCATGGTGTTATTCTGGTGTTTACTTTTCTGGAAGGAATTAGGCTGGTAAAGAAACATTAACTTCAAAATGGATAACACAGAAAGTCAAGTGAGACAGAAGACTAAAGCCCTGGGTGATGTTACAGTGAAGAATGACTGAGTAGGAAACTTGAGGGTCTCCAGATTGCTGCAGTCTTTGCTAACCCCACTGAAGCATTTTCTTAGTGGATTATTTGGGTTTTCCTCTTTCAGTAGAATAAAACATACCTGTAAAAATCAAGTTTTAGTGCTTAAAAATTGGCCCATGAGTATCTTGGCATTTTAGCATGATTGGCCCATGAGTATCTTGGCATTTTAGCATGCATAGAATAGGTATACTACTTTTAGGGGAGAGAGAGGTAACTTTTAGGTTTGGATAATGGAGGGGATCAGGAACAGGCTTGAGATTTTTGGCTTAGTGTTAAAAATGGAGAGGCTACTTCTCTCACCACCTTCAAATAAGAAAACACTTTTAATGGGAGAAATTTCAGTCATGCCTGGAAAGGCAACAGAAAACCAGTTCAAGATCTTGGCACCTGTTTTATAACAGCTTTTCCTCTGTAGGTATGGAAACCCCAGCTTGATCCTAACCTGCACTTCTATGTCACTTTTTAGCAGAGTGGCTCTGATGACAGAGGGCTTGAAGTGAACACAGTGGGGTTTCTCTTATCCTTCTCTTCATGTTCTTTCCTGTCTGGTCAGTTTGAAGCTCAGTGGTCTCAGTGAAGTGTGTTGCTCAATTTGCTAAGGCTAAGATGAAAAAAAAAAATAGTTACTTTAAGTTTGTATAATGGACACAAGTAATATAAAACACAGAGCAAGTCCATGGAAGGAAAAGCAGCAATAATCTAATACAAAAAAAAAGATGAGAAACATCAGCTCCAGTCAGGCACGACCACATCTGATTGACTCCAGGGAAGATTTGTTTTCTGAGTAGGGACTAATTTCCTTGTCAGTGTGGTATTTATCCTCTTTGTCCTATTTCAATCCCAGATCTGGAGCCCTACCCCAGACTGACTGGTCTGTTATTTTCCTAATGTGCAGTCCCTCATCACTTGTCAGACTGATGTGAATCTTAGGTTCTCTCCATTCTCCTCCTGGACGCAAAGAATTTCCCTATTTGTCTTCAGCCTGATAAACTACTGACAGACCGATCACTTGACACCCACCTCCTTCCATCTACATTCTCCTTTCGAAGACTGGCATTCGCAAATGCCAGTGGAGAGGCTGGGGTCTGGTGCTGGTGGGCTGGAAAGAGATGTTGCTGTTGAAAGAGGGATTATGGGTATGTCTGTATTGGACACCTGAGATGAATCTCCCTCCCACCTCTGCTGGGGCGTCCTCTTCCACCGACAGAGTTTGCACAGTTGTAAGTAAACAGGAAAGACAAGATGCTGCCCTGGAAAATTATGATTTGTTCCTGGGTTGTATTTGTAATGTGAAAACTTCATTAGGTATGCTTGTACAAGCTATTTCATAGCCATTCTGTCTCCCTTTCATCTTGTGTGGGAACTCAGATTTCGAAGGACATGTTGCTGCCTCTGTTTGTGTTCCCCGTGTGACTAATTTGAACCAGAGCTATTTCAACCTGTTAGCCTGATGGGCCCAGAAATACTGCAGAGGACACAGATGTTTAAGGGCAGAAGTTGCTGTCGCTGCTCTGGCCATGCAGTGGCAGACGGAGCTGCTGGTCTGAGCTCCCACAGTCCCCACAAAGCCTCTGCAGCAAACAGGTCCACCACCATATATTGGGAGAGGCACCACCATGGGCAGCAAATACAAATAGTTTCAGGTAGAGGTAAATCTGAAAACCCACATGGCTTGTTTGCAGAGTATCCAGGACTGAGTGTTCTCTCCAGAGGATCTCCCCTAAAAGGTGGCCTGGGTGAGGATGTTGCTCATTTGTGCTTTGAAGCATGGGCAAGTGATGAGTTGGAGGATGATGTCTACTTCGGGGCATCAAAGCCCAGTCACTGGAACGAGGGAAGTAGGAGACAGAGTCTCAACATCTCCTGGTCTGAGGGAGACCAGAGTTGTAGTACTTTCTCCACCAGCCCATGTCCTCAGGGAGATATGCCAGTGCCACTTTTCACCTCTTTTGAATCACCACTGGCAACGGTCAGGAAACATTTCCAGACTCATAGGGCCAATGTGACTGCAACTGATGGCAAAGGCCTTGTCTGGGTACAGGGATGTCTGCATTCAGCTTCATCACTGAGGCCTTTCTACACCCAAAATTGAGCCAGGGACAAGGTGGAGCCAGAGATGGCCTCCAGAGCTCATACCAGTGTGCAGTCAACTGCAGTCTCCAGGCTGTGGTTACAAAATGATGAAGAGGGGAAGGTTTCTGCTCTGAAGTGCCAGGAGTGAGCCTGGCACATCACAGGTACCAGCAGGCCTTGTCACTGCTGCGGCCTGCCGCGCTCCCACACAAAGAGCCTCCTTCCCCGTCCTCTTCAGAGACACCCACAAAGGCCGAAACTGACAAAGCAGTATTGAATTTCTGGATGAAGCCAGGCCCTGGCTTTACTCAGCTGTGCAACTAGTTGGGACCACAGGGGAAACTGAGCTAGAAATAATTTGCAGTTGGCCAAGATGGGAGAGTTAACACTATAATGATCTCAAAACGTATCAAGTGCTGCATAAGATCATTAGGCACAAAGAAAAGAATATGCAGAGTTCTCCAGGCTGAAACTTGAACTGGAGGTATTAAGTTAAATTACGTTTCATGCTGTATGCATAACAGGCCCTGGTTAAGGTTTTCACTTGTGGTTTAGCAGGCATTTACATCTCCTGCAGTCTAAACATTGCACTTTTAGCAGAAACATTACAGATCCAGAAAAATGGCATTGCCTTTATGTTGGTTTGCACTCAAGTCTTTGAAATTCTTGTGTAATAAAGAGACTATTAAAAAAAATGCCTCTAATCTATACAATCTATGAGCGTTTTTTGGCTTCTATACACCAGGAAGTCTTAACTTCTTGTCGCGTGAGGTTTAAATAAAGCCTGTTGATGTCCAGGTGCTTTAATAAATTCCTATTGACCACAAAGGATTGCATCAATATGGTCACATACTACAAATGTGGAAAAGATTTTTGAAAAACAGTTTTTTTGTAGCCAGGGAGAGTAAATTAAAATGCAGAATTACTTCTTTCTGGAACCACACACTTGTAGATAGGACTCAACTGCAGTCGTAGGCCCACGTGTTTTACTAATAAGAGAGAAATAAAGATAGGTGAATAACGTGATCCACGTAGCTGTTTCAAGAAGAAAAGTAGAATTTGCTGAAGAAAAGGTGTTTTTATGGTCTAGAAAAAGAAAGGTATTCCAAAGAGCTAACAAATTATTTTGCATGGCTAACAGTACTCTTGCTAGCACAGGATGTGGTATTGTTTTCTGTGTTTAAACACTAATAAGAGCTTGTGTGTACGTATCCTGATCCTGTCAGTTGTATTCCTGTTCTGTGGCAAGATCACGAGAGATTCAAGGAGTTGCAGTACTTGAAGCACATCCCTTTTGCACCACAGAGTTGGAAATGCCAAGTGGCTGCTGCCGCTGGCTCATCCCCGATGTCCCCTCGGAAAGACGGCTGCTGCTTTCAGAGGCCTTTTAAAACCAGCAGCTATTCTTGGCAACGCAATGTGTAACAGCAAAGGTGTGAGCGGGGACACGTCCCGTCACCAAGAATGCTAGTGACGGTGATCAATCCTTGGCAGCCCATCAGTACGTCCTGTAGAAGCTGGGAAGGGGAACCCAAGCCAAACAGTGGTCATGGTGAGGTGACAAAGTGCCTGTTTGAACGGGGTGCATCAGAGCAAGTGGTGGGCAGGGGCAGCACCACATCCCTGGGTTTATGCTTTATACATGGCAGATGCAGCATTTCCATGACAAGGCTTGGCTGAAGTAAAGAGGGACTTTACATTCATTTTTTGTTTGTTTGTGGTTTTTTTTTTAGTAGGACAAATTTGAAGCTTTAAAGGAAAAACCTTTTCTCAGTTTTATGACATCCTGGAAAGGAAGGAGTACTCCCAAACCTTCAGAGTTTGGAGTAACTTTGGTATCAAATAATGCTGTAGAAGGGTCTGCCAGACTGCAGTTCCTCACCTCTCCCTTCTTCCTCAGCTCAGGCCAAATTCTGCCACACTCAGTTATGAGTTTTGCTCCTTTTGTTCCTTAAATGCCTGAATTCTAGCTTGCAGAAAAATCTAGGACCTGCATCTGTTGTAGAAGGCAGCGGGAACGTATAAGGTACATCCACACATGACTATACAGCAGTGTTCTGGTAGAGCAAACATGCTTGTGGATTGAACAATCAGGAAATACTTCCAAGCTCTGTTTTTCTGTTTGTGATATGATGGTAATGCCCTTCCTTGCCTTATGAGGGTGTTCAATGAGCACTTGGTTTTGTGAAGTTTCGGAGCTCTTTCTATAACATTCACCAGGACAGTATCAGGACAAAATGTGACTCTGTCTTTGTAACCAGATTTATTTAGTGTACAGTCAGTAAGATATAGGAAGGCCACCTTAGTGAGCTCAATTTTTCCTATTCTGTTCCAGAATAATGTGCAAAGAGAGGCTGAAATGAGATCCCTCACATCTTTCCCTGCGTGCTGCTTCCCAGTGGCCTTGCCAGACTGCGTGCTTTGCTGTGCCTCAGTCTCCTCTCCATCCTCTGATTTCCCCCTGGTCTCCACATACTTTTGGTCCCCCCAGCTCTTTGCCAGGGTTCTTTTAGTCTGCTCTGAGTCTACTTTTCCAAACTATCTTCTATTGTATGTCTCACTGCTTCTGAATGCAGTTCAACTAACACCCTTCATGTAGTCTGGAAACAAACAAGTTAAAAAAAAGCCCATATATATATATATATTTAAATCCATGCTTTTGTCTCTGAGCATCTGGATTTAGAGCTGCTGTGGCCCAAAGTGGTTAGGAATTGGAATTGCTGGAGAAGTCCTGCTCCAGCATCTGGAGCATGTCCCGTGCTCATGTACTCACCAGAGAACGAAGCCTGCAAGCTCAAGCTGGCCTCTGGCAAGCGCACATGAACTACAGCTGGTTTGGGTTTTTTCCAAAGCCTTATGAATTGGCCAAATTGAGACAGACTTTGCACTGAGATTGGAAAAAGTCCATCTCATCAGAACAGTTACTTTTTCGTCCATTTCCAAGTCACTCTTCCAATAAAAAAAAACTCCACAGCTATTCAAAGAAGACTGCCAGAGTATTGGGAGGGGGGTGTGGGCTTTTGTTTGTCTTAAACCTATCCATGATTAGGTTAAGGAAAAAGGATGCTCTCAAAAATGTGGAACTGTTTTGTCTGAAAACTTTGAAGGAAACCCAACCTTCAAGACACACCTGGCAAGGAAAGCTTTGGTGTAAGTACTTGCTGATTGGGCAAAAGAATTGCAGAATCAATCATAGAGTGGTTTGGGTTGGAAGAGACCTTGGAGATCATCCAGTTGCAACCCCCCTGCCATAGACAGGGACACCTTCCACTAGACCAGGTTGCTCAAAGCCCCATCCAACCTGGCTATGTATAAATGAATAAACCGAGAATCAAGATGGCAAGATGCATTTGTTGCTCAGTCCCAACCATATGTTCCACTATCAGCTATGTATGCAACTTGCATCTTTCCCAACCTTGAACTCTGAGAAAATTTGGGCTGGAGGATAGATGTGGGATCAGTTGTGGTTTGGACCAGGCTTGACTCAGTCTTTGTTTTTAATTTGGTGTCTTCAGTTAACCCATTTTATGGCTGCATGGATCTCAGTTTCTGCTTTCTACGTAATGAAGCTTATTTACTTGAGCCAAGCCTATATAGCCAAGACAGCTTGGCTATACAAATTAAGTTATAAAGGTTTAACTAAACCAAAGGGCTGAAGTAGACAGTAGCTAAATCATATACAAAATACTTAAGTGGTTTTCTTCCTTGTATAGGTAAATACTGTATTTTGACCAGCCATTTCTACCAGCCATTTCTGCGTGTACCTTCACCATCCATCACGACGTGTCTCTAATATGCTCAGAACTGGTCCTGCCACCCAGGTGAGGTCAGTGTTGCTATGACCAAACTGACTGTCTGACATTACTAACTTCTGCCTCAAAGAAGTTTTGTAGTCTGATTATAAAAAGCATTAGAAACATGAGACTTAAGGCTGAGGGAAGAATTAAAGCTTGAATTAGAATGAAAAAAAAAATTTCTCTTGTCATTAATTGGGCCCTGCAGCACACAGTTCCTCAGTCATACATTATGTTAGTACTACTTGTTCAGCAACAGCCACATAGCTCACATGTTCCGGCTCAGAAGGCTCTTTTTTGGGGTTTCAGCATCCTCCATAGCCCCCAAGAGAAGCGGTTCGCCTGCCAGGGCAGCTGGACTTTGCATCTTTATGCTGTGCAAGTCAGTTGTGAGAGACAGAGCTGTAAGGCCCAGGTGGTCTGCCAAGTCTCCTGTCCTCTTACTTTTCTGGACCAAAGAGGTCCTCGTACACCACCTGCCATCTAAGTGTCTCTGTTGAGTTTGCACAGGAGCAGAGCCAAGGAGCAGCTTCCCACAAACAGCAGAGATCTCGGTCAGGAGGCAGCAAGTACAAGCCAAGAGGTTTGTCCAGTGTTTGTTAGGACCTAATTTGTTCCCAGCAGCAGCAGCTCAGCCAGTGTCTTGGATTAAACCCCAGAACCTGAGCCCAGCTGACACATGCCGAGTGGATGCTGCCTTACAGGATGTCTGACACAAGCATCACCTTGCTATTCTCACCCCAAGGGGCTCAGCTGACACAGTCCTGTGGGGCTTTGTCCCTCCTTTCCTCTTGCCTTTGTCACCTCTGAAGGCATCACTGATCTGGGCAGAGCCTGGGCTGTGAGATGCACTCTCTTTGCCCACCCTTTGCAGATACTCCTGCTTTGCCCCCAGCAAACTCCAGGTACAGCCACTGATGAGACCTGCCATCTTTGCTTCCCTGTGTGGTGTGAGACAGCATGTCTGTGAAAAAAGGCTGGAAAGGACCTCTGCAGCCAGCCCCCATCTCTAGTAGTGGGGAGAATGACTGTACTGGTAACAAGTAAATAAAGAGGATAAGTCTGAACAGCCATGGTAGGGACTATACCATAAAATGATAAAGGAACCAGGAGAGAAAATTAGACTACAATGAAAAGAGAGTGTGTTGGCAGCGTTTTTGGGTGCGCAGCACGGGTGCGTGGCTCCGTGTGAGCGGCTGGGAGGCGAGGAGAGCTGTGTCCCAGCACTAGCATTTACCACCATCTCGTGGCGAGCTGGCAGACACCAGCTTCGCTCTGTCACTGATGCAAGGAGAAGGAGCAGGGAGCTGGTCCTCCGGTTTACAGCGAAAGCCATCTCTGGTCACACGGGAGGTACTGGGAGCTCACTGCAAGGGATTGACCAAGGGTGAGGGAAGCATCACCCCCTCCACTCCCTGGAGACTGTAGGTGATGTGCAGTATGTGCCCAGGCCAGGATGGGCCTGAGGAAGTCTGTCTGACAGACCTGTGCTCACCTACACTCACCAGGCTCACAAAACCTCAGTAAGAGACCTGCTTTCCCTCAGTCCTGAGGAGTGGTGAAGAGGACATGATGCTTCTCCTCCCACACTGGCATAAATTCTCTGGGTTTGGAGGGAGGAAAAAAACAGCCTCCTTGCTCCTTTTCCTTGTGAGATGGTGACATACATGAAGCCAGCAATAGCAGCAAGTCAGGTTCACAGTGAATGAAATGAGGGAAATCGGTTTAGAAAGCAGAATTTCATGGGTGGGCAAAGGAGGAAGAGAGCTGCCAAAATGATAGGGAAGATTTATGATTTCCTACCAAAAATAAGTGAAGCAGCTTTAAGCTCTGTTTTAGCTGCTTTCAGAAACCAGTAACAACTTAATGCACCATGCCTTCCATAGGAATCTTGCTTAATGCACAGTGGACTCATTCCTACATTTGAGATACTCCCCAGCTCGATAGTAAATCAGAAAAGATTTTGTGTGTGTGTGTGGTGTGGGGGGTTAGTGAGTTGCAATCTGAACCAGGCAGAAGGGAGCTGAGGATTAAGGCAGTGCAAACCCAGTGATGCTTACTGTGCACCCTCAGAAAGCAAAGTGTCAAAACAAATGCTCATCTCATGAGCTGGGGGTTTTATACCTGCTTTACCAATATATAGAGCCTCTTCAGTTGGACTTCAAGTTCATTGTATTGACAGGCCTACAGGAATATACTACTTATATACTACTAAATATACTATCTCCTACATATCAGCAAAAACAGGGAGATGAAGAGAGATCCCTGTGCTCTGGCTTTCATCTCTTCCAGAGATGAAAACTTTTTCCTCTAATTTTTGAGGGATCTCTGGCATGGACTGTTTTTTGATCATGTTCCAAGCTCCTTGCATTCCTTTTCTCACTTCTTGGCTGTCCCAGCTAGAAAGAAAGTGTCTGATTTAAATGTGTGGGTGGTAATCAACAGGCCCACGAGCTATGGCTGAGCAGACAAAGCATTTGGTATTGCATGTCTCAGATAACTTGAGACACTCACGATACATACAGATACAGCTGATCTGGACTCCATTGTAGGAGACAGGAGCCCAGACCCTTTTACTTCTTAGCACTGTACTCAGGAGAGAAATGCATGTCCAGTGTTTCCTTCATCTGAACAATTGCAAACCTTGATTCCAGGACAAGAAGCAGCAGAGCATAGCCTGATTTGTTATAAGACTGTAGAATCACAGAATAGAATCATAGAATTGTTTTGGTTGGAAAAAATCATTAAGATCATTGAGCCCAACCACTAACTTCTCACTGCCAAGTCCACCACTAAACCATGTCCCTCGGCACCTCAACTACATGTTTTTAAAATATCTCCAGAGATGGTGACTCTACTATGTCTCTGGGCAGCCTGTTCCAGTGTTTAACAACCCTCTCAGTGAAAAAGTTCTTCCTAATACCCAATCTAAATCTCCCCTGGCACAATATGAGCCCATTTCCCCTTGTCCTATCACTTGTTACTGGAGTGATTGACCCCCCCCACCTCACTACAGCCTCCTTTCAGATAGAGTGATCATATCTTCCTTCAGCCTCTTCTCCAGGCTAAAAAACCCCAGCTCCCTCAGCCACTTGTTTTGCAGACCCTTCACCAGTTTTATTGCCATTCCTTGGACACGCTCCAGCACCTCAGTGTCCCTCTTGCAGTGAGGGGCGCAAAACTGAACACACTATTTGGGATGTGGCCTGACCAGTGACGAGTACAGGGGGACAATCTCCTCCTTGGCCCTGCTGACCACACTATTTCTGATACAAGCCAGGATGCCATTGGCCTTCTTGGCCACCTGGGCACACTGCTGGCTCATCTTCAGACAGATGTCGATTAACACCCCCAGATCCTTTTCCTCTGGGCAGCTTTCCAGCCACACACCTCCACGTGTAGCATTGCACAGGGTTGTTGTGGCCCAGGTGCGACCCAGCACTTGGCCTTGTTGAACCTCACGCAATTGGCCTCAACCCATCAATCCAGCCTGTCCAGGTCCCTCTGAAGAGCTTTCCTGAACCTGTCTACTGGAGGTCACAGCCTGGGCAACTCAGGCACAGACGTCTGTGCTGGCAGTTACCTGTGCTGTGCCAGGACATTGACCTCTTCCATCTCTCTTGGCTGTGGCACCGGAGCTGCCCCAGAGCAGAAGGGTCACTGGGCTGGGGCATAGAGGCTGATGTGGGGATGCCCCCCTGCCAACCCTCCTGGGGGCCACAAGAAACAACAGTTGAGCTGCCAAAGCACTGCAGCTCAGTACCTGTGACGGGTGCGTGGTTTGGTGACTCAGACAAGGTATCCCACCCTCCTTCCCTCTGGGCCTGGAGTGAGATCTGCCCTCTCACAGAGTCTGCTTTCTCTGCCTCTATTTTCTTGATATCCAGCTGATATGGAGCTATTTAGCAATGTCCCCATACAAAAGATCGCTCTTGTTAGGCAATGTTTGATGTACTGTATCCAGTAAAGATCATGGCTAAATGCCATTCTCTGATCCAGAAATTTCTATTGCCCAGGCAGTCAGGAAGCCCAGAAGGAGCAATTATGTGTCTACTTTTAGAAGGAAAAATCTAAACCGTGGTTAGATCTATTTCTACCTTACTTTGCAAACTTATAAAATGCACTTCAGGGCAATCAGTGGTGCACTTACAGATTGACCAAGAAAAACGCCCTCAAAGATTAACACCATTACCACCATAACCCAAGCCGAAAGACAGCTGGGGCTGTGGGCTCTGCACAGCGTTCAGCTGTGGCACGTCATTCCCATTGGGTTCGGAGTAAATTGCTCCTATCCAGTTTTCAATAAACTCGCATTAAACCTTTAAGTCAGTGGACTGTTTTATTTCTCCTCTCAGGCAAGACCGCTTTCTCTGTGGTGTTAATGATCTCCTAAGCATTCCTGTTGCTTAACTTTCCATGCAGCATGATGCATTCTGTGATGAGCGCAGGGCTGTATTCTATTACATTATAATAGCGTCTCTCAAACTGATATAATGAAATACCTGCAGCAGAGCCAGAATGTCCAAGGTATCCTGGTATGTGTTCAACAACATACCACACACAGCTGCACAGATTTCCATCTGTGCAGCCCATGGTCAAAGAAAACCAAAGAGCAGAAAATGGAGGGATTTGTCTGGTTTTGCATTAGAGGACCAGATGCCATGACAGAGACAGGTTTATTTGCAGAGCACTTTGAGGCCTGACTTCTCAAGTAACTATGGAAGGACAGAGAAACCAGAACCGCCTCTCTAGAAACAGGCAATTATTCTAACTTCTGTCCTAGCTAATACACTTGCTATAATCTCCTTCACCTCCACACTATACCTCTTATCCTCAGAATCTAACACACGCTTTTATTGCTCACGGAGAACATAACTTACATTGCCAACAGCTCGGTTTATATTTAGTCGTTATTAAAAGCGAGGGGAAGCAAATGAAAGACTGTTGGCTCTGAGAAGCTCTCTGCTCTGCAGGCAGTCAGATGAGATGACCTTGAGAGCTCTTCCATTGCTGGTTGCTGCGTTAATCGCTGCTGCTGAGAAAATGAGCCTGAACAGGATGAATTCAGCACAGTATTTCATTATCTTTTTCTGTATTTTTTAATGGAAAAACCTCCCACACTCTGAGTTTTCAACTTTCTTTCCCTGTTATTCAGTTGTCCTAAAGGTTTCTCTCCTCCTCACTTCATGCTGTCTTCTCTCTTTTTGTTCTCTTTCCTGTGGTTTCTAGAGCACTGCTCTCTTAGCCAGATGCACGGTGTATTTCTTTTTGTGCTGTTTTCTTGTATCCTTTTTACTTCTATTGCTTTATCTTGCCCCTTCCCTCTGTCTTTTGTCTCTCTTCACTTTGGGGTATACTTTACTCCATCTGGTTTTGCTTTGTACTTTTTGTATCCTGGCTTACACACTGTTACTTTGACCAGTTCTTTATTTTTGCATGTACAACCCATTGAATTTCTTTAATCTTCTCTACCATGGTCTCATCATCACTTACACTACATTGACTTCATTGATTTCAGGGACTCCAGAAAATCCAGTTTGAAAGAGATCAGGACTCAGATAGTACAAAGTGTCAGAATGAGAAAGAGAAAGCTTATGATGATCCTTTAAGCTAGACACTCCTGCACTGCAAAGGGAAAACTCGGCCAGGTGAAGGGATTTGCGGGAGGCAGAAGACCTACTGTCATGACTGTGGTGCACAGGCTGAGCACACCGTAAGCTCATTCAGGTTTTCCAGAGCCGAGCAAATAAAGGGAATGACTTCCCAGCATCCTTCTAGAAAAGCAATGTATTCTTTCACTAGCCACAGTCCCATACTCTGTACTAGGAGTAATTTGAGGCTACTGATGCCTGCAGAAGCTCGTGTTATGCAACCTACATTCATATTGCCTTTCCCCTCCATGCCCAGTGATGGAGAGCTCTTCTTTTTCCCACGTAATCTATCTCTGGGCTATGGAACACAACGAACATCTGTCCCATTGTTCAACAAAGAATCTGCTGATGCAGTTTGTTAAAGACAAAGAAGTATTGGAATTAGGGAGACAAGTTCTATTTATGAAAACAGCACTATCAGCCCAGTCTGTAGTGTGAGGCAGTTACACAGCACAGCAGCACCTTGCATTACCTTAATGTATTCCCAGGCTTGTATTTGGGTCATCAGGACAACAGCTTCACTGCCAGACTGGGCAAAAGAAAATGTAGGAGCAAAACTGAAGGACCAGACTTAATAACATGTATCTGAGCCAGGCTGTCAGTTATTTCTGTCACTTTCCTGATGACTGAGTGTGCAGGGCTGGTCATGCTGCTAACAGTAGGACTGCAAATAGGGTAAGGCTTCCAAGCAGTACTGTATTAATATCCACTTGTAACAAGTATTTGGTTGCAATGATTTAATATCTGAAACATGCTCATTCTGTATAGTTCCCATTCAATATGTTCAAAACTCTTTCTGCCATGCAAAGGCCTTTCTAAATGCCCAGGCCACCAGGATAAACATAGCCCTCACTGTTTCTGCAGCGTACGACTCCAGTTCTTTATTGACTCCAGTTGAAGAGCAGTTTTCAAGCATTTCAAGATCAAAAGAAAACCAAAAGCAAAAGAACATAAACTAGTAGGCAGGCCCTGTAAGTCTGGCTTTGCAAAGCCGACCTGCTGAATGGCCTTTGGTGCCCCAGCTCAGCCCAAGGGATGCTGGCCATGCTGTGGAGCTCCATCAGCTTCTGCACACTGTAAATGCAGAGCACAGCCGTCCCCAGTTCTGAGAGGAACTGGTGGGGATTGCAGACTGCGCTTCACATTGCTACCAACATGCAACTGGAGCTGCTGTCAAGACTGAAATTGCTGTAGAGCTGAAATTGCTCTGTGACTGGCTAAAGGACTTGAGGAAGTGGATACAATGTGGAAGTATATTAAATCATGTCTTTTTAAATTGCAAATTTCTCAGAATTTTCTGCACGAAATTTGTGTTGACAATATTTCCAGAGAAAATGCAGTAATTTTAATCTATTTTACCTAGAGCAGATTATAATGGGGATATGAATATACCATCCCTTAAATAGAATTGCCAGCTCTTTTACTGAAATAAATTGCTTCTTTGCACTTTACAATGGATATATTTTTCATAGCATGAATGTTTAAGGGTTAATTTTCCTAACGAACGCAGACAGTAGCACGGCTTTCCCACGCTGCTCTGGAGACACAGTATTGACTTACATTTTGTTGTCCAGAGCTATTAGGATTGTACATGCTGGCTGAACTGGAATTTAGCTTCCAGCTTTTCATCTTATCCCTGTGCTTGTCCTCACTATTTCCCATCCCTCCATTGCTTCCTGTGACTTCTCATGCCCCAGCCAGGAGTCCTCCTACATCTTGCTCCTGCTGTCCAGCAGCCTAGGTCACTGGGGGCTCTCCTTGGCCAAGTCTCTCAGGGAAGGTAGTATTTCCTCCTATCTGCCTTTTTTCAGAGGAAAAATATAACAAGGTTTGCATCCAGACTTCACTGTGGCAGAAAATGTCTTCAAGTAACTAAAAACCAGGCCTGGCATTTGGTGATGTAGTTCAAATTCATAACTGAACGGACAGTTTCATTTCCCTCCTCTTGAATCTCATTATAGAGCTCAGTGCCTACATACTCCCAGAAAGGCTGAGGTGGGAAGGGACCTCAGGAGATCATGCAGTCCAAGTCCAAGGTCACTTAGCAGGGTCACCTATAGCAAGTTCCCCAGGACCCTGCCCAGTCAGGTTTTCAGTATCTCTAAGGCTGGTTCACAGGGTGCCGCGTTTAGCATGCCACTTTGGTAGCAGCTCCAGTGCTAAGCTGCTGAGTTGCCTGGTGAGCCCCAGCATGCAGGCCAGCAGCTGACAGACCCCTGTCCTCCACTCTGCTCCTGCAGCTGGAGACCACCGATGCTGTGGCTGCACCCCGGGTCTGCCTGCAGGAGAAGGTGCGGGGCAGGAGAAGCAGGAAACAAGGACTGATGTGGGACAAAAGGACCAAAGTGGAGAGAGGTGAGATAAGAGATCTCAGCTGCTGAAGAGAGGGAGTCTGGGGTGTGTTAGGGATCTCAGAGTGGCAAGTAAAAGAGTAGGATCCTGGACTAAGGGGAGGCTGCTAACAGTAGAGGCGTAGAAGGAGTTGATGTATCGGCACAGTGGGACAAGATTATGTTACAGAAAAGGTGGGGTCAGAAGTGTGTCTTCTTTAGTGCTTATGCACAGCCCATCCAAGCCATATTTGGGGAAAAGACATTTTGCCTCCCACCCTTGGTCATTCTGAGCAGGCCAGAATGACAGAGTCCCAACTAAGGAATTTTTTTGCATTGCTTCAATTTCCCTCCCTGGAATTTGTTTTCTTCTAAGCTTTGTGCTCTTAGATGTTTCAGCTGCAACAATTTTTATCACATTCATATCAGGCAGGAAGCCTGATGGTACATCAGCCTTTCAACTGCCATCTGTTTGATCAGGTGCACAGAGGTAGCAGAGAGAATTCAAATAACTCTCTATCTATACAATAGCCATTGTTTCCTCTATCTCCCAACTCCAGAGCTAGAAAAGAAAGATGTTGTTTCCCATCTTTGCTTCAAAAAGCCAGGGTTTTCAAAAAGCCTTTTGATCTGACTTTCACTGACTGTCAAAGCAACCAGTTTCTGGCTTGCATACAAAGGGCCTTCACTTTCTCGTGCCTACTCAGGTCATTAAACTTCAGTGCCTAATTTGCTGGTGTTATTTATTTCAAGTTTGGAAACTACTGCTGCCAGGTAGGTTTAGAATGCTCCTGTGCCATTTTTATAAAGTTTCATTTCTGCTTTCCAAAGCAACACGTAAATTCATACATAGCTGTGCCTCTAGTATTTATTTCCTCATCAATGAGTTGCACAAAGAGAACCATCTCTCAATAATTTCAACATGACATAAAGTATGTCTCAAGAAAACCAAAGCATCGGTCATGAGAGCAACGGACAATGAGTAGGAAAGAGTGGACAGATAAACACCATGGCCCTGACGATTTAAAAGCTGCATGGATATGAGGAGTCTGCATCTGATTAAAGAAATCCATTCTTCTCATCTTCCCTCTCCTTTGCTCAGCCCATGGCAAGGGAGAAAATTCATCCCTGCTGCAAGCCAACTGAAGTCATTCTGATCTCGCTGTTTTTAATGCTTACTGCTGTGCTTTTTGTATTTATATGAAGAAACAGCAAAAAGGAAGAAAAGAGAGAGAAAAATTAGGCAAAGTTACAATAAGAAGTGAGATACCAAGCAAAGATTAAAGCAAGAAACAAAACATTACAGGTCAGCATGGGGCCAGACACACAGAAAACCAGCATTTTATCTTTAACTCTCCTCTGCCCTCTTTGTCTATGCACCATCTTGTTAGGCTGTCATCAGCTTGCCATTGCACACAGGCCCCATACATCTTACATCTGAAAAGGGAAATGGCAGAAGGGTGAAACTCAGCTTTTAAATAAGGTGGATATACTTCACACAAAATGCATGAATTCCAATGAACTTTAATGTGTTTGTGTACGACACAGAAGAGGTTTCTCAAGGGAAAAGTGACTACTTCTCCGTGCTGTGAAAAGCTCACTCCATGCCAGGGAATGCCACAAGACTCCGTGCTGGAGCTGATGTAGAAGTGACCCTCACCTTCCACTCCCACTATTGTGAAATAAACTAGCTGGAGCTGCTCAAGTTTGTCAAGTCTTTACATATGTATCACTTTCTGGGTATATATGTGTGTGTGTGTGTGTGCATTTGTAGGTATGTACATGTACATCTGCCTGGATATAGGTAATGATTTGAAATTAATAAAGCTGCAATCCTGTTGACTCTTCCAAATTTAGGAGCAGAGAAGGAGTAATTTTCAGAATTGTAGCTTCACATAAATGTACCTAGATCTTGTCTATATCTTCTTTTTGCCTGGACTTGAATCTCTGTGCCTCACTATCAAAGATATTTCTTTTATACGGTGATTGGGGTAAAGCCTGCGATAAAAGTGATTTTTTCTCTCATCCACTTGACCTTTTCTGTTTAGGGAAGGATAAATTAAAAGGTTAACTAGCAATGGAAAATCTTACACAATGGACAATGGAAAGTTGCAAAGTTTCAAGGACTCATTCTGCTAATGAGTAGCAATAAATAGTATCTTTTGTCTTCCTATCTGGTTATTTTGGATAAGCCAACATTGCCATATACTCTTCTAATGGCAAAGCAGCCTCACAACTTACTGAACAAAGCACTAAAGGCATGCTGTACGTACACCTGCAGATATCTGCTGTGTGGTCTGCAGTCTAATAAAGAGGTATCCATGTAATCCTAGGTTTTGGAAGCAACCAGGTGTGATAACTTCATGCACAAGTACAGACCAACTTTCAAGGACAGGCATAAACTGAGGAATGCACAGCTGGAGACCTGTTAACAACACACCAAACGCTTCTGTTTTCTCACTGGGGTAGAATTAAAGTTGTCTGGTTACAGCTGTGTTTGTGAACTCAGCTAAGGGCATTTGACCAGATAAATGCATCAAAGCTGAACAAAGACAAAGCTCCAAATATGGAAGCTGGTGGCAACACACAGATAGTGAAACTGGCTGTGTGCTCAGGGTGCTGGAGGGGAAGATACGGTTGTATAAACACGACACTTGTCTTTGAACAAAAGGTGGCCAGCTAGTCATCTAATACACTTGCTTAGGGGTATGTTAAAGACAGTATTGGTGGATATCAGCTATGATTTCAACCATGTATACTTCAACAATCATCCAAATACAGTGCAAGACAATCCTCATAGCAGAAGAGTTACTCTGTAGAGCACTGCAATATTGGTCATGTCAAAAAACATGACTGAATACTCCCTTTAAACAGAGAGCAAGTCCTTTTCCTTCTTGAGCACATTGTTGAACCTGCCTGGAGGTTTAACATGAATAGGTAACATGAATAGTCCTAACATGTTCATGATATTTAATATTTACTAATATTGCTATCTCACAAAATCTGAGAGTTTAGTGGTTGAAAGGGACCTCTAGACCAGGTTGCCCAGGAGCAAGCCCAGCTGGCTTTTGAACATGGCCAAGGCTGGAAACTCCCCAGGTTCTCTGGGCAACCCATGCCAGCGCTCAGTCACCTTCACAGTGAAAAAATGTTTTCTTCTGTTCAGAAGGCAGCTCCTGTGTGTCACACTTACTAATATATGAATACTTATACCACCTCATCCCCCTCAAAGATGCAAAAAGACAACATTTTTAGACAGGGACAATGTGGCACAAAAAAAAAAACTCTGCTAGTCTGGAGCTATTCAGCAGTCTCAGGTCAATAACAACTGTGGTCTCCCAGTTCCCTGTCTTTCTCTCATGTGGTTTGCTTTTCCTTCAGAACTTGTGAGGTCTCTACTTGCCCACTTCAACCAACCTCATCAGGGAGGAAGAGCAGGCTGTGATTGTGACTGGTGAGGTGGTAATGAAAACTGTCAGACTGTACAACATCCATGCAGCACAGGACTCTTTGCGATGGACAGCAGCAGATGCACACAGGCACAACCAAGGCCAAGCACAGACTGAACTTTCTCCTGACATGTCCTCTTGACCTCCAGCAAACAGCCATTTAGGAACTTCCTGAGGTGACAGTTTCATCCAAATCCCTGTGTAGCAATAGATATATTTTCCATTAACTCACATAATCACTTCTTGAAACTACTTGTACTTTTGGCCTCCACAAAATCTTTCACAATGCTGTTATATACTCATGAGCAAGCCTTGTTTGTTTTTAAATTTGCTGCTTGATCATTTTGTTGAGTGCTCTCTACTTCTTGTATTCCAAGAAACAATGACTAATCATTCCCTTTTTAGCATCTCCTCAATAACCATCACTTCCTAGGCCTGCAGTGCATCCAAAGCCAGCATCTCTCTTCAAGTTGCAGAACCCAGCCTATTTAGTCTTTCCTCACAGCACCCTTTTCTATGTCTTTTCTGGTTCTCCTACATCTACTCCATAGTGTGTGGTGAGTGGAACTAAGCAGAACTTTCAGTAACACAGGGACAATTTAGATTAGGAGAGTGACGTAATGCTGTGTTTGGTTTTGTCCTTAGCTCCTCTCATCATAACATCTGACATTTTGGCCTTGATGAGAAGAAAGGGCACAAAGGAAAAGTCAGAGTCATAGTCAGCTGAGAGTCACAGACGTGTTCAGATTGGAAGGGATCCCATAAGGTCTCTAGCCCAACCTTGTCCTCAATGCAGAGTCAGCTATGGAGTCAGACCAGGTTACACAGTCAGTCCTTGAAAATCCCCAAGGATGGAGACTGCACAACCTCTCTGGACAATCTGTTTCACTGCTGGCCTAGAGAAAAGATTTCCTGTCGTAATCAGTGTGAACCTCTCTTATTTCAACATAAAACATTATCCTTCATCCTCCCACTATGCACCACTATAAAACAACTCCATCTCTTTGATACCCTCTCTTAGACACTGGGGGTTGCTGTTATGTCACTCTGGTGTCATCTTCTTTACAGATGGAACAAGCCTAGCTCCCTCAGCTCTCCTCATGGGGCATGTGCTCCAGTCCTGACCATCTTGGCAGCTTCCACAAAAGTTGCTCCAGTTTATTTATGTGTTGCAAGGGGAGGACTAGGGGAAAAACTGGACGTTCTACTTTAGGTGAGGTCTAATGAACACAAAGTAAAAGGGAATCAGCATTACCTCAGATCAACTGACCATGACCCTGCCATTACAAGCCCAGATGCTGTTGGCCATCCCAGCTACCAGAGGTCACTGCTGGCTCAGACTCAGCTGACTGGCCACTGGGACGTCACCTCTTCATCACAGCAGCCCTCCAGGTAGTCAGGCCCAAGACTGGATTGCTGACAGGATATTTTCATAGACTCACAAAATAGTTGAGGTTCAAAGAGACCTCTGGATGTAATCTGGTCTAAGCCCTCTGTTCAAGCATTGTCACCAGGGGCCCATTGTCACCATTGCCCAGGGCTACGTCCAGATGGCTTTTGAGTATCCCCAAAGACAGATTCCACAGCCTCTCTGGGCAACCTGTGGCAGTAGCTGGCCACTCTCGTAGTGAAAAAAGTGTTTTGTGATGCTAAAACCTCCTGTGCGTCAGTTTGTGCCCATTGCCTCTGATCCTGTCACTGTGCACCACTGAAAACAGCCTCACTCCATCCTCTTTAAAACCTCTCTTCAAGTACTTATACACTTTGAACTTTGACACTCCCTTGAGCCATTTCTTGTTAAGGCTAAACAGTCCCAGCTCTCAGTTTTTCCTCACAGGAGAGATTGCTCCAGTCCCTTCATCATCTTTGTGACCCTTCATTGGACTTGCTCCAATATGTCCATGTCTCTTTTGGGATGGGGAGCCAAGGACTGGACACAGCTCTTCAATGTGGCCTTACCACTACTGAGTAGAGGGGAAGGATCTCAACCCTTGACCTGCTAGCAACATTCCTCCAAATGCAGGATATCATTAGCCTTATTTGCTCCCAGGGCACACTGTTGCCTTGTGTTTGCCATCTCAGCTGCACAACTTTGCATTTGTTCTTGTTGAATCTCATATTGTTCCTGTTGGCACATTTCTCCAGCCTGTCTAGGTCCTTCTGAACGGCAGACCTGACCTCAAGTGTACCAGGTGGCCATTCCCTAACCCTACTTTGTTGCCATCTGCAAACATGATGAGAATGTCCTCCTTCCCTCCTTCTCCCACCTCCTCCAGGTTATTGACAAAGCTGTTAAACAGGACAGGCCCCAGGACAGACCCTTGCAGTACCCCACTTATTTCTGACCTCGAGGAAGAGTACAAACCATCAGTCACTACCTGCCAAGCCCAAATGGCCAACCAGTTTCTTTGATACTACAAAAGATACTATTTATTGCTACTCATTAACAGATGCTTAAAATTTGCGTCTGAAGGGTTTAGGAAAACCTTATAAGCAGAGGTTGGACAATTGGCTTCTAAAACCAATCAAGAATGATTCATGAAGATCTGGGGTTTCATTATTACATTGGTTTACCATTACCACCAATGGAGGAATTGGCTGGGGGAATTTTCACCTTTCACTTCCCTTATAGCCAGTGGAGAGATAAAGCAAGAGCCTTCTCAAAGGAAAACTTATTCTATTCACTGTAATAGAGATTTTTAAGACAGATGGGATAAATCACTGAGGGCTATCTGTCTCTGCTAAGGAAGGTGCTTAAACCACTAGTTGGGTTTTAAACATCTAACTTGCACAGGGCTCAGGTCAGTGAGACCGGTCATACACTTGTCATCTTTTAATTTTAATTCTCTACTTGTTAAATGAGGACGTTAATGCTTCCTTGTTCCTCTCATCTATTTGTACTGCATGTAACTACCAAGTTAGGATGAAGGTTGTTCTGCCTGGTGTCTAGAGTAATGATGACTGACATTTTTCTGGCCCTCTCTTACTGGCTTCTCGCTACCACTACTAATGATGAGTAGATGGAAGATGGAGCTTCTAGAGTAAATAAATTTTGAGCCACTTCACAACCTAAAAAACTCAGAAGAGACAGAGAGGGAAAAATAAGTCAGTGAATTTCCATAGTTTCTCATTCTCTCAACCTTTTGAACTGCAGCCAACTTCAAAACTAAACTGGCATATTTCTTATTTTGCTGTTTTTAACAGGAGATAATTATAGCTCATTGTTCCACAGCTTACTGTGTAAAATGCTGAGCAGTACTTCTGTCTATTCTTCTTAGCTCTGAGGAACTTTAACTACTTTTGATTCTTGTGTCCCAGATAACCACTATTTAGCAGTTAAAAGTTCATTAAAAACAAGGCCAAACATAGACGAAATGCCAACAAAAACATGTCTGACAATACAGATGAATAAAAGGGCAGTGCCAATGGAAACAGGTTTTCTCACAGTATATTTTTAAACATATTTAATGAACATTTTATAAACTTTAAGTATACTCGATGAAATGAACTTTCTACAAAGCAATTCTCCTAAGGATGGGGAATTTAAAACTGTAAATAATACTCTGAAGCAGCCTCCAGTGAGGACACTTTCTGCAAATATCCACATGTATTTCTTTCATGACTGAGAGTTCAGACTTCTCTACTGTTTTGCACACTATGGAAATAAGTTTAAACTATGATGCATAATTAAAATGAAGAAGGGAAAAGCATGTTTGAGTTGCACTCCTTCACCTTTCCACAATTAGGAAGGCAACAGTTCCCCTGGGTTTTCCTTCTTTGGCTGTGAAGGAAAATGGCTGGTTAGTATTTCCAAAACATTTCTGTGTTATTTCACATCAGTTAGCCCAACAAAAGGAGGTCCCTTCTACCACTCTTTTAATCCAAACTCCAATTGAAAAACGCATCATTAGAAAGCATCATTTTAGAGTTTCCCCAATTTTTCTTTTTTCTTTCATTTGAAGTTTTCCACATTGAAAGGATGCCCAGATTATCCCTTCTCTCAGCTTGAACTTTACTAATGAGAAGGTACTCAACTTTTTTTTTTTCTTCCTTAGGGAGGGGTAGAGAAAAAAAACGGTGCTTTTCTTGCTAGCAGAAACACAGGATGGATGAACAGGGCACTAGAACCTCAGATTAGGACAGAGATTCATCACTGACAGATAGGACAAAGGTCAAATAATTTCTTACTAGAAAATATCTAATATAGTGAATCACAAAATCATAGAATAGATAGGGTTTGAAGGGACCTTTAGAGATCATCTAGTCCAACCCCCCTGCAGAAGCAGGGTCGCCTAGATCAGGTTGCTTAGGAACATGTCCAGGCGGGTCTTGAAGACCTCCAAGGAAGGAGACTCCGCCCTCTCCCTGGGCAGCCTGTGCCAGGGCTCCCTCACCTGAACAGTGAAATAGTTTTTTATTACATTTAAATGTAAGATTTTTGTGTTCCAGCTTCATCCCATTGCCCTTTGTCCTGTTGCTAGCTACTATAGAAAAAAAGGGATGTCACAACCTCCTGACACTCATCATTTAGATATTTGTAAATATTAATGAGATCCTCCCTCAGTCTCCTCTTTTCTAGACAAAGCACACTTGGAAGCACAAGTTGCAACCAGAATTCCTGGCCAGGTCATAGCAACAAAATATACCTTCCTTCATTTAAAACTCTAAAAATTTAGACAATTATTAGTAAGCTTTTTGTTTTGTGGCGCTGGTTGAAGAAGCCTTAGAAGCTGTCAGAGTCAGGGCAGGCAAAGAGGCAGCATGGCAGGAGGATAACCTGCACAGGGTAACAAAGGCATGCCTCTGTGTGGGCAGGCAAGCTCCACGGGCCAGGTGTTGGCGGAAACACATACTCACTGCAGCCTGAAATAATTGTTCAGAGTACAAAGTAGGGCAGTTCTAGAAGAGATATGGGCTAAGTGGCCACCACCTCTGCTAGGGTACTGGCTGTCAGGAAGAGGATACAGATAACCAGTGACATGATTATCTGTTATGATGGGAACAAATTTTTATTTGCCACAGGCAGCAAATATCTCCAGGAAAACTGTTGTTCACCCATTCCTAACACTTAACAACATTGTTTGCAGTGTATTCCAACGAGAACCTGATGGCCATTCAGAGAAACAAAATGAACCTCTTTGTTCATGTTATGCTATGGGCTGATAAAAAGAGACAAACATAAAGTTCTTGTTACAGATTAAAAGAAAATCACAATGTTTTCATTAACCCATCAGTGGAACCTGACATTGTACCAAGGACCACTGACTAAATTCACCTTTGTTTTATAGGAAAGTGCTTTGGTGAGAAAAATACCTGGACTTACACTGATTAGTCCTTGTTTATGTTAAAAATATTTTGTATAATAGGGATGGCTAAGAACTGCAGGAAGAAGCAAGCAGGGTACAATGCAAATCTTTAAGGACATGGAAAAATCACTCATACAGTAATTATTTATTATGAAGACGTTCAAAAGCATGCAATCTCTACTAAAAGTGCCAGGAGTCGAGTTTGTAAGTTCCCTGTACCTTCAAAGCTTTTTCTCTCTAGTGTAATGGAAATTTAAATTGTTTCTACATTTTCTTCTTAACTGCTGCTGGACTTGAGGAAAAATGATTCAACTCCAAACTGCTGTGCTCACATGAACCAAAACAGAAAAAGAGAAAAATCTGGGGAATGTGAAATGTCAAACAGAAGAGAAACAAATTCATACAAGTATATGAGGCAAAGAAAATTAGGCCAGAAATTATATCTGGCTATGCGGTCACCTTGATAAGTTAAACAAAGAGCCTTTCAGATTGGTTTTGAGCCAACCTAGTGCTTTTTTTCTTACCAAATAACCTCAGTGATTTGTAGTCCTGTTTGTATGCTATTTCCTCCTATTTTAATCTTCACAGGATCAGTGAAATGTTAGCTCAGGGATACTTTCTCTCTGAAGCACAAGAGGCTTAGTCAACCTGTTCTGCACAAACATCTGAAAATACACAGATCAATTGATTTACCAAAGGCAGTACAGTATCTAACTTGCCCATTCCTTCCTGTCCTGAGATAGTAAAGATTAGAGAGACAAGGTGCATTTATTATGTTTTCCCCATGCTTGAACAATTGTCATAAAAATGCAGTTCTGCTAAGCCTATAGGCTAAAACCCAGGGACACTTTGACTCCCTGTGCTTTGCCATCATGACAGGGCTTTAAGATATGAAAGCTAATTAGGTAAGAGTCAAATCCCACCGGGTTTTCTTCCTGTCATTTCTGAAAGATAGTTAGGTAGATGTGTAATGAAGGACTGAAATAAAAGGGATAGCTCCAAATTTGGTAAAGTGAGACAGTCCTATTCCTTTTCTTGGGCCTGAAATATGCAGAAATAGGAGAGGTAGCTCTTCTTGATATTTCTGTTTGGCACCTTCCACCCAAAAGAATCTTGGGGACAGGTGAATGCTTTCACTCACTGCTGAGACGTTGAAGCTCCCCAGGTAGAGTTCAGGGGTCATGATCTGAGCCAGCCATAAGGGCTAACACAGGCAACTGGAGCTGCAGGGAGCGGCAGCAGAAGTAGGCTGCTCTTAACAAGACTGGAGCTAGCCAAGTACCAAAGATCTATCTCTGATTTAAAACAAGGCCTGTGATGTCTTAAACAACCAGTTTGTTGGGATGACAGGCAAGCAAATGTTTCCAGTGACACTTGTCAATCTGATGCACTTCACGTACCAATTAAAGAACATTCTTTGGGCTCCAGCGTCACAAGCTCTGCGACCCTGATTGATAGTCTCAAAGCTCTACCTGGCTGGGCAAACTGCACATGAAGCACAACCCATTTGAACCCACCATTCAGAATGTGTGTCTTCATCCTCCTTGTGCCTGGTATCCCTGACACCTGATCACCACCATGACCAATACATTTGAACACTCACGGGTGAATCAGACTGAGCAAAGGTCTGATCTCCCACTGGCAGTTTTAATAGCTCTCATTGAAGGAAGAATATATGTCAACATTGATTTAAGCTTCTCTGAGTAACTGAAAAGAGATCTTCTGTCTTCCCATGGTATCTATCCCAAAGCTGAGACAAAACCACTGCAGGCCACAGACACATCTGAAACACACATCTGTATCTCTGCCTGAACGCGACACTGAGCCCCTATTTTTACCCACTGTTACAACTAAGATGGCTAAATTACAAGGTCACGTATTTTGCTGAAGGCCACCTCATGAATCATTTGATTAAAACTCTGCCCTTCCTGGCTCTCAGTCCTTTGCTCTACTCATTAGTACACACAATGTAATGAAATGTTGGAATATCCCCAGAAGGGAGTCTTGCTTAGACCACTTCCTCTGCAGTTCACTACCACAGACCTCAATTCTTGGCTTGGGCAGCTTTCCAGCTGAACTACATGATGCAAAATAACATTTTGAGTTAAATTTCAACCGGGATAATGAGCAGCTACAGAACTTCAACATTGTTCTAAATTTAAACAAAACAGCAAGAGGAATTTTAGAGAGTATTGAAGCAAGTAAACAGAATACAGGCTAAGCAAATACATAGCGGACACTCTTCTCCCTTCCTATTATCCATGCTGACAAGAGTTCTTTGATGCATTTAGTAACTTACGACCTCCCCTCTCTTGCCCTATTTTTTTTCAATTTTTAGCAAAAACCCTTTACCCAATTCTCTAACCCAGGATAATTGAAAATCAAAAAAATGGTAAAATTAACCTTCTCTGCTGGCTAATGAGAAATCATTGATAATTTGAGATACTTTATTACAGATGCATTGAAACTCTTCTATTTAATAACACAGATTAAGGAAGGGTTCATTTTTTAAACTCATAGGGTGTTGGAATGAAAGATGTGATAGTTCCCATGTAACCTCATAAATTCTCTTGCTAGTCAGTCTCGAGCCTATGAGCTCTAATAAAATTCTCATGAGAACACAGTATCCATCCATAAAAACTCCTGAACCTCCCCATGGGAATCAGCTGGTTTAGAAGGGTTCAGAGGTTCAAGCCTGTGGTTTATTTATTAAAATTTTCTCAGTAAATACATTATGGTATAAGAGATAACAACCACACTGTTCTGTGCTAGTAACATCCGTCTTCTATAAAATACATGAACAGTAAGCTTCAAAAATGGGAAGGAACAAGAAGTTACATTTAAATGTGGGTGCACTGAACCTTTTCTCAAAAAAGAGGCTGAAATCATAAACAACAGTAAGACTTTGCTTCCTTATTTTTTCCCCTCACAAAACCACTGTCATCAGAAGCAGCTAAAATGTTGTTCTATGCAGAGCTATAAAAAGGAGATTCAGATCACCTGAGCTTTTAATAGACTGGGCTGAGGCTAGACACTTAAGAGTCCCAAAAGACAATGGTGACTTAGGTGATAACATAGCTGTAGTATTAGAAGTGTGAATCTGATCAGCAACACCATGTCCATGCTGGAAATGTAAGTATTGTGTATAGTGTGTGGCTGAAGGCTCTGAACCAATTTTACCTCCTCCCTCTATAAAACCTTTGAACCAACCCTAAAATAGTGCAAACTCCTTCCCTTGGAGCCAGTGAACAGAAGGAGGAACAAGACAGAAAGTGGAAGCTTGTGTGAGGCAATATTGTACCCAAGAATTGCTCAGATAATCTAGTTGATGAGATTGATAACTAGTTGGTGTCAAACTAATTACTCTAATACAGGATCCACAGAGTCATTTGCACCATTAAAGGCTCCTCAGAAAGGCAAACTATCTTGAAAATTCAGACAGCTGGGTTTTTTTTTTTCTGTTGGAAAGCAAAACAAGTTGGTCTAAATCCTCTGCTGGTGTTTTCTTGAAGAACACTTCCACCCAAAGATGTGGGCCTAAAGTCTTTCATAGATGTTTTATGGCAGGTTATTTCAGGCCTTTAGAGAGAGGCCCTTGGAGTAGCAGGAAAAGGAAGGTGCCATGGATTTGACAGATGGACCACTCAGTGGATATAAAATTGGCTGCATGGTTGCACTCAAAGAGTTGTGGTCAATGGCTTGATGTCCAAGTACAAAGCAGCAATGAGTGACGTTCCTTGGGGTCAGTATTGGGACCAGCAGTGTTTAATATCTTTGTCAGAGACACAGACAGTGAGATTGTGGGTACTCTCAGCAAGTTTGCCAATGACACCAAAATGTGAGGTGCTGTCAACACGCTAGAGGGAGGAGATGCCATCCAAAAGGACCTTGAACGGCTTCAGAGGTGAGCCCACGAGAATCTCATGAAGCTCCATAAGGCCAAGTGTATAGTCCTACACATGGGTTGGGGCAATCCCAAACAAACACAAGCTGTGTGGAGAATGAATTGAGAGCAACCATGAGGAGGACTTGCGGAGTGTTGGTTCATGAGAAGCTCAACATGACTCAGCAATGTGCATTTGCAGCCCAGATCATCAACATGGACCTTGGGCTGCATCAAAAGAAGTGTTGCCAGCAGGTTGAGGGAGGTGATTCTCTCTCCCTCTACTCTGCTCTCGTGAGAACTTACCTGGAGTATAGTGTCCAGCTCTGGGGTCCTCAACACAATGATGACATGGAACTGTTAGAGAGAGTCCAGAGAAAGGACATGAAGATGATCAGAGCATCTCTGGAGCACCTCTTCTATGAAGACATGCTGAGAGAGTTGGGATGGTTCAACCTGGAGAAGAGAAGGCTCTGAGGAGACTTTATAGCAGCCTTCCAGTACCTAAAGAGGCCTACAAGAAAACTGGAGAGGGACTATTACAAAGACATGTAGTGATAGGACAAGGGGAAATAGCTTTAAGCTGAAAGAGAGTAGATTTGGATTAGATATAAGGAAAACATTGTTTACTGTGAGGCACACAAATGGGTTGCCCAGAGACATTGTGGATGCCCCATCCCTGGAAGTGTTCAAGACCAGGTTGGATGAGGCTTTGACCAACTTGGTCTAGTGGAAAGTGTCCCTGCCCATGGCACAGCAGCTGGAACCAGATGATCTTAAAGCTCCCTTCCAACCCAAAATATTCTATGATTCTATGATCATCCCCTTCCCCCCAGAACTACAGCCAGCTGCCAGCTTCCCACTCTGAAAATGAACAGGCAGAGGGTCACAGCCCTCCTGGTCCAAAAGGCATTGCTTCATGCAGGTGGGCACAGCACCATAGGCCAGAACACCGTGGGACCCAGGATTGTTTAAAAAAACACTGGTACTCTAAGGTGCTGGGTCTGAGTATGTCATGGGCAATGCAGTCCCCACTTTCTCTACTCAGCACCTGCCATAGCTCCACTCTTCTCCTCGTAATTTTGTAATAAGAGAAAATGGGAAAAGAAGGAGCTATGTGGAAAGGGTGGAATACCCCTCCATAATCCCTGCCTTTCCTGCCTGGGACACAAACACATAGCTCTCATACTCAGCTTCTCTGCACTCTATATTTCATCCCATACTCCTCTCTCCATTCCCTAACACTGATGTGGTGTTTGCCTATAAAGAGCACAAGGCTGGCCAGCAAACGAGCCATTAGCCTCATCTTTCTGTAGTCTGTGTGTATGTGTGCAGATCCTGCTCAGAAAAATGGACAATGTTCTGATTTCTGCTAACCATCTGCTGAAATGTAAATGTGGTTTACTTTCTATTCTCAGTTTCAAACAACTGCAAGTAACCTCACAGGCTTCCTTCACTTCCCATTACAACAGTATGTTCAAAAAATTTGCTTAAGCTTGGATAATAAAGTTCTGGCTTTGTATTTCAAAGCAGTGTACTTCAAATCCTACTGGGACTGCATTTTTATTAAAAATTCTCTGCATCTTTCCTCTCTCCATGTGAGCTCGGCACATGTACAGTATTCAAATGCCTGGATTAGACAGATAATTAATAAAAATGTTTAAACAATCTTTTTATATACATTTAAATACAAAGGTGTACGTAAAATCGAAATGTTCAACATGTAAAGTAACCATTACAAATCTCTCTTAATTTCTTAATGGAGTGAAGAGTTTGATCCTACAAATAGCATATACAATTACAAACTGTTAATCAGCTATAGCTGTGCTGCATATCCAGGAAGTCTGCAGGCACAGTACCTCTACACATCTATACATCTTTCCTCTGCAATAGAACTGGCATCTGCATTTGCCAAATGTTTTACACCATACAGATAAGAGAAAGCAAGGCAATACAGCATTCGTTGACATTTATAAAGTAAAAATCAGATCTAAATTCCATTTTAGCCCATCCTACAGCCTTAGGGAAAGCTTCTGCTCACATTTTGGCTCCAGGAATAACAGTGACCTCTAATTTACATAGCACATCTTTTGAAAAAACCTCAAACTTACAAAGACCCTTTAAGGTCATCTCAGCCATTAGTAAACTGCAGACATGGGAGCAAATGTTGTAGCTTTTGAATAGGAAGAAAGATGGTACCTAAGTCTGGCTCTGGCAGGGGGGTTCGACTAGATGATCTTTCGAGGTCCCTTCCAGCCCTTGAGATTCTGTGATTCTGTGAAATAAGCTTGTGACATAAAGAGATAGGCCATAGAAGCAAAAGAAAAAAGACCAAGAATACTGTATTCCCTTGAAAAATGTAGAGGATAATATGTAGACACAGTATAACTTATGACACCAGATTATCCTTCAGCTTGTAAAAAATGTCAGGAGGCCTTAAGTACCTACAGATGGCCAGTGCCTCCATTTTCACTTACCTCTTACAGATGGCCCTTTGCTATGGCCCAGCACTGACATGCCAAGAACAGTGATTAGAGGTTGACTCAGAAGCAAGAGTCGTGCCATACTTTTTGGCTGTATTTAGAGTCAGACACAGAGTTTTCCATCTGCAATTCAGAAACATCGTCTGAAGACATATTGAAGTAATAGTAGTCACATAGCTCTATCTCCCCGTCCTGATTTACCACTATAAATCATGCTGTGTTGAGAGAAAAGGCTATTCATCGGTTACATTATGACCCCAGAAGTTCTCTATATCCTTTATGGAATTTAACAGCTCTGCGTACACTTAATGCATTAAAATATCAATGCAACTCTCTTCCATTCCCAGAAGTTGAGGATTCCGTTATAGATTGAATCATCATAGTTAAACGATTGGCCAGTACTCACAGAACCCGAGCCAACTGCTGACAAACCAGATCCATAACTGGCATTTGTACTAAATTAATCATGTAACACGTGGCATTTGTTAGGGCTTTACCACACTCTACAGAGCCTGGTTATTTCCTCACTCCAGCTCCAGTTTCAATCATGGCCCTTCATTTTATGTAAAACATCCAAAAAATAAAATGATCCAAATGTCTTTATCACCTTGGAAGATGTAAACTGTGGGGGTGTGAAATGTAAGTTCTTCACCATTAAAGCACCAGGCCCAGATGGCCTCTCTGCAGAGTTTTCCCAATGATCCAATTTGCAGTTTCCATTGCATTTATGATCCCTTTACTGAGAATCATAATAGGTGTTCAAAAGATATTGAGTATAGCAGCCATTAATTTTTTTTTTTTTGATCTTGCAGCCTGAAGAGAGTCTGGAAATAGATTTGCTTGCCCACTTATCACTACCTTCAGCAGTGTGGGATGCCTCCAGAGGAGCAGTGCCAGCCACATGTCTGCAGGCACAGCTTGGCTGTGCGCTTTGCTCTCCCTACTGCAGTGGCCCACAGGCCTCCCAAGGATGGCTCTCCCTCAGTGCAGATCCAGCAGGGATGCACAGCCCCCCTGCTTGACAAATGGCAGAGATAAGGTCACCTGTGGAGATAAAGAGGTGTCCAAAGTGTTCATGTGTGTGAGCATCTCTGGATTGAATACACTAAACTGCCTGGTCAGCATTTGCCCAAACTGATCATGTTACAGAAGGTGACCACCAACCAGATTAAACAGTTACTGGGGAATTACAGAGAGGCTGGACACAAATCAGGAGTCAGACTGAAAAGAAATGTAAAAGACATAAAAACATAAAATCACAGAATCACAGAATGGTAGCGGTTGGAAGTGACCTCTAGTAATCATCTAGTCCAACCCCCCTGCTCAAGTAGGTGGACCTAAATCAGATCACACAGGAGCGTGTCCAGCCCAGGCCTGGAACCCTCAAGAGAGGGAGACTCCATACCCTCCCTGGGCAGCCTGTGCCAGGGCTCCCTCACCCTCACAGGAAAGAAGTTTTTCCTTATGTTTAAGTGGAACTTTTTGTGTTCCAGCTTTTGGCCATTACCCCTAGCCCTATCACTAGACTCTACAGAAAGAAGTGTTGCCCCATCCCCTTGACATCCATCTTTCAAATACTTGTAAGTATTAATGAGATCCCCCCTCAGTCTCCTTTTCTACAGGCTGAACAGTCCCAGATCCTGCAGCCTTTCTTCATAAGAAAGATGCCCTAGTCCCTGAAAACCCCATGTGAAAACGCTTAACAAGAGGGAGAGACCTTGGACGAGAAACAGCTTTCTCAACGGCTTGTAGTTCAGCCAACAACTTGTAAGGGAGCTGCAGCAGTCTGCATGGAAGTAGAGGACCCACATCTCCTGCAGGAAGCAGGTGTGAACAAGGAGACTTGCACTCTTTGGGAAGGAGGGGGTGTTTTTCTGTAACTCATATTGCCCACAATGCATGTGTTCACGAGTGTGTTCATCTGTTTCT
The DNA here is from genome assembly GCF_028858725.1 of Colius striatus. Classification (NCBI taxonomy): domain Eukaryota; kingdom Metazoa; phylum Chordata; class Aves; order Coliiformes; family Coliidae; genus Colius; species Colius striatus. The sequence continues at coordinate 22,909,045 of NC_084760.1, read as the reverse complement.
CTGTGCGTACAGGCTTAGACTATTTAGAAATTTCTAATACGGTTTGCCTATCGTATTACTGATCGTGTGTGCATAGTTCACTGATTGCTGGTTAATTACATACTGCCAATAAACTGCTTTGATCCATGTTTACTTTAAACTATGTAAACTCCGCAGTTTTTTCCTATGTCTAACAAATTGCTGAAGTGACTAGAGATCTCTGTAGCACAAGGACTTTATGTTTTCTTCTAGAGCACTGACACTGAATAAATTCATGTAAAGAATAAACTCACATTTAGTGAATCACATCTAAATGCAGGTGAGATCCCTTAAGTGCATTGCAATATTTGTCTCAAAATAAATATTTTTAAGTGAGATATTACACATACAGTTACCTCAGATCTATTTCCCAGGAGTATATATGCAGATGTTATGCAGTTCTCATTTGAAGTTAAACATGCTGTTTTACTTTAATTTGGGGATCAGCGTGCACTGTTTGCACCGCATTTCCCCTTTGAGTTGTCTGTGAAAAGAACAAACCAGTCTGTGGTTAAACCATGACAATCTCAGTTACCAAAATCTGACAGAGAAGAGCCTTGGCTATGCCTCACTAAAGAATCAAAATCGTAACTGTACAAGTGTTTTTTGGATGTCACAGTGTCATTAATCCTATAGGTTTGGGTGGGGGGAGGTTGTAACATCAACTCAGAATTTCCTTTTTCTGTAAGATAGACAGATCTTTTCAATTGTTCCCATTTAATTGGCCTGGCTAGTTCTCCCTCCTCCCATAGCTGTAATAGCATACTCTAGTATTCCCTAAGCACGTTTTGCTGTGCGTGCCTGGATATGCTAGTCAGTGCTAATTTGTTATAACCCTGCTGCCCTGACTTTCCCAGACCACACTGATACAAATGCAGGCAGTTTGGTCCGAAGTGTGGACTTTGTGATGGCCTCACAGCCCTGGGTATTGCCCAGCATGGATGCACTACCAGCGACAGCAAATGTATGTACGGATAGGGCATAAGCAGCAATCAAGAAGGCTCTAACAGTTACCAAACAACCAACTATGAACAACTTGGTAAAAGGAATCAAATAAACAAAAAATCCGTTTCAGGGCTGAGATTGCAGTTGGATATCCCAGCCAAAGATAACTGTATTTCACAAAATTGCAAACCTCACATGAGGGTTTATAGTGGAAAAACACTGACAGGCCATTGTCTGTGGCATTGTATTCACAATGCAGCAATTATAGCTTTACCATAACGAGTGTAACTCTGTGGTCAGAAAAAAATGGCAAGAATATGATATTTTTTCCATGGAATACTTCTTCCTTAATAGATGTTTGGCTTCAAATCTGGAGTTTAAGTTGCTGTGTTATTGACATTATTTTTCTCACCTTTTCACTTTGGGGGTTTGATCTATGCAATCGCTTTAACTTGGCTTCTCCTTTTAGGTTTACAAATAAAAATTGCTTCACTTTTTCCAAGTTTAATTAATTGCACATAGAAGTAGACGTGTAAACACTTTCTATTGTTTGATGCTTATAAACCTCCCCTTGCACCCACAGTGGTACTCCTTCGGGTATTATCAACTACAACAAACAAATATAACTTCTTTCTCTTCTTTCAAATTAGGTCACTGTTGTTATTAGGCACGATCTCTAAGGTCTTACTGAGCCATGTTCCTCCAGGCTGGTTTGGCAGGAGACATATCCTAACCCACGCTGCCTGATGACAACCACCATGAGACATTGGTCTTACACCCTTTTAAGGTGTAAGCTCCAGGTGGGCTTCTTTACCACCTGGTTATGGAAGGTTTCTGGCTCATCTACACTGAAGGAGCAGCAAAAAAACCCTCAGCAGAGACCAACGGTCTGGCTCCATAATCAATCAAGCATGATTGTACTGTCTAATATACTCTAGTGTATCTAAGTATGGGATGAGCTTTGGAAGGGGAAGGAAAACAACATCCAAACTGTTAAAAACGTTACTTCTGATAGGTCTAAAAGATGGGTCTAAAATCATTACTGGAGGCTGCTGAGGAGTGGGTGGTTCTCCTTACGGGATGTTCCAACTCTAATGAGCTCTGAAGCGGAAACAAGGTCAGAATCTCACTGGGAAAGTGCTAGAATGAGAATACTGCTTTGAGGGCCCAAGTCTCTTCACCACTTTTTCTCAGTAGTACTTGTGTAAGCAATACTCCTGATGTTATTGTGATTATCTAAAGGCAGAAGAAATACAAATAAGGGCTGGGATTCATGCCTACTAATCTGTCTAATCTGGCACTCTCTCCTTCAGCTGCACTAGATGTTTTCCAGAAGAAAATTCAAATAATATATCCAAAATAGACTATAATATATCCTGGGGGAAATTTCTGTCATAGCTTACAAAACCTTTCTTGGGACATGAGTATTCATCAACTTCTGTGCAGGCAGAGCAGGAGGATCCCAAGGAAAAAGTGCAACATCAGGAAGACTACAGTTTCATCTAAAAGTCCTTTGCTAAGTGCTAATACTACGTGGCTTGTCCTAAAACTGCGTGTTTCCTCAGTAGGGTACAACACAGTGTTGGTGATAAAAACATCAGGTTTGACTAAGGTAAGAGAACCTTGAAATATCATGTTCAAAAAATAAAATACAAACTTCTACCAACATTACCTTTGTCCTCACATGCCTGTGGACACAAAACCAGGACCCTGAAAATGATGTGAGCGAGAGAACATGCAAGCCAAGCATTTACATTTCCTTTGTTCTCTTCCAGCATCCACAATCATTGTATTAGAGATGTTAGAGAGCACATCCCTATTCATTCCTTTTAGTGCCTCTGTATGAGCCTGTAGCCCATTTCATTGTTTAGTCTCCTTTACTTGACCTACCCAATTCCAAAACTCTGCTGGCAGAAAATTCTGCAAATTCACTATACCTGCTACCTAAAAAAGTATTCTCTTTGTCTCTTCCAAACCAAGTTCCTACTGGTCTCAGTGAGTGTCCCCTAGTTTTAGTGCTGCAGGCTTTGGAGAACCACAGTCTGCATTCACTCAACCCACTGCCTTCATTTCATAAATCCTGATTATATCCACTCTCTCCAAATTGGAGGTTGTGCTGTGGGCAGCCTCACTCTCTTCTATTTGTCTCCTGAGAGTATGGCATGTGGGTCTCAGCGGGACCGTCCCTTCTGCTTTTCACTCTCCTCTTCAATACTTGAGCAAGGATCAGCTCTTCAAGACCGCAGTTCTAGAACAGAAATGTCAACAGCGAGATAAATCTTCTGATGGTTTATCATCATGCATTGGCACAGAGTTCACTGAATACTAGAGGTGGTTCAAGGAAGGGACTGAGAATGAGGAAGTTATTGCAAAATCACAGCTTCAGCCCTTCTCCGTGCACCCCAAAAAAGCGAGGATCTCACAGGCCTACCCCTTCTGGGAGCAATATTGTGTCTTACTTTCTTTTCTGGTGTAAGAATAAGCCAAAGGATGTTTGTGATTTGGACACTCCTTTCCATACTGGATCTGAACAAAGGCCCAGCCAGCTTCTGCTCCCGTGTCAGTCAACGGCCATACATTAGAGACAAACAGAAAGGACAACCAGGTGATCAGGCCCAGTCAGCACGGGTTTATGAAGGGCAAGTCCTGTTTAACAAATCTGATCTCCTTCTACGACAGGGTGATCCACTTGCTGGATGAAGGAAAGGCTGTATATGTTCTACCTTGACTTTAGTAAAGCATTTGACACTGTTTCCCACAGGGTTCTCTTAAAGAAATTGGCTGTTCTGGGCAGACACTTTCCTGGGTGAAAAACTGGTTAGATGATCGAGTCCACTGAGTTGTGGTCAATGGAGTTAAACCCAGTTGGTGGCCGGTCACAAGTGGTGTCCCCCAGGGCTCAGTGCTGGCGTCACTCCTGTTTAACATCTTCATTAATGATCTGGGTGAGGGGATGGAGCGCAACCTTAGTAAGTTTGCAGATGACACCAAGTTGGGTGGAAGTGTCGATCTGCTTGAGGGTAGGAAAGCTCTACAGAGAGATCTACATAGGCTGGGTGGCTGGGCCAAGGCCAATGCCACGAGTTTCAATAAAGCCAAGTGCTGGGTCCAGTATTTGGGCCACAACAACCCCCAGCAGTGCTACAGGCTTGGGGAGGAGTGACTGGAAAGCTGCCAGGCAGAGAGGGACTTGGGAGTGCTGATTGACAGCATCTGAACAGGAGCCAGCAGTGTGCCCAGGTGGCCAAGAAGGCCAATGACATCCTGGCCTGGATCAGGAACAGTGTTGTCAGCAGGAGCAGGGAGGTGATCATTCCCCTGTACTCAGCTTTGGTGAGGCCTCAAGTTGTGCCATGGAAGGTTCAGGCTGGATATGAGGAGGAATTTCTTTCCTGAAAGGGTTGTCAGGCATTGGAACAGACTGCCCAGGGAGGTGGTGGAGTCACCGTCCCTGGAGGTGTCTAAGAGACGGGTGGATGTTGCAGTTTGGGAAATGGTCTAGTGCTTGATAGGGCTGGGACAAAGGCTGGACTTGATGATATTGAAAGTCTCTTCCAGTTGAAATTTTTCTATGATTCTATAACAGTGAGCATGAACTGGTGACCCGGAAAGAGTAAGGACAGAGCATACACATATGAATTTTCACCCTAAAACTTTCCTAGCTTCAAACTATTTTTCAGGCCAGGAAGCTGCCTTGAGGCACATATAAGTTTTAGATATGCTTCAGTGTATCTGCTAGAATTTGGAGAGGGTAAGGGATCTTGTGCCTCTGTCCTTGAGTGAGCTGTTGTCTCCAAATGTCTGGTCTCACAATGTGTGCAGCTGAAAACAGATCCACCTGTACCAAGCACATAGTGGTGAGAGGTTTCAGAGATCTGATGTCTATCATAGGATGACAAACACTAGGAAAAGAGTCTGAAAACATAAACATACACACAAAAACCCCTCCTCCATCCCAAGACACTTTCATCTTCATGAGTTGTTTTCAACCAGCTAAAAACATCACACAATGACAAACAAGCCCCTTCAAATGCCTCTGAAATCCCATGGGGTTTCACTCTGACTTCCTCAAGCACTTTAAACTCCACATACTTTTAAAGAAAGATGGGAAACTTGGGATATCTTAGAAGCAGAGCACAGCTAGTGGTTCTAATCTGCATTTATTTAGACTAAGGATTCCTGACATGCTGAAGAGAAAAATCTCAGTTTCTTCAGGAGATGGAGACTATCAGCTTTTGTGAACTCAGCTAGCATAACCAAATCACCATGCTGATGGGAACCCAAGGCAGTTTAATCACTCACACTTAACATCTGCCACAGCCTTCTGGTTATGTCTGGTGGGCAGAAACAGTTGTACATATGCCCTCCAAAATCACTGCATATCGAAACCACAGTTTTGCATCTTGTCCCCATTAATCTCTCCAATATTAAATGTAGGAAGAACCTAATTTCACTGGAGATCTTGCACTAAAACCATGGATACTGACAGCTTCCAGGGGAGGTTTCTGTGGGCATGTACCTTATTTCAATGTTTCCTAGTGTCCAGAATTACTAGCTTGTTGAATTCAGCATCTGGGAAGATTCCTGAGATACCACTGACCAAACCACAATTCTGTGTTGCATTTCACCGAATGCACCAAGAATTTCAGTCAGTGCCATACCACAATGCTTTCTCACAGGCAAAGTGCCCTGAAAAGTCAGAGGAAATGCGTGGCTTCAGGTTATCCCATCCTTTCTTGCCGATGCCTGCAGAGGATCTCCCCAGCCTCTCACCCAGTCACGCAACTGTTCTTCCTTTGTGCCCTGACATTTGTTAGACCCTCCTGACTTCACTAATTGAAACAAATGCCTGACTGAATTAATTCAGTGGAAAGCCATGTATTTTCCTGACTGATTATGTTTCTGCTGGGCTACTGAGTTGACTCAGCCATGGAGGACTGTGAGAGAAGGAGAAAAACTCATCAATTACTGCACAAAATAAGGGACTGGAAAACAGAATTGGAAATGAAGAGGCCCTTTTGGCAACAGTGAGCTGTTAAATTTGAGCACCATCTCCTGTAAAATCACTGCCCACTGACCCATCTATTTTTCCTTTTGATAGGACAAAAGGAAATGGCCTCAAGTTGTGCCAGGAAAGGTTTAGATTGGACATTAGGACAAACTTTTTCACCAAGAGGCTTGTTAAACACTGGAAGAGGCTGCCCAGGGAAGTGGTAGAGTTGCCATCCCTGGGGATACTTAAAAGACGCATAGATGAGGTGTCGAGGGACGTGGTTTAGTGATGGGCTTGGCAGTGTGAAGTTAGTGGTTGGACTCAATGAACTTAAAGGTCTTTTCCAACCAAAATGATTCTACGATCCTTTAGCCCATGTTCATATACATTTAGTTCATAGAAACAGCCACATTTAGCAACGTGTAGGCTCTGCCAGATTGTCGTGGTTGTTATAAAGAGCAGTATCTCTGCCTTTTACCAGTTGATTGAATTGCCAGGGGTGATTCTGGATCTGAGCTTCCACATCACATTTTCAAGGAAGTGACACCTCGGGACTGAAGGGTAGTGAACCATAAAGGCAGCCCAATAAGGCTGTAGGTCAGTCTCCTCAGCCTTTTAGAACAACTGTTAACACTACTGTCCTCATTGCTTATCTGCATACATGTTTGTATATGAAGGCTGACAGAACTTATTTCCAACACTCACCTTTTTGCACCAGGATGTGATACCTGACCATCCTTATTTAACTACAGATTATTAAACCCAAAGCCTCTGAATCTGTATTTGAAAAACTGTATTTTGCTCCTCTTCCTTTGACACGGTCTCACCCGATGAAGAATCTTTTGCATAAAAATCTTCCAGAACTGCAGCTGTCTCAGGGTGCTTCGCTGCTCCTTTTCTTCCCCACTCAAGACCTTTTCTTCTGCCTCTGGTATTTCAGAGGACATCTTCCATTCTACAGGTCCCTTCTGGCATCACAGTGTGTTCTGGGAAAGCAGTTAGCATTACATCTCACTTGGAGCTTACAACTATGAGTAGCCTTTAGTGTTCATAGAGGAAGATCAACAAAAACCACAAGTCTTTTATGTGATTCATCCTGCCAACAGCCTAACAACAGGTAGCCTGAGCAGAAATGTTCAAAGGCAGGGAAAAGGGCTGCCTTACACAAGCCCCTTAGAAGCATCTTGTTTTATACAGAACACTAGCAAAGCAAGGCAAAAGCTTGGTCTTTCAGATGTGAAAGCAGGTAACAAAAGGTCACGTATGATCAACATGAGTGGAACTTTCTGGGGATTTGTCTTTACAGTTTTAAGAAGCTTCCATTCGGCATTTTTAACCCTTTTACTCTTCAGGTCATATTTTTACAAAGATGGAAAAACAGATGCCTGAAACTAAAGCAATTTATTTGCAAATTTGAAAGCTGTTTTTCCAAAGCAGAGAGATGATAGGAGCTGTGCAGCAAAATGGTTTCTTATGGACAAAACTGTGTATTCTGCCATAAATTCATCCTTCTAGTTGGCTCGACTGTTGCAAATGGAACTTTCCAAAAACAAAGCAAACAAATCATGATACAAAACAAAACAGGCTAAAATAAAACAGCTGGAAGCAGCCACCCGACAGGGGAAACTTCATCTCAGATCAGCACTTAGGAACAATTGAAAACTAGAATAGAAAGTGCTTAGCAACAGCAACACTGGCTTTGCTGCTAGCTCTGTCATACCTGCACATTAGTACTGAGGAGGCTGATTTGTCATGCCACCAACAAACAAATTCAATGAATTCTCTTCCCATTAAAAACCTCCCATAGGAGATAACCCATGCTGTAAAATACAGTAACCATTTCACGCCAGGTAACGATTTAAGTAACACTTTAGGGAAAACAATGCCAAATTCAAAATGGAATGGAACATAACAAGCAGCATGTAATTACAAGAATTCAAAATTAGCCTGGACTTCAGGGTTATCCAGTCTACTCCAGTGAGAAGTATCATTGAATCAGTAACCTCAACTGGTCATTGTCCTAGAAGTGCCAAGACACTGTATTTATTCCACTTTGGAGCCCCCTCAAATGGAATTCCATGGTTTTGCTCTGTTTAATCTAGTGTCTATTTCACTGTGCTTTTCAAGAGCTGTGAGACGCAGAAAGCTTCAAAAAGACATCCAAGATTTCTGGATTTCAGTTTATGAATCTGCTGTTGGTTTCATTTTGAAGCTGTCCTGCCCTCAAGTGTCCTCTGTTTGTTTTCCAAATTTGCTGTACCTTCAGCCTTCCTTCCCACAGACACTGGTGAGATAAGGAAAACAGTTCTGTTTTCCACCGGGCAGACAGACTTGGACAGCTCACATGGAGTGGGTTTGTGTAGGAACTGTTAAACGCTAACAGAAAAAACAAAGACAATGTTAGGAGTGGAAATTAAATACTTTAACCTTAACGAGGATACTGATTTGTTTTCCAGCAAACTCTTTGGAGCGGAAAACTCCCACATCTTTAAGCAAAGAAATCTAAAGGAAAAACAAGATTTTGGCAGGGATTTTCAAATGACCCCTGAAGAAGGCAGGTATCCAAGTCCCATCACATGGCATTGTGTGTCTTTCCCTGTTGTGTCCATGTTAATGCTTCGCCTGTTCAAGGGAACAAGGGAAGCGTGGGGGATGTCACAGGCAGGCACTCCAAATTACCGTTGAAGGACACATCCTGCGCTGGTCAAGAATGGTTCACTTGAGAGAAAGGAAAAGAAATACTGCAGAGGGTGACAAAATATGAACAAAAATAGCTTGTAGTGGAATAGCTCCAGCAAACAGGGCTAGCAGAGAAGAAGCCAAGGTGTTAAAATAACCACATCAAACGGTTTCATAAACTATCTACATGTGTAGGATCCAAGTCTTGGGGTTTGCTCCTGTTCATTTCCCTTGACAAATGGATAACATCAGCATTCAGTCAACGTGTCTGCTCACCTGACTTCATGCAGGCAACCCTCAAAGTTTCAAAGGTGCAAGCAAGAAGGACAGAAAAGCAGAGGGGCAGCGGGTGCCAGATACAGTAATGAGGGCCTGTCCTGGGTCATGAGGTGTCTTTGGGGTGGTGCAGGCAGGAAACTCTCACCCCATCCCCAGTCCCTGCCCAGTTCTCCATGGGATGGGTGCCCTTTGGGGAAAAGACGCTCAGCAGACATGACCCTTTCTTGTCCATTGAATCATTTTGGTTGGAAAAGACCTTTAAGATCATCAAGACCAACCACCAACCTAATACGGCCAAGCCCATTACCAAATCATGTTCCTCAGCATCTCACCTATGCATCTTTTAAATATCTCCAGCGATGGCGACGCCACCACCTCCCTGGGCAGCCCATTCCAATGCTTAATAACACTGAAAATATTCTTCCCCATCTAAACCTCCCCTGGCACAACTTGAGTCAATTTCCTCATATCCTAACATTCATCACCGGAGAAAAGAGACTGACCCCCAACTCAGTACAACCCCCTTTCAAGTAGTTGTAGACAGTAATAACGTCTCCTCTCAGCCTCGTCTTTTCCAAGCTGAACAACCCCAATCTCAGCCGCTCCTATTAAGACTTGTTCTCCAGACTCTTCGTGAGTACTTCAGCCTCTAGCATGGCAGGGCAGGGGTTCTTAAGCTTATAAGGCTAAAACGACTGATCTTCCCGCTGCCTGTGGGACCCTGGCAGACCAGCGGGCAGGACGAGGGGTCTCAAGCGGTGGGAGGCGCTAAGGCCGGCGCTGGGCTGGGCCCCGCCCCGCCGTCGAAGGGCCCGGCAGATGGGCAGAGCCCGCCCGCCCGCCTCGCGTCTCGGCCCAGTGCAGTGCCGCAGCCGCTCCGCCCGCAGGGAGTCCCACACGCAGTGCTGCCGCCGCGCCGCCCTCATGGCGGCACACGCCCGCCTCTCGCCTCGCCTCGGCGCGGGCCGCCCGACGCGCATAAGCCTCGCAGAGGCTGTCGGCGCTGAGGCGGAGCCACGGTGTCCGGGAGGCGCGGCCGGTGGAGGTCGGAGGGCGGCGGGGCGGGCGCGGCGGCACGAGGTACGGCGCGGCGGCGGCGGGTGCAGCGGGGCTGAGCCGCGGCTAGGGGCGGCTGGGGGTGGTGGGCGGTCTGCCATGGCCCGCCCCGGCCACCTCTCTTCTGGCGGGGGCTCCGCCGCGGGGAAGCGAGCGCGGAGCTGCGCGGAGCGGGGTGGGGCAAGGGCGAGAAGGGGAAGCGTGGCGAGAGGCGAGCCGCGGGGTCGAGGCGCGGACTCGCTGAGCTGTCGGCTGGGAGATGGAAGGTCCCAGCCGAGCGGGAGCGGCCGAGCTCGGCCTCGGCCCCGGCCCGCCCGACCAGGCCGCGAAGGCCGGACGGATCAAAGGCCGGGCAGATTAAAGGCCAGGTTTAAGCGTGGCCCCTACCTTGTTTTCCGGGATGCCATGGTCCCCTTAAAGCCGCCTGTCTTCCCGAGGGGGTTACAGCTCACTGTGAGTTGCTCACTTTAATGTTAAAGGCTTGACACGAAATGAGCGTGTGGTCCTTCCTGACACCCCTTTAACGCTGTGATCAAGGATATACCCACCCAGGTAAAAAGAAGGATGTGCTTTATTCAGTATACACATATTGAGAGAAGGAGAGGAAAGATGTATCCCACCGGCTCTAGGAGAGATAGGTCGTAGTGCTGATGGGGCTGTCCCACTGCAAACCATCACCACCTGTGCCCTGGCAGAGTACAGCTGGAGGAGCAGAGAGTGGTGTTGCAAGTAAGTGCGTTTTAGAGGACCAAAGCCTAACCTTGGACAGTGCATCAAACTAAAGGTGAAATAAAAGGCACACAGGGATAGAATGAAGCTTCTGTGTGTATAACTTCCTGAAGATGGCCTAAGTTTCTGTCTGGTTTCAGTGAACTCTGAAAACTGCCAACTTTGGCTGGTGTTTCAGGGCCTGTGACATTTGACTGGAAGCACACCATGTCAGCATGGGTGAAAGGGCATTAAGCTGTGCCTTCAGAAGACTTGTATGTATCCACAGTATATGCCCAGATCAGCCAAATGGCACAAGTGCAACAAAGCTGATGCACTGAGTGGTGTCAAGCTTCTTTCTTACATATGTGTATTTTTGGCTGGGAAGAATGCATGCCACATACATCCCAAAAATACCCATTTCCCCTAATGGAAATATATTATACCTAGATACTGAGGTGTAAGGAAGGACAGCAGTTAGTGAAGACGTAATATGATACCCAATAGATTCAGCTTTACCTTTTGAACATTTTGATGCAATAGTCAAACACGATATAGGAGGCTGTAGAACACTTTTAAGTAACTATTATTTCTTTTTACTAGGAGGAAGGAACTTCTTTGACTTCACTTGCAATGTGTTTTCTTCCCCAGAGCTGGGACCATGGCTATTGACTGGATTGGTTTTGCGTATGCTGCAATGCTGGCTGTTGGAGGTGTGGTAGGATACACTCGTAAAGGTAAATACTGGGACAGTAGGTTTGGAAATGAAGCTATTGATTAATTCAATGAAATGCTGTTCTTTTTTGGGGAAAAAGAAGTGAACATGCCTGCATCTTAAATCCATCCTGCACTGCTGTAAATGAGCTAAGTCTCATGATATTTAGTTGGGTCAGCTTAAGCATTTAAGTGGTTACTTTTTTTCTGTTTGTCAAACTGATGAGTCTGGTTTTGGGGCAAAAAGGGTCTGTCATGTTATCTTTGAACTTCAGTGTATTTTGGGCCTTCTCATCTCCTTCAACCATTACAGAATCACAGAATCTTAAGGATTGGAAGGGACCTTGAAAGATCATCTAGTCCAACTCCCCTGCCAAAGCAGGACCTCCTAGAGTAGGTCACACAAGAACTCATCCAGGTGGATTTTGAAGGAGAAGGAGACTCCACAACCCATCTGGGCAGCCTGTGCCAGTGCTCCCTCACGCTCATACTGAACAATTTTTTCCATATGTTTCTTTGGAACCTCTTGTGTTCCAGCTTGTACCCACTGCCCCTTGTCCTGTCATTGGACATCATTGAGAACAGCCTGGCTGCATCCTCCTGACACCCGCCCTTTACAGATTTGTAAACATTAATGATGTCACTCCTCAGTCTCCTCCAAGCTGAAGAGCCCCAGCTCCCTCAGCCTTTCATCATAAGCAAGATGCTCCACTCCATCATCTTGGTGGCACTGAACTGAACCTCTCCAGAGCTCGCAGTCCTTGAACTGAGGGGCTCAAAACTGGACACAGTGTTCCAGATGAAGTCTCACGAGGGCAGAGTAGAGGAGGAGGAGAACTTCTCTCTACTTACTAACCACAGGCCTTCTAATCTACCCAGGATGCCATTGACCTTCCTGCCCATGAGGGCACATTGCTGGCTCATGGCCATCCTGCTTCCACCAGGACCCCCAGGCCCCTTTCCCGTACACTACTCTCTGAGAGTTCATTCCTCAACCTGTACTGGTACATGGGATTATTCTTTCCCAGATGCAACACTCTACACTTGCCCCTGTTTAATTTCATTAGATTTCTCCCAGCCCAACCCTCCAGCATGTCCTTCTTGTGTGTCAGCCACTCACTCCAGTTTAATATCATCAGAAAACTTGCTGACAGTGCCCTCTGTTCCCTCATTACGGTCATTAATGAGTAGGAAGAACAGTACCAGTCCCAGCACCAAACCCCTGAAGGACTCCACTATTCCTGCTTTGAGCATAGCTGTAGATGAACTTTGGGTAAAGCTTTTCTACAGAGGTGTGCAGGCTTGATTCTGAGATTTCCAGGTGCACATTGGAAAGAAAACCCTTAACTTAGGTATTCTGATTTTGTGATTATCCCATGCTGTTAAAACTCTGCATGTGCTCTGAGATAATCAATCAAGTTTTAGGTTCCCGTGTACTGTAGCTCCTTTTCCGTCTGTCAGTGTTTTTTGCAGCCCTGCCCGAGCCGAGGGGAGCATCCCGGCAGAGGTCGCAGTGGTACCGAGGACGGGCAGGCGGCGCCTCCGGGCTGCTCTCCCCTGACTCTCCCACAGAGCGCTCGGCCCTGTCATTCGCGGTCGCTGTTTCCCCGCCTAGCCTGCGCATGCTTTGCTCTGAGACACGGCTTTCGAAAACACACGCTGTATTTTCTTAGTTTGCATCAGCTGCACTCACTGGCTATCCCATTTGCTTGTTCTCCTCACACTAAGAGTCGGTCACTGCCAACTTCTTTTTTTAATTGGTGACTTCTGTTTTATTTAAAGTCTTGATTAAAGATATTCAGTATAACAGGACTGGGAGCTCAGTGACACCTGACTTTCTGGATTCTTTATTTGCAAACGTTTTTGGGATCAGCTTAATGCAGATAACACTCGATGAGCTGATCTTATGCTTTTACCATTCTGTAGCAAGACAAATGCTTATTCAGAAACTGAAGTATGTTGCTGAACCTACAAACCAGTTCTGTAATAAGCACTGAAAGAAGGTGACGAGTCACTTTTAAAAGCCTCATTTTCATCTTTACTGCATCTAATTGTTTTTTAATTAGTTATTAATTAAATGTGAAATTGGTAATACCATTTCTTTGTCCAGGACTGACATCAGTCAGACTGAAAGGCTTATGATTACATGTGTTGTCTGATTTACCCTTTAAATATATTGACACATTTCTACCATTTTTTGAGACTCCTAAGTACTGTGTGATACAGTTTAAATCAACAGACGGTCCAGAGAAATTATAGGAATGCTTTTTTTGTAGTTTCTGAAGATATGTATGGTAGAGAAAATAGCCAAATTTAGATTTCTGCTTCAGAGGTTGTTTTTCACAAATTGCAGGTCCTGCTCATCTCCCTCAAATTTAGTCAATGTTGCCCCTAATGCGATACAAGAGAATGGCCCAGTGACAGAAGTACTGCCTCTGTGTTCACACTGGCTGAGTTTAGCTGCACTGGAGCAAAATCAGTTCTATGTTTAAAATGTTCTGACAATACTGTGTAGAGAGAGAGCTGCTGAGTAAAGATGGAGCTTAAAGACATTATGTTGAGAAATAACTCTTGGATGGTTTCTTGCAGGTAGTAAAATCTCTTTAGCTGCTGGTCTCACCTTTGGTTCTGTGGCTGGTTACGGAGCTTACTGCATAACACGCGACCCGAAAAATGTGAAGATATCACTGTGTAAGTGTTTTACTGCAGTAATCAAACAAATGAACAACAAAAAACAACTCCCAAATAGCAGTTTCTTCAACTCCTCATAAAATTATCTTTTATTAAATTTGGAGTATTGCTTTGATTTAGTTTTTAAATAGAGTTCAACATTTCAGCTAGGCTTGCAAAATTCAGGAGCTTCACTGTGGAACCATTTGCAAGGTAAGGCAGATCATTTACACAAAGTGGGCATTTGAGTGTCACCACTTCCTTTTATTAGATGGTTCCCTAACATTGCAAATATTGTACAGAGAAACGGGGGAGAGTGCTGAAATAAAATCATTAAGGCTACAGATTAGAATGTATTTTGAGAGGTAAAGAAGGTGTGAGATCCAGTCTTGTGTAATAATGTAACATATCCTCAGCTGCCAACAAAATGTAACAGATTTGCTATTGCTCTCACTCTTGGCTTTTTGTCATCATGACCTTGCTCAAATTAAGTTATCCCATGGTTAAAAAAAAAATGTTTTTTGGAATGAAGACATAGCCTTAAGTATATGTCAATTTGTAATCATTCAGTGTGAGGTACTTTGAAGTAGCATACAGTATTGTACTTTTGTGGGTCAGTTAAATTACGAGTTTATATACAGCATCTGTGGAAGACTAATTAAAACTTAGTAAATGTTGCCTGTTTCCCAGGTCCCTGCTTTTGAAAGGACTAATACAAAAATGTCCCTAATCTGCTTGTGAACATCAGATGTACTAAAACATTGTCAGTGTTATGTATTCCGTGTAACTGTAGGCATATGAGGACATTCTCTCGACTCTCTCAACTGGAAAAATGTGTATTGTGGAGTCTCCTTCTATGGAGGTTTTCAAAACCTATCTGGATGTGTCCTTGTGCAACCTGATCTAGGTGGACCTGCACTGGCAAGGGGATTGGACTGGATTATCTCTAAAGATCCCTTCAAACCCTACCATTCTGTGATTCTATGATTACTCATTTAGTAGCAATTACAGCCATTCACTCACTACATCTGCCTCACTACTTCTTATGTAGGGTAAAAAGAACAAAGACTTTTTAGAGAAGTCTTAGTTTAGAATGTTTACAAAGTAGTGTTCTAATTAATTAAAATCTAAGCATGTGTTTAACTTTGGCTCTGAATGGTGGCCTCTTCGAGTTCCACTGTGCTGAACAAAACAGAGAAGGTAACCTGAACTAACTGTGGTCATTTTTGCCTGAAGCTAGCTAGAAAGTATTCCTACAAAGTACTCTGCCAGAGCCAACATTCAGGCTGGTTTTAATCTCTTCCAGGCTGATGTATCTCAGTCTGAAAGAAGATATCCTCTGCCATCTGTATGCAGAGAAATCCCAAATGAATAAAGAACTCAGTAGGAGGGCTTCAGAGAAAGGGAGAATTAGTCACACTCAGAATCATCTACAGGTCCACACCTTAAAAACATTTGGGGAGCTACTGTATCTGCTACTTTAAGAGTAAGGACTTTCCATGATAAATGTGTGTTGTTTTTGTAGAAAATAAGAACGTTTTGCCTTAGGCCTAGCCTCCCAAAGTACCAAAAACAACTAGAGCACAACAGAAAGAAAGAAATTGAGTGCATGGAAGAAAGTGACTGTTCCAAACTCAGAAACCAGTAAATTGCAATGTGAAATGAAGCAAGTACACAAACCTTTAAAAGGTTAGGATTTTTTGTTTTAGAAGCCCCTCCAAACCCATAATTATAGAATCGTAGAATCACAGAATGGTCAGAGTTGGAGGAAGATGATCTCTCTAGAGGTCATCTAGTCCAACTCACTTGCTCAAGCAGGTCTGCGTAGATCAGGTCACACAGGAACGTGTCCGGGTGGATTTGAAAACCTCCTGGGAAGGAGGCTCCACACCCTCCCTGGGCAGCCTGTGCCAGGGCTCCCTCCCCCTCACACTAAAGTAGTTTTTGCTTATGTTTAAGTCAAACCTTTTGTATTCCAGCTTATGCCCAAATACTATCTATAACATTTATCACCTACACAACAGTCTCTTACAATAATGCAGGTAATATTTTCCTGCAAGACATTGATAGTAGAGTTCTTGCATGCAGCATACAGATACCCTAGGCAAATTTCTTAGTTGTTTTATAAATCATTCTTTCAGGCATTTTCCCACTCCCCTTGAAGTTAGCTCTCCATGTTATATGTTTGGAGTACGTGCAGAAGTTCAGCCTTCAGTATGCAACAGTTAGTGCTATTCAGAGTGTGAGTAGATGCACCTAATTTGATTTTCTGACCTGAATCTGATTTACTGAATTGAATTTTTGCTTGACTTATTGAATTTCTTCAACTGATATAAGGTGAAACTGAGTATCAGGCACTTTTGAAAATCAGTTCTAAAAGCTGAATGTCTTAAAAACTCACTGGCACACGTGAAAAGCCGGATGATAGTAACTGGGGAAAAAAGAACATTACAGAATGAACGTGCTTTGTGGCTTGTAATTAATTGTAAATGTGCTCAGGGCTCTGGCAAGATGTACACTGTGGAACAGACTGTTATTCAGACACTCTTGAGAGGATCAAGGCTATGGGACCAGAAAATGAGAGCAATGGATAGTAGAGCAGAATAGGTTTTTTGCAGGGTGTCTATAATAAGTGTACGTGCATAGCTGGTAGAGATTTGTAAGATGCTTGTAACTGTCAGAACTTGTTTTATAATGCTGCAGTAAGTTCTTGATGCTTGTGAGCACAGGACTGTCCACAGGAGTAGAGAGTGGAGTTGGAAGAGAATTAACCAGATGGTTTAACTGCTCCATATAAAGGGAAGAGGTTTGAGTAACTGCCATTACTTTGGCTGCAAGAGTGATAAAGCCCAGCTGCCCGTGAGAAGTCCTGCCTCTGCCAGCTTCTAGGAAGCATTTTAGGTGACAGTTCTTTAACAAAGCTGTCTTTGCAGAGGTTTATGTGTTCTCATCTGTCTTGTATGTAGTGCCCTGCAGCTGTAGTTGAATATGGGATCTCCATGCCTAATCAGTTCATTGCCAACTCCATTGGTAGGTAAAACTGCTCCAGGAAGAAGATGCAATTCCTTTCATGGTGTTTGTTCTCTGCTTGCACTGCTGCTTGCACTGCACTTGTTGCCCTCTTGGGTTGCCCACCTCTTCTCACAGATTAGGATGATTGCCTTGTAGCAAAAGGAAAGAAGGGAACTTGTAGTCGTGGAGATGTTGATATCCAGATTCTGTAGCAAAAACAAGTGGCAAAGCTTCCAATCCAGTGTTTAAGGCTCAGCAATGAAGTGTTCTCAGAAGAAAATAGATAAAGCTGCACCATTGAGCACCTTGAATAGTTAGAAAACAGCTGCAATGACCAAGGCTGGTGGGAACTAAGAGACAATGTTCCTGTAACTCTTAGTACATGTTACTGTTAGGATAACTAGTCTCCCTACTTTATTTGTATCCCCACAAATGTAGGTACAGGGGAGTAGAATTCACTGTCTGACAAACTTCCTTAGTATCTGTGGAATACTGTTTAGCATTCTATTGCATGTAGAAACCATATTTGTAGCTAAAATAAGTCATAGCAGTATATTTTGGAAAAGCAAGAGTGTATTTATAGACCCCCATCTCTGATCGGATGTTTAATTCTGTTACAGTTCATAGCAAAACATAGCAATGACCTTGATAACTCTCCGTGATCCTGAACCGTCCACTGAGAGAAGTGAGAACATAAATACATTGAATTGTCTTTTACAGTTTCAGCTTTTCTTTTGACCATTATAATGGGAATGAGGTTCAAGAGGTCCAAGAAATTAATGCCAGCCGGACTGGTAGCGTGCCTGAGGTAAACATATATATTCAGGATCTTAATGTAAAGATTTCTGTGATTTCCAAATGGTTGCCATTTGCCATCTGAACCAAGACAGCATCAGTGGAAGTTGCTGTCAGGCAGCAACTGTCTCTTTTAAGTGACATTAGGTCAGAGTTTCCAGGGAACAACTTTTTCATCTCACTGGGCTGATAGGTCTGATAGGGACTGACTTTCTCAGCACAGAAAGGAGAGGCCTGCAATTAAATATTAACACGTGTTGATAAGGCCCTTGGAAGAACCTGAGGTAGGCCTCAGGGTTTTCAAACACATGAGTACAAAGTTGGTAATTTCATTTGATACAACTCAGTCACGTGTAAGAGTTAAAAAAGACCAACCCTTTGGCTTAGAAGTGTTGCATTCACAACTACTGCAAGCTCAGCACCTTGGAAAACCAGGACGTTTTTGACCTAAGAACTTTGGTCAGCGTTACTGCAAAGTAGGGTGTTTCTAATCATTCTGACTGGTTTATTGCTGCTGTTTATTTTGACATCCTGGAAGGGAAAAATCAGACACAAATGATCAAGGTGCAAAATTTAAGACTCAGGACTTAAGCTGTAAAGTGTTATTTTCCATGCTGGATCACTTTTTAGGCCTAGGTTGGACTATGTGGTTCAACAGACACTGAGGCTGTAGGAGTAGATATTTAAAAGATTGCTTACTAGAGGCTCTAGCGGCAGGTATTTATGAACAAGCTGTTATTTAATGATGACTTGAAAAGGTTTTGTTCATGCCCAGCCATATTCAGATTTTTTTGTTCTGTTGTTTGGGTTTTTTTGCAGCCTTTTGATGATTTTGAGGCTTGTTTTTATGATGCTGTAGGAGACTTTATTAAGGACCGAAGGACAACTGCCACAGCCACTGAACAAACAGGCAAGCTCTCCATACTTGATACTTTGAACACAAGTCTTACATTGCATTTCCCTTTTCTGTACAAGATCTGGACCTGTTATTTGATTCCTGACATTTGCTGGTATTTTGCAAGCCTTTTTCAAAAACTACAACAAGTATTTTCTTGATTATGTATTTTGATCTACTTAAACTGTCTGTTAACTCGAGGGATCTTTCTGTGTGTATCTGATCTTTCAGAAGTGCTGAGCCTCCCAAGGAACTGATTTAATCTTTCACGGTAGCCCAGAGGGAATATATATATATAAATACCTGTTAATGCTAAAAAGGTGCAGCCTGTACTGAACCATAATTTTGTAGTTTCTTAGATTAAGTAATCCTGCTGTCGATTACAAATCCATAAAGGCTCATGTATGGACTGTGCTGCACTGGAACTCCCCCTTCCTTTCAATCACATGTTCTTGTTCTGCTGCTTCTAAATGTAAAAAAAAACATTTTCAGTGTTCAAATAAAATGGAAATTATTCAAAGCTTCTCAGTTTTTTGTGCAGACCAGTGAGCCAGTTTGTCAGTGGAAGCGTCTGAGGATCTGCTTTCTACTCAGCACCAGTTTAAAACAGGCTCCATGCTGTAAACTCACACGGGTGTGAACCACAGCTGAGGGAGGTTCACCATCGTGCACAGATGGGCTGTAAGCCCTTATGAGGCCCTCCCCATAAGCCAAGGAGAGTTTGCAGACATGAACTATTCAAGGGCTGAAGTTGCTTTGGTTTGCATAGAAAATAATTAACTATTCCCTGGGTCTCAAAGCTTGGCTGAGTCCATCTGCTGGTACACGGGAATGTGCAGCCAGATCATTAGGAAACTGAATATAGGTGAGTGTGCTGTTGAAGATAAATTCTGCTTTTCCTTTTTTTCATATAGAGTTTGCTTAGAAAGATTATAGATTTTATTTATATATATATATATATATATAAAGACCACTTAAGCCAAGCCCATGATCAGTGTCCCAATACCTAAGAAAGCAGGAAAAGGAGGTAGGAGGCCTCCATGGATGAGCAAGGATCTGCTGGGACAACTCAGGCAGAAAGCAGCCATCTATGAGAGGTGGAAACAGGGGCTGGCTTCTTGGGAAGAGTGTAGGAACATTGCCAGGACATGCAGGGGTGCAACTAGAAGGCTAGAGCCCTTCTAGAATTACATTTAGCCAGGGATGTTAAGGACAGCAGTAAGGCATTTTTCAAGTACATCAGCAGCAGAAGGATGGTGAGGGGGAATGTGGGCCTGTTGCTAAACACTGAGGGTGTCCTGGTGTCTGAGGATGCAGAGAAGGCCGAAGTACTGAATGCCGCCTTTGCTTCAGTCTTTACAGCCAAGGCTGACCCTCGGGAAGCCCAGTCCGGCAAGGATAACAGGATGGGCAGGACAGCAGAGGACTTGCCCTGGGTGGAAGAGGAAGAAGTTAAAGACTTGTTGGCCAAGCTTAAGGCTCATAAGTCAATGGGTCCTGATGGGATGCATCCTAGAGTGCTGAGGGAGCTGGCTTATGTCATTGCTAAGCCTCTCTCTATCATTTTTGAACAATCATGGAGGACAGGTGAGGTGCCTGAGGACTGGAGAAAGGTCAATGTCATTGCAGTCTTCAAAAAGGGCAGGAAGGATGACCCAGGAAACTACAGGCCAATTAGCCTCACCTCCATCCCTGGAAAGGTGATGGAACAACTCATCCTGAATGTTATCACTGAACATATGAAGGATAAGATGGTTATCAGAGGGAGTCAGCATGGCTTCACCGAGGGGAAATCCTGTTTGACCAACCTGATATCCTTCTATGAGTGCATAACCGGCTGGCTGTATGAGGGGAGAGCAGCGGGTATCATCTACCTTGACTTCAGCAAGGCTTTTGACACTGTCTTCCATAACATCCTCATCAGAAAGCTCAGGCAGTGTGGCTTGGATGAGTGGATAGTGAGGTACGTCGAGAGCTGGCTGAATGACAGAGCCCAGAGGGTTGTGATCAATGGCACAGAGTCGAGTTGGAGGCCTGTGGCCAGGAGTTCCACAGGGATCGATTCAGGGGGCCACCAAGATGATCAGGGGACTGGAACATCTTTCATACGAGGAAAGGCTGCGGGAACTGGGGCTGTTTAGTCTGGAGAAGAGGAGATTGAGGGGTGATCTTATTAACATTTATAAATATCTAAATGGTGGGTGTCAGAAGGTTGGGACATCTCTTTTTTTCTATAGTAGCTAGTAACAGGACAAGGGGTAATGGCATGAAGCCGGAACACAAAAATTTAAATTTAAATGTAAGAAAAAACTATTTCACTGTTCAGGTGAGGGAGCCCTGGCACAGGCTGCCCAGAGGGGTTGTGGAGTCTCCTTCCTTGGAGGTCTTCAAGACCCGCCTGGACATGTTCCTATGTGACCTGATCTAGGTGAACCTGCTTCTGCAGGGGCGTTGGACTAGATGATCTCTAAAGGTCCCTTCCAACCCTACCATTCTATGATTATCAGATATCAGATCTCAATGCTGCACAAACGCAATACCAAGCTTATCATTCTTAGCAGAGGCTTTGGTGGTGACAAGATTTTGTGAGCAGCTCAGATTCCTATTGCACAGTTGACCAAAAAAAAAAACCAACCCAAATGCCCCAAAAAACCCACCAACTCCAAATGGTAGCCTCCAGCTCTGGATTCTTCAGAGAATCAAAGAATGGTAGGGGTGTTGGAAGGGACCTTTACAGATCATCTAGTCCAACCCCCCAGCTCAAGCAGGTCCACCTCCATCAGGTCACACAGGAACGTGTCCAGGCAGGTTTGGAAACTTCGAGAGAAAGAGACTCCACACCCTCCCTGGGCAGCCTGTGCCAGGGCTCTCTCACATGAACAGAATTATCTCCTCATGTTCCAGTGGAATTTCCTGTGTTTCAGCTCGTGCCTGTTACCCTTTGTCCTATCACTGGGCACTACAGAAAAAAAGAGTCGCTCCATCCTCTCAACACCCAGCCTTTTGGTATTTATTCAGTTTTGGTGAGGCCGCACCTCAAATACTGTGTCCAGTTTTGGGCACCTCTCTACAAGAAGGACATTGAGGTGCTGGAGAGGATCCAGAGGCAGGCTACCAAGCTAGTAAAGGGTTTGGAGCATGTCTTCTATGAGGAACAGCTGAGGGATCTGGGGCTGTTTAGCCTAGAGAAAAGAAGGCTCGGGAGACCTTATTGCTCTCTACAACTACCTCAAAGGAAGTTGTAGTGAGGTGTGGGTTGGTCTGTTATCCCTAGAGACAAGCAATAGAACAAGAGGAAACGGCCTCAAGTTGCTCCAGGGGAGGTTCAGTCTGGATCTGAGGAGGAATTTCTTTCCTGAAAGGGTTGTCAGGCATTGGAACAGGCTGCCCAGGTTGGTGGTGGAGTCACTGTCCCTGGAGGTGTTTGACACACGATTGGATGTTGCACTTAGGGAAATGGTCTAGTGGTTGATAGGGCTGGGACAAAGGCTGGACTTGATGATATTAAAGGTCTCTTCCAGCTGAAACGAGTCTATGAAATGAATCTATGATTCTGCAAGTGTTGACAAGGTCCCACTCAGTCTCCTCTTCTCCAAGACAAACAGTACCAGGTCTCACAGCCTTTCCTCATCAGTTGGATGTTCTAGTCCCTTGATCTTTTTGGTAGCTCTCCACTGGACTCTCTAGTTCCCTATAACTCTTGAGCTAGGGAACCCATAACTGAACACAGTACTCCAGATGTGGCCTCACTAGGTGTTGTGGTTTAAAACCTAGCTGACAACAACCAAACCACCCACTTGCTCACCACTCCCCACCTTGGCAGGATGGGGAGGAGAATCAGGTAAAGCTTTGTGTGTTGAGATACAGGCAATTTTGTAGAATGACACAAGGAGAGAACTAACAGCCGTAACAACAGCAAGGGAGAACAGACAGCGAGTGGAGCCAGGTGTTGCTGCTCAAGGCTCACACTGCTCACCACCCACAGCCTGACAGAACCACCACAGTTCCCACACACCAATGACTCTGATGGTTTAGCCCTGGCTGAGTGCCAGGTGCCTACCAAGTTGTTCTATCACTTCCCCATTTTCATGGAGTGACTGTTCTGTCCTGCAGTTTCTAAAGGCACTAGGGCTTCCTACAGCTATTGGGAAGCTACAGCTGAAACATTTTACCCTGCCAGGCCCACCCTGCAGTGAAACAAACACAAAGGATCAGCATCTTTTATTTTGTGCAACTCCTCCATGAAATGCTGCTTCCTCAACAGGTCCAAATTAGCCCAGTACTAATTTAAATGCGAGTTTTATTTCAACAGTTATCATGCCACTGGCTACACGGTGCAAGCTACCGAGGGCATCTTTGCGGTTTACGCTTGTAAGGCACAGCTCTGGTAGGAACGCTACAGTTGTCTTATCTTCAGCAGCCACATGACTAAATATTGAATATTTTTCTCACATTGGCAATATATTTCTCATCTGGTGGAGGCTTCCTCTGGCTGCCAGGCTGCAGGAATTTCTTGATTGTAGGAATGTTGCTTATTCTTCCTTTAAAAGCCTGTAAGAAGCGGCAGTAAAGCAAATGGCAGTGAGGAAATTCCAATTCCATCCTTTACACTTAAAAATCAGATGACTTGGATTTTTAATTCTCAGACTTAGGCAGAAAAAGGGAGCACCTGCTTATAGGCAGCTCAGCAAGAGGGGGAAGAGGCAAGGACAGGGAAATCTCAAAGCAAAGCACCATAGAAGACAAAACATAAGAAAGTCATCAGCTGGGAAAAGTACAGCAGGAGAAAGCTGAGCCCTCAGCAGCTCTGAGGCAAGGCAGTGCACCTATGCTCAGGTTGTTATCTACAGAAGGACACTAGAGAACTGTCAGGACTGCAGTAAAACAATTCAAAAGATTTAAACATCAATGAGCCTTTAAAACTGGGCAGTGAAACGTGTGTGTTACATTCCACATGAAGGTGAGATGGTTGCTCACCTGTAGCAGAGGGAATGCAGACAGTGTACCAGGCTTACATTCTTCTACCATTAAAATGGCTTCCAGCAGATGGATGTCTGCCCAGCTTAATTTGTTGCCAACAAGGTAGTCATGCCCCTGTGCTTTTAAGGCCTACAAAAAAAATCAGAGAAAAAAAAAAAAGTCTGATGGGATTTAACAATTTTATGTAGATATTTCATCACAGGCAGATTCCTACAGAAACACTCAGCACAGCAAATCCATGAACTCCCAAGGAGAAAGCTACACCTTGAAAAGCTGCTGTGACAACCTCTGGATAGTACAGCCATACAGTCACAAACAGAAGCAGGAGAGTGAGATGAGGATCACAGCTGGCTCAGTTCAAACAGGAAATGTTAACTCTGAAAAACATTAAATCCCCCAAAGGGAAACAGAAAACAAAACAAGTAAGGAGTTGGTAGAAAATGGGAACTCAGTAACACAGTAACACCCAGGCTATGCTCCAGGGACAACCAAAGAACAACCCGTCCCCTTCCTCCCAACCAATTCTTGCCCAGCCAAGAAAGGCTCTTCATGTGCTCTGTGGGGAGTGACAAGCACACCAATGCTTTACTTCATTAGAAGCCAACTAACTCTTTAGGGTGTGCTAACCAGAAAAGAATTCATTCATGCTTTTCAGCTAGATGCATCCTGTTTGCAGAGCCTCCTTGTGCACACAAGAGGATGCCCAAATAGCAATTCAAAAAGGCTGTAATAGTCTGTAAGTGCAATACATTTAAGCAATGGGTTTAGGAAAGGTCACAGAATTAGGTCCCTAATTTTAAAGAGCAATTGTATTTAAGTTTGAACAGCAAGAGTATATGGAACTCAGGCAATGAGGTCTGAAAGCTGGCACAGGTATTCAAATGGTGCATTTTTGCCAGATGTGAGGAGCCACCAGCCACTACACTAGGTTTAAAATGTAGCGCCTGCTCTTTGAGGAGTCTTAAAGAAGATGGTGAAGATACTCAGCACTGAAACCAGCTGAATATTGTTTTGGGGACTTCTTTTCACAATGTTCAATGGTGGCTCTGTCACACGGTTCCAGACTTGTTCTGTCCCTTGCCTTCTGGAAAGCAGGTGTGTGGGGCCATGGGAGTGGGGCTGGGGAAATCTGTACCCGACTTTACTGACTTTGGAGTGAAACAGTGATGGATCACTCACCTTTTCATAAACAGGAAAGTACCTGGTTGTAGCTCGTTCAATGATTAAGGCAAGATTCTTTTCCTTTGTGTCAGCTGGTTGCAAAGGGTGAGACATGATCATCCCCATCAGGTCTGTTGCTCCCTCCACGTACATATCAATCCTGAAACAAAAGTATTTCTTTCACATTTATCACTGGAACATTCCATTTTAGTTATTTGCTCTGAAATACGATGTTTATTAAGTAAAATGCTTATTAGTGACTGTCCCATAAGACACTGACTTGCTTTCTTGTTCTTCCACTTTGATTCCAGGTCAGATTGCTTCAAAGCACAGATCTTTATCAACAGGCTCACAGTCTCTACAAACAAACTAAGTATGAGTCTGCAACTAATGTATTTGGAGTTCACATAATTTTCCATTGACAACCCATTTGTCACTGAAGTGGGAGAAAAGACCACATGTGCAAAGCACTCTAGAGGAAAAAAATCAATTAAAGGTCTAATCATGAAACGATCCAGGCAACAAATGGCTGCCACTTGCCAGTCATTTTTTTTCAGGCAGCTGGATGTTTTCCTACTGTTTTCCAGTTTAAACAATAATTACAAAAACAAGGCATACGCAGCTTTATTTTTGTATTAAGGTCCTTCCTGCAGTTGTTAGAAACTTAACTGCACTTCTGGTCTCTGGGAAATCAAATAAACCAGGAGGTGGCCATTCTTACTGCATTGGCAATTAACAATCATTTCACAGAATCCCAGAATGGCAGGGGTTGGAAGGACCCTCTAGAGATCATAGCAGTCTGATCATCTGCTCAAGCAGGTCCATCTAGATCAGGTAACACAGAAATGTATCCAGGCAGGGTTTGAAGACCTCCAGAGAAGGAGACTCCACATCCTCTCTGGGCAGCCTGTGCCAGGGCTCCCTCACCCTCAACCTCATAGAGAAGGAAGCTTCTCCTAAGTGGAACTTCCTGTGTTCAATTTATCAGTCACAGAGTCCATTCATCCAGCCCCTGGATCTGAGGAAACAACGACTGACAGATGCATGTGCATCTTCACATGCAGATGTTTCACAGCAATATTCTTCTCATAAATATTATAAACCATGGAAGGCTATCAGGAAGGACAGCATGCAATACACTGTTCCCATACCAGGCTCTCTCCTTCAGGTCTTTCCCATAGAGGTTGTATTTCCCTGCTATGTAGCAGAGGATGGCTCTGGTCTGCACCATCTTCATCCCATCAATCTCCACCATGGGCACTTGCTGGAACAGCAGGACTCCATCTAGGGAAGAAAAAGAAGCAAACTACTCAGCCTGCTGCCACTACTACACTGACTCTGAGAAAGAGACCTGGGAACACATCCAGAGATCTCATTCTGAGTGACGAGAGCATTGGCAAACAAGCTTGTCTCCCAAATCTTCTCCTTCTGGGTTACATCATGTTGCAGGTCTTACAAATGTCCCACCGCTAGACACTTTGTTGTACTGGTGTGAATTAATGTGTAGTGTTTTACAGTTCACAGACTCACCATTGAGCAATTTGTCTAGGTCTCCCTTGGTTTCTATGAATTCTTCCTCAAACTGAAAAGCAAAACCAGGAAACAACACTGCATCACTCCAAAGGCAATGGGAAAGTGGAAAACAGTCTGGAAGCATGGAATCATTAAGATTGGAAAAGACCTTTAATGTCTATGAGTTCAACCACTAACTAACACTGCCAAGCTCATCACTAAACTGAACCTCAGCACCTCATCTGTGCATCTTTTGAATATCTCCAGGGATGGCAACTTCACTGCCTCCTTGGGCAGCCTGTCCCAGTGCTTTAGGCAAAAAAGTTCTCCCTAATGTCCAGGCTAAAACTTCCCTGGTGCAACTTGAGACCATTTCTTCTTGTCTTGTCGCTTGTTACTTGGGAGAAGAGCCTGACCCCCACCTCAGTATAACCTTCTTTCAGGTAGTCTTAGAGAGCAATCATGTCTCCTCTCAGCCTCCTCTTCTCCAGGCTAAACATCCCCAGCTCCCCTAGTCCCTTCTCACAAGACCTGTGCTCCAGGCCCTTCACCAGCTTTGTTGCCCATCTCTGGACATGCTCCAGCACCTCAATGTCCTTTTTGTAGTGAGGGGCCAAGAACTGAACACAATACTCAAGGTGCAGCCTCACCAGTGCCGAGAACAGTGGGACAATCATTTCCCTGGTCCTGCTGGCCACACTAGTTCTGATACAAGCCATTGGGCTTCTTGGTCACCTGGGCACACTGCTGGCTCACATTCAGACAGCTGTGGATTAGCACTCCCAGGCCCTTTTCTATAGAAAAGCTTTCCAAGTTAGTCTCCACCTTTCCACACTACTCCCTCTATTTCTCATTAATGTGTTTCCTACTCCTTCATCTCTTTTCCTGTAAACAACCCAAGACTGTGATGTCCCCATACAAATGTACTGTGCTTTACACTTCAAAAACAGCTTCTTTCATTATAAACACCAGCTTTCTTGCCTGCGCAAGACACCACATCATTCACTTACAAGCCCCTGATGCCATGTGAAATACTGAGAAATTTTTACTAAGTCATGCCCCTGTTACACAGTATTTATCTCCTGCTTTGCCCTTGATGGCTTTTTTGGTTTTGTTAATGAAAAGGGCATTTGAATGAGGGCAAGATCTGTTTCGCTAGCACTCGTGCTCTACAGCTTCTCTGTCATCAGCGTCACATGTGAGCACCATTTGAAAAGGCTTTTCTTTCCAAGGCAGTAGAAATAGTTTCTGAGGAAATAGTTTCAAAGTACCATATTCAAGCAAAAAATGCATGTGGAAATTCAGATGCCTCAGGATGGTTTTCACCTGATGTGAACCTAGACAGCTGCTTCACTGTCTCGGGGCATCTCTGCTGATTTACCCTACTTGGTTCTTGATCCAAAGAACAACAAGCACTTTGTTTGGAGATAATGTTCTATAGTTTTTCATGTGGCACACATAGTCTTTCAGAAGAGAACAATTACGAGACACAAACGGGCAAGGAGCATTCAGAAAAAGCCACAATACACAGTTTTGGTCTGTAGCAATGATCTCACATCTCTTCAGTTGGAGTAGCCTTCAAAATTACACTTAATTCTCTTGCTACTTTAAAATCCTTTTACTGGGCAACTGCTGCTCAAGGAATACATGAAGTTAATACAAGATGAGAGAGTGCATCGCTGAACCCAACTGTTGTGATCACAGCATATGAGGCTGGGCACGTATCTAAGTACAGATGTAATTAAGAAACCTTTCCAAAGAACACTACTTGTTTTCATCACAGATTAATCTGATCAACTTGTATTAAATAAAAAGAGATACAGACCTCAACTCCAGCTGCTGCTAACAGCCATCGGATTGACTCCATCCTCCCTCTTCCCCTGGTGTAGTGCAGCTTGGGTTTCCCTGCCATGATTTCAGAGTTCTCGTCTCCTGATGAATTAAAAAAGATGATCTTACAGGAAACATGCTTTGCATCAGCATTTAAAATGTTCCACCACAAATTATTCAATACAGTAGAAAGAAATTGCGAGTAGACAGGCAATCAGGCCCGAGAGACTCAGTTTTGATATAACCACCTCTCCTGTTCAGTACTGAAAGGAAAAAAAGTAGTACACACTATCCAGAGAACATGCAGCAATGCAAAATGAATCATGACAGAATGTAGGAAGCATTACTAATTGATACACATATCTTAAACAAATATTAGCTCTCATGAGTGTTACAACCCAAATAGTATTGGAAGATATTGCTGAACAAATACACTTGAACCCAACCTTCACTAGGTGTTGGGTCCTGTGAGAACACCCATGTCAAACCAGACCTGAAAATATAATAGGGATGGGGCATCTGCAGCCTCTCTGGGCAACCTGTGCCAGTATTTCACCACCCCCATATATCTACCCTATATATCGTCCTTATATCTACCCTAAATCTACCCTCTTTCAGTTTAAAGCCCTTACGCCTTGTCCTACCACTATGTGCCCTTGTAAAAGGTCCCTCTCCAGCTTTCTTGTAGGCCCCTTTAGGTACTGGAAAGCTGCTCTAAGATCTGCCCAGAGCCTGCTCTTCTCCAGGCTGAACAACCCCAACTCCTTCAGCCTGCTTCACAAGAGAGATGTTCCAGCCCTCCGATCATTAACAGTTTCTGCACAGCCTGTCATCCAGCCCATTCAGAACCAGAAGGGCATGCACAACAGCAGCAAACACAGAGGCAGTGCCTGTTTTAATAGAAAGGGAGAGGAAACATTCCACACTTCTGAGGTCTGTGTTTCTTTTTCTTAAATCTGTGCACCTAGAAGCAGATGATTAGGAATTTAACTTACTTTAGGCTTGGTTTCAAGTACACTCATTCCCTAGGCATGTCCAAAATCCCAAAACCTTACCTTGTACACAGAGTAGCTCACTCCCACCTCTCAGCACCTTTGCTGTGAGATATTAAGGTCTCTTGCCCCTCCTACAAAGAGATCTGCAAACACCAATGGGAAACTCCTATTGCTTATACAAACAAAGAAAAAAAACCAACCCAAACCAATTAGGTGTGTTTAGTCACCTACAGAAAATAAACTGCTGGCTAGTGATGACTGTGTACACAGATGAGTTTCAAGAGAACTCAGGATCAATGCAAATACCTTTGCCAGCAGAAAATTGCAGCCTTTTTCTTCTCATCATTTAGCAGCCTGCTAGTTAAAAAGAATCTGATGTCTGAAAAGCTCACACAGTTTAAAAAAATGCTGTGGCAGCAATCCACATTTTATTTTCATATTTTATGGTCTTTGGACTCTGTTAGTAGATTGACATAAGTCACATCAGCTACTTCAGCCTGAATCCTTCATAAGCTTCCTTCCCTTCCTTACTGATGGAGGTATTCTTTCAGGACATTTGGTTCTGATGACATTAATTCTTGGACATAGAAGGTGTTTTTCTCTTTCTGCCAAAAAAGTTTCTTTGAATCTGACCTGGGGAAAACTCTCAGCAAAGACAATTGTAGGAGACAGTGAATGAAGAGTGGCATCAGAAGACACGCTGCCCTCTGTGCTCCTGGCGGCTTTCTCCTGATAACTCAGTTGACTTTAGCAGTCCATAGAGCATAAACTGCCTTGCACCATCCTGCCTGTGTGATCAGATGGGTTAATGCTGTTGCAGAGTAACCCGCAGGCAAGGTCACTGTGCTGTATCAAAATCTGCTGAATCACTCTGAGGCAACTTACTCCGAGGGACGTTGAAACTTGAGCTGCAAACAAGAGTTCCTGTCCAGGCTCCCTGTTGATCTCTCCAGAACCAGACACAACCTCCCCCCGCCCCCCCGGCGCGGGTCCCTGCTGCGGGGAACGAGCGGCCACTGACGCCCCGACAAACGCTCTGGGGCTGCGCGGCGGGGCCCTGCCGCCCCTTGCTGAGGCGAAAGCCGCTACCACGGCGCTGGCCGCTCGCCGTCCCGCCTGGGCGCGGCGGCTGCGGGCCGCTCCTGCCCTGCCCGGGAGGGGAGGAGAAGGGGAGAGGGAAGGGAAAGGAGAGGGTCGCCCGCCCTGCGCACCTGCCCGCGGCGGGAATCGCGCTCCCGCGGCTCCGCCGGTGCTGGGCGGCAGTAGTGGGGGCCACAGGGCCCCGCGGCCGCGGCGCGGAGCTCCGCCCGGGGACCACCTTCCCGGCAAAAGCCGCACCTTCTCCCGAGCCGGGACCGGCCGACGTCTCCCCTCCCCACCTCCCATCCCCGCGGGGCCGCCGAACGCCGCGACGGCCGCCGGCCCTACCGACTGTACCCTGCGCACGGGCCGCGGCGCCGACAACTCCCGTGGCTCCCTGTGGCGCCCGCTCCTCGCCGCTGCGGCGTTGAGGCTGCCGGCCCCGGCCGCGCCGGACGGCCTGCCCCCTGCCCGCCCACCCTCGGGTCTCACTAGCACCTCATACCAAGCGCATCCCTTCCTCAGACTGGGATCTCCTCTTTACGCTTGGAGACAAGCGCTCATTTCTCGGCTGAGTCTGCAAAGTGCTTGAAGCTGTTACCGTAGAGCTTTTGTTACAAGAAATACTGGGGAAGCCACAGTAACAAGACAATGAGTGTCTGGTTTCAAAAGAGAGGGGCAGTAGGACCTCTGGTCCCAGCATGCTCCAAGTTAAGTTCAGAGGAAAGCTGAACCCAAACCTGTCATCTCCATCAAACTAAAACCTGCAGGATGCCCAGGGTTTGGGCTGAGGTGTCTTCCAGCAACTCTCGGGAAAGCCAGCAAGAGAGAAATAGAGAGCCCTGACATATACAAGCAGCACCAAGAAGTCACTGCAAACTGGTTTTGAGTGCCAATAGCAAGACTTTATTTCAGGTGTTCTCATCCTGTGTTGTCCACAGTGGGCCCTAATTCAGTAAACACCGTCATTTGCTGGGATGCTCATGTTAATTTATCTCTAAAGTGTTTGCACTGGTTAAAACAAGTCCTGTTGCTGAGAAAAGAGAGATCAAAAACCTTCTTGCTCTTTCCATTCATTTCCCTTTGACACTATCAGCAAAAGCAAAGAAATGGAGTTTCTGGGGGTCGTGGTTGCTTCTCAGGAGAAAATTTTCATCACTGCATCAATATTTTTCTCTGCTATTGGTTGTTTCCTCTGGCTGCCAGGCTGCAGGAATTTCTTTATTGTGGGGATATTACTTATTCTTGCTTTAAAACTCTACAAAACAAAACCAAAACAGCACTGTGCTTAAGAACCGTAGTCACTTTCAGACATTTAGATGTCACCCGTGCTCTAAAAGAAGTTTATGGATCGATCCTGCAGCAGAATCTATACGATTCATCCTGTTATACTTTTGTGGCTACAGTGACAGAGGGTGGCAATAACCATCAGTATCTGAGGCCAGCTAAAAGTACTCAGGATATTGGATTTTGCTGTTGTCTTTCACTTCTTTTCTCACCCCCCAATTCTGCCACATTTCTCAGCCCGTTTAAACCAGTGCTCCTGCTTTGATTCCTTGTCCATTAAAACTGTCCATTCCATTACCTGCAGCAGAGGAAATTTGGCAAGTACATCAGGCTTCCCCTCTTCTACCATTAAAATGGCTTCAAGTAACTGCACGTCTGCCCTGCTCAGCTGGTTGCCAACAAGGAAGTCTTGTCCATGGTCTTTCAGAACCTAAAAAACAGGGAACCAGAAGCAGATGGGATGTTTCATTCTCTGTGTGTCTTACGTCTTCAAAGCAAGGGCTTGGAATTACTCCCATAGGAAGGAAATGCACTAAGGAGATCTGTAGTACAAGGGAATGATCCATCCACGCTGTCCACTCACCCCAGCCCTGCCAAGACCATCGTGTTTATATTGAAGTGCTACTTTTGCTTCTCTCTTGTCCTCAATAAAAATTGTTTGTGTAGACCCAGGATGGAGTTTCAGGAAAGCAATGTTCATTGAGCTACTGCATCTTTGCCACGTACCTTCTCAAAGACTGGGAAGTATCTGTTTGTGGCCTTGTCCACAATATTAGCAAACTGTTCTTTCTTTTTATCTCCTGAGAGGATCTCATGCATCATGAATAACTCATTCAAATCTATTATTGCTTCCACGTACATATCAATTCTGAAAGGAACAGATCCAGTTGGTCAAGTCAAGCACAGTAGGCCTAAACAGCACAACAGTTACCAGCGTAACAACGTGGAGATGTTAGGAACTCTGCTGCTTCTACCCAGCATGTTTATCATCCAAACTTGTGTTAAAAATCTAATCAAATGTGCCAAGTTAAACAGTGGGTCTTTACAATTCCTAACAAATATCTTGACCTGTGTTTATCACTGCTAATTAACTTGATGCATTTATAAATACTTCAGGTCAACCCATATGCCCTGGGAGCCCTGTCCTTTAATATCCACTTACTCATTCTACTCCCTGGTTACTAGAGAGAAGGTTTTCTCTTTGCCTTAGAGGCACTTCCCCGAATGTGATGCAGCGAAAGTGCCTGCTGCTGACAGCTGCAGGAGAAAATGAAAAGCAGCAGCAGCAGCAGTGAGAGGGTCAGCCCTGACCCTGCACTCCTGACTGCTTTGCTCTGATGACTGCATTGAGCTCTGATCCTCACAAAGCCCCTTGCACCACACTGCCTGTCTAACTGCCCAGGTGTTACTCTTGTAGACATCACCCACAGCCACACCCAGTGGAAAAACCTGCTGCATCACCCTCAGACTAACTGTGCGCCAGGGCATTCTCCTGTTGCACAGAGGTGGTATGAACAAACAAAGGCTAACAAAGAAAGGTGGCACTGTTACAGTACAGGGCTCTTTCCTTCAGGTCCTTCCCATAGAGGTTGTACTTCGCTGCTATGTAGTTGAGGATAGCTCTGGTCTGCACCATCTTCATCCCATCAATCTCCACCATGGGCACTTGCTGGAACATCAGGGTTCCACCTGGGGAAAAGGGGACAAACAAGCAGACATTTTGTCTCTGGATGAGAACCGTTAGTGGGTGTCTGGTGAAGTAACTATGTGTCTTATTTGCTCTTTAGAATCACAGAATCATTTAGATTGCAAAAGATCATCGAGTCCAGACACAAACAGAACACTGCCAAGTCCACCACTGAATCATGTCCCTAAGCATCACCTCTACCGGTCTTTTAAATGCTTCCAGGGATGGTGACTCAACCGCTTCCCTGGGCAACCCATTCCAACACTTAGCAACCCTTTCAGTGGCAGTCTTCCTCATGCTCACGACAAGGCAGAGGAAATGCTCACCATGAAACCAAGAACCATTGAAGAACCAGCGGCATGTCAACAACGTTATCAGAGCAAGCATCTTCTTGACATATCTTCAGATCTGAGGGAGCACCCAAATGCAGAACTTATCACAGTCCTACAATGAAGCAGACAAGTCTTGCACTGCGTGGCCCTGGCTCACATCATTTTCACAGAGGTTAAATACAAAAGGCCTGAAGGATCTGACCCTGCCAGTTTCTGTCATGCTTTGGCAAGTAGTGTGCAAATCTGGACTGTTTAAGGGTTTGTCAGCATAGACTGTGAATACAAACGCATGCAATATCTTTGTGACTGCTGTACCGACTTTATATGATGGCAACATCTGCACAGGTGTGAACAATGGCCGGGTTTCATGACATTCCTGCAAGAGCCAGTTATCGCTTGGTGTAAGACTCAAGCTGTGTACATCACTTAGTAGGCTGCAGCAGCCTTGTTCTGGCAAGGAAGGAGTCAAAATACCTCAAGGAACCGATCAGAGAAGTGAGTCACAGTATGATCTTATTAACATTTACAAATAGCTAAAGGGTGGGTGTCAGGAGGTTGGGACATCCCTTTTGTCTATAGTAGCCAGCAACAGGACAAGGGGTAATGGGATGAAGATGGAACACAAAAAGTTCCACTTCAATATAAGAAAAAACTATTTCACTGTTCAGGTGACAGAGCACTGGCACAGGCTGCCCAGAGGAGTTGTGGAGTCTCCTTCCTTGGAGGTGTTCAAGACCCACCTGGACATGTTCCTATGCGACCTGATCTAGGAGGACCCGCTTCTGCAGCAGGGGTTGGACTAGATGATCTCTAAAGGTCTCTTCCAACTCCTACCATTCTATGATTCTATCAGTCATATTTTTGACTCAACCGATCAGCTACACCTGCCCTTGTATCCACTGTAAAGGCAATCATGCAGAGAAACTGTCTGCTAATAAGGGCACATTTTCATTTATGCTCCTGCCTCCAAATACTTTTTGACAGCTGGCAGGTGGCAGGGGCTTCTGCCCCATCATCGCTCCTAAGGGAGAGCGGGATGGTGAATGCTAGCCCTAGGTCAGACTTCTTTGAAAGGCCAAGTGAACTGAAAGAGCACAGAGATGCCACTTGGTTTGGAGGAAATGTGACCATCACATTCATCAAGATGGAAGCTGAAGTCAGCAAGGTGAGCGGTTGCCTTGAGAAACGGGAACGCAGCCGAGGTACAGGTTAAACTCGGAAATCTGGGACTCTGCTTTCATACAGATTATAAACCAACCACTTTGCAGGCCACCTAAAAGGCTAATGAATTTCAAGATGGTCTACCATTCTATGCTTCTATGATGACCAAAAAACAGCATTGTTGTAGGAAAGGCTTTTTTATTGTGGGAGTGACCAAACGCAGGCCTGGGTTGTCCAGAGAGACTGGGGAGTCTCCATCCTTGAAGACACTGACCTGAGCAACTGGCTCTAGGTGGCTTGCCTGAGCAGGAGAGGTGGAGGAGACCATCTGGAGAGGTCCCTTCTGACCTCAGCCCTTCTGTGATCCAGTGAAGACCGATGCAACGGGGTGAATGATGTGATCTACCACACTGCAGTGTGCAGCCGTTATACCTCATGTACAATCCAGTCTAGACTTTAGGAGACGGAAGACTTCTGAGGTGTTCTCAGACAAATGATTATCATCTAATT
The DNA here is from genome assembly GCF_028858725.1 of Colius striatus. Classification (NCBI taxonomy): domain Eukaryota; kingdom Metazoa; phylum Chordata; class Aves; order Coliiformes; family Coliidae; genus Colius; species Colius striatus. The sequence continues at coordinate 22,873,746 of NC_084760.1, read as the reverse complement.
ATTAAAAAATGAGAGAAACTTACTCTTCCGCAACTTCATCAGATCATCCTTTGTTTGCAGCAAGCGTTCTTCAAACTGCAGGAAGTGCAGGAGAAAAGTTGTGTTGTCACTGCATGTTTTAGCTTCTGCTTTGCATGAGACAATGAGCGCAAAGAGTTGTGTTTTGGGCAACTGCGTTTTTTACAAAGGCTATCAGATTTGGAAGCAGTATCTTTAAAACTGTATTTTGCCTCAGTCACATCCTCTCCCTTTCCCTCCCACACGTGATTCATGTTGTTGTACAGGTAACGTTTTGGCTAAAGATGAGTGGACCAAGGGGCACAAACACCTGTCTGCTGAGCAAATGGTGACCATGCCACTCCCGTGGTCAGTGCTGGCAAGAGACGGTGCAGGGAGAGAGGAGGACGGCTAAATTCACACTGCAGCAGCACAACTGTGGTGTAGCTCCTTTGCTGTAAGCTGGCAAAAGGAAGGACGAAAAGAAGAGATCGTGTGCCCCGTGCAGCTTTCTGGCACTTTGCCCATCACCATTACAAACACTCACGGCTCTTGAAACACTCAGATCCCCACACTCCCTCTCTGGTTTAGCATCAGAAGCCATTAGAGGTAAATTCACCTGCTCTGTATTTCAGAACATGCAGTACCTTCAGGGGTAAGCTGTATTGCAGTAGGCATAATAGGTTTTTTTCTATTTTCAACATTGGGATTTAACTAAAGGCCTTCAGAATGGAAAGTGCTCAACCCCCATGGTCAGAAGATGCCAAGTTCTGCTGCTGTGGTGTTAAATTCGTTGTTTCACTAGAGTAAGCTACTGGCCATTGTTGGCTTGGTCACCAATGCACTGAAAGAAGAACTTCAAACTCCTAGACAGTCACAATTCTTACAAGGAACAATACAAACACATATTTGCCATACGCTCTTAGTATAAAAAACCAGGCAAACCTCAACTCCCACTGCTGCTAGTAGCCAGCGTATTGATTCCATTCGGCCTCGTGCATCGCAGTAGTGCAGGATGGGCTTCCCAGACATGTTTCCACGTGCCCGAGTTCCTGCTATCTGTAATACAGAAAGAATTTATGCAAAATGAAGATTCAGAATGCTGCTGGTGAGTCTCCAACTGGTTCTAAAGTAGTCTGGTTTGAAACCAAGGACTTGCAGTCTAAGACTATCATCAAATTGGTAAAGAAAGTAGATGACCAGATAGAGAGACTGCACTGTATCATTTCACCTTAAGATGTCATTTCTATGTGCAGAAAAGTTTACTTAACAGGACTAGTTTAGTTAAACAGAACTCTATATGGAGTGCAACTGGCCCATGTCTGAGAACAAAACCCATTTGTATGCCAAAGTGTTCTTTTCTGACCAAAAATTAGAGTGTGCTAGATACACTGCTCAGTTTATTTTTACATTAACAGAGGATTCAGTTTAGCATTTCATCAGGTACACGTTATGAACTCAGCAACTGCTGTGCTTTCTCCAGCAGCTATTATACTCCTTTAAAGCAACAGGGAGGACTTTTTTCTCGACTGAAAGCGTTTGACCTCATTTACAACACTCCACACTCCTCTCCTTTCTTTACGCAAGCGCCTGATGATAAGGGGTTTAGTTTTGCCTCTGGTAGCATTAGATTTGTCTTTACCACAGGCAAAGTGCAATACCTGCTTGGTCCAGTTCCAGCTCTGCTGGAATTTAAAGCAACAACAGTTTCTGCACAGCCTACCATCCACTGCATTCAGAACCAGGGCATGCACAACAGCAGCAGACACAGAGATGGTGCCTGGTTTAGATGAGCCTGACAGTTATTGACATTGTGTCAACAACGGAGCTGAAGCACCAACAGCAGCAAGGAGGAAGCTTAATAGAAAGAAAGGATTGTGAGGAAACATTCCACACTTCTGAGGTCTGTGTTTCTTTTTCTTAAATCTGTGCACCTAGAAGCAGATGATTAGGAATTTAACTTACTTTAGGCTTAGTTTCAAGTACACTCATTCCCTAGGCATGTCCAAAATCCCAAAAGCTTACCTTGTACACAGAGTAGCTCACTCCCACCTCTCAGCACCTTTGCTGTGAGATATTAAGGTCTCTTGCCCCTCCTACAAAGAGATCTGCAAACACCAATGGGAAACTCCTATTGCTTATACAAACAAAGAAAAAAAAACCAACCCAAACCAATTAGGTGTGTTTAGTCACCTACAGAAAATAAACTGCTGGCTAGTGATGACTGTGTACACAGATGAGTTTCAAGAGAACTCAGGATCAATGCAAATACCTTTGCCAGCAGAAAATTGCAGGCTTTTTCTTCTCATCATTTAGCAGCCTGCTAGTTAAAAAGAATCTGATGTCTGAAAAGCTCACACAGTTTAAAAAAATGCTGTGGCAGCAATCCACATTTTATTTTCATATTTTATGGTCTTTGGACTCTGTTAGTAGATTGACATAAGTCACATCAGCTACTTCAGCCTGAATCCTTCATAAGCCTCCTTCCCTTCCTTACTGATGGAGATATTCTTTCAGGACATTTGGTTCTGATGACATTAATTCTTGGACATAGAAGGTGTTTTTCTCTTTCTGCCAAAAAAGTTTCTTTGAATCTGACCTGGGGAAAACTCTCAGCAAAGACAATTGTAGGAGACAGTGAATGAAGAGTGGCATCAGAAGACACGCTGCCCTCTGTGCTCCTGGTGGCTTTCTCCTGATAACTCAGTTGACTTTAGCAGTCCATAGAGCATAAACTGCCTTGCACCATCCTGCCTGTGTGATCAGATGGGTTAATGCTGTTGCAGAGTAACCCGCAGGCAAGGTCACTGTGCTGTACCAAAATCTGCTGAATCACTCTGAGGCAACTTACTCCGAGGGACGTTGAAACTTGAGCTGCAAAGAAGAGTTCCTCTCCAGGCTCCCTGTTGATCTCTCCAGAACCAGACACAACCTCCCCCCGCCCCCCCGGCGCGGGTCCCTGCTGCGGGGAACGAGCGGCCACTGACGCCCCGACAAACGCTCTGGGGCTGCGCGGCGGGGCCCTGCCGCCCCTTGCTGAGGCGAAAGCCGCTACCACGGCGCTGGCCGCTCGCCCTCCCGCCTGGGCGCGGCGGCTGCGGGCCGCTCCTGCCCTGCCCGGGAGGGGAGGAGAAGGGGAGAGGGAAGGGAAAGGAGAGGGTCGCCCGCCCTGCGCAGCTGCCCGCGGCGGGAATCGCGCTCCCGCGGCTCCGCCGGTGCTGGGCGGCAGCAGTGGGGGGCACAGGGCCCCGCGGCCTCGGCGCGGAGCTCCGCCCGGGGACCACCTTCCCGGCAAAAGCCGCACCTTCTCCCGAGCCGGGACCGGCCGACGTCTGCCCTCCCCACCTCCCATCCCCGCGGGGCCGCCGAACGCCGCGACGGCCGCCGGCCCTACCGACTGCACCCTGCGCACGGGCCGCGGCGCCGACAACTCCCGTGGCCCCCGCCCTGTGGCGCACGCTCCTCGCCGCTGCGGCGTTGAGGCTGCCGGCCCCGGCCGCGCCGGACGGCCTGCCCCCTGCCCGCCCACCCTCGGGTCTCACTAGCACCTGATACCAAACGCATCCCTTCCTCAGACTGGGATTTCCTCTTTACGCTTGGAGACAAGCGCTCATTTCTCGGCTGAGTCTGCAAAGTGCTTGAAGCTGTTACCGTAGAGCTTTTGTTACAAGAAATACTGGGGAAGCCACAGTAACAAGACTATGAGTGTCTGGTTTCAAAAGAGAGGGGCAGTAGGACCTCTGGTCCCAGCATGCTCCAAGTTAAGTTCAGAGGAAAGCTGAACCCAAACCTGTCATCTCCATCAAACTAAAACCTGCAGGATGCCCAGGGTCTGGGCTGAGGTGTCTTCCAGCAACTCTCGGGAAAGCCAGCAAGAGAGAAACTGTTTCTAAAGCACCATCCAAAGTTGTCTGGATTGAAACCAATGACTTGCAGTCTAAGACTATCATCAAATTGGTAAAGAAAGCAGATGATTAGGAATTTAACTTAGTTTAGGCTTAGTTTCAAGTACACTCATTCCCTAGTCGTGTCCAAAATCCCAAAACCTTACCTTGTACACAGAGTAGCTCACTCCCACCTCTCAGCACCTTTGCTGTGAGATATTAAGGTCTCTTACCCTCCTACAAAGAGATCTGCAAAAACTTCTCCACCAATGGGAAACTCCCATTGCTCACACAAATTAAAAAACAAAACCCAATTGATTTGGTCTGTTTAGTCACCTACAGAAAATAAACTGCTGGCTAGTGATGACTGTGTACACAGATAAGTTTCAAGAGAACTCAGGATCATTGCAAATACCTTTGCCAGCAGAAAATTGCAGCCTTTCTCTTCTCATTCATTAGCAACCTGCTAGTTAAAAAGAATCTGATGTCTGAAAAGCTCACACAGTTTAAAAAAATGCTGTGGCAGCAATCCACATTTTATTTTCATATTTTATGGTCTTTGGACTCTGTTAGTAGATTGACACTTGACATAAGTCACATCAGCTACTTCAGCCTGAATCCTTCATAAGCCTCCTTCCCTTCCTTACTGATGGAGATATTCTTTCAGGACATTTGGTTCTGATGACATTAATTCTTGGACATAGAAGGTGTTTTTCTCTTTCTGCCAAAAAAGTTTCTTTGAATCTGACCTGGGGAAAACTCTCAGCAAAGACAATTGTAGGAGACAGTGAATGAAGAGTGGCATCAGAAGACACGCTGCCCTCTGTGCTCCTGGCTGCTTTCTCCTGATAACTCAGTTTGTTTTAGCAGTCCATAGAGCATAAACTGCCTTGCACCATCCTGCCTGTGTAATCAAACTGGTCAATGCTGTTGCAGAGTAACCTGCAGGCAAGGTCACTGTTCTGTATCAAAATCTACTGAATCACCCCGAACATGGCTGGGACAATGTTCTTGTATTATACAGGGAGATTGTATGAACTGCATTCTGTGAAACACAAAATGAGAACTGGGGGTTCCTCCTTCAGGTCCTTCCTGTAGATGGACTTTGACACTACACATGCAGCTGGGAATGATCTTCATCCCATCACTCTCCAGCACCGGTGCCTGTTACACCACTGTGGTCCGTGCCTGACAACAAAATCTCTATTCAGAGCTACAGCCACAGAAAGCCATCAAAAAGGTCCTCACTGCAACAGCTTGTCTTTTCGGAAGTGTCTCGTCCCCAGATGGAACACTCTAACCTGTACGGCACGTGAGTAGAGCCAGGCTTCACTGAAGGTGCCTCCTCACTGCCTGCACAGCCTGTGGCCTCTGCCTTCTGATTCGGGCTCTTTTCTGCCTTACTTCCTGCTGTCCCCTTCTGCCATTCTGGGAGGTTCTTGTCTCCAGCCTCTGACAGCCTGTGGCAGAGCTCAGGCGCCTACACAGAGGTGTATGTGCTGCTGGGTATGCTCCAGGGCAGCTGCCGGCCCTTGCTGACCCTGACTGTGTGGTGTGTGCCCTGCCAGCATGGCCAGCCCTGCAGCGGTACTACACACAGCCCCAGGCCTCGGGCCAGGGCCAGCAGAAGCCCACTCTTGGTGGTATTGTAGAGCCACAAGCTGCGCACCTTCTGGTTTCTGATGATGAAACAGAATGCTGCCTAAGAATGTTCTAATTGCTTGCTTCAGAGATGACTGCTTTCCCCTCTGGCTTTCTGGCTGTGCTGACTTTTGCTGACAGCATAGGTTTTTCTAAATATCAAACCATGCTGCTGGAAATGGTGTTTCCAGCATTGTTGGATAGACACTATTTATGATCCAAAATCCAGGATACTGCAGAGGATTGAAGCTTTCCCTGCACAGACATGAGCACCAAGGTGTGCCTGGTAGTGTTTCACAAAAGCAGACTCACTCTTGCATAGTGTGACTGGATTATTCATTACTTGGTTTGGCCAAAATAAACTCTAGGAGAGTCTAGCTGTCTCTAGATGTCTCTAGCTGTCTCTAGCTGTCTCTTCTCTAATTTTCTTCCCCTATTCTTCTCTCTAGTTCTCCTCTGCCCTGGTGTTCTCATCTGGAGTCCTGTGTCCAGTTCTGGGCTCCCCAGCTCAAGAGGCACAGGGAACTTCTGGAGAGAGTCCAGCGCAGGGCCATCAAGACAATCAGAGGGATCTTCCTTATGAGGAAAGGCTGTGGTAACTGAGGAGTGAATCTCATTAACACTTGTAAGTAGTTAAAAGGAATCCCTCACCATATACCGAGTTACAGATGATATCCAGTCACTCAAAAGAATGCTGCTTCAACTTGAGGCAGTTACAAGTTCCGAAGAAGCCAGTTCTTTCATCTTTCCCTTATGGGTAGGGGAAAGAAGTACAAGTCTTCAGAGGGCAATTTATGCCAATGCTGACATTTCTTACCCTATCTGTGATTTCCATCATAATTTTGGGCAAGTTCTCTTCAACACAGTTACAAGCTTAAGTGAAAAATACCATACAGTCTTTCTCCTAACTTAAGTGGACTTTCAGGAAGGTCACTTCGCTGAGCTTGTAAAGCACTTAGGAAAATCCCACAGTGTGGAGAAAAAATGAGGGAGCATGGACATGGATCCCAGGGTATAATGCTAGGCCTGTTGGGGCAAGGCAGCCTGAGCTCTAGTTATATGAATTTAATGCACAATCAAGACCAGAGTCAGAGCCATGGTTAAAGCAGTAGCTGCCGTGTAGACAGCAGGCCGCTTTCTTTTTCTTCAAGGTCGGGCTGTTTTCAGCTAACGAGCTAACAGCTCAAGGTGGAAAATAACTTCAGAGAAAAATAAGATGGGAAAATGTGAGGGAGCTTGCTTATCGCAGAAACCGCAAGTAGGATGAACAAGAAAATGTAATCTGTTAGCTGCTGTTGCTGAGCTAGCTTTGAAGCTGCAGTGTATATAAGTTAGAGCCTGCTCTCAATAAAGAGAAGATTTCTGCTGTCACTCACATTGAGTAGGACTGATTTCTTCCCACCCAGCTGAGAATCGGACCCTGGGTTGATCGCCGCATGAAGTAGGCTTAGAGCTGGTTTTTCAGGCTTCGAGCCTGGGTTTCAGACTTCGAGTCTGGTTTTATTTTTCAGGCTTCGAGCCTGGTTTCAGGCTTTGAGCCTGGTTTTCAGACTTCGAGTCTGGTTCATTTTTCAGGCTTCAAGCCTGATTTTCAGACTTCGAGTCTGGTTTTTAGTCCAAGAGCCGAAAACTTCACGGCAGCACAGAAGTGTCAGTTGTATCCTGCATGCCTGAGGGCTCTTGATCTCTGAAAAACGTCTAGGATTGGCCATTCAGGAGTTAAATCTGGAGGAAATGTCAATGATGTCCTAATCACTCAGAGTGAATATTCACCTCAGCTGTTGCCCACCAGCTTCTTTCCATCAACCTCTTCCTTTAAAACAAGAAAGTATAAATATTTTATTTTGTAAAACTGTGATTGTTTCAGACATGACACTGATTTCTTGGCAAAGTATTCACAAATGTTTTGTCATCAGACTTTTTAAATTTTCCCTCCTATATAAACATATCTAGAACCATGGTAATTGGGAGCCAATATTTAAAATGTACGTGCAAGGGAAACTAGTGCCCACACAAACTGTTCTGTCTTAGTGCATTAGCAGAGAGGGAGCAGAAAAAGCTCAGTACACTTGAAAAGTGTCGCTGACACTAATCAGTTTATGGACTGGGAAAAAAAAGAATCACAAACTAAATTCAGGTACAAGCCTTTGAGTGATAAACAAGTCAGTGACTTTAACAACAAGCCCATAATCTGCTGCAAGCTCTTGAACTTTCTTCCTAACTAGATGTGGGCCCCAAAGCTGATCCCCTCAGGACTCTCTTCCTCCAACACAGCTCGAATAGGGTGGCTCAAGAAGAGTGCCCCTACAGCACTGGCTTTTGACTGCACCGAGCTGAGCTGAGTCTTGAGCCTGTCTCAGGGCTGGAATTGCTCAACAGCGTGCGGTTTCCACTGGGACTCCGACCAAGCTTGGATTAAAGAAGTGCTCCTTCCACCATCCAAGCTGAGACGAGAGTATGAACGAGCTGAGAGCAACTTACTCTGAGGGACTTTGAAACTTGAGCTGCAAACAGCAGCTCCAGGCTCCCTGCTGATCCCTCCAGAGCCAGACACAACCTTTCCCTTGCAGGGAACAAGTGGCCACTGACGCCCCAACAAACGCTCTGGGGCTGCGCGGCGGGGCCCTGACGCTCCTTGCTGAGGCGAAAGCCGCTGCCACGGCACTGGCCGCTCACCCTCCTGCTTGGGCTCATCATCTCACCTAACTTTGTAGACACCTATATCTAGTCTAGTTCTCCACTCTAGTTCTGTTTCCCCTCTGTCCTAGTGAGGCCTCATCTGGAGTCCTGTGTCCAGTTCTGGGCTCCTCAGCTCAAGAGGGACAGGGAAGTGCTGGAGAGAGTCCAGTGCAGGGCCACCAAGATGATCAGGGGACTGGAATGTCTGTCTTATGAGGAAAAGGTGTGGGAACTGGGGCTGGCCAGCCTGGAGAAGAGGAGACTGAGAGTCTCATTAACACTTAAAAGTAATTAAAAGGAATCCCTCACCACACCCTTGAGCTACAGCTGATGCACAGTCTACAACTGAGGCAGGTACAAGTTCCAATGACGCCAGTCCCTTCAACCTTCCCTTAGGAGTAGGTATCTGGGGTAAAATTCTCTAGGATGTTCTCCTGGTCTGGTATGGACTTGAAGGGCAATTGTATTAGCCAAAACACAAAAGACTTTCACTTTTAGGCAGCTATCCCCGCTCCATCGGTTATTCAATTGATAGATGGCATCTATCAATTTTGCAAGTTGCAAATGAGGTTTTGTGAAATGCTTAAGGAATTCATTGATGTATTTGACAATGCTGTTAGCCTGAGGATAATAATGAGTGTGGAATACCCACCAAATTCCTTACTCTTTGTCTCATACTTGTACTCCTGTAGCTGTAAAGTGTGAGCCATTATCACTTTGAATTTCCTCCAGAAGGGAAAGTGTACTGAACTATCTTTTAAGACTTTCAACTATGTTTCCCCCAGTGGCTGATGTAAAACCAAAAACTAGTGTACTGGATCCCCTTCCATGTAAAAATGAAGCCTCCTCACCAGCAGCTTTAATATGGTCTTGAGTATCTGCTAGGAATGTCTTGAAGCAGTCAGGGAGACTGTGAATGAGAGAGGTTAATTGTGCCAAGTGAATAGGTGCCAGCATCAGAGGCTACCTTAACTCATTCCTCTCCTGCACAGCTTGTGTACAGGCAACTTTCTGAACTGCTGCAGCCATATCAGAGTAGCCTCAGGCTTTAATCTCTAGTGGTTCCCCTCTCTCCTGAGGATCAATACCACCAGCCCAAAATGCAACTTGGGCAGTTAGAGATCACCATCCATCCCAGTGGGTGATTCTGGATTCTGTAAAAATGTCTGCAAAAAGCACGTGCAAAATATATCTATGTGAATGACAGAGTGTGCAAAGTTATAGACAAGCCAGCCCGGCCATACAGGTTAAAGAGTAACTCTCCAGGGAGATTTCTAAGTTTCCCACAGAAGTGCTTAGTTTAAGTCTCACCGAAGACCTCCCAAATGGGGAGAAGAAAGGCTCAGACCATTGGCTGATCCCTGGAGTCAATTCCCCTTGACTTGTTCATGATGGTGTCTTCCCCAATATCCCTCCTTTCTCTAGCTGTTTTTATACCTCTTTTACCTTCAAGGTGGCATTTGAGTGACTTTAGCCATAAATACCTTTATTACAATTGGTGTGAAATTCTCTCGCCTCGCATTTAAAGGTAAAGCTTACAAACAATTCAGAGCGCAGACTCAAGGAGGACTGGTGGCCCCTTGGAGGTGGGGAGCCTTTGGGATGGAAGTGTGTTTTGGTATTTTGCCACACAAGGTGGCAGGATGTACCACAGCTCTGCGGCTACATGGGCATCTCCCGTATACCATTGCAGACAGTTAAGAAATGAGTTCAGGTACTTGTCATGTAAAATCCAGCCTTCCTTACACAGGGCTGAGCCCTTGTGTGGCCTGGGAAAGCTGAGGCAGGCCAGCACAGATCCTTCCTCCTCTTTCCTAGAGAAACATCTTCAGAGGAGAGCTTTCCAAGACCTTCTGTGACTCCTAGAAGGTTTGGTAGCCACCACCAAACAGGAATTACAGTCTTGTGGAGCAACATGGCACTACCAGCCACAATGGCTGACACAGTGCCCAGAGGCTCAGTATTTGGAGCAGGAATCCAGGGTGAAAGCAATGCAGGTCTATTTCTCCCTCCAGGCTGAGTTGACTCTGACATCAGACCTGGGTGTCTTTTGGACGGCACATTCTTCATTGCTTAAATTGGTCCAAAGTCACTTTACAAGAAACCTTAAATAGCTTTTTAGATTAGATATAACGATCACAGCTCATTAAATGATTACTGAACTTATCTGCACAAGGAGAGATTGATAAGAGAAATTTAGACTTTGTTACACCTTTAATGCACGTGAGCTGTCATAGCCATGAAACCTGTGCTGCTCTGTGACCCCACGCCAAGTGGGGCAAAGTGGCAGCTGCGGCTCAGTTTCCACCCTGCAGAGTTCTCCAAAGACAACCCCAAACAGGAAGCAGTGCCAGGGCACAGGCGCTGGAAGATGTCGTCTGCATTGGTCTGTGGCCACTGCTCTCTCCCAGATGGCTCCCACCCACAGTCAGTCCACACCAGGGCCCAGATGCAGCAGGCCTTTCGGATGTGGTGCCACAGTTTTGGGCAATAAGAGAGAGTTGAATAGTTTGTATGTGGATGTATACGTGTGTGGCTCTCGTCTCTCCATCCTTTGACAACATTCATCATGTGAAGAGGTGCACAAATTCCAATGCACCGGGAGCAGTGAACTCAAGAGGGAAGGCTGTGGAATCTGGGGCCTGGAGGAAACTGAGGGGTCCTCATTAATACTTACAAGCATTTTAAAGGTGTCTGTCAAGAGGATGGGGCAGCACTTTTTTCTGTAGTGTCCAGTGACAGGACAAGGGGTAATGGACAAAAGCTGAAACACAAGAAGTTCCACTTAAGGAAAAACTTCTTTACTGTTCAGGTGAGGGAGCCCTGGCACAGGCTGCCCAGGGAGGGTGTGGAGTCTCCTTCTCTGGAGATTTTCAAAACCTGCCTGGAAGTGTTCCTGTGAGATTTTATCTAAGTGGATCTGCTTGAGCAGGGGAGTTGGACTAGATGATCCCTAGAGGTCTCTTCCAATCCCTACCATTCTGTGATTATGTGATTCTGAAGGCACCTGGAAGAATCACATTTAAAAGGTAGAGGAAGAAAATAATGGAATATTGTAAGAGCTGGTTCCTAGGCAAGAGCTGGGAAATCAAGTCCAGCCTTTGTCCCAGCCCTATCAACCACTATTTCCCTAAGTGCAACATCTACTCATCTCTTAAACACCTCCAGAGATGGTGACTCCAGCACCTCCCTGGGCAGCCTGTTCTCGGCCTTGGCCTGACAACCCTTTCAGGAAAGAAATTCCACCTCATATCCAGCCTGAACCTTCCCTGGTACAACTTGAGGCCATTCCTCCTTGTTCTATTGAGAACAGGCCGACCCACATCTCACTACAACTTCCTTTCAAGTAGTTGTAGAGAGTGATAAGGTCTCCCCTGAGCCGCCTTTTCTCCAGACTAAACAGCCCCAGATCCCTCAGCTGTTCCTCATAGGAGACATGTCTCCACATTGAGGTGGTAGCCCAGCTCTGGAACCTCTCCAGCACCTCAATGTCCTTCTTGTAGAGAGGGGCCCAAAACTGGACACAATATTCAAGGTGCAGCCTCACTAAACCTGAGTACAGGGGAATGATCACCTCCCTGCTCCTGCTGACAACACTGTTCCTGATCCAGGCCAGGATGCCATTGTCCTTCTTGGCCACCTGAGCCCAAGGCTGGCTCCTGTTCAGCTGCTGTCAATCAGCATTACCAGGGAGCAGCCTGGCAGCTTCATCCACTCTTCCCCAAGCCTGTAGCACTGCTGGGGGTTGTTGTGGCCCAAGTGCAGGACCTGGCACTTGGTCTTATCGAAACTAATGGCACTGGCCTTGGCCCAGCCATCCAACCTATTTAGATCTCTCTGTAGATCAACACTTCCACCCAGCTTGGTGTCATCTGCAAACTTACTAAAGGTGCACTCCATCCCCTCATCCAGATCATTAATTAAGATGTTAAACAGGAGTGGCCCCAGCACTGAGCCCTGGGGAACACCACTCGTGACTGGCTATTTTCATGTTTTGCCAAGCATTTTATATCAATAAAGACATCTGCTGTCACATTGCCATAGTAATCAGACTGCTTTATTTCAGTTTTCTTTTATTGATTTTGCGTTTTTCACCATTAGCTGTAACTACAATGATACTAATTTGCTGCGCTTCCTACTTCCTTTGGTTTGGGGCTTGGGTTTGCTTTTTTCTCCCCAGTATTTTGGGTCTCACTGAAGGTAGCAAGGCATTCATTTCATAAAAATCTTCAACACAGTTTCTACATAATGTTTATCTGCCGGGGGTTTCCTTGGGCTGCCAGGCTGCAGGAACTTCTTAATTGTAGGCATATTACTCATTTTTGTTTTAAAAGCCTAAAAAAATAAAAGCAACAGAGTAAGAGAGAAATTCCAGCTACTCCAGTAGCTAACAGTGCTCCTTGCATAGAATGACTGCTTTCCCCTGCTGCTAGAAGAGATCCTAACATTCATTCAGGTCTTGTGCCATTTACAGTCTCCTTCTGTCCAACAGAAGGACCCAGCTGCTGCAAAAAGCCTGTTCTTACCAATGAAGGCAGCGCTGGATCGGACAACATCTAAATCTCTGCTGCCTGAAAGAAACTGAAGGCAAAACATTCACTATCTGCGAGCACAACGGGACAATTTTTGAGGTTATAAATACACTAACCTGGCTCATGACCTTTTTCTTTTTGTTGCTGGTTCTGATGGTGCAAACTATCACATGAGCAAACTGAGATATATGTTAACATGCTTTTCATTTTTACTACATCCTATAAGCATCTGAGCTCTGTTTGTATCTGCATGGCCACTCTTGTCCCTCTGTCCCAGCTTTTCCAGGATTGTAGAGGTGAAATAGCTGGAGGCATCCTTGGCACCAACTCACTTGTCCAGTAGATGCTTCTCATGCTGTGTTGTAGCCTACGGTGGCCAAAATATCTACACAGGGCTGGCAAATATATCACAGCCCCTTGAGGAGACCTGTTACCTTCTGGAGCAGTGGCTGGAGTTAGGGAAGGACTAGGACTAGGATTAGGGAAGAGCTGGGCATCTCAAGTGACAAGAGATGCCTGTGTTAAGGCTTCCAAGTCAAGGATCCTGAGACATCTCGTTGTACAGACAGAAAGGACTCACTGATGCAGATTGCAAGCAGCTAGAGACCCCCACAGTTAGCTGAGCAACCTTGGATACACAAGAACTTTTTCTAACAATGGGACCAAGGGAGAGGAGCTTCACAGAGTGACAGCTATTTCTTACTGGCAGGTATATGAACATAATTTCCTGTTCCTTATAGGCACTGGAAGGATAAGAGAGAAATACAAGGAGGAGCAAGAAAAGTAAAAACTCTTAAATAAGTAAATACCAGTTAATAAACTTTTCCCCTTCTGGCAGTGAAGCAATCTGTCCATAACTCAAGGCATGGCTTCAATAGAACTGTGCCCATGCCTAGAGGGTGTCTAGGTAACTTGCTAGAAGATGAGAACTAGAGGCAAGATTTACCTGAGGCTGCAAAATTGCATATGGGATAAAGCCTCACACACATTACTGCCCATTTTGTGGCTGAAGTACTTTGTTCTATTGCAGTAGATTTGGGCTTAAACTATCGGGGCTGAGATTTAAAAATTAAAAAGGGATTTTAAAAAATAATCAAAACTCCTTTCCTCATCAGTTCCAAGTAGAAAAGCTAGGATACTTTGATGCTGAACTGTTTCTTTTGTTAATGGGAATAAAGTGCACCCCTTGAACACGCACCTCCAATTAACAGTTGCTAAGTACAAAACAGCATGACTTGAAGCCTTGCATCCTCAGCTCGTTTTTAGTGCCTACATTGCTTTATTACCATGATTACAGGCATATGGGAGAATTACTGAACACTATCTGCTTTTTTCCAGTCACAGAATACTTGGGTCCACTGTGACTGCTGCAGGTCATGCCCCAGCATTGCCCATGTACTGCCCTCTGTAGCATTCTGCATGCCTGGAGGCTTCAGATTTCTGGTCAAGTCTCACAGTAAAGTATTTCACTTGTGCTTTGTTTCAGACTTTGTACTTGGCACAAAACCAGAGAATTCATCCTCAGTTGTGTAGAGTTGATTACTTGAAGAAAACTGACTTAATGCTAAGGCTTGAGTTTCTAATACTATAGAAGACATAAGTGGTTACTGAGATCCTAAAACTGTAATACTAGCCAGTACAACTAGTATAAGCTGTACCTTATTCTAGCATGTCAACCTGTAAAACAGACTTCATTTGCTATCTGTTATTAGATAGCATCTACTGTCAGGAATCAGGAAAATAATAACAGGGCAGCTTATATCGGTGATTCCCTTGGGATGACATTTGTTTCTGTTGAGGACGCATATACCAGTCAAAGAGGGACTTGCATATCTGAATGGGGTTAATCAGAAGCACAGTGTCTTACAACAAATCAACTAAATCAGTTCCCTCTTGTGCTTGATGTTAAAAAGCAAAAATAGGACAGTGACAGTTCCTGGAAGAGCCCACAGTCCTGATTTACATAGCTTGGAGAGACAGTCACTTCAGGATGTCTCTGAATAGCTCCATGCATAGCTCATCCTATCAGCAGCTTTGCAGATCTCCTGGATAGCTCCTGAACACAGGTGTGCTCAGTAACAAAGTTACCTGCAACTGAGGAAACCCCGAGAGAACATCAGGTATTTTCTCCTCCACTTCTAAAATGCCTTGCATTAGTTGAACATCTGCCCAGCTGAATTTGTCGCCCACAAGAAAGTCTTGGCCATGTTGTTTCAAAGCCTGTAGAATAGAAGAGAATGTAGGCTGCAGATGAGAATGGGACATTTGATGCCTGGCAGCTAAACCTCACAGCACAGCTGTAGAGCTGAATAGCAATTGTGTCTGAAATTGCAGGGTGGAGTTTTCAGCTGGAAGCTGTGAGCCTCAGCCACTTACTGTTGGGGAAAAGAAAAAAAAAAATATCTGAGCTCCTGTAGTACGCAGACTACAAACTTTGGTCACTCAGTAATGGTGACTGATGATAGGCACTGAGAACAGGGACAAAAAACATGTGCTTTAAGTAGACTATTAACAGTCCTAGAATTAGAAATAGGGATAATGGAGGAACTAAAAAACAACCTGGAGAATTTACAAGTTTACTATTTAGCTATTTAAAGTTATGTCCAATGCTGATACCAGGAAGCAAACTTAGGAATGCAAAATTACAATATCTGACCAAAGAAAATCCCTGCCTTTGGGAATAAGTTATCGCAGTCATGAGAATTTCTAGGGTCTTTAGCTTTTAGCAAAACTTGATTAGTGTTGCAAAAGTGAGAAGAGTTGACAGATGCCTGAGTCATATGGGTTTGGTTTGTTGTTTTCAAAAGTGAGATGTGACTATTCTTCTACCAAAGTACTGTGCTCCACCTGATTTCTTTGCAAGAGATTTTTGCATTCTTCAACAAAAATGTTCCCACTAAAGTTAAGTATAGCAGAGAGATGTGCTCTAAACAAATATAAGTGTGGAACTATCCTCTCAAGGGAAAAAGAAATCATATGTGCTTGCTTTTACTTCAGTGAAAATGTTTGGTCATAGCTGAGGACATACTGCTCTGTAGATGTTTAAATACCACAGCCAATTTTTTGTATTTACCCTTCTTTGAGAGAGCAAAGAAAGCTGAGGATCTGGGAGTGACCTGCACTACAAATATGTTCGTATTTTGGGGAAACATTTTGATAATTTTAACTACAAGTTTTATAGCCACATCCCCATCGTCACTTACCTTTTCAAAGACTGGGAAGTACCTCCTAGTTGCCTTCTCTTTCATTGATTCAAGATTTTTCTCCTTTTCTTCGGGTGGAGAGAAAGGAAACATCAAGACCATTTGCAGCAGATCAAATATTCCTTCCACATACATGTCAATCCTATTAGTGTTGGGAAGAGAGGATAAAAGAGCACAGAAGTTATTTCATCTGTTTTCCAATTAAATAAGGCAACTTATAGAAATTTTGTGTCATCACCATAGCACTTGTTTTCACAGCAAAAACTAAACCTAAATAGTTTTTAAAAGGACTATAAGCCTGTTTCTGTTCAGCAGCAGTTCAGAAGCAGGGGTTAAAATCTAAGCAAAGGCTGGAATCATTGCTTTTTATTGTGTTAGCCTTTCTCATGCCTTTCTACTGAATTTACAGGATCGAATTTGCTACGTGTAACGTGGTGCTATCAAACAACAGATTGCTCATTAAGTGAAAGGAGGTGTTACAGTACAGGGCTCTCTCCTTCAGGTCTTTCCCATAGAGATTGTATTTCCCTGCTATGTAGCTGAGGATGGCTCTGGTCTGCACCATCTTCATCCCATCGATCTCAACCAGGGGCACTTGCTGGAACAGCAGGGATCCACCTAGGGTGGAAAGATGAGGGAAAGCTTGTTAGTTTCTTGTAGGCTGCTAGCTTTACAGAGAGCAAGAGACTGAAAACATTTTTTTTTTTGCAAAGTAGGAGACCATTATGTCTTGCCCTAATTGTAAAACTCCATGCAGTAAACTAACATTGTGGGAAAGCTCAAATATTGACTTGGCTGCATTATACTTTTGTAGCCAGGTCATCAGAGTGCAGCAGGGCCTCTTGCTTCACAGAATTGCCAGAATTTCCCTGGCTGATGGGAGCTGGCACTGCCTGCTCCTCTGCACTTCTGAACCCTCCCTCACGCTGGCAGGAAAAGCCTGTACCAGCACTTCCAACCCAGGGATGGGAGGAGAGTAAAGAACTGTGTTAAATCTGAACTTAAACAAACAAATCAATTATGTTGAATGCAGGTCTGTTCCCTGCCAGGGTCACATACATGTGAGCAGGAAGAACAGGACAGGTAGTGCTGCAGCAAGACTGAGCTGCTAGGATAAAGGAAGAGGTCAGGCTTCTTTAAACGTGAAGCTACAGAGTGAAAGGCAGAGACTATGATGTTTAAACAAGTTTTACACAGTCACTCCACAAACAAAGAGTTTGAGAGTCCCTGTAAATTGTCATTACAGGCCTATCCTCTGTGTCATTACATAACAATTAAGATAAATCTTTGTATCTTTTGATTTCTTTTTCCCTTGAGGGGATAGATCCACATTTGTATTTGTTTAGAGCACATCTCTCTGCTCCACTTCAGTGGGAACATTTTTGTTAGAAGAATGATACATCTTTGCAGTCACATTTTCTCCTGGTGCTGGTAGGAGCATTTGTCTAAGACTTCAGTTGGACAACTCTGGGAGCTGACACAGAGATTCAGCATAGCAAAGTCAGTCTTTTCTAGACCAGTTTTCTGCTGGACTAATTCACTGTCTTTGGAGATACTCCTTCCTCCATTTGCACATTAAGGGCATCCGGAGAAAAATCCTTCCTTGTTAAAATCAGGGCAAAACTCCAAATCCAACTAGGCAGCTGCCACTTTGCATTGCTCAAAGTCATTAATTTGGTTTAATTGCTCAGTTTTAATCTGTTCAGTGCATGCTTCTTTCAGGCATAAGGATTTGTTTTAATGGGCACATCTGTTTATTTGCATGGCGCTGTGGAGGAAAAAAGCACTTTGCTAGACTGGAATTAATGAACATTCTTCACTCATTCTATTTTGTCAATTTACAGTTTAAATTCGAAGTGTAGTTCTCTCCACAACAACAAATACCGTATGTTTGTTGCTTGTAAATAAATATTCACAGAAAGATCCTGCCCCTGTCTTCATGTCTTTCCAGAACACACCTTTGCAGCTTAAGGGAGAAACAGAAGAAACACAGAAACTCAGTAGCAGAAACACAGTAGAATGGGAAAACAGAGAGCTCTGCAAGGATATTTTTAAGCAGAGAGATGTGAAGTGAAAACTAAACCCCGATTTTCTGGCCCTTGACAAAAAGCAATGCAGTGAATGTGAGTAAACTAAATGCATAGTTTGCTGCTTATCTACAGAAAAGAGGGATTTCTCCCTTATGACCACTGGCAGACTGCTTCTCCTCATTTTGCAGAGAAGAACAACTTGACATATGAATTATGCTGTCAGAAGGTATGTGGAGCACATCTTAAAAACCAATCACAAATGAAAACTGGCTTTCCTGGAGATTTTGATGCCATGCTGGCATTTAGATGTTTCTCTCATTGAGGTTCAGAGTCACACACATGCACATCTATACTAGTCAGCTCAACAACAGCTCAGGCCTGCTGATACAGATGGGTTTCATACATTCTATTCAGCTCACTTTGCCTACAGAGTGCAGTGGTGACATCTAAATGATATCTTGGAAGTGGCCCTTGCCCTGGAACAACTGTCAGATGATGCCTGGGAATTGTTTCAGTGGGTGCTGTTTGCCTTGGACCAAAAATGTGCCAGAAACCATGCTAACAGTTCAACAGCACAGGTAATTAAGTAGCATTGAATAGGAATTTTTTGCTATCCCAGTTTAATGTACTACAATAAACACAGTCATAGAAGCTATGGCTTTTAGCTTATAGGAGTTGTTTAGCACTAGAAAACACAGGTTACTTATAACTAGTATTTCAGTATTTTAGGTGTGCACCTAGAACTTGCACTGGTTTAAATAATTCAACTTTAAACCACATAAACTGGAGCAATTTTTTGAGGGACTAAGCCTCAGGTGTCAGGATTCTTACCTTTGACTAACTTCTCATATTGCTCTTCTGTGTCAAAAAAAACTTCTTCAAACTGGGAAAGGAAAGAGAGTAGTGTCACATTGCTGTATTTGATCGGTTTTGTTCTGAAAATGACTGCACAAAACCAGGCACAGAATGACTGAACTAAGCAAAAGATAATGGACTGGGGCCACAGATGTCCTGAGGAGCCTCCATGCACCCTCACAGATGGAGAGAAGCAGAAGGGCCTAGACACTTCTGTCTCAGGGCACTGATTCAGAAATAACTCAAGTGCCTGTAGAAACAGAGTACAGACATCTACAGGAGGAAGATATGTTGTAGCCAGTGCCAAGGGCAGCACAAGGTAAATCAACTATTTCTAACCCCACCCAAGGGCAGGTAAGTCAACAACGTTCTTTTGTTTCTACACACTCTACCTGCAAACTAAATAAGAGTGAGTTAAGGTGGTTTTGTACAGCTGGAAAACTCAGATTAAGGGCCTTTAAATAAATTCCCATTTTGACCCACTATGATTAATTACTTCAGGGGACTGATGCTAGCTTTAATAATAGTTCTAAGTATTCAGTGCCACTGGCCAAATGAATTTAGCCTGCCTCTTGCAGCCATTTAGTCTCCATGTGCATGTTAAATTGTGCTTTACTGAGGCCAGCTGAAAACCCCAGGCTGAAACACTGTACCAGGTACCAACCTCCACACCAGCTGCTGCCAACAGCCATCGGATGGCCTCCATTCGCCCCCTCCCATTAAGGTAGGTAAGCCTGGGCTTCCCCGACATGATTCTGGGCTCTTGGTTCCCTGAAAAATATTAAGCAAAAATCAGTGTCTCCTAAAACTGGTTTAAGTACCCTTATTTTAAGGGGGGAGAAAGCCTGTTATTCTCACTATGCATGTTGAAGTTTAAGCTTTGATTGGTTTAAAACGTAAAGTGAGAGATGGACCAGTGACACCACACAGCTTGTGCTAGGAAAGGCAGCATGTGCAGACCTGTAAAGCCTTTCCTAATGCTACTATGGAGGTTTGTTATTACTATCAGCACATACAGACATGTTTGAACGAGCAGTACGAGTCCCAAGCTACAGGGGAAACCTTGCTGTATTTTAAGATGGTTATACAAAGCCACTGAAAGCCCTATGACATCCTCAAGGAAGTTACTTACCCTCATTGCCATTATCCTTATTGAAAAGATTAAAAGGAAGATGTGTTTTACCAGTGGGCTGAAATGTCTCTGGCTTTGTTTGCCAGACACCAGAGTGCATTTTGCAGCTTCAACTGCCAGTCACTTCTTTCCTCATGTAGGGGTAAATGAATTGTTATTCTTTGCTTTGTTCCATGAAACAGGCTGAGCTTCCTTCATTCCTACTGAATGGCTACTGCCTGTTTCCTTGCTGCTTATAGCAGCCGTGAGGTGTCCCTCTTAGCCAGAGCTGGAACCCAGCTGCATTGGCTTTAGATGCCCCTAAAAGTCAGCGAGAAAACTGTGTGCCCACGGGACTGGCAGATGTGAGGCTGGCCGAAGCTCACCAAGACAGCACCTCTCTCTGCACCATGAGCAGCAGTGTGTGGCAGAGATAGTGTGTCTGTATTGAGCTGTTTCATACGTGGGGACAACCAGATGAACTATATGTGCTGACACTTCAGTGTAAGAGTTTGAAAATCCAGGACTTAATTTCTCTGTGCTTCATTTCCCTAATTACTAAAAAAACCCACAAACAATGGGACTAGCATCTCCCCCTTCACAAAGATGTTAGTATCATACACTAATGATTGGGAGAAAAAACCTTAAAAAGGGGTGTCCTAATTGTGCCCTAATGGCTCAAACCACAGTGGAGTGCCTGATTTAACAAAAAAAAAAAAAACCAACCCAACCAAACAAAAAATGATTTACAGACAGCTCCAGTTTTCTCAGAGCTAAAAACCAAGGCTACAGCATTATGTCTGTCACACTTTGCATCCACATGACACTTCCTATTTTAATCTGGTTCAGTACACTCGAGCAATGTGTTTTCTTCAAGCCATGGTGCTTTGTAAGTGTACTGAAAATAAAGCACATTCAGAACATATTTTGCCAAAACTTGATTTTAAAGAACAACTAGATTGAGAGTTCTCCCTTTAGCAATTTTGTTACAAACCAAGTCACGTTACTGTAATTAACACAGGTATTTTGGGTCATTTAGGCAAATATACACAGAGGAAAAAACTGTCTACCTCAAGTTCTAAAGTGCAGATACTGTTGCTAATTACAATGTTTTTCATCTAAGATAGTAGTTTTACCATTTTCTGCCTGTTGTTTCACTCTACAGCAGTGCAGCTTGTCTATGTAGTTCACAACAGCTAACTAATGCCTCTTTCATTATCATACTTCTCAGATACATTGCATCCATATCATTTCAACACATATTGCCCCTAACTTGTAGCTAATAAGATGATTCCTTTAACTAAAAAAACCAAAGACTGCAATATCAAGAGTATGAAACTTCATGCTCTTGGAAAAATTAATCTATTGTTTGCAGAACAAAAGCAGGGGGAGTGAAAAGCCTTAGGTATCATTTTGTCATTTTACATGAACAAGAAATCCTATATATTAAATTATGTGAGGAAAAAAACCAATGACAAACAGAGAACAAAAACCTGCCAGCTTCATTTTCTTTTTTTAAATTAAGAATAACCCTGCCAGCTGTAAGTGGATTTTAATTGTCCTAACCTTCTGACATGAAGAAGAACCCTGATTTTTGGTAAATGCAATTTTTAGATATATTTGTATGTATCTCCATTGACTCTGCAAGGAGCTGACACTTACAGGCAGCCATATTTTGGAGCCTGGATTTAGACCTGAGTCTTGCCCCAAGGGCTCAGATTGGTTGCTCATTCCCGTGTATCTACTGACACACAAGGTTCCCCAAAGATACAACAGATATAACTCTCGACTTACTGGAGACAGAGCAACTTTCTCTACCTTAAATCAGTAGACCTGGTCATCCAGACTCTCAGTGTCTTATTGCATTTATTTGGGGAAAGGCACAACTCCCTCTGGGCTTCAGCCTCACTAAAATTTTACAGAAACAGTGGAGAAGATTTGCAGGATGTTGTGTTTACAAAAATTAGAACAGTTTTTGATACAATGTGTTGACAAAGTAATAGTAGCCAAAAAATCTTGTATAGCTGACACCCATTCCTTACTGTTTGCCTTAGCTGAAAAGGGGCTTTGGGCCTCTCCACAGAAGTTACAATTGTTATAGAAATGTAGAATGTCTGGGTTACATTCTCCAACAAAAGAAGTGATGTTTATCTGAAAGCTGTATGAAAACCATTCCAAATCTTCCCTGACCAGTTACTAAAATCAAACACAAGCCTTTTCAGGAGCTGTAGGATCCTGCCAGCCCTGGATAGCTGCTTTAGAAGAAATAGCAAAACCCCTGATGTCAATCATTGCTTGCAATAAGGCCCTGAGGGTATGGATGACTAGGCATATACTGATTTAAGGTAGAGGAAGTTACTCTGTCTCCAGTAAGTCAAAGGTTATATCTGTTGTATCTTTAGAGAATCGTGTGTGTCAATAGACACGTAGGAATGGGTAACCAGATTGAGTCATTCATTGCTTGCAATAAAGCCCTGAGGGTATGGATGACTAGGCATATACTGATTTAAGGTAGAGAAAGTTACTTTGTCTCCAGTAAGTCAAAGGTTATATCTGTTGTATCTTTAGGGAATCCTGTGTGTCAGTAGACATATAGGAATGGGTAACCAGATTGAGCCCCTGGGACAAGACTCAGGTCCAGATCCAGGCTCCAAAGATGCCGGAGAACCCATTCACTGAATAACTGACAAGGTAAAGACGTTCAAGCTTTTGAAGCAAGCTGCACCTGCTTCAAAAGGACTGGGGAAGGAAATCCACATCATGACTGCATAGTAACCACTTGTGAAACCAAAAAGACTCAAAGATTTAACATGATGTGCCATTTCCAAATCCCAGTCTGGAACTCTTTGTTGATGGGTTCTCATATTATCTGAGCAAGCAACTGAATTATGGTTATTCAATAACCACCGTGAATGAAGCAGCAGAGGCTCCACCACCCAGACCAAAGCTGGGTGCACAAGCAGCCAAATTATTGCGTTAAGAAAGGCCTATCAGCTACCAAAGAAAAGACTGCACATTTTCCTGCCAGTTCTCAATCTGCATTTGGAGTATGCCATGCTACTGGGCAGTTTATGGAAGCTGTGTGGGTTTATAACTTCCGGTGGAAGTAAAATATCAAACACTTCACAAATTACTGAACTGTTAAAAGATACACAAATGCCAAAGAATCTTGCTATCATCCACCAGCCAGCTCATACCAGTGGGAAGGCAAAAGAGGAGATAAAAAATAGTCTGACAAATATTGCTGCTAAAGCCACAGCATGACAGCTGTGTAAACCACCTGGCTTACAAGTAATCCAGGGGTCTGCCCTGGCATTGCTCGCTCCTGAGAAGGAAATGTTTGATTCTTGCAGAAGATACAAGCAACCAAAGACTGCCAGGGAATATGGAGAGCAGATGTGCAAAAGCCTTTCTATTTTACCTAAGCAACGCCTGATTCCCATAGTGAGACTGCATCACCACTCAGGGCATTTTGGGACTGCTACACTAGCCTAGATGTGCTGAATAATTGCTTCACACCACAGATTTATGCTGCGGCCAAGTAAGTAACCGCATCTTGCATGCACTACCTTAATTAATTAATGCCTTAATTAATATTCAGCAAATACTTCAACACAAAATTTGTCTGTATATGGCTGGTTTTAATCCATAATTCCATGCTGTTTCCTAGTCAGCCTTAATGACTTGGCTGTCTCAAATTTCTCTGAGGATGCTTCTCAGTGATGTCAGAACTGTTTAAAAGGGGGGGTTTTCAGAGACAGCATTATGTATATTCAGCGTGTAGTGCCCTTTAGCCCTGAAGCTGGGAGCAGAGTCCAGCCTACCAAATGGGACAGTTTTCCTTCTCAAACCCAGAAGAAACTGCCACAGTCCCAGAGACTTGCACTCTGTTCTCCCACCCACCTTTTCCTTCCCATCAGCAGTTTCCCAGCTCCTTGCTCAGCTCTGAGCTGCACAGCAGGATTCATTTCCTGGTCTAAAACTCCGACTTTTCTCTTGCTTTCTCTCTCCTGCAGCTTACAGCTAGTGGGTAACTATTGAGCCATGCTTAATCTCCTGGCACATGAACTAAGGAGAGCAGAGAATGTACACTACCCCAGCAGATGCCCTAATAAATCTGGAAGGACTATAAACTGTTGCTCAAACTCTTTACAGAAAATCAATTAGTAAATTAGTACTTACCTCCTAACCTTAACTCAGCCTCCACCCAGCAGAGGCAGGTAACCTCTGGGTGTTTAAACTTTGGAGCTCAGTGGGAGTTTCCAGCTATGCCCAATTGGAGAGAAAATCTCCCATTACTATCAAGCTGGCCCTACCCATTTAAAGACGTATGCCTCTGAAAATCGCCATCCACAGCAGGAACTGCCTTTTAGTTTGTTAATTTGACTATACCTTGTGGGTAGCGTCATACTTTCTAAAGTAGCCTTCTATTCAAACTGCTGGCATTTTACCCAAATACAAGGGCAAAACATTTTAAAACACTGAGAAAATGATAGATTTTTCAGGGCCATATTTAGGGTAGTGGTAACCATTTAACCACTGAAGTTTCTAGGCTTATTCCAGTATTTAACAGTAACACTGGTTTTTATTTTCAGTACTACATGGAACAGAAAAGATACTTAAAGTATGGGATAACAATGCTTAATTACTTTGAAATAGAGATTACCAATATCAAACTTAGGTAGTGATAAAAAAGTAGTGATACAAAAAGGTCAATGAGGTGTTCATGTCACAGCTCACCCTGTGTCTTAAGGCAATAGTATTACTTTTTGGAAACTGGAATTTGGAAATACTCAATTAGAAAAGAAATAAATGATGATTTTCCTACCCTGTTTCCATGAAAAGTAACCGCTTCAGCTTTGCTATCTACATTTCAGGTGAAAACACCAGAACTGAAAGTGTATGTGTACAGACACAAGGATGGCATAGCCGATGGGAAACAGGATTTAGGTGCCAAAGATCAGGTTCTCATCTCTAGCGTAGACCCACTCATGATATTGGGCAGCACTTTACGCCTCTGTAGCAGATGCCAGTACAGCTCATCTGAAGATCTGTTCCCAGATTCACACTGTTACCAAAATTGTATTTATCAGTCTAAAGCCGTGGTTGCACTGACACAGCACCTCGGGATGTGGAATCTCAGGACAAAAATCTCTAGATAACTCTTTTGAGAAAATGCCCCCAAAGCTGCTGCTTTCTTCTTTTGTTATGGTTTCTCTGCCTGGCAATTGCTGTCAGTCTCTCCAAAGGATGCATTTCCACTAGAGGCTTCTTGTAAATTTGTAATTTCTGTGCTTCAAAGGCTGATGATGTCAGCAAAAAAGAACTGTATGGTGCTCCTTCACTCTTGGCCTAATTTTATCTCTCTCTCAGGTTCATCATTCAGTGAATAAAGCACAGCATGCTTCTGTGCTGCTTCTATGTCAAACCTGGTTATGACCCCACAGAAAACTCCCAAGTATGGGTCAGAAGTCCAGAATAGGCCCAGAAGTGATCCCAGCAGGCAGCATGGGTACAACACCCTGTTTTGGAAGCTAAGAGTGTGGTGTAGATGCATGCTGTAACACCAGCTGGCAGCAGTGCCAGCCAATGGTCTCTGTACTCCTAAACTACAGATGTAGATGTGGCCACAGCAGGACAGCAGCACATGGAGAAGGAATAGCTGAGTGAGAAAGGAGCATGTGTTTGTACCTGTCCATGATGGCAGCATTAAATCAAGATTAATCTATTCCTGCTTTTGAGGTCTTTGATATTATGTACCTGATATCAAAATGTACCTGAGCGCAAGAGTTGGCTCAGGAACAGTGATGACAGAAGAGCATTTGAGTAACTATTGTCTCTGTGGCCTTTCTTCAGTCTCAAATGCTGCTGGTGGCAGCAATAGGCTTGATGGCAGAGGAAGGGGAGGAAGTGGCCTCTGATTTGAGGCTCAGGGGCGAGCAGTCAAGCAAAGCATTCTGATGCTTTTTGGATTTGCCAATCATGGCCACATCCAACTTTGGCTGTTGTTCCACTTCCACACATTCCTGTTTGCCAGAAAGGCTTTCCCTCTCATTCTCTTTTTTATTTTGCTTCCAGCACAACCTTTCATAATGTAATTATAAAGCTCCTTTGACATTAAAGGTATTGTATCAACGAGGTTACTGTTATCTATAACCTGAATATATAATATTGAATACTCTGTAAACCTCCAGAGTAGAAAAGAAAATAAGTTTCTTTTATAACTAATTTAAGCCACAACCATGGAGCAGCTGGCATGGAGCTCAGGTACCATTGAAGTGATCTTGGGTTGGGCATAGGCAGATTTTAAATAGTGCACATACCATGCCCTGGCATGTCAAGTTCCCACTGTGCTCTGTGGACACACTTCATTGTGCTGTAAGTTAGACAAGTCCAAAGTCTTCTCAAAACGTACCTGCCTGCAATCCCCACAAACCACTAAGCAATGTCCTCTCAGAGGTGGGGACAAGGTGTGTATCTAACTGCCATATGACAACTCAATGAGGGGAGTTAGGAGGATTCTTCCCATGCTGCTTATTTAGCTCCTAAACTGAAGCACATCACCACTGTGGTAAAAAATTAGTCCACATGAATACTTAGAACAAGTCACGCATCACTCAAGCCTAGACTTGCTGCAAGCCTTCAGGGACTGCTCTCTTTCTGTCCTGGAAGTTTTATTGGCTGCCCGAGGAGAAAGTTAACCAAGCCTGTATTTACCCTCACCCATGTCTCTGTAAGCCATTTGTCACTATCCAGCCCATTGGCACAGAAAAGTCTGAAAGCAGTAATCCTCTTCCTGGTTTACACCCGTTGTGCTGCTGGTGAGGAAAGCTTAAATGGAGAGCCAGTTTATAAAATATTAGTTGGATCATTTAGCCTTTATTGATTTAAGTGTCTCAATGTGGTCAACAGGCTGATTTATATCTTAATCTTAAGCAAGATTAAGGCTTCAAAGCCAGCGGAAAAACAGCCTTAGTAGTACAAATTTCACTGTAAGGTATTTATCTTAAGTAACTTATGTATTATAACCACTTCATATTTGACAGAGACTTGTGTATGTTTCCCACATTTGATCACTGGTGGTCTTGTGGTTTAAGCCCAGCTGGGAACAAAGCACCACGCAGGCTCTCACTCACTCCTCCCCACCATGGTGAGATAGGGAAGAGGAAAGGTAACACAGGATCCCATGAGTCGAGACAAGGACAGGCAGGGATCACTCACTGATTATTGGCATGAGCAAAATGCTTGACTTGGGGAAGAAAATAACAATTTCATCTGCCACCTATCAAAAACTAAACAAAGTAAGATGATGATAAATATAATAAGATCTTAAAAGCACCTTTCCCCTACCCCTCCCAGGCTCAGGTCCCTGCTCCTGATACCTCTACCTGCTCCCTCTCAGCAGCACAGAGGGGCAGGGAATGGGGGTTGTGGTCAGTCCCTCACAGATGGTCTGTGCCGCTCCTTCCTCCTCAGGGGTGGAGGACTCACACACTTGCCCTGCTCCAGTGCCAGCATAAAAAGATTTAGTGAAACAAGATTAGTGACACATTAGTTATACAACCTGGAACTATCCCACAGTTAAGATCCTCTTTGTTCCTTGTTTGGCAGCATGTGCTGATTTTAATGGCGTTTATCAGTAACTTTCTAACTCTGCATTTACCTCACTTGCAGATAACATGCAACAATCCAGGAAATGTAACTTGGCTTGCTCTCTGATGGTGATTTCGTGTGGCGTGTGCAAGATTGTACAAATCTAAAAGAGATTTTTGTGGACAATTTCCACAAATTGTCTTCCTCAAGATTTTAAGTGAATATGGATGTGTTATTTGATTTAATTGCCTGCAGAAAAGGAAACTCTGAGAGAATGGAGTGCACTTTCTCTTCTGCCATCAGGGTAGTTTCAATCTGCTGCTGGACTTCTGAGTTTGACAGGCATGAATGACTGCAGCTAGCTTGATTCAAGAAGAAAGAGGTTTACAAGAATTAGAAAAACCTAATGACTTTTCTTAGTTTTGCTCCAGTAGGCAGTTGATGATATTCATGACCCAAACCTACATTTCAAGTTTATTTCTGTGTTCCTGGACAGTTTTATACACTGCACAGATACAACAGTTGCTACATCTCTATAAAAACAACAAATTAAAAAGTGATCGGAAGAAACTGTGGGTACGGTATAAGATATTTTAACACTTGAGGACAAGATAGATGGTTCTGTGCATATGTGCACTGGGTCAGATATGAATTTCCACTTGCCTTTGTTCCCTTGTTCTCAAGGAGAAGTTTTCAATGCAAGTTTGATATTGGAATAGGAATCTGGCTCACCTCGCTTGAGTAGTTAAAAGCGCTGTAGATCTCAGTGCTCACTTCACAAAGGCAACACACATCCACTTACACATAAGCCTGTTTTCATCAGCCTGCACAGTGGGAGGTTAAACTGAATGGATGTATATACATCTATAGAAGCAAACTGCCCTTGCCAGAGCAGGAACATTGGAAGAAGGCTTTGGTGTGCTTGAGAACCAGGCTGAAACCCTGTATGGCCTTTACATAGAAGATAATAACTAAGTGGAATATAGCAAATACACTCACATTAGAAAAGTGTTGATGAGGTTATGTTTCACTGTGGAATATGGAGATTCCCAATTTTCTACACAAAAATGAGCAGAAAAGTTAGCTCAATCTTTGGGGTCCAAATAGTCTGGATTGAAGAGGCAACTCTCTTGCTTCAAGGAGAACCAGGATGCTACGCAACTAGTGAAGTCTTTGTCCTTTTTGTAAAGCAAAAATGACCCCTACACCCTGAAGATACACTTTCTCCAGCCTCAACCCTGCACTGCTTCATATTAGCTCCTGTTACTATTAGCAAGAAAGTACCATGGTACTGAAAAAACAAACGGTGTGCTTGTTTATTTAAGGTTTAAGATACATATATTCTTATTACACCTTTGTTTTGTTGTGTGGACATCCTTTGTGACCACTTAAACAATGAGATACTCTGCAAAGTGTGAGAGTTATATTGTTCATTTCAAAGCTGTCTCTGTGCAATCCCTCCTTAGAGAAGTGATTTCCCTCTAATTGGCAGTTATAGGGCAAGCAACACAAACAAATTGCAGCATAAGCAAGACATCGTCCCTATTTCTGCACTAAGATAACAAAGTGATACCTGCAGCTAGGAAGTTCCTGGGTCAATGTTAGAGTTGGATATGAGGTTGTGCAATCATGCTATTTGGAAATTTCCACCATACACCAAGTTCACTGTAGCTTTTTTGGCTGCAAGTGCCGTGTTGGGAACCGGTATACGGCTGATTACCTACCATGTCCTTCAGCTGCTCTTCCTATGAGTTCCTGCTTGTCACACCTGTGGGGATTTAGGTAAACTAAATTTAGTTTCACCAACTCCAAAACTGGGAGGCTGATTGCAGCCTCCTGTGAGGCCACTGAGGACTCATGTGAACCTGCAGTGCCCAGGCAGGGATCAAGTGTCCAGCTCCTACATACCTCCTCCAAAATGCAAATGTCCCCCAGTGAACCTCAAGCAGTGGCCAACGCACATAAGCACCATCTCCAAGGCCACCAGCAGGTCCCAGTAGTGCCCATCACTAATTTGAGAACCAGACAAAGGACATCGGGTCTGCACTGCATCAAACACCTGAAGTGTAGGTGGGGGTACCCAGGCGCTGTTAGTGGGGGCTGCAGGGCCTGTGCGAGGAGAGACTGGGACTGCCCTGAGCTGGACACAGTCGGTCCCAGCCGGCTCCAGCCCACCCACCACAGGGCACCACTGAGCCCTGCAGCCTGGGGAAGGGGCACCTCAGGGAGATGGATTTAACAAAGGACAAAGCTGCCCAGCAGGGTGCGAGGGAAAAAGAGCACTGATAAATAGCCTTGTGAATAGCAGGCGGAAAAGGAAGGGAGGAGGTAGAGGAGTCTTGGATATAAGCACTCTGTGTTGAGTAAAGAACTAGCTGAAGCAGTGGTGAATGGAGTTAAATCCAGTTGGCGGCCAGTCACCAGTGGTGTTCCCCAGCACTCAGTGCTGAGGCCTCTTCTGTTTAACATCTTTATCAGTAACTTGGATGAGGGGATTGATTGTACCCTCAATGACTTTGCTGATGACATCAAGCTGGGTGGGTGCTTAGACCTGCTTGAGGGTAGGACAGCTCTTCAGAGGGACCTGGCCAGGCTGGATTGATGGTCTGAGGCCAATTTTATGAGGTTTAACAAGACCAAGTACTGCGTCCTGCACTTGGGCCACAACAACCCCATGCAATGATACAAGCTCGGGGATGTATGGCTGGAGAGGTGACTTGTGGAAAAGAACCTTGCAGTGTTGGTCAACAGTCTGCTCAATGTGAGCCAGCAGTATGCCCATATGGCCAAGAAGGCAAATGACATCCTGGCTTATACCAGGAACACTGTGACCACCAGGACCAGGGAAGTGATCGGCCCCTGTACTTGGTGCTGGTGAGGCTGCACCTAGAGTACTGTGTTCAGTTCTAGGCCCCTCACTGCAAGAGCGGTATTGAGGTGCTGGACAATGTCCAAAGATGGGCAACAAAGCTGGTGAAGGGACTGGAGAACAAGTCTGATGAGGAGCAGCTGAGGAAACAGCCTGGAGAAAAGGAGGCTGAGGGGAGACATGATCACTCTCTACAGATACCTAAAGGGGGTTGGGGATCAATCTCTTCTCCCAAGTTACAACTGAAAGGAGAAGAGGAAATGGCCTCAAGTTGCACGAGGGGAGGTTTAAGTTGGATATTACGAAGAAGTTTTTCACTGAGGAGGTAGTTAACAGGCTGCCCAGGGGAGTGGTGGAGTCACCATCCCTGAAGATACTTGAAGAATGAGTAGATGAGGTGCTGAGGGACAAGGTTTACTGGTGAATGTGGCATTGTGAGGTTTGTGGTTGGACTTGATCTTAAAGGTCTTTTCCAACCAAAATAGTTCTGTGATTCTATGATTTTGAATTGGGAATGAAGGAGAGAAGTTGAGTCTGGGAAGGAATGAGAGGAAGGTGTTCAAGTTTTTGTCTTTGTTCCCAACCATCCAACTCTACATTAATTGTCAATAACTTAAAATTATTTTTCCCCAAACTAAGTGTATTTTGCCTGTGATAGTAATTGGAGAGTGATCTCTGTGTCACACTGCAAAGTAATCTACGAAGATCTCATTCAGTCACCAGAAACCATAACTTGCGCTAAATCCTATTTTCTGGCCTCACTATTAAATCAATGAGAATTTTCCCAGTGCTTTCGATGGGAATGAACTTGCAATGGCAAAACCAAAACAGGTTGTGTCACACACAATCCTTACTCCCACCAAGCATAACTTTTGCCTGGCTATCAGAATGATGCTGCAGACTGATTTGTACACAACTAAGCCTTACCAGAACAAGGGTTGAAGACTTTTTTGGAAAATACATCAAAACTGTCTGTCTAACACCGAAGTGCTTGGGGACAGCTGAGTGAAACAATTCTTGAAGTTGTCAAACATTGTTAACTGATTTTGATCCAGGAATTATTGATGACCTTCAACCTTTGTTCTGGGGACCAGTTACTGGGCCAGTAACACCAAGAGACTTAGGAGAAATGGCAATAAATGTTTGTGTATCTTCTTTACTTACTTTGTCTTGAAGGCTGGTAACACAACTGAAGTGCTTATGGCTTAAAAGCATTGCCAAAGTAATCTAAACACCTAAATAATTACTACTGGAGAGATGTACCAGGACTTAAGGATACTCAGTATGGGGATCTTTTTGTGAAAGACTTCAAGCCAAGCTGATTTCCTCTCTGGTTTGCCCAGAATTTGGAAAACTGCGATAATAGATCATAGACCTGCCACTTTGTACAGACTAGAAACTAAACTGACAAACCTCTGTGGAAATAACCAAATAAGAAATGCTACATCCTTAGACAGGGTTATGTCACACCATATAGCCCTGAGATGACAGCATCAGCGGGAATGGGTGTAGTGGTTGTATGGAGAAGTACACACTAGCTCATACATAAATAGAGTTAGGTGTTTTCATCTCAAACCAAATCAAGAATACAAATAAAATACAACCAAACAGAATACAAGTTCTCATCAAGGATTTAGTGAAATAGCAGGAAATGACCCACCAGTTGGGCCAGGCCTGGGGCATCACAGGCTATGTTGACATCAGTGGCCTCAATTTCATTTCTTAACCGTGCTTTGGCTCCCATCACAGTGTGAGCTTGCAGTGTGCAAATGAGATTCCTTCTGGATACTCCAAGAGTGCACCAAATGCAGTTTAAACATCATTCACTCCACACAACCACTCTTGAACTAGGCTGAAGTAACCCTCAAACACATACAGTGCTGATGACAAGGTTTCAGTACCAACTGTTCTTGCTGTTCTGCCACCCTGTTTACTAAGAGGCATGACCATCATCTACTTGGCTACCACTGACAAGTACTGGCAGAGAGTCCCCTCCTATATCTTCTGCATCTTTGCTTGTGGAACATATATTCAAACAGCATTGCACTACAGCTATCCTCATATTCTGGAGAAAAAGATCACTTAGCAAAGGAATCAATAACTGCAGGGGTTTCCAAACCTTCATATAAATCAACTTGAGATTAAACCAAGGACCAAACTGTACTTGTAATTGTTATTCAGGAAGACAGGTGACAGATAAGCCAGTGTAGGTCAGTAAAAAAACTCACATTCTTGGCAATGAGGGAAAAGTATTTGTAGTGCTGAAAACTTCATTTGTGCTGAAGCTGAGGAGATGGATGGGCTCTCATTCAGCAAATATCAGATGAGTGTACTCACTGCATTCCAAGCAGCATCTTAGTTCTCAACCCATAGCTAACACAGGAATTAAACAATGCCATTAGGGACTGAGCACAAGTCTTTTCTAGTAAATTACATTATTAATACAGAACTATTCCAGATAAGAAAGCCCAAGATAACATCCTACATATAATAACAGATAAGAAACCCCAAGACAACCTACAGAGCAGCTTTTCAAAGCTTAAGGGCCATTTATCAAAGTAATTAAAAACATTCAAAATTCCTTTGTCATCTGCTGAAACCATGGATTAAAAAAACAAACAAACCAAGAGAGAAATAACATTCTGACTTTGGTAGGTATTAGGCCTTAGATAGGAACTATACTAGGTTTATGTGACAGCTTCCTACCTCTCCTTTACATCCAACTTCTCTGGTTTATACACGCAAATGAAATGCCTTTGCAAGACGTGTATAGGTTAACAAGGATCCCCTTCATATCAAGTATAAAGAATTTATCCTCCAAGAAAAGTAAAAATCATAGAATCATAGAATCACGGAATGGTAGGGGTTGGAAGGGACCTTAAGAGATCAGCTAGTCCAACCCCCCTGCAGAAGCAGGTTCACCTAGATTGTCACACATCCAGCGGGGTCTTCAAGACCTCCAAGGAAGGAGACTCCACACTCTCCCTGGACAGCCTGTGCCAGGGCTCCCTCACCTGAACAATGAAATATTTTTTTCTTGTCTAAATGGAACTTTTTGTGTTCCAGCGTCATCCCATTACCCCTTGTCCTGTTGCTAGATGAAGTTTGCAAGCCCCAGCTTTCACTCATGACACATGACAACACTATCACGTAAAGTTTATTTGATTAGAACAAATCCTCTAGATACAGCAGTTACACTAAAAATGCCGTTTAGTGATCAATTTGTTTCCTAATTCAGTAATAAAAGTGCAGCTTAGTTATTAAGGCACAGTGCTGACATTTCAGACAAGTCACTGATGTCCAACGGAACTGACACAAGAAACAAATTCCCCCTACTTTCTTTAAAAAAAACTCGTTTCATTTACTTTCAATGATACCAAAACCACAAAAAACCAGAATTCTAAGCAACCATCATACAAAAGTCTGACCTAGATCTCAGAAGAAAGTCCATAGAAGTAGCAGAATGTGCTGGAACTGTCAGTCATCAACTCACATTTGTTCCTTTGTCACTCTTCTGAGCAGTCTCCAAGGTGACAGCATGTTTGCTGCCATTTCACTCGCTTAAAACTACCAGAAAAATCCCTGCAAGAAGGAAGGGAAAAAAACTAGGCTAGCAGCAAAGTGTTCTACAAGCGTCCTCCCTACGGCATTCTGGATGAGAGAACAGGACATACTGCCCTTTGACACTCCTTTCCGTTCCTTCTGCAGTGTAATTGTAGAAGAGCAGCATGGCAGTTGTGTCAACCGCAGCCCAGGGGCTGCTTTAGCCAGGCATGCTAATTCGCCTTCACGTCGTAATACATGCAGAGAACTCTCCTCACAGTCTCCACGTACTTATCATCAGGAACAGGTTTTCTCTGGCTTCCTGGCTCTAGAAATTTCTTGATTGTGGGGATGCTGCTTATCCTTGCTTTAAATGCCTAAAAAGGTAAACAGGAAGCACATGCTCTTTAAGGAACAGAAAAGTAACAAAAGAAAAAACCAGTTTTACTGATTTGTGTAACATCCTTTCACTGTTCAGGTGAGGGAGCCACGAGCAAATTTTACTCCAACTCCAGCCTTGTTATTTTAAACAAAAATAAAACAGCCCGATCTTATTGATGTGGGATGGAGTGGAAACAGTTAGTCAACTGTGATTTCAGATGTGTACTTAAATCACCTCGTGTCATACAGAAGTATCTTCTGATTAAAGGTATCACAGAACTGGTAAGGGGAGGTGGGAAAATAAAGGGGTGGGGTGGGGGGGATTTCTTCAGACCTGTACAGGGATTACTCCAGAAAATAATAGATTCTCTAGATGAAACATATTACAAGGTTCTTCCTAAAGCAAGAAGAGCAAGGCTACAATCAAAGAGGAGTCACAGATGTTCTCATTTTGTGGACTTATCTACACACATAAGACTTTGAAGTATAATTTATCCCATTTCCAGCCATGTGAATGTATTGTTAGTGTAAGGCACCTGTAACTGAGGAAAGCCTGAGAGCACATCGGACTTCTTCTCTTCCACCATTAAAATGGCCTCAAGAAGATGAACATCTGCCCAGCTAAAATTGTTGCCGACAAGAAAGTCCTGCCCGTGGTCTTTCAGAACCTGGAAGTGTCATAAATGAAAACATTCAGATGTGGATAGCCAGCTGGGGTTGATGTTTTCAGAATGCACAGGCACACCTTCTCTGACGAAACTTCCGGCCTCCTTGTCACCTTTCCCTCCCATGCAGCCAGGGATACAAGCTGGTGTGAGGGATGTGGGCCCAGGGCCTTCAGTCACTGATCATTTCATGGGCTATCTATGAGCAATCCTCACAGTGCTGATCTAGAATGCCAGGGTTTCTCTTACCCATCCTTCCTTCCTATAGCCCTAGGTAACCCCATGTACAGGGTTAGACACCTACTTTGTACTCACATCTCTCCAGTCAAATAAACCTTGAGTTTTTCTGTATGTAGTTACAGCTTCAATGGGAAAATACAGAATGTAAAGAGGGGTGATCAGCCCAAAGTACTGGAGCTAGGAAGCAACAAGGGGAAACTAGGACAGAATGAAATCTGGCAGCCACCTAGAGGGGAGCTAGTATTTAAGTGGGAAACTGTCATCCTTCTAGTCTTTCCAACAGAAAAAAGATCTATTTCTGCCAGATCATCCTCTCTGTGTATATTAATTTCCACTGAGAGCACCTCTTGGGTCCCATCTCTCAAAGGATCAGTTAGGTTCCAGAATGGCTTTAGCAGCAGACCAGTCTGACTAGAAGGCAGCAGTGATAGCTGCATATTATTGTAGTTAAAATACCCCAACATGTAGATGTATCTGAAATGTTAAACAAAGCTGACAATTAGCTATTCCAAAACAATGCAAGTTACTGTGGTGGGTTGACTCTGACTCTATGTCAGGTGCCCATCAATGCCAGTCTATTACTCCCCTCTTCAGCTGGACAGGGGAGAGAAAATATAACAAAAGGTTTACTAAGCTGAGCTAAAGACAGGGGAATCACTCAGCAATTGCCATCACAGGCAAAACAGACTCGACCTGGGGAATGAATTTATTACCAATCAACTATCCTACTACCAGAGAGGGATACTGAGAAATAAAAACTAAACCTTAAAACACCTTCACCCCTACCTCTCCTTTCCTCCTGGGCTCAACTTTACTCCTGAAGTCTCTACCTCCTCCATGCCAGCTGCACATGGGGGTTACGGTCCGTTCATCACACGTTACTCCTGCTACTCCTTCCTCCTCAGGGGGAGAACTCCTCACACTTCCCCTGCTCCAGTGTGGGGTCCCTCTGACAGTAGACAGTATTCCACAAACTTCTCCAATGTGAGACCTTCCCCCAGGGTGCAGTTCCATACGAACTGTTCCAGCATGGGCCCCTCCCATGGGGAGAACTTCTTCAGAAACAGACTGTACTTTTAGCAGCTTCTTACAGAAGCCACTCCTGTGGCCTCCCATTCTTCCCACACAGATCCAATAAAGTTACATTGTTTAATTTCTCCTAAAACCAGGAAGCTGCTGTTTTAAACACATTTAGACATTCATTGGATCCTACCAGTTTTGAGACAAAGGGGATGTTGATGCTGCCCAGACTATGTAATTGTACTTAGGAATTTCTGCATTTAACCCACCTCAACTTGTCTCATAGTGCTTTGACCTCCCTGCCATCTCTCCAGCCTGCAGACAGTATGATGCCCTGGTTTCAATTCTTGCACTGATACCTTTCTGTTTCTTCTGCTTTTGCTAACATACCCAGTGTTCCCATTGTTATCCTTTCAGAAAAATGGAGGAAATAAATCTCCTACGTACCTTTTCATATGCTGGGAAATACCTGCTTGTTGCCTTTTGAACT
Source organism: Colius striatus (assembly GCF_028858725.1). Taxonomy (NCBI): domain Eukaryota; kingdom Metazoa; phylum Chordata; class Aves; order Coliiformes; family Coliidae; genus Colius; species Colius striatus. The sequence continues at coordinate 22,837,013 of NC_084760.1, read as the reverse complement.
ATAACAGCATGTTGTTTCTCTTTATCCTCAGACGATAAAAAGGGGAACATCAAAATGAAGCCCATAAGGTCCTCAGTTCCTCCAACATACATATCAATCCTTAAAGCCAAAGCAAACAAAAACCTTAAATAAGTTCATAACCTTAAATGATAACAATTTAAATACAATCATTTTAAAATAATAATTTAAATAACCTTAAATAATAACACTTAACCTAAAAAACCTTAGAACACCTTCATAAGCAGAGGTTTCTTAGATTTGTGTGGTGAGAGCAAAAGTTGGATTCCTCCTCCCCACACTGAAAATTATTTTTGTGGATAAAAATCAAGAAAAAAAATCAAGAATCATAGACTGGTAGGGCTTAGAAGGGACCTTTAGAGATCATGTAGTCCAACCTCCCTGCAGAAGCAGGTTCACCTAGATCAGGTCGCAAAAAATGGCCCAGTGTCAGTCTCACTCTTATTGTAGGGTTGTTGGCACTTTGCTTGCTCATTGTGCAGGATTAAACAGGATGGCACAGAGGTTAAAAAATTTAACTTTGGTGTTACAGATCACTTCAGAGTCATCAAAGAAACACACGACACCACAAGAAGTCACCCCCAACTGGCTTAGTCATTCTGATTTATCTCACTCTCAGGGTTTCATCCAAAGTCCAAGTGATATCAAGCAGATTAATAGTGGGATTAGAAAGCTGATGCGTATCATGTTCTGCACCTAAATTATTTGTAGAGCAGTTCTTCAGAAAGTCTCTTTTACCCATTTTTCCAGAGCAAACTCAAATTTAAATTAAGTCCTTGTGAATATGAATAAACTGTTTAGTAAAATAGTCTAACAAAGTATCTAACGTCCTAGTGCATTCTTATTGAGATTTGAGTCCCTGCAACAGCTAACTGCAGTTTCTGTTGGCAGGCAACAGCTTCTCATGAAAGCCTCTCTAAGGATTAAACATGTTACGTGCAATACGAAGCTACCAGATATTCCTGCAAGGCTCAATATCTGCCAGTTGCCTGCATCTATCTCATCTTCCCAAACTGCACTCCCACACTATACAAGACCAGCCATCCAAAGTACTTAAACCTGGAGTTCATCACAGCAAGCCCTTCTCCAAACATTGATGCATCCTCTCCCCTGCCCAAGAACAAATCAACGAATGTATTTCATTTATCTCTGCTGGTAAGGCAGCAGGAATAGGGTCCAAGTGAAACATAAAACTTCAAAAAAGAGCATTCTGTTTGAAGGCAGAGGTATGCAAGGAATGTCAGCTACAGGAAAGGATGGCTTCTGAACAAGGCAAAGAAGCTGGTAAGCCAGACTGCGGCTCCTGTATGAACATTCATTCTTTTTCTTACTTCCCTGGACCTGCTTCAGCCAATTCTTCCACCTATTTACTCCATATAATAGCAGTTTATTGTAAAGCAGCTGTAAAGTTTATTGTAAAGTAGAGACTTCACTAGCTGACCTTTAGTCTTCCTTCTTTTGAAAAACAATAGGAGATGGACATTCAAAGGCTACATATTGATATAGCACAATTACTTTTTTTTTCCCCTTCACACAACATCAAGACCTGGATTTATTTTTACTTGAAGCCAGTTGTTTTTCAACAGCTTTTAGCCATTCTTTCCCTATCTCCCAAACACTTAAACCTTGCACTTTTTACACTGTTGTGGAACACAATGCAATCACAGATAACATCAATGACATCTTACTTTGCAGCTGAAAGTTAAAAACTATTGCTTTCCAGAAAGTGTTCTGCTTACACAAGCAGTTCAATGACAAGCAGTCACCTCTTGAATACCTGTGCCAAGATGTATTAATCTTTCACTAAAGCACAATACACCCCTGCCTCAAATGTCTTTATGTTTAAATAATCAAATTAGAACAAATCAGTTGGCTTGCATCTAGCTGTGGCCTGTCAGGCTCACTGCAACTTGTGTGTCACTGTGGCACACAGCTGATTCCCTGCGTGTGCAAATATGTAATTAATTCTAGATGTCCTTAAGCTACTATTATAAATTCAAGAAGGGTAGAACTGTTACAGTACAGGGCTCTCTCCTTCAGGTCCTTCCCATAGAGGTTGTACTTTGCTGCTATGTAGTTGAGGATGGCTCTGGTCTGCACCATCTTCATCCCATCGATCTCCACCATGGGCACTTGCTGGAACATCAGAGATCCTCCTAAAGGGAAAACCACACAGTATACTCCTGGATCAAGTAACTCCAGATCAGGCTTCTTGCTGTCTTCAGAAGATCATGACTTTTATAGGGATCTTGCTGTGGGTTCATTATATTAAAGTGAAGTTCTTCCATGTAAACAATACATTACACTATAGCAGGCAAATTAAACTGCATAACTCAATTATTAACATCCTTGCTTCAAAAGAAATACACTGAAGTTGCATTCAGGACTGTGTACAGCACCTTTTCTGCTGAAATGGAAATATAGTGGTGACAATCACAGTAAATATATCAACTGGGTAAAAAATGTCTCATTCTAAAAACATTTCTAGAGTTTTTTTTCCATTTTTTCCCTCATTTTAAACTACAGTTGAAGCAAATGTCAGGTTCCCAAATTCCTCTCTTATAACCAGTACCTTAGGCTAAATTGAGACATTTAATGAAGTTTTACAGATCTTTTTTCAAGTTACCGAAGGCCAGGGTAAGTTTGGGGGACCAGGTGGAACACTTAGACAAACGGAGAACAGAACAACTCAGAGACCTAGGAGACTTTCCAGTTCCGAAAGACATTCAATTTTCAATTGCATCTGTCCTCATATGTGAAAAAAACCAGCCTCTGCAGCTGTTCACAGCTCTCAGTTTTACTCTTCTGTCTGCTCTGCGGAAGGTAAGTCCTGCACAGTCTTCATATGTCTGCTCTGAGACTAAGCAAAGTCTTGAGGTTTCATGAGGACTCACCTTTCAGGAGCTTCTCATACTGCTCTTTGGTTTCCAAAAACTCTTCTTCAAACTGACAAAGAGAATGAGGAAAAAGGGTAAATGAGCATCTTTTCACCTTTCTACTTAGCTAAACTTTTAAAGCACCATAAAAGGCAAAGGATATAGATCACAGTTCCTTCCATTCCAGATATGGCTCTAAGGGAGAGAAAAATACCAAACCAAGAGCAGAGGCACATGCAAAATCTCTTGGACTGTCACGTTTTAACAAATGCTGCTAAAGGGGCCACGAAGATGATGGAGTGGAGCATTTCCCTTATGATGAAAGGCTGAGGAAGCTGATGCTCTTTAGATTTGAGGAGACTGAGGGGTGACATCATTAATGTTCACAAATACATAAAGGGCAGGTGTCAGGAGGATGGAGCCAGACTGTTCTCAGTGATGTCCAATGATAGGACAGGGAGCATTGGTTACAAGCTGGAACACAAGAGGTTCCAAAGAAACATATGGAAAAAATTGTTCAGTATGAGCGTGAGGGAGCACTGGCACAGGCTGCCCAGATGGGTTGTGGAGTCTCCTTCTCCTTCAAAATCCACCTGGATGAGTTCTTGTGTGACCTACTCTAGGAGGTCCTGCTTTGGCAGGGGAGTTGGACTAGATGATCTTTCAAAGTCCCTTCCAACCCTTAACATTGTGTTTTCTGTGATTCTGCAAACCCTAGCAGAAAAGCAGGCAGTACAAACTGGAGTGAGGATGGTTTGTTTGGTACTCTTTGTTACTGAACGGGCAGTTTAATGTGACAAAGTCGACACCACATACTAGGCTGTCCTTAAAATACTTTCTGGTATATGAGGTATATAAGGGGTGGGTATTGTCTGGGGTTTGGCAGGGATAGGGTTAACCTTGCCCACACGCCGAGAGCGGCCGTGGCCCGGCCACTGGGCGCCGCGATGACGCCACACTCCGTAAGTAACGGCAGCAGCCGGGGCACAACTGCGGCTGCGGCGGCCAGAGCCAGCGGCGGGAGCTGCGAGCACTGAGCACAGCAGCGGCGAGCAGCGAGCACTGCAAGCAGTGAGCAACGAGCAGTGAGCTGAGATGCGGGGCAGCACTTGCTGTTTTCCTTTGCTGCTGTTATGGCTTTTTTTTTCTCTCCATGTTCTATGAAATTGTCCATATCTCAGCCCACAAAGCTTTACGTTTTCCCTGGTTCTCCTCCCCAATTTGCAGAGGTGGGGAGCGGTGAGCAACTGCGTGGTTCAGTTGTTGTCAGTTGGGTTTAAACCGCAACATCAATGTAGACCATGGAGACTAGAAAAATGATGGACTTTACCAATCCCTGAATGCCCTGCTATGGACTCCCAAGGACCCTTCCTCAGCATATCTCTCTCAGAACATCTGTGCAACTTATGTTAATTTATTAAGACTTGCTATACAAGGGAAACCCCAGCAGATTAGGCATACACAGTGCCAACGTTCAACCACTGTGTTACCACAGAGTCTAAAATGCAGAACCCAAGGTTCTGCTGATGAAAAGCTGGGAGCATGTACCTGTCTACAGGGTTGCATTTTAAATTTAAAAAAAAAAAAAAAAGGGGGGGGGGAGGGAGGAAGGAGAGAAATAAACAACACAGGGAAACATCCAGTTATGTCTTCTGTAAGGCCTTCAGATAGACTGATAGTCTTTTGAAAAACTCATATTCTTCGGCTCAGTACATGGGTAACTGGACGAAATGTAAGAGCCTGCTGAGGACACTTGGAACAACTACTAGTCCTTTCTGTCCTCAAACTGATTATTAGTTTATCACCAAGACAGATATCAAACAAATATATATGTTATATCTCACCCAAAGAAATTAAAGTGGTGACATGCTTCTCTGCTTTACCCAGATATTTTTCTTCCTACTCTGAGATTTCTAATTTCCCTACACATGTAGGTCAGTTTGTTTACTTTGCCTTGTTAAGTCTCACTTCAATGATGCAGGTAAGACAGAATATATTTTGTGCTACAGCATATTGTGAAGGATGCATCCAGTGGAGTGAAAAACAACACAGAATCTGAGTGTGAGCCTCCAACTGAAACCAGAAAGACTAGAGAAAGTAAATCTGCTGCCGTTTTACTAGGTACAGATAATACTTGTTACATATCTGTCATTCAGCTCAATAGCACTGAGTCAGTAATCAAATGCTTAATTAAGCATTACACATTCTTGCATTAGGCAAGAAACTCGTTTATAGTGTCATTGCTCAGAAGACATGTAACTTGTAGCCATACTTTTGTGTGCCTAAAGTAAACATGTTTAGTTATACCAAAGAGCCAATGCTCATTTACTACTATATCTTGTCATCCCATTTCTGTTTTGGTTAATAATCTGTGGTCTGCCTCAAAGACAAGTTTACCAATGTTTATCTTAAAACCACTAAAACAAACCTCGACCCCAGCTGCAGCCAACAACCAGCGAATTGACTCCATCTTGCCTCTTCCATCAAAGTAGTAAAGTCTCGGTTTTGCAGCCATGACTTCAAACTTCCAGCTTCCTAAAATAATTATACAGGATAAGAAGTTAATAACGATACAGAAAGCTGATGGCAGCTGGAATAATGGTTCACAGGTCACTCCCATGACAAAACATTTCAGTAAAGTTTTAGTCTAAACTGATTTGGTTTTACTGCTGCACAGAAAAGTCACACACAGTATTTCATAGACTTTTCATTGGGCTGAAGCTCAGGAAAAGTAAACATCAAGTTCCCAAGCGGGAGATAACAGAAAAGAGTAAAGCTATCACTAAGGAAATCCTTACAACTTTGAGGAAATGTAAGTTTCAGCACTAGAGTTACTCAGTCACCACTGAAAGTCAAGTTTTGACCACAGAAGAGGCAATAGACAGGTTTTTCAAATCTGTCAGTCCTTATATCAAAGAATGGCAAAAACATCAAAACATTCATTCTACACATACTTAGGTGAAGTACGGGAATGTATTTTCAAAGCTTCTTATTTTCCTTTTTAGCTGGGGTGGTCCAGAGTCAGTATGTTATCTGGAATCAGCAGAAACTTCAAAACAATGACCAGTTTCTTGTGTAATAATCCAGACTCAAATCCATAGATTCAGACTGTTGCACTACTTATCTATTAATAAACTGTTGCTCATCAAAACTTTATAGACTTTTCAGCAGAACAAACATCCCATGCTTTGCAAACAGCATTTTGGTTCACTAATGGCTTTGCAAATGAGGCTATTAATTGTCCTTTTTTGAATAGACTAGTGTTTAGGGACTCAGCAGGAACTGGATTCCACTGTAGAGCCATCAGCCAAAGAAGCATCAAATTTCATTCTACTGGCACTTCACATGTAGAACTCCATAACAGTAACTCCTTGCTGCAACTGAGAGCTGTTTTCCCTCTGTAGGGAGATTACTTGTCGTTCCAATCCACAGCTCAAATAATTCCACAAAAGAGGCTGTTGGAATACAAACAATAACCTTCAGTGTTGCAGGACCTCCTTTGTAAGCAGAGGGAAAAATGTGACCTTTGAAAGACCCTGAACATACATGAGGCAAGCGATCTGCTTGTTAGCCAACAGCCATGAAAATAGAACACAAAATACAAGACTGCATCTGACCACGGGAATTCAAATGAGCCCAGCTATTAGGCAACCACTGGGAACTAAAAATTTGCTGAGTAGTAACACTACTGCTAATAAATATAAGAGTGCATAAGAAACAGAAAAAGACGAAAGTATCAGGATCAGAACTCCATGAAAAAACAGGAGCTGCGGGTAATACAGTTAAACTCACACAAGAAGAAAAAAGTGCCAAATATTATTTATACGTGTAAAAAATTACAGAAAGAGTCCCTTATCTTCAGTGCACCTCCCCAAGACATGCTTTTAGCAGGCCAACTGACATGTCACAGGAGATAAACCACTCACTGTTGCCAAGCTCACATCAGCTCAGCAAAGGCAAATGGAAGGTACAGATACTTGTCTTGTAAACACGACCAATGAGCTTTGCAGCTAGCTGTCACAGCCCAGTTTCTCAAATTGAGCCTGCTAAGCAATATTGGAAGATAACATCCAACCTGTGAATGGAAATCTGATGGGATGAGAGCACCTTGGGGATGGACAAAGAGCTTCCTTCCCTGTTCCTCTCACCAGATGGAAAGGAAAATGTCAATTTGTATCCAGGAGCTGCAATTGTTGGCAGGTTGCTGCCCCTTCCCTTCAGCCTGGTATCTCAACAGCAGCAGGGTCTTTGGGAAAAAAAGGATCCAGATTGAATCCCCTGTTGTAATTTGTGGAGGCCACCTGAGCTAACAGAGGCAAGAGAGAACATAAGCATCTGTACAAGAAGTCATTGCTCCTATGCCAGCCACAAATGCCAGAAGATCAGTGAAGAGGGCCAAGAGCCCAGCAGTACCTGGCATATCCTGCAGATCCAAAACTTCAGCACTCAATTCCCACTGCTTGCAGTCAGAGACTCAGCCTGACAGCAGCTGCTCGTTTCTGCACCACAATATGTAGTGCCAGTCTGCGGGGAAAGTCTCTGATGGAGTCTCCTGGGCCATCAGCTCCAATCCCTTCTGCTCCTCACATGTTGGCAGTTAGCGAGGAGAGAGCTTGCGGGTGAACAGAACAGAGCAAGCTCTCCCAGAAGAGATAAGAAACGCTAGAGCAGGTACTACTTGTACAAGTGGTCACTGAGTCCCGGGCGAGTGACTAGGGAGGAGACCCCCTGGTCAGGCACCTAAAGCCCACCTGAGGCAGCCACAGCCCCCGCCTCCACACTACGAGAGCCAGGCGAGCCAGAGGCCACTGGGCTGGTGTTGGGGAACGAGAAATCACAGAAACCCACGTTATCACACAGACAATTAAACAACCCAAGCCAAAAAACACGGTTTTTAATCACCGAGACGGCGGCGCGACACCCACCGCGTGAGGAGCCGAGCCGCGAGGAGCCGAGCCGAGGCGAGGCGAAGGGCCGCACGCAGATAAACCCCCTGAAGCAGGCGCAGGCTGAGGCAGTTAGAGCGGAGCGGCAGCCAATGGGAAAGCAGCGCTCTGCATATATCGCAAAGGACTGTGGGAGGAAAGCGCAACCCAAAATACCGTAACGGCTGGGAGCTGTTTTGGCCCGAGACGTTTTACCGTTACGGGAGGATGTGTTTTAACAAGTCACACAACTGGGCACCCGGCCCCAGCAGATCGCCATAACCCTAAAGTGTTCGAGTTTTCCGATCCATATATACATTCGCAGGCGGAGTTGTTTTCTGGATGTGAGGGCGATCTGGCTGCGACATCTGTCACCCCATTGATCGCCAGGGTTGATTCGGCTGATCTGGCTGGCTAGGCGGGTGTCCCCTTCCTCCCTCACGGCTCCATGTGCGTCCCTCCCGAAGCTGCGCGCTCGGTCGAAGAGGACGACCTTCGCCGATAGAGACGTACCGTTCATCGGTCAAGGGTATACGGTAGCTGCGCTCCCCTGCTAGAACCTCCAAACAAGCTCAAGGTCAAGTTGTAGGAGAACGTAGGGTAGTCAAGCTTCCAAGGCTGCAGACACATCCAAGTGAGGCGCTGCATGGGGCAGTCTGCCATTCTTTTCTCACCCCTCCACAGTAACCACCATTTTCCAACCTCCTCACAGCCTCTATCGTGTGTGTTCTTTAGCTGTACCTGCACACTGGGGTATTAAGTATTGCTCATTTCCACCCTTGTAGATGGAAATCTTGTTTATTCACTTATCGGACCTCAGTGACCTACAACCCCATGTACACACACCACTTACAATCCAGCATGACATCAATTATTTCGCCGCTTTCATCATCTGCACGATTCATTTCCAGCCCACTTGAACACTTTGCAAAAGGGCTGGGCCTATAAGTGATCAACTGCCTTCAGCTTCCACTGCCTTGAAAGCAGAAGGCCAGGGTGACACAAGGTACTGAGAACAGAACACATTTTCAGTTGGAAGAGACCTACAGTGATCATCTAAGTCCAAGTGCCTGTCCTTCCTCTGAGGTGTTACATATCTTCCGCTTCGATCTAGCAGTGCTACAGCTTGTTCCAGAGAAGTTGCCATCCGAGGACTGAACAATCAGCTTGACCAAGAGCTCACAGTACACTGTGCAAACTACACATTTAGACTCAAATCATGCAGCCAGTCAGCTTGCAGAAGAGCACAGGCAGTACCCCTCCAAGACGGCACCAAATGCATGGCTTATTTAAAAACAAATCCCAAACCTACCCACCACTGAACAAAAGAATAATCAGAAAGCCAAAGTAAAAGGGAATAAGAGATCCATAGTCCAGTCAGTCAATGTTTCTTCAAGAGTAGCTTTATTCAAGGCAGGAGACTTGACACAGAAGGAATGAAACATTCATAACGGTTTTAAACACAACTGCTGAACAAACAGGAACCATTATTTCTTGTCTCACTGACAATTCCACCCTCTCCTTCCACATAAGCTCAAAGAAACATTCTCTCAACATATGTTTTCCTCCCCACATTACAGAACAGCCTACTCCTATCAACAGCCTTACTAGATACAGAAATACCATGGAGTTGGCTTTTCTGGCTTGGGTTTGGGGATTTTGCTAACCTTATGGCACCTACACAATATTTGTAGGAAAATCTGGATTACAGAGGTGAATGAGTCCCCTGCAAGGCTCCTTTATTTCCAACAGTCGTCGTTATGTGGAATGCATAAGCCTTAGGAAACGTAAACAGCGGAACTCTAAAAACATTTTGCATCAAGATGCTGCTAAATATTAAAACACAAAGTAGTAGGTTACGTACAATAAATTGTCAGATATGCTGCTTGTCCAAATTTCAGTATAATAAAGACCTGCATCTTCTCCACACCTGTATTGCACACTGAGACAGCACAGTAACACCCATGGGGCAGTCTGCTCAATCCTTACACAAAAAACTCTTTCTCCGCCTTCAGGAGGAATCTGCTTGAGTAAGGATGACAAGTGTTGCTGTTGTACTTTGCTAACCTTCTGTCCCACTAGTTAAAGCTGGCAAAAATAATTCTGAATATCAAGATTATTAGCTTCTTTCCAAAATAAAGGCTTTGATTTGGGAAAGGAGAAGAGATGCCAAGGAAAGTACTATTTCTTTTTTCCATTCTTTTTGCTGAACTGACCCAACCCTGAACACTATAGTCAAGAAAATCACCGCAAGGCTGATCAAGACCTAGAGTTATGGGCCAGGTTCAGACTGCTCCTGTGTAACTTTAAACCTATGCAGCAGTCCCAGTCCTTAGTTGAGAGACCCAGTCATCTCCAGAGGGCCACTAAGGCCTCCCTTGAGCCGAATTTCAGCAATGACTGTCATTCATTCCTGGTTTCAAGAGTCAGCTCCTAACAAAGGAACTCAGGCTTAGGTGTCTGCAGTTACGGCAGCTGAATCCAAGCCTCCTCACTTGTTTGTCTCCTGCTTCCACCAGGAATTAAGCCTATGGAACAGACTAGTTAAATTGACTACTTAGGTCTAGGAATACTTCAGATAGGTTCAGGGTGTTACCTGAACCAACTGAGACCAATTATTCAGCGATGAAATAAAGGATATCTGGATATCAGGTATTTATTTTCACTGAGTAGAACAACCAAAGACAGCAGCAGCATATGCTTCAGAATTGGGATGGCTGCTGTCCCTTGGCCTCACTGCTCCAGAAGCAGTGAAGGATGGTCTGGAGTTAGTACTTGCTCTGAACAAGTATGGGAGTAGCTGGACACACAACATGTCCTTGGCATGTCTAACTCTTACATGCACAGTCTTAATGCATAGATTATTTTGCTCCCTGTTTGCTTTGCTCTGCTCTGTCTCTCTGTGGGCTGAATCCACACAAAGAGGTAAGCAGTGCGCCTCAGGTTCCCCCCGTGGAACTGAGCCAGCAGCCCACTCCAGGGTCCCATTGGCCCCAAGCCCAGAGGGCTCCCCTGGCAGTACTGTCGAGGCCAGGGCACGTTATCAGCCCCCAGCAGCCACTGGCGCAGCCCACAGAGCGTCCCACTGACACACCAGCCAGGCAGCTCCTTTCCGGGCTGGGTGCTGAGAACCACACCTGCCCTCAGCCCCTGAGACTGATTTTCAGTCTCATATTCTGGACAGATCAGGTATTTATAAGCATTTCTGTACAATTCTACAGGAAGAGGCAATGTCACAGCACACTCCAGCTTGGGTAGTGCTGTTCCAAAACACAACTATAAAAGATGTGCTCCTGCAGCACTGTCCTGTTTCATCTTCCTCTGTGAAAGGAGGTGCAGGAACAGCCAAATGCTGGCTGTCACCTAAATGAACCTTGTAGTGACAGCCACACTCCAGCACTCCCTTCAAGGGCAGAATTAAACCAGACCATGGGGCTATTTTCTTTTCTCTGTAACCTGAGAACTCACTTTGTCTCATAAACTGAATTAAACTGTTCTTCAAAGAGCTGTATCCACTTCTGTGAAATCAACCACAACTTCAGAATGTTTACTAGCAGGACTAGGTAAGGTCCCATTTTTCCCTGTAGAGACTGGGGACTTAATTTAGGGAAAGTGACATATTCCTACATTTAAGTGAAGACTTACTGAAACGAAGCAGAACTGAAGTAAGCTTAAACTGACCATTTCCTCTGGACATTTCCCCCTCCTCCCCCAAAGTGATTTTAAACAGTTGCGAAAATTAAAGTCAGCTGCATAGATACTGTCACTTCCTTAAACTCTGCTGCTGGCATATTACCAATCCTTTGTTACTTCGAAATCAGGGTTGTAGCTGTTAATGTTGTCTTAAATGTGTCTTCAGATCTTATATTCACAACAACAACAAAGAAGGAGAAACAGAATCTGGGGTTTTTTTTCTCCTTAGAAATCATTAGAACATTTAAATTAAGAGGTAGGTCCACGTTCTACTTTACAGTGAACGATGCCAAGAAGCAACTTTGAAGCAGGACATGAGAGTGCTGAGTCAGAAAACAGATCTACAGAAGGGTGTTTGCCCTTTACCAAACACAAAGATTCCCCCGGTTTGGTAAAAGCAAAAGAATGAAGCTGGAAAGCTGGACAGTGGTCCAACAAAAACCTCTCAATGGCAAAAGTCAATTAAAAAAAACAAAAGCAGCCTTCCACTGACTTTCAGCAATCCCTCAGCGACTGTAAAGGAGGGGCTGGACTGTCAGCCACTCACTGCTCTGACATCAGTACAGAGCAGGTGAGCACAGCAAAAATGTGGCATCGAGATGTGGCACCGCCGAAGCTGCACAGTCTCGGTTAGCACAAGCTTCGGAAAGTGTGTGCTGAATGCCCTTTACTCAGCACTTCTCTGTCATATTGCACCACTTCACCTTTTTTATCTACTTTTATTAAAAAGTTGATTCTAATAAAGAAAAGCTTTTTCTTTTAGAAGTTCATTATTAAAAATTTCTGGTATAAAAATGCCCAAGCCCCTAAAGCCATATATACAAAATGTGCCAGAGCTATGAAAAAACTGCACCCAATTCTGTAACAAAACAAACCGATTTTATACAAAAAGGTACAAGGTTGTGTTAAAATTAATAAAAAGTAAATTAAAAAACACCTTTCAAAAGGTCTCTTTCATAGAAGACCTGTTCCTTTGAAATGTACACGTGTATAAAACAGCATCAGATTGTCTCGTGTCAGCAAACTGTTTCTTGCCATGGGTCACCGGGGAGCACCGTACTTTGCAGACCAGTCAACACGCCCGTGGATGGGCTGAGCTGCTGGTGGGAGAGGCAGTAACCTTGGTGTGCTTCTGGTAGGTGAACTGAAGGATGGTTGGCCAAGAGGGGGTCTTACTGACTTCAGAGGAGTGTAATCTAAGGGACACAAGAAAATGCCATGAGTGAAACCTTCAGCGAGAAGCTGTCCACGTTAAACAGAGAACAGATGCCAGTCCAGACCCTTATTTCCTCAAGATGCAAACCTTTTCTAACTGAATTTGCTGATGTGGAACAATAGTGGATCTAATTCCTAAAGTCTTATTGGACAAGGAATATTTGTATCACTGATTTGACAAGTGTGCCAGCTCTCACATCACTCTCTAAGTCCCACTGAAATATGCTGTGGATACACCCACACATTTCATAAGCAAGGTAAAAAGAGACCAAACACCACTCCATAGGACGTTCTGCAGGGTTACAAACCACAGTAAAGCAAAGATCCATAGGTCAGTGCTGCACACAAACAGCATTACCAGAGTAAGGAGCAAGCAAATTGGTAGCATGCTTACTAGAAGCCGGATCCACAACTGGTGCTAACTGAACCCTCTGCCCAGCAGAGCCGACTTCCTTCTTCAGTAATGAAGGGATATAACCACCAGTCAGACCGCTTGATCCTGTGGGCCCCAAAAAGAAACAGCAAGGAACACGTGAGCTCAACACAGCGGATCTCCCACCCCATCAACAGATGACAAAGGTGTGCACTGACAGGTCATAGCCAACATCAAGCCCAGTGATGGACCAAGGAAAATAGGAACTTCAGGGAAGACCTTAGAAACCCACAGATCCTATCTATACCTGCATTCAGGAGAGACTGTCGGCATCAGACTGAATTAAAGAGGAACAGAAAATGGGTCCAAATTGTACTCTCACAGGGCAATTTCTGCTTCTCCCTGACACTGTGAATTTTTCAATGTTTCTCAAAGCTTTCCAAACTTAGCATTTTGACGGGAATTATTTTGGCTTTCAGCAACTGGGTCCTATGACTATACTCACTCTCGATTTCTGTGCAGTGAGTCTGGGGCTCTGGTGCTACACAAAGCTCTTACTGAAGCCAGTAACAGCATAACTTTATGAATTGGGATAGATTCACAAGCCAGATTTGGGAGGTCAGCTACAAAGTCCCTAAGATGAGCTGAAACAGACCTGACTGACCTGTAGGATAAGCTTGAGAAATTGGAACGACAACAGTTGTAAACAGAACAGTTAAGAGGTGTAGTGCAGGTGGACACTGAATGAGTCAGCATGCACAGAGCATATCCACCACACACGTCTACAACAGTGTGGAGCAGCAGAGCAGTGGCCGAGCACACTGTAGGAAACAGCAGTAAGAAGTAAACCAGGAAAAAATGTCACCATGTCCTATGCAGCTACAGAAGCAGCAAAAACTCATAGAAGAGCCAAGAAGGAGACACGTGCTACATATATAAAGGTTCTCATGCAGTTTGGCCATTTACAACATCCTCCCAACTTGAATCTTTTAAGGGACAAATTCTGATTAAATTACACCCACAATTTGAAGTCTTTTGCTTTTTAAACCAGAGTTTCTAAAGGCTCAAAATGTTTCCTTGGGCCAAGATTCAACAGATTTTCTCAAACATTTTCATAACAACAAATGCAAAACAAGTACTGCACTGTAGAACTGCAACATCACATGAAAACCTGAAGGCAAGAAAGATTTAGAGAGGAAATACATAGATACAATCAAGAAACATCAACATGATTAAATGCATTTGGTAAGATCTAATGTAAAAATCCACAAAGTAATTACTTCAAATCAAATAATAGGGATTAAATACCTGAAATACCAAATGCCCCAAACCTGAAGAAGAAAAATTGAAGAGTTTTGCTTTTTGTCTGTATTTTTTAAAAGCTACAATTACTTTACTATTTTAAAAAGCATCATTTAAAAGACATGGTCACAGCCGATAGATTTTATTTGCCTTATTCACATAACACGAGTGATGTGTATGTCTAGTCCAATTTAGACCAGCTCTCTGTCAGTCATTTAAAAAAAGGGCTAAAATAACTTGGAAACTTGAAAATACGACTTGCAAAAACTGATAAGGGAAACTGAAGGCAGGGTGAAGTATTTCAGGTTGAACAGAGCAAAGCTGTCCAACCTTCTATGCACACGGTACTTCAAACCAGACTTTGGGGATTCGTTGTGATTGCTATGTTTCTGTTTAAAGTGGTCTCCAAAGCCAAGGAATTGTAGGACCATCACCTATTCTCTTTCATCAGAGTGTAAAAGACAGCTGCTTACCTGAATTCATCCTGTTGATATTTCCTCCCAAAGCAGAAGCTTTCCCAGGCAAGCCAGAAGTGGGCCAGGGATTAGCTGGAACAGGCTCTTTGTCTGAAGTGGAGACTATGCTGTTCCTTGTGCTTATCCCTATGGCAGCATAAATGCCAAAATTACTACACTGAAATCTCTGCAGTTACATAGGCTTGCATTCATTCCATCTGATGCACAATCTTAGAGCACACGTGCAGTCCACATTTTCACTCTTAACATGCCTCTGGGTTACTTCCCATCCTCTCAAATAGGAATGCCATGACTAGCCATAGGCTCTAACTCTAAAAACATAATAGGACAAGTCGCTCCACTAGTACCCATGGCTGCTTATGTCAAGGGACAAGATCAAGGCTACAAATATTCTCCAGTCACAGCCAATGAACCCCGTCACGTAAATGAACTCCATGCTTTGTATCACACACAGCATTTTAGCCTAACAGTACCAAGATAATCTGAGGGTAAGTAACGGTAGATTATGTTTCTTGTAGTACTATACTCTTCTTTGGGATATCTACTGAAACCACAGACTGTGCAAACAGTCTGCAGTCACAGAATCATAGAATGGTTGGGTTGGAAGGAACCTTTATAGATCCTCCAGTCCAACCCCCCTGCAGAAGCAGGTCCACCTAGATCAGGTTGCATAGGAACATGTCCAGGCGGGTCTTGAAGACCTCCAAGGAAGGAGACTCCACAATCCCTCTGGGCAGCCTGTGCCAGGGCTCCCTCATCCTCACAGTGAAATAGTTTTTTCTTATGTTTAAGTGGAACTTTTTGTGTTCCAGCTTCATCCCATTACCCCTTGTCCTGTTGCTAGCTACTATAGAAAAAATGAGATGTCCCAACCTCCTGACACTCACCCTTTAGATATTTGTAAATATTAGTGAGATCCCCCCCTCAGTCTCCTCTTCTCCAGACTAAACAGCCCTAGTTCCCGCAGTCTTTCCTCGGATGAAAGATGTTCCAGTCCCCTGATCATCTTGATGGCCCTGTGCTGGACTCTCTCCAGCACTTCCCTGTCCCTCTTGAGCTGAGGAGCCCAGAGCTGCACACAGGACTCTAGATGAGGCCTCACCAGGGCACAGTAGAGTCATATGTCATGTACATATGTCATATGTCATATGTCATGTATTACATGTAAACACCCCATATTTAAGCAGATTACCCAATGTACAAGGATTTGGTCATCATTTACAGTAAAGCAAAAGCAGGCTTGGGATCAATGTGTTTTACAACCTCCTCTAGCAATACAACCTCCAGCTCTCAAGAGTCTACTTAAATGATCCAATTTGAAAGGCATTGAAATTAATTGTTTAAGGGAAAAAGACTGAGTTTACCACTACAATACCTTCTTGTTTACTTAAGTAATTGGTAAGTTTTAGTACTACAGGTAAATGAACAGGTAACATGGTCTTTATAAACAGAAGTTGTGAAAAGATACATTTAGATCCATCTCATTTTAAATACAGGCAGACATGCTGTCCACCTCCTGTACCTCATCCTGTCCCAGTGCTGGTCTCAGTGCAGCAGAGTTAATGAGAAGATAGGCATGCAAGTCTTCTATAGAGACAGGGATTTGCATTGTATTTAACTCCAAGCTACAGTAAAGCATACTCCCACTATTAGTTAGCTTCTATTGCTTGCGGTAGATTATACAACCACAAGGTAAATATGGGACACTGTTGTTTTCCAGTCTAGAAGACCAGTCTAGACATTAACACACGGGCACATTAACAGACATTTTCTAACACACCTCAAAGCATGAAGGAGTATCCATGAGGAAGGAGAAATACCAACAATTCTCTCCCCTTCTTGTAAGCAGGACTTCTCTCAGCTGACAGACTGACAGCACATAGTTCATATCATAGTGATCTATACTAGCAAACTTCTCCTAGTTTTCTTGAAGCATTTGCACCCTCCAAAAGCTCCAAGAGTAAAGCCTAACATACCAATGACTACCTCCTACTGTTGTTGGAATTACAGGAAGAAAAAGAAGTACTTTTTACTAACCAGGCAGATATCTAGAATGTCTCAAGTAGTGTTGCTTTGCTGCAGAAACTTGCAGTGTGGGAGTGTCCTGACGTGGAAAGGTCACGTGAGAAGGTGCACTGCTACCAGAGCCTACAGCATCCAAAGGCTTCAGGTCCAAAATGCTTTCAAATCTATAATCCCAAAATTGATACACTTAGTTCAATTCTTATAGCATACGTTCATCCACAACTGGCCTTTTCATCTCCATCCCAATGCCAGGAATCATTTCCTCATACCGTGTTTGCTACAGCATAAACACGCAGACAACGGAACATTTTCAGCCTGGAGCCACATGAACACCCTGAAAAATCAGACTGTGCTTCTAGTTCCCTTAACATACTGTGTTTGAAGTTTTTATGGATCACTCAGTAAGTCTTTCTCTAACGTGTATAATCCATATAAGCTGCTGCTTAGAGTCACCAAAACAGTGTGTATGTATGGGATAGGTCAAAACAGTTCAGATGTGAAACAAAGTACATGTTCAAAGACGAACTTGGGAAGATTTAAGCTATGCATCATTTTCAGTGGGGAAAAATGAACAATAAATTATACAGAAGGGTGCACTGTCCATCAAAAAGTGAGTTGCAATTCAAAGATCAACAAGCAGTCAAGGCCAAGAAGGAGAGAGACAAGCTGTGTGTCCTTTACCCACCTGGATATATGTTTCTACATCTACAGAAAGCATAAAGAGTAACATTATGAAAAAAGAGGCAAAACCTAAGGAAATAAGACTGAAGAGCAAATGGACACAAGAGAAACCCACTTACCTACAAAGAGTTTCATCACTCTGCCTCTTCTTGTTTTTCAAGTCAATCCGTGTGATGGAAGAGCTGAAATCAAGGTCTTCCAAGTCATCCCAGTCCTCAGAAGTCTTCACTGGCCTAGCAAGATGTCCCCATCTTCGCCTAGTTTTTGGCTTAAGTTCACTATTTATATTCTCAGTCCCAGCAGGTGCTTTCTGTTATAAAGATTGAAAGAAACAAATCCACACACTTAGACCGTAAACCAGGTGATGAGAATAAAGAGGACTTTTTTCCCCCATCTCAAAAAGGTAACAGTGGTAGTAGAGTTGTGACAACAGAATCCTAATCTATCATTAAACATGCCAAGCACACAAGCCTGCAGACACTATTACATATCCTCTGCACTTTACCCTGTAATACAGTGTCTTCCACTGACAGAAGCATAATTTCTTAGGTCTCAATTCCAACTCTATTTCTATTTCACTATATCCCTCCCAAACAATTAACTTGCACCCAATTCTTATTTCTTGACCCATCTTGGAAGTAGAAAACTGCACGCATGTTCCTGTTCCCACGAGCCTGTGCCTAGACATTTTCAAAATATACCGTTCCTGCAGGACATCACAGGCACAAACTTGTGTCTCTTCAGCCATTTAAGCTCATCTTTTCAACCCTGTGTGACCCTGTACGTTGCCAGTAAAGACCCTACTTCAGGGCAGTCTCAGGCAGCAGCATTCACGCTGTCTGTTCTCAGCATCTGTCTTATGAATCCAGTCTCCTTGTATAATCAACAGAAATGGCAGGTTCTTCTGCTGAAAGAATCTCTTGTTTTCCATAGCTAGTTTTCCATGCCCAAAGAGTATTACTCCCAGTCACACAAACTGGAGGCCTTAACTGAAGAAGGTAACATCCCTCCCTCCTCGCATTTCAATACTATTTAATACTTAATACTTTTCTCTCTGGCATCAGTCCCATTAATATGCTGACTACTGTACATCCTTTTTACTCATACAAAGTGTCACCCTTTAAGTGATGCTTTACAACAAAAGCAAGTATAAAGTAGCTTTGAAGTGAAAAATCAGCTTGTTTGATTTATAGCAATTGGATCTAAATTTCAAGATTGTAACTTCAGCTTCTAGCTGAAAGTTGTAACAATTCTTTATACCTATTTCCTTTCCTTTTGGCAAAGTGTAAGAACCTTGAGAATGAGAAACACAGTTACAAGAAAAAAAAATGAGGAAGTGTTTCTTACACTAGAAGGACCTTTACCTGCTGAGGAACCTTATTGTGAATTGCAGGCAGAACCACCTGGCCGGACTTGTCCTCCTGTAAGTAGTTACTGTGCTCAGCCCCTGAGTTGTCTGTCTTATAGGGGTACACCAAGTGCTGAGAACACTGGCTTTGCTGAAAAGGCCTTGATGAAACGCGGGCGTGAAGTTTTGGAGGGGGTTGTGCTGGAGGGACAGGCTTAATGTGCAGAGATGATTTATTATGCAGTTCCTTTTGCTTCACCAGATCCTGAATCCCCAGGGCGTGCCCAACCTGGAAGTATGGATATCGAAGTGCCTAAAACATAACCAAGATGTTAGGAGCCAACATAGGAAACCCAAGTTTTTTACTTACCCAAGCCCTGTGTGATGGCACAAATTTAGTTTCCCTTTTTTTCTGGGGTAGGGAAACAACAGAAGACCCATCTCTCAACACTAGATTCAAGTGAACGCAATCCACTTCAGAATAACGCTGCCATAATAGAAAACTTTTCACAGGCACCAAGTTACCAAATCATTCTCGACTTGTGTAAAAGAGAAAGGTTCTGCAGGATTAAGGTACTGAAGGAGGTACATGTGGTCCAGAGGTGTATTTGATTAAGTCCTGCCTCTTCACGTGCATATGCATGTGCAGACACACGCACCCATGTCATCACAGATTCAGCCATCCAGTCTTGAGTGACTGCAGAGATCTTACATCTCTTCCATTCTGCAGCTCCAAGACTGAATCAGTGAAAGAAATATAACCCTTATAAAAATTAGCCCCCTCTTTTTTTTTTTTAAGACATAGTAAAAATATCTTTATCCTGCCTTACAAGTAATTAAGGAGCTGTCAGTAAAGGAAATTCATCTCTGCCCATTTTGCTGTTTCAGTTACACTAATCTTCCCCTCTCAATAACATTTGTTTGTATCTCTTAATATAATGTTCTGGTCAGTACTTTTTGCTTTTCATTACCTCTGATAAGTTTTCATCTATTTTACTTTTGACCCGCTTCCATTAGATTTAAAGCTTTTTATTACAAATCATACTGAAGGTCTGATAAAATCACAAAAGTTCAGCTATGGTCCTACTGAAGTCAAGTCACATTTGGACCCAGAATTGCACCTGTTTTTTAAAAGATGTGCTGTTTACTTCATTCATTAAGTACTACTGCTGTGGTGTTGATATCTGAAATCAGTAGCTACCATCAACAACATCAGCTGGCCATTATATGTGCAATACTGATAACTTTAGCTATGCTTACGGTCAGAATGCTAGGACAGATCTAAAGTGCAATCAAGCCAAGTCTGCCCTGCAAACCGCCTTCTGTAAGCCAGCTTGATCCAGGCTGTGTCAGGCTGGATGAGAAGTGAGGTGGCCTGAAAGCTGTCTGAATGGCTAGGCCCAGAGCGTGGTGGTCAGTGGAACAACATCTGTCTGGAGGCCAGTAGGTGTCAGTGTACTCTAGGGATTGATACTGGGATAAATAGTGTTCACTATCTCCATGAATGATGTTGATGTTGGTGCAGAGGGGATCCTCAGTAAGCTTGCTGACAATGCAAAACTGGAAGGAGCACCTGATATACAAGAGGGTCATGCTGCTATCCAGAGAGACCTTGACAGGCTGGAGAAATGAGCTGAAGGGAACTTCATCAAGTTCAACAAGGGGAAAGCTAAAAGTCCTGCACCGAGAGAGGAACAATCCCATGCTGAATTCAACCACATGGAAAGTAGCTTTGCAGCAAAGTACTTGGTAGACAAGTTGAACCTGAGCTAACAATAGCCCATCGCTGCAAATAAAGCTAACGGTATCCCGGGCTGCAGGAGTGTGGCAGCAGGTTGAGGGTGGTGATCCTTTCCCTCTGCTGTGGTGAGGCCACACCTGGAGTGCTGTGTCCAGCTCTGGGCTCCCCAGCAGAAGAGAGATGGACATAATGGAGAGAGTCCAGCTAAGGGCACGAAAAGTGATTAAGGGGTCACAGCATCTCACCTATGGGGAAAGACTAAGAGAGTTGAGACTGTTCAGTCTGGAGAAGAGAAGGCTCAGGAGGATCTTATGCATAAATACTCAAAGGGAACAAGTGCAAAGAAGATGGAGTGAGGCTCTTTTCAGTGGTGCCCAGTGACAGGACCAAAGGCAATGGGCACAATCTGACACACAGGAGGTTCCCTCTGAACATCAGAAAACGCTTTTATACTGTGAGGGTGACTGAGCACTGATGCGTATTTCCTGGGTCAGATGGGGTTGGACTAGACCTCCAGAGGCCCCTTCTAACCTCATCCACACTGTGATTCTATGACACACATCAGTTGCAATGGAAGAATAGCATCAAAGCCTGCAGCCATTCATCTTGCTTTCACTCTGCTGCAGTGACTGGATTATACTCAATTCCGGTGTAATTACACCACAGTCACTCACACTTTTGACCAGTGAGCAAACACCCCATGCAGTTGATGTTGCATGCAAAAGATTGGTTATTCTCTTTCAACTACTCCCCTTTGGCTTGCATATTTTTCCTGTCTTCTGCTCTTCTCCCTTCTAAGAACTGCACCCTTGAGCAACTACTAAGTCACTTTATATAAAAGGTATCTTGCAGACAAAGCAAGCATCATACACAGATGTGAAGAAAAAAAAAGCAAACCCAAACCTGGCTTGCTGTTGGTCGCTTTTTGGGGTCCCACTGCAGCATGTCTCTCATGAGCTGCACTGCTTCACTGCTAGCATTAGGTATGAGGGTTTTTAGGTTGTTAGGTACACACTGAGGCCAGCGAAAACTCATGGAGGCTGAAAGTTGGTAGCCTTCGGGCCAGTCGTTCTGGAAGAATGAGATTTCCAACCACAAAGAAAGTTCAGTTGTAAAACATCATAGTGCCCAAGTGCACTAGCATAGACTCTCCTATCAGTATCAAACTGTGTCAAGATTCCTCTAGACTATAGTGAAGATTTCACTACAAATTTTCTGCTCAAACCACTGGTGAGAGGTAAGTCTTACTTCACATCTGACTAAGTAAAAGGCACAAATGGAATCAGGAGATAGGAGTCTTGCCATGATTTCAATTTCTAGGTTCTTATACCACTTGTTTTACTAGCAAGACTTTAAATCAAAGTCTAATGACTCTGCTGTTCAGAGGTCTGTTCTTCCTTTAAATGTCAGGGATTATAATTTAATTACATAATGCTTACTTCACAGAAATTAAGTTTTAATCTCATTTACTATATCTGAGATGAATATCATACAATAGCAGTAAGCACAAAACTATTTTATCTTTATGTTTACTGCTGTTGTGCCATTCTGTATGGTAAAACACCTCTTATATTACTGCAGTGTGGAGTATCACTTTAGTTACCTTCTTTGGCGTCCCCAAGACCTGGCAAATTTTGAATATAGTATCAATTTCACTGGCACCTGGAAAGAGAGGCCTCAGTGTATAAACTTCTGCCATTATGCAACCAACAGCCCAAATGTCTATTGGGGAACTATAGTTGGTGGATCTAAGAAGGACTTCAGGAGCTCTGTACCTGTAAGAGAAAGAAAAAAAGGGAAAAAAACCCCCACATATATGAAACCATTCAACTATTCTTCTTTGCTGTTAAGAGCAAATATCCCTTAAAAATCTCCTATCCTATATTTAAGACTTCATTTTTTTTTTCATATACAAGCTCTGTAATCTCTTATGCCTTTGTGATGTGCAGCAGTCCCAGCATTCCCCACTTGCCTTATCAGGATCCCTCTTTGCTCCTGTGCTGCTGCCACCTGTAAACTGCCTTGTACTAACTGAAGCTTTCTAAATTATGACAAGCTTGAATAAAAGTTTCATAAATAGGAAGGCATCAAAAGTCATAGATTCATAGAATGGTAGGGGTTGGAAGGGACCTTTAGAGATCATCTAGTACAATCCCCCTGCAGAAGCAGGGTCACCTAGATCAGGTCACATAGGAACATGTCCAGGTGGGTCTTGAAGACCTCCAAGGAAGGAGACTCCACAACCCCTCTGGGCAGCCCGTTCCACTGCTCTGTCACCCTCACAGTGAAAAAGCTTTTTCTTATGTTTAAGTGGAACTTTTTGTGCTCCAGCTTCATCCCACTGCCCCTCGTCCTGTTGCTAGCTACTGTAGAAAAAAGGGATGTCCCAACCTCATGACACCCACCCTTTAGATATTTGTGAATGTTAATAAGTGGTATTACATTCAGCACAACTTCAACACTTCTTTAAAGGCTTGGCTCTAAGTTTCAGATCACGTAGGTGTATACTGGTACTTACCATCTTGTGGATACATAATCAGTGTAAGGAGGTCTAGATCGGATTTCTCGGGCCAAGCCAAAGTCTGCTATTTTCACTAGTTCTGGCCCCATGCAAAGGAGGTTTTCAGGTTTCAAATCTCTGTGAAAGAACCCTAAAATTGAAATGAAATATTGATGTGCTTTGCAATGCCATCCCCAGCTGTCATCTTTATTATCCATTTGGATTGGTTTGCTTTAGTTCTTCCTGCTAAAGATTGATCAACAGAGTTAGTCATTATACTTCAGGCTGTGAAGAACAGCATACGTAACCTGACTATCTATCTTATAACAAGTCAGAGCATTCAGTCACATAGCTCCCTTCCAAGGGACACTTCTTTCAGATAGAAAGATTTACACTATTTTAATGTGAGTTTCATTCTAATTGTGGTAACTGCACTGAAGAACAGTAAAAAATTATTTCAAAAGTTCTTTTAAACAGAATACAAATTAAAACATAAGGTAATTATTTTGTACTGTGAACCTTTTTAAATCTAAGAATAGAATCTACAAGCACTCAGTTACTCATCACCTTCTTAGAGAATCTCACTGTATTCTTTTAGTGATCAGTGTATTCAGCAAAACTTGGTCACAAATGAGAGAAGGAGGATGGAATATTACTGACTGCTATCTCTGAAATGTGCTTCCACCTTTAGTCTGGAGAAGTTGTCCTTACACTATCCAAGATAACTGTTTCCTCTATACAGCTCTCTCATATCTTACTGGAGCTCCATGACCTCCTTTTCAGAGATCTTCCAACACACTTTGTTTTTACCATGGCCTCAAATATGCTCCCAGAAAGAATAAATATTTGCATAGGATATGTGAATATATGAAACTTTATTTGGTAGATCAATGCATGACAGCACTGAAGACAGAAAGCTGTAGTTTTCTACCAATCAGCAGACTACATTCTTCCTATAATCACAGAATGGCTGGGGCTGGAAGAGACCTCCAGAGATCATCCAGCCCAACCCCCCGCTAAAGTAGGTTCACCTTGAGCAGGATGCACAGGAACGAATCCAGGCAGGTTTTGAAAATTAATTTTGCTGCACAAACATGCAATCTATCAACAGAAGGCTTCTGAGGCAATTTAGTTAATGGTAAGAAGAGCAACTGATTGCATATTCAAATATGAAAACATGCTTAGAGTTTGGATGGACAAAGAATGTAGGTTTACTTGACAAGCACTTCTATGCCATTTTTGAGAAAGCAGAAATCTACAAAAAAGCAACTGAGCAAACCTCCAGACTAGAATATCAGGCAACTACAAAATATGGATATTTCCAGTAAAGTCATCACTCTTCTACTAAACTAAGTAATCTAATTGTTCGTGTCCTCATTTAGACACTATCTTGTTCTAATTCAAAATGTTTACAGCTAAAACGTAACCTACCATGCTTATGGATAAATGCAAGCCCTTGCAGGATCTGATACATAATATTCCTAACCGTAGATTCAGGAAACAGTTTGTTTCTGTGGATAAAAGAAAAAAAGAAATATAAATTGAATTCATACATTAGCTTATGCTATCCAATGAACTACAGATAAAAGGTAACAATGACAATAAAACTGCTAGATATATCTTAAGTACTCTCATGTAATTTATTTCTCCAGTAAAAGGTACATAAAGGCAGAACTGCCACATCACATTATGTTAAGACTATGTGACACCATATTAAGACTATATGAGACAGTGAAAAGAGAAAAAAGGGAGAAGAAAAAAGGAAAATTGGCCAAACTAAACGAAGCTTAACATGTAGTGATCATGAAGCATACTCCTCAAGACTGCT
The DNA here is from genome assembly GCF_028858725.1 of Colius striatus. Taxonomy (NCBI): domain Eukaryota; kingdom Metazoa; phylum Chordata; class Aves; order Coliiformes; family Coliidae; genus Colius; species Colius striatus. Next base: position 22,812,012 of record NC_084760.1, on the reverse strand, counting down.
CATGTTAATTTAGTGCTTTTCACATCCAGTTTCTTCTGGCCTCTCTCTCTTCTAGAGCATATACAAGCCATACATTTGACTTTCCCTTGTCATTATCTAACTGTGGGTGTGCTACTTCTTTCTCTCATTATCTGAAAAAGCAGTCTTATCTGCTACTCCTGAAAACAAGAGGCTCTTCTGCTTATAATGTTCAGGTGAGCAGATCAGCCATTGTAGGTGGTTTAATGGTGATCCCTCTCCCCAAGGGAGGATTCTGATCAAACAGCTCTGCAGCAGCTGCCTCTGCACATGTCAAAACACAGTAACTATCTGTGGGGTGGAAGTAACTAACAACTTGACTCAGACAAACAGTGAATAAAGATGTCCTGAGCCTTATTCAATTCAAAAAACCTCACCATCACGTATTTCAGAAGAGAGATCAGCTACTAGAGACAGCCTTTCCTATTCACTTATTTTTTTTTTAATTATAGCAGAAAGAGTCACATTTCTTCTACACTTCCTTCCAGCAAGACTGTCAATTTTACCTAAGCAAATTCTACTCTTATAGGTTTGATTTATACAATCAATCCAAGGCCTAGCTAAACCATGGAGAATGTGATGTGTAGTGAGTGCACTTCTACAGACACCTGTCCTTTTTGTTCTCATAAGCAGGTAGGATATATCAAGCATTTCTAATAAATCTGTTTTAATAAAAGATAACTGGTTTGTAGGTTATGCACTTGAACCATTTTCTCAAAGTTCATCACTTTGCATCATTAAAAAGTCAGCATCCACATGTATGTGTCCAAGTCAGGTAAAGTTAGTTAGTTCTATACCTATACACAAGTAAGTCTTTTTATGCTTAAAAAGGTACTTTCTGTAGTACTATCAACCAAGTAAGATTGCTATCATCTCCCAGGATGATTCTGTGGTCCATAGAGACAAAATAGCCTCCTCAGAAAATGTAAGGTGTGGAGCTGTTTTGCTCCAAATTATCCTCTTCAGGATGCTACCATGACCCAAAGGGTAAAATTAAGACTTTATAGGTGCTCCAGAAAACAGCAAAAAGCTAGATTTTATGGAGAATTATGACAAATAAAAAGGCAGTTTTTGGACATGTCAGTTTAAACTGCAAAGAAAAAGATATTTCTTAGAAGCAGGCCAGAATCTGACCCTCCCATTTTAACTATTTTTCATTTATTCATTTATCTGAGGAAGCTGTAACAGAAGAGGTGGTGATACCATCCTCTAACAGAAAAAGCATTGCTGGCTGGAGTTCTTACCTAGAAACCAAAAGTGCTAGGTTCAATGCCTTCTCAGCATGAGGGCAGTTGAAAGTCCACAGTTCCTAACAAAAGACTGCCCTTCTTATCTGCCAGGCTAATCTGCAAAGAGACTCTAGAAACTCACTACACTGTTTGGGATATGTTCAAAGGTGACAGCCACAGCTCCCATTGCAGCACACAGCTTTAAGCAATCGTGATCTAAGCCTAAACAAACAATCCAAAAACCTTTGAAAAGTAACAGGGATGTTACATCACATTACACAAGTCATTAATATATATCAGGAACAGGTGATGCTGTTACATACCTTTCTTTCATTAACTGATACAGATTTTCCTTCATGTATTCAAACACGAAGTACAGATGATCATTTTCCCTGATAACTTCTTTCAGCTTTACTACATTGGCATGGTTTAGTTTCTTCAAAGACTAGAAACAGAAAATGCAAACAGGATTTTACAAAGGTGTTAGTCTAATGAAAAAGAAAAAAATCTATTTCATTGATGCAGAAGAATTTGCTTCAAAAACTCCTCAATATTAAGCAATCAGACAGCTCTGAGAACAAAGACCAGATCTCAAGTACTACCAGATGCATATACAGTACATGTATCAATTTAATGTGCTGGTCATTCAAAAGACAGTTATCTGTCATCACAGCAGGCACCAAACAACTGTATTTTCTCTAGAAGTAACTTGCTACTGGCAGAATTCACACTCTTCTTGTACTTGCACTGGCAATACTCAGGTTAGACACAGGACTAAACAGAACCCTTGAAATTTTTCCTTGGTATTGAGGATTAACCCCATTGAGCAGCTGAGCTCCCTCATCCCCCTCAGTGGGATTGGGGAGAGAATCAGAAGGATAGAAAGTGAGAAAATTCATGTGTTTAGATAAAGACAGTTAAATAGATAAAGCAAAAGCTGTGCACACAAACAAAGCAGAATAAGGAATCCAGTCACTGCTTCCCACGGGCAGGCAGGTGCTCAGCCATCTCTAGGACAGCAAGCCTCCATCACGTCTAACAGTACTCGGGAAGATAAAATGCCATAATTCTGAATGTCCCTGCTTCCTCCTCCTTCCCCCAGCTTTTACTGCTGAGCACAATGTCATATTATACAGAATATCAGTTGGGATCAGCTGTCCTGCCTGTGCCCCTCCCAGTCTTTTGCCCAGCCCCAGTCTACTCACTATTGGGGAAATGTGAAAAACACACAGCCTGTGGCTGAGAAAGCACTGCTCAGCTGTAACTTCAAACATCCCTGTGTTACCAACACTGTTCTGGACACAAATCCAAAACATAGACCCGTACAAGCTGCTATGAAGAAAATTAACTCTATCCCAGCTAGAACCAGCACACTTCAGTTTTCGTTCTTCCTTCTTTTTAAATTTTCAGTGTATTCTACATTCATTCTTGCTGTGGCAACACAGTCGGAATGTGTTGCACTGTAAGAAAAGTGACCTAGGTTTTCTGCATGTTTGTAACAGTGACAGCAGCAGGACAAGGGGTAATGGGATGAAGCTGGAACACAAAAAGTTCCATTTAAATATAATGAAAAAACTATTTTACTGTTCAGGTGAGGGAGCCCTGGCACAGGCTGCCCAGAGGGGTTGTGGAGTCTCCTTCCTTGGAGATCTTCAAGACCCACCTGGACATGTTCCTATGCAACCTGATCTAGGTGAACCTGCTTCTGCAGGGGGGTTGGACGAGATGATCTCTAAAGTCCCTTCCAACCCCTACCATTCTATGATTCTATGCCACAGCTCATGCTGAGAGGAAACAATTTGATGTTACTCTAAACCGTGAGCAGGATCATCTAATTTAAACTCGATCATTGAATGAAATAAGTACCTTAACCTCTCGAAGGTTCATGCATTCCTCCCACGAATAAAACTTTCTCTTCATTCTACAACAGTAGAGGGGAAAAAACCCCAATTAATAAGTGGTCAGCATCAGCTGGTCTTAGACCAGTATGTCTCATTACATCTGAACAATTCAGTTCTTGAATCAAAACACAATGTATTATCTCTTTTGTCAAAAAACTTTACATCTCTACACAAGGCACGCTCTGATAGAATTTAAAGGCATTACTATTACACAAGATTGTCTTTTTTCTTGCTGTAAAAATTTCAGAGCCTTCAATAAGTCAGGGCATGCCAGTTTTCTTTCCAGTATACATGGTGGTGGATCAGAGGCTAACTGTAGGAAGAACAAGGGTTATGACAGTTATGAAGCACTCAGATTAAGTTTTGAAACAAATCTAATGAAGACTAAATTATATCACTTCACTGGGTCTCAAATTTTATCATATTCTTCTTGCTCACCTTCTCTGTATTTTTATTTCTCTGTAATTTCAGTATCTTTCCCCTCTACGTTGCATTCTCCATTGTTCAGTGTCCACCACTCCCTATGTTTCTCTCTTGCTTGTGAGTTGCACCTATTCCACCAACTGCTTTTCCTTCATGCCTGTAAACAACTCTGCTCTAACAGAAACCAACTGTGGGGCAGATCTGCTTTCTCCTACTACAGAATATAACTGAATATAGTATTTGTGTATAATGTATGGTCTTATTTATCCATATTCAGTTTGATTATGCCTCAGATCTTTCACAAGTCATTCTATGCTTTAGGACACGTACACACACATTAAACCTACAAAAATACCCAATTGCTTAGAGTCTGGATTTCGGAGGAAGTTAGGCACCCTTTGAAGATCTGAATCTTCATCAGACCTTAATAGTGCAGCAAGTTTCCAGTTTGAAATTGACTCTTAGAATTAGAATAGTTTAAGACCTACAAGACCTTAATTTCATGAAGAGCTCTGGATTAATTTTTCTTTCATTTAAGCAATGTTTTTGCAATTACTGTCTTGTACTTTCAGCCACCAGGCTGTTTCTGTTCTTAATAACAGACTGGTGTTAACATGTAAGCTAAGAACGTACCATCTTCTGTTTTGCTCTGAGATGTTTGATCATGTTGCAAAATGAAAATCAAAGGTAGCTCTGGCAAGAACACCCTTGGCGCAGGGGACCTAGAAAATTGTTAAAGCCAACTGTTGATCATCCATACAAAACAGCACTGTACTGAAAGCTCTTTTGACAAGTATGGCCCTGGGTAATGGTCAGTATTTCAGGAAGGCATCTCTTAGCACAACCAGGACAAACAGACCATTTACAAACTGCTGAAGCAGCCTTGAGAAAAATCAAGTTGATTTCTCAAGGAATGTAAAGAAAATTTTAAGCTGAAAAGACCAATATGTAACAGCATACAAAAATACAGATAATGGACAATGAAATCCATAGTGCTAACTATGACCACAGTTTTAACATTACACTGGAAAGTAGACCATGAAAGGTATGTTTCATGTAAGCAGCAGGGAAGGGGCTGCAGATTCCAAAGCAGCATTGCAGAATCATCTGAATAATACACATAATATGTGTTTGACTGTATGTAGTAGGGAAGCACTGTTACAATAAGCCTATCTTTCCCACCCTCTTCATCTTCTGCTGAGGCTGTGGAGAAAGCAATGAACTTGACCTTTGCATTCTGCCCCAACACAACTCCAAATACAAATGCTGTGTGGCATGTGAAGGACTCAACCCAGCACAACCAAGTGACGTGGCCCAAAAAATGGAAAAACCTGGACTGTCCACTGTTAAGTAACAAATGAAAATACTTACTTTTTAATGGCTATTAGCTCTCCAGATTCAATGCTTCTCCCTAGGAGGACAGAGCCGTAGGTCCCGTCACCAAGCTGTCTGATAGTTGTGTACCTATTCATGATGAGGATACTTTAGCTGCAAGCGCATTTCAGTCTTTAGTGTTTCTCCTCCGAGTGTAACCAGTCCTTTCTGTGGCAGCATAAATATAGAGCACTCAGGACAGTGTGAACAGTTGCAGGAATCATGTTTTCAAGACTTAGCCTTTGGTCTGAAAGCACAGAACATAATCAGTTTGATCTCTGCACCCTTTTGAGGTTCCTTGCTTGCAGATTCCTTTCTCCTCAGAGAAATATTCCTTGTAAGCTATGCTCAGACACTTCCCCTGGTCTCTCACCAGAAAGTGACAGCCTTCATCTGGACATAGCTGGGTACGTTCCCCAAACCCAATCTTAATGCTAAAGCTAGATGTATTTTACAGCAAGCTTGCAGCTCTGATGGGAGAAACTATTACTAAAAGCAGGGGATAAAGTCTCATAACTTAGAAAAAATAGTTTGGCATCAGAAAAGCAAAGCATTACAGTAAAACAGGAGGGAATTTGTTCTAACTAAATTATCAGACATGCAAATCACCATCTCACAAGTCATATTGCCATCAGTTAAAGTGATTTCTTGACTTTCCATAAGGTCCTATGCTAGAGACAAAGCCATATTTACTCCTGGTAAGCAGAATCTTCAGAAGAATACGATATTCACGTCAAGTAAGACCACATGTGTTACACCACAGTAGCCTTAAGCATTAATCAGTTTCTAGAAGTAGTGGCTACATCTGATTTTCTATCTGATTTTTGCCCTGACACTGGATGAAGTTGAATAATAATAAAGAAAAGATAATAATAAAAAAGTTCTTTTCCCCTTATTTGATCTGACTGTTGCTAGTGTTTCCTACACTTTAGAACAAACATGGTCTACTCTATGTAAATTAATCATATATTTGGAACAAAACAGAATTCCCCTGCAATGAGGGTTTGGTGTCTGTAGTCTCTTTTCCTCCAGCTCTAAGAGGACAGCAATATTCACGGTCATTGACTTTTGCCTTCTGTAACCCACACTGAAACTACATTTCCACTTGTTTTTTTGGTAGCAGCCTTAAATCTCTCTTCCATCCTGCCTTATTTCATAAAGACAAACAATGATTTTAAAAGTAATGGGATTACGTTGCTTGAACTCTGAACTCGCATCAGTACAGAATCACAATCCTGTAGACGAAAGATGTTGTGAAGATCCTTTGTTTCACTCTTCTAAGCCAATCAGCTCCACTAATATTGATACAGGAACAAACAAAAATATGACGTCAACACACTTTTTGACAATTTCACACATCATGTATGAAAAAGAAATGGCAGAGTTCTGAAACTGTAATGTCATTGTGACGGGTCCCAATTCATGGCCCATTATGCTGCTCACCCACATATGCCTTTCCAGGGGACTGTGAGTGCAGGGTAGAGGAGCAACTTTGCCTCATGTTTGATAACCACAGCAAACCAAACAATGCATAACACTACTAGCACATGACATTGCTAGTAATAACCACAAATTACTATCATGCATAGATGGTTTGTCTGATGTCTCTTGAATAGACAAAGTGGCAAACAGAAGCACCTAGTCCTTACTAAGGATACTAATTTATGTCCTCTTTTCCACAGCCACCAATTTTCACAAAATTTGTAAGAAATCACCTTTGTGATTCTAGCTCTGCTGTCAAACGTGACCAAGAAAGACAAATGAACTGAAACATTTTTGAGGCACAAAGGGGGAGGTAAAGAACACAGATAGGAACAAACTGTTCAGAATGTTCAGATTTCAGTGAAGAATGCATGTTAAAAAACATATTACAATGAACAGAAGTTAATATGGCTCCTATGCAAACACAAATCCATCTGTATAAAAATGCACTGAATAAAACCTAAGTAAAGCCTTCTTTGATTAGTTAAATCAGTACCACTTCTTGAGCTCATTGGTGGTATTTTTAAAAATGTATTTTACTTTACAAGGTTTATGTTCTGTCCTTACCACCTTCAGCTATGGGAATAAACTAAACCTTAGCCTGCGTGCTGTTTCATTTAAGTAGAGTCTCACTGAAGTCACTGAAAGAGCACAAGTCTCTGACAAGCAGTTTGAAGAGCTACAACATGTATAACCTTGCCTAGATTCTACCCTAGAACTACAATCTGGGCAAATTCACATCGTTTGAGGATGTAAACACAAATCGCAAAACTGTCTCAGAGTAAGAGTGTACTAAACAGGAAAACGTAAAACCCTTGTTTTAACCATACCGTAACACCATAATGAGACTCTACTTCACCTATAAACACTTTTTTTTCCAACAGAAATCAAACAGCAAAGCCCTTTTAAAAAGCAATTCAATTTAATGCATCAATACTACTTTCTGACTAACTCAAACTTACTATTTCGCTTTTGAACGCTTTAAAAAAAGTCTCCCCTCACGTTCCACGGGCTGCGGAGCTAAGAACTGAAAGCGAAACTGGCCCACCCTCTGCCACGGCTGAGGAACGCAAACAGTAAACAATCATCAGGGGCCTTTTAATGCTCGTCCCGTGCTCTGGCAACAACCCGAAGGTGTTACTGGCGGGATGCACCCGGAAAGGCGTGGTTTAAGGCCGCCGGTTTCCATCGATGCTATCCTGGCAGCCGGTGCTCGTGATCGTTAGTGCTGGCTCTGGGAGTGCCCCATGAGCTGCAAACCGAGGCCAGAGCAGCGGGAGGACGCGGCGCGTCTGCCACATGGCAGGGTGGCGAGCCGCTGGCCCCTTCGCCACGACAGGCCAGCTCGGGGCTCCAGCCTGGCCTTCACGCCGAGGCGGCCATCGATTTTCAGCCGCGGCCCCGACACATGCGAGTCACCCCACTCCAGTCATCTGTGTTACCGCTCTCCCCCCCGTCTCCGGCGCGTCGGCGGGCAGGCGCGGGTGCCGCCGTGCGCGGCCATGGCCGTGCCTAGCGGTACTCACGGCGTGCGGGCGTTCCCTCCTGCGGCCCGGCCCTGACCCGCGGCAGCCGCGCGGGACGCCCCTAATGGCGGCGCAGCGGATCCGCCGCCCCCGGCGGCCGCATCCGCCGCCCTCTGGCGCAAGCTACGCCGCCTAGGACAAGTTGTGGCCCACAGAGGCCGCCGCCGGCCGCCGAGCCCATGGCACCCTGGCCCCTGGTGCTCCCCGCCTGGCGGCGGCGGCAGGGCGCCCCGCGGGGGGATAACGCCACACGACAGCGGCCGGCCGCGCAGCTACCCGGGCGGTGGGGAGAGCCCACGGGCCTCTCCGCCGCGGCCTCAGGGGAGGGGTTTAGGGGTCCCCCCCAAAGCGGGCGGCTGTCGGGGGTTTGGCAAAGCGGCGCGGCGTGACCACCCCCACCACCCCGAAAGAGGGGATCATTATGACCGAGCTGGGGTTTAGCGTAATGTAAAAAGTACCCGATTACTGGCCCTGCTCGCATCCCCGAGGAGTCTTAAGTAGCAACGCCAGAAGGCAGAAATACCAATTTATGAACACAGGGCCAGAATATCGACGTTTGAACCATTGCCCGGGGCACCCGAGCCTTCCTCACCAAGGCACCGGCAGCGCCGCCGGGCTCTGGCAGGGTCGAGCTAAGGAGGCGTGGGGGGGCAAACAGAAAAAAGGGAAACGCGGAACAAAAGATATTGGCCTCAAGCAACTGTTCATCAGATCCGACTGTAGGAGTAAGGCTGAATTGCCTTAGCTGGTGTCTACACTTCTTCATTTAGATTTTAAACGTAAAGCATAGAGTTACTTGCCAGCGTTCGTGAGGCAGGGTGAGCTGGTGGTGTAACTCAGGAGCACGCACCCAGCTCCTCCCCTCTGCCAGGGGGGTTTTTACAGCAGTGAATCTTACACTGAAGTACACTTCCTTAATAAGGTGTTTTTTCACTAAAACACATGTGAGGGAACTCCAAAAAGCCCTGGATGCTTCGGCCCTCCACACATAAATAGAGACTGGTCTTTGGAACATTTACATTTGTTAAGAGAGCTAAGCTCCCTTCTGGGGACACAGGTGACTCTTAGTGAAGGCTGTTCGAGCAGCAGACATTCAGAAGAGCCTGCTCCTTTAAGCTATCCCTGTTACATCTCAAGGGCAGCAAACACGTATGAGTAACCAGCCCCGTGACAGCCGTAGCACACTCTTTCTGCTGCTAGAGGCAGGGCTTCCTCATTCCCAAAAGAATAATGCACGCCCAGGCAGGAGAAAAGCCCGTCATCTTTGGCTCAAACCCCCAAAAAGAAGCAGCATTAAAGATAAGTAGCTGTATTCACGATCACTCCATCTCAAAACCTCAGCTGCGCTGCCGTCATCTCAGCTGCTCACGCAGAGCCCACCAGCACACTGGCACTCGGGCTGCTCTGGTTTTCCCCCCGCCTTCAACCACCCAGCCAGGCATTGGCACTGGAGCCGGCAGGCAGCCCCCTCAGATCTCATACTCCACGCAGCAGCTCTAGAGTCACACGGACTTTAAATTCCATAGCCCGTGCCAGCTCCCACACCTTCCGCAGCCCCTCTGGCTGCAGCCCCTTCCCCATCACCCGCTCCTGCTGTCAGGCACTAGCTCTTGCTGCCCGGCTCCGGAATGGCCGCACACCTCCTCCTGCCCTTAAAAGCAGTGGAGGCTGTGCTTCACGGGTCACATGTAAAGGCCCACACACGTGGCTTCCTCAGGGATTTCTGTATGAAATATAGATTAATAAAAATGGATTTAGTCCTATTTCCTAACACCCGATGAGGTGCACTGACAGCACGTAACGAACGTCCTCGGACCCGGATGGGCAGAGGACAGGAGACCATGAGACATGATTTCAGCAACATTTTAATCCACATGGGCCAGTACTAACCACTCCTGGTTGCCCGGGTTTTCTCATTTGCCTGGAACGAGGCCCAGATCTGGCCACCGCCACAGCAGCTGCCAAGCCACAGCGAGCCCTGCGCCTGCTGACACCGAGCCGAGGGGCAGCACCGAGGGGGCGGGCTGCCGCTGCGGGGGCCCGGACATCGCCGCCTTCCTTCGGTTCCCATACCTGAGCGGCGGCGAGCGGTGTAGTCTGCGGGACTACACTTCCCGGCAGCCTCAGCTCCGCCGTGGGTGGGAATGGCCCGGGAAAGTGCCGCTTCCAGGCGTCGCGGCTGCGGCCGCAGGAGTTGTCGCCCGCGGACTGCGTTTCCCAGCAGGCATCGCAGCGCGCCGCTGCAGGCGGGAGAGCTGCTGCGGGGCCGCGGTGCGCGCTGGGACTAGTAGTCCGGGCGGCCGGTGGCCGCGCCCCAGAGCGGCCCGTGCGTCAGGCGGCGCTCTGACCTTGCGGGTTTGCCTGGTCGTGTGTCTCCGCTGCTCCCGGCCCGCCTGCCCCTCACTCGCCGGGAAGATGGCTGCCGTACGCAGGGCCCGCAGTTACTCCCGCTGCGTGGTGCGCTTCTCCGACCGAGAACTCTGCTAATTCCCCCCCACGCCACGGGGAGGACGCACGGACCGAGCAGGGAGGGGGGGCAGAGACCCCCGGGACGGGGCAGCGCCACCCGAGCGCTGGCAGCATGGTGAGCGGGTCCGGGCCCGGGCCGTCGGGTTCTGCTCCCCGCCGCACTGCGGTCTGGGGCGGGGTGGGGGCGAGGCGCGGGGAGCCGGTGGAGGTGGGGGCCCGGCCGCCGCGGCAGGTGTGGGCAGAGGACGGCCTGGCCCCGCCCCACTCCACTCCGCCGCTGGGGCACTGTAGGGGGCCTTGGCGAGGAGGCTGTGCCCAGGGGTGGCAGGAGCGGCTCCCCAGTAGCCCCTGCCCCCGGGGATGCCCAGCAGTTCCTGCCCCCCAGCAGCCCTGCCCAGCAATCCCTGCCCCCGGGGATGCCTAGCAGTCCCTGCCCCCCAGCAGCCCTGCCCAGCAATCCCTGCCCCCGGGGATGCCCAGCAGTCCCTGCCCCTCAGCAGCCCTGCCCAGCAGTCCCTGCCCCTCAGCAACCCTGCCTAGCAGTCACTGCTCCCGGGGGATGCTTCTGAGAACTGTGCTGGGATCCTGGCCGTGGTCCCACCCCGCATGACTCTGCCCAAATGAGGCACGGCTGCCTTCCGCAGAGGATTTTAGTCTAATGAGCCGGACTGCTGGATCCAGCACCGATCTAGCTATCCGCAGAAACACCTGAACAAGTTGCTGTGTCATTACAGATGAGTATGCCCAGCCTCTCTCTTTCATCCCTAAAAAAGCAGATGGCATAAAATCAGTCAGTGATGTAAATGGCACCGTGAGCCAGGCACTTATTTGAGTTTGTGATGTCACGTCATAAATATTGCTTGGTTCAATATTGCTTTTCTGGCCACACCTCAAGTATCCATGATGAGAACTTGGTCCTTCAAAGTTTAATATTATTTAGGAGCTCTTAAAACATCTTACCACCATGATTAAAACTCCTAGTTTTGAACAGTGTTGCTTCTACTACATTGACAAGTTACAAGAGATGGGAAGAGAAAACAGCCTCAAGTTGCACCAGGGAAGGTTTAGATTAGATATTGGGGAAAAAGTTTTACCAAAAGGATTGCAAGCATTAGAACAGGCTGCCCAGGGAAGTGATAGAGTCACCATCCCTAGATGAATTGGAAAAATGTGTAGATTCAGTGCTTAGGGACATGATTTAGTGGTAGACATGTCAGTGCTAGGTTAACAATTGGACTTAATGGTTTTTTAAAAGTCTTTTTCAACCTAAGAGATTCTGAGACAGAAAAATGGAGTGACTTCCTCGTTTCCTTGTAAGACCAAGAAGAATGTTAAGCCTTGGTCTGTTTTGCTGTGTGGTATTTGCTTCTCCTTTAGTTCTGTGTGGTTCACATGTAGCCCCGTTCAATTGTTGACAGTCAACATCAGACTGTTCCTGGTTTTGGCTTTATTTTGTTGAAGCAAAGATCTGAGCTATTAACTTACTTGACAGTTACAGACAGTTTAGTAAGTGATCGTTGTACTCTGTGGAAATCAGCATGCAATCAGTGATTGCAAAACAATTAAAACCAGGCTGTGCAAATGAACTAGTTTTGCATTTGGCAAATTATTTGTAAAGCTTTGCAAACAAATTAGATTCAAATCTAGTGAGCTGACTTCTTGCAGGTTATAGGCTAATTCAGATGTTTGCTTTTGACATATTGACCTTTTAGTGGCTTTTACTGGTTACTGCTTACTCATGGAAAATTATTTGAGCCAGTCAATACGCACTAAGAATGTCTCACTTTCAGGCAGGATAAAGTCACTGTTCCCCATGACAGCTGACCTGCAGGAGGATGAAGATAAGCAGGCTAGATTTATCCATTAAATAGGAGATACAGTATAATATTCTAAAGTTCCACTTCAACATAAGAAAAAACTATTTCACTGTGAGGGTGACGGAGCCCTGGCACAGGCTGCCCAGAGGGGTTGTGGAGTCTCCTTCCTTGGAGGTCTCCAAGACCCACCTGGACATGTTCCTATGCGATCTGATCTAGGTGAACCTGCTTCTGCAGGGGGGTTGGACTAGATGATCTCTAAAGGTCCCTTCCAACCCTACCATTCTATGATTCTGTGAACTGCAGAAATGATAACTACAATTTAAATAGTGTCAGAGTAGGGGCAAGGAGACAGTTTTTACAAGTTATAACCTGCTTTAGATATGGTCTCACGGGCTGTCTACAGATGAAGACCATTGCTTCAGCGAGACGTGTGCTTACTTGTTAGTTCTGTCAAATTCACAGGGTTTCAGCAGAAAGAGTGGAAAGTGATCAGTTTCCCAGCCCAATTAGCCATGTGGTAACAATATGAATGAATTGCTTTACTGGTGAATTGAGAGGTATGGTCACTTACGCTGCCACTGCTGCCAGTCTCTGATAGGAGAGACTTCAGAGCACACACACACACAGTATATAGAGGAGGGAATGATGGAAGTAAAAACTTTGGTTGTTACCAAGTTGATGATGTTTTTTGACAGCTTATAGCATGTGGCACCTAGGGACATGATTTAGTGGTGGACTGGGCAGTGCTGGGTTAATGGTTGGATTTTATGATCTTAAGAGTCTTTCCAAACCTAAGCAATTCTATGGATGAGATCTTCATAGTATGGTGTATTTTTTGTTTGGATTGAGAGCACATTTTAAGTTTTAAAGAGCATTGAAAGGTGTTTTGGAAGCAGTTAGTCCAGAACCATCACTGACCAAGACTCAGAAATGAAGAAGCAGGGCAGTTGAACAGAGACGGGGGGAGGAAAACCAAGGCTTTTGAAGAGATTAATGAAACAAAAAGTTTCTGAACATGAAATAAACTTCAGCCATCCTCATAACTTTCTAAATAATTTTGACTCTTAAATTAGTTTATTTACAGACTTCATGAGTTAAAGGCCTTAATGGGCGTGCCTTTTTGCACAAGAAGATAATGTGTTGATCTAGTTTAGAAATTGCTAATTCCTGCATTTTGCAGATAAACCTAGAGCTAACTGGACATAACTCAGCTGTAAACCAGAAGCCTTGCACTCTGGACAGGCAGAGGCAGGCCTTGTTTATATCAGGCCACTGCCATAATAATGCACTTATAGACATCCATTTCAGTGCCAACTCGTTTATAGGCTATCTCAGTTTGGAAAGCATAGACGTTATTCCTGGATGCTACAATAATGTGGTAGGACTGCTGTAGCTCATTAAGAGTGTGCAATGAAATTCTGGAATCCAAAAGCAGGACATTTCTCTGTTTACTCCTTGCTCAGATTTAACACCACCAGTGCTCTAGAGCATTCTGTCTTACCTGTTTTTAGTAAGAAGTTAAAAACATACAGCTTTAGAATCAGAGTGTAGAAACAGATGTGCTGTCTGTGTACTTTAACCAAGCAATGCTGTCTACATTATCAATTGCCTGAGACATCAGTGAAAACACATTTACAGATGACAAACCAGTAAGTTGGTGGGGAGACAAGTGCTACAGGTCAGCTCCAGGGAGGTGCTTGTCACCAAGACAGAGATTTAAATGTTGTCTTCTCATCAGGTTTACCAGTATTTTGTAGTTTGATAATGAACTTCCAGATGCTATAAAAAGTCTGTAATTTTTCTGAATACAAGAATGCTTTGATTTCTGCACTTTGATTGTGCAGGAGATAGAGATTTCTTTATGGGAAGTCAGAAGAATCTTGCTGAGAGATGTCACTTGAAGTCTCTGAACACTGTCTACAATAGGAAAGAGTGGGAAACAAAACTTCTGTAAGTAGTTAGGGTACTCTTAATGCCAGGTTTGCCTTCTTACAATGCCAGTTTGTGTTATGTACTTTCAGAAGATTTGAATTTCAGTGCAAAATGGTAGAAAAACTGAGATGATAAAGCTGCAGGAAAAACTTTAAACAAATGTCTTAGTCTTTGTTGAGTTGGAGGGGGTTTTTTTTCTCTTATTGGTGTTTTACTGCTTTTGTCATTGTAGTGACTTGTTACTGATGCTCAGAATTAGTTTTCCTTTGGTTTTGTGTAGATTCCATAAATCTCGATATATTTCACAATGAGACTTTATTTGCATCTTTTAAATTTTTTCTGTTAAACAAGCTGTCTAGCTCCTTTGTAGAGCCCTGTTGAGTTTAGTTAAAGGTCTTATTTAAGATCTTGTTTATTTAACTTGTCTCACAGCAGTACTGTAAATAAAACCAGCTGTTAAGCTCTCATGCTAGCTTTCTATTTTCTTCTACAATACGCTTCTTGTTTAGTTTCACGTGTCGTTTTTGAGATTGCCTGTATTGTCCTGGAATTTTGGTAAGATATTGTTACTCAGAACAGGAATCTTTGTGCTTTTGTAAATATTAAACAAATCAAAACTACTCATCTTTACAATGAGGAGGTAGTGATTAAATCTTAATTAATTGTATAAAGCACACCACTGTTTAACACCAAAGCTTTCGTTCCGTGCTTTGACTTCAACACTGAGTGTGTTTATTCAAGTGTTCTGGTTGTGTACCGATGCACGTAAGCCTTCCAGTGATACATAACTGACCTCTGTTGGACTGATGTGACAGAGATGCAAACCCCAACTTCACTGGGTTAATAGGAAGTGCAAACAATACCAGTAATTTTAAGGTTATTTTTTATCACCAGTTAAGATTGGTCTGTGGGTAGGTGGGCAGATGGGGGAAAAGGAAGTATGCTTCAATTTTTTGTCATGTGTCCATGACAGTTGTCCTGTGTGAATATGCTGTATGGACTTACACAGACTCTATAATCATGTCTGACTACTCTCCACTAGGCAGAAGCTGAAGAAGATTGTCACTCTGATTTGGTAAGAACCGATGACAGTGAAAGAGCTGGTGAAGCAAACCTTCGGGTATGTCTCTCATGCGAGTGGTTTTTTACATAGTACTGCTGTAATTTAAGCTGCATTACTTATGCTCATTTTGTTACCACACATTTGTCGATCTGACGAATATTTATGCTGCCTGTCCCTCCAGAAGTGCAATAGATAAGTTTTGCATTGTGTTCCAAATGTCAAATTCAGTTATTTGTGTAGAGGAAAATAAAGTTTGTCGCAGATTTGGTATTTCTTTAAAGAACTGTAGAACTGGGACAGCAGTTCCTGTACTGAACTAATTCCAATTTCAATTGTCACTGTCTTGTGGAGCAGAAAGTTGATAAAAGCAGTCTAATAGAAAAGTGCGTTGTCCTATGGTACCAGATTTCTGTGTAGTTGCTTCCCAGAAGTTGTGGTGATTGAACAAGTGTTTGTGCACTTTAAAAAAAGAAGACAACTATAAACCAGTTGCTAACTCTCCAGATCTAAACTCACTGAAATAATGTAAGACTTGGAATTGTAAAGCATAGTTTTGAAATTGGTTTTTGTGCTTGTACTTTATAATCTCTCCTCAGAAATTGCTGTGTCTGAAATATGATACTAAATCAGAATTAATGAAATTTTTTAGGCAGAGCTCCAGATGTTCAGAGCTCAGTGGATGTTTGAGCTTGCCCCAGGTGTCAGTTCTAGTGGTCTGGAACCTCAGCCATGCAGAGCATCTTCCAGAGGACCTGTCGTGAAGTCTGGAGATGCCAGAGGGAAGCAGGAGATAGCAAAAGAGGAAAAGGTATAAAAAAAGAGGATGTATCATTTTGTGTGTGTGTGTATGTTAGTATTGCAGTATAACTATCCTGAAAGCTACTGCTGAGTTAAATCTAGAGAAACAACAGAGGTGATTAACCTATTTCCTCTGTATTAATGTTTTTCCATAATCCTACACTGATTTTTCTGTTGTTTTATGCTTGACTTTGCATCACCTTCCCCATGTGCTTTCTGAAAGCCCGTAGGTAAGGGGCAGCTAGCAAGGACGGGGATAGTTTGGGAATTTCAGTTATGCTTGTAGCACATGAATATGTCTTCTCACTTTTATTTATGAAATTATTTTATTCATCTCCTTCATAGGATACAACAGGTAAGATGAAAAATAATTCAAAGTCAACTGGCCATGCGCTTGTATTTGTAAGGAATTTAAGCAGTGTTCTGTGTAATTTGTTGTGCAGGCAAAAGAACTTTTCCTGAAGGCAGTGGAAGAAGAGCAAAATGGGGCCCTTTATGAAGGTAATGTGTAAGTCTACAATGAACGCCCTTATTGCAGAGCAATCTAACACTCCTTGATTTATGTGCAAGGCTGCATGGTTCCAGAGAACTTAAACTGCAGGCTAATACTAATTTGAGAGCACAATTATTTGGATAAGCAAACAAACTTGCTATGAAAGGGACCATCGCATCAGAGTTCTAAGGTTGAGGTGAAGCTGAAGTGAAATCATGGGAAGAATTTTGAGCTTTCAGACAAACAAGCAATGTGTTGAAATCCAGCATTTTAGCGAAGCACTGGATTGCTTCTTCACGTAGCATGCTTCTGTATACTTCTGTAACATGAAATAAGCAAAGGAATTAAACAAGGCAATATGTTCTATTTTCTATGCTCAGTCTTTGTCGTTCCACTTGGAACAGAACTACTGGACCTGTGGAATGTTTGGATTTTTGGTTTTGGGGTTTTTTTTAAGTTTAGGCAGCATGCTGAGACAGCTTGTGTAAGAATTCCTAAGGTGAATGTTTAAATCTGGTAATCTTATTTTAGCAGATTTGCCATAAATATTTAAGATCCTTAGCTTGCTTGCTTGCTTTCTCTAAGCACCAGTAAAAATGGAACTATAAAGTTTTCTGCCTTATATTTAGTTTCCAGAATATACAGAGTAAGAAGCTCATCCAGCTTTAAGTGCTGCAGGTCAATAGTGGAGATACCAGTTTTCCATTTCTTTAATGAAAAAAAAGAAGGAACACAGAGATGGGTGCCATCCTTCTCACCCACTGGAGGTTTTGGTCACCTTGGTTAAAGGACAGGTGCAAAATATGTCAAGATGTGCAAACTAAGAGCACTCTGGAAGCTCCTGAACTCAGCCACCTGTTGAATACAAAATTTCCTCTCCACCATGGGAGTTTTTCCCACACAAGGGATTTCTAGTTGTTGTTCCAGATCTCAAATGAACTGAGCGAAATATGAGTCCCCAGTACGATATAAAAATAGTTGGTTCAGGGTCTATTTTATTACATGCTTTTACAGATGAAAATTACTTTAGGCTAAGGTACTTAGGCTAAGTGTTGGGTGTAGGATTAAATGTGCAGTAAAAAAAGACGTCAAACTAAATTTGATACGTAATCTGCTGTTTAGGAAATCATGCAGTAGATCATGAAGGTTCTTTCAAACCAACAGTTTCCAAGTAAATAAAAAAAGTGAGGAAAGCAGTCTATTTAAGCATTTTTTATATTAAATCAAATCTATAGCTTCATCTGCTTCAGTGCACTCATATGTTAAACATAGCAGCAGAGGGACAGTAACATCTAACAGTTGCATTCATAAAGGTGTTTTAGAGATCTGGATTGCATGAATATGAATCTGTTGTTTCTTAGTTGAATTTTATTTAAGGCTTAAAGAAACAAAACTAAATTGTTTCTACATCTACATCACTATGAGATGTTAGAGACAGGGTCCTACATCCGACACAGATACATTACTGTTGGGACATGTGTTTTCAGACCACACTTTTATCTGCTGACCTGGCCCATGTCACCAGAATCCAAATGGCATTTCAGACTGCTTCTAAAATCTGCTGACACTTGACATTTGTGAGACGGTTACATGCAGCAGCTTGTTCATATTTAAGTACAGTACAGGACTCGCTGTGAGATTAAATGCTAAAGTTGAGACTGATCTCTTTAGCTGGCTGCTGGTGTATTCCTCATCCTCACCAGCCAAAGGATATTACCTGACTTGAACTCAAGGAAATATGAACACTTACTTGTCCCAAACTGAGGCTTTTCATACTCATTAGTATGTCAAATTTTGAGCTCCACACTCAGCGATGTTTTAGTTTGGGGGTTATTTTTAAGAGTCTATTCTGAGGGAGAGTTGGCCCGTGATCTTGGTATCTCCATGTGGGAATATATAAATGCATGTATGTTCTTAATCCTGATATTGAAAGAGACTGAAAGTACATACAGTGAACTCAAATTACAAAAGATCTGCAGATTTAACTCAGAAGAAAGGCATTCTGTGGCTTAAAATAACAGTTTGTTCCCACCAGGTGATATTGTTACTGGGACTATGTAGCTACTCCGTGTTTGTAGCATCTTTGGCGTGTTAAAGGGAAAAAGTACTTCCTCTGTATAGGAGAAACCCGATCTATTAGTTTTTTCTTTGCATCTCATGCTCTTGTGCTTTCTACATGCAGCCTTATGAAAAGGCTGTGACTTATTAATACAATGCCTTAATCTTCATGGCTTGTTGAGAAAGCTTTATAAGTTCTGGGCAAACAATGAAATCAGAACTCAGTAACCTTTTAATGTAAAATTTAGTACTCCATAACCGAATTTGTAGTTTTTAAGGTAAATCTGTAAAAGCTGAAACACACCAGAGCGAGCTCTTTATTATACATGAAGTTTTTTGGTTTGAAAATAGGTGCTTAATATGTCTCTCTTCTCTATTGAATTTAAACGTAATCGATTTAGACTAAATAAGATTTATTGGGCAAAGGCATTTCCTACCTTATTACTACCTTAGTGCTTTTAGCTGAAGCCATTTCTCTGAAAAAAATCTTTGCTTTGTTAAGCCAGTATTGACATCAAACAGGTTTAAACATTAAACCTTTCTTTTTCAGCCATCAAGTTTTATCGTCTAGCCATGCAGCTTGTACCTGACATAGAGTTTAAGGTCACCTATACACGGTCCCCAGAGAGCGATGGAGTTGGAAAGAGGTGGTAAGTATGAACATCTGCTTAGTGCATAGGAGTGCAGAAACTTGAAATTTTGCTTCTGAAGCTTACGAGTGCTCTACTGTGATATGCAGTTGTAAGTCTCTTCACATTGGAAAGCTATCAGCTTTTGTTTGAATAGACTGCTTCATGGGCAGTTTACAAATTCGTTAGTTCAAGGAGGACTTCCGTACTGTAGCTCAAAGAAGGTGACAGGCTTGTCTGGAGCTAGTTAAATTCATGTGGAAGGATTACAGATACTTATGCTGTTACTTAAAATTTGAAAAAAAGCATCAATCACTTTATTGGTTTTGACTTCTGATTTTCAGATGTGAGTTACACAGTTAGGATCAGCTGCAAAATTGTAGATGGCATACATAACAATTAGTAAAAACTTCCTACCACACAATAAGCATTTGTAATTAAACAAGGTAATATACTGCTGTTCTTTTGCTGATTAACACAGCCAAGTGGGAGCATTTCCAAGAAGCAGAGCAATACATTTAGAAGCTCACAGATTATAATAGGAGTAGTCTAGTCTGTCATTATTACAAGCATCAGAATACTTGCAGCCTCGACATACCAGATACGTAGCAGCTTAAGGTTTGCCTTGAGCCTGAGATGTTTGAGGACAGGATTCAGGTTAGGGCCAAAACAGCTCAGATTGGATGGTGAAGAGAAGCTTATGAAACAGAGCTTCCTTAATCCACTGCTTACTGGTAGCAGCCATAGGTGCTGCTGATAGTATAAGAAATCAAGTTTTAAAACTGAAAATAGAAGAGGAAAGTACAGCCATGTCTGTGTGGTATTGCTAGCTCAGTCTTGTTGCCCAAGGGCAGTACAGCTTCAATGAGTACTCTCTTCAAAGAAAGTAAGATGGGCTAAATGTTTTATTTACATCAGTTACTTCAGTTTCTGAATACACTGTAGTCTTCACTGTGCATTTGTGTACTAGGAAAAATATTGGGGATAAACTGCAATAACATAAAATCTTGGTTTTCTTAAGATTATTTACTTACTTTAGCATAATTTTCTCTACTCCTTCCATTAAGCCTCTCTGACAACAAGTTGAATGTGAGTGTTGGTCTACTTGAGGATAGGAAAGCTCTTCAGAGGGACATAGACAGGCTGGATTGATGTGCCAAGGCCAGTTGTATGAGGTTCAACAAGGCCAAGTGCTAAGTCCTGCACCTGAGGCACAACAACCCTGTGCAATGCTACAGGTTTGGGGCAGTGGCTGGAAAACTGTCTGTCAGTAAAGAACCGGGGGGTGTTAATCGACAGCTGTCTGAAGATGAGCCAGCAGTGTGCCCAGGTGGCCAAGAAGGCCAATGGCATCCTGGCTTGCATCAGAAACAGTGTGACCAGCAGGACCTGGAAGTGATTGTCTCCCTGTACTTGGCACTGGTGAGGTTGCACCTCGAGCACTGTGTTGAGTTTTATACCTCTCACTACAAGAAAGGCACTGAGGTGTAGAAGTATGTCCAGAGATGGGCAACAAAGCTGGTGAAGGACCTGGAGCACAGCTCTTGTGAGGAATGGCTGAGGGAGCTGGGGATGTTTAGCCTGGAGGAGAGACATGATCACTTGACAACTACCTGAAAGGAAGTTGTAGCAAGGTGTGGATCAGTCTCTTCTCCCAGGCAACAAGTGACAGGACAAGAGGAAATGGGCTGTTAAGCATTGCAGGGAAGTAAGTGGTGGAGTCACCATTCCTGGAGGTATTTAAAAGATGTGTAGATGTGGCACTTGCAGACATGGTTCAGTGGTGGATATTGTCTTTTTTTACCTTAGTGTTTCTATGAATTTTCATGCAGTTTCATGAATGTTGCTGCACTGTCTCCAGCACTATGTGACAATGACAGTCAGTATTCTTAATTGTTGTTTAAAAGCAATATTTCATAGAATCACAGAATCTTAACGGTTGGAAGAGACCTTGAAAGGTCATCTAGTCCAACCCCCCTGCCAGAGCAGGACCTCCTAGATTAGGTCACAGAGGAACCTGGCCAAGTGGGTTTTGAATATCCCCAAAGAAGGAGATTCAACAACCCATCCAGGCAGCCCATTCCAGTGCTCCCTCACCCTCACAGTGAAGACATTTTTCCTTGAATTTCTTTGGAACCTCTTGGGTTCCAGTTTATACCCATTACCCCATGTCCTATCACTGGCCATCATTCAGAAGAGCCTGGTTCCATCCTCCTGACACTCACCCTTTACATATTTGTAAACATTAATGAGATCACCCCTCAGTCTCCTCCAAGCTGAAGAGCCCCAGCTCCCTCAGCCTTTCATCAGACGAGAGATGCTCCACTCCCTGCATCATCTTTTTGGCCCTGCACTGAACTCTCTCCAGCAGCTCCCTGTCCTTCTTGAACCGAGGGGCCGAGAACTGGACACAGTATTCCAGATGCGGTCTCAAAAGGGCAGAGTAGAGGGGGAGGAGAATCTCTCTCGACCTACTGCCCACAGCCCTTCTAATACACCCCAGGATGGCATTGGTTTTCTTGGCCACGAGGGCACATTGCTGGCTCATGCTCATCCTGGTGTACACCAAGACCCCCAGGTCCCTTTCCCCTACACTGCTCTCTAAGCATTCATTCCCCAGCTTGTACTGGTACATGGGGTTATTCTTTCCCAGATACAAGACTCTACTCTTGCCCTTGTTGAATTTCATTAGATTTCTCCCCTCCCAACTCTCCAGCCTGTCCAGGTCTCCCTGAATGGCAGCACAGCTTCTGGTGTGTCAGCCACTCCCCCCAGCCTAGTATTGTCAGCAAACTTGCTGACAGTGCCCTCTATTTGTAGAAGTGTGGTTTTGTCAAGAAATTCTAGTTGTGGTTTTGCTTTCTGAATTACCATTGTATTGCATTTCATAAAATCGTGGTGATAAAAAACAAATTGTACAATTACATTTGAGAATTCAATTTACTGTTTGGCCTATAGTCATCATACTCATCAAAATGAAGGAAGGTATATTCACTGTGTTATCTTGTTAAAAATACTCTTAGTTATGAGAGGCTCAGACGTGATTGTCTTCTCTATAAAGCTTTAAAACCCATTGATGGGTCTACTAGTTGCTCACTTTGTATTCTCAGCTCATTCTGTTAATCTTGTTTAGAGTAGAACTGCATAATATGAAAAGGTGATTGGAAGATATCTTGACTAGCTTGTATACCAAATCAGGGGAAGGAAAGTGCTTTGTGATGAGATCAAGGGGAGTTGAGTAATTTGTGGTTACTTGGTGCAAGCAAGCGTGCACCTCTTAAAGGAGCATGTGATGACATACAACTTAAATTGAGGAGTTTTTTTTTGATGTGGTAATGTTCTTTTGTCAGTTAGCAATCTTTCTTGTTTACTGAAAAGTAACAAGCCTTCTGTTTCTGTTCTGTTATCTTGTTCTTCCTCCTGAAATGTTTTATGTCTGCCTATTTACAGAGTTGGTAAAAAGTAGTCTCCCTAAAAGAAATTTTTCTATGTTATTAATTAGTAAATCTACTGAGAAACACTCTACAGTGAATAATGCAAGAGTGATAGAAATTCCTGAATTGTTTTCAGTATTTTACATCATGACAAAGATTACAAAATACAACCTTCTGTCAGTGATAGTTTGTTTCCCCTGCATATGGCTTACCTTAGACAAAGTAAAATGTGAGATTTCTCTTTTCATGGAGTCAAGCAGTTCTTCAGTGAGTTCACTAAAAACAATGAACTCTCAAATCCAAAAAGAAACTGGAATTGGAATTAAATGAAAAAAAAAAGTTGTTACTGACAGGTGGATCGCAGCAAAATCGGAGTAAGATTGGAATAGCTGTTCTACTGTATGACCAACTGAGATTGCTTTAAAGCATAGAGTGAACAGCCAGATTGGATGAGGGTAAGACAGCAGGTCGATGCCAAAACAGGGACATCTGTTGGTGTATTTTGTCCAATATCATGGTGTTTGCATTCCCTCTTTTCTAGTGTTGAGGATAACACAGAGGATGACAAAATGACTGATCTCTTGACGGATTTCCAGCAGCAGTTAACTCTTCAGGAATCTTCAGTCAAACTTTGTCAGCCTGAGGTTGATGTCAGCCAGACCCATATCTCAGGTACGAGATACACTGTGAGAGTTCAGAGGCAGAATTTATAGAGATGATTTACTCTGATAAAACATTTATCTCCTGCATTCTAAAGCTGCCTTTAAAGACATATACACCTTATTAGTTTTGTCATTAGGTGTAAAGGAAAAAAGCTCTTCAACTAACAGGTCTTTTTCTTATATATTATTTTTGTCTTCATTGCACAAGGTTTTTCCTTGTACCACTACTTACTAAGTAGAATTTCTTGGGATCAGAGTCACACTTAAAAATAGCAACTTCTAAGATCAGGTTTGCTGAAGTGAGCATGTTCTAGTTTTCCTTCCAGTTAATGTCTGAAAAGTGAAATGTGGGTTTTTTTGTTGCTTTGCAAATACATGTTACAATTCTTAAGTGTGAATAACAGACGATTGTTCTGTGAAGGGAATGTATTCTTTACCAAAAATACTATCATTCCTACAGACTGTGCCCAGTATCGGGAGCAAAATGTCTTAACAATCCCTAGTTTACTAGAAATGTAGAAACATGGATGATAAGACAGATAAAGGCTTTGGCTGACTGGTGACTGTCAGAATGGAAGATGTGTACCTGTTAGCACTAGTAAGAGACTTTTATATCTCCTGTTCTGAGTTGCCAGAGACTGTTTTGTACCTTGTAGCAATCATCTACACAACTTTTGTTTATACTGGAGAATTAATTTAATGGCTGCAATTGCAGGCAATGTAGCAAATTTATGGCTTTTCAATAATAAAACACAGAAATAAGTCAGATTCATGGAACGAAATATGTGTTAAATGAAAACAGAAACTAGTGCCTAATGAGGTATATGTAGCTTTTATAATATTAGTATTCCGAAATGTGAAACTTGAGTTTCAGAGAATCACAGAATGGTAGGGGTTGGAAGGGATCTTTAGAGATCATCTAGTCCAACTCCCCTGTTCAAGCAGGTCCACTTTTCATCAGATTTTATAGCAAAAGTGTAATTGGGTTTATGGGTGCAACAACACAGATATTTTTAGAAGCCTATATTTTCACTAAAAATCAGAATTCAGTTAAATTGCAATCTCCACCACAGTATTTACAGCTAGTTACTGTTTAATGTACCTTTGTGCCACTCAGCTGTTTGCTTCATTTGATTTCAAAGCAGTTAAACTGAGTAAAATCATCAAGTCTTAAGTGCAGTGTGATGATATAGTTCAAGCCATAGTCTCTGGAAAGCAGCAGTAGCTGAAAATAAATGAAGAGTAATTCCTGACGGTATAAGATCAGTAAACAAGCTTATATCCAACTGAGACAACGGAAAATTTAGGGAGGCAGAAATTAATTAGAATTTTGACTTAATTTCCCTGGGCTTTCTCACTGGACTTTCAATGCTAGGAAAATTATTTTATCATCTTGTAGTGCTCCGATGAGAGTTCTGTCGTTGTCTTGTATTACATTAGAAAAAGTCTTTCAACAGAGTAATGCCAATGTCATAATGGATAGGTTGTACTGAGGGCCTCCAATCCAATCCTGAACCTGACCTGAGATGATTTAGCGTGTTATGCCAAAGCAATATGTTAGAGGTGATTGTTGCACACTAGGTCAGTTTGAAGAAAACACTGCTTTGCAGGGACTGCGGATGTGCAATGTGTATCTGTCATTTTTTGTATATCACCTTACAGTTATGGATATTTATAGTTTAGAACTATGTTTTACCCTGTCTTCTTACCTTAATGCATTTTCAGTTCTTGATTTTCATTCTTTTGTTGTGTGACTTTTTTCTAATGTATAGTGACTTTTTCAATTAAAGTGGGGGTTTCTTTATTCCCTGGCATCTGACTGCAATGTGAAAATGTAGGGTTTTTTTATGGAAAGTCAGAGCTTCAGTAATGATCACACCTGGAATTACAGATAAGCTTTTAATTTACAGGTTACCATCTAACAAGGATTTCTTGTCTCTGTGCAGTGTTGCCTATGGAAGTATTAATGTACATTTTCCGATGGGTGGTTTCGAGTGACTTGGACCTAAGATCATTAGAGCAATTATCCCTCGTTTGTCGAGGATTTTACATCTGTGCCAGGTATTGTAAATAAGTTATCTAGAGTGAAGCTTCCCTCTGCTTTAAGGAAGGAAAAAAGAGCTTTTTTTATCCTCAAGCATATATAAATAGTATGTAGAGATGGATAATGAATACATAAAGTTGGCTGTGTTGGAAAGATGGGATATTCGGATGCTTTTGCTTTTAGGATGTTAAATCATACATGTAGGATTATATTCTGCTTTTTCTTCCTGTAGCAGTTATCATGTTAATGCTCCTCACAGTGCATATCAGCTTTTGAATACTTCGTTAAATAGTATGTTAGATAGATGATTTCACTGTAATAAAAAAATGTCGCTGGAAGTCTTATTTGCTCTGCCTTGTTTGAAAGTCAGAGTTGTGAGGTTGCAAAAATAAAGACTATTGTGTTGTCATGCTCATATGGCCACACAGAGGAGTGTCAGGTTGCTGCAATGCTGGTGTTTTTGTACTTGGCTGAAAATGACATTGTGTTCTTGAATTTCACTGGGAGAAGGCAGTGGCTTTCAAACACTCCAGGATTAAGTAAATTAGTCAATGATTTTAAACGATGAGCTATTCTTGTTCAAGAAGGTTTCCTTCAATTGCATCCAAACTAAATAATGAAGCTTGTTACTTTCATATATAAAAGCTAAACAAGGTTTTCAGGGCAGTTATGGGATTTGCTTTTTTCTTGTTTTCACTAGAGATCCTGAAATCTGGCATCAAGTCTGTTTGAAAATATGGGGCAGGAGCTGCAATAAACTTGTTCCATATAGTTCTTGGAGGGAAATGTTTTTGGAGAGGCCTCGTGTTCGATTTGATGGTAAGGTGTGCTTTTAGAAATAGTTGGGGTGTTTTTTACTGCATGAAACCATGACAGAAGCAATCTGGTGGGTTTGATGACATTGTTGTTAGACTTAATCTGAATTTGTAGAAGATCTGTAAAGAGAAGGGAAGGAAAGGAGATTTCTTCTCTGTAAAGAGAAGGAATGAAAATAAAAGCTTTCATGTATTTAAAGAACAAAAGTAAATGCAAAAGTTTTAATTATTGTGGTTTTTTCATCTGAAATATTTTATGTGCTTAATTTTTGTTCATGTATTTCTGTCTTCCTTTTCTGTAGGTGTATATATCAGCAAGACAAAGTACATACGTCAAGGAGAACAATCTCTTGATGGTTTCTATAGAGCGTGGCACCAAGTGGAATATTACAGGTAGAACTGTAGTACAATGAGTGAGTGAAATGTTTCTCTCTCTTAAGTTCTTTAAATCCAACCCTTGACATCCCAAACATTAATCATTCTGTAAAATTCAGTGGAACTACTACAGCACATAAAGCTATGTGTATTTTTTTTTTGAGCACAGGTCTTAAGAAATAGGATTTATTATGGTAGTTAGAGATGGACTTAGAAGCACATTTCATCCTCAGTTGTACCATGTCATGTGGATAAAACAAACAGTAACAACAATGGTACTCGGTCACAGATTTCTTTCCCCAAATCACTTCTGCTTTACCTTTCTGATGTAATAATTGTTTTCAGTGAAGTGAAAACAAGTGATTATACAAGAATTGTCTGTTAACTTATTTGTAACCAAGTGTAAATACTGAAGAGACTGAGCTATCTCAACTTGCTCTAAATATCTTGCCATATTTTTATATTTTTCCTCAGACTGTTTTTATGCTGCTCTTCACCTTGCAGTTCCCAGCATGCAGTTCCCACCATATTCTTCCACTTTCTTCTGAGGCTGGAAACTGTTAGTAGAAATCATTGAATATCATGGCTACTTCTGTAGTCTCACAAACATCAGTACAGTATTTGAGTACTGTAAAAATTGATTAGATGCCAGAACCTGAAAAAGTCCATATGATATTGTCCATTCTATATTGATACTGTAATTAAGATTTTGTTGCATTTGTCTCGGTCAATGCTAGGAATGGAGAAACTACTCAAGGTCAGTTTTGATACCAGGGTAGCCTTGTTGCTTTGATTAGAGGTAACAAACCTCCTGAACTTCTGCCCTCTTTCATAACTCCTTGTAACTCAGATCTTTTAGTCCTCAAAACTCTTGTTTTCTGTAATATCCTTTGTGAAGAAATGTGTTTTAAAATCCCATTACCTGTTAAGTTCTATATCCTTCTAGGAAACATCCTGTGATTTATAAAATCACACAAAACCCCCACAAAAGGGCAACAGAAGAAAGATGTTTTCAAGGTTTGGACTGTGTAATTATATTTTTGCAGGTATTTGAGATTCTTTCCAGATGGTCAAGTTATGATGCTAACAACTCCTGAAGATCCTCCATCTATAGTTCCTCGCTTACGGACTAAAAATACAAGGTTATTGACATAAGATACTTGTCTCTTGCAGTTTTTATCTTGCTTTTACTTGGCAATTTCTGTTTACTTTTGTCTCAGATTCTAGATTCTGGTTTAGCAAAACAAGATTTAAAAAACCAGCATTATTTATACTGTGCTGCAGATGTCTCTAGTTGTTCTCTGAGAACTACAAATAACTTTATGCAAAGTTGTCTTTCATTCTGCTTCTGCAGGGGGATTGGACTAGATGACCTCTAAAGGTCCCTTCCAACCCCTACCATTCTATGATTGTATGATTTTAAAGTCCTGTTACTTTAATTAGATTTTCTTTGTAGGTTATGTGATTTTAAACTTTTAAAGGAGGCAGATGGAAGAATGCATGCTGTTAGCTTGGTAGTTTTAGAATCTTTTTAAAGATACTGTTTTGCTGTTGAGTGCATTCTCACACTTCCTTGACTGTTTGAAGAAAAGTGAAGATCTTGGTGTGATACAACTAAGTCATTGATTGGTTTCTTTTTGATATTTGCAAAACTTGTTAAAAACATAGAAGATAGTTTGCAGCTTCAGAACTGTTGAGCTGTTCACCAAAAGTCTGAATATATTTAGCAAGAGGCTACGTTAAACTGACTAGCTTACCCTTCCTGTCCTGCCTGCGAAAATTAAAAGCAGCTTTCCAAAGTGTCTTCATCATTTTGTATCATCAACGGGCCTGGTACTTTACTAAATGGAAATAAAAAATCATTTCCTTGATGGTGATACGCAGTCAGTCTTCACTGCTGATATTTATAAGTACATGGCTCTTTTGAGACCGAGAAGATTTTTATGTCCTTGACACTGTCCTCTTAACTTCCCAGAACGGATGCAATCTTGCTTGGCCATTATCGCCTTTCCCAAGAAACAGACAATCAAACCAAAGTATTTGCTGTAATAACAAAGAAAAAGGAAGAGGTATGTAGCAAAACATTTTCCTCTATAGGAAAATGCTTTAAGAAGGTGTTTTTAATTATTTTTTTCTCCAAATGACTTGCTTTAAGGCATCTGAGGCTTTGTATTATGCCAGAGGATTCAAAAATTAATGTCATTGTTTAAAAAGTTTAAAAATAAAATATAAGTAATCATGATGATTTATCTGGCTTTTTTTTTCACAAATCTGTAATAATGTTATTAATATGAATAAATATCTGGCTCACATTTGAGCAGTGGTTCTCTCCCTTAGGCTTAATTTCCATCTGTGGTGCTTTTAGGTAGTTGGTACAAAACAGAAGGGGAAGAGGTCGTTTTCTGACACCTATTTTGTCTGTTTGCAGTTATGTTCCACAGCATTAAATAAATCCACAGCATTCATTCATTCATTCATTGAAATCTGGGCTGTTTGATTGGTGCATCACAACATTTTCTGATTAACAAAGTGTCTGTCAAGAGAAACTTGTAAAGTGTTAGAAGTGTTACATTATTTTACAGTGAGCTTGCCTAGTTCAGGAGGTGTCCTCCACATGTACCTTGCTTTCTGTGCAAGCTTCTTCCATACTTAAGATCTAAATTGGTATACTTTCAAGGAAATACTTGCTTTTAAGTGTATGAGTTTACAGTCTGTCCTCGCAGTTTCTTAAGCCTCAGGATAAGTAGTTGCACAGTGTGTTCTTTGGAAGTCATGAAATTTCTTTTCTCTTTGTACAGAAACCAATTGACTACAAATACAGGTATTTCCGCCGTGTTCCTGCCCAAGAGACAGATCACAGTTTCCATGTAGGACTGCAGTTGTGCTCCAGTGGGCGCCAGAGGTTCAACAAACTTGTCTGGATACATCATTCTTGTCACATAACTTACAAGTGAGTAAATGGAGAGTAACGTCAAAGAGGGATGTTTAACTACAGAAACACAGATATCGTTAATATATCCTGAGATCAGTAATAGTTCTGATTTGATATGCTGTAATGAGGTTTTATTTTAAGTAATCTCAAGGTTTTGGTAGCTCTTTATAAGGGTTTGGGAAGTTTCTTAAGTAGTAGAACTGCAGTATTTTAACCATCTAAAGGATTTATGGACAATGTTTGAATGATTTCAGAACTGAATCAATGTTGAAGGACTTAGTGTGGTGCTAGCAAAGGGGTGTGGAAAACCTATATTCGTTAAGGTATATTTATCTTCCTCTGTGGGTGTGCAAATTAGAAATGTCTGCACCCATCATGTGAGAACTGTAATGCTTAGAAGCAGCATGGCCTCTCTTCTTGTACCCGGCACTCTAAATTACTGGCAAGTTGTCTGTCCAGACATTTTATTTTGGCATTTAGGATGGATTTAGGCCTTGTCTTCCAGTCTTCTTAATCTCTATATTCAGTGTTCTCATAGTGACATAGCTCAGCTGTTGAGCTGTAAGTATATGAAATCTAGGAAGTAAACTGCTGGTGGTTGGAAGTGTAGGTAGCTTCCCTAAACAGAAGAATTGCTTTTCTAAAACCTAGTATTTTTGTACCTACTTTCTGAAGAAGTACCAATATTAGAGATACTCTATTCAGCACCAAGTTTCTGTACTGCTCAGGTTCTGCTGTGCCTTTCAGTATGATGTCCTTTTGAAATAAGAAGAAAGATGAGTGTAAAACACAGCTAGGAGGATGTATGGTTTTTGTCACTGGTGTTCAGAAATACACAGGTTTCTTATCTTCAAAGTTTGGTAAACATACAAGTGGTTGCTGTCACTGTGTTCTGAATCCAGGCCTCTACAGGGTTCTAATGCAACAGAGTTTTTCTACTTCAATACTATTATAGTGACTTCAGTAACATCCTTTGCTGTTTGGAGTCTTGGAGCTAATAATAATGGAAAGGGGAAGTGTTTTCTTTGATATTAAAATAGCAGCTTGTTGTGTATAGTGTGCTTTGGCCAAGATTGCGATACTCTCGGAACAGGGCAGTACAAACGATGTTTGCATTCCAGCTGTAGTTCGGTGCACACTACTGTGGAATATGATTACATTGTTGAGGGACCTGTAAAGCAACTTGTGTCTAATTTACTTTTGCAATGCTCTTTGCAGATCGACTGGTGAGACAGCTGTTACTACTTTCGACATTGACAAAATGTACACCCCTTTGTTCTTTGCACGAGTGAAGAGTTTTACCGCATTTTCAGAAAAGCCGCTCTAAGAAACAGCTTTTCCGCTCACAACTCTTGCATGAATAAAAGGTTGTAGCTCATGAGCACTTAAGTTATAAATGTGTGTATATTTGGAACATTTTAAAGTTCCCGGGAATTTTTTGAAGACAGTATGTTCTATTTGGTTTTATGAACGGCTGGGGTTTCGTTTTGAGATCAAGCTTCTTATGAGTACTGAACACCTTATTTTGTGACAAGAGTTTGATAACAAAGTTTCGTGGTCTGGGTTTTTTTAACAGATTTTATAATTCAGTCTGCTTAAAATGTGAGTCTTCATCTGCTTGGACACTGGTTTGTCCAAAAGGAATTGTTATAGGAAAATCTCCCTGTCCATGGGATGGTGTGTGTGGTCTCTGGTGAAGGCTTGAAATGTGAAGGGGAAAAAGTTGTCTTACATCTGTTAAACTGTGTGACTTAAAAGAACTTCAAATAAATGTTTTCTTTAAATGAAACATATTTATTTCCTTTGCCTTTAAGATCTGGCATCTTGTGAACATCAACCTTAAAAGAAAACTCTCAAGGGCAAGCACAAAGTGTAAAGTTTAACCACAGAGGTACATCCCCACCAATGCAGTGATGTCACTTGGTCAGAAATGTAATCCGACCTTGGTAGAAGTTCAGTGGAGCCTGCCTTCCCCACAGGATGGGCACAAAGGGGAGAGGGACACAGGCTTGTTGTCTTGCACTATAGGACGAGTTTTCAGGGCACGTGGCTCTGCTTGGGGGGTGTTGCAGTGTGGTGGTGAAGTGCTGGCTTGTGCCGCCTGTGCGTGGGCTGGGCCTGAGTGCACAGGTAAGTAGGGCTCCCTTGGACGTGGCTTTAACCTGCTATAACCCCTCACCTAACCTTGCTACAGATGCTGTAAACCCTATGAGCGTTCGTTGTACTAAGATAAATGTTGAGGCTGCTGTAGATGTTCAGGTGCTGTGTGTTGCTCTTCATGAAGTGTACCTTGAGGTTTGGTGCAGGTGCTGTACGCTGCTTCTCCCACATATGTCACTTGGGGGTGTAAGTGCAGACACTGTAACGCCGCTTATTATATGTGTATCTTGGATTCTGGAAGAACTGAAGCTTTTTAGTGTAGTTTTTTAAAAGGCATTTTGCATCATAATTTACCTTTGAACATCTCGTTTCAAAATAGTGACCTGGACATGAGGACTAAAATGTGAAAGCTGTGGAAAGAACTGTACTTGTTACATAATTTATAAATTGTATCTTTGCGAGGAGCAACGTGATTAAAAATACATCAATAAAACATGATTTTGAACATGCAGTCCCTTGGAATTTCTTATTTTGCCAAGAAATCACTATTTTCATACAGTTAAAGATGATTAGTTAGGAGCTACCATACATAAAAGTACAAGCTAGACAAGATTGACAGAATCAATCTCTTAATGACTTTTTATTATACTTACAAGTCATCTGAGAAAAGTAGAGAAGCTTTCAGGTTCCAAATAAGGATGTTTGTGTCTGAAACTGCTTTTTCTAGCTAGTCTGGTAAGACTCTGCCTGCAGCCCATTTGTGGCCTATGTCCTTAGACCACAGTTGCACTATTACTTCATGCAACAGAATGTTTAATAAAGAGTGTATTGTGTTCTCATTGCTGAAGGGGAAAAGGATTGCTTCGAATCTCAGCTTCATGTTTTGGCATATTGCCAAGTTTGTACGTGGGGAAAGATGTTGGTTACCTACATTTTTGTTGAGGGTGAAAAAGGTCTGATTCTGCCTGCTGAGAAGTGTCAAAAGTTTCTGTCACAGAATCAGAGGATGGTACTAATTATTTTTCTAGGTATAGTATTGTCCAGTAACCAAGTTGTAATAGAGGAGTCTTTTCACACCATAATTGAAAGCTCTTTTCATACTGACACTTGCGTGCTTCTTCTACTCTTCCATTTTTCCTTGCCTTGGCCAGCGTGTGAAATACGCTCTGGGTGTAAAGGTGGTGTCCTGGTGTAGACCGAGGTGTTGATTCAACACAGGTTGCAGGCAATGATTATTTTAAGATTATATGAAATATTCCTTCACCAGAAAAATGATGTGAGCCTTCTATCTGTGAGGCTGAGCTGTAATTAGTATGCTTGCCGCTCTGCGTTTAGTGATACAAGTAAACTGAGCTAATTTGGTCCTTTGCAATGGTTTGTCAGCACATACTATCTGTTCACATGCAGCTATTAAAATAATACTTGTTTCAGCAAAGAAATGAGTGACTTGTTGCTCTTCCTTTGTTCTATCTAGTGATTGCCAATAGTCCAAGGCTTTAATTGCTAGAGGCTCTATGTTCTTATAATTTAGTTTTATTGTCCTTTTGATTGCCACGTAGAGACATTAGTTGGTATAACTAGTTTACTGCTGGGACATTGTCCTTTACTAATTACGTTAGCAACTTGAATGAAGGAATAAGATATTTGCCTATGCAGTCCTTTTTCCCAAGAGTTTGTTGTATGAGTTGAGACAAGTTCACTTATAAAAAGGAATGAATCATAGAATCACAGAATGGTAGGTGTTGGAAGGGACCTCTAGAGATCATCTAGTCCAACCCCCCTGCAGAAGCAGGGTCATGTAGATCAGGTCACATAGGAGCGTGCCCAGGCAGGTTTGGGAAACCTCAAGAGAAGGAGACTCCACACCCTCCCTGGGCAGCCTGCGCCAGGGCTCCCTCACCTGAACAATAAAAGAAGGGCTACAAGAGGTGACAGAAACATGGCTCTCAGAGCTGTTTATCTCTTTCATGCATCAGCTTAAAGGCAGCAGTGGACAGTTTTTTGGAGAGAAGGTGCTGAGATGATTGAATGTTATGTTAATTAGGCTCAGTGTAATTGGAGGTTAGCACCAGTTGGACCTTTGTGTGTAAGGCTGGGCTTTTTGAGGGGAGAGGAAGTAGAGAGGGTGTGATTCAGTGCTCCAAGCAAAGGACCAGCAGTCGACACTTGCCAACTGCTAAGTTCAGTTTCTGAGTCACTTGGGAACCATGAGCCAAGCTGGTCAGAATTTCAAAAACATGTGGTGTTTACACAAGGTTTTTTTGTTCAAAGAAAGAAAACAATAGTCAATTTTGAGGGTTTTTTTAATCCAAGAAAATTCCCCTGGAAGGTGTGCCAGTGTATTTGGAAACTTTTGTCAACGTTAACATGGCTGAACCACTGAGGTGCTTTTCTGTTTTATCTTTTCCACTGTCCAAGATGAGAAAAACATAAAAGCTTATCTACATTTGCCAAACAGTTTGAATGTCAGAAATGTATTTATACCTCTTATTTCGTATTAGTAGCACCTGCAAAGAAATCAAAGGCTTCCATCTGGTAGTCACTCAGTCTGGGTTCCAGTTTTGTCCTTTACACTAAGACTAGCAGCTTTCTTAGTACAATGACTTGCGTAATTGTTTGCTTAAAAGGAACAATTCGTGCTTTGACTTACCTCTGTCTTGTGCAGAGTGTGGTTCCTGAGGCCTTAATTCCTAAAACTGTAAGTCCTAGATAACGTTGGCTGAAACAAGGATTTGGGAGAAAAACTAGAGCCAGTTATTGAATGGAATTTCCAGAGATGTATAGAAGCAGCTTTCTGTCTTCACTAAACACACCTTCGTCTCTAGTCACATGGCCCATGTGAAAGAGTCAAGAGGCACCACGCTGACCTGTACCCGTCATTGGAGGCAGTGAGAGACAGGTATTAAAATGACAGCCTACCGTGATTTCATGGTACACATGTTCAGAGTTTGAGTAGGAAAAAAATCATGAAACATGGCTGCTTCTGAAAACAACACTCCTGCATTTTCTAGGATTGACAGCCTTCCTGCCTTACACTCTGCGGGTGTTCCGACATCTTTGGAAGACATGTGTAGCATATTTATTAATTTAGCTGCAGAATGCTCTATGAGAAATGGCTGGATATGATGCAGAGCTAAGAAAGTAAGACTAATAAATCCTGCCAAATTAAGTTATTCTTTAATGTGGAAAGCCAAGATGGATAGACGTTTTTCCCACACACTCTTAATTCTGAATGAATGCATGAATTTTCTCTTGAGAAGATACGTACAAACACTCTGACTCCTACATGTTTCCATGCTAAATCTATACCCAAAATCAAATTCTTTTCAGTAATTCTACTTCCATAAGGGTAAGAGATTGCTAAAGTCACTAAAACAGATTGCCTGGTTTAGTTTGCAAACTATTTTTTTGCAAAGGAATTTGGATGTTGTGCTTAGGGAAACGGTCTAGTGATTGATAG
The DNA here is from genome assembly GCF_028858725.1 of Colius striatus. NCBI lineage: Eukaryota > Metazoa > Chordata > Aves > Coliiformes > Coliidae > Colius > Colius striatus. The sequence continues at coordinate 22,776,975 of NC_084760.1, read as the reverse complement.
GACTAGGACAAAGGCTGGATCTCCCCCAGACTTTGATGTTGCATCACCTGCTGTCCTTGGAAAGCAAAAAGAAGTGATCCTTTCCCATATTTTAAAGAGAATACTGCAAGGGGAGTTTAGGAAACTCCTTTCTACACTGCTAAGAGTTTTAAGACTTAGGATCTGGTACTTCAGGCTTCAGTGTTTATTAGCCCAAGTTGGCCAGTTAAGTTATTTTTATAAGGATGTAATTTTTTAATCAGCTCTCACAGTTGCACATTTGAAGAAAAGAAAAACAGGTACAAAATATTGGTCTTTTTTATCTTCTTTTCCCTAAAGCCCGGTGTCCTTGTCTGCCTGACTTGAACTATGGTCACACAAACAGGTGGCTTCACTTTTAAGAGGACTAGGGGACCTCCTGGCCAGTGAGGAATGAGATTCAGTGGCTTAGTGTAGAGGAAAATAGAATCATAGAATCGTTTCAGCTGGAAGAGACCTTTAAGATCATCGAGTCCAGCCTTTGTCCCAGCCCTATCAACCACTAGACCATTTCCCTAAGTGCAACATCCAACGGTCTCATAAACCTCTTCATAGCATAAATTTGATAATCATGTATGAAAGGGAAAAAGTTTCATTTTTCGGTAAGAGGGGGGTTTAAGGGTTTTTTTTGTTCCTAGCAGATCCATTCCAATGGCTGTGGCATCTTCTCCAAGAGCAGCAATGCTGCAGATCAAAGCATAGACAGAGCTTAATCTCTTTGTGACCATGTCTGACACGATGTGCAGAATGAAAGTGCTTTGCCCTGGGCTCTCTGAAAGCTGCAACAGTGGGCACAGGGCTGGCTGTGTGCCGGGAGCTGGGCATGACTGGCCTGTGCACAGAAGGGCAGCTGAACTAGAGGCTGCTTAGCAGAAAGTGTTTAAGCTGAATTTAATTGTTCTTTTTCTGGCACATCTGAGTTGTACCCTGTACTAATAGAGGGATATGGGTATCATCAGTCTGGTTGCTCCTCAAAAGCTTCTTTTCCATTGTTTCTTTCTTTGCAGTAAGCAATGTTAACTCCTGGCTTGTTTCAGCTGAATCCACACCTCACTGATCTTTTTGGGATGTGTGTGGGATACCCAAGGAAAAGATTGTTCCTATTATACAACCTTCAAGAACTTTGACATTCAGGGTTACTTTCCACAGCTCCTGTACTTTGGTTTCAGTAAAAATCAATGAAAAGGTCTTTAATTCTTTTTGGCTAATGTGACATCTGCCTTAAATGACAAATGTGAATGTAGCAGCTTGGCTCAGTGCTGCCTGGCAGTTTAATCACACGGAGAACGAGCACACTTAAACTCACCTTGAGTACACATACTGGTAATTGACAGTGTCTAGACAGATGCTGATCTGGAAAGTAAAGTCTGGGGAAAATAAACTTAGAGATATTGAAGTCAGATGAATTTCCCAGTGGTAATAAAGGGGGAAGATTGGGAGGGGTTAACTTTCATGGCAGCTGACGAAACAGTTTTTGTCTGGAACCTGCTCCTCTTTTAAGAAGTGTGCCCTTTTAAACATTTCACACAAAAACCCACCAAAGTCTGTAGAACCTGAAAAACTACCACAAAAAGTAATCTGATGATAAGATGAATATTTGTCTGGGTATGTGCAACGCAGTGAATCAAGTTTTTCTTCTTTCCTCTTGAAGGATTCTAAATTGGAGTCTTTTATGAGATCAGCATCATACAATGTATCATCAGCACGTAGTTACTATTGTTCCCAGGAAGAAAAAAATAGTGATGAGGTGCACTGTTGATCAGCTGATGAGCACTGAGCTTCAGAACAGCAGTAGTCCTGATCATCTTGTTCTAAAATTGCAATTCTCCTCATCAGGCCTGGAAGATGCTTTGCTATATAATAATTGTGACCTAAACAAAGCTTAAACTGACAGCATAGGAACAGAGAAAAGCTTACTCTTACCAGAGCTCTACAGTCAAGCCTGAGTTAAGGTTTTCAGAAGTTCTAAAATAGCTAGTTGATGTGTCCTCCTTCAACTTAATGCTGTTTGCCCTGCTTCAGGATTACCAAAACAAAGGGGTATCAGAGCAATGAAAGGCAGAAGATGTGGATAAAAGTAGGAGCCCTTGTGTTTCAGAAATGTGTGAGGTAATGCCAACTGGTTTGGGCAGTGACTGTGTGGTGCAGCCGTGGGAACAGCCCAAACTAGGCGCTCACTCTCTTGCTGGGCAAGAGCCCAGGCTGTTCTTGGGAGGATACTGGCTGACCCATCTCCCCAGCACTGGCTCTCTGCCTTCATCAGGAGGCATGTAGAGTTAATGATGGAGAACCTGGCCAGGCAATCATAGAATTGTTTTAGTTGGAAAAGATCTTTAAGATCGAGTCCAACCACCAACCCAACACTGCCAAGCCCCTCATTAAGCCACATCCCTCAGCATCTCAGCTACACGTCTGTAAAATGTCTTCAGGGAGGGTAACTCCACCACCTCTCTGGGCAGGCTGTTCCAGTAACTGTCTTGGTGAAAAAGTTCTTCCTAATCATAGAATCATAGAATGGTAGGGGTTGGAAGGGACCTTTAGAGATCATCTAGTCCAACTGCTCTGCAGAAGCAGGTCCACCTAGATCCATTTGCATAGGAACATGTCCAGGCGGGTCTTGAAGACCTCCAAGGAAGGAGACTCCACAACCCCTCTGGGCAGCCTGTGCCAGGGCTCCCTCACCTGAACAGTGAAATAGTTTTTTCATTATATTTAAATGGAACTTTTTGTGTTCCAGCTTCATCCCATTACCCCTTGTCCTGTTGATAGCTACTATAGAAAAAAAGGATGTCCCAGCCTCCTGACACCCACCCTTTAGATATTTGTAAATATTAATGAGATCTCCCCTCAGTCTCCTCCAGACTAAACAGCCCCAGTTCCCGCAGCCTTTCCTCGTATGAAAGATGTTCCATTCCCCTGATCATCTTGGTGGCCCTGTGCTGGACTCTCTCCAGAAGTTCTCTGTCCCTGTTGAGCTGGGCAGTTGTGTCAGCTGGACACAGGACTCCAGATGAGGCCTCACCAGGGCTGAGTAGAGGGGGAGAAGACCCTCCTTTGACCTGCTGGCCACACTCTTCTTGATGCACCTGGGTATTCAGGTGGTTGTTGGTCCTTTTCCTCTGAACAGCTTTCCAGCCACTCTTCTCTAAGCCTGTGGCATTGCATGGAGTTGTTGTGACCCAAGTGCAGCACTCAGCATTGACCTTTGTTAATCCTAACTGTAGCTGTGCCCAAACCACTCACAGTTCACACAGAAGGGATTCTGGCCTGCACAAAGATGTGTGTGAGATTAAGCTTCCTCTCAGTTTGCTCTGAAGTGTTCCTGAAGCCCAGGCCTGCAAGCAGGCTTGATTCCTTGAATGGACAAGACCTATATAGAAAGACTTTTATTTCTGAATTGGAGGAAGGGTTACATTGTGATCGCACAGGTAGAGCTGATCACTGGTAGGAACTGAGCTCCGTGAAGGTAGTTCCAAGTTCCTACAAGCCTGTGCCTACCAAATATGCACCTACGAAGTCCTACATGGTTGAGGTAAGGTAAATCAGGATATTTACTCCCCTGCTATAAATCTGTATTTATCCCTAGGGCTAGGATGGGATAACAGCTGGTATAGTTATAGGCGTCGTGGAGATTAAGAAACAATTTTGATTAAAAAAGAGACCATGTTATGCAGCTCACCTGGGTAATAAGAACTCCCTGCACGTGTGCCTGTGCTGCCTTCACCCTCCATTGACCCAGCATCAAAGCCTGACTGCACTCCAAATCCTCAGACTGCTGCAGGTCGATTTTTAGCTAGTTCTCCAACAAAATGAAGTATTAAGCACCTTGTCACCTTGTCATCCTGACAGTTTCCACCAATAACTTTTGAACTCAGTGACCAGTTTCCAAATGAATTTGACAGAGGGACCAAAGATTGAACTACGGCAAGTTCTGACAGATTTGATGAAAGTAGGTGATGAGTGGAAAGGGACACCATGGAGAGAAAGCCTGACATATGATGCCTATTTTCAGCTTTTATATCATCATAAATGATCTTTATAGTACTTTAATAGTTTTTTATACTGTTCCATTATTAGACCCCAAAGAATTCACAAGGGAGAGTAGCAGAGGAAGACAAGCCTCAGCTCCTTTGCTTAACAGTTTCCACCAGGCACCGAAAGTAGCAAGCAAAGAGGATACTCTTGTGCTGTGATTTGTATTATTTATGACTACTTGTTTTTAGAGGAGCAAATATATTGGGCAACCCTTGGTAGCAGAAGACTCAAACACTGATGATACAATTGCCAAATAATATGAAGGTTGAGTCTTGACATAACTGGTTTTGACAAATGAAAAATACTTGTCTGTGATAAGCCCTCCAAGGCAGTTTTGCTTCCTCAGTTACTAACTGGAAACAAAAGGAACGAGCTCAGAGTGAAAAGCTGGCCAATGACCTTTCTGGCTTGCTTTGTCCTATGAAGACACTATCTGTGCCTCAGGAACTACTTGCCACGTGGGATGCAATCTCATATTGCTCACAGAAATCAAATAACCCAACAAGGAGAGCAAAGGATGCTTGTGGCATTCAGATTGCTGATGTTGCTGTCTGCAGGGCCACAAAGGCAGTGTCCTTGCTGCCCCAGGGTGTTCCTGGTGTGTCAGGCCTTTGGATGACTTTCTGGATGTGCCAAACAGCACACAGCTGATTCAAGCAGAAGCATCTGGAGGCTGCAACTGTCAGGCATGAGAACAGCTGTAGCTGATCCCAAATGTGCCCAGAATTACAGAACAGCTGAGGTTTCAGTTCACCTCACTGTCTTCTTAGCAAGCCCATACTTACATCAGCTTGTCTGTGAGGATGTTACGGAAGATAGTGCTCAAAATCTAGCTGAAGTCAGGACAAAAGAAATCCACTGCTTCCCTCTTGTCCACCAAGCCACTCATCTCATTGTAGAGCGCTGTTGGGTTGACTAAGCACAATTTTACTTTCTTAAATCCATGCTGACTGCTCCCAACCACTTTTCAGTCTTTCATGTGTTTGCTAAAGGTTTCCAAGAGGATTATCTCCATCGATTTCACAGATTTTGAGGTGGACCTGGTCAGCCTGTAGTTCCACAGATCTTGTTCTTGAAACAGAAGGGACATTGCTTTCTTCCAGTCTTCAGGAAAATCTCCTAATCACCATGACCTTTCAAAGAACAAATGTGGCCTCACAGTGACACCTGCTCTCTCCCTCGGCACTTATGGTTGCGTCCCGTCACAACCCGTGGACTTAGGTGTGTTAGGTTTGTTTAAGTGCTCCCTAACCTGGTTCTCCTGCCTTGCTGGTGAGTCCTCCTTGCTCCAGGAGATGAAGTTTACCTTCTGAAAGAGAAAAATTCCATAATACCCGGGGACAGCAGCAGACTGTGGGAAACAGGGCACAATATTGCAGAAGAGCCAGGTCCAAACTGATCAGAGTGTTCAGATGTGCAATGTTAATATCCTGTTCACATTCTGCTTGGATTACTGATTGCATCTATGTTTACTGTGACAACAGCAGACTTCTTTCCAAGTAAAATGCATCACCTTCCCATACTCCTCTGCCTGCCTTGGGCTGCCATGCCAGTTGCTGCCCCACCACATAAAGCTTGTTCCTGCACAGACAGGTCATACATCTGCTAAGATCCACCACAGGGGCCTCTCTTGCAACAGAGTAAAATGCATTAGATGGTCCCATTCTAACTCCTTGACCATAATTATCTAAGAAGCCTCAAATGACTACGTGGAAGGGAAACAGAACAAAATTTCCAGGAGGACCAGAGACACAGATTAGTAAAGCTCCCAAAGGCCATGAGGAAAGAAAAGCTTCATACAATCACTCAGAGTGCATCCTCTAAGGCGTCCTCAGCTGGAATCTTTCCTGCCACCAGCAATTTGACACACTTGTTTTGTTTAAAAATATAGATGTGCATTTAGGACCATGTTATAAAAAACAGCTTATATAAATCAGTTTATAGCCTCAGTCTGTCAAAGGGCAGGGGCTTTGTACAAAGAGTTGAAAATTAAAAACCCTGTCTGTGCTCAGTCTGAGCTGCAATTATTTTCACATGCAAAGGTAGAGGCCCCAGGGAGAGGAAGGCCAGAAGAACCCAGGATGTGTGCCTGGGCTAGAGAGATGTGGGTCAATTCCCTGTTTTGCCTTTACGTCTTCTCATTGCTATGACTGATACAGAAGCATTTCTCTTTCTCACAATGATATTTGAAGGATAAATACACTTTAAAATGGAGATGTCCAGCTGCTGCCTTGAACTATTAAGACATCTTCTTCTGATTATATGTCTAGATTTCATCTTTAAATGCTGCACAAGCCAAAAAAACCCCTCCAAACACAAAAGCTTTGTTTCTGTAAGATACATGCTGGCTACTGTATCATTCTAAGCAACATTGCTGTGGTTCTCTGATGGCCTGAGAAGAGCACTTACATATAAAATTATTAGCTTCAGAGCAAGCACAGGAATTACTCATGAAGAATCACCCCTTAAATATTGAGGCCAGTGAGTTAATTCCTTGGGAAAAGAGCTACTGTAGACCATCCATGCTATGTGGGGATATTTGTATGAGCTTTGGCAGTAGCTACAGCCATCTGAAACAACAAGAAGCCAGAACAAAACATTATACCTATGTAATCATCCACATCATGACCTCCTTGCATCTCTGCTGCCATCCTAACATTTCACTGCAACTGTGTCTTGCAGAAGTCCATTTTCTGCAGCAGAGTCATAGAGTTACCTCTGGGAGGATCGTCACATAGCAAATGGTGTTTCATGAAGCTACCCCAAATAACCTCAGTGTTCAGTATATGTGCAAAGGATAATACACCTAGTGCCATCTTCCACCTCTGATCCCTAGCACCACTGAATTGGGCACAATACTTCAGAGCTGCTGAAAGGGGCTTAAAGCAGTGACATCCATTCATTTCTTTTCACATATCCCAATTACATTGCAAAAGGTAATTTTTGCAGAGATCGGAGCTGGGATTGGTATGTTCAGATTTCCAGCCAAACAGATATAAATTTGGCACTATATTGACCCACAATGCTGCTTGTACCAAATGTGGAAGGAGCTGCTGCAAATACACAAGCCGCTGCAAGACCATGGAAAAGCTGAATGACCCTGTAAGCTTGTAAATCCAGAAGGCCTTTCTGCATTTAACCTTAGAAAAATAATGAAATCTTAGTTTCCTCTTTTTTAAAAAAGGAATGGCCTGTCGTCCTTGAGCCTGAAATGTGTTCCTCTGGGAAACATACTGGGTATGATGACTGCTGTATGGACAGGGACTTGGGGTCCCCTAGACTGCGGGACAGTCCTGAGTGCACGGGATTATGAGTGCGGGAGCTGCAAGAAGGCACAGCCCTGCTATAGAAAGTAGCTACTGAGTGGAGCTGTGCTTGCACTTTGGAAACCTTTTGGTTCAGCCTTAAAGGCAAATCAACAAAATCTTCCTGCTTCTCAGGCAGGAATACAGGTTTAGCAGTAATTGTCTCTCAGGGAGGTTTGGTAGTAATAGCCCTTCAAGAAGCCTGTGACACTCAGTAACTGGACATTAACCGTCTTCAAATAGTTGAAGAAATGCTTGATCTGCAGGAAAGAAAATCAGGCATAAGGGGGAAAGATGTGAACAGTTGAGACTGGGACAGTGAAGCTATGGAAAATGTTACAGGATGGGTTATCAAAACCCCTTTGCTGGAGTTTTTTAGAAGCAGAGAAAGCAGGTGGTTGGCATAAAGGGAACTGATGGTACTTGGTGTGAAAATTATGTCTGAGGAGCCTCCAGCCACACATCTGTATGGTACCATTGCTAAAAGATGATGCTGGCAGCAGTGTGGTAGAGAGGTAAGGAACTGAGAGGAGAGATGAGCCAGGTGGCAGCAGGCAGGGTCTCTGCCAGTGGGACAGGTTTGGCAGTCACAGAGGAATCTCAGCTATGGGACACACAGCTTTGGGAGACCTGCCTGTCCCTCATCCTGCAGCTCACCTCCAAAGCACAAGTACACACAGTCTCTATTGATTTCCATTTTTCTGTCTTAGAGGTGGAGGTTGCAATTACCTTTGATCAAAAGTCCCTTCTCCAAGTTACTGATATGAAGAATCATCATAAAACACACATAGTTTGGTAACAGCATGGGAATAAGCCACAGGACTGAATAAAAGTTTAGTGAACTGACCTTCACATACAACAGTGGGCTGACATTTTGTGATCTACATTTAGATTTTTTCCACATAAAACAAATCACTACTCATCCCCCGTTTCACAAATTGCCATAAATGTTTTGAAACACACTATAATTATTTCTTGTCTCATAAACATCTCTGAACTCCACCCTTTGCAATAATTTCCCTAGTAACTAATATATTTCAGTCTTTTTAAGAGAAAGGGAATCTAAAAGTATGAAAATAAGTAAAAAAAAGAGAATGGTAAGACTGGACCTGTTAGGTGGACAAAAGACACACCACAATCTGAAGTACTGTGGTACTGTGAGGGTTTTATTGCCACTTATTTCCTCCCAGACTCATCTCATTCAAAGCTTTATTTTGCGTTGGACTGCTGGGTCACGGCTGAGGCATGGCTTGCTCTGCAGGCAAGGCAGTGAATGGTGTGGGTGGCCAGCTGGGCAGCCCACAGAGCTAAGACTCTCTACCTTCATGGTGGTGAAAGGAATGAGCCATGAAATGTGGCTCAAGACGTGACATCTCTCAGCTCTTCCTTGGAAAGGTGGCAGTGGCCAGTCGTGCAGGAAGGCCAGGTGTGAATTGTGGGAAAAGACAAAGGAATCCTTGCCAAAGGTCTCAGAGCTGGCAAGAAAACTCCTATTTGGCACCCTGCTTTTTTAAACGAATGTAGGTAACTGATAGTTCCTGCTGAAATATAGCTCATGGTAGTGGTCAGAAAAGAGTGATGTATGGAAAGGATGCTGAAGGATTTGTTACAGTTTGCAATGAAGTAAATTAAAAGCAGCTGGGAAAAGCAGCATGGCACCTTGAATATATACTTCAATGAAACTGGGTTCAGCCTTGAAGAGGACTTAGGGAATGTAGTGGGTGAAAATTTGGACATGAACTGGCAGTGTGCACTTGCAGCCCAGGAAGTACATTGAATCCTGGGCTGCATCAAAAATAGCTCGGCCAGCAGGTCGAGAGAGGTGATTTTGCCCCTGTAATCCACTCTTGTGACACTCCACCTGCAGTACTATGTCCAGCTCTGGGGTCCCCAGTGCAAGAAAAGCATGGACCTGGAGTGGATCCAGAGGAGGGCCATGAAGAAGATGAATGGGTTGGAGCACTTCTCCTGGGAAGGCAGGCTGAGAGAGTTGGGATTGTTCAGCCTGGAGAAGACCAGGTTTTGGGGACACCTTATTGCAGCCTTTCAATATATGAAGATGGCTTATAAGAAAGACAGGGAAAGGCCTGTAGTGATAGGACAAGGGGCAGTGGTTTTAAACTGAAAGAGGGCAGGTTTAAAGTGAACTTAAAGAGGGGGGCTTTTTCCGAGGGTGGTGAGACACTGGAACCAGATTGCCCACAGAAGCTGTGAATGCGCCGTCATTGGAAGCATTCAAGACAAGGTCGGATGGGGCTTTGAGCAACCTGATCTGATGAAGGATGTCCCTGCCCACAGCAGAGGGATTGGACTAGATGAATTTTGAAGGTCCTCTCCAACCCAGACTGTCATGAGATGATTCTATGCAATATATTCACCGGGCTGTTGCAGTGGAGGGACTCAGATCACTACCTGAAGAAGCTGTAAGTGTACAGAGGGTTGCACATGACAGTTGTGGTCCTTGAGATCATCCATCTGCAGCATCCACAGCCCCAGAGACTTGAACAAACTCAGTATAAAGGGAGATTGTAATGTTACCAAACCAGAATGGCTGCAAGGTAGTCTGTAAGAATTGTTGCTATTTTTTATTAGATGATGAAATAGTGTGGGGAAAACATAACAGTTTAAAAAAAGAACAAAGACAAGCCTTCAGGTACAAAAGCCCCTCCTGAGACCTGCAAGAGGAGCTAAAGGAATTGGTGTGGCAGCATTTTCACATCCACGGTGTGACTGGAGGGAGAATGAGGGTCATTGCCAGCGAAGGGGGAAGAGAGGACATTTAAACCCTGTCACCGTAATGGGTACAGGTTAAAAATCACATTGTCGTTGCAGCATTTGCAGTCGGTGCAGCACCTGCCCTGGTTCCTGCCTCCTTCGGCTGCCTTTAGGGGTACTGGGCGCTGGTGGTGAGGGGTTGCCTCACTCACCATGGGCCACGGGCCCTCCTGAGGGACAGGGCACACAGACAGCGGGAGGCAGCTGCTGCTGTGGCCCAGCTGGAATTTCTCCTCACAGGAGTCATCCCCCAAGGGGCCGGCGTTAGGCCCAAAGGCATCATGGCCACCCCCTGCCATGGGCAGGAAGTGCTGGGTGCCGGGGTGGGTGCAGCGCTGGGGGGAAGGGGTTGTGTGGGGCACAGGAATGGCAGGGCCGCTGCAGGTACTCCTAGTGCTGGGGATCCTCCCGAATGCCGACGTCCCGCTCCAAGTCCGCACCTCTTCAGAGTCCCCATCCTCCCTGGCTGCCCTCGCGTATGGCGGCTGCTCAGAGCAGCTGCCCAGCGCTGGCTCCCAGGAACTTTTGTTTAAACGGCCCCCAGAATTAGTAGGCAGCGTGTAAGCATCTGGCTTGGAAAGAAGCAAAGGCAAGGCCTCCCTTGTAGGCATGGGACCTGTCAGAGACTTGGGAAAGCAAGGTGTGGTTTAGTAAAACATGGTGTAGTTTAGCAGCATGAAACAAAACCCGTCCTGTAAGAGACCCTCATGAACATATTCAATGAATACAGGTAAGGAAGCAGACACCATAGCAGAGTCTCCTTGTAGGGCACAGCCAGCAGGCTTTAGGGGCAAACCAAACAGGGCTTCCAGATCACTGGTCTGGGTTTGTTTCACCACTGTTTGCCTGAAGCCTGTTTTTACACTGAAGTATCCTTAGACTTTGCACTCACAGCCCTCAGGATCTGCTGCCAGCGTATATTAAAGAAGCAACTGAAATGAAACTAATACATCTCACACCCTAGGATTTTTTTTCCCACGAAGCTTGGAAAAGTGAAGCATGATTTTCTTAAACTAGTCGTTTTGAAGTTATTGTTTCACTACAATAGTATTACACTTCAGGTTTTCAAAACTCTATTTCTAACTGACACATTTTCCTATCTTTGCATTTTTTTACTTTACAAACAGAAATTTCATTCAGGGGGGAGCAACACACAAGAATTATTCTTCTGGGTCTTTTGTTATGGATATTTCACAACTTCTTTAATTGCCCTAATTATTGGACTGTGATTTTGTAAACCTTAATTCTTTTCAAAATGCTCATTCTGTGCTATCATTTTTGATGACTACTTGCAGGCCTCTCTTCTTTGTAATTCTGCTTTTGTATCCATTTAATTATAGTGATTTTGCTGATGTTCAGAGTAGCAAAGCTGCTTTCAGCTGTTCTCCATTCACCATGAGAAGAAATTCCAACAACCTGATAGGACCCAGCCCACCTTTAGCCAAAGACCTGCTGACACCATAGAGAAAACATCCTATGTATCACTATTTTGGGCTCACACATTTTTCTAGAGTTCTCCTCCCTGGTTGCTTGTAATCACCTTCAAATTGAATCTTTGCATGTTAAAACTGAATCTCTTCAGAAGATTTTCACAGATTCAGTGGCACACGTTCTCCATGTCAGATCAAATCCCTGAGTTAGTTGTACTGCATTTGGTCTCAGCAGAATATGACTATGATGGGTTATTCCCAAGAAAAATGCATTGGAGAGCCATGAACTGGAAAGGCAGCTGAGTGTAAATGGTGTCACTCTGAATGCACAGAGCCAGACCAGCTGAGGCTCTACAATTAGATATTTATGACTTCTTTTGGTTCGTTCCTATTCCTATACAATTAAAAGTGAAAATACCTGGAAAACATAGGAAGGGAAAGACAAAGACATACCTAGAGAGAACTTGACATCAGTAAGACCAGTAGCCTCAGGTACAAAAGAAAAAAACCCACATGGCTCAGCAACATTTCCTAGGTGAGGACTTTTATAGCATTCATGAGGACAGAATTAAACTCGTGATATGAAAATCATTGGTTCTATATTTGTTTCATATTTACACAGTGGCTCAGCTGCCTTTTCTTATCCTCCTGTTCCCAGGTGCTTGTGTCAAGAGACCACCACCAATCCATCCTGAAGCTCTGTCCCATCCCAAGTCAGTGTGTCTCCATGAGAGACACTGATGAGCTCTGTTTTTTAGGGTCTGCCCCAGTACTTCCAGTGGAAATTCCTGCAGCTCCTATATTTATATTCCATTTAAATGGGTTTAACTTCCTCTGTTCACTCTTTTAATCTACTTCTTGGCCTCTTGGATCCCCCTGCTTCCCTGTTTCATCAGTGTAAGAAATCTGTCCCCCTCCAGCCCAACTATCTCTTTTGTCTGTAGCTGAAGGGGCCCCAATTACTGTCCTGAACACTAGGCTGGGGTGGGTGCACCACGTCCGTCTAACACGTTAGTGGACAAACTGCATGTGAAGGCCAGTGATCTACAGTGGCATGTAACAGCCTTTGCAAGGAAGGTCACTGGAGACAGCCTCATCAGACATGCAGCAGTCCACGGGATCTCTGTAGATGCTTTCACAACCAACAGAGAGGATGTTTTAGCATCAGTGCTTCTGTAGGTCCTTAAAGCACTCTTCTGCCTTCAAAGCCCTCCTGGAGACCTGAGAAACAACTGGGGCACACCAGGCAGAAGTCACACACTTTCCTCTTATCAACCCTGGCAAGAAACAGGGGAGATGCATAGGTGGAGGGTGCCTTCACCTTTCTGCAGTACCTCCTCCATGTCAGTGGATGACCTCAGGACTCAGGTCAATGTGGAGAAAACCTGGCCTCCCACTGTCTCTGCAAGGGTGAGGCAGTGCCTCCTGCACCTGAGGGTGCCCTCACAGCCCTTCAGGGTCTGCAGGAGCTGAATCCTGCTCAGGGGTAGCTGTTCTGCAGGAGAACATCTCTCTCCTAATGGGTATCAAGTCTGTGAATAAAATGATATATAAATAAATGACAAAATGAAGTAACTGGGTTTTCTCCAACGAAGGCTGGGTGACTGGAAGACAGAAGAGCAAAGATGTGTGGATCTACTCTGCTAGTGGCAAGTTTGTTTTGTCAAGATATCATACACAATAAATAACAGGCCTATCATAGAGGCAATGTTATGTATTGCATTTGATAGTAAAATAGTATACACATAAACACAAATCTTCCTCTTCAGTTCAGTCACTGCCAAAAATATTTCCCAATTTTCAAGTGTTCATTCGTTACAACTTTCTTATGTGGTGGTGCAATCAATACTGTAAGTGAAATCCAATTAAAACCTTTTAATGTCAATACTGATTAGACTAAGTATCTAATTATTCCTAAGTTTCTTTGTAAGTCATTTAGTTCCTGGAACAGCACTAACAAAGAACTTGTAGGAAGCTTTTCTAAAGGTATCTCTTGCATTTAACAAAAGAGAAAGAGCTGGGGGTCTAAAACTATGTCCATGCTGCTAAATAAAATGAGACCATCATTGGTGATAGGGATGAAAAGACATGGCCTGACAATATCCAAACCACACCCTGGCCTCGGACAGCCTCTGGACCTGAAATTAAAAGATGCAAAGGTTCTATTGCAGCCCATCAAGGGCTATTTTTCATAGTATTAGCTTTAGATTCTTATTGCCTGTGACTTGCAGCATGACAGCATAAGGGTATGGGTAAGTTCAAAGCCAGCTCTGTATAGGGAAGGGATCTCATCCTGATGCAACCTTGCCCAAAATCACATTCACGAATGGTCCCTGGGCACATACTGACCTCCTGACCCATGCCAGGGCATTCTATCTGTGAGCACGAGCTGGCACTAGCCAAAACCAAGGCAGGGACCACATGAACAGTGAAGTGACTGAGCCTGCCCTCCAGCCTTGCTTTGTTTACCAGTATAGATGTAATCATCTGCTGCCACTAGGCCCAAAGATGTTCCAGATGGGAGATGCTGCCACTGGATGACAGTACTGAGCAGAGCAGGATGCTGAGGACAGTCCCATTCCTTCTTGGCCTGATCACAGGGTGGCAGAATATGGAGATTTAAAGCTTGCTCCCTAACCACACCCAAGGCCCAGATATCTTCCACCATGCCTTGAACCATGCCTAGAACCATGGATCACTGACCTCATAATTTCATTGATTGACAGTAAGAGTTACCTCAATCTCACGGCTTCTTTTCAATCTTGAAGAAGATGGAGAAAAAGCTGTCTGTGATTTTTGGACTGACCTTCTTGCTTCTGCTTCTAATTTTGTTTCTGGACGTGGATGGTCATGAGCTCCTTTGGACTTCAGAATGCAATTATGAAATGTTAAAGTTAGAAACAATCCTGTTACTAACCTTAAGGGAGCAGAATTTGTACCATGGGCCAAAATCTCACATGTGGCCTGATTTAATGCTTTGTATATAGTAAGACTTATTTGATGTGAGCTCAAGTAACAAACACATCCAGATGAAGTGTGATGTGGTAGAAATTCTCTGAAATCATAAAACCATTGCACTACACTTATGTGCAGAGGAGACTCCCTGCACCAGAGCCCCAGATGAAGCCACAAGGCCTTCTGCAGCTTGGTTACAGTGTCTCTAGAGTCATTTCCATTTTTCTCACACTTTAGACATGCTTATCCGAATATTAATTTCTATTATCTCCCACAAAGAATCAATTTTATTTAACCTGTGAAAGGCTGAAAACCAGGAGACAGTTCAGTGGTTACAGAACTAAACTAAAACTGCAGCTTGAAGAAGCGATGCCCATTATTTAAACCCTCACATACACTGTTTTCCAAATGTAAGTTGCATATAATGCACAGATGGCATTTTGCATAGATAGTCCTTCGGGTACAAACATTTCCTGCTCTGATAGCCTCATGCTTATGCATAGTGCCTTGGACAAGAGCTTGAGGTAACATGGCATTTCTGACACTTTTGAGTATTCGTTGGTCCTACGTACCTGAGGCAAAGTGCTTCAATATCAATAGGCTTTCATGGGACCCTAAATGAAAACTATAATATGCTGTAAAGTCATGGCATCATAGCTTAATTTAGGTTGGAAGAGACCTCTGGAGGTCTAGCTTGACCTACTGCTTAGGCAGGACTAACTTTAGAATCAGATCAAGTTGCTTAGCACCCTGCCCACATCATGAACATTTTTCTCCTTACAGTCATTTGGCCATGTCACATTCAATGAAACTCGTTCGCCGGAACAAAAAAACATCCTTAATCAATTTAAAAACACAGCCTTTAAAAGGATCTTGGATAATGTAAGGGAATTTTATACCAACCTGAAAAAAGATGAACTGGCCTTCATGTCTCCAGAAGTTGGTAACGGGGTAGCCACCGTGGCCTCGGCAGGAAAGGAGCCGCAGAGGTCCGTTGCAGTTTGGACAGCACTTCCCTGGAGCAAAGACGTTGGAAAATATTTTCTATACAACACTGAGTGGGTTAATCCCACGTGATACAATGTTTTGTTGCTGGTGGATTGCCACTTCTGATTTGGGGCTCAGAAACTGCACTGAGAAAAACTGTAAAACCCTTTCAAATATAAGCCAAAATCAATATAAGCAAACTAATCATTACCTTTATTCTGTTCCATTATTACATATAACTGGCAAAAAAATATTCTAGTATAGCTTTATTATAATTTTATCATTTGTTATCATGGTCATTTTTAGTTGTTTTTAACTTGACAGTGTCTGGAATGTTGTATGTGTTCTTGCCTGATTTTTCTAGAGGATATCTCTCTGACCTCAGTGAATGCTTTGAGTAATACCTTTCTTTAGCCAAAATGTTAATCAGATCCAGAAGTCAGTAAATGCTGGCTCTACTGAGCAATCAACAAACGTTTGGAATGGTCTCGTTAAAAATGTGTGTGCAGTTCATGTTGTCTATTTGCCTTGTCTTGCCTTGGTGATGTGACTGTAAGGCCAGTTTTCCAGGCATCATAGTTTATGAGCAACTTCTTTCCTGCAAGACTTGCCTCCTGGGCCCATGCAATAATGAAGCCAACACCCCGTTCAGCAGGAGCAGGACAGCAGGAAGCTGCCTGCACTGCACAGCCTGCTTTCTCACTCATGGGCCTGAGAAGGCTGGGAATCATAGAATCATAGAATGGTAGGGGTTGGAAGGGACCTTTAGAGACCATCTAGTCCAACCCCCCTGCAGAAGCAGGGTCACCTAGATCAGGTCGCATAGGAACGTGTCCAGGTGGGTCTTGAAGACCTCCAAGGAAGGAGACTTCACAACCCCTCTGGGCAGCCTGTGCCAGGGCTCCCTCACCTGAACTGTGAAATAGTTTTTTCTTATGTTTAAGTGGAACTTTTTGTATTTCAGCTTCATCCCATTACCCCTTGTCCTGTTGCTAGATACTATAGAAATAGGGATGTCCCAACCTCCTGACACCCACCCTTTAGATATTTGTAAATGTTAATAAGATCACCCCTCAATCTCCTCTTCTCCAGACTAAACAGCCCCAGTTCCCGCAGCCTTTCCTCCTATGAAAGATGTTCCATTTCCCTGATCATCTTGGTGGCCCTGTGCTGGACTCTCTCCAGAAGTTCTCTGTCCCTCTTGAGCTGAGGAGCCCAGAACCGGACACAGGACTCCAGATGAGGCCTCACCAGGGCAGAGTAGAGAGGGAGAAGAACCTCCCTTGACATGCTGGCCACACTCTTCTTGATGCATCCCTGGATGCCATTGGCCTTCTTGGCCACGAGGGCTCTAGCCATCAGAAAGAGAAAATAGAAAAGAGAAAATAAAAAAATCCCAACCAATCAACCAACCAAATTCTCCCTCAACAGTAAAATACGAAAAATGAATTGTTCCAAAATCAGGAGTTGCGTTGCATGCAGTGGGAAGGTCAGATAACCCAAAGATCATCCTCAGACTTCTTTTGTGTTGCATTCACGTGTGAGTTGCCGTATAACAAACAGCTATGCTCATACTCACGCTGCTGTTTTTGCCGAGCTTTATCACATATGGCTGGTCTTAGGTAGATCTTCCTCCCATCCAAAGTGGAGCAGTCATTGCTGCAGACCACCACTCCGAGGCAGGACTTCTTTAAGATGCGAGAATTGTGGTTGTTGGTGTTTCTCATTGCCCAGCTGCTGTGGTGCCTCTGAGCATTTTTATCCTCCGAGCTGTATATATGTTTTACATAGGAATCTGGCCATTCTTGAAACCAGTCTATCTGTCTTATGTCCTGTGGAAAGATCAAAACAATCCACATTTTAGGCTTGGGAATAAAAGAGTTTGTGAGATGCCCAGCTGACACATGCTGCTGCTGAGTGTGACTCCAGCACCCTGGCAGGTGATGCTGGTTGGCAGGAGGGAGCAGTGGGGAGAAGGCAGAAAAAACACAGCTCCCTGTGGCTCCCCACCAGCCCCAAAGCATCAGGAAAGCCTGGCCAGGAGATTGCCCTCACTCACCCACAATTTGAGCTTATTGCAGGACCACTCCCAGGAGAGAAAGGAGGCACATGATATAAAATAAGAGATACTTTCCATGCAGACAGCAGTCACTGTCTGACCTGCTTCTGTTAGCTTTCACAGAATGGTCAGGGTTGGAAAGGACCTTTAAAGATCATCTAGCCCAACCCCCTGCCAAAGCAGGTCCACCTAGATCAGGTCAAATAGGAACACATCCAGGCAGGTTTTGAAGATCTCCAGAGGAGGACACTCCACAGTCTCCCTTGGGCAGCCTGTGCCAAGGCTCCCTCACCTGAACAGTAAAGAAGTTTTTCCCTATGTTTAAGTGGAACTTTTTATTTTCCAGTTTATGTTTACTACCCCTTGTCCTGCCACTTGAGACAACAGAAAAAAGTGCCGCCCCATCCTCTTGACAAACACCTTTTAAATACTTGTTAGTGTTAATGAGGTACCCCCTCAGTCCTCTCCAAGCTGAACAATCCCAACAGCTTTCATGAAGAGCGCTCATGGCAGAGATCCTGCTTTGCCTTTCAAGCTATACACAGCAGCATTACACAGAATCATTTGGCTTGATTTGTCTCAAGTTGCTGGAAAAGGGGCAAATACAGAATCAGATTGAGACTATGCCCACACTTGCAGATCTCTAGTTCTGGATTTTGGTTGGTTTTGGCCTAACTGCCATGAAAGACTTCCATTGGGATTTTTCTGAAGTCCAAAACAAAGAAATCTGACATCCTGGTCAGGTTTTATTTTCACTGCTATGGACTAAGCAAAAGAACCCCCACCACAACCAAACAACCCAAAGACAACACTATAAGGAACAATAAAAACAGAACTCAAAAAACCCAAATGGACCAAGACACACATCACCTCAGTGGGAACAGTAACAGCACACACAGTAAAATGCAGTGAGCTGTAAAGCACCTAACATACCTGCTGACAGTTTTGAGGGAAAAGGCCTTGTAGGAGTGGAAAAACATAGTGGGAATTTCCTTGAAATTGCTGATATCAGAAACTGAGAGCCATTACAGCAGAAAGAACATCAGCTGAGAACAGAGTAACCCCTGTCCTCTCCCAGGAGCCATTGCATAGTGTAGGGGAGGGTGTGGAGGAAGCCTCCAGGCTGATATGCAGGTGAAGGTGACCTTGGGGTGTAGGACAGGGAAGGAGGCAGCCTGGAACATGGAGGCTTTGGGTGAACAGCACTGGCACAGTAGGGAAGAGATTGGGATCAAGTGAGAAGACTGAGCTGGAAGGTGTAAGGCAGAGCTGAACCCTTAAGGACCACAGCAGGAGGAATCAGGCACAACTATGCTGAGGTGAGAGACAGGGAGATAAACAAGGGAGAGCATGGTTGAACTTTTTAGATGAGAGGACTAGAAAAGGACTGAGGGAGGGAAAGATCAGTATTCTGCCTCTCAGCAAATCTCTGAAGCAAACACAAAGTAAACTTTTCCTAGGTGCTCATGAAAGGAATGTTATCTCCCCATGGAAAGCCAGTCTGCTTGCCTGGAGCTTGACCTGCAGTGAAGCTGAGCAACCAGTGCTGCAAGGCAAACATGGATCCTGTGCTTACTTCTCATAAAGCACTACCCAGGGCAAAAAGCAAGTCCTGGGCATCTCTGATTCATCACCCACAGCAGGAGACAGTTTTTTCTCCCTGCTTTCTCTGCACCTCATCCTGCAGTGGACTAGAAAGGAAATAACGTCTGCAGCGTTGACAATTTCACATATGGGCTACTCTTTCAATCATACATTTCAGGAAATCTGCACAGAAACGTCAAGATTAGCTCATTATTTTCTAGCTTTTCAGTAAAACACTGTCCCATGCCTCGAGGTGACAAAGAGAGTAAAGGCAATGAGGCATAGATGACTGAGAAAGCATTTAACATCAACAGTGGAGACAACTGGTCAGAACTGGATGCATTTGTAAGACACAGACACATACCTGGGGAAGTTTGATGTCATTGATATCCCAACTTGTCATTTCTCCATGTCGGGAAGCAGAGCCCTGCTGCTCCATAACAACATCATCTGCACCTTTCAGCATTTTCAACTTCCTTCCCAAAGCTAGCGAGAAAGTTTCTCCTGGCTGCTTTTGAAGTTGACTGTCTGTCAGCACTCTCAAGCAGTTTACAACCAGGAAGCTGTTTCCTGAAGCTAAATGATAGAGAGGCTGCTCATTAAAGATAAAAATCAGTGTTCTTCTGCCAGAAAAACTTGTTCCATTAAAAGTTTTGCAAGCCAGCTATGCAGTGGAAAATATAGCTTAGAGATAGTCTGTGATGTTACAGAGGCATCGTTAACAGCAAGCAAATTGTGCCTTTGTCATCTGTTTTGTTTTGCTGGGTCTCCTCTCATACCAAATTTATAGTTGTGTAACTCTGCTCAGAGACTCTTGGTACATCTGATTGGACTCTGGATCAATATTCCCAGAAACTGATTGAATAGCTGAGAGGCTGCTGGGGGCTCTTTGAGTTGCTGCTTATCCATTAGTTATTTCACATGCTGCACATGACAAAGGTGACCAACAAGAGGGGACTTCTACATTACTTCAGGTAAAGTGGTGCTCAACAATTCAAATATCGTTGGCATATATGAGAGTTTACCAATTGCATGGGGGAAGTGTAGAAGAGGATGTTGGGCTACCTACATTTTCGTATCTCAACAGCAAAGTAAAAAAGCCCACCAAGATATGTTTGTTAAAAGCAACAGGTTTTGCCTGAAATCTTGTAAAGCAGATGGCTGCCCTACTGCAAATTTCAGTACCAGCCAAGCTTAATACTATATCCTCAGGGATCACATGCATGAAAAAGTTTTAGGGTTTGTTTCCTTTGGCAAGGAGAGAAAAGGTGAATCAGAAACTGAGAAAGCTTCAGTGGTTTTGGGAAGGTCATTGTAATTTATGGTAATGGGTAGCAGGAGAAGTGAGAACTACTTGATGTGATCCTACTTCATAGGCTTGATTAAGCATAATTTATTTTACTGTTATTTCTGTCTCTGCATATGCATGGCCTTTGGAAAGTGACTTAGCCTTCATGTCCTTAGTTTCACCATTTATCAAATACACAGGCTATGGCAGAGCATCCCCCAGTGAAAAAGCCCCACAGAGGAGGGCTCCAGTGTGCTCAGGGATTTGAACTGAGGCTGGTTCTTGGAGGGCAACTAATGCATCACAGAGTCAAATAAGATGTTAGACCACAGGAGATGGGAACACCATTGCTCAGAAGTACAAGCAGCTGTGAGAAACATCAAGCCTTCATGTGTTTTCATGTTGTGCTACAATGAAGATGGAGACAAGCAAAATATGAGTTGCATTGGAAAACTAAGTTGAATTTACTGAACTGAGGACCCTCGACTGTTATGTGCTCCAAAATATGAGTTGATTTGTTATACATTTCAAAGCAATTGTCTCATTGCTTTTAAAATTACTTTTCAAAATGAAATGGCTTGGAAGTTGATTTTCAATTTCATTCTTACTAGAGAAAAAGGAATATTTCTTCTTTTGTGTTATATTGATAGAGAGAAAACAATAAATAAATATTATCTTAAAGTTTCATGAAAGATGGAGAACTTTGTCATAATATGCACAAAAAATGAAGTTACAGAGAATCACATGTATTTGACTGCTTGATGACTGAAATACAGTAGCAAAAACTTTAAGCCATAATTACAGGATGATGAGACATATTCAATTTCTCAATGTTATTTGTGCAGCTTTAATTATTACTAAAGTGTAGCAGCTTAGAAATTTTCAGTTCTGAAATACTGTTTTCCTTCTTTTTTCTCTCCTCTCCTCTCCTCTCCTCTCCTCTCCTCTCCTCTCCTCTCCTCTCCTCTCCTCTCCTCTCCTCCCTTCAGTAGAACAAACTATTCTGCTTCTCTTATAAAAAAAGGTGAAAATTTAGATGTCAGCACTGAATTATTTTGATTTGGAAAAACACATCTAAGAAAAATGGGAAGTACTATATTAAGGAAAGATGTAAGTAGCACCTCTGTTTTGCACTGGAATGTGGTGCAGTCATTGTGCTTGAAAACAGTGAAAGTGATTTAGTTCTTCTCCTGCCCTGTAGCTTATTTTGTTTCTTATTCCATGTAAATGCCCATGGATATAGAAGGCAAACAGCAGCATGTGGCAAGATTCTGGTTGTGGTTCAATGTTTAATGTATCTATTGATGATCTGGAAGTGAAGAAAACAGAAAAGGAGGAAAAAAAAGGCACAGATTACAAAAATGTGTCTGAATTAATCCTCTAGAGGAATTTACTCATATTGCAACCTGACAAGATAATTCATGTTTAGACATGTAATATTTATTTATTTATTTATTTTACAGAATTGCTCTGAGTCAATGTGTGGAAATGGATGAGGGACCCACATGGGTAGTTACACAAACACAAGAGTCAGACAAAAAGCGACTGGGCTGTTGGGACACAGAGATCCTGCAGCAGAGCCATGCAATAAACTATGGTATTATCAATCCACAGACCATCACTGACCTTCCCCTTGTGGTACTGTGGGAAAAGACCAGTCCTTCCCCAAAAAAGGAAAGGGCTCAGGACATAGGAAATCCATAAACACTGGGATTGTTCACTCTAGGAAAGAGAGATATAAGCAAGGGCACTGTAGAAAAGAGGGAAAATACAGAAGGGTGTAGAGAAAGCAGGGGCTGCTTCTCATTTAAGCGCTCAAGAGCCCAGGGGCACAGACTCAAAACAACTGGCAAATGCAAAAGTGAGGGAAGGGAATGCATTTTTTCATTCACTCTATAATCAGGTTCAGTTTGTTGAATGAAAGCTAGGTCTTCATCCTACAAGCATCTTCCCAATTATTTGTTTAGATTGTTGTGCTGGTATTGCTGTAGTATGTCACGGAGGTTGAACATGAGGCAAGACTGAAAGAGATGAAAAATGTAGGAAAGAAATAGTATTTGAAGATCTGCTATTTAATTCTTGTACCTGTGCAACCTCTGAAATACGTTATTTCATTTAAAAAGAGATATTTATCCTCACTTTTTATGAGTTATAGAATTATTTAACTAGCAAAGATTTGGAATTCTTCTGTTTTCCGTACAAGTACTTGGTGTTGACCACTTAGGAAAAGGAGTACAAATTTTAAAAAGAGATTGTGTACACCAACTGTTTCCATGAGCCCACAGGTTAAATTAGTTCAACTTAATCTGCAAGCTCTTATTTGGAAGGACAATCTTACAGATGACAATGGGTTGTTGAGTCTCCTTCTCTGGAGACATTCAAAACCCACCTGGACGAGTTCCTGTGTGACCTACTCTAGGTGGTCCTACTCTGACAGAGGGGTTGGACTAGATGATCTTTTGAGGTCCCTTCCAACCCTTAAGATTCTGTGACAACAGGTAATTGTCAGGAGTTCTTCAGCAGTCACCTGTCACAAGAGATTAATAACTTGAAAAAGCCCTGGAGCCTTAAAAAGCTCCTGTGTTGAGGCTGAGGGCCTGGAGAGGGCTGTGCATCCTGCAGAGGTGCCGGAGGAGCACAGCTGGGGCTGCAGCGGTTGCCTGCTGCTGCATGTGACTGCCAGGCTCTGCTGTGGGATGGTGGCTGGTGGCAGGAATATGTGGATGGAAGCTGTTACAGAGCAGGCAACTGGATCAGTCTCTTTTCCTGTATTGTTTTACCATCACACAAAGAAGGTGCTTTAGTCAGTGCTCCCATTAGTCTTCTTTCTCTCTTTGGTGTCACCTTTCAGGGATGTCAATCCTTAACTGATCTCAGGTCCAGTCAGTGGCCCTTTACATGGGCTGAGTCACCTGTCCTGACAACAGCCTGCATGTCACCATCTTCTACAGCTGCTTTTGTGCCTTGCCTTCAAGTGTATGATTTTCCCTGGCTCTGAAAGGTTCTCCCTGGTGATGGGAGCTCTCCTGCCTCTCCTCCATGCCAGACAGAGGCCGTTGTGTGCTGCTTGTCCTCCAGTGCTTCTTTTCTTACTTACTGCAGAGTTTCATGGTGCTGCACCAGAGAAAGCAAAGAGCATGCATGTTTGGATGACAGCTCTATTATACCAAGGTGCTGGTGATCCAACTTGAGGGATATCTCCCTGGAGTGGCCTGATGATTTTTTTTCTTTCTTTCAAATACGTTCTATAGATTTAAAAATAACAATTTCAATTTCCAGTTCAGCCTCACTCTTTGATCAAAGTGTGGCAGCACGATGAAGCAGTATGATTAAACTTTCAGATGCAGAGCATAAACCTACTACAAATAGAAATCTGTTGTTTATTCTTAGTCTAAATAGCCATATGGTAGTGTTAGGTTAGTGGTTGGGCTTGATCTTAAAGGTCTTTTCCAACCAAAATTATTCTATGATTCTATGAAATAGAATCAGGAGGTTGGGACATCCCTTTTTTCTATAGTAGCTAGCAACAGGACAAGGGGTAATGGGATGAAGCTGGAACACAAAAAGTTCCACTCAAACATAAGAAAAAACTATTTCACTGTGAGGGTGAGGGAGCAGTGGAACAGGCTGCCCAGAGAGATTGTGGAGTCCCCTTCCTTGGAGTTCTTCAAGACCTGCCTGGACACGTTTCTGTGTGATCTGATCTAAGTTGACCTGCTTCTGCAGAGGGGTTGGACTAGATGATCTCTAAAGGTCCCTTCCAACCCCTACCATTCTATGATTCTATGAAACAGATGTGTCGTTTGTAACAAGAAGACAGCTTTGGCCCGTGCAGAAGTGCACTGGGGATGCTGCTCATGTTCTGGAGACAGGTTTTTGTTCCCAAGTGGCCCTGACATAACCTCAAGGTGGCTGCCTCTATGTTCAACACCATTTGAAATGCTTATGCTGTCTTCCCCAGTGAGTATCCAAAGGTAAAAACTTCTCCCCTGTGGCCTGGCTCTTTAAAAGTAAGATGGATGTATTTTGAGATGCAAGTATTTTTAAATCTTTGGTTGCTTTTGTTTCTCTTTTGTTTCTCTTTAATTCTTTTCTTGAAACTATCCCTTTATATCAGGAGCAGCATTTCTGATATCAGGTACTGTATTTCTGAATTCTGGGCTGCTCTGGATAAGGACTCAGTTGCAGGTACTGTAGCTCTTCCAGCTTTGCTGCTTCAGTCACATTCATTGAACACTTTCTGATTATTTTTTTTTAATTTAAAAGTTCCATTTCCTACCCTTGTCCAGACATCCTCTTTCTACAAGTGCTCTCTGAAATGACATGTTCTGCAGGGTTCTCTGATGCTCACATCCTGTAAAACAGACACATCTATACTGTAGATTATAAATCAGGCAGATTAGCCCAAAATTTACCTCAGAGCTGAAACACTGATGAATGTCTTGGTCTGGTTTTTCTTTTTTTTTAGACTACAAATATGTAGTTTGCATCACTTTTGCCCTGACGGGGTTAGGTCACTGCTCAGCGGAGACTCTTAGGGTGGCTTTGTTAGACTGCCTGAAAGGTACTGTGCATCAACCGCCTGTATTGCACAGAACAGAGATGCACACTCAGACCATCATAGCACCTTACTAAGGGGAAATTAAAATCCTGCTCTTGGGATGGGAGTTTCTTGAACTGCTTAAACTCAGTAGTTTGCAATCGTCTCAGTTCTTCCTCTGTGTCAGCTGAATGATACATCAGCCAGCTGCAATATTCTCATTTCTCATGTTCTACTTGCCTGGCTGTTTCCAGCAGACAGAGGCAGTTGTGGGCATAAGTTGCCAGAGCTTCTGCCATGTGAACTTCATGCCCACACACTTTCATCACATATAGTAAATATCTCTGCCAAGCCTCTCAGTCCCTCATCCTTAGGAAACTGATATGCACCCACTTGTGAATAAGCTCCCACTGTTCTCAGCTGATAGCCTGGTAGTTGGAGGACTTACTATTGAACAGGACAGTGTGAATAACCTGTGAAAGCCTGCCTTCCTTCCTTCCTTCCTTCCTTCCTTCCTTCCTTCCTTCCTTCCTTTTTCTTTCTTTCTCTCCTTCTCTCTTCCTTTCTCTCCTTCTCTCCTTCTCTTTCTCTTTCTCTCTCTCCTTCTCTCTCCTTCTCTCCTTCTCTCTTCTTTTTTGTCCCCGGGGCAGTATTTCAGCATCTATGCTAGGAATATATCTTTTTTTCTGCCACATGGAGAACTTGGTTTCAGCTGAAAGGTTTGGGGCCTGAGCTCTTTTAAATTATTTATTTGGGATACTTGAGTGCATACAAATAGATATTTCACTTTATTTCTTGGTAGCTCTTTAGTAAAGCTGTGGGGTCCAATGCCTTGGCAGTGAAGTCTACCTTTCTATTTACTTTATTTTCTTCTCTTAACTTATCAGACACTTTGCAAAGCAAATGATCTTCTAGATATCCTGTCTACCTCCCAGGGTAAAATTCATGGTAGCTATTCCACAGGTGCAAAATCACCATGGTAACACCGTAACAGCATTAATGTTGGGATGCTGCGGTGGACTCAGAGCTGGACAAAATTTTGGGTTATCATCTCATACATCTCACTGACTGTATAAACTTTCTTGTTTTTCTCACTAAAATCATAAATTCACATGTTTCAGCTGAAGTCAACAGTTCCTATAGATTACCTAAAATTTCAGTTGGAATGCTTTTTGTGAGTCTTGTGTTTAAAAATTACAATAACTTAATGGCAGTAGTACAATGTAATATAACAATTACTGTATGGCCATTTTGCTTTCTTATTTTACAACTTTCAAAGCCTAGTGCATTGACTCATGCTGTCTCTTGACCTGACATTCTGTTTCTCATCTTTGCATCTGGTGCAAATACACTGAATTTTGTTCTGCCTGGCATGAACATCACATGCAGGCAAAATCTCATCTTGTGGATTTTGCTTATTCTCATCTCGTGGACAGTTGCTTATTGAACATGGTGCTTTTTTCTTTCTTGCAATTCTGGATTTTTCCCTTTTATGATTTAAAGAATGTCTAATTGCTAAATGAGTTGTCTTTCATGTCCATCTGCTTCAGAACAGGAATCTGGTATGTCACTATGATTATTGCTTTCCTTGTTCCCTCTCAGTTGTTGCAATATGCATGCTAATATTCATGTTGTAGAAACAAGCTGACTTGTTCCTGGTAGCTGTGACAGCACTCTCTGGTTTTCTCAGGCCCATGTGGAGTATCAGATCTATCAAATACATCCTCAGCTACAGGTAATTAAAAAATAAATCCCTATCACCTAACCATGCTCTGACTTCAGAACAGTCACTGCTTCTGGTATAATGAGCTGCTGTGGAGTTCCCATATGCACATCATGTTCCTCTTTCTACATTGTCTCATGGACTCAAATTTTCACATAGAGTTATAAAGCTTCAAGTAATTTAGTCTGCTATACTTTCAAGAATGAGATAAACTTTTCCATTGCCTGGGCAGCTGAAAGAAGCACCTTGTGGGAGAAACTGAGTTTCATCCTGATCACCCGCTTTACTCAGAAAGCACAGCTACTCCTCCAGTTGGGCTGGGCTCAGTACTTAGGGCGTCAATGAAGATTATAACAGTAACACGAGATCAGGTCTTTTGCAGCTTTGCCAGATGACACTTGATTATCCATTTGATTCCAGTCTTACCTCTGTTGCTCTTAAGAGAGAGGAATCCCAGCTATAAGCCTGGGGTTGCCAGTCTGGTGTAGCCTCCCGAGATTGTTTCTGTCACCCCTTGGAATCCCTCTGCTCCCTCTATGCCATTGGCCTGATCCAGCCTATCAAAAGCTGCTCCAATATCCTCCATTCAAACATTTTCTCCTTGGCCCTCATAGCAGTCCCCAGCATACATTTCTGTAGATCCCCAGCAAAACTCGGTGAAGGCCAGCTGCACTTCTGCTTTATCGGAACTGGAAGTAAGCCAAACCCAGACAGAAGTGTCCATCCACATGGACAGTCCCTGCCTCTACCGATGAAGTGGTAATTACTGCCTCTTTCTTTGTCAAAATTATGATCAGCATGCTCTCTTCTCATTTGAGACTTAGCTCTGCTGGCTGTAGCTTTTGTGTCTTGCACTAGGTTGTGAGATGGGGAATTTCTGCCTCTCTGCTCAGTGTGATGGATGTCAGGCCAGCTTTGCTATAAAGGTCCATCCACACAAGTGGAGTAGCATTGCAGGTTGTTCTGAGTCTGCTCTGAACACACCACTGCTCTCTCAGAAAGTGGACACTGCGTTTGAAACTAAATACAGTACAGTTTTCAGCATATCTAATAACAGGGTGCAGCAATTTGCTGGTAATCTGATGAGACGCTCCAGTGATTGCTTACGAGTTTGCTATCGTGCTGCAGCACAAACTGCAGTGGCAGTTTAACAAGTGCCACTGGGTTTCCTTACACTTCGTGCTCCTATCAGTACAGAAGGACAAGCCTGTCTTTCATTTTCTCTGCATTTCACTTGTCTCATTTGTCCTTCATGAAGATGAATCCCAACAGCTTTTTCTGCACAGGCTGTTACTGAACTAAAGCCTCTGGTCTTGTAGCCGTGACAGCAGTGAGCGAGGGCATCATGTAGTGCAATCCTGGTCATGGTGTAGGGATCTTGCTGTTGGTGTTGATATGGAAAAGCAGAGAGCAAGGGCAGAAGGTATGGCGTGGTGTGCATTGAACAAAGGCGAGCTGTCACTGACTAGCCTGAAACCCCAGACCTTGATACTCCTTCCCTTCAGTGGGAGCTCCAGGAGCAGCAAGGCAATGAGCGAGGGGCAGAGAGGGAATCTGTGTGTTTGGGCAGAGGCCGGCAGGGAGACTCACAGCATGTGTTTGCCAGGTCATGCTGACTGTGTGGTGTTATTCATACAGCTTAACCTTAAGGTAAAGATGTGCCTGTGGTGCTATACAGCTCAATTCAAAGCACCCAGACCAAAATAACTTTACTGTTGCAGTCTGAATTACTTTTATTCTAGCTGCATCTTAGCTAGTTGCTTCTTTGGGCATAATCTAATTTGGTGGCAAAAATGCCTTTTGTTGCTGTCAGTACACATGTGAAAATTGCTTTTAACAGCATGTCGTGGTTTTGCCCAGCCAGCAATGAAGCACCATGACAGTCTCTCATGCAGTGCCCCCCATTCACCCCCACCCTCTTTAGAATGGCCAGCGAAATGGGAGGAAAAAGATAAGCAAGGTTGTTGTGGATTGAGACAAGGGCAGGGAGGGCTCGCTGCCATTTACACTTCTGGGCAAAACAGACTCCAGTACTCGACTTAGAGAGGAAAGTAGGAAAGTTTATTCTACTACCTACAAGAAACAGAACAGAACAAAAAGTAAAAAGGGAGTAGGATGATGAGAAAATTACAACCAGCACTTTAAGATCTCCCTCCCTCATCCCTCCTTTCTTCCCAGGCTCAGCTCACTGCTCCTGATATCACTACCTCCTCCCCCTCAACAGCTCAGGGTGGGCAGGGAACAGGGGATGTGGTCAGTCCCTCACCGATGGGCTCTGCCACTTCTCTCTGCTCAGAGTAGGATGACTCTGCAAATACAGGGTCCCTCACACAGGACACGGCCTCCTCTGGGCATAGTCACTGCCCCCGGCATAGAGTCTTTTACGAAGTGCAAGCAAATCTCAGCTTCACCAGTCCTCTCCACAGGATGCAGGGGACTTTCTGCTCCAGCACACCTCCTCCTCTCTTCCCTCACTGACCTTGGAGTCTGCATGGTTGCTTCTCTCTCTCTTCCAACTCCTTGAACCACCACCAGCCAGAACAGAAGAAACAAAGAAGAAAGAGAAAACAGAAAGAAGCCTCCTCTTCCAGCTTCTTGTTCTTAAAAAGTGATCATGGAGGCATCTAATTGACTCAGCCTCTCCCTCCTCTGGGGAGAGTTTCAAGCCACTTCTTACAGAAGCCATCTTTACAGCCCCTTCCCCATTAACAGAAATGGCTCCACACAAAACCATGACACACCGCCACCAGCACCCCACTCCACTCTTCCCAAATAACTTCAAGGTTACTAAGCAGAAGTTCTTGCAAAATATGAAAGACAGAGAAAGTCAGGATGCTCCTATCTATTCCTTCCACAGTATGTGCATGACTCTGATTCATCTTGACAAAGGGCAGAAAATTCATCCAGAAAGCTCTGTATGAGGAGTTACATCTTCAGGACTGTTGCTAAAATAGTAGTGTCTTAGTGTCTCTAACTGGGAACAGTTTTCATACCTTCTTTGGAAGCATGCGGCCTGCATTCTGGTCAGACACAAATTCCCACTGCTCCCTCCTGAGGAACTGAGCCCTCTCTCCTTTCAGTTTGGGTTGACTGCAGTTTAGTCCTCTGGTTTTGCAAATGATGGTTTACATTCCTAGCTGCTGTTCACCCACTTTGTTTTGCTGATCCTCCTCCTCACTTAAAATGCAAAATACTTTAAATATTTAAGTTTTAAATAGGCATAAGCAAGAGATGCTCTTGTAAATTCCCTTGCACGTAAAGATGATGTCTTCTAATCTTGCTGCTACTGTTCGTGTTTGGGGCACACTCAAGATTTCTAACATATATTGTCCTTTCAGGCAGTCAAATCACTGAAATGAAATCTCTAGAAGTTTTCTGTATAGATAAAGAGAAAAGCAACATCAAGAAAAGAGGCATTAAGACTTACTCCTGCAGCTTTTCTGAGGGACATGTGGAAAGTGTTTACTGGGATTGAGTAACCATCTCAAGACAGAGGCTGTTGCTGTCAGGCAACAGTTGAGCTCACCAAAGTTTGGTTGTTTGGTTTTTTTTAAGCCATAAAACTCACTTATTTGTGTACAGAGTACTTTTGTAAGGAGACTTTTCAGGCCTGACTAGAGAAATCACTCCAACATCTATTAGTCACATAACAGTGAAAAAAAAATAAAGCAGAAACATTAAGCTATTTGGAATGCAAAGTTTAAGTGGTTACTCATTCTGGGAAAGCTGCCTCTTTCACTTCCATTCAGCAAGCTCTTGTAAGGGAAAAAAAGTAGTTGAATCTGTCATCTCGTTCAGAACAAACATGTTCTTAGGGAAAATAATAAGATAAAAGGCTGGATTTGGGGTAAACATCTGCTGTTAAGATGAGACTCATTATGCAGCACAGAGGGAAAACAGGGCAAGATAGGAATGGGATTCATGCAGGTGAACAATGCAAAATACACCTTTACACATTGCTCTGGTCCATTTTCTGTCACTCTACGAACCTCGAAAAGTTCACAAGGTAGAATGACTGCTAACCACTTTTGAACCTTTCCTTAGCTAAACAGGCCTGGAAAGTACCTCCTGGTAAAACGTTGTGGGACAGTCCACAGTCCGTTTTCCTGCTTCCCTTTCTTTCTTGATACTGGCTCTTTGTTAGGAAGCAAGCCAGAGCTTTGCTGTAGTCTACAGAGAGCACAAGACTTGGTATGACTTTCAGGACCTTGAAAAATCAGCAGTTTCCACAGAGGTGCCATGGAGGGGCCCAGAGTGCTTCAGATGCTCCAGTTTAACTTCAGGAATTGCCACACACTCCTCAGTTGTGCAAATTCCCATTTGAATTGTGTGAGAATTGGAATCAGTAGTTCCCAAGCACAAGTTTGAAAGAGGTGTTTATAAGGTGCTCAGGTGTTTCTGGGGCCAGACATTATCTGCTTATTCTGGTTCTTGAAAACCACTGAATGGTTTGAAAATCTCAGAATGGTTAGAAAAACTCAAGAACAACTCACCAATTATTTTCAGAGAGCTGAAATGAGCTCTATGTGCTGAGATCATTAACAAGACCAAGAGAATATGTATTCTGTGCAGTTTGCCATCTATTAGATTACTCTGCTTCTCCAGCAGTCTCCAGAGACAGCCTCTGGCTGCTTCTTAAGGTCACTGAATCATTTCACTACAAGAAATGATCTCGCTAGCTGGAAATGTTGGAGAGGCTCCCCACACCCCAGTGTTGATGTGTCAGTGAGTCACTTTAATCCCTGCAGTCACGGGTGAGAATGCACCGAACTCAACCTGCCCCATCCATTTTGTTTTCTTTGTCCTTCTTCATGTTATTTTACTTTCCCAATAGCGTTAAACTGATAGAGATCTGTGTATTTTACAGTCTGTGGACAAAATGATCAAAAAAAAAAAAGCCCAACCCCACCAAGCATGGTTCAGCCTCCCTGCTCTTGGGAGGCTTTGGCTTTGCCACTTGCAGGCAATTACAGGAAGGAGTCAGCAATGTTCCTGCAGGGCCCTGACAGAGAAGGAGGACAAAATGTCCCAGGGCAGGAACAAAGCTGTCTCCCGCACCACTTGAAGCTTGCAGGCAGCAAGTATTGACAGTCAGGGAGTTGAAAGGTGTGCCAGCTTGAGTGGATGACACGCATGGTTTGGCACACCGAGGAATCGGTAACAGAAGGAACAACAGGACTCATCAGCTGCGACTCTGTCATGGAGAGCGGCCGCATCTCCAAGCTGTGTTCCAGCAGAGCATTGACAAAGAGGAGCAATATATCTTTGATAAATGCCCTTTCTTCCCTCAAAAGGAGATAGGGGGCTCTTCCCTCAGAGAAATAAATTCCAGAAAACACCACCTGCAAGCCCTCAGTAACATTTTCTCTCCTTACACCCAAGCATGTGAGACATTTCTCTTCCAGCTTTGTTTTCTATTTCACCTTTATAACCTGCCTTTCTCTAAAGTGCAGTTCTGTATTTGATTCAATCCTTGTAGAAGACAGGTGCAAGTAAGCAGCACTCTGTTACCAATAGCATAGCTCAGTGACACTGGTTCAGTGACCAGCCTATTGTCACTTTTTCCTTCTATGCATTATAGAACAGCTGAGCTTCAATGTGGTCATTGGGAGGCAAAGTGGCTCTGAAGGAGGAAGTGTTTCCTTACTTGTAAGAAGCAGAATGCAGAATCAAAGGAGCAAATTAAGTACAACTTGAACCTTTGGTAGAAAGGTAGTTGAACAGAGATGGGACGAAGAGTAAAGGACTTAGGAAGTGAGAGTGAACTTCTCTAACAGCAAATTATTAACAAATATGGAACATATAACATCTCTAAATGAATATGAGACTGCTTGTCCAAGAAGCTGATTTTTAGTTATTTACTTACTGTTTCATAAGACAGAAGAAAACCAAGTTAATTTGGCAATAACTGTGCAAGAAATGTGGAAGTCTGCGTGACAGAGTCTGACATAAACAAAACACTTGAAACAGATGTGAGCAAAGCATGAGCTATGACCATCACATTTTCCTGATAACATCTTTCCTGAGCTGCAGAGAAAAGGTGAAAGCTATGCTGTGTCTGGTGCGAAAGATCTGGGGTAGAACGCCCCAAAACTACTGAACACCCACTTAGGCTAGTAAAAATCAAGTGAAGTTTTAGGCATTTTGAAATTTGAAATGTTCAGGAAGAGAAGGCCTAGCTCTGAAGGAGAGTTGGTGGTGCTGGAGCAAGACAGACCAAGAAGCATTAACTCCAGTGGAAAGAGAAGCAGGGCCCCTTTGGTGCCAACATTTGTGTTCCAGCATTGCTCAGCTGGGGCAGTGGAGGAGGGATGAGGACAAGGTTGCACTATTTGTCCTACTACTGCAAAGCTCTTAATTTTAAAGTTCAGGTTGCAAACTGATTACTTTAGAGTGACAGTTACCTCCTTCTTGTTGTTCATCTAGGCATCTACGCAAAGGTCATATGCTACAAACTTGCCACTGGTTTTCCACTGCAGTAGCTCCTGTGCAGGCATGTTTGGCTTGGGCTCAGTCCGAAGTACTTCACTTTTCTGGAGGAGCAAAGCTCTCACAGTTGCTTCTCCCTGTAAGATCTCAGATGTTCATCTCCTCACTCTCTGCACTGCCACAACCATAGAACAATGAGGTAAGAGGTCTCAGCTCAAAGGCTAACCTCAAAGTTACAGCAGGCTGCTCAGGGACCAACCCAGAGGCTGAACATCTCCAAGGATGGAGATCCTGCAGACTCTGGGAAGCCTATGCCAGTCTGTTTGCTCTCACTGTCAAGGATTTTTTTTTCCCTTATATTTAATCTGAATGTCTCTCGGTGCAGCTCAGGCCTTCGTCCTTTCATTGTACCTCTTGATCATCTGCTGTGCCCCTCTGAGAAAAGCCCACTCTTCCTCCTCTGTATCACCTTCTGGGCAGCCGAGGTCAGCAATGAGCTGTCCTCACCTTTACTCTACAGCTCCCAGAGTCTCAATGCTGTCTGGTAGACAGGGGACCTGGAAACGTGTGCTTTGCCAAGAGGTGTCCTCCAACAATGAGGGCAATTGAAAGTCTTCAGCCATCTTAAGTACAAAGCACTTCAAAATATCTCAAGTTGCCTAAAAGCCCAGTGGAGTCAGGGAAAAAGGTCACCCCACTGAACATTATTTGGCTGAGTATCCACAGACAGTTATAAGTTAAACATGGGATGTTGCTTTTACTCTTTCAGTTCTTGTGCTGCTAAAGGCCCAGGTAATATTTGATCTGGGATCTTCAGTTTCAAAGGACAAAACAGTCAAGACAGAGTGTCCTCTAAGTTTGCATCTTGCAGACTTCTTAATTTCTCAACCTGCTCACATTATTTTTAGAATGTGTTCAGTCTCCTTATGACCTGGTTTCTTCACATTATACCATGAATGATTAACGTATAACCTTTCTCTCAGGAGGAGCCTGCATCTTGTCACGCAGCAACACGCACTTCTCGTCCAATCACCAGATGCATTTGTTATCATTATTTTGAGAGAAAATTGCTGCACCAAAGTGATTTGATCTTCCAGCAGCTGACAGGACAAGGCTTGCTTTACAGGTGGCTGCTTTAGTACAGCAAACATCAAGCAGAGTCTAGGACACTGAAGAATATGTGTCCTCTTTTGATTTATGTTTTAGTACTGCTTGTAGGAGAGTATTTTTCTGTTGTGTTTCTCTCAATCGCTTTGACAGAAATGGAGATCTACATTCTTTCTGTAGGGAAAAAATAAGCCATGATGTTTTCAACAAAATAATTGAAAAATATCAGCTAAAATAAAAAAAACAAGGAAATGATGCCTTAGGACTTCAGTGGCACCTGGTGTTCAGGTAATGGACATGGTATTCCCCAGGGAAAGGGTTCCCAGGCACTTCCCAGACTAGTGCCGTGAATGCATCTGAAGGGACAGTATTTTGATGCAGGAGAGAAGGAAAACTCACTCCCAGCCACTGGCCATCCTCCCCTGAGATACTCTGGCAGAGCACAATGCTGAGGATGGGCCGGGGCAGGTCAGTGGGATTGAGGTGAGGAGGAAGATGAGCAAACATTTTCCATTGCCCCTATACTTCACTGTATTTCAATTTCCCCCCAGGATGGGTCTCATGGAGCTCCCCTTGCCCAGGAAAGAGGCTGGGTGCCAGTAGAGAGTGTTCCCCCACAAGTCACAGCTAGCAAACTACTCCCTCTGAAAGGTGCCAACACAACATCAGCATTGGGATGCTGTTTGTGTTGCCCTGCATGTCTTACCTATTTCTCCCCCTACAGATATTTTAAATGATCTTACTCAGCAAGAGCCATCAACACTGAAGACTTTCAGCAAGCAGAACATTACCAGGTAGCCTGCTCCAGAAGATACTACTAGCAAACAGCAACATCAGTACATGTGGTTGAAGCTCACCAGCAGGTTTCTCGATAGATGAGAGGAAGAGAGATAGCATGACTGCACCCCAAGAAGCAAAACTGTGCCTATCGTTTTGACAGTAAACGTGACTGTTTGGTGTAAGGCCAAAGGAAGAAAGGAGTAAAGACAGAGAACATGTGTCTTAGTGCTCCTCAAAGGAAACCTGCTCTTGCATCTAGCCTGAGCTTCAGCTGCTCTGTAGAGAGCAGGGGTGGTTTTTGGGTGTTCATTAAGCAGCAGTGGCTGAGACAGACAGTAAATGCAGGTGATCAGAATACTGATCTGATGCCCTGTTCACATCTATGCAGAATCTTCGCCTTGTTGACAATGAGAGCAATTCAGTTCATATTCTCCAGTTCTTCTTCCTATTCTTCTCCAAACTGCCACCATGGCTTCCTTCTTTCTTGCCTGCTACACTCTCTTTCCTCATGAACTTTTCCTTCTTGTAGTTGATATGTCTTCTGCTTTCTCTGAACATTTTCGACTCAACTGTGTTCCCTCCTTTTTTTCCTAAATAGCCTCCTACTATTCAACAAAAGGGGCCAATGGTGGTCTTTCCCCAGTGCTCCAGCTGAGCTATTTGGACAACTGCAGTACTTTTATCATCATTAATCACAGAGAGGTAAGGGTTGGAAGGGACCTCTAAAGACCAAGCAGGTCCACCTAGATCAGGTAACTCAGGAATACATCCAGGTGGTTTTTGAAAACCTCCAGAGGAGAGTCCACACCCTGCCTGGGAAGCTTGTTACATTAATCAATCATAAATAAAAAAATAAATTCTCCCATCCCTCACTCATCACACTGTTTTAGAAGCACACTCTTTCTCTTCTCCTGTAATTCCGTACATTTTGACACAGATGAGTTACTCTGATCTGCAAAACTCTGAGGTGTCAGAGCAGAGAGGATACTTTGTTCTGCAATACAGAGGAGCTGCTGTCCTAGCACCACCCTTCACAGTCCTTTTCCAAGGCCAGATATTTTGGATTTTGCTCACCCAACTTTATCCAGTATAAAGAAAAAACAAATACCAAATGCTATTAAATAGTTGTCAGTCATTTGCACATGCCGGACAACTGGTGATGTTAATAACCATTATAGGTTAAGCTTTAATGTAAAAATGCATTTTATTTGAGATTTGGGCTGAGTTTAATGAGTTTGTTCTTCCCTACTTAAATGCACTCCTTCACTTCTACCTATAAAACACTCTGAAATAGTACTAGGTATCAAAAGCTGAGGGAGCTGGGGCTCTTCAGCTTCGAGGAGACTGAGGGGTAATCTCATTAATGTTTACAAATATGTAAAGGGCAGGTGTCAGGAGGATGGAGCCAGGCTGTTCTCAGTGATGTCCAATGATAGGACAAGGGGCAATGGGTATAAGCTGGAACACAAGAGGTTCCAAAGAAACATAAGGAAAAACTTCTTCCCTGTGATGGTGATGGAGCACTGGCAGAGGCTGCCCAGATGGGTTATGCCTCCTTCTCTGGGGGCATTCAAAAGCCACCTGGACAAGTTCCTGTTTGACTTACTCTAGGTGGTCCTGCTCTGGCAGGGGGGTTGGACTAGATGATCTTTCA
This sequence comes from Colius striatus, assembly GCF_028858725.1. Classification (NCBI taxonomy): domain Eukaryota; kingdom Metazoa; phylum Chordata; class Aves; order Coliiformes; family Coliidae; genus Colius; species Colius striatus. The sequence goes on along the minus strand of NC_084760.1, from coordinate 22,740,306 downwards.
AGGTCCCTTCCATCCCTTAAGATTCTGTGATCAGGATCCACACATCTGCATTCTGATCATTTTAATCAAAATAGCTCCTGTTTTGCTACTAAAGCCAGCACCTTCAGATATTTATGTAATCAAGATCAGATGCATCATAAAGCCATTATGTAGGATACACTTGCTTTTAATCTCCTCTTCCTTTACAACCACTGTTTCCATACTAGGAAAACCTTTTGATTACAAAGGTTTTGCTGTAGTGAAATAAAAAGGAACATGCTATTCTATTCTTGTCTCTGTTACACAAAATTAATTATACTTTGATCATCCATTCTACTGGGAATGCCTGTGCAGATGTTTCCAACATAGGACAGGAGCTCTGTTTGCCTAATAACTACCTTTTTTTCTGTTCCTTCTCTTTCAAAAAGGAGCTAAATATCATCCCTGAAGAATACACTACAGTGCAATCACAAGGGAAAAGTCTCTGTCTGTGAATGATAAGTATTAATACATCCTCCTGGCTTGTACAAAACACTGGCATATTTGTCACCAGTGCTAGCTCCAGCTTTTTATGAACTCCTTCTGATCCCACCACGCTGGCAGGCACCAGTCTGTCCCCAGCTATCACCTCTCAGGTGTTGCCAGGAGAGGGCATTGGGTCATCGCACACCCCCTTGGGTGCCCACCCTGAGCGGCCCCCTCGTTCCCCGCTTTGCAATCCCGGGCAGGGTAATGCTCTCCCTGCTCACCAGGTCTCACAACCACCCCCTCTGCTTCTCCTGTTCAGCCAGCACACCTGGGTTTAACCAGACCTCATTTTTGGAGGACTTGGTTTAAAAATCCCAGTGCTCAGGTGTGTTATTCTTAAATCTCATTAAAATCACCTGCCTAAGAGACAAAACACCTCTACAGATGCTGCTTTGAGCTGCTTTCTCCAGGCCAGAAGGCAAAATTTAACATAGCTATGTTTTCGGGTCCTTTCATTTGTTTTGGCATTGTTTTGGATGGATGGGGTTTGGTTGAGAGAGGGTTGGGGGAGGTATTTATTTGGTTGGTTTGGGAGCTGTTTTTTACTTCTACTTCATAAATTGAAATCCTACACTATCATTTCTTTTCTAAGTGCTCTGGCCAGCTGGGGCCAAACTTTTGGGGATTCTCAAACTCTGAGTATCTTACCCCTCTGTGGCCAAACAAGAGTTAGTTAATTATTCTAATCTTCTCATGTTGGAAAGGAGCTTTAGGTAAACAGTGCATGTTGAAAAATGTTGACAAACCATGCAGAGCATCCATCACCAAAATGTCTAGTCTGGTTTCAGAAGTTCCCACTCATTTCAAAATCTACTTGTACAGCTTTATACAAGCAGGAATAGGCAGCAATTCCTCCCATTTACTTAGTGTGGAAAATGGTGTAAAGATGATGACTTAGTTCTTTATTTAAAATTCTGGGTACAGAAGGGTCTTTTTCATGATGACTCACAAAAATCTCTGCAAACAATTTAAAAAGGAAACAAAGCTGATAATAGTAAGCCAATAATAGTTATGTCATCTGTATGCACGGGAGGTATTTCCTGGTCTTTTTGGCAAACTCATCACTATTCTACTGAGCAAAAGTGCATTTGCATCAAAGACATCTCAAGTCCCTAATAGCTCAGCACACTAAGAGCTGCTCTTGCTCTTCTCCCAATCCTGAGCGCTGTGGGAAGCAAAGCAAATCGACAAATTAACTGAAGATCTTTCAGGGAGGCAATGTTGTCTAAAGGTACAAGAGCATGTTAAGAGCTTAGAAACGTCTTGCAGACCAAGTATCAATATGGATGATAAACCAAATGTATCAATATCAATCAAGATCCTATTGATTTTAAAGGAAGCAAGGTATTTAGATAACTGCATAAGCTACAGATTTTTTTTCTTTCAAAAAAAAAGCTGTTTTTTCTGCTACATGAGCTGGGATTCTGACTTCCAACAGCATCTGGCAAAATTGAATTAGTAGCAGTTAGTAAACATTTCGTCTAGTGACAGACAGGATAGTTCATGACAACATGCTTCCCACTTGCTAAATGGGATGAGACACCATATGGCTAACAGACTACACAAATGGCACAACATCTTGCTTCATTATGTGTTCACTTGGTTTCACTTTAAATATTTTCACCAGGTAATTTATCACCATATAGCATTATAATCCTCTGGTGCTGGCTAATCCTAGAGAGAAGGCTATGAATATCCACTTAGACACCTCCAAGGCAGTAATAGTGCAATTGTGCCACAGGGGTTGTGCATTCCCCATTACACCAGCTCAGAAGCAGCAAGCACAGGTGGAGACAGCACACACAGGATTGCATTTTTATGTCAACAGATTCAGTTCCCTTGAAGTTTTACCAGTTCCCAAATGAAATGCAACCAGAACAAGTCTGTGTTTCTCGCTGCCACACAGCTGGACTGTCCCTGTTTGAAAAGCCAAAGCTCCAGCTGTCTCTGAAGCATGTGAGGTAACTCCTCTCACTAGGAAATTTGGGGCCTTCCTGCTGACCACAGGCTTCCTCTACATACGGTGCCACTGCAGTACCTTCCCTCAGCAAATAGGAGGTTCCTCCACTGCCTTTAAAAACTTTCCAAGAATTATGGGCCAGATTCCTGGAAAAGATGTTATTTCAAGAAAAATTAGGCTTGGAAGAGACAGATTTTTTTAAAAAAGCAAAAGCTTCACTCCAGGGAGCATGTTTTCTCAGACCACAGCTCTGGCTGTGCCACAATGCCTCATTCCCTTTAGGCTATGCTTTCTGGTGCTGTGGTATGTCACAACCTCCAATAGATCTTCCTTACAGTGGAGGAAACTGCCTTTTTCCCACACCCTTCGCATTATAAGGAGAAGTGCCCAAGTGGGGTGAGGTTGCTGTGGCCAGCTGTAGATGACCATCCAGCTACTCTCTCCTCCCCCTCTACAGGATTGGTGGGGGAGGGAGGAGCAAATAAGATGAAAAGCTTGTGGGTTCAGATAAGACAGGGAGGTTGCTTACTAATAGTCATCTGGGTAAAATTAATGTATTACCAATTAAAATTGAGTTGAATGCTGACAAACTGACACAACCTAAACCACTTTCCCCTAAACCACTTACCTCATTCTTCCAAGGTTTGGCTTCACTCCTTCATTCTTGACCCTTGTCCCTCCTCCCTGCTCCAAATGGTGTAGGGTGAGGTTCTTTTCAGTCTGTAGCAGCTCCTCTCTGCAGCTCCTTCCTCCTCAAACTCCCTTGTCTGTCCTTCCCATGCTCCAGCATGGGCTCTCCACAAGCTGCAATTCCCTCAGGGCATGTTCTCTTACTCCACCATGTGGTCCTCCTTGGCTGCGGTGTGGGCATCTGCTCTGGTGCCTGGAGCACCTCCTCCCCTTCTTCTCTCACCTTGGGGCCTGCAGGATTGTTATTCACGCTTTTGTCCTCACTGTCTCTGTGCCAGGCAGTGTTTTGCCCTTCTTAAATATACTTTCCCTGTGGCCCCAACAGCTGCTTTTTGCCAGGACACAGAGCAGGACACCAGGGAGTCCCAGTGCTGGGCCCAACTAACTGTAGAAGCTGGCAGTGCTGGGCCTTCAAGCAACTCCCAGACCTCCATGCCACTCCTAACAGCAAAATCACACCAGGGCCGTATTCCACTAACAAAGGCCCTCTTCCAGTTTCTAGCTTAAGTTTATTCTTGGCTAGCTTATACCCATTTGGTTTGTGTCAGCACAATTAAAATAGCTTGTTTTTCCTCATTCTCTTTGCTGTCATACCTGTGTAGGCTGTGATTACATTCCTTCTCAGCTTTGGTCTTGCCACACTCATGCAAGGCTTCTTCATTTCTCTGACCATACCAGTAACTCTTCTGTACAGTTGACCTTTTAGAATCCTTTTTTTTTTGGGAGAGCAGGTGACCACAGTGGAGGAAAAATGTGTATTCATCGAAAAGATGAAATATTCCTCTTTCTACTGACACCATCTGATTAGCAAATAAGTGGTTTTTTTTTAACCTCTCCTCATAGTAGCAGCTCTAAGTTGTTTAACAGATGACCCTCAAATGTCTTTCCTTTCTCCTCTTCACTCATTTCCAACTAAAACTTCCATGGAAACAGCTGGAATTCTGTTACCATTGCCCATTGGGCCTATTTCTCTTACTCCAGCCATCAAAGTCACCAGGTTGTTGCTGTAGTATGTCATTGTCCTTGGCACTGCCAGAGCTTCCTACTGTTGCCACCTGCAAACATCACCACTACTTTTTATACCAAGGTCATTATCAAAAACATTAATAAGGCTGGAAGCATTGAGACAAATAATTTTCTCCTCAGTTCAACTACTGCTTGTCCATAGATCCTGTTGCTGAGCACCACACCCTCCACTTTAGATAGTAATTTCCAAGGTGAAAAGCAGTACCTATTCCAGATGGATGGAACATACATTTCCTTTGTCTATAGGGTGTTTTTTATTAAACAAAATAGTTTCATAAAATACAAGTAAGTAAAGACAAATATAGGTGAGTCAGGTACGATCACCTCCAGCAAAATTATTACATTTCCCCCCATTTTCAGTTAACTTCCATGTACTCAACCACTCTTGCCATTTATTCTGAAACCTTTCATCATACTGAGACCAGACTACCAAGCCTACCAGTTGCCAGGTACAACTTTTTACTTTCTTCCTATAGAAAAGATAGCATCTACATTACATTTCATCCTTGAAACACAAGTCATGTAATGCTTTTTCCTTCTCTGTTGCATCCCAGATTGACTGACTTAAGCAAAACAGACCTTTTTTTTTTTCAACTGGACTTTTGTTACTCATTTTCCCTCTTTCTATTTAAGATGACTTTAGCATTTTTGACTTCAAATATAATGCTTCTGCTAGTCATGTCATGGGAGCTCCTGAGGACTCTAGCTTCCCCTGGTCATCCAAATTTGCTCTACTAAAATGGAGAAACATACAGATGTCATTTTGTATATCCATCTATTTAAAATACATTGAGAGTTGAAAATTGTCTTCAAGTTTGCTTTTTAAACCAGTTCTTTCAACATCCTATGATTACAACTAATTGCCTTTGCTGGTTCAGTATTCCTAGCAAGAGGGTGACAATGAAGATGGAAGATAGTCTTCTGTACCAACACCACTCTCAGCAGCATTTCTCTAACAAGAGATCTCACTGTTTTCATCACCCCCTGCACTGCTTCAAGGGGATTCCCAGCAGAACTCACACTGTCAAAGTAATTTGGCCTCCAATTTTATTTATACTTTTCTTCACTGCCTAAGCTTACTTTTACATGTTTTTTAAATAATGCACACCTTTTAACAATATTTATTCCAGTCTCATACAACACACACACACACATTTCTACCAACTTACACATCAAGACAGCTACCAAATGTCAAAGGTACAGGCAACAGGCCCCAGACAGCTCTCCATTAGGTTTGGGGCTTGGTGGGGGGGGAGGTGTTGCCCCAGTTTTGGTGGCAGAAGTCCTACCAGAAGCTTCATCACTTACTTAGTTTCTGCCTTGCATTAAGTAAAATACACAATCAACCACTAAGTCTTCCTGGATTTCCAGAAGTGTTCTCTGTGGTTCCACTGCCCTCTGCCCACTCTGGAATCCCAGTGTCTGGGAATCCCAGCCCCAGGGGTGGCTTCCACATCCGTGACACAGCACTCGGCCTCTTCACAACAGGACTGCTGGGAGAAAAGCTTCACTCTGGGCATTTGAGCTTACCTATCCCCTTCACAGCTTAATGGAAGCATTCACCTCCCCCTCTATCACTCAGGCTCTCTGACCCGAGTACAGAAAGGATTGGTCAGCTCCTGGCCCACATGAGACCTTAACAGTTTGGTCACTCACTCTTTGCAGAGATACTTAAGTGTTTAATTCTCCTCAGACGACTTCACATGAAACCTCTCCATCACGTCTGCAGCTTTCTTTCAATCCTTCAGCTTTTACAACCCAAAAAAGGCCTTTTGGATTACTCTCTTATAACCCCAAGCACCGATCACAGTCTTATCTATTAGGAAAACTGCAGGTGAGGGAGGAATCCAAGCAATATAAAGGCTGCTACCCATCCCAGGTCAAGTAATGTACTGGAAGCTGAGTCAGGTAGGCAGACTCAAGGCTCCTGCCTCAGCCCATCAGTCTGGTTGTCAGTGATGCCTCATCTACAGCTCTCAGACACTTTTCTGTTGCTGCTGAGACTGTGGAAGAGTAACCAGGAGCTGTAATCTTCTGCCTGCAGATGTGAACACTACTGGTAGCATACATCTCAACACCACATCTCCTGCCAGTTTTGGACAAAGTCACTGTGTCTACATGGTGGCAAACTATGACAAGGCCATCACATCTTGTCACCGTGTGCCACCAAAAGACTGTGAAGTGCAGCCACCCATATCTCTGCTGGCTCACCAGGGAAGGACAGGTTGGTGCTATGGCTTCTGCCTTTTAGGTACTCCCTGTACATTTGGTTTATCACCCAAAGAACTGCACCTTACTGAGCCTCATTTAGAAAACTGCTCAATTTTGCATGCTCAGGAGATGAATCTGTCTTAGCAGCCAACTTGGGGATTTAGAGCTCCCTCCCAGAGGAGAACAGGATAGCATGAACCCTCTGAGCCTTCCACACAAAACCCATTTCCCTGGTCTCAGTTTCTTGTTTTAAGAGCCTGCAAGTGAGAAGACAGACAGCTACATCCATCACCCAAACTATCTGGGCCTGTTGCAATGCAATGATTAAACACTGAAATAGCAGAAGGCTCAGAAACTATCAATTAAGGGCATGGGGAGCTCTAAGGATATCCCCACAAAGCTCCCCTTCTGGAGAGAGTATTATTCCCACTGTATAGATAGGACAGCTGAGGCAGAAAGTTTCTTTAGGCTATGTTAAGCTTTGATCCTGGCACTCATCACCTTGGAGCCATTTGGGCTGCTCTGCATTCAGTGAGTCAGTAATCCCAGTAGGAGGTTTAACCCATAACATGGACAAGTACTTCTACAGCCAGGCAAGACAACAGCGTTCAGTAACAGCCAAAGGTTTCTGTAAGGAATTTGTTACTCAGTCTCCGGTAGGGTAAATTTCTCTGAGTATCTGCAGCTGTCCTTCCTTCCTGACAGCTCCTTCTTGGCCTGACATAGGATGGGATGATTCATTAAAGTTGTACAAACCCACTAGAATTCAGGCAGAGATCATCAAAAGTGTTTTAATTGATTAAACCATGTCAAACATTAACAACATAGGTGTATTCAGATGAGCCAAGGGTTTATTTCTAGCACATTTAGACAGCCTATTTTGAACATTATAGCTGCTGTACTGAGCTATGTAAAGACTCTGCAAACCAGTACCTAGAAATGAAGACATACACACAAGCTTTGATAATGTAAACATAACAGACACTGTCTCCTTCAAAACAAGGAATGAAAACCCACAAGGCTAGTAGAACTTATTAATTCCCTAAGAGATGTGCAAAAATTTTTCTTAAAGATTTAATTTATAAAGAAATTAAACATGTTAAAACTGGCATTTATATAAATATCAAAAAAACAAAACAGTTAAACTTGAGCAATGACCAGCAGAACGTCTTGCACAATTCAACTCTTCAGGCCTTAATGAATAAAAGATTCACAAGCTGAACTCCACCACGGTAGATACCAGAATCCCAGCAACAGATACTGGCTGCTAACCTCTCATATGTGCAAGACCACATTTTACAAGAAGTAGTAACTTTAACAAGCACTCAAATCAACTCCTGGGATAACACACCAAAACATTACCTTACAAAACACAACTCATGTTACAGAAAAACATTTCCAGCACATTTCGGTAACATTTACAAAACATTAGGTATGACTTGGATTGTTTAATTTTGCTTGTTTGGGGGAAAAAAACCCAACAAACCACCACATTTGTATTAGGCACATTTGAAAATTAACATTTGCTACATAAAGAACAGTACAGATACCAACTTAAATACAGACAATCCCATCAGAAAAGCCTCTTTCTGTCTTTGTTTGCAAATACACCTACAGATACCTCACAGACTTACACGGTAGCTCCTAAAATGTGGATATGGTGAGAACACTTGAAATTCTGCCAGTTTCCATATTAAAAAAAAACCACTCTTCATTTAGCATTTAAGAATCCTCAGAAACAAGAGATTAAAAAAAAAAAAAAGAGAGAGAAAAGAAAAGATGGGTCCACCCTGTATATACTCTAAACCTTAGAGAAAATCTTTAAGTCTTACTGGACTGTGTAAGTGCCAATTAATTTTACATTAGTGACACACTTCAAATAAAAAAATAAGATTTATTAAAAATGTAAAATAACTTTCCCATCTGGTTTGTGGCTGTTTAATCAGTTAAAGCCAAAAATACAAAACTGAGCGGGCCGTTTCCAATCTCGCTGTATCACGCTGGAGGTACGTGGCACCGTGTGTTGCACACAGAACAGCAAAACCATCAATGGATTCCTCTAAATGACTTTCTAATCAAAAGTCAGTCAACTGAAACGTCGAAACATACCTTAATTTTTCATTTTAAACCAGTAATAAGCTTTGGGCCCTGCTTTTCAATTTAAGGCATGTGTGTTTCTCTACCGAAACCAGCGTCGTACAAATTACCTCTACAATCACATGCAAAATCTACAGTAAAAAAAATGGAGGTTTAGATTACAGTGTTTTCAAATTGTGAATCGTAATTCAGCACCTATCATATTGACTAGTAAGGCAACAGCAGTGTCAGATACTACGATAAGACTCCCTTCCACAGTCTATAGCAGGGTCAGTGACAGCCCAGAATTATTTTTTTAACCTACTCTTATGTTCTGTATACGGTTTCTAGGGTGTTTGCACTGGTTAAGTCCTACATAAATCACACTATTCTAGGCAGGAATAGTTACAGTAGCCATTAGAGTATTAGTGCACAAGTCTTATTGTGCTTACAATCAGATGATTTTGTTGTTGGGGTTATCAACATGGTTTTTCAGTTTGGTCTTCAATCCTTCCTTTGTTTCCTTTGTTTCACATTGTTCTCAAGGGAAGAAAAGCTGTTTGTGTACCCGTTCACAGTGGCCGTAGAGCCGTTCTGATACTCTTTCCTCCTCGAGGATGCCTTCTTGTTGTAAGTCTGGAATATATGGGAAGACACATGGTTTTGCTTAAAGAAGTATAAATAACCGCTACCTCACAGTAACTCACAACAGTAAACTTGCACCCATCATTTTTAATGACCCTGTGCTGGTGGCAGAGTCTAACAAGCTCTACCATTTCTTGCGTGTGAGGCTATACTATGCCTTTCATTCATCACAGCAGAAGAATCAGTTCACTAGAAAACAAAAAGGCTTGGTAGTATGATGTACAGTGTTATGTTAGCAATAAGTTAGAAATGAGGGAAGCAGTTTTAAGAACAGACTAAGGCATAAGAATATCCTCAAAAGGACAAGTGAGGAAGGAGGTTTGAGGTACTGCAGGTGACAGTGCTTCAAACAAAGCCAGAACAAGAAATGGGTAAACAAGAATAGTGAGAGAAGTTGAGACAGAAATGTGAAAGGCATTTGCACTGGTCAACACTGGAAGCAAAAACTAACAGGATGAGGAAGGCCTGAAACACCAAAAAAATTTACAGACAGCATAAAGTAAAAAATACACAAAGAATTACGTCTTTGTCAGCAGGGCTCAGCTGCCTGACAAGAGCATGTTTCCTGTAATATGTATGTGTGAAAAAGTTGTACCTGTTAAAAGCTAAAGTATGAGTAAAACTGATGAAGTCAAGTAATATTTGGAATATGCTCTCGTGTTTAATTAGCACATTCACATGCAGCGAGTGATATGAACCACGGGACAGATCTGAAGAAGTACCAGAAGACCAGATAGGGAAGCCTGCTACATTTCCCCTCATGAATCATTCTTATCAGGCCAAAAATGCTCAAACCTTTCAAGAGATATTTAAAATATATAAAAGAGTTTGCTTGTTTGGGGGCAGTAGGCTGGGCTGGTCTGATTTTCTGAAGATGGGTACATCTTTGCCCACACACTGATTACGAGCTCCTCAGAACAACACATATGGAGTCTGGATCTGTTCAGACATGAAATCAGTTTTGTAGGAACACAACTCAAAATGCTGATTTTTCCATATGAAAATAGAAACAAATGTCTGTAAAGGTAAGCTGAAACCAGACTTCTGTTTGTGGGAGTTTGGGAAGTTTCCCTGGACATAAAGCAAGCATCTCCCTCCGTAAGAGCAGCAATGAACAACTGCTTTGGGTGCTTCGCAGGCTTCTGTTTCATTTCAGATTGGAAAGCTGTTTCTTACACAAATCTCTTCCTCTCCCTCCCCTGCAGTTGAAATTGTATTAGTAAAACACTTTTTTGTGCCACTCAGCTTTAATAATTCTGAATTACAGACACAAAACATCAGAAGATTTGAAATTGGAGGGCAGAACAAGAAGTATGGTACTTTAAGAATGTGTATGCATGTTACCCAAGGATAGCAAAAGCACATTTCAAGCTCTCTTTCTGTACACAGCTTCCCAATGAGATGCAGCCAGCATGATGCTGGCATGCCAGAGAGTCGACAGTAATTGCTTTTACCTGAATATAGAAATTTGTGAAGAGGATAATCAAAGAAATCATATAAGAAATCTGGAAATACAGCCAGCCCTGAGGAAACGCACATGGCCAGACAACACCACAGCTGGTCTGGAAGATTGTCAGGACAAATTGAGTCTGGGGAGACACAAAAAAAGAGAAATGGAGCACATTAATGCAAGGAGGACAAAAGAACCATTAGTGACCAAAATCTCATTAGTTATTTCCAAAACAAGATAAAACTATGTAATACTGTGTGTCTGACAAGTTTATCTTCTCTGCCTTACTAACAGTGTAAACCCGAGTTACCAGGCATTCATGTTGTGGTATTCTGTTATTTAAGTGTTTCTATTTGACAAATACTGTTCTGTTTCAGAGCATTAGAGTAACTTATATATAACTAATTTATAAATATACTAAGGAACAAAGATTACCTTCTTCCTAGTGAGAGCTCATTGGGATTTGACTCTACCATCCTAACAGAGCAGATCTGCATCTTACCATTTCAGCTGGAAAAATTTGGGGTCACTGGGTCTATATATGGTCTCCTACAGACAAGGAGTGTCTGACCGGGCTCCAGTGAAAGAATTTTTGGGGTAGAGGCTGCAGGGAAGCTGGGGAGGCAGGGAAGAGAACCAGAGTTCAATTATCTTCAAGTCTCTCTTTTGGAAAAACAGAGTTTGAGCTTAAGCAATGCAGAGGGCCTTAGGCAAAATTAATCCTTACATGAAAGCTACCAGATTAGGGAATGTTTATTTAAAAAGGGAGAGGAGAGACTGTTGTGCTCTGTTCTGCTATTTTGCTGCCCTAATAACTAGGCATAGAGAGCAGGCAGGGAAGTGAAAGCAGCTATGACAATAGCCAGGGGAACCACCAAAGCACTGAGGCCCTGTTGCACCCACAACCAAGATGAAGAACAGAGCCTAAATCTGGAAGGAAAAAACCCAATGCCCGAAAGCATGCCCCACTCCCCCAGCCAATGATCCTCACTGTTACAATACTTGGCCATCCTTCAGGAAGGAAGAGAGCTAAAAAAAACAACAACAAAAAGATTTTGAGAATCAACACTCAGAATTGCTGGCAGCAAATGTTATTAATCATCACCAGCAAATGTTATTAAACCTATTCAGAGCTCTGAGAGGGTGCTAAGGGAGGGAGTGGGGGAAGATGACAAAGAAAGTCTATCTCTAGGCTTCAGTTTCCCTGCCTACGAAATGGGGAAGTTAGAACACCTATGCATGTTTCCTTGTGGTGTTCTGACATGTTATACACACTGAAACCTGGTTCTCATGCAGTATCACTACAGCATGTGCCACATTGCTTAATTTCATTGCTTTTTTTCACCTCCAGTACACAGCATTTGGGCTTCATCACTGTATACACAGGAAACAATACGAATGGATGCAAGGAGTCCAACATAGAATTACAAGAGAAAAAAATCTGCCTATTTAAAGTACAGAGGGAGACCAGAAATATTGAACAGTTTTTAATAAACCATTTGCAACTACATGGAAAAGTGAGACAGAAAAGCCATTGTCCTGCAGGACTAGAATGAAGGGCCTTGTTAGTTGTAGACTGCACCGCACTCTGTTTCTGGTCTGTCACCTCAACGTCAGCCTGAGCAACCAAGCGCAGAGAAGAACACACTAGCTCAAGTGGGCTTGGAAGAAAAGCTCCCTTCTCCCTGGCTAGCAAGTCCTAGAAAATCCAGCACTGCAGCTCCCAAATACATCTAGTCATACAAAATGGGGAGGGGAGAAAGGTCCCACTGATCTCAGCTCTGATTTGTGTAGTCTCCAGTCTCTGGCTCCCCATCATCCTGAAAACAGAGCAATCAGAGGTGCAGAAGCCAGATTTCTCAGGTGATTTAGGCACTTAGAGATATAAAAGGTACCAGCCCTCATTTGCCCTTCTTCTATCACCTGCCAAAATTTTCAAACTCCGTAAAGAGAAGAGGACCTCATCAAGAGCACATGAGCCTGCTGAAGCACTGAAGACCTCATCACTCACCAGCTGCCCCTGAGTGATGTACTTCTTCCACCATAGATAAGGACGCATTGCTGGAATGGCAGACAATCCGTAGTAGGAGTACATGAGGACATGGATAAAGCTGTTCAGTGTGGCACCAAAGTAAGCTTAAAAAAGGGCAAAGGAAAAAAAAAAGGACACTGCATTACCAGGAACATGCTGTTTCATGGAACCTACAAAAATAACAAGTTCAAAAAGTTACTATTTAAAATATGATTTCTCTTAGAAGAAAGGCAAGAGACCTTCTTCGTCCTCCCCTCCTGATTTTTCTTCTGCTCACCAAGAAAGCAGCTGAACTGCTTTGCAGGTGTGCACTTTGTATACCAGCCTTCTTGTTTTGTTTCCTCGATTTATTCTTTTTCACCTCTACATTATGACTTCTCAAAGGAACTGAGGAAGCTGACAGAAAGGAGACAGGTAAACATGCCCACCAATCGATACCTTCACCCATCTAATTTTAGGCTTATTTCACTTCCTTCCAGGCAGAAGCCTATTTCGTCATTTATAAACAAAAGCAACAGATCTCTTCATAAACTGCAAGTCAGCCACTTCACTTGTCCCTGTTTACAGCATCTTTAGTCATTAAAAAAACTTTTAGTTTAACATTAAAATGCACGGAACTGTGATGACCAAGCACAACATAAAGCTTGGAAAGGAAGAAGAAAAACACATCACTAGAAATAGCACTAAAGTATTTTCAAGACCACATAAACACAAGACAGACTCTTAAGTATCTGCACTTTTGACTGTTGTATAAACAGGGGCTGACTTCCCTGGAGGAGAATGTGGTTCCAGAGACACACTTTTTATAAGTTCAGCATTACTCACTGTTGTGCCAACAACACGACACAAATATGAGTTTCTATGTTGCTTGGCTCAGAAAGCAGACTCCTGAGCAACTTAGCCTCTTGGTCTGCACCACCAGCAGTTCACATCCACTGGGCTGGAAAAGCTTTCCTGTGGATGAATGTTCAACAAAGCCACTATCTAGAAGGTGCACATCTGAACCACAACAAAGCAATGCTAACGCAGTTAGGAAACTAGATGCTAGTTAAAAGCAAAGAAATTAAAGAACCAATGCAGAATTGCCAGAGGTTATCAGGATTTAGATGAGATGTGGAAATCTTCCACTTAAGATGTATTTGGTCAAGTTCATTAGCGCTTGGGGCACAAGATTTTAATTGAAATTATTTGTTATGGCGAGTGGTATAACGAGATTAAATTACAAAAGATCTCAACAGATGTTACAAGATACAAGCACAGGAGCTGCTGTTAGCCATCTTGCAACTGAAACAAACTTCTGGTGCAGACTTTACAAAGAGCATTGTTTCATTAGAGGGTCTGCAACCACCACAAAAAAAGAGAGACAACCAGGCTGACAGGTACTGGACCTGGACTACAGCAGCTGATAATTATGGTAGTTGCAATTCAGCAAAGTAGCTTAAGATGGGACAGAGCAAATCCTGCAGCTAATGTTTGGTTTGAAAAAAAAACCCAAAAGGAGACTCTTGTTGCAAGTGTTTCTCGCATAAGCCAGTACTTACAGTGACCACAAGGCACCCAGTTCATAACAAACCACCAAATGTTCAGCATTGTTGCATGGTGGTAGACGTGCAGAACAGTGATCTGATGATTATTTTTCCGCAAAATGAAAAAGAAGGTATCCATGAACTCAATGAGTTTGGAGAAGTAGTACCACCAGAGGACACGTATGATCTAGAAAGGAGGAAATGAGTTTTAGAAGCATTGCACATTGTGGCAGCTTTCAACCCACTTGCTATCTAAGTAACTAAGATCCAGATTCTGGACCGCACAATTTGCTTTGAGGGCACTGCTGAGATCTTCTATAGTGCTTCTGCCTCAGGTATCTCCACAGATCTAGGTACCAGCCCATAGCAACAGCTGAAAATGGGATGACAAAGACTGCTTTATGAGGCTACTGCTGTTCAACTGGGCTGTCCTGGGAGAAACGAAAAAAATAATTAACCAGAATTGGTCCCACAGTGATCTCTGTAGAGGAGAGAAGAAGAAATCGTCACCATATCTCGGAGAAGGGGAGTCGCTTCACACAGTGGTTGGATACAGTATGAACACCAAGTCCTTGTTTTTTGACCCAGGAATACTTGAAATTTACAGATAATTACTCACTGAAATATGAACCATTAATATGTTGTAGATTAACTATTACGATTGACACTGCCTTGTCTATTGCATTGTAAGAGGAGGAACAAGGCACACCAACCCTCCCCTCGCATGTAAGCGGACAATGTGAAATGTTGTTAGCTATTAACCTCGACTGCATTACCTTCATATCAGCTTCTCCTCCACTGTGTGTATCCTGACAGAAGAAATTGTATCCTCCTTCCCATACTCCCGTCACCAGCTGAGAAGATCAAAGAACAGAGCGTTACGTGGGGACACGGCTGCAGCCCAAGGCACATGTAAACCCCCACAGCGGCTCTGCTGGGACAGCTGCTGCTGAGGGGGCCATGAGCACCCCAGTGCGGCAGCAGGTGCAAATTCAAGCTCCAAGCAGTCACTAAATCATGGAGGGTGGTGAATTAACAACATCTTCCAATGGGGGTAGATGAGAATAAAAACAGGAGGCAGCACCTTATGCCCACTTATCCCACACAGTATGTAAGTTTTCCACAGTAATACTCCAGACAAATTCTTAAGAAATACCTCTCCTTCTTGGAGGTGAATGACCAAAATAAAAGTAAATATATTTTTCCTCTGATCACTTTTGGAAAGAAAAGTTATCTTTTTAAGCAATTTGATCCACAGAGATCTGACTACAGTTTTTTTAACCATGTAACAGAGCAAGTCTTCCAACTGACTATCCTGAAGAACTAACAAATGACATTTTACTGCACTGCGATTCTTCAAGATCTTTTAAAATAACTCACTCATCCCCAGTGCCTTACATCCTTCCCAGTGGAAATGACTTCCTCCACAGGACAGGGCACTGCCTGCTTGACTTCCTGGCATAACAAACAACACCTCAACCCACCATGGAATTATTTTTAAGAGTAACAACCAGCTATTAGTCATGAGAGGCTGATGAGGAGCCCATTGCCAAGGGGCTGGCTGAAATGTCCGGAGAAGCAAGAGGCAAGCTGGATGTCCACATACCATTCTTTCAGGGGTGGGAGATGGAGGGGATGGTTGAAGGTGGGACAGGAGGAAGGAGCTGGTGCAAAGACAGGAGCAAGCGCCCCTTCAATGTCACAACAGAAGAGATCACTGGATGGTTTAGAAACATGTTTTTCCTCTTGGGAATACCATGAGGAGAGGAGTAACAAATTTAGATGATTCCCAAGTGAAAAAAAAGAATTGCTAGGTATCCCAAAAAAGCATTTTAAAGGCAGAGACAGATACCTTGCATAAGCAAGTTGTCTGCTTTGGCCTTATCTATGCTCGTACAGAAAACACCAAAACACCTTTGCAAAGCCATAGTGGAAAACTCTGTACCGTAAGTCACTTAAAATGATCACTGATTAAAGGATTACAATAACTGGTATGATCAAACGCTGCTCAGAATTGTGAATGGGAAGCAAATTCTATAAGGCACAATAAAGATCATCACTTAAATGATCTACCTTCCTCTAATGTTATTTCTTTCATGCCTCATTCCCCCCCACATTAGCTTTTAAAATACGCAGTCAGCCTAGGTAAGTATTTTTGACCTTGTGAAATAGATAGAATTATTGCCACTATTTAGGGAAAAATAAAGAGACATCTATTTATATAACATATAGACTTGGGATTATCTTGTGTATTAAGAGACAAATCGATACCACCCTGCCACAGTGAGAGCAGGGCACATCAACAGCAGACCCAAGCAATTTCTCTATCCAAGCATCAAAGAGAAGGTAGCCATGGGAGGACTCTTCTGCCCACTGAAAGGCAGGCATGGCTGTGCAAAGCACACCAGTTTAAAAGTGGTACCCTGCTAAAGGCCCAGCCACGTCCTGGAGCAGGCCCAGAACCAAACTGCGCTTAGGGTACTGAGGCAAAGCCTGTGTGGCTTTGCCAGTGCCCGCCAGTCCCTCAGACAGAATACCACATTGTGCTGTGATCATGTTGTTAAGAGCTTACAGATGTTTTCATACAGTTCTCATAGCTCAAGGAAGTGTTAGGGATAATCACAATGTTTATATTGTAATTAATCCAAACGGCATCCATCACCAATGCTGCAGTCCATAAGCTTCTCCCAAGCAAAGGCTATGTACCGAAACCCAAGATGCTCCTCTGCCAGCAATGAGGGTTTATTACCTAAAGTGTAATGCAAGCAATGGTGTCTGGATGGATCCCACCTCTCTGAAGGGCAAACACATCACTGTGGCTATAGTTAGCTTCAGCTAAATCCAACTACTCCCTTGCTTCCAGAAGAGCACAGAATAATAAGCTAGGAGCTGTAATATTCTCACAACCACAGGTGTTTAAGCAATAGAAGCAAAGCAGGATTTGCAGGAAATGGTAACATATTTTATCATATAGTCAGGACAGTTAGAAAGTCATTTAATCCCTCTCTTTCCAGAAGGAACTAAAAGGTGAAAGGCTGCTACCAGTGCCCACAAACTGCTGCTGCTGCTGCCCACAAACCTTGCTCGGTGCAACACACAACACATAGATAATACTTTCTCTTCCTGACTTAGCCAGCTGCTCCTTTGCCCGACACCATTATTTCTTGCACCTACAGTACTTTCAACAATTGCTGGATGGCTTCAAAAACCAAAACCAACGGGTCACTCAGAGACTTGACCATAACTGGTTCCCAAATGGCTCTGTTATGCATGGGGCTGGGCGGACAGCCCCAGGGAGCTGCTTACGTGCCACCTGGAATGCAATAAACCGAGGTGTCATAAACTGCCAGATAGTGCATTTAAGTCATTGTTTGCGTTTGCTGTGGTCTGCTTCCAGGATGGCTGGAGTTTCTGGCCTCTCCTTACAGCTACTGTACAGCAGGTCTCAACTTGCTCAGCAACGGGCTGGTGGCTCCTCAGCCACCTCAGGCTTCAGACAACCTTTCCCTGTCTGCTGTCTCTAGGATGTCCTTCATCTTCAGGCTGGCAGAAGCCCAGGCTTGCTGATCCACAACCACAGGCATATCTTCTCTCGAGAAATTAACCTGTCCAGAAAAGGCTAATTATCATCATTTTCATTAGAGCATGTGATTTTTAAATGACACAAAGAGACAGCTCCTTCATAAGCCAATTAAAATGGTACTCAAAGTCAATGTTAAGTCCCTTGCTCAGGGAAAAGCCCCGCAGCTTGAAGTTGCTTTTGTGCTCAAGCACTTTGTACTTTTCCCCTGCATGGAATTTTTCTTTTTTTGTATTCCTTTCATTTTGCAATTCTGTTGCTGAATTCTAAAAAAGCACATACCAAAGCATTTTAAAATCAACTCTGCTACCAAAATAAACCACCACACTAACACTGGTTTGACTGGTCTGTAGGAGAGGTTATACTGGGGAGGACTTTGTTTTCTCCTGATAAAACCAACGCCTGAGACTCACTGGAGAGGGGCAGATAAGGGCCCCAGCACTGCATCACACTGTCAAGGCGTGATGGGTTTATGTACTTCAAAACCAGAGCTAGATTAGAGTGAAACAAAACAGGTTCACATGTCTGATCAAAGAAAGCAAATGCCTGTAGAGATATAAAACTTTGACATAAATGTGGTCACCTCAGGACAGAGATAAGGGCTGCAGGACTTGCAGGGAAAGAAAGGGGAGAGGAAAGAGCAGCCTGGCAGCAAGCTGCCACCCAAGGCTCATATGCCATCCTACTTCTTCATGGAGTCCCCTCCTTCCTCATGCAAGCTCTTAGGATGCTTTCCCTACAGCATATACCACATCTCCCTCATCAGGAACATCTGAGACTTTCTTCTCAGGCAAATTCAGTAGGAAATGAATTTTTCCAATGAAGGAAAAACAGAGTGAAGAGATCACTTAAGAAAGTGAACCTCTATCACTGACCAGTTTTTTCAAATGGAAATCCAGAGCACTTGGCTAGTTTTGCTAACACACTCAAAATAAAACAGGTCTGTGTGCAGTGGGTACCTGAGACTCTCTCTTCTTTGCCCAATTACATCAAGACTTGAGTAGAGACACATGGGTCCTCATAGCATTGCAAGACAGCTTGGCTCATGATCCTGGCGCAGAGCAGTAACACAGGTAGAATGGTGCTGCGTATGTTGCTCTAACTGCTCCTGGGGTTCTCGCAGACACAGTCACACCAGACAGCAGGCAACTAACCATATGGTATAAGCCCTCTGCCAGCCACCTCACTATGCAGCTTCCCCATCATGCAGCCAGCCACCTTTTGCTGCCCCTGCTCAAGACAAGGGTATTACTGTCCCTGAAATTCCAAGCACTGTCAGTTTATACAGAATAAAACACTGTTGTTTGCTTCTAATGAGTATCCCCTCTTCCTGAAATCTGGGAATGACAGGTCAGCCTAGGTCTGCCTTGCCTTTTATATTGTCTGGGATGAGAACAGTTCATCACCCTGTTCTCTTAGTACCAGAACCCATCTTGGTCACTAAATGCCCAAATAAATAATTTATAGCAAGTACACACAGAAATTACCATCTTAGGAATTCCAAATGAGAGGTGTAAGATTTCTGGTGATTTAAAAATAAGGTTACATTATATTTGGTCAGTAGACCAAATGGTGCAAGCACACAATAACTAGAATTCTTCAAATGCTACAAGGCAATTTTTCCCCCCCTCCACATTACTGCACATAAACTTGAATATGTTAAGGTCAGAAAACCAAGCAGATCATCTTTCTCATCCTAGTTGGGAGGATGTCTCACTTGAACATCTTGTTTTGGTCATATAATATTTAAACTGAGCTGTGATGCTATGAATCATGACCTGAACCACTCCAGCTATAACTCAGGAAAAACTCCAAAGCAGGGTTTCAGGTGTATCATAAGCAAGCTATTAAAGCAGCTTATTTTCAGACAGGCTATTAATGTTCATATGTGGTGATGTTTTATGACTTTCCTCAAACTAGGACTGAAAAAAAGGTTAATCCATCTGAAACTCAGAGCGGCAACAAGGAAGTGAGCAGGGAGTTACATTTCTCTTTTGAATGCTGCTCTCCACCATTTTATCTTAAAAGTGATTCTTTGTACTATAAAGCGCTACTGATGTACGGCTAATCCTTCAAAGCCAGATTTCCATGCGTGATGTACTCTGAGCAGGGGTATGGCCTGCTTTGCACTGACTAGGGTAACTGTGGAGTCACTAACACCAGAGAAGGTACCTGGAGGTGCGGAAAGCTGTTTTTTTTCCCCTATCACCTGGCCCTTTCATTCCCTCCTTGAAACTATCAAGCAGCACATCAGCACAGCTCTCTACTTGGCAGCATTTCTGCAGGGTCGGTCCCTTGTTGCAGAGCAAGCTGGACATGAAGACAGGCAGTGTAAGTGCTGTCAAACACATTTCATTGCAACTACTATGAGTTTAACAGTTTTCACAATACTTGTGTATTCCCATTGATAAAGAGAAGGTATATTTACAACAATGCCAATGAACACTTCCATATAGGTAATGTTACATTAAGAGCAATATTCACTTTGACGTAAAGTGTCTCACTATATAGAAAGGAAGAACTTTAACAGTCTCTGTATTTTAGTTTTCTCACTCCTTCACAATAGAAATGCTATTCAGATGGTTACAAGTATGAGGACTACTTCAGCGTACAATAGAATGTTTTCTCTTGGTAACTAGTTAGTAAGAAAAAGGCATTTATATGATCAACAGTTCAGATCTTTTCTATTGTTTAAAATAATCAGCTGGTTTTGTAACATGGCAGAAAGTTACAGTGATTTTCACTTGGAAACTATGAGTATCGTTTCAAATACATAAGGAAAAATGGCAATTCTGAGAGTTTTATCCACACTTGGTACAAATGAAGAAAACTCTGCAAACCCTCAATAGCATAACTGGAGGTTAAACCAATTATATAATTATAAATAATATCTGTATAAAATAATGCAGATGTTCTACATGAAGTCCACAGCAACACTACTACAAATTTAAACAGATCAACACACATTTTTTTCTGGAGTATAACATTCTGACAGAGAGGTTAGAAATATAAGCACATCAAGAATACAAGTTGTTCCATGTACCTATTGAATCCAAAACTGCTCCCCTCAAAGAATTAAGTATCAAAGTTCTTAATAACCCAACTCAGGAATTTTTTACTTAGGCCATCTGCTACATGAGAGAAACAACATTAAAATTAAATAAGTTCATGTCTCAACACTCACCTTATAAAATACTACAGACGTAACTCTAAACTTAAAGGAGAATTACAGCTTGCAAATACTTCTAAGTAAATGCCAAAAAAACCCAAATCCAACCTTCCCCCCCAAAAGAAGATAGTAGTAGTTTTAGCTTTAACTTGTAATTGCATGTTGAAAATGAAATCTCTCCTTACAGAATGGAGAAACGTTTTTGGTCAAAAGCAAGCCAAAGTATTCTGTACATTAAAGCCACACAGTCATTTTCTGACCACATTCTTATTTTCACTCCCCTAGTTCTTCATTTTCACTTCAATAAAAAAACATACAATTCTGGGTGAAAGCAGCTAAAGTGGTCTTTGGGAAGTGGAAAACTTTATATTGCCTAAACGTTTGTTTTGTTAGGAAAGAAAGTAAACCCATAGAAAGATCAATTTAGTTTGAAATACATTTTTATGTTCAGATTTTAACTTCCAAGAAACAGATGAATCACAACGGCGCTGATGTAATTGTTTTGGCACAACTAAGAAGACACAGAAGAAAGTTTACTACTGCAAGTTTACTGAAATAGATGTGAAGAGTGTGTGAATGATTAAACATGTTAAAAAAAACCATGTTTTGCGCTCCAGATCAAGCCGTAGTTCTGCTATGAAGTGCTTTGTACAATTCACCAGCACAACCATATTGAGCATGACTTCTAGGCAAGGAGAAGTTACTAAAGGAGTAGCCAGGTTCATGCTGAAAGACCAGGCCTTTCACTTGCACTGCGTGAGAGAAGTGCATTTGAAACATTGCTAGCCAAGGTCAGCATAGATGCTTCAGGCAAGGTTTGTTTCGCACCATCCTTAGATAACATTGCAACTACCATATTCTCCCCTGAGAAGTGACACTGAAGAATGGTTGCAATATTTCTGTAGGTGTTTCCCCAGGTTTAGGAGGGCTGTCCCCAGAGATCATTTTAAACATAAACCAGTATAATTAAAACACATACTGCAAAATAACCCAACCCCTTTTCTCCTACCTCATAAAACATATACAGAGAGAGCAGTGTAAGTCCAAGGTTGTAGACAACTAGAATTCCCCTGCATGAGAACGGTTGCTTATTGCGCATGTACTTTGGTCCTAGCCATACGATTAGTAAGTACAAGACTGAGAAGATGAAGGTAGGTGTGTAGTTCTCCAGAAGAAGCCATCCTTTTACTCTAGGGTCTGAAACAAACAAAAACCATGTACTTAGATTTTATAAGGGGAAGAGATGAATGCATCCAAAAAAAAGTTGTACTCAAAATGCTTCTAGCGACTGGATACTCAAGAAAGATAAAGGCAGAGTAGCAAGCTGTTCTATTAAGGGCCACACTGCTAATTACAACCGATCTTTGCAAACAAAAAAGTTTTAGTTATACAGTTGTTTAAAGAAACCAAAAATAGTTATTTTCCTGAAGCAAAAAATATTCTTAAATTATTACTACTATTACTTTTATATTCTCATCACCATTCAGAATTGTCGTCCATCTTGACTGCCACAGATGAACTTAAATGAGAAAGAAAATCTTCAACAACCCTCTCCTTTTTATTCTCTCAAACCAACATTTACAATAGCACACACCTTATTTCCTTACAGAGACAGCAAAGCTAAGAGTGAAGCAGATGCCTTTGTACTTATTGGTGGATGATCCTGATACTTCTTTTCAAATCAATACTAATCCAATTAGACTTACATATGTGATACTCAAAAGGATTAAATTTTGGAGTTCTTGTATGAGCAATGAAGCACAGAGCAGTCAGTCCAGTCTGACTAGTCCAGTTGGTAATGTTGACTGCTCAGGAAAAGCACATAAACCACCCTGAGTGAGAGGATTTCAGGGGAACACTTTGGACAAGGGCACGATCCTTTCCAACTGCAACAGTGGTGTCCATACCCAGCAATAGTACAGTATTTCACTCCT
The DNA here is from genome assembly GCF_028858725.1 of Colius striatus. Classification (NCBI taxonomy): domain Eukaryota; kingdom Metazoa; phylum Chordata; class Aves; order Coliiformes; family Coliidae; genus Colius; species Colius striatus. The sequence goes on along the minus strand of NC_084760.1, from coordinate 22,717,500 downwards.
CTCACCAAGGTCTGCCCAAAGGAATGAAATCAAGTTTACCAAACCATAAATGAAAAGTTCAGGTATTGCTGGCATTCACAGCCCTGACTTAATTTTAAAGGAGTCCTATGAGGATCTTGGAATGAGGCCTTAAAATGTAGGCTGGGAAGGAGTTAAGAAAGCTGGAGAAATGTTTGGATTTGCCACCTTTATATTCATTATTTGTAAAATGTGGCAAATATAGGCTGTATACCAGCAAGTGCAATAAGTTCTATTTGAACATCCAGACTAATTAAACTGGGCTTTGTATGAAGAGGGGGGCAACAAGGGCATTGAGCTTCTACAAGCAAGCAGAAAACACACTTAGCAGAAAACACATCTGAGGCTTGTTCCACTTCCTGCGGACTTTGTCCAGCAAGGAAGTGGAATCACCACCAGTATCAGTGGGACTAAGAAAGAGGTGGAAAAGGCACTGCTGAAACGACCAGAAGAAGAAAGCACGCTGCCATGCACACTCCCTACAGCATGCTGACATTTAATGCTCCCTGGTCAAGGACCAAGTGGAACAGGGCCACCCCTACTCTATTGGGAAGCCCTCACCATGAGGTCATGGTCTGTCCTAGTCCTACTGCCTCTCCCAGACTTAACGATGACCTGGATTGTTGTTCTCCATCTGTGGACTTTTTCCCAAGTGAAAAACCTATCAAAACTCACTGTTTCTTTAAAAGAAAAGTTGCAATGAAGCAACCCTTCCTAAAAACAACAGGCTTTTTCATCCAAAAATTCCTTAGCAGCTCTAGTTATGAGACAACTCATTCACGAAGGCTAACGACATGAGCTTAAATGATAATACAAAGAATAGGACCTATGATTGTTATAATGGAAAAATTAGCAGCTCTTCAGTTCAAAAGATTAGAAGCATAGACTAGTCTTTCTTTCTTTCTTACAGAATCACACATTTTGAGGCTTTGAAGATACTAAAGAGTCACCTGTCAAAGTTGTGATGTTAGAAGGAAGCTGTTTCTCATGCTCTAGTATCTGCACTTAAATAATAGTTTTATTCATGTATTCAATTTTTGACAAATCTTACCTCTAGGTCCAAGCCAAACATCAAGGTAGCTATTGATTGTTTTATCCAGAAGTTCCATTCTACAACCTATTGAAATGGAAACAAGGGGAGGCAGTTAGTTCTTCAGCTAATGAAAACAGTTAATTATCTGAATACCATCTCTTAGGGTTAACAGTAAAAATACTAACATGCAATAATTGCAGCTGACATACTGGATATTGCCAGCATATATAAAGTACATAAACCTTATTTAATTTCAGAGAGCCACTGGTGCAATAGCAGTATTTTCTACCAAGGTATTTAATAATGAACCTAGATACACAGAATCTTATAAAATAATGAGTTCAGATTAATCTCAAGTTCTTTTTTGTTCTGTATTTCATAAGTACAAACACAAAATGACATCTTGTTAGATAATTCTGCAAGGAGGAGGAGGATTGGACCTTGAGAAAGCTAGCAACATTGAAATTCTCAAAGAAATACTATGAAGCTCTTTTAACAAAGAGCCTCAAATATCTGGAGATGCTATGTGGGGAGAAAGAGGGAAGGAAAAAAGTGAAAACTAGCTCTGCTATCAGCTCAGATTAACGGCCCATAATCCCAAGATATCAACAGCTACAGAATGACAGAGAGAGCTGCAGAGGCATGGGAGAAAACCTTGCATGAATATCTCCAGTTCTGGAAACTGCTTACTGGCAAGACATTACCAGATAAAACTCATCTAGCATCAGTACAGTAGACTAACTCAAATGTTATATGTCAGGTCTTCACATGGCCAGTATTTATTGACAGCACTCAATATACATTCTGAGGTACACCAGCTGCTGTACCTCCCCCAAGGCTAATGTGGGAAAGAGGCAGCGATGCTTTCCACAAGCAGGGACAACTGTACATGAAGCCAGTCTCAAGAGACGAGGAAGCTGTTCTCGATAAAAAACCCCAAACCAACCAACACAACAACAACAAAACCCTTCCAATTTCCTGTTTTCTACTCAGAACTGTACTGAACTTTCACCAAAATAATTTTAGCCATTTTTAATAGGACAGTTTTCACTTCTCTAGTGGATTTTTAATTTATGTAAGTAAAAGGAATAGTAGGTCTTCTGCTTTTAGTCATCTGGGACTGACATCTTCATTTATTTTGAGTCCAGCACAAAAAGGCAAGCAGGATGCAAAAGACATCCTCTCCTCAGTCCAAGGCCAGACTGGGAACAGCCCAGCACGGCCTCTGACTTCCCATGAGACCAAGAAAATACACTGGGCTCGGTTACATGCATTTACATCATGTGGCCTTCTGCATAAGTCCACGTCCCTCTACTGCAAGGCTCCAGGCAGAAGGCTGCACTCCCAACCCATTGTTTTCTGTGGGGCTTTTGGGGACATGTGCGGGAGACTTTCCCCTCGATGTGTATCAAGTCTCTGTATTGTTTTGGCACAGTACTCCATTCCCTGGAACCTGGTCACCAGGCACAAATGAAAGAGGGTGACTAAAATAACCAGGAATGTTAGAAGTCTTTTGCAGTTCTGATTCATATGGGATTTATTTTCTGACTGAAGCCCAGCCCAAAGAGGCACACACTTCACAACAAGGTGCATTTTTGGGATTACACCACCTCACCAGCTATGACACACAAACTGTGAGCACTTGCATGAACAGCCACAGAGATGATATGCTGGTATCCTAGGAATAATAAAATTTAATGTGCTACCAGAAGCATGAGCTTCAGGAAGACTGTGAGAAATTAATATATCATTTCTAAGGAGGAGAAGGTTATCCAGGGTAAGTTCTTATTTTTATTTTTCTCCCACATCTTTTTTCATCTATCAGCTATTAACTATTTCCAGGAAAAGCACTCCCCAGTGGATAATTCATTTGTTGCTCAAAATCTGCACTTACTCAATTTGTCTGTTGCTCCTTTGATCCAGTACCAATTGATTTAGTTACGCAGCACTGCATCATCCAATAACCCAGCATCTACGTCTGACTTAAACTCTTCTTTTTCCAGAGGAAAAGTTCACATGAGAGAGTTTGTTCCAAAGATAAATGTTTGTTATACACATATATAAAGAAGTTCAATTCAAAACTGACTTGCTATATAGTGTTGTTTGCTGGACACTGAAAATGCAGGTAGGTAAATGAAACAACAATGAATGAAGAAACAAACTCTGCCTAGCAATAGCAAAGACAGCAAGAAATCAAACTTCATGTTCAACCCTTGGAATTGAAAGAAAAAAAAATCATTCCCCAAGAGGTGCAGGCTTTCTGCTAGAGCTCTCAGCTTGCTTAGGCTACTACCCCCCAAAACAGCTCTTTATGCAGCTACCCTAAAACAGCTTTTGGTGCCAGCATTATCAGACAGTAGACTGCAAAAGGCAGAGTGATGGAAGAACTACTCCTGGTGTCAATTTTCAGAATTTGCAGAAAAAGAAGTTGTTTCAAAAGGAACTCATTTGTGTAAGAGAAAAACAGAGGGAAACAATCTGCTTTTGTTCCAGAGGGGGGTCATGTGAAAATGCATCGAGTCTCCTGCCAACAGTCATACAACATTAAACACTGCTTCAACGACAGCAACTACAAGGGTTCTTTTTTAATTAGAATAGTTTCCCAATTCAGTGGAACATCGACTCCCAGAAATATTAAACCAGTGGCCATTTCAAACACTAATTGGCATGTTTCCTAATATTGAAAGTAAGCAAATTCTGCAGCTGATCACATACAGAAGCAGATTACTAGCAACACTCCTTTACCTAGAAGTCATTGCACAGCAAGGCACATTATTGACAGAATCATACAATAGCTTGGGTTGAAGAGGTCCTTTAAAGCTCATCCAGTCCAAATCCCCCTGCAATGCACAGGGACATCTCCCACCAGATTAGGTTGCTTAGAGCCCCATCCAACCTGACTTTGAACGTTTCCAAGGATGAGGCACCTATCACCTCTCTGGGCAACCTTTTCCAATGTTTCACCACCCTCAATGTAAAAAATTTCTTCCTTATTCCTTATATCTGGTATAAATCTACCCCCTTTTAGTTTAAAATCATTGCCCCTTGGCCTGTTGCAACAGGCTCCACTAAAATGTGTGTCCTCATCCTTCTTGCAAGCCCCTTTGAAGTATTTAAAGGCTGCAATAAGGTCTCCTCAGAGCCTTCTCTTTTCCAGGCTGCACAGCCCTAGCTCTCTCAACCCTGTCTTCATCCCTGGACAAGCTTCTTTTGATGCAGCCCAGGACAGATCTGGCCTTTGGGGCAGCAAGCACACATTGCTGACTCATATCCAGCTTTTCATCCTTTTCATCAGGGTTGGTCTCTATCCCTTCATCAGCCAGCCTATATTGCTACCAGGGGTTACCTTGACCCATGTGCAGGACCTTGCACTTGGCCATGTTGAATCATAGAATGGTAGGGTTTGGAAGGGACCTTTAGAGATCATCCAGTCCAACCCAACTGCTAAAGCAGGTTCACCTAGATCAGGTCGCACAGGAATGCATTCAAGTAGGTTTTTAAGACCTCCAGAGAAGGAGACCCCACACCCTCCCTGGGCAGCCTGAGCCAGGGCTCCCTCACCTGAACAGTAAAATAGTTTTCCCTTATGTTTAAATGCAACTTTTATGTTCCAGCTGCATTCCATTACCCTTTGTCCTGTTGCTAGATACAATAGAAAAAAGGGATGACCCAACCTCCTGACACCTACCATTTAGATATTTGCAAATATTAATATCATCTCCCCTCAATCTCCTCAGTCTCTGGACCAAACAGCCCCAGTTCCCGCAGCCTTTTCTCATAAGGAAGATGTTCCAGTCCCCTGATCATCTTGGTGGCCCTGTGCTGGACTCTCTCCAGAAGTTCTCTGTCCCTCTTGAGCTGGGGTAGCCCAGAACTGAACACAGGACTCCAGATGAGGCCTCACCAGGGCTGAGTAGAGGGGCAGCAGAACCTCCCTTGACCTGCTGGTCACACTCTTCTTGATGCATCCCAGGATGCCATTGGCCTTCTTGGGCACATTGCTGGCTCATGGTTAGTTTATTGTCAATCAGGACTCTCAGGTCTCTCTCTGCAGAGCTGCTCTCCAGCAGGTCAACCCCTAGCCTGTACTGGTGCAGGGGTTTTTTCCTCCCCAGGTGCAGGACTCTTCATCTGCATTGTTGAACCTCATGAGGTTCCTCTCTGCCCAACTCTCAAGCCGGTCGAGATCCTGCTGAATGGCAGCAGAGCCTGCTGGGGAATCAGCCAGTCCTCCCAGTTTGGTGTCATCAGCCAACTTGCTGAGGGTACACTCTGTCCCCTCATCCAGGTCGTTGATGAAGATGTTGAACAAGACTGGCCCCAGAAATGATCCCATGGAACTCCACTGGCCACAGGCCTCCAACTTGATTCTGTGCCATTGATCACCACTCTCTGGGCTCTGTCATTCAGCCAGCTCTGGACCTACCTCACTGTCCACTCATCCAAGCCACACTGTCTGAGCTTTCTGATGGGGATATTATGGGAGACAGTGCCAAAAGCCTTGTTGAAGTCAAGGTAGATGACATCCGCTGCTCTCCCCTCATACAGCCAGCCAGTTATGCACTCATAGATGTTTGTATGTGCCCACTTGCCCAGGTTGTCAAGGGGCCTCTGGATGATATCATGTCCCTCAGGGATGGGAACTGCACCACTCAGCTTGGTGGGATCTGCAAACTTGTTGACGGCACACTCAGTCCCACTGCCTAGTCCCACAAAGACCTAGGTAGGACCTACTGGTTCCAATATGGACCTCTGAGAGACACCACTCATCACTGATCTTCATCTGGACATTTAGCCATTGATGACTACCCTCTGGATAAAACCATGGAACCAATTTCTCATCCACTGAACAGTCCATCCATCAAATCTGTGTCTCTCCAATTTAGAGAGAAGGATGTTGCAGGGAGGCTCTGTCAAAAGCCTTACAGAAGTCCAGATAGATGACATCCTTAGCCTTATTTGGTACCTACAGTCAGGGAAAAAATAAAGACCCTATTTATGCCACATACTTCCTTTTAAAACAGGTACCTCCTTATATACTGCCTCCATATAATCTGCCTTTCTACAATGGACAAGAAAGAAATCATCCTCTCTGTCAACAAATTTTACCAGTGTAGTAAGGCCCCCGAGTGCTAGGGCAAGTAGGATCAGAATCATTCAGGCTTATAATGTGACAGATGTTTTACTTCTTTATATTTAATCCAGGAAAACATGTTTTGAATACAACAAAATTACTGGACTTTCAATTCCTCAACACAATCACAGTTGAAGTTGCCCCTTGCTCCAACAAGACCAAGCTTCACCATTAAATACAGAGAATTTATGAAAAAGTGCATTAGCTAGACAGGGGCATATTTTGGATATCCACAGAACATCTTGCATCCTTGGTCCATTCCTGGTGCTGTGAGTTGGGACACTGTCTTCACTCCAGCAGTCATCCACATCTTTGGGCAGAAGGTGTGAGCTTTGCACTGCTGCTCAGATTGGTCATGGATGGCCCCAGTGCTCCTTGGTGTGGCAATGGAAAGTATAGGCCAAAGGCTATCCAGAAATGTGCTGCGCTTGCAGCATATCTATATATTTTTAAGGTATTATTAAAGTTTTTCACAAAGGCTACCAGCAGTTACAACCTGCACTTCTAATGCATATCACTACTCTTTGATGAAAGGGCTACTAAACACTGAAGTATTTTACCAGCTCCTGCCTTTCAAACGAAATTCTCTTCCATGCTTTCCACAGAAAACACATCCTGGGAGGTTTAGGCCAAAAAGTTATTTAGGAATTCATCACATTTTAATGTTGTTTCTGGAGTTTCTTCAAGTAACTTCAGCTTCCAGGTACAAAGATAACGCAAAAAAAAGCAAGTTTGCTCCCATCCCACACCACCCTTTTTAAGTAAAATCAAACCACAGTAACAAAACATTTTGGTCTGAAAGCTCAAAGCACCAGCAGCTTGTCCCCTTTCTATAGGTTCCTCCAGATCTTCTGCTACTTAAGAACTCCCTGAAACAATAGATCCCAGTTTTCACATTTAAGTGCCTGAACTTGAGTTCCAAAAAAATCCCCAAAATAGGCATCTAAATAATTGTGCCGGCTTCTGAGAGCAATGCACCGTCAGGCCTGGCTGCTCAGCCTTCTTGGAAAACAGCCACTTTCTCCGTTCTTAAATTAGGTCTTTGAAGCCTAATTTTAGGCACTAGATTTTGGAAATCTTGTTTTCTCATTCAATTTATGTTTCCCAGTCCCTTCCACTGCAGAGGTGACTCCTTTTTTCCCCTCCTCCAAAAGTAAAAACTATGCCTTCTCCAAAAAATACAATGATCATGCTGCTGTTTGCTTCTGCAAATGTACTGGAACTGGAAAAGCTCAGCTGCTTGAGAACTGGAAGAGAGCACCAATAATCAAAACTGTTAATCATTTTCTGTCCATTTCCAAAGCTACTCAGTTTCTCCTATCTAGTCCCAAAGCCTTAATACCCCTTTCACTTATTTCCTTTGCCTTTCACCTCGCTGCCAACTTTAGATTCCTCTTCTTTTGATCTTTCTGGATAGTCTTTTAGGTCCCAAGCATATATAGTAATAGAAAGGAGTTGAGAATAAATTGTAGTCTGCATTGCTCTGAAAGTGCAAGTACATTTATTTTGTAGGAAACCAGATAAAGCACAAATGCTACCCAATTTGTGCTTCACTTTTGTTAATATGCAAGAAACTATTTTTCAACTTGATTTTGCAACTGTATCCCTGGAAAGAGATGTGGAATTTTGGCCCACCTTGCATCAGTGGCAAATCCTCCAGCCTGCTGCTGATTCATCAGGACCCACAGTGCTGAGCTTTCACACTCACCAGCAGCACCAGCATAAGGAAGTTTAGAAATAAATGATTTGTATAAAAGTCAGGGAAGCGTAAAAAATGCAGGACAAAGGAGAGAAGATAGTCTCAAGCAGTTTAACCTCAATGGTATTTTAAAAAATTGGAATATGCAGCAGGTAAAGGAAGACTTTGGTCAGGTAACTAGGGCGATGACTTCATGCCATTACTTTTCCTGTCATTCCACACTCCCAAATCTTTCAGTAATGAACACAGTCAAGGTAATTAAAGTATTTTACAGAACACAAACAAATATAAAAAAGGATGCTGCAAAAGGGAATAAATAACTGTGCTCAATACCCAACACCTCATTAAAACAGAATCTTATAATCTTCAGATAGGTGCGTTAAAACAGGTCGCAGTTTTAGTTTAGATCTGCTGAAAGTGTGACTATCTCAAATTAGGATCTGAGCATCCTAGGACTAGGCCATTCACCTGCATCTGCTCCCCTCAAAGTGAACAGCTCTTGCTGTGCCACAGGATAACTTCAGTTAGAGGGAAAACAGAGGCAATGGCTGAGCAGAAGGATCATGCTGGAAGCAACCACCCATCAAAGCACTAAGAATTGGAGGAAAATAGTACATCATTATCTCTCCATCCCAGAAGGATGAATCCAGCTACAAATAAGGATTTCTCATGCTGCAAAGCCCCCCTTAGCAGCAGTAGATCTGGATCTGGCTTCTCTTGGCACTCTGTGAGATGCTTTTTGCAACAGTATGCATTTTCCTTTGAGGGGGTATCCTGTGCCCAGCCGCTGTGCCTGTATCCCAGCACCATGGCACTGGAAGCTTCCTCGGTGGTGCTACCATAGAGCACGGTGCTGTTAGAGTAATAAAGTGCAGACTGCCAAACTAGTTACAGAAATAAAACGGAGAGGAAGGAAAGGCAAAGCACTTAGCTTTATTCAACTACTGTGTTTGTAATAACACGCAACTAAAAAATGTGCAATGACACTACACAGGCAACTCTTGGCTGGGGGTTGAAGAATTGGTTTGGGTTTAGGTTTTCGTTTGTTTGTTTAAATAGGAAAGATATAGAAGAGAGGATATGTAGCAAACTAGGCTAGATGGAAACAGGGAGAATATGTACGTGGCACAAGAGCTACAGGTTGAATGCTACTGAAGTAAAGTCAAAGCACAGCATTTGCTATATAGCTTTGGTTTAAAGCCCTCGTCCCCAAGCAGTATGTGAATGTGGGAAATTAGCCACAAGAAACCTGGAAAGCTAAAGAGAGCGAGCTGAGAAGATGGAGTCAAGTGCTAAGTCCAGAGGGCCATAAGGACTTCAGCTTTCATTTCAGGTCTCAGTTCTCATATTCAAGTGCCACCTGCAAGAAAGTCTGAAAAACTCATCCCCTTTAATAAAAGGACTCTGCTAACCTCTGTTTATGCACTTCAACCAGCTTTCTACTTCCCCAAGAGAAAAATAAAGGTAGAGTCCACAAAGTCTATTTTAATGAGCCTTTTTGTTCAAAAGGCTGTATTTTCTAACAACTGAGCTGATGAGACTACAGCCAACAGGTCCAAAGGACAGAGAAGCCTGGTCTTGCATGACTCTTAGTAGCAGCAGGGTTCAAGAGGACACTGTAGCTTCAAGACAGCAAGCTTTAACTTATCTTTTATTTTTAATGCTTACGATTCAGAACAATATATTAAACTTTAAAAAGCAGTAAGTAGGGGGGGAAGAAAAGTTATGAGTGAGGCTGGGCCATTTTCCATGTGAATCCTCATTTCCTCCAACACCCTTCAGCAGCAACACCAAGTCAAAGCACCAAGAGAACATATGCCATCAGCCTGTCCATTCATTTCCCTGCCAAAACACTGCTGCACCAAGGTTTGAACCCTGGGGACATCTTGAGAATAAAATCAAAAGTATAGGAGAGGTCTCTAGTTCTTCACTATCTTCTTTGCATTCATTAACTTGTCGTATGAAAACTTGCAATCTCACTCATCAAAGCACCTCTAATTCCTCTGCACACGTGAAACACCATACAAAACAAGAAATAGCTGTGTGCAGTTATCCAATAAACAAGATTTAGCTATAAAAAAGGTTATCTGGGGTTCACATGCTAATTAGATCTAATAAAAAGCTGATAAATTAGAGGAAGACGGTGAAAGTTGAGGGTGATGGTCACAAAGGTAATGCTACACCAGGCACTTCTGACTAACATAGGGGTAACAGCACACACAAAACCCAGACTGAGATGCCCTGTTAAGATTTATAGCTACAATCCATTTTGAGATGGGTAAACAAAATTTTTTGGAGTTTCACTAGAGTTTGGGATCACTCCGAAAAAGCACACACACAAGCCACCCTTCGACAAGTTACAGTATTTTAAGTAGTTATTTGTGCGCTCACTTTTTTTTACCAGGAGCATGGGGTAGGACCAGTAAAGCTATGGGAGAAGTCAAATTTTCTGGTGGGCCATAACATTCCCCCTCCAACATATAATACACTGAATTAGGTACATTCCTCAATAAAAGTGAATTTTTCAACATCTACCTAAAGGAAGAAAAGATGCATACTGACACTGTAAATGCACACCACAGCTTGCCTTCCTGCTGTTTCTTCATATAGTCAGCAACTCTATGAGAGGTCAATCTTAGATTTTTTTCTGTTCTCCTGCTGTACCTCTGTGAGACATGAGTTAATCATGTACAACTGCAGTTGCACCAATAGTTGGTGCTTTCATTTCAAGATGCTAAACAGCATGTCAGACAGTACTGTTCACTGTGTATAGCTGTACTGCCAAAAAGTCCAACAAGTCAGGCAAGTACAAACGATGGCTAACTTTCTTCTATTTAAAGTACCAAAAATGTTAGTTCTCCAAATGGTGGGAAAAGCAAGACAAAAGGAAAAAAATTCCTCCAGGTACAACTGTTATGCCATGGTATCGTGCTGCTCAGCACAAAGCCCTGCTGCTAGGTGCTCTGTAAACCCTCTGCCTTCAAAACAGTACAAAAATAATACACTCATCATTCAGAAAAGCAAGTATCTTTGAAGATATATTTCCAGAGGACAAAGAAATTAACACTGTGTGAGGCAAGATTTTGCTCTTCTATTCTTCCTGCCCAGGACTGACAAGCAGACTGTGTGTCCTTGTAAAAGGGCAGAAGAGTAGACGGAAGATTTCTTACAGATGTATCGGTTTAATCATTTCGCCCATTTCCCTTCTTGTACAACACAGGCACTTAGCACATCGGTAAGCTAAGTGTTGCCAAAATCATGCAGTCTGCTGAGAGCATTTCTGTTACAGATGCTCAGGGCTAAAAACCCTGGTGGGTCCTGAGGAGATAGATGTTCTTACCTGTGATAGATCTGTGCCAAAACCAACCACTGTCACAAAACCACAAGTTTTGTAGTTACAAATCATCATTGCAACAAGGGCCTCTGAAAATGATGACTGACTCTTAAAGTGGTTAGAAAAGAAAGCATTTCTATCTGTACATTTCCTCAGTTTTACGTTGGCAACGCTTTCCTAAATGCTACTTCATCACAGGATCCCACTCCACTATGCCAGTACTGCAGCTTCTTGTACTTTTTTCTTTAAGGGGAGAAAGACAAACCAACCAATTAAAAAGAAATACTGTAGTGGTAAAGCTGGGTATGATCTTATCACTGACTCTTTCTGTGACCTTTAAATAGAATACTGGAGGAAGAAAACCCACTGTTCACACATCTGGCAACTGCCAAGCTGTTTTCTACAAGTTCATAATATGAAAAAATCAGGCATCTGCAGAAGACAGGCAAGGAATTCCAGTAAAGTCAGTCCTCAAAAATGTAGCCCCTCTTTCTTTAAGAGGCAACAGACTCCTAGTGCTGAGGAAACCTCACTGCCATTAAAATCTGTTTCAATGAAGAATCAGCTAGACTCTCCTTTAGTACCAAGGTTCAGAAGGTTTTAATGAATTTGTTCATACTTTTAAAAGCACCAGAGCACAGGAAGGGTAGTTCTGTAATTTGCTATAATACACCTGTCTCAAATCCTGGGACAAACCAATACCTGCATAAGCAGCAGGCAAGAAGAGTACACAAGATACGTAACAGATAGACAATGAGGTAACAGACATGTCTCCTCTGCCTCGCTGCTTATGCAAAGTCTCTCACAAACATCTTCAGCAACTTATTCCTAAAGGTGAGAATCTTCCCTCCAGACAGGCATTTTTCCTGTTCATGTCTGTTACAGCATAGGTTCATTCCCGCTAGTAACCCTTAGGCTAGCAGCCATTGCATCACCTCACCTTTGCTCTGACTTCCCCATTCAGCCACGTCCATAGCTATAAAACCATACCCAGAGTATGTGGGGTGACCAGAAGCAACCAAGAACAGATTTGATGCTGCTGCAAGGAGTGCTTTCATTCCTTCCCTACCTTCCACTCTCACCAGGTAGACAGAAGCAGGGAAAAATTGAGGCAGCCCCCAAAAAAACAACCAAGTAAGATCAGCTTTCAGCCAGGTCCATCCCACCAACTGATTTACTGCAGGAGAAGCACCAGCACAGGCAGGCACATGAGGGTGACCAAGAGGTCTGATGTGACTGAAGCTGTTCAAAGCCATCGCATTTCTCCCAACAAAAAGGAAGGGAAATAAAACAGCCAAAAAGAAAGACGCACACTTTAAAAAAGCTGAATCTTAAAATGCTATTAAGACAAGGCAAAAGAAAAAGTATTACACACACATCATTTTACATATAGGAATGGTTCTAGTGAAAAGTGCAAGAATTGCACTTAAACAACAAAAGGTCAAACAGGAGGGGTTTCTTAAATATAACAGTAACAGCGCAAACTGACAGGTTATTGCACTGTAAAAAGAAAACAACAACAATAAAAAAAGCAACTCTGAAATGTTCAGAATACAACTGAGACAGACCTTAAGGTGCATTACTGTGTTTCTGTCTGGAAAACTTGCAGGACTAAGGATGATCTCAAGGCAGGTCGGATGTATGAGAACAGGTTTCAAGGGGCAGGGGGAGAGCATTAACCAACAAGGGACTAAACAGATGCATTTCATAAAAAAAAAGCAACTTGAATGTTTTATTCCAGCTAAAAACAGCAAAAGTAGTCCAATAGGAACAGAGTTTATGGAAATAAATACATAGAAAAAGACTGAAATAAAAAGCTAAAGAGTAAACATGACTGGAAACTCCTACTTGCACACTGGTTGGCCTGCAACTGAGGATCCTAAGAGAAAGGAAGTATCCCCTTTAACTCTCAGCCTTGAAGCATGTTATATGGTAAGAAATGATAATCAACAATCTTACTAGTGATGTGAGGCACACACCTTGAGTGCACTTAAGTTCCAGTAAGCCTGATTATCTGATAATACCAAATATTTTTTACATATTTCTACTTGATGCCCAGAGCTTCAAATTAAACTATATGAGAAAAGCACATCACTAGATAATTACAAAGTGACTTAAACATGGAAATTAAACCCAAATACTCTCTCCTTTACTATGCTGCTTGTAGCGAAGTGAAAACCTAACTCATGGTGTATTTTATAAACACTCATATTTCACCAAAAGTGAGAGATAGGAAAGAATTAATTTGTGTTTCATCATCACACTTTGAAAAGCAACACTCTAAACTATGGGTGAAAGACAAGTTGCTCAGCACACAAAACCAAACCAATTTCATATTGGAGCGCACCAATATTCATATATGTTTTGTACAGACCATATAGGACACAGAATGATGCTTCAGGCAATGAGATTGCTTATTCCTGTTGTCAGTTCTCTGAAAGTTTCCCCCTCTGGTATCTCACCAACACAGCTCTATTTTTACTGCATGCTAAAAGTGAAGTACACTTTTGTACAAAAAACTCTTTCATGAACCATTTCTTTAAAATATCAAAAAGCAATTCCAGTGGTTGGAGGTTATTTTTCCACAATGTTGTTATCTCTCTGGAATGCAAGTCCTCCACACAGATGTGTCATCTCTCAAATAAACAGCAGCAAAGGGATTCTTCATTTAAATAGACCTGTTATTTTGAACCATAGAAGCTAAACAGTCAAGCTCATGGCTTCATGGCCAGGCACTGGTAGCTTAGGGAGGAACAAGAGAAGGGGATGAAAAACCTACCAAACTCTCAGATTTAGTTAACGTTCTGCTCTCATGTTAATGACTGACATTAGGTGAGATATGGTAGGGTTCTTGGCAGAGCAATGCTGCTGTAAGGAGGGATGTGTCAGAGCTACCGACGTCTGCTTAGGGCTCCTTCATCAGTTCAACCGAAAACCTATTCTTTTAAAAGACAAAGTCTTAAAAACAGATACGGATAGAAATATGAAAGTGAGAAAAGGAGCAGCAAGGAAAAACAATAGTGGGGGCAGGGCCAGAAAAGCCCTTAACTTCATTGCTAAGATCCAGCAATGCAATTGGCAACCCGTAGTCCCTATCGCTGTAGGTTCAAAGTCAGTTATCTCCTCCCAAGGACATATACCTCTACTTCAGAGGCAATACAGTACTAAAGGATGTAAAGCACTCCGAGATGATCATTTTTCATATACTGTAAATGGTGGTTAAAACCTGGTGACATCCCCGTGTCTCTCACCAAATGTGTCCTTCAGGACTCAAATCTGTATTTTAACAGCTTCTAAAAGTATATATTAGGACACAAAATCAATCCCCATAAACACTTAGAAAACTGAACTGTGCTACATGCAATTGATCCCTGTGCATTGTTTGAGCCTGACATGTTTTGCAAAACCAAGAAGTATTCAGTGTGCACAACTGGAAAGTCACAATGGCTCTGCAATTGCTCAATTAGAATTTAGATTTGAATATCGTATCTAAATGAGCTCTGTACTGAATTTAGGAGAAACGAGTCAATTAGATGGATCTCAAAAAATGAGAGAAAAAACTCTGAAAACAACATTAGTGGTCCTTTCCTGTACCTTAATGCAACCACTTAGCAGTAGTGATAAAACAAGAAATCAATATAAAGAAGTATCAAAGGATGTTATTTTTGTTCTGCAAGGCATGGCCAGACTTGCAGCCTGATTTTGCTTGCTTCAAAGGGAGATAATGATGGTTTTGAAAGGGCTGAAGAAAGAGTAGAGAAGTTAAGAGGTTCCAGGAATATGTCAAATAAAAGTGCAGGACCAAGTATGGCTTTTTTGCAGAAAGTGATGGGGACATCTACCCAAAGTTTCCCAGCCCATGGTTGAGTCTAGTGGCCAGGGCTGGGCAAGCCCTCTGTGCTGCAACTGAAGCAAACGAGGCTGCAGAGGCAACCATGGTGTAAGCTGTACCCTCTGGGTGGCACAGAAGTCAGAATTCAATAAAATATGAAAAAAACCCTGCTCAAATAAGTAACCAGGCCTGTTGGACTAGCCACTTATTTTCTGTCACTATATCACATATGTTTATTTTATAAGAAAATTCTGAACTGTGCGAGGAACACAGGTGTCTTCTCCGTTAATGAGGATTCGATCATGTGATAAGTCAAGCTCACAAGACTAAAGCTTAGCAACATGTCAAAAGGTCATTGTACATGAAGACAAATACATGATGCAAGGGATAAATGCATGACCCCAATTTAGGACAAAGAGCTGAGAGTTTGCACTAGTTCACAAGGTCTTTGATCAGCTAAGAGCAACCTCTCCATGCCAGTACTGCAAAAGAGAAATGAATCACCAAATGAAATCAGACATTCACTATAAGCATCTGCTACCCTGCAATCCATATAAGCATACATAAAAATGCACGCATAACTATCGCTGTGTCCTTCAAATCCAAACCCAGATTGCCGTGCCTCTATTGACATTCTCCTGCAGCTACCAGATCAGGTCTTGCTCTAAAGCATGCAAGCAGCCATGTGAATTAACAGAGCACATAAGATGCTTTCCAGTGCACATGTACCACACACTCAAACTAGGATGACATTTGAACTTCAGCATGCAAAAAGGCTTCTCAAGTTTCTTTTTCTAAAGGGAAGTGATGTTAAACATTGGAGAATGTCACTCTCCTAACCAGTTAAAGGTTTAATTATTGTTATTTAAGTCAAAGGTTCTCCTTACTGTTTGGCTAGGAGAAAATTCTCAGACGGACAATGTTTTTCATCAGCACTTTTTAAAAGCTCCCTGGGAGCAGGAGATCATCCTTCAGGAAAAGGTTATCAGAAGCTTTCTGGTGAGATTATGTGCATAGAAATAGCACATCTAAGGGGATGCCTATACAGATTAAGGTACAAAGGTCTGTAGTTTCTCAAGTCTTCATCATCTCAATTGAAATCAAATCTGAGGACACATGACCAGCTCAGGAACGAGATCCTATGTTCAGACACATGTTGACAACAGATAAAGTTAGTGGCAAAGGTGTAAATGGGGGGGAGGCGGGGCTGCTCATTTTGAAGAGGTTCAAGACCTGTATCTGAATACAGATACCATGGTTTTAAACTCAGCAGAGGAGCAAGTGCTGTAGTCTGCTCCAAACCCACAACTGTGTGGCACAAAAGGGAAGAGGGCATTTTCCTGTAAATAGCACAGTCTCCTTAGCCAACAAGGGCACAGCAGAAACACTGACTTGAAATGCTTCCCAGCAAGTTTGTAACAACATAAACTATGGGAAGGAAAAACAAAAGAAAAAAGAACTGAGTGAAACAGGAGCAATGCAAACTTGCATGCTTATGTAGCAATTAACCAAACATATGGCCTAAAACCATAAGACACTTTTAGGTGTCCACGTTATTCTGGAAATAAAGAACTGTTAGTTTCCATCTAACACTGGTAACATCCTTAAGAACTGTGACACCAACAGACACATACTCACCAGCAGCACATGTATGTCTTAAAAGCTGAAGTATTACTTGAAATCAAAACTGTGTCCTTTCTGAAATTGAGTCTATGTTTTACAGCAGAGCCCCTGAACTTGTGGATAGAAGAAACTAATTATCCTCCAGTCACAGAAAAGACAGCCAGCAAGAAAAGAAACTGCCTTCTCAAGGTCACAGAGGGAGAGGAGCACTTCCAAGCGATAATAGAAGAGAAATAGTCACTGTGTTCAAATTGCTGACCCAGTTTCAAAGAGTGGAGATCAAAGAGCAGGGCAGAATTTGAAAATGTAGGGAAAAAAAAAAAAATGTTTATTCTGCATTTGTTGTAGCTTTGTACAAGCAAGTTTTGTCTCCTAAATGTATTTAGTCATCACTCAAAGGATCTCACTTGGCAGGCAAACGTTCGGTACAAAGCTTTGACATGGAGGTCAATCAAATCCAGACAACTTTATCATAAACACAAGTTCATGAAAGGTTTTTATAGTTCTACTTGCCCAGTATGCGGTTGGTCATCAACAACGCTATCATTAACGAAGACAACCTCTACACGTCGTAACGCTTTAATAAAGGCATGCAAAATACCCAGATGCAGTGGGATGCTGACAGTCACTCTTAATTCGCAGCACCAACTTCAGTGTAAGTAGCATGATTCATTTGTTCTTGGAGAAGTGACAATTAGACTTAGCAGCATGCATCTGTAAAATCTCTACACCTGGTAAGGGAATTTATTAGATTGCTGTTGTGCTTTCTAAATGCTTGACGCTCTGTGTTTCGTATGAGTCAACCATCTCATCGAGCAAATTAAGTAATTCTCCAATGCAGCGAACACAGTAGGAAAGCATTTACTGACCACATACTTTGGTCAAGTTTGCTCTAGTGCTTTTATTTATCCTGTAATGTAACGTGTCCTAAATGCCAACACACAAATAGAGAAACCAAGGCAATATATTTTAGGAGATTAATTTCATTAAACAGATCTAGGGAGAGCCACTGCTTTCACAGACCACAGCAACTCTACAAGTTATCTCTCTCCATAGTAAGACTGGAGGCAGCATCTATTTGATGTGTCAATCAAAAAAAAAATTCAATCCAGGTCACTGTTTGCTATATCTTTATCAAACAGAGATAACTGCTGTTCAGTCAGACGCAGGGAACAGGCTTTGGTGTCCTCAGGAACCCAGCTATAAACCACTTTTACCAATCAGCACTTAGGAACCCCTGGGCTGTAAGTCTTAACAATAATATTGCAGCAATACGGTTAAAAGGGCAAATTTAAACAGCCTTAAGAGAGGCCACAGCAAAGCAATTAGAACTGGAAATCAGTTTTAAACAGACTAACTTCTGTGTAATTCATTGCTTATCCTTTTTGTTTGTCTTTGTGTGTGATTTTCCATCTAAGGGAAAAAGTGTTTCCAATGCTAGCGTGCATAAACTAATGGATTGCAGGAATTGTCTGCATTTTTAACAGTTTAAGAATCATAAACTCAACTAACGAGCATATTGCATACGAGAAACCAGCTACAGATTACAAGGATTATTGTCAGTTCACAAAACTGACAGTGAAGTGTTTGAATGCACGCAGAGAGGTGTGCTCTGAATAGCACGGAGTAAGCATCAATGTCTTAAGCCTATTATGTGGTAAAACAGCATCCAAAAGCATGTTGCATCCTGGAAGAACATAATTTTGTACACTGTAAAATCAAGATAACAAAAGCATTACTGCAAAGGGTTGAGGCCAACAGCCCCAAAAGTATTCTTCTGTTTAAACAGTTTTATAGCTCTCATCCCTGTACAACTAATTTCAGACATAGCAATGAAATAAGGAAAGATGTTTGAGCAAGTTTTTTTCATTTTGCAAGAGAGGTTATATAGAACAGCAACATCACCTATACATGCCTTCCTGACTTAGATGAAGAGCTGCCAATTTCAAGTGGAGCTATTGGAACTTTGAACGGGCAGCAGAGTTTGTTTGTGACCCATCTCAGGACAGCATGCCACTCATGGGAGTAAAAATCCAACAAAACCTGCCAAGAGTGGCTCTGCTCCTCAGCAGTGAAAAAACATCCCTGCCTTTGATTGTCCAAAGCCAAAGAACAAACTCTCAATATCTGGAATTAAACCAAGAGCCCATTTGCTTCAAAAGGCTTTCCCAGTGCAAAGGTGCCTTTCCAGTATGACCTGTCCCAGGAAATGACTCTGTTCATGGTATGGGAGCTCGCTCTGTCTTCCTGCTGCCACAGCAGGAGCCCCACACCAGGACACACACAGAGTGCTGCCTCAGCCATCTCCCATGCCAGTGGCAAGGTGCAACCCAAAATACCACCAAGCCCATTCTCCACCTGGTTGCGGCCCCACACCACTACACCGCTCCACCACATCGTTCCAGCCCAGCCTGCTGGACAGTGGTGGGCAAGAGCAAGGATGAGTACTCATCTGTGACAGCCTTTTAGCCCCAGCTTCAACAGGGGCAGCTGGGACAACAAGGACAGGGAGACACCACACTGCTTTAGCATGGGATTATATCCAGTTGCCTTTTCCCTCCCCAGGACTTGTCTCGGGTGGCATACGGAGGGTTTTAGCTGTGAGACTTCTTTTGTCCACCACACAGCAAGGACTGTCAAGACCACTAGAAGACAAGAGGATGAGTATTTTAACCTTGTAAGCACCACCAACTTTGCTCTATACACACATGGCTTATTTTTTTTCTGAGCTCAGCAGAAACAGAAGCTTTTGATGTCGCAATGTTTGCTGCCCCAAAAATGAGGAAGGTAAAGGAATGAGGTCAGCTCAGTCCTTGAGAGCATTTAACCAATTACCAACTGAATGTCACGTGTAAGTAATATGCTCCCCAAGAGACACCTCTGGATCGCTCTCAGCACTGGGCTTTCTAACCTGCAGCTGCTGGACTTGAATTCCAGGTCAGCCTAAAATCTTAAAAGACGGTCAGTATCTGAATACTCAAGCTCCCAGCAAGTCACAAAAGAATGAGCAATTGAAGGTGCTGCCCAGAAACCTGACAGTTTTATGGTATTGTTTCCAATTTCCCTTTTTTATTTTGTTCTGATAACTGGATCTTCTCTAAGTCAATCCCTCTTGTAAACATCACAAAATGAAGGTCAGTGGGTAACGAAGAGATTAGACTAGAGAATTCAAAATATTTTATTTCAACCTTGGCTGCACTAAAGGCAAGGAATGCAACATGAGGAATTATTGCTGAGAAATGTAAAGACAACATCAACTTACTAAAAATACTGCATTAAGTATACCCAGAGACTGGTCAGACAGCACATTAAGTATTCTCAATGCTGCTATATTTGTGTACCAAATATGCAAAAGTTTTAGTTGAAGATTCTTCATTTGTTCAGCAGCTGGTATGTAAAAGACATTGAACCACACAAAGTGCAGTTGCTTTGTTAAAAAAAACACAATAGTGAGGCAAACAGACTAACAGCCAGACTCTTACTCAGCTTGCAAGACAAAGCTACATCACATTAATTTCACTGTTGCTCTCTCTGGTTGCATTTGAATGCTAAAATATAGGAGACTTAAGTTACATCACTGATGATAAATTCACTTAGCTACTTAAAAATCCCAAACACAAAGTCCCTAACAGCTTCAAGCATGTATTACGTATGTAGTGTGTACTTTGCAGGAAATTCAGTAAAATCCAGAGAAATTCTGGCATGTCTTTTAGCATCCTCAACCCATGTCAGCTGGCAACAACATTTTCGAAGGCAAACCCACTTTCAATTTCGGCAAACTCTGAAGGGCCACAAAATTGATGGAGCGGAGCATCTCTCTTATGATGAAAGGCTGAGGAAGCTGGGGCTCTTTAGCTTGGAGGAGACTGAGGGGTGACCTCATTAATGTTTACAAATATGTAAAGGGCGGGTGTCAGGAGGATGGAGTCAGGCTCTTCTCAATGATGTCCAAGAATAGGACAAGGGGCAATGGGCTGGAACATAAGAGATTCCAAAGAAATACAAGGAAGAATTTCTTCACTGTGAGAGTGACAGAGCACTGGCACAGGCTGCCCAGAAGGGTTGTGGAAGCTCTTTCTCTGGGGACATTCAAAACCCACCTGGATGAGTTCCTGTTTGACCTACTCTAGATGGTCCTGCTCTGGCAGGGGCGTTGGACTAGATCATCTTTCGAGGTCCCTTCCAACCCTTAAGATTCTGTGAAACTCAGCTCAGTGGTCCCTTGCATCTGCTCTTCACATAAAGCTGGAGAGGGATCTCCACCCAGCTGACCCCAGGTGATTCAGGGACCACATGTTTTCAAGGGAAATCCTCCCTCTTTGTGCAAGCACAGCTGCCCCAGGCAGAGTACATGCCTTGCCTACCCACTACTCTGAAAATAGAGTATGTCTAGTGCATCCCAAATACCTGAATACTTTTATAAGAACTTCCAGTTTTCATTGCTAAACAGCATCAGATGATTGTGCACGCCATGGACTTACTCTGGTGAAGCTTCAACACTTCTCTCTAGCTATGGAGTTTTCTAACAGCAAAGAAAAATCTCGGTGTCCAACTGCACCGAAGGAGCATGGAGGGCTTAGAGTGAAGTATCAGTGTTATATGGCAGAACTCTCCAGTGTTATTCACAAGGTCATATTAAAAATAAATCAATCCCCTCTCTCAACACTAGCAGCTTAATACTGATGCAACAACATCGTTAACCTACCTCTACAAAAACTTCATAGCTGCAAAGACTTCCACCCAGCCAGGGTCACTGGCGATAATTTAAGCTGACTGCTTACGGCCAGGCCAGCAGCTGCCAAGTCCTGGGGGAGGGCTGCTCTTGCAGAGATAACTTCACCCTGAAAGCGACCTGGCCCAAAACTCCAGTGAAAGGCTGAACCGCTGCCAGAGACGCCTGCACGCTTGCCCTCCTCTGCTTTCAGCTGCAGGGTGTGTTTCCATTTACACAGAGCGGTTTGAGAGACTTCCTGATCGGAAGCATCCTAACTGCAGCCATGCCACTGCCCTGTTTTCCCTCCTCATCACCAGCAGCTGGCCCGGCTCTGTACTCGCGTTCAGCGCCGCAGCCTGGAATCCCACAGCACCAGAGATTACCCCAAGCACTGAGAATACAAATCAGCCGTACAGGGCACTGCCGTTCAACCGTGGCCAGGACACAGAGCAGGCAGTACACCCAGCTGCCAGAGGGAGGAACGCCTCTTGTCATCTCCCAGGAGCCCTTCTTGCTGAACAAGCCAAGGTGTCACTAATCCTGCTCTGTGAAACTGACCTTTTGTCTGCAGATTCAGAGCGTGGATCAGTGCCAGAAAGTTGCATCCTCTGCTGCTGTGTCCCTGGGAAGCTGGGGAAGGGGGGAGGATAGACAGGATGGATGGATGGACGGACATGTGAGGGCAGAAAAGCAGCCAGCACAGACAAGGAAGGAGAAAACACATAAATTGTCCAAGACATTCCACATAACCCCCAGCATTGCCAACTCCTAATGCTGCTGACGCCTGAGTGTTTTCAGGAAATGGAAGAAATAAAAGTCATAAAGTTTTAAAGAAAGTCCTTGCACGCGCATCTGACACAATGACACATTTCTACTGCACACCCTTCCTTTCCACCTACTTCGTTATGGTTGTATTCTTGAAACAGTTGGATTTTAAACCCGGTTGTCACCTTTGACAAGCAATGCACATCTCCGCGCCGCTAGTTTGATGTGCCGCCTGCCCTCTCCCACAAACGACCCGTGGGATTACCTAACCAGCGGCTCGGTTTCTGAATCAGTAAGGCGCCTAGGGGCGACAAGCAAGATTATGGGCTCAGGGAAGAAGTAGCCTTCCCCGCCGAGCCCGGCAAGACATTCCAGTGCCTCCCAGCCCTTCTCTCTGGGGCTGTTGCCAGGCTGTTGTCTCCGGACGCCTGGGCCCGCCCAGCCCGGCATCTCGACGAGCGGGGCCAGGCGCGGCGTGCTCGCCCTGCTGCGCGGTGCACACGCACACCCGCGATCCGCCCGCACGCTGCGAGGGGAAAACGGGTCACGGCTTTTTGTTTGGAGCCCTCGCGGCGCTCGGCCCTCTCTGAGCATCCCGGGGAAGCAGCGGATGGCTGAGGGCCACTTCCTCGCCGTTAAACGCAGCCGGGGGGAGGGGGGGGCGTCCCCGCTTCCTGCTCGTATAATTTCTACCGACCCCGTGCCCCGCCGCGGCGGAAGGCGCCGCCGCCGCCGCCCGGGGATGCAGTAGCCATGGCAATACGAGATTGCATCATGCTTTGGACTAACTGTACCGGGGAAAGACGCTCCCGGCGAAAGCCTCGGCCCTTCCGCCGCCCTGTCCCGTCCCGTCCCGTCCCTCCCTCGGCCCGCCCGCCCAATGCCGGCCGCGGCCCCGCCGCTCACCGCCGGCCGCCGAGACAGCTTTTCGCCCCGCGCCCCGTCGCCGCCGCACTTGTTGCGCGCCGCGCGTAGCGGCGCCCCTCGCCCGCCCCGGCCCCCATCCTGTATCCTCCCCGCTCCTCCCTCCTCTCCTCCGCGCCCGGTAGCCCGCCCCCTCCCGCCGCCACAAGCAGGAAGCCTCGGCGCTGCCCAGGGGCCCGGGGGACACGGCCCTACCTGGCGGCGGCGGCGCTGCTGGGGGCGACGGGCGGCGGGCGGGCACCGGCCGGCTCTGTCACGCTGCGGCGCCGCGGGGGCGGGGCCGGGGCGGGCGCGGAGTGGGGGGCCCCGCCCCGCGGCCGGCCGTGGGCTGACCGTGACGTGAGAGTGGTGCGGGGGGCTAACGGGCGCCGGCTGTGGAGGGGGCGCTGATGACGTCACGGCCGCCGGGCGCCAATCGGCCGCGCGCGGAGGGTTCGGGAGCGGGCCGGGGGCCGTGCGGTGCCCGTGCTGGGCGAGTGGTGGCCGCCGGACCGCCAGCCCCTGGCCGGGGCTCCCAGCCGTATCCTGCGGGCCGCCCTGCCCCGGCCGGGGCTCCTAGCCGCACCCCGCGGGCCGGCCCCGCTCCCGCTCGTGAACAGCACGCGGGAGACTGAGCGGCTCTTCGTTAAGTGAGCGTGTTCCAGCCCGAGCGACGGAAGCGGGAGGCCGCGCTGGAAAACAATACAGGATCATGTAATTAAAGACTATCCTAATGAGATGAGCCGCAGGACTAAATTAAAGGTCACCGGCAAACATGATTGATCTGTTTCCCGCGTTTTGGGGAATGGGCTTCGTGACATTCTTGTCTCTTTTTAATAGAAGCCCCGGGTGCAATAAATACGTGGGATTTTAACTCAGCCGTATAATGACTGCCCTGGTTTTGTTGTGTAATTCAGATGCATGTACCGAGCCCATCAGTATCCCACAGTGTCAGATGTCCAAGGAAGGAATCTCACAAGCATCCTCTTTGGTGCCTTGCCAGCGGCCGGGAAGCTCAGGAGAAAAGATCTCCTCCTTCCTTACCTCCCCTGGGCAGCTGCATTAGCTTTGGCATTAGGGTGGCCAACGGGAAGATTGCAGTTTGTTTCTTTACCTCTCTCACATACTCCCTCATGATGACCTTCTAATTATTTTGTTTTCCTCCCCCTAGAAGTTTGTTCTGTTTGTTTGCTAATTAAATGAAAATGTCGCATAAATAAAGAGCAGCTCTGCTTTGCAAAGGAGCCAAGCAGCAATTTGCGTGCGTTTTATTTAAGATGAAGTGTCCTCACTCCATGAGAAGCAGTTAACAATTTTGGAAAACTGAAAAGAAAAAAGGTTCCCTGGAACTTCTTCTGCATCTATAGAAGGTGAAGGCACCCAGACTAACCCTGCCAACCCAACGTCCAGTAGCTTCTCCTGAGCAGTGAGACATTGGTCCCATGTCCATGGCCATTGAGCTGAAGCTGCGTGTTGCAACCTTGCCTAACCTCACTGAAGCTCAGTGTGCAAACAGCCCCCCGCGGTCATGCTGGGCTGTAAACAGGCATAACACAGCATGTTTGCCCAGCAAGTTCAGAAACAAAGCTTCCTTAAATTCTTACTGGAACAAGAGAAAGATCTCTCTCCAGAGCAGATCTCAAGGCTGTGCTGTAGTTTTTGTTTAAACTTATTTCTTTATTAATAGAGTATGATGCTAATGGGAATGCTTTGGGATTTCTGTTGGTGAGGTTTTTCTCTTTCTGTTTTAAAGCCCAAGTCTCCATTTCCCTTCCTCTTTGAAGGACCAAACCCCAGTATGATTTTTGTCTGCGCGATTGGAAGCTTTGTAGCAGTTTTCAGTAAGGAAGGTACGAGCACTCACAACTGTCCTCACCTATGTGTTTTAACACTTTGGAAAAAAAACTTGAAGGCTGGCACAATCCCAGAGTGAACCTTTCTGAAGGCCCTTGGCCCAAGTTTGTATTTCAGATGTTTCAGAGGCGTCACATCTTGTCTGACGAGAATCAAGCAGTTTCTCTCCTAGCAAAACTAATGGAATAAAGTCCAAGTCCCATTTTTTTCTCACTTGAGCTAAAATGTCCTGAGCTCATTGAAACGTGACCAGCATTCGTTCTTTTCACATCTATAAATCTGAACTTGACTTTTCAACATGCTTTAAATAAAGTTGCTTCCCAACGGGCATACGCATTTGTTTCCATGGTTTATTGATGAGAGATGATTGCACCAAGTGTTATTTTCACAGCCCAAACAGCTTTCTAAATCGGGAAGATGCTTAAATAATTAAGACCCAATCTGTCTGTTTAAAAATAAATAAAAAAAGAGAACCATTTACAACTTCAGATGCAAAAAAGGGATGGAGTAGGGTGTAGGGAGTGTGGGCAGAGAGGTGAGTGGTAGCTGGGAAGCAAGTGGCACCCTGTGTGGGAGAGGGATGTACTGCTGCCCAGTGCTTGCCCCATGTCCTGCCCTCCGTGCCATGAGCCAGGATTTCCATGAGCTTGGTGGTGGAGTTTTAATGAAGCTACATACACCCAGAGTGTCAAGCAGCTGTCACTGGAGAGGGTGACACAGCTGCTGATGGGGGAAAGGATGAAGCTCTAGCATAAGACTCCCAGCCTGCCCATGGAGTCACTGAGTCTTTCTTCTCCTGGCCTCTCTAAAGTGCTCATGCTGATACCAGTAATAGAACAAGAGCAAGGTTACGGCACAGGAAATGTCATTTCAGAACTGCCCATTTGGGAGGAATAAGCAGATGGTGTCAAATGTTTTGTCACTGAACATTTGATGTGTAACAGGGGTAGGGGCTGTCCAGTGTCATTCTGGACTGCGGATATACTGAGTATCAGCATTGTACTTGTCCTCTTGGAGCATCTGTTTGTCAGGAGTGAGGATGTTGCCCTTGGCCTCTCCACCAAGTGCTGATGAAATTGCTGCTGGTATGTTTGCCCAGGAGAGGTTTCAGAGACCTCATTATCAGAGTGGGATCGATGATGACGGAGTTCAGAGAAGGGCCAATTAAACATTATTAGGGTTTTAGACAGAAAGATTGTTAGGGCAGACTTAAAATAAATTATACCTTGCATCTAACTTTTACCTGTGTCTCATGACTATTCTAATCCTGTTCTTTGAGAGAGAAGAGCCAGAATCTAAGCATTGCAGAAAGCCAAGTCCTAAGTGTCCTAAGCATTGATAGCAGCAGAGGTGACAAGAAGCCTCAGCAGATATAGCAAATCAATGGTAAGCAAAGGGAAGAGGTTGAACAGATGCTGGCATTTGAGAGTACAGGTAGGAGGAGAAGAGATGGAAGAACTGAAAGTAGAGTGAAGGGTCAGCAAGGGCTGATGAAAGAGTAGAAGGCCCATCAATGTGGTGTTTGAAATTAGCCCAGATAAAATGGCAGAAGTGTGTGTTGCAGGGAAACAAGCCTGAATGGTCTTCTTTTAGGGGGATGAGCTACCAAATCTGTTTTCATTTTAAAAAAATCTATTAGAAACCCTAACTATCCTTATTCAATAGTGGTTCATCATACACACTGTAATGAATAGGTCCTTGTTTTGATTAGAAACAAATTAATCCCTTTTTTCAGAAATAAATTAACAAATTTATTAGAATAAATAGCCATCGTTTGCCACTCAGCCATCTTAACAGGAATTTTCAGTTCTGCCTGGGTTTGCCTTGGCTTCCCTCCAGGCTGACTGCAGCAGTTGCATGTTCTTTATCAGTGAGATAAATGGGATGCGATTACTGTTCTCTTTAAATCAAGCACTGGACTAAAGTACCAGGCTTGAAATTTCAGCATCTGTCTCTTCTGAATACAGCATTTTCTCCTGTTGTCTTCACTGCTTCATGCAGTTTGTACAACTTTGTCTAACTTTTAAGTACCTAATCTTCATAGTAAAACCTTCCACCTGAGGTCTTTTTCACAAATTCATACTTGGCAGGTCTCATAAGCAAATGGCTGGATGAAGCTGGTATTTTGAGATGCAACGCCAAAACAGTGTGAACACACAAACTCTCTGTTCTGATCGTGCTACAAGCATTAAGTTTTGAGGGTTCTTGTGGCTCTGCCACTAAGGGCAACATTCTCACAAGATAGAGTGAAGGCAGGTTTTTTTGCCCTAACTCTTGTTTCTAATGCAGTTTTATGCATTTTACATTAACAGCAGTTACTTTTCTGCATTTCCTCTTCCTCTTCTGACACCTCCCTGTAGTGTACAGCGCTGTAGGCAAATGGTTAAATAGGACCAAAGACCTGCACCAACTCACCAAACTTGCAGCACATTTTAAGAGCCAGGTTTACCCCAAATAGTGCCCCACAAAAGCAAAATATTTTGGGTTTTGCCAAATAGGTAAAATAGTAATTTTTCTGCTGTTGTTGTTAATATGTTTTTGTTTCACCGTGCTGCTTGTCATCTCTGAGAGAAAATTTTATTGAAGTCCACCTTTGTCAATGCAGCTGATCTTAGTTACTTGGGATATGTGCATTTTTATTTGGTGTCATTAACTGGCTGATAAAGTTTTAATGGCCCTGAGCTGAGAAAATAAGAAGCCCCAGGGATCTTGCCACTGCCTATTAGCTGGTTTGCCCCTATGGCACTGCTAGACAACTGTCACTGACAGCTGCTAGGGCTTCTAATAGGAGACACGTGGACAATTAAAAGGTGTTTCTAATGAGCAAGTAGTAAAGGAGCAGGTAGTTTTAAAATGAGCATGAAGAAAGCGGCCACTTAACACAGAGGCACAGGTACTAAGCTAATCCAAGTGGGTAGTGCCCATGTGTGCTCTTCAGTCTGTCTCCCCTTTGTTACCACCTGCACTAGAAGTGGCAATCAGGAGCATCTCATTTACAAACCTGTACTCAAACTATACTTCTCTCTCTGGGCCAAACCCAGTCCCTGGTAAGGCACGACCCACCCTAGCCCGTATAGGGCTTTTGCTGATGGTTGAGGTGTGCAAGGGAGAAAGCAGGATGTAAGGATGACCCTGGTAGACCTCAGTTCCACTGGCTCTGCTGTGACCCCTGAGAGCCCAGGGAGCCCAATCACTGCTCTCTCTTTCTCTGCCTGCTTTTCCATATTCCCCTCATGATTTGGGCACATCTGCAGTTAAGAGTAGAAGCTCTTCAAGGGGGAAAGTGTATTGTCACTTCATCTAGCAAGCAGCTTCTGCTGCTATAGAGTGGTTTTATAAGAGCTAATGGTAATCAAGGTAGGATGAATAAAGTATAAACAGCATTATTTTGCATTAGTAATTGGATGCCTGCTCCTTGACTGTTCCTGTTATGGAACAGTTCTTTTTTGTCGACTTACTGTACAGATTACATCATCTAATTCTTCAAAACAACATTCATTCTTCTGAAATGACATCATAAACTCATCAATATCCTTTGCAGCGCAGCGTGTCACCAATTTTTTGCCTTATCTCAAAACTAGTGGGACTGGGATTCGGACCTTTCACGTTACTCAGTATAATGTAGCTGGCAGGAGTACAACACTGAATTTCCATTAAGAGTATTAGATGTTCTGGTTTCTAGGAGAAGTTAAGGGCGGCATTTATGATCCCTCTTCATATGCCATGCTCCCTTTCCCTTTCTCTATAATCACAGCCAGTGTAAACTGTTTGAGGTAATCTTGTTGGTGAGAGAAAACATTGTCTCGCTGCTGGAAGCAAACAGTAAATTATGTTGTCTTGATGCAGAGGAAGAGATGAGGGAAAGTGCTTTTGTAAATGCTCTGATTTATTTGAAAATATGTGTTGGAATTTTTCAAGTATTAAATCCATTCAACTTGCCTTGTTGCTGAACTTCGTGGCACCAACTCATACCTGATACCTGATACTCATACCTGATAATCAGGAGAGTTATTCACTCATTACTGAAGTCATGGCTTTGAGGAGTTGGTTTCCCTACAGAGAGCTCTGTACAACTCCTGCTACAACTCCTTTCCTCTTTCAGCCTTAAGTGTTCACAGAAGATCATTTCTGTGTCTTAAGTAAACCTTTATATCTGGGCATTTGTCCTGAGTGAAAACTATTGCATAAGATTTTAACAGTCTATTTCATTGCTATTCTATTTTATTGCACTGTGCAGACCAGCCTGAAGCCTCCCTCCTGGCTGCTGCAGGATACACAACACTGCTTGTGACATTTCCGGTGCTGCTGCTGACCTCAGGAGAACTGTGAAGAGATGCTGGGGAGGTTCCCCAGATGTGAGGTACCAACAGCACCTTGCCAGCTATTGGAAATAATCTCTGGTGAGAGATGTAGCCATCAATGCAGGTCAGTGTTTGTGCCAGGAATATTTTACCATAAGCTTGCTTCACATTAGATGAAAAGTGGCTTTTATTTTCCTAGGGATGCATATTTTTTTTCTGGATATAGATAGACATTGAGATAAGTAACAGTGGGTATTTCTCTCTTTTCCCTTGCTCTGTGCTTGTTTTGACCACTTGTACTGTAACCTTCTCAGGGCAGGGACTCTTTCCTACTATGTGCATGCGGAGTGAACCCCAAACATTTAGGAGATAACAGAAGGGTATAGAAATGTTGCAGCTCACTGGAGTGATTTTGATAATGTCCCAAGGTAAGGCTCTAAGGGAAGACTGAGTAAAGTCCTGATAGCTCTCCAGAGAGGCATCACAAGCTTATCATGAGGTTGTAAGAAAGCAAAGGTCTTAAAGGTGATCAAATCCTTTCTCTCACTCTTAGGCACAGTGAGATTTTCCTGAGCATATCCAAAGATACTAAGCTATTCCTGCTGTGTGAGGTTAGCAGCCAAAATTAACATCCCTAGCCTCGTAGATCTGCATGTCCCAAGAGCAGAGGTTGAGACTGCAACTGCCAACCGAGGCCTCAGTGAAAGTCCACAGGACGTGGTGGTGGGGTTCTGGGAAAGAAGAGTTCTTGCTTCAAGTGGAGGCTGCTGTCTCTGGGGGCAGGGGCATGGTGCTGCTCTTCAAAGAAACAAGCCTGATGTACACTTTTGAAAGTGCATTACACTAGGAACAAACCCTGGACAATTAGCCTCATTAATTTGTTCTTGAATCCATTGTCTCCCTCAGAAGTCTTTTAACCCAAGAAACACCAATAATAACAACAATTAAAAAATAACAAGTGACTTCATGAAAGCAGTATTTTAATATGCTTGGGTTTGCTCCCAAAAGCTTGGGGTTTTTTCATGCTGCTGAGGTGACATTTTTCCAAAGACTTTTATGTACAAATGCATTTGAGTTTACCATTCTGTATTTTAGTTTTACAGTTCTTCATTAAGCCTTACACTTATTTTGATGACACCTAACATTTCTCCTGTGCCTCTGTCATAGACTTTGGTCTATACTCTTAATTCTAACTTCCTGCTTGCATAGTTTTTTTGCATTTATAGCATTCCCAAGTTGCTAAAGGCTGTTCATTTGACTGCTGCAGTCTTTGTTTCCAGTCCTTTGACATAAATTTTCACTTTAGTACTCGAACAGTCTCACCAACAATTACTAGGGTTTATTATTTATTAGTTTATTTAAAAGGCTGTAGGAAGATGGCATGATTGCACTATTACCAGAAAAAAATGTAGTAGCGTCTCACATCAGTATCCATCCTACTTAGCTGCAATGTGCTGATGATGTGTTTTGGTTTTTGATGACTGTTTCCCTGAGAAGAAGGCTAGCATATCTATACCTGTCAGTAGCTACTTTCTGAAAGTATTGGAATTATGAGACCTGGCCCTTGGTTTTTTGTCTATACTTATTTCTCTTGCCTAACTCTACTTCAAGTGAGGCAAGTTCCTCTTTTGAGTCCCGTTACAGTTTTGTCTCTTGCATTTAAGGTTAATCTTTTCAGTGATCTCTGTGATAGAATATTCTGTTTCTGAACTTGATCCCATTTTCTGGTTAGGCCATCTCAATGTCTAATAGCTGTATCATTATTAACTGAGAACTTTAAATACCAAGATTTTATCTGGTAAAATCTAGAGAATTCTGTATTCCTGTAGTTGTCTCTTTCCCATTTAAAAATAAGAGATTTAGCATGGTTGGGCTGTTTTTATTTTATTGTTGGAGCAATTTTATGCACTGAATTTTTCTAAAACTGAAAGCAGTAGCAACATATATCCAACCTCAGATTTTTCTTGTGTTTTCAAATAGAAAACAGAAGTGGGATTTTTGTGCTCTGAAAAATTTACTGAAGAACCCCGAATATACCAAAAGTGGCAACTTATTTGAATTTTGCAATAGTGCAAGGCAAATAGCTACATTTGGTGGCATTATCTCCTTCAGTGTGACAAAAGTGGAGACACACTGGAGTTTCTTTCTCATTTCAGGTTGTCTACTAAAATAAGAAGGGTATTAAGTATGTTAAGGTCTCCTTCACTTCAGCTGGGTGATCCCAGACTTTTTGAACCTTCAGCTCCTGTCAGCCTTGTAAACTGCCTGTCTTAAGCCCTGCTTGACATCACATATTTCATTAAAACACAGTAAGGACCAAAAACTTCTGAGCAGTCGCTGTGGCTTGTTCACTGCTGCCTCCAGCCTTCATGTGGGAACGGCTGCTATGGGATGTCCTCAGAACCTTTCATCTCTGGGATGGCTTCTCTGTGTCAGGACAAAACAGCTGGAACTCAGAAATGCCAAGTTACTGCTGTTTAATGAGTTACCACATCCCTTCAGCCACAGATGTAAGTTGTTTGTGCTCTTACTTCCTGTTGGAAACGAGAAATGAAGTACAGCAGCCTGAATCTTTGCCGATGGAAGCCAGCACACTTTTAGCTAGCACTCCTGCACAGGGGTTGTTCAGCTACAGGGACCACTTAGTGATCTGAGCCCTTACTATATTTTAACAAGAGTTAAATTAGTTTGGTGTATGCTGGGGACACTTATCATTCGTAACAGCTCTCCTTGGCATGGAATGCTCTTCTAAGCATATATATGAGAGTGCTTCTGTTCTCCTAATTATAGTATCGCTACCAATGTGCTATAATTAGACAAGTTAAAAATTGTCAGAGCTTCTACTTATTGCTGAAATGTGCCAAATGCTGGATGCAGTCGTCACTGAGAAAAATCTGCTTTGAAGCTTTAGCTCCAGCATAGGTGGTATCCTCACGCTCTCCTCAGCTTTCACTTCCACACAGCTTTTTGTGTGGACTAACATGCCTGGATGGTCTTTGTAAAGAACTCTTCTTGTCTTTTTATTATACACCAGGAGAAGCATTGGAGACTTGATGGAGTGTATTTTTAAAAATACTTTCGACACCTGCCAGCCTTAAGTGTCAAGGGTTTGTTATTTTATTACAGCAGTTTCTCACTAAATATATTTATTTTCTGTGTTGGATGCTGCATAGAGCATCCTCTGAAACTCGGGAAGAATAATCAGCTTACTCCTTTATTCTGTGCAAGGCATCTGTGTTCCTTGTCCCTTGCAGATAGTGGGTGCAAACTTTGCACATCATGGACAAGAGGTTCTAGCTTTGAATTGCTGTCAAACCCAACAACCTGTCAGCTTCTATGTATCTTGGTTTCTTCAACCTACTTTTACAAGGAAAAAAAAAGCATCACTGAAGCCTATTTGCTGTAACCGCTCCTCCTCGTATCATTTTGACAAGGTAGTCGCCTTGTTACATCCCTTGTATGGATCATTGATCATGTCGCTTTTTATACCCGTCGCGTTTTTGCTCCAATCCTGCAGTAAGAGGGCTGACAGCAGAGGAAAGGCAGCTCAGAGCTGAGACTTCTGGCCCTGTTCTCACGAGCATAGTAGCAGGGGATTCATCATCAGAGGCTCTCATCAGAAATCCCCATTCCTCACATAGTTTCTTATTTGTCTCCTAGTTCTTGGCAGGCTTTCTGCTTCCACCCACAGGGTAAAGGCTTGTCTAATAATGGCAACAGCATGAAGCCCATTAAGGTCAGAATTGCAGACTAACTGAGCCTGACTTTCCCTTTTGATAGTGGAGAGTTCTCTTCTTTAAAGGAAAGGGGGTTTCAGTTAATGATAGCGGTCTGGTTCCTGACATTGAAGCGGCAATATGTAGTGGCCTCGCGAGTGCCTGAAGGCTGAGGTGGGCTGACATGGTGCATCTCTTCTTTAGCCATGTTTGCATGGTGCCTGCTGCTGTGAGGTCCTGCCCCATCAGCAAAGAGCTCCTATAGGCTGTGACCCAGGGGGAGGATTATTAACTGCTCCTCCTGCCCTCAACAGATAGCTTTGTCACGCTTGGATCTTGCACTTATTTTCAAGATATGGTGCTCGCCTTTCCCTCACCGCTTTTCTCCACCAGATCGACTCAAAAGCAACAGTCATCTGATTTCAGCCATCTGAATATCACTCTGAGAAGGAGGCTCAGCGTTCCCAGTGCCTGGGCTTTAAAGGATGTCTGACCCCAGGGGTGGCAGACTGGGCCACACAGGCGCTGAAAAGCTTTGAACTCTGCTCTGTGTATGTTAGCACCACAGAGTAGTTCCTGTGTTCAATACATACATTAATCAGTGTTTTGTACTGCACTACTATACTCTATGATATATAGTGTATATTTTGTCGTGAATCAGCAGGGAAGCTTATGCTCCCCAAATGACTTATGTGCATAACATTAGCTTTGTAAAATATGCATCTCTAGTTTATGATCACAGCACAGCATTCTGCACCTAACTGCACTCAGAACTGTGCCAGCAACCTGACCAGGTAGAGCACAGTAAAGATGTTCATCTGTTGTCTAGATCCTATTTTAGCCCAACATGGAATATAAAAAATGAAGAACCAGCAAAATTAACTGTAAAGAGGATAATGACCTTGAGCTACCTTCAATCTACCTACTTCTTCCCAGCAAGTGGACATGCCCAGCATTGTGATGGTGAGTATGTAGAGATTGTTAATGGATCCAGCTGTGTGTTACGACTGTGGTATTATGCTTGTGTTGTGATTTCAAGATATTGCTCTATTAGTCTGCTAAATGAAAGTCCTGTGTAATGTCAAACGTCTTCAAATAAGTAATTAAATTATTAAAACATTATATCCTACTCATACAAGATATCAGAAAGATACCTGTTGAGAGAGTATTATTCTCTGGCAGACTGCATGAGCCTTGGAGAGGGTGCAAGGGAGAAGATGGGAATGAGAGCTGAGTGCAGGGGAAAGACAGGACCACTCCTTCCTGCTTGAGTGAGCACTTGCTCTGGGTTAAGAGACCACGGAACTATGGTGTCACTGCTGACACAGGTATGGGTACTATGTGGTCATTGCAATTTGCTCCTGCTGATGGTCTCCTTTTCTAGGAGGTTCCTAGGATTAGACCTTTCATTTCCACCTCTCATTTCAAGCAGACTTGAAAACACTGACTTATTTTTCTGCTGTAATTGTGTGCAATCTCTCAAAATGATACACTTGATACATTTTCCGATTTTATTCTTTTGTATTTTTTTTCCCCTGCATTAGCTCCATTTGCAAGGAGGAAAAAAACCCATGCTGTCAGATCTTGTACAACTAGAACTGAAAGAAAGAAGCTCTACCACAGCATGTATTGACTAGACTTATCTCAGTTCGATTGTTTTTTCTATTTGTGAAACCTTAGAGCAAACTAGTGCCATGACTGGCTCCTGCAAATTGCAGCATGTCCACAGGTGGTTGGAGTGATGACTCCACTTCTCAAGGTCTCAGGAATATCCCTAAGGCTTGTTAGGATGCACTGTGTATGAGCTCCAAAAGTTACACATCTATGAAAACCATCACTGACGTGGAAGCTGTCCACTCCTATGTACCTTGAGAAATTCACATCACAGTTGCCAAAACACCACAGATCCATCTCTATGGATAGTATGATACATAGGAAACATTTCAGTCAAAAGAGTGAAAGTTTTTTTAAATCTCTTTAGAAACCTTTGTTTATAAGACAAAGGAAACTTAGAAGGAAAGTTTACGTGGTCAAGGTTTGCCGAGTTTCTTTGTGAAAAAAACACAAACAGGGCCAAGAAGGAAAGACCTGGTTTACATTTTCACAGAACCAGGGCCCAGCTGCTTCTTAAACTTAAATTGCCATTGATTTTAACAACAGAAGGAACAAGCCTTGCATTGATTTAGAAAGCAACTACAAATTGGATTTCATGTGGCAAACTGTTCTTGGATCATATCTAATTATATCACTTTGGGTAAAAGCTATTTAAAAACCTATATTTATCATGTTCCCCTTTTCAATGCCATTTATCTGTACAACATCTCCTGTGAAGGGGAAAACCCAAATTCTGTACTCAGTTTTATCTTCTGAACAGCACTTCTGCATTCTGTAAAAACCATAAGTGGGGGGATGAAATGCAAGATATCAGAAATGCTGGCTCGAGAGCAGGGCCATCCTACAAGGGCCTTGTAGATCGGTGCTCACCAGCCGAATGGTGACGCAGGGTGCGGCTGCCATGGCCATGTCTGGGCCTCAGGTGCAGGCGTTCAGCCCAGCCTTTGCTGGGAAACTCCTGTTTTGTTTTGTTTTCCATGGCCTTAGTCAGCCCTGCCTCTTGGCCTCTTGCCTCAGGATGTGCTGTTGCAGGCCACTCCCTGAGGTACTTCAAGGCATGGTTTTTGTCATCGAGGCGTGAGAGGTTTTGGTTAAGGCAAGCTGGGCTTGCCTTGGTTCAAGCTCCTTGCTTTTCTGGGAGCCCCTGGGGAGGCTGCAGCAGATCTGTAGGGACTAATCATTTATGTCAGGCCCTCTTTACATTGCTTTAGCCTTAGCTGAGGAGCAAATGTGCTCTGCCTTGCCTCAGGGCAAGTTGTACCAGGCTACATCAGGCATCCCTCTGGCGTGCATGGTGGAGGTGGGAAGGCAGCACAAGGTTCCCAGAGTGAACAAACAGGAGGACTGAAGTCCTGAATGTGGTTTTGCAAAGGGTAATAAGGACTGGAAAAGAGATATGTTATGAGGCTTCTGCTGTGAACCATGGACCTTAAGGAAGGAAACCAGTTGGTGGTATTCAGAGCTCCCCACCTGTGCTGAGCACATTATTTGTACAGTCGTTATCTTTAGCAGAAGCTTTGGTTGGTTAGACAGCTACAAATCTTGTATTGTGTTTAAATGGTCCAGATTTTTATTAAATGTAATAATTCTAATTGTAGCAACCAGTGTCAAGCATGGCTGTTATGATGCCACACCTGGCGCAACATCACAGCCTTGCTCTTACCTGTTGGGAAAGGTAGTGGGCTGGGGCTGAATGGACATGAACTAAACAGAATTTTGTGACCAAAATTGCCTCCATCCTTTGTAGTATGTAATCTGATAGTCTCAGCTTTTTGCAGGGCAGTTTTGTGTCAGTACCATGAATCTCTGCTCAGGATTTCCTACCCCTACCAACTGTGTCACTGACTAACGTCTCTTCAAAGTTGTCAGTCTGTACTCTTCAAACCATGGCTGTTGGGTGCAATCTTACAAGCCTAGCACAGGGATGTTTGGACTTCATTTGGTGGAGGAACACAGAAGTCTCTTTCTTAACACTAAATTTGTGTGGTCATGTTGTCATATTAAATTAAGAACAGCCTGATCCCTGTGGTCAGGACCAAAGTTCTTCCATGAGGCCAGGATTCATCTTTCAGATAAATGCAAATCATAGAAGCATTCACCCATTGCATACACATTATTTTTTCAATGCCATTACCAGCATTGCTGGGCTCTCTCTGCAGGTACTTTCAGAACATCCTCTTTTCTACCAAAAATATTAACTTCCTTCCTGTGCCTCCCTCCTTTTTACATTGTATAGTATCACTAAAATCACAGACACTTACGGTGTTGACTGTTTGTTTTAGTCATCTGAGAAAAAGAATAAAAAAATAAGCTCAGAAAGTAAAGCTGAAATCTGGTGGAAATGATGCAGAATCCTGGGAAGAAAATAAAGGGAAGTTATCTAAGGACAAAGCTGAGGAGCAGAAAGAAATCAGATAAGGTTTGGAGAGATAGTAACAAGGAAATGCTGCCTGGAAAAGAGTATGACATTTTGAACAGGCTAACTAAACTGTAAAACTGTAAAGAATACAGCCATTCATATCAAATCTATTTTCACATTCTCTTTTTGAAATACCAGTGGTAAAACCCAGAGCCATAAATATCTTATTTTAAAACAGCAGTAGAAGCTGTAAACTTAGCATTCTTGGAAACATTTACTAGCACCAGCAGTCCAGCAGCTGAAGGCAAATAATGTCTCTAGCTTCACCAAGCACCCTTATCCTCCTCCTCCCAAAGAAAGGCAAAACACCCAAAGGAAAAGATGCTTAGGATTGTCAACATTTCTGCTCAGCTCTGCCGCTGGTCATGATGCAAAGGGTGAATGGTGGGAGAGCTGCAGAGCATGGTGGGAAGTGCAGTACCCTGCACTCGGAGCCCAGCAGCAGCTCGTCAAACAGCCCTCATCATTAGTGATCCACGGTGACTTTTTTGTAAGGTGCTAATCAGTACTGGGCCTGACTGTTTGCCAGCCCATGTGATTGCATACTGCCTACTGAAGTCATCTTCAACAGTTTTAACCGAATTAGTATCTTTCTGCATGTCCTAGATACAAAAAGTTCCAGGGAGACTTGCTGATGCTACGTTGTGACTGCAGCTCCCAAATGACTTGACGTAGGTGGTGCTCTCCTCCCTCTGCCTCTGTCATTTTGTTGTTCCAAAAGTGGGGTCATTTACCTGGTGTGGTAACGCACATGGAGCAGAGGTATTTGCTTGCATATTTGCACAGCTATAGGTGCTAGGTGGTAATCCAGAAAGCCAACACACCCCAACAGTACTTCTCATGCTGTATTTATATACAAAACATTAGCATATCCTATATTCTAATCCATATGTGTTGTTATTCCATTTGGTGATTGGATAGCAGTCGTTTGCCCAGCATGGGAATGAGCATGTATGCTGAGTTCACTTCCTTCCAGAGTAGGTGGGCTGTAAGTCAGTGGTTGCAATGAGCCCATGCTACCTTTCCTCTTCCCTCAGTTACCGAAGATTTTTGCTAACTTTGTGCCAATTCAGCCACCATCCAGCCTCTGGGCCTTCTGAGGCAGGGGATTCCCTCTTTATCACTCCCTAGCCCCTCTTGAAAGCTACAGAGTAGTAAGGTTCACACAAGAAAGCTGTTGATTCAGGGTCATCTCAACCTAAACAGTGTTGCTATAGCCTCGGCATTAACCCCTTCTTCTCACTGCCAGAGCCTGTTTCTCAAGTTACTTGTCTCCTTGTCCTTGCTTAAAGGAAAATTGCATTTGATGAAATACATCAGTTTATTTCATGTCTTAGAGCAAGGAAGTTAATAATTTTGCAATGATTTCAGGCCACACATTGGGAAATTGTTCCCAAAGTCCAAATTATGGCCCCAGCTTTATTAGGGACTGCATGCTTCCAGTCAGAAGAGATTCCTGCATAAAAATGCCACCTAGTATTTAAGGAAGCATATGTGCAGGCAATCAGACATAAGTGCCTTGACAACTTCCCAGGTGACATCACCTAACTGGTTTTTGTTGGCTCACAGGATGATCGTGTAAAACATGTTAGCTGCAGGGATTTAAACAACAAGCCTTCTCTCACAACTGCCACAGGCTGAGAGGACAAGGCAGGAGTGGCTGATGCTGCAAGCAAGGCAGGTGGCTGCCCATGGGAGCAAGCCAGGCTGCCCACCTCGGTGGCACTTGCTCCCAAAATCCTGGCACCTTCCCCTGGTCCCACTTCACTCTTCCACCTCCTCCCAGGTCCATAGGCAGAGTGGCTACACACTAGAATTTTGGTTATGCCTCTGAGAAACATGGCTGGTTACAGCCCTCCTATTGACAAACAGTAACTCTTTAACCATAATAATATACCCTCAGCTTACCACTGCAAGGAAACAGATCAAATTGTTCTCCTAGCTCTGTTTGGGCAGTTGCATGACTTCCAGGAGCTTAAGTGAGGGAAGGATCAGGCCCCTAATCTCTCAGGAGAGTCACAGTTGCTGCTCAGAACTCCTCCTCCCAAATCTGCTTCTCAGGCAGTTTTCCTGTTGCAAATTGCCCTGAAAGTACATGAAAAAAAAAGAAATCTGTTGAGGTAATCTTGGCTGAATGTTTCATTGTTCCTTTGTTTCTAAACACATGGAAGCTGATTTACTTCTGCTGCTATCCAGTTAGAGAGGAACAGCTGCTTTAAAAAAAAAAAACAAACCCACACCTCTGAAAACACACGGGAAAACAATTGGGGGTTGAACATCAATGGCTGTAAGCCCAAAAAGAAACAGGTCTGACCATGAAGAAAAATCAGATTTATTCTTGTTATCTATAAAGCAAACTGTATGTTTTTAAACCCATAAGAACAAATACCCTTTGTTTGCAATGCAAGTTTGAAAACAGTGGCATCTGTAGAAGGGACCAAGAGTTTTAATGCTTTGCTGGGGGAAAAGGGTATCAACATTTCCTGTCTTTGTCAGTGAACTGCTCCCTAGCCTTGGCTTGCAGCCAGGCCTTCCTTACTGCACAGACAGGGTGCACTTACACTTCTCCCAAAAGCCCTGTTTCCCTCTTTCTCCTCCCTCTGTGGTCACTGAATAAGCTTGTTAGATAAACACAAGGTATTAACAACACTGAAATATTCTTAAGCTGATCTTGTGATTTTTTTTGAACAAGGATATGCTAGTGCAATATTTCTTGCCAGGCAGCAACTTCTGAGGCTTAAGGTATGATTGTAGCTACAGATGTATTTTTGTGGTCCGTGAAGGGCTTTACTTAAAGTACCAGAACGAACTCGAATGTTCACACACTCCTTTGCTTGACTCCTTCCAGGATCCACAAGAAATCTAGTTGGCAGCAAGAGGTGATTTTGGTTTTGCTATGAAAGCTGAATGAATGAATCATTTTCATCTTAAAATCTTAAATTATTTGCTAATATTAACTACCAAAAGATGAAAATAATTTAGAAGTAACCACTTAAAGTACCTTGCAACTTTTGAGTCCTTTGGCTGCTTTTGAGTCCTCTGGCTCCAGGAAAGCACTTTAAAATGTGAATACCTTGTCAGAAAGATGTATGTAAGTACATGTGTCAGTAGTGTCATGACCACTGTCTTCCATTGCAGTAGCTTGATATTCCATGCCATTCTCTTACATCTCCTGCAAAAGGAACAATTAAGGGCAAGGTCTAAATGCAGCAAAGTCACCTACTGGATTTTGTAAGGGATGAAGCTTTAATCAAAATGAAGCTTTTTGTGACTTTTGTGTTACTTTCCCTGTTCTGTAAAATGCACAATTCACATGTGGCATTCAAAAGGAGAAAGAGTTTTCTTTCTCTACCCATTTGATGCCATTATCTGCTGGAGTGGAAGGGACTGGGCAGCAGGCAAACATGCTGTACTCCTGGTCTGCCTTCCTCTTAGAAAAATGTTAAACAAATTTTTTCCCAAAATATATTCAGTGTATTTGCAAAGGACTTTAAGGATATTGCCTTTATATGTTTAAACAAACCCTGGGTGCAGGTGTAGCTTATATAATATTACCAGTGAGTGGTTAAGCAGATAAGAACAACAAAAGATAATCTGTTTACCCATTCCAATTGTAAAAACGCTCCCACTGGATGACTTTCTGCTGCCACTTATTGTCAGTGTAATGCTGAGGTAATCTCAGTGCTGTAACTCCACATCATTGGCAACACAGGTGAGAAAGACAAAATTTGTTTGCCTACCTCATTTTGATATAAAATGCTTTGGACATCTGTTGCCATCAGGTAATGGTTTGCATGGCTCTCCATGGTCTTTACAGGTGACACATCTCTCCTTTGGGGTGCCATCTTCTCTAGACAAATGCCATATGACTGGTAGAAGTTGAGGAGTAAACTGTGAAGTCAGTAGCATTGGAAACGCACCTTGTGCTGAAAAATCCATGTGAAGAACAAAGGGACATGCATTTGTGCTCAGAAGATCAGTAGCATTTCTCCAAGTACTGCAAATCACCTAGTAAAAGGACACCAAGCTGGAAGCTGAAAGCAGGTATCAATAGGAGGGAGGATATGAGGGCATTGCTCATCGCAAAGTGATTAGATATAAGGAGATATATGTGCTTTGTTCTGAATCAGCTAAAACCAAACTGTTGACATGACTCTGTTATCTGACACAGGTAAAGGCCCCACAAAACACTTATGGATACAATCAGGTTTGTTGGTGCAAATTTGAGGAAGTACGAGAACTCCTATAAAAACTTGTTGGTTCTCTGTCCTTTCTCCTCCCCTCTGTGCTCCTCCTTCTCTATTCCACCTTCCCACCACTCTTTCCATCTCAGGCCTTCAGAGGAAGGAAGATCTGGTTTTCTGCTGCAGCTGCAGCCTTAACTCTGGCTGCAGGTTGGTACCAGAGGTAAAAGATGTGAACTGCTTGTGGCCTTGGAGCTTTCCAAAGGTGCTGGGTTTCAGTATGGATCCTGAGTACACCCAGAAACAGAGGAGCAAGGATACAGGGAGGAGGGACACTCGTGATATCTGCCTTCTGAACAGGCAGATACACATCCTGTTCAAACTTCTCAATCCAATGTTTAGGCTGCAGCAAAACTTTTGCTTGGAGAAGATCACCTACTGCTTTGTCTTAAAACTTTTTAGTCTCAGATATTTAGAACAGACCTATGATGCTCTGTAGTTCTGCCTACCTAATCTCAAAAAGCATCATCACCCTCTGCATCAACCAAGAGACATAATTTTTCTGCTTTTTTTCTCTCTCTGTTCATCTGTGCCTCTGCCACAACTCAGTCACTGACCACTGGACTAAGTTGGAAACCTGTATGAAGCTGAATGATCACTCATTTTGTAGTAGTGGGCATACTGATTCGGGTTATGTTGCTGTGGGTATCTTGTACAGATCATTGGATCAGAAAGAAGTAGTAGATAAGGTCTTCAGATAACTGAGAGATGCCTCACACGGACAAAGTGGTTTGGAGTAGTCAGTGTGGATTTATAAAGGGGAAATTATGCTTAACCAACCTCATAGCCTTCTATGATGAAATGAGTGGCTTTGTGGGTGAGTCACTGCTTTTTATTGTGACATTAACTAGCCTTTCAGCACTGTCTCTTGTAACATCCTCATAGACAAGCAGAGAAATATGGACTTAATAAGTGGACGATGAGGTGGGCTGAAAACTGGATGAATTTCCAGACTCAAAAGAGTTGTGATCAGTGGCACAGTGTCCATCCACTAGAGGTGTGCCTAGAACTTGATACCGAGGCAAACATGACTTAACAACTTGGATGATGGCACAGAGTGCTCCCTCAGCAAGTTTGTCAATGATACAAAACTGGGACGAGTTTTTTCCCCACCTCCCTGCACCAGGAGGGGCTAATGCACCAGGTGATTGTACTGCCATTCAGAGGGACGTGGACAAGCTGCAGAAACGGGAAGAGAGGAGTCTCAGGAAGATTGGTAAAGAAAATACAAAGTCCTGCACCTGGGGTGGAATAAACCCATGTTCCAGTATAGACTAGGGGCAACCTGCTGGAAAGCAGCTTTGCAAAAATGGGCCCTGGATGTCTTGATGGGTTAGTTGACCATGAGCCAGCAATGCTCACTCAGGGCAAAGAAGGATGATGGTATTCTGCTCTGTGTTAGGCAAAGCATTGCCAGCAGATTGAGGGAAGCAACCCTTCCCTTCTGTTCAGCACTGATGAGGCCACATCTGGAGTGCTGTGTCCAGCTCTTGG
Source organism: Colius striatus (assembly GCF_028858725.1). Classification (NCBI taxonomy): domain Eukaryota; kingdom Metazoa; phylum Chordata; class Aves; order Coliiformes; family Coliidae; genus Colius; species Colius striatus. The sequence goes on along the minus strand of NC_084760.1, from coordinate 22,674,803 downwards.
CTCCTCTGTACCAGAAAGATATGAACTTACTGGAGGGAGTCCCAAGAAGTGTCTGAGATGATTAAGGGATATGAGGAAATGTCATATGAGGAGACATGGAGGGAGCTGGGGCTGTTCAGACTGGAGAAGAGAAAGCTCAGGGGGAATCTTTCCAGTGGTTATGAATACTTCAGTGGAGGGTATGAAAAAGGCAGAGCCTTCTCTCAGTGGTGCCCACTGACAGGACAAGAGGCAATGGGCACAAACTGAAACACAAGAAATTCCATCTGAAATAAGAAAATGCTTTTTTACTGTGAGGGTGGCCAAACACTGGCATGGGTTGTCTGGAGAGATTGTGGAGTCTTCATCTCTGGCGACGTTAAGAAACTGTTGGGACATGGTCCTGGGTGGTCTCTTCTAGCTGACCCTGCCTTGAGGAGGTGGATTGAATGATGTAATCTCCAGAGGTCCCTTCCAGCTTCAACTGTTACATGCTTCTGTTCTGTAATTTCTAAATTGCTATGCATTTGAGCTGCCCTTTCTTTTATCGGGAAAGCAAATCTGTTCCTGCTCACACTACAGGGAACAGGCAGAGATATTAGACCCTCTCCATGCATGAGAACATCTGTTTGCTATTTCAGACACAAAGTCTGGATGTAGCTTTTCAGATGTTTTACAGAAAGTTGGACTTGAAGACTGTCTGTGAAAGGAACATTTGTTATATGAGACTCAAATGCTGATTGATTTTCACAAGGTTGAATCACAAATTTCTGAGGCTTTGCCATTGCCTGGAGCTGCAGCACTTGACCAGCCTCCTCATCTGTGAAAATCTTCTTGGGTCCTGTATAGTATGTGTTGTGCCATCAAGTACTGCTGGACGTAACCACAAAGGCATAACATTCCTCTAGTTCTATGGAGAGTTCTATGGTGGCAAAACCAAGAAAAGATTTGGGTACATGAAATTAGATATCATTATCACTAATTTATAGACACAGCCTGTTCTTGCCAGTGGAAGTTGGTGGGTGGTATGTATGCTATATATGTACCAGTAAATGAAGCAGCTCCAGGGGACTGCCTCAGCTTGAGGGCAGCACAGTTCCTGCCTGCAGAGCTGAGCCATCTGCCCTCTAAACAGTGTGGCTGCGTCCTGCCTGCCCACAAAACTCTTGGGCCAGACCTGCAGAGCGCAGGTCAGCTCAGGCTAGGAGCATGCAGGGAAGATACTAACCACATGCTTTCTGTGCATATATGGCCAGCCAGGACTGTTTGCTTTCCTTGGACTGTATGTAAGCCTAAAACTCTTTTTCCACCTCTTAGGTAGGGTTAGGTATCTCCATGGTTCCACGCAACCAGTACCTCCATCAAAGGGGCCAGTTAATGTTAACAGGTTGTTAGTGCAGTGTTGCCCAAGATGTGGATTGTACCTGTTAACCAGGGTATAAGATGGGAACAGGTAATGACAAAGAGCAACTAGAAGTAGATTAATGTGTTACTTGAGTAGTTAGGGAGAAGTGTTTGAATGGCTGAGGGAGGATGGAAACCCCAGTTTTTCTCAGGAAGAAGGAATTGCTAAGATTTGTGGAAAGAGCTGCCAGTTGCATGGTCAAAACCGGTTCCACAATAGCCAAAACAAGAAGAGCTCCTGCCAGCCTTGCTGCATGCCAAAGCTAACAAGGTAAGAATATGAATGCATTCTTTGGCAATGATTTGAGGATGTCTAAGTTTGAAAGAGTGACTCAAAATTAGAGGAGTTTTTCTGTTGGTTTTTTTTTAATGTTTCCCTTCAAAGATAAAATATTGCAAACAAAAAGGCCTTCCATCCCAAATTATATGCCAGCCTTGTCTCTCTGGGATTATCAGGCTTCACAGACACTGCCAGCCTCCCCCTGCTATCTAATCTTCTCTGGATTTCTCCTCTTGATTCCTCTCCTGACAGTCTCCTCCTTTTTATCAGGTTGCATTTGGTGGGTTCTCCACATCTTGTCACCTTTCCTACATGGACTGCGGGTCTCAATTTCTGATGTCTGTTCTCCTGTCTTTTGGTAAAAGCAGATTTTCATTTGCCTGTCTCCTTGCAGACAATTTACAGCTCACTCATTATGCCAGACCTGCCTTCATCTGCCCGTGCTGAAATTTCAGCTTGTTTCTTTGAGATTAGCTGTCAGATATTATGAGCTTGGCCAAATAAGAGCTCTTCAGCATCTCCCTCTTTTCCTTCTTTCTTTTTTGGTTTATTTTTTTTGTTGTTAACAAAAACAGCACACAGCTTTGGCACCCAGTCCCCACATCCAAGCTGCCAAAGCCATATAGAGTCTCTCTTCATAATGATGAGTAATGAGGGATTTTAAGAAGGCTATTGTTTGGTCCATGCCTATGTCTGGCTTCACAGGTTTTTCTGTATCTTCTGTCACTTGGGCAGTGGGAAGCAGGAACAGCCTCCCACTTTTTATCCTTGAGGTGAAGGGTTGCTGGCATGTAGCCTTGCAGGAGCAGACAGGATAAAATAAGGAGGGAGAGCTTACATAGGAGCACAAAAAGCAGTTGGGCAGGAGATTTAACCATGGAGATGTCCTTCCTGAGAAGAGAAGAACATGGGAGGGAGTGAGATCCTGAAGGAGCAGGTAAGGTTGTCAGAAAGAAGTAATCACAGAATCACAGAATGGTAGGGGTTAGAAGGGACCTTTAGAGATCATCTAGTTCAACCCAACTGCTAAAGTAGGTCCACCTAGATCAGGTCACATAGGAATGCATCCAAGCAGGTTTTGAAGATCTCCAAGGAAGGAGACTCCACACCCTCCCTGGGCAGCCTGAGACAGGGCTCCATCACATGAACAGTAAAATAGTTTTTCCTTATGTTTAAATGCAACTTTTTGTGTTCCAGCTTTTGTCCATTACTCCTTGTCCTGTCACTAGGTGCAACAGAAAAAAAAGGATGCCCCAACCTCCTGACATCTACTATTTATATACTTGTAAATATTAATGAGATGCCCCCTCAGTCTCCTCTTCTCTAAACAGCTCCAGTTCCCGCAGCCTTTCCTCATATGAAAGATGTTCCAGTCCCCTGATCATCTTGGTGGTCCTGCGCTGGACTCACTCCAGAAGTTCTCTGTCCCTCTTGAGCTGAGGAGCCCAGAACTGGACACAGGACTCCAGATGAGGCCTCACCAGGGCAAAGTATAGAGGGAGCAGAACCTCCATTGACCTGCTGACCACAGTCTTCTTGCCTCATCCCAGGATGCCATTGGCCTTCTTGGCCATGAGGGCACATTACTGGCTCATGTTTAGTTTATTATCAATCAGGACTCCCAGGTCTCTCTCTGCAGAGCTGCTCTCCAGCAGGTCAGTCCCCAGCCTGTACTGGTGCATGGGGTTGTTCCTCCTCAGATACAGGACTCTGCACTTGTCTTTGTTGAATCTTGTTGAGCTTTAGTAATGATGAAACCAGCCTCTTTCCCTGAAAATCATCTTTGCTATGCCTCTTGACTAGGTTTAGCTTTGCTTCTTGGAGCAGGCAGAACTCATGGGAGCACTAGGACAGAGCAGATGGGATTTGCTGGGTATACATGGATTCAGATTTTTTTCCCCTTCATAAAATCACAGAAATCATCGGGCAAAAAATGAGGAACATGGTGTTACACCAGTGTTTCTTATCCCATTTAAAAAGATTTTGAAAATAGCTGCTAAATCACCAGCTCCTGTTGTAGGACCTGTCATATCAGCTGGTCTCCAACTGGAGGTGTGCCATGAAGACCCAGCCATAGTATTTGGTGATTTCAGCACTGTTTGTAACATCCCTTGGGAGGCACGTGCCACCTGTGGTGTTCCATGACACAGCCCACGGATGTCTTTTCATGGTAGATACTACATAAACACAAATCTGGCTGATTTAGAATCCTTATGGCCAGTGGGCTCTACCAGCAAAAATTGTTTACACAGAAGTAGCTAATACAGACCAAGTTTGTACCATGCTCTGTATTTGTTCATGAGAAAAGACAGGAAATGGGTGTGCAAGGCTGTCTTTGTGCCATCTCTCTCAAACTCTCTCAGACTCTGGGCACGGAGGAGGAAATGTGAAGACAGAGCGGTTTCATCATGATAAAATCAATCACAATGCTTTTGACTTTAGTTGCAATTGCAGCCTCAGCCTCAGCATACCACATCATCCTGTGGGCTCTTCTAAACCAGTATCATGCCCCTGGTTGCCATATGTCACCAGGAGGATCTAACTGTGATGTTGCAGCATGTCTTTCCAACAGCAAATATGCTTCACACCAAAATTTTCACGCTACAAAACTCTGTTGGCAGCATCAGAACAAAAGGGAGATAAAATCTCCCTTTCAGCATGGAAGCAGAGCTGGGAAGAGAAACTAACTCCACTGGTGTCCTGACTGATAATGAGCCTGGGAGATTGTCCCCTCTGGACAACACAGGCTTGGAGAAAGTGTTCCTCTCCCCCTGAGAACAGCTTGCCCTGGTATATCTTGAAAACCATTACAGAGCTTTGTACAAACATAGCAACACAAAAGGCAGCCAGTGAGAAACACAGCAGCCTGCAGAGCTTTTCTGTGGCTACTCTTGTTGCACAGTTGGAATCTTCCAAACTTCCTTTCTGTTGTGTGGATTTCAATTTTCCAAGGTAGGCTGACAGATAACGTCTTGTCCCAGAACGGGCTTTGGATTCTGTGTGAGCATCACATTTTATCAGTTCAGGACAAGGCCAAACACACGGTGTTGCTGGAAGCTGGAGTCACAGCCACAAGGACTGAAGAGGGCTGCAGGGCTGCCCTCTTCTCTCCTGGCCCACCACCTCTGTGAAGCCTCAAGGCCTGTGTGGGAATGGGCAGATACTGACGGCACTATGTGTGCCAGGGCATCTGGAAAGCAGAAAGTCAGAACAAGTTTCCAGGAACACATGGACACTCCCTTTGGGAGCTCTGCTTTTCTCAGTTGTGTCTGGCAGTGGCCCATCCCTCACCCAGCAGTAGCGGTGGGATTTGTGCCAGTCGGGCTGTGCTGTAAGTAAAGGGGAAAAGACAAAAATCCAAAATATGCTGTTTCGTGCCATCCTCCAAGGAGGCCCAGACAGTTCTTTTAAAACAATGAGTGAAGTTTGTTGTCTAGAAGTTATTAAGAGTAAGACCTAACTGCCTTTGAAAAGGGAATTGCCCTCTTCACCTCACATGGCTGTTCAGGATGTCATATCCAGAGGAACTCAGTTGTTACACATTTTAGTTCAGACAATGGCAATTTTACTCTCAGCAGTGCAATTTGCAGCTGGACTGAATGTCTGAAAGGGACAGGCTGGCCTATTTTCCAGCCTGTACTATGGCATCCTTTCTAAGAAGGTCAGCAGGTCTACCCTGCTCCTAGGACACTTGGATAGCACGTCTGGCCAGAGGGCTTCTGGCTGGGCGGCTCCTGGCCTGTCCCATGGGCCTCAGGTCCTCGCTGCCCCTTCCTCAGGAGAAGGCTGTCTGTGAGGGGTGCAAAGTCACCTCAGCTGCTCTACTCAGCAACCTCACCGGGACACCGAGACAGGAAGAGGTTTGCACTGGTTGCATGGGCTCAGGCTAAGCTCATGGGTAGAAACTTGAGCCAAAATCCACTGCCGATTTGGAACTGAAACACCACTGTGGCTATAGCTTCTTTTTCTCTTCATTCTCCGTCTCACTGTGTGGCCTCTTAACTTAGAAGGCCACCTAGGGCTGGCTCGGGGTTTAGCAAGGAGCTTTTCCCAACCCCATGAGCACACCTCAGCAAAGACCCTGGCTGCTCCTCCATGCTCCGTGCCAGGGTTTGCTGGTGATGTTAATGCTGTCATAGCTCAGGGATCACAGCAGAGTTTACGTTTCATTTTGCTAATTCACTCTGAGGGGGTGATAATTTACAGGCAGAAGTGGTTTGTGCTCAGTAGTGCAGTTTGTGTTTGAGACAGAGAGCACATAGAGCCCCATCTCCTGCTCACCAAAACCAGAGGGACGAGGACTCTGGAGAGCCGCCTGCCAGCTTGGCCTCCCTCCGGTAGCATCCGTAGCCATCCTCAATCCTTTTGCTGTTTAAAACCAGATACACTGTAACTGATGCCAGAGGGATGAGTAACCCACAGGAACGATGCAGGGTGGGGTGAAGGGTAGGAAATGTGGGTGATGCCAAATCCTGCTTCCTCTTGGTGAAGAGGGGTTTTTTTCGGGAAGGTTTTCCTGTTTCTCATTAGGCAGCTGTGTGACAGTCTCTGGGCAAGGAGTCCCAGTCCCTTACACCGCCAAGTAAAACACTGCCAGTTCTTGGTGTCTGAATACCCGTGTTGTGAGTAAGCTGGCAGGGATTAGGTGTCCGGCACTGACCGTGCACGGGTGGGAATGGATAGGAATGCGTATGGCCCAACCTAGTAAATGGCTGGAGCGAGAGTAACCCCAACTGAAGAATGTTGGGAGAGCCTGAGGTCATCTTGGCACAGCTGCTTCCCCAGTGCAAATCAGAGTAAGGAGAAAACAGGATGTTTCAGACACTCAATGGTAGTAGACTTCACTCTTTCTTTACACTTTCTTCCCTGCTGCCCCAGGCCTCTTCTTCTGAGCATGACCTGCCAGAGCAATGTATGCAAAGTGACTCCTCACTTTCACGCAGACCAGCTGCAGCCAAGATAGCAAGGCTGTCTTTAAGATGTCTTCATCAAAATATGTACCATTATACTAATAAAAAACCCTACTTTCTTAATTGCATTTAATAGGAACTTGGAATTTCTCCAGTGTAAGAACAGCCGCTGTTGCTTAAATATTTTATAAACTGGCACTTTTATCACCAGAACAAAAACTCTTGGAAGTTGATGGTGAGGAGGCATTATGCACCAACACTTTTATCTATTACTTTTATGCAGCATATGTCTCTGGGCATTACCCTTTGTAGTAGTTTTGCCTGGGCCAGGTTTTGGTAGAGGGGGGCTACAGGAGTGGCTTCTTTAAACAAAGAGCTGCCAGAAACTACCGCTGTAACTGATAGGGCTAGTGGCAGTCAATTCTAAGATGGACCTGCTGCTGACCCAGGCCTGGCCAATTAGTGATGGAGGTAATGCCTCTGTGAGTAACGCATTTGAGGAGAAGATGTTGCTGTGCAGTCACTGATCTGCAGCAGCAATAGGGAGTGAGAAGGTGAAAACATCTCCACAGACACCAAGGTCAGTGGAGAAGGAGGGGAAGGGGGAGGAGGGAGCTTAGGCTCTGAAAGAAAGATTCCCCTGTGACCTGTTGTGAGGACCACGGTGAGGCAGCTGTGCCCCTGCAGCCCATGGAGGCCACTGGGAAGCAGAGATCCACATGGAGGACCCCACGCCAAAGCAGGTGGATGCCTGAAGGAGGCTGTGACTCCGTGGGAAACCCACACTGGAGCAAGTTCCTGGCAGGACCTGGTTGCCCATGGGGAGAGAGGAGCCCACGCCAGAGCAAGTTTGCTGTCAGGACTTGTCACCCTGTGAGGGACTCACACAGGAGCAGTCAGTACCTGAGATGAGTCGATACCCCAGAGGTGAACTGAAAATATAGCGTCCACCTTAAAGCAACCAAGAAACTGCCTCTGTGATGAGAGATGAGTAAGGCATAGCAGTGCAAACATCATATTGCATGCAAATGTATGTAGCAGAAAAGCAGGAAGTTTGCATTAGCTTCAATAGATTTTCTAATAAATAATATGACCAAATTGCAGATTGATAAATGAAACATGTTTCTGCTGTGAGATTTCAAAGTTTGTTTATTAGGCAAATTGTGTGGGATAGGGTCTCTGGAGCTGACTGGGGAAGGCTGCTAACTGCCTCTGGAAAAGCTGGTCTGTGCTGCCCCCAAACCACAGCAATATTAGCAAGAAGAGGAGCGTTTCTGAAGCAAAGGGAGCAGCGTCTCTGCCATGGCTGGTGATGCCATGGTCCTGAGAGAATCACAGCCAAAATACGGTGCAGGCACTCACAGAAGAAGCCCATGGCAGCACTCAGCCCAGTCTTCTCTGCATGAGCACGTCTGCTCTGGGACCAGGGACTTGGGACGCTGCAGCTTGACGACAAACATTGCAAGTCACATTAAACTTCCAGCTTCCGTGGAAGAGCATGATTAGAGCAGAGCTCCATGGGCTTTAGCACCAGCAGCAGGGGGAAGTACAAGCTCTGCTGCTGCCAACTCTGGGGCTTTGCTCGAGGGGCACAGGGAGAGGCACCAAGAGCAATCATTCATCTGTCCAAACCCAGGAAGATCTCGGTACCTGCTCCCAGAAGTCAGATTGCCCCAGATTTGCTCGGGCAGTCTCAAGCATTTGAGTCTCACTGAGCTGTTTTATCCAGTACATTTAGGGATCATGGTGGCTTCCAAAAGAAAATACAGTTAACACTTTAAATTTTTCCCTAAATGAAATGATGGAAAAAAGCAACAGAAATTCCTGCATACATGGAGCACTGCACAAAGAGGGAGGAAGGCTTGGATTGAAACCAGAGAAATTGCTAGGTCAGATGCTCTTGCTGTACATTACTACTCTAGATTTCCCATCCACAGCCCCTGGAGCTCTAGCTCTGCCTAGACTTGAAGCAGCCATTGCTCTCCTTGCAGTTCTTCAAAGCCAGTCCCATTCAGCAGCAAATCCTGCACCACCTCTGCCAGCACCAGCCTATAGTTCCAGTATGTTTCTGGAAAGGACAAGATTTTCAGGAGGGCTTGCAGAAGGATTTTCACTTCTTTGGTACTGTGTAAGCTTAAATGAGCCATTTTATTTCCTTTTGCTTCGTTGTGCCTTCCTCTTTCCTGATTTCTTCTGCAGAATTTGGAAGCCACTTCAATATCTTATGATGCTGTGGGGTGCTTTGCTTATGTGGCATCAGTACACCATGTGGATTCTACAATGTTTTAGATAAGAAAATGCTAGATGTCACTTTTGCTCACTGTGGCATAATTACTGAAGTGGCCTGGAAATTAAAACTTACATTAGAAATATAGCATTGTTCACCAATTAAGGAAAGGTATAAAATCAAAAAGGCGTTCGGAGTGGGGTACACCTGCAGCTGGTATGTGAGGAACCCACTACACAGCAATTCCCTGCAAATACTATGGAGTGTGGAGCAGAGTGGAGGCTCTGTGGTCAGACTCTGTGACAATACATGGGAACGAGATGATCCTCTAGAACCGATGAGCAGCACTTTTGGTACCGTGAGCAAATGGTCTGTCAAATCTTAACAAAATGCTTTTGTGTGAACTTTGCTCATTTTAATGTCATTATAATACCAAAACACACTTCCATCCCAAAGGCTCCTCACCTTCAAGGGGCCACCAGTCCTCCTTGAGTCTGTGCCCTGAATTGTTTGTAAGCTTTACCTTTAAATGTGAGGCGAGAGAATTTCACACTGATCGTAATAAAGGTGTTTATGGCTAAAGTCACTCAAGCTCCACCTTGAAGGTAAAAGAGGTATAAAAATGGCTACAGAAAGGGGGGATATTGAGGAAGACACTATCGTAAACAAGTCAAGGGGAACTGACTCCTGGGATCAGCCGATGGGCTGAGCCTTTCTTGTCCCCACTTGGGACGCCTTCAGTGAGACTTAAACTAAGCACTTCTGTGGGAAACTTAGAAATCTCCCTGGAGAGTTACTCTTTAACCTGTATGGCCAGGCTGGCTTGTCTATAACTTTGCACACTCTATCATTCACATAGATGTATTTTGCACATGCTTTTTGCAGACAGTCACTATCACCAACAATCCATAAGAACCTGTGTGTCTGTTGCATGAATAAAACTGCACTGTTTAAGCAGCCAGTTATCATGATTTCTCCCTGGATGTGACCAAACCCCAGAGTGTGACTGTGCTAGTTCATGAGCACAACTGGACTGAAGGTGCAGCCACTATCAGTGAATCCAGAATCGTGATAGTTCACAGGAGGCGGAACGATCCTGGACTGATTGTGGCAAATTGGGCATCGCTCAGAATTCAAACTCAGCCACACCTAACCTCTCACCTTGATGAGGAGAGTTACAACACAAGGGGTTTATTTTCTGCCAAACGTGACAGTCACCCAAGGAGCAGGGGACAAAGGAGGTGTCTGTCCCAGGGAAATGCACCCATAGCTGCCAGCACTTGCTCGCACCTCATCCGTATGCCGAGGACACCCCAACTCAGGTCATTTGCAGCTCAGAGAATCCCAATAAATAAAATACAAAGCACACATAGCAAGAGGCAGGAAAGCCAATATTCCACCTTCTTAGTCCCAGTGATGCTGTGCAGGCTGCAAACAGCTGAGGGAACTGTGAAGTGACCTGTCTGCAGGGGATTGTCTGGCAACAGCCCACACGGAGCTTGGCTTTGCTAAAACAGCGTTGACAACACACAGGGGCTGTGGTTGAGCACTGATTTCACAGCATCAAGGCTGTTGCTGTTTCCCACTCTGGCCCCCAGTGAGGAGGGTGAGGGTGAGCAAGAGGTGGGGAGGGGACAGAGTTGGGACAACTGACCCCAGCTGATAAAGGCACGCCTCATAAAATATGGCATCATGCTTGGCAACAAAACCAAGGGCCTTGGCTCTTTTTCGTCCTAGTGGTTTGGAATTACACATAGGAGACACTGCAGATTAGCTCTCCTTCAATTTCTAGTAGATCCCATTCCTGTAAAACTCTTGATTACATGCACTCTGGTGCCCTTCGGTTCAAGGGCACAACAATGAGGTTACAGCAAGACTGACAATGCTGTGTGGATAGGTTTGGTTTAGCTCCCATGAGAGTTGCAAAACTTCCTACTTGACCACCTGCCCACCTCAGGAGCCACACTGTCCTCATCCTCTATCAGGGTGCAAGTACACCCATCGCAAAATCACCATTTACAAATGGGGTCTCCATTTCTCCTCAAAGCTGCTTCAAGAAAATTCCCACGAACCACTGGTCCTCCAGACTCTGAGAGACCTAGGTTTCTGCTACAATGCTCAAAACACATGTTGCTGCTTCTATTCTCCTGTAAATCATGGCTTCTCACACCACTTGGTGTTACAGTCAATAGTCACCTTCTGACACCCACTGCACCACAGGGAACTATTGCATCTCTGTCCCCTCATCCGCTCTCCTAGTGAACATCCTTAATACCGCATTTTTACATGCACGTGGTGCTCTGTTTATCCTTAAGAGGCAGTTTGAAGGATGGCCCTAGCTCTTAGGAAGGGATTGCAGCTGCTGAAATAACCTCAGTTGTCACACTGCTCCTCTGACCAGCTTCACGTGTAGCAGGTCTGTTAAATTTGCTGCAGAACCTCCTCAGCACACCAAATACATCCCACTAAAAATATTAACTGACATGACTGTAAACAAGAGTTTAGGGAATTTTTCCAGTAACCTCAGTAGAGGTTCTGCAAGCTGCATGATGCTCATTTCACAGAGGTCAAGTTGCTTGTGCAGGAGCAAAGTACCATACGAAGCTCTTGACGCACCACTCCCAGAAAGGCAAATTGCTTCACAGCTCTGTGCACATACAAAGAGCCATATTTAGGCCATGGTAAAAACATAGCTAAAATAATCCAGACATAAAGACACTTGTAATCAAGTAGTTTAACTCTCAAGAGAAAACTGGGTATCAGTATTGTTTGTAGCATAAAGCCCTCTGGAAATCAGCATCTAATCTTCTGGCCTAAAGCTAACTGGAAGGCATGAAGCAAATTACTGAACTGGGCGGTTGAACTGGGGCCAACACGTTAGCAATCACGGGAAGTGCCATGACTAACGCATTACTAAGGTCTTTGGGCAAGGAATCAGTTACATTTCACCTCGGGTGGCTGGTGCTTCTTCCGCTGCTAATGCTCATGTGGCTTTTGGAAAGGTCATGGTTTCTGTGGAAGCACTTCATGACTGCAGGACCCACAGTCATGCAGATTCAAAACTCCTGAATTCAAAGCTGGAAGAGTTTCTGGTGCTCTCTGGAAAAGGTCAGTCAGAGCCTGAAGCTCGGCCTAGGGCTTGCTTTACCCCCATTGAAGTGGATGCAAATACCACACAGTTACATCTAAGTATGTTCCAAACCTTCTCTTCCCTGCAGCAGCTCTGGTTTGTCCCGTGAGAGCCTTCACCATGCCACACCACCGAGAACAGGTTAAGGCACATACCTTAACCCTTCATCTGCGAATATATGCTGCTTAGACACTGTAACCATGGACACATCAAACAAGCAGCAGCTTTATGCTTGTGCTTTCCTAGCCTTGCACATACAAGACCTCAAGAGGGAACCTTCCAGCCACAGCTTTTAGGCATCATGACAAAATTAGCACTCACAGTAGCCACCTACTAGTGCAGAATGGTGATCTAATGTCAGCTGAAGGGTAAAAAGGACACAGGTTGATACAATATGAGCAGGAAAGCATCCTACTTTTTTAAGGGGTTTTGCAAGCATAGCAGCTGATGCCATACAATGAGACAGATGCAACCATGCCAAAGCCTTCTCTGTTGCATGAGGGGCAGACCCTTTGCCCTTAGTCCCAAGAAGCTTTGAAGTTTCACTGTGAGCAAAGCAAGTCTGGATGAGATGAGCCCAGTATGCAACACTTCTTTTTTTTCCACCTGAAAATGTGAGTTCAAGTCATGCAGGTAACCAAGCCATACTGCAGAGTTTATTTTTACTTCCTTATTACAGAAACTAAACCAGCATATGCCTACATCTTGATTAAAAGAAATTCACCACTGCAGAAAAAAGAGCATTCTTTTTATTCTCTAAAGCACACCTCTGAACACAGAACAAAGTCTAATGTCAGTACATAAGAGCTACTCCTTAGTGCATCTCCTCATTGCAGTTTTTCCATCAGTTCTTTTTAAAACAAAACAAAACAAATCATTACACCTCAGGTATTTATGTTTGCATCAAGCTCTGCATAACCTAACCATAATACAATTCAATTCTAGAAGTCAGTTAGGAAGCTAAATCGAAAAGGCCTCTCAAAGTTTGCTTTATTTACAGTTGCAATGGCTAAATTTTAAATACTTTACAGTCACTCCCAGCACTGGCTCCCAATTCAAAGGATTAGTGCACTCCACAGTTTCCTTATAACTATTTTCTAGAGGGGATTAATTCGACCATAGCTACAGCTATGTGGGTACCTCAGCTATCTACATAAAGTACTTTTATAGGAAATAAACATGCTGCCAAAAATATTTATAATAATGACTGACAAATGAGAAACTCAACCTTCGGGAGGAACAGACACGGGTTTCGTTCTGTGCTGTGGTCAGTGCAGTTCAGGAGTGCTGAAGCCCAGAGCAATTCTCTCTGGTTCCTTTCTAAAGGGAGCTTTGGGCTCAGTCCTCATGCCCTCTCTTTCATCACATCGCCCCCGTTACTGCTTTTTTGTTAAATCATTGGACAAACTTTGGAACTATGATACAAATTTATGTCAGAGCGTAAAAAAACCCCAATGATGAAGTGGGGAAAAGATGAATCATCCTCCTCTCTTTTTTCAGGAAACACAGTTTACTTAAGAATATGGCAGCCCTCCCCTAAGACTACAGTTACAGGGAGACAGGTAAGTTCTCTGAATAAAGACAGATCTGTTCCTCTGAGTTTTATCCAGTTTATGAGAGGATGTGGGTCTTGTGGAGACTGAGAAACTGGTGTAAAGATTAACAAATGGGATGCATGTGCATTTGCCTGTTCTTCTATATTTTCCAAAGCCCAATGGCAGAAGTAGTATTTGTGACTCAGGTAGGTCCAGAAGCATTTTTTCTTCTCTTCTTACACAATAAGGTAGATTACTTAGCACATTCCAGGTTAAAAAAATTACAGTAAACATTCAGTAACTGGAATGCATGTAATATACAAGTACCATTACATTTACAAAGCTGTCCAGGAACGATTTTTCTTTCTAGAATAAGCATAAAAAAGTTACAAGCTAATTCACAATAACTTTAGATACAATGTTATTAAAATACATTGATGTTAATCATAAAAATATTTTACTATTTACATGTACATTGTATAAACCTTAACAATAAGAATATGCCCATTTTAGGATGCCTTAAATGAATATTTAGGCTGATTGGCCCAATTTATAGTGCAGTATCCCTGTTTTGGTCTTTATACCATGAAACTTTACCAGATTCACAGTATCTTTGCTAGTGCTTTGCTTAAATGCTTAAACTTTCTGTCATTTAAGAAACATTCACTCATTACAAAGAGCCAGTTTTGTTTCCACTCTGTCTCTTGCTCAATCCTACGCCCAGCAGTTCAGGGCACTCTGCCTGGCCTTGTGCGATTTGGTTGCATTTCCAAATAAGGCTGTAATTCATCTCATCAGTTATCACACTGTCTTGCTTGTAGTCTGGATGCTGCGCGATGAATTCCCTCATCCATCGGGCAACTGTCATCAATTCTCCTGTGGGCAAGAGGAAGACAAATATCACCATTTAGACATCTAATTTAGCAGAACAACACCTGATGTTGTGTGTGCTACGTACACAATTAATGAATTGCCTACACTTTCATGAGAAACACATTCCTGTATGTAGTTTGGGGGTTTTTTTTGGTACAGCTAAATTGTGGGGATAATTAAGCTGACGCAGTGTTGACAGTCTAAAACCCACTCATCTGGTGCCATCTTCAAACCTTCAGATTGTTGGAATGACACAGTGCAGAGAGAAGCAGCTGCTGGAACAGATGTTACCACAGACTGTAGAGCAAGAAGCCTTAATCATGTAATTTAATCTGGCTAAGACAAACCAACAGACACCTCTACAACAACTTAAGTAATTTTGTAGTGCATAGAATCACAGAATGGATGAGGTTGGAAGGAATTTCTAGAGATCACCTAGTCCAAAGTCCCCTTGCTCAAGCAGGTTCCCCTCTATCAGGTCACAAAGGAACATGTCCAGGTGGGTTTTGAAAACATTCAGAGAAGGAGACTCCACATCCTCCCTGGGCAGCCTATAACAGGGCTCCCTCACAGGAAAGAAGTTTTTCCTTGTGTTTAAGGTTGTTCCACTACCAGCTTCTGTCCATTACCCTTAGTCCTTTCATTGCACATCACAGAAAAAGTGTCACCTCATCCTCCTGACATGCACCCTTAGATACTTTTAAGTGTTAACAAGGTCCTCCCTCAGTCTTCTCCAGGCTGAACAGCCCCAGGTCCTGCAGCCTCGTAAGAAAGATAGTCCAGTCCACTGATCACCTTGGTAGCCCTTGTTGATCCATCCAACTCACCTGCTACCTTTGCTCTGTCTTCCTTGACTAATTATTCTTTCTCCCTCTGGCAGGTCCCCCAGCAAAAAATTCACAAGAGACAGATCCATTGTTGGACTGGGAGCTGCTTCAGGCCATTAGACAGTACGGAAGGAGTGGGGAGAACAGCCTGGCCCACACCTACACAGTCAGCTAGTGGCAAGGCAGCCCAACTGCCCCCCGTCCTGTGCACCCCTGGAAATATGCAGCACCTTCATCCTCCTCTCCAAGAACATAGTACATTGGGAAAAGGCACCACAGACTGACAAAGGGCATCCGAGAACTTCCAAGAGAGGAGAGGTGAGGCATAGAGAATCACAAGTTCAGAAGCAACAATGAACATCAATGTTCATAATTTTGCAAAGTGAGACATTATCCTACAATGCAGGAGCTAAAAGTCCCATCACAAAATAGCTGTGAAGAGCATTTAAGCATGCAAAACTACAGGAATTACATTTTTTAAAAGAGCACAGAATAAAATTGTGGCATTTCTTATTGTCTGACTCCATGGGGACCAAAAGCCTAAGTGCTTCAAGAGGGGTAAGGCAAATCCCGATGGGAATGACCCACCTTGCTTTCACTAATATTTGGTGGAGGTCAGCAGCTGCCACCTACCTAGCACAACACCTGTAGTCTCACTGGGTGGTGGCAGCCACACACCAGCTAGAGGGAGACTAGGAGGGCAATGCCTAGCTGTGCTGCAAGAGAAGATGTGACTGACACAGATGAAGCAACAGGACAAAGGGTAATAGGATAAAGCTGGAACACAAAAAGTTCCATTTAAACATAAGAAAAAACTATTTCATTTTGAGAGTGAGGGAGCCCTGGCACAGGCTGCCCAGGGAGGGTGTGGAGTCTCCCTCCTTGGAGGTCTTCAAGACCTGTCTGGACATGTTCCTGTGCAACCTGATCTACGTGGACCTGCTTTAGCAGTTGGGTTGGGCTAGATGATCTCTAAAGGTCCCTTTCAACCCCTACCATTCTATGATTCTATGAACTGTCAGGGCAAGGTTAATGCCACAGCAGCTAAGGTGCCACTGTTTAACTCTTATGAGTACTCCATGTTTATCACCTGAGGAGGGAAATCTGAAAACTGGCCACTCTTTGTGGACATCTCTCACACTAGACAGGCTGCCATTGAGGAACATTTGATTTAAGATTGAGAGCAAACTCGAATAATCCAAAGCTCATAATGCAGAAACACCATGTCACAGTAACACAATACCTTCATGCTTTTCGTTCTGAGAATTTTGGTTCTTAAGAAGTATCACTTAAAAAACCATCTCAGTTCATCCCAGCTACGATATAAACCCTAAACTCTGTCTGCCTCACTCTCACAACTTCCGCAAGGAGCAAAGTTGTGCTTTGGAAGGGGAACAAGTGACACATGGGGTCAAGCCCAGGTTATATAGCTCTTGGGGAAAAAAAATCCCAAGCCTCCAAAATTGACGCATTGCTTGTTTTTTCAACAGCATTTTTCTGAAGGGAAAAAAAACAACAACAAACCATGGATTCTTTGGAAAGCATTGGAATTTTGAGGGCTGACATAACTCTGACGTTTCCTTCCAGACAGTTTCTCTTCTCTCTCTGTACCTTTCACTCATTATACTGCTGCAGTTTAAAGAACAGCATAAAGAGACACTACACCGTCTGTCTTCAAAAAACAAGGCAACATGGGTAATGCAAAGGAAGAGCTTAGTTTGCTATGCCTTGAAGGAGTTTTGCTGCTTACACAAGGGCTTTCTTATCAGAGAGCTAAAGACTCTGCTCTAGCATACCACAACTTACCCTCACAAATGCTCTGGAGCAGCACACTTTGGAGTCACACCAGTAACACCAGGCTATCAGACCCTGCCTCACATACTCTTACAACATTTAAGCGACAAGCAGAAGGGATTAGAGTATGTGCAAACTACTACAAACTGCACAATACACTGGCAAAAACAGCAGTTAGTGGTGCTGAAAAGAGGAATCTTGGATTGGAGACACAATCACGGCTTAGAGGGTGGTGTAACTGTATTGATTACTTCTAACTTAAGTTCTAAAATGGACCACGACATATGTACAATCAGAATCTGACAGACCCAGATTCAAGCTAGAGAACAAACTCCAGCCCTTTGCTCCTACGGTTCAACACCTAACAAGACAGCCACAGCAGCCACCAGTTTTACCCAGCTGACAACTAGAGAACAGCCCAATGATTGTCCAGGTCAAAAAATTCCAGGAAAACCAGTGTGCAAAAGCGTCAAAAACATACCAGATGCTCTCTTCTTTATTAGCTTCAGGTAGTTTAGGATGGAGCATCTTGTGTCCACATCCACTTCCATGTTTTCAAGATAGGAATTCAAAATCGGGATCAACCCAGGGAAGACTCCTTCCTGTGTAAGAGAACAGAGTCAGCACAAAACACGCTCGTTCTGGTTTCTGGGAGGGCAGAATGGAGGGGAAAGTGTGTGTGTTCCAGACAGAAGAGGCTATGACCTTCCCATTGATAATTGTATCGATGCTCATTAAGGTGTACTCCTCCAAATCGGTGCTTTTCCCGTTCTGTGCAGAGCCGCATCCATCCACAACAGCGTTTCCACCTTCAGGGGTGAAAGGCAAAGGACAAAAGGGTTAGAAGGCACGACATGCACCCAACATCCACGACAGTGTTAGTCTGACTGCTTGCTGTGATACCTTTGCAAATGTCCTTTCTGAAGTAAAACATTCCCTGCCGGACAGCATCTCTCTTCTGGGCCACCTTCATATTTTCATCCACCTGGCAAAAGAAGTACTTCAGAGGTCTGTGACATTTTAGAAAATCTGGGTTCTCTCAGACCCTCACATTTTGGTCTCATTAGTTGAAACATCTACTGTGTTTCTTACTAATTCATCACATGAGGCCAGGCTGGGGAGGTAAGTTTTATTTCACTCTTCAGGAATCCTGGGCAAAACCACAAAGGGATGATGTTCACAAAATTAGGTCTCCAGCAGAAAAGGTATTATGTTAGAACACGCTACGCTAATCTTTTAAGTTCAGACAAAAACACAGGAAAGCTGTGATTAACAGGTTGCAGCCCATCTGGCAGACTTCCTTGCAATTTAAATGAGTACAGAAGAAAATTGTCATTTCCCTAGCCATAGTTTCCTTATTAACAAAACCATTAAGGTCTTTTGAAGAGTTATCACTGTATCAAACAAATTTTCAGAGACAGAATTAAAGCTGTGTCTATTCCACACCCAAACATGTTAGTTAGATAGACTGCTAGTAAATAAATATACGCTCTGCAAATGGTACAAACGTTGCTCTTTCTGGGTGGAAGATTTTGTCCAAAATCTTTGGTTGGTACGTTCCCAGGGAATTAATATCACAGTAATGCTTATGTCTGAAAGCTGCATGTTGTCTTCAGAGGAAGGGATGCAATTTGCTGAATTCTTTGTTTATTTTTGTTCACTTGCTCTTTAATTAAAGGCAACACAAAATCTTCACCTCTTACCTTTCCAAGGTTTGTTTTCAAAAGTATGGTTTTGTTCATTTTGTATTATGAAACCTATTTACACAACAGGCTGCTTTGAAAGCTTGAAAGAACTCCAGTCCTCGCTGACAGGAGCGCCAACCGCAGTCAGTGAGACAGCCAAAGATTAGTGAGAGATTAGCCCCCTAAATCCCTATTATTTTACCTTAAAGAGGCAGGCTTACCAATGGTTGTGCAATTCTGTGTAGCATTACCTGGCAAATTGTTTGGTGAGCTCAAGCAATTCTATGCCCACTGCCAGCTCCCCAACTCTGCTCAGGTTCTTTCAGCTCCTGACCCTTTTGAGTCTAAACCAGTGTTCATTAGTTTAAAATTCTGTGCTTTTGAGACATTCCAAGCAACAATGTAAGGGCTCAATTGCTGCATTATTTATGAAGTCTGAACTTCTTCCCTGACACCAGGAAGAGTTTCTCCTTCCAGAAATCACACTAACTGTATATGGCATGATTACTGTTATTTTTTCTCTGCTTTAATTAAAACCAGGAAGAAAAGCCTCAGGATACTACAGCTATGCTGTAGCCAGGGCTGGGAGTATTTTCTAGTACACAGTCTGCCAAAAGCCTTCTGCGCTTCAAGACCTGCTTTAAAGCTACCTGTAATATTGCAGGACTACTCATTTAAAAAGACATCTGAAGATGTCAGGCGCCTCAGGAAACATGTGAGGCCAGTTTCACCCAAAATAGTTTAACTATTGTGAGAACAAGATTAGGAAAAAGCACATGTTGCATGGCTGGTCTGTCTAAACATAAATCAGAGTTGTGACCAGAAACATGGGCATTCATTTTCACTCAAATACTCTGCAACACCGAATTCCTCCTTTCCCTCTCCACCAGACATAAACAAAATAGAGAATAACAAGGGGAGACCTGAGGTTTTTATTTTCTCCTCCATAGGTTATTTTCCCCACAGGTAAAATGGTGGGAATATGCCCTTTCCCAGTCTCAAAACAATCCTGTGACAAAGGTATTTCTCACCATTTCTGCAGTAGTCAGGCACCACAGAAATTCCCAGAGTATTTGTCTATAAGCTTAATTTCATGAGAGAGCAGTAAAGTATTTGTTTAATACTGTAGAGTTGAAACTGATTCAAAGTACAGGTACAGATGAAAACTCAATGCAAGATAAAAATGACTGATCTGTAAAGGCACAAACATTAATTCCTAGCTTGCAGAAGACAAAAACCAGACAGTGCAAATATGCTGAATTTAGCTCTAACAGATCTGATCTTTCTCACCTACCTTGGACAAAGGAATGAGAAAATCCAGTTTGTATGACAAAATCACTCTGGTTAGCAGTACCACAAACACAACATATGCAGAGTTTTCAAAGTCTGTTAACTGGACCTAGACAAGACAGGATCAGAGATTAAGTCACTTTAGTGGGAACACACCCTTGGAAGTAAACAAGTATCTGGGAGAGTTTAAAACTGTTTGAGTTGAATGCTCATGTTGGTATACATACACTCTGCTATCAGAGATGGCAATGCACAAGCTGCCTCAGCAGTGACCTCAAATGCACAATGCATGCACACGCTTCAAACTCAACCTTCTATTCCAATGCCAAAGCACATACTTGTGTTTCAAAAGATTACCTAATAACCTGCACCTTCAGGCTCTCTGTGTAATCACTAATGTATAATAGCTTTTAAATTTGCACTTTAAAGGGATTAAGCTCAGAGAGCTCAGAAATATCTGGCTATAAAATAAAAGCACTTGTGAAAAACAAGAGTGACAGTGGAATTGTTCAGTACCAGGAAAAGTACTAGAGAAATACAGTCCCTAGAAACTAAATGGGGCATTGTTTACTGCTGCTTTGATACAAGCCTAATTCCCTTCCCCATCACCCCAAATCCACTAGCATGCTTTGCTGTGCCATAGTAGATTCTCCTGTCAGTTACATTCCCACAGCCCATGTTTGATTAAACACCGCTGTCCACTTCACTTGCATCTAGCAATTCAGAGGGGAGAAAACACAGCAGAAGTAATAAGGATTTGATACAGGATTGCAAAATGTCTGGTACTTTTCCACTTAAAAGGAAATGTGCTTTTGTGCATACTGACGCCTTCCTTACCTCCATAGGTCTGAATTCCACTCTCCATCCAATATCTGAATTTGGAGGAGGGGGCTTAAACCTCATTGTCTGCCAGTTTGTAGACTGAATGTTCTGCAAAGCACAGGAAAAATCTGTCATAACCAAGGCATGCATCATTCTATAATAAAGAAAAACAAACAGACAACTAGAGCCCTAACATTTTCCCTGGGACAGCCCTTCAGGTTAGAAAAACACTTCCAAATGAAGTGGCATCACTTTCTAAAATCCACAGTACGACCACCCGTCCTAAGAGCAAATACGTCACACTTTCTGATCCTATTTTGTTTGAGGATTACGCATCAGATACTTTAGCTGACTTTTTCTAGGAGGAGCTGATGCATCCCAAACTAAAAATACCTAATATTACCATAGTTGCTATTTCATAAAGCAGTATAAGAGACACATTTACATGTAAATATAATGCAAAATAGTTTTTAGGAAGCCATAAAAAAGACACGGCTGCCCACGGCACTTATATATGTAGCTACAGTTTAGGCTCTTTGTATTTTATTGGGCTTAAAGTACAAACCACCACTCTCTCCTAAAATAAATGATAAACAAATAAATGCACTTATAACTGAAAAGTCACATGCTGAAAGTAAAAAATCCAGGAAAAACTATCTTAGCTAATATAACCATCCTCCAACTAAGC
This sequence comes from Colius striatus, assembly GCF_028858725.1. Taxonomy (NCBI): domain Eukaryota; kingdom Metazoa; phylum Chordata; class Aves; order Coliiformes; family Coliidae; genus Colius; species Colius striatus. Next base: position 22,653,359 of record NC_084760.1, on the reverse strand, counting down.
AGAACTATGAAGAATAAGCAATTTTATATATCTATTCATTGAATTCCTCTAAATCAGACATAACCTCAAAATGGTCGGACTCATTTGCATCATCTAGATGTATTTTCTCCTCAAACAATGTCAATGGGTCTCGAATGAACAAGTGTGCAATATGCTGTGCCAAAAGGTGGTCAATACCTACAAAATGAAAATTCAAACAAACAATTCACACATAGCAAAGCAGGCTCTATGAAATTATTTGTTTCACAAGACTGAAAACATCCAACTCTGCAAGGCTATCTCAACCCACCACATCCTGTTCAAGTTTAAATGATGACTTTGGGAAGGAAGGAAGGAAGGAAGCGATTGAAGAGAAAACCCAACAGAACAGGTTCTTGTATTGAAATTACAGCTGAATACTGCTGGTGCTGCCATTCTTCCTGTTGCACCTCTGTGCCATGTTTCCGAAGGCAACTCTGCTCTCTCCACAAAGATAAAACGTTACTGCATCAAACACTGCGCTTCTCAAACTGGAATTAGGGAAAGTTTCTGTAACAAATGAGTACTTTTAAAGGAAAAAAATCTCAAGACCACACCACACAGACACTCCCTGAGTAGGAGTCAATCTGAGGAATGCACAATGATTGAAACAAACACCAACAAAAAAGGAAAATATCCCCACACACTGCAAGCATAATTCTTAACCTGCTCATAATGAAGCAAACACTTACCTTCCTTTATTAGGTGCTCGTAGATATCTTTGTCTATTGTCAAATCAATGTCATTGTATTTCTCACCACATTCAGATAGATAACTGTCTATGGAATCATATCTGGATTTACTGATTCTATAATGGTTGTTCTTCAGTGGCTATATAATTTAAGAATACAATATTTTAACAGCTTGTTAACAATGTTACCTAAGTTTTGCTCACTAATGACACTTATGTGAGAATTATTATCCTGTTTAAAAAGCCCTACAGCCTCAATTAAAATTATTCAAGCACAAGTCTTACATAGGCTTAACATAAAGCAATGCAAGAATCACGACTATTTTGTTTGCAGACGTATGTATCTGAGCGAAAAAACAGTCACCACACACAGACTAGAATTCTCTAAAAGTGGAAACATTGTCCTGATGCAATATACCATTACCCCAAGTACCTGGAAAGCATTATGATAACTATACAACACATACCAATACAGTTTCACTATGTGTTACGTTGTTGAGAGATGCTGTTAAAATGGGTATTCAAGAAATATTTCAAGCAGGGTTTTAAAACTATTTATTATTTTCTTACTTTCTATAATTTCTAAGTGTCTTGAATGCTAATTCCTACTCCGAGAAACTCCTTAAGGTCAAGTTCTGACAACTGCTCTTCTCACATAGTTCTAGTTGATACTACTGGATTACTCAGCAGCGCCAGCTATTTAACCCAAAGCAATTTTTGCTTTTTGGGCTCAAGCACAGACTGCAGAGTTTTATTATAGGGGGACTCTTTCAGCAAGCTGTGGGGAAATCAGTGGGATTTTAATGAGATTCCATATCTAACTAAAACCACGCATATGTTAATGTAAACTCTCCAACCGAGGCAAATGCTTACGCCATCTCTCACGTTTACCACAAAGACTGTTGTGTTCTCTCTCATTAGGGATTCTGATGAGCACAAGCAGAATTTGATGCTAAAGGAGATGTAATTTTTTTTGCCTGGAAAAAACTAGACCTGTACTACCTAACATTACTTACCTCTAGACCCCTCTCTTCTCGTGTTCTGTCGTCTACAGATGCTGAGATTACTCCCCAGCGACAGTCAATATCAGACACAAAGCCCCTGTAGAACGGAGATGCAGCACTCAACGCCATCTGCAATAAAACAGATGAAAATGAAGAACAAGCCGAGGAATCAAAAACAAAGTCAAACAAATACAACTGGAAAAGGAAGCTTGCTGGTCTGGAAGTTACTAAGGTGTATACTTCAGTTATTGTATAGCCAAAGGCTATATAAATGCCAACTTCCCATCTGCTGTCTCCAGAAAATGCCTTGGTGAGGGGTTAGTATCACAGAAGAGGCACTTGACGCCCTCCAAATTTATTATCTCTATAGATCAGCATATAAGGAACACAAAGATGATATAGATAGAAGTAAGTATTCTGCTCACACACTTCCAAGACTCTCAAAGTTCACCTGAAAATCATGCAATTTTGTTTATTTTTGTTTGGCCAAGCACCTTAGCGACACAGTTGGAACGTACCTCACTCGGAGCTGGGCCTGCTCACCAACACTACACCAATACTTGATTTTTTTGTAATACCTGTCATAAATATCTGTTTAGGGCCACGTGCTTACGAAAGGGACAGATTTAAACAACTGAGGCTGAAACTGTAACACAAGACCAGAGCTGAAAAATTCATCTTAAGGAGTGAGCTTGCCTTGTTTTCATGAAAAACTGCCCCAAAGGTGTTTCCAGAATCATTCAACAAGAGTCTTGTGTATGTGGGAAGAAAGGCAGAGGACAAAAGAGAGATATCATCTGACATTATCTGTTTAATGTAGTGTCAGTTGGACATTAAATACATTATACTGCTTATGTGACAACCTAGCAAGAGACTTGACAATTCTCCCAGAATACCAAGTTTATGAGTAGCACCCAGGGTTTCCTTTGACTATATTTTTTTACATGTAGTAGATTTTTCACAATGAAGAGCAAGTCTGTTACTTACCACAATGGGACAGATCGTGGCTAGCTGATCATAGAGATACCTTGCTTCAGAAATGCTGCAAGCCTGGAATGTCACCTGTTGGAGGAATCATAGAATGATAAGTTTGGAAGGGACCTTTAGAGATCATCTAGTCCAACCCCCCTGCAGAAGCAGGTTCACCTAGATCAGGTCACATAGGAACGTGTGGACGCAGGTCTTGAAGACCTCCAAGGAAAGAGACTCCACAACCCCTCTGGGCAGCCTGTGCCAGGGCTCCCTCACCTGAACACTGAAATAGTTTTTTCTTATATTGAAGTGGAAATTTTTGTGTTCCAGCTTCATCCCATTAGCCCTTGTCCTGTTGCTAGATACCATAGAAAAAAAGGATGTCCCAACCTCCTGACACAATCATTATCACCAGTTTCTATAATCGTAGCAAAATCCAGCCCTTGCTGAATTCACTGGTGGAATCAGCAGTGGATTTTTTAAATTATTTCAGAGGGTGGGGTAGGGTGTGTGTATGAAGGAAGAATAAGAGATTTGCTTGTGTTTCTTTTGTTTGTGTCTTCAAAACTGCAGCCACCATTCAATAAAACATCCAAAGTTAGAAAAAGGGGTGTGTAATAGCAAAAGTATTTCTTCCATATCTATTCTACAAGCATCTACAAAGAAAAAAAACCAACTCCAAACTATACTTTGAAAAAAACAGATTATTTACTTCTCTTCCAGAGAAGCACTTAAGTAAGTATGATTTCTCATCACTAGTTTTTGTCTTCTAGTGCTAGGGAGCCTGCCTTGGGGCAGCGTGCACACAGGATGCCTAGCGCCATTTCCCCTGACACAGTGATAGCCACCTTCCCTTGTATCTTCATTCCAAATCACGTTAAATCTGGTATTCAACCTGGTTTCAAGTCAGACATCCCATTACAGTAGAAAAGGCCATGTCAGTGTTCTCCAGAGGAGGGCTGCAGGGACCACAAGGACTGCAGAAAGCAGCACCCTGGAGCACAAGGCTCAGCAGGCATAGGAACATACGGTCTGCGTAGGAGCATCATGGTTTGTCCTGGTGTTTACAGGGCATCACCTCCCATCCCACCACTGCTGTGGGCTGTCCCAGTTGAACTCATCAGGACATTGTTTTTAACCTTGGGAATATATCAAATCAAGTTGTACCTTGTTCCTTGGGAGAAAAAAAAAACAACCCCCAAAGCAATTATGCGTACTACCTTACAGAAAACAGGAAGTGTTTTCCTCTAGTTAATTATCAAGAATTATCAGCTGATAAACAAGTAGTCACTGATAGCACTTCCCACCCTTGTTTTCATCCTCCCTTTCACAACAAGGCTACCAAATATATAATTGACCAGTGATTACAAGACTAGGAAATAGTAAAATGGTACTCCTTAAAAAGAAATGTAATATATTTTTAAACAAATTCATACAATGATTGAACAATAAGACTGTATTTCGTTTATTGGTCATTATGAGAGATAGCACAAAACAGGCCATGTTAAACTTGAACTCTTGTAAAACCACTCAGTATTACATACACTTTACTGCTTCATCAGATTTTCCCTAGTTTACACTTAACAACGAGGAATCACTCTTAGCTGTTGTCAAGAACATGTTATTTATCCAGTCTTTGTAGTTTCTCAATTTCAAAGGGAAGTGCTTTGATCGAAGTTATATCTGCCACTGCTGTGAACCAAGAAGAGCTTGGAGAATTTCCTTTAATCCCCTAGATTCTTAACACTTAGCCTTTTCCTAGCTCTGCCTCTGAAATGGCAGTGGCAACAGGCAGATTTGTATCAACAGTCAAATACATCGCTACCACCTAAGGCATCAGCCCCCAGCATCAGGTTATTATGATAAACATTTAAAGCAAATAGATTTTGAAAGGATTAATGCACTCCCAAGACACAGAATTTGCATTTAAGTAGAGGATACTGTTAAGGTAATAACTCAGACAAATGAATGAAAACAATAAAAAGTAGACATGTGTTAATGGGAAAAAACAAAGCCAAGAACGTCTCCCAGAACACAGTTAACATAAGACAGCTACCCCCATGAATTTGGTAGGTTCATGCTACAGGCAATGAGAAGAAGACTTCTTAGCAGATAGCTAAAAATAAGAACTAGAATTTTTATAAAGGAGGTCATGTTGTTTGTAAATAAAAAAGCAATTACACAGAACAAGAAAGCTAATTATTTTTGACATATTTCAACGACTTCCAGTCGTTCCTTGCTTTTGCTCTTCTAAGAATGGGTAAGAGGTAAAAAACCCAAAATGAATGACTAAAAAATCCCACACATTCCTACAAGACAATTCAGTTTCCATTCCCATAGTGTCCTTTGGTCATGCCTGAAAGAAGACCACAGTGAAAGATGACCTTTCACACTTGAAAAGTGCTGGAGGTTCCAGAAAAAGTGCTTGATCAAACAGGGTTTGACCAGTTTAAGAAATCCTTTCAGCAAGGCATCCAATTACATTTCAATATTTGCAGAAAATAAACTTAATGCAAGCAAGCAAGGCTGCATTTTAGACCAGATTACCAGGGATGAGATTAAACTTTATGTTTTATTCCCTGCCTTGCCACTGTGAAAATGCATCAGCTGAATTAAGATAGAGAAATTAGACATAAGGTATGTCTTAAAAAGGGAAGTGTTTAGGGGAAGACCGATGGAGCCAGGCTATTCTCAGTGATGTCCAATGACCGGACAAGGAGCAATGGGTACAAGTTGGAACATAAGAGGCTCCAAAGAAATATAAGGAAAAACTTCTTCACTGTGAGTGTGAGGGAGCACTGGAACAGGCTGCCCAGATGGTTTGTGGAGTCTCCTTCTCTGGGGACATTCAAAACCCACCTGGACGAGTTCCTGTGTGACCTACTCTAGGTGGTCCTGCTCTGGCAGGGGTGTTGGACTAGATGATCTTTCGAGGTCCCTTCCAAACCTTGAGATTCAGTGATTCTGTGAAAAGCATTTTACCTGAAGACAACAGTTTCCCATTCCAAAGCCCATAGCATCCATGTAGATGTAGTCTGGCTTAGCTGCCTTTGCTGCTTCTCCATCATCATTAGGAAACGTTTCGACAAATGGTGACGGTGTGTTCTTATCTTTAAATACTGTGTGGAAAATGTAGGTACTCAGTAACCCAGACCAGTACATTGAACAACTATTTTGAAAAAGAAAAAAAAAAGATGGGATGTACTCACTTGGTACATTTATCACAACCTTCTCTCCCCTTCGGTGCCGGATGTTTCTGGTCAGTGTACTGCAACAAAAAAAAGGGTGCTGAAATACATGAAAGTTTCTCTTTCACACAAAGGTTTCTACAGTTTATTTCTTGGCAATCCTCAGGGTTTCAGAATGCCAACTTTCTACTTATTTTTAAGCATTCTCATCCAGGACACACTATTTCCTAGTTTAAGATGGACTGTAACAAACACAGCACTAATTTTTTTCCTCAGCAAAGTCAGGCTTATTTTTATGGGCTTCACAGTACCATGCTGACAGAACAGGCAGAAGTAAAAGGCTACTGACACGAGGAACACAAGGGCAAGTAAAAAGGCATGCTGAATTTTTAAACTGAATGAATTTTCCTTCTCCCAAGTCTCACCTTACTGTGAAAATCCCTCTCAGACTACATGCAATTCATTGCGCAAGTTACTGAGTATGCTGAGAAGTTGCTGTGACATACCTGAGTGTGAGCTGGATTAACTGTGATGGAAGTGATTAGCCATGGGATTTCGCAGTAGCATCTTGTCCCATAATGGTGTGAACTACTATATAAAGTTACTTGAACTTAACAGCTTAGTCAAATTCGCTTTTACAGAAAATACATGTCATCACAACCATGTCTGACCAAGTCCTTTTGATACCTGCAGCAACTAGCCACACAGTTCTCTATTCCAGTAATGTCAATAAGTTGCAGGTATACCTATGATATTGAGGCACAGAAAAATATCTGTCTTATCTCATTCACACTCCCCAAATACTCTTACCTAAATCGAGGATGTTTATTGATGGCTTCATCTGGAAAAAAGAGGGACTTTGAAGCTCCTCCTTCTACTGGCGTTGGTTTATATTCTGGCAGTGTAAACCCGGGACACCCTAACCTGTGTAACACAACAATGACAGCCAAGCTGTAATGAAAACAGACTGTGATTTTAAAAACAATCAGATGAGAAGAGGTTAGGATTTCAGTGGACAAAGGAATAAAAAGAGATTTAGAGTGTTTTACTCATGGTAACACTTGCATGTACTGTGAGTACTTCAAAGCACTTTTCAAGACTGTTAAGTATGCATATGGAATTGCCAAAAAGAGGTCTTAGAACAGTTGCCATTAAGAGGTCAGCACTTGCCAAGAACCAGCTTCTGTGGTTGTTAAAACAGAGTTTTTTCTTTTTTTTTAAACCACTACTCTAGGATTGGACAGTAAAAAATGACCTTTTCAGTGGCTGAAGCAGGAAAATTAACAGCAATATGCAAAGCATGCACACACATTTTAGTGTGTTAGCACCCACCATTAACACTGACAGGTAGCTGCATGCTTAAACAGTTTCTATGCAGGGTACAGATCAACACTTGATTGCTGCAGTAATTTATCCAGCTCTGCTCACAACAATCTGCTCCTGTTAAAAAGGTATATGAACCAACTCTGGAAGAATTAAGAGGTAGTTTCAAGTGATACACACATCCCAAAGTCTCACAGCCATTTGCGATTTTGGAACTCTGAAAAACCCTGTAAATGGAGTCTCAGTGCTGATGAGGCCACACCTTGAGTATTTGAATTCAGTTTTAGACCCCTCACTATTACAGGGACATTGAGGTGCTGGAGCATGTCCAGACATGGGCAACGAAGTTGGTGAAGGGTCTGGAGAACAGGTCTTATTAAGAGCGGCTGAGGGATCTGGGGATGTTTCGCCTGGAGAAGAGGAAGCCGAGAGAAAACATGATCACTCCCTACAACTACCTGAAAGGAGGCTGTAGCAAGGTGGGCGTTGGTCCCTTCTCCCAATTAACAAGCGATAGGAGAAGAGGACATGGCCTTGAGTTGCACCAGAGGAGGTTTAGTTTGGATATTAGGAAGAACTTTTTCACCAAGAGGGTTATTAAGCATTGGAATGGGCTGCCCAGGGCGATGACGGAGTCACCATCCCTAGAGATATTTAAGAGTTATGTAGATGGGGTGCTGAGGGAATTGGTTTAGTGGTGAGCTTAACAGTGTGAGGTGACTGGTTGGACTTGATGATCTTAAAAGTCTTTTCCAACCAAAATGATTGAGAGAAACATAATAAGCAAAGAAAAATTACAGCTATTTGGTTTTAAAGGTAAGAGCCACTCAAGTAAATCAGAATACAATCCTCTCCTTTGGAACCTTCATTTTAAGAGTCATCTAAAACAAGAATGAGTAGGATTTCAGTACAATTGAGACAAAGGATCATTTGAGAAATTGGAGGGGAAGTTGCCAAAGATAATTTTTTGCACAGTATAAAGGACAAAGACTGTGCTATCTCAAGAGGCTCTAATATTTGTATGTATAAAAAGTGAGCTGATACAACTACAAGAAAAATATTCATAATACCGGGAAACATATTTCTGGAAAAATATTTATGCTCCATATGTATTTCACTATTGGTTTCTTCCTGGTTTAAGTACACAAGCTGTCCTACAGAATCTAAACCCAATCTCACAACTCAGGTAAGTGCATCACTCCCATACTCAAGAAGGAAAATAGTTTTCTGGTCCAGTAGCGAGGGCTCATACATTTAAGACCTAGGTATACTCATTTAGCTTCTAAGCTAGTATTTTTTTTAGTATTTAAGCATTTTCAGGTTTGTTCATTTTGAACACGTCTACTTCTTTACCTTTTGTCAGCACTAACAAGTTTTTTGTCTTTTCAGATACATGGATTTTTTTGAATAAACAAATGACAGTTTATTATGGAATGTTTTTCACTGAAATCTAATGTATTGCTCCTACTGTGGTATAGAAAGTATTTCTCTAGATCTACAAAGCCATGAAGAATTCCTCTCCCTCTACTCTTTGCATGACTGAGTCTGAAATGTTTGTATACAAACTCTGTCAAATGACATAATCTATTTGGACGGCTGCAGGGTTCCATAACACATCAGAACTACTTAAATGTTTGACTTCAAATAAGCTCTTTAAAGTAATAAGATATCTAGTATAGCTCCCATAAAGAGGAAGCATATTTTGTCAACAGTGTTGTTAAAAGAGCAATTATGGGGCACAACGCAGGCATTTTGATACCTCAACTTCACTGTTAAGTCACGTTTTGTACTGTTTCTGCTCTCAGCAGGAATTTAGGGCCATTGCATTCTGTACTATACAAGAAAGCAGCCAGTAAGGTCAGCTGCTTCTCTTCCACTGCAGAGCTATTTTTTTCTTTACTGTGTTAAGCCTATCTTCATCCAACTGACCAGGCTAGTTAGAATAGAAAATCCCTGCCTAGAATTATGTTTGAAAGGAAGGTCACAAAATATAATTTCTCCTAGGTAATGAAGTACATCCTAAACTTCATTTCAAGTCTCTTTAAAACAACATAAAGGAGGAAATCTAGCCTTTGTAAGGCTGTTACAAACCTAGGAGAGGTTCACTCCCTTCTAGATTCAGTAAGTATAGTACTACAGAAGTTTTAAGTCTTAATTTTGTAAAGATAATCATATTCCTGTTGTACTGTTTTCTCCAAGCCACCAAAAGAAGTCTGCATATGCTGTAGTGAAAACATAGCGGTAAAAAATAGACCAGGTTAGCCATGTTTCACAAAACTGCTATTTATGAAGATCAAAGGTTGCAAAACAGGTTAAGAGAAACTTTACAGAACGATTTACCACATCAACTCAAGATGGCAGACTATGTTATGAAATATTCCAATATTCTCTCCTAATTGGAAGTAACCTAAAAATATAAAATATGCTTATTTGTTTGTCTCGCTGTAATAAAAACGTTTGGAAGCACAACCAGAACATTAAGTACTTGAACTGAGTTGTATTTTGCTCTATTTCAATGCAAACACAGCAATACACCTCAGCAACCATCTCACCTTGGAAATGATGTCACAGTGCAAACAGCTTCATTTTCTTTGAGCACAGAAGCGGCCTCTTGCCGTCGCTTCCTCATGTTGTCTTGCACAGTGTTGAATTCAGACATGGTTCCCCCATACGGCTGCCCAGGTGTCCCCTCAATCATGTAACTTCCATATTCTGGTCGCCAGAGTGTTGGGTGGCTATAATGAAAAAACAGCCTCATTTAAGTATTTCATAGAATCATAACTTCAAAAAAAGATAGATTACTTGTGAGACTTTCAGAAATAAACACAACTTGCAAGAAAAATCTCCTGAAGTTGATTACTTGGTAAAGTATGTATCTTCCAATGCATTTCACTGCTGGGAAGGAGAGATAAGAAATTAAGGTGCAGTTTGGCAGTAGAGGTGTTGCTGTATAGTGCAATAAGTAAGATTCACCTAATGTCGAGTTGCAATCATCTCTTGAGCTTTGTTTCTAGAGGTTTTCATGGAAACTGAAAAATACAGAATGTTCAACTACTTCCACAGTACAAGGCAAGGTGAAAGTTATGGTCAGTTTCTTCTTTCTACTGTCTGTGAATACCTAGTCCTGTTTCACAAATTTATTAGGTTAAGAAATGAAATTAAGTTTGAGTGCCCCTGAAAAGTAATCCCTTCTCACCCCCTGGTGAAGCCATACCATTTCTATGGAGCACACTACCAGATGCAGAGCCACATCTTCCCTACTGTTCTTCTGGCACTAGTTTTGAACCTAAAAGTGAAGGGATTCCTTCTTGCAGGCTTTCAATAGTCACTCTACCGAGGAAGACAGTCAGGGAAACCTTACTGCAAGACAAGGTTAAGGTACCTAGAAAGAAACAGACAGGCCCAGGACACAAAAGCCTTTCACTGCAAGAGCAGAGTTTCTCCACCTTCTTATAAGCTGTAACCTACTTTTGGCTCTCCTCAGCCACAGCAATTTGCTGTTTCTGGTCTCATTTTTTTGCTCCCACCAACTGAAAAGCAATTCATGCTTCTTTGGCTTGTTGAAGTAGGAATATGATCCAGTTACTCCTGAAAATGCCTTGGGAGAGGATGCGTAAGAAGGGCCTTGCCATCCTTACACCTACCTTACTAATCTGACACACACACACACACCCCCGCTTTATGGGGCAGGAGAAGTGTAGTTTGTGGTTACTGTGTATACACAGAAAACAAAACAAATACCCAAACTGCAACTTGTGGAGGCTCAACACTACACAAAGGTGCATGCACTGCCTACAAGTGTGCTCACTATCTCCCATGCAAGGCAAGCGTGCTCACAATCCTTCACTTCCAGCATCCCAGCTTTATCTGAAAACAAGCAGCATCTGTGGCTTACAGTATTACTAACAGCAGACTTGAAAGTGAAGCCAGGTATACATAATTCTGTTTAACAGGAAGGTGATTTAAAAAAAAAAAAGAAACAGGAAACATCTACTCACTTGGGGTTTATCTTCTCCCCCTTTTCTTGCAGTGTTTGAAGAACCTCTTCACCGCAGAGCACCAAGCGCACTTTCTTATTCTCATGGTCAAATTTTACTAACATATATTCCACCTTGTAAATAATAAAAACAAAATAAACAATTAAATGTAAGATTTTGCTCATGCAAACATATTGGCACATCATTTGAAGTATCAAATGAAAAAAAGGGATATCAGACTGAACTTTATAGAAGCTTAGAAACCATCACTATGAGTGCAGTAAACAATACCAAAGAGGATGGCCACATGCTTATTTCATCTTGAAAAAAAACTCCTTGAAGTTGCCCTTGAAATTTTCTCCCCCTCGATTTCCAATTGTGGTTATTTGGCAAAAAAGATACCCGAATTTTTATTTGCATCTACATTACCTTTCAGTCAAAATAAAGAATCAAAACCCTATGAAAGATATTAACCACAAACACCTCTGTCATCCCATGAGTTACAGTCTCTGCTGCTAACAAAATAAAACCCCAAAACACCATCTAAGAGTCATTCTACAAACAAACATCCATTTACACCCATCACTTTTTGGACCACAACAGAATGTCATTTACACCACAGAAAGCCCATTGCTGCTACAGACTGCAGCAGTCCTGCTTTTAATAAGCTCCAGCTCTTGGCACAGCACTGGGATTTTTACCCCTTCTTGGTTCAGCTTTGCTGCCATCTTTTCTTCCCCTCCTGCCCAGTGACATACTTTTCTCCTTGCCTTTGTCTCAGGCTGTAACCCATGCCCAATTCCAGTGATCCACATCTGGAAAACTCAATCCAACAAGCCCATGCTGCATCTGAATACTAGAGAATACTGTTACCTTAACAACAGCCAAACCTGGAACACCTTCATATCAAACTTTGCAACATCTATGCATATGTGCCTTCAAAGATCCCCTAGGGACTTCTAGAGTGCCACAGAGTATATAACCTAACAGCAGCTTGGACCTTATAGCCCTTCGATGCTTACTGATACAAACTATGTGCTGACACCTACCTGACACCTTCCTAAACATGCTGTTTAGGAAGCGAAAGACAAAGCGGTCGAGTATGATGTGTCATCTGCCACATAAAAAGTCCTCCTAAGTGGAAGGAAATGCATCACAAGGGTACTGTCTTTGAAAGTCTCCAGCTGGATCAGTCACTGGTGATATGTCCTTTGACAACCCTTTGACAATGGTGCTGGAGGCTTTCACACCACTGAGACTTTCACAGTTCCATTAATCTGTAGTTAAAAAACCATCAGGTTGCATTTCCACAGCTAGAACTTGTCAAGAGGTTTTGCTCCTCGGTTTTGTTCTCCAAGATTGCCTAGACCAGCATCCACCAGTATTTACCAAACACCACTGCTAACAGCCCCAGGAGTTGATATTCACATAAGATGCCCATGATAATAGTTACAGCATATTAACTCGTGACAACTTCTATTTACTACAGAAGTCTGACACATCCAGGAAAACAGAGTGCCAAAACGGGGAACTTGTACGTGCATTTGTGGGCTTCAACGTACTTTATATGCTTCAGTGTTCGTGGAAGTTATTGCTAGCTACTGTGACAAAGAATATAATCCTCCACTGGGATTTGTGATTAAATCACAAGCAGCATTATCCAAGAGTCTTTGTAATTCTCCAAAATCTGATTAGACACAAACTCTGGAGGGACTCATTCAGCAGTTACACGCATTCTTTGTACTTTAAGATAAAATTTTAATCCCCTGAAGAAAAATAAGGATTTCTAGTTTCTCTGCAAGACAGCATTTCTTTGTGTAGTTATTTTATGGCTACCATGTACTATGCCACAACGATCTACGTAACTACAGAAGACAGTCAACCGGAACACACTCCAACACATTCCAGCACCAATTTACTTATATAGTACTAGTCCCTCCAGTGACACCATGGTTATTGCCAATAAAAAGGGACTTTTCTTGCATCTCCCAGTTTCCTACCATAACCAACATCATTATACCCGGCCTAAGCTAGAGCAGGTGAGCAAGCACACAGTTTTTCGAGTCGTACAGTTGGAGGCATGAAGGTGCATCAGGCCCACTGCTCACTGGGCCTCACACCATAACGTTCACCAGGACAGGCAGCAGAAGGGAGGGTAAAGGAACTGTACCCGTCCTCCACAGACCCCAAAACTGAACATTTGTTTATGCTACATGAATGTGTTACTGCGATTAGTTTCCTGTCTTAAAAATCCCTCTCCAACTGCAAAACTCCAAAACTGCAATGAGCTGGTAGTGTGAAAACTGCACTTCTCTATAAACTGTATTACAAAAAGAAATAAGCCGAAAGTGTGAAGAAACATTAAGCCAAGAAGGCAAAAATCCAAGAAACTAAAACATTTCATAATCCAAGCACAGTGCTGCATATATTGTATTTATGCATCTAGCTTTAGAAACAACTACTAGTCTTGCCTCTGGAAACATTGACTAAATCTTCAAAGCTGTCTTAACACACAGAAGATTTGCCATTAATTTTAATGAGAAAAGAAAAAAAACTTCAGATGACTGCCAACAATTCCAGTAACCCACAAAGTATGTTGCCAACAGAGGGACTGACTGAATGGGCATCCTTAAAGAATTTAATTTAAGTTCATCAAAAGATTTAGCCTACGGCTAGAAAGAGAGAAACAAATTCAGAGTTCATACATTTTTACATTTAACTTCAGATTGTCACTTACAGACTTCTCACATACTTTCTCTATCCACAATAAAATTCAGAGAATTGCAGGCAAGCTGAAAGCATCAGCATGCCTGGCAGAGCTTCAATGGTCTGCAAGCTAAATAGGCAAGGTTTTGTCCAGTATTCATAATTCATCATTTTGCCAAGCTCTTCAGAGTTCGCTTTTCTCCCTAATTTTAACTCATCTCTCTAGTAAGCAGTAAAATATATGTCAGGTCAAATTACTGATGCAGACTGCTGTCAAACAGTCTTGCTAAAAGTCAGCCAGGTAATGCTAAGAATGGCTTCCACGGTAAGAAACGCAGCCACTCTGGACCCACGTGCCCAGTCAGTGTTCTCACCCTGCACCAAACCCTCTGCATCTCTATCCTCTGTCTGGCACATGCTGCAAGACTGCTGAGGGCAGGAGGACACCTCAGCTTCTCCCTGCAGACAGATACACCCAACATTGATTCAGTGGATGAAGCTCTCTGATCATCCCAGGTTTGTCTTGCACAGTGCAGAAGCACCGTGGCACCTTACCAGAAGAAAGAACGACAGTTTGGTCACCAAGGTTTCAAAGTAAAAGCTGTAAATCCACACATATACACAAAGCAAGTCTAAAACAACATTGTTCAGAGTTACAAGCTTAAAAAAAGCAAATAAATTCTCAGTTAAAGCAAATACTCTAACAGATCTATCCATGAGCCAACATCAAGAATAACAACTATTCTTTACAGGCTTCTTTCCTCTCAACTACCAACTTGCAATGTACTGCATCTACACCAGCTCTGCTCTTCTACGGAAGGAGTATGCACCATTGCTGGTAGGACAGCACACAGAATGATGTTATCTCACTTGTCACAGTTATTTCTCACAGCTACAAAGGAAATTTCCATTATGTTCCATTATGGCAAAGAAAAAGTAGCTCTCCATATAACTATTGGTCAGTTAATGCATTATTAAAATATCATGTATCATTAAAATGACACTCTACAGGACAGCAAAGCTTCAATAATCTGATTGTTCATTAAAGAACCTGTGCCACAAGCTTTTAGCCTTAAGATGGAAAAAACAGATTTCTTCCATAGGGACACATACTTCTGACAGATGTAAAGCACAATACTTAACAACTTTATAAATACAGTTGCTTTCTCGCTGCTGCTGTGATAATGTGCCTTTAACAAAAGCTTTACTGGCCTCTACAAAGGCAAGTCTAAGCTTTGACTAAGCAAGTTTCAGCAAAAACAAGTCTGGAAGCATTACAGATGCTGGTTGCCCTATTTGTATCAGAAAGTCCACAAACTGTGCAGTGGCACAAGGCAGAGTATATCCACGCTCACTGGATTACCATGGGTGTCCTCTGCCACTAACAGCAGAACCAAGATTCAAATATATTTTCCACAATGCTTAATTTTAATCAAGCAGGTTGGAAGTAGCCAATCCAAGCAAGGCAACATCTCCAGCTCTAACTTGCAGAAACAGTGCCCTAAAAACAACACACAACTAATGTTTTTTATTACATTGACAATAAGCAAAAAATTAAGAACAATTATGCCACATTAAAGACAGTTAAAGAAAACAAAGAGGATTCAGGGGCTCATCTCAGTCAACACAGAGGTTTAAGTGCTTCTGCCTGTTCCCCCTCCCACTCATCAACATCAGGGCTGCACATTTTCTTCTTCTGCGCATTATAACATGTGACTAGAGGATGTCCTGTGCTGCATGTAACACAAACCAGGATGCTGGGTTATTGAAAACTAAAATCTAGGTTGCAACCATTTGCATGCTTTTGAAGAACAAGATGTGGCACATTAGGGAACAAAGCATGTCTGCTTTAACTGCTGTACCATATAACAGCTGAGGCTAATATAAAAAAAAGAACAACTCAAAAGACTAGGGTAATGTTAATTTTAAATTTCTGCAGCAAAGACAACTTTAAGTCAGTCATTTATGAATTTTTAGATTTACTACAGAAAATAACAAGATCTTTTGGGTACAACTATATTTTCTGTTCCACACAGGCTAGATGATTTTGTGGATGAGTAAAAGACCATTTATTCAACTGTGAAACAAGATGCTGCAAGATTTAACGTGCCTCTTGCATCAGAAAGTAAGAAGAAAAAAATTCCCGACCAAGAAACATTAACAAAATCTTTCCTGTACTCACCCTTCACCTCCTCTTTTCTTATACTGTAACTACAACAAGGTGTCTACACAGCAAGAAGAGGAAGCAAAAGAGGAACTACAATAGACAACAATCCTGTGACAAGACCATAGCAACTCACTTGACATCCACAGAAGGAAGTTCGCTGTGAACAGAATATTTACCAGTAATTTACAAATTGTTTAAATTTACAAACTTCTCTAATAAAGATTTGAGACTAGGAAGGAGGAAATCAGTGTACACTGTGGGGGCTGACCACTAGGACAAACTGCAGCTTGTTTAGGAAAAAAAACCCCAAAACCAACAAAAACACCCACCCTTCAAACCGGTTGCCATGAATTGCAAAATTAGCTTTTGAAAGAGCATCTCACTCTAGCAAGTCCTGCACTGTCACATGCACAACACATGCAGGGGCAAAGCTCACAGTTAGGTCAGTGGTGCTGCACTAAAACCTGTGTGTACTTCATCACACAAGAACTGAGTAGGAGGGAGATAAAGTAAAACAATCAGTTATCAGGGAGATTAATACATCATGCATGTTTTGAGATCTAGAGAGTTTAGATGTGTATCAGTTTAGATTTTCCCTGCCTTAAAATTAAAGTCAAACAGACAAAGCACTTTCACCATAAGTCAAAGCATTCAGGGAAGGAATAAACATGAAGACTCTTCAAGGCCACCTATCTTGTTCAAGTCAAGATTCAAGGAGTTACATTTGTATGCATTAGTGTACTCATTTTAGAGGTTGCATACATACACTCAAGGCTGTCAAACAGCATGGATTGACACATTAACATCATACCTTCAGACCCCACCCCAGAAATGCCGCTATGATAAATAGCAGGTGCAGTTACAAAGGCACTAAATCTGCTTGTAAATAAATAATGTCACTGTCCCTTTATTTAGCCAAATCAAGGTTGGAGAGAAAGGATGAACAAGCAGACACGTGACAAATAAGCAAATCATTCACGAGTGCTGCTTCCCCCTACACGACATGCAGGCAAGTACATCGATTAAGACAGCTCCCATTCAGACGCATCCACACATGCCATGTTTGGCAGGGGGCCATCAGGAGGAATTTCTGCATGAAAGAAATTATAAAATGCATTCATTTCAGGGAATTTTACTGGGGGAGGGGCAGACTAAAAGTGATTGTCTTAAAATGACAAGAGCTCAAACATAAAAACTGTTTTCTTTAAGATCTTGGGCTACATTAGCTTTATTGTAAGCACAAGATACCTAGGAAAAGCTTTAAAACAAAGCAATTTCTGCACACTGGCATACTGCAGCAGTGGGTGCACAGTGAGGATGTTGAGAGCAATGTAATACTGATGATGAGTCTGTATAATGATCTGGCTGGGTTGTTTTTTTAAAAAAAGATCCATTATTGGCAGCCATGAAAGCACTTTTTTTTTTGGCTTAATTTGGATTCTGCTTTATTGATAACATACACAGTAAAGAGCAAATTAGACATTTTCAGATGAACATTAAAGAAACCCCACGAGTCACTTGACAAACATCTAAATGGTTTGGACAGAGGGACATACATCTTGCAGCACATGGATTTTAGAGAAACCATAACAAGCTGCCTATTCTTCTTGTCTGTGTGAGTGTCTATCTTGGCTTCAAAGCTATCATACAGCATCTTGTTCCACAGGACATCTAGGCTTTGTAAAGTAAGTAATTATCTTAAAAGGACATCTGCTGCTCTTCTGTTCCGTTAGGTTAGTCAAATTTCTTGTAGAATGAGAAAAGAACACCACCTTTCCTGTACACTGTGATGCTCTCTGAACCTGCTGCTACTTTTATCAGACACAAGTCCCTTCTTATCTCTATTTGAACATATTTTTGCATGCAAGTACATGTCTCTCACCAAGCTTCACTGTTGTCTTTTAGCAATGGGACAATCACAACTTCATCTGTGTATTTTAGGCACAGTAGCTGTACTCATTTTATGCAGCTAGTGAGCTAGATTCACCATAGTTAAAAAATGCCCTAGACTTGGCTCCTGTTTTAAATAGGTGAGCTTCTGTGTGCATCTGAATCCAGACCCACTGCTTTAAGATGCAGCAGTTATTTTAGCAGTCTGAAGTAATGTTGACTGCAATACAATATCATTGATTGTATCATTTGCACATTGCTACTGTCTTGGAAAAAACCCCAGAACATACAAGGTGTCAAGCATCTTCTAATCAGAAGCAACACCTTTCAGACATTCTAGTAAGAAGCTCTAGTCTTTCTTCCTGCAGCATCTGAGAAGGGCTGCTTTGCTTCTTGCATGAAGAAGTTCTGAGGAGGAAAAGTTCATTTTAATTCTCATTTAACTTATTTACAAGGTATAATTGACAAAAAATAATGGATAAAGAACAAATAAAAAATACAGAGAAAGACTAAAGGAAGATTTAAAAAGACTCAGAAAGAGATAACATGCAGAATCCTTCCCCCCCTCAATTAAGCCAGGAAAAGCTCAACTTGCAAGCAGTGCAGCAGCACATTTTTCACACTGCCTCACACAGTTCATTATCAAATCTATTTTAAAGGCATACAAATTTCACTTCAAGTTTGCAGGAAGAAATCAACTTTATAAAAGCTGAAGACACTTATTGTGTGCTAGGTCCCAACACTGACAGGAACAAGACTCATAGAGAACAACAAAGCGGTCATTATGTCCAATTACACTAAACAAGGCTGGGCAAGTCAGATTGACATTTCACTCACATATACTTTCAAATAAAACTGTCACATTTTGCCCATGCTAACTTTCTACCTCTCTCCTCCTGAGGAGAGGGGATCTCCCTCCAGAATGCTTTTCTCCACATTTTCACATGCTGAAATAGGTCTGCCTTACTGTTTATTGTTTCTCTGTCCTCACACGTTTTCCAGCTCTTCTTTGCTTTTATTGTTTCTTCCTAGTCCAGATAAGTGTTCAGCCTGGAGAACAACTAATCTGGCCCATTTAACAGCAGAACAGACCACAGAAGACATGCATTACATGTATGTAGTTATGTGCAAAATGTCATGATTTGCCCCCCCGTGTGCAGGCTCAGCACAAAGCGATGCCAGTTAGCTGAGCCAAGGGCCAGTCATTCCACTTCCCTGATGCAAGTGTCTGCATTAAGCTGCAAAGTGAAATTTAAGCAATACTCATCAGCTATGGGAATGCAATCAGCAGATGAAAGGCACTGAACAACACAGGCGATCAGTAATGCACTGGCACAAAACAAAGCTTTTTGGGACAAAAGCTCAGAAGCAGCTGAATAGGCTTTGCCTTACTCTCAAAAATCCTTTAGATTCTTCTGCTACCACTAACACTGGCCATGCTACACAAACTAATTGTTTCACACAGTACCTACCAACTCTACTGCAGTTTTAGAACATCGTACTGGAAAGCTGCAGTTTTGCATTTGCTGCAATAGAAAATAAACTTAACGATCACTATCTGCAAACTCAAAGATAAGCATACATCATTGGATGGAAGAGGAGGGAGAAAACATAGGGAGATGGTGAGACTGTACAAGTTAGCGTGACAGTCTCATCAACAGATCTAATTGTTGCCCAACTTTTGTGGGCATTAAGGTAAACATAATAAGGAGGGGGTTGATGAAGGATAATGAGTAGTTCAGTGTTTTGTATTTTGGGAGCTGGGAAAACTCTTGAGAGTTGGGAAAAGCCAAGCATCAACAGGGAGGCAAACTGTCCGTTTTAAATGAGGCAGGGGCCTAATTAAGAGGCAAACGACCTTTACCTGCAAATGCAGATTCAAAGAGATCTTTAGAAAGGATTTTAAGCAAGTCCTATTCTGTGCTACACTTGCATTCATAGGCCTTTTTATTTTTAATCACTGCAAAGATATTATGGGTTTGTAAAATGAAGTAAAAACAGACAACAGCTGTTTGGGTGAACCCCTTGGTTCTAAGTCAGGAGTTAACTTCCAAGTTTTTCTATTCTTGACTGCCCCCTTTCCTCTGGCAGGCAAGATGGACGAGAAAGTAACTTGGACCCCTTACTACTAACCCTGCAAGCAAGGAGATAGCAGACTTCTCAAGAAGTGGCAGAAGTGGTTTTGACCTTTCCAGCTCTTTACTCAGGGGAGGATGGGAGCACTAGGGAATGCTACCCTGCAATGCAAGCTGTGATGCTGCCTCACTCTCTTAAAAACAAATGCCACCATTCTGCTTCATTAACACTTGGTCTTAACACTTTTCTGTGGCTAAGAAACAGAAAGCATATGATCATTTCCCACACGTTCATTCCCTGAAAACACAGGGAGTAGAGGCCCTAGGAAGTTGCAAGCACCCAAAGGATCACTCCAGCTCTGTGAATCTTACAACACACATCATGAAGCGGAGCCCTGTCAAAAAAAGATCCAAAGCAAAGGCTGGTTCTATACTCACAAGCAAACAGAGGATTTCTTTTTCACAATGGCATCAGCTAGATGGGGACATCAGCTAGATGGGGACAGTCTTTAAAGTATTTACATCTGCCCTGAAAGACAAACTCAGTATGTGGTAAGAACGTTGAGCTTTTTTCCTCATAAGCATTCCTTAAAAATGAAGTAAAAATATACATCCTTCGCCAACCACAGTCTCAGAAACATCTCTCAAACACAGATGTAATTTTGTTTATTCTGATTTCATCTCTACCATTACGTAAGGGTTATCATCTTTGTCCCCGATCTTTATCTTCAAGAGGCTTTTAAAACAATAAAACATCCTCAGGCTATAACTTTATATATGAAGGTCAAAGTGCACAAAAGGCTTTTTACAAAAATTGTCAAATGAGTCAGTTGACTCATCTAGTTGCATGTAAATGTGGTGCCACGTTCTAATCATTGAATATTTGAGAGGAAAAATGGAACCCAAATTTACTGCTTTTCCCACTGTCTTGCAGCACAGTTGAAATAAGTTGTAGACACGGAAATGTGTTCGTGTTTGAATGACAAGAGCAGACTGGCAACAAGTGTCTGGTACATTAGCACACTCCTAAACACTGAAAAAACACCCAAACCATTGCTTAACACCATAGGAAAAAGTTAAGTTGCCACATTTGAGTTTATTAACCAATGTTAAAATCAGAGCTAGATGATGAACCAGATTACCTGCCCTTCTCTAAATGTTCACAGGCATTTCAAATACGGCTCTTAACTCCTTATCAGAATTATGGCTCTAATCATACTGCTTTTAAAGTTCTACCTCTTGCCACACTGGACACCACCAGTGTGGCAAGAGGCAGAACCACTAAGTATAAGTATACACCACTAAGTATAAATATTTTCTTCAGTATGCTCCCCTCACCAAAGGAAGAACGAGGCTCCTGTGGTGCAGCCTCACCATACAGCTAAGCTTACCAAGTGACTAGCTGCAGGGTGCAGCAGAGGCCACTTCTGCTGGTCCCTTCCCTCCACAGGCTGCTGCTGCTACTTTTTTAAGCAGAGCTTGCTGGATCTTGGAGTGAAACAGTGGATGCTCTGTTGAGAAAATGAACCACTCTAGAAAATGAATGTGAGAAGAGTTTTCTGCTGCGTTAACTTCTTGAACTCACATAGCCAGTAAGAATGCAAGGAAAACCAAAGAAAGATGAGCTCAGAGCAAGAGGAGAGAAGCTGAACCAGCTTGCTAGCGGATTAACATTAGCTATCTTATGAAATCTCACTCTAAGCAAGCAAGGACAACTAAAATGTAACACCTGTTTAAAAAAATATAAGTGCTCCATCTTAAATATTAATGGGAAAACTTTCAAGCTAAGTCTCAGAGCAAAAGGGAGACTCTGTGTTTCTGAACATAAGACTGTGAGGCTCTTCTATCAGTGTAACTTCAGTCATACAAGAGACTGGAGACCACAGAGACAGCAAACAGTGACAGATAAAATTTAAATTTCCCAAGTTCATGTCACTCTGGTTGCAAAACCTTGCAGTCTAAACCAGACATGCTAGCAGCATCATCTCCTTCACTGGGCAGATTTTAGTAGCCAAGCCCTCACTCTCTCCTCTTGAAAGCAGCTCCAGTGCTCCCATGCTTGCCTTGCACCGTTATGTGAAGTATGACAGCAATCCCTTAAAAAGAAGGACAGATTTTAAGAAAGTCTTTCAGGGTGCACAAGAGGAACAGGATTTTCCTGCAGCAAAGAGCATTTGCGAATGACTGCTGTTAACATCTGGATAAAGTTTTCTCACTAATGCTTTCGCACTTCCTTTCAGAAACTGAAAGTGAGACAAAGATGTAGTGGCCAAGCCCTCCCCACTGCTTGCTTCCTACTCTGCTCTTTCAACTTCCTTACATTCACATCACAGACACCTCTCCTAGTGACAAACACTGGACCATTCCAATATCACAGTTAAGGACTGTTTCTGGTGAAGCATATGCAAAGCTACTCCTCCTCTCCAGGGAAAGCAGGACCCTCAGGTACAGGAGGGAACCTTGGCTCCTTGAAGAGTGTGACATAAGAGCAGATTTGCATGGCAACATGCCTTAAAGACCTGTGGATTAGAGTTATGGTTTTCAGGCACAAAGCACTTGTAGCAAAGTTCAAGCCATGGTCTGAGTTGATCACCTAAATCTTTGCTCTGAAGGCAAGCTGACTCATGCCAGCCACCTAGAAGACTCGAAGTTGGAGCAAGGCTTGGCCGGTCCTTTTCCACAGGGACATGCCAGGATCATGAAGGGACCTGCTGGGTGGCAAGGGGGCTGCCACTACAGAACCCACCTGCCCACCTCCAGTCCCTGCTTCTCTTGTTCCCCTCCCAGAAACAGATTCTGGGGCCGAGGTGGCCATATCTCGGGGTTTAGACATACACGTGCTTTAATCAGACCTCACTCTAGAGGAAATAAACAAACCCACGACAACTAGACAAGGGCTGTCAGGCGTCACCGCTCCCGGGAACGCAGCTCCCCAGGGGCCGCTCGGGCGGGCTGGCAGACGCCTGATGGAAGCACTAAAAGTTGTTTTAGCGTTTAAAAAACACAAGGTAACACCGAGGGAACCGCGCCGCGCAACCAGAGGCGGAGCGAGAGTGTGAGTGGGGCAAACAAAGCGCCTCCGGGCAGCCTGAACTTTCCCCGCTGGCCGAGCAACCGCGGCCGAGCGGCTGGACCCGCTCCCGGGCGCGGCGGCGGGCAGAAGCGGCGGCGGGCAGAAGCGGCGGCGGGCAGAAGCGGCGGCGGGCAGAAGCGGCGGCGGGCAGAAGCGGCGGCGGGGCCCGTGCCGCAGCGCAGGGGAGCAGCGCGGCGCCCACCCCACCGCCACGGCGCCGGCGGGAGGGTGACGGAGGCCGCGTCAGGCCGCGCCGCAGGGGTCTCACCTCGTCACCCCACTTGAGGACGTCCTTGTGGCGGTCGCGCAGGGCACGGTAGATGTGGAGGAACTGGAGGATGCCATGCTTCCGCACGTGCTCCGCGTGCCGTCGCGTCTCCTCCCAGCTCAGCGGCGAGCCCTGCGACAGCAACCCCATTGCCGGCCCGCGGAACGAAAGGGCAGCGACGGCGAGCAGCTGAGCTGATCGGAGTGGAGCGAAGCGAAGCGAAGCCTGCGCGGCTGCGGGTGCGCTCTGCGCCGCGGCGGCGCGGCGGCGGGAGCCGAGCCCGGCGCCGCACGTGACGGCGGCGGCGCGTCAGGCCGTGACTCAGCACTTTCCGCCGGCAGGCCCCGCCCCGGCCGGCGCGGGCTGTGGGAGAGCGAGGCGCTGCCTGGCGGCCAGGCGGCCTCGGCCGCCACCGGCCTCCGCTGCGCGCTCACAGCGGCCGCGGGGATAGCGGGGAGCGAGGATGAGCAGCCGGCACGGAGACGGGCGCTGCGGCCCCGCTGCATCCCCACTGCATCCCCGGAGCTCGCCCCAAGCGCGCAGGGACCGCGCGTCCCTTTGCCGCGGAAGGCCCGCGGCAGGGGCGGTGGGAAAAGCGGCCTCCTCCGGCCCTAGTCCGGCCCTCACCGCGCCACTGGATGTGGGAGCGGAGGAGCAGGAACCAGAGGCTGCTGGCATCGCGCCTGCCGGGCTGGCCGGGCCGCGATTCATGGTGGGATAGGGACCCCCGAGTTACAAAGCGTAGCTAAATAAAGACACTAACTGAAAGGTCCGAAAAGGTGGGTGTTGGCTGGAAAGCCGTTGTATTTATTGCTGGTCAGAGCACACATCTCACCCGAGGTGCTTCGAGTGGGTAGAGTGAGAGATGTGCCTGCTCGTGCTGTAGAGCTCACATGCTGCTGTGCCAAGACAAGGCCCAGCTAATGGAGATGTTAGAAATGAGTCAGTTACCTGAGGGGAATCCGAACAGTATTCATCTTGGGAAAGAGGAAGCAGGGGCATGTCAGGGTGTGCATTTTGCATTTGATACAAAATAGGAGGACAGCCTATCAGTACTACTTCACAGCTCTAACTTCTGAGAAGCTGAAATTCACAGTGCCTGAGCCCTCAGTTTCATTACATTCACAGGGATCTTTCTTCTTAGACCCTGGGGACAAGCATGGCTGGCATGCAGTAGGATTGCATAGCTAAGGGTTGGAGAGTTGGTAAAATATTTAAATTGCGGTATAGCCCACTAATGGATGACTGTACTATTAGGTATTAACTGGATGAAAATAATGACAAGAACTGCGTAACTGTCTTTCTTCCAGGATATGAGATGCCTCGAGGATAGGACAAGCTCCCAATGCATTACAGTAATAAATCTGAAATCCATTAGTGGAACATATCAAATATTCAAGTAAAACCACTCAAAATGTTTTATATCTTGGTTATTTTTTTAATGACCCAAGTTTCTACACAAAGGGCAGCAGTGAGAGAACAAGAACAGATAGTGACCATTATAATTAAAATTACAAACATTTCGTTTATAATCTGCTGCTTTTAGGGGCTGGTGACTTTTTGAAAACTCATATTTTTACCTGAAATTGTAATGGCTGATCTAACTGAAGGCAATGATGTTGTCGTTAATCTGGAGACGGCCTGTTGGGTTAGTATGAGGGATAAGGAAACAATCTTTTAGTTTAAAAAAATCCCCTAGTCTCTTTCATTTCTCATGCTTGGCAACAGGAGACTGATGAGGCATATCCCTTGGGCAAAAGTCAAGTTGTACTTTTATTTTAGATCTGAGAGGATGAAGAGGCTTTGTGCATTGCACTGCATATTTGAGGAGGGTTGCACCAAAAGATCAAGGTTGAACTTTAGTGCCACCACACTAGCATCCAGCCTCAGGTTTTTCACAGTTTTAAAGTTCAGGCTTGAGCCCCAGGAGTGACAAATGTGGCCAAGTAGCAACTAATGGCTTTTCTGCTGGCTGTGTTAACCCTTTTCCTTCTCTTGGTGAAGTCAAGCCTGGTTTTGGAACAAGCATTATTCTATCAGAGCAAACTTAATATTGTCGTCTTAGGAATCTGGGCTAACCCATCTGGGTTATTTAGGATTCAGCTCCCAGTTCACTTGGTTGACAGTGAGAGGACTCTGTCAACGAGGGATGTTTGTGCAAGAATTGCTTATTTGGTATGATCTCAGCGCTTTTGAGTATGCTGCTGTGGATAATTGACTGTAAACATTTCCAGCAACATACACAGAATTTCCCAGCTAAGATCAGCTTTATTACAACACAATCTGCAGTCCATGCTCTTCAGCTGACCACAAATGCTACTCTTTGACCTGAAATTCAAGGGCACGTTTTCGGTATCTGTCTTTTTCCGTGTTTGAACTTGTCTCGTTTTTGTGATACTTCAGTGCCGTTATCTGCCCTACTTCCAGTCCTGTGTGCTTAGTCTTATCAACTATAGACCTAATACATTGTTTATAACAGAAATCCAAGATATTTTCCTTCTGCATGAGTAAAACTGATAAAAATGTAAACTCTTTGTAGTCTTTGGCATAACAGCGTGACCAGTCAGCTGTGTTTATGAGATGTTTAGTGTCTTCAGCTGAAGCCTTTCTCTCCTTAGTTCTGCTGTATCTGTGGCTGTCTATAGGCTTTTTCCTTTGCAGGGGACTGTGGCACAGAGGAGGACTACAAGCCCTTCTGGCGCTGACAGCATCCCATCCAGTAGCGTTCATTTGTGCATCACATAAAATAGGACTTCAAGATAAACTGCCATGGGATAATATCTGCCTACATGCACAGTGTTGTGTAATTGTTTCCAGTACACTTATTATCATGTATAATTACTTTAGTACACTCGATATGGAAAAAAAGCTGCTATAAGCATGCAGGCAGTACTTTGGATTATATGACTAGCTTAGCTCTGTTACCAATATCCCCAGCCCCACGACTTGATTAAATTCTCTGGACAGTCCAAAGGAAACTCTTCTGGATTCAACTTGGAAAAAAACAAGATTGCTAGAAAAGCGTTGTGTAGAGAAGAAATATCTCATCCTGAAAAACATCTTTTGCCTAAACTTAGCAACATGGTGGAATTTCTGTAAGAGTGGACTCAGACAGGAATCCCTCTTAAATGCTTCCTTTGCTCAAACAAGATCTGTTTCATAACTAGGCCACTTTATTATTTCCTTATCTCTTGAGTAGCTGCCTTTCAGTCTCAAGTAGGGACTGTTCCCCATTCCCGAATCAATATCTATCAATCATAGAGCAAATTCACATTTATTTGGGAAATGTGACCAAGAAGTGTGACTTTAGTACATATTCAATCTGATGGGGTTTTTTTGTTTGTTTATTTTGTGATTTTTTTCCCTTTGTGTTCAGTTGAAGCAATTAGAATAATTGCTGTCATTAAATTGTACGCCTAGTTAACCAAATACCAGCTTTGCTTTTTTTTTGTGTTCTCCGTGCTCTGTTTAAGAACAGAAACAATAGACAAGCCTTGCCTTGTATGAAAAGGAACATAAATTGTCTGGTTCAAGTTATTAAAAGGCAACATTATTTTTTTACAGAGATGGAAAAATTGCTTCCAGGTGAGATTCAGCTCTTTGCTTACAATAGTGTTGATGCAGCATGATAACACCCAGAAGTGTCTGTGCTAGGAAAAAAGAAAATATTGTAAAAAATAAAGATGTACTGAAGTTACCAAATCACAGGAGATCTTACAGATCCTTGCCTTGAAAGTTGTTGGCTGTTAGCGTGTAGATCAGCAGGGATCTGTAAGTGCTTTACAATTGGAATAGTCAAGGGAAAAGGCCCCTGCACATTTAAGTTGGAGACAGTAAGTTTCTGGGAGGAGAATGTCACCTGCAACAGTGAGGAGCTGCTCTTAAAGTTCTCATGTTCCTCCTCCACAGAGGATAACTCACTTCATCTTTTGTGTATCTACAAAGCTTTTCAAATCAGCTGCCACTAAATCTAAATAGAGTATCTTGGCACTTTGAGAATATACCTGCTGGGAGAGATGAAAGATGAATAGACTAATGTGTGAGACCACTCCTACAGAATCCTTTCTTTTACTGGTAATAAGTAAAAAGCAGATGTCTTGTGATGAGGCTGTTATTACAGGGAAGGAAGAAAGGCCTGTTTTCCTTCATGAATCATCTGTGAAAATTTTTAAAGCAGCATTGTTCAAGGTGATTGTCAAGCTGACATTGCTGAATGTTGTGTTATTCTCTGAATCAAAAGAATTCAGATAGAAAAACCCACATTCAAAGTTTTGGAATGGTGTATTTGGTAGGAAAAAAAATTGTCAATGTTATAAAATTGTGATGCTTCCAGGCAGATCTCTAATTTATGATGTGCACCTGTTGTCCACTATAATTGACTCAGGTGTCCAGCAGATGTGTTAACTGCTTCATTTTGAGTGAGGAGGCTTCCAGGCATTTCCCGAGGCACTGGAGAGATCTGTGGTCAGGCAGTTATTTATTGATGCAGCGATTCTTGCCAACTAGCAATTTAGATTAAATAATCTGGTTGAGGGGGGAGGGAGGAGTCACGACGCTGAAAAGATTTGAGTGAAAGGTCTTCTGAAGGATCTTCAAGTGAAGGTCTTCCTGCTCTGCAGTGAGGAAAAAGACTGACAGACTTACTCCAGTCAAAGTTATAACACTGACACTCTCCAAGCTAATTTCTCAATTAATGTATGAAAGACACTGTTGTAGCTTCTCAGTGTTGCTTTGAAACATCTTTTTCTTGCTGTCACCTGATGTGTAGAGATGGCTGTCACAAGTCTGATGAGTGGTGCATTTCTAGGGGTATTTTTTCTGGGTTTTCTCATTCATACAACTGGTTTTGAGGATTGGAGTTTACTTCCTTTAGTAAGGATGACTTGTACATTTAGGTTTATAACGTATCATGTATTTATGTAAAATGAAAATCATCCCATATTTTCATCACTTTGGTCTGTGTCAGCAAGTTACTTTTGTGAAGATCTTGAAGTTGTAGTTTCTTAGTAGCCCAGGTTCTTCTGCTGTGAATGCATACAATACATAGTCATGGTGCCTTGATTGAGTCTGATGTATCTGATATTGCCATGAATGCTGCTGGTGCTAACAGTAGAGGCTGTATTGTGTGTTACTCTGGGTGCACATTGCTGAGACACAGTATGTCTTGGAGTAGTTCTAGTGCAGTAACTGATGCCCATTGCATCCTCCTCACCTTTTCTCCTGCCATTACTTGTTCTCTTGGAGATGCCCTCTCCTACCAATTTACCTGTCACTGTGTCCTGATCACTCCTAAAGAAGGTCTTCAGTGGTGATGCCCACAAGACACAAAGTACTTCCGAAGAAAGAACTTCCATTTTTTTTTCCCCAGATTATCTTCCTTCCAGCATCTCCTAAGATACAGAGTATACACTATAGGATTATCTTTATATTGTTTTACACAGGCTGACCTAATGTTTTGGTTTTTTCTTAGTACACAACAACTGTGTAGTGTAAAATAAAAGAATGTCAGGTTTTAGATAACAAATAGAAGACTATGTTCTCATCCTCTCTGCATGCCAAGTTGTTTTCTTTAACACATCATTTAGTTCATGGTGAGTTACCAGAAAAAGTAATTTTCCTTTTTAGGAATAAGATAAGAAAAAGAAAAGAGGCACGATCTTAAACAGGGGCTATGTGCAAAGTCCTCCCAGAGACTTTGTTGATGGCTAATCTTTACAAAGGCCTGAATTCAAACATGTGTACAGCTTCACAAAGCAACTGAATTCCTTGGTTACTTGGATCCCCCCCGTCATGGGCAAGACTGTAGGTCTGTGTGCTTCTCTTGCACTGAAAGAGGATATACCAAGAAGTCCTAACTCCGTCATCAGCTTCTCCTGAAAACAACCCACAAGCCCTCAAATATTTGTTAAATATTTAGTGGGAACATTTGAAAGTTAGTTGAAAAGCAGGATAAATAAATAATATTTTTCTCTTTGCAGCTGCCTCATCTTTCTTGCCATACACAAACTGTAGCATTGTTTTTTTAGAGAGAAGTTGAGCAGCTAAGAATAAAGTACTAATATATGGAGGGGGGGAGGGATCAGAATTCCTAAGGAGGATGCATTAGTAGAAGCTCTTAACTGTTTTACCACCACTTAGAATCATAGAATGGTAGGGGCTGGAAGGGACCTTTAGAGATCATCTAGTCCAACCCCCCTGCAGAAGCAGGTTCACCTAGATCAGGTTGCGTAGGAACATGTCCAGGCAGGTCCTGAAGACCTCCAAGGAAGGAGACTCCACAACCCCTCTGGGCAGCCTGTGCCAGGGCTCCCTCACCTGAACAGTGAAATAGGTTTTTCTTATGTTTAAGTGGAACTTTTTTTGTTCCAGCTTCATCCCATTACCCCTTGTCCTGTTGCTAGCTACTGTAGAAAAAAGGGATGTCCCAACCTCCTGACAGACACCCTTTAGATATTTATAAATGTTAATAAGATCAGCCCTCAATCTCCTCTTCTCCAGACTAAACAGCCCCAGTTCCCGCAGTCTTTCCTCATATGAAAGATGTTCCATTCCCCTGATTATCTTGGTGGCCCTGCGCTGGACTCTCTCCAGCACTTCCCCGTCCCTCTTGAGCTGAGTTGCCCAAAACTGGACACAGGACTCCAGATGAGGCCTCAACAGGGCAGAGTAGAGAGGGAGAAGAACATCCCTTGACCTGCTGGCCACACTCTTCTTTGCAGTGGCCTGTTATAAAACTATTGAAATCCAATCTCAAGCTTCTATTGAGTGCCATACCCTGGTTCCTCTGGCTTTGATGACTAGTGGAGATTAACTGCAGGCATAATATTACACTAAAGAATTTTTTTTCAGGAATTTAGTGAAAAACAGGATACACTAAGTATCAGGAGTGTAAAAAGTAGTCCATTAGTAATAACACAGTGAATAGCCTCCAGAGATCAGTTATGCCTTCCTCAGTTGCAAGTTTATCTCCAGATCTTTAATTACAAGTTATTTTCATTTCGTCTCCTTCATATTGTATATTGTGTATAATCTACTTTATATGGAGTATAAAGTTCTACTGAAATCTTGAAAAGTATTTGCAACACATCCTCCTTGTCTCTGATGAAATTGGTTGTTCAGTGATATTCTAAAGGGTTTGTACAGAAATAAGTGCTAAATAAAAATAGTAAGAGGGAAGCCTGAAAAAGGAGAACATGAGAGAAACGTGGTATTTGATATAACACATTCTTTGTAGATAACTGTTATCACCACTCATACTTCGCAGGTGCTTCCACCAGACAAGTACCTCTCAGGCTCCGTCTTCCAGAGGGAAGTTAGAAATGTTTTGGAGACTCTATTTCAAAGAGAAGTCAAACAGAAGATACTGAAAACACCTACTTTGAGATTTCTCTAAATGGACAAATTGATGCAATTTTAAAAGTTGGCCTAATACTTAGAATTATAGCACTTTTTACAATGTTGCTGTTATTTACAGCACCTCTGAGGAACTGGCAGGTAGTCTAGTGTACAGGTAGACAAGCTGAGGAGCAGACATGTCAAGCTGCTTCAGGTGGGATCCAAGAAGCTTAAATTAAGTACCTAGAATAATTATTGTTTACCTTACCTGTGGGCCTCCAGCTCTAGGGTTTAATCCTGTTATCTTTGAGTAAGAGCCTCAGGAGTAGAGGCAGCCTGTTGGTTACAGAGCACTGAGAGACAGGGCAAGTAGCTTCCCCCCCAAGCCCTGCCCCCTTCCAGCAGGGACCCCCAGGCAGTGCTTTGGGCAGTAGTTTGGCGGGCCCAGTTTCTTGTCCTGCTTCCTCCCATCCCTTCTGCTTGTGCTGTAGCTGTTGGAGTCAGGAACTGGTTAGTGGCATATGCCAACCTTGAAGTGCGCAGTGAAACTCTGTCCTTGGAGGGCTGTAACTCAGAAAGGAGTTTAAGACAGAAGCACCAGTGACTGGGAAGTGCAGGGGAAAGCACCAAGTCAAAGGAAACATGTTGAAAAAGGTCAGGACTACTGAGGGACCCATTGCTCAAGGCTATGTATTCCCTAGAAACCTCTCAACGTGGGACTCAGAGAGAGCTGGTGACCTACTGATTGTTTTGTGCTGAAGATCACAGGAGACTGTAGGTAGGTGCGTACTGTGTCCTCGCCCCTTCTCACACTGGATGGATTGACAAGCTATAGTCTTCTGGCCATTCAACAACTGATACTAAGGCCACAATCATAAAATAATAAACGTAAGCAAAAAAGCTTTTAAAATAGTGCTACACCTCTATATAATTGAGTCTGCATTTATAACCTTGCTTTGTGCAAGGTACACGTTTCAGTTGTTTATATTTGCTGTCTCAGCTCTGGCTCTGTAATATATAAATGCCTTTTATGTGGCACCTAGGAAGATTTTTACCTAAAGTATGAAGAAATAGTTAAAGCTGAGCAGGTGAGGTAGGAGTTGGAGCCCAAACTGTGCATTACATTACTAAATTCTCCAAGGCTCCATTGTTCTAGTATTTGAGGTTTATAGAAAATAAGTGCCTGGTTTCTCTCCTATGCCTGTAAATGATTATGTGCCTCACATTTCTAACCCTTGCTGATACTGGCAGTAACAGTAATATAGTCTCCATGTGGTAACCCAGTTGTTCACGTCCGTATCTTCTTTAATCTTTGTCCAAATCTCCATTTCTTCCAAAGAAGGAATCAGGCACCAAGTTAAGACTAGGGAAGATGTAACCATTGCCCCAAATAACCTGCAAATATACTGTAATCTTTTATCAGGAGGACTGTACTTTGTACAGCTATGTAAAAATGCAGCCACCCACCTGCCAAACCCGCAGGGCTCCCAGGCTCCAGGGCACTAACACCAGGATTCCTGGGTTTGGCCCGTGTCGTTAGCTGCTGCCAGCTGATTCCTTCCAAAGCTATGGCTGCAGAGCAGCAGGACCAGGGCAGCATT
The DNA here is from genome assembly GCF_028858725.1 of Colius striatus. NCBI lineage: Eukaryota > Metazoa > Chordata > Aves > Coliiformes > Coliidae > Colius > Colius striatus. The sequence continues at coordinate 22,621,071 of NC_084760.1, read as the reverse complement.
GCTGGTGGGGTTTCTGCTGTGCACAGGGCCACACACAGTGCGGAGAAGGTTCACTCAACACAGGCTGTTACAGTCGTACAGCAGCAGAGCTGGAAGAAAGCATCAGAGACAGCCAAAAGACTCCATGCTCAAAATAATGCAATGTAACGCTAGTTATTTTCCTCTTGGGCTCTGATACAAGAATTATGTTACGTTAGACCCTCCC